>NC_052101.1:61340700-63840700 GCF_015852505.1 Tachyglossus aculeatus | reverse complement strand
TGTGATATCAGTTGAAGAGTGGAGCCTTTCTAAAGAGATTCACTTCCTTTTTCTTTCAGATAGATGTTCTTCTTTCCTAGGGCCAGGTATTTGTATGTGTTGCACCAGGAACAATAAATTGGATAGCCCTACTCTCCTGCTGCACTTCTGTCTGCATTTTCTAGTTCAAGAGTCTATTGTAGGTCAGGTTAGTAGTCTATCTCTTAGGTGAGGCAAATTAACTAAGTCAGGAAATTAGTCAACTAGTCTCTCTTTCTCTCTCTCTTAATTACTAGCCTATTTGGTTTATATTTCTGACCTGTATTTAGGTGAGGTTTCTGGCTGCAAATTTAGAAGCAGCAAGGTCTAGTGGAAAGAGCATGGGCCTGGGAGTCAGAGAGCCTGGGTTCTAATCCTGACTCTGACTCCTGCCTGCTGTGTGACCTTGGGCAAGTCACTTCACTTTTCAGTGCCTGAGTTTTCTAATCTGGAAAATGGGTATTTACACAGTGAGCCCCATATGGGACATGGACTGATTCGATCTGCATATACTGCATCTGCACCAGCACTTAGTAGAGTACTTCGCACATAGAGTAAGTTCTTAGATATCACAATTATTATTATTATTAGGTGTAAGTACCAAGCTTAGTTTAGCAGGGCTTTTAAAGAGATTTGATAGCTAGATAATTTAAAATAATTCCCTCAGCAAATGCATGGGAAAACTGAACTGTTAGCTGCTCCTTGCCACTTTTTCTCCCAAGACCTCTCTTAGATTATATAAATTTTGTGTTGGTAAACTGGAGAAAGAAGAACCATGGATAAAAATGGCATCTGTGATTTTAGAATTCCCTCAGAGAAAACTTTGCAAGCCTAGTTTGGATACATGTAAAGGCTATTTCATTTAAACTGAATGAGGCTCAGCGCCAATAAGTCTATATATTTGTTTGTTCTCATCAAACTTGAACTGTTTACATGATAACTTCTCCAGCTAGAAGCAACATTATGACAGTTAAGAAGGCATGCAAAACAATAATGCTAATGGAAATGAATTCGTTAAAGTACACCTAAAGATGATTTAAGTTTTCATTCATAGTATTCTATAAATAATACCGATTTCAGCAATAGAGATGACTGACGAAGGTAAATAACACTGCTGATAGCATAATGGGCTGGATACTGAACTCCAGGTATATAGAATTGAGTGCCCCATTCAGTGTTATAAGAAACAACAGCAATTTAGAACAATTTCTTTGACTGAGATGTATATGCAGAGATACATAGACATATATTTGAAATATCACTATATATGTAGAATAACAAGAGGTTATACAAAAATGAGGATTTAAGATTGCAGTATATGCCATGGATAACCTGTATAGATAATGCCCATATGACTAACAGTGGTAGGTAACAATGAATAGAAATATATTATTTTTCCTACTAAAAGTCAGTTGGAAGAATGAGATGCATTCAGTTATGCTACAGAGAAGTGTGATTTCATCAAATTGCACTTAGAATGGCCTCCCCAGTTATCACTTTCAAGAGATTATTAGTAGCTTCAGGCAGCTATTGTTGTGGGAAAGTATTTTTTCCCAAGAATCATTGCATTTTCAAATCTATAAATTAAGCCCAGTATGTGGGTTTCAAGAATCATTTCTTTTTAATTCTTCTTATATCTTCATCTAGACGATACATTCACATTTAAGTGTACCTAAAAACTGCTTTGCTGGTTTTGCAGCATTGTTTGTTGGCTCTGAGAGGCAAGAGAACATTAATAAGGACAGAGAATTAGGTGTGGGCCTGTCAGAAGAGTGCAGAATTACTGAAGGCTGACCTAGCTGGCAGTAGTTCATATTTCATATGCTTCAATGGAAAACCAGTGACAAAATATTAAATGGGAGTAGTAGTGCTGAAAAAGGTAATTTTTCCCTTTGAGCAAAGATCAGAGAATTTCAGAACCTGGTGATTTAGATTCAGAAGAGCAATATTGAAAGATTAGGTGGACTTTGAGGGGCTGGACATCAGAAATGGCAGGAGAATGTGACTGGCATATTTCCCTAACAGCATTAGCCAAAAGGGAGGCTCAAAAGCATAAGCCTTGCAAAACAGGACATGTGTCCGATGTAACCCAGAAGTTTGGAATATCATTTCCCTTACTGGCATCATGACTGACTCTCTCTCCTTCCCTTCCCATCCAAACCTACACTTCAGTGAGGTGCCGTATTCATTCACCCTTCCTGCCCTCAGTTGTGGGTAAAAACCTACAAAGCCTTTCATACCCTGACCCCCGCTCAGGATGCGATTAAAATAGTCTTTTTTTCTAAACAACTTTTCCTTATCTTGCATTTGTCTTTACATTAATTGCTCTCTTCATCTTTGCCTATTTCGTTGATCATTCTTGACCCGGGGATTGGGTAATGTGAGACCAAGAGAAGTTGCTACTGGCCTTAAGAGTTGAGGAGGGTGTGGACAAGGGTGATTTCCAATGGTTGCCAAGCTCAAACTCCCCTACAGCCCATCTTTGCAGCCTCAGTTATCCCCTTCATCAAGCCCAACTCCTTCCATCTGGGCTTACAACCCCTGACAGGATGAGCTCATCTCCTCATGGGAGAGGCTGGCTCAGTGAGGCCCACTTGTATGTCTTCCTAGCCAGCTCTGATACACACCACTGGCCCCCTCATTCACAACCAGTGACCCATCACAGCAAAATCACTCCTAAGTCCCAGCAAGAGCTGTTTGGAATGTCAGGGAAAATGTCATTGTGCATCATTAAGTTTCAAACTTGGGACTGCATTACCCAGCCATCCCCTTGCCTCCCTTCCCCTCAAGTCAGAGGCACCACATCTCTTTCCCAAAGTCCCCCCAGAGAAGCAGCATGGCTTAGTGGATAGAACCTGGGCCTGGAAGTCAGAAGGACCTGTGTTCTAATTCCAGCTCTATCCCTTGTCTGCTGGGTGACCTTGGGCAAGTTGCTTCGATTCTCTGTGCCTCAGTTCCCTCATCTGAAAAATGGGGATTAAGACAGCGAGTCCTATGAGGAACAAGAACAGTGCCCAACCTGATTAACTTGTATCTACCCCAGTGCTGAGTACAGTGCTTGGCACATAGTAAGCACTGAACAAATACCATTAAAAAATTTAACAAAATGCAGTTCAAGTGAGTCATAGGGAAGCAGTGTTGCCTAGTGGAAAGAGCACAGGCTTGGGAGTCAGAGGATCTGGATTCTATTCCTGGCTCTGCCACTTACTTTCTGTGTGACCTTGGGCAAATCACTTAGCTGCTCGGGGCCTCAGTTCCCTCATCTGTAAAATGGGAATTAAGATGCTAAGTCCCATGTGAAACAGGGACTGTGTCCAACCTGAATAGTTTGTATCTTCCACAGTGCTTGACACATAGTGAGGATTAAATCCTACTCCCTCCTACCTAAACTGTGAGCCCCATGTGGGACAGGGACATTATCCAACCTGATAACTTTGTATCTATGCCAGCACTTAAAACAGTGCTTGGCACATAGTCAGCACTCAACAAATACCACTATTATTATTATCTGGTGCTGGTGCAGAAGCATACAGCTGAAAATTTTCAGTTACATCTCGGAAAGGTTTGGTATGAATCTTCCACATAGTGGCAGAATCGCCCCCTTCCCAAAGCCACTCATTGACAAAGAACTCTTTTGGGATGTTTAATGTAATTGACTCACCACTGGAGAAAAAAGTAGAAGCATGGAATTTTTCATTGTTCTTGTTCAGTGGTGCATATAAGGAAGCCCAAAGAAACTGCCACTGCTGTTGTATCATGTGTCCTTGTACAATACAAGAAAAACATTAAGGCTTTTTACTTTCCAACAAACCAGACAGTATATATAGCATGCACATAAATAAGCTATGCCTCTAAATATGACCCCTTAACAGCTGAAGAATTGGCCTATTTTAAAATCAGCCAGTAGGAAATGAAATGAAAGGGACAATGATAGTTTTGTGTGTGTTTTTATTTGAGTGAGCTGATGAGTGGGAAAGCACACCGACCCTTTTGGAAGGAGCAGAAACCATTGCTTTGTGACCAGAAAGACTTCTCCTGGATAGTACACAAGATATTGTGTATATACATTGAAAAATATGTTGTCTTCATTGCTTGGCCTACTAGATGTATTCAGTTTTAGGATGGTTTCGAGTCTTTAAAGGCATCAAAACACATTCAACCAATACAGACTATGGGCAACTGCTGCTTTAAGAACTATGTCACTGGGGATTGTTCCTAGAGATAGTAATCCTCTCCAGAGGCCCAGTAATCTGCATGATCCCTCTCTTGAAGAAAATACTGAACGACTCTACATATATCTAAATTGATAAATATACCTCTATAGATGTATACACACACTATAAATATACTAGCAATATAAATGTTCCTTAGGGTCCACAGAGAAAATCATTGTATTTCATAGCATTCCACATTTCAATAAAATATGGAACAAGTTACCCTTGCTGATAACTTGGCTAGACAATGTTATTATATTCAAATGTGGGGTTGTAAATGAAAATCGGACTTTTCTTTTGGCCACTTAAAGTGAGCAGGATCTGTGTTTTCCCTGGAAAATCTACTTATCTAAAGTAGGCCAAAAAAAACTAAAGATCCATTGAGATGAAGTTGTAAACATGCTCATTCCTTTTTAGCTTCCATAGTGATTGGGAAATGGTGGTGTGAGATGGAGCCCTGCCTAGAGGGAGAAGAGTGTAAGACATTGCCTGATAATTCTGGATGGATGTGTGCAACCGGCAATAAAATCAAGACCACCAGAGTAAGTTCACATTTTCATGTCTAGTGCATATGGATAGAAACTACTGATCTTCCGATTCCCTTCGATCATAATCAATCCATTGATCATATTTATTGAGTGCTTAGTGTGTGCAGAATATTGTGCTAAGCATTTGGGAGAGTACAACATAATAGACACATAAAGTGAAATTTTGAATAGGAGAATGGCTGTTTCCCCTGCAACCATGGCTTTTAGTATACTTGCTAAACTTCCATCCACTAGGGATTGCATATTGAATCTTCACATGAATTTGGATTTTCAAATTGCTACAAAAGGCCTGGTCTCCACTGTGAAAGTTAAGTGGATGGAGGAGGCAATTACCCTAATAATTTAGTGCAAAAATTGCATTTGTCTGAACTAAAGGAGTAATAGTCAATGGTTATTTTCCCTATCTAAAAAGAGATTTCAAAATTCAACTTCACATACATTAATTTGTCAGATATTTGTTAAGCCCTTACTGTGCATGCTAAGCACTGAGGTAGACAGAATAATTTGAACAGACAGAGTCCCTTCTGAAGACAAATACAAAGAAAGATAACAATAAACTTGGAGCAATAATAAGTAACTGAATCAACAAACCAAGTAGTAAAGATAAGATAAGCAAATACATCCTTCTTGGAAGGAACCTTCAGACTCCTCACTGCTGGAGGCAAAAAAAAAAAAAAAAAAGAAGTCCTTAGGTACAAACCACTGCAGCTATCCTAAAATTCTAAAGGTTATAAAGACAGAGAATTGGGCTTCAGGCACATAGTGGTCTGCAGGGAAGCGGGTGGATGGTGCAGATACCGGACCACATTATCACTGAAATCCCCGACCTGGTCTCCCAAAGGCTACATATAGGAAAAAAACAAGAGTTTTTCCATTCTTTTTCTTTGGATCTCAAGGCTATGCCTACTCAGAACACAAACACACATACACATGCACACACAAAATCTGAAATAAAAAGTAACTTGAGTGGTCAGTTCTGCAAGGGCCAGCATATATTTTTAAAAGAAATATTTGATGGAAAAACATTTTTGTCCCGATTCTCTGCACGACAAGTTTAATCATTAGTGCCAAGTTACATTATTTCATTCACACATTCAGTCAGATTCATTGTGCCCTTACTGTGTGCAGGGCATTGTACTAAGCACTTGGGAGAGTACAACACAACAATATACAGACACATTCCCTGCCCACAACAAGTGTACAGTCTATGTGGGAAAAAAATGTGTGTTTTGACCCACCTCAGAGGTAACTTCAGGAACACTGACATCAGCATTAAGCTTAGTTGACATCTGGGTATTTTTCCAGCTGTCGGCCCTGACTCCCATTCTGCTGTCATATTCATCAGTCAAGGAATCATATTTATTGAGAGCTTAATATGTGCCAAGCACTTTACTAGGTGGTTGGGAAAGTACTATATAACTATATAACATAGTTGGTAGACACATTCATATAGGGGAGCCTAAGGCAATTGTCCCAGGGTCCAGGCAACCTGGCAGTGGGATGATGACAGTCATCAGCACCCCTGGGAAGCAACCCCAGGGTGGACTCTTGGGCCAATTAGGAGGTGTATGTGAGGACAAGTTCTTACAAGAACAAAAACAGAAAAACTGCTGTATGACCTTAAGCCTAATGCATTTGAGTCCTTCTGTATTGTACTGCAAATGACGAAGTACTAGTAGCAACACCACCTATCATTAGCTGGGGTAAATATCATTGAGGCTGTTAAGAAATATAGAGCCTGCAAATCATTTTAAAAATGATTTAGTTTTCCCAACACAGAGTTGGCTATATTCTATCATTTCAACAGAATGGCAATACAAGCATACTTTAGAAGAGTAGATTTTTCCAGGAAGAATGAAATCATATGTAATTTTGTTCAGAACACCAAAAGTCAGGGTTAAAATTAGGCACCTATTTTAAAATTTACTTTGTTCTGAATCATATTAGTCTTTCTTTTTGTAACTTGAACATCCTTTTCAAAGTCTTTATTTAGAAAAAAAACGGAATTATTTCAGGACCTAGTGATCAGAAGCAAAAGTGATCATAGACCAAACAGAACCCTGATCTCTGAGAACGTCATGCAATAGTTGCCCTCATGTACAGCCCAGACACTCATCATCAAAATGGCATATATCAGGATGAGGAAGAAGACAAAGCATAAAGTTATTTATTATTCTTCATCATTATCTCTATTAATTAGCTTTTGATGTGACACAGAATCACTTCTTGGTAGTGGTCAAATAATCTGTCAATAGCTGGAAAACAGTTCTCCAGGTGAAAGGGAGAACACTTACTAACATTAACCTCAATTCTTCACAAAGTAGTTCCCAGGGAAACAGCAACACAACCCCAGAAGCAGGCTAGGGGTTCTTTGTTGCTCTCGATCCACTTCCACGTTATTGACTAGAAATGCCCTATTTCCATCCCCCAAAATCTACTGTTTTGTGGTCTCTGTGTCTGTTAAAATGAACTAAGACTGCATTGTTAAAATTAATTAGAAATAGCTATCAAATCCAATAATAATTTAAATAATTCATGCATGGCTTAAATCACCACTGAAACAATGCAAAAGCATTTTGAAATTAATATTGATGAATAGCATTAGACATTGTATAGCTCTGCTCCTCCTAAACTACATCAGCCAAGGCACTATATGGACTACCAGTAAGGAATATTCACTGTCAGGTAATGATTTTTGGTACCAAAGTGGTTTCATTAATATTCATATGTGTGTTCCTAAGAAGCTCACTATAGATTGCATTCATTTAAATTAAATATCCACAGAAGTGAGTGTTCTGAAATGAGGAACATTCCTGTCATTTGCCCATAGGAGCCATTTTAATTAGCTTGTGTGGGATGGCTGATAGGATTTCTTTCAGTTTCATTTTTCTTGAAAACTATTTTCTTGAAAAGAATGAGGCTGTCTTTCCATGATGTGATAGGCTTATACTTCCACCACAAATGAATTTGGTTAAGAAACACTGGGTCCAGTGGTTTTGAAATTTAATTTCATTTTAAGTTGTCTAGATGACTTGCAAGTTGCCAGGGGAAAAAAGTCTTCCATTTTTTTAAAGTAGAAATTTATCATTTCTTAGTCCAATGAAACAGGTATTTTCAAATTGCATCATGCCCTCTGCCTAATCTATAAATGAAATCAGTTGAATCATTTGAAAATTTTATAAAATAAAATTTTAAAAGTTATCTGAATAAGAGACTTTTGAGGATGAATGTAAAATAGGTATTTAATATAACTTTTAATGGCTTTTGTACTAGAGCAACGATTACTTTTTTTAACTGACTGTTCAAAGAGAGTGTATTTTAAAATATAGAGAAACAGCATGGCCTAGTGGAAAGAGCAAGGACCTGGGTTCTAATCCTGGCTCTGCCATGAGTCTGATGTGTGACTGGGCAAGTCACTTAGCTTCTCTGTGCCTCAATTAGCTCATCTGTAAAATTGGGATTAAGTCCTACTCCAACTACTTAGACTGTCACAGGGACAGTCTAAGTGGGACAAGGACTGTGTCCAACCTGATTAACTTATATCTACCCCAGTGCTTTAAACAGTGCTTTGCACATAGTAAGAGCTTAACAAGTACCATAACTATAATGACTATTATTAATAAAATCCAAAAAAATGGCATCAAACCATTTTTGCCACATTGTCACAACAAAAAGGTGTGCAGAAATCACACAGTGGTAAATGAAATCTAAATCTAACCCTAAATCTGTGTTTTACCCCTCTGGAGGACAGGTGTGAGCTTTAATTTGGGCAATTAAAAATAAGAGTGAAATAAGCAGTCTTTGCTATTAACTATTAAGTTGGAAAGAATAGTGTTGCTATACATACATTTCAAAAATAGGAAATAAGATGCACTTATACAATATATTCAGGGAAGAAAAAGGAGAAAAAAAGCCTTCTCTATAATGTTTCCCTCAAGAGAAAATAAATCAACTTGCTTGCTAATGATGCATTTTAAGGCTTGGTGGGATTCAGGTACAGTTCCTAATACTTTGGCTCTATCTGTTTTAAAATGAAGTCAAGCTAAAAAGAACCAGGTCTAAAATGAGCAATGCGGTAGATTAAACCCTGTTCCAAGACAGGTCTTAAAAAGAAAGTAAACTAGGGAATGAATTAAAAACCCTCCATCTCTGCTTGATTACTTATGTGATCTTGCTGGAAATAACTGTTTTTCATATTTGTTCTTTAGGATTACACTAGTAAGAGTGAATTATGTATGTGCTTCCTGGGGCTACATATCCATTATTTTCCACTAAGAATCACAAATAAGCATGCAAACTTATTTTTTTGGTAGGGCCTTAAACTTTTCACATGGACAGGTAATTAAGCAATTCAGGACCAAGATGTTAGCTGCTATATAGTATTTCTTCAAAGTGATTTATTTTCTATCGCTATTACTTGTCGGAGCAAATAACTGAAATATTTGTTTTGTTAACAACCTAGGCTTAGGGCATAGCTTAGGGGATAGAAAATTCTGGGTGACCAAAGCAGTGGGACATGGGAATCAACATGAAAAGTCTGGAGTATTAACTAGCTTGAGCCAAAGTACCCCAAAACTGCCCAAATTTTCCTCAGAAGTGACTGACCTTAGTCTTCCAAGATTTACCAGTCACTAAACTTCAGGGAGAGACAGAATAACCTGGAAAATTCCTGAACTCTCCTGTCTTTCCCTGATAGATTCAGGTTCACATAGTGAAAATAAAAGGAATTTAGATTTGTGATTTCTACAGTGGCTTTCAAATTCTTGTGAAAACTACTTGATATGATCCCAATGTCCAACGGTTTGGTTGACAAAAGAAGCCCTTTCCCCCTTTTTCAATCTTTCAGACTCACACCTTTTACAATAATAATAGATAATTCTGGTATTTGTTAAGCGCTTACTATGTGTCAAGCACTGTACTAAGCGCTGGGGTGGATACAAGCAAATCAGGTTGTCCCACCTGGGTCTCACAGTCTCAGTCCCCATTTTACAGATGAGGTTATTGAGGCCCAGAGAAGTGAAGCGATTTGCCCAAGGTCACACAGCAGACATGTGGCAGAGCCGGGATTAGAACTCATGAGCGTCTGACTCCCAGGCCCATGTTCTATCCATTGAAATATCAGTACTACTATACTCATTTTAGAACAGCTTGAAATTACTATTATAAGTGCTGCTTTTAACATGATTGTTGGAGGTCCTGGAACAGGCCTACATAGGAGATAGCATGATATTTTGAAAAGACAATGGATTTAATGATTCACTGTGAAAATTGTATTTTAAACATTAGTGCTCTCCTTTGCATCTTAATGGAAGTGATCTTGGGGATCAGTGTCTTTTTAATCACATCAGCACAGTAGAGTGAGAAAATGTTACGGTGAAAACATAGAACCAGGTTATCTCAGCTGTGATATAGATTTTTTCACATGTCTTCTAATTAGCGTAGGAGGCTGTTGGGAGTGAATCCAGTGGCCCTTCCACTTCCACACCTGGAATTCCTCCCTGGATGATCTATCTGTGAGACCAACCAGAATAACAGTATACTTGGGATAGGCTAGGAGAGCAGGAAGAGCCTGCGATGAATGTCAATCAGGTGAATAGATTTTTTGGATGCACAACTAGTGTTTCAATCTGTCTAAAGTTTATTTTTGTCTATTTACTTCTGGAACCAATATCACTGGATTTGTGACTAGCATTCATTCATTCAATCGTATTTATTGAGCGCTTACTGTGTGCAGAGCACTGTACTAAGCACTTGGGAAGTACAAGTCGGCAACATATAGAGAAGGTCCCTTCCCAACAACGGGCTCACAGTCTAGAAGGGGGAGATGGACAACAAAACAAAACACGTTTAGCATCAAACCTGCCCCTTGCGGAAACATAGGTAAATGATATTCTAGTGATAAATATGCCTTATATATACACATCACTAGAGGTACCGTAGCCAAAGAGCACCATTCACCCTTAATATAATAATAATAATTGTGGTACTTGTTAAACGCTTACTATATGCCAGGCACTCATCTAAGCACTGGGGTAGATGCAAGATAATCGAGTTGGACACAGCTCCTGTCCCACAATAGGGCTCACACTCTTAATCCCCATTTTACAGATGAGGGAACTGAGGCACAGAGAAGTGACGTGACTTGCCCAAGGTCATACAATAGACATGTGGTGAGTGAGGAATTAGAACCCAGATCCTTCTGACTCCCAGGCCAGTTCTCTGTCTACTAGCCCATGGTGCTTCTCTTAATATTCCATGACACTGTTATTCACCACTATGCTATCTCTATTTTTGGCCCATTTACTGAAATATGCCATTTTTGAAATTTCAGATTCACCCAAGAACCTAACAGAAAGTCTCTCGTTGGATGTAGTGAAGGAAAACCACCAACCCAAGAGGACACCTAATTAAATTTTTAAACCATCTAAGCATTCACAAGCCAAATGGATTTCTAATTTGCACTTTGACTGTTTACCTTATAATCCTGGTGGTTTTATTGTGTGAAATGAAATGTCCTATTTCAAGAACACCCTGAGTTTTGACAACAAAGTGGAAAGTGAAGGAATGGCTCCTTTGGTAGAATTTTTGTGATTATGAAGTTTGAACAACTGTCTTATAATTTGGATCTACAATTTCCTTTATATTGTGTAATATATATATATATAATATTTTGAAATATTATATATTCTCTTCAAGAAAAAAAATACCACACTTTGATGCGGCTTATGTACTACATTTTTTTTCTAATGGTATAGAAGACATCTGCCTTTATGAGAAATAAACAAGTCAATGGAAAATAAATGGCCTGCTAGATGGACTCCTAGAATTGGAGGACTCCTGAAGATACTGAATCAAGAGCTTCCTTTAGTTTCTAGTGGATGGTTCAAGGAAATACAGTCTTATGTTTTATTGTGTTCTGAAAGCTTTTTACTCTTGTGCAATACTAGCATGTTGGCTTAGCTTACATAACCATACTTTATATTCAATTGATGTATATTAACAGTTCTAACCTCTTCCAAGAAAATCTTTTTAGAATTATTAGCTGTTCCACTAAGAAGAAAATGAAGATTATTAAAGAACACCTACAATGTGCTACTAAGACTTGGGCAGTTTGGGTTGATTATGGATTTCCTTCACATTAAAGATATATGGTAAATACAATGTCTCAAGACTTTGTGTAGGTTTCCTAGACTGCAGTAAAATTCCTTGATTAACTCCAAAGTTTTGCATTGTTTACTCTAGAGTGTTGTAAAGCTCTAAATTTTACCATGCCATTCAGTTTATAATACTTGGATTCCCCTCTTCCCAAAATTACCAGGTAAAAAGATTACAAAAGGAACACAAACTTGATATTACTAACAACATGGCAGTGTGGAACAAAACTAGGAATGTGTGAAATGTCTTCTCTCCAATCTACCTTATTTTTCTTTATTTTTTGCAATTTGCTTTTACCTTACATAGCTGTCTCACACAGGTCTCCAGGCACCCCTAAATCAGTTTCAGCCCAGTTCAAAGTAACACTTCAGCTTGGTGCCCGAAAGTCAGTAAAATATTTCTCCCCAAGCCTTTTTTCTCCTCCAGGACAACCACTTTCACACCTAATATTTTGAGATCTAAAAATTTGTCAGTGTAATCACAGTGTACTCCAAACCCGTGAGATGAAGTGTCAAATTGCATTGTCCTTAAGCTTTGTACAGAGGTACCTAGCTATTCAAGATAAGAATGTTTGCATTTGTTTCATTAAAAAAAGTTCAGACACATCTGGCCTACTTTTGAAAAACCAAAATATGAATGTTTATGATTTCTGGGTGATATTTTTGTATAACTCATCATTAAAAAAACAGCAACCTGGTTCCAAGTTAGTGAATTTACTCTTTTCTAAAAAACACATGACATCTACTGATGTGGCCTGAAATCTAATTGAACATTTAAACACACTAACCCAAAGCAGATTTATTACAGGTACTACAGGCAAATAGAATGAATTCTATAAATATGGAAATAGTGTCACTATTACCTAGGCAAGATTTCTCAGATGCATTCTTAAAACCTTCCTCGCCAGTAGGCAGCAACAACAAATGTTGTGAACATCTGCAAATCTTTGAAGTTACTGCAAAACCTTCATTTCAAATACTGTACTTAGAGATTGACTTTCAGTTGAAAATGTTTAAGCAAATGTAAAAACCACAAAACAACGGACTGCCATATTAAAAGTATAGTTAAAACAATATGTCAGTTCACATGCTTTCAGAGTGACACCACTTCTCCAAAAATCTCCAAGAATGTTCCCAGTTCTACAAAGGGTGGAGCTATGTGCTCAGAAAAAGTCTTTGGTCTTCAATTTCCTGTGACTGAGTCCTCCAGTCTCCAGAGTTCATGCATCCTCCATTTGCCAATCCCTGTAATAGCAGGGCAAGAGCACAGGTAGTCTGGTAGGAAGAACCCACTTTGCAAAGCTGGGGAGAAGGCACTCAAATATTTGTAAATGTAGTCGAGATGAATTTAGATTTGTCAGTGTCTTTTTCAGATGTTTGAATCATCGAGTTGTGTTTAAATTAACGTACAAGCTGGGAACGTTTAAAATACAGTAGATACCGTCTGCTTATTTATTCTTATCGTTTATTGTGTAAAAACTTTATCAAATATCTCTGGTAATAAAAGCTCAGTGTGGTATGATTTTAATATTGATTTCAAGGCTCTACATAAAGCATGTTGATATATAAACTCATTGCTTCAGAAAATGCATGACATTTAATATGAAGAAGTCATATGAGTGAAAAAATGGTATATTCCATACTAATGTTCTAGACAAAGATATTTAGAGTAAACTAAATTTCAATGATTGCTGTTTTTGTGTATCAGAATTATCAATAGTTTTGTGTTTAACAGATTTTGCAAACACATCCAGAACTTTATTACTCGGTATTTTTCTATTATAAAATAATTAACAATGTTTCTAACCATCATAAAAATTGACACACATTACATTAAACATGGTAACTTTAAAAGAGCTAGTAGTAATTTTCTAGTGCAATGTATTGTGTCAAAATAGAATTGTAATTGATATGTAAGTTATGGAGGGCATAAAATGGTTTGCATTGAGCAGCACATTAATCTCACTTAAATGTGGTAGTCTCTCCAGAGTGATAGGTTGAATATCATGTCATTCTATGAGTCTCTCTTTATACCTAAGACAGTCACATTCCAATAAGTAAGTATTCTAATTTTCCTGACAGAGAACTGTGTCATGTTTCTTTATTTGGTAGTGTGCATTTTCTTGTTAGATATCTGAGTTCAGAAAAAGAGCTAGTCTATATATGTTTCTAAATAAACAGCCACTGTAAAAATACCTGACTGTTCAAAAACTTGAGAAAAGTAGCCAGCAGTAATGCCACTTTAATGGAATAAAAGGGTACAAGCGAAGAAAGGTGTACCACGGGTGATGGAAAGAGTGCTTAGAAAAACGTGATTTTAAAAAATCAGGCACGAGAGAAACAGGCACAATAAATCTGAAGTGGAGAGTTAAGACAATTTCCTAGGGCATTCATTTTGGGGATTATTCCAGATGGTTTATCTATGCAGACCAGATCCATTATAATTGTTCCATTTCATTCTGCCTATTTAGATGTGAACTGGCTATTGTTTTGCCATTCATCTATTGGGATGCTAGGAAAGTCTGTCCCAAAGCTCACCAACTGTTGCTATCACTATTCTTGGTGCATTTCACTTCCTGGAACACACACACACACGTCAAATGACCCCTGTTTAAAGAATGCTAAATGAGCTCCCCGCCCCCCTTGCCCATGTGCTATCTCAGAGATTTCATTGCCCAGTGAAAACTTCAAGTGTATCAATGCCCAGAATGATATGTCATTAATAAAAATAGTAAAGACCTGAATCCCTTAGTGTTCTACTGATGATCATACCAAATCCAACACGACTTGTCCACCATTTGTTTTTCAAACTGATTTCTGAACCTTATGGTTATTCCTAAACCTTTCACATCCTAAAGTATTAAAATCCTTGTTTTCAGAAAAGAATTAAAATGGAGAGTTTGATAACTAGTTTGGGTCAGGCTGCCTGCAAATTCTGTTCACCATAGCAACTCGTTCTATCTTTTTCCCATTTCTGTTCACTTCTTCTCAATTCCCTCAAGCCTTTTGTTATATAGTGAATGATCAATCTGCTCCAAACTACAATATCCCAAGCTGGATATAACACTAAAGGAGCTAATATCTCAGTGCATCAACAAGGATCATTTTTGTGACTTTCTTCTTTTGTTAAGAATCTGCTCCAAAATCTTGGTTTTAAATATTCAAGATAGAATTGAATTCTGACTCATTCTTTAACACTTGTCAGTCAAAATATTCCCCCAAGATATCCAGCAGCATATTTTCATGGTTTTCTATTAATAGTTCTAAAATAATTCCCAAGAAAAGTAGCTATCCTTATCCCATGCTTTGAAACAAGCCTGGCATGCTAAGACCATGTCACCAACTCTGGAAGGATTCAACTAATTGAAGTTCTACTAGGATTATACTGGCAATAGATCCCAAGTCCCTGCACATGTATTCGAAGAGGTAGTTCCGGGCTCAGAACATTGTCCAATGGACACAAACATTAACCAGTAAAAAACGCTCATCATAGCCTTACTCCTCTAGTCATCACCTAAAAAAAACCAACACACCTCTACACCACCCTTCAATAATTCTAAAATAACCAATGTTCTCCCTCTCCAAACTCATCGCTAGCCATGCTTTCACAAGGATTATTCTAGTTATGTCTGTCGCCTCCACTGTCCCTTAATATTTTTATTGTTGAGTTGATCCAATTGCACAAAAGTCACAATGCTTTGCGTGGCTCAGTGAAAAAGAGCCCGGGCTTTGGATTCAGAGGTCGTGGGTTCGAATCCCAGCTCCACCACTTGTCAGCTGTGTGACTTTGGGAAAGTTACTTCACTTCTCTGAGCCTCAGTTCTCTCATCTGTAAAATGGGGATGAAGACTGTGAGCCCCACGTGGGACAACCTGATCACCTTGTATCACCTGATCACCTTAGAACAGTGCTTTGCACATAGTAAGTGCTTAATAAATGCCATTATTATTATTATTATTATTTTCTAAATAAATGAGGGTAAGATGAACAACGATATCCTAAGTTTGCAACACCAGTTATGGTTCAAAAATGCACGTCCCAGAAAGAAGGAGTACAACATTTTATAATTCATTGCTGCTTTGAGTCAGGAGTTGAAAACAATAGCTTCAAAGCTGTTTAAAGACGAGCAAATGAGCTTCAGTGCTTTCAGTTTCTCAAACAGTTTTTTGGTTTTTTTTTCATTTAATACTACATTCAACTTCGCCTCTGGGCACTTGAAGACATGTGAAACTAAGGAGCTGACTGCTTCAGAAATAAAAAGTGCCACAGTCTGGATGTGTGTTTGAAAAGCCTCAAAATATTTTTAGTTCTTCTTTTTTTGAGTTTCTTTCCTAAAGTATGGAAGGCCTCAAATCAGCACTGAATTAGACCAAGGTCTAAAGAAACACATTGGAGCTTATTCTCCAGTTGGAGCTCCTGAGGGCACTACAACACACTTTTTTAGTAAACCTCAGTGAAGGAAACCAGCTCACTTTGCTCTTTCCATAATTCCTTAAGCACTTTGATACTTGCCCTAGCCCCATACCACTTATGAGAATATCTATCTTTATAATCCTCTATTTACCCTATCTGAAATTTATTTTAATGTTGGTCTCCCCCTGTACACTGTAAGCTTCTTTTGGGCAGGGGTTGCGTCTACCAACTCTGTTATGGGCAGAGAGCATGTCTACCAACTCTGTTATATTGTACTCTCCCAAGTATTTAGTACAGCATTCTGCAATTAATCAATCATATTTGCTGAGCACTTACTGTGTGCAATGCACTGCACTACGCACTTGGGCAAGTACAATATGATAGAGTTGTTAGACACATTCCCTGACTATTCCCTGCACAAAGTAAGCATTCAAGATAAACACGATTGATTGATTGAAACTTTCCACATCACTTAGTACAGTGCTCTTCCCACAGTAAGCACTCAATAAATACCACTGATTGACTGCTTTCTTCCAGGGAAGAATCACTCCAAGGCTAGTCATGACTTTACTACCCAGTTCATATTTCTCCCCCTCTCCCTTTTCCTCCCTCCCCCTCCTTCTCCCAGAAGGTGTCATAGAGGAGAGCAGCAATGAATGCTGGGTACTCAACAGGCCTCTTGGGAATGCAGGCCTGCTGCAAATGTTAGCATCATTACACAAAGAAGTCAAGTTCTGGTTGTTAGGCTCTGGCTGTTAGGAAGAAACAGTCTTCCTCCCCATAGTAAATCACCAGAGGCTGCTTCTGTGGTCTTAGGACAGCCCAAAAATCCTCTCTAAGGTCCGATAGTTGAGCTGATCATTTTGCCACTGCATTTATCATGTGAAAAAATTCTTCTTTTGGGTTTTAGAAAAAGTTCAAGTTGATGCCTTTAGATATGAAGGCCACCTACCCCACTCCTCCCACTCCCAAATAAAAGAGAGAAGAAAGACAATGATACTTAGGCTTATTCAGTTTCAGTATTAATTTTTTTTTTTCATTCTCAATTCAAGAGTAGATATGTGGGCCTCTGGAAGGATTCCTTCAATTTCTTCATCTCTCCTCCATGCATAAATATTCAGTGGTAGTTCAGGAATGGGAAGAATCAACACTGTTCTGCAGGGCAGCTGCTCATATTGCTCATTGCCTGATGGGCCTAAATTAGAGGTGGGGTAAAAATGGAATCAAATAATTTTCTGCAGAAGAGCCAATACACTGACTATACAGAGTTATGGGGATGATGATAATAGGTTGAATTAATAACACTATTTCTTCCTAATGAGACCAATGAATCCCCTCTTTGCTTAACAACTGAACCTCCTTCCCGCTGGAGAAAGGGGGTTTGCAATAAAAAGACAAAAACCCTGTTATTTCTGCAGAAATGGAAAGTATAGTATTTGGAAGATTATTTCTGGGAAGAATAGTTGGCTAGAAAAGGATTAGGGCCCTTGTTAGGTAAATTAACACAGCAACTCATTTGTAAATTGGGAGATTTCTCCAATTTAATGAACTGGACATTTTCTGCAGGCTTGTCATAGAGGAAGAAATATTTTAAGCATATTTCAATATTTTAAATATTAATGTTTAAAGTGATTTAGCACTATTCCATTAGCTGTTTTCTCCAGAACACTTATTTCATGGTATGGTTCAGTGTGGTCAGGATTAAGTAGGAATTTACAGAAAAGACGAGCAATAATTTTGTTCAAAAGCAACGTAACAGCATTTGGATAATGAATTGAAAACAAATTTGGGGCATAAGAGCTTTGCTAGGGAACAACTGAGTGAAAACAAATGTGCTGAGAAAACTATATGTGACAGCAATACACAGGCAGAAGAGTATCAATGAACACACCGAACTAGGTGAACTTCGTGACAATTCTTTCCTATTTGTAATATCTCATTGGCACAGTTATCTCCCAGTATGTGGGCCAAGGACTATTGGGAAGCCTCTAAGGTTTCCATGGAAGATCCTTAAAGGTAGTATATGTTGGAAGGAAGGTTTAAAAGCAAAATAACATGGGCTGGAATTTGTGTAGGAGGAATTAGGTGGGAGGGGTGAGAATTGAAGGTTAAAAAGTCTGTAAGGCTAAAGAACCACTGGTCCTAATGGGAGAGTGCTGTTGAGCACCTGAAAAAAAATAGAGCCTGCCACTTTATTAGTTATCAAAAATGGGTGAACCAGTACTTGTGTCTGTATTAAGCAAAACAATAGCACATTGGAAAAATGTTGAAAAATACACAAGTTTATTACAGGCCCAAAGAATATTACAACAATGAGTTAGCAAGGAGATTGGAGACAAATATCTTTCTGAAACAATTCCTCACAACAGGACTCTAAAGTCCTAGAGTTAATGGTTAAGATGGGATATGTTTTCCATGAGATTGCAATCTTGGTGGGCTTCCTGATTGAAATGGGAGTTCACCTTATCGACAGCTGCCAGGTCTCCAACTCCACACCACCTACAACACTGCCCTTACCCAGAATGTCCAAGGAATAACCCAGGAGGGCGAACAGGTATTTAAGCTCCATTTTACAGATGAGGAAACTGAGGAACCGAGAAATTAAGTGACTTATCCAAGCTAAAGCCAGAATTAGAACCAGGTCCTGTGACTCCAGGCCCATGCTCTTTTCACTAAGCAGCACTGCTTCTTTCCACTAGGACATGCCACTACCCCAGAGCTTCTAGTGCTAGTGTCTGAGGTACTGAGTAGAAACAAACATTTTCATTGCCCTTCATAGCGCTTTTCCAATCTCCTACAATGAAGTGCTTAGGATATTTGTCCTACAGCTCCTTCCCCCTTCATCCTATCTATTATCAAAATTCCCAGGGATGACCCTAGTGGTACCCCATAAATGGTAATCTTGATTTGCACAGTGCACCCCTGAAAACATTAGTTTGGTACTTAGTGTTAGGTTTATCAGTACAGCTTCAAGTTTAAGAAAATGAAATTTTCTATGGGAAAATATGCCTGCACCAAAAAAAATGCACACTAAGATCTAGAAATAGATTTTCATATTGCCATAAATATCAACATACTTTGCTCAAATAAAAAAACCACCCACTTAAACAAGATAATTCAATCTGAAGTAAATTTCAGACCTAAAAGGGTCAAAACATTTGCATAATAATAGTGGTATCTATTATCATAATACTAAGGACCATACTAAGCAGCAGGATTGATAAAACATGAATAGATTGGACACAGTCCCTGTCCCACAGTGGGGCTCACTGTCCAAGAAGGAGGGAGATCAGGTAGTTTACTCCCATTTTACAAATAACTGAGGCAGAGAAGTTAAATGATGTCCTAATGTCACACAGTAGGCAAGTGGTTGACCTAAGTGTAGAACCTGGGTCCTCTGATTCCCAGGCCCATGCTCTTTCCACTAGGCCACAGTCACCTAAAACATGGTAATTATATTATTAAAGAAACTTAGCTAAGGAAAATTGCATTATAGTAGCCTTTGGGTCAATTAATGGCATAGGGGTAGATAGTTCGGTGATGTTACTAGCTATTTCAGACTTTTCAGACCTCTTCAATTCTCCCATCTTTCCCATCATTTTCTCAAGAGGAGGTCATCTCCTCTCAAAATCTACCCCCTCCACCCTCCCCTATCCCATCATATGTTATTAAACTTGTTCCCCCTCCTTTCTTTCCTCCCTGACCACCATATTCAACTATTCACTCTCCAAAGGATTCTTTCCAGCTGCTTCTAAACATGCCCATGAATGGCCTAGCCTAAAAAAACCTTCCTTTGACACAACCAGGTACTGGCCGATCTCCCTCTCAACATTCTTCTTTAAACTCCTAGAACAAGCTTACCCAGGCTGTCTCCACTTCCCTCTCTCCAATTCTTTCCTTGACTCCCTTCAATCTAGCTCCTGTGTTCTCAACTCCATGGCAACTGCCCTCTCCAAGATCACTCATGACCTGCTTCTTGAAAATTCAACAGCCTCTACTCCATCCTAATCATCCTTGACCTCTCAGCTGCCTTCGAGACTGTCAACCACCCCACTCTCCTGGAAACATTATCCAATCTTGGCTTCACTGGCACTGTCCTCTCCTGGTTCTCCTCCTATTTCTCTAGCCACTCATTCTCTCTTTCTCAGTCTCTTCCTCTGCCTCCTACTGTTCTCTATCTACAACCAATCCCTTGGAGAACTCATTCATTCCCACGACTTCAACTACCATCTCTACATGGATAATTCCCAAATCTACCTCTCCAATCTTGATATCTCTCCTTCACTGCACGGTTGCATTTCCTCCTGCCTTCAGGACATTTCTACTTAGATGACTGACCCTCTGACACCTCAAACTTAACATGTCCATAACTGTTCATCTTTCCACCCACACACTGTCCTGTCCCTGACTTTCCTATCATTATAGACAGTATTACCATCTCCTAATCGACTAAGCCCAAAACATTGGCATTATCCTTGTATCAGCTCTCTCAACCTGCATATTTAGTTAGTCACCAAATCCTGTTGGTTCTATCTTCATGACATCTCTAGAATCTGCCCCTTCCTCTCCATCCAAACTGCTACCACACTGATCCAATCATTCTCATATCCTACATCAACTACTACATCAGCCTCCTTGCTGACTTCCTGCCTTTCCTCTCACCATCCATATTGCACTCTGCTGCCCAGATCATATTTCTAATAAAAGGTTCAGCCCATATTTTCCCACCCCTCACAAACATCCATTTCACCCCCATTTTAGAGTATGGGGAAACTGAGCCCCAAAGAATTAAATGACTTGCCCAAGGTCATCCAGCAGGCAAGTGACAGAACCAGATTAGAAGTGTTGAAGTAATGTCAAAGGACAGGAAGTTAAAAACCTTGGATTTGTGTAGTACCTTTCTTTCAAATCCATTATCGCATGTTCCCACACATTATGCCATGAGATAGGGTAAACTGATGTACAGAAAAGTTAAGCAACTTGCCTGGGGTCACCCGGAAGTTAAGTTGTGTCAAGAAGTATGGACATTCACTCTCACTTATCAGACTAAGGAAACTGGTTCCAGGCTAGACAACAAACCAGACTATTATTGTTATTACTATGATTTTTGAAGTGCTTTCCATATGTCAGGCACTGTTCTAAGTGCTGCGGTACATACAAATTAATCAAGTTGGACATAGTCCCTGTCCCAGTCTAAGTAGGAGGGAGGAGTTATTTGATCCCAATTTGAGGAAAATGAGGCACAAAGGAGTCAAGTGACTTGTCCAAGCTCACACATCAAGTACTTGGAAGAGCCGGGATTAGAATCTAGGTCCTCTGACTTCTAGGCCCATGCTCATTCCACTAGAACATGCTGCTAAGATCATCCAGCTCAAATCATCCCTAATTCACTAAATGATAGCATAGCCCTCCACTTTCAATGGGGTAGACCTCATCCTAGAGTACTGGACACAAAACTCCCAATAGTTGTGTGGATTGTCTCCTTAAAATTTTGAGAAGTGAAAAATCTTAGCTTTATAGACTTCATGGTTGCTTGATCACAATACAGTAAACAGCTTCATATTTCCTTTTCATGTTTTATCCTGAAGCAACAGAGCATTGCATTAATTGACTTGTCTTATTAATTCAATAAGCTGCTTCCAAGATGAAATACTTAGCTATGCTTGCTTGTTTTTGGCACTTTTTGGTTGTTGGGAGCAAAGCTTCAAGGCTAGAATTGCTCTGATGTTTTCTACAGTTCACTGAATAATTTTATGCACTACTGGAGAATATGCACATTCAGAATTGCTACAAACTGCTACTTTTTCATCATATTATAATTTAATTCACACTTTTTAGTATGATAAGAAAATATTTAGCAGTCTGCATACTGTAGTAGGGCATTTTCATGGTGATAGCGAACATTGTATGGTTTTCTTGTGTTGAAAATTTAGGAGTGTCAATTAAAGGAAAGTCTCCTGTGATAAAACTGTAATCTTTGGCCGGTGACAATAAAATATTCTCAGTCAAAGACTGGCTTTGGGAACCAAATTATGAAGCAAATTGAGTTAATCAAAATGGTTTTGAAATGGAAGGGTCAAGGTGAAGAGACATTAAGGAAATATTTAAAGAAATGACCCACTATACTATCACAAATAAATTACCCTGCATATCAAAGTGCACATAAACAGAAGAATTTGAAAATGAGATTCGAAAACCACATTAGTTTCCTTACTCACATACATGTATTTCAGGAAATATATTTGATTTACAAAAAGGAACAAGTAGAATTTAGGGAAAAGCTAAGAAAACATAAGCAAGAGATATATTTCATGTCCTATTGCTATTCCCTATTTTGATATTTGTTATAGGAGCAAGAGTTTAAGGACATTTGAAAAGCAGAAATAGGAAAACTATAAGTGTTCTCCAATGTCAGTATGAAATTTGTGGCATCACACAAGCTGGCAGGGATCCCAAGAGGTCACCTGGTCCATTCCTGCCTCAGATGAGTGATAAGTAATCCTTTCAGGACAGATATCTGTTTGTAATTTTCTTAAAGACTCCACAACCTTGCTTAATACCCTCTTACAGTGTTCATCACTTTCAAAATAGTAGTAGTAGTATGTGTGAGTGCTTGTATGTAAACTAGTACTCCAGTCTTTACAACAGATCTGTTCCAGGAGGGAAATCCCCACCCTAACTGATGCCCATCAGGCTGGTTTATCTAATGGGGTAGCTCCCCAATAGTCCTCTACTGCATCACACTGCTTGACTCTGTGCTTCAGTATCCTTTAAAAACATTTGCTGCACCTTCCCGACTCCTACAGTCCCTTTTTTAGTTAACCATAAAACAGTTGATTGAGAAACCTGCTGTCATACATTTTTCTCATATGTCCTACCCAGTGAAGCATTTCCCAGTAAGCATTAATTCACTCATTCATTCATTCAATCGTATTTATTGAGCACTTATTGTGTGCAGAGCACTGTACTAAGCACTTGGGAAGTACAAGTTGGCAACATATAGAGACGGTCCCTACCCAACAGCGGGCTCACAGTCTAGAGGGGGGAGACAGACAACAAAACAAAACATATTAACAAAATAAAATAAATAGAATAGTAAATATGTACAAGTAAAATAGAGTAATAAATATGTACAAACATATATACAGGTGCTGTGGGGAGGGGAAGGAGGTAGGGTGGGGGGATGGGGATGGGGAGGGGAAGAGGGGGAGAGGAAGGAGGGGGCTCAGTCTGGGAAGGCCTCCTGGAGGAGGTGAGCTCTCAGTAGGGCTTTGAAGGGAGGAAGAGAGCTAGCTTGGCAGATGTGTGGAGGGAGGCCATTCCAGGCCAGGGGGAGGATGTGGGCCGGGGGTCGATGGTGGGACAGGCAAGAACCAGGCACAGAGAGGAGGTTAGCGACAGAGGAGCGGAGGGTGTGGGCTGGGCTGTAGAAGGAAAGAAGGGAGGTGAGGTAGGAGGGGGCGAGGTGATGGAGAGCCTTGAAGCCGAGAGTGAGGAGTTTTTGCCTGATGCGTAGGTTGATTGGTAGCCACTGGGGATTTTTGAGGAGGGGAGTAACATGCCCAGAGCATTTCTGCACAAAGATGATCCGGGCAGCAGCATGAAGTATAAATTGAAGTGGGGAGAGACAAGAGGATGGGAGATCAGAGAGGAGGCTGATGCAGTAATCCAGTCGGGATAGGATGAGAGATTGAACCAGCAGGGTAGCAGTTTGGATGGAGAGGAAAGGGCGGATCTTGACAATGTTGCAGAGGTGAGACCGGCAGGTTTTGGTGACGGATTGGATGTGAGGGGTGAACGAGAGAGTGGAGTCGAGGATGACACCAAGGTTGTGGGCTTGTGAGATGGGAAGGATGGTAGTGCCGTCAACAGTGATGGGAAAGTCAGGGAGAGGGCAGGGGTTGAGAGGGAAGATAAGGAGTTCAGTCTTGGACATATTGAGATTTAGATGGTGGGCAGACATCCAGATGGAGATGTCTTGAAGGCAGGAGGAGACACGAGCCTGAAGGGAGGGAGAGAGAGCAGGGGCAGAGATGTAGATTTGGGTGTCATCAGCGTAGAGATGATAGTTGAAGCCATGAGAGCAAATGAGTTCACCAAGGGCGTGAGTTGCCTCAATGCTAGCAAGCTGATGGAATGCCCAAATCCTGAGTCCTGTTATTTGATACTGAACAAGTGTGGCTCATAAACAATGCTCATTAAGCTGAATATGCCTTCTGTGGTAGGCCCAGTTTTCACATCCAAATAGCAGGTTAGGTGGCTTAGTGGATAGAGCACAGGTCTGGGAGTCAGAAGTCATGGGTTCTAATCCTCACCCCCACCACATATCTGCTGTGTAACCTTGGGCAAGTCATTTCACTTCTCTGGGCCTCAGTTCCCTCGTCTGTAAAATGGGGATCAAGAGTGTGAGCCTTATGTGGGACGTGGACTGTGCCCAACCTGACTACCTTGTAACTACCCCAGCACTTAGAACAGTGCTTAACAAGTACCATAATTGTTATTATTATTGCTAGCTTGATAAACCTTCAATTTGCTATGAGGCTTGATGCCTCTGTCGCTGACCGCTACCTGCAAATCTCCCAAAATCTATGCCAATTCTTTTCATTTTATTTTCCATTTCCTCACCTATATATGGATAATTGGGTAGCATATTGCCTAGGTTGCACCTAGAATTGGTGATTGCATTAAATGCTGTATTGCTGATTAAAATCTTTAGTTGTGTGTGGTATTCCAAGATGAAATGAATATACAGTCTAAGGTTTCTTCAGGTTTACTGTCCCCATACTAATTCTATAAAGAGGTTCTTAATTATTTCTTCATGTCTTTATATGTGTCGAGAGAGCACAGTTATCACCAGACAGTCCTGAAGGACTGTCCCAAAGACTTTTGTCGGTGGTAATAGCCTGCTGAATTGGAAGAGTTTCCCAAAAGATCCAAAGTGTATTCTGACTCCCTGCACTTTCCAGTATTTGTCATTCAATCCAGATGATACATTGTGATGTGTTGTGATCTTAAGCCACACTGAAATTCAGGTAGTTCCTGGTTGAAGAAAAAAAAAAGTCTGGCTACAAATTTGCCTGCAATGGACAGCAATGAGATGTCTTGGTAGTTTTTACAGTCTACTCTCCTATATTTCTTAATTAAGGCATTTACTATGTACTAAAACCTGGGGTTGGTACAAGGTTATCAGATCAGACATAGTCCCTGTCCATATGGGGATCATAATTTATTTTATACCCATTTTAAATATGAGGAATTGAAGACCAGAAAGGTTGTCACTTGCAAAGTCACACAGCAACGATAGAACTTGAACCTGAGTCTCATGACTTATAATCCTGTGCTCTTTCCACTAGCCCATGATGGATCCCTTTCTTTAAAAAGGTGATTATGGTGGCATCTTTGTAGCCCTAAGATTTCTGCAGCAATTCCATCAGATCTAGATCCTTTACCATTTTACATAGCTTAAAAGTAATGAAAATAGCACTTTGATTACTCTGCATTTCACTGAAGCTGAAGACAGGTCAGCTGGGCATCTAGCAATCAGAAATGGACAATCTTGGAGCAACACCTTAACTTCTCCATGCCTCAGTTCCCTCATCAGCAAAATGGGAATACAATACCTGTGCTTCCTCCTACTTAGACTGTGAGGGCCATGTAGGACCTGATGATCTTTTATCTACCCCAGTGCTTAGTACAGTGCTTGTCATATAGTAAGTAGTAGTAGTACTACTACTGTTGACGGCACTACCATCCTTCCTGTCTCACAAGCCCGCAACCTTGGTGTCATCCTCGACTGAGCTCTCTCGTTCACCCCTCACATCCAAGCCATCACCAAAACATGCCGGTCTCAGCTCTGCAACATTGCCAAGATCCGCCCATTCTTCTCCATCCAAACCACTACCCTGCTCGTTCAAGCTCTCATTCTATCCCGTTTGGACTACTGTATCAGCCTCCTCTCCGATCTCCCATCCTCTTGTCTCTCCCCGCTTCGATCCATACTTCACGCCACTGCCCGGATTGTCTTTGTCCAGCAATGCTCTGGGCATGTTACTCCCCTCCTCAAAAATCTCCAGTGGCTACCAATCAACCTACGCATCAGGCAGAAACTCCTCACCCTAGGCTTCAAGGCTCTCCATCACCTCGCTCCCTCCTACCTCACCTCCCTTCTCTCCTTCTACAGCCCAGCCCGCACCCTCCGCTCCTCTGCCGCTAATCTCCTCACCGTACCTCGTTCTCCCCTGCCCCGCTGTCGACCCCCGGCCCACGTCATCCCCCTGGCCTGGAATGCCCTCCCTCCCCACATCCACCAAGCTAGCTCTCTTCCTCCCTTCAAGGCCCTACTGAGAGCTCACCTCCTCCAGGAGGCCTTCCCAGACTGAGCCCCCTCCTTCCTCTCCCCCTCCTCCCCCTCTCCGTCCCCCCCGCCTTACCTCCTTCCCTACACCACCTGTATATATGTATATATTTGTACGTATTTATTACTCCATTTATTTATTTTACTTGTACATATCCTATTTATTTTATTTTTTTAATATGTTTTGTTTTGTTGTCTGTCTCCCCCTTCTAGACTGTGAGCCTACTGTTGGGTAGGGACCGTGTCTATATGTTGCCAACTTGTACTTCCCAAGTGCTTAGTACAGTGCTCTGCACACAATAAGTGCTCAATAAATACGATTGATTGATGATTGATTGATAGTAGTGGTGGTGGTGGTATTTGTTAAGTGCTTACTATGTGCCAGGCACTATACAAAGCACTGGGACAGACACAAGCAAATTGAGTTGGACACGTTTCATGTCCCACATGGACCTCAGTCTTAATCATCATTTTACAGATGAGGGAACTGAGGCACAGAGAAGTTAAGTGACTTGCCCAAGGTCACACAGCAGACACGTGGAGGAGCTGGGATTAGAACTCAGGTCTTTCTGACTCCATTCCTGTGTTATCCGCTAGGCCAGGTTGCTTCTCTAGAGGCCATGCTGCCTCTCTTAAAAAATACCACAATTATTATTCATTAATTATTATTATTTTTTATGAAGATAGTGAGACCAAGAGGGAGAAAAAAAATGTTAGGCACTGTGCTAGTGTAGGAAAGAGCAATCTCCACGTACATGATACAAAAGGCATCAGTCATATACACACATATTGGGCATCTACACAAACTACCTCACTTGCTACCATCGTCTGCAAACATTGGCAGGAATCCTGGTGAGATGCCTTCTAAGAGCAGAAGACAATGGGACTGTAATTGGTAGATTAAAGCCATTACACAGAAGAAGCTCAATGTAACCGTCAATAAGCATAGTATAAAGGCTGGGGGAAATTGCCTGTCGCTGCTGCTCACTGTTATCCAAAAGGACAACCAAGTCAGCCCAGGCAGAGGGCACCATCCGAGGGGATGCCCATGCGGGTCTCAGCCTGTAGTTGGATGCTCACTGTCCTCCGAAGGGAAGACAGAGGGACAGCCTAGGCAGGAGACCTTTTGGCTGGGGGATGTCCGTGCCGGTCCGGCCCGTTAAGGACCTGAACACTGAATGGGATCTATCATCCCACGAGAGGAAATTTTCAATGCCCCTGGGTTGAGGGCTTAACAAAAGCAGGATCCATTTTACTTGATGTTTTCTGCATGTTAATAAATGTTTTCTTTCTGTAATACTGAATGTTGTGGTTTACTCCATTGGTAAAGCTGAGTCATGAACCCCCTTGTCCTTAATTAACTCTATTGGGATGTAAGAGGCTCTAAAAAAAAAAAAAAAGGAAAAGAAAAAGAACAAGGCCCCTCAACTCAAATAGCTAACAGGCTACTGGATAGAACAGGACTACCCCTCTATTCCTAGAATATGACCAGTGGTGTCCATTTCCAGTTCTCAAGTAACTGCCAAAGCCTGCTCAAAAACCAACTTAAAATCTATCATTTGTTCAAAGAGAAAAATCACTCAATCCATTAACAGTATTTATTGAGCACCTACTATATGCAGAGCACAGGACTAACTACAACAGAATGAGTGGATACGTTCCCTGTCCATAAAGAGCTTCTAAACCAAACTCCTCAATGTGTTTCACTCCTGTTTGAAGTGATATGGACATTCAAATTAAGCACAGGAGAAATACTAGCCTGGCTGCATTTTAAATTTTCAGGTAGTTATCATAAGAGCTTCATGTTCTTAAAAGAAAATAAAGCATTTAGTTCAACTCTGCCATTACTATTCTTGCAGCAATTAGGTACCAACAGTTTACAATTTTAGAAATGTTCCCAGTTTATTTGAAATAGATCTTTCTCTGAAGTATTCTCTGAGTACACTGATTATGTGCAGCTCTCCATTATGCCTCCCTATCCTCTTTACATTTTAAAATTATTGTACTATACAAAGCTCAAATGAGAAAGGAACATCTGGTGAGCTGCAACTACTAGGACTCCATGGACAGATAAAGTTAAAACTTTTCTCCCCATCTATAAACCTGTGCTAGAAACAAAATCTATAGGCCTGGTGAAAAGGCAGAGGTCAGCCATTAGGTATGGAAAATAAATCTTGATTGCCAAGGTCAAAACCTATGTGTGAACACCATTACAGCTGAGTTAATATGTTTTTAATATCCATCCCATATTCCCACAATGGTAAGTTTACTTAGCAGAGCAATAATGTTCAGTCTTGTAAAATGACAATGCCCAATGAAGAAAAATAATGTTTCTATTTTCAGCTGTTCAGAAAAAAGACCCAATAATGTGTGTTTTTAATTATGAATAATATTATATTCATCCCCAGAGGAAGATTAAGAACAAATAGTTTTTCACTAATCCTCCTAAAGCTCACATCAGATAGGAGAGAAACTGAGGCAAAAAGAGGTAAGTGCTTTTCTTGGGAATAGAAATTTCCCTAGAAAAAGCTCTAATTCTTAATTCTGGACAAGATAAGCATGCTCAGTATACTCGACAGCAGAATCATTCTGCCTTCAATGTGGAACATATCGTTTTAGACTGTTTCACCAATGATCATCTATTTTCCACCTTAAAATGGAGGGGAAATCCCATGACATGTGTTAGTAGCCGCTCAGAAATTCTGCCTGAAGATCATGACTTAGAAACAACTAGAGTAAACCTTTTTGAATTGAATGCCAAAAATGCTAACAACCTGAAACATCTGGAGATTGAACCACAGTTGCTCTCATGCCTCAATACAAGACCAAAATTGTGCAATAGGCCAGCTGCCTTGTAATATAAGTGTCTCATAATGATAGTAAGTCAACAACCATGAACTATTTAGCCTGAGGGAGATGATGTTTCAGTAGAATGCATGTCAAGAAAAGCCACAAGGAGGCTAGTGCCTCTTGTTTGCTGGGATTTGAAGATCGACTCTTGCACGTCAACTTTCTGCTAGGTTTCACACTTTCTTCTAGCCCAAGATTCCTCTACATGCTTTCTGAGGGATTGTAGGACCCTTGAAAATGGCATCCATTCTATTTATGGGAAAACAAGCACTGATGGGGCAAAACACAATCTCAGAAAAGGGAAGTGCAACCTGCCATTTCAATCCATCCACATATATTGAACCCCATTATATAGCGAACATTGTACTAGGCATTTA
Organism: Tachyglossus aculeatus; assembly: GCF_015852505.1. Classification (NCBI taxonomy): domain Eukaryota; kingdom Metazoa; phylum Chordata; class Mammalia; order Monotremata; family Tachyglossidae; genus Tachyglossus; species Tachyglossus aculeatus. Next base: position 63,810,772 of record NC_052101.1, on the reverse strand, counting down.
AGGTGATAAAAAAGAACAAAAATATTTAGTCCCTGCCCTCAGTTCAGGGTGACGGGACAAACAGAAACATGCACACTTATGAAAACAGTGTCACCAGCCTAAACAGGTCCAATCTCATCCAACCTCAGAAACTAAGGTTGAATGAATTTCCAATGAATCAATTTCCAACCAATCAACCTTACTGTGATGGCACTTTATTAAGCATTTGGGAGAAAACAATAGAGGCAATATTCCCACCTAAACCCTGTCCTCCCTCAGACTTTCCCCACTGTAGACAGCATCAGCATCCTTCCTACCTCATGAGCCCATAACCTTAGCATTATTCTCAACTCCAAACCCTCATTCAACCCATGTCAGTCTGTCACCAAATCCAGTTGGTTCAACCTTCACACATCGCTAAAATCTGCCCTTCCTCTCCTTCCAAACTGCTACCATGTTCATCCAAGCACATATCCTAACCCGACTTAATTACTGCATCAGCCTCCTTGCTGACATCCCTGCCTCCTGTCTCTCCCCACTCCAATCCATACTTCACTCTGCTGCCTGGTTCATTTTTTCTACAAAGCCATTCAATCCATGTTTCCCCACTCCTTCAAGAATCGCCAGTGGTTGTCCATCAATCTCTGCATCAAATAGAAACTTGTTACCCTTAACTTTAAAGCAATGAGTCATCTTGCCCCTCCTACCTTATCTCCCTGATTTCCTACTATAACCCAGCCTGTACACTTTGCTCCTATAATGCCACCTCTACTCACTGTACCTCAATCTCATCTATCTTGCCACCATCCCCTTGTCCACAACCTGTCTCTGGCCTGTGATGCCCTCCCTCTTCATATCCAACAGATGTTCACTCTCCCTACCTTCAAAGCCTTATTAAAATCCTCCAAGAAGTCTTCCCTGACTAAGCCCTCATTTCCTTTAATGGTATTTGTTAAGTACTTACTATATGCCAGATTGTACTATGCACTGAGGTACATATAATCAGGTTTGACACAGTCCATGTCCTACATGGAGCTCCCAGTCTTAATCCCCATATTACAGGTGAGGTACAGAGAAGTGAAGTGATTTGCCCAAGATCACCCAGCGGATAAGTGGCAGAGGCAGGATTAGAACCCAGGTCCTTCTGACTCCCAGGCCCGTGCTCTATCCACTAAGGAATGCTGCTTATCTTGCTCCCTTCTGTGTCGCACTTTCAATTGGATTTGCATCCTTTATTCACACATCCCTCAGCTCTGCAATACTTACCTATATAGCCATAATTTATTTATTTGTATTGATGTCTATTTCCCCCTCTAAACTAAGCTCACTGTGGGTAGGGAATGGATCTACCAATTCTGTTACATTGTACTTTCCCAGTGTTTAGTACAGTGCTCTGTACACAGTAAGCACTCAATAAATATGACTGATTGAATAGATTATTATTATTATTATTATTATTATCATCATCATTAAGTGCTTGCTATGTGTCAAGTATTGATCTATGCACTGGGGTAGATACAGGTTCATCAGGTCAGACACAGTCCCTGTCCCACATAGGGCTCACGGTCTAAGTGTAGGGGGGAGAATAGACACTGAATCCACATTTTACAGATGAGGAAACTGAGGCCCAGAGAAGTTAAGTGACTTGTCCAAGGTCACATAGCAGGCAAATGGCAGAGTCGGGATTAGGACCCAGGTTCTCTCATTCCCATGCCCATGCTCTCTCTGCTAGGTCATACTGCAACAATGCTCTGCACATAGTAAGCACTTAATAAATGCCATCATTATTTAAGGGTTTACTGTATGATAAGCATTGCACCCACCGGTAGGGTAGATACAAGAGATTCCAGTCAGACACAGTCCCCATCTCTCAGGGGACTCACAGACTAAGTAGTAGTGAGAACATGAATTTAATCCCTGCTTTATTAATCCCTGCCTCAAGGAGTTTACAATCTAAACCAATGATTTTTCATGCTAATATAGTTACTGTCTCATGGGCTCCTCACTGCATACTTGTCCCCAAGTAAATGTAAAGGAGCACATTGAGCTAGAGTAAAAAAAGAAGTCCTTGAATTTATGTAACCCCCAGTGTAAAGGATTACTGGATTTAGGCCTGGGTTTAAGGTGACAAAAGATGTGATCCCACACCCCCTAATGTGCCCCTTCCTCAGCCTTTATGCAGAAACACATATCTAAACATGACATGTTTATGAAGCCTAAGAAGAGAAGCAGCATGGCTCAGTGGAAAGAGCACAGGCTTTGGAGTCAGAGGTCATGGGTTTGAATCCCAGCTCCTCCACATGTCTGCTGTGTGATCTTGGGCAAGTCACTAAACTTCTCTGAGCCTCAGTTACCTCATCTGTAAAATGGGGATTAAGACTGTGAGCCCTACGTGGGGCAACCTGATCACCTTGTATCCCCCCAGCGCTTAGAACAGTGCTTTGCACATGGTAAGCACTTAACAAATGCCATCATTATTATTATTATTAAGTGGCCATTTTTTAAAGTGGTATTTGATAAACTCTTACTATGTTCCAGGCACTCTACAAAGTGCTGGGGTAGATACAAAATAATCAGGTTGGACACAATCATTGTCCCATTTGGGGTTTACAGTCCCCATTTTACAGATAAGGTAACTGAGGCATAGAGAAGTAAAGTAACTCGCCCATGATCGGACAGCAGATAAGTGAGCAAAGCCTGGATTAGAACACAGGTTCTCTGACTCCCAGGCCCGTGCTTTTCCCACTATACCACACTGCTTGTCATTGCTTGGGTTGGACTAAAAGTCACAGCAGAGGACACTATGCTCCAGTGATTTTTCCCTGTGTTTGTGCATATGGAGTTGTTCTGCTATCTTTCAGATGGCAACAGACAACAGAAGAGATAACTCAATGAATGTAAAGAGAAGAATAAGGCAACATGTTTTACAATGTGTCCTAACTGAAATGAGGTAACAGAGAAACAGAAAAATTAAGTGACTTGCCCAAGTTCACACAGTCGACAAGTGGCAGAGGCAGAATTAGAACCCAGGTCCTTCTGCCTCCCAAGTCCATATGCTATCCACTAGGCCACAGTGATTCTCATTCTTGTTATCTGCATTTCATACCACATTACTTAAAGCTGAGCTTCAGGACATCCTTATAGTTTCAGATTTGCCAGGAAACATACTGATATTCTTGCCTCTCTGGCCCTTCTGTCCTGCAGATATTCAAATCAGGTCAGTATCTGGCAGGTCAGGGGAAGCAAGAGAAGAGAAATGAGAAGTGGCAGGGTAGTTGAGGAGATGCCAGGGGACACAGAGGCAGTGGGTGTCTCAGGAGAAGAGTACAAGAGGGTGGTGAGGTCCCCAGGAGATGACTGGCACCCAGAGGAATGTGGAGGGCAATAGGGCTTGAGAGGGTGCCAGGAACCTGAGGGCTATAGATAGTGATAAGACTGCCTCTACTTCAGGGGTGGCCAATTATTTTGGCCCCCAAGCCAACTACCAGGCTTGATTAATCTTTAATAAGCTGAGGGTTGGAGAGTATGGAGGGTGGAAGAGAAGAGAGGCTTTCAAGTGCAATCCCTTCCATCTGTAGCAGCTACTGCTCAAGTTGCAGATATCATTAGTAATTCCACACGCCATTCTTTCAAGGTTCAGAGACTCCTTGGAGGATTGTACCAGCACATATGGCTGGCTCAGAGCCTGGCAGGATCCGCCTGGATCAGGCCTACAGTCTGGATTAAATTGCTTGTCTTGCTATGTTGTCTCTACCCCTGCTCTAGTCACTCTGGTATGCTTCCTGTCTATTTCCCCTCACCCTTCAAACCTATGCCTAACTCTTCTTACTCTTTGTTCTGCAAATCCACTCATACCATTCATTCTCTAACCCTTTCTCAGCTCCCCTCCATACTCTTCTTGTGCTCATATCTGCTACCCATACCCACCTTCCCAGTAAATCGGTGGTCACGGCCCTGGGAGTCAAAGGTTCATTGGTTCTAATCCAGGCTCCACCACTTGTCTGTGGTGTGACCTTGGGCAAGTCACTTCACTACTCTGGGTCTCAGTTATGTCATCTGTAAAATGGGGATTTGAGATTGTGAGCCCCATGTGGGACAGGGACTCTGTCCAACTTGATTTGCTTGTATCCACTCCAGCCCTTAGTATAGTGTCTGGCACATAGTAAGTGATTACCAAATACCATAATCATTATTATTTATTGACCACCCCCTTATTGTGTGCAGAATACTGTACTAAGCTCTAGGGAATGTACAATGCAATAGAATTGGTAGACTTGATCTCTGCCCACAGAGAGCTTACAAGCTATAGGGGGAGACAAATATTAAAATAAATTACAAATAAGGGAAATGAGAGAGTATAGGAATATGTACATAGGAACTGTGGGGTTGGGGATGGGGTGAGTACTAAGTGCAGAGGGGGTGGCAAATAGGGTGGAAAAATGTTGGGGAAGGACTCTTGGGGAGATATGATTTTAGTAGGACTCTAAAGATGGGGAGAGTGGTACTCTGTTGGATATGCAGGGAAGGGAGCTCCAGGATAGAGGGAGGATGTGAGAACGGGGGCGGAGGTGAAACAAGTTTAACTCTAAGTGCTTAGAACAGTACTCTGCATGTGGTAAGTGTTCAATAAATGTCATTGATTCATTGATTGATTGAGGTACAATGAGTAGGTTGGCATTAGAGGAGTGAAATGTGTGGGCTAGGTTTCAAAGGGGTATCAGCTAGATCAGAAGGAGGGGGAGAGCAGATTGGTTGCCTTGAAGTTGAGGGGAAGGAGTTTCTGCTGATGCAGAGATGGATATTTTATTTTATATGCTGATGCAGAGATGGATAGGTAACCACTGGATGTTTTTGAGGAGTCGGGGGATATGTACAGAATGACTTCTAATGAAAATGATCCAAGCTGTAAGGTGAAGTATAGACTGGAGTGGGGAGAGAGTGGAGAATGGGAGGTCAGCAAAGAGGCTGAGCAGTACTTGAGACAGGGTATGCTAAGTGTTTGGACCAGCATGGTAGCACCACTTCTCTTACCCTTTTGCCTCTTCCAATGTGGCCTAGTAGATAGACCACAGGACTGGGAGATAGGAGAGCTGTGTTCTAATCTTGGCTCCTCTTCTTCCTCCTTCTTCTTTCATTCATTCATTCAATCATATTTATTGAGCACTTACTGTGTGCAGAGCACTGTACTAAGCGCTTGGGAAGTACAAGTTGGCAACATATAGAGACAGTCCCTACCCAACAGTGGGCTCACAGTCTAGAAGGGGGAGACAGAGAACGAAACAAAACATATTAACAAAATAAAATAAATAGAATAAATATGTGCAAGTAAAATAAATAGAGTAATAAATAAGTACAAACACATATACATATATACAGGTGCTGTGGGGAGGGGAAGGAGGTAAGGTGGGGGGGATGCGGAAGGGGAGGAGGGGGAGAGGAAGGAGGGGGCTCAGTCTGGGAAGGCCTCCTGGAGGAGGTGAGCTCTCAGTAGGGCTTTGAAGAGAGGAAGAGAGTTAGCTTGGTGGACGTGCGGAGGGAGGGCATTCCAGGCCAGGAGGAGGACGTGGGCCAGGGGTCAATGGCGGAACAGGTGAGAATGAGGCACAGTGAGGAGGTGAGTGGCAGAGGAGCGGAGGGTGCGGGTTGGGCTGTAGAAGGAGAGAAGGGAGGTGAGGTAGGAGGGGTCGAGGTGATGGAGAGCCTTGAAGCCGAGAGTGAGGAGTTTTTGCCTGATGCGTAGGTTGATTGGTAGCCACTGGAGATTTTTGAGGAGGGGAGTAACATGCCCAGAGCGTTTCTGCACAAAGATGATCCGGGCAGCAGCGTGAAGAATAGACTGAAGTGGGGAGAGACAGGAGGATGGGAGATCAGAGAGGAGGCTGATGCAGTAATCCAGTAGGGATAGGGTGAGAGATTGAATGACTAGGGTAGCGGTTTTGATGGAGAGGAAAGGGCAGATCTTGGTGATGTTGCAGAGGTGAGACCGGCAGGTTTTGGTGATGGATTGGATGTGAGGAGTGAACGAGAGAGCTCAGTCGAGAATGACACCAAGGTTGCGGGCTTGTGAGACGGGAAGGATGGTAGTGCCGTCTGCAGTGATGGGAAAGTCAGGGAGAGGGCAGGGTTTGGGAGGGAAGATAAGGAGTTCAGTCTTGGACATGTTGCATTTTAGATGGCGGGCAGACATCCAGATGGAGATGTCCTGAAGGCAGGAGGAGATATGAGCCTGGAGGGAGGGAGAGAGAGCAGGGGCAGAGATGTAGATTTGGGTGTCATCAGCGTAGAGATGATAGTTGAAGCTGTGGGAGCGAATGAGTTCACCAAGGGAGTGAGTGTAGATCGAGAACAGAAGGGGACCAAGAACTGACCCTTGAGGAACTCCTACAGTAAGGGGATGGGAGGGGGAGGAGGAGCCTGCAAAAGAGACTGAGAACGAACTGCTGGAGAGGTAAGAGGAGAACCAGGAGAGGACAGAGTCTGAGAAGCCAAGGTTGGATAGCGTGTTGAGGAGAAGGGGGTGGTCCACAGTGTCGAAGGCAGCTGAGAGGTCGAGGAGGATTAGGATAGAGTAGGAGCCGTTGGATTTGGCAAGCAGGAGGTCATTGTTGACCTTTGAGAGGGCAGTTTCCATGGAATGTAGGGGACGGAAGCCAGATTGGAGGGGGTCGAGTTGGCATTGAGGAATTCGAGGCAGCGCGTGTAGATGACTCGTTCAAGGAGTTTGGATAGGAATGGTAGGAGGGAGATAGGGCGATAACTAGAAGGTGAGGTGGGGTCAAGAGAGGGTTTTTTTTTAGGAAGGGAGAGATGTGGGCATGTTTGAAGGCAGAGGGGAAGGAACCAGTGGAGAGTGAGTGGTTGAAGATGGAAGTTAAGGAGAGGAGAAGGGATGGAGAGAGAGATTTCATAAGATGAAATTTTATGAAATCTTCTATTTGTAAAGTGCTTACTATGTGTCAAACACTGTTCTAAGCACTGGGTAGATACAAGTTAGCTTTTACACAGCCCCTGTCACACTGTGCCTCAGTGTCCTCATCTGTAAAATGGGGATTAAATACCTCTTCTCTCTCCCCCTTGGACTGTGAACCCCATGTGGTAGAGGAAATGTGTCCAACCTGATTATAGAGTATCTACCACAGGGCTTGACACATAATAAATGCCCAACAAATACCACAATGATTATTATTTCCCCTGCTTGTTGTAGTATCTACTCCCCATATGTTGTCCATTTTTTCTTCTTTTACCCAAAGTTCTGGCTCCTTCTGACTCTTTTTGGTCTCGTCTTTCCTCAATATTCCTGAGCCTCAAGAGCTACTGTCAAAGATTCCAAGGCCTGGCACTTTCTATGAAAGAACCGCTGTACTTAAGGGGCCTGCAGCTGTCCAGAGCCAGGACTTCATGGCAGGCTACTTTGGCCATCGAACCACAATACAGACATATTCCCAGTTCCGAGGAAACACGATACCTAAAACCTGAAGATATGTCATGCTTTAATTTCTGATGAAACCCAGGACCCATCAGCCCCACCCAATGTTATATCCAATTGCTTCAGAAAAGACAGTCCACTCTCTACCCCTTCTTTACCTTTCTGTCTCTTTCCATTACTGGAAATGTCCCTGAGCTAAAGCTTTGTCTGGTCTCCATGGCAATAAACACCGAGAGGCAGCCTCTTAGCTACAGGCAGGATCAGGCAGGAACTCAGAGCCGAGCTTGAGCTGACAGAGAATGACCAGGGAATGTTAGGATCCAGGCTGTAACCCCAGTAACATTTCTTATGTTCCTGTCCTGCTGCAAGTGGCAATGGCACGTGGCTTGAAGAGGGGCAGCATTAGTCCCTGGTCTCCAGAAAGCAAAAATACTGGGGAATTGGGTGGGGTGGAGGTGGACTGGAGAGAAGGCACTCTCTCTGTTGACGGCACTACCATCCTTCCCGTCTCACAAGCCTGCAACCTTGGTGTCATCTTCGACTCCGCTCCCTCATTCACCCCTCACATCCAAGCTGTCACCAAAACCTGCCGGTCTCAGCTCCGCAACATTGCCAAGATCCGCCCTTTCCTCTCCATCCATACTGCTACCCTGCTCATTCAAGCTCTCATCCTATCCCGTCTGGACTACTGCATCAGCCTTCTCTCTGATCTCCCATCCTCGTGTCTCTCTCCACTTCAATCCATACTTAATGCTGCTGCCTGGATTATCTTTGTCCAGAAACGCTCTGGGCATATTACTCCCCCCCTCAAAAATCTCCAGTGGCTACCAATCAATCTGTGCATCAGGCAGAAACTCCTCACCCTGGGCTTCAAGGCTCTCCATCACCTCGCCCCCTCCTACCTCACCTCCCTTCTCTCCTTCTACAGCCCAGCCCGCACCCTCCGCTCCTCCGCTGCTAATCTCCTCACCGTACCTCGTTCTTGCCTGTCCCGCCATCGACCCCCAGCCCACATCATCCCCCGGGCCTGGAATGCCCTCCCTCTGCCCATCCGCCAAGTTAGCTCTCTTCCTCCCTTCAAGGCTCTGCTGAGAGCTCACCTCCTCCAGGAGGCTTTCCCAGACTGAGCCCCTTCCTTCCTCTCCCCCTCGTCCCCCTCTCCATCCCCCCCATCTTACCTCCTTCCCTTCCCCACAGCACCTGTATATATGTATATATGTTTGTACATATTTATTACTCTATTTATTTATTTATTTTACTTGTGCATATCTATTCTATTTATTTTATTTTGTTAGTATGTTTGGTTTTGTTCTCTGTCTCCCCTTTTTAGACTGTGAGTCCACTGTTGGGTAGGGACTGTCTCTATATGTTGTCAATTTGTACTTCCCAAGCGCTTAGTACAGTGCTCTGCACATAGTAAGTGCTCAATAAATACGATTGATGATGATGATGAGAAGGGAGGAGGGAGCTATGTCTGGGGTACACAAGGGTCAAGAAATTTCCTAGGAATAGAGAAGGGGAAGGGTTACAGGAATGTACCTTTTAATTACCTCCCAGGGCTCAATTGTCATGTCCAGGCTGATTCTGGAACAGGAAACTAACAAATTACATTTAAGTTTACAGAAAATTGTATTCGACAAGGTTCAGAATACATTCGCATTTTTGAGATATTAAATAAGTATCCCGGAGTTCAGCTATAATGGGAAGAGCTGTCTAGCACTTTCAGAGGTTTAAGTGCTCCCCTAGATTCCTGAGAGTGCTGGACAAATCTAGTGAGACCAGAAGAGGAGAGGGGCATGGATATCGGTAGATTGAGGTGGGAAAAACTTAGGGAAAATGCCCTCAAATGTTTGCTCTCTTCTGTATTCTTCTTTCTCCCTATCCTCCTGCAAATCGTTATATTTCACCACCCATCTTTACTCCTCCAAAGAGGATATCCTCATATATACAAGATATCTATTGCCAAGTACTTTCTTCTTAGCACGTCCAAATTCTTTTGAATGAAAGTCCCGTTAAATTCTCTCAGGACACTGTCTCAGTTATACTGAGTCCCTGGAGCTACTGCCACAGGTCCCAAGGCCTGGAACCTTCTGAACAACAGCCACCATAATAGATGAGCCTGCAACCATCGGAGGCAAGGAAGACTCACCTCTGCCAAGACTGAATCCTAGTGTATGCCGGATATAAGTATACTCAGACCAATCAATCAATCAATCGTATTTATTGAGCGCTTACTGTGTGCAGAGCACTGTACTAAGCGCTTGGGAAGTACAAGTTGGCAACATATAGAGACAGTCCCTACCCAACAGTGGGCTCACAGTCTAAAAGGGGGAGACAGAGAACAAAACCAAGCATACTAACAAAATAAAATAAATAGAATAGATATGTACAAGTAAAATAAATAGAGTAATAAATATGTACAAACATATATACATATATACAGGTGCTGTGGGGAAGGGAAGGAGGTAAAATGGGGGGATGGAGAGGGGGACGAGGGGGAGAGGAAGGAAGGGAATCAGTCTGGGAAGGCCTCCTGGAGGAGGTGAGCTCTCAGTAGGGCCTTGAAGGGAGGAAGAGAGCTAGCTCGGCGGATGGGCAGAGGGAGGGCATTCCAGGCCCGGGGGAGGACGTGGGCCGGGGGTCGATGGCGGGACAGGCAAGAACGAGGCACGGTGATGAGATTAGCAGCAGAGGAGTGGAGGGTGCGGGGTGGGATGTAGAAGGAGAGAAGGGAGGTGAGGTAGGAGGGGGCGAGGTGATGGAGAGCCTTGAAGCCCCCATACTTCATGTTTGCCTATAGTAATTACTTGGGTACACTGTCATCCTCTCTCCAGGACCTGATCCACTGAGAAAGACTCATCACAGAAACCATTTTTGTTTCAATGATGGGATCTAGCTGCATTCTGGGACCACACTGGTGTTGATTCTATATTGCCATATAAGTGGCTCAAAGATGGCACTAGGGAAAACCTTTAAGAAACCACCTCTGACAACACTGGCAAGATCAAATCTCATAGTCAATATAGAATATTGAAACTCACCACTGCTCTGTTGATATTTAGTGTGGCCCCAGGCCTTTATTCCACATTGACATCATACTCTAAATTCAGGCCTTCTTGATTTAGTCGATTTCTTTGTCACTGAACTGTTAAGAAAGCAGAATTTGGTAATAAATTTCAAGTCAGTATGCCAAAGAATATCTTTGATTGTACATAGGATTTCTCTGATGCTTGATCATATATGACCTACATTTTCCTCTGGTTCAGAATTTCCTGGCACTCTGCTGACACTCCAAAGTGGTTGAAGGAGACCTGAACTCTGTCAGAGTTTCATAGGTTCCTGGAAAAATTTTATTTTTCCTCAAGACTAAATACGAAACATAAAAGCAGGTGGTACTGATAAAATATGCAAAAGTATTTTTTAAAGCCGCTCAAGGACACACACAGTGCAGGAAAATCACCCCACTTACCAGACACATAAACCTCACATAAACCAGACACTAATACCAGTCAGTGTCCCAAATAGTCCCCCTCTGGAAAATGGTTTCTATTAATGTGCTATCTGCTGGAAAGAAAATATGATTTCCTCCCTTGATTCAGATAGGGCCGCTCATTCCATTTGACCCATAGAGACTACCCGATCCAGGGGGTTTATTCACATCTAAACAAGATACTACTATATTATGTACTCTCAAAGATCCAAGATACATGGACTTGAGGGAGCAGGGACCTAGTTGTAATCTGAAGTAGATTGGGGGTTCATTCTGAGCACTAAACTACACTTCCTTTTTGCAAGTCCCCTCTTTTCCTTTTGTCTGTATCCTGATCCCCAAATGACCATGCATAGCAAAGGAATCAGTTGAAAGATAAAAGACATTCACTACCAAGAATCATCAAAAAAGACAGTGATATTTCAGAATACTTTCCAACTGAGAGTCTCTCAAGCCTCTAAGTACTACTGCAATTATTTTAATCTTAGTTGGCTTTTCCATGTAATAGCCCTCCTGACCACTGGATTTAAAACACTCAATTAGCTCTCTCTCTTCTCTTATCCATTCTCTGCTCCCTCTACACCCCAGCTTACATGCTGCATTTCTCTCAAGCTAACTTACTTTGCCTTGTTTTCAATATGCACTGATATGTAGTTATCTAATTTTTTTTCAATAGGAATAATAATAATGGTATTTAACTGCTTACTATTGTACCAAGAGCTGCACTAGGCACTGGGGTTTGATACATCAGGTCATACACAGGCCCACATTGGGCCTCGGAGTCTTAATCTCCATTTTACAGGTAAGATAACTGAGGCCCAGAGAAGTGAAGTGACTTGCTCAAGGTCACACAGCAGACAAGTGGCAGAGCCAGGATTAGAACATAGGTCCTTCTGACTCCCAGGTCCAAGCTCTATTCATGATTCATTCATTCATTCAATCATATTTATTGAGCACTTACTGTGTGCAGAGCACCATACTAAGTTCTTGGAAGAGTACAATAGAACAATAAAGACACACATTCCCTGCCCACAATGAGCATACAATCTAGAAGGGGAGATGGTAGGCCACGCTGCTTCGGTTGCACACTGAGTATTTCTTGCACAGTGTATCCTTTTTTGCCTTTTGCCATTCAGGATGAGCATTGCTCAGATACCAGCGGATAAGCTGGGAAAGGTAGGTTTTACCAAAGTCATCATCATCATCATCAATGGTATTCATTGAATGATTACTGTGTACAGAGCACTGTACTAAGAGCTTGGGAGAGTACAACAGAGTTGGTAGACACATTCCATACCCACAGCAAGCACCAGAAGAACAAGTGTTTGAGTTGGTTTCTTGTAGTAGTGGTGATAGTTTCTGCTGAGCCATCCACAGTCAATCAATCAATCAATCATATTTATTGAGCACTTACTGTGTGCAGAGCACTGTACTAAGCGCTTGGGAAGTACAGGTTGGCAACATATAGAGACAGTCCCTACCCAACAGTGGGCTCACAGTCTAGAAGACTGTGAGCCCAGTGTCTCACCCTGTCTCTCTATACTCAGTGACTCTCATTGCAAGACAACTGGTAGAGAGATCAGATGCCTTCTGTGGTTCCAGAAAGAATACTTCTGAGACCTCGACAGTAGCAGAAACCACTGTGCCTTCCCCCATTTTATTTTATATTATAAATTATTTTTTTATATTAATGTCTGTCTCCCCCTCTGAACTGTAAGCTCGTTATGGGCAGGGAACATCTCTGCTAATTCTGTTGTACTCTCCAGGGTCTTAGTACAATGCTCTGCACATGGTAAATGCTCAATAAATACCATTGATTTGATTGAGTCCTCCATTTTGTAAGCAATCTATCATTATGATACTCTGAGTGGCTCAGTAAGGGTCATGGGATAGTACCAATCCATCAATCAATGGTATTTATTGAGAGTACAGTACAATACAACAAAACTCAGTGGCAGGGGAAGATCTTTTCCACTTTATTGTGAAAACCATGGTAAAATGGAAAAATAAAAACAACTGCAATGCAAGTAACAACAACAGCATCAAAACGTATATCACAGTCCTCCATACAGCTAGCCAGCTGGAAGCAGTAGGAGCATTAGAGAAGAGCCAGTGCAGAAAAGGGAAGTTGTTTCAGGGGACATCGCAGACTCATATTTGGGGCAGATTGGGAAGGACTGGTCATCCTATGCAGTCACTGCTCCATTGAATAAAGACTTCTGCAAAACAGGGTGCATGCAGTACCCACCTCAAAGCCATCCCTCAACAAGTTGTACAGTCTCCCCCAGTTCTATAACATTGACTTCCGATCTGGCCAGCTCCTGGGCAATGTGATGCCATCCTTTGGGGACGATGCCTGTTATCACTCAGCACCCTATTCAAAAAGGAAGGGGATATGATATGAAAGAGAAGGTCAAAAATCTATAAATGATAAATTACCCAGGGTCTTCACCACATCATCCAGTAAACCAAGTGCAGGGGAACCCCCTCTTCGTCAGAAATCTCCTTTACTGGATTATGCCAATGGCAAAGTTAGAATTAAAGAAAAGCCACTTACTCTATTTACTGCCCTCCAAGCAGTGTGGCCTAGTGGAATGAGCACAAGACAAGCACTTAGTACAGTGCTCTGCACACAGTAAGTGCTCAGTAAATATGATCGAATGAATATAGGAGCCTGGATTATAATCCTGACTCTGCCACTTGCCTGCTGTGTGACCTTGGAACAGTCCCTTAGCTTCTCTGTGCCTCAGTTTCCTCATCTGTTAAATGGGGATTAAGTACATGTTCTCCCTCCTCTTTAGACTATGAGCCCCATTTAGGACAGGAAATGTGTCAGATCTGATTATGTTGTATCAAACACAGTTCTTAGTACAGTTCTTGGCATATAGTAAACATTTAAATACCATGATTATTATTATTATTATTATTCCTATTTTTAAAAAAACAAATAACTTCATATCAGTGCATTGTACACTGAAGCACAGAATAAGCATTTAACACATACCATAAAAACAAAATGAAGATACACTCTCACTATCAGCAGGGTTGTCTTCTAACCAAATACCAGCCATATACTGTAAAAATAATTACGCACATATTAGATACTCACCGCCTTCCCTATGAAGGAGGAAATGCTAGACTATAGAGAAGGAGAGAGATCAGAGCTGGGGATGTAGATTTGGGAATCATCCAGAGATGATAGCTGAAGCCATGGGAAAAAATGAGTTCTCCAAGGGAATGGGTGTAGATGTAAAATAGAAAAGGACCCAGAAATGAGCCTTGAGGGACTCCCACAGTTAGAGGGTGGGAGGCAGAAAAGGAGCCCACGAAAGAGATCGAGAATGAGCAGCCAGAGAGATAGGAGGAGAACCAGGAGAGGACAGTGTCAATGAAGCCATGGTTGAATAATGTTTCCAGGAGAAGGGGATGGTCAACAGTGTCAAAGGCAGCTGAGAGGTCAAGGAGAATTAGGATGGAGTAGAGGTCGTTGGATTTGGCAAGACGATAATACTAATAATCATAATGGTATTTGTTAAGCACTTACTATGAGGCAAGCAATGTTCAAAGCACTGGGGTAGATACAAGGTAATCAGGTTGGACATGGTCCCTGTCCCACATGAGGCTCACAGTCTTAATCCCCATTTTACAGAGGAGGCAACTGAAGCACAGAAATTAAGTGACTTGCCCAAGGTCACACAGCAGACAAGCGGCAGAGCTGGAATTAGAACCCACATCCTCTTGACTCCCACGCCTGGGCTCTTGACATCCACCTTCAGCATTAATGTATACACATACTAAATGATTCATTTGGTCACTTCACCCCAATATACTGATGTTACTAACCACACTATCCTTGGTTTTGCTCCTGCTATACCTATATGATTAAAACCTGCTGCCCCGCTATGCACACAGCAGGGATCATGGTTTTGGCACCTGGTTGTGCTTACCAGAAGAGTAAGCACTAAAATAACACTGACTGATTTGACTAACAGTTAAACTCAATACAGACCAGTGAAGCCAGAAGGTCCTGCCTAGTTAGGACTTTGCTTATGAACCTGATCTTTAAGAAGTGTGACAGTTAATACTGTAGCATTACTTATAGCCACAGCCATGTTTCTCTTGATCAAAGAGGTCATTTCTTGGCAATGAATTCCAAGTTTTCTCTTCAACTAATGGTGTAGTTCAATAAAAGTTTTGAAGGAGCCCAAGTTCAACTGTCCTTCTATTCAATATAACATCTAAGTCACCCACCAAATGAAAACTGAAATCTCATGAGGAGACTAAGTCCTCCCATCTATGAAGCCCACTATGTTCAGCTCTTGGGTTTTATGCAGGTAGTATAAAAAAGCTTCAGACCTGACCTAAACTCCAGGTATCAACTGCATTATCTTCTTCCTTTAAAAGACTGAGACACAGCCTCTGATGATGGGAGCTTTATTTGATTGCCAGAAACAGCCTACCAACATGACTATGCAAATTCCACCTTAGGGGAGCATGATGATCTACTGAAATAGCATACAACTGTTTTGAGGGGATAGATGTCTGGCAGATGAGAGCAAATCAACCACTGGGAAACCTTTCTACTTGTGTTGGGCCTATCTTCCTTGATTTTGAGGACATCAGGGGAGTGCTGAATTGGCTCCAAAAAACCTCTTCTTTCCCAGTTCCCGTGAAATGAGGGACACCATCATCTGGAGCTGGTTCTCAGTCACTCGATGAGTGACTCAGGCTAGTGATCTAACTCAGCCAATTGATGGCCCTGGGGAGTCGGCAAGGTTCAGCACCTCTCAACACATGGGTTGAAAGGAGTGTAAACCAGACCCAAAGAATTTCTCCCCAAAGTGTAATGTAGTCTGGCAGCTAATGCAGTATTGGTATTGACAAACATCAAAAGCCATTATGACTAGTGTACACAACTTTACACTAACCCAAACAAAAACAACAAAATGCAGCATTGATATTGACAATTAGCAGTCATTATGACTAGTGTATGCAACTTTACACTAACCCAAAAGAAAAAACCAAATGCAGCATTGATATTGACAAATATCAGCAGTCATTATGACTAGTGTACACAAATTTATACTAACCCAAACTAAAACAACAACACAAAAACCCACAGATTGTTTTCTATGCCTGCATGCAGATCTAGCCTAAAAGCTAATACCCAAAAATGGTTGGGCTAATTTGAGTTATCCAACACACCAGAGATCATAGAGGAACATGGGAAGCAAAATGACTTAGCTTAGTAGTAGTAGATAATGGATTTCTTCATATAGTATTTTACTGAAACCATAACATTATTCACAGGGCCTCATAATTTGATTCAAGCAGTGGAAGATACAGTCTGTCCCTCAAAAGAAGTACAGTTTAGTTCAGATAAGGGCATGTGTTAGGAAGATGAATTGGTTTCCAAGTATATTTCACCTCAGTGTGAAAGAATCCTTGGGTTGCTATTACTACTAATAATAATGATAATAGTACTTATTAATAGCTTATTATTTACCAAGCACTCCCTGCATTAAGAGCTGGGGTAGATATAAGATAACTCAGTTGGACACATTCCCTTGTCTCATGTAGGGGCTCACAGTCTAAGTAGAAGAGAGTAGGATTTAAATAATAATTATGGTATCTGTTAGCTGCTTACTACGTACGAGGCACTGTACTAAGCATTGGGGTCAGATACAAGCAAAATCAGGTTGGACACAGTCCCTGTCCCCCGTGGGGCTCACAGTCTCAATCCCCATTTTACAAACCCAGAGGTGACTGCCCAAGGTCACATGGCAGACAAGTAGTGGAGCTGGGATTAGAACCCATGATCTTCTGACTCCCAGGCCCATGCTCTACCCACTAGGTCATGCTGCTTCTGTAAGAAGTCCACTATGCCATCTGTAAAAAATCCATTTTATAGATGAGGAAACTTGGGCCCAGAAGTTAAGTGACTTATCCAAGATCCCACAGTAGACAAGTGGTGGAGCCGGGATTAGAACCCATATCCTGTGACTTCTAGGTCCATGCTCTTTCCACTAGGGCACGCTGCTTAAACAACTTGAGGAAATACAGAATTAAAGAGTCAGTTCCATACAAAGGGGTCTTAATCCACATGAAACAAGAGTGTCAGCTATTGCTACAGCTCCCTAGAGCACTGAACTGCAGAATTAACCTCTTCAGTTATCTGCCACATTTTACCATTTTCAGCCACAATCCCCAAGATCACTGGTGACCTTTGAGAGGGCAGTTTCTGTGGAGTGAAAGGGATGGAACCCAGATTATAGGGGGTCAAGGAGAGAACTGGAGGAGAGGAAGTGGAGACAGAGGGTGCAGACAACTCTCTCAAGGAGTTTGGAGATGAATGGTAGAAGGGAGATGGAACAATAACTGGAGGGAGCCTTACGGTCAACAGTTTTTTTAGGATGGGGAGACATAAGTATATTTGAAAACGGTAGGGAAGATGGCCATTGGAGAATGAAAAGTTGTAGATGGCAGAGAGTGAAGAAGGGAGTGGGCAAGCTCTTTGATAAGGTGGGAAAGGATGGGGTCAGAGGCACAAGTGGAGAGCATAGATTTTGAAAGGAGGCAGGAGATCTCAAGGTGGGAGTTGAAGAAGGGAGAGACTGGAGAGGAGCAGAGGATACTTTAGGGAGATCACACCTGGTGGTTTCAATTTTCTCAATGAACTACATGGTCAGGTCATTAGGAGCAAGACATAATAATAATAATAATATTAATAATAATAAACAATAATAATAATGGCATTTATTAAGCGCTATGTGCAAAGCACTGTTCTAAGCACTGGGGAGGTTACAAGGTGATCAGGTTGTCTCTAGGGGGGCTCACAGTCTTAATCCCCATTTTACAGATGAGGTAACTGAGGCACAGAGAAGTTAAGTGACTTGCCCAAAGTCACACAGCTGACAATTGGCAGAGTCGGGGTTTGAACCCATGATCTCTGACTAACCCATGACTTCTGACATGGGAGAGGCCAGAGGAGGGAGTTAAATGTCTTAAACAACTAGCGAGGGCAATAGGCATGGGAGTCAATGAAGATGGCAAAATAATGTTGCCAGGCAGAGGAGAGGGAAGAATTAAAGCAAGCAAGAATGAACTTGAGGTGGACGAGGTCAGCCCGATATATGGATTTACCCAATAGTGCTCTGCGAATCAGGCATAAGAGCGAAAGAAGTGGACTGTGGAGGTGATCCCGGGCCGTGGGTTAGTGGTATGAGATCAGCAAAGGAATAGGGGAGCAAGTGGATTGAATTCAAGAGAGAGGGTGGTGTTGGGGGAATCAATTTGGTCATCAAGGGAATGTAATTTACATATGGAGACAAATGGAACAGGGATCCCTATTTTACAGTTGAGGAAACTGAGGCATAAGGAAGTGAAGTGACTTGCCCAAGGTCACACAACAGGCAAGTGGCAGATCCAGGATTAGTACATTGGGCAGAAAATTGGATGGAGTCAAAAGATCAGAGGTCTCTGTGGAAGAACAAGGCAGATTTATTGTGGGGGGGCTCTGTGGGAGAGAAGACAGGTGAGGACGTTGTGGTGAGACAGGGGGATTTCAGAGCTGATGAGGGTAGAGAGTGTACAATGACTAGATTGGGGTTAGAGGAGCCAAGTGTGAGGGTTGGGTTGTAGTGAGAGAGGCGCGGGGTTAGGTATGAGGGGGAGTGTTGATTGAGAGCCTAAAATTGGATAGTGAGGCTGTAACAAAAAATGTGGAAGCTTGTTATTTGGAATCAAGAAGGCTAGTATGGTATTTGTGAGATTGATAGACAGAATGATGCCAAATTGGCATCAAGGTTCAAACCAAACTAAAGATCTCTAGAGCAATTGCAGTGTCTCACCTTCTTTATGACTGTGAAAGACCACAAGAAGCCACATGGCATAGTGTATAGGGAATGGGCCTGGGATTCAAAAGGATCTGGGTTCTAATCCTGGATCTGCCGCTTGCCTTCTGTGTGATCTTGGGCAAGTCACTTCACTTCCTTATGCTTCAGTTTCCTCACCTGTAAACTAGGGATCCCTGTTCTCCCTCCTACTTAGACTGTGAGCCCCATGCGTGACAAGGATTGTGTCTGACCTAATTAACTAGTACCTACCCCAGCACTTAGAATGGTGTTTGACACATAAGTGCTTAACAAATACCATTTTTATTTATATATTTATTTATTTATTTATTTTTAGGACAACTCTTTTCTCTACCTGGTTGTTGGAGAATGCCCTTCATTTTTCCTTTTAGATACTAATTCTTCCAAATTAAATACCTGGCAGTCTATCAAGTCCCATAGAAATGAAGAAAATCTTTAAAAAAAGCTCATTTTGCATTGTGTATTTCCATTAATGATTTCATGGGTATTGACTTCCTGAAAAGATTTGAGCAGCTGTAGCTTGGGGGATATTTTCTTTACTGCATGATTCTTGCTTAAAGGAGTATGACACTTTGAATCCACTAAATTAATCATCACTTCCTAGAGAACTCCTTTTTTGCATGGTTTTAGACAACGAAAAAAAGGGCTGAGGACTCTTCTAGACTGTGAGCCCACCTTCTAGACTGTGAGCCCACTGCTGGATAGGGACCATCTCTATATGTTGCCAACTTGTACTTCCCAAGCGCTTAGTACAGTGCTCTGAACACAGTAAGCGCTCAATAAATATGATTGATTGATTGATTGACTGGCAATCAGAAAAATTTGTGGCCATTGCTGAGACAGGAATTTTCAAACCAACTGATCTAAGACATGGAAAGAAAGGTTTGTTTAAAATGAAGAACTGTGGAGATGAAGTACTTTCATGTTGATTATATATAGGTATTAGAAAAATTAAGGACAGACACCAGAAGTTATTTTTCTACATAATTTGTCATAGTTTTTTTTAAATAACATAGTGGACAGATAGGATTGAAAGATAATAATGATGTGGAAACAAAACATATCTATTTCACTTAATCCATTGAAGGGAGAGAGTTTCAAGAGACATGTGGAGGGAGGATAAAGAGAGAGTGAGAGAGGAAAGACAATTATCTAATTTATCTGACTGGGAATCCAAACAGAGTCTATGGGAAACAGCATGGCCCAATGGAAAGAGCATGGGCCCAGAAAACCTGGGTTTTACTCCCAGTTCTGCCACTTGCCTGCTGTGTAACCTTGGGCAAGTCGCTTAACTTTTCTGCGCCTCACTTTCCTCATCTGTAAAATGGGGATTCAATCTAACCCCCTTCCCATCTTACCCCCTCCCCCTTAGACTATGAGCCACATGTGGGACAGGGCTGTATATTCAATCCTATTTATTGAGCGCTTACTGTGTTCAGAGCACTGTACTAAGCACTTGGGAAGTACAAGTTGGCAACATATAGAGATGGTCCCTACACAACAGCGGGTTCACAGTCTAGAAGACTGTATATGACCTGACGATCTTGTATATCCCCCAATGCTTTGCACAGTGCTTAGCACACTTAGCACATACACTCTGCTTCAAGGCTCTCCATCACCTTGCCCCCTCCTACCTCAGCTCCCTTCTCTCCTTCTACAGCCCAGCCCACACACTCCGCTCCCCTGCTACTAACCTCCTCACTGTGCCTTGTTCTCACCTGTCCCACTGTCATTCATTCATTCAATCGTATTTATTGAGCACTCACTGTGTGCACAGCACTGTACTAAGCACTTGGGAAATACAAGTCGGCAACATATAGAGATGGTCCCTACCCAACAATGGGCTCACAGTCTAGAAGGGGGAGACAGACAACAAAACAAAACGTGCAGAGGTGAGACCAGTGAAAGAGATGGAGAAGGAGTGACCAGAGAGACAGGAGAACCAGGAGAGGACAGTGCAAATGGAAATGTAGTGTTTCCAGGAGAATGGGGTGGTCCATGGTGTCAAAGGCAGCTGAGAGGTCAAGGAGGGTTAGGATGGTGCAGAGTCCATTGTATTTGGCAAGGTGGTCATTAGTGACCTTAGAGAGGGAGGTTTCCGTGTAGCAGAGGGGACAGAAGCCAGATTACAGGGGGTCAAGGAATGAGTTGGAGGAGAGGACGTAGAGATGGTGTAAACAACTCGCTCAAGGGCGTTTGGATGGGAATGGTAGGAGGGAGATGGAGCAATAACTACAGGGGGTTGTGGGGACAGAGAAGGGTTATTTTAGGATAGGGAAGACAGTGGGGAAGGAGCCATTGGAAAGTGAGTGGTGGAAGATTCCGATCTGGGGGAAGAAGGGAGGAGACAATTGCTTTGATGAAGGATGGGGGCAGAAGCACATGTAGAAGGGGTAGAATTTGAGAAGAGGCAGGAGATCTCTTGAGACGCCATTGGAAGAGATGGGACAGTTGAAGAAGGGGCAGGAGGAAGGTGGGAATGGAGAGGGACAGAGATTTTTGGGCAATCTCACCAGATGGTTTCAATTTTATCGATGAAATAGGTGGCCTGATCACTAGGGGCAAGAGACGGGGTGGTGGGTGAAGGGAAAATTTTAAGAAGGGAGTAAAACTCCAAAACAACCGGGACAGGAAATGGTAATGGGAGTCGATAAGGGAGAATTATTTGTTGCAGCACGAGGGGTGGGGAGGGGTTGGATTGGAGTCAGTTGTCGGGGGCCTAGAAGGGGGAAGGAGGATGTGTGGCAGCAGCAGAAAATGGCAGGGATGGGATGATTAGAGGGAGGGGACTCAGGGGACATATCCATATGAATGGTTGTGCTCCCCAGTGCTTAGTACAGTGCTCTGCACAGAGTGAGCGCTCGATAAATAGCATTGATCGAACCAGGTCCGGAAAAACCGGATGAACAGAGCTATGAAAACTAGATGATTGATATGGTGGCAAGAGAACAGAGAAGGCTGCTTTTCTCCCTCCCTAGAGAGCCCTCAGAACACCCTAACCCTCAGCCTCCTGCTCCCCTTCCACAATCATCGTAAGTGGATTTCTTAAGGGCTTACAAAGCACTGGGATTGATGCAAGACAGTCAGATCTGTCACAGTCCCCATCCCACCCCGTATTCCATGCGGGACTCAGAATCTAAGAGGTCAGAGCAGGTACCTTATCCCCATTTGACAGCTGAGGAAACCGAGGCCCCAGAGAGGTCAAGTGCCTTACCCAAGATCACCCAGCAAGCCAGTGGCAAAGCTTAGAACTCAAATCACCCGACTCCCAGTGACCTGCTCTTTCCTGCTTAGACTGAAAGTTCCTTAAGGGCAGGGATCATGTTTTCTAATTCTATTGCCCTCTCAGATGTTTAGTGCAGTGCCCTGCACACAGTAGGTACTCTGCAATGGTTACTATTGATTCCAATAATAACAAAAATAATGATAGTATTTGTCAAATGATTACCATATGTCAAGCACTGTTCCAAGCAGTGGGGCAGTTACAAGTCAAACAGGTTGGATGCAGTCCCTGTCCCACATGGGGCTCACAATCTTAAGCCCCACTTTACAGATGAGGAAATGGAGGTACAGAGAAATGAAGTGACTTGCCCAAGGTCACACAGAAGACAACTGGCAGAGCCGGGATTAGAACCCAGGTTCTTCGGACTCCCAGGCCCGCGCTCTATCCACTAGACCATACTGCCTTCCTGCATTCTGTTCCCCAGCCCTTATCACTACCACTAATTCCTCCCATGACCCAGCTTTCTGTTTTCTTCTCTCCTAGGCCCCCAGCTCCACCCCACGTTTTGATCTTTGCTTCCATATTCTTTGTGCTCAAATCCCTGCTTTTCCCTTCCACTTCCAAGGCCAACCTTCTGGAACCCAGGCATCTAGTCTCTCGATCTAAGGGCCTGGGGATCTGGCTTCAACAGCCCTTAAATCTCCCAAACTGGACACCCCCACCCTGATTCTGAACCACGATCCATCACCCAGCTCCCAACTCCACTGACCTCAGACTACTAACCTTACACTCTGTTCCCTCCTGTCATTTAGTTCTCATTTCACGTGGGACAGGGACTGTGTCCAACCTGTTCAGCTCGCAACCACCCCGCTGCCTAGAACAGTGCTCAACATACAGTAACCATTCAACAAATACTATCATTATTTTTATTATTACTAGAATCGATAGTGAGCTAGGGCAGAAGGAAGTTAGGCGGCGGAGGAGAATTTTCCAGGCTGATGGTTTCACTTCTGGGGGTGGGGGGAGAGGGAGGAGAGGAGCAGGCATGCAAAATGTCAGCAAAAGCCAGATCCCCGACCTCCAAATGCTTCTTCTCCAGTTCTAGAGATTCATCTCTCCCGACCCCACAGTGGATTGAAGTCCAAGCCACTGGAGCAGAGAATAATGAGCACCCAAAACCCAGGCTGACCTAGAGTCCCCTGAGAGCCTGCTGGATTAGGGCTGAGAGGGTGGCTTCCCCCCAACCCTCGAGGACCGGAGTCCTGACCCACATCCCACTTCTGGCCTGGAATGCCCTCCCTCCACACATCCATCAAACTAGCTCTCTTCCTCCCTTCAAAGCCCTATTGAGAGCTCACCTCCTCCAGGAGGCCTTCCAGACTGATGCCCCCCTTTTTCCTCTCCTCCTCCTCCTCTCCCCATCGCTCTCCCTCCCTCCCTTTGCCCTACCCCCTTCCCCTTCTCCACAGTACTTGTATATATGTGTATATATTTATTACTCTATTTTATTTGTACATATTTATTACTCTATTTTATTAATGATGCGTATATAGCTATAATTCTATTCATTCTGATGGTATTGATGCCTGTCTACTTGTTTGGTTCTATTGTCTGTCTCCCCCTTCTAGACTGTGAGCCCATTTCTAGACTGTGAGCCCATTACTAGGTAGGGACCGTCTCTATAATAATAATAATGATGGCATTTACTAAGCGCTTACTATGTGCAAAGCACAGTTCTAAGCCCTGGGGAGGTTACAAGGTGATCAGGTTGTCCCACGGGGGGCTCACAGTCTTAATCCCCCTTTTACAGATGAGGTAACTGAGGCCCAGAGAAATTAAGTGACTTGCCCAAAGTCACACAGCTGGCAATTGGCAGAGCCAGAATTTGAACCCATGACCTCTGACTCCAAAGCCCGTGCTCTTTCCACTGAGCATGCTGCTTCTCTATATGTTGCCGACTTTTACTTCCCAGCGCTTAGTACAGTTCTCTGCACACAGTAAGCGCTCAATAAATAAAATTGAATGAATGAATGAATAAATACAATTGAATGAATGAATGAATACTAAGCACTTAATAAATTCCAGAGTCATCAGTCTAGTTAGGGTAGTTTTTTAAAAAATAAATAATTCAGGTAAGTATACAAAATTTGGTGCATGCCTGTCTGAGAAAGAAAATCCAATTTTATTCAGTCTTCTGAACTTCTAACGTTTTGCAATATCCTATGTCCCTTTTGTTCCATTTATATACATAGAGGAGCAGTGTTGCTTAGTGGAAAGAGCACGGGCTTAGGAGTCAGAGGCTGTGTGACTTTGGGCAAGTCACTTGACTTCTCTGTACCTCAATTACCTCATCTGTAAAATGGGGATTAAGACTGTGAGCCCCACGTGGGACAAGCTGATTACCTTGTATCTACTCCAGTGCTTAGAACAGTGCTATCATTAATAATAATAATGACAATATTTGTTAAGCACTTACTATGTGCAAAGCACTGTTCTAAGTGCTGGGGAGGTTACAAGGTGATCAGGTTATCCCACAGGGGGCTCACAGTTTTAATCCCCATTTTATAGATGAGGTAACTGAGGCACAGAGAAGTTAAATGACAAAGTCACACAGCTGACAGTTGGCAGAGCCAGGATTTGAACCCTTGACCTCTGACTCCAAAGCCCGGGCTCTTTCCATTGAGCCACGCTGCTTCTCTAAGCACTTTAAGCACATTAAGCACTTAGTACAGTGGTCTGCACACACTAAGCAGTCAATAAATATGATTGAATATATATTTATGCAAATACATTTAATATTTGAAATTTAATAGCATTTAATATCTCCACCTTCACCAATTCTGTAATCCCTGTATCTGACCACAACCTTTTCACCTGCCTTCTCTCCCACATACCTCCTCCCTGCAAATCTGTGCCGTTCCCACACAGAGTACTCCAATCATTCATTCATTCGATCGTATTTATTGAGCGCTTACTGTGTGCAGAGCACTGTACTAAGCGTTTGGGAAATACAAGTTGGCAACATATAGAGACGAACCCTACCCAACAGTGGGCTCACAGTCTAGAAGAATCATTTGACCCCATCCAATTTTCTCAACTCATCATGCCCCATTTAGCCTCCATATCCAAACTACCTTCCCTTGATGACCAAATTGACACCCTCAACATCACTCTCTCTGTGAAACTCAACTCACTCACTCCCCTATCACCCTGTAGATCTCATACCACTAACTCAAAGCCACAGTCCACTTCCTTCACTCTTGTTAATGAGCCGCACAGCGCTGCTGGTAGAAATCTAGATATCTGGCTGACTTTGTACCTTTCAAGTTTATTCTTACAGTCTTTAACTCTGCCCTCTCCTCTGGCAAAATTATTTCTCCATCCTTACTGACACCCATGCCCATTGCCCTTGCCAGTTGTTCCAGATGTTTAACTCCCTCCTCAAACCACCTGCCCCCTGCCTCTTGCCCCTAATGACCTGACCACATACTGTATTGATAAAATCAAAACTATCAGGCATGACCTCCCCGAAATCTCCCCTGCCCCTCTGTAGTCCCTCCCCTCTCCTGCCCTTACTTCAACTCTCCCATCTTTCCCAGCAGTATCTCTAGAGGAAATCTCCTGCTTTCTCTCAAAACCCACCCCTTCCACCTGCGCCTCCAACCCCATTCCTTTGCATCTTATCAGAACATTTACCCTCTCCCTTCTTCTCTCCCTAACTGTCATTTTCATTTGTTCATTCATTCATTCAATCACATTTCTTCAGCACTTACTGTGTGCAGAGCACTGTACTAAGCACTTGGAAAGTACAATTAAATAACAAATAGAGACAAACCCTGCCCACACTGAGCTCACAGTCTAGAAGGGGGGAAACAGACATCAAAGCAAGTAAACAGGCATCAATAGCATCAACAGAAATGAATAGAATTATAGATTTACATACATCATTAATTTAAATGAATAGAATTATAAATATGTACCTATAAACACAAGTGCTGTGGATCAGGGCTGGGAGTAGAGCAAAGGGAGTGAGTCAGGGCAATGGGGAGGGGAAGGGGAGCAGAGGAAAAGGGGGGCCTAATCTTGGAGGGCCTCCTGGAGGAGGTGAGCCTTCAGTAGTGTTTTGAAAGGGGGAAGTGTGATTGTTTGGCAGCCGTTCATTCTCAGTCTCCTTTGTGGGCTCCTCCTCCCATCCCCTTACTGTAGGGGTTCCTCAAGGGTCAGTTCTTGGTCCCCTTCTGTTCTCTATCTACACTCACTCCCTTGGTGAACTCATTCACTCCCATGGCTTCAACTATCATCTCTACGCTAATTACACCCAAATATACATCTCTGCCCCTGCTCTCTCTCCCTCCCTTCAGGCTCGTGTCTCATCCTGCCTTCAGGACATCTCCACCTGGAGGTCTGCCGGCCACCTAAAACTCAATATGTCCAAGACTGAACTCCTTATCTTCCCTCCCAAACCCTGCCCTCTCCCTGACTTTCCCATCACTGTAGACGGCACTACCATCCTTCCCGTCTCACAAGCCCACAACCTTGGTGTCATTCTCGACTCCACTCTCTTGTTCACCCCTCACATCCAATCCGTCACCAAAACCTCCACAACATAGCCAGGATCTGCCCTTTCCTCTCCATCCAAACTGCTACCTTGCTGGTTCAATCTCTCATTTTATCCCGACTGGATTACTGCATCAGCTTCCTCTCTGATCTCCCATTCTCCTGTCTCTCCCCACTTCAATCTATACTTTACGCTGCTGCCCGGATTGTCTTTGTGCAGATACACCGCTAACCTCCTCACTCCTCTGCCACTAACCTCCTCACTGTACCTCATTCTCACTTGCCCCACCATCGACCCCCGGCACACATCCTCCCCCTGGCCTGGAATGCCCTCCCTCCACACATCCGCCAAGCTAGCTCTCTTCCTCCCTTCAAAGCTCTACTGAGAGCTCACCTCCTCCAAGAGGCCTTGCCAGACTGAGCCCCCTTTTTCCTCTCCTCCTCTCCATCCCCCCGCCCTACCTCCTTCCCCTCCCCACAGCACCTGTATATGTTTGTACAGATTTATTACTCTATTTTACTTGTACATATTTACTATTCTATTTATTTTGTTAATGATGTGCATTTAGCTTTAATTCTATATCTCCCCTATCCTAAAAAATCCTCTCTTGATTCCATGGAACCCTCCAGTTATCACCCCATCTCCTTCCTATCGTTCCTTGCCAAACTCCTTGAGTGAGTTATCTATACCCGCTATCTCCAGTTTCTCTCCTTCAATTCTCTCCTTGACCCCCTCCAATCTGTCTTCTGTCTTCTGTCCCCTTCACTCCACAGAAAACACCCTCTCAAAAGTCACCAATGATCTCCTTCTTGACAAATCCAAACGTCCTCTACTCCATCCTAATTCTCCTCGACCTCTCAGCTGCCTTCGGCATGTCAACCACTCCCCTCTCCTGAAAACATTATTCAACCTTGGCTTCACTGAGACTGTCCTCTCCTGGTTCTGCTCCATTCTCTCTTGATGTTCATTCTCAGTCTTTTCTGTGGGCTCCTCCTCTGCCTCCCATCCCCTAACTGTGGGTGTCCCTCAAGATACAGTTCTGGTTCCCCTTCTAATCACCATCTACATCCACTCCTTTGGAGAAGTTATTCACTCAAATAGCTTCAACTACCACCCCTGTGCAGATGATTCCCAAATCTCCATTTCCAGCCCTTTTATCTCTCCCTCTCTGCAGTTCCACATTTCCTCCTGCCTCAAGATGTCTCTGCTTGGATGTCCTGCAGTCACCTCAAACTTAACATGTCAAAAACAGAACTCCTTATCTTCCCACCCAAACCCTGTCCTTCCCCTGCTATTCCCATCACTGTAGACAGCACCACCATCCTTCCTGTCTCAAAAGCCCCTGGCCCACGTCATCCCTCGGGCCTGGAATGCCCTCCCTTTGCCCATCCGCCAAGCTAGCTCTCTTCCTCCCTTCAAGGCCCTACTGAGAGCTCACCTCCTCCAGGAGGCCTTCCCAGACTGAGCCCCTTCCTTCCTCTCCCCCTCGTCCCCCTCTCCATCCCCCCATCTTACCTCCTTCCCTTCCCCACAGCACCTGTATATATGTATATATGCTTGTACATATTTATTACTCTATTTATTTATTTATTTATTTTACTTGTACGTATCTATTCTATTTATTTTATTTTGTTAGTATGTTTGGTTTTGTTCTCTGTCTCCCCCTTTTAGACTATGAGCCCACTGTTGGGTAGGGACTATCTCTATATGTTGCCAACTTGTACTTCTGAAGCGCTTAGTACAGTGCTCTGCACACAGTAAGTGCTCAATAAATACGATTGATTGAAAAGCCCATAACCTTAGCATTATCCTTGACTTCTCTCTCTTATTCAACTCACATAGTCAATCTACCACTAAATCCTGTTGGTTCAACCTTCACAACAGCACTAAAATCCACCCTTTCCTCTCCATCCAAACTGCTACCACGTTAATCCAAGCACTTATCCTAACCTGCCTTGATTATCAGCCTCCTTGCTGACCTCCCTGCCTCCTGTCTCTCCACACTCCAGTCCATACTTCACTTTACTGCCTGGATCATTTTTCTACCAAAATGTTCAGTCCATGTTTCCCCATTCCTCAAGAAACTCCAGTGGCTGCCCATCCACCTCCGCATCAAACAGAAACTCCTGACAATTGCCCCCTCCTATCTCACCTCACTATTCTCCTATTACAATCTAGCCTGCACATGTCACTCTGCTAATGCTATCCCTCTCACTGTATCTCATCTATCTCGCTGCCACCCTCTCAGCCACATCCTGCCTCTGGCTTGGAACACCCTCCCTCTTCATGTCTGACAGATGATTACTCTCTCCCTCTCTTCAAAGCCTTATTCATTCATTCAATCGTGTTTATTGAATGCTTACTGTGTGCAGAGCACTGTACTAAGTCTTGGGAAAGTACAATACAGCAATAAAGAGAGACAATCCCTGCTCAAAACAAGCTCAAAGTCTGAGGTGAGTGGGAGGAGGAGAGACAGACATCAGTACAAGTGAACAGGCATCAAGACATCAATACAAGTGCTTAGAACAGAGTTTTGCACATAGTAAGAGCTTAATAAATGCCATCATTATTATTATTATTACAAGTAAACAGGCATCAATATAAATAAATAAAATTACAGACATATACATAAGTGCTTTGGGGTGGGGGGGCGGAGAGCAAAGAGAGCAAGTCAGGGTGATGTGGAAGGGAGTGGGAGATGAGGAAAAGTGGGCCTTATTGAAGGCACATCTCCTCCAAGTGGCCTTCCCTGACTAAGCCCTCCTCTCCTCTTCTCCCATCCCCTTCTGTATCACCCTATCTCACCCTATCCCTATTCCCTTCTGCATCATGGAAGCAGCGTGGCTCAGTGGAAAGAGCCCGGGCTTTGGAGTCAGAGGTCATGGGTTCGAATCCTGGCTCCACCACATGTCTGCTGTGTGACCTTGGGCAAGTCACTTAACTTCTCGGAGCCTCAGTTACCTCATCTGTAAAATGGGGATGATGACTGTGAGCCCCACGTGGGACAACCTGATCACCTTGTATCCCCCCCAGCGCTTAGAACAGTGCTTTGCACATAGTAAGTGCTTAACAAATGCCATCATCATCATCATCACCCTGACTTGCTCCCTTCATTTATCCTCCTTCCCAGCCCCACAGCACATATGTATAGATCAGTGATATATACATGAGAAGAGCATGATGTAGTGGATAGAGCACATGCCTGGGAATCAGTAGGTCATGGGTTCTAATCCTGACTCGATTACCTGTCTGCTGTGAGACCTTGGGCAAGTCATTTACCTTCTCTGCGCCTCAGTTACCTCAACTGTCAAATGGGGATTGAGACTGTGATCCCCATGAGGGACAGGTACTGTGTCCAACCTGATTTGCTTGTATCTACCCCAGCATTTGGTACAGTGTCTGGCACAGAGTGAGTGCTTAACAAATATCATTAGAATTATTTTTACTTATTCATGTATATCAATGTCTGTCTCCCCCTCTAGACTTTGAGCTCACGGTGGTCAGGGTTATACTGTACTCTCCCAAAAGCTTAGTACTATGCTTTGCACACAGTAAGTACTCAATAAATATATGATACGATTTTTCTTGGAGGTAACAGTAGTAGAATGGTTCAAGCATTCCTCAAGATCTAGCCATTTGGGGCTTCCCCAAGGGTTGCTCGTGACTGAAGCAGTAGATCCAAGAGCCAGGAACTGGCCATAACTGTTCCTTTTTTAAAAAATCCAAGTTCAATGGCTCTGTTAAATATTTTAATCTAGGAGAGGCAAACCAGCATGTCAGCATGTAATTCAAGGTGATCATTTCATCTCCCCGGGTTTGTTAGTTCTCATTTGGAAGGCAAGAAATCTCATTTCTTTTTCAAGAAATTCACCATGTTTAACATGTTCATAATGCCATATATTTGTGGGTGGGCATAGGTATTTCAACCTGACCTGAACTCCCTAACTCAAGTGGAATCCAAGGGTTCATAGTTGAGCCTCCAGTCACCATCTTCTGACAGCTCCTTGGAGACTTGAGCAGGTCATTTCTAAGCCCAATTTCCAGTGTTATCCTTTCATTTCTGAGAGCTAGATCTTTCCTAGCCAGGCACTTAGTAAAGTTGCCATTTTGGTGGAATGGATAAAGGTCTCCTTTTCTCTAAGCTCTGGGTCAGTGTTTGAACAAACCTGCAGGGTTAACCAACCCAGGACAGCATGATAAGGTGGATCTCATTTTTCTTCTTGGTCACATGGCTGCCATGGCTCAACAGAGCCCTGGGGGACAAAACTTCAACAACTTCCCCTTAAACTCCTCCTCTAAACTGAAAGCTCCTTATAGACAGGGAACATGTCAACCGACTTTTTTATATTGTACTCTCCCAAATCCTTAGTACAGTGCATCAATAGATGCCATTGATCCATTGATTGAATCCCTCCTCCCCCCTTACTAACTGGTTGAAAGCAAAGTACACAAAGATTGAATGATCACAAACTACTGGTCCAGCCCTAAGTATGGTCCTCCCAAAATAGATTTGGGTGCAATTGTTTGGTCCTTATGGAAAATGACCATTAGCCTTGAATTTGTTATGCTTGTTTTGTGGTTAAATCGATGGATTCAACTTCAGATCCTGTCATATCGGTGTCTTTCACACCGCAAAATTCAATAAAAGTCTAACCAAAATAAATCTGATGTTGGCTGGCCTGTCTCCACTAGCTTATTAAAGATAATGCCACCATTGATCATTATTGTGGTTGTTCTCTTTAGAAATGCTGAGGGTTCGGATGAGACCTTGCTTGTTTTTTGAAATGCACATTCTGTCCTTAAAGGTAGGAGTGCAAATTTATCTAATCTCTAATGTCCCTGGAATGTGTCAACTGAGTAGCAGATGGATTAGAAACAGAAGGCAGTGTGCCATTTTGGGTTAATTTCTAGGATGACTGGAATGAAGCAAATGACTGGTATGTGATGTGAATTCAAATATTCAAATAGGTAGCAATGACATGGAATCTTTTCTATTTCTGGGTGGTCTCTGGTGAAAGGCATACGAACCGAGAGAAAGCTGTAAAAAGAGCAAAAGAAAAAAAAAACTGGGGAAAGGGAAAAAAATCATTTGAGTCTAAGAAAATGTCTAAGTGGAATATATCAGGGCTAAAAATTCAAAGAGGTTTTCCTCTGGTACAAAATGTCTTGTAACCTTCTACCACTTTCAGGAAAATTAAAAAAGTATAAGATGTTAAAGTGAAGAAGAATAAAGATTGCATAAGACAGAAGGATGAGTAAATGGAAATAGGAATTTAGCAGCTGGCAAATTAAAAAAGAGATTCATTTCTTCAGGCAGGACTATTACCTTTTCCACTTTCCCTTCCAGCAAATTTCTCCCTACTAAGAGGAAGGGTTAGATTGTCTTCCCATGTTACTCTGTAGGAGTATTTTTTAATTGACTCTGCAGGAGTTACATAAACTTGAATCATAGCCTCAGAAAACGTTTCAGATCTGCTCCTTATTTGTGCTCTCCAGATGAACTGCAGTTATTTTAGATCATGCAGCAATTATTTTTGTAAGGCAGCTAAGATGCAAGTTACTCTCTTTTTTCAAATCAGATTTATTTTTGTAATTGATTTTTATGCTGTATTGTTTTCTTCTGAGGTCTCAATTTTTGAAGCTAGAATGACATGAATTTTGTGAATTTTTTCTTGATGAATATAGAATATTGATATGATTACAAACAATAGAAGAATGAGCTTGGATGCAAAGTGTATCTATTTATCATCTGCTCAAGAGCATAAAAGATGAAGAAGTCCAATAGTCACCAACTTTGTTAGTGTTGGGTTCAATATTCATGACACAGTGTGTTGCATTGCTTCATTTTCTCTGCAGCCATAATACCAATCAATCAACGGAATTTATTGAGTGCTTACTGTGTGCAGAGCATTGCATTAAGAGGTTGGGAGAGTACAATACAACAAGATGATAGATGTGATTCCTGCCCACAAGGAGCTTACAGTCTACAGGGGGAGACAGACAATAGATGGCAGAGAGGGGAATTTATAAAATGTAGGCCAATCACTTCTTCCACCCGTTAATACCCTATAATACTGACATGTATTTAGTTGTCCTTTGTATTCAGAGAAGACACCAATCATATTTATTGAGCACTTACTGTGTGCAGAGCACTGTACTAAGCACTTGGGAGAGTACAATACAAAAGAGTGGATAGATATACCCTGCCCACAATAAGCTTACAATCTACACCTCTGAGTTTGCACGACTGACTGTAAATTTCATTTATGAATGCCTGTGTGGCTGAAAAGACCAATGCGGGATTCATAACACTGGCCAGATTGGGCATCCAAAAGGTCATCCCTTGTCATGCTTTTGTAGTTAATGCTTGCAGTGCCTGATGTCATGTCTTCTTTTGGCTTCCTGTATCTCTTTTCAGGTGAAGCTTTTGCTTAAAGAGACCCATTCCCTACTGAATGGCAGTGTTTCATGTGGGTCTGTCTTCAAGACTTGAACCCTGGTTTTCTGCTGGGATACCACAAATGCATAACAGTAGCATGCATTTCTCAGAAGCTAAACACAATGTATCTCCTGGGAATAAAGACAATGTGGGACAATTGCATAAAGGAGACAAAAGGCTGTGAGTTTGATCAGCCTGCAGCTCTAGGTAGCCTTTTCAAACTTTTCAAACTTCTAGACTGTGAGCCCGCTGTTGGGTAGGGATCGTCTCTATATGTTGTCAACTTGTACTTCCCAAGCACTTAGTACAGTGCTCTGCACACAGTAAGTGCTCAATAAATATGATTGAATGAATGAATGAACTAGTTTTCCTTTTAACTATTGGTAGTCTTTCCCTTTAATGAAAACGTTTTTCTATTCAGAAAAATAACATTCACTTTCTAAGACATAATAGCTAATTGCCACCTCAACACAGATCATTTCTGACTAAACCCCTTGAAAGGTTTGTCAATAGTCAATTAATCATGTTTATTGAGTACTTACTGTGTGCAGAGCACTGTACTAAGCGCTTGGGAGAGTACAAGATAACAGCCACATTCTCTGTCCACAACAAGCTTACGGTCTAGAGGGGGAGACAGATATTAATATAACTAAATTACAGACATATATGCAGTTTCTGGGGGGATGATGGGGCGGCAGTGAATTAAGTGAGCAAGTCAGGGTGACACAGAAGGGAGGCCTCTGTCAACATGAAGAAGGAGGGCATTCCAGGCCAGAGGCAAGACGTGAGCAAGAGGGTGACAGCGAGATAGACGAGATCAAGGGATAGCATTAAAGGAGCGAATTGTGCAGGCTAGATTGTAATAGGAGAATAGTGAGGTGAGGTAGGAGGAGGCAAGGTGATTGAGTGTTTTAAATCAATCAATCGTATTTATTGAGCGCTTACTGTGTGCAGAGCACTGTACTAAGCACTTGGGAAGTACAAGTTGACAACATATAGAGACAGTCCCTACCCAACAGTGGGCTCAAAAAAGCCAATGGTCAGGAGTTTCTGTTTGATGCGGAGGTGGATGGGCAGCCACTGGACGTTCTCAAGGAGTGGGGAAACATGGACTGAATGTTTTGGTAGAAAAATGATCCAGGCAGGAAAGTGAAGTATGGACTGGAATGGGGAGAGACAGGAGGCAGGGAGGTCAGCAAGGAGGCTGATACAGTAATTAAGGAACGTTACAATAAGTGCTTGGATTAACATGGTAGCAGTTGGGATGGAGAGGAAAGAGTGGATTTTAATGATGTTGTGAAGGCTGAACCAACAGGATTCAGTGGTAGATTGAAGTGCAAGTTAAGTGAGAGAGAGAAGTCAAGGATATTCCTAAGGTTACAGGCTTGTGAGACAGGAAGGATGGTGGTGCTGTCTACAGTGATGGGAATAGCAGGTGAAGAACAGGGTTTGGGTAGGAAGATAAGGAATTCTGTTTTTGACGTATGTTTGAGGAGACAGAAGGACATCCAAGTAGAGACGTCTTGGGGCAGGAGGAAATGCAGAACTGCAGAGAGGGAGAGAGAACAGGGCTGGAAATGGGGATTTGGGAATCATCTGCATACAGGTGGTGGTTGAAGCCATTTGAGTGAATAGCTTCTCCAAAGGAGTGGGTGTAGATGGAGATTAGTAGGGGACTCAGAACTGAACCTTGAGGGACACCCACAGTTAGGGGATGGGAGGCAGAGGAGGAGCCCATGAAAGAGACAGAAAAAGCATCCAGAGAGATTGGAGGAGAACCAGGAGAGGACAGTGTCAGTGAAGCCAAGGTTGAAAAATGTTTTCAGAAGGGAGTGGTTGACAGTGCCGAAAGCAGCTGAGAGGTCTAGTAGATTTAGGATGGAGTAGAGGGCGTTTGGATTTATCAAGGAGATCATTGGTGACCTTTGAGAGGGTGGTTTCTGTGGAGTGAAGGGGACAGAAGCCAGATTGGAGGGGGTCAAGGAGAGAATTGAAGGAGAGGAACTGGAGATAGCCGGTATAGATAACTCACTCAAGGAGTTTGGTAAGGAATGATAGGAAGGAGATGGGGCGATAACTGGAGGGAGCCGTGGGGTCAAGGGGGGGTTTTTCAGGATAGGGGAGGTATGAACATGTTTGAAAGCAGTTGGGAAGAAGCCATTGGAGAGTGAACAGTTGAAGATGGCAGTTAGGGAAGGAAGGAGGAAGAGGGCAAGTGTTTTGATAAGGTGTGAAAGAATGGGGTTGGAGGTGCAGGTGGAACGGGTGGATTTTGAGAGAAGGCAGGAGATTTCCTCTAGAGATACTTCTGGAAATGAAGGGAGATTTTTAGGAAGGGCAGGAGACGGGAGGGCCTGGAGAGGGGCAGAGAAGATTTTTGGGAGATCATGCCTTGGTAGTTTATGAAGGAAGATTGTTTTGAATGTGAAGGTGAAGCTATTTCATGTATTAGATCTTTTCAGATAGTTTTGCAGCATCACTACAGTACTGAACTAACAGACTGGGAATTCAAATTTACTCAACCATTAAAACTATTAGGAAGAAGAATGAAAATAGAAATATATTAGCATCTTTTTAGGTGGACTGCTTGAAGTGCTTCAGCTTGTTAAATTCAACGTAATTTGACAAGGTCAAACAGCCTCCATTTCAGGTGAGGACAAAAATTAAGTTGACATTTCTGCCCTAATTCCAAGTATATTAACATAGAAAGTTCCTCTAAGTGATATTATTGCATGCTTCATTACATAACACTTTTCGCTTTCAACAATAATGGTTAAATTTCTAAGTACTTCTGAATTTCTAATGTTGTTCCTCAGAGATGTATTAACCTTGGAGAGGGGAGCATGAGAGGCGGAAATGTACAGACTGAATATGACGATGTTTCTTCTTCAAAACTTGCTGAAGCTAAGATTTTAAATTGAAGGTTGAAATCTGTTCTTACTACTCTGGTGGTTGAGTTCAACTGAAAGACTGTCCATGTTTGAGTTTGCCAAAAATTGCCATGGTGCTTGGATAATATTAATTTGAAACCATGCTCTCCAACATTTGATGGCTCTCAATGGAGAAGGTTGTGTACATTAGAATTACATTTGCCTCAGTGATCTTGTACCAAGTTTATCATCATCTAAACTCAGGCCAAATTCACTGGAACATTCTCTGCTATTTGTAGCTAAAATGAGCTAGACTCTACAATGGGATTAATCAACCTAAGAGAATATTAAAAATTTGAAATCCTTTGGCTTTTACTTTTTGAATTTTTTATATATTTTCCTCCCTCTCATAAAAATATCTGTTCCATTTGGGGCTGTACTATTGTTCTTGCACAGAAAAACCACACACGTTACTCCTTCTTTATCATTCCCCATCTCCTAGATGACTTTACATTTGCATAATGAGAAGTAGCATGGCCTAGTGAAGTCAGAGGATGTGGGTTCTAATTCCAACTACACCACTTCTCTACTGTGTGACCTTAAGCAAGTCACCTTACTTCTCTGTGCCTCAGTCACCTCATCTGTAAAATGGGGATTCATTCATTCAATTGTATTTATTGAGTGCTTACTGTGTGCAGAGTACTCTGTAGTCTGTAGAGAGTAGTCAGTACTCTGTGACTAAGCACTTCGGAAGGTAAAATACAGTAATAGGGACAATCCCTGCCCACAATGAGCTCACAGTCTAGAGGGATTAAGAACTGTGCTTGGCACATAGTAAGTGCTTAAATATCACAATTATTATTATTACTCCAAATGCCTTTATTTTGTAAGAGAGTGAAGGGCTATAGCAGCCTAAAGAAGAAAAAAATGTTTACCCCTAGAAACAGTCTGCTCTGATGCTTGGGGTGTCTGGTTTGCCTACCCTCATTGCTTCGGGGGATTCTTGCCACCACATTTTCAGATCTATTTCTGTTCCTCTTTTGACAGTTTTGCTGCCCTTCCACCTTCTCCCTCCCCAAATTTTTAGGTGATTAATCCCAGTCACTTAAAGACTGGGTTAAGTCCAGGGATTCATATGTCCAGCTAAATGGTCTACAAAGAACATACTTTCTGTAACTAGAAAGACCTCAATCAACCAACAGTATTTACTGAGCACTTATTATGTCGAGAGTACCGTGCTAAGTGTTTGGAAGAGTAGAGTACAATAGAGTTGATGGACATGACCCCTGCCCTCAAGGAATTTAAAGCCTTCTGATATTTTTAATGGTGGAAGCAATAGCTGTAAAAGTGGTGTCTGCTGGTTCAAAGGATGCACAGAGATACTCTGTTCCATAGCCTACGATTTCACCTTTACCCACAAAGAGTCATCTTGCAATGCTGTGGGCCACCTGGAAACCAGGCAAAGGAGGGTGGATGCCTCAGTGTGAGCATTCACCACCACTGGATAAACAACTCAGGTAGTCATTTTCTTACCCTTTTCCTCCTCCTCTTCTGATGTACATCACTCTCATTGCTTATAACTATGTGGTATGAAACATAATCTTCTATTTCCTCCTCAAAAATGGGGTTGTGGAAACTATGTGGTGGAGGCAATTAGACAAGTAAATATGGTAGTCTGTTCTCTGCCGCTGTTTGAAAGGCTGCACCTTTTCTCCCTACCAACCACCAGGCAATGCAAGTCAGTTGGACACAGGAACACCAACTGAGAGTGTGGATAGCTCAGTGCAACCCATCACTACTACTGCATCAACAGTTCAAGTGCATGTCCTTTAGCCTCTTAACCATTAGGGTATGAGCATAAAAGGTAAACAGCTGTATTTCCATGGACAAAGTGTACAAGAGATTCTCTGTCAAAGACTTTTATACCCATGGATGCAGTCTCACTGCACCATCTTTGAACAAAAGGACAACCATTACATACATTCCACAAATGACAAATAGCAATTAAAAGAAAGAAAAATGCTAGTAAGGGTCTGGAGAGGCTCATTATAGCAGCTCTAAAATCTGACAACCTGATCAACATGGGAAATTTTTATTGCACATCTGGGTAGTGATGCTGAAAGAGTGAAAATGAAGTTTTTGGAACTTAGGGAATTAGAAAGTTAAATGGAATCTATCATTTATTGAGTGCTTACTGTGTGAAAAGCACTATACTAAGCACTTGGGAGAGCACAATATAGCAGCATTAGCAGATATGTTCCCTGACCACAGTGAGCTTACAGACTATAGGACTGTAGACTGTACAGTACAGGAATGGCCTAAAACTGCTCAGCGAATGTGACAAACGTTAGCGTTTATCATAAATACTGTGTTTGATCTCCCAAATAAAAGGAAGACATCATGGATGCTCCTAAATTCTAAAAAAATGGCATCTCATGGATTATAGTATCCTCTGTGAGAAGGTCTTGAAAAACACTTGATTCACTACAGTTATGCCAGAAGCTAAGAAGTGGACTGACCTTTGGACTGAAACAAGCTATTCATACAACAGAGCATCAAATGATGATACCAAGCCACTAAGAAGGCTAAATATCAAGCTCCTGGAATAAAGAAACTTGCAAGGCACTCAGTAGCACCATGACAGCAACCTTATTGGAATCAGAAAACTTGAGATACAAAGAACCATGTAAACAGAAAATGAGTGCTTCTCCAAAATATTTCCAGGTAGCCTCAATACTATATGCCAAAGAGGATGCCATCAGACTAGGTTTATGAAAACTACTCAGATTAAAAATCTACTCATGACAAAGCAAGGAACGCACCAGCCACAACTTGGAGCTCATAATAATTATGATTTTAATTATGTCATCACAAAGTGATATGAACAAATGGCTTGAACAATACATTGATCTTCCAAATATGCAAACGACTGAGCTCTTGGGAGAGTACACTGTACTAAATTCTTGGTAGAGTACAATAGAATAGGTAGACATAATCCCTGTTCTCATGGAGCATAGAATCTAGTAGCACCATCTAGTTGATGGTACAACATCTCTGAACAGTCACTCCATTGGTTCCTTACTCCAGTAGTAGATTTGCTTAAGATATATATAATAAAAATGGGGTTGCTAGTTCCCTACCTCAAGTATAATATCTTAGGTTCCCTGAATATTAAATCTTGAATCTACTCCTCACCCATAAATAAGGTCAGAAAAACTGAACAGCTCCACCACCAGGCTAAACTTTAGCTGGTATGGGCCCTTGGCAAGAGAAAAATTCCCTTTTATCTTCCTTTTCCCCGCCCCTTTTCTTCTTCTTGCCTGACATTCACAGCTGCTGCAAACATCAATTAATCATATTTATTGAGTACTGGTTGTGTGCTGAGCACTGGGTATGAGCTTGGGGGCTACGTGGGGGGGGTCAATAGATCAAAGTGCATAGATGATGCAGAAGGGAGAGGGAGTAGGATAAAAGATGGCTTAATTGGAGAAGGCCTCTTGGAGGAGATGTAATTTTAATTAGGCTTTGAAGGTGGGGAGAGTGTTGGCGTGTGGTATAAGAAAGGGAAGGGAGTTCCAGGCCAGAGGGAGGATATGGGTAAGGGGTGCGTGCTGAGATAGATGAGATGGAAGTACAGTGAGTAAGTTGATAAATGAAGTGTGCAGATTGGATTATAGTAGGAAATCAGCAATTGTAAAGTAGGAGGGGCAAAGTGATTGATTGCTTTAAAGCTGATCTTAAGGAGTTTCTGTTTGAGGTGGATAGGCAGCTACTGGAGGTTTTTGAGAAGTGGGGAGACATGCACTGATTTTTTTAAAATGATCAGAGCAGCAGAGTGAAGGATGGACTAGAGTGAGGAAAGCTAGGAAGCAGGGAGGTCAGCAAGGAGGTTGATACAGCAGTTGAGATGGGTTATGATAAATCCTTGGATCAGCATAGTAGCTGTTTGGATGAAGAGAAAAGGGTGGATTTTTTAGTAATGTTATGAAATAAAAACTGACAGGATTTGGTGATATTCAATATGTGAGTTGAATGAAAAATGATTAAAAAATAGTACCTTAGGAAGTAGCTGACCTTATGAATAAAGAACAAGCCTGGGAGCCAGAGGACCTGGGTTCTAATCCCAGCTCTGTCACTTGCCAGCTGTGTTACCTTGGGCAAGTAACTTACTTCATTGTGCCTCAGTTTCCTCAACTGCGAAAAACGAGTATTCAATACCTGTTCTCCTTCTTATTGTGAGCCTCATGTGGGACAGGGACTGTATCTGGCCTGATTAATTTGTATCTATCACAGATATTAGCGCAATAATCATTTAACAAATATTTTTAAAAGTCAAAGTTTGTGACAAGGAGGACAGTGGTGTTGTCTACAGGAAAGATGGGAGAGGATGGGGTTTGGGTATAAGGACTTCTGTTCTAGAAATGTTTCATTTGAGGTGACAGCGGGCCATCCAAATGGAGACGTCCTGAAGGCTAGAGGAAATGTGAGACGGCTGAGAAGAAGAGAGTTCAGGGCAGGCTGGAGAGGTATATTTGGGAATCAACTGCATTGAAGTCATGGGAGCAAATGAGTTCTCCAAGGGAGTCTGTGCAGATGGAGAATTAAAGGGGACCCAAACTGAGCCTTGAGAAAGTCCCATTATTAGGGGGAGGGAGGCAGAGGTGGAGCCAGTGAAAAAGACTGAGAAGAGGCCAGAGAGATAGAACCACCACCAGGAGAGGACAGTATCATTGAAGTCAAGGTTGGATAATATTTCAAGGAGAAGGGAGTTGTCCATAGTGTTGAGGAGAGGTCATTGGATTTGGCAAGAAAAAGGTTATTGACTACCTAAGAGTGCAGTTTCTATGAAAGGGGCAGAAGCCAGATTGGAGGGGGTAAAGGAAAGAATTGAAGAAGAAGTAGTAGAGACAGTGGGTGTAGACAACTCACTCAAGGAGTTTGGAGAGGGAATGGTAGGAGGGAGCTGGGGTAATAACTGGAGAGAGGTGTTGGGTCAAGGGAAGTTTCTTTTGTTTTTTTTTCCTTAGGTCAGGAGATACATCTCATCTCTCACTGCTGATCCCTTTCTCTCTGTCCTGGAACTCTCCCCACATTGAAAGACTTAAGTTCACATCCCTTCCAAGAGACCTTCCCCAATTAAGCCTTCTTTTCCCCTGCTCCCTCTCCCTTCTGCATCATATATGCACTTTAATCTGTGACCTTTGGGCACTGGCATTCACCCCACCCACAGCACTTACGTGCAAATCTATAAGTTATGTAATTATAGTAATGTCTGCCTCCCCCTCTAGACTTTAAGCTCCTTGTGGGCAGGGAACATATATACCAACTGTTATATTGTACTGTCCCAAGCCATTAGTACAGTGCTCTGCACACAAGTATTCAAAAAGTGATTGAATAAATGCCATTTGATTGATAAGGTGTGAAGCTGGTGATTTTTGGGAGAAGGTGGACAGACACAGGTGGGAAAAAAGGGAGCATAGAAGAGGAGGGACTGGAGATTTGAGAGATTACACCTGATGATTTCAATTTTATCAAAGTACACAGCCAGGTCGTTAGGGGAAAGGACAGGAGGTTTGAGGAGGAAATTAAATGATTGAAACAGCTGATGTAGA
This sequence comes from Tachyglossus aculeatus, assembly GCF_015852505.1. Lineage (NCBI taxonomy): Eukaryota > Metazoa > Chordata > Mammalia > Monotremata > Tachyglossidae > Tachyglossus > Tachyglossus aculeatus. The sequence goes on along the minus strand of NC_052101.1, from coordinate 63,769,301 downwards.
CAAGGGTTTTAGGAGTCAATAAGGATGAGGTATTGGTGCTGGGTGGAGAAAGGGCAAAATTAAAGCAGACAAGGATGAATTTGAAAGATGGACAAGGTCAACCTGATGTCAGGATTTCCAAAAGCAACACCCTGCAGCTTGAGCACAGGAGCACAGGAATTTCTAAAATAATATATTTTCAAATTCTGTACATTGTTTTGACTAACCAAAATCTCATACCCTTTGAACCAAACTCCCCAATGTATCATTTTCAAAGTAAGACTTCCTCAAAATTCTCCTGGTTTGATCCTTTGTATAGCATCTCCTGGTATAATTAATCACAATAGTCTATTACCAATTATAAACATGACAGTATAAATAATTAAATTGAGAAATTCATTGAAAGAAATATATCTGGGCCTCTTTTTTCATTAGAAATCTTGATAGTATGTTCAGCAATTTTAAGCGAAAGAAGGAATGAGGCTGACAATGAACATGCTAACTGAATTAGTTGGGTCCTATCATTTTTGACATCCAACAACAGACAGCATTGTTTAATTTCAAAATGCAGGCATTATTCTATCTTTCACTCTTCAGTTGTCTTCTAAAATGAGCTTACCCTAATAAAACATGTTGTAAATTATGAAACCCACTCACCTTTGTGCCTCAATACCAAATGTTTCTCCTTGAGCTGTGTCAGTCTCACAGAGACTGGTCCACATGACTATAGAAGCAGTGATTACTGTGGTTCCTGTTAGTTGTCTCAAAGTGATTCTGTTTTATCTGCATGAATATGTTCTTCTCTTTTAGTGAGGGCCTTTCACTTTGACTGTAAAACAGTCTGTTACACAGCAAGGTTACAGCCCAAACAGCAGTGTGCTTTAAAGCTCTTTCAAAGCAGGCTTGGCAAGAGACTTGCAAAGCAGGAAGCTAAAACACAAAACTACAACACCCATAGTGCAAAGGACATGGTTTAGCCTAAACTTCTCAGAAGTCATTAGGGTATCTTGGGAGGAGACTGACTTCTCCACCAATAGTGGGAAAGCCCCAGCCCCAAGGGACAAGGCTGAGTTCTCCTCAAGGAGAGCCTACTTCCCCATTACATTAAGATCCTGGAAGGCACAGGAGATTTGTTTCTATTGTAGCCTCCCAAGTGCTTATTACAGTGCTCTGCATTCAGTAAGCACTCAATAAATATAACCCATCAAATGGAATGACTGGAGGGAGTTGACCAGAAAGATCATAGTATCTAGGCCCTGCCTATAAACACAAGGGATTCTTCAGCATCAACTCCTTCCAAGGAAGGACAGAAACTTTAAGACAGGAAAGGCCATCCTGCAATTTCCCAAGGATGTGAAATGGTGGTCTAGCATGGCTCTTCTATTGCAAGGTTTTTCTTGCCTCCATGGGCTAGCTTCAGCTGGATAACCTTCCTTTGATCTCCTTCCCAGCCAACCTATGTGGCATGAGAGTTACTAAGAAAAATATTTTCACAATTAATAATAATAATAATAATAATGGCATTTGTTAAGCACTTACTATGTGCAAAGCAGTGTTCTAAGTGCTGGGGAGGATACAAGGTGATCAGGTTGTCCCACATGGGGGTTCACAGTCTTAATCCCCATTTTACAAATGAGGGAACTGAGGCACAGAGAAGTGAAGTAACTAACCCAAGTCACACAGCTGACAATTGGCTGAGCAGGGATTTGAACCCATGACCTCTGACTCCCAAGCCCATGCTCTTTCCATTTAGCCACACTGATTCCCATGAATTAAATAATACAATTAATAACAATTGATACAGTACTTTAGTAACTTGTCTTAGAACCAGCATGCTTGCTTACCTCAAACTTACATAAAGCTTTCCCACACATATTTCTCTGGATCAGAGACAAAGGATTGAATTGAGGAGCCCCAGTTCTTTCTTTTAATCACAAACGAGGCCTACCAGTCTCATAAGAGATTTGAACTCCTCCTGATCCTCAAAGCAATTCTCAATTAAGAGAAACAATCCATGAGAAACACGAGTAGCCCATCAGCAGCCTAGTCAAGCATCAGAGTCAGAATGAACCCCAGAGCTATCATAGCAGCTGTCTCCTCATTCTCAAAGGACTTGGAGAACAACAGTAAAAACATTAGAGCCAAAACTACATTTAAATAACATTAAAAGGTTGAAACCAAATGCAATGAAATTCAGATTTAAACAAATGATTGCTACTGTCAGTAAATTTTCCTACTTCATGCTCTTTGTCATTTTATTAATTTAGGCTGGTGATATGGAATGTTAGACATTTAAGGGCATCTGTTTTTTAATGAAGGCAAACTCACTTGCTCTGTGGTATGGACTTAGAGATACTTTTGAAAGAAAGCTCTATCTTTTATGGAATATCCAAAAATTGACAGAAAAAAGTAAACTACCATTGCAAACATACCAAATTTGTCTAGAGGCTAATACTAAAAACACCTAAGTTGGTATTAAGGGCAGTTGACAGAAGTTTGGAGTGTTGAAATGATGAATAAATATTCCCTTGAGGAGGGCCTCAGGGCTCATTTTGGCAAGTTTAGGTGCTGCTAAACTAAGTTTGAAATGGATGGCTGGCTTCTAACCATGACTTATTATTTGGCTTGCTATGCAGAACCTATTTCAGACTCACTAAGAGTATGGCTTTCTGAGGGAGAATTTAATAGCTCATTATCTGGGGTGTCCATTTGAAATTAAGTTCCCAACCTCATTTTCTATGGTTTAATTTGCAGTTTGGAAAAGCAGTGCCAGCTTTAAAGGAAAAAAAGTAACCCTGGTTAATGAATAGCCATGGTGAATACTGGCCAGAGAGTAAGTTTTTTTCCAACGATTAAGAACCTAACCTGATTCAAAAGATGAAGATAAATTCCCCATTTTAGATCCCCATAAGAGTGCCTCTTTCCCTCTCCCCCCACCCTGGGTTCCTTTGTAATTCACTCTTCCCTAATCTAGCAGTTGGGGGGACAATCAGTCAGTTAGAACCTATTACATATAAACTATTTTTATGTTTTACACTTGGCTTTCATCTGAGTCCTTTCAGGCTTTTTTGTGCATCCCACAGTGCCAGACAACTAGGCTGAGCTGAGCAAAGTTAACACATCACTGGAGTGGAGTCAGACCTTGGTGTCCCTTTCAAACCTCGTTTTATCTTATCTGCTTTCTTTCTGGTGACTGCAAATGGCACCTCAAGAAAGGTCTCCTAGTCATCTTTCTTCCTACTATTGCTCCCCATATCGCTGGGCTCAGAGAATACAAACAGCAGGCTAGTTTGCCAAAACACCTAAAAAATAAAGGAAAGTTTGGCACATTTCTCTAAAGCCAACCACATGGTTATTTTTAGACGACTCTCAATTGTTTAAACTGAAAGGCTATTTCAAGGCAGTGGCAGCCCTGTGGCTGAGGGAGCACCACTGTGTCTCCTCTCTCCTCTTTCTTGGCTAGTATTGCTGAAACCAAGCCTTAGTACACTTGAGAAAGAGAATCATCATTTCGTAAAGCTGCCTCTAAATCAATCCATAAGTGGTATTTATTGAGTGTTTACTGTGTGTAGAGCACTGTACTAAGCACCATGGAGAGTACAATACAACAGAGTGGTAGCACCAATCTCTGCCCACAAGGAACTTACGATGAAGAGAGAAGGAGGAAGCTTACAGTCCTAGAGACAAGGATCTTGCAATCTAGAACCATGGATCTTGGGGAATTTGCCAGGCAGACAGATCTCTGCCCATGTAGTTGTATTAGTGTCATCATAGCCTCTGAACGACTTCAGTGGCAGGTAGTTCTACTCTAGTCTGTAAGCTCATTATGGGCAGGGAATGTGTCTCCTAATTATCTTGTATTTTACTCTCCCAAGTGCTTAGAACAGTGCTCTGCACATAGTAAGCACTCACTAAATATCCTTGATTGATTGATTGATTTTAACCCATTCCTCCCCACCCACCCCATAGTCCACAAAATGTCAGCTTGCCCCGGGCCAGCAAATTTCCCTGATGGCCATCTTGAAGAACTCACCATCGCCACTTTCCTACTGGGGAAGTCAGATTCTATTGCATTAAAGTTTACAATTGTCCATCCAGGGTCTGTTCATGTCCGATTTTTAAAAAAGATTTTCAACAGATAAATGCATAGATGCTAATACATATTTTCCTAATTCACATTACAGCTTGAGAAAAAGGGATTTCTTTATTTTGTTAGGCATATGCTTAAGTACTCAGGTGTTCTATGGGAGGGCACTTAAGGCTTTGAGGGTTGCTAATCAGAGACTGAAATCAGCTGTCCATTTTTAAGGCTTCCAAACATCAGGGCATGTCAGGTTGCGGCAAGGGAGTGGTGTTGTTCATATGCTATTGCTGATCTATTCATTTACCTTTTGACCTGTGTTGTGGCCAGTTTGACCACGGAAATGGGGGACAGAGGGGTAGGTGTGGGGGAAAACTCAGAATGCTTAAATGACAATGACAGATTCTTGACCTTAGTGGTGAGGGTTTGATCTAAGTTAAATGGCCAAATTCTTCCAGTGCACCAATTCACTAAATAATCCTCCAATGATCTGAAAGACTGAATGTTCCTTCCAAAATATCTAACCTACTATCAGGAAGAAAACTTTGGCATGGGAAAAATTGGGCTCTATAACAATCAATCAACCTATTGGTATTAGTATTTGGTATTGGTATTAGATAGTATTTGTTGAATACTTACTGAGTGGAGAGCACCATATTAAGCACTTGGGAGGGTACAATAGAAGATAATGACAAGATCCCTGCCTTCATAAAGCTTTCAATTGGTCTTTTTTTTATAAAACAGTCCCATATTCTTAATCATCCCCATTCAGACTATAAGCTCCTTGTGGGCAGGGAACATGTCTACCAACTCTATTGTATTGTACTCTCCCAAACAGTACAATGTTCTGCACACAGTAAGAGCTCAATAATTACCATTGATGATGATTATGATGATGTTCCATGAAGATTTTCTGTATTTTTCTTACAAATTTGAAAAACAATTCCTTAGATGGTATAGAATCAAGTAATTTCCCTGCTCACTTAGAATAGGTCTTTTTTTGATTTCCAGTCCATTATCTTTTTCCTCCTGGTCTTTCCCAGAACTTTTCTCATTTGATTTAGTCTCTTTAGCTATCATTAGCTTTTTTTGCTTTTAAAGGCTTCTATTTTTTCCTTGAAAGTCTGAACTAACTCTGTGTGTTCCGGTTTCATCATTTCTCCTCTTTTCAATTTTCTGTTCAGATAAGTTTTTGGTGTGTTAAATTTAATATCTTTGACCCATACCTTAAGAAGCCAAGTTTGATTCATCATGTTCCTGGTGTTCTTCTTTTACACAAGAACTATAGTCCACTGAATTAAAATGATGGTGCCCCTTAGGATCATCTTCTTCTTTCCACATTGATAGATATTGCTATTTATTTCCAAAGCTACTTGCTCACTTAAATTCTTCCTTGAATTCAATCCACATATCTTGCTGTACTCTTCGATTTCATCTTTCCCATGCCCAATTTGAGTAAGAGTTTTCTGAAGTTGAGTTTTGCTTCAGAAACAAAAATCCTGTCTAAAAAGTATGTTTGTACAATTGCAACAATTGATATTTTTAGAAAAAGGAGATATTTCATGTTTTGAATACTCTCACCAAATTATTCTTTTGAGCTAATTTTAAAGAAAATGTGGGATTTTGAACTGCATTTAAAGTCCAAGTAATTTTGAAATTTTTTGGTGGATGTGCACTCACTGACTGACAGCCATCTGAAACACTACTACTACTGCTAATAATAAAAATAATAATTTTAATAACAATAATAATTGTTAAGTGCTTATTATGTGCCTGTGCCAAGCACTGTGATAGGCCACTGGAGGAGATAGAGTGTAATCCGATCAGACAGAAGCAGCCCCTACCCAAAATGGGGTTTACAGTCTTGGAGGATGGGGGGAAAGAATGGTAAATTCCCATTTTACAGGGGAAGAAGCTGAGCCACAGAGAAGTCAAGTGACTTGCCCAAGGTCACACACAACACAGAAGTGATGGAACCTGGATTAAAACCTGGGTCTCCTGACACCCAGTCCTGTGTTCTTGCCAATAGGCCACACTGCTCATCCTAAACCACCTGTATTAATAATTCTAAGCCTCATATTTAAATCATACTCTTTTGCTCCAATTACAGATATTACAATAAAGGAGCAATATTCAGTGTAACTGCTGATGCCATAAAATGTGTGTTTCATAGAGATTGTTAACATCTTAAATCAGATTGGAATCATTCTACATCTCCCACACTGCCTCATTAAACAGGATAATGCGCCTTTACTGCTTTGCTGAATTTCCATTTGTGTTCAAAGCTCTGTTTTGTGAATGTTATTTTAATTCAGGTATCATTAGTTACAAAGGTCCTCAATAGCCCCTGCACAGAAGGCTCACAAAATTGGACCAAAATCTGCAGTTTAATTACTGGCATCTTAAATCAGAGAGGAAAAAAAAGTCTTCCATTTAAATTAAATTGTTTTAAAAGATTTAAGTTTCGTTTAAATTAAAGAGAACAGATTTTAGTGGTGGCAATGTCAACCTACATACATTTTGGTAATTAACAACTGCTATTTTCCGAGGTAAACAAATGGTATGTTGCATTTTTAAATTGGGAATTTAGACAAAAGCTGGTAATAGTTCATGCGTATTATAATTCCCTCTCAATAGGAAATGAAAATAAACATAAAGGAAGTATATCTGTGAGATCTCCAACCCTTCCCTTTCCAATGGCTCCTCCTGAACTCCTGCTTATTGTGACAAATAGCATCAAGTGTAAATCTTTGGCTGGATTTGCACATAGCAGGCTTGATGTAAAGTCGAAAACATTTCTGGTGCATACAGGGCTTTTCCACCACAATATAGAATTGGTTTTCTTATATGGAGCCTACTTGGACCAGAAGTCCACCTGATTGTGAGGTGCTTGAGAAGCAGCATGGTCTAGTGGATAAAGCCCCAGCCTGAGAGTCAGAAGGTCATGAGTTCTCTGCCACTTGTCTGTCGTATGACCTTAGGCAAGTCACTTCACTTTTCTATGTCTCAGTTCCCTCATCTGTAAAATGGACATTAAGACTGTGAGCCCCATGTGGGAAAAGGACTGTGTCCAACCCAATTTGCTTGTATTCCCCCTGAGTGCTTAGTACAGTGCCTGGCACATAGTAAGCACTTAACAAATACCACAATTATCATAAATATTGCTCCCAGAGGGTTACGTTAACCCTGCATCATCTGGGGCTCTTATAAGCCACTCCTAGTGAATGCTTCCCTGAGGGAAAAGGGCAGCATGGCCTAATGGATAGAGCACAGGTCTGGAAGTCAGAAGGTCCTGGTTCCAAACCCGGCTCAGCCACTTGTCTGCTGTGTGTCCTTAGACAAGTCACTTCACTTCTCTGTGCCTCAGTTCCCTCATCGGTAACATAGGGATTAATATTATGAACCTTATGTGGTACATGGGCTGTCTCCAACCAGACTTTTTTGTATCTACCCCAGCGCTTAGAGTGCCTGGCACATAGTAAGTGCTTAACAAATACCATTAAAACAAGGGGGCAAGGATAGGACCACTGACAGGACAACTCTACTCAAATAAGCTTTCATTCGCTTCAACGGTTCTCTTCAGCATTAGTCTGAAACAGTGGCCATGTCTACCCTGGGCAGTAAGAACATCATTGTTTTGGTCTAAATTTGAATGGAACCAAGTTCCTGTTAAGAACCATCAGGGACCAAGGATGTGAAGCTCCACCTCAGGGCCATAAGAGAGGCCCAGGCAGGCTACAGGCAAAGCCAGCAGGTTTTCCAGGTGGAGGTACAGCAATAGAAGATAAAGCAGGGTCATCAAAAGGCATATGTGAGGGCAGGCAAAGCAGGTTAGTTAATGGGCAGGAGGTAGGACTGGAAAAGGTGAGCAGGAATTAGCAGAAAGACCAGATTCAGGAGCAGACTTCAAGGGAACAGAAATGAGAAGAAAGATCAGTGCTAATTAAGGCCAGGGTCAGCAGGGAATGTGACTATATGGCCCACAGGGCAGGAACTGAGCACAGTTTATAAGACTTTAATGAAGACAGCCTGAAGGTCCTGGCTGCATGCCAGTGCTGTAAGTTGACCCTTGGTGTAGTATTAGTACTGACTTCTCATCTTGCTCCCAATATGATTGGCCCCAGGATAGAATGCAGAGTATGCAAATTGATGGCAGGGTCCGGTAGGAAGCATAGAGTCACATTCACCCCTAGACAATCAGGATCTAGGACTTGATCTTGAGCTGAATTCTATCTTCTATAGCTCAACCTAATGTTTTTTTCAGCACAACTCACAAAAGAAGGTGATAGTAATAAATAATCCCATCGCCAGCTATCAAAATAATCATGTGCTACTCAAGTCAAGGCACTATGTCTTCACCACCCAAGAATGTGCTGCCCATTTTCCCTGAGCTCACAGTGCACCATGGGCCTAATGGCTCATCCTTCCTTCTCCCTGCTTAGTACAGTGCTGTACACAACAGTAAGGGCTCAAGAAGTTCCTCCTTCTAGACTGTGAGCCCGCTGTTGGGTAGAGACCGTCTCTATATGTTGCTAACTTGTACTTCCCAAGCGCTTAGTACAGTGCTCTGTGCACAGTAAGCACTCAATAAATATGATTGAATGAATAAATACCACTGATTGAGCTAAGTCAAGACTGAACTGGGGATGAGATAAGGAATCTTGGGAGCTGGAAAGAGCCACCCTCCCTCTGGGGGGACAAATAGTAAGTTTCACAATTGGCTTCTTCTTTTATTGGTATAAGCCACATTCTGGCTAGCATGAAGATAACCACTTAGCTTTTGGTGCCAATTGCATTATCCCAAGGTGAGTGGCACACTATGCCAGTGTCTCATGTTTCCTTTGCCTTTTTATTACCTCCCATCCACAACTGTATCTGAGATGGAGCAGCCCCTCCTCCAAAGTGTAATTTCATGGATGATTGTGTGCATATTTGAAATACACACACACACACACACACACACACACACACACATATTTTCTGTGTGTAGGTTGGGAGGTATATGCCTTTCAGCTTCAATGATAACCCTACTGAGAGTGATATTTTATCGGTGTTTACTGAACTGAGAAGACCAATGCCTATCAATCCTTTCCTTGACTCTTCTGCCTTTCACTCTCTAACTATGGGTACAATAAGAGAGATAGTTTGTGAGGAGTGAAGAGTGTGAGTTTGGGTGTAGCAGGTAAAGACAGCAGATATGTAAGGAGAGAGCTGAGAACCATGAGTCCAACTGTCCAGAGAGTCTGCTTAATGCAATGGTGAGTAGTCATTGGAAGGTTTTGAGGAGCAGATTGATGTTTTCAGAATGATGCTTAGGAAAGATGGTCTGAGCAGGAGAGTGTAGTATAGACTGAAAAGGGGAGACAGAGTTAGAGAGACAATGAGCAAATTATTGCAATAGTTGGGATGTGATGAGAGCTTGAACCAGGGTGATGGTCAAATGTGTGAAGAGTAAATATTGTGGAGGAACAACAGCAACATTTAGCAAGAGACAGAATATGAGAAGTCAAAGAGAGAGAACTAAATTGACAACCAGCTTTAGAGCTTCTGGGATAGGGAATATGGTATTTTTTTATTATCATGGAAAAGTTGGGAAGAAGAGTGGTTTCGGGATGGATGATGAGGAGTTCAGGGTTAACTTTGTTGAGTTAAGTTGCTGGCAGAATTTCCATATGGAGATTTTCTGGAGACCAGAGGAAATGTGAGATTGTAGAGAAGTTGAAAAGATGAAGTTGATTATGTAGATTTGGGAGTTTTCCATACATCACAATGCTAGCTGAAGCCATGTAGGTTGGTTAACTCCCTGAGAAAGTGAGTGTAGAATGAGAACAGTTGGGAAACCAAAACAGAATCTGGTAGAACACCTATAATAAGGAGGTGAGAGACAAAAGAAGAGATAGAAGAAGATGGACGAGACAGAGTTCTTAATCATCTGAATACTTGCTTGAGTGTGTGCTTCCACATATCAGTCAATCATATTTATTGAGCACTTAATGTGTGCAGAGCACTGTACTAAGCACTTGGGAGAGTAGCTTCAAGGCTCTCCATCACCTCGCCCCCTCCTACCTCACCTCCCTTCTCTCCTTCTACAGCCCACCCCGCACCATCCACTCCTCTGCCGCTAATCTCACCGTGCCTCGTTCTCGCCTATCCCGCCATCGACCCCCGGCCCACGTTATCCCCCGGGCCTGGAATGCCCTCCCTCTGCCCATCCGCCAAGCTAGCTCTCTTCCTCCCTTCAAGGCCCTACTGAGTGCTCACCTCCTCCAGGAGGCCTTCCCAGACTGAGCCCCTTCCTTCCTCTCCCCCTCATCCCCCTCTCCATCCCCCCATCTTACCTCCTTCCCTTCCCCACAGCACCTGTATATATGTATATATGTTTGTACATATTTATTACTCTATTTATTTATTTATTTATTTTACTTGTACATATCTATTCTATTTATTTTATTTTGTTAGTATGTTTGGTTTTGTTCTCTGTCTCCCCCTTTTAGACTGTGAGCCCACTGTTGGGTAGGGACTGTCTCTATATGTTGCCAACTTGTACTTCCCAAGTGCTTAGTACAGTGTTCTGCACACAGTAATCGCTCAATAAATATGATTGATTGATTGATTGATACAACAGAACAATATTACGGACACATTCCCTGCCCACAACGAACTTATAGTCTAGTGGGGAAAACAGACATTAACCTAAATAAATACAGTGTATAAGAGCTCCTGTAGAAGTGATTAGAGGACTTCAACATTCTCTCAGCCTGTTAGGTTGGAAGAACTCCTCAGAGGCTTGGAATTACATTCTGACATAAGCTTCCAGATTCCTTGTTGTGGCCTCAAGTGTGATTGCTTAGACTAGGTTGAACAAGCAGCATGGTCTAGTGGACAGAGCATGGGCCTGGGAGTCCAAAGGACCTGGGTTCAAATGCCAGCTCTGCCACTTGCCTGCTGAACTACCTTGGGCAAGTAACTTAACTTCTCTGAGCCTCAGTTATCTTATCCATAAAATGGAGATTAAGACTGTAAGCCCCATATGGGACATTGACTGTGTCCAACCTGATTAGCTTGTATCTACCCCAGCACTTATATAATGCTTGACACATAGTAAAGCGCTTAACAAATACAATCATCAATCATCAGTCAAACCTGGACCTAGTATACAACCCTGCTTTATTCCAATGGTGATGACAAAAAAGTCTGACAAAATCCCTCTAACTTAGACACAACACTCAGGGCTATTGATGGATGAATTTTTTTGTAAAATCTATAAGTACCAAGAAGAAGAAAGGAAAGACAGGGAATCTGAGAAGCAGTGTTGCCTAATGAAAAGAGCATGATCCTGGGCAGCAGAAGACCTCGGTTATGATCCCAGCTCCACCACTTGCCTACTGTGTAACCTTGGGTAAATCACTTAACTTCTCTTGCCTCAGTTTCCTCATCAATGTAAAGGGGATCCAATAATTGCTCTCCCTCCCTCTTAGGCAATGAGCCCCAAGTAGGACAGAGATGGTGTCAGACCTGATTATCTTGTATTTCCTCAGCACTTAGTAATCAGGCAGAAACTCCTCACTCTCGGCTTCTGGCTCTCCATCACCTCGCCCCCTCCTACCTCACCTCCCTTCTCTCCTTCTACAGCCCAGCCTGCACCCTCCGCTCCTCTGCCGCTAATCTCCTCACCGTGCCTCGTTCTTGCCTGTCCCGCCATTGACTCCCAGCCCACATCATCCCCCTGGCCTGGAATTCCCTCCCTCCACACATCTGCCAAGCTAGCTCTCTTCTTCCCTTCAAGGCCCTGGGAGCTCACCTCCTCCAGGAGGTCTTCCCAGACTGAGCCCCCTCCTTCCTCTCTCCCTCCTCCCCCTCTCCATCCCCGCTGCCTTACCTCCTTCCCTCCCCACAGCACCTGTATATATGTATATATGTTTGTATGTATTTATTACTCTATTTATTTATTTATTTATTTTATTTGTACATATTTATTCTATTTATTTTATTTTGTTAATATGTTTTGTTTTGTTCTCTGTCTCCCCCTTCTAGACTGTGAGCCGACTGTTGGGTAGGGACCGTCTCTGTATGTTGCCAACTTGTACTTCCCAAGCACTTAGTACAGTGCTATGCACACAGTAAGCGTTCAATAAATACGATTGAATGAATGAATGAATGAATGAATGAATGAACAATCATAATAATGGTATTTGTTAAGCACTTACTATGTGCCAGGCACTGTACTAAGTGCTGGAGTAGATACAAGCAAATTGGGTTGGACACAGTCCCTGTCCCACATGGGGCTCACAGTTTCAATCTCAAGTTTCCTGATGAGGTAACTGAGGCACAGAGAAGTGAAGTGACTTGCCCAAGGACACACAGCAGACAAGTGGCTGAACTGGGATTAGAACCCATGATCTTCTGACTCCTGGGCCTGTGCTCTATCCATTAAACCATGCTGCTTCTCAAGTACTTGGCACATAGTAAGTACTTAATGAATACCATTAGAATTAATCTTAATCTTTTTCCTGTATCTAATATGCAAAAAATATCATTCTCCACTATGATCTCCTCTATTCTGAAACTGCATTGTGATTCTGGGGGTTGTGTGGTTAATAAATTTGTTAATAGTTGGGTGCACTAGCTAGAATTTTGCCAGCAATGGAGAGCAGTGAGAGTCCACAATAGTTTCTATGCTCAACTTTCTTCCCTTTCTTCTTGAAGATGATGATTATGGTGGCACCTTGGTAATGCTATGGAATTTTATCAGTATCATATGTGTGCAGGAAGATAATCAAGAAGCACCTCCCCTCCTTCTTTGGAGATCTTAGCTGGTGTACCATCAGATCACAAAGCTTTGCCATTATTCATCATTCTAAATATAGTGATATCTTCATTAAATTTTTGAGGAAAAGCCATGTGTTGTCTGTCAAGTGATAATATAATAAATAAGATACCATTGTTTGGAACTTGAGTACACCCAAGATATATTTCTCTTATTTGGGAAGTGAAAAACTGGTTGGTGGTTATGGTGGTTTGGCCAGATGCCAAGGGCAAATAGTTACACTGCCCATCAATCAATCAATCTTATCTATCTATCAATCAATCAATTGTATTTATTGAGTGCTTACTGTGTGCAGAGCACTGTACTAAGCGCTTGGGAAGTACAAGTTGGCAACATATAGAGACGGTCCCTACCCAACAGTGGGCTCATTGACCACTTACCATGTGCAGAGCACTGTACTAAGCACTTGGGAGAGTACAATATAACAGAGTTTATAGACACGTTCCCTGCCCATAATGAGCTTACAGCCCATATATTGATGTCATTAATTCATTCATTCAATTGTATTTATGGAGCACTTACTGTGTGCAAAGCACTCACTATACTAAGCACTTGGGAAAGTACAGTATAACAATAAACAGACACATTCCCTGCTCACAACGAATTTACAGTCTCAAGGGGGAGACAGGCAATTTAAATAAATAAATAACATATCAATCAATCAATCGTATATATGCACATAAGTGCTGTGGGGCTGGGCGAGGGGATGAATAAAGGGAGCAAGTCAGGGCTACACAGAAAGGAGTGAGAGAGGAAAGCGGGGCTTTGTCAGGGAAACTCTCTGGGAGGAGATGTGCCTTCAGTAGGGCTTTGAAGGTGGGGAGGATAATTGTTAGTAGGATTTGAGGAGGGAGGGTGTACCAGGCCAGAGGGAGGACATGGGAGACGGGTCACCCATGAGATAGGCAAAATTGAGGTACAGGGAGATGGTTAGCATTAGGTCACTCGACTAAGCACAATTTCAAATACAAGTTGTTCTCAGAAAGTGCTATCACTTCTTCTAGAGCCACCCTGATTCAGACATTTCTGGACCTATCTGATTGGGAAGTATACTTACATATTTTTAGTTTTTTGTGGGGATCTGAAGCTGAACCAATCTCAAGTTAGGGATTTGGAGAAAAGATAAGAATCCAAGAGACAGGAAAGGCTCCTCTCTTATTTTCTGGTGTTTGAATATGAAATCTAGAACTTTAGCTCTGGGTTCTGAAGAAAGCCATGTGAAAGATGCTGAGCACGTGGACATAAAGCTAAGTCATTTATAAAAGTATTTAAGGGAACAGGGACCCCAGCTTCAGGATAGGGAGAAGCATAGGGAAAGCCTTTGCAATTTCTTACAAGATTTGTTTCATGCAGCGTGGCTCAGTAGAAAGAGTACAAGCTTTGGAGTCAGAGGTCATGGGTTCAAATCCCGGCTCCACCACTTGTCATCTTTGTGACTTTGGGCAAGTCACTTAACTTCTCTGGGCCTTAGTTACCTCATCTGTAAAATGAAGATTAAGACTGTGAGCCCCATGTGGGACAACCTGATCACCTTGTAACCTCCCCAGCACTTAGAACAGTGCTTGGCAGTAGAGACACTCCTGGAATTGGGGCAGATGGATTAACACACACACACACTTTCTCTTTTTGTTGGGATACGTCTCCCACCCCCCCTGATTTTTCCATCATTGTAGACAGCACCACCATCTTTCCTGTCTCCCAACCCCATAGTCGTTTTTCCTTGACTTCTCTCCAACCCACATGTTCAATCTCGCTAAATCCCGTCGATTCAGCCTTCACCAAAATCACCAAAATCTGCCCTTTTCCTCTGCATCCAAACTGCTACCACATTAATCCAAGCATTCATCAAGTAATCCATACTTGTACATACTTATTCTATTTATTTTACTTAGTTAATATGTTTTGTTTTGTTCTCTGTCTCCCCCTTCTAGACTGTGAGCCCACTGTTGGGTAGGGACCATCTCTAGATGTTGCCAACTTGGACTTCCCAAGCGCTTAGTACAGTGCTCTGCACACAGTAAGTGCTCAATAAATACGATTGAATGAATGAATGAATAATCCCATCTTGATGACTAGCAGCCTCCTCGCTTGCCCCCTGTCTCTCCTCACTCCAGTTCATAGCCTGCTGCTCTGATCATTCTTCTACAAAACGTTTTTTACAGAGGAAGAAAAAAATTTGGCATTAGGCATGTGGTCACTCTACAGACTCACTGTCCAGAGATGCAGTTGGATGTTGTATCTCTTCCACCCTGATTGCCGCATCAACCTCCTGGCTCTCCCCACTCCAGTCCATACTGATCTCCGCTGCCTGGATCATTTTTCTACAAAAATACCCATGTTTCCTCCTTCCTCCAGTGGCTGCCCACCCACCTCCGCCTCAAACAAACTCGTCACCATTGGCTTTAAAGCCGTCCATCCCCTCGCCCCCTCCCACCTCGCCTCGCTGCTCTCTTCCTCCATCCCAAACTCACACACTTCACTGCCCTAACACCAACCTTCTCACTGGGCCTCCGTCTCGTCTTATCTTGCCAACATCTTTCCCACATCCAGTTGAACACAGTGCCCGCACAGCAGTACATTAAGACTGTGCGATGGGAGGTGATAATGGAGAAGTAACACATTAGTGCTTTTAAGTATTTATTGTGCAGAAGAACAGTTGGGAGAAAAATCCCGGAGAGCCTCTGAGAGAAGAGCAGAGTAGTGCCCTAAAAGAAGGATTAGACTGTGAGCCCACTGTTGGGTAGGGACCGTCTCTATATGTTGCCAACTTGTACTTCCCAAGCGCTTAGTACAGTGCTCTGCACACAGTAAGCGTTCAATAAATACTATTGATTGATTGATTGGCACATAGTAAGTGCTTAATAAATGCCATCATTATTATTATTATTATGTTCTTTTGACCTGGTCCTGAGGCAACATTGTTATGTAGTATATACCTGTGCAGTTCAAATTGCCATTTAAGATCTCACATTGCTATTACTAACAACCTTTCTTTAGCTAAGTACATACTTATGTCATGCATTCAGATTGCAATAACATTAAACCTAGAGGGGGTTACAAATCCAAACACAGCTGGTAATCTTGGGGTACACTAGCTGGAAGCACTCTGGTGGAGTAGGTAAGGCTAGGTGTCTTGGGGGTCATGTTTTGGAATCAATCAATCATATTTATTGAGTACTGTGCTTACTGTGTGCAGGGCACAGTACTAAGTGCTTGGGAAAATATAACAGACAGATTCCATGCCCACAGTGAGCTTGTAGTCTAGAGGGGGAGACAGATATTAATATAAATAAATAAATTACAGATACATACATTAAGTGCTGTGGGACTGGTAGGGAAGGTGAATAAAGGGATCAAGTCAGGTTGACACAGAAAAGACTTGAAGAAAGGGAAAGAGGGCTTAATCAGGGAAGGCCTTGGAGAAGATGTGCCTTCAATAAGGCTTCAAAGCAGGGGAGAGCAGTTGCGTGTCAGAGATGAAGAGGGAGGGCTTTCCAGGCCAGAGGCAGGATGTGGGTGAGAGGTCAGCTGCGACATTGATGAGATCAAGGTACAGTGAGTAGGTGGGCATTAGAGGAGCAAAGTGTGTAGGCTGGGTTGTAATAGGAGAGTAACGAGATGAGTAGAAGGGGGCAAGGTATTTGAGTGCTTCACAGCCAATAGCAAGGAGTTTCTATTTGATGTGGAGGTGGATGGGCAACCACTGGAAGTTCTTGAGGAGTGGGGAAACATGGACTGAACATTTTTGTAGAAAACTGATCCGGGCAGCAGAGTGAAGTATGGACTAGAGTGAGGATTGACAGGAGGCGGGGTCAGCAAGGTGGCTGGTATAGTAATAATTTAGTTAGGAATGGTCCTGGCCGTTTCAGGTGGTAACAAGCCTTGACAAAGTGTAGGTGAAGTCTATGGGGAGTTTTGGTGAAGCACCCTGGCCGTGCCATAATTTGCTGAACATGAGGCAATGTAGAAAAACTCTATTCCTTACAATCGCTTGCAATGGCAGCAGGAAGCTGCACCAGTAGTCACTCCAAGCCCTCAAAGCCAAGTGGAATGCCACAATGATTATGTGCTGATGTCAAACATTCATGTATCAGAAGTAGGTCATTGCTGTAAAATTTACCAATTCCATGTTGTTAGATTATTTTTCAACGTTTCAGCATCACTTCCCACACATGCATTGAAATCTCCCACGAGGATAAAATAATCTGATATTGGTCCTGCTGTGATGAGTCTGTCCAGATCATCATCATCATCATCAATCGTATTTATTGAGCGCTTACTATGTGCAAAGCACTGTACTAAGCGCTTGGGAAGTACAAGTTGGCAACATGTAGAGACAGTCCCTACCCAACAGTGGGCTCACAGTCTAAAAGATCTTTTCTCGCAGGTGGGGACATAAGTACTGATGCCTGTGGCATAGTGTTTCTGTTCCAGAGACAGGCATAGGTACTCAATATTGCCTTGGGCATATTTGGGAGGCTTGAGACAGTGATTACCCAATTGCAAAACCAATGACTGGGATCCTTCACTCAGAAAAGGAAAAGCCTGTGCAGATTTACACTGATGTATTGGAAATAAGGCTAAAATCAAATGGAAAAAACTGAACTGAGAAATATAGAGCTAGAGTTAAGGCAGAAAGATGGCCACTAAAAATGCTGTAGAAAGAAACAATTTGAGGGAAACAGAATCCAGGTACAAACAGATTTAGATCACTTAGGTCTGCAGTTTCTGTAGTCCAGTATCATTAGAGTAATCCAGGGATGGACTGTCACTTGAGATGCAGCTAATGGAAAATTCAATTAATTGGGAGATTGGTAGGAGGGAATCTTTCTTAGTAATACATCACAGTGGTTCATAAATTCCTTCGGTGCAACCCAACTTGCCCTTGTTTGTCCCACCGTTGACCCCTAGCCCATGTCCTACCTCTGGCCTGGAACTCCCTCCCTCCCTCAAATCCACCAAACAACTGCACTTCCCCCCTTCAAAGCCTTACTGAAAGCTCACCTCCTCCAACAGGCCTTCCCAGACGAAGCCCTCCTTTTCCTCAGTTCCCCCTCCCCTCACCATCGCCCTGACTCGCTTCCTTTGCTCTACCCCCCTTCCTGCCCCACAGCACTTGTGTTTATATGTACATACCTATAATTCTATTTATATTAATGCCCATTTACTTGTTTGGATGTGTATATATCTATAATTCTATTCATTTATATTGATGCCTGTTCACTTTTTTTGATGTCTGTCTCCCCCATTCTAGACTGTAAACCCAGTGTAGGCAGGGATTGTCTCTATTGCTGAATTGTACTTTCCAGGCACTTAGTACAGTGCTGCTCTGCACACAGTAAGCACTCAATAAATGTGATTGATTGAATGAATGAATAATAACAACAATAATAATAATAGCATTTGTTAAGCATTCTCTATTTGCTAAGCACTGTACTGGGCACTAGGATAGGTACAAGATAATCAGGTCCCACAGTAGGAGGGAGAATGGGTATTGAATCCCCATTTTGCAGATAATGGAACTGAGGCTCAGGGAAGTGAAGTGACTTGCCCAAGGTCACACAGCAGGTAAATGGAAGAGTTGGAATTAAAACCCGGGTCCTCTGACTCTCAGGCCCATGCTCATTCCCCTAGGTCATGCCGCTTCTGTGCTTAGAGTGGGGGTATATGGAAGCGGGAAATGAGCTCCCAGATCCCAGCTGGCCTACTTCCCAATTCCTTTCCTGTTCCCAGCAAGGGTGGGGGGGGGGGGTGATGAGTAGGAGAAGGGCACTCCTAATTACCCTGGGGAGATGGGGATCAGAGAAAAAGGGGACCAGTGACTATAGCATAACAGACACACTGAGAAATCCAGGACCTCCCTTCAAGGTGTCCCAAATAACCTACATACCTACGCTCCTCTAGACTGTAAGCTCCTTATGGGCAGGGAACATATCTAACATATCTACCAACTCTGTTATATTGTACTCTCCCAAGTGCTTAGTACAGTGTTCTGCACACAGTAAATGCTCAATAAATGATCAATTGATTGTTTTTCCAATTATACAAATATAAGCAGGAAATACATCTACCAAATTTGTTCTATTGTACTCTCCCAAACACTCAGTTCAGAGCTCTGCACACACTGTAAGCACTCAATAAATAGGATTGATTGATACACAAACACACACACACACACACACACACACACACACACACAATAGTAGTAGTAGTAGTATGTATTTGTTAAGTGCTTATTATGTGCCAAGCATTGTTCTAAGCACTGGGGTGGATACAAGGTAATCAGGTTGTCCCACATGGGGTTCACAGTCTTAATCCCCATTTTACAGATGAGGTAACTGAGGCACAGAGAAGTCACACAGAAAACAAGTGGTGGAGCCAGGATTAGAACCCCCATCCTCTGACTCCTAAGTCCATGCTCTTTCCACTAAGCCACATTACTTCAAGCCTTGGCCAGGGAGGGCTGGCAGTTTAGAATGTGGCCATCTAACCATGCTGCATTAAACAGATTCATGTAGGACTGTGTGTAGCACCCTCATACCACATGGTGTTACACCTGTGGATGCAAATCTGTTCAATGGCTGCCAGGCTGTGTCTCTGCAGGAAACAGCAGCCTCCCTCCCATATGAAGTCTATATATTGGGAGAAGTCCAATTAAAAGCCCAACTGAAAGCTCACCTCCTCCAGGAAGCCTTCCCAGACTGAGCCCCCCTTTTCCTCTGCCCCTCCTCCCCTCCCCATCTCCCTGACTCCCTCCCTCTGCTCTGCCCCTCTGTCTGCTCCACAGCACTTGTGTATATATGTACATATTTATTATTGCATTTATTTTATTAATGATGTGCATATATCTATAATTCTATTTATTTATATTGATGCCTGCCTACTTGTTTTGTTTTGTTGTCTGTCACCCCCCCTTTTGACTGCGAGCCCATCGTTGGGCAGGGATTGTCTCTATTTGTTGCCAAATTGTACTTTCCAAGTGCTTAGTACAGTGATCTGCACACAGTAAGTGCCCAAATACAATTGAATGAATGAACAAATGAATAAATAAAAACAATGGGAGTTACTAAAGTGAGTGTCTATTTGTGAAAGGAAATCTCCAGTGTTTGATAGTGGAGATAGTTTTATTCCATTACTGAGTAACCCTATTCCGAATATGGACCTGTGTGTGTGTGTGTGTGTTTTGGGGTGCGTGTACTCTATATGTAGCCTAGTTCTTGAAGTTTCTACAATTACCTTAATTCATTTGGCCAAAGCTTCTCATTTGCATCCCAGAAAAGGATGAGTACATATATTCAGCTGGATAATGTTTGGCATATAAGGATGGTGTTTTGCAATTAATCAGATATTTGAAGCCTGAATCCTCTTCCAAATGAAAAGGAAGATCATGAAAAAGTATCACATAATCAATTTTGGGAATATATTCCTTTGATGACCAGCTGGGTAGAGCCAAAATTACTGTGTAAACAAAAGCCTACACAATTGGTTGTTATAGTTTTGCACCTGGGGTCTGGGTTCTAATTAACACTCTCAGGCATATTCTTTGATGACTCATCTGGCATTGAAGTCAAGCGACCAAGTCTTCCTCTCACCTGCAGTCACTGTATCTGTCACATGTTTTAAAATATTCCAGTTCACCTGGAAGGAACTAGTGATTGATTCACACCTGGTCACATTTGATTTGTGTCATTGTTAAACAACTTATGTGCTGAATAAAACAACCAGAGGGCTTCAAAAGAAGTGTTCTGTGCTGAACATCCAGAAATGTGATTGTAATATCTGAGCCTGATTGATCTTCTGAGGTTAGGATACTCTTGTTCCAGGAAAACATCACAAGGCTGTAAAAATCATATTCTATCTGCAACATTTGTAGTCGCTTCATTCACATATCCCAACACAAGCTCCTTTCCTAGCCTTCCTAATCTCCTTCAATTTTTCTCTATAGCTCTGAAAGCGAAAGGGAGTGCCCAACTAAGACTTGATTTCTCTTTCAAATGGAGCAATTGTTTAAATTATTTGAAATTTCCCTTAGAGATGCACACACACACACACACACACACACACTCTTCCAGTTCTGAAGAAAACCAATAGCCAAGACCTGCTAAGGTGCTACATTCAATTTAACCTGCAAATCAATCTCCTGTGGTTTTAAGAATAATAATAATAACAATGGCATTTGTTAAGCGCTTACTATGTGCCAAGCACTGTTCTAAGCACTGGGGTACAAGGTCATCAGGTTGTCCCACGTGGAGCTCATAGTCTTCATCCCCATTTAACAGATGAGAGAACTGAGGCACAGAGAAGGGAAGTGACTTGCCCAAAGTGACACAGCTGACAAGTGGCGAAGCCAGGATTAGAACCCATAACCTCTGACTCCAAAACCCGGGCTCTTTCTACTGAGCCTAGCTGCTGTTTTAAGAGAAGATTTTGTGTACCCACATTTCCTATTTCACAAGGGTACCATCAGAGCTTATAGTAGAATTTCTTCCATTCCTCCTGGCTCTTGAAACTACAGAGGCAATTTTATAATAATACTTACAGCATTTATTGAGCACTTACTACATGCCAACTGAGATAGTTACATATTATCAGATTAGACACTGTCCCACACTGCGTCACAACTGGCTCTTTTCCAGATTTTATAGGACTGTTAGATTATGCTACATTCTCTCAGTCTTTTGTAGAGCGATGTGATTTCAAAACATCCAATCAGAAATCCTGTTGAAAGTTGGCAAGGAAACCACAGAGAAGCAAATGAAAAACTACATTTCCCAGGATGCAAAGGGACTGATCTTTTGCAACAGTAAGGGACTGTCTTGCACAAACAATCACCCAGATGTCTCTTGGAGTCGGGGTCAGAGGCAACAGAGAAAAATCATTCTCGTCTTTCCCAACCCTACTACAGTGAAGTGGGGTCTTCCCCAAACTCGTAGAATAGGGCTCCATATGGTAAATCTTTCTATCACCTAATTAAGCTTATGGGAAGCTAGGCCCGAGAAGTAAGAAGTATGGAGTGGTGATTGATTTAGGAGTTTTCTGATTTAAATCTTAGTTTATGCTTTTAAATCACCCTTTGAATTTCCATTTTGCATTCTTTTTCATTGTACCTCCAATTAAAATGTTATTTGATGGCAGACATACTTAATCAGAGATTTACGACACTTAAAGGACTCAGACAAAATTCCATTAGGATTTTGGCCACATTTCACATATCCTTTATTTCTTTTGAATAGCTATATTGGTGAAACATTACTTTGCTTTAATTCCTAGGTATTTTGGCAAGGTGGGACCTCTCTCTCTCAAAAAAAAACCCCAAAATCAGTGAAATTGAGATGCAGAGTAATTCAGTGAGTTGCCCAAGGTGAACCAGTAGGCTTTGAAAGTTGGAAAGGAGATTGCAGAGAAGGAGAGGAAAAACTGCATTTCCCAGGATGTAAAGAAGCTGATGCTTCCTTTTGCAGGTCTGGGACTAAAACCCAGGGCCCTGACATCCAGTCCCATGATCTTCTCCCTTCAAGATCCTACTGAGAGCTCACCTCCTCCAGGAGGCCTTCCCAGACTGAGCCCCTTCCTTCCTCTCCCCCTCATCCCCCTCTCCATCCCCCCCCATCTTACCTCCTTCCCTTCCCCACAGCACCTGTATATATGTATATATGTTTGTACATATTTATTACTCATTTATTTATTTATTTATTTTACTTGTAAATATCTATTCTATTTATTTTATTTTGTTAGTATGTTTTGGTTTTGTTCTCTGTCTCCCCCTTCTTAGACTGTGAGCCCACTGTTGGGTAGGGACTGTCTCTATATGTTGCCAACTTGTACTTCCCAAGCGCTTAGTACAGTGCTCTGCACACAGTAAGCACTCAATAAATACGATTGATTGATTGATTCTCCCCCTCTAGACTGTGAGCTCATTGTGGGCAGTAATGCGTCTGATTGTTGTTGGATTGTATCTTCCCAAGCACTTCGTACAGTGCTTTGCGCACAGTAAGCACTCAATAAATATGATTGAATGAATGAATGAACAACATGCTGCCTTCCACGAACTAAGGCTCATTCCCCACAGTTCTTATTCTTTTGAAATAATAATAATAATAATAATGGCATTTATTAAGCGCTTACTATGTGTCAAGGACTGTTCAACTTAATCTTGATATTATAGGATAAGGCCAAAACATTTTTGGCTTCACCAAATAGACCAGACGGTCTATTTATCTGCAATCTGCCATGTTTCAATTGTCATACCTCTCTGACAATCCATAAGCATAATTTTACTTGTTGATTATTTTAATAGAGAATTGAAAATTTAGTTCTCCATCCAGGAGTTCTTGGCTCATTGAAAGGCATAGAAGTCCCTATGTTAGAACACTGTCGTATCCAGTCAAAAGTGATAACAATGATATCCTGATATAAGCTTGAGACTATGGTCTCAACCTGATGCCCAAGGGAGCTGTCAGCCTGAGGAAATATCATGGGAAGAGGAGAATTTCAATTCTCTTTAGTGATGCTTCTAGAAAGATCAGAAGAGGATTTGGCAGTTAGAGCAGAGAGTAGTGAACAACTTTGCCAGGAGCTGGGGCATGAGACTGGGAATCTTAGAGGAAAAGCTAGAAGGATAATTTCTGGTAACATACTGAAAACATTGGGGACCCATCAGAGAACAAACAACCATGGCATACAAAAGACTCAAGGGCTATTTGTAATTTTAAGAAAAGTTACAGATCTTCTATATGCCAGAAGAGAGGATAGTTCTTCATTTTTTTCATTCTTCTGACCAAAAAAGATATGAAATCCAGTGAGGTCCTGCCTACAAAGGAATCACCAGCAGTGCCCTCCATGTAACCTGATCACCTGTTTGTTCAGCTTTTGTGACTTTTTGTAGTTCTTGTGGATTTCACATGTGGGTATTTTTAGGTAGATGCACTTTTTCTTAGCCTAGGGTTAATAATAATAATTATTATGGTACTTGTTAAGCACTTACTGTTCTAAGTGCTGGGATAGATACAAGTTAATCAGGTTGGACACATTCCCTATCCCACATAGGGCTCACACTCTTAATCCCCATTTTACAGATGAGGTAACTGAGGCCCAGAGAAGTGAAGTGACTTGCCCAAGGTCACACAGCTGATATACAGCAGAGCCGGGGTTAGAACCCAGATCCTTCTGACTCTCAGGCCTGTACTTTATCTGCTAGGCCACACTGCTGCTATTGGTGCTATGCACGGCCTAGTGGAAAGAACCTGGGCCTGGGAGTAAGAGCACCTGGGTTCTAATCCTGCCTCTGCCACTTACCTGTTATGTGACCTCAGGCAAGTCACTTAACTTCGTACCTCAATTCCTTCATCTGCAGAATGGGGAGTCAATACCTGTTCTCTCTCCTATTTAGACTGTGAGTCCCATGTGGGACCTGATTATCTTGTACCTACCCCAGCACTTAGTACAGTGTTTGGCCTATAGTAAGCGTTTAACAAATACAACTATCATTATTATTAGTTGTAGTAGTTGTTATCATAGAAGTAGTAATGATATATAATGAGAGCTTACTGAATGCAGTGCATGTATCAAGTTCTTGAGAAAATACAACAATAGCACAGGATATATTTCCTGCCCACAAGGATTGTGTCTGTTCTGTTTATCATGTTTCTACATCAGTGCCTAGCATAGTGCTTGGCTTACAATAAGTTCTTAATAAAGACCGTCTTTTAGACTGTGAGCCCACAGTTGGGTAGGGACTGTCTCTATATGTTGCCAACTTGTATTTCCCAAGCGCTTAGTACAGTGCTCTGCACACAGTAAGCACTCAATAAATACGATTGATTGATTATTAGTATAACAAGGACCTTACACTCTGAGTGAAACAGACATGACGCTAAAAGGTAGCGATCACTAAGAAGAAAAGTTGCTTTGGAAAATGTATGTAGTGACAGTGCAGATGAATGGAATGTGAGTAAGCTTACAGGCCTAAAAATTGTAAGTAAAGCTGCATTTGGGCATACATGCATTGCAGGATTTTTTTCTTTACTTTAAATGCCAATATTTCTAGTTTTAAGGAAAAGTGGGTTAAAAGTAGTATGTGGATTAAAATATGACTGAGGAAGTAAAATTTGTTTCAGCCTATGGAGTTATTTGTGAATTTCTTTTGTCTGGGGAGGGGGGACAGGCCTGGGAGGAGGGAAATATATATATATATGTATATATATATATATATGTGTGTGTGTGTGTGTGTGTGTGTGTGTGTGTGTGTGTGTGTGTGTGTGTGTGTGTGTGTGTGTATAAATATGGACTATATCCTACCAAATTACCACCTGATGCAATTTGAAATGGTCAAGTGAGAAACTCCTGAAAATCTGGTTATGTTGGAAATGCTGTTGACAGGCCCTTAACATTCCCATTGCTATGACAATCCTGAACTTTATAAATAATTCATAGGTTGCACTGCTTTGAATAGTTCTGTCATCCTCCACTGAAAAAGATGGCAAATTATTTTTCAACACCATCATTTGTTTTCATCCTTGAAAAATAGTACAAGTTAATACTTTAGGAAACAAATTGAAAATCAGACTGTACAATCTTGAGAGTGATTTCATAGACTAATACCTGTGATATGCTTGTCTTATTGCTAACACTACTATCTATCCTCTCTTAATGTTATTAATATTGGGTTATAGCAATTGTCATAAAGAGGATCCTTTCTAGGTCTCAAAGTCTGTGTTTAAATTTCAGTGAAATGTTTCATCAAACACATAACAAACCCATGGTTATTTTAGGCTGTTAGCTAAAAGATCTTTAGAAAGCCAACTACTATCATTTAACACACATGACTGAGGATGATTGTACTCTGTCATAAGTATGTTATGTCTGCATAAGTGTCCATTGCAGAAACCAAAATAGGTATTTTATATTCTTTATCTTTTTAGAACCATGGACTCTTCCAAGATGCCACACAGAGGTAGTATTAAAACGAATCCTGGAAAAATTATTCAGGATGGCAACAGATGAGCTGTTTATTATAAACTCATATTTTAAAATATCATAAATCTATCTGCTTTAATTCTGAAGCAGTTTTATGAACACATGTGGAAATACATGGGGCATATACTGAGCTATCATACAAGATTTTTCTCTTGGGTTTTTTGTTTGCATACTACTCAATAGCATACAAAATGTCAAAACCTCACTACAAACAAGTGGGGGGGCACTACAGTGAAATACTTATTCAAAATACACTCCAACTAAATTTCAAGTTGCCTGAGGTGTAAAGCCAGTTACAAGGGTGTGGATTTTATAGAATCCTACTTTTTGATGTCTGAAGAACATGATCAGGGTTGGACTACTTTCTCAGAGAAGGCTGGGCAAATTTTAATAATGCTAGGTCATAGAGTGAGCTTTAAGGGGCAGGGCATGCTGTTCTTCCACTACTCATAATAACAGTAATAATAATAATAATAATAATAATATTTGTTAAGCACTTACTATGTTCCAAGCACATACTGAGCACTGGGGTAGATACAAGATGAGCAGATCGGACACAATTCCTGTCCCATCCAGGGTTCACAGTGTAAGGGAAAGTGAGAACAGGTATCATCCCCATTCTACAGATTAAAAAATGGAGACATGGAGAAGTAAAGTGACTTGTCCAAGGTCACATTGCAGCCAGGCGGAATCCCTGGGATTAGAACCCAGCTCTTGTGGTAGAACCCAGCTTCTTCTAATAGAGAAACAGAGTGGCCTAGTGGAAAGAGCATGGGCCTGATAGAGGACCTGTGTTCTAATCCTGGCTCTGCCATTTACCTGCTTTTTGACCTTGAATAAGTCACTTAACTTCTCTGTGCCTCAGTTCCCTCATCCACTGAATGGGGATTCAATAACTGTTCTCCCTCCTACTTAGACTGTGAGCTACCAGTGGGACCTGACTATATTAGTTCTAATCTTGGTCCATCAGAGGTCATTTGTTCTAATCCCAGCTCCGCCACTTGTCAGCTGGGTGACCTTGGGCAAGTCACTTAACTTCTCTGGGCCTCAGTTACCTCATCTGTCAAATGGGGATTAAGATGTGAGCACCACGTGGTAAAGCCTGATTACCTTGTATCTACCCCAGCGTTTAGCACAGTGCTTGGCACATAGTAAGCACTTAAATACCAACATCATTATTATTATTACTATTATCTTGTATCCACCCCAGCACTCAGTACAGTAGGCATATAGTAAGTGCTTAATAAATGCAATAGGAGAAGCAGCATGGCATAGTGGATAGAGCATGACTGTAGGAATCAGAAGGTCATGGGTTCTAACCCCGCCTCCACCACTTGTCTGCTGTGTGGTCTTGGGCAAGTCAATTCAATTCTCTGTGCTTCAGTTACCTCATCTGTAAAATATGGTTTAAGACTGGGAGCCCCATGTGGGACAGGGACTGTGTTCGGGCCCAATTTTCTGGTATTCACCCCAGCACTTAGTACAGTGCCTGTCACATAGTAAGCATTCAATAAATACTATAATTATTATTATTAAATGCCACAATTATTATTCTTGTTCCCAGGCCTGTGCTCTTTCCACTAGGCCCCACTACTCTTTATCCTGCCTTCTATCCCCTATTAATAAAGCTGATGCCACACAACTTGCCCCTGGGCTTGGGCTTCCAGGGTGGAACTGTGACTCAGTTACCTCATCTCTAAAATAGGGATTAAGACTGTGAGCTCTATGTGGGACAGGGACTGTATCCATCCCGACTATCTTGTATCTACCCCAACACTTAGTACAGTGCCTAGCACCTAGTCAGTGCTTTATAAATGCCATTTAAAAAAAAAAATCTGTTGAATTTCCCAGTGTTGAAAAAGCACGTGCAGGAGTGGGGAGGGGTTCACTTACCTGTAACTCTGGCACTTGTCAAGTGTATGCATAGGGAAAGGCCTTAAAGCACAGTTTCTATCCTTGGGATTGTATAATGGAATGATTGTAACCAATGATCTATCAATACAGCCATTCTACAGTGATTCATTGGTGAAAATATAACAATACATCATCATCATCATGGTATGGTATTCATGGCATTTATTGAGCACTTACTGTGTGCACTTAGCACTTCGGAGAGTAAAATACAAGAGCATTAGTGGACACAATCCTTGCCCGCAACAAGCAACTCAGTATACTTTCCTATGTGAATCCTTCAAATTCAATGGAAATTGGATATACTAGATATTTTCACTGTATTTCTTGAGGTAGTGAAATACTTAAGTTCATTCATTCAGTCATATTTATTGAGCGCTTACTGTGTGCAGAGCACTGTACTAAGCGCTTGGGAAGTACAAGTTGGCAACATATAGAGATGGTCCCTACCCAACAGTGGGCTCACAGTCTAGAAGGGGGAGACAGAACAAAACAAAACATATTAACAAAATAAAATAAATAGAATAAATATGTACAAATAGAATAGAGTAATAAATACATACAAACATATATACATATATACAGGTGATGTGGGGAGGGGAAGGAGGTAAGGCGGGGGGATGGGGAGGGGGAGGAAGGGGAGAGGAAGGAGGGGGCTCAGTCTGGAAAGGCCTCCTGGAGGAGGTGAGCTCTCAGTAGGGCCTTGAAGGGAGGAAGAGAGCTAGCTTGGCGGATGTGCAGAGGGAGGGCATTCCAGGCCAGGGGGATGACGTGGGCTGGGGGTCGACGGCAGGACAGGCGAGAACGAGGCACGGTGAGGAGATTAGTGGCAGAGGAGCGGAGGGTGCGGGCTGGGCTTCGATAGTCTGAGGCTTGGTCGCGTTATCAAAATCACAGATCTTCTTCCAATCGGCCTTCACAGCCTCAGGGGTCATTGGTCGATTCTTCTGTCTCACAATGGCACCTAGAGTCCGCTCCCAACGAAGTTTTCCAATCCATCCAGCTCCCACCTCGAACAAGCAACCGTTTTCCATACAGCTCTCATGGCAAAGCCACCGGACAAGAGGAGCCACATAGGTTTCAGAGCAACCACCATATCTTGTGTCATCACCATCTGAGTCAGCCGGGATCCAGCAGTGGGTGCAATAGCATTGCGGTGAATGTTGTATTTTCTTCCTTCAATTGCCAGAGTATTGGAGAGACCCACAAGACCAAGTTTGCCTGACCAATGTTGCCATATATTCCAGCAGCTGAAGAGGTCATAATGATCCTCCCAAAATTCTGTTGTTTCATGTGATCCCATGCTGCTTGGGTCACTTGAAACGATCACCTCAAGTGAACTCTGTGGATTATATCCCAGTCTTGATCACTTATCCTAACAAACAAACAATCCCTCAGAATCCCAGCACTGTTTATGATAATATCTATTCTTCCAAAAGTGGATGGAGTAATGAAAGAAGTGACAGAGAAAATAATAGATTTCATGGAAATTCATATATAATTTGAATTAAATGACAAAAACTTGCCTTTCCCTATTCTCCTCATTTGTTTTGTTTTCAATCACCTATTTGCTGTATCCTTTAGTTTATCGCTGAACAATAGACAGGATGTTTTACTCAAAGCTGCTTCACATGTCAGGTGTCATTTCTTTCCTTTTCCACTGTGATTCTCTTTCAGTCTTCCTCAAATTATTTTCACCCCCTTTTCTTAGCTCTCCATAGTAGATTTATAGCCTTATTTCCTTAGCCTACTAATCAGTCTCTCTAATAAATCAATCAATCATCTTCATTGAAGGCTTACTGTGGGCAGAGCCCTGTACTAAGTGCTTGGGGGAATACAAAACGACAGAGTTGGTAGAAACATCTCCTGCCCAAAATGAGCTTACAGTCTAGTGGGGGGACAGACACTACTGTAAATGAATAAATTATAGATATGTACTTAAGTGTTGTGGGGCTGTAGGAAGGGTGAATAAAACATGCAAACCCAAGAGCAAGGGTGATGCAGAAAGGAGTGAGAGAAGAGGACATGAAATTTTAGTCAGGGAAGGCCTCTTGGAGGAGATGTGCCTTTAATAAGGCTTTGAAGGTGGGGAGAGTGATCACCTTTCAGATTTGGAGAGGAAGTTCCAGGTCAGAGGCAGGATGTAGGCAAGGGGTCAGCGGCGAGAGAGATGAGATCGAGGTACTGTGAGTAGGGCAACTTTAGAGGGGCAAAGTCTGCGGGCTGTTTTCTAGGAAATCAACTAGGTGAGGTAGGAGGAAGCAAGGTGATTGAGTGCTTTAAAGCTTATGGTAAGGAGTTTCTGTTTGATGTGGAGGCGGACAGGCAACCACTGGAGGTTCTTGAATGGGGAAACATGGACTCAACAGTTTTGTAGAAACATGAAACAGACAGCAGAATGAACTATGGGCTGAAGTGGAGAGAGACAGAAGGCAGGGAGGTCAGCAAGGATGTTGGTGCAGTGATTAAAGTGGAATAGGATAAGTGCTTGGACTAACGTGGTAGCAGTTTGGATGGGGAGGAAAGTACGGATTTTAACAATCTTGTGAAGGTTGAACCAACAGGATTTGGAGATTGAATATGTGAAACATTCTACCACGTTTCATTGTGTAAACTTTGCAGGCTTCACTCACCAGAGAATCAGGAAGGGACAGTTTTTTCCATGACCATAGTCTAACCCTGGCAAAGCATGTCTAAATATCACAAATGTATACAAAATTATATTATAAAATCAGGAGTCACTAACCACTGATCTGGCCTTAGGCAAGACATGGTCAGTCTTGCTGCTTGTAACTGCTGTTATACATCTATTCATAATGCCAAGCAAGACTCCACCTGTTCTGATTTGTAATTTTGTATTTAACTGTCCAACTAAGTCAATCAATTGCTACAAACTGTGTTCTGCTGCAGGGTACAGTATAATAAGGAAAAACCCAACCAAATCATATAGAACATTGCGTACTCCCTTGCATGTGTGCAAAAACAGCAGCATGTCTCTCCACCAGCCAGGGAATTCTATCAGTCCCCAAAAAGTTTTTTCATCCCAGTTTTTGAGATTTCACATTGCCTCAGTTTCCATGGAATAATGAGCCATGGATCAAGTTTTTTTTAATTAAAAGTCTTCCTTTCTGAAAATTGAGTCCTTAGCATAAAACTTGATTTAAGACTGTCAGAGGTCAATGAATGGTTCCATTCACCATTTGATATTCACCTATCCTTACTATTGCTAATATTGTAAATGTTATTCCCATATTCCAAAGAGACCTTAATAAATTGGGAAAATGGCTCATTCAAGTGTCTTTCTCCCCCACTAGACTGTAAGCTCCTTGAGGGCAGGAATCATATCTACTAATTTCCATGGTGTTCTCCCAAACACTTTGGACAGGGCTCTGCAAAGAGTAAGCCTACTTAGACTGTGAGCCCAACTGGGACAATGACTGTGTCCAAACTAATTCACTTGTATCTACCCCAGCATTTAGAACAGTGTTTGACACATAGTAAGTGCTTAACAAATACCATTTTAACAAAAGAAGCATGATATTGATTGAGAGAGAGAAGTCAATAGGACAAATGCTAGGGAGTACACTTGCGGAAAAATAATACACACATAAGATAAGGAAAAACTTGGTAGCCACAAATACAGGAGAAAATAACGAAGCAATAGCAGACCAGACATAAATGCTAGCTAACAATGTTTTCAAACATGGAAAGCTAGTGAACTCCCTATTTAAACCTATATCTAAATATAGATAGATAGATATATTCATACAAATATAAACATTACATGTATAGAATACGTTCAGCAGTGTCATTGCTTTTAAAAATTCAATATGGTATTGGGGTGTGTTGACAACAACATAACATGACAATCAGGAAGCAATCCTGCTATATACTAAATCAATGAGACCCTTATTAGAATACTGTGTTCTGTATTGGCCCCCGTATTAGGAAAGCATATGGAGAAACTGAAGAGGGTCTAAAGAAAGACAAAAAAATAATGAAGGGGTGGAAAACAGATTCTAGGAGTTGGAGATTAAAGGACTAAGCTTTTTTCACTGGGAGAAGATAATAGTTACAAAAAGCTGTTGCTCCCCAGATAAATGACAGGATGGGAGAATCAATCCGTCAGTCAGTGGTATTTGTTGAGCACATACTGTGTGAGGAGCACTTTACTAAGCACTTAGGAGAGTACAATAGTTTGTAGATACAATCTTTGCTCTCAAGGTGTGCACGTTATAGTGGAGAAGATAGTCACTAAAATAAATTACAGATGGGGAAGCAACCGAGTATAAAAGTAGATACTGGTGTTGCAGGCTGAGTTGTAGGAGACGAGTGAGGGTAAATAAGGGGTAGAGAGCTCATCTAGTGTCTAAAATCCATTAATGAGGAGTTTGCTTAATGTGGAGTTGGATGGGCAACCATTGGAGGTTTTTGATGAGTGGAGAGCCGTGCACAGAACGATGTTATAGAAAAATGATCCAGGCAGCAGAGGGAGTATGAAATAGTGGGAGAGGCCAAAAGAAGGCAGCTCAGCAAGAACTCTGATGCAGTAGTCAAGGAAGAATATAACTGCTTGGATCAGTGTGGTAGCAGTTGAGAGGAAGATTCTAGAGATGTTTGAAGGTAGAACTGACAGGATTTGGTGACTGACTAAATATGCAGGTTGAAAGAGTTGATACAAAATAATGCCAAAGTGTGGGTGCTTATGAGACAGGGAGGATAGTGGTATGGTCTACAGTGATAGAAAGGAGGAAAGGGCTTGGGTGGGAAGATGAGGAATACTTTTTTGGACATGAGTTTGAAGTGTCAGCTGGACATTCAAGTAAAAATGTTCTGAAAGCAGGAGAAAATGTGAGACCAGAGAAGGAGAGAGTTCAGGGCTGGAGATATAGATTTTCAAGTCATCTGCATAGATATGGTAATTGAAGTCTTGGGAGCGAATACACTTTCCAAGGATGTAAGTATAGATGGAGAAAAGAAGGGGACCCAGAACTGAACCTTGAGGGACTCCCACAATTAAGGGGTGGGAGACAGAGAAGGAACCCACAAAAGAGACTGAGAATGAGCAGCCAGAAAGATAGGAGGAGAACCAGGAAAGGACAGTGACATTGAAACTGAAGTTGGATAATGTTTCCAGGAGAAGGGGGTGGTCGACAGTGTCAAAGGAAGCTGAAAGGATGAGGAGGATTAGGATGGAGTAGAGGCCCACTATCTTTGGGGTCCAGGCCTGCAGCAAGGCAGCTGCTCATAGCAGCATTTTCTACTACCTGCTCAGAGAAGCCTGAACAAACCCTTATGAACTACTTCTAATGCACCTCTTTGGGATAAATTAGTAGAGCCTAGAGTACCTGAGCTCTCGCTACTCTCCTACTACAATCCAACCCGCACACTTCACTCCTCTAATGCTAATCTTCTCACTGTACCTCGATCTCATCTATCTCCCTGCCAACCTCTCGCCCACATCCTGCCTCTGGCCTGGAACACCCTCCCTCCTCATATTCATCAGACAATACTCTTCCTGCCCCTTTCTAAGCCTTACTGAAAGCACATTTCCTCCAAGAGGCCTTCCCTGACTAAACCCCATTTTCTTCAACCCCCTTCTGCATCGCCCTGACTTGCTCCCTTTATTCATCTCACTCAGCCCCACAGCACTTATGTACATATCTGTAATTTATTTATTTATATTAATGTCTGTCTCCCCCTCTAGACTGTAAGCTTGTTGTGGGCAGGGAATATGTCTGTTATATTGTACTCTCTCAAACACTTAGTACAGTGCTCTGCACACAGTAAGTGCTCAATAAATATGATTGACTGACTGTCTCAGGCAGTATAGCTTCCCTATAGACTGCTCAAGGTTATCCCAAATAATGCATGGGTCCAGCAGATCTGGGGTAACCTGAGTCACCTGCGGCTCAACCACTCTGGCAATTCAAATGCACTGACTTAGGAGCAAAACTGCACTTCTCTCTGCCTCTTCTGGGTAAGTGAGTCAGGCTCATTCGCTTTAACACCTTTGTCCAATGCTCCAGGGCTTCTGCCTTAGCCTGTCACTTTATTCTTCATTGCCCTATGACCCATTAATAGTCAGGCAGTCACCATGCAGACACCTGCCCAGCTATCCCATCTTGACTAGCTGCTGATTAAACCTCTCCTCAGCAAACCCAGGCTCCTCAGTAAAAACAAAAAACAAAAAAATCTCAAAATAATTATTTCTCACCTGCCTTTGTGAGGGCTGGATACTGTTAGTGTTTCCCATTGATATTGCATAAGAACCAAGACCACAGAAACACATTGCAAGTGAGAGAAAAGACAGTGTATTCAGCAGGTCTTTAAAAATGGAATCCTAGTTCAATGAATTACTTTGTTACAGCCACCTACTAGCCTAATCCAATATTAATGCACTATGTTGTTTTTCACAGCACCTTCATAGATTATAATTTACTTCATGTACCTTCGATTAAAATGTTAAAGTATGCATGGAAACGTTCATTGACCATTGAAATGAACAAATTAACTATTAAAAAGTCCAATGCATCTCTGGAAAATTGTTTCTCACATTTATTGAAATAAATAATCCACAAGAGATTGTGAACTAGCTAGAGTTACCACTGAGCTAGGTAAATTGCCCACTTAAAATACTTGATTGCTTTTCTAAAATTGTTGAATTGTTTTTTTAAATTCTTCTTTAATATAGGTTTCACCATTCTAATTTAGATGCAGCATATATAACCCACGAGAACAGATTTATTTTTAAAATAAGAACTTTAACACATTAAAAAAAATCACACCACAACACAGGTAGGCAAAGAAAGTGCCTAGTTAAATGGTAGCATAAAGTTCAGGATCTACATTAATTTGAAGTACAAACCCAGATCCTTGGGAGCTTGATTTGGTTTTTCTAAGAGTAACAAATGACTCATCCAAAAATTCTCTTCCATCACCGCTTCATCCAGGCATTATGTCTTAGGTTTCATGAGTCCAAAATAGATCAGTTCAATGGCTCAAACATCCATTGCTGCTTAAAAAGGAAGCGAAATGTCTTTGAAAAAATCATCCGAGTGAAGCTCAGCTTCTGCATATCTAGCCCACAGGCTCACGAAAAGGCTCTTCTATTAACTAGTCAGTGTTCGTGAGATATAAATTCTTCTTTAAACATCTTTCAAGTCATCAATAAGCCTGTTTCTTCAGACACACACTTGTTGAATGAATATTTTTCTAGCCACAGACTCATTTCATCTGCATACGATCACATTTTCACACACTTCTTGGGTGCTGAAACAGTAGCAATACATTTTTTTGCAAAGAGTAGCTAATCCTCAAAAAGATCATTTCCCTGATTTAGCCTGTACTTCTTTTATTTTAATGCAGAAATAAGCAAACCAGCGTGCCTAAGTTGTCTCCGTCAGGCCTCCGGCTAGGCGATGCCGACCTTAGTTGAAACCAGGGCAGACACTAGACCCATAATTTGGAGACGAGCCTTATTTTTTTATGTGCTTTAATGGTGGATCAGCAATATTTCAAAATCTCATTTTGTGAGACTGAAAAAAGCTCAGATCCCTCTCTCTGTCTTACAAAGTCTATTTAGTAAAGCAGAGTGGACTGGCAAGAAAGAGTAACTAGGGAAGGTGTGTATGTCTTCCTTTTAGCTGCCTATTTTTCATGTTAATCACCAGGGATATCATTGTTCCATAGTTGTTTTTTTCTTTCTTTCACAGATGTAAAAGATCAGCAGTGCTGCTGGTGTCAATATTTCCAAAGTTCTGCAGTGTCTCACTGCTGTGTAAAGCAAATAGAATGAGAAGCAAGTCACTTCATTACATTACTCATTTGATAAATACAAATATTACTTAGAATTTGCCTGAGAAACTCAACTTATTCAGCTTCATATCACTATCACTGCTCGTTAAAGCAGTTAGATGGACTCTATCATAATATTCTGACCAGAGAGTTCCTATTTTTCTTATGTTATCTAGTGATTCAATGAGCTACCTCCAGCAGCAACTGGTGTCTCGCTATCATCCATCATTCATTACATAATGGCTATTTTACTTTTATTTCATTACTTTATTGTTATGTTATCTCTTCCTTCTGCAATGCATCAGTTGTTTCATTCTCGATCCCCATCTCCCTCGATGAAGTGATTTTTCCTTCTCTTCGTAGGAGAAATGAGCTCCACTTCAATTAGAAGTATAAATGGCTATCAGTACAATTAAGGAGTTTAATCGTTCTTGCAAAATGCCTGATATCATCAGTATCACTAGCCTTCCATCTCCTTGTACTCCTTGTAATTAATGTGCATCAAACACACAGGGGAGAGCTTATTAAAGATTTATGCCCTCTAAAAGTGAGCATTACAGCAATATTTCTAAGCTCGTGCACACAGGGGATAAACATATTTCAAGTTAAGCATTTTCCATACAATCTCATTTTAGGGCAGTCCCTAAGAAATGAGTGTGAGCTCCTTGTGGGCAGGGAACATGTCTACCCAACTCTGTTACATTGTAATCTCCCAAGGACTCAGTACAGTGCTCTGCACACAGTAAGTGCTCAATAAATGTGATTAATTGATTGATTAATTGATTCATTACATCACTTGATTATAACATTACAAGCAACTGTTTGGGTATTTCTTCATACTGGCAACCTAACTATGGTCGGGCTTGGGCCAGATTTTTAAGATATACCCTGTTCTAGTCCCCCTTTCCTATTCAGGTGCACTGCAGCCTCACGAGTTAGGAGAGGATGAAGCACTCTGTGCCTGTGGTTTAAAGGAGTAATAACCCCCTTCCTTCTCCCAAGGAGCACGTTGTGGGCAGAGAATGTGTCTGTTTATTGTTGTATCATACTCTCCCAAGTGATTAGTACAGTGCTTTGCACACAGTAAGCGCTCAATATGTTGACTGACCAACAGGGATGAAAAAATTGTAGTACATTAATAAAATGAACACATTATGTCCCACAGCACTTATGTACATATCTTTATATTTGGTCACTTCCCCCTACCTGCAATTTATTTTAATATCTGTCTCTCTGGCTAGATTGTAGTCTCCCTGAGGACTGGGATCATGCTCATTGTGGGCAGGGAATGTCACTGTTTATTGTTGTGTCTTACTTTCCCAAGCACTTAGTAGAATGCTCTGCACACAGTAAGTGCTCAATAAATACGATTGAATGAATGAATGCCTACTTTACTCTGTTAGACTCTGAGCATTTTGGACAGTGCTCTGCATACAGTAAGTGCTCAATAAATATCACTGATTGATTGTTTTTGAATTCCTGGCCCTTTTAATTGCATTTTTCATCTCCTGGAATATGATTGCCATCCCCATAGGCTTAAGAATAAGTGTGATGGGGTCTCTCCTATTTGTGGCACTGCATATAAATATTGGATCAGGCTCTCTTTGGGATTGAAGTTATGTATATTACAATTTTCTGACTGATTGAAGAGTACTGAACTGATCCTTGTGCCTGGACATGATCTGGGTGTCATAGCAGGGGAAACGTGATTCTGACCCTTGGACATGGCAGTTTCTAGTGGACAAATCAGTTGAATGGCCTCAGCCAAAATTTTTAAAAAGAACTGGAGATGGATCGTAAAACAAAGGTATTAAAAATGAAGGTTGAATTCAGCAAAGTGTTGGGATCTGATTAAAAATACTGACACCAATTCAGTTACAGATTAAAATGACTTGCAATGGCAGGATAGAGCAAAGTTTTTAAAAGAATAAATAAAAGAGTAAAATCTCAGTTTTGTGTAGTTGTGAAAAGGGAAACTTATTTTCTCTTTCCACTAAATATTTTATGAAAACAAGGAAGTGTTTGTAAAGTGAAAAACGATTACTTCACACTTGAAATAGGTTTTAAAAGCTGAGGAGTCAGCACAGCTCTGGAAGAGGTTACCCAGTTGTGTAATAAAAAAGTAAAGTATTTTTCTGAGTCCAATTAAATGACAAGTAGGTTACAGTTAGAGGAATAAAAAAGAATGACCTGAAATCCTTACTAGTTAAAGGCAGAGGCCCTTCCCATCCTTCACTCAAGATTGTTTTAAGCTCATTTTGATAAAAGGAATGAATACAGATAAACTAACAACAATAGCAAAAAAGGAAAGTGACAAATTTACGTAGGCATTAATGAGTGAAACTCCAAGACCAGGGCTTGTGTCTTTTGAACTTGCTTTGTACAACTCAACATAATGACATATCCATGAGGGAAGTAAAAACAGTTGATTAGAAGTTGATGATAATATTACTTGTTTTTCCCAGTAGCATTTAGGGTTGTAATGGCCACTTGAAATAAGGGTCATTTTTATCACAGATTTTAGGTCACTTCTCTTAACTTAGTGATGCAAAACTTATCAAGCTTGGAAACTAATCTCCAGAATGGTTATCTTACATGACATCCTAGGTAGTGTTGTCTTGGGCAAAGAGCATAGCCCTGGGAGTCAGAGGGCCTAGGTTCCAATTCTGGCCCTACCACATACCTGCTGTGTGACCTAGGGCAAGTCACTTTACTTCTCTGTGCCTCAGTTCCTGCATATGCGAAATGGGGATTCAATCAATAACTATGCTCCCTCCTACTTAGACTGTGAGCCCCATGTGGGACATGATTACCTTGTGTCTACCCCAGCACTTATTACAATGTCTGGCACATAGTAAGTGCTTAACAAGTATACCACAGTTATTATTATTATGTGGTTCCATTTGGAGTTGTTAATACTCTTTTCTGGGGTAGGTGGTGAGCAAATGTGTAAGTCACACTGCATTCAACTTGATTATCCTGTATCAGCTCTAGAGGTTAGCACAGTGCTTGGCTCGTGGAAAGCACTTAACAAAATACCACAAGTGTTGTTATTACAAGAAGCAGCATGACTTAGTGGATACAGCATGGGCCTGGGGATCAGAAGAACCTGGATTCTAATTCCAGCTTCACCACTTGCCTGATGTGTGACCTTGGGCAAGTCACTTCACTTCTCTGGGCCACAGTTACCTCATCTGTAAAATGGGGATTAAGAATGTGAGCCCCATGTGGACAGGGACTGTGTCCAACCCAACTGGCTTGATTCCGCCCCAGCACTTAGTATAGTGCCTGGCTCATAGTAAGCACTTAACAAATACCAGTATTATTATTTTAAAATATTTGTCACAACCATGGAAACCTTTTCCCTATCACTAGATAACTCCTCAGCCATCTGGCAAGAATAATTCCATTTCAATGGAACCAGGTCAGGTCAGTTTTCTTCTGCGGCATCCTCCCAATAAGATGGCAAAGAATGCTTCTAATGCTGAATATGTTTTTCATTCATTCATTCAATAATATTTTTGTGTGCTTACTGTGTGCAGAGCACTACACTAAGCACTTGTGCATGCTCACCTTAAGCTCAGTATGTCTGAAACTGAACTCATCTTCCCTCCTAAATTCTAACTTCCCTTTCATATTCACCAGATTCATAACATCAAAGCGTGGCTCAGTGGAAAAAGCACGGGCTTTGGAGTCAGAGGTCATGGGTTCGAATTCCAGCTCTGCCACATGTCTGCTATGTGACCTTAGGCAAGTCACTTAACTTCTCTGAGCCTCAGTTATCTCATCTGTAAAATGGGGATTATGACTGTGAGCCCCACGTGGGACAACCTGATCACATTGTATCCCCTCCAGCACATAGTAAGCGCTTAACAAATGTCATCATTATTATTATTATCCTTAATAGTATTTATTGAGTGCCTTTTGTGTGCACTCAAATGGTTTAGGAGAGTTCAGCAGTAGCAAAAATAAAGGATACTTGCCCACTGTTGTTGTTGTCTTATGCTGTCAAGTTGTGTCTGACCCATAGTGACACCATGGACACATCTCTTCCAGAACGCCCCACCTCCACATACAATCATTCTGGTAGTATATCCATAGAGTTTTCTTGGTAAAAATACAGAAGCAGTTTACCATTTCCTCCTTCTGTGCAGTAAATCTGAGTCTCCACCCTCCACTCTCTCCCCATGCGGCTGCTGCCCAGCACAGGTGAATTTTGACTTGGAGCAAATTGCCTTCCATTCACTAGCCATTGCCCAAGCTAGGAATCAATCAATCAATCAATCACTCGTATTTATTGAGCACTTACTGTGTGCATAGCACTGTACTAAGCGCTTGGGAAGTACAAGTTGACAACATATAGAGACAGTCCCTACCCAACAGTGGGCTCACAGTCTAAAAGGGGTGAGACAGAACAAAACCAAACATACTAACAAAATAAAATAGAATAGATGTGTACAAGTAAAATAGAGTAATAAATATGTACAAACATATATACATATACACAGGTGCTGTGGGGAAGGGAAGGAGGTAAGATGGGGGGGATGGAGAGGGGGACGAGGGGGAGAGGAAGGAAGGGGCTCAGTCTGGGAAGGCCTCCTGGAGGAG
Organism: Tachyglossus aculeatus; assembly: GCF_015852505.1. NCBI lineage: Eukaryota > Metazoa > Chordata > Mammalia > Monotremata > Tachyglossidae > Tachyglossus > Tachyglossus aculeatus. Next base: position 63,729,123 of record NC_052101.1, on the reverse strand, counting down.
GTGAGCTCTCAGTAGGGCCTTGAAGGGAGGAAGAGAGCTAGCTTGGCGGATGGGCAGAGGGAGGGCATTCCAGGCCCGGGGGATGACGTGGGCCGGGGGTCGATGGCGGGACAGGCGAGAACGAGGTATGGTGAGGAGATTAGCGGCAGAGGAGCAGAGGGTGCGGGCTGGGCTGTAGAAGGAGAGAAGGGAGGTGAAGTAGGAGGGGGCGAGGTGTTGGAGAGCCTTGAAGCCCAGGGTGAGGAGTTTCTGCCTGATGCGCAGATTGATTGGTAGCCACTGGAGATTTTTGAGGAGGGGAGTAACATGCCCAGAGCGTTTCTGGACAAAGACAATCCGGGCAGCAGCATGAAGTATGGATTGAAGTGGGGAGAGACACGAGGATGGGAGATCAGAGAGAAGGCTGATGCAGTAGTCCAGACGGGATAGGATGAGAGCTTGAATGAGCAGGGTAGTGGTTGGGATGGAGAGGAAAGGGCGGATCTTGGCAATGTTGCGGAGCTGAGACCGGCAGGTTTTGGTGACAGCTTGGATGTGAGGGGTGAATGAGAGAGTGGAGTCAAGGATGACACCAAGTTTGCGGGCTTGTGAAACGGGAAGGATGGTAGTGCCATCAACAGAGATGGGAAAGTCAGGGAGAGGGCAGGGTTTGGGAGGGAAGACAAGGAGTTCAGTCTTGTTCATGTTGAGTTTTAGGTGGCGGGCAGACATCCAGATGGAGATGTCCTGAAGGCAGGAGGAGATGCGAGCCTGGAGAGAGGGGGAGAGAGCAGGGGCAGAGATGTAGATCTGGGTGTCATCAGCGTAGAGATGATAGTTGAAGCCGTGGGAGCGAATGAGGTCACCAAGGGAGAGCGTGTAGGAATGGAATAGAATGGATATGCCTTTGCTTGACTTTCCCTCCCATAGTCGAGACTGGTAGAGTTCTGGAAATTCTCCAGGTGTGACCCTGAGAGGCTACTTGCCGACAAGGGGCTTACAATCTAATGGGGAAGACAGTAGACAAATTATTTACAAACAATAAGCATATAGTGGATGGCAATATAAATATATCAGGATGAAATGGCTGAAATAAATAATTGGATATGTGGTTGAATATACATATAGATGGGTGTAATATGTAAGTGCTGAGCATGGCTATTTGTTTTAAAACACTTGGCATATTAGAAATTAACCAGGGAAGGCATTTTCAAGGAGCTGGGATTTAAGGATGGCTGAAGATGGAGAGATCTGTGGTCTGGTGTATTTGATGGTGGGTAGGTGGAATGGAGTGAACAAGGGGTTGGATGCCAGGGAATTGAGATTGAAATATAGTTAGGAGGAGGAGGAACACAGAGGATAGCCTGGTAAGAAGTGGGTGAAGGACTCTAGACTGTGAGCTCATTGTGGGAAGGGAATATCACTGTTCATTGTATTATTGTTGTATTGTACTTTCCCAAGCACATAGTACAGTGCTCTGAGCACAGTAAGCACTCAGTAAATACAACTGAATGAATGAATGAAACCATTATGTAAAATGGTGAAAGCTGGTTGAGAGCCTTGAAGCCAATGCGAAGGACTTTCTGTTTAATGCTGAGGGAAGTTGATAGATGTCAGAGGCTTTCAAGGAGCTGAGAGACATATGCCAAGCAACATGCTAAGATGACCCATCCAGCAGCATGTGCTGAAATGGAAAGAAACTGAAGGCTGGGAGAGCAGTGAGAAGGCTGACGTAGTACCCTAATGATGATACAAGATGTTGAACTAGGGTGGTGGCTGTTTGCCTGAAGGGGTTGTGGAGGAAGAATTGGCAGGATTTAGGTAATTGAATTTTAGGACTGAAAAAACAGTAAGAAGTCAAGGATAATACTAAGGTTGCAGGCATCTGAAACAAGGAAGTTTTCTGCACACAGTAAGCGCTCAATAAATGATTGATTCGTTGTAATAATCATAATTGTGGTATTTGTTAAGCACTTACTATGTGCCAGATACTGTACTAAGCACTAGGGTGGATACAAGCAAATAGGGTTGGACACAGTCCCTGTCCCACATGGGGCTCACAGTCTCAATCCCCATATTATATATGAGATAACTGAGGCCCAGAGAAGTGAAGTGACTTGCTCAATATCATACAGCAGACAAAAGGCAGAACTGGGATTAGAACCCATAACCTTCTGAATCCCAGGCCCATTCTCGGTCCCCTATGCCATGTGGTGTAGTCAACAGAGATGGGAAAATTGCAAGGAGGAGGAGTGTGTTTAGGAGGGAAGATGACAAGTTAATTAGAGGTGCTGGTAGGCATTACTCATCAGAGGGTGAACGTTGACTGCCTTAGGAGCCTCTGGAGTTACATCTTTGAACTATTTAGAGTTGATGTATATAAATCTATTCCTGCCCCCTTATCCCAGCCACATCCAAAAGTGTCTCACCCACTCCCAGGACTCCATTTCTCCACTCTACCTGTGGAGGAAGAAAGAGGGGGGTGTTCAGTTACCTTCTTCTCTGGGAGGCCCTCTTCTCCACCACTTCTACCAGCTTTCTAATCTCTGAACTTGCTCCCCAAAGCCCAAGTCCCTCAGTCTCCCTCCACCCCATGGCCGCTCCAATACGAGATCTCCATTGCTACCACTGCTGGAGGCCTTTCCAACCTGAGTCTCCCCAGCCCCTGAGCAGTTGCAAAATTGGGAGGCCTGTTTCAGATGGAGTGGGAGATGGAAGGGCAGATGGTGGTGGCGAGAAGAAAGGGTGAGGTGGAGACCTTTTGTCCCCAAGTCCCCGTCTCCTCTGAGGCTCTTTCTTTGTTATCACCACCACAAAAATGAACGTATAAATAAGTAAATAAATAAAAGCCGCAAAAAGAGAGGTACACAGGGGAAGTAGGGAGACAGGGAAATGAGCCCAGGTTACAGGAGATGGTCCAAGAAACTGATGCAAACAGGGAAGGCTGAGCTATGAAGGATGGGGGAAGGCTACTTTTTAGACTGTTTCAATACAGTCAAGACCCAAACCCTAATCTCTTCAAAATTAAGTCACCTGGGTGACATGAACTCAGGTAGGACATATAAAAAGAGAGGGCTTGGTAGGTAAGAAGAAATTTAAGATTGTATCAACTAGAGAGGTTCATTCATTCATTCAATTGTATTTATTGAGTGCTTACTGTGTGCAGAGCACTTACTAAGCTCTTGGAAAGTACAATACAGCAATAGAGACAATCACTGCCCATAACAGGTTTACAGTCTAGAGGGGGGAGACAGATATCAAAACAAGTAAACATGCATCAATATAAATAGAATTATAGATATATACATATATACACATGTGCTGTGGGGCGGGGAGTGGAGGAATAGCAAAGGGAGCAAGTCGAGGTGACATGGAAAGGAGGGGGAGCTGAGGAAAAGGGGGCTTAGTCTGGGAAGGCCTCTCGGAGGAGGTGCGTCTTCAGTAGGGCTTTGAAGGGGTGAAGAGTGATTGTTTGGCAGATTTGAAGACGGAGGGCATTCCAGGCCAGAGGGAGGATGTGGGCCAGGGGTGGGCAGCAAGACAGGAGAGATCAAGGCACAGTGAGAAGGTTAACATCAGAGGAGCGGAGTGTGAGAGCTGGGATGTAGAAGGAGAGAAGGGTGGTGAGGTAAGAAGGGGCAAGGTGATAGAGTGCTTTGAAGCCAATAGTGAGGAGTTTTTGTTTGATATGGAGGTTGATAGCCAACTACTGGAGATTTTTGAGGAGGGGGGTGACATGGTCTGAACGTTTCTGTAGAAAAATAATCTGGGCAGCAGAGTGACATATGGACTGGAGTGGAGAGAGACAGGAAGTTGGGAGATCAGAAAGGAGGCTGATGCAGTAATCCAGTCAGGATAGGATGAGTGATCGTACTAACATGGTAGCAGTTTGGATGGAGAAGAAAGGGCAAATCTTGGCCATGTGAAGGTGAGACCAGCAGGATTTGGTGACAGATTGGATATTTTGGGTTGGGGCTAGAGGAGTAGATTTGAGTGATCTCAGAATAGAGTTGGCAGCTGAATAATAATAATAATGGCATTTATTAAGTGCTTACTATGTGCAAAGCACTGTTCTAAGCACTGGGGAAGTTACAAGGTGATCAGGTTGTCCCACAGGGGGCTCACAGTCTTCATCCCCATTTTACAGATGAGGCAACTGAGGCCCAGAGAAGTTAAGTGACTTGCCCAAGCAAGAGCCAGGATTTGAACACATGACCTCTGATTCCAAAGCCCGGGCTCTTTCCACTGAGCCACGCTGCTTCTCTAAGCTGAAGCCATGGGAGTGGCTCTGGGTAAAGAGGTAGAAAAGTAACTAACCAGAAAAGAGCAGTTAGAGGTACCCATAGTTAAGTTAAGGGATGAAAGATGGAAGAGGAGCCAGACAATGAAAGAGGGAAGGAGTGGGCAAAGAAGGAGGAGGAGAATCAGGTAAGTTTTGGGTCAGTCAAACTGAGGACCTAATTAAGGCAATAGTCCCTCTTAACTTGCTGTAGCTGTGACCAAGACAGGTCTTGAGTTCCTGTCCTGCCTCCAACATTTCTGGAAATCCAAGTCTACTAAGCCTGCCGCATAGCTCCGGGGGTAATGATGGTATTTGTTAAGTGCTTACTATGTGCTGAACACTGTTCTAAGCACTGGGGTAGATACAAGGTAGTCAGGTTGTCCCACGTGGGGCTCATAGTCTTAATCCCCATTTTACAGATGAGGTAACTGAGGCACAGAGAAGTGAAGTGGCTTGCTCAAGGTCACACAGCAGACAAGTGGTGGAACTGGGATTAGAACCCACATCCTCTGACTCCCAAGCCTTTGCTCTTTCCACTAAGCCTCACTGCAGGTCAGAACTCAGTCTGCTGAACCTGTGAATCAAACTCAAATCCAGGCTAAGTCAAGCCAAACCAAATCCAGTTGGGATAATGTGAATTTGAGCACCCCTCACATCATGCAGCTCCCACACATAATTTGAAGGGCCTTATTAAGGGTGGCATTTTGGGGTGGAAAGCAGAAGAACAAAGAATATAGTTTCAGGGGTTTCAGGCTGGGGGAAATCACTGCACTGCAGCTAGAATGCTATCACTCCTGCAATTGTTACAGTTTCACACATGTGCAGTTGCTCCCCAGGGCTGCTGGTCAAAATGGTAAATTTATGAAAAGGAGAGATCGTCATTAATCACCCTAAAGAGCAAGCAGTTCTTTTTACTGCCTAATACCTTTGAAAAAAGAACAATGCATAATTAAGTCACAAGGCAGAGAGGGGACTGTTTGTGCACTGAAGTCAAAGAAACACTATAGTTGGTTCCATGGTAAATTTCCAAAATCCAGCCAATGGTTAATTAGAATCTAACATTCTCACATTTCTCAGGTGAAGGATTTTCTGAGATCCACAAGCAAGTGCCATAGTCCTGTGCTTCTAATTTAGAAAGGCAAATGTCCTGCTACTAGATAAGTATACTTTAGTCAAAGCCATTCCACGGCTCAATTACAATGCAAAAATCCTTGCCCGTAGACTAGATGGAGTAATCTCATGTCTTGTGCACAGAGATCAGACAGGATTTATTTCTGGATGAAACTCAGCTGATAACCTAAGGCACATTATTAATCCACTCAGCTCAGTCATCTCACATCCTAAGCCTGTTACTCTCACCAGATACCGAAAAGGTATTTTATCAAATCCAGTGGGGTTTTATTTTCTTTCTTTCCATTGTAGCTAAATTTGAATTCTACTCACTGTTTTTTATGAATTCAAATAAATGGATTCTAAGATTGTGTCAAAATGCATGCAAATTAAATAAGACTCCTGAAAGCTGGGAGGGAAACCATTATGAGCTTGCTCTCCCCTTTCCCAAAAGGGAGGCAGCCCACTCCCTCAGTAGTACCCACTCCACGAGTGTGGTGGGAGCAATCACCCCCTCCCCCACCAAGGGTTTTTGAATTAGTCTCAAATTTGCTCATCCCAGGTCGCACATCAGATCTGAAACTTTCAAATCATAGCGAAAAGAGCCCAAATGATGGCTTTCTGGTCTATTATTTTTTTGAGTTTTGTCTCCTCAAAGGTTTCACCTCTCATCCTCCCTAAAAATCCCTACCCCCTTTTCACTTCCAGGTTCCAAGACAGATCAATCAAATATTGGTATTTATTGAACATTTCCTGCATGCAGAGCACTGTACTAAGCACTTGGGAAAGTACAATATAACAGAGTTGGTAGATATGTTCCCTGTCACAAGGAGCTCACAGTCTAAAGGATGTTGTTTTTCTGATTGAGGGTGGCTGATGGAGCACAAGTGGAATAATTTTCCTGCTGTCCTGGGAAGAAAGCCCTGCAAAGTCCCTGCTAGGGAGCAAATATTAATCAATCATTCAATCAATAGTATTTATTCGGTGCCTACTATCTGCAGTGCACTATACTAAGCACTTGGAAGTATATTATAGAGTTAGAAGACACAAAACCTGCCCTCAAGAAGCTTACAATCTAATAGGGGAAACAGACTAAAAATGATTTATAGGTGGAGGAAAAGGAGACTTGAAAGAGGCTTTTTTAAAAAATTGCATTTGTTAACCACTTACAATGTGTTACACTCTGTTCTAAGCATGGGGATAGATACAAGTTAATCAGGTTGGACACAGTCCCTGTCCCACATGGGGTCCACAGTATAAATAGGAGATGTGAATGAGTAGGTGTTTACAGAGTAGTGCATGGAAGTCGATAAGTACAGAAGTGATACTGATCAACAGTGCCAATGGTATTTATTGGGCACTAACTGTGTGCCAAGCACTGTAGTAAGCACTTGGGAGAGCATAATACAACAGAGCTGTTAGACATGTTCCCTGCCCACAGTGAGCTTACAGTCTAGGGGATGAATGTGAATACCTAAGTGTAGTGGTAGAGTAAAAGTGTTGAGATGGTATTTCTGAGGATATGGTTGGGGAGAAGAAAAAATGAATTTAAGAAGGCCTTCTGGAGGAGATGTGATTTCAGAGCAGTTTTGAATATGAAGAGATCTAAGGTCTAGTGAATTTTAAGGGTGCAGGAGGACGGGCATGAGAATTGGGTCAGAGGTGGGAGAGACAAGAATGAGGCACCATGAGTAGTTTAGCTTGGAAGGACTTAAAAAAATTTGGGGTGTACTTGTCATGACCCCACTCCGGCTTGTACCAACCAGGACCTTCCTGGAATGGGGGAGCCTCAGTGACACATAGTAGAGTCAAACCACACCACCAAGGTTACTGTGGAAAGGTTTTTTACTTAGTTTTACCAACATGCAAGGGCACTCACATGCAAGTGACACATACACACTCACTCCACCAAGGGTCCAATACCAGTCTGCTGGTCAAGAGAACCTGTTTTGCCGATGTTTCTTCTTTCTGCTGCCTTCTGATGCTTTCAAGTGCTGCTTTCCTACTTCCTTCTCTCCGTGGGCCTCTTTCCTGAATGCTTACTTCTCCTGCATGCTTCTGCTCCAGGTGCTTTCTGCTCTGCGTGCCTCCTCATGAGTCAAAGCAACTGCCTTTTATCTGCCTTAGGTGTCACAGCTGTGGGTAGAGCAGGGAGAGAAAGCCACACTTCCCTCCATGCTTCACGCCAAAAGGCTGACAACCACCTGTCCTCAAGTAGAGCCTATTAGTGCCTTCACGAGTTTCTTCCTTGTTGTTTTCACAAGATCACAAACAGTCACTAGTAAGGCAGCTTATTGTGGGCTCACCACAGTAATGAGTGAAGATTTTGGCTAAGCAAGAAGGAGAGAGTTGACTGAGTGCATTTAAAGCCAGTGGTTAAGAGTTTCTGCTTGATAACAGAGACAAATGGGTAACCATTGACGGACCTTCAGGATGTGCACAGAAGGTCATTTTAGAAAAGAAAAATGACTTAGGCAGGAGAGTGAAATATTAACTAGAGAGGGGAGAAACAGGAGGCAGGGGAATCAGTGTGGAAATATGGATGGAGAAGAAGGGGTGGTCAGGGAAATATTATGGAGGAAAAATAGACGGGATTTCAAATATGATGTTGAAAGACAGGAAGGAGTCAGAGATAATGCCAAGATTGCAAATTTCAGAGATCAGAAGGAAGGTGGTTTTGTCAGTAGTGATTGGAAATGTATATAGAGAAGAAGATTTGGGAGCATACCTTGGCCATGCCTTAGCCATGACCCATTAGAGAGCTGCATTTCAGGTGGAATACACCCGATTTCATTATTGTTATTATTATTATTATCATTATCATTATCATGATCATGCTATCTGTTAAGTGCTTACCATGTGTCAATCACGACAAATGCCCTGGGGCAGATACAGTCATGAGGGACACAGTCCTGTCCCACACAGGGCTCATAATCTAAGTAGGAGAGAGTAGGATTTAATCCCCATTTCACAGTTGAGGAAATTGAGGCTCAGAGAAGAATGTGTCTGTTTAATTGTTATATTGTACTATCCCAAGTACTTAGTACAGTGTTTTGCACACAGTAAGTGCTCAATAAATACAATTGATTGATAAATGACTTGTCCAAGGTCACACAGCAGACAAGGGTCAAAGTCGGGATTAGAACCCAGGTCCTCTGACTCCCAGGCCCATGCTCTTTTCTCTAAGCCACACTGCTTCTGCTCCTGCTCCTTGAACACAACCAACAATGTATTAGGGGATGAAGAAAGGTTCATTCATCCCTTCATCCCTATAAACTCACAGTGGTCCTATGACACTATGAGTTTATAGAGGGGATGGGATGAACATATGTCGGCTACCCCCTGGGGATAGAAAAAGACCCAATTATACCCAACTTTATCCTCGTCACCCCTTATAACACCTTTATGTGTTCACCTTGTAAGCAAGTCATTAGAAAAATATTTTGAGCCAATAATTCAGTACAATTGGAAAAACTTACCGCAGGTAGACATGAAATCGAAGGGCTGCACAAAGATGTTGTGGAATAAAGTATGTTAAATATCTGTGTGTGTGTGTGTGTGTGTGTGTTTGTGCGTGTGTGTGTGTCTCCTTCCCTAGTTGAATATTACTACTTGCAGTGAGAGCCTACCCATGGATAAGGGGGTGACTGAAAGGACCTACTTGCAAGCACTCTGCTCCAGACTGTGTGCATGTAAGTACTGTTCTTTGCTGCACTGAAGCATTTGTTACATATGAGATTAGATTATATACTTTTGAGACTTGCTCAAACCCATTTGGTAGAGCCTTAAAGATAAAGGAACCCAATAGTTCAATCAATCAATCAATCAATCGTATTTACTAAGAGTTTACTGCTTGAAGAGCACTGTACTAAGCACTTGGGAGCGTACAATACGGCAGAGCTGATAGACAAGTTCCCTACCCAATACAAGTTTACAGTCTAGAGTTCAGGACCATGATCAGTAGATCACAGCATCCTGTTAACCGTAAGCTCCCTGTGGGCAGGGAATATGTCTGTTATATCGTTATATTGTGCTCTCCCAAGTGCTCAGTACGGTGCTTTGCACACAGTAAGCACTCAATAAATACAATTGACTGACTGTGACTAGAATGTCATCACCCATCTTAAGCAGTGTGGCTCAGTGGAAAGAGCCCGGGCTTGGGAGTCAGAGGTCATGGGTTCAAATCCCCACTCCACCAATTGTCAGCTATGTGACTTTGGGCAAGTCACTTAACTTCTCTGTGCCTCAGTTACCTCATCTGTAAAATGGGGATTAAGACCGTAAGCCCCAGGTGAGACAACTTGATCACCTTGTATCCTCCCCAGTGCTTAGAACAGTGCTTTGCACATAGTAAGTGCTTAACCAATGCCATCATCATCATCATCATCATGTTCTACTTGATGACTTGATCTTTCAGAAGCAGAATTTGCGGTGGAACACTTAACATGGATTGGAAATCTGCTACACAGTTATTCTGCATAACTAGTTTCATTCATCCACAAAGATGCCAAATGTTACTTTTCTATTTGAGACCCAAAGAATTTCTTGGATTGCTAGCTACCAAAGCTGGCATTAAAGGGAGTGGTAAAATAAAGGAAACAAAATGGGATAAGAAAAAATATATTAAAACATATGCAGTACTGCATCATCGTGGAGTCTTGTTGAGAAATGTCACATATAATATTGACCTAGGATGCAGAGATGGATGCGGAGTGAATAGTTGCTATGGAGTCAATCACAAAGTATTTACTGAGTTCCTACAGCATGATATGGTTGATCACAGAGCTTTATCCTGAAGATGCTCAATACAGTTGAAATGAGGAGAGTGTAAATAAGGAGATAAGAAAAAATAGACACATAGAGCAAAATCTTGGAAAATTCACGATGGTGTGGACAGATGGAAGACAGCAGCAGAAGACAAATTCACCTGGAATAGGTCAATTATAAACATGTTGATTTTCACCGCTTGTGATCATGTCCATCCTCACAACTACACTTAGCACTTAACTATTCCCTTATGTATTCATTTATTTCATTATACCACACTTTTACTATGCTCAGTTGTATCTGCACTTTCCTATTACTCCCTCGGTAAGTATGCAATGCATGTGTCTCTGCCTCCTCATAATGTAAAATGTAAACTTTACACAATATAATGTAGAGAAGGACCATGGCCTAGTGGATAGAGCATGGGCCTTGGAAATCAGAAGGACATGGGTTGTAATCCTGGCTTCATCAGTGGTCTGCTGTATGACCTTGTGGGCAGGGAATGTGTCTGTTCACTGTTGCTTTGTACTCTCACGAGCACTTAGTACAGTGTTCTGCACACAGTAAGCACCCAATAGATACGATTGAATAGCTGATTGACTGAATGACCTTGGGCCAGTCACTTAATTTCTCTGTGCCTCCCTTACCTGATCTGTAAAATGGGAATTAAGACTGTGAGCCCCATGTGGGACAGGGATTGGCTCGTATCTACCCCAGCGCTTAGAACAGTGCCTAGCACTTAGTAAACACTTAACAAATACTTATAAAAAAACTCTTTGAGGTCAGGCACCTTACTTTTAACTTACTTAACCAAATGTCTTAATAGAATGCTCTGGATATGCAAGGGGTAGATAATAAATATTATTGAATGATTGACTGAATGGGGTGATTCTTTAGACTAACAGCTTCAAAAAGACTGTAACTCCAAGAGGTAGAATGGAGTCAGACATTGTAAGTAGTAAATAATGATAATGGAGGTATTTGTTAAGCACTTAATGTATTCTAATCACTGTACTAATTGCTGGGATAGATACAAGAAAATCTGGTTAGACATAGTCCCTGCCCACATGGGACTCACAGTCTGAGTAGGAGGGAGTAGAATCTAATCCCTATTTTACAGGTGAGGAAACTGAGGCACAGAGAAGTTGAACGAAATAAATGTCATACATATTTACATGCATTTACATGCTCCCTACGTGGGAGGGATTCTTGGTCATGCACACACTAAGAAAATCTCACCATCAGCAGTGTCATCTTTAATCTTTAATCATATTTATTGAATGCTTACTGTGTGCAGAGCACTGTATTAAGCACTTGGAAGAATACAATATGAAAAAGTGGGTAGACCCGTCCCCTGCCCACAATAACCTCACAGTCTAGAGAGACTGTAAACCTCAAATATAGCTGGAGAGATACAGACATAACCAGACAGACAGAAAGACCTTTTACCTGGGGGAGACTACGGCTCAATAGAATTAATAGTAGTAGTACTGGTATTTATTGAACATTGATTGTAGTGCACTGTACTGAGTGCTTGAGAAAATACAGCAAAAGCAGAATACCAGTTCCTTGCCACAAGGAGCTTACAATCTAATCAAGTTAGCATAATGCAATGAACTATAATAACCAAAGGAAAAGAATAATATTGCATCAGAATTAAATTAATAGTACGAAAACCTCGTTTGGTTGATGGACCACTGTATTTCAACCACTATTTTTGCCTTCCCGACTCTAAGTATAAAATGGTTATGAGGCCACTTTCATAGATCAGGCAAGCACCAAATTCTTCTCTTTTTTTAGACTTGCAATCCCATACATGTGGCATCCCACTTATCTTCAGTGGATGCACTACAAAATGCAGGCTTTCTCATTGATACACTGAGGGTAGGGATGACCCTGTTTGTCTTCCCTCCATGTCAGGGAGATCACTCATTGAGGAAACATCTATTGTGCATGTGCAGAAAGCTGCTATCACCCACCATTCATTTCTGAAAGCTTCAGTAGATTCTGGAATATTCTACAGAAATAAAAATATCATCCCAAAGAAATACCACAGTAGGGGTGACAAAAAAGGAGGTTTACCCCATGGGAAAGAAAGCACCAAGGAGATTTCTGAAATCATTAGATTACCTAATGATCATCAGGTCTCACAAGTGTGAATGCCAAGTTACAGTAGAACATTGCGCTTGCCTTAAAAAACAGCACTTGAGAATTTTTTTAATATGCTTCCTCAAAAATTTCCAGGGAGCAAACAAGTCCTACTATTCATTTTCACTTTTAACAAGTGAAAATATGTAACTAGACAACATCTATTCAAGAAGACCAAATCTAAGAAACTCAATATATACTTCCCTACTTTTCATCTGATTGCTTCTTTTCACTCATTATGGTTAATTATAGCTTTAAAGAATGAATGTATGCCTCTATGCACAGCAAAAGCTCATTGCATTTTAAATGAGACTCAGAACAGTTGCTTTTTATGAAGTCATTTTCATAAAAATAGGCACTGAGACCTAAAAAGAATCTTTCAACTCTATTAAATTACACAGTTCCTTAGCTGGAATTTCTCCTGGGAAAGGATGTCTTCTATTCAAGTGCCATGTTATGACAAGCATGACAGACTTGATAGCGATCTGTTCCGAATCATGACATTGCTTAAATTAGGTTAGATAGAATCTGTATAGACTTTCTAAGAAAGGCTCCTCAGGGTCCAAGAACTATTTTTTTTTGGTTAATGGCTGTGAATTATGATTTTCTTCTCCTAGGAGTCATAAACTATATTTCCACTCAGTAGTGAAACATACAATGCACGTAAGACATGTGTCTTTAGTAGCAAACCATTCAATGTGCATACACTAAAGCCAAAGCTGTAAGTGATATTTCTTGCCCTGCTGTGTGCCTTCATTTTTTCCCTGAAAATCTCAGGTAAAGGATTATTAGAAACACTGCAAAGATGCTCACTGCATATTTCACATTCATTATAGGGTCTTCGCTTTTCCTTTTCAATCAGTAGCCTGATTTCAGGAAGTGGGGACCAGAAGAATATTAAAACATTTCAATCTCTCAACAGAGACTGAGAAGAGTGAGTTCAGAATCCCCTCTTTCCAAGCTGGCATTCATTCATTCATTCAATTCATTCAGTAAATATACTATGATTGCTAGGTCAGGGACCAGAACCATATCAAGGAAATCTGAACTGGGAAGCAGGGAGAGAGGAGTCAAAAGAGCTAATGCCACCTTGATCGTTCATGGCTATCTTTTACCATTTTTTGCAAGCCCAAATGCCAGGAATTAAACTCCTCTCTAGGAAACCATCTTGAGAATTATCTATGGACGCAGCATAAAGAATGCTGCTAGGGATCCATACAACTTGACTCTGCTACTGGCTGTGTGATCATGAGGAGGTTGTTTAATCTGTGTGGGTTCCAGTTCCTACAGCTGTGAAATGGGGATAATAACATATGTCTTCTCCTACCTCAAAGGCATATTATAAGAATAAATGAAATAGTAGCATACTTTTCATTTTAATGAATTCCAAAGGGTCCCAGATGTGAATATTTTCATTGAAAATTTGGAAAATTAAAGTACCTTCATTTAAGATGCCAGCCGGAAGCTCCCAGTAGTTCTGAATTTGTGAGGGCAGCTTTCTCATGCCTAAATAAATGAAGACCCAACTGGACTGATCAAGTACTTTTGGCATTCTCTTACAATGCCTCTGGGCTTTGAGAGTAGAACAGTTCCTTTGGAAAAGGCAAAATACACAAATAACCAGCATGGCCTAGTGGAAAGAGTCTGGAACTGGGAGTCAGAGGACCTGGGTTCTAATCTTGGCTCTACCATTTGTGTACTTTGTGACTTTTGGCAAGCTGCTTTTTTTTTTAATGGTATCTGTTAAACATTTACTTTGTGCCAGGCACTGCTAAGCACTGGAATAGATACAAGATATTCGGGCTGGACACAGTCCCTGTTCCATGTAGGGCTCACAGCTTTAATCCTTATTTTACAGATGAGGTAACTGAGGCACAGAGAAGCTAAGAGACTTGCCCAAGGTCACACAGCAGACAAATGGTGGAGCTGAGATTAGAACCCAGGTCTTCTGACTTCCAGGCCCATGCTCTTTCCTGTATGCCATGCTGCTTCTCTTAACCTCTCTGTGCCTCAGTCCCTTCATCTGTAAAATAAGGGATTCAGTACCTGTCTTCCCCTCTACTTAGACTGTGACTGTGTCCAACCTGATTACCTTGTATCTACCCCAGCACTTAAAACAGTGCTTGAGAAATAGTAAGAACTTAAATACCATTTAAAAATAATAAATCAATATCTACCTAAGATTATAGATACAAAGGTAATCATTCTGAATTAACTGATGTTGGTATGAAAACGGTAACATCATTTTAAACCCATTCAAAACTAACCAATATAGTTTATGTATTTGTGTGTTCATGAATATACAATGTGGATCACACTGCTTTGTACCCCATGATCCTTTGTTCCATTAATCATCCACTGTGTCTAGTTTAGGGGAAGCTACAAAATGTTGACAATGTATTGTTGGTTTTGCAGCTAGTAGTACCTTCCTTTCATCAATATTAATTCCTGCTGCTGTTGGATAACTGGACCCACGGTCTTACTAACAGTATATAAAAGGGGCACCTGGTTACATTGATTGGACTGGTGGGAACTCTTGATGCAATACAGCTACTTTGAGATGCTGCAAAGCTTCTTGCTGGGGTCTTCATTCTCCAGAGTTTGACATTTTGCGAGAGTCACGTACTTCCTGATTGCTTTCCACCAGGATAATCTATCTTTGGCTGCAGTTTCCAATTGTCTTTGGCTATGCCACATCACTTGAGGTTTTGTTTTATCGCATCTTTAAATCCTTTCCTCTGTCTGTACTGTTTATAGTTGTGCCATCTCAGCTCACCATAGAAGAGCTGGTAGGGCTGGTAGGATGTCCTTCTGCCATTCATTTTCCTCATATGCCTCCTTCTCTATCCACTCTCTGTTCTCCATTCCAGAGACGGACTGATTGCATTATGGAACCTTATTGTTTATGAACCTGTCTGGCCACTTGATGTTAGATATCGCACATAGGTGGCACTGGTGGAACTGCTGTAGAATTTGAATGTGATGTCCACAGGTCCAGATCTTGAAGAATTGACACTACAATTATCCTAAATACCTTAAATGTAGTCTGAATCTTGATCCTACTTTACTGTCATACTTTGTCTCACAACCTACACATTAGATTTCTTGATTTTGTTTTCTCCCACCTTGTGTATCCTTGCATCATTACAGAATTTGCTACCCAAGTACCAGAGTTCAGTGACCACTTTCAACTGTCTTGTAAATGGAGATCCTAGGGCAGGTGGAGGGTGTTCCAGGGTTGTGATTTTACATAATCTCAATCCTTTTCAGGGTAATTATCGATTTATGCACTTTCATGATCATGAGAAGGGGTCCATGATCATCTGCTTCTCTTAATGGCCATGTACTTCCAGAGAGCAGTCATGAGCATATGGGAGTCTTTGATGATGTTCTCAATCTGTCGAGTTGAGTTTCCCATAGGATCATAATCTAGATTCTTTGTTGTACTTTCTAGTGGGGCCGCATAGAAAAGGTTGAACAAGACCAGACTTAGTACACATCCCTGCTTTACTCTGTTGGATATTGGCAAAAGCTTCTGACAATCAGTCAATCAACCAGTGGTATTTATTAAGCACTTACTGTTTGCAGAGCACTGTACTAAGTGCTTAGGAGAGTACATTAACAGAGTTGGTGGACATGTTCCCTGCCCAAAAGGAGATCACAGTCTAAAGTGGGAAACAGACATTGAAATAAATTATGGCTATGTCTATAAATACTGTGCAGCTGTGGGTGGGGTGAATGAAGGGCATAAATCCAAATCCAAAAGCCACACAGAAGGAAGTGGGAGTAGGGGAAATGAAGACTTAGTCAGGGAAGGCCTTTTGGAGGAGATGTGATTTTAATACAAGAGCTTAGTACAGTGCTCTGCATACAATAATTGCTCAATAAATACGATTGAATGAATATGGCTTTGAGGGTGGGAAGAGTCAGTCAGTCAATTGTATTTATTGAGTGTTTACTGTGTGCAAAGAACTGTACTAAGCCCTTGGAAGAGTACACTGTAACAATATAACAGACACATGCCCTGCCCAAAATGAGTTTACAGTCTAGAAGGGGAGACAGACATTAATATAAATAAATACATTACAGACATGTACATAAGTGCTGTGGAGCTGGGAGTGGAGATGAATAAAGGGACCAAGTCAGGGAAACGCAGAAGGGAGTGGGAGAAGAGGAAAGGAGGGCTGAACCAGCAAAGTGATCATCAGTTGGATATGAAGGGGGAGGGAGTTCCAGGCCAGAGGCAGAACAAAGCTCCTTTAGTTTTGATGTAGCTAATCATATCATCGTTGAGTAATTTAGGATCTCAGGGTAGCCAAACATATTCCTTAGCTTCCAGAGCTCAGTTCTACTGATAATGCCAAATACAAGAAAAGTGTCGGGGAAAACAGGAAAATCTCTCTATGTTATTCACAAACCTTACAAATGTATCTGATGTGTAGCAAACAAAGGTCTTGTTCACTGTCTGGCTATGTGCTTGAAGCTATGTTGAGGTTCTGGGAGGGCTTGGTTAATGATGTTCTTTGGTAGTCAGTCTAGGATGACTGACTAGGATTTGCCAGCAATGGAGAACAGGGAGATCCCATGGTGGCTTCCAAGATTGCTTCTCTCCCCTTTCTACTTAAAGATGGTAATAAAGGTGGTATCTCTGCTATTCCTCATGTTCCATATATCAAGAAAGAGCCCGTACAGTTAAGCATCATGTCCATATCATGTCCAGAGAAGCAGCATGGCTCAGTGGAAAGAGCACGGGCTTTGGAGTCAGTGGTCATGGGTTCAAATCCCGGCTCCACCAATTGTCAGCTATGTGACTTTGGGCAAGTCACTTAACTTCTCTGCACCTCAGTTACCTCATCCATAAAATAGGATTGACTGTGAGCCCCCTGTGGGACAACCTGATCACCTTGTAACCTCCCCAGCGCTTAGAACAGTGCTTTGCACATAGTAAGTGCTTAATAAATGCTATTATTATTATTATTATTATTATTGTTATTATTATTATTATTATTATATCGTGCCTGTAGATAGCTGCATTGCAGTAAGAAACAAATCCTGCCAAAGAATCAATCAGTCAATTGTATTTATTGAGCACTTACTGTGTGTGGAGCACTGTGATAAGCGCTTCAGAGAGTACAATATAACAAAGTTGGTAGATACGTTACCTGCCCACAACAAAGAAAATAACATTTGTGTTATACAACATCAGGAAGCTTTGTGACAATGACAGTAACAGGCATCCAATAAGGACAATGGCACTCGATGAATGTGCATTCCAAATACAGCGTTGATATTACAGCACTGAGCAGACAAGGCTTCCTTGTGAAAGGTGGCTTGGAGAAACAGGTGCCAGATATTCCTGTTTCTGAAGAAGTCTTCCCTCTTCTGAATGGAGGCTCCCACACATAAGCTTCCAACCAGACAATTCCTCACCTCAAGCCTTCCAAACCTGTCCAGATGCAGTAGTGAGTGATCATCTAAACAAAAGTGTTATGCTACAATTATCAGTGCATTTGCCCCCATAGTGATTGACTACTAAAGGGAAAGAACGATTCTAGAAAGATCTGGATAGAAGATAAAGAATATCTAATAAGCTAATTCCCCAAGGATATTTCAATGACCATATGGTCAGTGATGCTGAAACAAGGAGAAAAATCATTCAACAAAGCAGGATTGGTAAATTAAACAGAAATAACCAACTCCCATGCAGTGCATAAACTCATCGTTGCCAAAGGTTTTTTTCACTTACTAAGAGAAAGACATTTTGAATGAACTCAAAATCTAAGCAGCAGAACCTTATTGATTATATGGCCACCCAACAGCCGGACTTAAAAGCCCTCAGCAAATTTTAATGACAAGAACAGTAGAAATAGAAACGAAGGTCAGCTAACTCAAACCAGCTTTTACTAACCAAAGTTTTTGAATATTAGAGAAAAGCAAAGATTTAAAGTACATTCTCTACTCCCTCAAGAGCATTTGCAAATCTAAATTCACAGAATGCATTCTAGGCATTACCTTCTAACATAATGTTCAGTGGCTCAAACACATTTGTTTTCTTCCTAGCACATCACATCCTCCAAAATCCATTGTTTCCATTTGGGATATGAAGAGATCTGCTTTGCCATTTAAAAAGATATTAGAAAACTCTCAGTTTTTCCTCACTATGGTTTCCTGAAAGTGAAGATTATTTTTTTAAAAATGTTTCCAGCTTAAAATGTAAATATTAAACATGTGTGTGTGTGTGTGTGTGTGTGTGTGTGTCTGTGTCTGTGCCCACACTTGGCAAGCAATAAATTGTAATGCTTATGAAAGTGAGATGATAGCATCATCATAGGCTCCATTTTAACGTCTTGCATGTGTCTTTCTCAATCTAACCCCTACTGATTCAATATGAATCACACTGCTAAATCACCACACACACCACTTTTTTAAAAAAACTAGGGGCCAGACCCCACTAGTGCTGTTTAAAATCAAATTAATGTTTTTATGACCTCCAGATTTCAGTTCTCAAGTAGCAAATCATTATGTAATCCTATCAACTTGGTGAGTTGAAAATATTGGAAACATTGCTGAAAAATGAATGTTGCCTAAGTTGGTAAGTGCACCAGACCACTATTTAAGATAATAATTTTCAGGATTACTTCTGGGCATTTTCACTGCTTGGTCCTGTCACATGACAGAACACAGTAGTTAAAGCAGCCCAAATTCACCATTTCTACCATAAATTGTATTCCAAAGGAGTAGTGTCAACTATGAAGTTAAGATATGATCACTGCGTACACTTGGTTTCTCCTATAAAGTGGGCATTGCTTTCTTGGAAAACGATGCATTAAAAAAAACTCGTATTTTAATACCTGCCATGCCCAGCTCCAACCACATGTACAACATATGGAAAGAACCCTTTTTTCCAGAGGTGAGCATTGTGAGAAAACATTCCCTAATTCTGTAGTTGCATTCCTTCCAAAATATTTAATGAAGACATACATTATGCCAATATTTCCAGCACTGCTTATTGCCATCACAAAACCCTAATTTTATGTTATAAAACTTTATTAAACTTTAAACTTTAAAACAAGCTGATATTGCTTAGCTTTGGTGTTAGTGTTTTTCAACATTAATGATCTCATTCATCTCATTAATGATCTCATCCAAAGCCCATGGAAAGAGCATGGGCTTTGGAGTCAGAGGTCATGGGTTCAAATTCTGGCTCTGGCTCAGCTATGTGACTTTGGGCAGGTCAAATAACTTCTCTATGCCTCAGTTACCTCATCTGTAAAATGGAGATTAGGACTGTGAGCCCCCTGTGGAACAACCTGATCACCTTGTAACCTCCCCAGTGCTTAGAACAGTGCTTTGCACATAGTAGGTGCTTAATAAATGCCATTATTATTATTATTATTATAGTCTTATGACAAAGATAGGCCTAGCTGCATTTGCTGATTTTAATCAATCAATCAATGATATCTATTAAGTACTTACTGTATGCAGAGCACTATACTAAGCATTTGGGAGAGTACAATACAACAGAATTAGCAGATATGTTCCTTTGTCGATAATGAGTTTATGAATGAAGCATACAGATTGCCTCTCTTGTTTAACTGCTTCCTGATAAAATTTTTGATGGCAGGTCCTAGAGACTACGTACCCTCTTTTTAAAAAGGTTCCCATTTGTTAGGTGTAAAACAAAGCACTGGGACTGGATATTAGCCACCCAAATGCTCTGAAGAAAGTTTCTGGAGAAGTCATAGCATTCCTGAAAAGAGCAGGCAACTTACTGATACAGTCAATCAATCAATGCTATTCACTGATCACTTACTGTGTGGAGAGCACTAAGCACTTTGGAGAGTACAATGCAACAGAGTTAACAGAAATATTTCCTGCCCACAATAAGTTTGCAGTCTAGAGGGGAAAGACACCAAACAGAAACAGTACCAGAGACCTGTGGGTTCTTCAAGGTAACTCCCCTCTACAAGGAGGGTCTCCAGGTGATCCTAAGAATTTGAGACCGAGCAACAAAAAAGATGGGGGGATGCAGCAGTTCCCATGTGAGAATACACTGTAAAGGTTAGGACTCTTAATCTCTACTGACAAAGGATGAGAGGAGGTATGAATGAAATCTGCAAAAACTCAAAGGGCATGAACAGGTTGAACATCAAATTGTACTTCATCAAATTCCACATCAGCAAGAGATCTTCTATTGAAGCATCAGAACAAACCAAAGGAAATACATCCTTATGTAATGAGGGTCAAGCTTATGGAATTTGTTAACCCTGCAGGATGAAATTATCAGTAAATTAAAGAAAGATTTATGTAAATCAATGGACAAGAGGTCCATAAGGGGCTACTAGAGGGAGAGGCAGGGATATAGAGGGATAATGTTATATGGTACATCCCTCACCATGAGGTTGGAAAGCAAAGAAGCCATGCTACACACCTTTTCTCAAAGCATTTTGTTGTCACTGTTGGAAAGAGTATAGCTGGCTGAATGGACCATTGTCTTACTCTATAATGGCAGTCCTTATTCATTCATTCAGTTGTATTTATTGACCACTTACTGTGTGCAGAGCACTGTACTAAGCGCTTGGAAAGTACAAGTCAGCAACATATAGAGATGGTCCCTACCCAACAACGGGCTTACAGTCTAGAAGGGGGATAATGATGGTATTTGTTAAGCGCTTACTATGTGCCAAGCACTGTTCTAAGCGCTAGGGAAGATACAAGGTCAGATGGTATTTGTTAAGCACTTACAATGTGCCAAGCACTATTCTAAGCACTGGGGGAGATACAAGATCATCAGGTTGTCCCACGTGAGGCTTACAGACTTTATCCCCATTTTACAGATGAGATAACTGAGGCACAGAGAAGTAAAGTGACTGGCCCAAAGTGACACAGCTGATAAATGGCAGAGTTGAGATTAGAACCCATGACCTCTTACTCCCAAGCCTGGGCTTTTTCCACAAAGCCACGCTGCTTAATCCTTATGTAAGTTCTTATGTTTTTAAGTATGTTTAGGTTAGTGGATGAGGGAAAAGACTCTATTCTTAAGTACTGTAGGAAAGAGTAACTGGGAAACAGAGACTCCTAAGGACAGAAGTGGAAGCTGCTTTTGCTTGTCTCCCATCTCCAAAGATCAAAACTGAAAGGGGACATGATTGAATGTGCTTTGTGTATACCTAATAGAGAGAACAGGACGAACATGGAATTGTTGCTTAATAGGCTGAGGGAGGCGATACAGCAGTGTTGTCTATTGGATAGAGAACAGGCCTGGGAGTCAGAAGGATCTGGATTCTAATACTGGCTCTGCCATTTGTCTGCTACGTGACCCTGGACAAGTGACTTCACTTCTCTGAGCTCAGTTACCTCATCTATGAAATTGGGATTGAGACTATGAGCCCTATGTGAGATTATATGTCCAACCTGATTAACTTGTGTCTACCCCAGTGCTTAGTACAGTGCCTGACACACAGTAAGCACTTACCAAATACCACAATTATAATCATTATTATCACTGTAGGTGATAAACATAGGTAATTTGAAATTTGTAATTATCACTGTAGGTGATAAACATAGGTTATTGCAGGAAGTTGTTCAGGTCAGAAATATAGCAGGTTCAGGAGGGATTTAGATCAGTCCAAGAATAATAGCTACAAGATGGATAGAGGGAAAGTAAGGAATGTTTGAGCCATTAGGATGGGTACCAAAGAGGGCAACCATCACACTGTATTTCCAAGCATCTAGTTTCCCCTATTGAAGACAGAATATTGGGCTGAATAGATTATGGGTCTGGCTGAATAAAGTCATCCTTTATATTCTTGTGTTCTGATGAGAAATTATGAAAGAAGTTAGGAGCAGTTCAGGCATATTTCTCCTGCAGATAAAGATTTCTGCTTCAGGACTTTTCAAAATAACATTTTGTAAGTAATGATTCATTATAAAAGAGTGTAAGATATTTATGGCCAAAGTATATGGGATTGTATCACCACCATAAACAGTCAATATATTTCTATGTTATATGTTTATTATGCCATAATATAATTTTCCACTTACACCATGGGCAATCAAGCATCAACTTCCCAAAGATAGGATACACTATCTCCCTCCCCAAAACAGCAAGGATATTATATATGCAAATCAAATTCAAATTAACTGTTAGTGGGTGTGGCATTCACACAAATAAACAATTATACCACTTAACAATTTTCACTTTATAAAATGCCTACTGCTACAATTCCCAGAATTGTCATCGTAATGAAGTAAAAAGTGGGAAACCTTCAGAAGACATTTTTTTATTATAAATTTCTCTTCTGCAGATGGATCTGGTTTAGAAACGTTTTATTAATAGATTTGCAGTCATGATTCCATAATTTGGAATAGTGCTGATATTTTTTAAAAATCAAGTACCTGAAGTTGTTTTTCTCCTTTGCCAATACTGGATTTCCCATATAGGCCAAATTCCCACTGGACCTTAGGAAATAAATAATTATTTAATAGGCCAGACTCTCTCACTGCAATAGGATGTTATTTAGGGAGTTCCCAGTCTATGCTATAAATCAGAGGTTTAGGCTTTGTCTATTTATATGTCTCAAAGTCAGTATTGTCTGGATGTTAAAAAACAAACAAACAAACAAACAAAAACCACTGAAAGGAGCATAAGCACCAGTTTGTTTTTTCCTGAAGTGTAGAGTTTTCCCAATAGAAGCAATGGTTTAGCATATGGAAAACACTTTCAAGAGTTAATGCAACAAAGGAGTCTACCTTTTAACCTTAAATCAAGGTAAGAAAATAATATTTGTTATGCACTTACTATGTGCCAACCTCTGGGATAGATACAAGATAATCAGGTCTCGCATGGTGCTCACATTCCAAATAGGAGGGATCACAGGTATTG
This sequence comes from Tachyglossus aculeatus, assembly GCF_015852505.1. NCBI lineage: Eukaryota > Metazoa > Chordata > Mammalia > Monotremata > Tachyglossidae > Tachyglossus > Tachyglossus aculeatus. The sequence continues at coordinate 63,705,952 of NC_052101.1, read as the reverse complement.
AATCTCCATTCTGCAGATGAGGGAACTCAGGCACAGAGAAGTGAAATGACTTGCCCAAGGTCACAAGGCAGGCAAGTGGTGGAGCCAGGATTAGAACCCAGATCCTCTGACTCCCAGACCAGGGTGCTTTTCAACTAGGCCACGCTGCTTCCCTGAAATCTAGCTCGATAAGTTAAGCAATCACCAACTGAAATGGAAATAGAGTCCCAAATGTGTATCTCTTCCGCTGGCCACTTCCACTTCCTCCCAGAACCAATCATAGTGGAAGGAAAGGCAACTACCATATAGCTTTTACTTGTTTTCATATTCATTCAGATCGCGTGTCTCAGGTCAAGAAGTCCTAGTGTAGCCCTGAACTCTAGTTCAAGTAAACCTAAGTGAATTGTGACCGTTCCTACTCTTCAGTAGAGTCTATTTTGTGAACATGCCTTATGATCAGTTTTGTAGTAGGTCACAGTTCTGGCCACATGTAATGGTCCTGATAAGTGTTATGGTACATTTAATTCCACTTGAGGGGCAGGACAACAGCCATTAGAATTGCCTGCTTTGCTGTAAGGGCTTCCATTGAGAAGTTTCAGACCAAAATTTAGGTTTTATGAGAAGACTTTTCCCCAGTCATGAGTCTGCATTTAAAATTTAAATACATATAATACAGTTGAACCCCCTTTATGCTAGGGTACAAGAATCTAAGAATCAAATTGGCCTGTTTATATGTAGCATTAACGTAGTGAAGAGGAAAATGTGAGAAATGGACTAAATGAAGAAAAAGAAAACTGGAAGTTGATATTTGTTTCTACTTTTTTATGGTATTTGTTAAGCACTTACTCTGTGCCAGGCACTGTACAAAGTACTGGAGTAGATACCAGATAATTGGGTTAGACACAGTCCCTGTCCCACATAGGGCTTAAAGTCTTAGTCCCCATTTTACAGATGAGGTAAATGAAGCACAGAGAAGTGAAGTGATTTTCTCAAGGTCAAACAGCAAATAAGTGGAGGAACCGGAATTAGAATCCAGCTCCTCTGACTCCCAGATCTGTGCTCTTTCCATTAGGCCATTTTGCTTCTTCTCTTAAAAATCTTTTCGATGGAAACATGCTGTGTTGTCCAGCTATAAAACTCAGACACTAGCATCCAAATATTTTAATTTTAATTTAATCCAAGTATTTAATCCTATTTAAACCCAGGGAGGATCTGCATTATAGTAGCTGTTTAGAGTCCAGATGTACTGCAGTGCAGTCTGTTTATTTAGCTCTGCTCCTGGAGCTTAGAGGTGGAAATACAAGTCCAGTTATAAGAGACTCAGGAAAACTAAAGATTGGGGTGGTGGACAAGCGGACTGTAATTGGGAGGGAAAACAACCCTTTATTGGGTGTCACAGTGCTAGGTACGGAGTGGACTAGGCAATGGGCATGGTGAAAATTTTAGGAAAGTTAATACTTTTGTCAAATGCTTGGTATTGGTGGCCTTTCTCAGAACGTCCAAATAGATGGGTAAGCACCCAGGTTTAAAATTGAATCCATGTTGATGTTTTTGGACTACTCTTGCTTGGAGGGCTGATTTAGGTGACCTCTTAAGGTACTCTTTTCCATCATTTCTAAATTATACCAGCAGGTTCTAACCAGCCTGTTAATAACCTGCATTATCAAGTGGGAGGAAGCAAGGACATGAAAATTGAAATCTAGAGAACCAAAATGCTCAAATTTATTCATGAGAAAAGTGTGAAAAATTCCCTTACAAATGGAGCATTACATTTTATGAATTGGGACCTCAAGCAATCAGGATCACAATTAAAGGAAATGTCTCTGAAATAACAGTATTTGTGATTTATTCCCATGTACTTCATCTCAAGCTAATTATCTTCCTCAAAGTGAAAAGTAAAATGGCTTAATCTGTTTTTGAAGTTCACCTCATCAAATTAGGCAGGAAGGGGTGATATATGTTCAGCTCCCTACCTACAAAACCTGAATGTCACAATTATTAAAAAGTAATCACATCTTTTTTTATAATATTTTACTTTTTGACAAACTTCACCATTTCCCTATTCCTGAGAGACTTACAATTGTTATAACTCTCTAAAGAGACAGGTTTGAGTACCACCAAGTTGGTTGCTTCATTTTAAAGTTAAGAAAAGGAAATTAAAGCTTTAACTTAACTGTGTGACTTTTACATAAAATGTATACTACGTGCATATGTTTTATAGATAGAGAAAAAGAGGGAGAATATTTGAGGTAAAGATTGAAAGCATTTGGGAAAAATAATAAAGCAGCAGTACCAATTCAAGGTATTTTTTCATTGTTGTAATTGTTGCTGCTGCTGTGGTGGTGGTCGTTGCTGCTGCTCTATAATGGTTACATTTCTCCATGTTCCACTCTGAGCTACACTTTCTCCATTCAGTCTATGGAAAGGTTAAGTTGGAGTGACAGGTCACACTAGGAATCCCAGATACCATGGAGACTGTGACCCATCCTAAGGCAAGCCAGGTACATAACTGACACAAACAAACTCCTTAGACCTTGGAGTTTGAAACATTGAACTTAGGAGTAGTTAGTTACTTCAGGTCATAGAATAAAGATGAATCCCAATCTGGCACTAACATTGATAGTTTATGTTAGGTGAAAATGAACATCCATCATCAATCGTCTTTATTGAGCGCTTACTGTGTGCAGAGCACTGTACTAAGCGCTTGGGAAGTACAAGTTGGCAACATATACAGACAGTCCCTACCCAACAGTGGGCTCACAGTCTAAAAGGGGGAGACAGAGAACAAAACCAAACATACTAACAAAATAAAATAAATGGAATAGATATGTACAAGATAAATAAATAAATAGAGTAACAAATATGTACAAACATATATACATATATACAGGTGCAGTGGGGAAGGGAAGGAGGTAAGATGGTGGGGATGGAGAGGGGGACGAGGGGGAGAGGAAGGAAGGGGCTCAGTCTGGGAAGGCCTCCTGGAGTAGGTGAGCTCTCAGTAGGGCCTTGAAGGGAGGAAGAGAGCTAGCTTGGCAGATGGGCAGAGGGAGGGCATTCCAGGCCCGGGGGATGACGTGGGCCAGGGGTCGATGGCGGGACAGGCGAGAACGAGGTACGGTGAGGAGATTAGCAGCAGAGGAGCGGAGGGTGCGGGGTGGGCTGTAGAAGGAGAGAAGGGAGGTGAGGTAGGAGGGGGCGAGGTGATGGAGAGCCTTGAAGCCCAGGGTGAGGAGTTTCTGCCTGATGTGCAGATTGATTGGTAGTCACTGGTAGCCATGGTCACGGGACCCATCAGACAAGAAATAGGTGGGGATACAGAAGCGTGAACCAAGTGGCAGTGTACTGGGACTCACTGGGTTTGGGAGAAGTGGTGATGATGGGACTTTTTCTTGAGTCTCCTAATGCTAGTAGGGAGTGAGTCAGTTGTAAAATGATCACACGTTCTCAGCTGCCTCTTAAAGTCTTTTGCGATCTGGGAATTTAAGTGATGTTGTTCAACATCCCAATACCCGTTCATGTGCCTGAGGAGAATTACATTGACTGTAGGATTGTGAACATCTGCAAGCAGCTTGGTGTAATGGATCCAGCATGGAACTGGGAGTCAGACGGTCATGGGTTCTAATACTGGCTTCACCACTTGTCTGCCATGTGACCTTGGGCAAGTCACATCAACCCTATGTGCCTCAGTTACCTCATCTGTAAAATGGGGATTGAGAATGAGCCCCAAGTGGGACAGGGACTGTGTCCAACTCTATTTGCTTGTTTCCACCCCAGCGTTTAGCATGGTATCTGGTGTACACAGTAAGCACTTAAACACCACAATTATTGTTTCCAAGTGTGCATATGACCTTAGCTTGCATGGGACATGGGACAGCAAAGCTCAGTTATTATTATCATCATTATGACATTTATTAAGCACTTACTACATCCCAAGTACTACTAAGCACTAAGGTAGATACAAGATAATCAGCTTGGACACCGTCCCTGTCCCACATGGTACTCACCATCTAAGTAGGAGGGAATATTTCTATTTACATAGGTGTCTCGCCCTCTAGACTGTAAACTCCTTGTATGCAAGGAACAGGAGTTCTACCAGAGAAGCAGCATGGCTCAGGGGAAAGAGCCCGGGCTCTGGAGTCAAAGGTCATGGGTTCAAATCCAGGCTCTGTCAATTGTCAGCTGTGTGACTTTGGGCAAGTCACTTAACTTCTCTGTGCCTCAGTTCCCTCATCTGTAAAATGGGGATTAAGACTGTGAGCTCCATGTGGGACAACCTGTACACCTTGTAACCTCCCCAGCGCTTAGAACAGTGCTTTGCACATAGTAAGTGCTTAATAAATGCCATCATTATTACCAACTCTATTATACTGTACTCTCCCAAGCATTTAGTACAGTGCTGTGCACACAGTAGATGCTCAATACATACGATTGATTAAATGATTGATCAATTATCTTAGATCCTTAGGGAAATTTCCAGATTTTCAGTAGGCACTAGGAAGACTAAGCAATTGTTTGCTAACCATAGGGAAAACTAGACTGTGAGCCCGTTGTTGGGTATGAACCGTCCCTATATGTTGCCATCTTGTACTTCCCAAGCACTTAGTACAGTGCTCTGCAGACAGTAAGTGCTCAATAAATATGATTGAATGAATGATTGAAAAGAAAATAATAATAATAATAGTAATAATAATGGCATTTATTAAGCACTTACTATGTGCAAAGCACTGTTTTAAGCGCTGGGGCAGTTACAAAGTGATCAGGTTGTCCCACGGGGGGCTCGCTGTCAATCCCCATTTTACAGGTGAGGTAACTGAGGCACAGAGAAGTTGAGTGACTTGCCCAAAGTCACACAGCTGACAAGTGGCAGAGCTGGGATTTGAACCCATGACCTCTGACTCCAAAGCCCGTGCTCTTTAAATTGAGCCACGCTGCTTCTCGAGCTGGAGCTATTTTCACCAAGAGCTTCCCCCAAGGAAAACAATACTCAGATCAATCAATCGTATTTATTGAGCACTTACTGGTGCAGAGCACTGTACTAAGCACATGGGAGAGTACAATACAAAAGAATTGGTAGACACATCCCCTGCTCACAATAAGTTCACAGTCTAGATGGCAAGCTCACATGTAGCCAAAAGCTATCTGTATTTTTATTTGACTCCACTTGTATTTTGTTTCTCATGAGTCAAAGTAATAATTTTCCTCACACTTCTATGCTTATGGTACACTTTATGGCTTGTTTCTAAAAGTCTATTTTCCTCCAGATTATATTGTGCAGATATGCATGCAGCCTTCACTGTGCCTGCACTGTCCACTTGTTGTTGGACACTGAGGCTTCATTTGAATGCAAGTACTCATACTGTTTGACGGGGATTTCCTATTTGGCAATGTCTTTTGTGATTTATAACCCACCATTCTGCAACTCCTATGAACTACCTTTTTCTTCCCTGTCCATGTCCTGGTGACTCGACTACCAAACAGGACTACGGCTTTGGAGAGAAGAAAACCTCTAACACCCAACTCCTCTCCTTCTTTCCTCTTTTATTTTTAATGACATTTGTTAAGTGCTTACTATATGCCCGGCACTGTGCTAAGCGCTGGGCTAGATACAAGCTATCAAGTTGGACACAGTCCATGTCCCACATGGGGCTCACAGTTTTAATCCCCATTCTATAGATGAGGTAGCTGAGACACAGAGAAGTTAAATGACTTGCCCAAGGTCGTGCAGCAGACAGGTGGCAGAGGTGGGATTAGAACCCAGATCCTTTGACTCCCAGGTCCATGTCTTTTCCACTAGGCTATGCTGTTTCTCCTGGACTAAGTCATATAAAGCACTCAGATGCATAGCATTTGGACTGAACCAGCCACCAACCCAGAATTTAACCTCAAAGGGATGAAAGCTTGAAATCTCCTATTGGAACCCTGGCTGAAAACTGCCCAAGGCTCCGAGTGAGGGGGTCTGATGTACATGAAGAAACATGTGACCAAAGTGTGAGTGAACCTTTCCCTCTCATGGTCCCTACCATGTTCACCACACCCATGCTCTCTTCTCCTGCCACCTCTGCTGGTTTTAGGGGTATGAAAAGCAGGTGGTCACCTGAGGCAGTCCTCTCTGGGCCAATATTCACTCACTCAAACTTGGCAGCCCCTTACTTAGCTTGACTCTAAATAATAGTGAGTGAGGGAATGTGAGCAATTAGTCTTCTGGTGACCACAGCAAATCCCAACAAGCAGGCATTTAGGGGTCCCTGGCTAGGTAGTGTGAGAAGAGGGTTGTAAGAAACAAGCCCTAGAAATCACCACCTTGCAGAGCAGTAATTCCTCCTTTTAAATCCTCTCTTGTTGAAAGGCATAGTGAATAGGGTACGGGACTGGGAGTCAGACGGCTATGGGTTCTAATCCCAACTCTGCCAGATGTCTGCTGTATGACCTTGAGGAAATCACTTCACTTCTCTGGGCCGCGGTTCCCTCATCAGTAAAATGGGGATTGAGACTGTGAGCCCCACGTGGGACAGGGAATAGATCCAACCCAATTTGCTTGTGTACACCCCAGTGCTTAGTACAGTTCCTGGCACACAGTAAGCGCTTAACAAATACCATAATTTATTATTATTATTATTATTATTATTATTAAAGGGGGGCTGCTAAACTTCTAGTATTGGCCCTGCCTACTCATCCACACCCTCAGGATGGCACCTGGAGAGTTTCCAGTACTCTATCAGTCTTGGCTATGGGAAAGAGAGTCAAGCAGAGGCATACCCATTCCATTCCTAGCTTGGGCAGTGGCTAGTGAGTGGCAGGCAATCTGCTACAAATCAAATCTCACCTGTGCTGGGCAGCAGTGGCATGAGAGAGCGTGGAGGGAGGAGACTCAGGTTGACTGCGCTGAAGAAGACAATGGTAAACCAGTTCCAAATTTTTACCAAGAAGATTTTATGGATACACTGGCAGAACGATTGCAGATGTTGATAGGGCATTCTGGAAGAGATGTGTCCATGGAGTTGCTATGGGTCAGAGATGACTCGACAACATAAGACTAGACCCAACCCCAACCTCCCCTCATCCTGCTACCAATACCTCATCTCTGTTCAGGACCATCTCTGGTGTAGGGCCAATATCATTCCAATTGCCTAAAATGCCTTCCTGTCCCTCAGTAAGTCAGTCAATCATATTTTTTGAGCACTTACTGTTTGCATAGCACTGTACTAAGCACTTGGGAGAATACAATAAAACAATAGACAGACATATTCCCTGCCCACAACGTTCTCTCATTCTCCTGTGCTTAATTTGTGCCCCGGCTTTCAAAAGCTCAGTAGTACATCTCTACAGGAAAGTGTTCCCAGTCCCAACTCTTCTAGGCTGGTTGTTTAAGTTGGTTAACTTTTATCTACCCAAGCACATAAAACAGTGCTTGACATGTAGTAAGTGCTTTAACCAATACCATAGATAAAGGAATTAAACTAATAAAAGTAAAAATGAATATTACCCCGTATTCATTCTGCAAGTTACTGAGTCATATAAGAGGTCCAAATAGCTGAAATGCAACATTCCACTTCTGTTTACAGGCCACCATGTTGCCCCAGGTGTTGCTTCACACAGCAATCTACCTCTCAATGTATAATACATGTTCAGAAACCCATTCCCTTCCCCTTTCCCCTGGTACTATCACCTGGGGAGAGGATACATTTATTATAATATAGTGTCAAGGGCAGCCAAAAGGTTGAGGAGGTTTAGAATAGAGTCCCTTAGATTTTTCAATAAATCCTGTTGGTTCTGATAATCACTATTGTCATCAATGGTATTTATGAGCACTTACTGTGTGCAGAGCACTGTACTAAGTACTTGGGAGAGTACAATACAACAGAGTTGGTAGACACGTTCCCTGCCCACAATGAGCTTACAGTCTAGATAGGGAGACAGGCATTAAGATAAAGAAATAATTTATTATATATAATTTATGGACATGTACATTTGAAGTGATACTGATATTGATGACCCAGCCTATTCTTTGAAGTCATAAATTCCTTCCCCACCAATCCCCACTCCCACCCTAGTTCCTAGTCTCAGGTATTGCTGAAGGATCCGATCAGGACTAGCTTAGGAGAGCTGACTGGCCAGAGATGGCTATGAATCTTACTGGGCCTATGTCTTTGCTACCTTTGAAGCAACCAGTATCACTACAAGGAGAATAGTGTTGGCAATGATACAATCCAATGTCCAGCTCATCCAGAAACAGTAAAATGTCATGGAATACAAAGCTTGCTGGTCTTGTTGAAGGGGGTATCACATTCTGCTGATAATAGTCTTGAAAGAGTGATTTAATCCATTCCAAGGAAGGAACTGAATCTGAGCACTTCACCCCCACGTCCTTCCCTCCAAGGAGTTCTCTCTTTCTTCCTCTCCTGTTTCCACCTTGCTTCTCCCTTCCCTGTACCTCAATTTGTTCATTTTCAGGAATTTAGTTGCACCTACCCTCACAATATAGGTGGTCATGAGTGGTGGGTGGGAGAATGATTGTTAGAGTAGGTCCGTCTGTCTCAAGAAGAGCTTTCCACCCAGAATTGTGCAGTGAATTTTCCCCCAGACAGTTTGGCTAATTATTATTATAATAATAATGGTATTTGTTAAGCACTTACTATGTGCCAAGCACTGTTCTAAGCACTACAATAGATACAGGGGGGTAATCAGGTTGTCCCACGTGGGGCTCACACTTTTAATCCCCATTTTACAGATGAGGTATCTGAGGCACAGAGAAGTTAAGTGACTTGCCCAAGGCCACACAGCAGACAAGTGGCAGAGCTGGGATTGGAACCCATGGCCTCTGACTCCCAAACCCGAGCTCTTTCCATTAAACCACACTGCTTCTCTAATTATTATTAGGAAACAAGAGAACCACCTTTTTCCCAGTGCCAACCATAGGACTTCTTTGGTATATCAGCAAGAAGAGATGGTGAGGGTTGAAGAAATGGTGGGATAAAGATAAGGGGGAAAGAAGCCTGGCAGGTGGGTAGCAGGAAATAATATTTAGTGTCCACCTCCCTCAAATCCCTAGTTTGAAGTGCCAAAGAGTGGGCTATGGATATTTGAGTTTTCATTAGAGAAGCAGCGTGGCTCAGTGGAAAGACCCCGGGCTTGGGAGTCGGAAGTCATGGGTTCTAATCCCAGCTCCACCAATTGTCAGCTGTGTGACTTCGGGCAAGTTACTTCACTTCTCTGTGCCTCAGTTCCCTCATCTGGAAAATAGGGATGAAGACTGTGAGCCCCATGTGGGACAACCTGATTACCTTGTATCTACCCCAGTGCTTAGAACAGTGTTTTGCACATAGTAAGCACTTAACAAATGCCATTATTGTTATCTGCCTTCCCTCCCACTGCAATACTTCTCCATCTATGCAGCATTCCACTGAGCAGGTAGGACACTCTGCCTTTCACAGGCCATGGAAGTGGCAAGCATTCTTTCTGCCTATCTGTGTATCTGTGTATCAGTCTCTTTTGCAGGCTCCTCCTCCCCCTCCCATCCCCTTACTGTGGGGGTTCCCCAAGGTTCAGTGCTTGGTCCCCTTCTGTTCTCGATCTACACTCACTCCCTTGGTGAACTCATTCGCTCCCACGGCTTCAACTATCATCTCTACGCTGATGACACCCAGATCTACATCTCTGCCCCTGCTCTCTCCCCCTCTCTCCAGGCTCGTATCTCCTCCTGCCTTCAGGACATCTCCATCTGGATGTCCGCCCGCCACCTAAAACTCAACATGTCCAAGACTGAACTCCTTGTCTTCCCTCCCAAGCCCTGCCCTCTCCCTGACTTTCCCATCTCTGTTGTCAGCACTACCAACCTTCCCGTCTCACAAGCCCGCAACCTTGGTGTCATCCTCGACTCCACTCTCTCATTCACCCCTCACATCCAAGCCGTCACCAAAACCTGCCGGTCTCAGCTCTGCAACATTGCCAAGATCCGCCCTTTCCTCTCCATCCCAACCACTACCCTGCTCGTTCAAGCTCTCATCCTATCCCGTCTGGATTACTGCATCAGCCTTCTCTCTGATCTCCCATCCTCGTGTCTCTCCCCACTTCAATCCATACTTCATGCTGCTGCCCGGATTGTCTTTGTCCAGAAACGCTCTGGGCATGTTAGTCCCCTCCTCAAAAATTTCCAGTGGCTACCAATCAATCTGCGCATCAGGCAGAAACTCCTCACCCTGGGCTTCAAGGCTCTCCATCACCTTGCCCCCTCCTACCTCACCTCCCTTCTCTCCTTCTACAGCCCACCCCGCACCCTCCGCTCCTCTGCCGCTAATCTCCTCAGCGTGCCTCGTTCTCGCCTGTCCCGCCATCGACTCCCAGCCCACGTCATCCCCCGGGCCTGGAATGCCCTCCCTCTGCCCATCCGCCAAGCTAGCTCACTTCCTCCCTTCAAGGCCCTACTGAGAGCTCACCTCCTCCAGGAGGCCTTCCCAGATGGAGCCCCTTCCTTCCTCTCCCCCTCGTCCCCCTCTCCATCCCCCCCATCTTACCTCCTTCCCTTCCCCACAGCACCTGTATATATGTATGTTTGTACATATTTATTACTCTATTTATTTATTTATTTATCTTACTTGTACATATCTATTCTATTTATTTTATTTTGTTAGTATGTTTGGTTTTATTCTCTGTCTCCCCCTTCTAGACTGTGAGCCCGCTGTTGGGTAGGGACTGTCTCTATGTGTTGCCAACTTGTACTTCCCAAGCGCTTAGTACAGTGCTCTGCACACAGTAAGCGCTCAATAAATATGATTGATTGATTAATTGATATCTTATATAATATGTTGTATGTGCATTGCAGTTGAGCACAATCTAGTAGGAATTACTTAAAAGCAATTGAGTGTTCTCTCCCCTTGTATGCTTGAGTGTTTTACCCTATAAAAACCTGGCCCACAATCAATATATTCATCCCTAGCAATAACATTTTCTTTAGCAACCCACTGATTCATCTTATGGTAATAATGATAATAATGATAATAATAATACTTATTAAGTGCTTACTATATGCCCAGCACCGCACTAAGAGCTGGAGTAGATAAAAGATGCACGATAATCAGGTTGGACCCAGTCCCTTTCCTGCATAAGGCTCAACAGTCTAAGAAGGAGGAAATTATCTTGTGAATCAAGAGTCAATTTTAAACTCCTAAAAAACCTGAGGAAAGAAAGCTGTCAGGAGCTTGAGTTTAAAAATCACAGGCTAAATGGTCCACTTTAAAAATGGTCTATATACGGAAAATTATTTAAAGATTGAACTTGGGGAAGTAAACTTATTCAGCCAAGTAATCTAGGATAAGTAAAGCTTCAGAGGTTTTTTTCTTTAATTCTTTTTCCAATGATGGGAACAATGCTGAAGAGAATTCAAAATGACCCCTACTGAAGACTTGACTCCAGTAAATTAATAGTCAATTTACTTGGCAGAAACAGTTTGACTAAAGGCTTGACTTTATAATACAAGGCAAATACCACTGTGAATTGGGAGAATTTCCATAAAGCTATTTGTGAATCCTCCCTATGTCCACCTAAGGAGTCGATTAATGGTAATAAACTCTTAGGTAGAAGGGGCTTTTGGTAATTAAAGGCATAAAAGATTTGATTGAAAGCTGGAGGTACTGGTATCTCCAGAACATATGACTTGGTCATACAATCACTGCAGCTGGAGAATTATTTCTTTCTCACCCTTTAGCTTGAAAACCTACATGTTTGTAAATCAAGATTAATGAGAACAACAACAGTTATCTGCACCTGCTCATAAATCTATTTGGTCTAGTATGTTTTGACAGAATGAATATAGTCTATGTACAACCCAGTATATACAGGCCTCTTTTTCCAGTTTTCAACAGGCCCAAAATGGAAAAGTACCAGCAGACTGACTTACTCTACATTATTTTTTTTATTACAGACTATTTTATTTAGTAAACACATATCCAATTTCTTTATACTTCAAACTTGAGCATTATTTATGGTTAAAATCTATTTCTGTTTAATTATGTATTTTCTATCAGCATGGAAATACATTTTTCTGATGAATGGAAGTTTACATGTTAAAAAATTAAAATTCTATATGTGCAGTTTGCCTTTGCAAGAGTAATACTGAAAAGTTATCTTTGTAATATCCCTGGTGCCTAGAAAAGATTTACAGGATTTGAGTATGGGGAGAATTTTTCAGGAATAAGTACTAGAACACTGCTGTGCAGTAAGATAAAAGAGTACTTATATTCACTTTATGAAAAGATAACACTAAAGGGCAATATGAACATATGTCATGTCTCTCCACCTCACATGACATTTACATATTTATATATATAAATATTCTTTCAGAAACTGAGTTGTCCAGTTAGCTAGTCACTTTAAGTACTGTCATCTGTATCACTTCAGGAATTGGCTATTTTGGTCCTCAAAGTGACATATCTGCTGCTTGATTAAATTACCATGGCTCAATTGGCTCAGTTTCCATGGGGCCTGAGAAATGTGTGTCCTGATATGGTCAGATCTACTGGTCTTCCCAAATACAAACATACATATCAGGCAAGTTCCAATTTTTTTTTAATATTTGTTAAGGGCTTACTGTGTGCCAGGCTCTGTATTAAGAACTGGGGTAGATACAGGATAATCAGAGTGGACACAGTCCCTGTCCCTTATAGAGCTCACAGTCGAATCCCAATTTTACAGATGAGGTAACTGAGGCACAGAGAAGTTAAGTGACTTGCCCAAGGTCACATAGCAGGCCAATAGAATTAGAATCCTTGTCCTTTGCCTCCCAGGCCCATGCTCCGTCCACTAGGCCATGCTACTTCTCAATTTTCCCCAAAACAGTTTGGATAAATTTTAAACATCTTAAAAGTCATATGATAGTCTAGTCCTTGTCATCCAGCCTAATGGTTCCTGCCCTTCTAATTTATTGTGATTTGATCATGAACGGAATCAATAAAATGACAGTGACATTTGTGAATGAAAATACACCACATTACAATTTCTGCAAAACCGTGCTTATAGCTTTGAACTTTAAAGTCAAGTGAGTTCACATAGCTCCCATAGAGATCAATGCCTATGCACTTCCTTTCAAGAATTCTAGTTTTCCTTGCCTGTGATTTCCAATGGTTTCAGTACAAAACACAATGTGCTGGTCTATAAAAATTAAATCACAGTGCATCTTACACAGGGTTGGCCTCAGGAATTTGTCCACTCCAGGTGGTGGCATTTTTTTTTGCTTTGGACAGCCCCACATGACTAATAATATCACACCACTATGCATAAGCAGGGCTACATGTAGCATTATTCATTTGTGTCATCCTTCTCCTCCCTTCCATTTGTTTTCTTTGGCCTTGTCCAGTACCAGGTTCCCTTCCTTCTGCTTCTGTCATGGGCACCTGGAGAGTGAGCAGTTCCCTGCTGCAATACACCCTTCTAGCTGGTTTATCTACATGGGTCTTGGGCAATCTTGGCCACCCACTAGACTCTCTGGTAAGAGCATAGAGTGGGGGCATAGAGTCAGAGGGAAGCACGCCACAGAGCAGTAGCTCAGCGCCCCCCACTCTCCAGCAAAGTGCAGTGTGGCTTAGCTGTCCCTGCCACTACCCACCACATGCAGAGCTCCCAGGCTGTGGGCAAAGATTCTTTCCCCTTGGGAGAATAGGCCACAAGTCACCACAACCCCAGCACAACCCACAGGGCATCAGGAGTACTCGCTTCCAATCTCACCACCAGGGCAGCTTTGGGACTCTCTAGGATTTGTTCAGCTTTAGGGACAAAGCTGGGACAGAATGGACACCAAGCCTTCTGTTCCCCTTGCCCTCAGGCTTGGGCTCCATGGCAGAGAAGTGAGCCCCTGGCTGCTTCTACCCCAGAACCCCATGCATGAGTCTCTGCTGCCATGGGGCATCCCCTGGCTGACTTGGCAATTTTTCCCCCATACTCCTTCCCCTCCCAGGCTCCAAATCATGGTCTGGATTGCACTCCACAGTGTGGGGAGGGAAATCCAAGCCCTGTTGTCATCCCCGTGGTCTGGGGTGGGCCCCATAGCAAGGAGAGGGGACTCCAAGCTGCCACTGCCATGGAGCTGATGCCACCCTTTCCCTTACCCTGTCCCCTCTCACCTGTGGCACACCTGAAGGCCTGAGCCACCGCTGCTTTGGAGCGCCTCCGTGGTATTCAGCAGCATTTCTGTGCATATGTGCAGCATCTCCTAACCCCCTACCAGTCCTGGGGACTGTCTCCACTGTCTGACCAGCTCAAATGGCCCAGGACCAGCGGACACCTTCCCACACACACGCCGACACTTCAGGTCATGGCATGTCCCTCAACTCCTGCCCCAGAGCGCAGCCCACAGTGGCTCCTTGAGCTGCTTCCACCACAGGACACCTCCAACCCCCACCCCATCACAGCTCGGGATCAACCCTAGTGCTCCATAAACTTCCCCAGTGTCTTGGTATTTGGAGCGTGCTCCCCATTCTCCTGTCTCCCCTAAGGCCACATGGCCTCAAGATGGCAGATCAGGATACGAGTTGGAGTTCCACAGACAATTGGAGGAGGGACTAAAAGCAATGAATTAGTACCACAGGAGATCCAAAGATGCCAACTTCCTGCTCAACCACCAATGAGAAGCCACAGAACCCAACTGACAGCACAGGGACAAATGAGGGTTTAGTCCCATGGGAGCATCTTCAGAAGGGCCAAGAGGACCCGACTGTGTCAGCCAACGGGGGGGGGGGCTTGTGCAAATGAAAGGATGTGTTAAAACCACACCCATGTAAATTGCCCACGCTCAGTACCAGGACTGGCGGCCAAGTACTGAGCCCTCGTGAGAAGGAGTGAAATTGAAGAAGCCACTTAGAGCAAGCTTTTGTCTCTGTGTTCTCTGCACTACACCTCTTTGGGAGTGGGAACACCGGCCACCTTCCTCTCAGGTCCTCCTAGCTGCAGCTCACGTCAGGCCATGCGTGCAGTCCAGGGTCCCTTCCAGGGCCCTCTACAGCCACTTGCTTGCACCTCACAGATCTCTGGTCTCTCTGAGGCTGCTGGGTTAGCTCAATACAATGCTGCCCACCCACCAGCCCCATACGTATAATTGTGGTATTTGTTAAGGCCTTACTATGTGCCAGGAACTGTACTAAGCACTGGGATGGGTCCAAGCTAATTGGATTGGACACAGTCCCTGTCCCACTTGAGGCTCACAATCTTAATCCTCATTTTTCAGATGAGGTGACTGAAATAAGTGACTTGTCCAAGGTCACACAGCAGACAAGTGGCAGGGCCAGGATTACAATTATTTTGATGGTATTTGTTAAGCACTTACTATATGTCAAGCACTGTTGTAAGCATGGGGTAGATACGAACTAATCAGGTTGGACACAGTCCCCGCCCCACATAGGGTTTACAGTCTTAATCCCCATTTTACAGATGAGGTAACTGAGGCCCAGAGAAGTTAAATGACTTGCCCAAGGTCACACAGCCGACAGTGGCCAAGTCAGGATTAGAACCCAGGTCCTTTTGACTCCCAGGCCCTTGTTCTACCCATTATGCCATGTTGTTTCCCTTAAGCATTACAGTCTTACAACCCGCTTCCAGCAGCCTCTAGAGCCCACAAAGGTGGGAGAGAAGATGGGTGAAGGAAATCAATCCCATGGCTCCCTGGTGTTCAGACAAATTAATACATTTTAAAATATTTTCATATAGAATTTTTATTTGACATTTTTATTTATATGGTGGAGTAGCTTAGGAGAGGAGGGGGGAGCAAAGGATCAGTGGAGAACTACAACCTTCCCAAGATGGAGGTGACACATGTCCAATGTCAGAGGGTTGGGTCCAGTGAGGACTATGACTGTCTGTCAGGTGCAGAACCACCCTGTCCGGGATCATTTGAGGTTGCACACATGTGGCTGCCATCTTGGGAAGATCTGATTTGTCCATTTTCTTGGGGAGGTATGGTAAGGCTGCCATTTTGGAAAGGTACTAAATGGCCACTATCTGGAGAAGGTCAGAAGGCATGCAGTCTCTCCAATGAGCTGCGCTGTGATGGCTCCTCATTAAAGGAACATCATAGGGAGGCAGTGTGGTCTCTTGGAAAGAGCATGGGCCTTGGAATCAGGACAGACCTGTTCTACTGCTAACTATAACATGAGCCTGCTGTGTGACCTCGGGCAAGATAATAATCATCATCATAATAATGATATGATATATATTATGATTATGCTTACATTATTATTATATTATAATATTATGATTATATATTATGCGTACTATGTGTCAAACACTGTACAAAGCACTGTAAAATGTGGAGCTCACCATCTAATGGGGAGAGAGAACAGATATTGAATCCCCATTTTACAGATTACGAAACCAAGGCACCGAAAAGTCAAGTGACATCCTCAAGGTCACAGAGCAGGCAAATGGCAGAGCCAGGATTACAACCCAGTCCTCTGACTCCAAGGCCTATGCTCTTCCCATAATCCATCCTGCTTCATGCAGGATGTCTCTAGTTTCCTCATCTGTTAAATGGGAATAAAACACCTGTTTTCCTTCCTTCTTAGGCTGTGAGCCCTATGAGGGACAGGAACCAAGTTCAATCTGATTAAATTGTTTCTACCCCAGCATTTAGCACAGTAATTAGTGTTACCCAGGCTGGTAGTTTCTTCCCTGGGTGACATCCTGCCTGATGTTGAGGGTAGCAAGGACCATCTGCCTGAGCTTGTTCTGGCTGTGCTGTCAGGAGGAGCTCAGGATCCCAGCCAGGAGCAAGTCTGCAGTGGCTGGGGGGGGGGCGGAGAAGCAGGGAGTTTCAGCTTTCCTGGTATGTAGATGAGCAGCAGGAACAGTGGGAGTGGGAGGGAGGGCACAGGGTGGCTTGATTTCCGCAGGTTCCGGGATGTGGGCGAGTGGTGACAGGGGAGGGAAGCACTGGAACTGGGACATGGGCAGGAGTGGGAACAGGCATGCTCACCATGCAGAGAGCTTGGGCTGCCATTGCCACAGGATTGATGTCCCCTGCCCCCTTTCCTCAGAAATTGGAGCCCTGGTTCCAGCCCCGCTATTCCCCTGCCCCTCATGTTCTGAAGTAGAGCAGTGGGTGTAGCTTAGCCTGACCATCCCCAGGTATCTCCTCCCTGATCCCCCAAACACTGCCAGCACTCAGCCCAGTGACTGAGGAGACCCATTCTCCACCAGGGGTCCAACCCTGGCACCTCACCTATAATATAATAATTATGGTATTGTATTAAGCACTCAGTATGTGCCAGGCACTGTACTAAGAGCTGAGGTGGATAAAAACAAATCAATTCCTTAATTCACTAACAGCATTCTCATCAAAAGACATAATGAAAACACACATTATAGAAGAACTGTGTCTATAATAGTGAACCTTCCTACACTGGTAGAAGAACTGATGTTTTACATTCACGGACTCTATCAAAGCAAAAGCATTACAGAAAATGCAAACAGGATCAAAAGCCAAGAGAAAGAAGGTAACTCTTCCTCAGTTCACCAGAAATAAGGCAATGATCATCATAACTTCATTGAATGGGAATGGAGGAAATGGAAGATAATAGGATAGCCAAGCAATGCTCAAGGATGAATTGAAATGGGATACACACAAGCAGGGAAAGTTGAAAAAATGTTTTAAGGATATAGTGAAACACCATCTCAAACACTATGATAAAGCAGCACAAGGTTAAGAAAGGATAGTAGCAGACAGACCAACCTAACATAGGTAATCAGGAGATAATAATAACAATTATGGTATTTGTTAAGAGCTTACTATTTGTCAAGCACTGAACTAATCACTGGGGTAGATACAAGATGATCAGATCCCATATGGGGCTCACAGTCTAAGCAGAAGGGAGAACTGGTATTGAGTCCCCATTTTGTAGTTGAGGGAACTAAGGCACAGAGAAGTGAATTGACTTGTCCAAGATCATACAGCAGACCTGTTGTGGAGCCAGAATTAGAACACTTAGAACACAGGTCCTCTGACTCCCAGGAACATCCTCTTTCCACTATGAAATAGGGTTGCTATTCTTGAGAAGAGGCTTTGGAAAGGTTGGGGTACCAAGCAACAAACTCTAAAAGGTGATGGGCACTGTAGTAGTGTAGTAGCAGCATTTGTTGAGTACTCACTGAGTATATGGTGCATTAAACTAAGCATTTGGGAAGTACAAAACAAACTAGTGATACATTCCCTTCCCACAAGTAGCTTACACTCTAATGGGAGCACGATAGACATAGAAGCATTTACAAACAGAGTAATCAAAATAACTGAATGCATAGAAAACAGTGCCTGGCACATAGTGATTACTTAATAATTGATTGATCACACATCCTTTAGCAGTTAGGTTTATGAAGCAATCCTAGAACATATGTACATAGTGATCCATGTACACTACTTCTTAGTCACTTAAATCTTTTAAATCTACGTACCCACCAACATGCTTAGAACAGTGTAGAGTACATAGTAGGGACTCAAAAAATACTAATAAATGAGTGAATGTTTCTGCCCCTAGAACATGGAAAATCAGGTAGGATTTTGATGTCAATGTCAGAGTATGGATGGACCTTTGCTCAATCAATGGTATTTATTGAGTGCTTATTGTGTGCTGAGCACTGAACTAAGCAATTGGGAAAGTACAACAGAGTTGGTAGACATGTTCCTTGCCCACAAGGAACTTGTCTTCCATAGTAATGACAGAATTCATGTTCTGATGTCCCTGTCCCTGATCTTCCAAGTCCTGGAAGTTGATTCACACCCCTGAACTCCATACAACCTCTAGACAGCCTTCTAGACTGTGAACTCATTGAGGACAGGGAATGTGATTACAAACTGTGTAATATTTTACTCTCCCAAGTGCTTAGTATGGTGCTCTGCACACAGTAATCACTCAGTAAATACAATTGATTAATTGGCAACCTCCTCTACCACTTCATATTTAAGTTCAGAAACAGCATCAGACTCCTATATCTCTCTTTTTCAGGGTGACAATGGCAGTCTTATGCCTGAAAAGCCTAATTCATCTGTTCTTTCAGGATTTTTTTTCACAAAGACTACTATTGATTCACTAAGCCCAATTCTGTTTTTTGTAAAGTGCTCTGAAAGAAAGACCTATATTGAAAAACTATATATAAACAAAGCTTAGGCAGAGCTCTTCTCTGTTTTGCAAACTGAATATCCAAAGATGTCAAGTATTTACATAACTGAAGGAAAATTTGGTCAGTTCTTATTAGCATAAGTGAATTTACAACCGGACGTTTTGGAGAAAAACAGAATAGAGGCACCCTGAAAATGCTAAAGTGAATTCAAATTTTAGGAGGGCTGAAGTTTCAAATTCTAAACAGCTTCACCCCTTCCTTAATGATTGGTATTTCAGAGAAAGCTGTGGTAACACTATTAGAGAAAATTGCCCAAGTTTTCTGTTCAAAGAAAATTCTTTCCCTGTCATCATCATCATCAATCGTATTTATTGAGCGCTTACTATGTGCAGAGAGTCATCTCATCATCATGGGTGGTATCAACAGGGTGTCAATGCTAGAGTGTTTATGGGAATCGGGAGCCATTCCTCAGGAAAGGGAGAGGGAGGGAGAGAGGGAGAGGGAGAGGAGGAGGAGGAGGAGGAGGAGGAGGAGGAGAGAGAGAGAGAGAGAGAGAGACAGAGAGACAGAGAGAGAGACAGAGACAGAGAGAGAGAGAGAGAGAGAGAGAGAAAGAATGAACCCCAGAACCACTTGTGCTGAATAAAAGATAAAAGGTGCAAATGTCTGAGTGCTTGTGTTCATCACGATATTGAGCATGACAAAAGGCAGACAGGTTCTAGCTGCTGCATAAAATTTATCATGGAAGCCCGATTTACTAAACAGCTTCTAGAGTTAGTATCTACTGCCGTTAATTCTCAGCACTTACATCTATATGCTTATTCAATTGTACATTTAACTATTTATTTCCATTACTAGGTTTGTAAATACTTTTATGCCTGTCTCCTCAATTAGAATGTAATTCTCCCCCCTCTAGACTGTAAGCTCACTGTGGGCAGGGAATGTGTCTGTTTATTGTCATATTGTATTCTCCCAAGTGCTTAGTACAGGGCTCTGGAAACAGTAATCACTCAATAAATACAATTGAATGAATAAATAAACAAATCCCAGTGGGCAGGGAATGTGTCACTTTGCTTTTACTTGCCAAGAGCTTAGTACAGTGCAGTGCCCTGAGTGGGTGCTCATTAAATACAAAAATAATATAGTGACCTTGGTGCCTCTCCCTTCATTTTTCATGTGTCTGGTGCACTGCAACAATCATGTTTGCCATACCATGTTGTGATTGGAAGCCACATTATGATTCTAGGAGTGTTAGTTCAATGACTGTCTTCAGTACTCAGTCTAGGAGTGCTCTGGCTAAGATCTAGCTGGCAATAGAGAGTAATAAGATGGTTCAATAAATCCATAATTTTATCTTTCATCTTCCTTCTTGAAGATGGCAATTATGGTGGCATCTTTAAGACTCTAGTCAATCAATCCCTCAATGATATTTGTTGAAAGAATACAATATGATAGTCAGAAGATACAAACACTGCACACCTGTGTTCTAATCCCAACTCTGCCACTTGTCTGCTGTGTGACCTTGGGCAAGTCACTTAACTTCTCTGTGCCTCAATTCCCTCATCTGCAAAATGTGGATTTAATATCTGTTCTCCCTCCTACTTAGGCAATGAGCTCCACGTTGGACCTGAATATAATAATAATAATTGTGATATTGTTAAGCACTTACTATGTACCAAGCACTGATTATCTTGTATCTATCCCAGAACTTAGTACCATGCTTGGCATATAGTAAGTGCTTAACAAATACCACAGTTATTAAAGAAGCTTACAGTCTAGAGGGGGAGATAAACATTATAATAAATTACGGATAGGGGAAATGGGAGAGTATAGGGATATCAATAAATCAATCAATGGCATTTAGTGAGAGCTTACTATGTGTAGAGCACTATACTAAGCATTTGAGAGAGTACAATATAACAGAATTATTGGACACGTTCCCTGCCCACAGTGAGCTTACAATATAAAGTAGGAGACAGACATTACCGTGAATAAATAATTTATAATATATAACATAAAGATATGCACATAAGTGCTGTGTTGTTGGGGGTGGGGCGAATATCAAATGTCCAAAGGTTTCAGATCCGAATGCAATATGTACCTATACATGGATATGTACGGAAGTGCTCTGGCATTTCCTCAGAGGCCCATATGTTGAGGAAGAGTTTGTGTAAATGCCCAAATAAGGTGCCCCCACCATGCTTGTCCCCTCTCAGGGTCACACCTGGAGAGTTTCCAGTACTCTACCAGTCTCAATTATGGGAGGGAGAGTCAAGCAGAGGCATACACTTCCATTCCTAGCTTGGGCAGTGGCTAGCAAGTGGAAGGCAATCTGGTACGTCAAAACTCACCCATGCTGGGCAGCAGGGGCATGGGAGAGTGTCAGGGGCAGAGACTCAAGTTTACTGCATGGAAGGCGGCAATGGTAAACCACTTCCATATTTTTACCAAGAAAACTCTATGGATACACTACCAGAATGATTGCAGGTGGAGAGCAGGGCGTTCTGGGAGAGATGTGTCCATGGTGTCACTATGGGCCGGGAATGACTCGATGGCATAAGACAAGACAAGACCGTGCTTATAGATCTCAATGGGTCCAAGTGGCTGGCCATTTTTCATGATTCTGACTCCAGCAGCGCCTTCCTCTATAGTGGGACAAGTTTTTTGTGTTTACAGGGTGGGGGGCGGGGTGATTTACTATGTTTTGAAGGGCCTCTTCACCAATAATAGAAAGCGTGTGAAGTTAACATTGAAACATTGTTGCTATCTCTTCAGAATTCTTGTCTAGTCAGGCTGGGGCCATCAGAGTCAAGAAATTTAATATGGGTAAAAGAGATTAAGATTTCAGTGATGGGGAACAGATCTTGATGAAGATAGGGTGGTTGAATTTTACAGGCTTTTTGTAATTCATTTCAGTACCTTTACTGCTGTTTCAGGAGAAGTCTTCGTTCCTAGTATGGCCTTATTGGCATCAATACCTGCTCCAGCCTGCATTCTCACATATTCGATGAAGATTTTCTTCTAAGCGATGTGTTTAATTGTTCTTTGAACATATACCACATGGAGGCTTTAATACATTTCATTTAGCTCTATGTAAAGATTAGCATGAAGAAAAGTAAAGCTTTCTGATATGTTATGCTAGAACACTCCCCAGCTATCATGGACTTATTAGTAGATAATAATATCCTGGGTTTCTGCTAGTTATTCATGAAGACCATTCACTGTCACAGTCTGAACTGCTGTCTAAACTCTACAGAAGTCTACTACATTTATCATTAGTAGGATTTACTCAGTCGACAGGACAGCTACCTTACCAAGACTAATTACACAGAAAAAAGAAAACTCACAGTATGTCCACACATCATTCTAGAATTAGAAGTCAAGGGATAACAGAAGAGAAAGGGGTTTAATTAAACAATGTCACTTGCCTTTTGCAGAAAGCCCGCAGTTTAATTTAAACACTCTCACAGTTAGAACATTAGGTCAAGAACCTTCCTAGATTTGTAAACTTCAGGGTCCAGTGATCACACATGCAACAGAATCATTTCTGTCCAGCTGCAGTGCACTTCAGTTTGGACTCATTACCCATTTTCCATTTCTCTAATTAGAGAAAAAGAAAAATTTTGTTGCAAATTCATAATGTCAGTTTTAATCTGTGAATAATCCATCACTCTTTGAGCATGTGTGTGGCAGTTCTTTTTGATAAAGGATTATGTAGAACACCTGCTGAGACTAAAACATTTTATCCTGTTTGCTAACACCAGGAGTTCCAGCATTATGTCATGTTTGACTCCAAAAATTAGAATTAGAAGCTTTAGAATTAGATGCACAACAATGGTCCTGACTGATTTCAATTGCCCGTGAAACTATCATATTTGTGGCAAAGAACTAAGTGCTAATTTTAATTGAAACCTATGACACGGACACAGTTGCTGGCCTGAGACCACTAATTTCCCCATTTCTGGATGTTATCAGATAATGGCTCTTTCATCTACAAATTAATTATGAAACCAAAATACTCCAGGAATATCAAGCAATGGCCACACTTTGGATGTAACCGCTTCACATTTCATCAACTGAAACAAAGGTTTTTAGTATGTCTGCTTCAGGGCTGCCTTTCAGCCAGATTTCTGGGCCAATTCTTGCTATCAACATCAGTCAAGCAGACTTAACTTGGGGGGCTTATTGCCTTAAAGAGAGATGCAGTTGTGCTATCACCACAGTACTGTGTGGTGGTTTGGAGGGGAAAAGCATTGCAAGTGATAATAGTCAGAGGAATGTGGACTGAGGCAGAAAAAGAATTGGAGAATACATACACGGTTCAGGGAAATAAATGATAATTTCTGTGGTATTTGTTAAGCACTTATGTGTCAGACACTGTACTAAGTTAATAATGATAATAATAATGATAATAATGATAATAATAATAATAATAATATGTGGCTTAGTGGATAAAGCGCGGGCCTGGAAGTCAGAAGGTAATGGGTTCTAATCCCGGCTCTGCCACATTTCTGCTGTGACACTTTGGGCAAGTCACTTAACTTATTTGGGCCTCAGTTGCCTCATCTGTAAAGAGGGGATTAAGAGTGTGAGCCCCATGTGGGACAGGGACTGTGTCCAACCTGATGAACTTCTACCTACCCCAGTGCTTAGAACATTGCTTGGCACATAGTAAGTGTTTAACAAGTACCATAATTATTTGTATATTTGTTAAGTAATAATAATAATAATGGCATTTATTAAGCGCTTACTATGCGCCAAGCACTGTTCTAAGCACTGGGGAGGTTACAAGGTGACCAAGTTGTTCCACGGGGGGCTTACAGTCTTAATCCCCATTTTACAGTTGGGTAACTGAAGCTCAGAGAAGTTAAGTGACTGGCCCAAAATCACACAGCTAAGTGAAGGAGCTGGGATTTGAACCCATGACCTCTGATTCCAAAGCCCGGGCTCTTTCCACTGAGCCACGCTGCTTCTCTTACTAAGCACTTACTCTTAAGTGCTTACTATGTGCCAGACACTGTTCTAAGCACTGGGGTAGATATAGATAACCAGGTTGGACACAGTCCCCATCCCACATAGGGCTCACAGTCTTAATCCACATTCAACAGATGAGGTCACTGAGACACCTGGAAGTGAAATGACTTACCTAGTGTCCCACAGCAGACAAGTGGTAGAGACAGGATTAGAACCCAGGTCCTTCTGACTCCCAGGCCTGTGTTCTATCCACTAGGCAATGCTGCTTCTAAAGAAAGGGGGTAATAGTCCCTGCTATATCACTGAATCACTGATGCAGAATCTCCCAGCAAGATAGGTAACAAGTTCTCTATCCTTGGAACCTGCATTAATGCTTTCTATCCACTATTTAGAAGAGTGAAGCTGAAACCTACTGAATGAGGAGGTCTGGGGGTCTGTAAGAGTTAATGCAGCTTTCAAAGGTACTGAAACTAACCCCTTGGAGAGAACTGCTATGAAGTTCCAGACTGTAAGCTCCTTGTGGGCAGGGACCATGCCTACCACTCTGTTGTACTCTCCCAAGAACTTAGTAAGGTCCTCGGTGCACAGTAAGTGCTCAATAAATACCAGTTGATTGATTGATAACTTCCCAGTTCATTATTTAAACTCTTGGGACCTCAGTTTCTTAATCTGTACACAAGGAATATAGCTTCTCTACACTTCACAGATATGTTTAGACACAACAAAATCTATGCAAAGCCACCCTTCAAGTTTGAAAGTCACACTACGGATAAGGATTTTTATCAATGCAGGTGAGTGTGGGTGACAAAACCAATGAGTGGCTGAAAATCTCTTGGGCATATGAAATGATGGCCCCTTAATGCACTGTCACTTGTGGTGCAGTTTTTGTTTCTCTCTCTTTGGATCACCATATTCCCCAAACCTGCTACTCAAAGACAATCATCCCATTTCCGATTTCTGTTCCCCACAGTGATCTGCCTTCTGCTGCTGTATGCCACACTATTTGAGTTCTCTTCTATTTGTCCTGCTTATGGTTATTCTATTTTAATTCACCCTAGAGTAGCTGCTTGGATATCCTACTTTTACCTATTCTCCTCAAACTTCTCACCCAGGGATTGTGAGTTGTGACAAGCATTATTTGGGATCCTGTCTTTTCACCTGATGCCACTAGATGTGGCAGCTCTAGTAGGTTTAGGTATCACAGTCCTAGGAGCAGTGAGAAGAGCAGACTTCAATTGCATATATATCCTCAATTCAGTCTGAGTCCTAGTGTCATGTTGGAGCCACACTCTGTCAGTCTTCCAAAGAACATATTAGCTTTCTTGATCCATTCTCAAGCTCCTTGTCAAAGCTCACTGTGGACAGGGAATGTGTCTACCAACTCTATTATACTGTACTCTCCAAAGTGCTTAGTATAGTGCTCTGCACACAGTGAGCACTCAATAAATACAATCGATTGAGTTAGTAGGCACATTCCCTGCCGACAAGGAGCTTACAGTCCAGAGGGGGCGGCAGATATTATTTTAAATAATTAAATTATGGATCTGTACATAAGCTTGCAAGCTGGAGTGCAGTGGGAGAAGAGAGTGGATAGCTAGGAGGGAGAGAGCTGATTGAGTACCATAAAGACAGTGGTCAGTGGTCAGGAGTTTCTACTTGATATGTAGAAGAATGGATAATCATTGGTGATTTTTGAAGAATGGAAAAATCTGGGCAGAAGCAGCATGGCATAGTGGATGGAGCCCAGCCTAGGAGTCAGAAAGCCATGGGTTCTAATCCCAGCTCTGCCACTTGCCTGCTGTGTGACTTTGGGCACGTCACTTCACTTCTTTGGGCCTCAGTTCTCTCATAATAATAATAATAATAATAATGGTATTTGTTAAGCTCTTACTATGTGCCAAGTACTGTCCTAAGCACTGGGGTAGATAGAAGGTAATCAGGTTGTCCCACGTGGGGCTCACAGTCTTAATCCCCATTTTACAGAAGAGATAACTGAGGCACAGAGTGGCAGAGCCAGGATTAGAACCCATGTCCTCTGACTCCCAAGCCTGTGCTCTTTCCAGTAAGCCACGCTGCTTCTCAAGTGTAAAATGGAGATTGGGACTGTGAGCATCATGTAGGACAGGGACTGGGTCCAACCTAATTTGCTTGTACCCACTCCAGTGTTTAGTACAGTGCCTGGCACATAGTAAGTGCTTAACAAATACTAAAGTTATTAATATTATTATTATGATTATTACTGCACCACTGAAGAGTACAGATGACTCCACCTTCATAACAGAAGAAGAGGGAATCCTAAAGAGATTTCAAAGGGATAGCAACACCACAGTGATCTTAACACACCTTCTATAATTGAGGATGATATTCTAGACTAAGCTCCTTTTGGGCAGGAAGCATATCTACCAATTCTGTTGTACTGTACTTGCCCAGGTGCTTAGTACAGTGCTCTGCACACAGTAAGCACTCAATAAATTGATCGCTATTCTACGAATAATAGTTTGCCTGCCAACATGTGTAGATTAGGCTCTCACTCCAACACTATAATCCGAGCTATGAAGAATAGAAAAGATCCCAGAAATGAAGCTATGCCATTGAAATTTAAAAGCAGGGAGCAGATTTTCAATTTAGTTGTCTGCACAAGATCTTCCTCTTTTTTGAAATCACATTTGTTAAGCTCTTAATAAGTGCCAGGCACTTTACTAAGTGCTGGAGTAGATACAAACTAAGCAGATTGGACCCAGTGCATGTTCCACAAGGGGCTCACAGTCTTAATCCCCATTTTACATATGAGGGACCTGAGGCCCTGAAAAGTTAAATGACTCGTCCATGGTCATCCAGGAGACAAGTGGTAGAGCTGGGATTAGAATTCAGGTCCTTCTGACTTCCAGGCCCATGTCCTATCCATTAGGCAACACTGCTTCTCACTAAGCCCCATTGCTTCTTTCTCTCTATAAGGAATACTGAGGGTTGCCCCAGGATTTCAACTATACCTATTATTATCATCGGGATTAAGACCCTTTCTGCAACCACATGGTCCAGAGCTCTTCCTATACTGGGGCTAGTGGCTCAACAGGCCTATGCCTATAGCCCCCTTCCCACTACCTTTGCTGGGGTGATGACCCATCCACTAGCCTCTAAGTTCACTATGGGCAGGGAATGTGTCTGATATAGTGTTGTGTTTTACTCTCCCATGTGCATAGGACAGTGCTCTGCACACATGAGCATCCAATATATACACAATTGATCAATCCTAACGTTTAGGACTTTGGGTAAATTGTAACTTATGGCTTCAACTACCATCTCAGTTACATGCTGTGTCACCTTGGGCAAATCACTTAACTTCCCTGTGCCTCAGTTTCCTCATCTGTCAAAAATGGGGATCAAATCCTACTCCCTCTTACTTTGATTATGATCCCCATGTAGGGCCGGGACTGTGTCCAACTTTACTATCTTGTATCTACCCTAGCACTTAGTACAGTCCTTGGCACTGTATGGCTTAACAAGTACCATAATTATTATTTACTCTACTGCACTCTCCCAAGCACTTAATACAGGGCTCTCCAGGGAATGTGTCTACCAACTCTGTTATATTGTACCCTCCCAAGCACTTAGTATAGTGCTCCACACAAAGTAAGTGCTTAATAAATATGATTGCTTGAGGAGGTGCTCAGTAAATACTATAGATTGATAGCCACTCTTCTGGGATGCCAAGAGTAGTTCTTGCTTTTGTTTGTGCCTACGTAGTAGCTCTTCTTATTTGTGCAAGTAGTATATACCAAGTAAGAAGAGCTACCAGGCTACCTAGGCACAAACCAAGTCACTTCACTTCTCTTTGCTTCAGTTAACTCATCTCTAAAATGGGAATTAAGACTGTGAGTCCCTTGTGGGACAGGGATTGTTCAACCTGATAAGCTTGTATATACACAGCACATATGCCTGGCACATAGTGAGAGCTTAATAAATACCATTAGCTTGTTCTGAAGTCCAGGTCATGAGAATCTATAAAGTGTTGAAAAAAACATAGCAGAAGGTAGGGGAAGCAATGCTGAAACGACCAAGACTGGAGGCCTTCCCAGACTGAGCCCCCCTCTTTTTCCTCTCCTCCTCCTCCCCACCCCATCGTCCCCCCCTCTGCCCTAC
Source organism: Tachyglossus aculeatus (assembly GCF_015852505.1). Classification (NCBI taxonomy): domain Eukaryota; kingdom Metazoa; phylum Chordata; class Mammalia; order Monotremata; family Tachyglossidae; genus Tachyglossus; species Tachyglossus aculeatus. The sequence goes on along the minus strand of NC_052101.1, from coordinate 63,677,764 downwards.
CCTCTTCCCCTCCCCACAGCACTTGCATATATTTGTACATATTTTTTACTCTATTTTATTTGTGCATATTTACTACATTTTTTATTAATGATGTGTATATAGCTATAATTCTATTTATTCTGATGGTATTGACACCTGTCTACTTGTTTAGTTGTCTGCCTCCCCCTTCTAGACTGTGAACCCATTGTTCGGTAGGGACCATCTCTTTTGTTGTCGATTTGTACTTCCCAAGCGCTTAGTACAGTGTTCTGCACACAGTAAGCGCTCAATAAATGTGATTGAATGAATGAATGACTGCTTCCCTGACATTTGTAAAAAGACAGTGGAGTGCAGCACTTCATTGGCAGGTTATGCTAAGGCCAGCTATCTGTGGCCATGAACAGAATGGAATATAAGGAAAAAATTCATCTGCGATCCTGAAGCTCAGAGTCACCTGGGAGCAAATCCATTACATAGCAATGGAAACAAATTAAAAAAATTTCTGGGATGTCTCAACATGTAAAGCATCTCTTGATCAGACTACTAGATAGTGCAGTGGAAAATAAAAATAGTCACTTCCCAAGAAGACTAAAATTAAAAAAAAGAAGCATACAGAAACCAATACAAAAAAGTGTCAGTTTAGGAAAGAAGTATTTGCAAAGGAATTAGAAAATTTGAACTTCAATCATAACTCTCCAGAGCAATAGAGAATGATTGTGATGTATTGCTTAAACTCATAACCCCATAAGCATTAAGGCAAATGTGAAAACATTGTCAAGAAAATAAAAACGGGGTCAAGGAGGAGACTTCAAAAATGAATGCATGTCAGTCAGCAAGTCCAAAGAAAAATCACAAGGAATACCTAAAGAAAAATCATAAGGAATACAAGATGCTCTGCAACGACTTTCAGAAGATGATTTTTTAAAGTGTATGAAGAGTTCAGAAAGAAGAAATTGAGATTAGCAGCAGAAATGAAGAGCTTGAAGAGAATTGAACGAGATAGAAGGCTGAAATATAATATCCCTGTGGCACTAAAAGATGAAAATAGAGAGAGGACAACAAACAGAATCAAGATGAATGGAATATACAAAATTCTACAATGACCTCTACTCAGCTGGTCCCACAGCAACTTCAGAACTAGTCCTGGAAGTAATTTGGGAAGTTGACTACGCTGAAGTTATATATGCTGTTCACAATGTGAAATACAGAAAATGACCAGGCAGGGATAACATATGGCCAGAATATGTCAAAGCAGGAGGTCTGTCTCGATTTAAGGCACTGACACAAACTTTCAGTGTACAAGGGCATTCTGTGTGGAAACGACAAGGACAATAACCTTGATAAAGAAAAGGGATGAAAATCTTTGAAAATCCATATTAAACTGCATCACAAATGACCTTAAACTACATGCCCACAGAGAAAAAAGTCAGATTCTGCTCAAAAGGCTCTACTATGGCTACACACCCTTCACCAGCTAACAGAAAATGTAGAGAGTACAAAGGTGCAGTGTGTTTTGCATTTGTTGACTACAAGAAAGTGTTCATTGGTGGAATACAATGCTGTTTTCAATGTGCTCTGCAAAACTGAAATTGAATCAACGTATGTCGTGGCTTAGTGGAAAGAGCACGGGCTTGGGAGTCAGAGGTCATGGGTTCGAATTCCAGCTCTGCGGTTTGTCAGCTGTGTGACTTTGGGCAAGTCACTTAACTTCTCTGTGCCTCAGTTGCCTCATCTGTAAAATGCAGATTAAGACTGTGAGCCCCACATGGGACAACCTCATGACCTTGTATCTACCCCAGCGCTTAGAACAGTGCTTGGCACACAGTAAGTGCTTAATAAATACCATATTTATTTATTTATTATCCATAATTACCTAATGAAAATCACAATATTCACCAGCCCAAGCTGTATAAATTTATGCAAAGCATTAAGGAGGGAGACCCAATCTCACCAAAACCATTTACAACCATAATAGACACTAGTCAACAAACAGGGAAGACCTGATAAATATTTATGGCAAACAACCTATTCATCTCCTCTTCCCTGATAACTGTGTTATGTTTGCAAAACAAAGCAACAGAACTGAAGGAGTGGTTTAAGAAAGTTGGGCCAAAGATTAATTCCTTGAAGGACAAATGAATGTGCAACACATAATAATAATAATAATAATAATAATAATAATAATGGCATTTATTAAACACTTACTATGTGCAAAGCACTGTTCTAAGCACTGGGGAGCTTACAAGGTGGTCAGGTTGTCCCACGGGGGGCTCACAGTCTTAATCCCCATTATAAAGATGAGGTAACTGAGGCACAGAGAAGTTAAGTGACTTGCCCAAAGTCACACAGCTGACAATTGGCAGAGTCGGGATTTGAACCCATGACCTCTGACTCCAAAGCCCATGCTCTTTCCACTGAGCCACGCTGTTTCTCATAAGCATATTACGAGAAACAAACACATATTATTATGGTGTTTGTTAAGTGGTTACTCTGTGTCAAGCCCTGTTTTAAGTGATGGGGTAGCTACACGTTAATCAGGTTGGACACACTTCCTGTCCCATATGGGGCTCAGAGTCTAAGTAGGAGGGATAATGGGTATCGGATCCCCATTTTGCAGTTGAGGAAACTGAGGCAGAGAAAAATGAAATGATTTGCCCAAGGTCACACAACAGGTAAATGACAAAGCTGTAATTAGAACCAAGCTCTTCAGACTCCCAGGCCCATACTCTTTCCACTAGACCTTGCTATTTCTCTTCTCCCAAAGGATCCATTCAGATAAACGTGTGGGTGAACCTGGAGCTAATCCCCATCGTGGGGGGTGGGAATCCTAGTCTGGGCTGCCATGGCTGGATCTCCCAGCTCCTTTGAAGGGTTGTGAATGGAGATATAGATTAGGAAATCATCTGCATAGAGGTGGTAGTTGAAGCCATGTGAGCTAATGAGTTCTTCAAGGGAGTGGGTGTAGATGGAGAATAGAAGGGGACCCAGAACTGTACTTTGGGGGACATGCACAGTTAGGGGGTGGGAGGCAGAGGAGGAGCCCATGAAAGAGTCCGAGACTCAGTGTCCGGAGAGATAGGAGAACCAGGAGCTCAATCGATCAATCATATTTATTAAGTACTTACTGTGTGCTAAGCACTGTACTAAGTGCTTGGAAGAGTACAGTATAGCAGAGTTGGTAGACATGTTCCCTGCCCACCAGGAGCTTACAGTCTAGAGGAGCTCAAAAGTATTATTTTAGCCTAAGACTTGCCCTTTAACCCTGCCTCCCTCAAGGAAATATTACTTCCATAACTTTGACGTGCTTATTTATCAATTAAGGCTCAGATAAAAATGCTTTCCACCTCTGAGCAGTAAGTAGTCAATTGAGGCTCAATTCTTTTCTGTTCTATTGATCCTAAACTTGTAATGAGCACAATTCCTCTGCCTTGCATATTTGCATTCCCTGGAGTATTTCATTCTTTTTTTCATCTTGTAGGCTGAATATTTGCAAAATCCTCTATTAAAGTTATTGAAAATATTAAATAAGTCAAACATATTTGATAAGATATGATGAGATACTGAACCATTCCACCCAGGATCCTGCTGCCAACATACCCTGTGCATGCAGGTCCACCGGGATTTAAGCTGCAGCAACATCTCCCTGGGCTTCTCTTAATAATGATAATGATAATAATAACAATAATATTTGTTAAGCACTTATTATGTGCCAGGCATTGTTCTAAGCGCTTGGATAGATACAAGCTAATTGGGTTAGGTACAGTCCCTGTCCCATGTGGGGTTCACAGTCTTAATCCTCACCTTACAGATGAGGGAATTGAGGCCTAGAGAATTGAAATGACTTACCTAATGTCACACAGTAATCAAGTACAGCCTTCTGACTCCCAAGTGCCTGCTCTATCCACATGGCCTCACTGTTTCTCTTCCCATCAGATTGTGAAGCAAAAATTACTGGGATACCCTGCCACCTTTCCACCGTGCCACCTACAGTCCCTGCTTCCGACATGCCTTATGCATGTGGAGACATGGAAGATTTGAGCTCCAGTGGCATGAGGCCTCTAAAACTGCTAAACATTAAATTGCTTAACATTATTGATATCTCAGATCTTGGTGTGTTCCTGCAGTAGGGGCTAGAGGGGAAGTTCCAGGTCTCGGGGCAGCACAAGGGCTGGGAAGCCACAGTAGAGGGAGGGAGCACCTTCTCCTCCAGTTTTCTGTAGCCAACCCGGGCAGACGGGTTGGTAGGAAAGTCTCTGATGACCCTTTTGCCTCCAGGAAAATGACTAGGCTTCCATCAAAGGACAGCAGCAGCCACTGGGGTGCAAGGACTTGAAATCTGCCTAGACCAAAAGCTCATTGTGGGTGGGGAATGGGTCTATCAACTTTGCGATATTGTACTCTCCCAAGTGCTTAGTATGGTGCTCTGCACACAGTAAGTGCTCAATTAATACCACTGATTCTTGAAATCAATTCTTGAAATCAATCAATACCACTGATTCTTGAAATCAATTCTTGAAATCAATCAATTATATTGTACTCTCCCAAGTGCTTAGTATGGTGCTCTGCATACAGTAAGTGCTCAATTAATACCACTGATTAATTGATTGATTGATTTCAAGAATGGAAAAGTTAGAGGGCTTTAAGGACCCCTCAGAGGCTAACTGGGCTCCAGTTGCCTCTAAAATGATTCCAAGGGCTCTTTTGGCCAGGATTTATGGGGTGAGAACCCCCCAGGACATTAAAAATGGTGGTTTAGATTGTGACCGGACTCTTGATGACCTGGGTGGCAGCACCCTGAGAACCCCCTACCCCCACCCCACCACCACCAGTCACGTTACCACTGGATTTATTGGATTCTGAACACAGTCTTTCATCTTGTTTCATGTTTATATTATTTCATCTTTCCTAATGTGTCTGTTTTCAAACCCTCCCAACTTATTGTGATCATGAGCCCAGAAGGAATCAGGGGCCAAATTGAATTCTCACCTGTGTGTTCTTTTCCCAATGTTTAGTACAGTACTCTGCACACAGTAGTTAAGATTCTGGTATAGAAGTCATTTAAATATTTGTATTATCATTAATAATTATAATTGATATTTTTATTTGTTAGGCACTGAACTGAGCACTGGGGTAGATACAAGCAAATCAGGTTTGGACTCAGTCCCTGTCCCACATGGGGCTCACAGCCTAAATCCACATTTTATAGATGGGGGAACTAGATCACACAGCAGGCAAGTGGTAAAGCTGGGATTAAAACCCAGGTCCTCTGATTCCCAGCCCCGTGCTCTTTCCACTAGACCATGCTGCTTCTTATTTGCAGGTTCAGAACTACAAAACATGCCTCTAGACTCGTAGATGGTAATCTGTAAAATTATTTTGTTTTCTCATCCTATCTTTTCAGGTATCAAATAAAAGTTGGGTGGGCTTTCTTTCAAAAACAAATCTGTCCCCCAAAGCCTACAGTACTGACGCTGAACTATTCGTTTTTTGCATCAAGTGTAGGTCATCAGGCAAAACCTATATATATGCATATATGTTTGTACATATTTATTACTCTATTTATTTTACTTGTACATATTTATTCTATTTATTTTATTTTGTTAAAAAGTTTTGTTTTGTTGTCTGTCTCCCCCTTCTAGACTGTGAGCCCGCTGTTGGGTAGGGACTATCTCTATATGCTGCCAACTTGTACTTCCGAAGCACTTAGTACAGTGCTCTGCACACAGTAAGCGCTCAATAAATATGATTGAATGAAAACTGGGGAGGATTGATTACTACTCAAGAAGAAAGTCCTTAGTTTGTAGATTACAATTGCTGTGGTACATAAACATCCATTGCAGTTCATCAACCCAAATGATTAAATAGAAGTGTGTAGAGAAAATAAGAAGACCCAAGGAGCACAATAGTAGACCTTCACAGAAGAACTCAGCAAGTCTTTCTGAAGCCAGGAATTATTCATTTGCAGTGAAATTCTGACAGTGATTAAATTAACTTTAAAAGAACCCCACAATTTTGTGCTGAACACATTTTGAATATTACTACTTTAGAATCCTATCAGAATTTATTAAACGAGAAAGTGGTGGAACACGGAGCCAGCTGCCTTTTATTGGACTAGAACAATGCTTTAGCTCATTCACTCAAAGTAGGATATGTTTTTTTACAGTACAAGTGTACCCCAAAGTTGTGGTCCTTGAAAAAGTGGTTGATTCACCAATGATTGTATCATGGTGTCCAACTAATTAAGTGAAATTCTGCTCCAGAACTAGCCCTGACATGATGATTCCACATGAATGGATCCCTCCCTGGTTGGCTCCCATCATTTCACCCCTTTCCCTCCCATTCTGTGAGACAGCGTAACCTAGTGGAAAGAGACTGGGCCTGAGAGTCAGAGGACTTTCTTTCTAATCCCAGCTCTTCTACGTACCTGTTGTGTGACCTAGGGCAAGTCACTTAACTTCTCTGGGCCTCAGGTTCATTCATTCATTCATTCAATCGTATTTATTGAGTGCTTTCTGTGTGCAGAGCACTGTACTAAGCGCTTGGGAAGTACAAGTTGGCAACTTAAAGGGACGGTCCTTACCCAACAGCGGGCTCACAGTCTAGAAGGGGGAGACAGACAACAAAACAAAACATATTAACAAAATAAAATAAATAGAATAATAGTATAGTATAAAACAAATAGACTAGTGATAGAAATGAGAATAGGTTCCTCATCTATAAAATGGGGATTCAATATGTGTCCTCCCTCCTACTTAGACTGTGAGCCCCATGTGGTACAGGGACTGTGTGCCCAATCTGATTATCTTGTATCCACCCCAGTTATTTTGTATCTACCCCAGTGCTTCTTTTTTTATGGGGTATGTCTGCACACTATTTTATGACTGCCCCAATTCCCTCCCAAAAATGACTGCTCAGGAGTGAAGACCCACCCCCTCACTGCTCCAGCCATTCCTATACCACCAGGGCGGGGGGCAGCCGGCCTCGAGGGGTCTCCTGGAGGGGGTTCGGGGACCCCGTTTTGGGGGACAGGGGTCGGAAGCTGGGGCTCACTCATTGTACATATTTATTACTCTAGTTTACTTGTACATATTTATTCTATTTATTTTATTTGGTTTACATGTTTTGTTTTGGTGTCTGTCTCCCCCTTCTAGACTGTGAGCCCGCTGTTGGGTAGGGACCGTCTCTGTATGTTGCCAACTTGTACTTACCAAGTGCTTAGTACATTGCTCTGCACACAGTAAGCGCTCAATAAATACGATTGAATGAATGAATGAATGACTCTTGAATATTGACTTTGAGTCATCGAGAGTCTGAAACTCTGCTCTCCTAACGACAGTGCCCAAATGCTCTTAAAGTATTTATCACTGTCCTAGTCATTTCTGTTGTTTTTGTGTTGTTTTGGTTTCTTCTTTCCTTATGTGTCTGTCACCAATCCCTCTCCCCACTTCATTCGTCAATTGTGAAGCCCCTTGAGGGCCAGGGACTGAATCTAATTCTCACCCACATATTTTTCCCCAGTACCTAGGCACTTGATACTACTATTTCTACTACAATGATGATGACAGTAATGATGATTATAATCAATCAATTAATGGTACTTATTGAGCTCTTGCTTTGTTGGCTTAGGAGAGTATAATACAATAATATTATATTAACAGTACAGTGCTCTACACACAGTAAGCACTTAGTAAATACCACTGATTGGTTGGTAAAGCCAATCCCTGCCCTCAAGGACCTTACAGTCTAGCGGGGGCTGCAGACATGAAAATAAATTACAGGCAAGGGAAGCATCCAAGTATAAGGGTGTGCATATAAGTGCTGATGATGATAGCAAATCCTCCTCTCCCTAGCACAGCTGAGGATTCATTCATTCATTCATTCATTCATTCATTCAATCGTATTTATTGAGTGCCTACTGTGTGCAGAGCACTGTACTAAGCACTTGGGAAGTACAAGTTGGCAACATATAGAGACGGTCCCTACGCAACAGCGGGCTCACAGTCTAGAAGGGGGAGACAGACAACAAAACAAAACATATTAACAAAATAAAATTAATAGAATAGTAAATATGTACAAGTAAAATAGAGTAATAAATATGTACAAACATATATACAGGTGCTGTGGGGAGGGGAAGGAGGTAGGGCGGGGGGGGATGGGGACGGGGAGGATTTCTTTGCTTTCTTCAAAAAAGCAATAGAATTGTTCATAACCCGGTATTGGCTTACCTCACATATTCACAGTCCATCCAATGCACTGTGATAACTCTTCAATGGTGTGTTAGATTTTTCTAACTTTAAAAAAGCCTCAATATTTTATTAATGAACAAGCCATGTGGTTCCATTAAGGAGTCTGTCCAGTTAATTGTGTCTGTTTATTGTGATATTGTACTTCCAAGTGCTAGGTACAGTGTTTTGCTCACAGTGAGTGTTCAATAAATACAACTGAATTGAATTGAAGATATCAGGCATGACTGGAAGACTAGAACAGCTGGCAAACTTCAAGTTTAAATTTTATGATGGATGGTAGTCTAACATCTATTTTTAAGCATCTGGTGTAATTGTGAATGGTTTCTATCAGTGCACTGTAAATTAACTTGAGTAGTGACTCCATTGACTGTTACAGGAGATTTGGACCAACTAGCCTTCTCTGTTCTATAGATGCAAGTCAAAAGATAAAAAAGGATCTTTTAGTTCCACAACTCATACTATTTTAAACAGTGGACCAAAGAACATATAAATGCTTTTAAAAGCTTATTAAAAGACTAAAAGTATGATCAGTCATACAGATTGTACATTATTAAGTGTTTAATTGTACCTCTAGGCACTGATATGAAGGCAGCTTTTACATTCGTTTAGGTTAGTCAATATCCATTTGCATCTCCAACCTGCGATTTCCATTGGGTGCAATTGAGTTACATAATTTCCCATTTGGCCACCACACAATTTCCAAAATCAGATTTTGAAAAGGGATGTAGAACACCTATGGTAGAGGCAAGAACAGCTTGGCCTCTTAGGTGATGCAAGAGAAACAAAGCTGCCTTTGATAGTGGGATGTTACCCATTTTCTGGAGTGAAGGCCTATTCCCGTGGCAGGATTCTGGAAATTCTCAATCAATCAATGGTATTTATTCATCTCATCCTCGTCTGGCCCTGAACTTGACCCCTTAACTTTGTGGCTGCAGTGGGGACTGGGAAGTGGCAGCAGTGGGAAAGAGAGAGGTCTGTAGACTTGGGAGAAATTCATTCTCCACTTCAATCCATACTTCATGCTGCTGCCCGGATTATCTTTGTCCAGAAACGCTCTGAGCATATTACTCCCCTCCTCAAAAATCTCCAGTGGCTACCAATCAATCTGCGCATCAGGCAGAAACTCCTCACCCTGGGCTTCAAGGCTCTCCATCACCTCGCCCCCTCCTACCTCACCTCCCTTCTCTCCTTCTACTGCCCAGCCCGCACCCTCCGCTCCTCTGCCGCTAATCTCCTCACTGTACCTCGTTCTCGCCTGTCCCGCCGTCGACCCCCGGCCCACGTCATCCCCCGGGCCTGGAATGCCCTCCCTCTGCCCCTCCGCCAAGCTAGCTCTCTTCCTCCCTTCAAGGCCCTGCTGAGAGCTCACCTCCTCCAGGAGGCCTTCCCAGACTGAGCCCCTTCCTTCCTCTCCCCCTCGCCCCCCTCTCCATCCCCCCATCTTACCTCCTTCCCTTCCCCACAGCACCTGTATATATGTATATATGGTTGTACATATTTATTACTCTATTTATTTATTTATTTATTTATTTTACTTGTACATTTCTATCCTATTTATTTAATTTTGTTGGTATGTTTGGTTCTGTTCTCTGTCTCCCCCTTTTAGACTGTGAGCCCACTGTTGGGTAGGGACTGTCTCTATGTGTTGCCAATTTGTACTTCCCAAGCGCTTAGTACAGTGCTCTGCACATAGTAAGCGCTCAATAAATACGATTGATTGATTGATTCATTCATTCATTCATTCAATCGTATTTATTGAGCGCTTACTGTGTGCAGAGCACTGTATTGGAAGGTGCAAGAGTGAATTTTGAGTAGAGAGCACTGTATTAAGCACTTGGTAGAGTACAATAGAACAATTTAACAAAGTTGGTAGTCACTCTTGTACAAATCAAAACTGGCTGCCTCCACAAACTTCTCTAGCTGAGTTTGGGGTTCGTTTTTTATTTTTTTAATGGTAAGAGTTTACTAGGTGTCAAGCACTGTGCTAAGCGCTAGGGTAGATATGAGGTAATCAGATTGGACATACAAGCGCTTAGTACATTGCTCTGCACACAGTAAGCGCTCAATAAATACGATTGAATGAATGAATGAATGACTCTTTTGAATATTGACTTTGAGTCATCGAGAGTCTGAAACTCTGCTCTTCTAACGACAGTGCCCAAATGCTCTTAGAGTATTTATCCCTGTCCTAGTCATTTCTGTTGTTTTTGTGTCCACATGGGGCTCTCAGTCTTAATCCCCATTTTACAGATGAGGTAATTGAGGCACCAAGAAGTGAAGTGCCTTTTCCAAGGGCACACAGCAGACGGTGCAAGCACTTAGTTCAGTCCTTTGCACACAGTAAGTGCTCAATAAATACTATTGAATGAATGAATGAAGCAGCAGAGCAGGAATTAGAATCCAGGTCCTTCTGACTCCCAGGCATGTGCTCTATCCATAAGCCATGCTGCTTCTCACCAGAAGGCAGAACTGCTCTGAGATTAGGAGAGGAGGATTGCGGAAGCAGCAAACACCCCACCCTAATACCCCAAAATGACTGAGTTATGAACAGGTGGTGTTTGGACAATGGAATAGTTAGTCTCAGTGTAAACAATATAAACTAAAGGATTCATGTGAATCATGAGAAGCAGCATGGCTTCATGGAAAGAGCCCGGGCTTGGAAGTCAGAGGTCGTGGGTTCTAATCCCGGCTCCACCACTTGTCAGCTGTGTGAGTTTGGGCAAGTCACTTCACTTCTCTGTGCCTCAGTGACCTCATCTGTAAAATGGGGATTAAGATTGTGAGCCCCACGTGGGACAACCTAATTACCATGTATCTCCCCCAGGGCTTAGAACAGTGCTTGTCACACAGTAAGCGCTTAACAAATGTCATTATCATTATTATTATTATTATTATCATTAATTCAGAAGAGTTGGAGTTCCATTCATTCCTTCATTCAATCATATTTATTCATTCATTCAATTGTATTTATTGAGAGCTTACTGTGTGCAGAGCACTGTACTAAGCACTTGGGAGAGTACAATAACAATAAACAGATGCATTCCCTGCCCACAACCAGATTACAATCTAGAGACAGACATTAATATAAATAAATTATAGATATTTAATAATAAATAAATAAATTCCACCCCATCCTTCCTAGCTCAGCTCTCCCATGAGTTTCCCGGACCCTTTCCTATACCCTAAGCTTGACAACCTATTTCTCTGCCATGCCCCTCCCTTTATTCTATTTTTGCAGCTCCAACATAGCAGACCTCGCTCCTGCTTCCACTGCTATTGTCCCAGCCCCCACCCTAACATGCCCAGAGATAACCTCCCCACCAACTGCTTCAAAGTTGCAGGAGAGGGAGGCACAAGGCTGGGGCCAGACCAGGGTAGGGAGAAAGCAAGCGGCAGCAACAAAGGAAGAAGGGGTGCTTGGAAGAGAAGGTCTGAGGACTCTCCCCACCCAACTCTTCAGCTTTCTCTTCTTCTGCTACCACCTTTCTTCTCCATATCATCCCCATCTGGCACTGAAGTTGATCCCTTAACTTTGTGGCTACAGGGAGCGCCAAGAAGTGGCATCAGTGGGGAAGTGAGGGGTATGTAGAGTTGGAGCTGTAAAGGGGAGAAATGGAAGGTGCAAGAGTGAATTTCAAGTGGAGAGAAAAGTCAGAGGCTGGAGAGAGAAGGGGGATCATGGTGCGGGGAATCTGGTCAGGAAAGGTAGAAGGTCATGAAATGCTGGGTATTGAAGGCATGACTAGTGTTGGGGGTGGAACTAGCTTTACACAGTTCCACAGAATAAGAGGAGAAAACTTTGGAGGCAACTAGAAAAGCACATTTTGCCTCTAACAGGTAACAGTGGAGTTTGTTTATGCCATTGGAGTGTTAGTGGGAAAGGGTTCTTTATTTGCAACACCCTCTGCCACCTCAGAGCATGGGACTCTGGTTAGATACTGAAGCTCCCTTAGTGTAGGCTGGATTGGAATCCCCTTGACTAAATCAATTTGGCACCTCCTTTTGTAGGTGACTAGTTTCATTGATGACTTAACTGTTGACAACATTGAGTTGATATGTCAATATTTGACCATTGAATGTCTAATTTTAGATGACTTATTGGAGTGCTCTTTCTTGTTGTAGGAAATTAGGCTTAGTTCTATTAAAACTAACCCAGTTAATCAGCTATAGCAGGCATTCCATCTTCATTTTAACCATCTTGCTGATTGTGCTTTAAGGAATGCCTTGTTACTAACAATCAGTGGGTTCTACGAAAAGTTCTATCAAAGAAATAATGCTCGTATAAAATCCATTTAACTCCATGTGTCTACTCAAAGTGCCTCATTCTTGTCTCTTCACCACCAATCTCTTGCTCACATCCTCCCTTCTGCTTAGAATCTCCTCCCCCTTCACATTCTTTGAACCGTTCTCATCTTTAAAGCCATTCTGAAATGATAGCTCCTCCAGGAGGCCTTCCTCAATTAATCTCTCATCTCCCCACCCTATATCCCCCACTATTCCCAGTTCAGGATTCCCCATCACATAAGCACTAGAGTACTCACCCCACCTTGGTAGCACTTCGTACAGATAATAATAATAATAATAATAATAATAATAATAATAATAATAATAATGGCATTTATTAAGCACTTACTATGTGCAAAGCACTGTTCTAAGTGCTGGGGAGGTTACAAGGTGATAAGGTTGTCCCACGGGGGGCTCACAGTCTTAATTCCCATTTTACAGATGAGGTAACTGAGGCACAGAGAAGTTAAGTGACTTGCCCAAAGTCACACAGCTGACAATTGGCGGAGCCAGGATTTGAACCCATGGCCTCTGACTCCAAAGCCCGTGCTCTTGCCACTGAGCCATGCTACTGATCTTTCAACTCTGTTGCTTTCCTCTATCAGTAGGGTTTTTTTGTGTGTCTATCTCCTCTGCTAATTTGCAAGCTCCTTGAAGGTTGGGATCATATCTACAACCTATTCTAGTCTCCCAACAACTCTGCCCAGAGTAAATGTTTAAAAATTACTGCTGATCCATAAATTGAGGGATTGACCTCCCACCCTAACATCTTTGTCCTGAGCTTTTGCGAAAGAAATTGTTTTATTTGCTGCAATCCTCAAAAATACAAGCCCATTTTAAACCTCATTACCCACCTGCAGGTTTGGCTTTTGTAACACCTGAGGATAAATTTAAACCTCCATCATCTTCAAACCCTCCAAATTTCAGGGTCCAACCAGAAATCTCTCAGGTTATCAGAAAACACAGACTCCAGACTTTCATCAGCTCTTTACGGGTGGAAGTTCAACGGGAAATAATACTGCTATCCATGTACATCTGTGAGGAACAGACATCATGAACACCAATTAAAAATGATACAACTTAGGCCTAGCGAAGTGGGGAACCCAAGGTCACCCAGAATGACCGAAGCAACTGGGGCCAGAATTCGGGCCTCCTGACTCCTAATCCTGCCTTCTTTCTACTAGAGCACCCTGCCCATTGGTCCAATTGAGAACAGAAAAGCAGGTATGCTTTTTTAAACATTTAAATCCTTGAGCCCACAAAGCTAAGACTTTAATTAACTCATCAAACTGAAGGAAAGACAATCCATTTAAGCACTGCTGAGAGGAAGAACTTTGGGTAGAAAGCTGTTTTGTGAGGCTGGCTTTGGTGAAGTGTGGATAGAGTCTGCCTTTCTTCTTAAGGCTTCTGAAAGGTCCTAAAAGGTACAATTTTGGCAATTCATATTACCATAGCACTTTGAAGGGGTTGCTCAATCCTCTTTTGTGTGGGATAGGTGGAGACCTGAGAAAAAAGAGATGTTAGAGTCCATGGGCAAATTACAAGCTTTTGATTCTTGTCCATTCTAGAAGGGAAATAAAAGAAGATGAGAAATGAAATGGTTCCCACACAGGATCCGGATTTATGCAATATTGAGTGACAGCATGAAATCTGAATTTTCTTACTTCAATAGAATTACCTTATTAAGTCTAGACTTTGTTGTTGAGTATACTTTGTTTCTGATCTACAGCATTCTCAATTCCAGTACTTGACATCAGATGTACGCCATTCATAAATGTTTAAATGCTTAGAATAATGGGTCTGCTTCTCATTTCAATCTATGCTACCATAGACCTGACCTAAGCATACAGTTCCAATTCATTTTTTTTTTACTCTCTGTGTGTGTGTGTGTGTATCTATGTAAGAGAAAATAGGGATTGTTCCTTTCAATTACTGCAAGCCCAAATATTTTTTTACTTTCAGTTAGATCTATGAACAGTCCTGGAAACTACTAAACAGTGGACTCATTCAATAAATCTAACCAATAATATATGTCTTCAAAGGGAGTTTTACAATGGGTCAGTTCAGAAATAGAATAGAAATGATAGCTATGGTAACAGGTTTGATAACCATGATAGAGGGTCTGAAATATTTTGAATTTAGGAGTTAGAATCAAGGCTCATTTAGCTGCCTCTATTTCTGGACTGATAATTATATTTATTTAATAAATAATTCAGTGTTCTGAATTATTTTGATAGCTTCTCATCAAAGGAATCAAAGTTGTTAATTAAGAAGATGGTCAGAGACCTTATCTGAAGAGATTGAAAGCCCAAATGAACAACATGAAAGATGCATTATCTGATATTACTACATGTAAATATGCTATGAATATTGATACTTCCGAATATGAGAGTGATGTGCTGAAGTATGGGAACACAAAGCTTGGTCTTGTTCGGAGCCAGAAATCAATGCTAAGTAGCCTGCCCTACATGCTCCCATTACCATTCATACATTATTAACTTGGTCTTTTGTTCAAAGTGTCTGTTTACAAGGTTACTTTTAACTTGAAATAATTGTTTCCTTTTACATGGCTACTAGACAGGATGTATGGGTAAGTACATGATGAAGCTGATAGACTGACATTTCTGACAACACATCTGTCATCTCAGATATCAAAGTCAAAAGGTCAAGTCCATACTTGGTGTTGTCAGGTGGATCAGGAGTGATTTTAGGTGTAACTGACCTCATTTATTCATCTGGCCATTTGAGTCAGAGTTAAAGGTGCCTTTTCACCCTGTCCCTACCACCAGAGTATAACTAGGCCTATTCAACCTATACTGTGCTGCCATACTTGAGGGTATAATAAGTGACCTGGAAGTCGGTGTCTGACCAGATACCTGATGGACCAGAAACTTCTTATTCAACATGCTATAAGCATCAAGTTATGTGCTTTTGAGGCCTATATAAGATGGCACATTGACATTTATGAGCCATTTCGCAGATTCAGCACAGTACTGTGGGCTGACAATTAGCCTGACAAGGAAATTAGTAATGTACCAACCCAGAAAAACCATACACACATCTGAAGATTTTCACTGGCCACATGAAGTTAAAGCCTATCACTGAAACTGGCTACCTTGATTTTTCTCTCTCTCTAATAATGAATAGATAGACAAAGAAATCCAAATTAAGGAGGCTTTTGCAAGACATCAAGCTCTATGCCAAAATGAGTGTCCAAAGGGTTAGGGTGGTATTCAGTCTTCTATAGAGTGTGAGATCTGGAACTACCAGAGGGGGCACATCTGATTTCTCAAGAAATTTCATCAGTAACACCAAACCTATTCAACATCAAAGGGAAATGCGGGGTCACGAAAAATTAAGTCCTAGAATACAGTATTAGTACTGTATTAATACCTGATGCTTATAACAATAAGGGATAGTGACCACTGCTTATCACAGTGTCTGGCACAGATTAAGCAGTTAACCAATACCATAAAAGCAGCTAATAAAAAACACAGCTTCACTGGGTGGGGTGAGGAGAAGAATGGAGGGTAGCAAAATGCCAAGCAGCTGCTGTAGATGAACCAGAGCATACAGAAGCAGTTAAGGTAGAAAACAGCTTAAAGATTTGGTTTGGCACAGTCTAAAACAGTGTGATACACTAGGGAGTTGTGGAAGGACAACTGAAATAGTCAGGTCTGGGATGCAACAATCAGGAGAGGGGTTGCTGTCTTTCAGTCATTCAATCAATGGTATTGATTGAGTGTTTCCTGTGTGCAGAGCACTGTCGGAAACACTTATAAGAGTACAATACAAAAGAGTTGGTAGACGTTCCCTGCCCACAACGGATTTACAGTCTAGAGGTTGTAAGTGTCTTGTGGACAGGGAGTGTGCCTTCCAACTCTGTTGTAACATACTCTCCCAAATGCTTGGTATAGTGCTCTGCACACAGTAAGAGCTCAATCAATACTATTGATTGATAGATGGAAGTTCTAGGCAAGTACAGTAAGTAGCTGCTTGATTTGGGGGACCTAATGCTGTGAGTTGCTGAGCAAATGGACCCAAAGTAACTTTCCCTGCACAGATTAAGAGCTGTCATCTTGTCACAGCTCCAATCCTGTTCCTCTGGCAGTTCTCCACATTGGGTAAGAACTGGGAATAAGCAGATCCCATCCTAGAGGGTTGTGGGCTATGATAGCTCTGAATTGGTGGGGGTAGTACTATTCACTTCAGGGCTCTGCCACTGCTTAGAGAAATTCTAAAAGGATATGTTCAATGAACAGATGTGAAGCAGCTATCCCCTGCACTGATTTGGAGTTGTCACAACCTAAAGAGGCAGTATCCCCTGATCTGGTACACATCCCTCCACTAGCTTTCCCACCACTGCCCCCTAAAATGAAAACATCTATTCAGGATTGTTTTTTTGATTTTTGTTTAAAAAAAAAATACACCGAGTAGCCCCACTTTGGCTCCACACCAGTTCTCGGTCCTCCATTGTTGCCTCCCCACCCCCCGCCCCGGACCAGACCTCCCATGCCAGTAGCCACTCCTAGCCCAGATTGGCCATAAGCAAGTGAGGCCATGCTCTTGGAAATGTTTACAATCTGTCACCCAAAGAGCGGTGTGACCTTCTGAAGATGGCCCTGCTGCAACACAGGTCTCCACAAAAGCTTTGAAATTACCCATGAACTCTCGGATGATCCTAGACAGCAGTTTGAGAAATACCTTTCTAGGGAAATGTATCGAGGCCTCAGTTCTGCCATAATGCCTTTTTTCACTACTCATTTCGGCTAGAACGTTGTTCAGTAATTAAGGAGTATTCACCCAACTACATGTGCCTGTTTGAATATGGCAATGCTTTGGCAGCAAAAGAAACGTGACCGTGCCTGAGTGGTGTCAGAATGGGTGACGGCATCAGTATGAGTTTACCTTAGCCTGGAGTTTTGTAACAATGCCACTCTCTGTGTTCTAGGAGAACTGGATGTACCTCTATTCAAGAACAGGATTTTTCTCCTTTTGTTAATTGCTTTTAAGTACAAGACAAAATAATTGATGAAAAAAATCATACCTTGGGAAATTGCTGCCCTTTGTAATTGATTTTCATTTGGTAAGAGAATTTCATAATAAGGTTTATATTACCATGCTACTATGTTTAATCACAATTACACAGTAATAGCATAGAATAAAGGGTGAGCAGTTGATTATACTTTCAACCCCTTTAATGAACAAGGCATTTAAATATCATCATTTGTGGTTTTGTAAAATAAAACTCTACAATTCTCTTAATACTTAATTGAAGTCCCTTAATTGAAATAGTATAAAATCCTAACCAACAAAATGTATTACTTTGGTGTTTTAAAATCTTATTTCAGAGGAATATGAGGCAGCCTATTTTCACAATACAATTCCAATCTCAGAAATGGAAAATGTATGTGAAAGAAGTGAATGGCTTCCTGAGTTTGGTCTATGCCCTAGGCACAACACTAAACTGTGAAAGAACCGAAATACATTGAACCATATCTGAAATTTCAAAACTTTGCATAATTCCTAAGATTGGAAATGGGGAATATTATTCCTCTGATTTTTTTCATGAAACGTCAATTCTTTTTGCTTTGCCACTAGAATAATACCTGCTACGAAAGCTGTTGGAATTTTGTTCCTAGAAAGTCAAGAACAACATAGTAGTTTTCCTCTAATGAGGCTTCCAGTTATCTAGATTTTAGGTTTAATTTTGTGTAGCCTCTTGAATGCTCACAGGGAGCTCAGCAAATAACTGCCATTATTAAAATTACACATTTTACAGTGGTTTTACAAATGGTGAAAACATTAGCTTTAACATTTAAAGTATTACAGAAGACTTCAGTTCACACAGGGAAGTACAGGGCTTACATACTTCTTGAAAATCCATTTTGCCAGTGTATTTATGAAGGGTGAATTTTTATTATAATGTGAAATGAGCCCAAAATCCACTCACCTAAACAGGCAAATCATTAAATGAAACATCTGCACAAAAACGTGGGATTTTTTTTGCAAGTTTTAGGTTTTAATGATCACTGTGGTGTTTGTTGAGCGCTTACTATGTGCCAGGCACTGTACCATGTACTGAAGTAGATACAAGATAATCAGTTTGAACACAGTCTCCATCCCAAATGGGGCTCTCAGTCTAAGATTTTAAATCTGGATGATTTCCCCTCCAATAAAATTTTGTGGATCCTCATAATAGCATTTTATCTATTTTGAAGGAAATATGTTCAGTTAATGCTACTGAATCAACTTTCTAAATCAACTGAACCTTTGATATAAACATACTTTAGAAAGGCACTGCAGTTTGATAATGTATCAACTGGCCATCCCTGAACTTTGACCATTCACAGCCCATATAGGCTTATTGTGGGCAGGCAGGGAATGTATTTACCAACTTTGTTACCCTGTACTCTCCCAAGCATGCTCTGCAAACAGTAAGTGTCTGGCAGATAGGCGGACATACTGCCTTTAAGATTTTGGGGATAAAAACTGTAAGTTTGTCCCCCTAGACTGTAAAGCTCATCGGGGGCAGGGAATGTGTCTATCAGCTCTATTATACTGTACTCTCCCAAGCGCATAGTACAGTACTCTGCACACAAGTGATCAATAACTGTGATTGGTTGATGATTGATGTTCAGGGTAGGAGGCAAGGCTCCCAAAGCACTTGCTTTAGCCACACTGAGCAATCCCCATTACTACAAGCTTGGAGCCTAACTTTAGATTTAGATTTGATTTGCCCCATGTCAATCCAGGTTAAAAAAAAACAAAACTGAATTTCTAACAGAAAAATTCCTTTCAAATTTATGCTTGCCCCAGGCAGACATTGGTCAATGTTTCATTGGATTGCCTTAATGCTGTGGGGGATTTTTCACCATCAAAATCTTCAAAATTAAAATAAATGTTCAAGAACCTTAATTAAATATGAGGTTTTTTTCTATTTAGAATAATAAAACAATTTTCAAACAAGTAGCACAAAGGTGGGGTTTTTTACTTATTGACAAATACAGTAGCTAACATAATCATAAACATTACAAAGTAAAAAAATTAGAACTAAATTTAAAATACCTTATTTTCTACAAACATTTCCATTCATTCTCATATGGTAGTATTGTTAAATTAGAAAGTATGTGCACAATCAAGTTAGTGCAACAAAGTATTAGTTTTTTTGGCATTTCTTTATATAAAATCAGTTGTATATTATCACAGTAATTTCTAAAACAACAATAGATAACATTCAATAAGTGGGTCAATAGCGGTTCAACTGCACGATATCTGCAGATATCAACTGCACCTTTGCTTTAAATCTATTCTGAGGCATCTCACTTACAAAATAACAAAACTAAGAAAAGAATGACTCAAATTTAACTTCCTTTTACAGCTATAGCCTAGAAATAAGATGAGAAACCAGCATAAGAGGCAGATGGGGAAAACATGAGATAATTCTCATATACTATGAAACAATTATTTGTCAAAAATGAATCATTTGTTAAAGGAATGCATTTATAACAATTAGCATAAACAAGCTCTATTTGAGGGATTGCCTTTTTCATCTAGAATAGAGATATGTAGCCAATTTCAAGTAATTTAACTGCCAAATTTTAGCCAGAGCTATAAAAATTTAACCAAATTACTATTATTTTCATAAATATGTTTTTGATAGGATTCTTGAGGCAAAATAGCTCAATTGAAATATTTAGTTAAAACTAAATTTTGTTTCATAAGCAGAATACAAAAGAATAAATTCCCCCTTCTAGACTGTGAGCCCGTTTAGGTAGGGATTGTCTCTCTTTGTTGCTGAATTGTACTTTCCAAGTGCTTAGTACAGTGCTCTGTGCACAGTAAGTGCTCAGTAAACACAATTGAATGAATGAATGAACTCTACTATTTCTCTTGCTAACATATTTAATACAACAAAGTCTAAATCTAACTCAATTGTCACTTTCCATTACTAATTAAAAGCAAGTTAGGACATTAATTTATCAAGGAAATAGTGAAATTACACTAATTGAAACAAAACATTACACTTGCTAATGCTAGTGATTCCTAATATTTTCTTCACACCTTCACTGACTTTATCAAATTCAACTGTAGACCCACTCAGACATGATGTGGGCAGGGAATGTGTCTAGCAATTCTGTTGTAGTGTACTCTCCCAAGAGGCTAGTACAGTGCTCTGCAAACACTAAGCACTCAACAAATACCATTGATGATGATGGCACCATTATTTACGTACTTTTGTCATTTGGAGAAATTTCAGACCATTCCAAGAAACTGTAAGAGAAAGTACACACACACACACACACACACACACAAGAACATGCAGATTTCTTTAAATTTACCTACTGCTTCTTGAAGACCAAAAACATGTCATGACATCATAAGCAAATAAGTCCTTTAAACTTGATCCACTTCAGATTTCCAGACACTCTTGGAAATGAACATAATCCTTGATACTATGTGGAATATTGTTATAGGAGCAGAAAAATGACAAAACAGTAAAAAAATGAAGTCACAGGTTTTCCTCCAAACACACTTAAGTGGGCCAAACTCTTGAAGTCCATGAGAATCTCAAAAAAAAAGACCAGTTTTTGTTATAATCCAAATGAGGCAGCCGCACGTTTTCATCCCAATGACAAAGTACAGCTTGTTCAGAGCTATCGGGTTACCTACAAAAATTGAGATAATAGCTTAAAGAAAAGACACCAAATGAATGTAAGATGACAATCCCCAATTTGTTCAACTAGGAAAATATTAAAGAGTTTTTATTTATGTAACATTTATCTTACAGACAGACATCGTGGAACTGATTATGTATTTGACAAAGCATTTCTTACCATGCTTATTCATGGTTTTAGGTATAGTGTGAATATTCAAAAACAGGATTCAACTTTCCAGCACAGATTTTTTTCAGCCTGCCTAGCTTGATTAGGCAAATTAACAGACAATGAAATTAATTTACATGTACTGAACTTTTTTATGGTATATGTTTGGCACGTACTGTGTTCTAAGCATTTTACTAAGGGCTGGGGAAGAGACAAGCTAATCAGATTGGACACAGTCCATGTCCTACATGGGGCTCACAGTATTAACTCCCATTTTACAGATGAGGTAACAGACACAGAGAAGTTAAGTGACTTGCCCAAGGTCACACAGCAGACAAGTGGAAGAGTCAGGATTAGAACCCAAGTGCAAGTTCTATCCACTGGGCCTCGCTGCATCTCGTGTGTTAATAGCTCCAAAAACTTTGCAAATGAAAACTGGTTGAAGCTGCACAGTGTCTGCAGATTTGGAGATGTAAAGAGATACATTAATCTGTATGTATTTTAAATAAAGTAAGCATTCTTTTGAACAATAGTTCACCCTTTTTAGGACTACCCAAGGAAAGTGCTTTCCAATCAAATTATATGATTTGATCAAAAATATTTTCCCTTCAATCTCTCCCTCCAGACTGTGGGCAGGGAACATGTCTACCAACTCTGTTATACTGTTCTCTCCCAAGTGCTTAGTATAGTGCTCTGCACACTGTAAGGACTGAATAATTAAGATTGATATGGAATTAGTTGTGCTTGAAAGCGGAAGCATTTAATGTGGGAAACTGAGAAGGTGTGGCCCATTAACCATCAATGGGAAGGTTTTTGTACAGAAATTTCCCCTAATACCACAGAACCTGTGTTGAAATTTGTTAGATAAACATTTTGACTAAAATTTTCTGCCAAGGAGCCTATTACCATCTGAGGAAAACAGAATCATTCCTATTCCTTCTTTCTGAAAACATTTTCTGTACCATTATGTAGAAACAGCCTAAAAGACCATGTTGATAACTAATATGCTGAAAAGACGACTTCCAGGTTGTTGCAAAATTCTGTTGTTAGTCCTAGTTTTTATACCAGGTCAGCTACAATTCTCTGCCCCCATGTTACAAACAGGTCCGAGAGTTGGCTCTGGGTATTGGGAAGTTTCTGATGATGAACTTTGTTTACTTAAGCACCCCATGCCTGTCACCAGAAGCCTATGGAAAACTATGATCTATGCTCAATCTAGGGATAATGGAGTAACTACTCCAGGCTTTGCATTTCTAGGGGCTCGGTGGACTGATGTACATTGTGGCAGGCTGAACAGCTCTTGAAAGTTCCCTCCATGCTTCTTTAACTGGATCCAAGCCAAGAAGTTGCTAGGAGCCAGCCTAGTAGGAGAGCAGCCAGCAGAAGTGAAGGAATTCCCACTCCTTAAATGCCCTCCCCACAACCCTATCTACTCTTAAGTCTAAGACCTCATGTCCCCTACTCCCTCTCTCTTCTGCATTGCCTTTGCATTTGGAGTTGTACCTTTTATTCACCTCACCCTCAGTCCCACGACACTTATGTACTTATCTGTAATTTATATCTGTCTCCCCCTCTAGTCTGTAAACCCCTTGTGGGCAGGGAACCTGTCTACTAACTGTTGTATTGTACTCTCCCAAGCGCTCAGTAGAGTGCTCTGCACACAGTAAGAACTCAAAAAATACAATTGATTAATTAATTATTAGAACTTCTAGTAGGAATTTCAGAGCCAGGCAGACTCTGAGAGGCCTTCAAAAATGTCCATGCCAAAATTCAGCAACTATAATCTGATCTAGGATCATATTAAGGCTGTTGAATCAGACAAAGAGAGGGTGTTAATAGAATATAACAGAAAACTCTTACTTCCACCCCAGGAAGTGATGTTTCTGAAACTGGAAGTGTTTCCAAAGCATCAAGATCACTAGGTCTGCTGGTTTGTGGTAGATGTGGGGAGGATAGGTGGATATCAGCATCCAGACACTGAAGACCAATATCCTGCTGTGTTCCATTCTGCAGGGCTTCACTAGAGCAAAAATGGGTGGGGCTACATCTTGAAATAGAAGGTGTACAAGAATAGAATTCCATTGGAATGGCCTGCCATGTCTTTGTCCGTGGCTTCCCTACTTCAAAGATTTCTTGGGCTTCCCACTAAAACGCTAAAGAGTTGACAGAATAACAATAGTAATAATTGTGGTATTTGTTAAGAGCTTACTATGTGCCAGGCACTGTGATAAGCGCTGGGGTGGATACAAGCAAAATGAGTTAGACACAGTCCCTGTCTCATGTGAGGCTCAGTCTCAATCCCCATGTAACTGAGGAACAGAGGAGTGAAGTGACTTGCCCAAGCTCACACAGCCAACAATTGGTGGAGGGAGGATTAGAACCCATGTCATTCTGACTCCCAGGACAATGCTCTATCCACTACACCATGCTGCTTTCATAACACCAATCAATCAATCAATCGTATTTATTGAGCGCTTACTGTGTGCAGAGCACTGTACCAAGCGCTTGGGAAGTACAAGTTGGCAACATATAGAGACAGTCCCTACTCAACAGTGGGCTCACAGTCTAAAAGGGAGAGACAGAGAACAAAACCAAACATACTAACAAAATAAAATAAATAGAATAGATATGTACAAGTAAAATAAATAAATAGAGTAATAAATATGTACAAACATATATACATATATACAGGTGCTGTGGGGAAGGGAAGGAGGTGAGATGTGGGGGATGGAGAGGGGGACGAGGGGGAGAGGAAGGAAGGGGCTCAGTCTGGGAAGGCCTCCTGGAGGAGGTGAGCTCTCAGTAGGGCCTTGAAGGGAGCAAGAGAGTGAGCTTGGAGGATTGGCAGAGGGAGGGCATTCCAGGCCAGGGGGATGATGTGGGCCGGGGGTCGATGGCGGGACAGGCAAGAACGAGGTACAGTGAGGAGATTAGCAGCAGAGGAGCGGAGGGTGCGGGGTGGGCTGTAGAAGGAGAGAAGGGAGGTGAGGTAGGAGGGGGCGAGGTGATGGAGAGCCCTGAATCCCAGGGTGAGGAGTTTCTGCTTGATGCGCAGATTGATTGGTAGCCACTGGAGATTTTTGAGGAGGGGAGTAACATGCCCAGAGCATTTCTGGACAAAGACAATCCGGGCAGCAGCATGAAGTTTGGATTGAAGTGGGGAGAGACACGAGGATGGGAGATCAGAGAGAAGGCTGGTGTAGTAGTCCAGACGGGATAGGATGAGAGTTTGAACGAGCAGAGTAGCGGTATGGATGGAGAGGAAAGGGCAGATCTTGGCAATGTTGCGGAGCTGAGACCAGCAGGTTTTGGTGACGGCTTGGATTTGAGGGGTGAATGAGAAAGCGGAGTCAAGGATGACACCAAGGTTGCGGGCTTGTGAGACAGGAAGGATGGTAGTGCCGTCAACAGAGATAGGAAAGTCAGGGAGAGGGCAGGGTTTGGGAGGGAAGACAAGGAGTTCAGTCTTGGACATGTTGAGTTGGAGGTGGCGGGCAGACATCCAGATGGAGATGTCCTGAAGGCAGGAGGAGATGCGAGCCTGGAGAAAGGGGGAGAGAGCAAGGGCAGAGATGTAGATCTGGGTGTCATCAGCGTAGAGATGATAGTTGAAGCCGTGGGAGCGAATGAGGTCACCAAGGGAGTGCATGTAGATCGAGAACAGAAGGGGACCAAGCACTGAACCTTGGGGTACCCCCACAGTAAGGGGATGGGAGGGGGAGGAGGAGCCTGCAAAAGAGACTGAGAATGAACGACCAGAGAGATAAGAGGAGAACCAGGAGAAGACGGGAGTCTGTGAAGCCAAGGTCAGATAGCGTGTTGAGGAGAAGGGGGTGGTCCACAGTGTCGAAGGCAGCTGAGAGGTCGAGGAGGATTAGGACAGAGTATGAGCCGTTGGATTTGGCAAGCAGGAGGTCACTGGTGACCATTGAGAGGGCAGTTTCCATGGAATGTAGGGGACGGAAGCCAGACTGGAGGGGGTCAAGGAGAGAGTAGGTGTTGAGGAATTCGAGGCAGCGCGTGTAGACAACTCGTTCAAGGAGTTTGGAAAGGAATGGTAGGAGGGATATGGGGCGATAACTAGATGGTGAGGTGGGGTCAAGAGAGGGTTTTTTTTAGGATGGGAGAGACATGGGCATGTTTGAAGGCAGAGGGGAAGGAACCAGTGGAGAGTGAGTGGTTGAAGATGGAAGTTAAGGAGGGGAGAAGGGATGGAGCGAGAGATTTCATGAGATGAGAGGGAATGGGGTCAGAAGCACAGGTGGCCAGAGTAGCACTTGAGAGGAGGGAGGAGAGCTCCTCTGAGGATACTGCTGGGAAGGATGGGAGAGTAGCAGAGAGTGTTGAGAGCCGGGGGGTTGGAGAAGGGGGGGAAGTGACTTTGGGGAGGTCGGACCTGATGGATTTAATTTTGTTAATGAAGTAGGAGGCCAGATCGTTGGGGGTGAGGGAAGGAGGAGGGGGAGGAACCGGGGGCCTGAGAAGGGAGTTGAATGTACGGAAGAGCTGGCGGGGGTGATGGGCATGGGTGTCAATAAGCGAGGAGAAATAGTTTTGTCTGGCAGGGGAGAGGGCTGAGTTAAGGCAGGAAAGGATAAACTTGAAGTGAACGAGGTTGGCACGGTGTTTAGACTTTCTCCAGCAGCGTTCGGCAGCTCGAGCATAAGAGCGAAGGAGGCGGACAGTGGCAGTGATCCAGGGCTGTGGGTTAGTGGTACGAGAGTGGTGAAGGGAAAGGGGAGCAAGTGAGTCTAGCTGAGTAGAAAGGGTAGAGTTGAGAGCAGTAATCTGATCATCAAGACTGGGTAGAGAGGAGAGGGCAGTGAGGTGGGGTGTGAGGCGCTCCGAAAGATGCATGGGGTCAAGAGAGCGGAGATCTCTGTGAGGGAGTAATATGGATTTACAGGGGAAAGGAGTGTGAGTGAGGAGGCAGGTGAGAAGATTATGATCAGAGAGAGGGATTTCAGAGTTGGTGAGGGACACCATGCTGTAGGTGGCCTGCCTTGGGTATCACAAGTCACACTACAGCTGACAAAGAGCTTGCACAACACAGTGTAGCTGCATTTGCCATGTAAGTGACTCAAACATGAAAGTGTATCACAAGCTACAATATAGTATACAATGCAATGATAGAGTACCAAAATGAAGACCCCATAAAGAAACAAGAGCATGTTTAGGTTTTTGTAGAACGAGGTCACAGAATATTTGAGGAAATAAAATATCATAGAATGTGCTATTTTTTAAAGCGCCAAATTATTGCCGATCCATTTATATTGAAGTACACAGCATTTCTTCGGTCATAAATCCAGTCCTACAATGATACTTTTTCCTAACATCAGTAAATCCAAGCTAATCCAGTCAAATAAAGGGACTTTAGAAAAGCCAGATTGAGAATCTTTATTCAGATATATTTATGAATGCAATTTTACTGTTCTAAAATAAAGGAACTGGATTTTTTAATTCATAGTCTAGCTGAGGAGGCATTTCTCTAACCCTTTTCTTCATGCTTATCCAAATGGCTATTTTAAGAAGGAACCAGCTAGGGGATTCTAATAATTGTGGCTTTTGTTAAGCGCTTACTATGTGCCAGGTACTGTTCTAAGTGCTGGGGTGGATACAGGTAAATTGGGTTGGACACAGTCTCTAAAGTCTAAACACCATGCCAACCTTGTTCACTTCAAGTTTATCCTTTCCTGCCTTAACTCAGCCCTCTCCTCTGCCAGACAAAACGATTTCTCCTCCCTTATTGACACCCATGCCCATCATCCCCGTCAGCTCTTCCGTACAGTCAACTCCCTTCTCAGGCCCCTGGTTCCTCCCCCTCCTCCTTCCCTCACCCCCAACGATCTGGCCTCCTGCTTCATTAATAAAATTAAATCCATGAGGTCTGACCTCCCCAAAGTCACTTCCCCCCCTTCTCCAACCCCCCGGCTCTCAACACTCTCTGCTACTCTCTCATCCTTCCCAGCAGTATCCTCAGAGGAGCTCTCCTCCCTCCTCTCAAGTGCTACTCTGGCCACCTGTGCTTCTGACCCCATTCCCTCTCATCTCATGAAATCTCTCACTCCGTCCCTTCTCCCCTCCTTAACTTCCATCTTCAACCACTCACTTTCCACTGGTTCCTTCCCCTCTGCCTTCAAACATGCCCATGTCTCTCCCATCCTAAAAAAACCCTCTCTTGACCCCACCTCACCTTCTAGTTATCGCCCCATCTCCCTCCTACCATTCCTTTCCAAACTCCGTGAACGAGTCGTCTACAGACGCTGCCTCAAATTCCTCAACACCAACTCTCTCCTCGACCCCCTCCAGTCTGGCTTCCGTTCCCTACATTCCACGGAAACTGCCCTCTCAATGGTCACCAATGACCTCCTGCTTGCCAAATCCAACGGCTCATACTCTATCCTCATCCTCCTCGACCTCTCAGCTGCCTTCGACACTGTGGACCACCCCCTTCTCCTCAACACGCTATCCAACCTTGGCTTCACAGACTCCGTCCTCTCCTGGTTCTCCTCTGATCTCTCTAGTCATTCATTCTCAGTCTCTTTTGCAGCCTCTTCCTCCCCCTCCCATCCCCTTACTGTGGGGGTTCCTCAAGGTTAAGTTCTTGGTTCCCTTCTGTTCTCAATCTACACTCACTCCCCTGGTGACCTCATACGCTCCCACGGCTTCAACTATCATTTCTACGCTTTTGACACCCAAATCTACATCTCTGTCTCTGCTCTCTCCCCCTCCCTCCAAGCTTGCACCTCCTCCTGCCTTCAGGACATCTCCATCTGGATGTCTGCCCACCACCTAAAACTCAACATGTTCAAGACTGAACTCCTTGTCTTCCCTCCCAAACCCTGCCCTCTCCATGACTTTCCCATCTCTGTTGACAGCACTACCATCCTTCCCGTCTCACAGGCCCGCAACCTTGGTGTCATCCTCGACTCCGCTCTCTCGTTCACCCCTCACATCCAAGCCATCACCAAAACCTGCCAGTCTCAGCTCCACAACATTGCCAAGATCCGCCCTTTCCTCTTCACCCAAACCGCTACCCTGCTCGTTCAAGCTCTCATCCTATCCCGTCTGGACTACTGTATCAGCCTCCTCTCCGATCTCCCATCCTCTTGTCTCTCCCCACTTCAATCCATATTTCACGCCGCTGCCCGGATTGTCTTTGTCCAGAAACACTCTGGGCATGTTACTCCCCTCCTCAAAAATCTCCAGTGGCTACCAATCAACCTGCGCATCAGGCAGAAACTCCTCACCCTCGGCTTCTAAGGCTCTCCATCACCTCGCCCCCTCCTACCTCACCTCCCTTCTCTCCTTCTACAGCCCAGCCCACACCTTCCGCTCCTCTGCCACTCATCTCCTCACCATGCCTCGTTCTCGCCTGTCCCGCCGTCGACCCCCGGCCCACGTCATCCCCCTGGCCTGGAATGCACTCCTTCCCAACATCCACCAAGCTAGCTCTCTTCCTCCCTTCAAGGCCCTACTGAGAGCTCACCTCCTCCAGGAGGCCTTCCCAGACTGAGCCCCCTCCTTCCTCTCCCCCTCCTCCCCCCTCCATCCCCGCCACCTTACCTCCTTCCCTTCCCCACAGCACCTGTATATATGTATATATGTTTGTACGTATTTATTACTCTATTCATTTATTTTACTTGTACATATCTATTCTATTTATTTCATTTTGTTTATATGTTTTGTTTTGTTCTCTGTCTCCCCCTTGTAGACTGTGAGCCCACTGTTGGGTAGGGACTGTCTCTATATGTTGCCAACTTGTACTTCTCAAGAGCTTAGTACAGTGCTCTGCACACAGTAAACACTCGATAAATACGATTAATTGATTGATTGATTGATTATCCCACATGGGGCTTACAGTCTTCATCCCCTTTTTACAGGATTCTGTGGATTTTTCTCTGATTCCTAATCATAAGGAGTAATTTTTTAAAAAAGCCTTGAATGGGTTGGGTAACCTGCTTATAAAGACATGATAAGAAAGGGAAATTTCTAAGGAGTGTCAAAAGAAGATGAAAATGACTAGTATAGACTGTAGAATTGTTTCTTAAGGGAAGTGGAATGGGATACATTAGGGACATTTAAAATTAACCAGGTAAAACATTGGATAGACTATTCTAAAGAGCTATCATTTTCCACATGAGAATGGAAGAGAGAATCAGGTAGGTGATATCAATATAGCTAAAGACATCAATATCTTGTGTTGACTGCCCGCAATTTTCATGTTTCTTTGACAACTTAAATTTCAACACAAATTTTAGCAGAAAAGCCTATTTTTCAAATAGTTCATTTCAGATTTGCATTAACTGTTGAAGGAAAATAATAGTTATACAGGATTTCCTATGTGTAGTAATTATTATGAAGATAATGTGGATTTGAAGCAGCAAGGCCTAGTGGATAGAGCATGGGCCTGGGAGTCAGAAGGACCTGGGTTATAATCCTACTCCACCATATATCTGCTGTGTGACCTTGTGCAAGTCACCTCACTTCTCTGTGCCTCAGTTACCTCATCTGTAAAGTGGGGATTACTACTTTGAGCCCGCTGTGGGACAAGGACTGTGACTAACTTGATTAGCTTGTATCGACCCCAGCACTTAGTACAGTGTCTGGCACATAGTAAACGCTTAATCAATCAATCAATCGTATTTATTGAGCACTTACTGTGTGCAGAGCACTGTACTAAGCGCTTGGGAAGTACAAGTTGGCAACATATAGAGACGGTCCCTACCCAACAGTGGGCTCACAGTCTACAAGGGGGAGACAGAGAACAAAACAAAACATATTAACAAAATAAAATAAATAGAATAGATATGTACAAGTAAAATAAATAGAGTAATAAATATGTACAAACATATATACAGGTGCTGTGGGGAAGGGAAGGAGATAAGGCGGGGGGATGGAGAGGGGGAGGAGGGGGAGAGGAAGGAGGGGGCTCAGTCTGGAAAGGCCTCCTGGAGGAGGTGAGCTCTCAGTAGGGCCTTGAAGGGAGGAAGAGAGCTAGCTTGGCAGATGTGGGGAGGGAGGGCATTCCAGGCCAGGGGGATGACGTGGGCCGGAGGTCGACGGCAGGACAGGTGAGAACGAGGCACGGCGAGGAGATTAGCGGCAGAGGAGTGGAGGGTGCAAGCTGGGCTGTAGAAAGAGAGAAGGGAGGTGAGGTAGGAGGGGGCGAGGTGATGGAGAGCCTTAGAAGCCGAGGGTGAGGAGTTTCTGCCTGATGTGCAGATAGATTGGTAGCCACTGGAGATTTTTGAGGAGGGGAGTAATATGCCCAGAGCGTTTCTGGACAAAGACAATCCGGGCAGCGGCGTGAAGTATGGATTGAATTGGGGAGAGACACGAGGATGGAAGATCGGAGAGGAGGCTGATATAGTAGTCCAGACGGGATAGGTTGAGAGCTTGAACAAGCAGGGTAGCGGTTTGGATGGAAAGGAAAGGGCGGATCTTGGCAATGTTGCGGAGCTGAGACCGGCAGGTTTTGGTGACGGCTTGGATGTGAGGGGTGAACGAGAGAGCGGAGTCGAGGATGACACCAAGTTTGTGGGCTTGTGAGACGGGAAGGATTGTAGTGCCATCAATAGTGATGTGAAAGACAGGGAGAGGGCAGGGTTTGGGAGGGAAGACAAGGAGTTCAGTCTTGGACATGTTGAGTTTTAGGTGGCGGGCAGACATCCAGATGAAGATGTCCTGAAGGCAGGAGGAGATGTGAGCCTGGAGGGAGGGGGAGAGAGCAGGGGCAGAGATGTAGATTTGCTTGCCATTAAAAAATAAACCCATCTCACCTAGGTTGACACAAATTCCATATACATTTTAAAAGAATAAAGAGTGTTCCTTTTTTTGAATAGACATAATTTCATGTTACCCAGAAGCAACTAGACAAATTTACTGACTGTGCATAAGATTCATAAAAGACAAAAATGTTTAATCTAGTTCAAGCCACACAGATTACTAAGAGAAACCAAGTTTATAATTTTAGAATTATTCTCAGGTGGCATACTATTAAAAATCATCATGAGAATCATGATGACTTTGGGAACTGTTTTTGTGAATACAACTTTTTGAAGTGCTAAATGAAATGCCACTACTCCTGGGAATTTAGCAAGAGTAAACTCATATTCCCACCTCAGAGAACCAAAATAACCCTAAAGGCTTTCTTACTGTGGATGTATGATGAAAGTACACATAAATTACAGAGAATGGATATACTAAGAGGACTAGATAACAAATAAATCTCCAGAATATTCAATGAAATGGCTGGTTCATAATCATAATGCATTTTATTCATATGCAAAAAAATCAATAAAAATGTAATCTTCCAATAATGTTATCCCCTTAGTGTTTATGTCTAGGAAAAAAGTGAAAAGATGTTTATTACTGATGAATGTAAGACAGAATGTAGCAACGCACATAAGGTCAGCAAAAAAAAAAAAGGCCTCACTTTTTAGAATGCATTTCACTCGCTGGTGACAACCAGATATACTATATAATATACATATACTATAGGAGAAGCAGTGTGACTCAGTGGAAAGAGTACGGGCTTGGGAGTCAGAGGTCATGGGTTTGAATCCTGGTTCTGCCACTTGTCAGCTGTGTGACCTTGGGCAAGCCACTTAACTTCTCTGTGCCTCAGTTACCTCATCTGTAAAATGGGGATTAAGACTGTGAGCCCCACATGGGACAACCTGATTACCTTGATTCCTCCACAGCACTTAGAACAGTGCTTCGCACATAGCGCTTAACAAATACCACCATTATATTATTATTATTACTACTACTCCAAACTGCTAATTTCTATTATTTCTTAGCCAGACTTTTGCAAAATACTTGTATCAAAATACTTGATGCAAAATACTTGCATCAAGATTCACGAGTCTCATATTAGGGAAGCCTGACAAAGTAGCTCACCACATGTCTTGGCAAACCACAGAACTGAATTGTTTACCCTGATGTGCAACACCTAGTTTATAGCACTGCATGTAGCTCCAGAGACCCAAGCCTTTGACCAAGACATCCTTACTGACATGTACGCTAAGAGAAGGAACAGGCTGACCTCAAGTATCCAGGGCTACAGAAAGCACTGGGTGGCACCACAGGAGACTCACACCACTTCTCCCAGTGCCTCCGGTTCTGATCCTGCAACCCATGAAGGTGGTACAGACAAGACAAAGAAGTGGAGAGGGCCTGATTTGGCAGCCTGGGATCCCCAGAGACACACACATCAGAAGCAGCTAAAAAGTAAGCTACTGTTTGTTCCTGGGGTCCCTACCATCCTTGGAGTGTATGATTCAACTCAGCAGTGTGGGTCCCTAGAATGTCTAGGGTGTCTTGGACCTGTAAACTCAGTAAAGTGCAGGGGTGGCACGTTACAAAGAGCATTCACTCCAATTGTACCTCCAACTAAGAATGCCAAGGCCGAGACCCTAGAGATCTCCAGAGGAGAATCCACACCATCCCTCATTAATGCAATCAGGTGGGATGCAGTGGGGTCTGGTAAAAAGGCATGGGGTCCAGTTGTAAAGAGACCCTTGTTCAGTCCTCTTTTTGCCCCTGTGTGACGTAGGGCAAGTCATTTTTCCTCTCCTGCCCCAAATTCTTCACCTGCAAAATGGGGATAATAATATCTGCCCTCTTCCTATCTCACAGGGATGTTGTAAGAAAAAAATGAGATTGCTGATATGAAAGTGCTTTGGAAATATAAAAGCACCATACCAAAAGTAAAGTATTATTGAAGCAATTCCTTTCACAAAAGATACTTTTGGTATTTCTTGGAATAAAAGAAGAGTATGGATTTTTTTTTCTTAAGGAGTCTTTGCCTAAATGATAGATTAAGAACTGAAGCAATATGAATGTTATTCTTTTACCACTTTACAATCCAACAACCTGGCATCATGTTGTTCTTTTCCAGTTTGCTTTATTGTTTTGTCTCTGTCATAATTTTGGTACATCCTATGGCAAAACAAAAATCTTTCATAACTTGCCATTATTAGTTATATTGATGGCCTTTGTATACTTACCTTGGTAGTTTTTACTTTATTGCCACTGCTGCAAGACCAGCCAGAATAGTCTGGTAGCACTTTACAGTCCTCTCCATCCAGACAAGGATTCATATGACACCACCATTTCTGAATGACAATGGAGGCTGAAAAATAAAACCCAAATGACTGCCTTCAACACAGTGGTTTATTTTTTAAATATAGAAGAGTAGGTATTAATTCATTGATTCAGTATATGAATATGTCTATTGCAAATAATAGATTATTTTTCACCCAAGATGAAACCTATTAAATTCTAAACAGATACTGAAAATAATTCCCTGGAAAATAAGCTACTAGTTGTTCACTTTCCTAATATTTTAAATGAAGCGCGATTTACCTGCACTACCATAGAAAAATTTACAGAGAACTATTCACTTAATTTTTTTTAAAAAATGATTATAATGAATATTGAAATCTGTAATATAATTTACTCTTTTAGAGACCTGGTCCCAACACCAAGCTATTTAAGTGAAAATTCAGAAAATGCTAACATTTTCATTATGCCTTTACATTGTTGCCGTTCAATTACTTGGAAAAAAAATCAACTGCATATCTGCCCTGAATCAGATCACTGAGATGCCACTTGACGTCAATTATACCACACAAATATTGAAAATAAACTAAGAGAGGGATGACTGGCAGTTGTTCAACTTTCTGCTGCCTTCCACTAGTTAGCATACCTGTGGAATTTTTAGAATTCACTCACAGTGACTCAGCGGGCTGCAGAAGGCTCAATAATAAAAATGTATTTGTGTTCTGAACTACAAGGTAGGATTTATCATCATGTAAGTAATCTGTATTTGGACACTTCAGCCCATTTTTACTCATGCACAATTACACAATTTTTCCCAATTAGGGGACAATGATAATATGTTTAATAGTCTCCAAGAATGCCTTGGTGATAAACCACTTTTTTCAATGTAGAATCGCTGAGGCCACACACGTAAGGATGCAAGGCTATATTGGCACTTCAGGTTCACTTCACAGGCAAACTGAGAGAGGTTGTCCTGGGGTCGAGGCAGCCAATGTGCTCCCCTGGTATCCTTTGGAATGAACTCACCAACCCCTCACTGCCATCATCCAAGACTTTTACTGCATATATATTTCAGTGAGACAGGCCACTAAGATTATTGACTGACTCCCAGGACCAAATGGCAGAGGGTGGAGCTTCAGGGAGGAGCCAAGCAATTCTCCGTGAGTTCAGCTGCATCCCCAAAATACAGAAGGGTTGGAAAGAGACTTTTCCCTCCCCTGTTCTCTGAACAAAAACAATAGACTTCAGTGTTCTCACAGAGAAAATGCCAGACAAATCAAACTCGATACCTCCAGAATGAATGTGATTTCTCAGTCAAGCAAGTTTGGGGAAATTAATACCTTAGTCTTCATAGTAATCCATAATATCTAGGAGAGATAATGTGCTTTTAATGCAGGATATTTCCCAGAAAAGTCACACATTTTGTTTGCACTTTTCGAGGGGGAGTGAAAGGAGAGTTGGAGCAGAAGTTGAAACCTGTTTTCACTTGCCTCTTCCAAAATGCAAACAGAGCTCCTGTATCATTATTACATAAGCACTGGAGATTTATGAAGTAAAAAGTCTCTTGGCTAGTCAAGTAATGGACATCAACACTGAGGCAGAAGGCTCAGTAAATGGATTGTTCTTATTGTCAAGTCCTGAATTTATGAACAAGGATTTATAGACCATTTTCAGGGAAGCAAGGGTAAATGACACATTTTTTCCCTTTTACCTATTGGTTTTACCTGCAGTCTTCACACAGATTGTGTGCAAGGAGTCCATATAATTGTGCCTTCTTTCCACTAACACATTTTGTGCATTTGTAGGAGTAGCCATGTGTATTTATAGATCAAACTTACTCTGGTCTCAATTGTCTGGATAGATGAATATCTTCTATCTGGTTGTGAGACCTGAGCATCATATCCAGCTCCTGAAACCTCAGGAGTGTTACTTCATGACCACACTCAATGTCAATTGGCAAGATAAGATCACAAGATCACAGGCAACAGAGTCCTGGAATGAAGGCACCCTCCTGGCATTATTGTTATCTTGACCTCAGCATAACTTTGTTAGATGGGACACGTGAGGAGAATTGATGACAGCAGATATCCAACCAGCTGCTGAAGGGGGAGCTGCAATAGGGCAACTAAAAGCAGCAGGTGACAGAAGAAGAAGTTATTTAAAGATACAGTAAAGGCAGCCTCAGACACGGAAGCATCACTGGCAGGGCTGACTCAAGATGGTAAGAGACATAAGTGGTTGCAGCATGGTGGCATATGGCAGTTGTGATGGCTCACCACTTGAGCTTCCCAAGATGGTGGCCACCTAAGACATTACCAAGGTGGTGGCCCACCCAGACCACACAGGCATAATACCACAGGGGTAGAAGGTAGTCCTGGAGTCTATGTGCAGTTACAGAACCCTGGCCATACTTCCCTAACCTCTCTAACTTTGTGCATATGCAACCTCCACCTTGGAAAAGGTTCTCAGCCCTACAGGGATTTTTTTCCTCCCAGACCTTCCCAGTTCGAACCTGTCTCCTCCTCACACCCACTCCTGATGACCCCCCAAATAAAAACACTGCAAAAGATAAGTAGTTTCAAGAAAGAATTTATTTACCTCAGGGGCCAACCGGGTTGGGGAGCTGCAGGATTGCCAACTTTCCTCGCTTCAGTTCCCCTTCTCCTCCTGCCTCTCCCAGTCCTAGAGACCAGTAGCAAAGGGGAAAGGGGAGTGCAGTAATGCAGTAATGGCATAGGGCCAGCCCAGTCACCTCAACGACCCCTGGAGGTGGGAGGATACATGGGCCTGGGAGGTACGTGCTCCAAACAGCTCCCGAGATAGCTCCATGAAGGGAGCAACACCAACCAATGCAGAGTAAGTGGCTACTGGCTTCCAGTCTGGACGTTATGCCTGGACTGAGGGGAACAGAAGCTGGTAGGAACTGATTGTGCTGATGGGAGGAGTCTCCTGTCTCTGACGCTCAGCAGCACTTGATGAAGAGTCTTCTGCCCATCCTGGTGGTGGGGGTCAGAGACAACCATGGAGGGTTGCTGGAAGCAAAGTGGCCGGCAATCCCCTCTTAAGGAGGAAGAAACTTGACCCACATCCAGAGATCTTGGAAACTGGTGGATGCAGCAATAGCAGTGGTGGGGAAACCATGTGGAAGTTGGGAGCAGAGGGAGGCCAAGCCCATAGAGGAAAACAGAGATGAGAAGAAGTGTGAAGCAACCTAATGATGTCACACATAGTGTACACACAGCGTAATGGGATGACGCCATAAGTTGGTAGGGGCAGCCAAAGATATTCACAGGTTTAGGTGGCCGGAAATCTGAAGCCAGCCAGGATCACAGCTATTAAGTGGGAGGTAACTGCAGCAGACAGATTAATTTGGTGCACTAGCAAGAAAGGAGAGGTTCTTTTTTGAGGAGAAGCTTTGACAGGAAGTTGAGACAAAGGGGCAAACCCAAAGCAGCATTATATGCCTCACACTGAAAACATGTCAGCACAAGGGACGAGTACAAGGTGTACTTTTCAATACATTCACACCTATAGACTCCACTGTCAGTGGCATTATCTTTAAATATCCATGCAGGGTTCCCTTGCTGACCCAGTTTATGAATCCTTGCTCATTCTCTATAACAAATTTTGACTACCACAGTATATAGTTTAAAGAAATCATGGTATTCCACATCTGTGGAAACACTATCATTGTAAAACTGCTACAGTCACACTTTGTTTCCAGCATTTGGATCTCACTGTGTTTTTCTTCAGACACTGTATCAACAGTTAATTCATGTACTAGTAACAGTGACTTTTAAACAATGAAGTTTCTCATGTAATGCTAATGAATTACATCAAAGCAGGTGAATTGCTAAAACACCCAGAACAGCTAGTTATCTAGTCTTTCCTGAAAGATCTCCAAGGATGTAATCAAAATCTCCCTTGGTAGCCCATTGCAGTGTTTTATCACCTGAAAGTGAGGTGGGTTCTTCCTTATATCCAACCTAAATCCCTCCTGTATTTTAAACCCATTCCCCCCTATCAGTGTTCATTGGTTCATTGGAGAAGCAGCGTGGCTCCATGGAAAAAGCATGGGCTTTGGAGTCAGAGGTCATGGGTTCAAATCCCAGCTCTGCCAATTGTCAGCTGTGTGACTATGGGCAAGTCACTTCACTTCTCTGGGCCTCAGTTACCTCATCTGTAAAATGGGGATTAAGACTGTGAGCCCCCCATGGGACAACCTGATCACCTTGGAACCTCCCCAGCGCTTAGAACAGTGTTTTGCACATAGTAAGTGCTTAATAAATGCCATTATTATTATTATTATTATTGGTTATGGAAAATAACTGGTCAGGCATAGTCCCAGTAAATAACCTTCATGAATTTGAAGGCAAAAACTTAGTTTTCTCATCTCTGGCCTAAACAACCTAATTCCATTAACTTTTCCCCATGGGATCAATTTTCCATCCCTTAAAGCATTTTTATTGCTCTTCTTTGGGCCTTCTACAATTTCTCTAGCTCCTTTATAAAGCCAGTAACTAAAACTGTAATGGAAACATTACTTCCTGATTTTTGCATTTCACCATCCTGTTAACATTACATCACTTATTCATAGTCAACTTTTGTTCAATTCCACAGCTCCCCCCTACCTCTCATCCACCCCCAAGGTCTTTTTTGGCTTTACTCATGCCTAGTGGGTACTTCTCCATCCTTTCAATCAATTGTATTTATTGAGAGTTTATTGTGTGCAGAGCACTGTACTAAGTACTTAGGAGAGTACAGTCCAAGATTGTAGACATGTACCTTGCCCAAAAGGAGCTAACAGTCTAAAGGGGGAGACATACACTAAAATAAATTACTGATATGTATGTAAGTGCTATGAGGCTGAGGATCGGGGTGAATATCAAGTGCTTAAAGGGTACAGATCCAAGTGTGGAGGGGATGCAGAAGGGAGAGGGAGTTGGGGAAAAGATGGCTTAATCAAGGAAGGCCTCTTGGAAGAGATATCTTAATAAGGCTTTGAAGATGGGGACAGTGGTGGTCTGTCGTATCGATCAATCAGTGGTATCTATTGAGTGCTTACTATGTGCAGACCACTGTACTAAGTGCCAAAGAGTTGACAGACACGTTCCCTGTCCATAATGAGCTAACAGTCCAGAGGGAGAGACAGACATTTATATAAATACTTTATAATTAATAGTTTAAAGATATGTATACAGTGCTGTGGGGTTGAGGGTAGAATGCACAGAGAAGCAGCATGGCTTAGTGGAAAAAGCCCGGGCTTGGGAGTCAGAGGACGTAGGTTCTAATCCCAGCTCTGCCACTTGTCTGCTGTGTGACCTTGGGCAAGCCACTTCACTTTGTGCCTCAGTTACCGCATCTGTAAAATGGGGATTAAGACTGTGAGCCCCACATGGGACAAGCTGATTACACTGTATTTACCCCAGTTCTTAGAACAGTGCTTGGCACATAGTAAACACTTAACAAATACAATAATTGTTATTATTATCGAATACTCACGATGGGGAATTTGAAGGGGGAGGGAGTTCCAGGCAACAGATGAGATAGACAAGATCAAGGTACAATGAGTAGTGAACTGGCATTAGAGGAATAAAGTGTGTGGGCTGGGTTGTATTAGGAAATCAAGGAGGTAATGTAGGAGGAGGCGGTGAACTGATTGTGTGCTCTAAAGCCAATGGTAAGAAGTTTCTGCTTGATGTGAAGATGGACAGTTCTTAAGGAGTGTGGAAAAAT
The DNA here is from genome assembly GCF_015852505.1 of Tachyglossus aculeatus. Taxonomy (NCBI): domain Eukaryota; kingdom Metazoa; phylum Chordata; class Mammalia; order Monotremata; family Tachyglossidae; genus Tachyglossus; species Tachyglossus aculeatus. The sequence goes on along the minus strand of NC_052101.1, from coordinate 63,638,625 downwards.
TCTACTTTGGCTTTTGACCCTCACACCTCAAGTGAGACTTTCCCTGGTCACCCATTTACTTTTGATCTCATTTTTTATGACAGATGCAATAAAGCAATATCTCCTGCTATCAGCTTAGCCTTCCTGTCTACTTAGGCCCTACTGAAAGCTCACCTCCTCCAGGAGGCCTTCCCAGACTGAGCCCCTTCCTTCCTCTCCCCCTCTCCGTCCCCCCCGTCTTACCTCCTTCCCTTCCCCACAGCACCTGTATATATGTATACATATTTGTACATATTTATTACTCTATTTATTTTACTTTTACATATCTATTCTATTTATTTTATTTTGTTAATATGTTTGGTTTTGTTCTCTGTTCCCCCCTTCTAGACTGTGAGCCCACTGTTGGGTAGGGACCGTCTCTATATGTTGCCAACTTGTACTTCCCAAGCACTTAGTACAGTGCTCTGCACACAGTAAGCGCTCAATAAATATGATTGATTGATTGATTGATTACTATGGAGTGGGGAGAGGGGTTGACATTTCACCATTGTAATTGAAAGATATATTTTTGTTACCTTTTATGTCTCGGGCTAGTTGCACCTCATGTTCAGCTTTCACTTTTTATAATCTTGATTCTTAATAAATAATAAGCCATTGCGTGGCGAGGGTTGGGGTGGGGTTCCCTTTGCCCTTCAGATCCCTAAAGACTTCTTGTTTCAGCCACCTTGACATCTTATCCTTCTTGTACTTCCTCTGCATGGGTATATTCGTACCTGAACTTGCAGAATCACCTTTTTGAAGTCAGTTTTCTTGAACTCCTTTCCCCCTTAAGCAGGCCTAATAAAATTTGCTTTCTCAAAGTTCACTTTCTTTTATCTTTTGGTAGCTTTTCTCCATTGCCATAGAATCTTGAATATAATTATTTTATGATCATTCCCACCTAGGAATCCACTCTCAATCAACTCTTCCCTGAAACAGAGGCTCAATTCAAACAGTAACTGCCTTAGCTTATTGTCACCGTTAGTGTATGCAACTGCCAAACCAATGTGGTAAGCAATCTGTGACCTTCTGAATCGTTCTCAACAGGTACCTGGATAACTGAAGTCTCCCATAAGCACCAGATCCCGACCTGAAGCCATTCTGGTGAGTTGAACAAAACAGACCTTAAACACTGTTTCTTCCTTGTTTGGAAGTCTAACTCATCTATCTTGTTGCCGACCCCTTGCCCACCTCCTGTTTCTGGCCTGTAATGCCCTCTTTTTTCATATCCAACAGACGATCACCTCTCCCCACCTTCTAAGCCTTATTAAAATCACATCTCCAGGAGGCCTTCCCTGACAAAGCCCTTATTTCTCTTACCCCACTCCCTTCTGTGTCACCCTTGCACTTGCACTTGAATTTTCACCCTTTATTCACCCTTCCATCAACACCATAGCACTTATGTATCCATAATTTATTATTTATATTAACGTCTGTCTCCCCCTCTTAACTGTAAGCTCCTTATAGGAAGGGACTGTGTATACTAACTTTGTTATATTGTAATCTCCCAAGCACTTAGTACAGTGCTCTGCACACAAATGCTCAATAAATACAATTTTTAATGGTATTTGTTAAACGCTTACTGTGTACCAGGCACTGTACACAGTACTGAGGTACTGAGGTAGATACAATGTAATCAGGTTAGACATAGTCTTACATGGGGCTCACAGATTTAATCTCCATTTTACAGATGATGTAAATGAGGCACAGAGAAGTTAAATGACTTGCCCAAGATTGCATAGCAGACAAGTGATGAAACCAGGATTATAACCCAGATTTTATGACTAGGCCTGGGCTATTTGATTGATTGATTAAAATTGATCCCTACCTTGATGTTACCTTTCTGCTTAAACCAAGCATTTTCTACTTGATGGACTACTTCAGTTTCCAGGAATTCTGCACATGGGTAGTTAGTGATCCTTTCTTTCTTGCTTACCTCTCATCCCCACCTATCAGGGAAGCCAGGACAACCAATATCCTTTTGGCCTAGCACTCCTGCTCCTACTTCCATGTCTTAGTCATTTCAATGATCATAACTGTGGCCCTGATTTTAGATCTCTCTCAAGTCAACCTACTCAATGTGTTTCACATTCTCACCTCAGTCACCTTTCACACCCTCATCCATGCCTGGAACTCCCTCCCTCAGTGCACGGGCTTGGGAGTCAGAGGTCATGGGTTCTAATCCTGGCTGTGCCACTTATCAGCTGTGTAACTTTGGGCAAGTCACTTAACTTCTATGTGCCTCAGTTACCTCATCTGTAAAATGGGGATTAAGACTGTGAGCCCCACGTGGGACAACCTACTTACCTTGTATCTACCCCAGCGCTTAGAACAGTGCTTGGCACATAGTAAGTGCTTAACAAATACCATCATCATTATTATTATTATCTGACAGTACTGTCCACATCTTCATGGCCCTTCTGAAATCACATCTCCTCCAAGAGGCCTTCCCTCATCAATCTTTCCTCTCCCTATCCTATTTCTCCCTCTCCTGCTACTCTAGCACTTCCTTGTCAACTAAGAACTTGGACATCCATAACCCCTCTGGTGCAGTTAATTACATATCTCTATTATTCTCTTGCTTCCCCTATCTAATTTATTTTAGTGTCCATCTCCCCTGCTAGACGGTAAAATCCTTGAGGACAGGGACCATGATTCCTATCACTATTTCACTCTCCAAGTGCTTAGAATAGTGCCTTGCATACAGTAAGCACTCAATAAATACTATTAGTGGATTCCTCTTGGTTTTCTCCCATGCTCTTTACATTTGTATACAACATTTCAGGAAGCCATGGGATGTCCTTTATATCTTCCTCATTGTTGTCTTGTTAACCATACAAGAATTCCCAACTCTTTTCAGGTCTCCCCCCAGATCAATGGAAATTTCACTTACCTTTGGGATTAGCAGATCCATCCCTACCAAACCTAGTTAAAGCCCTTTTCACTAAGGAGGCCAGTCTGCTCCCAAAGATAGTCTTCAATTCTTTATGAGACAGATCCCAGTCTTGCTGAGGAGACCTTCATCTCTGGAGACCACACTGTTGTCAAGGAATCTGAAGCATTATCTTTGACACCATTTGCGTTGATCCTCTGTATTCACTCGCCCATGCAGAAGCCCTTCCCCTTGACTCGGAGAATCGGGAAGAACATCACTTGAGTGGCCGTCTCCTTCACTCTTGCTTGCAAAACCTTAGAGTCACTTCTGACGAATTCTAAGACCAGGCAGTATCAATAGTTCCCACATCAGTCAAGTCAGTTGGGTTTGTCCAATCACTTCATGACATCTTCACCTGGATCCTTGGCAGGCAGCACAGCTCCCAGGGCTTTGCATCTTGTCTGGAAGATTGGTGACTCTACCCCATGCAGAATAGAGGCACCAACCAGCCCCTTCTTTTTCTTGGAGACTGAAATCTTCATTTCTCTGTTCTTTGGTGTCTTCATTTCTCTCTTCCCTGGCTAATCACTGTTCAGAACAGAATGCCAGTTTCTGACCTAAATTCCCAGAGGTGCAGGAGTAGGATATTGGGTGAATGGGGTGCATCATTGGCATAACTATGGAAGGAGAGGAAAAGATCAGTCCCTCACTGATGGGTGGGAAGGAGAGTGGGGTCCATGGCCATGGGATCTAAAGGGCCAATTAAATCAGGTCAGGGCTGGGACCATATCTTTTACTTCTTTGGTTTGCTTTCCAAGATCCTAACAGGGTGCTCTGCATGCAGTAAGTGTTCAGTAATTGCTGCTGCTGCTGGTGATGACTGATGGCCTCAGGGCCAATTGACCTAGCAATAGGCTGGACTGCCAGCAGCAGCAGAAGGAATCTGGCCAGGAGCTATACATGAGTCAAGCTGGAGATGGCAGGGCCCATAGGAGTCAGACAGGAACTGAAGGGGTCCGCTGGAGTTGGAGTCAGGTGAACAGGTCACAGAGGAGCCAGCCAGGAGTCAACGAGGCCCACAGGAGGAAAGCAGGAGGTAGTGGAGGCACGGGAGTGACCTAAGCCCTTGGGGTCTCAGGCCATCTGAAGGCGGGAAAGCATGATGCAGCTGAGGGGGACAGAGAGAAAGGGGGTGAGAGGTACTTGGCATAATGGGAATGAGTGAAGGAGTAAAGAACAAGGGGTGAAAGAGGAGGAAGAAAGGAAAAGAGAAGAATGACGGGGGGAGGAGAAGAAGTAATGAAAGGCAAGAAAAAGTGGTGCAATGCAGAGAAGCAGGCTGGGTGGATGGGAAGACAGGGTGAGGAGGAGAGGGCATGGCCAAAAGAGAGAAGAGATGTGAAGAATAGGGAGGAATCAGACATGTAGGAAGGAGGCAGAGTGAATTGGAGAAGGGGAAAGGGAAGATGTGGGTTAGAGAATCAAGGAGAAAGAAAGAAGAAGCAGAGACAAGAATATTTGACAGTTAGAAGGAAAACTAGAAATGGAAGGGGAAAGTGTTTCCAAAGAGAAAACAGGTTCACAAGAAGTATAGGGCCAGAGAGATTGGAAAGAAAAGAAAGAAAACTAGGAAGCTAGGGAGAGATGGGGCAATTGTGCCACAGCAAAACCATATGGCCCTAGGGGTGGAAAGAGAGACTGGGAGGTTGGGGGCCATGAAGAGGAAAAGTACAGAATTTCTGGTTTGAGAAAGTGATAAAGTGTGATAGGAAGGGGAAAGGGAGAAGGAGAAAGGGGAAGAGACCAAGAGGAGATGAGAAAACACAAAAAAATCCCTTGAACGCTTTACTGGTATCAGCTAGTATTTAATGACTTCAATTAATGGAATATCCTGGGAGAGAGTTACTTTAAAAAGTATAGCAGAAAATATTCACTGGGAGAAAAAATATATATCTATATAGTTGACAGATGAAGCTCCTCAATTGGTAGTTGAATGAGAAATTTATGGACTAAACAACCAAACCTAGACTTTGAGAGTGAAAAAATGGGATTTATCCATTCAGAAGTTTACATGATGGAGTTACTTCAGGGCCACGAGGTATAGCCCAAAGTAAAAATCTATAATGACAATTTTACAGAAGATATCTACTTCACCAAGACTCTTCTTTCCATGAAAATGAATGTTTAGAAGACAGATTTCTTCTCTAGGTGAGAATGTCAATTAATTTGTATTTGTAAATATGAAGATGCTCTTAATTTATAAAATAACCAAGACTTCCTGGCACAAAAAGTCTTGACAAGAATATAGAAAAAGCCTACTTTGCAAACTCATTGTAATAGTTGAATAATTTCCAGTTTCACATGGAAAGAATTCATAAAGCATAATGGATTGCTATGGTAGGTATTGGATGCAGTTCATTGAAAAGTAGAATAAAAAATGTAATAGTATTCACTGATTTGTACAGCATATTAGGCCTTCTCTATCTCTGGTTCTGGACTTATGACAAATTAAAGAAAAAAAATTATCCATGCATAAGGTAAACTCAAATTGCTGACCTTTAAATTACATCAACTGAGGGCAGGCTTCTGAGAGGATATTTAGTATCTCAAATACAATTTGGTTCAATAAGATTTATATAGATATAGCTTAACTAAATGGGCCCAGGAAATGAAAACTGAAAATGTAGAAAGCTTAAGTAAAATAGGCTCTATTCTTCAAAAATAAATGTACATATCTTCTCAGAAGCAGGAGGCATTGCAGGTATAGAGGCTGATATTTTAATGTATGTCGTTATATTGACCTTTTCACTGTGATTCCAAAAGGTTCACTGAATTTTTCAAGCACTAAGACTTTTATTAATCCTTTCAGATAGACAGATGTAAAGTGTGGCAAAGTATGTTATCTTAAAAAGTTCCCTTCCCAGCTCTAACCAAATAATATCAGAAACAGGACTATTAAATGACAGAAAGGAATAAAACCTCCTGGCCCCACACCTATTACAAAAATAGCACAGTATAATATAGGACCCTTTGACAAAGTGAACATATATTCAGTTATATGATATTCTCCATATATTTAGTTATACATATTCTATAGTTAGTATAGACAACCTCAGGATGTGCTTGCTTTTAAGGATGTGTCATTTTTTCATCTATAAAACACAACACATTCTACAAAGTCCACATGGCACAGGCTGGGTAAGAAATAATTATTATTTATGGATCAAATCCTTTAGTTATTTCCATTTCCTGGCTACCTCTCTTGTAGATTTCTACATTCCCTCTTAGGTGACTGCAGCATTAAACCTCAGTTCTCCTGAAACTTTCACACGTTACAGGTAAACCATATAAAACATGTCTAGAAGACTGGCACTAAAACAAATCATCAAATTAAACACTGAATGTCAAACATCAACTCATCAACTCTTGTAAAGTTTAACTGTCAGTCAAATAATTACAAAGAGGAGAAGCAGAGGAGTCTGTAGAAATCAGAGCACTTCCCTTGGTGACAATGGAGGGCGTTCCAACCACGACCCAAATAATCCCCTGGAGTCTTCTACTAAAGCAAACTTTGGACTGCGCATCATGCCTGGATATTAGGGCTGTAATAATTAACATTAATTATGCTATGGTTAGACACTTACTATGTGCCAAGCAGTGTTCTAAGTGTTGGGGTAGATCCAAGTTAGTCGGAATTGGACAAAGTCCCTGTCCCACCTGGGGCTCACAGTCTAAGTAGGAGAGTGTATGTTTAATCTCCATTTTACAAATGGGGGTAACTGAGGCACAGAGAAGTTAAGTGATTTGCCTAAAGTCACACAGCAGATGTATGGCAGAGGCAGGAGTAGAACTCAGGTCATCTGACTCCCAGGTCCATGCTCATTCCATGAGGCCACGATACTTCTTCTCACCCTATGGTAAATTAAAGTCATAGATCTCAACTCTGGTGGACTTCAGGTAAAATTCCTTTTCCTGTATCCAACTCCAGATCAATTTGGCCTCAGACTGGAACTTTTTCCACTGACATGGATGTACTTCACCTATTCAGTATCTGTTCTTCCTCCTACTTAGACCCTGAGCCTCATGTGGGACAGAGACTGTGTCCAGCCTGAAAAGCTTTTACCTACCTCAGCACCTAGTACAGTGCTGACACATAGTAAGTGCTAAACAAATAACATTTACACTGATTTTTCCATTAGAGATGATGCTCTAATTTCTCCAGCCCACTCCCCTCCTGTTGTCCTCCATTCAAGGAGATCCAGATATCAGGTTCAGAGTCTTTTCTGCTGAAGGAGGCAGTAAGGTTTCAACCTAGTCCCAGGATTTGACATTTTTAGTTGTAGTAGTAGTATTAATAATAATTATGGTACTTGTTAAGCACTTACTATGTGCCAAGCACTGTTCTAAGCGCTAAGGTACATACAAGTTAATCAGGTTGGACACAGTCCCTGCCCCACATGGGGCTCACAGTCTTAATCCCCATTTTACAGGTGAGGTAACTGAGGCCCAGAGAAGTGAAGTGACTTACCCAATGTCACACAGTAGACAAGTGGCAGAGCCAGATTAGAACCCAGGTTCTTCTGACTCCCAGGCCCATGCTCTATCCACTAAACCATGCTGCTTCTATTAGCAGTAGTAGTAGTATTTATCAAATGCTCACTTGGTGCAGTGCACTATACTAAAGGTTCAAATGGGTAAATTTAGATTTGTGGAAATGTAGATGATTGTATCTTCCCAACAATTCACTTTTTGGTGTTTCATTTTATATGACATTCCTCCATCTTGGAGATTGGCTCAATTCAAGGTCCTAAATATTCGAGATTTAGAAAAGCTTCAAAGTATTCTAGTGAATATTCCTTAAGTGTGTGAAAAGGCTATGAACCTTTTACCAATGTTAAGCAATAATCTGGTCCTTTTTATATTAGAGGCAATATCATACTTTCAAGCCAGATTCTTTAGTTGGCTTAAACAGGATCCATGACCCACCCACTTACCTACCCAGAGAGATTTGCAGAGCCAATAAGCTTCATTGCAACTTCATTAAAATGGTTACATTTAAAACTTATAAAGTATTGTTCATCTTAAGCCATGTCATGTGAACTTCAAAAGAAACATTCTCCACTTAACAGTGTACTATTTTCTTTCACTAAATAACTATACAGTGGCTCAAACTACCAACATCAAACTTTTTTCCACTATAATAATAACAATAATAATAATAATAATGGCATATGTTAAGTGCTTACTATTGCCAGGCACTGTTCCTTAGAACACTGGGGAGGATACAAGATTGTCAGGTTGTCCCACGTGGGGCTCACAGTCTTCATTCCCATTTTACAGAGAAGGGAACTGAGGCACAGAGAAGTCAAGTGACTTGCCCAAGGTCACACAGCTGACAAGCGGGGGAGCCAGGATTAGAATCCATGACCTCTGACTCCCAAGCCCGGGCTCTTTCCACTGAGCCACGCTGTTTCTCTAAAGGTGTTCTGGCATCAGAAAGGAGATTCAAACCATAAAGTATAATTGGCTAGATCATTCTGGCTAGCTAAGAGTAAAATTCTCACACAAATGATATGTGATCTCCTTTGTTAAGTAAATTACCTTTTCAAAACCTGCCCTTCTAACTCCTTAGTAATTTAAAATATCCATATAGCTCCAAAGATGAACTCTTAACTCAAAGGGATAAGGTGAACTTACACATGGGCCAGGTAGCAGATTTGGTGGGTGGAGAGGGCAGCAAAATTTTGCTACTGCCATGCCCAGGACTTCTGGCCTGGTCAAAGACTACAGCCCTAGTATGTGCTGCTGCTTAGAAAGACTAACATTCCCAATACCCCTGGCTCAAACCTTTGCTTTTCAAGAAAACTCTCACCCTTCCTCTCCTTCCCTGTCCCTGCAACTTTCATCACTCTTAGATGTAATGACTGAGGGTGAAAGTACACAGTGCTGGAGCTCCTGGGGGAAGACGTCTCTAGCTTAGGGTTGGCACAATTTCAGAATCTGCTACTAATTCCTATAGCTAATGTCTCTTTCCTTGGAAACTTACCCATAGAAAGAAGATGACAAAAATAAAGGAATGCTGCTCATTCTTCGACATAATCAGCTATCTAATTTTAATTATTTTAAAACATATACTCCTACAATGAAACCCCCTCTGCAATTTAGGTTCCAGGGAATTTCAGAAAGACAGTGAAAACTTTAATTTTCAGAGTGGATATGGTTATGATTAGCTGACAGCTTATCTGGTAAATTACATTTTTAACTAAGTTAAATCTAAAACCTCATAAAACTAAAAAAACAATTAATTTAGGCATTTCTTTTTTATGGTGTTTTGTCTTAGTCATTTCTCTTATTAAAAATACACTCAAGAGCACTTGATGTAGGAAAAAAGGCATTAACAGTTTTTTAGGGAGAATTCACTTTAACAAAATAAATTAAGCTTCTATGCAGCATACATTTATCTCATTTTATCATGAAACAACTCAGTGTTATCTCTGAAAAGTTATATTTTGATGAATGTCTAGAATGTATTCCCATCAAAAAGAATAACATTACTACTGCATGGTTTGTAAAACTAAAGGTATGATTCAAGATAAAAATTCTTCCACAACTTCAATGGTTGAGTTTGATACTTGCTCCGAATTGGCTCTCCCTATAAGAAATCTTAAAACATTAACCCAAACACTTACAACAAAAATGAAATAACTATTTTCTGAAAATAGCATTTCCAAATAGAAAAGCTGCACAGAAGTAAAAAGTAATGATTTGTGGATTTTTCATAAGGTAATCATAACTGCAAGTTTTAAAAAAATATTCAATAGCCTTTTTCTGTCTTACTTTTAAAGGACACGATTTTGTGTAGAGAGTGATGAAAATACATAGGAGTTCAGATCTCTGTGTCCACTAGAACATTTTCTTCCTTTGTTTCAATTTAAATGTAAATTTCAAAGGAATCAAATTTAAATCCTCTCCACTCATTGACAAATAAGATAAAAAAGCACATAGCTGAAAATGTATCTGTCAACATTACAATTAATAGCAGGACGCTGCATAATTATGGGATAAAAGATTAGGCTGGCAAGGTTAAAATCTCAAATGGGAATTTATCCATAAAAAAAGTTCAGGATTGCTTTAACCTGTAAAAACAATATGAATGGAGATCTAAATCCCAGGTTCTACTAAATTTGTCTAGGAAATGTCACTAACAAATAAAATATCAAGTTATCCTCTGTGTTGAAACTATAATTCAGTAGCAATATGCCCCAACCAGGGCACTCAGAGACCAAATAACTAATCTTGTTTTATCCCAGGATCCTATTTTGACATAGGAGGAAATTTAAGGTTACAGATCTCACAGATGTGATCCTCAAAGGAAACTAAATGCACACAAAATAAAGACCGAAATAATGCTTTTTAGAATTACTTAGCTGTTACTTGCTTTCTGAAAGCAGATTGTAATCAGTGAAGAAAGTTGACATAAAATTAGCTTTGATTTTTAGTTTTCATTTCCTTTTGATTGTAAAGGCATTTGGGGAAACCTTTCACCTTTTGGAGGGTCTAAGCATGGTTCCTTTTCCTACTGAGGAACTTCTTTTCTTATCACTGCTATTCAAATTTCTAAAAATTTAATGATGTTTTTGATAAAACTAGATTTATGATCCCTTTTTCTTTGGTAAAGTTTCTTGCTGTGTTATGGCCTCTGGGTTAAAGCATACCTGTTTATAAAACTGCCAAAATATAGATAATATACTCAATGGAATTGGCACTGGAATCATGGTCTAAAATTAAGCATGGATAGGTCCAGTGTCAATATGCTGACTCAAATAATATGTAGTTGTCCATGATCTAATCGATAATCAAACCAATTGCTGATGATAAACGGAGACATTAGATAGGTGTCTGAGCCCATTCAATCATTGGAAAGGAAGAGGCCGTAATGACTGGAATCCCCACTGGTCAACAGGAGAAGATAATTGCCTGGTTGATGATTTGTCAATATGGTATAATAGTAGGGTTGATTTATGAGCCTTGGAAATATAGACAAATCAAATTTGTTGATAATTTACTTTTAGAGGTTTCATTTTTAGGCACCTGGTCACTTTCCCTCTGGTATCAATAAGGTGTTCCTTGAACTATATTAGCAGACTACCATAGAAATACTTCTGCAGGAGTGGCCTAGTTTGTCTTCAATGAAAATCTCAGCAGAAGTCAAGAAACTCAAAAGTAAGTGATGGATCTCTATCAACATTACTGTACTTATTGCTTTAGTTTTTATTGCACACCCACAGAGCTCATGGTTCATTCTCAGTTGCAGGTAGGAGGGATTTGCCTAATTTGATTGGCCATGATGCATAATAAACAGATGATTTTACAGAGGTTTTTTCTCAGCTAAATTATTACATGATCAAAGAATGGCAAATGAAAGTGAACACTAGGAACTGCAATATAGAGTTAATTTACATTAACTTGGTATTTATTGAGCTTGTCCTGATTTCAAAAGTCCTGTTTCATGGAAGGCTATGATAATGAAAAAATTAAACAAATACTGCTGGGAGTGCTAAGAATTGAATGAGAACATATATTAAGGGGATTAACTACTCAGGATTTATGCACATACTCATTACAATTTTCAAAATTGATAAAAGAGCGGATTATGGCTTTTGATAGCAAAAATTCAAAAAACCAGAGAGGCTAGGTTGCTTCGTTACCACTAACATATTACAGAAATCAATTTTGAGTTTGCTTACCTTCAACACAAGAAGGTTGAGCCCTTGTCGTACCAGCAACCTGTCCAGGAAAGCAAGAACACTTCACAGTTTGAGATCGTTCCTCTATTCTATTCTTATTGCAGCATCGGTGCACTGCAACCACTTCACATGTCCCTTGCTTGACTTGGTGCTGGCCTAATAATTATGGAAATAAAAGCAGCAGAAAGGTTATTTACACAGCAAGGAAAGCAGTTATGGAAAAATGAAATACCCAACTGTGGGGACTGTGTAGCTATCTGTATTTTTAAATACAGCGTTTTTTTAAAATAGCATAACAGAATTCAGACTTCACCATACTAGCATAAAGGCTGGTGGTAAAAGATGAAATTATTGCCAAAACCAATGTACTACACCTTCAAAATAGCATTCTATTTGAAAATAATGCCAAAGTAAAATAGTGTGGTACCTAGGAAGTAAAGCCACCTAATTGAAAGGAAATTTTAAATTGTCTATAAAAGAAAAAACAGATAGGACATTAGATGATTGAAATTCAACCCAATTAAATGTTCATACTAACAGCCAATTTCCTGTATGTCTTATATATTAACAGCTAGGAAAATGTCAGGACTAGAACAAAAGATATTGGCATCAATAGCACACAGAGTTCGTGCCAACAGGCAGAAAAATGGGGGGAAATGCTCTATTAGGTTTATAATAGCAATAACGACCTACAGGTCAGGCATTTTCTGGCAACTAATGACTAGCTGTGTTGCGGAGCCAAGATGAATTAACTTCTCAATTAATTGTCAGGAAATGCCCTCCCTGTTGGCCACTATGGCTTAATTAGATTATTAAGTGACACTAGAGGGTCAGTAAATGGAGGAAAAGTTATCTATAAACCTGTTATACAAAATGAGAGAAGTATGCTCCAGAGCATTCTTCTAACACTAAAAGACTTTTTGGAAGAACCAGTGATATTTACATTTATAAGAAGATGAAGTGTACTTTAAAATGTAAAAGAACTTCCTTTATCAATTTAGTAGGTTTTTAACTTCTAAATACTGGTCATAGCTGCTTAAGACAGACAGAAATATTAAGGAAGCACATGTGTGTGTGTGCCATCTGAAGCTGCCCAGATTGCCTTTCACTTCTAATGAGCTATATACCTTGGATGCCTTTATTTAAAGTGTTATTTTTTGAATTCAATTTTCCAACACCTACAGAATCTCCTTCACTTGTTTATTTAGTTATGATTTGAAGGACACCTTGCACACTCTTGCCTTTGATTTTCGAGTTCCAGTGGATCGCAAAGTGAGATGGCTGAGAGACTCATTGTGCAATCATACTCAAAGATAATTCTGAAACCAAAGTTTAGCTTTTACAGTGTCACCCAATAGTGGATAAAAAAGGAAGACATAACTAAATCAGTCATATTTACTGAGAACCTATGTGCAGAGTACTTGAAAGACTACAATAGAATTAGTAGACACCATTCCTGCCTTCAAGGAGTTTAAATTTTAGGCGAGAGACAGACAACTATATTACAGATAGGAAGGAAGAAGAGGGGAATATATACATAATAATAATAATAATGACATTTATTAAGCGCTTACTATGTGCAAAGCACTGTTCTAAGCACTGAACATGAGTTAGTGCTTATTAAATGGGATATGTAAGGTAATTCATTCATTCATTCAATCATATTTATTGAGTGCTCACTGTGTGCAGAGCACTGTACTAAGCACTTGGTAATGTACATAAATGCTATGGGTAGTGGAGAATGCATAATAATCAGGTGGTGCAGAAGTGATGAAGTGACAGTTGGGGAGGTTTAAAGTGGTGAGATTAGAAATTAATTGGATAAGGCCTCCTAAAGGAGATGTGATTTCAGAAGTGCTTTAAAGATGGAGAGAGCTATGGTCTGGCAGATATGAAAGGGGAGGGAGTTCCAGGCAGGAGGAAGAATGTGAGCAAGAGATCGGAGATGGGGAGACAAGAATGTGGCACAGTGAAAGAGTGGATAAGTAGGAAGGGGAGAACGGACTGAATACCTTAAAGCTGATGGTCAGAAGCTTCTGCTTGATATAGCAAAAGAAGCCACGAGAAGCAGCATGGCTTAGTGGCAAGAGCCTGGGCTTGGGAGTCAGAGGATGTGGGTTCTAATCCCAGCTCCGCCACTTGTCTGCTTTGTGACCTTGGGTAAACCACTTAACTTCTCTGTGCCTCAATTACCTCATCTGTAAAATGGGGATTAAGATTGTGAGCCCCATGTGAGACAACTTGATTACCTTGTATCAAACCTAGCGCTTAGAACAGTGCTTGGCATTCACTAAGCGCTTAGCAAATATCATAATTATTATTAGTATTCATTCATTCATTCAATCTTATTTATTGAGTGCTTACTGTGTGCAGAGAACTGTACTAAGCGCTTGGGAAGTACAAGTTGGCAACATATAGAGATGGTCCCTACCCAACAATGGGCTCACAGTCTAGAAGGGGGATAGTATTATTATATAGAGAGAGTTAGTCAATCAGTTAAGGTTTGAGGAAAATAATCTGGGCCACAGAGCAAAGTATTATGTAGACAAACTAACAGGGAGCTAACAGGGAGGTCAGTGAGGGAGGCTGATACAGTGGCCAGGGCAGGATACGACATGTGCCTAACCCAGTGTGGTGGCCTTTCAGATGAAGAGGATGGTGTGAATTCTAGAAGTGTTGGGGAGGAACTGACAGGATTTGGTGTATTTTCAAAGACGACCATTTATAGGCTAATAAATGCAAATTTCAAGAAGCCATACTTGTGCAGGACATGAGAAGCAGCATGGCCTAATGAAAAGAACACAGGACTAGGAATCAGGAGACTTGCATTCTAATCCCAGCACTGCCATTTACCTGATGTGTAACCTTGAGCAAGTCACTTCTCTGTGTCTCAGTTTCCTCAACTGTAAAATGGGGGTTCAGTACCTGTTCTCCCTCCTTCTCAGATTGTGAGCTCCTGCAGGACAGGTACTATGTCTGATTTGATTGTACTTCATCTATCCCAGTGCTTAGCACAGTGCTCAGCACATAGCACTTAAATACCATATTTATTATTGTAATCACTATTATCTGTGGCCAATTTGAAATGCCTATCAAGGGAGAAGCAAAAATTGTTTTAAATAGCAAGTAAAACACCTGGGAGGAATGAATGTAGCATGAAGAAACTAATCAGAATTTCTCTCCTTCTGAATTAATCTGCCAAATAACATAACTTCACTCATTTGAAATGTTTTAGAAATTGGTTTCTTATTCTGTCCCTCATTTACAATGTGAGGATCTGCTCTGGGAAAGAATGGCTATTCCAAAGGGCTATTCTTGTTGCTTGCAATCTTTCTCACAAGGGTATTTTATAAAAATAATATTCATTATGGAAGTTGACACTCAAGATAAAGTTAATCCCAGCTTCTAAAGCAATCCAAAAGCAATCAATTTTTGTAGTAAGGATTATGACCAAGTTTAATGGTTTTACATTATCTATTCTGGTGAGTGATAACTGAGGCATCACATGTCTTACAATAACACTGTGAAGTTTTTTGAATCATTTTTTTCAAAAACGAAGACAATATCCAAGTGGATCCTTGTTCATAGCACTCCATCAAAGCACTGCATTTAGAAATCTTGTGGATAAAAACACATTTGTTTACCCTGTTCTTAAAAATATCCAAGGATATTCCTCAACCTTACTTGGCTGTCCATTTCAGTATCTTACACTTCTTGCAACCAAGTAGTGCTCTCTTTGTACACTGAACTGATAAGGTAATAATTTTTCCAAAGCATTTAATTGATCAATAAATGGTATTTGAGAGTTTACTGTTCACAGAGCACTATACTGAACACTTGGGCAAGTACAACAGAGTTGGTAAACTTGTTACAGTTTAAACTAGCTAACAGTCTAGAGCATGAGACACACATTACTATAAATAAATAATAATAATAATGGCATTTGTTAAGCGCTTACTATGTGCAAAGCACTGTTCTAAGTGCTGGGGAGGTTACACGGTGATCAGGTTGTCCCGGGGGGTTCACAGTCTTAATCCCCATTTTACAGATGAAGGAACTGAGGCCCAGAGAAGTGAGGTGACTTGCCCAAAGTCACACAGCTGACAAGTGGCAGAGCTGGGATTTGAACCCATTACCTCTGACTCCGAAGCCCAGGCACTTTTCCACTGAGCTACACTGCTTCTCTTGTAATACATTACAGATATGTACCTAAGTGCTCTAGGGCTAGGAGGAGGGATGAATAAAGGGCAACACAGAAGGAAATTGAAACTGGGCTGTAGTAGGAGGTAAGGTTGGAGAGGGAGAGCTCATCAAGGGAATTAAAGCCAATGCTCAGGAGTTTCTGTTTGATGCAGAGGTGGATAGGCAACCACTGGAGATTCTTGAGGAGTGGGGAAACAAACTGAACTTTTTTTTAGAAAGATGATGTGGGCTGCAGAGTGAAGCATGGACTGGAGTGGGGACATTACCACATCAACACATCAAATTACATACATTAACACATCAAATTATCCAGTTGATCCTCACAGCATCACAGTAGTTGTATTCCTGAAAAACCCCATTTTATGTGGAAGTTGTATTATGTCAACAATTATTTCAATGGGAAATAAGGAATTTGGGAGAAGATGATTCAAAAACAATATAAAAAGTACATGGCTTCAATCACAATGGGTGAAATGTAAGAGGGTTATGGAAAATGAAAACGCCAAGTGTATAAGACTAAAACTAGATGTAAACTATTGTACATCACTCATTTCTCTGACATTTAGTGGTTAGTAGTGCCTAAAAAATGGGGAGAAGCAAAGTGGGTAACTGATTAAAATTAATTTCCAGTAAACAGTGAATGTAAATAATTTATCTAAACAATGCTAATGAACAGTGACACCACACTATCCTATCAACTTGCTTGAAACCAGCATCCCCCTACATCGTGTTATAAAAAATTCTCATCTGAATTATGGTGACTATATTTCTCTATTCTTCTGTTGTATTCTTTTACCAAACTCATACTGTAAAAATCATATTCTGGCAGGAATGCCTATATTTAATCTCCATTTAATAGATGAATAAACAAGGCATAGATAAGACACTATCGATGATTGAGCTAAGAACTGTTCGCAACATTCTGTTCTTTAGTCATCCCTAAATAATTATAGTGAATAACAATATGAATAATAATAGACATATAGCATCCTTCAATTGTTAAGGGGTTCTTTTTTACTAGATTTTACAGCTGTATAGTTATACACTGTACTCATATAAACGTTGGCAAGGATAATGTGACTAAGTAATTTTATGGTGAAAGAACAAGATACCGCTAAGCAGTTCAATCCTCACGCTTAATTCAGTTTCAAATGTGCTGAAAATGCCTATGTGATTTGCAACACTGAAGGAAGAAAAGGGAAGGTAACTTATTAAATGACATCTTGTGGTCTGAAAAAGTTAAAACACACTCCAAACTATTTGTTGGCATGATGATCTCTGAAAGGATCTGGTCTGGTAAGAAACCAAACAGAAGTCTCACATTGTCACTCAAGTTATCATTTGCCAGAACAAATTTGAGAATCAGATTGGTTAGCTATTTCTAGTCCCACTGACAGGAAAGGTCAAAACTTGAGTACAGTACGGGCTTGCCAACTTCTGGGAATTATTTTTTACAAAGCGTATGAAATAGCTGACTTTGAACCAATTTTTTTTAATTGATATAGGTTTATAAAACAGAAGATGGTAATTTGGCATAATAATAATAGTAGTATATTTTAAGTGTTTACTACGTATCAGGCATTGTTCTAAGCACTGGGGTAGGTAGATATAAGCTAATCAGGTAGGACACAGTCCCTGTCCCACATGGGCTCACAGTCTTAATCCCCATTTTACAGATGAGATACTGAGGCACAGAGAAGTTAAGTGACTTACCCAAGGTCACACAGCTGACAAGTGGCAAAGCTGGGATTACAACCCAGGTCCTTCTGACTCCCAAACCCATGCTCTATCCACTAGACCATGCTACTTCTCATCAATTGTGGTACCTATAAGGCCCATAACTAGGCAATGCAGAGTGTCCAGCAAATAGGGATACAACATGAAAACCCAGGCATGGGGGGAAAGGAAGAGGGAGAGGTGTTGAGAACAACTAGAAATTGCTAAAAACCAAACAAACCCATAGCTCTCTACTCCCCTCCTTTGTCTGTCTGTCTGTCTCTAGAGCTCTCAAGTGACAGTACCTCGGCCTCTCTCCTCCTGGCAAACTGATCCAGGGGCAGGAGGAAGAGTTATTAAGCAGGGAGTGAAGAAGTGGGGAAATAACAGGAAAGGGGGCAAAGGAGAAAGGGGAAAAGGGGGAGGGAAGAGGAGATGGGATGGGAGCAGAAAAAGGGAAGGAGGGAATGGGATAGAAGGAAAGAAAGGGAAAAAAATAATGGGGGAGAGGAGAAATGGGAGAAACTGAGAAAAGAAGCATAATTATTAAGGATTTCACCTCTCACCTATATCTCATAGCCCATCTTTCCCCGCTTCTATGCTCTTGCACTCTCCATCCCTCAGCCAGAAAGGAACATCATTGTAAAAATGAAGATGTGGCAAGACCTTGCAGGGTAGGAGAAGATGGGGCACCCGACCCTAGCTGGGTAAATCTAATGAGCTCACAGCAAATGGCTCACCTGTTCTGCAACAGGTGAATTGATCCAAGCTGGGGAGGGGAGTGGCAATACTTCCCAAATGCTTAGTACAGTGCTCTGCACACAGTAAGTGCTCAATAAATACGATTGAATGAATGAATGAATGAACATGGCTCCAGTTCTGGGGATGGCTCTGCTGCCACAACTTATGGGCCAGGTGAAATGTGAGCTCCTTCCTCTGCCTTGCCAGGAAATGGAGCTGTCAGTTTTCCACTACTGCCCATGGAATGGGGAGTCAGAGGGCCTGGATTCTATTCTCGGCTCTGCCACATCTGCTGTGTAAGTTACTTCACTTCTCTGTGTCTCAGTTACCTCATCTGGAAAATGGGGGTTAAGACTATGAGCCCCATGTGGAACAGAAACTGTGTCTAACCTGATTAGCTTGTGTCTACTCCAGCACTTAGAACAGTGCCTGGCACATAATAAGCACTTACCAAATAACATTAAGAAAAAATAAACAAAAAACAGGCAGCGGGGATCTCTGCACAGGGAAGTAGCTAAGCCATGCAACAGAGCAAATGTAAATCCTCTTGCTACCACCTCAGTACTGTACTAATGGCCACTGAAATCTTTTTATGGGCTTTTCTTTCCAACAGCTCATTTTAGGTCATTTTCACTTACTATCCATGAATTTGCTGACAGCTTGCCATCCTAATATACTAAGTAGTAGTGTATATCCAGTTCTTAGTTTGAGTTCTAAATCCTTGGGAAACTTCTCATTAAGGAAAACTCATGCTATTCTGATACTATTCTGATGTCACATGCATGCGCAGTTTCTTTGAAAAAATGGCACACCAAGCCCAAACAGGCTCCCAATGTCAGAATAACATGCCCTAATTTCCTAATCATGTTCTAACCAAAATGCAAATTGAAAACATGTCCTGTACATTTCTCAGATCCCTTCAACAACTTACCACCTTGGGGAACTTGCCTTACTGTGACATTTCTGAGTACTGACTGATGGAGCAAATTGTAGGGGGAGAATTTGGGACATGTTGCTCACAGATTTAAGATCAGCCAGATGGGAGATCATACTGGTGCATTGAAAGCAGACTGTGAGCTCCTCGGAACATATTAATTACATATTCAATCCCATCTATCTCGCCAGCGACCTCTCAACCACATCCTGCCTCTGGCCTGAAATGCCCTACCTCCTCATATCTGACAGATTATTACTCTCCCTCCCTTCAAAGCCTTATTGAAAACACATCTCCTCCTGGCATATACACCAGATGAGGGCATAGCAGAGTTGGCTGTTGAGGATAGTTTACAGAGATATTTTGTTCTGTGGCCATAAGCTGTACCACTAATCCAGGCCAGCCATCTTGGCCTGCTTGTGATTGGCCATGGAGTGCAAGGAGGGAGGGAAGGAGGGAGGGGGTGGGGGGGAGTGTGTGTGTGTGTGTGTGTGTGTGAGAGAGAGAGACAGAGACAGAGACAGAGAGAGACAGAGACAGAGACCGAGACCACCGTGGATGGTTTAGAGTAATTCATCACTATTACCCGAAAAGCAACTTCTGATCATAATCTGTGAATGGTGGGGAACAAAAAAGGTAGTCCGGACCATTGTTTGGCTCTGTTGCTATAAAGGCAGAAACACCATTTGGTAGCCCACTAAGAATGTGAGAAATCTTCCTCAGGAATGTACAGCTTATTCCAAATGAGGAAGGAAATCAGAAAAGGTGCCTGCCTTACCCAAATTAGGATCACCAGTGGATCTTGGCTGGTGAGCTTTAATTTTGTGGGGCTGGAGGTGTATATGTATCTGGGAAAGTCAGACTCTCCCTTTGTCTTCCCTTAATCAAGTCTTCATCTGACTCTGGTAGTGGTATTGGCAGGGACTCATTTGTTCTTTCCTGCTCCTACTGGGACTATTCTGCTTCTTTCTGGGCTGCTGCTGTTCTGATTCACCATGAGAATACCAAGAATACCTGTGAGACAGAAGGAGTGTATGGCACTGAGAGTGGGTTGAGAGAAAAAGGGGAAGGACCAGAGAAACTGAGCCCCGGGATGCCTACGAGGAAAGATTTGGTTGGCGGGGGGTGGGGGTGGGGGGGCACAACTGGGGTGGTGGGAAATGAGTGTTAGGTCCAGGGAAAGGCAGTTTGAACTGGATTTATTTTCATTGTTACTTTGCTTAGAAACTATTAAATATCTTTAAGATCTCAGATTTTGGTGTCTGCCTGTGGTAGGGACAGGAGGAGAAATTCCCAGAAGCCAAGGAGACACGTGAACCTGGAGATCCGTGGGAGGGGGAGGGAGCACTTTATCCCTGAGCTTCCTGCCGCCAGCCCCTGGTGGGGGTAGGGAGATAGGCGGGACACCTATGACCCCTAAGACATAAGGGAGATGACTGGGGTTCAGGTATATGGTCGTGGCAGCGATTGGGGTACATGGACTTGGGGAACCCTGATCAGGTCCCTAAAGCCAGCAGAGGCCAAACAGGATCTGGGTGCCCCTAAAGTGACTCTGGAGGCTCTTTTGGCCAGGATGTAGGGCTAAGGACCCCCTGGAAACATCACAGACAGTCCAAGCAATGTGAGTCTGGATCTACCCAAGACTACCCACTGGTTTCCCAGAGCTCACCTATGGCAAGTCCTGGGGAAAGGGTCTGGTTCTGTAGCCTTCTGGGGGTTGCTGCCCACCCACCCCACCCAGCAGAGGGTTCTAGGAAGGTTGGTTGTTCTTGATTCCCCTCACTCCCTTGCCCCTTGTTGAGATGACCTAGACAGAGCCCAGCAGTTCTGTACTGTCTGCCTTAGCTTTTAGGTAAGTTACAGGGGATGATGCCATGTATGGAAGGAACACTACACATTGTAGGGTACTCAGAGGGGATGCCCTTCACCCAAGATCTTGCTCAAGAGTCAGGTTTGACCTCAAGAAAAGTCAGATATGGCTCAAGAGTCACAGGCTGCCAACCTCTTACCATTTAATTGCTATAACAGAAAGAGGAGGGAAAGCAAAGATTAAAACCATGCATGATTTCCTGGGAAAGTCTACCCTGACTTCCACTGACCAGTAAAAGTATGAAGCCCTCATAGAACTTAAAAATACCATTTTCCAGTACGATGGACATTCCAAATTTACTCAGATCACTGCATTTTGAGCTCATGAACAAAGAGCAAAGTGATGTTTTAATAAATCCAGTGTTCTCTACTGTACTACAAGAAAGACCATAGTGATTGACCTTCCTTACCATTTTTTGATCTTCACAGACCCTAGCAAAGATATGAACAAGTAAAAGTTTTGGAATTCTGACCAACTGATTAAACTTTCATACACCCTCACCAGTTATTGATTGACTATACTCTTGGGTGGTTCTTAGTCATTCATTACTATACACTAGAGAAGAAATATGACAACACAAAGAACACACAGCAGCAGGGAGAACCATTTATGCTAAGTATTGTCAGAGTAGTCAAGAAATTCACACTGTGCTTTCTGATAACTGATACTGGAAGCAGGATGCAAATGTCAAAAAAAAGCAGAACACATAGGGTGCCTGCTAGTTCAACTGCAGAATCAATAGTGCCCAAAACAGAAGAAACAGTCCAAAAAAAAACATTGATGTTACTGGAGATGCAGTCTTCTCTAGGCATTGATAGGAGATGCAAACACTAATTTTCAGGACTTTTTATCAATACTGGTACATATTAATCAATACCATCTATCTATGGTATCACAATGTATATACTGAAACACTCTAAATTAAAGCCACCTTGGAACTACAACAGTATTTTTGGGTGTTTTTATCTCAGCATATATCTGCCCGGCCCTAATGATACAGCCAATCGCTGCAGGTACATAAACTCCCTCCCAACCCTCTCTTTTCTCTCTCTGCTCTCACTCCTGTTTCTGGTGGCATTACTATCCCTCCCCCTAAATTGATGTCTCCCATCAAACTCCCTTCATACTATTTGTCACCTAATTGCTTTTCCCTTTACACCTCAGCTCATGCTGTTTGCCTCTTCCTCACTAAACTCTGAACTGAGCCTCACTCTTGACTCTTTCACCTCCAAATCACTGTTCACGCCTTTCCCTTTTCTGGAGCAATCCCCTTTCACCATCAGCATTTATTGAGTGAATACTGCATACATGAGAATGATGCTATGCTCTTGGGAGCATTCAGTAAAAGTATAAGTCCCAGTCAGACCATGTCCCTCCACTCTTTTAAAGCCCTTGTCAAAAGTCACTTCCTTCGGGAAGCATTCCCTGATTACTCCGTCTATCTTCCAAGTCATGCTACCTCAGTCACCGCCGAGGTTCATTTACTTAACCCTATTGATTGAATCACTGGTCTATTATTTATATCTATTTTCTCACTCTTAACTGTGGTATATTTGTCAATGCATTAGTCTCCAACCCACTGCCCCTTGCATTTGACTACTAACTTCATAAGCACATCACATTTTTTACTTGTATATATACTTCCAATCAATTAATAAATTATATTGATTTATTAGGGAAGCAGCATGGCCTAATGGAAAAAGCGCAGGCCTGAGAGTCAGAGGGCCTGAGTTCTAATCACAACTCTCACACTTGTCTGCTGTGTGACCATGGCAAGTCACAATTTCTGTGCCTCAGTTTCTGCATCTGTAAAATGAGGGTTAAATCCTACTCCCTCTATTTAGACTGTGAGCCCCATGTGTGGGACAGGGACTATGCCCAACCTGAATATCTTGTATCTACCCCAGCACTTAGTACAGTACTTGGCACATAGTAAGTGCTTAACAAATACCATTATTATTATCGTTATTATTTTCATTCACTTACTGCATGCAGAGCACTGTATTATGTGCTTGGGAGAGTACACTGTAATGGAGTTGGTAGACACATTTCCTGCCCTCAAGGTACTTACTTCCAGTTCTTACTACGGAGTTCTGCACACAGCAGGTATTCAATACACATACTGTAGATATTGATACTGATCCTCATTCTCATCCTTCTACTGATCAGGGCCCAGTCCAAGCTGTTTTGCTGATCCCTGCCATTTCCTTTTTGCCCCAACCACTATGTTCCTTTCTTCTTCCTCCTCTTTTTTTCTCCCCAATGGTGTTTGTTAAGTGCTTACTATGTGACAGGAACTATACTAAGCACTGGGATAGACACTAGCTAATTAGGTTGGACACAGTTCATGTCCCCTAAGAGGCTCACAGTCTTTACCCCCATTTTGCAGGTGAGTCACTGAAGCACAGAGAAGTTAAGTGACTTGTCCAAGTTCACATAGCAGACACGTGGGGAGCCTGGATAAGAACCCAGGTCCTTTTGACTCCCAAGCCTGTGTTCTATCCACTTCACCACACTTCCCCTCCCTTCTCCCTTCTCCTCATCCCTCTTGTGTCCTCTTCCACCTCCTCTTCCACTGTTACCAGTATGAATCCCCACTGTTGGTCCAGTGGAAAGAGCAACAATCTGAATATCAGTAAATGTGGTTGTTCTAGTCCCACTTTTGATTGTAGCTAGCTAAAGTGGGCAAAGACTGTACATGCACATCACAGGATGTTTCATTCTTACCTGCCTATTGGCTCGTTGTGTTATAGACCCCAACAGGAACATGCCAGGCAGGAAAGAGAGCCCATGAGTGGTGCTATGTAAGGTACAAACACTATAACCAATTTTCCCCTGCAGATCCTTGGTTCTGATCCCTCACTGTTCATCTATTGTTAATGACAGGAGATTCCATCACCACTATTGTGTTACAGTTGTACTCAACCTCCTCATTAGTCACCACTGTTACTGCCATTGCCAGTGCTGTAGTTAATCAACTTCGCCATGTTTTTTTGATAAAACTGATGTTCACTCTAGTGTTATACAAAGCCACCAGCAAAGGGGAGGAACCATTATAGCAACCACAGAATAAAAAAACCACAGAAGTAGCAACAGGAAAAGGAAGAGCTGGAGGAGGTCAGTCAGCAGAGCCCCCGTCACCCTTTCCTGCCCCCTCCCCTCATCACAGCACCAATCTGGAATAGGCAGGTTCAGTCAAGTGGATTAGGTGGTGGTGAAAACCTATCAAGAAGGACTCAGTTTACCGTGTTTCCAACTCCCTCGCTGTGACCCTCAAGCTTTATTTGAATCCAGATGTTCCTGTGTGTAGGCCCTCAGCAGAGACCTGAGGTCAGTGGGGACCAGCACTTTCTCCACAAAAGCTGTGGGATCCAAGTGAATGCCCTTGCCCTCATAATCTAAATGCTGAGGGGGCCGGAAGGTATTTCCTTCCACTCTCAAACCCACTTATGCTTATGCTACTGATTCATCAAAACATTCCTCATTGGTCCCTAAAAACAATTTCCTTGTAAAGCAAGCATGTTCGGCCCCCAAATCATTAATCATCAAAATAAAAATGGAAATGGCTAACATACCAAACATTTCAATTTTAAAATCCCAAATCAAAAATGCCATTATAACAAACCACAGATTCCCTACAAGTCCAAGCCAAACAGGACTCTTTGAAGAACCTCACAAAGATACAAATGATTAAAGCCTTTGAGCATAGTTTTATAATATCTTTGTGCCTGGTACATTACATAGTGCAGTTACTAAAGGGTTTAAAAATTCAGCTCCTGCTGCATTGTTTTAATCAAGTACTTCTTGACAGATGCTCTTGTTTCTCTTTTTTTCTCTTTTCAGACTAAAAGTAATGAACTATCTCACATCTGAGTTACTTGTGAAGAAATAGTCCTCAAAGAGAAACCTACTGAAGTCATGGAGAATGACCTCAGACCTTGATAATGAGACCTCAGGAGTTAACTAAATAAGAAGTGCAGTCTTTCCTGTGGGGACATAGCATGCTGAGTAAGCTGAAGTGAAGCATAACATACAGTGAATTCTTTGGTGAGAGAGTGCACAGGTCACCTCCAAATGGAGATTAAAGTCCCCCAGGATAAGTAGCACAGGTGACCTTAGATAAGACATGAGTGCGCAAACTTCACTGAGACACAAAGCATTAAAAGCTAGTGGTTGACACTAAGCAGTACTGCAAACGGGGTAAGAAGCAAAGGTGGAGGATGACCTAGAATCAAATGAAAAATTAAAACATGAGTTACTATCACTTATGGTACAAGGTCAACGTTAACAAATAAAGCACCGAGGTTTGCTCAAGTATGGTTTTCCTTCCTGCTCAAAAGCATGCCGATCCTGGAAATGTAATCTAACATTGCAGTTTATGAAAAGTATTTTTCAGTTCTGGGTCCCCTTCTATTCTCCTTCTATACCCACTCCCTTGGAGAACTCATTCACTCACATGGCTTCAACTCCCATCTCTATGCAGATGATTCACAAATCTACATCTCCAGCCCTGATCTCTCTCCTTCTCTGCAGTCTCCAATTTCCTCCTGCCTTCACATCATCCCTACTTGGATGTCCCACCTACACCTCAAACTTAGCATGTCCAAAACATAACTCCTTATCTTCCCACCCAAACCCTGTCCTCCTCCTGATTTTCCCATCATTATAGACAGCACCACCATCCTTCCTGTCTCACAAGCCCACAACCTTGGTGTTGTCCTTGACATCTCTCTCATTCAACCCATATATTCAATCTGTCACTACATCCTATCAGTTCAACCTTCACAACAAGCACTTACCCTCTTCCGCCTTGATTACTGTATCAGCCTCCTTGCTGCACTCCCTGCCTCCTGTCTCTCCCCACTCCAATCCATACTTCACTCTGCTGCCTAGATCACTTTTCTACAAAAACATTAGTCCATGTTTCCCCATGCCTCAAGAACCTCCAATGGTTACCCATCCACCTTTGCATCAAACCAAATCTCCTTTCCATTGGATTTAAAGCACTCAATCACCGTGCCCCCTCTTACCTCACCTCGCTACTCTCCTACTTCAGCACAGCCCACATACTTCGCTCCTCTAATACCAACCTACTCACAGAAATTCACTCTCATCTAGTTTGCTGCCGACCCCCCACCTAAAGCTGCCACTGGACTGGAACATCCTCCCTCCTCATATCTGACATAAAATTATTCTCCCCACCTTCAAAGCCTTTTGGAAGGCACATCTCCTTCAAAGACCTTCTCTGACTAAGCCTTCATTTCCTCTTCTCCCACTTTCTTGTGCGTTGCCCTTTCACTTGGATTTGCTCCTTTATCTACCTCTCCCTCAGCCCCACAGCACTTATTCAATCGTATTTATTGAGCACTTACTGTGTGCTGAGCACTGTACTAAGCGCTTGGAAATTACAAGTTGGCAACATATAGAGACGGTCCCTACCTAACAATGGGCTCACACTCTAGAAGGGGGAGACAGACAACAAAACAAAACATGTAGACAGGTGTCAAAATCATCAGAACTAATAGAATTAAAGCTATATGCACATCATTAACAAAATAAATAGAATAGTAAATATGTACAAGTAAAATAGAGTAATAAATCTGTACAAATATATATTCAAGTGCTGTGGGGAGGGGGGGGATGGGGAGGAGGAAAGGAAAAAGGGGGCTCAGTCTGAGAAGGCCTCCTGGAGGAGGTGAGCTCTCAGTGGGGCTTTGAAGGGAGGAAGAGAGCTAGCTTGGCAGATGTGTGGAGAGAGGGCATTCCAGGCCAGGGGAAGGATGTGGGCCGGTGGTTGATGGCGGGACAGGCGAGAATGAGGTACAGTGAGGAAGTTAGCGGCAGAGGAGCGGAGGGTGAGGGCTGGGCTGGATAAGGAGAGAAGGGAGGTGAGGTAGGAGGGGGCAAGGTGATGGAGAGCCTTGAAGCCGAGAGTGAGGAGTTTTTGCTTGATGCATAGGTTGACAGGCAGCCACTGGAGATTTTTGAGGAGGGGAGTAACGTGCCCAGAGCATTTCTGCACAAAGATGATCTGGGCAGCAGAGTGAAGTATAGACTGAAGCCAGGAGAGACAGGAGGATGGGAGATCAGAGAGGAGGCTGATGCAGTAATCCAGTCGGGATAGGATGAGAGATTGAACCAGCAAGGTAGTGATTTGGATGGAGAGGAAAGGGTGGATCTTGGTAATGTTGTGGAGGTGAGACCGGCAGGTTTTAGTGATGGATTGGATGTGTGGGGTGAACAAGAGCATTTATGTACATATCCCTAATTGTGTTTATTTATATTGATGTCTCCCTCCCTCTCTAGACTGTTAGCTTGTTGTGGGCAGGGTATGTGTCTAACAACTCTGCTATATTGTTATAATGTACTCTCCCAAGCACTTAATACAGTGCTCTACACACAGTAAGTGTTCAAGAAATATGATTGATGAGTAGCATGTCCGAGTGGAAGGCGCACAGGCCTGGGAGTCAGGGGACTTAGGTCTTAATCCCAGGTCCATCAACTCTCTGCTATGTGACCTTGGTAATTCACTTGACTTCTCAGTGCCTCATTTGCCTCATCTGTAAAATGGGGATTGAATACCTGTCCTCCCTCTTGCTTGGCCTGTGAGCCCCATGTGGGACAGCGACTGTGTCCCACCTGACTGACTTCTATCTACCCCAGCACTTAGAACAGTGCTTGACACATAGTGAGTGCTTAGCTAGTGCCATGAAAAAAGAAGATAAATAATATTATTACCACAAGAAAGTTAACATCTTAGTATAGCGCTGTAGCAAATTCCTATGTAAAGGGTTTACCCAATATATGAAAAAGGAAAACATCCTCTGAATGTGTCTTGCATTCAAGATATGTGTACTTTTCTTTTTGAAACATTTTTCTGTCTCCTATTAGCATTCATTCTTGTCTGATCCTTGCTCCAGTTTGTGAAGTCAAATGCTAAGCTGGCTCTGACCTGAGATCATTTAATGGAGAAGGTTACTATAAAACCCTCATAATCACAATCATTAGTGGACTGAACCAAGATCTGGCCATTTCTGCAATTGTAAGAAAAAAGGAAGTCATTACACAAAATTTGTGTCTGGGAAACTGATCTTGATCTTTCCTACTTATGGTTCCATACTTTTCCTTCAGAAATGATATATGATTTTGATATTTCCTGTAAGCTCTAGCCCTTGGTCTTTATACCTAAACAATGGACTGTAGATAATGAGTAGGTAAGGGAACTCCCTCTTTAATGTATCCTTTAGGAAATCCTCTTCCCTCCTATATGGAGAGAAAAAAGGAACTTGGGAGAGAAATACCATTAACTGAAATTCTCATTATCAAAATGATTCTTGTTAAATGAGTGCCCGCTATGTCATTAGAGGCTATTGTCAAGGTCAAAGTTTAACCTCAAATATAATTTTCACTCTGAATCCCCCAACCATCCACATATTTACGTTCATATTCTCTCTCCCTTATTTCCCATTTTACAATAGAATTTACATATAGGATTCTTGTTGAATAATAATGATGGTATTTGTTAAGCGCTTACTATGTGCAATGCACTGTTCAATCAGTCTGGATATTATAATAATAATGGTACTTATTAAGTGCTTACTATGTACTAAGTGCCAAGGTAGATAATCACACTGGACAATGTTGCTGACCCACATGGGGCTTATGACCTAAGAGGCAGAGAGAGCAGTTTTTATGCCCATTTTACAGATGAAGAAACTGAGCCTAGAGAGGTTAAGTGACTTGCCCAAAGTTACACATTCCCTCCTCATTCCAATAGCTTCTTTGTTCTTCTTTGTTCACTGTGTCCCTTCCCTGCAGTGGTAGAAACACTGTTTTCTTAGGGAGAAAAATATATGCACCCATAGACTCACACTGGCTTCCTACTACATTCAACAGGTGCCTAGATGCAAATGAAAAGGAGGTTGAAGACTTAATGAGCTACCGGATGCAAAGTGCCAAAGCTGCAGGCTGGCTGAAGATTTAAGTAGATCTGACAGCTTCCATTGCTAATGAGGGTGAAATCTATTTTGGGGAGGGTGGGAAGGGGTGTCTGAGGAGTAAAAAGCAAAATTCATATTCATCTAACATCCCCAATTTTCCCTTTAAAAGCCTGAATGTTCTCTCTAGTAAACCATAACTCATTCATCAATTTATCTCAACCTCTTTTGAACCCTTGGTATTTTCTTCTTCTTGTAAAGAATGCATATGCTTAACTATCCAGTATGTAAAAAAGTGTTCTCCCCTCCTCCCCAAAGATTTTCCACATTGATGGGTGAGGGAAAATAAACTTTTAGCAATAAATTCAGTTGTCAGAAGTCATGGAGTGGAAATCAACAGCAGGTTTAGGAATAAGATCAAAGACATACCTTCTTGGTCTTTGCTCTCAAAGATCTCATTCTCTCTGAGAAGCAGCATGGCCTAATGGAAAGAACATGGGCTTGAGAGTCAGAGTTCCTGGGTTTCTAATCCTGGCTCTGTCACATGTCCACTGTGTAATCTTGGGCAATCACTTCACTTCTCCGAACCCTGAACAGTTACCCCATCTGTAAAAATGGGGATTCAATCCTTCCTACACCCTCCTACTTAGACTGTGAGCCCTATGTGGGGCAGGGACTGTGTCCAACTTGATTAACTTGTATTTACCCCAGTGCTTAGAACAGTGTTTGACACACATAGTAAGGTCTTAAGCGCCATAATTACTAATATTACCATTCAAAATTTGGAGAGGAACTACTATCATTGTCCAGGGATAATTCCCTAAACTGACCAAGTTGGAGGAACAGATTAATTTGTTCCATTAATTGCACTGATTTGATTGATTCAAAAGCTCTGAGTTTTAAAATTATTCTAATGCTGTCCATGCAGTTTTATAATTGCTATATCTCATATGGGAAAAATTATCTGGGAAGTTTCAGAGTTTAGACTAAGTGAATGCCACTCATGCTTGTAAACAAAATAAGTTTTAAAGATGGAAATATCTTTTCCTTCATTTTCAATGAAAATCAAACCTTTCATCTGAAATTCAAGCAGGGGCTGAATGAACTACAAAATGAAATGAATTTGTCACTTTCCAAAGTCTATTAAATGGAATGTAATCTACAAAAACCTATCCTTCTATTCATTATGTAACTGCTTATGAGAGATCAAGGGAGTAATGTTTTCTCTTGATGGTGGGATTCCATTGTTTTATAAATTTCTACTTTTATTATTCTTCAATTCCAAAAATATTTTTACTCCAGCAAACAACTGAGAGTTCTAATAATTCTCTGATCTCTGAGTAGACATGAAGAGGACTTTGCCATCCCTCTAACTAAATGATATAGCTTTGAATGAGAGCATCATATTGAGTTGCAAAAATATAAAATGACTTTCTAGTAATAACACCAATATTTATTAAAGTAAAGGCTGAATGGAATCTTATTTAGGTAATTTCAGAAACCAAACTGCACAAGGAACAGACCATTAGAGGACTGTCATTGTTCCTCTGAACATACTGTTTTAATCTCTAGTGCATAAGTACTTTCAGTGTTGGTTTTGTTTCACAGCAAAATGATAGCCCTGTATTTATTTTGAGCAAATAATTGAGGTTATTTCTAATTTAAAGATCCATTTGCCATGTAAGCAATAATCACTCAAAAAGTTAAATGACACAAAAGCCCTTAAAAATTTTGAGTTTAAATTTAGACGTAAGACATTCAATTGTTAGTAAGTAGCAATACTCTCATTTCTGAAAACACCACCCATTGAACTTCAGAGATGAAAGTAATTAAGTGGTTTAATAGAAGGAGTCAATGAGAGTTCATGCACATTAAAAGGACTGCCACTTTCATTGCATTAGTTTTAGGTTTAAAAAACATCTTGCATTCAACTTTATTTTGCTCTGCACCTGCATTTGTGTGTATATATATATATATATATATATATATATATATATATAACTATACTTGAATGACTATAAAGAACAATCCATATCAGATGCAGTAAACTGTAATCATGGGAAATTGTAATTCAAGAGTGGGCAGTGATGATGAGACATGGGAAAAAAATAAGGATACCTCATGGGACTGGAAATCTATATAGCAATAACTCATTTATGCAGTGAATGTGCCAAACGTCAGCTAGCAATCACTCAAATCATCTTCCACCTTCCAAGGCACAGAAAGACATTGTGGATGCAGCCAAGTTCTAAATAATGGTCTCTCAGACTATATCATTATCTATCAGTGGGGCTTGAAAGATACGTAGATTACTGCAACCATGCAGGGGACCGAATGCTGGAATGACCAGCAGCTCATATGCTCCTAACTCTAGCTAACAATATAACCAATGCATTAAAGGGTTGCATGCCCTGATCTTGTCTATCTCACCGCCAACCCCTTTTCAACATTCTCTCCCTCGCCCAGAACTCCCTCCCCTTCCATCTATGCCAGACCACTACTCTCTCCACCTTCAAAGCATTATTAAGGTCCCATCTCTTCCAAGAGGCTTGTCCCAATTAAGCCCTCTTTCCCCCAGCTCCCTCTCCCTTCTGCGTCTTCTAAGCCCTTGGATCTGTGACCTTTGGACATTTGATATTCACCTTTGGACATCTGATATTCACCCCAACCCCACAGCACTTATGTATGTATCTCTAAATTATATATTTATAAATTACTTATTCATTCATATGAATGTCTGTCTCTCCCTCTAGACTGTAAACTTGTTTTGGGCAGGGAAAGTGTCTGATAATTCTGTTGTAATAAATAATGACTAATAATTATGGTATTTGTTAAGTGCTTAGCCAAGCGCCAAGCACTGTTCTAAACGCTGGGGTAGATACTCTCCCAAGCACTTAGCACAGTGCTCTGCGCATAGTAAGTGCTTAATAAATGTTGTTGATTAATTAAACTCCTGGGGGAAAAAATACCTGCTTAGAGCTTAATGACAATGTAATGAGAATGTTAATAGGACAAGGAAACCCAGGAACAAGGAAACAAGGAAACTTGTTTCATATTGAAACAAGTATTAATATGAACAGCAAATGAGCACTTCTCTGAGTCATTTCCTATCGGGCAGTCATCAAGATTGTGGGCATGGCAAGGCTGTGTCCTGACTGTCTTATACTTATCACAGTGCTTAGTACAATGCTTGCCACATAGTAAGGACATAGCAAATACTACTAAGAAAATTTAAAAAAGACTAGTTAAACAAAAATGGGAAGCCTAGCATAAAGAGGACAGGCCTAGGAGTCGGGAGACAGGCGTTCTGGTCCTGATTATACCACTTGCTTGCTGTGTGACGTTAGGCAAGTCAATGAACCTCTCTGTGCCTCAGTTTCCTCATCTGTAAAGTGGGAGTAAGAGATCTCCCCATTCTCTCTCTCTCAGTCTGTCCCAATGGGAGATGGACAATGTATCCAAATGACTATCTTGTATCAAGCTCGGTTTTACCACAGTGCTTAGTTCATAATAAGTACTTCATAAATACCATTATTAAAACAATGATGCAGAGATCTGAAACCTACTTGAAGCCAAACAGGAAATGTATCAATGTAGCAGAAAAGCAATGTGGCTAAGTGGATCGATCATGGGCCTGGAAGTCAGAAGGACCTGGGTTCTAATCCTGGCTCTGCCACTTGTCTATTGTGTGACCTTGGTCAGGTCACTTTGCTTCTACCTCAGTCACCTCATCTGTAAAATGGGGATTAAGACCATGAGCCTCACGTGGGACATGGACTGTTTCCAACCTGTTTACCTTGTATCTCTCCCAGTACTTAGAACAGTGCCTGGAACATAATACGCACTTAAATTATTATCAACAATCCCTTGCAGAGCCTCCAGCTGAAAGCAAAGTAGAGGTCTACAAAATTCTGTAACGGCATACGTAGCTCAAACTACTAAACATGCATGACCA
The DNA here is from genome assembly GCF_015852505.1 of Tachyglossus aculeatus. Classification (NCBI taxonomy): domain Eukaryota; kingdom Metazoa; phylum Chordata; class Mammalia; order Monotremata; family Tachyglossidae; genus Tachyglossus; species Tachyglossus aculeatus. The sequence continues at coordinate 63,605,629 of NC_052101.1, read as the reverse complement.
AAGGTGGGATGCCAAAGCTAAGGCAATATGTTGACTGCCACCGATCTAAGGACTTTACTTACCACTAACAAAGCTCTATGGTTCCATAACAATTACCATGGTACTGCTGAAGAGTAAAGCTGAAACCACCCTCTTCAAAGAGATAACCTTTAGCAGGTGGAGAGACTACAATAATGAACTCCTGAATATGCCTTCCATCATGAGGAAAAAGCTCTTCTAGACTTTTAGAAAGTTGGCCTAAGTATGGAGTTGTGATTGTTAAGGAAGTATATTCTGCAGTCAAAGTCGTGAAAAACAGAAAGGTGCCCACATCTATTTCTACAGGAATCTACTAGCTAGGGCCCTCCTAGCTAGTGGGAAATATGTGTGGGAACCTTCCCTCCACACACGGGAATACCAAGGAGATGCTGTGAGACATTAAAGATGCCACCATTTTCAAGGAGATAAGGTTGGTTGAGAGCTGGCAAAAGTACAGGAAAGTCTTTCTGCTTTTTTCTAAATGGCATTTGTTAAGTGCTTACAATGTTCCAGGCACTGTACTAAACACTGGGGTCTTGTCTTACGCTACTGAGTCATTTCCAACCCATAATGACTCCAGGGGCTCATTTCTCTCAGAACACCCCACCTTCATCTACAATCATGCTGGTAGTATATCCATAGAGTTTTCTTGGTAAAAATACGGAAGTGGTCTACCATTGCCTCCTTCCACACAGTAAACTTGAGCCTCCACCTCGACTCTCTCCCATGCCGCTGCTGCCCAGCACAGGTGAGTTTTGACTTGTAGCAGATTGCCTTCCACTTGCTAGTCACTGTTCAAGCTAGGAATGGAATAAGTATGCCTCTGCTTGACTCTCCCTCCTATAGCCAAGACTGGTAGAGTACTGGAAACTCTCCAGGTGTGACTGACCCTGAGAGGGTCAGCACTGGGGTAGATACAAGCTAAACAGGTTGGATACAGCCCATACCCAACATGGGGCTCATAGTCCTAATCCCCATTTTACAGGTGAGGTAATTGAGGCATGGAGAAGTGAAGTGACTTGTCCGAGGTCACACAGCAGACTAGTGGCTGAGCTGGAATTAGAACACCAGTCCTTCTAACTCCCAGGCCCATGCTCTATCCACTAAGCCATGGCGTTCTAGCCAGAGTCCTTCTCAACAGACAACTGGAGGACATGGGCAGCTGTGCGATGCACTACTTGCATCGAAGGTGACTTCCGACCTAAGCAGAGCACAGCAGATATAATCTTTGCAGAACAACAGTCAATCTATCGAAATAAGAAAAGTGAAGGGCAACACCTCTAAACTGACCTTACCAAAGCATTTGATAGCATTAAAAGGCCTGATTCCTTTAAGAGGCCAGAGCTCTGGAAATTGCTAAATAAATTTGGCTGTCCTGAGAAATTCATCAAGATCCTCAGGTTACTACATGATTGTTAGAGTCGGTATTGAAGCTGCCCTCTCTGACTATCAGAATGAAGCAAGGCTCACTGGTAGCTCTGGTCCTATTCAACCTATCATTTGCTGCCATGCAAAGAGGGATATATAAGCTTGAGGGAAAAATTGGCTTCCAATCCACTGGAAAACTCTTCTAGCTCAACAGGCCATGATCACCATCAAAAGGCTTTGAGACCGTGGTTTAGGAACTACTTTGTGCATTTGACTGTGCTAGAGAGAGGCATACCAATGATTATGCATTGCTGATTCTGAACTGCAGAATCAGCACAGTGTTGAAAACTGACCATCAGTAGGAAGAAAATAGATGTATTGTACTAGTCCACTCCTGGAAACCCTACACACAACTAAAGGTTTTCATCAACACAACAAAAGTACACCGCAATGCACTTCTTAGGCAGTACATAGCCCAATGAGGCAAAGAGAAAGAATAGAATCCAAATTTCAAAAGAACCACCCAGCTTTCAGCAGACTGTATAACAGAATGTGGTGACTGTAAGCTCATTGTGGACAAGGAATGGGCTTATTATATTGTTATATTGTACTCTCCCAAGTGCTTAGTATGGAATTCTGCACACAGTAAGTGTTCAATAAATGCAATTGAAATGGGGCATCTAAATTGATAGATTGATTTGGTATGACAGTCTCTAAGACTATGGTGTCCACCCTCCAGCTTACCTCTGAGCCCTGGACATTTTATCAAAGACACACCCAGATCCTGGAGCAGTTTCACCAACATCATCTACCATTCAGATTCAGCAATGGCAGGACAGTATTACACACAACAAAGTCCTGGAACACAGTCAGTTCACCAGCATTGAACCAATGCTCATAGTAATAGAACTCTGTTGGACAGGACGCGGGAGAAAAACGGAGAGTGAATCAAAAGGGAACTCACACAAGCCAAGAGGGCAGAAAAATGATAATGAAGACATAGTGAAGCACTGTCTCGTCTAATGCCAACTAGCAGTGAGATTTGGGGAGTCCACTGCAAGTAGGTGGACCAGCCTGGTGTGTAGCAATTTGAGAGAGGTGTTCAACTCCTTGAACAAAGGCTTCACCAACGTGGGGATGCCAAGAGGCAGGCATGAGAACATACAGGCTGTGCGTGAAACAAACCCATTAACTAAGCAAGAAGATATCCTTAACTGCAATCAATAGAGCAGCTAGATTTCTCGGTCACACAGCATTCAGCCATGCTGGCAGATATGGATAAGATCTTGCTGGCAAATGACATACATACAATACACACAAAAGCTACTTAGCTGTTCTGCTGTTATCCATGAATGCCTACTGGATGCAGAGGCTTGTACTAGTTACTTAGGTAGCATAACAAAAAGGAGTAAAAGAGGTGAGAGATGGTGAACAAAATTCATTAATATCTAAACAACATAAACAAATATAGAAAATGCTGAGGTGGCTGACAGACTTTCTTAACCAGGAAATCAGGAGACGTGCCGGTCTCAGCTCCGCAACATTGCCAAGATCCGCTCTTTCCTCTCCATCCAAACCGCTACCCTGCTCGTTCAAGCTCTCATCCTATCCCGTCTGGACTACTGCACCAGCCTTCTCTCTGATCTCCCATCCTCGTGTCTCTCCCCACTTCAATCCATACTTCATGCGGCTGCCCGGATTGTCTTTGTCCACAAATGCTCTGGGCATGTTACTCCCCTCCTCAAAAATCTCCAGTGGCTACCAATCAATCTGCACATCAGGCAGAAACTCCTGCCTGAAACTCCTCACCCTTAGCTTCAAGGCTCTCCATCACCTCGCCCCCTCCTACCTCACCTCCCTTCTCTCCTTCTACAGCCCGCCCCGTACCCTCCGCTCCTCTGCCGCTAATCTCCTCACCGTGCCTCGCTCTCGCCTGTCCCGCCATCGACCCCTGGCCCACGTCATCCCGCGGGCCTGGAATGCCCTCCCTCTGCCCATCCGCCAAGCTAGCTCTCTTCCTCCCTTCAAGGCCCTACAGAGAGCTCACCTCCTCCAGGAGGCCTTCCCAGACTGAGCCCCTTCCTTCCTCTCCGCCTCGTCCCCCTCTCCATCCCCCTCATCTTACCTCCTTCCCTTCCCCACAGCACCTGTATATAGGTATATATGTTTGTACATATTTATTACTCTATTTATTTATTTATTTTACTTGTACATATCTATTCTATTTATTTTATTTTGTTAGTATGTTTGGTTTTGTTCTCTGTCTCCCCCTTTTAGACTGTGAGCCCACTGTTGGGTAGGTACTGTCTCTATGTTGCCAACTTGTACTTCCCAAGCGCTTAGTACAGTGCTCTGCACACAGTAAGCACTCAATAAATATGATTGATTGATTGATTGAAATCAATTAATCGTTTTTATTTATTCATTATTTATCATGTGCACAGTACTGTACTAAGTGCTTTGTAAGGTAAAATAGACTAAGGACACATGATCTCTGCCCTCCAGGACTTTACAATCTAGCAGGTGAGACAGACATTAAAATACATTTCAAGAAGAGGAAGCAACAGAATATAAGCAGAAGTACGTAAGTGCTGTGGCGGGTAGGGGGTGAGCACTTAAGTGCTTAGGGGATACAGCCTTAAGAGCATAGGTGACAACAGAAGGAAGATTAGGGTGGGTAGAGGCGATATTCAAGGATGGAGGGATTGATCACTCAATATGTCATGGAGGAGTTGACTGAAGGAGAGCAGAGATGTGGCTTGGTGAACCTGAGGCAAGCTTGATTCCCTCCATTCTTACTTCCCTCTTACCTAAAGAAATTCAAAGTATTTTTAAATAGATTTTATATGTTTGTTGCTTTGATATGGCAAAAAAAAATCCTTTCCTATGTGGCTTGCGAAATCGTGTTGATCGTCATCCATTTTCAACTCTAAGCATCTATGAAGTACAAGGATTAGGCCTGTTCACTTTCTGTATCTCCCAGCCCAGTGGGATTATGAATCCTCAACTGTATTACACAATTTAACTCTACTCACTCCAAATGTGAAGCTACTAGACCACCTCTCACTAAGTGCATGGCTTGGTTCTGCCTGTGGTTAAAAGGTGGTTGTTATGTCTTGCTTCCAACAAAAGTTTCTTTCTATTAACAATTAACTAGCTAAAACTGACTGTTATTCCAATGCTCATTTCCCCCCTCTTTCTAAATCAATATCCATAATCTAGATCCCTCTAGACTTAATGAGCTCATTAAGGGCAGGGAACGTGTCAGCTAATTCTGTTGTATTGTATTCTCCCAAGCACTAGGTACAGTTCTGCACATAGTAAGCACTCCATAAATACCACTGATTGATGATCTGATCATCGTCTAATCCTATTAGTGATTGAAAATAATGTATTTTTTTATTTAGAGTGAAGGGCAGTGTGGCCTAGTGGAAACAGCTGAGGCCTAGGAGTCAGAGGACCTGGTTCTAATTATGGCTCCATGACTTGCTTGCTGTGTGAACATGGACAAGTCATTTCATTTGCCTCAGTTTCCTCCTCTGTAAAGTGGTGAATTCAATAGCTGTTCTCCCTCGTCCTTAGACTGTGAGCCCCATGTGGGACAGAGACTATGTCCATCCTTATTATCTTATATCTACCCCAGCACTTAGTATAATTATTGGCCCATAGGAGTGCTCAACAAGTACCACAGTTATTAAAAGGAAAATTGGGAGATGATTAAAAGTACTCAGGGACAAGAGAGTTGAGAAAAAGAGATTAAAAGGAGCAGAAAATTAGTATGATTAAGTGAGAGAGACATCTAGACAACAAAGAATGGAAATGAGAAAGCTGATATTAAAGAGGTCATAGTGATAAGCAAAATATCAGAAATTCCAAAAGACTCCAACTCCAGAATACTAGAAAACTCCAATGGCAGACATTGCTTATTATGAAAATATGTACTGATAGACTTGAAAATCCAAATGAACCTTTTTTAGAAAGTGTTTTACCTGAAATATCTGTACTCATCACATCCTTTCCCCATGCATGTACTCTTCACCTCTCATCCAGGGTCTCCTTCCCACAATTCCCTCCTGCCAACCCACTCTACTCACACACTAACAGAAGCATAAAGCAGCAGGAGAAAGAGCTCAAACAGAGGTCCCAATACTTGTCCCCTTTGTTTACTGTAATAGCTTACAGGGTTTTTGAAATACTCATGGGGTTCACAAAGCCCAAATGACCAATTCTGATCTAAATCAATCGCCCATAATTGATTCCTTTCAACAGTGCTCTATTTACTTGCATAATTGCCTCCATTATGTAATTGCCCTTGCCGATTTCTGAGGAAATAAAAGATTATTTCTTGTACCACACAATTGCCTCTAATTGTACCCTAATCTATGCAAGAAACCTGTGATCTCTGAAGTTTTGCAAATTCTGTAATTTTCTAGTATAGATGACTTTTCCAAAATAGACATGTTGTCCTCATTCCCTGTCAGTGCTGCTGCCCTCTCACTTGCTACTATGACCAATAAACAGTAATAGAGAGAGGACAAGCAGCTGAGCCAGAGCTGCCACAGTTCACATTTTGCCACACTTCACACATTGGAAGCCGCAGGGAAGGAGTACAATGATTCATTCTCACTGAGGAAGGGGGCAAGAGTAGCCTCTGGCCTGGCCCTGCAGCGTGCTGAGGATGGAACTAATCAGTAGTAGTGGCGCTTGCTGAAGGAGGAGGGTAAGGGTGAGAATGGGCCAATGCAACAGTGACCATGGAGTTCCTCCACTTAGAGTCTACTATTTGCAGTGCTTGGGAGGGTGCAATAGAAGAGACAGTCTCAAGTGCTCTCTTGCCTTCCTCTTCCATCTCCTCTCCTCTGGTCCCCATTTTTTTCTATGGTTTCCATTAATGCTAGATTTCATGTTTATAGGACTTGCATAATTGCCCCCCCTATATTTTCATATAATCAATAAACGGTATTTATTGAGCACTGTATGCAGAACACTGCACTAAACACTTAGGAGAGTACAATATAAGAGAGTTAGTAGACATGGGAAATTGTGTGAAATAGTGGGAAAATTCTGCAAGGAAAATGTTTGTAATCAAAGCACATCAAATCTTAAGATTTCTGAAGAATTGAGATTAAAGGAATAATAAAAAAAACCACCCAATTCTGCTATAATACATGCTTTCATTACATATTCTGGATATAGCCTAATGGAACAATTAGGCTATCTTCTTTCTACAACAGTAGAGTGTTCTGGTGAAACAACCCACAAGTTAATGCAAATAGACTAAGCATAGGAAGGAATAGTTGTGTGCACCTATATTGAATCAGACAAGATGTGATGCTGATACCCTTCCCAGAGTCTGCCTCAGCCTTACTTTACTATACCACACAGTACTTTGTGTTTTCATAATTTTATAGTATTTGATAGAGTAAAATAATCAAGCATGCCCACCTTTCATTTTAAGTATGGTAGCAAACTTGGGGAAATAAAAGAAGAGGCGGGGAGGAAGAGAAAGAGAGGAAAGGGGGAAGAAAGAGGGGAGAGGAAGGAAAAACTGCTCACCAGCGCTTTTCTTTCGTCTCAACTACTGCTTTTGAGTCCTTGCTAGGTACCATAGCTGAGTGCAGGTGACTCGAGGGAGAAGGGTAGAGGACAGCACTCAGGGGTTCCTGCATGGACTATGTGGAAACACCCAGGAAAAAAAAGAAAGGCAACAGTTTCTCTAAACTGGGTTTGAAATTCTCACACAAGGGAGCCAGTCATCTCCAGGGATCCAATTGGAGATACGGTGCCTGTGTCCCATCAAATTGAAAAAGCACACTTTGGCTGTGCAGACTTTCAGCCATGGCTGCCATAGAAGTTGCCAAATGTCATAGTTGTGGATCTTTGACAAAGGTGTCATTATGTATGTGGCATTGCAGAGTCACAGGTCTGGAGTGTTGGGCCCTGTTGGACCTGCTTTATGGCTTAACTGGGGGAGTGAGGCAGACAGATGGCCCCTCCTAAGTAGGCCCTAGCATGGCAGGACAGGGTAAAATAATAATCATAATAATAGTATTTGTTAAGTGCTTAATATGTGCCAAGCACTACTGTAAGCACTGAGGTAGATACAAGGTAATCAGTTTGTCCCACGTGGGGCTCACAGTCTTAATCCCCATTTTACAGATTAGGTAATTGAGGCACAGAGAAGTTAAGTGGCTTGCTCAAGGTCACACAACAGACAAATGGCGGAGCCAGGATTAGAACTCATGTCCTCTGACTCCCAAACCCATGCTCTTTCCACTAAGCCACACTGCTTTCCTCACTCGCATGGGTCCCAGGGCAGGGGGTAAGAACTGTTCTTTACTTACTATGCACCCAAATGAGGCCTGAAGGAATCCCACAGGTCCCTGGAATGCCCCGGGGGCCAAGTCCTGCCAGTAAAGGATGAGGAGTTGACCGCTATCTTTACTTTGCCTCAGGCAAAGTTGTGGCCAGAACTAATGGCTTCACCTCCACTTGTCAAAGCAACGTGGCTTAGTGGAAAGAGCACGGGTTTGGGAGTCAGAGTACATGAGTTCTAAACCCGGTTCCAACACTTGTCTGTTGTGTGACCTTGGGCAAATCACTTAACTTCTCTGTGCCTCAGTTACCTCATCTGTAAAATGGGGATTAAAAGTGTGAGCCCCACATGGGACAACCTGATTACCCTGTATCTACCCCAGTGCTTAGAACAGTGCTTAGCACACAGTAAGTGCTTAACAAATACCATAGTTCTCATTATTATTATTGCTATGAAAGAGAGATAAAAAATAACAATCAGTAGCAAAGGTGTAAAACATTCTGCTAGTAATGGACATAATATAGGAACTTGTATTGTGAACTGCTAGTCATGGTGGTATCTTCAAATCATCTATTTCCTAACTCATTAATTTCCATTGAATCAATGGTCACTATAATGTCATTTTCCCATAACACAAGGCTCTTCAAGAACACAACACCCACATGAGAGAATTCCCTGTCAATCCTTACCAAGAAAGGAACTTCAGGTGTGGTGTGAACATGTGATATGTACTGTTAGTGGAACAGTACATATTTTCTGAGACAGAGAAAGATTGATGCCATTCATTCTCTTAACCATGACCTTCCTCTCCACCAGTGTTTTCTGTTTGACCTTAGGCAAGTCACTTCTCTTTTCTGTGCCTCAGTTACCTTATCTGTAAAATGGGGATTAAGATTGTGAGCCCCACGTGGAACAGGGACTGTGTCCAACCTGATTTGCTTGTATCCACCCAGTGCTTACAACAATGCCTAGCAAATAGTAATCACTTAAATGCCACAGTTATTATTACCATTATAACTTGACTGTAGGAAGAGTAGGTCAGATGTTTCAGATCATATCCTGTAAAATAGATCTCAGAATAACATAATAAAGTATGTATGAATACTTTTGAAGATGACAAGGCTAACGGAGGGATTCTGACCATGGGTGGGCCAATCTATAGCATTTAAACTTAAACCTCAATGAGAAGCAACATGGCCTATTGGAAAGAGCATGGCCTGGGAGTCAGAGACCTGGGGTACTAATCCCGGCTCCACTGCTTGGCTGCTGTGTGACCTTGAGCAAGTCGCTTAAATTCTCTATGCCTCAGTTTCCTTCTGTAAAAATGGGAATTCAATACCCATTCTCTCTTCTACTTAGACTGTAAGCCCCATGTGGATAGGGACTGTGTATCCAAGTTGACTAACTTATATCTACACCAGAACTCAGCACAGTGTTTGGCACAGAGAAAGCACTTAAATACCACAATTATTATTAAGAAGAGAGATGGCCAAGAAAGAATACTGGCCTGAATTTTTAGTATCTTTGATGATAAACCAGAGATTTATATGTTACAAGCTACTTTTTCAAATTCTAGCTCCTATGATATGTAATGTCTTGGTATGCAAGAAAGGTCTATCAAATGAAATGAAGTTCCAAATCATTCCAAATACTGAATATGATGAACAAAGCTGCTTAGGCAGATTTCAACTTCTGCATAGCTAGGTTTTTTGGCTTTGTAATCAAACCCAGGCTCTGCAGGATTGGCCATAAACATTGACCATAAACTCTCATTTTGAAATAAGAACCATCAGAACCACATTCCCTTAGATCTTAGGCCCACAGGAAAACCAGCTTCCAAATCTCTCCCTCTAAAAAAACAGGGCAAGCTCCAGATGTCCTTATTACAAAAGAGATAGATCCCCAAAGATACAAAGGTTGGAATTGACCTATGAGGCTTTCCACAAAATCATCATTCCTTCAAACACCTATGAAAAATAATGACCCATGCCATTTTTATCATATATATATATATAATATTTATGATGATATTTATTAAGTGCTTACTATTTGACAAGCATTGTTCTAAGTACTGGGTTAGATACAAGTTCATCAGACTTTTTAAAAGTCACTGGGTTCAAGTGAGGTTTTGATGACCTCATCGGAGACTTTCAGCACTTTAATACCTGACTCTTAGTTCCATGACACCAATGTAGTGAAAACCAGTGATGTAAAGATGGTTTTGAAGAATTTCATTAAGCTATTTTGAGCCCAAGATTAAAAGAAAAAAAGCAATCTTCCCTGCTGGATGAATTTTCCATAAATTTAATCATGCTCTAAGAATGTGCAAGGAATACATTTGAATAGTCACTAAAGAGACGTATAATCGAAAATGAGGCAAAGGAAAGGGCAAAGCACTGAGATCAAAATGACAGAGCATCAGCTTTTGTCACAATAACTGCAGATGTGACTAAAACAAGGGGGGGAAGGCCAGATGCCACTGTAGTCTGTTAGCTTCTTGAAATGATCAACTGGCAGCTGAATGACAAGAAAGAGAATACCATTAACATCACTGTTTTCCTTTGGATTCCCATAAGATTCATGACTTACCCTGAACTTTCATTCAATCATTCAATCGTATTTATTGAGCGTTTACTGTGTGCAGAGCACTGTACTAAGCGCTTGGGAAGTACAAGTTGGCAACATATAGAGACGGTCCCTACCCAACAGTGGGCTCACAGTCTAGAAGGGGGAGACAGAGAACAAAACAAAACATATTAACAAAATAAAATAAGTAGAATAAATATGTACAAGTAAAATAAATAAATAGAGTAATAAATATGTACAAACATATATACATATATACAGGTGCTGTGGGGTAGGGAAGGAGGTAAGGCGGGGGGGTGGAGAGGGGGAGGAGGGGGAGAGGAAGGAAGGGGGCTCAGTCTGGGAAGGCCTCCTGGAGGAGGTGAGCTCTCAGTAGGGCCTTGAAGGGAAGAAGAGAGCTAGCTTGGCGGATGTGGGGAGGGAGGGCATTCCAGGCCAGGGGGATGACGTGGGCCGGGGGTCGACGGCGGGACAGGCGAGAACGAGGCACAGTGAGGAGATTAGCGGCAGAGGAGCGGAGGGTGAGGGCTGGGCTGTAGAAGGAGAGAAGGGAGGTGAGGTAGGAGGGGGCGAGGTGATGGAGAGCCTTGAAGCCAAGTGTGAGTTAATTTTTATGGCATTTTCTGGAATGCTCCCAAAGCATGTGTCCATGGTCCATTAGTATTGCTTTAAAGAACTTCATATATATGTTAAATATCATTTTATTATTGAAACATATATATGATATTACTAAGGCTCCTTTGGCATCATAGCTTCTCCTTAGCCCCAAGAACCCCAGGCTTTTAAATACAGCAATTACCTGATTTATTCTCACAACACACTGAACAGGACATATTATCATTCTAAGTTATGGCAAAATATTATATCCCTGGGCATTCTGAGCAACCCAGGATGTAGCATTCTCAGAGTATTTACCTGGTATTTGAAGTTAAAAGATGAAATATCTGTGCAGAGATTTTAGAAATTATCACATTCTATGAACAAGAAATGATTTGAGCCTAGCCATATAATCTTTATGAATCAAGTTCAAAGGGAAAGAAAATGAATTTCTAAACAAAGATGAATTAACAAAATTCAGTATCAAATGCACATATACTTTAAAGATGACTTCTGGAGTAGTAGCTGCCACTTCTTCAATGTCAACACCTCCTTTAGGGCTGCCAACCAAAACAGGCCCATTGCAGGCCTCGTCCATCAAAATAGCAAAGTAGGTTTCTCTGGAAATATCCAACGCTTCGGCAATCATCCAACCTGTCTGTCTGAATAAAATTAAAAGTTAACTGATTATTTGGTCATTCCTTTTGAACATCTCCTTACAGAGATGTTGGTTTAATTGAAGCGATCATTCTCACCTGTATTTATGGGTATTTTCAAGGTAAAGCAAGTTAAATGTTCCCTTTGGTCAAGTTTTCAGAATTTTCAGGTTTCTCATAAACTCTTTACGGCCCTCACCTTATTTAGTCTCATCTCGTTGCTATGAACTACCTCTTGGATCACTTTGAACATAAATTCTTGGGAAAAAGGCACTGGAGGAAAAAATTTAGTCCAGACTGGTGAAGACCGAAAGCTATTATCAGATAATGGTCACCCCTTGGTTTATGGGTAAGGAAAGGATTAAGGGTACTTAGTCTCCAAAGAGACTCCAATCAAGGTACAAACTGTGACAGTGATTTTGTTGCTGCAGACTACTGTCTACCAGAAATAGACTTAATCCACTAACTCATTTTACACATGCCACCAAACATCTTTCATAGTTTGATAATTCCAGGCAATTCCAACAGCTATTTACATACTATAGAGTGCTTTTCACAATAACTCTTCAGCATTTAGGAATCCCTACTAAGCCACTAATCTGTCTCCTAAAACTCATCTTCTAATCATTCATCATTCCCCTAACACCTTGTTTTAGGAATCCATTCAGTGTTTTTCCTGAGCACAAGAATTTAAAACCCTATTTCAAGGTATTCATTGCTCTGGACTTACTTTTCAGATTATTTCTAAGTCTACAGATATATGAGAAGGTCCTTAGAGATGTCTATTCTCAATTTCATTCTAAAATATGACACCAATTAAAGATACTACATTTTCATCTATTCTAAAACTGTGACAGCAAAATTAAGCACAGAAAAAAAAGTTCAAATCCAAATCACTGGTTAAGTAACTTCCATAATGTTTTGCCAGTGTGTCCAAAACAAAACTCTTCCTCTTCCCATCCAAACCCTGTTTTCCTCCAGACCTACCCATTACTGTAGAAAGCACCATCATTCTCCCTATCTCACAAACCTTGGCATTATCCTCGACTCATCATTCTCATTCACCCCACATATTCAGTCACCAAGTCCGTCGGTTCTACCTTTACCTTGCTAAAAACCTACATTCCTCTCCAACCAAACTGCTACTACACTGATCCAACCACTTATCCTATCTCACCTTGTCTACTGCATCAGCCTTCTTGCTGTCCTACCTGCCTCCTGCCTCTCTCCACTCTAGTCATACTTCACTCTGCTACCCAGATCATTCATCTAAAAAGAGTTCAATCCATGTTTCCTCACTCCTCAAGAACCCCTCACAATGATTGCCCATCATCCTCTGCATCAAACAGACCATGGGCTTTAAAAGCACTCATCTTGCCCCCTCCTATTTTACCTCTCTGATTTCCTACTACAACTCAGCATGCTCACTTCGCTCCTCTAATATCAACCTACTCACTGTATCCCAATCCCATCTATATTGCTGCTGACCCCTTGCCCACAACTTGCCTCTGGCCTGGAATTCCCTCCCCCCATCCAATACACCCTCCAACTTCAGAGTCTTATTAAAAGCACACCTTCCCCAAGAGGCCATCCCCAAATAAGCCCTAATTTCTTCTACTCCCTCTCCTATTTGTGTCATCTTTGCAGTTGGATTTGTACCCTTTAAAAACACTTGATATTCACTCCAACCTCAGTGCTTGGCATATAGTAAGCACTTTACAAATTTATCACAATTATTATTATCTATCAAGCTATTGGCATTAAAAAATAAAGCAAAAGAAAGGGCAGTATGGAATGTTTCTATTTCAAACAGGGTTTATAATTTGCATGGTAAAGCAGTCTGTGAGTTTAAAAATAAAGGCAACATCCCTCTTTTCTTATTCTGAAAAATAATATAAACAAAAATCTATCAAATAATTCAATTTTAGGGGGACCAAATCTGGTTCTGAAAGGGTAAATATTGTGGTGAGTGTATGGCTGGAATAAGTATGACTTTGTTTAAGCTGAATATTTTACTTGATTCTCTGATCACTAGCAGATCAGCAGATGGCCTGAAGTTATCATAAACATGTAAGCCCTAGAAGTGTCCTTACTTGAAAAGCAGCCAAAAAACCATTGTGTTGAACTACAGAGCAACAGAAAAATGTTTGACACATAAGGAGGAGAAAGGTTTTCTACACAATGAGACCTCTGAGTATGCCTAGCTTTTTTCCTCAGCATGAAAATACATAGTAGTCCCAACTTTAAAAGGTTATATGTCCAGGAAGTTAGCCTTTTCCTTCAGTGAAAATTACCACAGCTTCACAATATAAAACATGAAAGCCTTTCTCTTTTGCAAATTTGCTATCTAGTCCAAGCCTGCTATTGGAATGAAGAGGAAATTGTCTGGGGTAAAAGCAGTATGATTCTTTCTTCAGCTTTCCACCATCACTTTCCTGGCTTAACTTCATCAGCACTTGTCTAACTGAACAACCAAGATCCTGCAATAAAACAATATTGGATCAGGCTAATGTTCCATCTCACATACTATTCTGTCTCTTACTGCAGCAGCAGAGATGTTTCCAGGAATTATATAATGGTTGCTCTCCTTGACATACACCATCCTGGTTAAGCATGTATCATCTAAAATCTTCAATTTTCCTTCAGGTAACCCTTTCTGCACCTCTCAACCATGAATTTCTACAAACCCCTCTTTCTATTATTGATATTTTCAGTTTGTATAACTTCCTGTACAGGGATACAAGAGCATGGGCTTGGGAGTCAGAGGACGTGGATTCTAATCCCGGCTCCGCCACTAGTCTACTGTATGACCTTGGGCAAGCCATTTAATCAATCAATCAATCAATCAATCAATCGTATTTATTGAGCGCTTACTATGTGCAGAGCACTGTACTAAGCGCTTGGGAAGTACAAATTGGCATCACATAGAGACAGTCCCTACCCAACAGTGGGCTCACAGTCTAAAAGGGGGAGACAGAGAACAGAACCAAACATACCAACAAAATAAAATAGGTAGGATAGAAATGTACAAGTAAAATAAATAAATAAATAAATAAATAGAGTAATAAATATGTACAACCATATATACATATATACAGGTGCTGTGGGGAAGGGAAGGAGGTAAGACGGGGGGATGGAGAGGGGGACGAGGGGGAGAGGAAAGAAGGGGCTCAGTCTGGGAAGGCCTCCTGGAGGAGGTGAGCTCTCAGCAGGGCCTTGAAGGGAGGAAGAGAGCTAGCTTGGCGGATGGGCAGAGGGAGGGCATTCCAGGCCCGGGGGATGACGTGGGCCGGGGGTCGATGGCGGGACAGGCGAGAGCGAGGTACAGTGAGGAGATTAGTGGTGGAGGAGCGGAGGGTGCGGGCTGGGCAGTAGAAGGAGAGAAGGGAGGTGAGGTAGGAGGGGGCGAGGTGATGGAGTGCCTTGAAGCCCAGGGTGAGGAGTTTCTGCCTGATGCGCAGATTGATCGGTAGCCATTGGAGGTTTTTGAGGAGGGGAGTAATATGTCCAGAGCGTTTCTGGACAAAGATAATCCGGGCAGCAGCATGAAGTATGGATTGAAGTGGAGAGAGACACGAGGATGGGAGATCAGAGAGAAGGCTAGTGCAGTAGTCCAGATGGGATAGGATGAGAGCTTGAATGAGCAGGGTAGCAGTTTGGATGGAGAGGAAAGGGCGGATCTTGGCAATGTTGCGGAGCTGAGACCGGCAGGTTTTGGTGACGGCTTGGATGTGAGGGGTGAATGAGAGAGCAGAGTCGAGGATGACACCAAGGTTGCGGGCTTGTGAGACGGGAAGGATGGTAGTGCCGTCAACAGAGATGGGAAAGTCAGGGAGAGGACAAGGTTTGGGAGGGAAGACAAGGAGCTCAGTCTTCGACATGTTGAGCTTTAGGTGGCGGGCGGACATCCAGATGGAGATGTCCTGAAGGCAGGAGGAGATGCGAGCCTGGAGGGAGGGGGAGAGAGCAGGGGCAGAGATGTAGATCTGGGTGTCATCAGCGTAGAGATGATAGTTGAAGCCGTGGGAGCGAATGAGGTCACCAAGGGAGTGAGTGTAGATTGAGAACAGAAGGGGACCAAGCACTGAACCTTGGGGAACCCCCACCGTAAGAGGATGGGAGGGGGAGGAGGAGCCTGCAAAAGAGACTGAGAAAGAACGACCGGAGAGATAAGAGGAGAACCAGGAGAGGACGGAGTCTGTGAAGCCAAGGTCAGATAACGTGTGGAGGAGAAGGGGGTGGTCCACAGTGTCAAAGGCAGCTGAGAGGTCGAGGAGGATTAGGACAGAGTATGAGCCGTTGGATTTGGCAAGCAGGAGGTCATTGGTGACCTTTGAGAGCGCAGTTTCCGTGGAATGAAGGGGACGGAAGCCAGACTGGAGGGGGTCGAGGAGAGAGTTGTTGTTGAGGAATTCTAGGCAGCGCGTGTAGACAACTCGTTCAAGGAGTTTGGAAAGGAATGGTAGGAGGGATATGGGACGATAACTAGAAGGTGTGGTGGGGTCAAGAGAGGGTTTTTTTTAGGATGGGAGAGACATGGGCATGTTTGAAGGCAGAGGGGAAGGAACCAGTGGAGAGTGAGCGGTTGAAGATGGAAGTTAAGGAGGGGAGAAGGGATGGAGCGAGAGATTTCATAAGATGAGAGGGAATGGGGTCAGAAGCACAGGTGGCCGGAGTAGCACTTGAGAGGAGGGAGGAGAGTTCCTCTGAGGATACCGCTGGGAAGGATGGGAGAGTAGCAGAGAGTGTTGAGAGCCGGGGGGTTGGAGAAAGGGGGGAAGAGACTTTGGGGAGGTCGGACCTGATGGATTTAATTTTGTTAATGAAGTAGGAGGCCAGATCGTTGGGGGTGAGGGAAGGAGGAGGGGGAGGAACCGGGGGCCTGAGAAGGGAGTTGAATGTACGGAAGAGCTGGCGGGGGTGATGGGCATGGGTGTCAATAAGGGAGGAGAAATAGTTTTGTCTGGCAGAAGAGAGGGCTGAGTTAAGGCAGGAAAGGATAAACTTGAAGTGAACGAGGTTGGCATGGTGTTTAGACTTTCGCCAGCAGCGTTCGGCAGCTCGAGCATAAGAGCGAAGGAGGCAGACAGTGGCAGTGATCCAGGGCTGTGGGTTAGTGGTGCGAGAGCGGCGAAGGGAAAGGGGAGCGAGCGAGTCTAGCTGAGTAGAAAGGGTAGAGTTGAGAGCAGTAATCTGATCATCAAGACTGGGTAGAGAGGAGAGGGCGGCAAGGTGGGGTGTGAGGCGCTCCGAAAGATGGGTGGGGTCCAGAGAGCGGAGATCTCTGTGAGGGAGTAATACGGATTTACGGGGGAAAGGTGTGTGAGTGAGGAGGCAGGTGAGAAGATTATGATCAGAGAGAGGGATCACAGAGTTGGTGAGGGTGGACACAGTGCAGCGGTAGGAGATGATGAGGTCGAGGGTATGACCAAGTTGGTGAGTGGGTGAGGTGGGGTGGAGGAAGAGGTTGGCAGCGTCAAGTAGAGATAGAAGGCGGGAGGCAGAGGAGTCGTTAGGGATATCCATGTGGATATTGAAGTCTCCGAGGATCAGAGTGGGCATGGAGAAGGAGAGAAGGAATGTGAGGAAGGGGTCAAAGTCGTTAAAGAAGTTGGAAGTGGGGCCCGGAGGGCGGTAGATGACGGCTACAAGAATCTGGAGGGGGTGGTAGAGGCGAATAATGTGGGCTTCAAAGGAAGGGAAGGAAAGGGAAGGGGGAGGAGGGATAGTGCGAAAGCGACATTGGGGGGCGAGAAGGAAACCGACACCTCCTCCTTTTCCGGTGAGTCTGGGGGAGTGGGAGAAGAAGAGGCCTGCACTGCAGAGAGCAGCAGAAGAGACCGTGTCGTCCGGCGACAGCCATGTTTCAGTTAGGGCAAGGAGGAGTAGAGAACTGGAAAGGAAAAGGTCCAGGATGAAAGGGATCTTACTTAAAACGGAGCGGGGGTTCCAGAGGCCACACTTGGCATCAGCTGTCGAGGGAGGGGAGGGAGGGGGAAGGGTGCGAGGGGTGGGGAGGGTTTGGATTGGGATGAGTTGGCGGGGGCCTGGGCGGGGAGAGTGGGAAGGGGCGTGGCGATGGGAAAGGAGAACTGGGATGGGGTGGGGGCAGGGAGAAGGGGAGGAGGGGGGCCGGGAGGGAGAAGCGGAGGACCTGCGCTGGTACAGAGGAATCCTTGGTAGGGGTTGAGGGGGAGCGGTCTTGGTGGGTGAGAGGGAGGGAAACAGCTGGGTGGGAGAGGGGAAGGGGAAGGTGAGGAATGGGAATGGCAGTTGGGAGCAAGGGAACTGAAAGTTCATGGTGAGGTCAGCAGGGCGAGTGACAGTACCGCGGGGGGGTTAACAATTGAGATGCAGAAGCAATAAAACAGTAGCAATGATAAAAGTAGGCGATGGCATCACAGGGTGTAGTTGAGCAATCAATATGCTATGGCAATAATAGAATTGGCAGACAATGATGCCACAGAGAGCAGATACAAACTATTAAGAGCTGGAGTAGGGTGGGCCAGTTAAGGGGGGTCAGGGAGCAGAGATACCTGGGGAGGGGAGCGAACAGTCAACTAGCATGGGAGGGCTGAGGAGGTGTGAATGAGGTTGCCGTTAATGTAACATGTAACATGGTGCTAACATGGTGCTAACAAGGTGCTAACAAGGGCTTTTTACCCGGGGGCGGGGGGAGAGTCCGCATCTGTAAAATGGGGATTAAGACTGTGAGCCCCACATGGGACAACCTTATTACCTTGTATCTACTGCAGTGCTTAGAATAGTGCTTGGCACATAGTAAGCGCTTAACAAATACCATAATTATTCTTAGGGTTTTTGAAAATGTGGTGTGCTTTCCCATAAACTTACATGTTATAAATGAGGATCTATTTCTAAACCAACTTCAATATGACAGCCAAGTACTTCAGATAGATCAAATTTACAATGTAAATTCCCTATCTCCTCCCTGCTCCCCAGTGCCCCCCTTCTCTGTTTCAAAAGGCTTTTCTACTCACCTTCCCCAGATCCTGACCTCTTACTCCATCTCTTGTCTCTCCATATTGCCTACACTCTTTGTACCATACAGTTTTTGATTTTTGACTTGAATTTTAGCCTCAGCAGCAGCCACTGCTCCACTCATCCTTTTTCCTGACTTTCAGCCCCGCCTTTCTCCTCTGGTCCAAGTCTTAGGGATGGACACAAAGAAGGACTGGGGTAGGCTGAAAGGAGAGGCATGCCTGCCCACCTCATCTGCTCTGGCCTATACCTGCCCCCGCCCCAAAGATGTAAGGTCATTGTGAGCAGGGACTGTGCCCATTATATTGTTCTATTGTACTCTCCTAAGTGTTTAGTACAGTGCTCTGCACAAAGTAAGTGCTCAATAAATACAATTAACTAAATGACTTTAGTCATGGTGGGGAGGCGGGGCTGCAAACCAAGGAAGGCAGTAGGCCAAGGGTTGGGTGAGTGGCAATAGCATGAAACAGCATAGGCCTGGGAGTCAGAGAACCTTGGCTCTAATTCCAGCTCCACCAGTTTCTGCTGTGTGACCCTGGGCGAGTCACTTCATTTTTCTGTACATGTTATCTCATCCGGAAAATGGGGATAAAGACCTTGAGCCCTATGTGGTACAGAGACTGGGTTCAACCTAATTATCTTGTATCTACCCCAGTGCTTTGTACAATGTCTGGCACATAGTAAGCACTTAACAACTACTATAAAAAAGAGTCCCATTTAAGGTTAAAATTAAAATTTAATACAAAAAAAATGGACAGTACAAAGGTAGCAGAGTGAAAATGCAGACAAGGTAGGGGCATAGCATGAGTTCAGGATTTGGGAAGGGAGGCAGCATAACATAGTAGATAGAGCACAGGCCTGGGAGTCAGAATGTCATGAGTTCTAATCCCGGCTCTGCCACTTGTCTGCTGTGTGACCTTGGGCAAGTTACTTCACTTCTCTGGGCCTCAGTTCTCTCATCTGTAAAATGGGGGATGAGACTGTGAGCCCCACCTGGGACAGGAACTGTGTCCAACCCGATTTGCATGTATCCACCTCAATGCTTAGTACAGTGTCTGGCACATAGTAAGTGCTTAACAAATGTCATAATTATTAAGAAAGATGCCATTAACCGGAGAGGGTTTGGCGGGGGGAGAAGGGAAGAGGAGGTGGGGAAGAAATTTACGTACTTGCAGCGATCAGACAACAGGGTCTGGTAGGTGTAGTTGGGGTTAAGTCACTAAATAATACTGGAGGTATCTTTAGGTTGAGCATAACTCAAGGTATGCCTATAATAAGTTACTCATTAAAAAAACTCTCTCCAATATGAGTTCCTGAATGGCTTTCTTAAGGCCTTGATCAGGAGAGTTCACTACTACTCAGCTGTTTTCATAAACACTGGGTAAGCTGTCCATCCTGTGTGCTGTATCAATGAAGGTAGTGACTCGAAGTTTTTCCAAAAAACATTTAGAAAGAAAAGAATGTGAAAAATGAAAAGCTGTGTGCCATCTATACAGTTATTCAAAACAACCAGAGAGAATTGAGAGAGAAATCTATTATCTTTTAAGATTCAGTAGAATTTTATAACAGACACTTGGAAAATCCAACAAAAGGTATCATGAAATAGTAGGCATTGCGGGTGCTCTCTGGTGGCTTCATTAAGAAAAGTGTATGATTGCCAAAAAAAAAAAAAACCCTGGAAGTATTAGAGAAATAACCTGTGACCAGAAATTTGAGTAAATTATGTCTCCGGGGCAGTTGAGAGGGCTCAGAGCCACTTGGAGGCATTTTGTACCTATTAGGGAAAATATATGATGCAAAATTTGAGCCATCTAAACATTTGGACAGTACTTTAATTTCCAATTTTGCCTCCCAGTGAATATGAAAAATCTGGTAACCAAAATGGAGGGAATCTAATGTGCATCAGTATCTTCTTTTTTTCCAGGTGAACAAAAGGCTTTCTCCAAACTGACTAGGAAAATGAGAAAAAAAATGTGTACTTCAGCCACAAAAACCATACTATTAAATATGCCAAGTCCTTATGTAGGAGGAGAAAGGATTGCCAGACTTCTCCATCAAATTAGAGCAGAAGAAGAATATGCCTCTTCCCTCTCATAACAAGTGGTTCTATGGACCAGTTCTGGTTCTATGGACAACTGGTTCTATGGCTGCTGGTCTCTGGTCCCAGGGCCAGGGTGAAAGGAGCCTCTGACCCATCCCTGCAGCCCAGTGATGATTTAACATGACCCTGACCCTCTTTTTTTTTAATGGCATTTGTTAGGCACTTACTATGTACCAGGCACTGTACTAAGTGCTGCAGTAGATATAAGCTAATCAGGTTGGACACAGTCCATGTCCCCGACATGGGGCTCACAGTCTTGATCCCTATGTTATAGAGGAGGTGACTGAGGCACAAAGAAGTTAAGTAACTTTCCCAAGGTCACAAGGCAGACAAGAGGCAGGGCAAGGATTAGAACCCAAGTCCTTCTCACTCCCAGGCCTGTGTTCTATCGACTAGGCTTTACTAATGGCTTCAAGGCTCCCCACCCTATATACTGGGTCTCTTCCTACATCCCAGCTTGCTCTTTTTGCTCCTCCCAAGCCCACCTTCAAACAGTACTCTACTCCTGACTCTTTTGCTTCCAACCCCTTGCTCATACCATCTCTCTCTGAAACTTCCTCACCTGTATAACCTGCCAGTCAGTCAACTGTATTTATTGAGAACTTACTGTGTGCGGAGCACTGCCAGACATCACCTTTCCCCATCTCCTGACTTAGTCCTTTTGCTCATGTTATTCTTCTGGTTTGGAACTCCCTCTCTCCTCAGACAGACCACAACTTTCCCCACATTCAAATCCTTCCTAAAATCCCATTTCCTACAACAGGCCTTCCCTAATTAATCTCCCAGCACTCTGAGAAAAATAGGTTCATCAGCCAACTCTAACACTTATGAACTTATTCAAAAACACCCTAAACACTAGTGTAAACAGGTGTACTCATTTATTTTGACCACTCTAGTTCTAACTATTTTTAGGTCTGTCTCCCCTATTAGAGTGCAAGCTTCTTGTGGGCAAGAAGGTCCTGCCTCCCTCTCTTCATCCTCCTCTCCCCTCTCTTGTCTGCGCCTATTTCTCCTCCACTTTTCCACTCTAGGCTCCTCTAGGCCCCAACTGCAATGCCTCACCCCAAAGATTCACCTCATGTTTGGTCCCATGTTCAAAATGAAAAGTTAGCCCCCCTGGGTAGAAAAATGCTCTTTTCCTCACTATTACAGGATATGTTATTGTACCTCCTGGAGCTACAAGGAGGAAATAATAACAGAGTTAATTAGAGTGAGATTTCCCGTTAAGTGAAACAATACTTGCTGTATTCATATATGCAAATGCATTCATTTCTTCCCATCAATCAATCTTTTATAAAAAGATCACTCTAGTTTTACTGAACTAAACTCAGGACAAGACTTGCAGCATAGAAGTTATTTTGCTTTGTCAGAGACCCACTGGGCGATCAAAGGCAAGTAGCTTGAAAATCTTGGTGCCTTTATTGTTCTAACTAAAAATTGGGGAAAATAGCAACATGGTGTAGAATTACAACTGAAAAGGTGATCTCTGACTAATCCATCTATGG
This sequence comes from Tachyglossus aculeatus, assembly GCF_015852505.1. Taxonomy (NCBI): domain Eukaryota; kingdom Metazoa; phylum Chordata; class Mammalia; order Monotremata; family Tachyglossidae; genus Tachyglossus; species Tachyglossus aculeatus. The sequence continues at coordinate 63,583,483 of NC_052101.1, read as the reverse complement.
CATTTATCGAGTACAACTCATTGTGCTAAGCTCTTGGGAGATTACAGCAAAATGAAAACATGTTCTCTGCCCTCGAGGAACTTACAATCTAATGGGGGAGACAGACAGGAAGTACAGTCTAATGAGGGAGACAGATAGACACTATTCACCAATAGAGGGAGCAGAACTACAAAGTATCAGGATGAAATAATTAAATATATAATTGAATTTACATAAATGCTGAGAATAGAAATAAAATGTGAGTTATTCAGGGAGGGCTTCCTGAAGGAGATGGGATTTCAGGTGGTCTTTGAACATGGGGAAACCTTCATTCACTCCTTATTTCTTCTCCCTGTATTCAACTCTAAAAGCATGAGCCTTTACAAAATAAAAACATGCAATTTAATCTCTGATATCTGAAGTAGACTAGAACAGACATAAAATGGAGTGATGGATCAATCAATGGTATTTACTAAGTGGTTACTGTGTTCAGAGCAATCAATCCATCACTGGAATGTACTGAGTGCTTACAATGTGCAGAGCACTGTTCTTTGCGTTTGGGAGAGTACAATAAAATAGAGTTGGTAGACACGATCCCTGTCTGCAAAGAGCTTACAGTCTAGAAGAGGAGACAGATATGAAAATCAGTTGTAAATAAGGAAAATGGAGGAGTAAAAGGACACATACATAGGTGTTGTGGGGCTGGGAGTGGGATGAATATCAAGTGTTCAAAAGAGCACAGATCCAAGTGTGTAAAAGACACAGGAGTGGGGAGGAGAATAGGGTCAATGAGAGCTGAGGCAGGGAAAGCCTCTTGGTGAAGTGATTTTAATAAGGCTTTGAAGATGGGGAGAGTAATGGTCTGCCAAATTTGAAGAAGGAGGGAGTTCCAGGCCAGAGGGAGGATGTGGGATGGAGAACAACTGTTAAAAGACATTGCACCATGGTAGGTTATATCACCTACCCTTAATATCTTTAAGGAATAAACAGATATCTATCTGCTCTGGATCGTTTAATCATTCACCTGCCTGGAAGTAGGAGGCTGTATCATCTGTGATTCAGCCCTAATTTTGTATTAATCAATCAATGGTATTTACTGAGCTCTTACTGTGAGCAGAGCACTGTATTAAGTGCTTGGGAGAGTATAATGCAACAGAGTTGGTGGACATGTTCCCTGCCCACAAGGAGCTCATAGTAGAAGCAGTATAGAGAAGCAGCGTGGCCTGTTGAAGCAGTGAGGCCTAGTGGAAAGATCATGGGCCTGGGAATCAGAGGAGCTGGGTTCTAATTCCAGCTCTACCACTTGTCTGCTGTGTGCCCTTGGACAAGTCACTTAACTTCCCTGTGCCTCAGTTACCTCATCTATAAAATGGGGATCAAGACTGTGATCCCCATGTGGGTCAGGGATTGTGTCCAACCTGAATAACTGTATCTATCTCAGCGCTTAGAACAGTGCTTGACAGTTAGTGCTTAACAAATATCATAATCATAATCTACCCCAGGGCTTGCTGCACCTGGAGAGTTTCTAGTACTCCACCAGTCTCAACTATGGGAGGGAGAGTCAAGCAGAGGCATCTCTCATCCTTTCCTGATTGGATTACTGCATCATCCTCCTCTCTGATCTCCCTTCCTCCTGTCTCTCCTCGCTTCAGTCTATACTTCACTCTGCTGCCCAGATTATCTTTGTACAGAAACGCTCTGGGCATGTCACTCCCCTTCTCAAAAATCTCCAGTGGTTGCCTGTCAACCTACGAATCAAGCAAAAACTCCTCACTCTGGGCTTCAAGGCTTTCCATCACCTCGCCCCCTCCTACCTCACCTCCCTTCTCTCCCTCTACAGCTCAGCCAGCACCCTCTGCTCCTCTGCCGCTAACCTCCTCACCGTACCTCGTTCTCGCCTGTCCCGCCATCGACCTCCGGCCCACGTCATCCCCCGGGCCTGGAACGCCCTCCCTCTGCCCATCCGCCAAGCTAGCTCTCTTCCTCCCTTCAAGGCCCTGCTGAGAGCTCACCTCCTCCAGGAGGCCTTCCCAGACTGAGCCCCTTCCTTCCTCTCCCCCTCGTCCCCCTCTCCATCCCCCCCATCTTACCTCCTTCCCTTCCCCACAGCACCTGTATATATGTTTGTACATATTTATTACTCTATTTATTTATTTATTTATTTTACTTGTACATATCTATTCTATTTATTTTATTTTGTTAGTATGTTTGGTTTTGTCCTCTGTCTCCCCCTTTTAGACTGTGAGCCCAATGTTGGGTAGGGACTGTCTCTATATGTTGCCAATTTGTACTTCCCAAGCGCTTAGTACAGTGCTCTGCACATAGTAAGCGCTCAATAAATATGATTGATTGATTGATTAACTACTACCACTGGAAAAAAAAAGAGCTTACAGTCTAGAGGAGGTGACAGACACTAATATGAATATATTACAGAAATGTACATAAGTGCCGTGGGGCTGAGGGTGGGATGAATATCACATTTTTAAAGGATACAGATAAAATCATAACTGACAGCACTCATGCTATGCTTTTTTAGGCTTGGTATCGTAAAATGTAAATTCTCTTGAAAGCTGAACTGGAACAGAAAGTCTCTTTCTGTTACCTCATCCAGAAAATCGGGATAAAGACTGTGAGCCCTATGTGGGACAGAGGCTGGGTCCAATCTAGTTATCTTGTATCTACCCCAGTGCTTTGTACAGTGCCTGGTACATAGTAAGCACTTAAGGAATACCACAAAAAATAGCCCATCTAGGGTTAAAATTAAGATTATGACCTCTGATAATGTACTGCCATTCCAGACCAATGCAAATACTCAATTCTTGTGTGTGCTGTGAGAATTCATGTAATTAGAGTTGTGCTTCACTTAGAAGTAATTCTGGAGACTAAGATTAGGAATTTAAACCATCACCAATATTTTTAAAGTATGCAATGAACAGATAAAGACACATAGAATCGATAAAGCATAGCCACACTTCATTCAGATATTTTATTTCTGACACTTTTAAAATAAAATTGGGAAGATATTGGCATCTTCAAACCATAGAAAGCAGTTAATAGTTTTATATTTTCTATTCAAAGAAGACTGTTGTCAAATCCATCACTTAAAAACGTATTCTGAATAGCTTCACACAATACCTCCAGGATAAAGACAGACTATAAAAGCTGGTACTGGTATTAATTCTATGATCCTATTGAGCTTCGTGTAAACAAAATGAAAAAACACCATTCCACCTTTTATATGGCAGATATTGACAGCTTTGGAGGCTATTTAAATCATTGTCTGTTGTTGTTTTAAGGGATATGAATGCATTTCAAAATTATCAGATGGAAAGTAGATCTTGTCTTTTTCAGAAGACTGCATGAAAATATGAAATGTAAAGCAAAAAGTCATAATGCAGTGTGTTCAGATATTAAACTACAAAGCTCAAGTAAGCCTCTAAATACCAGATTATAAACTCTCTAATTTAATCTTAATTATTGATCGTGCTGTTTATAAAACGTACAACTGAAAGCACTTCTTCCCCCATGCTTGCCTGACAAGATCTGCATGCAGTATTACCCAATAGCAGATTATTTACACAAGAAAACCTCTGACGGGGATGCTAGCTTATAGTTCACATCATCCATTTCTTACATATAAGCTCTTTTCTTCCTTTAAAAAAAAGTGTGATGGTCTTGAGGTTCCCCAGATCATCTTCCAGTAAAAATAACCCCAAAGCCACTAAAAAGAGGGCTCAGATGCCTAGAAGTATGGAAGTGAAACAATGTTTCCCCCTCCAGACTGTAAGCTTGTTGTGAGCACGGAATGTGTCTGTTATATTGCTCTTTGTACTCTCCCAAGCACTTAGTAGAGTGTCCTGCACATAGTAAGCACTCAAATACAATTGATTGATTGATTTCCAGGATAGGGGCTGTTTGGGAAAGTCCTCAAAAAGTATTCCAAATAACTTACTGCTCAGTTCATTTTCACCACCCATTTGGTGCTTCAAATAATTCTCCCAAATCATTCAAATGCTTCATTCAAATGCTTCAAATCATTCAAGTGAATCATTCAAATGCTTCAAGCAGGCTGGTCGCTGGATGTTTTCATTCATTCATTCATTCAGTCGTATTTATTGAGTGCTTACTGTGTGCAGAGCACGGTACTAAGTGCTTGGGAAGTACAAGTCGACAACATGTAGAGATGGTCCCTACCCAACATCGGGCTCACAGTCTAGAAGGGGGAGACAGACAACAAAACAAAACATATTAACAAAATAAAATAAATAGAATAGTAAATATGTACAAGTAAAATAGAGTAATAAATCTGTACATATATATACAAGTGCTGTGGGGAGGGGAAGGAGGTAGGGCGGGGGGGATGAGGAGGAGGAGAGGAAAAAGGGGGCTCAGTCTGGGAAGGCCTCTTGGAGGAGGTGAACTCTCAGTAGGGCTTTGAAGGGAGAAAGAGAACTAGCTTGGCAGATGTGTGGAGAGAGGGTATTCCAGGCCAGGGGAAGGACGTGGGCCCACGGTCGATGGTGGGACAGGCGAGAACGAGGCACAGTGAGGAGGTTAGCAGCAGAGGAGCGGAGGGTGCAGGCTGGGCTGTAGAAGGAGAGAAGGGAGGTGAGGTAGGAGGGGGCTAGGTGATAGAGAGCCTTGAAGCCGAGAGTGAGGAGTTTTTGCTTGATGCGTAGGTTGACTGGTAGCTACTGGAGATTTTTGAGGAGGGGAGTAACATGCCCAGAGCGTTTCTGCACAGAGATGATTCAGGCAGCAGCGTGAAGTATAGACTGAAGTGGAGAGAGACAGGAGGATGGGAGATCAGAGAGGAGGCTGATGCCGTAATCCAGTCTGGATAGGATGAGAGATTGAACCAGCAAGGTAGTGGTTTGGATGGAGAGAAAGGGCGGATCTTGGCGATGTTGCAGAGGTGAGACCGGCAGGTTTTGGTGATGGATTGGATGTGTGGGGTGAACGAGAGAGCGGAGTCGAGGATGACACCAAGGTTGCGGGCTTGCTCATTCATTCATTCATTCAATCGTATTTATTGGGCGCTTACTGTGTGCAGATAACTGTACTAAGCGCTTGGGAAGTACAAGTTGGCAACATATAGAGACGATCCCTACCCAACAGCGGGCTCACAGTCTAGAAGGGGGAGACAGACAACAAAACAAAACATATTAACAAAATAAAATAAATAGAATAGTAAATATGTACAAGTAAAATAGAGTAATAAATCTGTACAAACATATATACAGGTGCTGTGGGGAGGGGAAGGAGGTAGGGTGGGTGGGATGGGGGAGGAAGGAGGGAGCTCAGTCTGGGAAGGCCTCCTGGAGGAGATGAGCTCTCAGTAGGGCTTGTGAGACAGGAAGGATGGTAGTGCCATCTACAGTGACGGGAAAGTCAGGGAGAGGGCAGGGTTTGGGAGGGAAGATAAGGAGTTCAGTCTTGGACATATTGAGTTTTAGAGGGCGGGCAGACATCCAGATGGAGATGTCCTGAAGGCAGGAGACACGAGCCTGAAGGGAGGGAGAGAGAGGAGGGGCAGAGATGTAGATTTGGGTGTCATCAGCATAGAGATGATAGTTGAAGCCGTGGAAGTGAATGAGTTCACCAAGGGAGTGAGTGTTTTCAGCCGTCTCTCCCTATTCCATTTTGTCTAGCACCCTCTCTACTCAACTCAAACACCAAGATTAATAGTTTTAATCAGTTTTTCAGAGGTTAGCAAATAATGTTTCTTAAATAACAGGTCTAAGGAATTTCCAAGTCACCTTTCCCATAACTAACACATTTGCATCTAATAAAACTTCCCTTATCCCTACCGTAGTACTTGCATATTTCTCTGAAATAAGCCCTCCTGAAATCTGACGTGTCCTACAATCCTTCTAGGCATCTCCCTTTCTGAGCACAACTTTCCCAGTGATTTTTCAACTTCTTAGGTCTGCTCCCTGAATTCCAAAAGGAGACTGAATTATCCTTATGTCCCATCTCTTACTAAACCTTGGTTCTCCCTTTCCTTTAAACATGCTTACCCTTCCTCCTCCTCATAACAAATTTATCCCTCATTTTTTCTTACTTCCCTCACTGAGTCATTGTGTTCCAGGTGGAGCCAACAGATTGGCACATAACAATAATAATAATTGTGGTATTTGTTAAGCACTTACTATGTGCAAGGCAGTGTAGAAAGCTCTGGGGTGATTACAAGCAAATCGTGTGGACACAGTCCCTGTCCCACATGGGACTCACAGTCTTAATCCCCATTTTACAGGAGAGGTAACTTGAAGCACAGAGAAGTTGAGACTTGACCAGAGTCATACAGCAGACAAGTGGCAGAGCTGGGATTAGAACCCAGATCCTTCTGATTCCCAGGCCCATGCTCTATCCATTAGACCACACTGCTTCCCCATGCAGATTTGCTTTCCTTCTGCTAATTTCCTTAGGTAGCAACTAGCTACCTAGATTGATGAAATTTCCTTTGAGTGGGGTAGCCAAAATAGTTTCCTGACTCAAAGTTTACAAGGCTAATTGAAGATAGTCACCCTAATGATGTTCCTGTTTCTAATGTTTTTGCATGCAAGGGCTTATTTAGTTCCATCCTCTAATCAATGGACAATAATAATAACTGTGGTGTTTGTTAAGTGTTTAACATGGGCCAAGATATTAAGTAGGTACAGGATAACCAGGTCAGACACAGTTCCTGCCCCATATATGGCTCACAGGCTAAGCAGGGGGGAGAACGGGTATGGAGTCCCAATTTTATAGGTGAGAAAACTGAGGCACAGATAAGTTAAATGACTTGTCCAAGGTCACACAGCAGACAGATGGCAGAGCCAGGATTAGAATCCAGGTCCTCTGACTCCCAGACCCATGTGCTTTCCACTAGGTCATGCTATTTCCCATTCCAGAAATGGTGGCATTTCTTTCCCTCCTCCAGATGTGAGCTAGTTAGAATGAAGGTCACAATGGTTTACTGATTTGAAAGACTTTTGACTTCCAGTAGGCCTGCCTTGTAGTTTCCAAAAGTATGAATAATGAAACCTCTACGTGGCCTGTCAGATCTGGCTGTCTTAATTTACCAATGCCAATTCTCTTCCACTTAGTTTTAGTGCCTTCATATCAGTAGTTTATGAGAATGAAAGTACCTGTCTGCAATATATATATATATATACACACACATTTAGATGTATATGTGTGTATATATGTATATGTAAAGAGAGAGAGAGAGAGAGAGAGAGAGAGAGAGAGAGAGAGAGAACCCCATCTTTTTTATACTATTTGTTAGGCACTTACTATGTGTGAAACACTGTTCTAAGGAAGTCAATCAGGGCAGACACAGTCCCTCTCCCACATGGGGCTCACAATCTAAGTAGGAGGGAGTAGGATTTAATTCCCATTTTACAATTGAATAAACTGAGGCATAGATAAATTAAATGACTTGCCCAAATTTACACAGCAAGCAATTGGTAGAGCCAGGATTGGAACCCAGATCCTGACTCCAAAGCCCACACTCGTTCCACTAGGCCACACTGCTTCTCTAGTCACTCCTCCCCCTTCTCTAACCCCCCGGCTCTCAACACTCTCTGCTACTCTCTCATCCTTCCCAGCAGTATCCTCAGAGGAGCTCTCCTCCCTCCTCTCAAGTGCTACTCCGGCCACCTGTGCTTCTGACCCCATTCCCTCTCATCTCATGAAATCTCTCGCTCCGTCCCTTCGCCCCTCCTTAACTTCCATCTTCAACTGCTCACTCTCCACTGGTTCCTTCCCCTCTGCCTTCAAACATGCCTATGTCTCTCCCATCCTAAAAAAACCCTCTCTTGACCCCACCTCAACTTCTAGTTATCGCCCCATCTCCCTCCTACCATTCCTTTCCAAACTCCTTGAACAAGTTGTCTACATGCGCTGCCTCAAATTAGTCAACACCAACTCTCTCCTCGACCCCCTCCAGTCTGGCTTCCGTCCCCTACATTCCATGGAAACTGTCCTCTCAAGGGTCACCAATGACCTCCTGCTTGCCAAATCCAACAGCTCATACTCTATCCTAATCCTCCTCGACCTCTCAGCTGCCTTCGACACTGTGGACCACCCCCTTCTCCTCAACACGCTATCCGACCTTGGCTTCACAGACTCCGTCCTCTCCTGGTTCTCCTCTTATCTCTCTGGTCATTCATTCTCAGTCTCTTTTGCAGGTTCCTCCTCCCCCTCCCATCCCCTTACTGTGGGGGTTCCCCAAGGTTCAGTTCCAGTCCCCTTCTGTTCTCGATCTACACTCACTCCCTTGGTGACCTCATTCACTCCCACGGCTTCAACTATCATCTCTACGCTGATGACATCCAAATCTACATCTCTGCCCCTGCTCTCTCCTCCTCCCTCCAGGCTCGCATCTCCTCCTGCTTTCAGGACATCACCATCTGGACAACTGTTCGCCACCTAAAACTCAACATGTCCAAGACAGAACTCCTTGTCTTCCCTCCCAAACCCTGCCCTCTCCCTGACTTTCCCATCACTGTGGATGGCACTACCATCCTTCCTGTCTCACAAGCTCGCAACCTTGGTGTCATCCTCGACTCTGCTCTCTCATTCACCCCTCACATCCAAGCCATCACCAAAACCTGCCGGTCTCAGGTCTGCAACATTGCCAAGATCCGCCCTTTCCTCTCCATCCAAACCGCTACCCTGCTCGTTCAAGCTCTCATCCTGTCCCGTCTGGACTATTGCATCAGCCTCCTCTCTGATCTCCCATCCTCATGTCTCTCCCCACTTCAATCCATACTTCACGCCGCTGCCCGGATTGTCTTTGTCCAGAAATGCTCTGGCCATGTTACTCCCCTCCTCAAAAATCTCCAGTGGCTACCAATCTGCGTATCAGGCAGAAACTCCTCACCCTCGGCTTCAAGGCTCTCCATCACCTCGCCCCCTCCTACCTCACCTCCCTTCCCTCCTATAGCACAGCCCGCACCCTCCGCTCCTCTGCCGCTAATCTCCTCACCGTGCCTCGTTCTCGCCTGTCCCGCTGTCGACCCCCAGCCCACGTCATCCCCCGGGCCTGGAATGCCCTCCCTCTGCCCATCCGCCAAGCTAGCTCTCTTCCTCCCTTCAAGGCCCTACTGAGAGCTCACCTCCTCCAGGAGGCCTTTCCAGACTGAGCCTCCTCCTTCCTCTCCCCCTCGTTCCCCTCCCCATTCTCCCCGTCTTTCCTCCTTCCCTTCCCCACAGCACCTGTATATATGTATATATGTTTGTACATATTTATTACTCTATTTATTTATTTATTTTACTTGTACATATCTACTCTATTTTATTTTGTTAGTATGTTTGGTTTTGTTCTCTGTCTCCCCCTTACAGACTGTGAGCCCACTGTTGGGTAGGGACTGTCTCTATATGTTGCCAACTTGTACTTCCCAAGTGCTTAGTACAGTGCTCTGCACACAGTAAGCGCTCAATAAATATGATTGATTGCTTGATTTCCATAAGCAAATTGCCGTGAAAATCAAAGAAAAAAAAAAGAGGACTGAAATCAAAAACAAAGTAGAGTAAGTTGCTTTTTAGTTCACTATCAGTAAACAATCAGTGATATTTATTGAGCTCTTACTATGTGAAGAACACAGTACTAAGCGCTTGGGAGGGTACAATACAACAGAATTAGTGATGCACTCCTTGCCCATAACAGGCTAGAGAAGTTAAGTGGTTTTCCCAAGGTCTCACTGCAGGTAAGTGATTAGAACCCAGGTCCTTCTGACTCCCAAGCCCGTGCTCTATCCACTAGGCTGCACATGCTGCTTTTCCAATCTTAGACAAGGAATGCTGGGACATGGATCGATTTTCATTCCCTGCTTAGAAGGAGGTGGGGGATAATTCCCTCCATCCCAGCTCATACTCTCCCAGTTTGGTGGGGTGGAAGTCTCTGACCTCAGGAGCCAATTGGGGGCAAGGAGGTGACAGAGTTGGACCCCTTACCAGTTGATCTTTACTGTCCAAGAACCTCAAATCCCAAGATCCTCCATACCAGCAAGTTCAAAGGAGGTACAGGATGAAAATCAAACTGCAATATTTGACAATTAGAATATAAAAGTATTCATAACTCATCTCCAGTGCTTTCATAAGAGCTCATCTAAACACTAAACTTTAAGGAAAAGGAAACAGCAATCTTCTCTAGCCAAGGTTCTCGTGGTCTCTATCCCCTTACCTTGCTCTCTCTAGATCTTTCTCCTGAAGCAGCTTCCACTGCCTCCATCGTTCCTACTACAATTTTCCCACCACAACCATCACCACTACCAACAACACTGCAGACCATTCAGGTGGGGCATAGTGCTTGTAATCTGGATACAGAAGGAGAACACTATGATAAGGCAAACTTTTATCTGGTCAGCAAGGTATTGGTTAAGTGGCCAAAGTTTACTGTTAGAGTAAAACACAGCCAACTAATCTTGCATTCAATTCAGACACCTGTTATCACGAACTCCATTTCATGCCAAAGAAGCCCTATATAGATAATTGCAAAGAGTTTGTGAAACCAGACTATCAGTGACAAGAAACAAAAGTAACAACTGCCAGTTTTCAGGATTTAAATGGGGATTTGTTTTCATGAATTATGATTTTCCCAGTTGAAGTGAATAAAATTATAGCTTGTGGTGTTTCAAACCAATTCAAAGATATCACATTTAAAGGCATCATTTTGTTATTGGTTTGTTGCTTAGTTTTTTTCTTTATAAATTCATCTGTCACTTTTAAGATGTCCCTTGACACACTTCTCTACTTGAAGGGTTTCAGAAGGGAAAGCCTGACCACCACATTCTATTTTATTCCATTTCCCAGCTTTAATTACAAAGGAAATATTAGAGAAACAAATGAGTTTCATCACTGAATGTCTGGCCTTCTGGAAGGAAAAAGTGATTGAGATATTCCTCTTTAGATAAACTGGTAAAGTTAGCCATTCATTGTGAGCAAACAGACAAAAATCCAATTTGTGGGTCATTACACTACAAACCTTACATGCCTAGTGGCAGTCTTCAAGTATGAAGTTGTGCAGTTTTCAGGTGACATAATTAGGTCACAGGGTGCAAGAATGTATAGAGCTGATACAAAGAAATCTACATGACTTCTCAAATTAGACTCCTTTAGGTTTGAAGTCTTTTCCCTCTTGCCTGTTAAAATTTAAATGGTTGATTGAAACAAATGTAAGACAAGGTTTTCTTTATCTTGGTACATTACCTAGCACAGATGTCACGAGATTTGTATTTCTAAATCTGTATTTACCAATATTCTTGCATTTTTGAAATTATTTGCATTATTTTTCTAAAATTGCAAATTTACCGTAAAAGTCATTTGATTTGTGGAGCATGTTATGCAAGTTTCTGTCAGCTTTACCTTGTTTTCAAAATGAAGCATGACATTGCTCACAAAAATCAAGCCAGAAAGATCACTAAGCCTATTAAGTGTATGGAAATATGCAACTAAAAAGAAAAACAAGTCATCTTCCCCATCTCAGTCCATCTCCATATGTAACTTTGTGCATCAAAGCCCTAGATTTGAAAAAAAAGAAGCCTTTGCACCTAAGATCGACATACTTTCTCACTGAGGTTTTAAGTTTGATTTGGGAGCAAGCAACCTGGACTCTAACACCTAAAACCAGAGAATAAGTCTTTGTATTTAGCTGGCAATATCACACTGTCAGTGTTCACCTAAAACAAGTCCAATCCTACTGATGAAAGGGGAGGAAACTATTCACTTTGGGGAGATGTAGTCAGGCTAGTTTTAAGCCCTCAACAATCAGGACAAGTCCACACTAACAGTGGTAAGCCATGGAAAATGCCCATTTCATTACCAAGTCCTATATGAGTCATTCTCCCAAGCTGATATTTTTGAGAAGGTCCACAGTTGGGTAGGAATGCACAGTCTAGCTAAATCTGATATGCCTATTTCCCTGCTTCCACAGGAGGCCCATTTGAAATGGAAAAATGTGCATGACCTCATTTTGATTGTAACCCTTTGAGGAAAGGTCTGGACACTTCATTCACTTAATCATATTTACTGAGGGCTTACTGTGTACAGAGCACTGTACTAAGCACTTAGGAGAGTACAATATAACAATAGACACATTCCCTGCCCACAACAAGCTTACAGCCCCAGAGAAAGGTCTGGAGAAGCAACACCTGATAAGGTGGGGGAGACAGAAACCCCAAAACAGTGGCAATGGAGATTATGAGAGACTCTAGCTGAGACTCTGAAGAAAGTAGTGTTGGTGGTTGTAACCTCAGTAAGAACAATCACTCAATGATATTTACTGAGTGATTATTGTGTGTGCAGCACTGTACTCAGAGCTAGGGAGAGAAGTGAGCCCATTGTTGGGTAGGGACCGTCTATGTTGCCGACTTGTACTTCCCAAGCGCTTAGTACAGTGCTCTGCACACAGTAAACACTCAATAAATACGATTGAATGAATTAATGAACAATACAGTAGAGGTGGCCGATACATTCCCTGTCCCCAAGAAGCTTACAGTCTAGAGGAGGAGAAAGACATTAAAATACATTACTAATGAGGGAATGGGATATGTACTGAAGTGCTGTGGAGCTGGGGGTGGGGTGATTATCAGGTTCTTGAGGGGTACAGATCCAAGGGAATAGGCACTGTAGAAGGGAAGGCAAATGGGAAAAATGAGGCTGAATCCGGGAGGGCTTCTTGGCAGAGGTATAATTTCAGTAGGGCTTTGAAGTTAGGGAGAGCGGTGGTCTGTCAGATATGGGGGGAAGGGGAGAGTTTTAGGCCACAGGGAGGATGTGGACAAGGGGTTGAAAACAAGATAAGTGAGATTGAGGTAGAGTGAGTAGGTAGCATTAGAGGAGCAAAGCGTGCAGATTGGATTATAGTAGATCACCAAGGCAAGGTAGGAGGGGGCTAGTTGGTTATCAATCAATGCTATTTATTTAGCACTTTATGTGTGCAGAGTACTGTATTATGTGCTCAGAAGAGTACAATATGTCAAAAGTTAATGGTGAGAACTTTCTGTTTGATAAGGAGGTGGATGGACAACCATTGGAGGTTTTTGAGGAGTGGGGAGATGTGAACTGAATGTTTTCTTGGGAAAATCAGCTGGGCAGCAGAATGAAGTATGGACTGGAGTTGGGAGAGATAGGAGGTAGGAAGGTCAGCTTTGGGATTGATACTACAGTTGAGGCAGGGTATGATAAGAGCTGTCTCTTCCCTAAAAGGAGATAGAATAGGGACTTGGCAGGTCATGCCAGAGAAGAAATGGTCAGGGGACAGATAACAAGGTGGTGGGAAAGGCCAGGGAAGAGTTCAACAGCATTCCTATTATTTTCTTCTTTTAATGGTATTAAGTGCTTACCATGTGCCAAACACAGTATTAAGTCTTGGGGTAGATACAAGCTAATCAGGCCAGACACAGTCCATGTCCCACATGGGCCTCACAGTCTCAATTCCCATTTTACACACAAGGCAGCTGAGGCACGTGAAGTTACGTGACTTGAGGCTTCCTGCTCACACAGCAGACAAGTGGCAGAGCCAGAACTGCTGAGCCAGAATTAAAACTCAGGTCCTTCTGACTTCCAGGCCTGTGCTCTATTCACTAAGCCAGGAATCAAGCAAGGAATCAAGTGGAGAAGGAGAGAGCGAAGTGAGAGGGGATGAGGAGGCCCAAGAAAATGTTTGTTTTGCCTTGGCCCAAGTCTTCCTTCTGCCCCAGATCTAGTAATTCATTCATAAGGAGTATCCCATCCACTTACAGTTTATCAAGGACTACCAGAAGAATCAGGCATCTGCTAGTTAGACAAAACATCTGAGGTTAGAGTGGAATAAATTTTGCAAATGGGAACCAACCAACCAATCATTTAGATTCAGTGTGACTCAGTGTCCTCCTAATCCACCTAGGTTGTTGGGCTCGGTTGAGTACCCTAGGACCCTCTCCCAAGGGTCTAGTTCCAGGTCAGGATAGTTTTCTTCCAGACCACATACTGCTCAAGGAAACTGGGCAGTTCCTTTAGAGTCAGAAAAAGGACTAATGGAGGTATCAGTTTGGCATGGACCCATGGAGTACATTCCAAACCCAGAAGAATCCTTGGAGGATCTTTTTTGACATCCTTCTCACCCAAGATTGGCTTAATTATAAATACTATTTATGAAGACAACCATTTGTGTTTCTTATTTTTATATTAATCATTTTCATCTACATAGCCTTGTTATTTTTATTTGCATGAGATCTCTAAAGTTAGTGAAATGTCTTGTATTTACTCATGCTTATTTACTGACAGCACAGGGCTTCTTGCTTCATGGCTAAATCATGGGGCATAAATATAATCAATCAATCAATCATATTTATTGAGTGCTTACTGTGTGCAGAGCACTGTACTAAGCGCTTGGAAAGTACAAGTTGGCAACATATAGAGACAGTCCCTACCCAACAGTGGGCTCTGTTAAACAACTCATGCTCAGTCATCTTCTATCGAGTAATTATGAGATATTAAGGGAAAAAAAATTCACAAAGGACACAAACTCCAGATAATTTGGACTTGAGCAGATGAAAATAAGAATCTAGAAGGAATTGGTTAATCATTGCTGGTTTTTTTCCTCGTTAAACATTTCCTTTCCATTGCTTACACTTGCTTTAGTAAGACTCACGTGATTTGTGAGACTGGGGTGTCCTTTTTGACCTTTACTGGGTAAAGGACAACATTATTACCCCTCTTACACCTGTTGGGGGTAAGGGTCAAGGAGTCTAGCGATGGCTTAGAGAGGGTCCACTCTAGTTCAGGCCTTACAGTTCTGACCTCAAAGACATCTAACATGCTTGGGTTTTACAGTCACTCAAGGGAACCTGGGGTTCTACACATAGCACACAACACATCTTAAGGGAATGTCCCACCAGTCACATGGCACACAGCACTTGTAGCAAACATGTGATTATATCCAGGATTTCCTGCCTATTGGGCATCCCAAGACCGGACATGCCTTCAGGGAATTCCTTCCCATAGCACATAGTAAACACCTAGATGTTAAGGGCTTCTTTCCCCTTATCCTGAGTGGGGTTTTACAGGGAAATGCTACCTGCAGGCTGAGTCATCCTGATTGTCAGGGCTCAAAATGTAGAATAAAAAGAGGAATCACTCCAA
Source organism: Tachyglossus aculeatus (assembly GCF_015852505.1). Lineage (NCBI taxonomy): Eukaryota > Metazoa > Chordata > Mammalia > Monotremata > Tachyglossidae > Tachyglossus > Tachyglossus aculeatus. The sequence continues at coordinate 63,568,393 of NC_052101.1, read as the reverse complement.
AACTAACTTAGGGGAAACTTCTATATGTGAATATGCTCTCTTTAAGGTCCCTATAAGCAATCTGGAAAAAGAAGAAATAGACGGGGTTCTGGGAACAGAAACAAGGGTGACATCTGACAGTGGGGAATGGGAGATGTTTTGGATGCTGTATCATCCAGTGGGGTGGACAAATACTGCATAGAGAGAATAACGTGGACCACACCTGGGTCAGTCTGTAAGAGCAATTAATCAAATCAACGGTATTTACTGAGCATTTACTGTAGGCAGAGCACTGTACTAAGCACTTGAGAGAGTACAACAGACCAGAGTTGGTAGCCACATTTTCTACCCACAAGGAATTTACAGTCTAGAGGAGGAGGCAAATACGAAAACAAATTATGGATATGTCCATAAGTGCTGTGGGGCTGAGGGTGGGGTGAATATCAAGTACTTAAAGGGTACAGATCCAAATGCATAGGCAACAGAGAAGGGAAAGCGAGTAGGGGAAATGAGGGATTAGTTGGGGAAGGCCTCTTGGAGGAGATGGGATTTTAGTAGGGCTTTGAAGGTGGGGAGAGTGGTGGTTCTGTCAGATATGAAGGAGGAGGTGGATAATGTTACAGTAGAAAATTTGCAAGGAAATGTACGAGGAGGAGAGCTGATGAAGTGCTTTAAAGTCAAAGGTAAGGAGTTGCTGTTTGATGCACAGATGGAAGGGCAATCAGTGGAGGTTCTGGAGGAGTGGGGAGATGGACTGAACATTTTTTTTTTTTGGGGGGGGGGGGATACACCAGGCAGCAGAGTGAAGGAGGACTGGATTTGGGAAAGAGAGGATACATGGAGGTCAGTAAGGAGGCTGATGCAGGAGTCAAGGCAGGACAGGATAAGTCCTTGGATCAGCCTTTACTCTAAGGCTTTTGCTTGGAAGAGGGATGGAATTACAAACCCCAAAAGTAAGTCTATGTCCCTGGCTTAAATATTGCTCAAGCAGAGAGAGAGAAAAAATCCTCACCATATGTTTCAGATCAAAGCAGAGGCAAATCTCTTTCCAGGGTTCAAAGTAGGAAGCAACAAAGCAGAGAGCAGCCACAGAACACGATTTGGAGACTGAGTAATCACTTATAAAAACTTCATTCTGCCTCACAGGTGGGTGTAGCTTTCCACCCTGACAGAGAAGGCAGTGAAAAGTTGAGAAACAGCATGGCCTTGCGGAGAGAGCACGAGCCTGGGAGTCAGAGGATCTGGGTTCAGACCCCAGCTCTGCCACATGTCTGATGTGTAACCTTGGGCAAGTCACTTAACTTCTCTTTACCTCATGTTCCTCAACTATAAAATAGGAATTAAATCCTACTCCCACCTACTTTAGACTGTTAGCCCTTTTTGGCACAGGGATGGTGTCCAAACTGATAAACTTGTATCTACCCCAAAACTTAGAACAGTGCTTGATCATCATCATCATCATCAATCGTATTTATTGAGTGCTTACTATGTGCAGAGCACTGTACTAAGCGCTTGGGAAGTACAACATAATAAGTACTTAACAAATATCATAAAAAAATGCAAACTTCTCCCAGAAAGCCTTAATGGCCTCCTGGAAATGTAGGCAACTAAACGCTCTGCTTCCTGGGTCATATAGCTTTTGTTTGCTTTTTTTCCCCCCAACATTTCTTCCCTGAGATATTTTGAAACCATACAGTCCAGACACAAAAGACTGGCTGTGAACCAGCTGCCTGACACTTCTGCCAGTATCTGTGGTCAGACTCTCCATCTGTTCTGTTTTAATAGCACACACACAACAGGATCCCTTCCTTTACTGTTACAATTTTCAGACAGGGGTTAACTGACTGAATTTTATGAGATTTAACAAGATTCAGCTCAGATGTCTGTGACATGTGGCACTAGGCATTTTTTTCCCCCAAAATTGAGGGCATTAAGCATTCATCCACCCTTTCATTTTTTTATGGTATTTGTTAAGCATTGACTACATGCCAGGCACTGTACTAATAAGAGAAGCAGCATGGCTTAGTGGAAAGAGTGGGCTTAGTGGGCTTGGGAGTCAGAGGTCGTGGGTTCCGATTCCAGCTCCACTACTTGTCAGCTTTGTGACTTTGGACAAGTCACTTCACTTCTTTGTGGCCTCAGTTACCTCATCTGTAAAATGGGGATTAAGACTGTGAGCCTCATGTGGGACAACTTAATAACCTTGTATCTACCCCGGCACTTAGAACAGTGCTTGGCACACAGTAAGCGCTTAACAAATACCTAAATTATTATTATTATTACTAAGTGCTGGGATAGGTACAAACTAATCAGGTTGGACACAGTTTATGTCCCACATGGGGCTTGAATCAATCAATCAATCATATTTATTGAGCGCTTACTGTGTGCAGAGCACTGTACTAAGCGTTTGGGAAGTACAAGTCGGCAACACATGGAGACAGTCCCTACCCAACAGCGGGCTCACAGACTAGAAGGGGGAGACAGAGAACAAAACCAAACATACTAACAAAATAAAATAAATAGAATAGATATGTACAAGATAAATAAATAGAGTAATAAATATGTACAAACATATATACATATATACAGGTGCTGTGGGGAAGGGAAGGAGGTAAGATGGGGGGATGGAGAGGGGGACGAGGGGGAGAAGAAGGAAGGGGCTCAGTCTGGGAAGGCCTCCTGGAGGAGGTGAGCTCTCAGTAGGGCCTTGAAGGGAGGAGGAGAGCTAGCTTGGTGGACGAGCATAGGGAGGGCATTCAAGGCCCGGGGGATGACGTGGGCCGGGGGTCGATGGCGAGACAGGCGAGAACGAGGCACAGTGAGGAGATTAGTGGCAGAGGAGCGGAGGGTGCCGGGTGGGCTGTAGGAGAGAAGGGAGGTGAGGTAGGAGGGGGCAAGGTGATGGAGAGCCTTGAAGCCGAGGGTGAGGAGTTTCTGCCTGATGCGCAGATTGATTGGTATCCACTGGAGATTTTTGAGGAGGGCAGGAACATGCCCAGAGCGTTTCTGGACAAAGACAATCCGGGCAGCAGCATGAAGTATGGATTGAAGTGGGGAGAGACACGAGGATGGGAGATCAGAGAGAAGGCTGATGCAGTAGTCCAGACGGGATAGGATGAGAGCTTGAACGAGCAGGGTAGCGGTTTGGATGGAGAGGAAAGGGCGGATCTTGGCAATGTTGCAGACCTGAGACCGGCAGGTTTTGGTGATGGCTTGGATGTGAGGGGTGAATGAGAGAGCAGAGTCGAGGATGACACCAAGGTTGCGGGCTTGTGAGACGGGAAGGATGGTAGTGCCGTCAACAGTGATGAGAAAGTCAGGGAGAGGGCAGGGTTTGGGAGGGAAGACAAGGAGTTCAGTCTTGGACATGTTGAGTTTGAGGTGGCGGGCAGACATCCAGATGGAGATGTCCTGAAGGCAGGAGGAGATGCGAGCCTGGAGAGAGGGGGACAGAGCAGGGGCAGAGATGTAGATCTGGGTGTCATCAGCGTAGAGATGACAGCTGAAGCTGTGGGAGCGAATGAGGTCACCAAGGGAGTGAGTGTAGATCGGGAACAGAAGGGGACCAAGCACTGATCCTTGGGGAACCCCCACAGTAAGGGGATGGGAGGGGGAGGAGGAGCCTGCAAAAGAGACTGAGAATGAACGACCGGAGAGATAAGAGGAGAACCAGGAGAGGACGGAGTCTGTGAAGCCAAGGTCGGGTAGCGTGTTGAGGAGAAGGGGGTGGTCCACAGTGTCGAAGGCAGCTGAGAGGTCGAGGAGGATTAGGATAGAGTATGAGCCGTTGGATTTGGCAAGCAGGAGGTCATTGGTGACCTTTGAGAGGGCAGTTTCCGTGGAATGTAGGGGACGGAAGCCAGACTGGAGGGGGTCGAGGAGAGAGTTGGTGTTGAGGAATTCGAGACAGCGCTTGTAGACAACTCGTTCAAGGAGTTTGGAAAGGAATGGTAGGAGGGAGATGGGGCGATAACTAGAAGGTGAGGTGGGGTCAAGAGAGGGTTTTTTTAGGAGGGGAGAGACATGGGCATGTTTGAAGGCAGAGGGGAAGGAACCAGTGGAGAGTGAGCGGTTGAAGATGGAAGTTAAGGAGGGGAGAAGGGACGGAGCGAGAGATTTCATGAGATGAGAGGGAATGGGGTCTGAAGCACAGGTGGCTGGATTAGCACTTAAGAGGAGGGAGGAGAGCTCCTCTGAGGATACTGCTGGGAAGGATGGGAGAGTAGCAGAGAGTGTTGAGAGCCAGGGGTTGGAGAAGGCGGGGGAGTGACTTTGGGGAGGTTGGACCTGATGGATTTAATTTTGTTAATGAAGTAGGAGGCCAGATCGTTGGGGGTGAGGGAAGGAGGAGGGGGAGGAACCGGGGGCCTGAGAAGGGAGTTGAATGTACAGAAGAGCTGGCGGGGATGATGGGCATGGGTGTCAATAAGGGAGGAGAAATCGTTTTGTCTGGCAGAGAGGGCTGAGTTATGGCAGGAAGTCTTAATCCCCATTTTACAGACGAGGTAACTGAGGCACAGAGAAGCTAAGTACCCGAGGTCACACAGAAGACATGTGGCAGAGTTCGGATTAGAAGCTGTCCAAGTCCTTCTGACTCTCAGGCCTGTGCTCTAGCCATTAGGCCATGCCGCTTCTCTGGGGGCTCCTATTATCTCCAGATGAATTACTTTCCATTTCGCTTTTTGTGGGTCAAGTTTTGTCAACTTTCAGGATTGGGCCTAAATTTTGCATGTGGATTAAAGGCATAAAATGGCAGCATGACACATTTGTGCTAAACAATACCAACGGCAATACCTCCTTCTATCAGCCCCTATGGGTAATTGTGAGTAATGAAGCATCACTTCTCCAGAGGCAGATGTTACCTCTGTCATATTCTGAGCCATGGCAGTCTTAATGTGAGAGCACTCAAGGCTCAGGCTGAATTCACTATGCCAGATTGTTTTGGTTCCATCTCATTAGATCATCTGACAAAAATTAACTTGATGCATTATAATATATTACAATAGAGCAAGTCAAATGAAAAACCTAGGGAAAAAAATTGTACTTCTCAAAACCACATTCCAAATACCACCTGCCCCTATTCTCAATCATACCTCCGAGAAAACATAAAACTAGGAACATCCTGCTGATAAATAAAACTCAAAAACATGTATTTTCTCATTACTTAGTCTAACATAACCCTCTAAAGAGAATACAGAGTAGCACAGTGTAGTCTAAAGAGTAAGAGCCTGGGAGTGAGAAGACCTAGATTCTAATTTCACCTCTGCCTCTTGCCTGCTGTGTGACCTTGAGCAAGTCAGTTCACTTCTCTGTGCCTCAGTTATCTCATCTATAAAATGGGAATTAAATATCTGCTCTCCCTCCTTCTTAGACCATGAGCCCTGTGTGAGAAAGGGACTGTGTCCCATCCAATTGCGCTGTATCTAACCCAGGCCTTAGTAGAGAGTTTTTCACAGTGAGCATATAACAGATACCACTATAATCATTAATAGTAATATTAATTTTATTGAGAATTCTTACTAAAATCCTAGTTTCTCTTTTTTCATAGATTTATAATCCTGATTTACATATTAGCCTGTTAAATAACAGCTAAGCCTCAGTCCTGTCAAAAAGACTTTGGGACCAAGAACCTGTGCAAAAGAAATGATTGTAGTGCTAGTGGTTTGCACAGTACTATCTCTATCAGTCACAATCCAGTCCCATCTCTAAGAGGTATATAAGCAAATCAAATACAAACTGTCATCTTGATACAGTTGGAATATATAGATAGATAGATAGATATACACACATATATATCTATATTTATATATATCTGGCTGGTATAAATGCGATGGTTTGAATAAGGAAGCTTGCCTAAACATGTACACTATGGAATTAGCCAAATATGTGGTGAAAAGAAAATGTACCGAAGATCAATCAATCATATTTATTGAGCACTTACTGTGTGCAGAGCACTGTACTAAGCGCTTGGGAAGTACAAGTTGGCAACATATAGAAACAGTCCCTACCCAACAGTGGGCTCACAGTCTAGAAGGGGGAGACAGAGAACAAAACCAAACATATTAACAAAATAAAATAAATAGAATAGATATGTACAAGTAAAATAAATAAATAAATAAATAGAGTAATAAATATGTACAAACATATATACATATATACAGGTGCTGTGGGGAAGGGAAGGAGGTAAGACGGGGGGATGGAGAGGGGGACGAGGGGGAGAAGAAGGAGGGGGCTCAGTCTGGGAAGGCCTCCTGGAGGAGGTGAGCTCTCAGTAGGGCCTTGAAGGGAGGAAGAGAGCTAGCTTGGCGGATGAGCAGAGGGAGGGCATTCCAGGCCAGGGGGATGACGTGGGCCGGGGGTCGACGGCGGGACAGGCGAGAACGAGGCACGCTGAGGAGATTAGCGGCAGAGGAGTGGAGGGTGCGGGCTGGGCTGTAGAAGGAGAGAAGGGAGTGAGGTAGGAGGGGGCGAGGTGATGGAGAGCCTTGAAGCCCAGGGTGAGGAGTTTCTGCCTGATGTGCAGATTGATTGGTAGCCACTGGAGATTTTTGAGGAGGGGAGTAACATTCCCAGAGCATTTCTGGACAAAGACATTCCGGGCAGCAGCATGAAATATGGATTGAAGTGGGGAGAAACACGAGGATGGGAGATCAGAGAGAAGGCTGATGCAGTAGTCCAGACGGGATAGGATGAGAGCTTGAATGAGCAGGGTAGCGGTTTGGATGGAGGGGAAAGGGAGGATCTTGGCAATGTTGCAGACCTGAGACCGGCAGGTTTTGGTGACGGCTTGGATGTGAGGGGTGAAGGAGAGAGCAGAGTCGAGGATGACACCAAGGTTGCGGGCTTGTGAGACGGGAAGGATGGTAGTGCCGTCAACAGTGATGGGAAAGTCAGGGAGAGGGCAGGGTTTGGGAGGGAAGAAAAGGAGTTCAGTCTTGGACATGTTGAGTTTTAGGTGGCGGGCAGACATCCAGATGGAGATGTCCTGAAAGCAGGAGGAGATGCGAGCCTGGAGGGACGGGGAGCGAGCAGGGGCAGAGATGTAGATTTGGGTGTCATCAGCGTAGAGATGATAGTTGAAGCCGTGGGAGCGAATGAGGTCACCAAGGGAGAGAGTATAGAACTAGAACAGAAGGGGACCAAGAACTGAACCTTGGGGAACCCCCACAGTAAGGGGATGGGAGGGGGAGGAGGAGCCTGCAAAAGAGACTGAGAATGAACGACCGGAGAGATAAGAGTAGAACCAGGAGAGGACGGAGTCTGTGAAGCCAAGGTTGGATAGCATGTTGAGGAGAAGGGGGTGGTCCACAGTGTCAAAGGCAGCTGAGAGGTCGAGGAGGATTAGGATAGAGTATGAGCCATTGGATGTGGCAAGCAGGAGGTCATTGGTGACCTTTGATAGGGCAGTTTCCGTGGAATGTAGGGGACAGAAGCCAGACTGGAGGGGGTCAAGGAGAGGGGGTCGAGGAGAGAGTTGGTGTTGAGGAATTCGAGGCAGCGCCGGAGTAGCACTTGAGAGGAGGGAGGAGAGCTCCTCTGAGGATACTGCTGGGAAGGATGGGAGAGTAGCAAAGAGTGTTGAGAGCCAGGGGGTTGGAGAAGTGGGGGGAGTGACTTTGGGGAAGTCGGACTTGATGGATTTAATTTTGTTAATGAAGTAGGAGGCCAGATCACTGGGGATGAGGGAAGGAGGAGGGGGAGGAACCGGGGGCCTGAGAAGCGAGTTGAATGTACGGAAGAGCTGACGGGGATGATGGGCATGGGTGTCAATAAGGGAGGAGAAATAGTTTTGTCTGGCAGAGGAGAGGGCTGAGTTAAGGCAGGAAAGGATAAACTTGAAGTGAACGAGGTAGGCATGGTGTTCAGACTTTCGCCAGCAGCGTTCAGCAGCTCGAGCATAAGAGCAAAGGAGGCGGACAGTGGCAGTGATCCAGGGCTGTGGGTTAGTGGTACGAGAGCGGCAAAGGGAAAGGGGAGCGAGTGAGTCTAGCTGAGTAGAAAGGGTAGAGTTGAGAGCAGTAATCTGATCATCAAGACTGGGTAGAGAGGAGAGGGAGGCGAGGTGGGATGTGAGGCGCTCAGAAAGATGAATGGGGTCAAGAGAGCGGAGATCTCTGTGAGGGAGTAATACAGATTTACAGGGGAAAGGAGTGTGAGTGTGAGAAGACATGTTGGTTCTTTGTATAATTTTTGATTAACTGGAATATTAAAATTTGGTGCAAAGGAATATTGTTGGTAAAGGTAGTCCTAAGATTGGAAGGGAAACCTGGAATGATAATTGAATCTGGAGTTTTCCTCTCCTTAAATGGATTTTAAGAAGTTAACTAAAATAGGGTTAGGCTGAGAAACTTTGTCAACCATTGATCTTAAGGAGTCTAATAAGGGGACAGCTGCACACAAAGTACAGATTTAATTGCTGAATATTACAAATTGAATGCATCAAAAATGGGGTTTATTTGTTCATCCTTGCTTGTTAAAATGGTTCAGATGGTCTTTAATATAAAATTTCCATCATGTTAAGGGTTAACAATGTAAGTTCTGCATGTTGTCTCTGTTATAGCCTAGGTAAGGGAGCTAAAAGCAGATGTGTTATTCGGGATATCATACATATCCCGGCTCTGCCACTTGTCTGCTGTGTAACCTTGGGCAAACTACTTCACTTCTCTGTGCCTCAGTTACCTCATCTGTAAAATGGGGATTAAGACAGAGCCCCACATGGGACAACCTGATTACCTTGTATCTACCCCAGTGCTTAGAACAGTGCTTGGCACATAGTAAGCACTTACAAAGCCATTATTATTATTATTATTACTGATTGACCCACAACTCACAAAGATGGAAGTGAAATAACCAAAAGTAGGGGAATGCCTCCAGGTGTTACGCAATCAGTGGTGAAAATTTCTGCCTCTCGAGTAGAGACAGGTAACCCTCTAAATCTCCAAAACACTCTCTAGGCTCTCACCTGGGGTATCATGGAGCACCTTCTCCCAAATAACCAAACTCAGAACACAGTTAATCATATTCATCAGATCTCAATTGGCTCATCCAATTGCCCCCAATTTCACAGTCCCATCATTCCTCAAGATTCTTCTTAAAAAATTCTTTATCTTTGGGCTTCTAAACACAGCAGATGAGTCTAAGTATTCTTACATATTTAAATGTAAGACAAACTTCTCTGATGTAGTCCAATTAGAAGTAGTGTATTCCAGCAAGTATTATCAATAAATTTCACTAGAATTTAGGTTTTAAGGAAATGTGGAATCACCCAAATCATTTCTCATCACTTGCTCAACATTCACCATTTTTTAATCTTCTTCTATCCTCCATTTCCTCTAGAATGCATTGTATCTTGTTCATAACTCTACATCAGAACTTAGACCTTAGGAATTTCCTGGAATGTCCACATTGCCTTTCTTTAAATTTAACCCTTTAATTCCTTCCCCAGGAAAATAGAGTTCTTAAAATTTAATTCAGCACATTTTGCAGTTCTTTTGGAAGTAAAAAGTAATGAAAAAGGCAATATGAGATCTTTCTAAATATGTAAACTGTATTTTAATTTACTATAGAGTTATCAAAATGATGGTAATTTAAAGAGAAAGTGCTAAAATGTGTATGCATAAACATTGCCAACCATTGGGTGATAAATGAGTTAAGGAGAAAATTCCTGGTAAAAATATTGGTGAATTTTACGAAGAGAATTGCCCATAAGTAAATTAATGAAGGTACTGTAAAAGTAATTTATTTTATGCCTATCTCCCCCTCTAGACTGTAAGCTCATTGTGGGCAAGGTATGCATCTACCAACTCTATTGTATTTTACTCTCCCAAGTGTTTAGTACAATGTTCTGCACACAGTAAGCACTCAATAAATACTACTGATTGATTCACTGGAAATTTAAGATTTGGCTTGTGTTCTTTTTAAGTATTTGTATACACTCAGTCCTCGTAAAACAAGAGTTTTCACTGTGCTTTTTGAATAGAATGTTGTTAAGGAGTTAGGGAGTATTTGACACAACGAGCCTGCTTGGATTCAGTGACCCATGGTGTAACAAGTGTTTTTGCACATGCAGTGTCGGAATGGGTGAGTCCTAGAGTTTGAGTTATGCCGGTTTTTGCAAAAATCTCTAACAGAAAAGCTAGGGTCATTTTAAGGAGTCTTGACGTAGCACAGATTTCATGCATTTTCAACTAAGGGAACATATCAATGCGAAATACTAGTTCTCTTTTCCCCTATGTTCAAATACTAGACACAATAATTAACATAACACAGCTTATTCATTCAATCTTATTTATTGAGCACTTATTGTGTGCAGAGCACTGTACTAAGCACTTGGGAGAGTACACTAGAAGTGCTCAGCACACAGTAAGCGCTCAATAAATACGACTGAATGAATGAATGAATGATAAACAGACACATTCCCTGCCCACAACGAGTTTATGATTAACAACACCATCCTAACTCTGATTCCCCTTCTTTAAGGGCCTAGGCTTACTCTCTGGTTGTAATTAGGAAGATGCATTAATACTTTCAGATCAGAAGAGAACTATTTAGTGCATTTCAGCATTGTGTGCACTATTTTTGCAGTACTGCAATTAACAGTTCCCTTGTGATATAAAAGTCAATACTTCTCCCTAAATTCCTAATCTAGAAAATGTGTTTACCAACTCTATTGGACTGTACTCTCCCAAGCATTTACTGTACAGTAAGAGTTCAATAAACTCTTTTTGCAGTACTGCAATTAACAGTTCCCTTGTGATATAAAAGTCAATACTTCTCCCTAAATTCCTAATTTAGAAAATGTGTTTACCAGCTCTATTGGACTGTACTCTCCCAAGCACTTACTGTACAGTAAGAGTTCAAGAACTCTACACTGTACAGTAAGAGTTCAATAAATACCACTGATTGATTTAGCTAGGACAAGTGGGATTTTTACCTCCAATAGTTTGAATTCCTCCCCCTCCCATCCCCTTACTGTAGGGGTTCCTCAAGGGTTAGTTCTTGGTCCCCTTCTGTTCTCGATCTACACTCACTCCCTTGGTGAACTCATTCGCTCCCATGGCTTCAACTATCATCTCTACACTGATGACACCCAAATCTACATCTCTGCCCCTGCTCTCTCTCCCTCCCTCCAGGCTCGCATCTCCTCCTGCCTTCAGGACATCTCCATCTGGATGTCTGCCCACCATCTAAAAATCAACATGTCCAAGACTGAACTCCTTATCTTCCCTCCCAAACCCTATCCTCTCCCTGACTTTCCCATCACTGTTGACGGCACTACCATCCTTCCCGTCTCACAAGCCCGCAACCTTGGTGTCATCCTCAACTCCTCTCTCTCGTTCACCCCACACATCCACTCCATCACCAAAGCCTGCCGGTCTCACCTCCACAACATTGCCAAGATCTGCCCTATCCTCTCCATCCAAACCGCTACCCTGCTCGTTCAAGCTCTCATCCTATCCCGTCTGGATTACTGCATTGGCCTCCTCTCCGATCTCCCATCCTCCTGTCTCTCCCTACTTCAATCCATACTTCACGCAGCTGTCCGGATCGCCCACTGTGAGCCCACTGTTGGGTAGGGACTGTCTCTATATGTTGCCAACTTGTACTTCCCAAGCACTTAGTACAGTGCTCTGCACACAGTAAGCACTCAATAAATACGATTGAATGAATGAATGCTGCAGGGCCAATGATGTGACATAGTCATGGAACAACTACGTGTAGATGACTTCAGTTTAATAAAGAAACACCCTAAGAGCCAGTTTAAAATTTAGGTAAGTCAAGAAGCAATGTGGTCTAGTGGACAGAGCACAAGTCTGGGAATCAGAAGGACCTGGGTTTCAATCCCAAATCCACCACTTAGCTGCTGTGTGACCTCTGGCAAGTTACTTAACTTCTCTGTTCCTCAGATTCATTCAGTCAGTCAGTCAATCGTATTTATTGAGCGCTTACTGTGTGCAGAGCACTGGACTAAGCACTTAGGAAGTACAAGTTGGCAACATATAGAGACGGTCCCTACCCAACAATGGGCTCACAGTCTAGAAGGGGGAGACAGACAACAAAACATGTGGACAGGTGTCAAGTCATCAGACTAAATAGAAGTAAAGCTAGATGCACATCATTAACAAAATAAATAGAATAGTAAATATGTACAAGTAAAATAGAGTAATAAATCTGTACAAATATATATATAAGTGCTGTGGGGAGGGGAAGGAGGTAGGGCGGGGGGGATGGGGAGGAGGAGAGGAAAAAGGGGGCTCGGTCTGGGAAGGCCTCCTGGAGGAGTTGAGCTCTCAGTAGGGCTTTTAAGGGAGGAAGAGAGCTAGCTTGGCGGATGTTGGGAGGGAGGGCATTCCAATCAATCAGTCAATCAATCAATCGTATTTATTGAGCACTTACTGTGTGCAGAGCATTGTACTAAGCGCTTGGGAAGTACAAGTTGGCAACATATAGAGACAGTGGGCTCACAGTCTAAAAGGGGGAGACAGAGAACAAAACCAAACATACTAACAAACTAAATAGAATAGATATGTACAAGTAAAATAAATAAATAGAGTAATAAATATGTACAAACATATATACATATATACAGGTGCTGTGGGGAAGGGAAGGAGGTAAGATGAGGGGGATGGAGAGGGGGATGAGCGGGAGAGGAAGGAAGGGGCTCAGTCTGGGAAGGCCTCCTGGAGGAGGTGAAGCTCTCAGTAGGGCCTTGAAGGGAGGAAGAGAGCTAGCTTGGCGGATGGGTAGAGGGAGGGCATTCCAGGCCAGGGGGATGATGTGGGCCGGGGGTCGATGTGGGCCGGGGGTCAATGGCGGGACAGGCAAGAACGAGGCCCGGTGAGGAGATTAGCGGCAGAGGAGTGGAGGGTGCGGGCTGGGCTGTAGAAGGAGAGAAGGGAGGTGAGGTAGGAGGGGGCGAGGTGATGGAGAGCCTTGAAGCCCAGGGTGAGGAGTTTCTGTCTGATGCGCAGATTGATTGGTAGCCACTGGAGATTTTTGAGGATTTATTATTCTTGTTATTATTAATTCCAGGCCAGGGGGAGGACGTGGGCTGGGGGTCGACGGCGGGACAGGCTAGAACGAGGCACAGTGAGGAGTTTAGCAGCAGAGGAGCGGAGGGTGCGGGCTGGGCTGTAGAAGGAGAGAAGGGAGGTGAGGTAGGAGGGGGCGAGGTGATGGAGAGCCTTGAAGCTGGGAGTGAGGAGTTTTTGCTTGATGCGTAAGTTGACTGGGAGCCACTGGAGATTTTTGAGGAGGGGAGTAACATGCCCAGAGTGTTTCTGCACAAAGATGATCCAGGCAGCAGCGTGAAGTACAGACTGAAGTGGGGAGAGACAGGAGGATGGGCGATCAGAGAGGAGGCTGATGCAGTAATCCAGTCGGGATAGGATAAGAGATTAAACCAGCAAGGTAGTGGTTTGGATGGAGAGGAAAGGGTGGATCTTGGTGATGTTGCAGAGGTGAGACCAGCAGGCTTTGGTGACAGACTGGGTGTGTGGGGTGAACGAGAGAGAGGAGTCGAGGATGACACTAAGGTTGCGGGCTTATGAGACGGAAGGATAGTAGTGCCGTCTACAGTGACGGGAAAGTCAGGGAGAGAGCAGGGTTTGGGAGGGAAGATAAGGAGCTCAGTCTTGGACATACTGAGTTTTAGATGGTGGGCAGACATCCAGATGGAGATGTCCTGAAGGCAGGAGGAGACATGAGCCTGAAGGGAGGAAGAGAGAGATTTGGGTGTCATCAGCGTAGAGATGACAGTTGAAGCCGTGGGAGCAAATGAGTTCACCAAGGGAGTGAGTGTAGATAGAGAACAGAAGGGGGACCAAGAACTGACCCTTGAGGAACCCCTACAGTAAGGAGATGGGAGGGGTAGGAAGAGCCCGCAAAGGAGACTGAGAATGAATGGCCGGAGAGATGAGGAGAACCAAGAGAGGACAGACTCTGTGAAGCCAAGGTTGGATAGCGTGTTGAGGAGAAGGGGGTGGTCCACAGTGTCGAAGGCAGCTGAGAGGTCGAGGAAGATTAGGATAGAGTAGGAGCCATTGGATACCTCATCTGTAAAATGGGGATTGATACAATGAGCACTATGTAGGATAGTCCCTGTGCCTGGCACATATTAAGCATTTAAGTAGCATAAAAAAAGAAGAAAAACTGTATTGTTAAGGTGTGTCTTTGCATAAGGATAAACCTTGGGCCTGGAAGTCAGAAGATCATGGGTTCTAGTCCTGGCTCCACCACTTGTCTTCTGTGTGACCTTGGGTGAGTCACTTCACTTTCCTGTGCCTCAGTTACCTTTTCTATAAAATGGGGATTAAAACAGTGAGCCCAAGGTGAGACAGGGCCTTTGTCCACCCCGATCTGCTTGTATTGCCCCCCTGTGCTTAGTACAGTACCAGACACATAGTAAGTGCTTAACAAATACCACTATTGTCATCATTATTATGATTATTATTAAAATCACCAGAAATAAGATTCAAAATAAATCTTTGATATTAGCCTAACAGTGGTCACAGACCTTTCTTGAAAGCTTAAATATTAAAAGCTAATTCATGCATAGGTACTGAAGTTGATATTTATGGAATATTATACAGCAACTCAATTACTAATTCTGGCTCCACCGCTTGTCAGCTGTGTGACTTTGGACAAGTCATTTAAATTCTCTGTGCCTCAGTTACCTCATCTATAGAATGGGGATTAAGACTGTGAGCCCCACATGGGGAACCTTGTATTCCCCCCACCCCCAGTGCTTAGACTAATGCTTGGCACATAGAGCTTAACAAATACCATTATTATTATTATTATTACTCCTCCACAGACTGTGATCCCCATGTGGGACAGGGACTAGGTCTGATGTGATTATCTTGCATTTATCTCAGTATTTAACAAAGTACATGGTGATACTAAGTGTTACACCCACAGTCAAGTCCTGTCTGGCTCCTAATGTCGGCCCCTTCTACTTGTGTTCCTTGTTCTTGAGCTCCAGTATAATGAAGTGAGCCCTGTGGTGAGCCCATGCCAAGTCACTATGCCTCCCAGCATCCTCCTTCCCTGACCTCTTCCTGGTGCCATGGGGCTCCACACATGGAACTGATGCATCTACAAGACACCCGCAAGTTGCTGCAATTGCTTCTCCTCATTCCCCCTCTTCTCACCTCCTCCATAGTAAGCACTTAACAAATGCCAAAGTTATTATTATTATTTAGTGTCTGGTTGTTTTGCACTAATCCAGACTGAATTCAGAATCAATGAAACAATCAATCATTTGAATTTATTGAGAGCTTACTATGTGCAGAACACTGTACTAAACTCTTGGGAGAGTACAATACTACAGAGCTGGTAGACACACTCCTCGCCCATGATAAGCTTACAGTCTACAGGGGGAAACCAACAGACATTAATAATAATAATAATAATTTTGGTATTTGTTAAGTGCTTACTATGTGCAAAGCACTGTTCTAAGCGCTGGGGAGGATACAAGCTGATCAGGTTGTCCCTTGTGGGGCTCACAATCTTAATCCCCATTTTGCAGATGAGGTCACTGAGGCACAGAGAAGTTACGTGACTTGCCCAGAGTCACACAGCTGACAAGCAGCAGAGTCAGGATTAGAACTCATAACCTTAAATTACAGATATGTACATAAGTGCTATGTTTTGAGGGAGGGATGAAAAGAAGAATAAATCTAAATTTAAAGGTGATACAGAAGGGAGTGTGAGAAGAAGATAGTAGGGTTTAGACATGGAAGGCCTCTTGGAGGAGATGTGCCTTCAATAAAGCTTTGAAGGTGGGGTGAGAAATTGTCTGTTGGATAGTAAAGGGAGGCCTTTCCAGGCCAGTGGCAGGATGTAAGTAAGATATTGGCAGAGGTAGATGAATTCTAGGTACAGTGCCCAGGTTGGCATTTAGGGGTGCCAAGTATGCAGCCCTACTGAGAGCTCACCTCCTCTAGGAGGCCTTCCCAGACTGAGCCCCCTCCTTCCTCTCTCCCTCCTCCCCCTCCCCATCCCCCCACCTTGCCTCCTTCCCCTCCCCACAGCACCTGTATATATGTATATGTTTGTACGTATTTATTACTCTATTTATTTTATTTGTACATATTTATTCTACTTATTTTATTTTGTTAATATGTTTTGTTTTGTTGTCTGTCTCCCCCTTCTAGACTGTGAGCCCGCTGTTGGGTAGGGACCGTCTCTATATGTTGCCAACTTGTACTTCCCAAGCGCTTAGTACAGTGCTCTGTACACAGCGCTCAATAAATACGACTGAATGAATGAATGAACTAATGGACCCTACCAAAATAATCAGATAAAATGTTAAACAGAACATTCACAAACCTCTACGCTACTCCACCTTGAACAAACTAGTTCTACTTGTGACAGATCTAGAAATGCAGAAGATTGCTTTATGAATTCAGCATCTGTATGTATGCATGCCTAGATTCCTCCTAAACAAAGGTAAAAGTTAAAAATAGACCTATAGATTTGGTACTTTAATCTTCCCTCCACTCCTATCTTTTTTGAATTTTCAGCTCTAAGAATTCCTGTGAATTTTCTGCAATCCCTCCCACTTGTTTGAAGTTTATTATTGCACTTCAAATGTAATGAAAATGCACCAGGCCAGCAAGTGGAGAAAAACACCTCCTTCCCTTCCACCCTAAAATTTGGCAATTGCATCCAAATCTCCCAGGGTTCAGTCCTGGGGATTGCATCATATGCACCAGGTACTTCACAGGAAGATTGTCCCAGAAATCAGATCATGGCAAACACCCAGTAGGAAGATTTACCCAATCAGATCTTGCCTGGGGGAACCAATAAGAGGTAGTGGCAGCGCGTTGGACAGATTGTAAACCAACATTTTAGACTCTAAGCTCTTTATGGACAAGGAACATGTCTACCATCTGTTGTATACTCTCCTGAGTAATTAGAACAGTGCTCTGCACACAGTAAGCACTCAATACCATTGATTGATTAATTGAAATTGAAAGAATCTGAACACAGCTTTCACAGAAGTCTTTCATTTTGTTGTGAAATGCATGCAAGTCATAGACCTATCGGGTGCCATTTAAGAGCCCCCTTAGTTTGGTTTTGATCTGTGTAGCTTTGAATCCTTTCAAGCTTGATGACCCCTAGCACCCATCAATGTTCCTGCATGATTCCGAACTTGCTCTGTTTAGAGTGAACTGCTATTGTCATCACTCTCATAGCGTCTTCATTTTCCATGGTACAACTGTCATTCAGTACACACACACACACACACATCTATTTATATAGTTATTTGTTAAGCACTTACTATATGCCGAGCACTGTACTAAGTGCTGGAGTAAGATACAAAATCATCATATCAGATGCAGTCCCTGTTCCCTATAGGGCTTACAGTCTAGGTAGGAGGGAGAAAAGGTATTGAAATCCCCATTTTGCAGATGAGGAAAGTGTGGCACGTAGAATTGAAGTGACTTAAGGTCATATAACAGGCATATGACAGAGCCCAGGTCCTCTGACTCCTGGGTCCATATTTGTCCATATTTTATCCATCCACTAGACCAGGCTGCTCTCAGGTTTGTGCTTACCCATTGCCATGAATCCATGGAAGCTCAATGAATGTTGTTGAAGACGGCAAAGCACATTCAATGACAGCAAATGAAGACCAGTTTAAGCTGAAAGCTCCATATTCATTTTCTAGCTAGCTCTAAAGAGGATCACCGTCCAACAGTTATGGTACTTAAAAGCAGTAGAAGTAGTTCCCCTTCACTTCGAAGGTGAAATTGCATTCAATGATGTGAGTGTTCCTGAGAGACTTTCTTGCAGACTTGTACATTTATCAATGAAAATATAGTAGTTCACCTTCCATGGCCCCTTGCCATTTGCGTGAGCATTTAAGGTACATCGGCTGACAAGAATACATACTGCAAATTGCATGGGATTATTTTTAAATTAAACTGATAATGAAGTGGAGAAAAGTTATTTGCCAAAATTGTTTTCAAAATTTGCATTTTGATTAACACTTGATAAATACCAATTGCCTGTGGAAAACAGCAGCAGCCATGCAAGCCATCCACTACTCCCCTTCTGGTCATGTGGGAGAGGCATGTAGTAGAGACACTATTGGCCCCTGTTCTGGTCTGGGAAGGACTCAAACAGCAGCAGCGTGGCTTTTTGACTTTAAGAGATGGAGAATTCACCATTGATTTCTGTGACTGTTGATCTGAGTTCCAAGGAACCTGAAATCCTGCTACTTCTTTCGTGTTTATCATCACCCTTGTCTTTTATATTTTTGTTCACCTTTCCTTACGTGTCTATTACAAACTCCTCCCTTGCAAGCACCTTAGGGAACAGTGATCGAGTCTACAACATATCTGAATATTTTTCCAACTTAGAGTGCAGAGTTTCACACATAGAAAATGCTTAATACCATTACTAAGCAGTGTGGCTTAATGGAAAGAGCACGGGCCTGAGAGTTAGAGGACTTAGGTTCTAATCCTGAGTCTGCCACTTGTCTGCTGTGGGACCTTGGACAAATCATAACTTCTCTGTGCCTCAGTTCCCTCATCTGTAAAATGGGAATTCAATAATAACAACAATAATAATGATGGCATTTGTTAAGCACTTACTATGTGTGAGGTACTGTACTAAACACTGGGGTTGATACAAGCAAATTGGGTTGGACACAGCCCCTGTCCCATGTGGGGCTCACAGTCTCAATCCTCATTTTACAGATGAGGTAACAGACACAGAGAAGTGAAGTGACTTGTCCAAGGTCACACAGCAGACAAGTGGTGGAGCCGGGATTAGAGCCCATGACCTCCTGACTCCTAGGCCCATGCTCTACCCACTATGCCATTCCTGGTCTCCCTCCTGCTTAGACTGTGAGCCCCATGTGGTAAAAATAATAAGTGCTTAAGTACCACAATGATTATTATTCCACCCATAAGACTTTGATCCTGTTTACTGGCAGTATCATTTATGCTGATTCTGACTTCACATGTTCTTAATATACGTTTCTTTACTTGTTCTTTCCTAATCTAATTTTCAATACCTTGTAAAATCTCTAGTTCTTCAGAGACAAAGCCAGTACTCAAGTATGTCACCAGTATGTCAAGTATGTCTATCGAAGAGGCAACATGGTCTAATGTAAAGAAAGCATGGATAGTCAGAAAGCCTGGGCTATTCCCAACTCTACCATTTGCCTGCTAAGTGATCTAAGGAGAGTCACTTAGCATCTCTGTGCCTCAGTTTCCTCATCTGTAAAGTGGGGATATGATAGATTGTTCTCCCCATAGGTGTACAATCTCATAACCTTGTATCTCCTGAACATTCAGCATATAATAAGGGCTTGTTTTTATAGGAAGTGTTATTAATAATATTAATAATGATGATGATGGTTGTGGTATTTGTTAAGCACTTACCATGCACGTGCCAAGCACTGTACTAAGCACTGGGAAAGATACAAGATAATCAGATCCCACATGGGGCTCACATTCTAATTAGGAGGGAGAACAGGTATTGAATCCTCATTTTGCAGATGAGGGAACTGAGGCACGGAGAAGTGACTTACCCAAGGTCATGCAGCAGGCAGGTGGCAGAGCCAGAATTAGAACCCAGGTCCTCTGACTCTTTTCACTAGACCACACAACTTCTTTTCACATTTAACATTTCACATTTTCACATTTACTATCATTATGTTTCATTTCTCCTAATTATTAAAAATGATTGCTGGTGCAGAGATGCTCAAAAAGCTACCAGATAATCATTACTTAACAACGGAAAGGTTTTCTGACCTTAATAAAATATCCTCATTATTTACAGTGCTTTGCTTAGAACAGTGACTGTACAAATGGCTTTGCAAACATATAAAAATAATTTTCACCATTAAGATCTAATTGGAAAATATGATACACTGCAAATACATAGAAATCGACTAAAATCTAACAAAAGTTATATGAATCATCTAAATACTTTGCAGATTCACTTACTGTCTTGGAAAATCATTTTCACAAGAAGCATATACTGTAATCTCAACTTCAGATGACTTTTTTTAGCAAATGATAATTTTTTATCAAAATGGATTTTTTAAAATGGTAACAATTTGCTTGTTAAAGATAATTAATCATTCCAGACAAATAATTCTACAAAGTAGAAAATGAAAAAAATTAAACATTTGAAAAAAAAATGGCAAAATCATTCGATTATAGTTTTAACATATTTGGAATGCCATACCGATTAGAAACAAGAAAACAGCATTGACTGCAGAAATGCAATCTATTATCCAAACTCAGTCTAGTTGAGAGAGGAAGTAATCTCCATTTTTTCAATCACACTATAATTTAAATTTGATTTCTGATCCTCAATCCACTTATCTGGCACTAAACAACATCACACGCATCACACGATTTTTGTCTTCACTGAAAATTATTTTGCTTTTTTTCCTTTTTCACAGAATGTCAAGTCCTACTCTATCAATCAGTCTGACATTATCTCCATTTCAAAGAGTGGATAGTTTGTCATCATATTTATGCAAAAATAACTACTAGTTCTCCAAAATGCATAGAGCATTTGGAATATAGCTTTATCCATGAACATTACTTTCAAGGTTCAATGATGGCCTGAAGTGTAACAATCCTCCCATTTTTCATAATTTCTACTTAACACTTATTGTGTTGGAAGGCTGCTAATGAATATATCCATAGAATAACATTGTCATTTTGATGCAGTCAAAATGAGAAGCAGCATGGCCTAGTGAAAAAAACATGACCCTGGGAGTCAGAGGACTTGGGTTCAAATCCTTGCTCTGCCACTTGCCTGCTGTATGATCTTGGGCCAGTCACTTCACTTCTATATTCCTCAGTTCCCTCATCTGCAAAATGGGGATTCTTCCTCCTACTTAGGTTGTGAGCCCCATGTGGGACCCAATTATCTTATATCTTACCAGCGCTTAGTACAGTGCTTGGCACATAGTAAGCACTTAAATGCCACAATTATTATGATGATGCAGTTCTATTCATAGTCTCTGGAAGTGGCATCTTTTATCCTTCCCAACTAATTTAAAATATCAACAAAAATTAACCTCTTCCTTCATATAAAATTAGTATCTCATTCTCCAATCACACTGCATATGCCAGGACCCAAACCAAAAGTATTTCAAGTGTGAAATAAAACTCTCTTATTTTGGAGGGTTTGACAATTGGAGAACTTTAGTCAGATTTGGCAGTAATGAAGATAATATAAAGCCAGTAGCCAATTACCAATTAGTGATGTTCACTGTTTTATTGCACACATCTGTTAAGCAGCAGCAGTAGACTTGCATTCTATTTTTCATTAAATCCTTCCCATTATTGAATTCATCATGTCTCAATGCCTAGTTTTTCCTTGGTCAGGTAGAAAAAGACCTTGCTAATACTATTTGTTATTTAACAGAATTCAGTCTAGAAGCCCCTGTCATATTGTATAATAAAATATAGGGAACAAAACTTAATCGGCTGTAAATGAACAGTAGTTAGCATTTCCCACAAAATGCTAATAATATTTCAAGAATGCCATTTCTCTTCATGGCCTTTTGACCAAGTAAGCTAATGGACTGAGGCTTAAGAAACAATTTAGGCAGAGAATTGACCAATCATTTGTCAACCTTGAATTTTACTGCTCTGGCACAGGTAACCAGCAATATGAATTTGACCTATCAGAAGGTAGTTTGGAAAATTTGCCCAGGCAATCCAATTAGTTAATGGACATAAATGATTACTCAGCCACAAAGGTTAAGGGAAACTGAAAACACCCCTTTCGGCCCAGATTTGAATTCACAAATTGAACATGATTTGTATTTATATTATCCCTTTCAGTCAAGGATCTGAGAAAATGGTGCCAAGAAAAAGATTATAGCCATTTGGCCAAATTTAAAGGTATTATATTCTTGGGGATAATATGAAATTTCCTGGAGGTTATATCCCTTTTATCCTAGTGCAGAGGGGACAAGCAGTGCAACACAGAACATAAAGTCTATAGGGTTTTGACCTAAAAGGATCAAACACACCTTGTTTGGCCATGTGTAGAGATATGCACGACAACTGTATACATGGCATAGCCCCACACAGTCTCCCTGAGCATAGTGCTATTTAGGGGAGCTAGGTGGCAACAATCCTGTTCCCCCTTGCAGCCCCTCACTGTCTATCATTCCAGCTCCACCCCTCTTTGGAGCACAGACTGCCCCAACAAGAGTGGCATTACTCAGAAGCCCATGATTGCCTTAGGTGGGGTCAATGCTGAGCAACTGGGGCTCCTAGGGGAATTAGAGGAACATGAGAAGCAGTATGGCCTCATGGATAGAGCACGGGCTTGGGAGTCAGAAGGACCTGGGTTCTAATTCCAGCTCCACCTCTTGTCCGCTGGGTGACCCTGGGCAAGTCACTTCACTTCTCTGTGTCCTGTTTCCCTCACTTGGAAAATTGGGGTTAAGTCTGTGGGAAAAAGGGACTATGTTCAGCCCAATTAGCTCGTATATATCCCAGCGCTTAGTACTGTGTCTGGCATATAGTAAGCTCTTAAATACCACAATTATTATCATCATTATTGGGGAATGATCCTGTTTCTAGGTGATTAAGTTGGATTTCCCAGTTCCATCCCAAACCCTGGGGACCATACCTAGCACCCTGGGCCTCTGGGATGGGTGACTGCATTTGCAGGAAGCTTGGCAGGAGCAGGAAGTGCTCCCATTTTCCCCCATACCAGGGTCAGGCTGAATGGCTACTTCAAGGAGCAGGAAAGAAGAGAAAGAGCAGTGAGACTGTGTAGCTGCAGAGGAGATTTGAGAGGCTCCTTTGAAGCCTAAAGTTAATATTCAGGATCAACGTTAGTAGCACAGCAGCAGCAGTAACAAGAGCAGGATGTGCATTTATTGAATGTCCACTCCTTGCAAAGCACTGTTCTAAGCACTTAGGAAAGCCCCACCCACAGAAGTCATGTATTCCCTACCACAAGAAGATTTCACTCTCACGTAAAACAAGTATAAAGTGAGTTGGCATTAAAGTGAAGTGAATGGGCTGGTTTGAAGTAGGAAATCTGCAAGGTATGGTAGGAGGGAGAGATCTGATTGAGTGCTTTAAAGCCAATGGTAAGGAGTTTCTGTTTGATGTGGAGATAGATGGGCAACCCCTGGAGGTTCTTGAGGAATGGTGAGACATGGATTGAACTATTTTCAGAAAAATGATCTGGGCAGCAGAGTGAAGTAGGGACTGGAGTGAGGAAAAACACGAGGCATGGAGGTTAGTGAGGAGGCTGATGCAGTAGTCAAGACAAGTGCTTGGATCAACATGATAGAAATTTGGATGGAAAGGAAAGGGTGGATTCTAGTTATGTTGTGAAGATGCAACCTAACAGGATTTGGTGACAGATTGCATATGTGACTTGAATGAGAGCAATGACTCAAGGAGAATGACAAGTTTATGTACTTCCCAAGTGCTTAGTACAATGCTCTGCACACAGTAAGCACTCAATAAATAAGACTGAATGAATGAATGAACTTATGAGACAGGGAGGATAGTGGCATTGTCTACAGTGGTGGGAAAGGCAGGGGAGAACAGGGTTTGGGTGGGAAGATGAGGAGTTCTGTTTTGACATGTTAAGTTTGAGGTGTTAGTGAAACATCCAAGTAGAGATGCCCTGAAGGCAGGAGAAAATAAAAGAGTTCAGAGAAGGAGAAGGGTCAATGATAGAGATGTAAATTTGGGAATCATTAGCATAGAGATGGAATGCTAGAAATGGCTGGTGGTTTGGAGCTGTTGTGAATTAGGGAAGTCTTGTTGGAGGAGGTGGAATTTTAGCAGGGTTATAAATATGAGGAGAGCTGTGGTTTGTGGGATTCGCCAAAGGAGAGAGTGTTCCAGGGTGGGGGAACAAGTGAGCAGGTGAATGGAGGTGGGAGAATTAAGAATGAGGTAGTAGTAATAGTAGCCATAATATTTCTTAAGTGTTTACTGATATATACAGAAGTAGGTAGTATAGACTAGAGAGGAGAGAGGAATAAAGCACAGAGACCCATGGGGAGGCTGAAGCAATAATCCAGGTGCAAAATGATTTGAGCCTGGTGGTAGCAGTTTGGGTAGAATGGGAAGGGCACATCTGAGACATCTGTAGGAAGAATAGGATTTGGCAGTAAGACAATGTGAGAGTTGAAAGACAATGAGGAATCAAGGATTAATCAATGGTATTTATTGAGGGCTTACTCTGTGCAGAGCACTTGGGAGAGTGCAGTACAACAGAATTATCATAAATGGTCCCTGATGAGCTTACTGTTCTAGAGGATGAGTTTACAGTCTATGGGACTATCAAGATTATGGGCTTCAGGGATAGGGAGAATGGTGGTGCTTTAAACAGAGATGGGTAAATTAGGTGGAAAAGATACAGGAGAAAGATAAGCAGTCGAGTTTTAAACATTTTCTATTTGAGATGCAGGCAAGCTATCCAGGTGAAAATGCCCTGGAAGCAAGAGAAGGTTTGGGACTGCATGTTAAATAAGATGTTGGGGACAGTTTAGTAGTCCTTTAGAGGTGGTACCTGAACCCATGATAGTGAATGAGCTCCCTGAGAAAGCGGGTTTAGAGTGAGAAGAGAAGGGGACCCAGAGTAGAGCCCTGCAGGACATCTACAGTTTGCGGGGTGAAAGGCAGCACTCAGTACATTTAGCACTTGGGTACATAGTAAGTGCCTAAAAAATACCATTAAAAATAATAATAAAGAGGAGCTAATACAGGGTACACAGAAGAAGCACCTGGTTAGTACTGCATCAGGAAAACTGAGGCCTGATAGAATTTTATGGAAGGGACAGTGGTAATAAGAACTATGGTATTTGTTAAGCACTTACCATGTGCTAAGCACTGGGGTAGATACAGGCGTTCAGATCAGACACAGTCCGTGTCCCACATGGGGTTCAAAATCTAAAGGAGAGGGAGAAAATATACTGAATCCCCATTTTACAAGTGAGGAAGCTGAGGCCCAGAGGAATAAAATGACTTGCCCAAGGTTACAAAGCAGGCTAAAGGCAGAGGCAGGATTAGAACCCAGGTCTTCTGACTTCCAGTCCTACAGTATCTATCCACTGGGCTGCTTTTCAAGAATTCGATAGAGGGGATGAAGAAAATATGGAAGTTAAACATTAAGAGTATAAAGGAGTTCTAAAATTATTCTAATTTTAGTATTAGAATAAAAAGGGATAGGGGCTGAGTGGATAGTGCCAGAAAAGCACTGTTATAGGCACTTGGTAGAGTACAGTACAGAGTAGATATGATTACTGGCCTCAGGGAGTTTAAAATCTAGCAGGGGAGATAGATGTTAAAATCAATTACAGGTTAGACGAAGCAATAAAATATAAACATATGCACATAAGTGCAATGAGAAAGTGGGAGTACCCAAGTGTTAGGTGTCATAGACGTGCCAAAGTGACAGCTGTGGGGGAATTAAGAGTGGGGAGATGAGAGATTAATCAGGGAAGGCCTCCTGGAGGAGATGTGATTTCAGAAGGGACATGATGATGAGAGCAGGAGAGGGAGGTCCAGTCAGAAAAGAGCTGGAGGGAGGTGAGCCAAGAAGTCAATGGCAAGAGAGATGAGAACAAGGCACAGTGAGAAGGTTGGCTTGAGATGAACAACCGTGTGAGCTGGGGTGTAGGTGAGAGAGGTGGGAATAAGGAGAAGAGGGCTGATTGAGTGCCTTAAAGCCAGTGGCTAGGAGTCTTCTGCTTGATTCAGAGAGGAATGGAGAACCACTGGAGGTTTTTGAGGAGGGGGCGGGGGGTGGGGGGGAGGAATGCCCAGAACTATATTTTAGGAAAACAAACGATAGAGTCATGTATGGACTGGAAAGGGGAGATACTGATACTGGAGGCAGAGAGGTCTGTGAGGAGAATGAGGCAGTAGTCAATTTGGGTTATGACAGCTGCTTGGATCAGCCTGGTGGCAGTTTGGTTGAAGAAGAAGAGACTAATTCTAGAGATGCTGGGGAGGAAAGACCAACAGCATTTGGTGACAGATTGAATGCGGCAATTGAAAGAGAGAGAAGATTCAAGGATAATGCCAAGATTGCAAGCTTGAGAGACAGTAAGAATGAGGGTGTTGTCGACTGTAATGGGAAACTTAGGTGGAGGAGGGGATTTGAATAAAAAGATGAGGAGTTCAGTTTTAGACATATTGTGCTTGAGGTACCAACCGGGCATCACTGTAGAAATATTCTGGTAGGAGGAGTTGTGAAATTGCAGAGAAGGAGAGGTGGTAGGTGAAGCTCCTTTATTATAAATTACTTATTTATATTAATGTCTGTCTCCCCCGCTAGATTGTTAGCTCATTGCGGGCTGGGAATGCATCTACCAACTCTGTTATATTGTACTCTACCAAGTGCTTAGTACAGTGCTCTACCAGCAATAAGTGATCAATAAATGTGATTGAGAAGCTCGTCACGGGCAGGGAACGTGTCTGCTAATTCTGTTGTATTGTACTCTCACGAGTGCTTTCTACAGTACTCTGCACATAGTAAGTGCTCAATACCACTGATTGATTGATTGGGAGTGGATGAGAGCCCCAAGAGAGTGAGTGTAGACTGAGAAATGAAGGGAACTCAGAATTGAGCCTTGAGGGATGCCACCCACAGTTTGGGAGTGGGAGGCAGATGAAAATCTGGCAAAAAAGACTGAGAAGGATCAGCCCAAGAGGTAGGAAGAGAACCAAGAAAGGACGGTATCACAATAATACACTAGAACATTTACAGTTTTTGACTATGTGTTTGGGATCAGAGAGCTATCATTTTATTACCTATGTAATTTTCCCCAACATTGAAAAATTGGTGCGTATAAATTCACTATCCAAGATATAATCTTGATTTCCTTCCTACTCTTCTACTCCTCTTCATAATACAACGTAGGAAAAGGATCCACAGTTCCATGTAAAGAGTATTGTTATCATATCCGGAATTTTAATGTGGTCACTACATCATTTTTCTCTATTACCACTTCCAGAAAAGGTGATGTATCTACAGTATGTGGCATTATTTTGTCTGATATTTGATGTTTCTCACCAATATAAGATACCACTGGCAAAATGGCACAAAACATATCTAGTCATAGACTTGGGGTGATAATTATCTCACCTGTTAGCTTGGGGATTGTTTTTATCCATGGAAGCAAATCACATCTGCTGAGGCTGGCCGTTTTTTAATCAAATCTGCCTAGCACCATCTAGACAGTGTGAAGATATCGTTAGAGCTGTTACACACACAAATACACACACACACACACTCTAGCAAGTATTTCCAACCTGCAGTAAGTTATCCTATGAAGACACAGCTAATAACAAGAAGCTTCCTGAGGAGAAACTCCAAATTAAAACAACGACTTAGGCTCAATGGAAGAGAGATGGAAAAAAAAAATCAAAACAAAACTCCAGTGTTTTACATGATCCTGGTATGGTTATCAAGCACAGTATTCTCCTTTACAAGGGAAAAAAGTCCTTCCAAAGCTATTATTACATTAAAAAGATAGCAAGCAAGAGAAATGGTGATCTTTTAGTTCTTTGCTTTTTTTTAATTCTGGACGCTATTTTGAAAGATTGCTTTCATGGAAGATAATGAATTTTGAATGTTGCTTCCCCTCTTTGCAGATGGATATTATATCTGGCCTGATGAGAAGAGATTACCCTGCTGTCGCCAACAAGACATGTTTAATCGCCCCACTTAGAATTCACTGCCCTCCACTGGTTGTCACTTTCTCGAAAGGATGTAAGATGACTGCAGTAAACTAAAAAATGGACAGCTACATTTTAGCTTTTCAAGCTGTAATTCAGATGATGTTCTAACAGCTATACTTGAAGTAAATGTTTCCCTCCTGCCCAGAAGCTTATAAAATAATAAAGTCTATAATTGGGTTCATCTGTTAGAAAGATGGCAGACACTTTATTCTGTTTTTCACACACACATGATCTTGGGTTCACATGCTTTCTGATATTCACCTTAAAAACAATGCCTGGATATTTGACAGTTGGATAAATTGATCAATTTAGAGAGCCCCAAAGTGGATTTTTTTCTAATTTGCATAGGAAGATCATTGTGGGCAGAAAATGTATGTTATATTGTACTCTCCCAAGCTCTTAGTACATTCCGCTTACAGTAAACGTTCAAAAAATGCAACTGATTGACTGTCATTAAGCTTTAAGAGCATGCCTTGTTAAAGGAGACCTACATGTGAAATAATAATAATAATTATGGTATTTGTTAAATGCTATGTGCAAAACACTGTTCTAAGCACTGGGGTAGATACAAGGTAATCAGGTTGTCAGTCAAACAATCAATCGTATTTATTGAGCGCTTACTGTGTGCAGAGAACTGTACTAAGTGCTTGGGAAGTTTGTCCCATGTGGGGCTCACAGTCTCAATCCCCATTTTACAGATGAGGTAACTAAGGCACAGAGAAGTTAAGTGACTTGCCCAAGGGCACACAGCAGACAAGTGGTGGAGTCGGGATTAGAACCCACGACCTCTGACTCCCAAGTCCGTGCTCTTGCCACTAGGGCATGCTGCGATATCACATGAGAAGCTGAGAAGCAGTGTTGCCTGGTGGATAGAGCGCAGGCCTGGGAGTCAGAAGAACCTGGGTTCTAGTCCCAGCTCCACCACTTGTCTGCCATGAGACCTTGGGGAAATCACTTCATTTCTCTATGCCTCAGTTACCTCATCTGTAAAATGCAGAATAATACTCTGAGCCCCATGTGGGACAGGGACTGTGTCCGACCTGTATCTACCCCAGCACTTAGTACAGTACCTGGCACATAGTAAGTTCTTAACAAATATCATTTTTTTAAAAAAATTCAGTTTTTGCTGCTACATGCCGCTTTTCAAATACAGGGCAGAGTCATTTCATTTTCATCATTAAAGCATGGCAATTTAAATTTTTTTTAAAGGTCAGTGATGTTGTTATTCACTTTTCCATCACCTGGATACAATTGCCCCGACTGCGGCAGATAGAATGAAACAGTGGCATAGTCTCAGTGTCCATCTTATTCAGTGCTCCTTAGCACCATTTAAACTTGTAAATAGAGCTCATCTGGTTTCCAGGTGTTCAGTAAATTAATAAACATTAGAGTCACATAGGCATTAGGGAGTTTAGAGTTAAGAATTTGAGTTTCTTCAAAGCACACACAGTACTTACAATCAATTGCTTTGATTTAAAAGGTAAAACATGTTACATTGCTGGAACTATCCCCAAATGTTATTTTGAGACAACCATATGGTCTGGAATATTTAAAGCTCCTAAATAACACCTTGGGAAACATCACGATTCTTTATTTTTAATCAGTTTCCACTCTCTTCTTTTTACAACAAAGACTGATTACCTAGGTTAGAGCTCGGGGTACAGCACTGATAGTCAAATGCTTTCTCTGGAAAACAACATTGAAGTATTCTTTTTTGCCTAACAACCATATATTTTGAACAATATGTACCTAAGAATAATAATAGTGATAATAATTGGGGCATTTGTTAAGTGTTTACTATATGCCAAGCACTGTACTAAGCACTGGGGTAGAAGCAAGAAAATCAGGTCCCAGATGGGGCTCACAGTTTAAGTTAGAGGGAGAATCCCCATTTTGTAGAGGGAATTGAGGGGAAGATACAATATAGTCAGATCAGACAGATTGTGAGCACTGTATGGGGTGGGGACTAAGTAGGAGGGAGAACAGGTACTGAATCTCCACTCTACAGATGAGGAAAATAAGGCACAGAGACTCAGTTAGTGACTTGCCCAAGATACACAGCAGACAAGTGGTAGAGCAGGGATTAGAACCCAGGTCCTTTGATTCCCAGGCCCATGCTCTTTCCACTACGCCATGCTGAAACTTCTTGTGAATCAAATTGGCATCTGCATCTACAAAATAGAGGACCTTTCAAAGTAGGCCTTTTCTTTTGAGTAATAGAAGAATGGTCCATATTAAATGTAATTTACATTGTCCTTATTTAAAGAAAGAGCAACACTTTTTGGCCTATCAATTCCCCACAAACCCTCCTCAATATGGGTAAAGCTCTACTAGTTTATTCTGATTTTATCAATGGCCTCGGGATTTCAACTTGTAGCTGTTTAGTTGAGGCAGGTCCAGAATATTCACATCCCATAAACCCTGCTCCCTTATTTTTGATTAAACTCAAAAATTAAGAATAGTCTATCAAGTTAGCAATGGGAAAAAACATTCATTGCTAGTGAGGTCAAGTAAATCACTTACTGTAACCTGCGATGGTAATGTCAGTATTTTCCCCATCATTCTCGGTTTAATTAAACTGAGATCACCTCAAGAGGGTAGGCATGTACCAGGTTTCAGTTTCATGTTAAATAGAGCAGGTAGGGAAACTATGTTAAATTGTAGCTCAGTATTCAGAACATTAGCTTGTTTGCTTCTAAGGAACTTGTGACTGTAAAAGAAACGCAAGAATTTCAAATTAATCAGGAATTTTTTTTCTCTTTTTTGACTACTAAAATAAATTTCAAGTCTATTCCCGTAGGGTTGCATCATGCATGGCTAAAGGGGAATAATCATAGAAAAATCATAGCATTTTAGAGAACATACTAAATTATTATCAAATGGAAGTCTAGCAAGGGCATCCCAAATGCAACTATATGTCAGAACAAGCATTTCACCTGAAAAGTGTATGAAAAGAAAAAGCAATAGTTTCTCAGGCATTTCTTCCATTTCAGGTCAGTAAAGAAGAATACTCTCATGCAGAGAACTCTTGCTCTAAAAATGATCCCACCATCTGTCGACTGTATGACCTGAGGCAAGTCACTTAACTTCCCTGTGCCTCATTTACCTCATCTATAAAATGGGGATTAAGACTGTGAGTCATATATGGGACAGGGACTGCGTCCAATCTGATTAGCTTGTATCTTACCTCCGTGCCTGATGCAGAGCAAATGCTTAACAAATATCATTTAAAAAAAAAAAGAAAAAAGAAAATGAGTACTTATACCACCATGTACAGATTACAAGTAGAACTTTCTGTTGTGGAGACCCTATATTTGGAGGCAGAATAATAATAATAATAATAATGTAAAAAATACTTCGAAGAAAACATTAAGATCTAAAAGGAGTTAAGTGGAACACATAGATAAATCAGATTACACTATGTCTGAGCCAAGAAATACAAATGACTCATAATTCTAATTAGCAAAATGCACAGTTATGACTTGTATCATTAGACAGAAAGCTTGGTGCCAGATTGCTTTTCTGCATGACTCTCCTATTTTTAGCCTTGCAGATCCCTCTAGTGGAGCAAATGAAGTACTGTTAGTGTGCTTAAAATTAAGAACATAAGCAATGCCATTACCGTCAGAGATATTATGGTCCATCCACATCATCATCATCATCATCAATGGTATTTATTAAGTGCTTAATCCATTCAGAGCACTGTAATGAGAGCTTGGGGGAGTACAAGAAAGGGTACTTGGAAGAACAGTACGATGGTTTACCTCCTTAACATCCATCTTAATTGTAACATATATTCCAACTCACATCTACAACTTTTTCCTTCACATCCCTAAGTTAGCCGTTAATAGTTCAAGATAGACCTCTCATCCATGAATTTGAACATACCTTCTATAAAGTAACTCTATCCAGAAACTATGGACACCTATGGCACTATGACACCTGATGTTCCTTTTAAAATAAACCTAAAAGAAGACCTCCTACATTATCTAAGTCAGTCTTTTTGAGTGACTTCCCATGCTGGGCTGGTCACCTTTCATTCTATTTTATTTTATTTTTCTTTTGTTTTATCTGCAGCTAAGATTCTATTTCATGTCACTCCGTTTCACCAGCTTTGGGATGCTACCACTAGGTGGGATGGCTGGGAATTGGGATGGCAGAATTCATAGTGGCGACTACACCAATGTTAGGGGTAATAACGGGCAGAAATTAAGAGATAATCAATCAACTCTATTTATTGAATGCTTACATTGTGCAGAGCACTGAACTAAATGCTTGGGAGAGTACACTATAACAGAGTTGGTAGAAACATTCCCTGTCCACAACAAGCTTACAGGCTAGAGTGGGAGACAGACATTAATATAAATAAATTATGTATATGTACATAACTGCATAAGTGAATAAAGGGTGCAAATCCAAGTATAAGGGCGGCACAGAAGGAAGAAGAAGAAATGAGGGCTTAGGTGAGAACAGTCCTTTGGAGGAGATGTGCCTTCAATAAGGCTTTGAAGTTGGGGAGAGTGTTAGCCTGTAGAATACGACAAGAGAGGGCACTCCTGGCCAGGGGCAGGACTTGGGCAAAAGGTTGGCTTTGAGATAGACAAGATGGAGGTACAGTGAGTCTTTTGGAACTGGAGGAGCGAAGTGTGTGGGCTGGGTTGTCGTGGGAAATCAGGGCGGTAAGATAGGAGGGGGCAAGGAGGTTGAGTGCTTTTTAAAGCCTATGGTAAGGAGTTTCTGTTTGATGTGCAAGTGGATGGGCAATCTTTGGAGGATCTTGAGTGGAGAAACATGGACTTGAACATTATTGTAGAAAAATGATCCAGGCAGCAGAGTGAAATATGGGCTGGAGGGGGGAGAGACAGGAAACAGAGGGGTCAGCAAAAAGGCTTGCGCAGTAGTCAAGGTGGGCTAGGATAAATGCTCGGGTTTACATGGCAGCAATTTGGATGGGGAGGAAAGGGCAGATTCTAGAGAGGTTGTGTAGGTAGAACAAACAAGATTTGGTGACAGAATGAATATGTGGGTTGAATAAGAGAGATGAGTAGAGGATAATGCTAAGATTACAGGCTTTTGAGATGGGGAGGATGGTAGTGGTATTGTCTACAGTGTTGGGAAAGTCAGGGATAGGACAGGGTTTGGATGAGAAGACAAGTTCTATTTTAGACAAGTTTAAGATGTTGGCGGGATATCCAAGTAGCAATGTCATGAATGCGTCACCCTGCCTTGCTCTCTGTGCTCTTTCCCCTCTCCCTTCCCTGTCCCGGCAACAGCAGCTCCACAACAATTAGGTATATATCTGTAATTTTATTTGTATTGATGTCTTTCTCCCCCTCTCTAGACTGTGAGCTCGTTGTGGTCAGGGAATGTCATTGTTTGTTGTTGTACTGTACTTCTCCAAGTGCTTGGTACAGTGTTCTACACAAAGTAAGCATTTAATATGATTGAATGAATGAATGAATGATTGCAAGACTGTAGAGAAAGCAAGAGACTGGGGCTGAAGATGTAGATTTGGGAATCATCTGCATAGAGGTAGTAGCTGAAGCCATGGGAGTGAATATGTTCTCCAAGGGATTGGGTGTAGAAGGGGACTCAAAACTGAACCTTGAGGGACTCCCAGAGTTAGGGGGTGGTCGGCAGAGGAGTATCCCACAAAAGAGACTGAGAATGAGGTGCCAAAGAGATAGGGGGAGAACCAGGAGAGGACAGTGTCAGTGAAGCTAAAGTTGGATAATGTTTCCAGTAAAACAGGGTGGTCAGCAGTGGCAAAGGCACCTGAGAGGTAGAGGAGGATTACGATGGAGTAGAGGCCATTGTATTTGGCAAGGAGATCATTGGTGACCTTGGAAAGGGCAGTTTCTGATGAGTGAAGGGGGTGGAAG
This sequence comes from Tachyglossus aculeatus, assembly GCF_015852505.1. Lineage (NCBI taxonomy): Eukaryota > Metazoa > Chordata > Mammalia > Monotremata > Tachyglossidae > Tachyglossus > Tachyglossus aculeatus. Next base: position 63,534,816 of record NC_052101.1, on the reverse strand, counting down.
CCAAACTGAAGTGGGGGCATTAGAGACAGCAGGTGTAGACAACTTGCTCTAGGAGTTTGGAGAGGAAAGGTAGGAGGCAGTTGGGGTGATAACTTGAGGGAGCTATGAGGCCAAAGGAGGGGGTTTTTTTGTTGTATTTTTTAGCATGGGGGAGACATGAGCATGTTTGAAAGCAGTGGGGAAACAGCCATTGGAGAGTGAACAGTTGAAGATGGTGGTCAAAGAGGGGAGAAGGGAAGTGACAAGTGGCAACATGGCTTAGTGGATAGAGCAGAAGCCTAGGAGTCAGAAAGAACTGTGTTCTAATCCTGGCTCTGCCACATGTATGCTATGTGACTTTGGGCAAGTCACTTCACTTCTCTGGGCCTCAATTCCCTCATCTGTAAAATGGGGATTAAGAGTGTGAGCCCCATGTGGTTCAGGGACTGCGCCCAACCTGATTAACTTATATCTACTCCAGCACTTAAAACAGTGCTTGGCACATAGTAAGCGCTTAACAAATACCATTATCATCATCATGATCAATGGGGCTAGGGTTGGAGGTGCAGGTGCATAAAAAGCATAGGGTTCAGTCAATCAATGGTATCTACTGAGAGCTTATTCTGGGCAGAACACTGTACTTAAGCACTTGGGAAAGTACAATAAAATAGACACAGTCCCTGCCCATCTTGTAATGGCAGTAGGGTCATATATATTGTATTGTCTGATTAATGTATCCTTGACTCTACACTGCTCTTGGGGAGAGAAAAAAATAACTTCTCATTTTCCTGCTTGTTTTTGTGAAAGGAGATTGGCAATGATGAGGGCAAAGACAATGCCTAGAGGGTCAGCAGTGAATGCAACAAGTTTGAATCCTCGCTGAAGCACTCTCAGGATACCCCTCCTTGCTTTGTCACCCAGTAATTTTCCCCAACTCAGGTTGGATACCACAGAGTCAAGGGAGCCAAGATAAATTTATTTATTCATATTGTCTGTCTCTTCCTCTAGACTGTAAGCTCTTTAGGTGCAGGGAATGTGTCTGCTAATTCTGTTGTATCGGACACTCCCAGGCACTTAGTTCAGTGTTTTGCACATAGTAAGCACTCAATAAATACCATTATTTGATTGATTGATGACTAACCAACTCTGGGTCTGGGAAGTGGAACTCTTTGGAATGCAGAAGAAGAGCACACTAGGGGGAGACTCAAAGAAGTATAAACAGACATAGCAATCAGAAGCAACAGAAAGCAGTGAGGAGGTCCTAGATATTTCCATGAAACATCCCATGCTAACTCTCCTTCTCTTCCCCTGACAGAGCCCTAGCTCTCTAAAGCGAGTGAGCCTGATTGTTTTCCCCTTTTCATTTGGAGGGCACAAAAAAATGGCATGTTTTTCACAAAGTGTTATTTTGTCCTCCTTGGGGGCCTGGCCACCTGTTGTATTAACAAGAAAATGTCAGTCCAACAGATGAATCTGTTGAAAAAGTGTGAGCACTCCAGGAGAATCCGTAGAAAAGACACTGTTCTAACTTCTGACAATTAAGCCTTCAACTGCCACCTGGAGAAGATGTGTGACACATGCAGTGAAACCCCTAGTGTTTTGCGCCCCATCACATCTGTGGTCAGGGCAAATGAAAACCCAGTTTGGTATTCATGGACACAAAGGGTCAAGAGTGTATCTCTGAGTTTCTAAGCATTTGCAAGTATTTCTGGGTAGGACCAGGTCTACTCTGTCAAACTTTACCAAAGGGTATAACAGTTACCCAGTGAATCTGAAGAGGGATTGACGTTCCATTCTGTTGAATCTGATTAGAAAAAATTCACTCTATCTTGATCAGGAACCGGCACTGCATCCCCCAGTGTGGAAGTCAGAGTGGCATGCCAAGCCATTCTAGCAGTCATTCTGGCTATTCTGTCCAAGTTAGGTGTACTGATGCTATTTCTGGAGTAATGGTGACACTTTCAGTTTGAAACTGTGGCTCTAGAGATCTGAACCACAACAAAGGTAACTTCGTTCACTCTCTCCAGTCCATTCTCCCTCCATATGTGTGGGGGTACACTATGGACTGGAAGCAGCATGGCTTAGTGGGTAGAGTATGAGCCTGGGAGTCAGAGGACCTGGGTTCTAATCCCAGTTCTGCCACTTGTCTGCTAAGTGACCTTGGATAAGTCACTTCACTTCCTGGTACCTCAGTTTCCTCATCTGAAAAATAGGGATTAAAAACCTCTTCTCCCTCCCCCTTAGGCTTTGAGACCCAGGTGGGACAAGGACTGTGTCCAACCTAATTATCTTGTATTTATCCCAGTATTTAGTACAGTGCTTGACATAGGTGCTTAGTACAGTGCTCTGCACACAGTAAGCGCTCAATAAATACGAATGAATGAATTGAATGAATTAATGTAGTAAGCCCTTAACAAATACCACTATTATTACTGTTATGATTATTATTATGATTAGTAAGTGCTTAGGGGTGGGATTAAGTGCATGAGTGAGGCAGTAAGGAGAGAAAACAGGGTGCAGGGATGAGAGGTTAGTCAGGGCAGGCTTCCTGCATGGAACATGATTTTAGTATGGCTTTGATTAGTCCGCTATGTATAAACTGTGTCTGACCTGATTATCTGGTGTTTGGCAAATAGTAAGTGCTTAACAAATACCACTATTATATGTAGGGGAGGGAGTTCCAGGAAAGAGGGAAGGCTTGAACAAAGAGTCGACTGCAGGTGAGATGAGAAAGAGAGACAATGAGCAGGTTGGTATTAAAGGAGTAAAGTGTGGGCTGGGTAGCACGGGGAGAGGAATGAAGTAAATAAGATGAAAGGAGCTAATTGAGTGCTCAAAGCTGATGGTGAGAAGTTTGTGCTTTATATGGAGATGGATGAGCAACCACTGGAGATACTTGAGGAGTGGGGAGATGTGCAAAGAACGATTTTTTAGGAAAATGACCGGAGCAGCAGAGTAAAGAATAGAATGGAGAGGAGAAAGGCTGGAGTCAGGGAGATCAACAAGGAGACTGATTGCAGTAGAGTCCAGATGGGATATGACAAGTACTTGAACCAATGTGGTAGCTGTTTGGGTGGAAAGGAAGGAGCAAATTCTGGAAATGTTGTGGAGACAATTGGCAGGACTTAATAACTGACACTATGTAGTTTGAATGACAGAAGAGTCAAGGATAATGCCAAGGTTGCTGGCTTGTTCAGCAGGGAGGATGGTAGTGTTGTCTATAGTGATGGGAGCGTCAGGGGTAGGAAAGAATATGAAAGGTTCAGTCTGGACGTGTCGAGTTTGAGGTGATGGCAGATCATCACGGTAGAGATGTCCAGAAGGCAGGAGGAAATGTGAGACTGCAGAGAGGGGAAGCGAGATCAGAGTTGGAGAGGTAGGTAGACTTGGGAATCATCTGTGTAGAGGTGTTAGTTGAAGCTGTGGGAGTGAATGAGCTCCCAAGGGAGTGGGTGTAAATGGAAAATAGAAGAAGACGCAGAACTGAGCCTTAACTGACCCTCACAGTTAGAAGACAGGAGGTAGAAGAGGAGCCTGTGAAAAACACCGAGACGGAGCAGGAAGGGAGCAAGTCTACCAACTCTGAAGTTGCACACCGTTAGTGCCCAATAAAAGACACAGATTAAACTAGGAGAACCAGGAGAAGACAGTATCAATGAAGCCAAGTTATGATATTGTTTCCAGGAAAAATGTCAAAAATAGCAGAGAGGTCAAGAGACCTTTACACTTTATGCTTCCCAACGTCACAAAAGTAGTCTCGTGAACTTCTAACTTTTAGAATGTTCTAAAATAAATCGATTCTAGTGACCTAATTCTTTTGTCTTGGAGTGCACGTTTACATTTTACATAACGTTTGCTGCCCTCTTGTGGTGGAGGCTGTGACACTCATGATAAAAGGAAAAACTGAAGAGTCTAGCAATGTATTGAAAAAGAAAAAGGACATTACCCCTCTGTTTTGAAATAGAAAACAAAAAAGCTTGTTAGTCAACACTTTTTTTAGGAGCCAGACGTTAAAGATTTCCCAGATGTTCATTTTTAAGTGTGGGGGGAAAAAGTTAGCCTAGAAGGAAAAATCTGTTCTTTTTCAAGTAATGTAGTACCTAAGATAAAATAATATTTTGCCTTTCTAAAAGCAATGAAATCAGGATTTCTCCATTTATGTCAATGATTAGCACCGTGAAGCTTCATGTACTAAATGTTTTAATGCTGTGTTTTCCCATCCAAAGCAAAACTGGCACTTGACAAAATTATCCAGATAATTCAGGGTAAAAACTGAAAAATTCTAGGATTACAAAGAATTTTAGGATCAAGAGCTATTACCTTAATCTTCTGCCTTTAGCTATGGAGGCAACTATTAAAACTCTTCATCTTCCCACTCAAATCCTCTCTTTCACCTAACTTTCCCAACACAGCTGACATCACTACCAACCTCCCTGTCTCTAAAGTCCAGCACCTTGACATTATCCTCGACTCCTCCCTCAAATTCTGTTGGATTTTTTTCCACACTTCCAGGATATACACCTTTCTCTCTAACCAAAAGGCCACCATTCTGCTCAAGGCACCTGTCATATCTTCCACATTAGTCATTCATTCAATCAAAATTTTTGAGTACTTACTCTGTGCAAAGCACTGTACTAAGCACTTGGGAGAGCACAATACAACAACCAACAGGCACATTTCCTACCAGGGTTGAATGAATGAATATGGGATTTCAAACAGAGGGAGGAGTCAAGGATAACATCAAGGTTCTGGACTTCAGAGACAGGGAGGCTTCTGCTTCCTCGACCAAAATAAAAACAGCACAGCCAGTTGTAAAACAGTATTTACCACATGGGCTGGATGAACCACCTCCCTGGGCCCCAAGCCCATTCCCTCCAGTGGACCCTGAGCATGGAGGCACCTGGAAGAGTGGGAAAGTATACACAATCCCTTGTTAGCATTACTTTCAGAATGTCACCTCCTCTCTCGTGTCCTTAGCCACTGTCTTCTCCCACCTCAGACCCATTGTTCCTATCCAGCTATACCTTGCTTATAATTTCTGTTTGACCTATTTCTCATTCCAATCCTTCTGTGTGGAAGTCCCTCCCTTTCCTGCTTTGCTGGAGCACCCTCTAGACTGTAAATTCATTGTGGGCAGGCTGGCAACATATAGAGACAGTCCCTACCCAACAGTGGGCTCACAGTCTAGAAGGGGGAGACAGAGAACAAAACCAAACATACTAACAAAATAAAATAAATAGAATAGATAGGTACAAGTAAAATAAATAAATAAACAGAGTAATAAATATGTACAAACATATATACATATATACAGGTGCTGTGGGGAAGGGAAGGAGGTAAGATGGGGGGGATGGAGAGGGGGAGGAGGGGGAGAGGAAGGAAGGGGCTCAGTCTGGGAAGGCCTCCTGGAGGAGATGAGCTCTCAGTAGGGCCTTGAGCTCTCAGTAGGGCCTTTCCAGTTACCAATATCAGAGATCCAGCATCTCTCCCTTTTCTCTCCTGCAGTCCCCTACCACTGATTCAGAACCTCCATCCCAATTCCATTAGGTGGTATCAGTCAATCAAGGATATTTATTGAGCACTTACTGTGCACAGAGCACTGTACTAAGTGCTTGGGAGTACAATATGATAGGTTTGGTAGAGATGTTCCCTGTTTACAACACACTGGCTACCAGGAAAACGTCTTTCCATCACTCCAACTCTGCAGACCCCTTGTCCTGGACAGCCAGCCACTACTGGGCTGAGAACACCAGCCAACCCCGATACAGAAGGCACCTTTGAATTTCTAAGACCAAGCCAAGGAACCAAGCATAGGGAGGGAAGGAGAAAGTGCTGTGCAATCCAGTGACACTACATGTAGCTCTCTGCTTGCAGCATAATGTGATGGCATCATGTTTCATATGAAGGGCAGCAAGTTTTCCCCATTACTTCAGTTGGTCAAGAGTCTCAAGCCAGTACTGCCCATAGGGCCTGGTAGATGATAAGACACTCGGAACAAAAACTGGAAATCTCTCAGCTCAGAAATACCCCTGCTCCTACTCAGAGCATGAAGGGCAGAGATAGTCTGCAATAGTTGATCTGTAACCCTTAATTGAAAGTTTACTGGATGAATATAAGGATACTTGCAGAGTTGATGAATCAACAGTTTTATTCTTACTTTGAATATATTCCTTGGAAATTTTCTTCCAATTCATAGAACTGAATAATGAACTTAGAACTTTATGCTGAAAATACTTGAAATTTTTTCCAAGTGCTATTCTTACCCTCTGCCCAAAAAAGAACTGTGCATTTACCAGTTAAAATGAATGACTTTGTCCAGAACTAATTCATCAAGAAAACCAACCATAAGTTTGAAGTGTATGCATTATGAAACCGAAAATGATTTGATGGATTTGGTTGACTGATTGTGGAAGAATCTGTTCAAATTTCAATTAAAATTTTGCTTGATCATCAGTCCTAGCTGGAAGGGAAAGATGACATTTAGGGATTTCAAAATTTGTACTGCTCCTAAAATTATTCAAAACAATGGAGTTTGAGAATTATAAAACTCAAACAATAAAAACATTTTAGCAGACATATTAAAGCGCTCCCATTTTGGGACTATAAAGTGAAATTGTGGACTGATTCAAGATTAGCTATTTCATAAAAAGTCCTAGGGTTTTTGTTGCTCTTTCATTTCAAATTAAAGCATATATGACCTTGATTTTGCCAGAGAATCTATTAGAGAGTGAATTAATGCTAGGAAAAAAAAAAAAAAAACCTTTGGGAAGTTTCCAGATGTGGATCTTCAGAATGAGAATTACAAAAAAGAGAGGCGAGTGAGACAGCGAGAGCGCGAAACCATGAAATTTACTTGTGTGTGTGTGTGTGTGTGTGTGTGTGTGTGTGTGTGTGTGTGTGTGTGTGTGCGCGCGCGCGCATGTATGTTTAAATCCAAAAAACCCTTACTCTTTAGCTGGGGAATTGAATTTTGGTTTCCAAGGTGAAGGAAGTGACTTAACTGGGAAGGAAAGATAACATTCAGTCTTAAAGAATTATATGGAAGAGCAGGAACCCACCCTACAAATTATTAGAAATGACACAGACATTCATTCATTTTGAACAAGTTACCATTGAGCTGGAAAGGCCTGTGAATAATTCCTCAATGACCAGCCAGGGTCAGATCTACTTAACTATCAAAAGAGAAAAAGAAGGGATTCAAATAGAGATCTACCCATGGGGAGCCAGAACAAATCCATCCGGGCCACACTGGCCTTCCTGCCTCTCCTTTACCAAACTTTCCCTGAGCCTGCTTTTTCTGATAACCTCTCCCACCACTTGGGCTGCTTCAACTCTTCCTTGTCCCTACTTCCACTGGGGCTCTTAGGCTAATTCAAATAATACTAGCACAAAACATCAACCTTAGCTTACACTGTGAACCCCATGTGGGACAGGGACTGTGTCCTTGTATCAACCCCAGCACTTGACAGTGCTTGACTCACAGTAGGAGTTTAACAAATACCATAATTATTATTACACACTGTGAAAATGAATGAAACAAAGTCAGGATATTGCTCTGAAATCCTTGGAGAAAAGCATTACATAAAAACAAGTTATTCTTTATATTTTTTCATTATTACTGGAAAATAATTTTCTAAAAGGTAGCATTTCTGGAAATCACTATGAAAACTGACAAGAAAGAATACTCTTGAGTACTGGAACTTTTCATAACCTTATTCTGATTTTTTTTTTCCATCTTTTGTACTGGTTATTACACGACGTCAACAATTTCATCCATTATCAGTGGCTAAAAGTGAACTCTGACATCCTGTGAGTGTTACTAATTGATCTCAGTAGTATACAATGAGTTTAAAGCTCCTACCTGGGTGTCCCCGGAGATGGTGGCTAGAGGCAGACAACAATTTGCAGCACACCATTAGCGCACAGACCAGAAAGAGCCAGTGAGACAGCAGCATCGATTTGGCATAGAATCTCATCCTGAAGGCAAAAAAGGAAACAGTTGAGTGAACGAGCAAAATGGCTGGGGAATACCACAAAAATGATGTTGTGAATGCAGAAGAAAGCAGACAAAATGCTAACTGGTAAATGAAATTGTTTATTAAAAAGGAACATGTACAAAATCTAATCATGCCTAGTTTTAACTTGATTTTTGATAAATACATTTTAAAAATAAGGTGGAAATGTTAGCACCACAGCTAAACACCAAAGTCTAGACTGTTTTGTGGTTCAAATAAGTTTTCCTATTATTACATTTATTTTAGGTTATCTGATTTTAAAAATTGAGAAAACACTGCACATTCAGAAGCAGATTCAATTAAAACATGCCCAACTTCAGTACTTGAAATTTAAGCTCAGGAATGTTGCAAATCCTTCAGCTGCGCATGAAGCATATCTGATCTGGAAACCCGGATATGTGTTTTATTGAAATAGACCCTAAGGTTTGCTGGAGAAATTCAACATTCAATATTTTCAGGAAGTGCTGCATATTAGCAGGTTTTAAATTAATTAAAAGCAGCTTAGAGATGTGCACTATAACAACTGAACAAAACTCTTTTTCATCAAAGTCATTTGGCAGGCAATTAAGAAGTATTTTGCTCCAAGATAAGCCTAACTAGTTACATGAAGGAAAAATAGAAACCCATTCTAATGAATGTGAAAGTTACTTTCTCTTGTGTTTTATTCCCTTTCTGGCTTTCAGTGTACTTGAACAGGTCTTTGATTGCCTGTCAAGTTCATCTCTTCATCTCCCGCTCCATTTTAAGTAAGATCCCTTTCATCCTGGACCTATTCCTTTCCAGCTCTCTACTTCTCCTTGCCCTAACTGAAACATGGTTGTCTCCGGACGACACGGTCTCTTCAGCTGCTCTCTCCAGTGGAGGCCTCTTCTTCTCCCACTCCCCCAGACTCACCAGAAAAGGAGGTGGTGTCGGTTTCCTTCTCACCCCCAATGTCGCTTTCGCACTATCCCTCCTCCCCCTTCCCTTTCCTTCCCTTCCTTTGAAGCCCACATTATTCACCTCTACCACCCCCTCCAGATTCTTGTAGCCGTCTCTACCGCCCCCCCGGCCCCACCTCCAACTTCTTTAACGATTTTGACCCCTTCCTCACCTTCCTTCTCTCATTTTCCATGCCCACTCTGATCCTCGGAGACTTCAACATCCACATGGATATCCCTGATGACTCCTCTGCCGACCGCCTCCTATCTCTCCTCGACGCTGCCAACCTTTTGCTCCACCCCACCTCACCCACTCACCAACTTAGTCATACTCTCGACCTCATCATCTCCTATCGCTGCACTGTGTCCACCCTCACCAACTCTGAAATCCCTCTCTCTGATCATAATCTTCTCACCTGCCTCCTCACTCACACTCCTTTCCCCTGTAAATCCATATTACTCCCTCACAGAGATCTCCGCTCTCTTGACCCCATCCATCTTTCTGAGAGCCTCACACCCCACCTCACCGCCCTCTCCTCTCTACCCAGTCTTGATGATCAGATTACTGCTCTCAACTCTACCCTTTCTACTCAACTAGATTCACTTGCTGCCCTTTCCCTTTGCCGCTCTCGTACCACTAACCCACAGCCCTGGATCACTGCCACTGTCTGCCTCCTTCGCTCTTATGCTCGAGCCGCCGAACGCTGCTGGAGAAAGTCTAAACACCATGCCAACCTCGTTCACTTCAAGTTTATCCTTTCCTGCCTTAACTCAGCCCTCTCCTCTAACAGACAAAACTATTTCTCCTCCCTTATTGACACCCAAGCCCATCTTCCCCGCCAGCTCTTCTGTACATTTAACTCCCTTCTCATGCCCCCGGTTCCTCCCCCTCCTCCTTCCCTCACCCCCAACGATCTGGCCTCCTACTTCATTAACAAAATTAAATCCATCAGGTCCGACCTCCCCAAAGTCACTCCCCCTCCTTCTCCAACCCCCCGGCCCTCAACACTCTGCTACTCTCCCATCCTTTCCAGCAGTATCCTCAGAGGAGCTCTCCTCCCTCCTCTCAAGTGCTACTCCGGCCACCTGTGCTTCTGACCCCATTCCCTCTCATCTCATGAAATCTCTCGCTCCGTCCCTTCTCCCCTCCTTAACTTCCATCTTCAACCACTCACTCTCCACTGGTTCCTTCCCCTCGGCCTTCAAACATGCCCACGTCTCTCCCATCCTAAAAGAACCCTCTCTTGACCCCACCTCACCTTCTAGTTATTGCCCCATATCCCTCCTACCATTCCTTTCCAAACTCCTTGAACGAGTTGTCTACACGCGCTGCCTCGAATTCCTCAACACCTACTCTCTCCTCGACCCCCTTCAGTCTGGCTTCCGTCCCCTACATTCCACAGAAACTGCCCTCTCAAAGGTCACCAATGACCTCCTGCTTGCCAAATCCAACGGCTCATACTCTATCCTAATCCTCCTCGACCGCTCAGCTGCCTTCGACACTGTGGACCACCCCCTTCTCCTCAACATGCTATCCGACCTTGGCTTCACAGACTCCGTCTTCTCCTGGTTCTCCTCTTATCTCTCCGGTCGTTCATTCTCCGTCTCTTTTGCAGGCTCCTCCTCCCCCTCCCATCCCCTTACTGTGGGGGTTCCCCAAGGTTCAGTGCTTGGTCCCCTTCTGTTCTCGATCTACACTCACTCCCTTGGTGACCTCATTCGCTCCCACGGCTTCAACTATCATCTCTACGCTGATGACACCCAGATCTACATCTCTGCCCCTGCTCTCTCCCCCTCTCTCCAGGCTCGCATCTCCTCCTGCCTTCAGGACATCTCCATCTGGATGTCCGCCCGCCACCTAAAACTCAACATGTCCAAGACTGAACTCCTTGTCTTCCCTCCCAAACCTTGCCCTCTCCCTGACTTTCCCATCTCTGTTGACGGCACTACCATCCTTCCCGTTTCACAAGCCCGCAACCTTGGTGTCATCCTCGACTCCGCTCTCTCATTCACCCCTCACATCCAAGCCATCACCAAAACCCAGGTCTGCAACATTGCCAAGATCCGCCCTTTCCTCTCCATCCAAACCGCTACCCTGCTCGTTCAAGCTCTCATCCTATCCCGTCTGGACTACTGCACCAGCCTTCTCTCTGATCTCCCATCCTCGTGTCTCTCCCCACTTCAATCCATACTTCATGCCGCTGCCCGGATTGTCTTTGTCCAGAAACGCTCTGGGCATGTTACTCCCCTCCTCAAAAATCTCCAGTGGCTACCAATCAATCTGCGCATCAGGCAGAAACTCCTCACCCTCGGCTTCAAGGCTCTCCATCACCTCGCCCCCTCCTACCTCACCTCCCTTCTCTCCTTCTACAGCCCAGCCCGCACCCTCCGCTCCTCTGCCGCTAATCTCCTCACCGTGCCTCATTCTCGCCTGTCCCGCCATCGACCCCCGGCCCACGTCATCCCCCGGGCCTGGAATGCCCTCCCTCTGCCCATCAGCCAAGCTAGCTCTCTTGCTCCCTTCAAGGCCCTACTGAGAGCTCACCTCCTCCAGGAGGCCTTCCCAGACTGAGCCCCTTCCTTCCTCTCCCCCTCGTCCCCCTCTCCATCCCCCTCATCTTACCTCCTTCCCTTCCCCACAGCACCTGTATATATGTATATATGTTTTCACATATTTATTACTCTATTTATTTATTTTACTTGTACATATCTATTCTATTTATTTTATTTTGTTAGTGTGTTTGGTTTTGTTCTCTGTCTCCCCCTTTTAGACTGTGAGCCCACTGTTGGGTAGGGACTGTCTCTATACGTTGCCAACTTGTACTTCCCAAGCGCTTAGTACAGTGCTCTGCACACAGTAAGCGCTCAATAAATACGATTGATTTATTGATTGATTCATCACCCAGTCAAATCACACAAACCCCTGATTATTTTAACTCTTTGATGTTGTTGGTAATAAGTGCAAATATACTTCCATGATAGTTGTTAATGTGAGCCAAGAAAATCATATTCTCACTGTGAGACTATGAAAGGCACTTTCTTAAAGACAGTTTCTTCAAAAAGCTTGTATAAGATGAAAATTTGGGCCAAATTTTTTTAAACATTATTCTATTTGGGGGAAAAAATTCAAAGCAGAATCAGAAAATATAGATGTCACATTATACTAGACTGTTAGGTCCTGATGGATAGGTAACATGTCTACCAACTCTGTTGTACTATACACTCCCAAGTGCCTATTCCAGTGCTCTGCACACAGTAAGTGCTCAATCAGTACCATTAATTGATACTATCTGTTTTATTCCCTGAAGCCAGCAATCTCTTGTGGTTTTTTATAATTAGTTGAACAGATCTTACTGAATAGATGTCATACTGCTCATTGACTTAAGAATCAGATTGCCTTTGACTCAATCAGATCAATATAAGTTTTTAACATAATTGTAAAGAGGAATATGACCCATTCTGTCACAGAGATGGCACACTTTGGATGGGGAATTTTTTTTTATATTCCACTTGAAAATCCTGAGTAAGATTTAAACATTAGCCCCCAACAGAAAGAACTGCAAAATGAAAACTTGTGCTCTAAACAGAGTTAATATTTCAAGTTCCACTTTGTGAAAAGTGGAACACTATGCCACACTATGGATACCATCTACTTGTATAATATCTCCAAATACAAACCAAATTTTTAAAATATAGTCTTATTGCACAAGTAGATGGTAGCTATAGTGTGGCAAAGAAGAATGATTCATCTCCTAGGAATTAAGATCCACAAGACTATATTTTTAAAATTTGCTTTGTATTTGGAGATATTAGTTTCTGTTATTACTTAAGTGCTTTAAGCATGAGAAGATAAGTATCAAACTCACTATTTTAAACAGAGAGTTTCCTATTTTTTCTATGAAAATGAACTTTCCAAACTTGTTGAATTAACTTTTCATTGGACTCAGAATCCCTTGCCTCATTAGATTGAGACTCTGAACAACGATTTATTTACTATACAAAAGCCCCAGTAATTCATTCAATCATATTTATTGAGCACTTACTAAGTGCATAGCACTGTTCTAAGTGCTTGGAAAGTACAATTCAGCAACAAATAGAGACAATCCCTGCCCACAATGGAGCTCACAGTCTAGAAGAATCATGGCTGAACTAAAGTCCCAAACAGAAAAATGGACAAAGTCAATGTTTAACCAGTATTACACTTAGAAAGAATACAGAGAGATTAAAAAACTAAAATTGGCTCCTGGGGATCAGCAAACAAATACAGATATGCTTGGAGCCATATTTCCAAAACTGGCCATCCTTAGCCTTGAAAGTAACACTTTATGTCCTCAGCCCATTTACCCACAGGAATTGGTTAAACAGAGAAGGCAAACCCTCACTACATGGAAATCTTTTCTGGCAGAGTGCAGGGCCAGCAACAAGCAGGGAAAGCAGGCAGCTAGCAAGGGTAAAAGTAGAACAAAGAGACTTTACCTCTTGGATAACCTCTTATGAAAACTAAACTCCACCTCAGGTCTGCCCAGAGGGGAGTCTATCTCTTCACTTATGGCAGAGAAGGCAAAGTCCTCACAGATTTCCTCAATGGCTTCTAGAAAAATGTACGCAAATCAGCCCCTTTGCTTCCCTGCAATTCACTTGACAGCATTTCCCCAGACCTCTTTGGAGGGTTGGAAAGCACTCTGCTTTGGCTGTGACCTACATTACTTATTAGTACCAATAGTGCTAAAGGATATTAGTATCTTGGGAGTGTTATGCAAGCATGAAATCAGGACTCCTTTCCTCCTTAATAAATAGGGAATCCCAGGGAGACTGAGTTTTGGTATTTCTTTTGAGGTCAAAATTTTTAATGGATTGGTCCATTTGCAAGTGTTTCTATTACAATGTGCTTTTTTATCTGTATAAGACAAGAACATTCATGAGTTCCATACTAATCCCAAATCTACACAAAATAAAACCTCTACTTCACAAAGTTACACAGTAGGTCAATTTTTCACAAATAAAGTACTCTTGTTGACACAGAAAAGGAGGAAGGTGTAAAAGATTGGGGTCAAAAAACATAGAGCTTCAAGTCAAAAGTCTTCGGGATTCTGGTTATGGAAAGATTTTAAAAGGAAAACAGGGCTCTAGAGCGAGTCAAGATTCAATTCTGCCACATTTCAGAATGAAAAAAAAAATGTGCCACCTCTCAAACAGTATTAAACGTTGTCTTACCTTCACAACAATTTGGTTCCAGTCAAGCACAATTATTCCAGGACATACTTCAGATCTACTCCAGCTTCCCAAGTGTAACTACAATGAACCATTTATGTAACTCAGACATTTTTCTTCCCTTGGGAGATCTAGGAAAGCCAAATGGACAGGAATTATATATTTTAGTGTTGATATGAAACATGTATCTCCTGTCAAAATAATTATTTTCTAACACTCCTGCAGTATAAGGTAATTTAAAGCAAGCCTAGGAAAGTGTTTAAGCTTTTCGGAAATCAGAAAATATTACTAGACTTTGAATATTTTGAAGAGACATTGTACTAGCTGACTAGACGCCTCTAGTCCTTGTAGGCAGGAAACATATCTACCAACTCTGCTGAACTGTACTTTCCCAAGCATTTGTACAGTGCTCTGCACACTGTAAGTGCTCAACAAATATCAAGTAATTGATTACTAGTTACATATAGAAAAAGCTTTGTTATCCAGCACCTTAGCTACTGAAAACCTCTAGTAGCCAGCATTGCTTATTTCCACAAATACAAGAGCCATCTTGGCCACTAATCTAATGGAGACTGCCTCCACCCATCAAGAGTTGCTTACAATGAACAAAAAACGTTCGAGTCCTCCCTACATAGTATAGAGGGACTGTGAAGCTGTGTGCAATTCCCCTAAAGCTTTCCATATAAGCCCTCCAGCTGTCTTGGGAGGGCTCAAGACATATATATGGGATATATGATCAGATGTGTTGTGATCAGATGTCCTCACCCTGGGCTTCAAGGCTCTCCATCACCTCGCCCCCTCCTACCTCACCTCCCTTCTCTCCTTCTACTGCCCAGCCCGCACCCTCCGCTCCTCCACCGCTAATCTCCTCACTGTACCTCGTTCTCGCCTGTCCCGCCATCGACCCCCGGCCCACGTCATCCCGCGGGCCTGGAATGCCCTCCCTCTGCCCCTCCGCCAAGCTAGCTCTCTTCCTCCCTTCAAGGCCCTGCTGAGAGCTCACCTCCTCCAGGAGGCCTTCCCAGACTGAGCCCCTTCCTTCCCCTCCCCCTCGTCCCCCTCTCCATCCCCCCATCTTACCTCCTTCCCTTCCCCACAGCACCTGTATATATGTATATATGTTTGTACATATTTATTACTCTATTTATTTATTTATTTTACTTGTACATTTCTATCCTATTTATTTTATTTTGTTGGTATGTTTGGTTTTGTTCTCTGTCTCCCCCTTTTAGACTGTGAGCCCACTGTTGGGTAGGGACTGTCTCTATATGTTGCCAATTTGTACTTCCCAAGCGCTTAGTACAGTGCTCTGCACATAGTAAGCGCTCAATAAATACGATTGATTGATTGATTGATTGATTGATGTGTTTGCTTATCTGGATGACAAACAGCCCATACCACTACCCTTCTGTATAACCTATGCAGACTATTGAGAGATCACTGCAGTGACAGACCACCTTGCTGTGCAATAATGAACAGTGCTTTGCACATAGTAAGCGCTTAATAAATACCATCATTATTATTAATAATGGGGAGAGAGGTTGCACTCCTTGAGCAAAGGTTTCATGAAACTTGATATGCTACGAAACAGGCTCAAAAACAGAGCTAGTCTTCATTTGGGGCAAACCCTCAATGCAGAAGGAATCTAGCATTAAGTGCAAATGGTGTATCAATCTTTTCAGTCACCCCTGCATACATACAGAAAAACACAAAGCCCTTTCCTGAAAGTGGTCCTCCAAAACACTCCTGACTGATCAGTACCTGCAGCATGAGGCCTAATATAACCCCAGGAAACCTAGTAACTGTGGCTATTGGCATACCCATGGACTCTGAATCATGAGGAGTCTGAAATTTGCTCTTCCAGCCACAGTTCCCTACTGACTTTTGTTTTTATTTTGTGTATTGTGCATTTGTCCTTGTCCCTTATGCCATTTTAATGTTTTATTTCAATTCCCCTGATGTGTCCATCTTCAGTCCTCTCCCCGACCTATATTCATAGATGGTGAGCCCCTCGAGGGACAGGTTCTGTATCTAATTCCCACCTGTATAGTCTTTCTCAATGCTTAGTACAGTGCTCTTCCCCCTGAAAACATTTAATAAATATTATTACTCTTACTACTAATGAATGTTCTCACTTTGCATCTTGAATACAACATGGTGGCAAAATTAAGGAACATTCTGCCAGGATAAAATAGAGTGATGTCAGAAGAAAAGATTGTGTGCATAAGTGATGAGTACTAACACAAATTTTCCTTAATGCGTGTTTTTGCAATAGCTGTGGTGGTAGTTGTATTAGTAGTTGTAGTAGCAGTAGCATTTATTTTGAATGCCCATTGAATCCAACGCACTCTACTAAGCTTTGGGAAAGTACAAAGAGAAGCAGCATGGCTTAATGGAAAGAGTATGGGATTGGGATTCAGAGGATGTGGGTTCTAATCCCAACTCTGACACTTGTCTGCTGTGCGACTTTGGGCAAGTCACGACTTCTTGGTGCCTCAGTACATCTGTAAAATGGGGATTAAGACTGTGAGTCCCTCATGGGACAACCTGATTACCTTGTACCTACCCCAGTGCTTAGAACAGTGCTGAGCACATAGTAAGCACTTAACAAATACCATCATTATTATTATTATTACAACATCGAGAAGAGTAATGATCCCTGTCCACAAGGAGCATACATTTTAAAGGGGGGGGGGGGGGGGAGAAACAGATAAAAACATATTTACAGTTAACTAAATAAAATAAATATCTGAAAGCATAAATAAATGAAAATACATAGGAGCAGCATGGCTTAGTGGATAGAGCCAAGGCCTGAAAGTCAGAAGGACCTGGACTCTAATCCCGGCTCTGCCAGGTCTGCTGTGTGACCTTGGGCAAGTCACTTCACTTCTGTGCCTCAATTACCTGATCTACAAAATGGAGTTACGACTGTGAACCCCACATGGGACAGGGACTGTGTCTAACCTGATAAACTTGTATTCATTCATTCATTCATATTTATTGAGCACTTACTGTGTGCAGAGCACTGGACTAAGCACTTAGGAAGTACAAGTTGGCAACATATAGAGATAGTCCCTAACCAACAACGGGCTCACATTCTAGAAGGGAGAGACAGACAACAAAACAAAACATGTGGACAGGTGTCATGTCATCAGAACAAATAGAATTAAAACTAAATGCACATCATTAACAAAATTAATAGAATAGTAAATATGTACAAGTAAAATAGAGTAATTAATCTGTACAAATATATATACAGATGCTGTGGGGAGGGGAAGGAGGTAGGGCGGGGGGATGGGGAGGAGGAGAGGAAAAAGAGGGCTCAGTCTGGGAAGGCCTCTTGGAGGAGGTGAGCTCTCAGTAGGGCTTTGAAGGGAGGAAGAGAGTTAGCTTGGCGGATGTGTGGAGGGAGGGCATTCCAGGCCAGGGGGAGGATGTGGGCCAGGCTTCAACAGTGGGACAGGCGAGAACAAGGTACAGTGAGGAGGTTAGCGGCAGAGGAGTGGAGGGTGCGGGCTGGGCTGTAGAAGGAGAGAAGGGAGGTGAGGTAGGAGGGGGGCGAGGTGATGGAGAGCCTTGAAGCTGAGAGTGAGGAGTTTTTGCTTGATTCATAGGTTGACAGGGAGCCACTGGAGAATTTTTGAGGAGGGGAGTAACATGCCCAGAGCGTTTCTGCACAAAGATGATCCGGGTAGCAGAGTGAAATACAGACTAAAGTCGGGAGAGACAGGAGGATGGGAGATCAGAGAGGAGGCTGATGCAATAATCCAGTCGAGATAGGATGAGAGATTGAACCAGCAAGGTAGCGGTTTGGATGGAGAGGAAAGGGCAGATCTTGGCGATGTTGCGTAGGTAAGACCGGCAGGTTTTGGTGACGGATTGGATGTGAGGGGTGAACGACAGAGCAGAGTCGAGGATGACACCAAGGTTGCGGGCTTGTGAGACAGGAAGGGTGGTAGTGACATCCACAGTGACAGAAAAGTCAGGGAGAGGGCAGGGTTTGGGAGGGAAGATAAGGAGTTCAGTCTTGGACATATTCAGTTTTAGATGGCGGGCAGACATCCAGATGGAGATGTCCTGAAGGCAGGAGGAGACACGAGACTGAATGGAGGGAGATCTAACTCCAGTGCTTAGAACAGTGCTTGGCACATGGTAAGAGCTTAATAAATACCATAATTATTATTATATGCTCAGGATCGGTATAAATATGCATGTGCTAGAAATGGCTAGGGTGTTGGGGATTAAACGGGGAAGGCTTATTGGAGAAGGTTGGATTTTAGCAGGGCTGTGGTCTGACTGATCTGGGGAGGAAAGGAGTTCGAAGTCAAAGAAATAGCATGAACAAGGGGACAGATGTAGGAGAGTTGAAAATTAGATTCAGTCAGCTCAAAGGGCATGAATAATAATAATAATAATGTTGGTATTTGTTAAGTGCTATGTGCCAAGCACTGTTCTAAGCGCTGGGGGGGATACAAGGTAATCAAGGTTGTCCCATGTGGGGCTCACAGTCTTCATCCCCATTTTACAGATGAGGGAACTGAGGCACAGAGAAGTAAAGTGACTCGCCCAAAGTCACACAGCTGACAAGTGGTGGAGCCATGAAAACAGCAGACTGGGAGTAGATGACAAAGATAAGGAGAGTAGGGGGTAAACCTTGAAGCCAAGCATGATGGATTTTTGCATTTTGCAGGAATGCAATCCCCATGGATTTAACACTGATTCCAAACTCTAACTCATGAAAGTATACTAAAATCCAGCCCACACACTTCACTCCTCTAATGCTAACTTTCTCACTGTGCCCTGATCTCATCAATCTCGCTACTGATCACTTGCCCACATCTTCTTTCTGTCCTGAAATGCCCTCCCTCCTCAAATCTGACAATTACTCTTCCCTCTTTCAAAGCCCTATTGAAGGCGCATCTCCTCCAAGAGGCCTTAAGCTCCCCTTTTCCTCTTCTCCCACTCCCTTCTGCATTGCCCTAACTTGATCCCTTTATTCATCCTGCCTCCCAGCCCCACAGCACTTATGTACATATCTGTAATTTATTTATATTAATTGTCAGTCTCCCCCTCTAGGCTGTAAATTCATTGTGGGCAGGGAATGTGTCTGTTCATTGTTATATTATACTCTCCCAAGTGCTTAGTACAGTGTTCTGCACACAGTAAGCAGCTCAATAAATATGACTGACTGAATGAATAATGCTGCTGATGTAGCTCTGTTAGATTGGAAGCTCCTTGAGGGCAGGGTTAATGTCCATTTTCTGTGTTGTAATCTCCCAATAATTTATTACAGTATTCTGCACCTAGGAAATGCTCAGTAAACACAATTGATTAATTGATGCAGGACAACTTAATATTTCCAGATCAATCAGAACCGGGCCTGATTCAGATATATGAAAATACATATCCTGAGAGATTAATGTAAATGTCCTTCACTCCTCTTCCCTTTCACATTCACAGTTTAGCCCTGCCACTATTAGCAGCCCTGGCTCTCTTTCCCTTCATCTCCCATTTACCTCAATGAGCTCCAGAAGCTCCACCTCTCTTCCTAACCCTTGATTGTAATAAGAGTAGTAACCCTAACCCTACAACCCTTGATTGTAGTAAAAGTAGTAACAGTTTTTATTTTTTGACTGTCAACTTAGTGCAATGCTCTGTAGTAAGTGCTTGAGAAAGCACACCAGTAGAACAACAATAATTGTGGTGCTTTTAAGTGCTTACAGTGTACCAAGCACTGACAGATGAGCACGTTGTTGGGTAGGGACCGTCTCTATATGTTGCCGACCTGTACATCCCAAGCGCTTAGTACAGTGCTCTGCATACAGTAAGCTCTCAATAAATACAATTGAATGAATGGATGAATGAATGAATGACAGATCTGGGAAGAAAAGGAGTTCCAGACCAGGGAAACAGCATGGGTGAGGGGAAAGATGAAATGATAAATCAGACCAGGTAGAGTCCCTGTCCTGCATGGGACTCACAACCTAAATAATAATAATAGCAATAATAATAATAATAGTGGCATTTATTAAGCATTTACTATGTGCCAAACACAGTACTAAGCAATGGGGGTAGATTCCATATAATCAGTTTGGACACAGTTCTTGTCTCACATGAGCTCACAGGCTGAGAGGGCAACTCATTTTACAGATGAGGTAACTGAGGGCCAGAGACGTTCAGTGACTTACACAAGGTCACACAGCAGGCAAGTGGCAGTGCCAAGACCTGAACACAGGTCTCTGACTCCCAGGCCTGTGCACTTTCCACGAAGCCATGCTTCTCTAACAGGGCTGACAGGTGTAAAAACATTTCCAGCTACAGCAATCTCAATTATCTAATTGAAGAAACATATATACTCAAGCACTGAGAATGGGTATAAATACATGTCACCCGTCGTCCGGGGACGGGTTCGTTCAGTGATCGGCGAGGCGAGAGAGAGAGAGGCCGGGAACGGAAAGCCTAAATTTTATATAAAATTTATTCCGCGAGGTGAATTGAATTTATGTAATTGTTTAGGCGCAATGGATTGAGCTTCCCTTTCGGGAGGATTATAATCAATTAGCAATATTAGAGCTTCCCTACACGGGAGGAACACAATCATCCGTTAATCGCACGTGGGTGAGTTGGTTAACTCTCACCCATGTGCACTTCCCACTCGGGAAGAATCCACTTACTTTCCCACATGGGAAGAATTCATTACATTACCCGCGCACGTGGTGGGCGGCTAGCTCTCACAATGTGCTCTCCCTACATGGGAGGAATCCACTCATAATTCCCATCAGCAGCGGGATACCTGGGTCCCACCCACGAGACACTCACCCATCCCGCGGCCCTTGCCTCAGTGTGTTGGTTCTGGTTGCAGAGCGGGCGTCTGGCCTTCTGTCTCTACACGTGGGCTGCTGCTGCTGCTGCTGCTGCAGCGGCAGCGGCTGCTCCTGCTGCTGCGTGTCCTGGTGTTCTGACCCCGAAGGTCAGAGGCGACAGGTATTTATTGCCTGTGCCCCTAGGCCATTCCAGCTTCCGGCCTCTGTCTATCCAATCTCTGCCCTCCCCGCCTCCTCCATACCTAATTTGATTGGCACGGGGGCGAGGGACACCTTCTGTATTCCCAGCTTGGGCTGTCAATCTAACAGATTTGGTCATGGGGGCGGTATCCCACCCCCACTTCCGAGTTCCGCCTGCTGGCTCAGGTGGTCAGGAGATAGCTTTTGACCTTGAGATGGCCAGTACCCGAGGGTCACCTCGGGACATACCACCCCTTGGCCCTTGCCATCCGTGCCCACCTGACCCCACCTCTTCCTGCATCCCCTCCAGGTCGCATAGTGGTGGGGTTGCACTGGAAGCCGTGCCTTCCGGCGCTGTCCCTCTCCATGGGTTGGGGCAGAGGACGTTTCCTATCCCATGGCCAGGGGCAACAGAAGGCGGCGCCCCGCCCTCAAGGCGTGCGAGTAGGAGGTATGGAGGTATGGAAGGTGGCCGGTGCCCCACCATGGTTTTGAGGCACTGCACTGAGGAAAGGGGCCAGGGATGGTTGAAGTGGCCGCTATCCACAGATAGAGCAGTGTAACACTGGGGCAGATAACAACCCCTTCCCTTACTAGCACAACGGTCTTAAGATAGCGCACAGAGGCAAGAGCTGGGGGCGACTGTGTGTTTGTCACACCTGTGTGAAAAGGGCCAAGCAACAGCAATTTAGTAACCAACATCCTCCCACTAAGCCCACCACCAGGAGCAAAAGTAGCAGCAACCCCTGGAATAGTGAGTTTCCCTCCTCAAGTCTAAAGAGTCCATAGAACCAGTACAAAACTCCTCTGGTGGTGGGGACTCTTCATTAGCTGCATGGTACACTGCCAGAGATCATTGTGTCCAATTGTTCAGAGTCACTGGAGTGAGGGGGCGAGAAGCACCGGTCATGTTGAAACAGGAACAGGTCGCCTGGTAGAAATAGGTTCCCTTCCCTGATGATGTCACACCATGGCTAAGACTGAAGACAGGCTCTCTGGGAGGCAGTTCAGTGATGATTCCTTTGCTGGGCCTGTCTGGAAGTCAGGCAATCCTGACCATAGAATTGTGAGGCAGAGAAGTACCCAGGAGCATCATATAGCCAGATATGATTGATAAAGTTTGAAATTATAGCTTTTTCCTAATAACATTAAACAATTATTCTTAACTCATTCTTAAAAACTACTAACAATTTTAACAAATTTTCCAATTATTCTTCTGTTGCTTTCCAAATCCTTGGGATATGATGACTAAACCTTTTCAGTCCCTTAGAAGGAAACAATCACAAAGACAAAGTAGACATCCAGATCTGTACATATGTATGATACCAAATAACATACAGCTGCTTTTTGCCCATTAACTAGGCTATAGCAGAGACAGCATGCAGAACTTGCATTATCAACCCTCAAAAATGGAGATTTTATATTAAAGACCATCTGAACCAATTTAACAAGCAAAGACGAACAAACCCCAGTTCTAATACATATAATTTGTAATATGCAGCAATTAAATCTGGACTTTGCGTGTTCTAATATTTAACATGTTAAGTGACGAGCAGGCCAAGCAGTTTCACAGGGTGATGTGTCCTCATTCCCCCTCTCCCAGGCGTGATGTCTGCAAAAGAGAAGGGTCTAGGTCTTGGAGGATCTCCAAGCCTCTACCAAAGTTAGTGGGCAGCCCTCATTGGGATTAGCTGCACAGGTTTGCCCAGTCAGATTCATTTATCATTTCAAATATATCAAGATGACTTTTGTATTTGATCTGCTTTTACCGTTTACTAAGTTAGAGAAATTTAAGGCAACGGCCTTTCAGATATGATTAAATCACCACCCCTCCAGTTGTTCCTAGGCTGGGAGAACGATGGCAAGTTCACTCCCAATTCATTCCTAATGACCGCCATTGTAGTTTCAATGGGGAAGTGCCTTAGGCTGAGAAAGGCAGCCATTCACTAGGAGGGAGGCAACCCTTTGCTAGAGGGAGATGCCTTCCCTCAAAGGAATTCCATTTTGATCTCCCATCTGATAGCTCTCGCCCTAAAGGCAAAGTGGTTAAGTTTCCTACCCCCATGCTTTAGCTTGCAAATTTCTTGAGTAGCTGGGTGCTCGGGTGACGGGAAGGGTCCCCCGTTTCCCAGTAACCCCAATTATGGAATTATTTCCTGTAATTGATGGTTGGCTTCCTTGCCAAGCATCCTTCCTCATCATAGATACCCGGGCCCTGGTGTCTACCGGTAAGACTTTCCGACGATCATTTACTGGGACGGTCATATGACGGGGGGGGGGGGGGGAGCACCCGGGTTGAGAGAGGGCCGCGGCCGCCGTCCAACGGCCAGGCCCGCCGGATCCCCCTTCTAATTTCCCCGCTCCGTGGTGGTTGGGGCCGTTGGTCTACCTTCCTGAGTGAGCAGCTTCAGGATATGTGTGGGCAGCCCATCCAGCTCGTCCATAGGAAATCCCCGCTCCCTTAACTCCCTCCATATGATCACCCGTTCTCCTGGGCCCAACCTTCCTGAGCCGACCCGCTGTGGGGGTCGGTGGGTATCCCTTTTACTATTCGTTGGAACCGGCTTTGCCCTCCTGAACCCCAGGCCTTTCCTAATCATGGCTGCTACACGCCGGGTAATCGGCATCTTAGGGGACTGGAATAGGGGCCAGTCACTGTTGACCACGTTGGCCAAAGTGCTCCAGGTTTGTACCCCAGTGGCCCTATCCCTCAAACGGTGGGCTAGCCCGCGCGCCGGCCCTGGGGGTGCACCCATTACTATTGCACAAAGTAGGCCCTCTTGGGCGGGGAGGGACCAGGGGCTTGGTTCCTGAGTTTTCTCCCTCTCATCCAGGAGTTGTTCAATTCCAAGCACCAGGAGATGCTGGTTTAATGTAGCTGGGTCGGTCCAGCGGAGGGTGCCGGCCCTTCCCTGTTCACTCCGGGGGACTGTCCGAGCCCAGTGTACCGTGAGGGTCCAGAGGGTACGACCTGGAGTGTGAGTGTGGGTCACATCCACCCCTGGGCCCAAATCGAGGCGGCTGCTTTCATCTGGACTGAGGTCCAGCTGGGCTGCCGCTCCCTTCCATACCCTGGCCAGCCAGCCTATCACCGGCTCCCCGGGGTCCCGGGAAAACTCATTAGAGAGCTGCCTGAGTTCAGTGGCTGTGAAGTGAGTAGTCTGGGTGGTGACCTTTCCCTCAGGATTCCGCTTTTCCTTGATAATAGGATAGAGGGGATTGGGCTGCCCCTCAGGGTTCTGCAGGGGCAGCTCCCAATCCCGCGGGGAAGGGGGCGGTTCCAGTTTCGGTAAGGGATCGGGATCTCCTCCCCAGAGGGATTCTTCCCACCCAGCTCCGAGTATATGACCCGCTTGATCTCCTGCTCAGTTACGGGAAGTTTCCTCTGTGCTTCTAACTCCTTAGCCACCCGGGGTGCCAATTTCTGCTCTAAAAGTATCGCCTGCTGCATTTTTACCTCGGCCGCTGTCTGCAGTTAAGAGGCACTTCGTCTCACTTGCCTTTAGTTTTGGCTCTAGGGCGGCCCGCTCCTGCCGCCACCGCCGGCGGTCCTGGGCGGCGGCCTGCAGCGCCGTTGCTAGGAGACCGAGGAGGGCGGTCTTTCCTTTCCTTTCCTTTTCCTGATTTGGGCAGCCTCCCGCCAATCACAAAATTCCCTCACCAGATTGGCCGGGTCCTCCCACTGATTCTGCACCCATTGGCTGTCCCATCTTGGGGTTTTCCATCCTTGATCCGCGAGGAATTCAAAAAGCCCTCTCGGCTCTCTGTCGCCTATCACTGATCCCATCCTCGTCGCCATTTATGTCACCCGTCGTCCGGGGACGGGTTCGTTCAGTGATCGGCGAGGCGAGAGAGAGAGAGGCCGGGAACGGAAAGCCTAAATTTTATATAAAATTTATTCCGCGAGGTGAATTGAATTTATGTAATTGTTTAGGCGCAATGGATTGAGCTTCCCTTTCGGGAGGATTATAATCAATTAGCAATATTAGAGCTTCCCTACACGGGAGGAACACAATCATCCGTTAATTGCACGTGGGTGAGTTGGTTAACTCTCACCCATGTGCACTTCCCACTTGGGAAGAATCCACTTACTTTCCCACATGGGAAGAATTCATTACATTACCCGCGCACGTGGTGGGCGGCTAGCTCTCACAATGTGCTCTCCCTACATGGGAGGAATCCACTCATAATTCCCATCAGCAGCGGGGTACCTGGGTCCCACCCACGAGACACTCACCCATCCCGCGGCCCTTGCCTCAGTGTGTTGGTTCTGGTTGCAGAGCGGGCGTCTGGCCTTCTGGGCAGGGAGAGACACGTGGGCTGCTGCTGCTGCTGCTGCTGCAGCGGCAGCGGCTGCTCCTGCTGCTGCGTGTCCTGGTGTTCTGACCCCGAAGGTCAGAGGCGACAGGTATTTATTGCCTGTGCCCCTAGGCCATTCCAGCTTCCGGCCTCTGTCTATCCAATCTCTGCCCTCCCCGCCTCCTCCATACCTAATTTGATTGGCACGGGGCGAGGGACACCTTCTGTATTCCCAGCTTGGGCTGTCAATCTAGCAGATTTGGTCATGGGGGCGGTATCCCACCCCCACTTCCGAGTTCCGCCTGCTGGCTCAGGTGGTCAGGAGATAGCTTTTGACCTTGAGATGGCCAGTACCCGAGGGTCACCTCGGGACAATACATCAGGGGTAGAAGGGGCTGTTGGATTGGTATGACTCAGGGTATTGGCAATTTGTCAGGAAAAGCTTGTTGGAGAAGGCTTCCCATCCCTTGACATGTGCTGAACCCAAAACTCAACTCTGCACAGAACCAAAAACAGTCCCCAAAATCCAAATTTCTGAATAGACAGGGCTGGATAAATTAAGAGGTATTATATAGCAATTTAATCAATCAATCAATCGTATTTATTGAGTGCTTACTGTGTGCAGAGCACTGTACTAAGCGCTTGGGAAGTACAAGTTGGCAACATATAGAGATAGTCCCTACCCAACAGTGGGCTCACAGTCTAGAAGGGGGAGACAGAGAACAAAACCAAACATATTAACAAAATAAAATAAATAGAATAGATATGTACAAGTAAAATAAATAGAGTAATAAATATGCACAAACATATATACATATATACAGGTGCTGTGGGGAAGGGAAGGAGGTAAGGCGGGAGGATGGAGAGGGGGACAAGGGGGAGAGGAAGGAGGGGTCTCAGTCTGGGAAGGCCTCCTGGAGGAGGTGAGCTCTCAGTAGGGCCTTGAAGGGAGGAAGAGAGCTAGCTTGGTGAATGGGCAGAGGGAGGGCATTCCAGGCCAGGGGGATGATGTGGGCCGGGGGTCGACGGCAGGACAGGCGAGAACGAGGCACGGTGAGGAGATTAGCGGCAGAGGAGCGGAGGGTGCGGGCTGGGCTGTAGAAGGAGAGAAGGGAGGTGAGGTAGGAGGGGGCGAGGTGATGGAGAGCCTTGAAGCCCAGGGTGAGGAGTTTCTGCCTGATGCGCAGACTGATTGGTAGCCACTGGAGATTTTTGAGGAGGGGAGTAACATGCCCAGAGTGTTTCTGGACAAAGACAATCTGGGCAGCAGCGCGAAGTATGGATTGAAGTGGGGAGAGACACGAGGATGGGAGATCAGAGAGAAGGCTGATGCAGTAGTCCAGACAGGATAGGATGAGAGCTTGAACGAGCAGGGTAGCGGTTTGGATGGAGAGGAAAGGGCAGATCTTGGCAATGTTGCAGAGCTGAGACCGGCAGATTTTGGTGACGGCTTGGATGAGAGGGGTGAAGGAGAGAGCGGAGTTGAGGATGACACCAAGGTTGCGGGCTTGTGAGACGGGAAGGATGGTAGTGCCGTCAACAGTGATGGGAAAGTCAGGGAGAGGGCAGGGTTTGGGAGGGAAGACAAGGAGTTCAGTCTTGGACATGTTGAGTTTTAGGTGGCGGGCGGACATCCAGATGGAGATGTCCTGAAGGCAGGAGGAGATGCGAGCCTGGAGAGAGGGGGAGAGAGCAGGGGCAGAGATGTAGATCTGGGTGTCATCAGCGTAGAGATGATAGTTGAAGCCGTGGGAGCGAATGAGGTCACCAAGGGAGTGAGTGTAGATCGAGAACAGAAGGGGACCAAGAACTGAACCTTGGGAAACCCCCACAGTAAGGGGATGGGAGGGGGAGGAGGAGCCTGCAAAAGAGACTGAGAATGAACGACCGGAGAGATAAGAGGAGAACCAGGAGAGGACAGAGTCTGTGAAGCCAAGGTCGGATAGCGTGTTGAGGAGAAGGGGGTGGTCCACAGTGTCAAAGGCAGCTGAGCGGTCGAGGAGGATTAGGATAGAGTATGAGCCGTTGGATTTGGCAAGCAGGAGGTCATTGGTGACCTTTGAGAGGGCAGTTTCCGTGGAATGTAGGGGACGGAAGCCAGACTGGAGGGGGTCAAGGAGAGAGTTGGTGTTGAGGAATTTGAGGCAGCGCATGTAGACAACTCGTTCAAAGAGTTTGGATAGGAATGGTAGGAGGGAGATGGGGCGATAACTAGAAGGTGAGGTGGGGTCAAGAGAGGGTTTTTTTAGGATGGGAGAGACATGGGCATGTTTGAAGGCCGAGGGGAAGGAACCAGTGGAGAGTGAGCGGTTGAAGATGGAAGTTAAGGAGGGGAGAAGGGATGGAGCGAGAGATTTCATGAGATGAGAGGGAATGGGGTCAGAAGCACAGGTGGCCAGAGTAGCACTTAAGAGGAGGGAGGAGAGCTCCTCTGAGGATACTGCTGGGAAGGATGGGAGAGTAGCAGAGAGTGTTGAGAGCTGGGGGGTTGGAGAAGGGGGGGGAGTGACTTTGGGGAGGTCGGACCTGATGGATTTAATTTTGTTAATGAAGTAGGAGGCCAGATCGTTGAGGGTGAGGGAAGGAGGAAGGGGAGGAACCAGGGGCCTGAGAAGGGAGTTGAATGTACGGAAGAGCTGACGGGAATGATAGACACGGGTGTGATGGGTGCCTAAGGTGAGAGCTACAAAAGCTATGAAGGGAAAATAAGCCAGGGGATCAGTTCTTAAAAAAAAATGTAAAAAGCAATGAGTGGTGTCAGCATTGTTAAACACCTGTTTATATAATAAATTTAGGGAGTAATTTTTATGATATTTGGTAAGTGCTTGCTATACATCAAACATTGCTCTAAGCACTGGGGTAGATACAAGCTTATCAGGTTGGAAAAAGGTGAACAAAAAATATCTAAACATCAATTGAAAATGAAAGGGCAATTTTTTAATGTGCTACATCAAGCACATCCCTACAGAGTTGTAGATGAAAGAAGAATGATAAATTGTATTGAATATTAAAATTTCAAATATATTAAAATTGTCCTTTGAAACATATTTAATTACTTTAAAATCCCACTGATGACAAAATAAATCCATGACCAAACAGAACTATGATTTTCTGTGCTTTCAACACACTGAAGATTATTAAATGAGTAATCCCATGGAATACTTTAGGTAAAAAATCTTGAAGTGCAAGAAAAAGGTTCATAATAACTGAGCTTACCTATCAAGTGTCCCCCAAAGTGATTAGCTCAACCAAGCATAAATGGGCCTTAATAATCATACAAATATGGGTTTCTCTAAAACATGACCTGAAAAGTTTCATATCACAAAATGTCAGACCTTCTGACTTTATTATCTGTGTTTGTCCTTTCTTTTACCCAGGGGCATAACTTGACCTTCCACTATCAGAAATGAAATATACAATACAATTTATCAGAACTCATGATAATGAATTCTTCACTTATTGAAGATCAAAATGACCTTTTCTTGCCAATAGTTGTCATGTTTTCTTCTTACAAAAGGAATCATTGCGAATTCTTTTTCAAGATTATTTTTTCTAATGGAACCAATCTAGAAAGGAAGAGAAATATAATGATGAAACATATATATTAGCAGCAGGAGTTCTGGCAACTTAGCCAAATTCTCCCAGGGTTTAAGATAAGACCTTTGGGCAATGTGTTAACTCTTTCAGGCCAGTTGTATTACACTTACTGTACTTCAGTCGTAAGTTGCTAGGTGGTAACCCAAAGTGCCCAGTTTATTTTCAAATTTTCACTTGAGAAAAATTGTTTTATTATGAGTTTCCAAAGTCACTTTCTTTTTCTAGACTTTATTTTCTTCATCTGTAAAATGGTCAGAATTTTCCTGCCTATTTGTCTACTTCAGATGAAAAAAATCAATGTTGAGCATGACTGAGTTCTCTAAGGGACAAAAGACTGCATATGGAACAAGTATTTTTATTCTTTCCTTGCTCCTACAATTTGAAGTCATTAAAAGACATATTCCCAGAAATGTTTGGATTTCAGATGCAGCATCTCTATTTCCATTTCCTTTTCCCCTTTGATCTATTACCACAGACATATTAAATGAAAATGATTCAGAGATTAATTATAGCCAAGCCAAAAAATGTTCATAATGCCTTGCAGCTCCTAGTGATTATACCAAAACCTACAATGGGATATGAAAATCAAGCCAAGAAACATAAATGACCATTGGTCATTGTGAGGCCAAAACTGAAGAGATCCAGGGATATGCTGATGCCACCAAACCAAGAACTTTTATTCCTCACTAAAAAAGGTATAAAGGCCTAACTCTCACTGTCACAGCACTGCTGAGGAATACAACTGAAACCATTCTAATCACAGACAAAAAGGAAATTTGATGTAGATGGCAAGGATGTAGTCATTGCTGCTACAATGCAATAGCTGCAATCTTTATAAACCCATTTTAACACAAAAGTGTGGTGTGTCTCACTCTTTCAAAGATAAACAAGAAGCTGGTGGAAAACCATTTGAAAACAATTGAAACAGTGTAGTGCAGAAGGGATTAGCTAGGACTTTGGCTCCTAAAGCTTGTCTAAGCCCCCACATTGTGTTTTGTATCAGAAACACTATCAGTTCTTTAGCATTGTATAGGAAACTGATATGCTAAAAGGACAGTTTCCAGTAAACATATGGTCAGAGTGAGCTTCAACAGTCTACAATTTGTTAATCATTTCCCTACCCAATGGTAATGAATTACAATTCTACTGTAAGCTCATGGGCAGGGAACTGTCTACCGTGTTAGATTGTACTCTCAAAAGCACTTGGGATGGTGCTCAATTTAATCACCTGCACTGATCTTCAGAGACTTCAGAATCCACGTTGACAGTTGCTTCTTCACAGTATTCAGCTCTGCAGACCCTCAGCTTCACCACGCATCAACCACACACCAATATGGGCACACCCTGAACTTCATAATTATCAGCAGCTACACCATATCTGATTTTTACAAATTCCATTCTCTACCCCACCAACTCTGAATGACCTCTTTTGGACCTCTAATCCGCCATGTCATTCCAATCCCCTCATCCTTCAAAACCATTTTCTATCCCTACCAGGACTTCCAGTTTCTGGACCTTCTCCCACCTGTACTAAGTACTACATCTACCACCTTACCTATCTGCCTAAACCTTCACCTCTTCCCTCTTCTGTCCAGCTCTTCTTAAAATGGCATCCTGCTCATATCTCTCCCCTTCCTCATAACTTCTAATAGCTACCCATTTCTCTCTGTATTAAACAGAAACTCCTAACCATTTTAAAGGCTCTCAACTAGGTGCCTCCTTATCAATCAGTGATATTTACTGAGCACTTACTCTCCCTTTACAACCTCAACCCAAGACATTCTCTTCTCCCTTCCCAAGCTAAGCCTTGTAACTGCATCTTGTCGGGAGTATTTTAGCAATGTTGTGAAGGTAGAACCAACAGGATTTGTTGACAGATCGACTATGTGGGTGGAATTAGACAGCTGAGCCTAGGGCAATGCCATGATTATGGGCTTATGAAATTAGGGAGGAGAGTGGTACTGCCTAGAGTGATGGAAAAGACATAGGGAGGACAGGCTAATGTGATGTAGCCTTTGGCTGGTGGAAGAACCTAGTGAGGAGCAATTGGGAGAGAAGTTGTTCTCATTGGGTGGAAGCTCTGTGAAAATTGAGATATCAACATGCACAATCAAAAATGGAGAAGTATTATTTATGCAGCAAAAGTATCAGTACCGCAAGGAACTATCGTTACCCATACATCATTTAAAACAGATTGTTGGTCAGGCAGTCTTTTCAGCCACACCTGCATCAATAAATATGATTTCACTGTCATTAATGTTATCTTCAAAATGCAGGACAGCTAAATGTGGGTGTATACATATATACACATATATATATAATGTGTTTGTGTGTGTATACACATTTAGCAATTGATGGTGGTTGTATGATCTTAGGATTCTTTCAGCGCATAAGGTATTCCATATAACTCAAACAAGCTCTTTCATGATGCAGTGACTTTGCATGAGAAGCAGCGTGGCTCTGTGGAAAGAGCACAGGCTTGGGAGCCAGAGGTCATGGGTTCTAATCCCGACTCCACCACTTGTCAGCTGTGTGACCTCAGGGAAGTCACTTAACTTCTCTGTGCCTCAGTTACCTCATCTGTAAAATGGGACTTAAGACTGTGAGCCCCACATGGGACAACCTGATCACCTTGTATCCTCCCCCCAGAGCTTAGAGCAGTGCTTCACACATAGTAAGTGCTTAACAAATGCCATTATTATTACTATTATTATTATGTATCTTAATCTAAGCAATTAATCAATGGCATTTATTGAAGACTTACTCTATGCAAAGCCCTAAATTAAACACTTGGTAGAGTATAATACAGTAGGCATGATCCTTGCCTTCAAGGAGTTTATAATCCAGTGGGAGAGTCAGACATTACACATATTAAATGTGTGTGTAATACATGTTTCATTACAGGTAGGGAAAGTAACAGAGTTTAAATTTACATACATAAGTGCTGCGGGGTGGGTCGGGGGAGCAGTGACTATCCAAATGCTTAAGTGACATAGAAGTGCTGAAGTGGCAAGAGGGAAAGAAATGCGGTGAGGAGATGGAGAGATTAATCAGGGAAGACCTACTGGAGGGAAAGTGAGTTCAGAAAGATTTGAAGATAGTGAGAGCAGAAGTCTGCCCGATGTGAAAGAGAGGGTGTTCCAGGCAGGGTGGAAGGTGTAAGAGGTGGTTGGTGAGAGAGAGAAGATCAAGGCACAGTGAGGAGTGAAGTATGTGAGTATGGGTGTAGTAGGAGAAGAAAAAGAATAAGTAGGTGGGGAGAGAACTAATTAAAGCCTTAATATACCTTCTTCAAAGAATACCAAATAGTATCTTCAAAAATGTTTGGAGAAAAGTTAAATTATGATTAAGATTCAATTTAAAAGTCCCAAAGTGTTTTATTTGGGAATCATTAGTGGATGGTTCTATTTGTAACTACAATTTGTAACTACTCTAATGCATGCACTGGAAACCTGTTCACACTGTCAGTGAGGCCCACTTCTCGAGGAAAAGCAGAGAGAGAATGTAGCTTTACTTTAAAATTGTCCTGGGACCAGTAATAGAATTAAAATGTAATCTTCCTTAGGTAAAAATATCAGTTAAAACAAACCAAAAATTGAATTTGCCATATTTAAATTAATTCAATTACCCAGACATATTGGAATTGAGTTTTAAAATCCTAAACACCTCAAGGCTTGCTTTGGGTCCATTTAATTCATAGACAGAAAAGGGAAGACTGGGGAACAGTTCAACTACTGATTTTTTTTTTTTCGTGGCACTTGTTAAGAGCTTACTACGTGCCAAGTACTGTTCTAAGAACTAGGGTAGATATAAGGTTACAGGTTCAACAGTTCCTGTCCTCCATGGGGCTCACAGCCTAGGTAGGAGGGAATAGGATTTAATACCCATTTTACAGATGAAGGGAGTGAGGCACAGAGAAGTTAAGTGACTTGCCCAAGGTCACAGAGCCGACACACGGCAGAGTCAGGATTAGAATCCAAGTCTTCTACTTCCCAGGCCCCCGCTTTTTCCATGAGGCCACACTACTTCCTAAATGATTAAGAGACAGTATTAACAAAATTCATATCTTTAAGAAAAAAAACTACTATATGCCCATTTTCCCTCATGGTTATTGTCTTGACTCTTCTATCACCTACAGGTTGTGGATGGCTCAATCAATCAGTCATATTTGTGTGCAGAGCACTGCACTAAGCCCTTGGAAGATTACAATATAAAGAGTTGGTAGACACATTCCCGGCGCACAACGAGTTTACAGTCTAGAGGACGAGCTTACAGTCTAGAGCACTAGAGACTTAAATTGTAAGATTATTTCTGACCTTCCTGAGAGAGATCTACTAGGATGTCCTGGTTGCTAATGTAAGTGCAATGAAAGTGCTAATGTAATAGTACCCAGCAAGAAATATACTCCTATCAATTTGTAGCATACCATTCTTATTTCTTAAAAACACTGGCATTTTATTCATCATCCTAAACTCCCTAATTTATTCACTTGCCAACAGAACTGGTAAAAAATTAAAAAAAGGCTTCACATACTATCCACATACTAGGAAACGAAATTGACCTTTTCAAAGGAGAGTTTTCTCACCTGGTGCTTTACTGGGTTTCTTATTAAAGCTTCCCTCTTTCCTATTGGCTGTTATGAACAACATTAAATTAAAATGCTTTAAACATAGAAGAATATCTATTTTTCTAGACAAAAAATGGGGATTTTTTTTCAGCTTGGCTTAACAGAAGCACTTCAGAGGATCTTGAGCCATGGTTTCATTATAAAAGATGACAAAACAATTCTATTTTGCCATAATGAGTTAAGTAGGAAAGCAAACTAATATCAATGATTACTCTATGCTTAAAAACATATGAATGGAAGTAAAACATTTTATACATTACAAAAACTTCATTTAAAAATATTTACCTTTTTAATACGGCTAATGCTTATACTGAACAATCAGTTACAATTTGAATATGATAGACAATTACATAGAAATTGATAGCATGCTGACAGTTAAGTATGAAATGGAGATGCATTTTTCTGCCAGTATCTACATGCAAGAGGCATTTTTATAGCGTATTCTACAGAATTTGTGAATAATTTTCTACCTATGCATTTTACATGTTATATAATGAACTACTAAAGAATAGAACGGCATCTAATAAATACTAAAGAATTTATAAATGGCATTTTAATTTAAAGTGTTACCAATATACCTTCATTTAAATGAGATGATGCAGCTTTCAACAGCTATCCTGGTGTAGAGTCATTTAAATAAATGAATGTGTTGAGATTTTTATAAGGTTTATGATTTGTCTCAGAGTTGAGAAATTCTTTTTAAAAACTGAACATTTTTAAGAACAGTGAAACATTACTTTTTAGTGAAGGAACAGACAAAACTGCACTTGAACACAGATGCATTTTGCTAATGAAAAACTCTAGACTTCAGGTGTCCATGAATAGTACAAAGCTATCAATACTAAGAGGTGTTTAATGGAAAACCAGTTAACATGAGATAAAGAAGAGAAATAAGGATCACATATAAAATAAACATGCACTTACCGAATTCCAAAATACTAAACATTACACCACAGCTTGTTGTCCAAATGAGAGTGCCCAGTTCTTGGGCTGAACAAATGTGAACTGTAATAGCTATTTAGCCATAAATCTCTAAAGGCCCAATTATCCGTACTGCAGTGGATTTTGTTTAATTAGACCAGTTTTTAATTGGAATTTTCCTCTCAGTTCTAATCAGAGTGCCAGAAGTGTTTACTAAAAATGATTTCAAATATTTCCCTTTCCTGAAGATATATTTGACTTGTCAAAAAAAATAAAACTTTCAATAAAATGGTCTTCTTTAGTGAAAAATCATTTCCACAAAATGATTAACTATAAGAAACTACCACATTTTTATGTGAACAGAAGAGAAAGTATGTATGAAATTGTACCTCATTTCAGCTAACGTATAATCAAGGCTTCTACATTTTGTTCTCTAAGACTTATCTAGCAAACATATTCTGTATATCAGAGTTCTGCAGATATCACATTAATGTAGCATTAGAAGCAGTATATAACAAAATCACTTCTGTCTTGAAAAGTCCTAGATTTACTAGCCTACTTGTGGGTTAAATAACTGTAAATGTTACAAGGTTAGTATGGGTAAATTCGTTTTCAACCTCTATGATTTTCTCTTTAGTATGACAACAGTGACCTCCTGTGGGCCAATAAAATATTGTCTCAAAATCAGAGGGAGGGAAAAAGATTGAGCCAACACACATCTTTGGGTCCAATGATGTTGTTAAAAGTGAGATTTTTTTTAATCCAGATACTCAGCTATGGCTGATAAAAACCAATGCCTGACCAGCAATACCTTCCACAACGTCTGCACATAAAGGTTGTTGCACTATTGCACTGACTGGCAACATTTTTGTTTCTCCCTCTGTGTCACAATCTTCTCAAAGCAACTGCTCTGAGTCACCCCATTTTTAATTACTATCTATGATGCTAATCTTTCTCCCTCATTTTGGGTAGGAAATGTGTCCGTTTATTATTGTACTGTACTCTCTCCAGTGCTTAGTACAGTGCTCTGCACAAGGTAAGTGCTCAATAAATATAATTGTCCGTCTCCCGCTGCCATATTCATTCATTCAATCATATTTATTGAGTGATTACTGTGTGCAGAGCACTGTACTAAGCGCTTGGGAAGTACAAGTCGGCAACATATAGAGACGGCCCCTACCCAATGCCACACCAAAGTACATGATTTAGGCTGTGAGCCCACTGTAGGTCAGGGACTGTGTCCAAACTGATTAACTTGGATTGACTCCAGTGCTTAGAACAGTGCTGGACACAGAGTAAGGGCTTAACAAATATAACAATGATTATTTCTCCCCCTTCTAGACTATGAGCCTGTTGTTGGGTAAGGACCGTCTCTATATGTTGCCGACTTGTACTTCCCAAGCGCTCAGTACGGTGCTCTGCACACAATAAGCGCTCAATAAATATGATTGAATGAATGAATGAATTATATAAAAATAATAATCTACATTGAATGCTTTACAACACACCCCCTCACTGTTACATAGGTGCTTATTGGGGATATTTATTCAACACTGCCATAATTTTTTTATGATGAATTCATTTTGCTCACTACAGAATTGAAGCTATAACACTATATTCTAAAAGAAATGTTAAGTAAAGAAGATGCTTTATGGGCAATCCTGGGCCACATTATTAATGTATACAAAATACTGGATATAACTGAATAAAGCAATAGTCTGCTAAAACTTCAGTCTTCAATATAGTCCACCACTGCCAAAGAAATACATGTCTTATTTAGATTGCAGTAAATGTACTGCTTGAAATGGGACCCCACTTACCCAGAGATTTCTATTTTCAAGACCTGGCAGCAGGTCTGAAAGGGCAAGATATGTGGGGTTATTACACTAGTCCAAGCACTTGTCTTAACTAATGCATCAGCCGCTTCACTGACCTCCCTCCCTCCAGCCTCTCCCCTCTCCATACTCTGCTGCCCATGAGTTTTCTAAAAAAAAATAAAGCTGCTTGTATCTCCTCATTCCTCAAAACCCTCCAATGGTTGCTTATCCATCTCTGCATCAGGCAAAAACTTCACACTGTTGGCTTTAAGGCACTCAATCAGCTTTCTTCCCCTTTCCTGTCAAGGAGTTCAGAATCTAATAGGGGAGATGGATGTTAAAATTAATCGATGTTAAATATTCTTATAGGCATAAGAATATGGATATGTGCCCTATTTTAAGTATATGCACATAAGTATTAGGATAATGATGATGATATTTGTTAAGTGTTTACTCTGTGCCAAGCACTGTTCTAACTACTGGGGTAGATACAAGCTAATCAGGTTGGACACAGTCCCTGTCCTATATGGGGTTGATGGTATTAATCATTTTATAGATGAGGTAACTGAGATACAGAGAAGTTAAGTGACTTGCCCAAGGTTACACAGCAGAGCTGAGCTGGGATTAGAAGCCAGGTAGTTCTGATTTCCAGGCCCGTGCTCTATCTGCTAGGCCATGTTGGATATGCTCATAAATGCTGTGGCAGGGAGTGAGTACTTAAGTGTTAACTTGATATGGACTCAAGTGCATAGGTGATGCGGTAGGGAGGGAAAATAGGGTGGGGAGATTAAAAAAATCAGTCAGGGAAGACTTCCTGGAAGAGGTGTGATTTTAGTAGGGCTTTGAAGATGTGGAGAGTGGTGGTCTGTCAGATATGAAGGAGGAGGGAGTTCCAGGTAGAAGGGTGGGCGTGAGCAAGTACTCCACACCAAGAGACAAGAGGGAGACACAGTAAGTAGTTTGGTAATAGAAGAGTGAAGTGTGCAGGCTGGATTGTGGTAGGAGAGGAGTGTGTTCAAAACTAGGACAATTCCAGAAGCCTACTTATGGAGACTACTGTCTATCACATTACCCGGAAAGTTCTAGAAATTGGCATCTCTGATGTGCCCATATATGGGGAAACTTGGTTAACTGATTAAGAATTTTCCAATATTTGAATCCTCCTCTGTTTAAACTGTTAATTTAATTATAAGCAGTTCCAAATACTCCCCATCCCACTGAGGTCTATAGCCTTCTGTTTGCTCTTCTACTGATGTGATTAGCAAACCCTACTTCCCCTCTAACAATTTAAACCACAAATTACTTCCTAATCTGATCATCAAAGTTAACTGCTCTCTGTGTGATTGTGTAGGCTTGATTCTTAGCCCCTTTCCCCTCTTCTTCCTACCTAAATTATTTTAGTGTCTATCTCCTCTGCCAGCTTGTAAACTCCTTGAGAGCAGGGATCATGAAGTTTAGTCAATCAATGGCATTTTTTGAGCACTTACTGTGTGCAGAGCACTGTACTAAGCACTTGAGAAAGTCCAAAATCCTGCCCACAGTAGTTGCTTAATCAATACTCCTGAGTGATTGATTGATTTTGGACTAATCAACACTTCCCATTTCCCAAACATGTCAGAGAAGGAGGCAGAAGGATTCAGGGACCCACCTGAGTTTATTGCAGAGATTTGTGGGGGATCAGGAGAAAATTTTTATTTTTTCTACTTTCACCCCTACTTGTTTGCAGTTATTTATCTGTTTGTCTCCACCAATCTCCCACCCACACCATGTTCCCAACCAGGAAAAATGCTATGGATTTTTTCGGGGGAAAGCAGAAGAAAATGATAAATTAGGCTCATTTGCAATTCATTATCGGATGTCAAAAGATACTGAAATCCTACTAATCTTGTAAGGGGAGAAAAATACCTTTCTCCCTTTCCACTCAACTCCAGCGTGCCTTCCCCTTCCATCCCACACCCCATCACAGTTTCTGCTTTGGGCACGGAGTGGTAGTCAGGAGACTTGGGAAACAGAGTGTCACTTACATGAGAAGCAACACACAGTGGGTGCTAAGTGCCCACTGTACCTACCCTCCCTCATTCAAAGCCAGAGGGGAATGTATCACCAACACGGGGAGCTAAAGAGGCCGATTTTCCCACCAATCAGCTCCTGTCTCGAGGAGCCAATCAGAAGAGGGGCAGGAGGGGCAGGTCATAAACCAATGCTTTAATTTGAAAAATCCAAAGATTTTCCTGAAGCCTTTCTTAGTCGTGGGATTCGTACACTAACAAGCCCTACATATACTCCTAGTAAGTGCTCCATTTTATGTTCCCAATATTGCATTGACTTAAAAAATTAAAAGCAAGGCTAGAATCACTCCCCTAAATTTTTATGACGTGGGCAACCTTGCTCAGTTTGTGAGTCTATGCTGTTAGGTAGCAATAGAATGGAACCATCTCTTACTATGATAGATTGTTTATTTTTGATTGTTATTGCTTCCCTGAACCATTGGCCAAAAGATCTCTAAAGTTCAGGATACACCATACCTTATGAAATAATATACACTGCTTTAGACAATTCATCAAGGAAAATGAACAAAATTTTAACTTTTTAATCAATTAATCAATGGTAATTAATGATCATTTACCCTGTGCAGAGAGCACTGTACTAAGCACTTGGGAGAATACAGAAGCAGCGTGGCTCAGTGGAAAGAGCACAGGCTTTGGAGTCAGAGATCATGGGTTCAAATCCCGGCACCGCCAATTGTCAGCTGTGTGACTTTGGGCAAGTCACTTAACTTCTCTGTGCCTCAGTTACCTCATCTGTAAAAAATGGGGATTAAGACTGTGAGCCCCACGTGGGACAACCTGATCACCTTGTATCATCCCCAGCACTTAGAACAGTGCTTTGCACATAGTAAGCGCTTAACAAATGCCATCATCATTATTATATTATTATTATTACAATACAACAGAGTTGGTATACAGGTTCCCTGCCCTGAACGATTTACAATCTAGCAGGAGAGACAGAAATTAAAATAAATTACAAGTAAGGGATGCAACTAAGTATGAGAATATGCATATAACTGAAGTTGGGGGTAGGTGAGTAACTAAGTGCTTAGAGGATAGGACTAATTGCATAGGTGGCATAGTAGGATGGGAAAATAAAACTGCTTTAGTTTCAAAAAATACCCCAAGTTTACTTATAAATGTATTGCTGAATTGTACTTTCCAAGCACACAGTAAGCTCAATAAATACGATTGAATGAATGAAAAGAGCAGATCAGAATGACTCTTAAAACCAATAGCAATTCTTACAATATAATTCTCTGCCTGTAATAATGATGACGGTATATGTTAAGCTCTTAGTATGTGCCAAGCACTGTTCTAAGAGCTGAGGTAGATACAAGGTTATCAAATTGTCCCACGTGGGGCTCACAGTCTTCATCCCCATTTTATAGATGCGGTAACTAAGGCCCAGAAAAGTGAAGTGACTTGCCCAAAGTCACACAGCTGACAAGTGGCGGAGCCGGGATTAGAACCCATGACCTATGACTCCCAAGCCCAGGCTCTTTCCACTAAGCCATGCTGCTTCTCAAAAATAATAATGATGGCATTTGTTAAGTGCTTACTATGTGCCAAGGACTGTTTTAAGCACGAGGGTAGATACAAGGTCATCAGGTTGTCCCACGTGGGGCTCACAGTCTTCATCCCCATTTTACAGATGAGGTAATTGAGGCCCAGAGAAGTTAAGTAACTTGCCCAAGGTCACACAGCAGACGAGTGGCAGAGGTGGGATCTTACTGTAGACTGTAAGATCCTTGTGGGCAGGGATCATGTCTACCAACTCAGTTGTATTATACTTTCCCAAGTACTAAGTGCAGTACTCTGCACACACTACGTGCTCAACAA
Organism: Tachyglossus aculeatus; assembly: GCF_015852505.1. Classification (NCBI taxonomy): domain Eukaryota; kingdom Metazoa; phylum Chordata; class Mammalia; order Monotremata; family Tachyglossidae; genus Tachyglossus; species Tachyglossus aculeatus. Next base: position 63,494,536 of record NC_052101.1, on the reverse strand, counting down.
ATACCACTGCTTTTGGTTGAGTACAATAAATGAGAAAGAAGGTAAAACAGAAAGGAAAAATGACAAGGTAACATGAAAAAGGCATATGGATAATTCATTCAATCATATTTATTGAGCTCTTACTGTGTGCAAAGCACTGTACTAAGTGCTTCGGAGAGTATAACAACAGACATATAATGTCACTTAAGTAAGGGAAGTCCTACTTCCTGCCATCATGAAAAATGAAAATGCTTGTCAGCTTTTTTTGATGGCATTTGTAAAGTGTTATGCACTAGGTACTGTACTAAGCACTGGAATAGATGCAAAATAATCAGGTTGGACACAGTCCGTGTCCCAAATGGGGTTCATACTCTTAATCCCCATTTTACAGATAACTTCTCTGTGCCAAGTTACCTGAAGTGACTTGCCCAAGGTCACACAACAGACAAAAGTAGCAGAGCCTGGACTAGAACCCAGGTCCTCTGACTCTCTAGGCCCATTCTCTTTCCACTAGGTCATGCTGCTTCTCCTAGCTTTATGATAGACTAACTCATTTTTATGTTTTAGAGCAAAATTTATAATAGCTTATTTCACAAAGTGGGCTGGAGGGGGCAGATTTGCTAGGGTAAAACGCTTCAATATAACCAAAACACGCTCCCTTAAAAAGTTCCTTCTATTTTCTAGGTAAGCATACCTGAAAGTTCTCTTGTAACAACCACTCTACAACAAATACGCTGCGGTTGGAAGGACAATACCAGATGAGATATTAAGGGAACAGAAGGGAGATCAACATTTTATTCAGTGAACTGCTGAGCACTGCACAAACAGGTATCAGAATTCAATTGGGGAAAGAACTTGGGCTATCCTAAAAACTGAAATTCTAGGAATATCTTTTTTTTATAATAGAATTTATTAAGCGCTTACTATGTGCAAAGCACTGTTCTAAGCGCCGGGGAGGTTACAAGGTGATGAGGTTGTCCCATGGGGGGCTCACAGTCTGAATCCCCATTTTTACAGATGAGGGAACTGAGGCCCAGAGAAGTGAAGTGACTTGCCCAAAGTCACACAGCTGACAAATGGCGGAGCCGGGATTTGAACCCATGACCTCGGACTCCAAAGCCCGGGCTCTTTCCACCGAGCCACGCTGCTTCTCTAGCAAACAAATGTACATAGTTAGGATAGCAATATCCAGCTTTAAATTGTGAGGAAGAAAACTGAACAAATATCTGGTGAATTTGAGAAAACAGTCCATCCAGATAATTCAATCAAAACAACACTCCTGTTCCCTTTCTCTTTTAATACAGTAATGGGCTTTTTTAAATGGTATTTGTTAAGCACTTACAATGTGCCAGGCACTGTATTTAGCACTAGAGTAGATATACGTTAATCAGGTTGGACAAAGTCCCTGTCCCACATGGGGCTCACAGTCTTAATCCCGATTTCACAGATGAGGTAACTAAGGCACTGAGAAATTAAGTTACTTGCCCAAGGTCACACAGCAGACAAGTGGCGGGGCCGGGATTAGAACCGAGGTCCTTCTGACTACCGGGCCTGAGCTCTATCCACTAGGCCACGATGCTTCTCGCTTTTTGGCTGTTAGCATTTTTGGGATAATTGCCTATTGGCTAGCCTAGGCTCCCCAGAGGGGGAGAAGGCAATGCAGTACGTATAATCAGTAAGACTCATTAGTTGAGTTGTAAATGTGCAGTGGAAATTCAACTTACCGTGACAGGGATTTATATGAAAGATACAGTGTCCAATGTTAGTAAATACCTTAACTGGAGTGCTTATTGCTCACCACATCCACTCCATAACTCCATTAGTAACTACCTAATCCACAGCTTTCATATTATTAATTGCCAATGAACATGGTATTTTACCAGATTTATAAGTAAATGAAAGCCTCAGAGACCTTATGAGAAAATATAATTGAGAAGTAGACCACAGAGTTCTCAATATTGGGTTCAAATATAGTTATGCTAGTTCTCTAAATTCATTTTAGGGATTTGTGAAGATATAGATTAATATTACAAATTAATGTTTATAAGGCCCCAACACTAAAAAAGACTGTACCACTAAAGAAGACAATAGCAGTAGGATGAGGTAAAGGGAAAAGTTACGAATTGATAGTAAAAATTGTGGTATTTGTTAAGGGCTTACTATGTACCAAGCACCGTGCTACATGTTAAGGTAGAAAAAATACAATTAAATCAGAAAAATCCAAGTCCCATATGAGACTCTCAATCTAAGGGGGAGAGGGCAGGTGAAGTACAACCAACTCTTCTATCATATATATACACACATAGGATATATATATCATATATATATATATACATACACGTGTGTGTGTGTGTGTATCCTTAAGTTTTGAGGATGACCACTGAAAATAGAGTCCTATCCATGTGTTAAAGTGTGACTGACAGCATCCTATTCCTGAGTAATCTAAACCACCATACTCAAATTCTGCCCTCCCCTCACTGAAAGTTCTGGCCTCTGCACAGTTTAAATCCCACTTCTAGCATATCGATCCTATAGATACTAAGGGACATAATACTAAACCTCACAATCCATCTTGTTGCTCAAAGATTAGGTGGAAACAGAGATAGGGATTTCTTGGCCTTTCCAATCTAATAGCATAACCTCATAAAAGCTCCTTGTGGGCATGGAATGTGTCTTTCAACTCTGTTATACTGTCCTCTCCCAAGTTAATAGTACAGTGACCTGCAAACAGTAAGTACTCATCATTGAAGGATTGATTGATGAAAATGAGGTCAACTTGATGTGGAAGTGACACATTTCATAAAATATGTTGCTTAACATTCTCTATATAAATGAAATAAAAGATCTAATTGTACTGTATTAAAAAAGCTTAATTATAAATCTGTGAAACTCCATATCTCTCACCTCTACTGATTTTGCAATTCAGTCACTGTTTCCAAAAACATTTGGTTTAATATCACTGCTCACTTTCATTACCTTATTGATTGAATACAAACATTTTTATTGTTATGTTTGGGTGATTAATTTAGGTCAATCAATAATAAATTGCACTGTAAAAACTAGCCCAATACTTTCCTCAGTAAGCTTACAAACATTATACTGACAATGTGGAGTAGGGCTTCCTATATTTCTGGATTGTCATTATCTTTTAATGTAATGTGAACAGTTAAACACAGTGTTATACTTTTCCTTTCATCTATAAATTGGAAAATGTACATTCATGTCCAAATTGTGAAAATAAAGATTAATATCGCTACAGTATTTCAATCAGTTGTCATGTTTGTGGAGTCTTTCACCAAGATGCCATGAGAATTCTTTCCTGGTCCTGACCCACAGTCAGATACTCAGTAATGGATGTTGAAGGGGGAGATTTGGGCATAATTTCCATTTTTAGATTCAAAGAGGTGCAGATGATACTCAGAAATAGTAAAGTACTTCTTAGGTTTGTCTGTCACTGACCCTTTGGTGAAAAGAATCCAGGATAATGAGTCTTACTATTTTCAGTAAAGACAGAAGTAGAAAATATAACTAAATACCACCAAATCCTGTCAGTTCTACCTTCACAATATCACTAAAATCCATGCTTTCCTCTCCATCCAAACTGCTAGTATACTGATCCAAGTATCTATCTATCCTATCTTGCCTTGACTACTGTCAGGCTCCTTGCTAACCTCTCTGACTCCTGTGTTTCTCCACTTCAGTCCTTACTTTACTCAGCTGCCCAGATAATTTTTCTTAAAAATAAATACATAAATAAAAAATATGCTCAGTTCACATCTTCCCACTCTTCAAAAATATACAGTGTCTGCTGATCCACCTCTGCTTCAAAGAGAAACTCATTACAGCACTCAATCAGCTTACCCCCTCCTACCTAACCTCACTGATTTCCTACTACAACCCAGCCCACATGCTTAGCACCTTTAATACCAACCTACTCACTGTCACTTGATCCCATCTACCTCACCACCGACCCCTTTCCCATATCCTCCTCCTGCCCTGGAACTCCCTCACCCTTCATATCCAACAGACCATCACTCTCTCCACTTTAAAAGCCCTACTAAAATCTTATCCCCTCCATGAGGCCTTCCCTGACTAAGCCTTCATTTCCCCTACTCCCTCTCCCTTCTACATCACCTTTGCATTTAGATTTGTAACCCTTAGGCACTTAATAATAATAATAGCAATAATAGCAGTTACTATGTGCAAAGCACTGTTCTAAGCACTGGGGAGGTTACAAGGTGATCAGGTTGTCCCACGGGGGGCTCACAGTCTTAATCCCCATTTTACAGATGAAGTAACTGAGGCCCAGAGAAGTGAAGTGACTTGCCCAAAGTCACACAGCTGACAAGTGGCAGAGTCGGGATTTGAACCCACGACCTCTGACTCCAAAGCCCGGGCTCTTTCCACTGAGCCACACTGCTTCTCTTCTGCTTCACCTGATAATCACTCCAACTCAACCCTGAGCACTAAGGTACTTATCTGAAATTTATTTTAATTTTCTTTTAATGTCTATCTCCCTTTCTGGATTTGAAGCTCCCGGTTGGCAGGGAACATAATAAAGGCTCAAATACCACAATTAGTATTATGTCTACTAACTCTGTTGTACTGTACTCTCCCAAGCACTTAGTACAGTGCTCTACACAGTCAGAGCTCAATAAATACCACTAATTCACTGAATACCATAAATCCACTTGGGAAGTACGTCAGTATATTAGTGCGCTGCTTATCCAGATTTCTAGTCAGAATGATAACCAAAGACTTCTGAAAGATTGTTGTTTCAATTCCCCACTCTTTGTGTTTAGTGGGATTGCTCTCGTGCCATAGATCCCTTTAAGACAATGCACTCAGTTTTGTCAGAAGGCATGTTTTCATTGCATATTTTGACTAATGGGATGATAGAGCTTTGTTTGAGCTTTGTTGGTTTTTCCACTTCAAGCAGCTGCCCTAAATAGTAATGGAGGGATCAACTTTTAAACAACTTTGCCCCTTTGAAACATCCCTAAAAATCAAGACCTGGGTAAGAAGGCAAGGAAATGGGATAATTGATGGGCCTGTGTGTGTGTGTGTGTGTGTGCGCGCATATATGTATATCTGTCTATCATATTCAAAAGATGACATCACTGACAGAGAAATTCACTTACAAGTGTAACTGAAAATGCCAATCCATAGTCCTAGCCACACTGTACGCACAAAAGGCTGTCTTTTATTGCATTTTGATGTTTGCAACACATGGTGCCTACTGTGTGCAGAGCACTGTACTAAGCACTTGGAAAGTACAATTCAGAAACAAATAGAGACGATCCTTGCCCAAAGGGCTCACAGTCTAGAAGGGGGGAGGCAGGCATCAAAACAAGTAAACAGGCATCAATATAAATAGAATTATAGATATGTACACACATCATTAATAAATATGCACGTATATACACAAGTGCTGTGGGGCAGGGAGGAGGAGGGAGGGAGCTCTCACTTTTGCCTCCTTGTTCCTAAAAACTTCAGATAAAAAAAAAAAAGAACTGTCCCTTCTTCATAGCAGTGCACCATACTGGTCTACTTTCAGCAACTGACTTTCAGTTTTGAGCTAGGACACTGCATTGTCTGAGATTTTGTTTTAACATATCCTTAAAATGTTTCCTTTGCCTTTCTTGCTTTCAGTTTCCCAATTTCAGCTCTTCACACAGAAACTGTTTGGCTGTTCTCCTGCCCTTCATTCTCCTCACAGGCCCTACGGACAGTAGCATAGCTCCACTGAGATAAGCATACTTTCAATGCTAGGAGACTGTCTTTATTCCAGAACTCCATTGTTTATGATCCCATCTTGCCATTTGATGTTGGGTATAACCTGTAAATTGATGTAATCACACAACAGGTAACCCTATCCACCCTAGGTATGTTGTTTGTTCCTGAATGTTATTTTATAAGAAAAAAGTTTCCAAAGAGTATACAGTTCAAGGACACAAGCTCAAATGTGTTAGATGTTTGTCTTAACCACTGGCTGCTAATTAAATGCAAAATAGAAACATTAATGCAAAATGGGAAGCAGAAGAGAGTTTATTAGCTTTTCATTTTTTCATGTAAAATGAGACCCCTTCTTCCTCCCCCACCACTGCATGTGAGAAGCATTTTGGACAAGATTACAAGTAGGCAACCTGCTGTTAATCAAATTTTCACTTATCGGTGTGTGTCACTGCATTCAAAGAGACTTAATAAAGGGTTAGCTGAACATTATGATTACTAGAGTGCTACTGGCTGTTATACAAGTCCTCAGAATGATGTGCTCTCTGTTGCTTCTTGTAAACCAGGAGAGAGAGCCTTCGATATTTGCCCTCTTTTGGTTTACCCTGAAAGATTTCATGCTGAAGTTCTGAAATTAGGGAAAAGGGGGGTGGGGGGGGAAGGTTACTCTTTGAAACCCAAGTTCAGTGTACTTTAGTCAACCAGGCAAATCTATATTCCCACCCCTCCTTCCTTTGTGTATTACCAGAAGTCATTGTTTATTTTTTTCTGGTTTGCTACATTTTAAGAACGAGACCCTTTTTTAACCAAAGGTTACTCAAATGCCAGTCTCTCTCTTTCCACTCAGAAAACATCAAACTCCTATTTCAGGAACACAGATTTGAATTTGAATTTGTAGAGCACTGTTTATACCCTCTTCAGAACTCACATATATGCATGCTCGTTTCTTTTGACCACTCTGTAAATATTTTATGTTTATCTCTCTCATTAGAGTATTAGCTCAGTGGGCAGGGAACATAGAGAAGCAGCAAGGCCTGGTGGGTAGAGGCTAAGGGAGATAGAGTGTACATCAGCAAGATGCAGATTACATCTCCTCTAGACTGTAAGCTCCTTGTGGGCAGGAAATATATTTACCAACTGTATTGTACTGTAGAGCACTGTTTTGAATTTGAATTTGTAGAGCACTGTTTTAAGTGCTTGGGACAGTACAATACAGTTGGTAAATATATTTCCTGCCCACAAGGAGCTTACAGTCTAGAGGAGATGTAATCTGCATCTTGCTGATGTACACTCTATCTCCCTTAGCCTCTACCCACCAGGCCTTGCTGCTTCTCTATGTTCCCTGCCCACTGAGCTAATACTCTAATGAGAGAGATAAACATAAAATATTTACAGAGTGGTCAAAAGAAACGAGCATGCATATATGTGAGTTCTGAAGAGGGTATAAATAAGAAGTAGAATTGGATGATATCACCCAGGGTACTAGGAAATTAATTTGGGGAAGGATTGTTGGAGGAGGTTAGATTTTAGGAGGGCTTTGAATGTGGAAAGAGCTGTAGTCCATCTGTTGTGGGAAGGGAGGGAGTTTCAAACTGGAGGGGAAAACCGTGTGAATGAGGAGATGGAAGAGGAAGAGTGAAGAGCAAGGAACAGCTAGAAAGTTGGCCTGGAAGAAACAAAGACAAGTGGAGACTAGTGGGTAAAGAGAGCAGGTAGATAAGGTAGTGATGGTAGAAAGAGCCTTGAAGCTGATTGTGAGGAGTTTGAAACAAAGAGGTACAGGAATCCAATGGAGGGTTTTGAGGAGGAGAGATGGCCTAGTAACAGTTCAAGATGTTGCTTCGTGGAGTAGTGTATCGTATAGACTGAAGTGAGGAAAGACCATTAGGAACTTAAAATCTAAGTAGGGGAGACTACACATATGAAACAAAGAAAATATGTGTACACACAATGAAAACAAGATCAAGTTCAACAACAAAAAAAATACCTTAGAGTATTTTGAGAAAGTAATCCTCAGGCCCCTCACTGTTCCAGCAAACAGTCTTTGATCATAACTACTGAAACCTTCCAACATTTAAATTGTTAGGCAGAAGGAGAAGCTGGTCAAGGCAGCAGGTGACTTGTCATGACTCCTGGAGCCCAGATGGTATGGGAGCTCCAGATGGTAGTGTGCCTCACTTCTGCACACCCTAAACTCCTGTGGGGTTGAGGGGAGGACAGAAGAGTTTATTTTGAACCTGCCAACAAACCCAAAGGGAAACTTCTTCACATAGTGAGTGGAAAACATCAAATCTGCTACCACAGGAAGTTGTGCTGGCAGAAAATATGAGTAGGTTCAAGAAGGAGCTTAGATAAATATGTTGGAGATGGAACATAAAATATAAGGGAAAATAGGTACTTTCTACAAAACGTACTAACAAGCAGCAAAAATGGATGATATGTAAGTAAATTTTATGTTAGGGATATTGGAAAAAACTAGATTGAAAATATTAAAATTTTAACACCATGATAAATTTGAAATGGTTCAATACATTGAACTATGATTCATTAATATAAAATGTTAAACAAAAGAGTTCAGTGCATGTCACTAAAACTCATTTTAGAAAACTAGATCAATTGCTTTGACACCCTATACTGATACTACTTCCTCTCATTAGAACTTTTATATAGTTAAATTAACTGACATCTTCAACAGAATTTTCATTTTCCAGTATAAAGATGTTTTCCAGCATTTGTTTTATTCATGAAAGATTATCAATGTGATCTAAAGCAGATAGTCCTCACAGAAAGTGATGTATTAATAAAATATGAAATACAGTTAAGACTACAAAAAAGAATAACTGAAAATGGTGGCTTCTAGGGTAAACAGGATCAACAAATAATTTTCTCAAATATAAAACTTACTTTCAACAATTTGCTAGAGATAAATATTTTTAACTTGAATATATAAGCTATTCCTTTTGTAACTTTCCCACTCAGGAAGTAAAAAATGTGAAACATATGTATGGTTATAGTCAAAGCTGGTAAGTTCATTTCTATTTACACAATGATTTGAAAAATTTACATATCAAAACAGAATCTGGGTTTACACTTGGGATCACAACTCTTTGTGAAAGGGAGCACTGTGAAGAGAGTAAACTTTGAATCAAAATATGTTCAAGGAATACTAAGAGTCTTTTTTTTCCCCCTCAGGGTGACCTTAGCATTCAGTCTTGTGAAATTGCTTCCTTTTATATTCATTGTTGAGAGTAATAAATTGGAAGAACAGTTATTTTAAATGTAATATATTAATCGTGCATAAGGAAAGGCCAATTTGTGCAACTTTTCTGCTCTCAGTAATCCTGGAGATAGGGCTGATTTAAAAAAGATTAAGTTAACAAATAAGCCTGAAGAAAGTCACTGATAAAACATGCATTTTTTGTGTTCTTTTCCATCAACACTCATTAAGATAACCCACTAGACTATTTAGTAATTGGGTTATATAATAGGCTTACGTATATCTAAAATGGAAAAATCGGAACTGATAAACGTATCTGTAACAAACAAATCTGAGAAACACTAATGACTTAGAATTCCTTGAAGTCACAATTCAGTGGAAGAACATTTGTGGCCCTTAATTTGCAAAGCATTCATTGTGTAAACATGGAAATGTCTAAATACCTTTGCAACTTGTACTGCTCATCACAGTCTCAGATGCTTTCATCTCTGTGTAATTATAATAATGAATAAACATGTGCTGCTTAAAAAGAACCAGGGCTTAACAAAATTGATCAATTGTCAGTTCTGTGAAAATGACTATAACATGCCCCCACTGGCAATAACTAAAAATTAGACTATATATACATGACCTTAGGCAAGTCACTTCATTTCCCTGTGCCTCAGTTATCTCATGTGTAAAATGGAGACTGAGACTTTGAGCCCCACATGAGACAGGGACTGTGTTGAACTTAATTTCTTTATATCCAACCCAGCACTTAGTACAGTGCCTGGCACACAGTAAGTGCTTAATACCAGCATCATTATTATTATTATTATTATCATTATCTCATTCTAGGGGTTCTACAGTAACAGGATAATGTGAAAGATTAAGATTCAGAAGATACAGGTGTAAGAGGAATGGGGAAAGACCAATTATAAACTGTTACCTTCCAGAAGGGGTAACCTCCTTAATAAGCAGTCTGACTTCCATCCCCTTCACTCCACAGAAATTGCCCTCTCAGAGGTCACCAATGATCTCCTTCTTGTCATATCCAATGGCCTCTACTCCATCCTAATCCTCCTCGATTACTCAGCTGCCTTCAACACTTTGGTACCCACCCCCTTCTCCTCAAAACATTATCCAACCTTGGCTTCACTGACTGTCCTCTCCTGGTTCTCCTCTTACCTACCTGGCCATTCATTCTCAGTCTCATTTGCAGGTTCTTCCTCTGCCTCCCACCCTCTAACTGTGGGGGGGGGGGGGGTCCCTTAAGGTTCAGTTCTGGGTCCCCTTCTATTCTCCATCTATGCCCACTCCCCTGGAGAACTCATTCACCCATGGCATCAACCTCTATGCAGATGATACCCAAATCTACATCTCCAGCCCTGATCTCTCCCCTTCTCTGCAGTCTCGCATTTCCTCTTGCCTTCAAGACATCTGTACTTGGATGTCCTTCCATCACCTCAAGCTTAACGTATCCAAAACAGAACTCCTTATCTTCCCACTAAAACCCTGACCTCCCCCTGACTTTCCCATCACTGTAGAAGGCACAGCCATCCATCCTGTCTCACAAGCCTGAAACCTTGGCATTATGCTCAACTCATCTCGCTCAACCCACATATTCAATCCATTGCTAAATCCTGTCAGTCCCACCTTCACAAGATAGCTAAAATCCACCCTTTTCTCTCCATCCAAACTGCTACCATGTTAATACAATCACTCATCCTATCCCTCCTGGATTGCTGCATCAGCCTACTTGCTGACCTCCCAGACTCCTGCCTCTCCCCATTCCAGTTCATATTTCACTCTGCTGCTGGATCATTTTTTCTACAAAAATTATTAGGACATGTCACCACATTCCTCAAAAAACATCTCCAGTGGTTGCCCATCCACCTCCACATCAAACAAGAACTCCTCACCACTGACTTTAAAGAACTCCATCGCCTTGCCCCCTCCTACCTCACTATTTTCCTACTACAACCCAACCTGCACACTTTGCTCCTCTAATGCTAACCTCCTCACTGTGCCTCGCAGTGTGGCTCAGTGGAAACAGCCCAGGCTTGGGAGTCAGAGGTCGTGGGTTCTAATCCCGGTCCCGCCACTTATCAGCTGTGTGACTTTGGGCAACTCACTTAACTTCTCTGTGCCTCCGTTACCTCATCCGTAAAAAATGGGGATTAAGATTGTGAGCCCCACGTGGGGCAACCTGATCACCTTGTAACACCCCAGTGCTTAGAACAGTGCTTTGCACATAGTAAGCGCTTAACAAATACCATCATTATTATTATTATTATTATCTCACCTATCTCATGGCCAACCCCTCGCCCACATCCTGCCTCTGGCCTGGAACTTCCTCCCTCCTTAAATCCAACAGACAATTATTCTCCCCTCCTTCAAAACCTTATTGACAGCACATCTCCTCCAGGAGGACTTCCCTGACAAAGCCCCCCTTTCCTCTTCTCCCACTCCCTTCTGGTTACCCTGACTTGCTCCCTTTGTTCTTCTCCCCTCCCAGCCCCTAGGCACTTATGTACACATCTGTAATTTACTTACATTAATGTCTGTCTCCCCCCATCTAGACTGTAAGCTTGTTGTGGACATGGTATGTCTCTGATTGATGTATTGTACTCTCCCAAATGCTTAGGACAGTGCTCTGAACACAGTAAACATTCAATAAATATGACAATGAATAAGCAATCTTCTCTAATGTCCCACTCTGTTCAGTGGTGTAATTGTCTCATACACTAGCAAAATATGGACAAAACTGTGTAGTTTAAATATTTCAATTTACACTAATAGAAACAGGAAAAAACTCAAAGAACTACACACTTCTCTCAAAGTCAATCTAAGTAAACCAAAGTAGTCATGAAGACTCATAAAAACAAAAACTTCAATAATTCCTTAGGCCATATTCCATGTCAGAGACAACACTAATAAATGACTGGCAAGATTACCCACAAGGAGATCAATCAATGGTATTTGAGTGCTTACTTTGTGCAGAACACTGTCCTAAGCACTTGGAAGAGTACAACAGAGCACTCATGTTCCCTGCCCACAAGGAGCTGACAGTGTAGAGGTACAGATCCAAGTACATAGGTGACCCAGAAGGGAAAGGGAGTGGGGGAAGTGAAGACTTAGCTGGGACAGGCCTTTTAGAGATGTGACTTTAATAAGGCCTGGAGGGTGGGGGGGGGGGGGGGGGGCAGTGGTGGTCTGTCAGATAAGAAGAGGGAGGGAGTTCCAGCCAGAAGGAGGATGTGGGGGAAGAGGTCAGTAGCAAGATAAATGGGATCATGGGACAATGAGTAGGCTGGTGTTGGCGGAGCAAAGCATGCGGGCTGAATTGTAGAAGGAAATCAGCGAGGTGAGCTAGGAGGCAGAGGACCTGATTGAGCGCTGAAAATCTGGTGGTAAGAAGTTTCTGTTTGATGCAGAGTTGGATGGGCAACCACTGGAGGTTCTTGAGGAGTGGGGAGATATGGAATAAATGATTTTTCAGAAAAATGGTCTGAGCTGCAGAGTGATGTCTGGACTGGAGAGGGGAGAGATGGGATGCAGGGAGGTCAGTGAGGATGCTGATGCAGTAATCAAAGCGGAAAATGATGAGTGCTTAGATCAGCATATGTCATCTGACTGCTTTGTATCTACCCCCATGCTTAGTAGAGTACTTGGCACATAGTAAGCAGTTAAGAAATGCCAGAATTTATCATTATAAGAAACTAAAAGGCACAAAAACTGATTAAGAGGAGACTGTAACAATACTTTCAGAATTACACATACACACACAAAAGTACTGTTTCTGGGACTTAAAATTTAATTTTCAGTTTCGTTAAAAATAATATTGAATCAATCATATTTGAGTGCTTCTACATTCAGAGTACTGTACTAAGTGCAAGGGAGAGTATAATAGACACATTCCCTGCACACAAGCTTACAGTCTAGAGGGAAAGTATCTAAAGTATCCAAAAGACTGGTTTAAGAAATTCCTGAGATATGCACAAGAGTTTCTGGCAACCATCCTCAAGTTAGCACAGTAAGTAGATGAGGCAATTAAGTTAATTTAACATTTACAGGATTTTGTTTTTAAAAAGTATGGGGAAGTGGTTACAAAATGGCAAGTCCTTGGATGTAACTTGTAGGAATTGAAGACATCCTACTAGCTACAGAGTTCTTGCAGTTATTCAGAAAAAAATAAATTATCTACTGATCCACACAGTGCAAATGTTCTATCATTTGCTAAAATTTGACTCTTTAGAGGAAGATTATGATAAGAATTTCACTTTGTGTCTCCTCTTAGATTGTAAGATCCTTCAGGGCCAGGATGATGTCTTTCACTTCTATTGTTTGTTCCTATACAGTAGTACAGTCCTTGCTGTGTGAATATTGTGGCTGATAATGAAGTTCATTAAGGGATTTTTGTCAATTTGTTATCCTTTCAAATAATCCAGTGTTATGTCAGTCTTTAATAGTAAAGTCTTAATCTTAAACATATTCAGACTAGCTATTAAAAGTTTAGCTCATTAAATTCAAATAGCTATGAAGATACACGATAAACTGTATGTCCAAAAGCCACCTTACAGGAAGAAAATGGAAAGTTGTGTTTTTTCAATTCTACTATAAAATTCATATTCTGTCATTCTTGGAATTAGTCATTTAGGAGTAAACCAAAATTAAATATGACTCTCAGCATTTCCATTAATAAGAAAAGCCCTGCTATATATACTCCTGCATCAAGTAGAAAATGCAGATACCTATTCTGAGGAAGATCGCAGGTGCAGTTTAGGAATTCTCTAGTCTTCTTCACAAATTCAAGTTTAGTCCAGGTCAGTAGTTGCCAAAATTCACTGCCATCTGATCACAGTTCATGCATGTAGTTCAGAGACCTGCTGCTATCAACAGATAGCCCCATACCCATTTCCAGCCAATGGGAATCACAGTACTATAACAAAGAACACAATTAGCCCTTGTGTTCATCACCCTCACAACCACTTTCAGTGGAAGGCCAAGGAAGAAACGGAAAATGCAGAAATAAATTACTCTCACCCCTGCATAAAGGGTGACATATTTAGTTCTGGTGCAATGAAAGAAGGATGTGATCGATTTATTCTGTCAATCTGGCACCCATTTATAGGTAGAAGTCTTCAACTTTCAAAGGTGTCAACTCACACTTATAAGCACAATTCACACAAGAGAAAATCCTGCCACCTTTGGAAGATGTTCATTCTCTGTAATAAAATGATCATGATATTTTTTGTGGCTTTCAAATTAAGCATAACTGATCAAAAATGCACCATATCGTGCAAGCTATATTGCCACACAAAATATAATTCTATTAAACGTTCAGTTTACGCCCACCAAAACCCTTATGCTCAAAAAAGTGGTAGAGGTAAATTGAAAATACAGCTGTTAAATTTTATTGCAGTAAAGTTAAACTATATATTTATGACAATGCAGTGGGAATTGAGAAGTTATTTTAATGCACAAGTTAATGTAAAAATGAAAAAAGGTTTAGAATAAAATGTGTACATGCAGATTTTATATAACTACATACACACTCGAGTAAAAAGCAGTAATGAATCTGATTATTAATCTGAGCTTTATGGCAAAGCAATCCCAAAAAATGTCTAACAGGTTATAAGTGAGAGACAATGAATGATATGATGGCTTTCCCATTTTTCCATTTAAAGGTTTCAGAATCACTTGGTTATTATGATAATGTGACTTTTTGTCAATGCATGTCCAAAATTGTAACAGAATTGGCTGGTGATGATGTCATGCCAATGTGTTAATCCCCAGTGAATGCAGAGTTTTAACATCATATGCAATAACAATCCATTTACATAAAGTACTGATACTAGCCATTAGAGTAAAATGAGTGGTGAAGATAAAAGCAGATAAGTACCACAAAAGAAAACACCAACAGCAAGTAGTCATTTTTAAACTAAATGAAACTAGGTCACCAAACAATCCATATCTCTGAAAAGAGCAGAATAGGGTATACGTTAAATAGATGTGCCCTAGGTCATTATAATTGTAAAAATGTACAGATATTACACTACTGATGAAAAAGAAATCAATGCAAAAAATTCAAGTGACTAATCAAAAAGTTACTAGATTTGTTTTTTTTAAATATTACAGCCAAATTCAGAATGACATATTTGGCTGTGTGTTTTCCTTTATTAGGGGAAAAATATGCAAAAAAGATATTCACTAAAATACTGATAGATGGTAATAAATCTAAATAGGATGTGAGGGGGTGTTTGTTGTATTACTTCTTTATAGTGGTAATAAAGGTAATGGAAAAGACTACTTCAAGCTGAACAGGGAGAAAGAAAGGAGTACTTAACCTCATATAGTGCTTTGAGGTTTCTAGGATCCTGACTGGTAAATTTGTCCTCATACAAGAAAATGTTTTTATGCAGATGGGAAAGGCTATTTCATGTTAACCTCAGATGGTCAGTCTGGGAAACATACAAGTCATCATTAGAGTCTTAGTACAGTGCCTGGCACATAGTAAGTGCTTAATACCATAACAGTAATAACAAAATGAATTTGATTTTGCCATCATAAATACGTTACTTCAGTGATGAGATGTTTTTCCTACTGAAGATGGTTAGGTTTAACTTTGCTGATTTATTACCACCAACTTTACTTTACTCCAGTACTGTATTGTAATAACTGCAACGAGCTTTTGAAATTTGCTTATTGCAATGCATTTATACACCTCTCTTGCTTTAAAATTTAAATTCCACAGAAGAATGCATGCACTATTGTGTTAGAAAGCATAAAGCCATATATACTATCACACCTATGCCCAGGTAAATACTTAAATTGTTCCTCGATATAAGCAGTTTGATGGCGGGGGGGGGGGGGGGGGAGGCGGGGGGTATAGCAGTTCTGTTCTTTGGGATTTGTGATGGAAAACTAACATCAATATGTGAATTGTTTCAAATAGGGAATGGATTACTTTTTACAACTACTTGTACACAGGATACAATATAATCGTCACATAAAACTAGTACTCTAATTATTCCATCGCAAAGCATATTTGCCTGTCAAATCAACCAAGACAGATTTGGAGACGTGTAAGGTTAAAGAGAAATATAAATGAAGGAAGGCACTGGAAAACCTCTGGAACCCAAGGCAATTTCGGCTACCACTATAATAGCCCATCTTTCTAGTCCCTGCCTCTTCCTCGCTTTTCTCTTGCCCTTCTTCAACTCTTCGTCTTTTTCCTATTTCTTTCTTTCTCCGTTTCCCCCACCCTCCTTTTCCTTAGGCCTACCGAGATCCCAGGGGCATCGCTCAGTCCTGGTGACAATTGGACTCTACAAGTAGCAAGGTGACCAGAAAGGACACAGCCAACGTGGGAAAAGGAGGGAAAGGGAAACGATCTGATTTTGTACAGGCGCGGGGGGAGGCGGAAAGAACACAGTGGAACTCTGCCTGTCTGCCCCTTAATATCAAGCAAAAAACGGTAATTTCCTTAAGAAGAATGAAAAGGGATGAAAGGGGGCGGTGGCAGATAATGCCAAGAGCGGGATGCGGATAGTCTGGCTCTCATGACAGGATGAGGGCAGGAGCTTGGACGCCCATTACAAGCTGGAGAACTGGGCGTGATGGAAAGGAGAAAAAAACAAACTTTCCGTATCTTTCTTCTGGGATTGGTGCGCCGAACACCTCCAACTCGAGGCAGGGGAGGAGATAAGGAGCCTCCGGCCCCCTGAAAGCCACCGCCCCTATAAATACACACACATGTGCACCCCAGCACCTCTCCGTTCCTCGTCTTCCGCGCCTCCCGGCCAGCGCCCCTAAAAGCTGATCGCGCTTGCTGCGGGGGACGGCAGAGTGGGGAGAAGCGGGTTTTGCATCAGTTCCTTTCTTCCTTCCTGATTTCGGTAGTTTCCCTGACCGCCCTCTTGCTCTTCCCACCAATATCCCCGAGCTCCCAACACCCCACCTTTTCCCCTTCTCTCCTGCTCCGCCGCGCTGGGCGCCAGGCACAGAAAGTGCAGCTCCCCAAAGCGGCCGACGAAGCGAACCCCCCCCGGCCACGCTCCGCTCTCCCCAGGACGGACCTCCGCCACCTATTCCCCTCCCTGCCCCCCCCCCAAACCTATCTCCGACCTCGCCCCCGCGCCAATTCGGAGCGCAAGGCAGCGCTCCGCGGGCTCCCAGGAACTACCTGTTCCGTGGTCGTTTCCGGGGGGGGGGGGGCGCCTGCTTCCAACTTTGGGGCGCAAGTTCGCCTACATCCCCGCTCGGAGGATGCTTGCCCTCTTCGAGGTGACGCCGAAACATCCCCACTCCCCGCCACCCCCGGCTGCCCAGATCAGAGGTATTTATTAAGCGCTTACAGTGTGCAGAGCACTGTACTAAGCGCTTGGGAGAGTTGATCTCAGGACCGCCCTTACCTGCGGAAGAGGGCAGACCAGTTACTGGGGAAGCCGGGACGTTCGGTGGGGCTCGGCAGCGGCGCTGATTCCCCGTCGTTTCCTCTCTGCTCTCCCACTTGTCCCCTTCCTCTTTCACCTGGCTTGAGCCCGGAAGGGAGGCGAGCCAGCTCAGACGGTGGACAGCGCGGGCCGGCACTTAAGCCCCCATGGGATGGCAGAGAAAAGCCCCCGATCGGACGCAGGTGGAGCCGAAGTCCGGCCGGAGAACAGATTCAAAGCGCCGGCTCCCTGGCATCGCCGGAGCGCGGCATTATGACCCGGGGCCTTCCCAGCCAAAGCCACTTGAGGGGGAATAAAGGGGTGGGGGGCGAAGAAGAAGAAAAAGAAAGTTCTCAAGTGCCTAGTCTGGCAGAGAGGGCGCGAGGCGGGTCCTGGCTGGGGAAAAAAAAATACCTTTTGAGCCGGTGAACGCGGGAGCGGAGCATAGGGGACCTCGGTGGAGTGCAGCCGGGCAGAGCGAGAGGTGCCCGAGTGAAAGCGGAGGAGAGAGGGACGGAAGGCAGCTCGAAACGGGGCTCCGCCGCAGCCTGAGCTGATTGGCCGGAGGAGCAAGGCAGCTGCCCCCCGCCGCTTCCCCCGCCCCTCACCCCTCCAGCCTGCACACGTGGTCAGCATCACTCTACCCCTCTGGCCGCCCCGCCTGCTGTTGGGTCACGATACTTCTTGCTCCAACGATATCACCGTGGTAATCAAGCAGGTGTCGAGCGGAAAGGGGTTTCGCAGGTCTCTGAGCTAGCGCTTCGTGGCCTTTCTATTCCTCGAAGAAAGGAGAGAAAGAAAAGGCAGATACGTGGCGGGTGGTTGGATTCTTGACCCCGAAACTCTAAAGATGTCGGGGAAATACGTTGGACTCGGCATAAAAGGCTAACTGCATCTTACCGGTACCATCAATCGATGGCATGAATTGAGTGCTTACTTTGTGCAGAGCACTGTATTAAGCGCGCGGGAGAGTATAATGTAACAGAGTTAGCAAACACGATCCCTACCCACAACCATCCAAGGACTGTAAAGCACTTTATGGTTGCATTTCTATAAGAACGTGTGCTGTACAAGTGATAACCAAAGTGTGTTTTGCCTTCGTTTAATTGAGGTGACAGCTGGCCAAAACAATCTGTTCTTTTCTCTTATTTAGGACAACCCTTGGCACTTTGATCTTTAGCCCTTTTACTGCCCCCTTCAGACCTAAAGCACTCTCCAAAACAGAGTGGGTAACTTTTGGAAAAAGCAATTTTGCCAAGCTGACACCTGTTCCAAAAGGCTTCAAATAAAGCATAGAACAGCTTCTCTATTTTGTTGGAGTCCTGTTTGGTTCAGTGGATAGTTTTGGGTAACAACTAGACTGTAAACCTGTGGACAGGAAATGTATCTGCCAACTCTGTTGTACTATACTCTCCCGAACACTTAGTAGAGTGTTCTGCACCTAGTAAGCGCTCAAATACTTTTGATGATGAAGAAACCTGGGTTCTAGACTCAGCTCTGCAAATAGAAGAATGCCTTCTGGAAATACATTATCAGTGGTGAAGGCTTCTAACCAAAAAGCCATCTGGGGCCTTCTGTGAGGCCAGGTTCAGCAGGAAAACTGAATAATAGCTAGTTAGCCCAGATGGTGAAGATGATAGTGGCTAACAGGCAACTGCCTGCAGGGTCAAAGCTTTCACATTGGTAGTATGATGCCACCACTTTGGCTGTAAATGGGTCCTTCACATTCAACAAAAATTAGTGTACACTTCAAAATGTACTACACCTCTGTCCATTTGCTTATTCTGTGATCCAGCGGAAACACAACTGACAGGGTTGAGAGAATGCTGTGGCTTTGAGCAAACCACTCTCACTATTCCTTCATGCAGATCCTCTGTCCCTCAGTTGTTTTTTTCTAGTAATCTCAAAAAAATCAGCCTTTTTATTTTCTGAAGTACAACAGGTCACTGTCCCTTTCTAAGTATCTGTCCTCATTGATGTTATCTTGATGTTATCTTCCTTAGATTAAAATCTCCTAAAAAGTCACACATATGTAAGCTCGTTGTGGGCGGTGAACATGTCTACCAACTCTATTATCATGTACCCTCCCAAGTGCTTATTACAGTGCTCTGCACACAGTAAGTGCTTAATATATGATTAACACACATAAGTGCTTAATGGTAATGATTATAGTGAATCTCTGCAGCTTGGTCAATATACTCCCAGTCTTCTAAAATGCTATTAATAATAATAATGATGATGGCATTTGTTAAGCACTTACTATGTGCAAAGCACTGTTCTAAGCGCTGGGGGGATACAAGGTAATCAGGTTGTCCCATGTGGGGCTCACAGTCTTAATCCCCGTTTTACAGATGAGAGAACTGAGGCTCAGAGAAGTTAAGTGACTTGCCCAAGGTCACACAGCAGACATGTGGCAGAGCCGGGATTCAAACCCATGACCTCTGACTCCAAAGCCCGTGCTCTTTCCACTGAGCCATGCTGCTTCTCTATTATCAGGTCAAGTTCAGCCAATTCACATCATCAACATTTATCTTTTCAAAACACTTTTTGGCTTAGCTATCATAAGTTATCAGATTAAACTGAGAAGTAAAAAGTTGGAGAAAAAAATAAATTTTGCACAATATTTTTCTTTTTTTTTCAATCGTATTCATTACTGAGCACTTACTGTGTACAGAGCATTGTACTAAGTACTTGGAAGTGTACAGTATACATAATAGCAGACACATTCCTTGCCCACAATGAGCTTACAGTCTAGAGGGGGATACAGACATTAATATAAATTAATACATTACAGATATATTTCTTAATTCTTTTTTATATGAAAATATAGTAGTCCAGGCTTTCCTGGGATCAGGGACAGACATGCATGGGCAAACACACACAAACTACCAAACCTTCATAAACATCCACAGGCACAACACCACCCCACACAGAGATACACACAGAATACTTTACTGGCCTACATGAGCAGCTAAAGAAATGGTCACCCAGGGGGAGAAGGAAGGAGACACCCTGTGAGAGGATTACTTCAGCAGGAAGCTAGGAAGTGGAGAGGTGACTTTCAGCACAGTCGATGGAGATGAAGAGACTGGGAGCCTTCATAACAGGAAAGGAGAAGCAGTGTAGTCTAGTGGATAGAGCACAGGCCTGGGAGTCAGAAGGACCTGGGCTCTAATCCTGACTCTGCCACTTGCCTGCTGTGTGCTCTTGGGCAAGTCACTTAACTTCTGTTTGCCTCATCTGTAAAATGGGGAATAAGTCTGTGAGCCCCATGTGGGACAGGGACTGTGTCCAACCTGCTAAACTTGTAACTACCCCAGTGCTTATTACAGTACCTGGCACATAGTAAGCACTTAATAAATACCCTTAAAAGGGGAGTTTTGTAAAGGGGAAGAAAGGCAGAGTGAAGACAGTGGTCACTAGAGTCTTTGGAGAACCAAGTTTTGTGGTGGCTCAACCTTCCTTTATGTACACAGGGAGATGTGGAGATGTCTGTGGTGATGACCTTTCCTTGCTCAATTTTTGCTTTGCTCTCACTTGTCTCAAAGTGTTAACTGTAACTTCTTTTATAAAAGAATCAACTAATTTCCTAGTTTCTTTCTTTGCCTCCTTGTCCTCTGAGGAAATATTATTGGAATTTCTTATAGCAGCACCCTTCCATGAATCATTGGGTGAGTCTTACTAAACAGTACATTAAGGGGATTTTCCACTTTCGCCAGTAGTTTAAAAAAAGTAGTTAATGCTGTTCTAAATTTCATGTACTGATGCCAAAAGGTCTTTTTGCATTTAAAGTACAGATCTAAAAAAACAAATTATCTTGTTTTTTAATGTCATATTATTTTCTTGTTGCTTCCCTGGGGTCTTGGTAAGAGAACAAACTAGCTATCTTGCATTGGTGAAAAGATGTGACAATTAAATAATGCTACATTCTTTCCACCAAAGCCATCATTTTTGTAAACCAAACCATCCTCTTTTCTCTATTTTTATCAAAGAGGGCAACTTTATTAAATCATTTCTCCCATTGAAGCATTGTCTGTGCAAGCCATGCAGTTTTTAAATGCTGGAAATCAGACAAAATGTTTAGCCATTAGCTTTACAAGGTTTGCGTGGGTTTGGCCACTCTTCCTCTTTGTGACCATATTTCTTCAATAATTTACAATACATATTTTAACTATTTCCTTTTAAATTAGCACAATAAGAATGTATGAAACCACAGTGGAAAAATAATTTTAATCAGTTACATGAGAAATAACATGCAATGCCCCTTAGGTTCAAAACTATTCTCCAGTCTGCTAAATTTGCTGTGACTCCTCATCATTCCCACCCTTTTATTTTTATTCCACATAACACTTGTCTTATGCTGTCGAGTCGTCTCTGACCCAGAGTGACACCATGGACATATCTCTCCTAGAATGCCACACCTCCATCTGCAATTGTTCTGCTAGTGTATCCATAGAGTTTTCTTGGTAAAAATACAGAAGTGGTTTACCATTACCTCTTTCCACACAGTAAACTTGAGTCTCCACCCTCGACTTTCTCCCATGCCGCTGCTGCCCAGCACAAAGGAGTCTTGACTTGTAGCAGATGGCATTCCACTCTCTAGCCACTGGCCAAGATAGGAATGGAAAGGGTGTGCCTCTGCTTGACTCTCCCTCCCGTAGTCGAGACTGGTAAAGTACTGGAAACTCTCCAGTTGTGACCCTGAGAGGGCAACACACTAGACCCGGAGAAAACAAACACATGCTTGGTGTGAAGGCTCAAACACAGATTCCCATGAAAACCAATTCAAAATGGAATGGAAAAGAGAGATAGTTAATTTCTTCTAATCGTGATGGCTTACTTGTTTTAAGACTAGATCATACAAACATGTACAGATTCACATTGTATTAAAAATGTGGTATATTTATCAAAGGAGCTCAAAGGACTTTATATTTATTACAGTCTTAGATTGGAAGTGCTTAAATTTCCAACTATAAACATTAGAACAACAGAAAATCCTCATTAATTGACAGATTCAATTTCAGATTAAAAAAAATAATTAATACCCCCAAAATACTACTTGAATTATTCAAGAGAATGGTTTGCTATATAGCTACAAAATTATGGGGGAGTTTTAGAAACCATTAGGTGTGAACCCCCCAGAATCTACCCTTCACTTTCCCAGCTTCTGCCTACCTACTTTCTCATCCTTCCCAGCTATCTCTCCGGGAAGCAGCATGGCTCAGTGGAAAGAGCACGGGCTTTGGAGTCAGAGTTCATGGGTTCAAATCCCGGCTCTGCCAACTGTCAGCTGTGTGACTTTGGGCAAGTCACTTAACTTCTCTGGGCCTCAGTTACCTCATCTGTAAAATCGGGATTAAGATTGTGAGCCCCCCGTGGAACAACCTGATCACCTTGTAACCTCCCCAGCGCTTAGAACAGTGCTTTGCACATAGTAAGTGCTTAATAAATGCCATTATTATTATTATTATTATTATTATCTCTCAGTCGATCTCCCACCTGACTTCCATATCTACCCCCTCCATCTGTACCTCTGACCCTATCCCTTCTCATCTTATAGAAACACTTGAACCCACTCTTCTTCCCTCCCTAAAACTGTCATTTTCAACTGCTCACTTGCTAAATAGCTCCTTGTTCTTCTCCTTCCAACATACTCAGGTTGCCTCTATCCTAAAAAGTCTTCCATGGACCCCACTACATCATCCAGCAATGCCCATCTCCCTCTTACCATGTCTGTCCAAATTCCCTCAAAGGGGGTTTGTATACACCCTCTTCCTCTTTCCCTTAGGTGATTCCTTGACCCTCTCCAATCTTGTTTGCTCTCCCTTCAGTGAAACAGTCAATCAATCAGTGGTATTGATTGAGTGCCTACTGTGTGTACAAAGCACTGCACAAAGTGCTTGGGAGACTAGAGTACAATAGAGTAGGTAAACACGATCTCTGCCCGCGGGGAACTTAGTGAGGGAGACAGACAATAAAATAAATTGAAGAAAGGGGAAGCAGCAGCAATGAGGATATGTACCTAAGTGCAGAGGTGTTGGGGTGGCATGACTATCAAAGTGCTCAAGGGGTACAGACCCAACTGCATAAGCAATACAGAAGGGAGGGTGAGCAGGACAGGGAAATGAGAAGTTCACTCCACTGAGACTGTTCTCTCCAATGTCACCAGTGATCACCTTGCCAAATTTATTGGACTGTACTCCAAGGTAAACCTCCTTAACCTCCTTTTATTCATTCATTCATTCAATCGTATTTATTGAGCGCTTACTGTGTGCAGAGCACTGTACTAAGCGCTTGGGAAGTACAAGTTGGCAACATATAGAGACAGTCCCTACCCAACAGCAGGCTCACAGTCTAGAAGGGGGAGACAGACAACAAAACAAAACATATTAACAAAATAAAATAAATAGAATAAATATGTACAAGTAAAATAAATAGAGTAATAAATACATACAAACATATATACAGGTGCTGTGGGGAGGGGAAGGAGGTAAGGTGGGGGGATGGGGAGGGGGAGGAGGGGGAGATGAAGGAGGGGGTTCAGTCTGGGAAGGCCTCCTGGAGGAGGTGAGCTCTCAGTAGGGCCTTGAAGGGAGGAAGAGAGCTAGCTTGGCGGATGGGCAGAGGGAGGGCATTCCAGGCAGGGGGATGATGTGGGCCAGGGGTCGATGGCGGGACAAGTGAGAATGAGGCACAGTGAGGAGATTAGCGGCAGAGGAGTGGAGGGTGTGGGCTGGGCTGTAGAAGGAGAGAAGGGAGGTGAGGTAGGAGGGGGCAAGGTGATGGAGAGCCTTGAAGCCGAGGGTGAGGAGTTTTTGCCTGATGCGTAGGTTGATTGGTAGCCACCGGAAATTTTTGAGGAGGGGAGAAACATGCCCAGAGCGTTTCTGCACAAAGAAGATCCGGGCAGCGGCATGAAGTATGGATTGAAGTGGGGAGAGACAGGAGGATGGGAGATCAGAGAGGAGGCTGATGCAATAATCCAGTCGAGATAGGATGAGAGATTGAATGAGCAGGGTAGCAATTTGGATGGAGAGGAAAAGGCGGATCTTGGCGATGTTGTGGAGGTGAGACCGGCAGGTTTTGGTGACGGATTGGATGTGAGGGGTGAACGAGAGAGTGGAGTCGAGGATGACACCAAGGTTGCGGGCTTGTGAGATGTGAAGGATGGTAGTGCTGTCAACAGTGATGGGAAAGTCAGGGAGAGGGCAAGGTTTGGGAGGAAAGATAAGGAGTTCAGTCTTGGACATGTTGAGTTTTAGGTGGCAGGCAGACATCCAGATGGAGATGTCCTGAAGGCAGGAGGAGATATGAGCCTGGAGGGAGGGAGAGAGAGCAGGGGCAGAGATGTAGATTTGGGTGTCATCAGCGTAGAGATGATAGTTGAAGCCATGGGAGCGAATGAGTTCACCAAGGGAGTGAGTGTAGATAGAGAACAGAAGGGGACTAAGAACTGACCCTTGAGGAACCCCTACAGTAAGGGGATGGGAGGGGGAGGAGGAGCCCACAAAAGAGACTGAGAATGAACGGCCAGAGAGATAAGAGGAGAACCAGGAGAGGACAGAGTCTGTGAAGCCAAGGTTGGATAGCGTGTTGAGGAGAAGGGGGTGGTCCATGGTGCTCCTTGACTGACCTTGACTGACCTTGACATTGTGGACCACTTCCTTCTACTGGAAACACTCTCTAAACTCACTTTTTCTGGCACATTCATCTCCTGATTCTCCTTGACCCTCTCTGAATAATCCTTCTCAGTCTTTTACTGTTTTATCTTCTGTCTTCCCGACTTCCCAATTGTGCCTCAAGGCTCTGTCCCAGGTCCCCTTCTTTTCTCACTCTACACCAACTTCCTTAAGGAGCTCATTTCCTCCACAGCTCCAACTACCACCTTGAGGTGACTGATTCCCAATCTACCGCTTTGCTCTGACCTCTCTCCTTTTCTTCAATCTCATCCTTCATCCTCTACCACTGGTACCTCCAGCACAATATGTCCAATACTGAACTCCTCACCTTCCCTACCAAATCCTCTTCTCCACCTAGTTTTCCCATCATAGTTGTCAACATCATTATCGTCCCCATATCTCAAGCCCATAACCTTGGCATTATCCCTAACTCTGTTACTCCCTCTCTTTCATCCCCCATATTCAGTCTATCACCAAATCCTGTCCTTTTTTCCCCTATTACTTTTCCAGAATCCGCCCCTTCACGTGGTCCAGACACTTGTCATATCGTGGCTTGACTACTATAATAATGATGGTATTTGTTAAGCACTTACTATATGCCAAACACTGTTCTAAGTGTTATGTCAGCTCCCTTGCTGAACCCCCTGCTTCCAGTCTTATTCCAGTCTTAATAGGCGGAAGTCTACTCTTCTGCCTGGATCATTTTTCTAAAATATAATTCTGCACACATCTCCCTACTCTTCAAAAACTTCAAATGGTTGCTCATTCCTCTACAAATCCATCAATAGATCAGTTGTATTTACTGAGTGCTTACTGTGTAAAGAGAACTGTAAAAATAAAATTTAAAAAATGAATAATGGTATTTTTTAAGCGCTTACTTGTGCCAAGGACTGTTCTAAGCACTGGGGTAGATTCAAGGTTATTAGGTTGGACACAGTCCCTGTCCCACGTGGGCTCACAGTCTTAATCCCATTTTACAGATGAAGTAACTGAGGCACAGAGAAGTAAAGTGACTTGTCCAAGGTCACACAGCAGACAGGTGGTGGAGCCGGGATTAGAAACCATGACCTCTGATTCCCAGGCCTGTGCTCTATCCACTATGGCACTAAATTGTTGGGAAAGTAAGATACAACAGAGTTGGTAGACACATTCCCTGCCCACAAGGAGCATATAGTCTAGAAGGGGAGACAGACATTAATAGAAATAAATTACAGATATGTACAGAAGTGCTGTGGGGCTGAGGGTGGGGTGAATATCAAGTGCCTAAAGGGTACAGATCCAAGTACCTAGGCAAATCAGAAGGGAGAGGGAGTTGGAGAAAAGAGGGCTTAATTAGGGAAGGCTTCTTGGAGCAGATGTGACCTTAATAAGGCTTTGAAGCCAAACTCCTGATCATTGGCTTTAAGTGCTTCAATTAGCTCTCTCTCTTCTACTCATCCACTCTCTTCTTGCACTACAACCCACCCTCACAGGTATCATTTATCTCAAGCCAACTTAAACACTGCCTCATTCTCATCTCTTTTTCCACCTACCCCTTGCTCATGTCTGCCCTCCTACCTGAAACTCCCTCCCCCTTTATATCTGGTAGAACGTCCTCAAAGCCCTCCTGAAATCATAACTCCTCCAGGTTACCCTGATTCCCAAGCACTTAGTACAGTGCTCTGCACCCTGGCTTCACCATAACACTTATGTACATATCTTTATAATCTATTACTTCCTCCTATCTGTAATTTACTTTAGTAATGTCATCAACCCCAAGATTGTAAGATCACATCTATTACACTCGCCCAGACACTTAATACAATACTCTGCACACAGTAGGTGCTCAATAAATATTACTGATTGATTTTCTTTAGTTATTCCCAAACTGTACCTTGCTAATTGTAATAAAAAAACAAACACTATTGCATTATTACCACAATACTTTTATTATCAATCTATTAAACAGAAAAGTTACTTTTCAAGAAAAAAGAGGACTGAAGGATGTTTTAAATACCTAGAGATTGATTATTAAAGCCCTGTTCTTCTACTGTCTTTTCCTCACTTTTATTATTCTTCCCCTCTACTCTGTGGCTCTAGGTCAGGATAATTCATTCATTCATTCAATCATGTTTATTGAGCACTTACTGTATGCAGAACACCGTACTAAGTGCTTAGGAGAATACAGTATACCAATAAACAGACACACTCCCTGATGGGTTAGAAATTTATGTTAATTTTATATTTGGATTTGTATTTCAAGTTAATTGGCACAGGACCAAAGTCTGGAAGAAATTAGATGGAGTTTTGTAAATCAGTGATAAAACAAAATGTAAATTGTAATAGAAAACATGATTCTTGATGCTGATGCTGTGTTTTTTGGATATTGGGGATGCATGTGAAGTTACAGACTAGAGGTATCATGGTTCTACACTGGTAAGTGTGGGAAGGGCTAATGGAACTACTGAGGCTGGAAAACATCTTTTCCCAGGTCATTTAATTTTTTAAAAAAAATTCTATATCTGCAATACTACTGCCAGACTCATTTCTGTAATTAATTAAAGTCCTTTCAGGAAATGAATCATTTTTGCTTTCTGTACATGTTCCTTGAAAAGCTTGCTAGAGTTGGGGAATATTTTTCTTTAGAGGAAAAATGAGGAGTTTGGTTTTAGACATATTAAGCTTAAAGGGTTGGCCAGACATCATTGTCAAGAAGCAGCATGGCTCAGTGGAAAGAGCAAGAGCTTGAGAGCCAGAAGTCCTGGATTCTAATCCCGGCTCTGCCACTTGTCAGCTGTGTGACTTTGGGCAAGTCATTTAACTTCTCGGAGCCTCAGTTACCTCATCTGTAAAATGGGGATGATGACTGTGAGTCCCACGCGGGACAACCTGATCACCTTGTATCCCCCCCAGCACTTAGAACAGTGCTTTGCACATAGTAAGCATTTAACAAATGCCATCATTTTTATTATTATGTCATGTGAGCAAGAGAAAATGTGAGATTGCAGTTGGGGAAAGAGGTCTGGGCAAGCAAGGTAGATTTTGGATTCATCTGGATAGAAGTAGTAACTGAAACCAGAGGAGCCAGTGAGCTTCCTGAAGGAGGGAGTATAAAGTGAGAAGAGTAGGGGATCTAGAACAGAGCCTTAAAGAACACCCACAGCTAAGGGGTGAGAGGCAGAAGAAGATTCAGTGAGAGAGAATGAAAAAGAGCAACTAGAAAAGTAGGAGGATATCAGAAGAGTCTTGTCTTTTTTATGCTGTCAAGTCAACTCCAACCCACAGCAACTCCATGGACACATCTCTTCCAAAATGCCCCACCTCCATCTGCAATCATTCTGGTAGTGTATCCATAGAGCTTTCTTGGTAAAAATACGGAAGTGGTTTACCATTGCCTTCTTCCTTGCAGTAAACTTGAGTCTCCTCCTTCGACTCTCTCCCATGCTGCTGCTGCCTAGCATAAGTGAGTTTTGAATTGTAGCAGATTGCATTCCACTCGCTAGCCACTGCCCAGGCTAGGAATGGAATGGGTTTGCCTCTGCTTGACTCTCCCTCCCATAATCGAGACTGGTAGCATACTGGAAACTCTCCAGGTGTGATCCTGAGAGGGGCTATCAGGAGAGAGTTGTCAGTAAAAACAAGATTAGCTAGCATTTCTAGGAGGGAAAGGAACCCCATGTCCAAGATGACTGAAAAGTAAAGGAGGGTTAGGGTGGAGTATAGACCAATAGATTTGGCAAGGAGAAAGCTCTTGGAGACCTCAGAGAGTGCAGTCTCACAGGAGTGAAGGGGACAGAAGACAGATTGTAGTGGGTCAAAAGGAAGTTGGAAGAGAATGTGGATGCGGTGGGTATAAAACTCATTTAAGAGTTTGAACCATAATGGAATCAAGGAGATGGGGTTATAGTTGGATTCAGAGAAGGCTTTTTTTATATGGGGGAGACTTGAGCATGTTTGAAACCAGAAAGGAAAAGAACCATCAGAGTGAGAGATGGAAGATAGTGGTTAAGGAGGAGAGAAGTTAGCCTATAAATTAACCATTCTCGGTAGCACAATACTTACTATGTGATGTTATATTGGGGAAAGGATGAAGTCTATGGTATAGTAAAGGCAGTTGGCAAATAGCAGCATGGGAGAAATAACTGTGAAAAGCAAAGCTAGGAAATGTGGCAGGAAATTTTCAAGAGTGATAGGTCAGGGCACTGCTGCTCAAAGGGTCATGTTCTTGATTGTGCACAGTTCAAGTTGATAAGCAAAACTTGTTAGGACAAACTCAAAAGTTTGAAGTGAAGGAGAATGCTGAAAGGTCAGAGAATCAACCATCAGATAGTAGTCTCCCCTCTCTAGACTGCAAGATTGTTGTTTACAGGGAACCTGTATATCAACTCTTTTATATTGCACTCTACCAAGCACTCAGTACAGTGATCTGCACACAGTGAGCGCTTAATAAATTTGATTATTTATTGAATACCCATTGAGTTCAGAGGATTGTGATGAACACTGTTGGTGAACATCCATTTGTATTTCACTTGATCCCTTCAGCCTTAGAAGCCAATTTGAACTAGCCCTGAAGATGTAAATCTAATTTTTATGGTGTCAGGGGATGAGAATCAATCAATCAATCAATTGTTTTTATTGACCAATTATTGTGTGCAGAGCACTATACTAAGCACTTGGGAGAGTACTATGTAAGAAGTTTGGAGAACATTCCCTGCCCACAATGAGCTTACAGTCTAGAAGGGGAGACAGACATGAATATGAATAAATGAATTACGTATATGTAGAAAGTGTATGAGGGTTGAGGGAGGGGTGAATCAAGGGTACAAATCCAAGTGGATTTGAAGCAGCATGGCATAGTGGATAGCACATGGGCCTGGGAGTCAGAAGGTCATGGGTTCTAATCCTGACTCCACCACTTGTCTGCTGTGTGCCCTTGGACAAGTCACTTCACTTCTCTGTGCCTTAGTTACCTCATCTGTAAAATGGGGATTGAGACTGTGAGCCCTACGTGGGACAGGGACTGTGTCCAACCCAATTTGCTTGTAACCACCCCAGCGCTTAATACAGTGCCTGGCTCATAGTAGGTGCTTAACAAATACCACAATAATTATTATCATTATTATTATTATTATTGTTATTATTATTAAGTGCAAGGGTGATGGAGAATAAATAGATTATATTTATTGAGCACCTGTTATGTGCGTAGCACTGTACTTAATCTTTGGGAGAGTACAGTAGAATAGAGAAACAGAATGGCATGATCTCTGCTCTCAAGGAGCTTACCATCATATGGGGGAAGTACAATTATTTATAGTTTGGAGGAAGAGAACTACAACTGAGAATGATAAGATAGATAAGTGAATAAAAAGTGCTTAGACTGTAGAGCATGCAAATCAATTTGTACATAAGTGCTACAGTAAAGAGAAAGGGGATGAAAGATTCCTTTTGGTCCAGGTTGAGCCTAGACCAGTCCTTAAAGCTTTTCTACTTCACTAATGACATTATATATGGCTCTGAAGAGTGAAGATGGATTCAGTCTCATCACAGACAAGGAAGAAATCCTAAATAGATAGCAAAAAAAATTTCAATATCCTCTTGAACATGCCTTCCTTCATTGAAGATGGAGCTCTGTAAAACCTACAAAACCTCTTGATATGTGCAGCTATGACACTTGACCCAATTATTGAAGAAGTCCCTTCTGCAGAGCCATGTAAAATGGAAAAGCACTTGGACTTGAGAGCATACCTGCTGAGTGCTTCAAAGGCAAAAGATCAGATTGTGGAAATCATCAAGGTGCCTCACTGCTGGAAAGATACTAACCAAAGGCCTCCTGGATCAGCTACTAAAAATCATCATTGACCAGACACTCCTGGAGTCACGACATGATTTCAAACCACAGTGTTGCAAAGCAAATGTGATCTCTGCTGCATTTCAGATAAAGTAAGCTCCTCCAGTAGACTGGAAGCTCCTTCTGGGCAGTAGCTTGTCTACTCTGTTCTATTGTACTCTCCCAAGCACTTAGTACACTGTTCTGCACACAGTAAGTACTCAATAAATACCATGATTGATTGATTGATTGAGGAGGAGTGCAAGGAACAGCCCCAGGACCTCTACAGAATTTTCATAGACCTTACCAAAGCATTTGATATGATCAGCCAATCTGGTCTCTGGAAACTATTAAGCAAATTTGACTGCCCTTATTAATAATAATTATTATTATAGTAACTGTGGTATTTGTTAAGCCATGTGCCAGGTTCCTATGTGGAATGAACTTTATTAAGCACTGGGATGGATATGAGCATATCAGGTTGGACACAGACCCTATTCCATGTGGGACTCAGAAAAGTGGAGGAGCTGGGATTAGAACTCAGATCCTTCTGACACCCAGGCCCGTGCTCTATCCACTACGCCATTCTGGGACTGCTATTCAGTCCTGTCTGAGTCAATCCCCATAGCCTTTGGAGTAAAGTAGGGAACATGTAGTGGGCCTGGTCCAGTTGAACTTGTTCTTTGCAGCTATGGTGGAGGAGACAACAAGAGACCTGGATGCAGGTCATAGAATACCCCTTTCACACCTCTGGGAAGCTATTCCATGTCAACAGACTCCAAGCATCATCCAAAGTCCTAGAAACAGTCATTCAAGGATTACCGTATACAGATGATTGCCCTAGAGGCCCAAATCCAAATCAGCCCAGCACTGCCGGCAGACCATAAATCTAAACAAAACTGAGGTGATGTATCAGCTTGCACCGGGGAAGCCATAAACACAACCAGACATTTTTATTTACTAAATGCTCTGACAGAATACTGCTTTCTGAGCAGCACATCAACCACTGATGCGATGATAGATAGGGAAATCGAAAGCAGAATCAAGTATGCCAAAACAACCTTTGGGAGACTGTCAGCTAGTCAAAAACGAGGAAGGTAGAAGAAGAAATTAAAGAACATGGCAAAGCAAATCCTCGGACAGCGCTGCAACCCAGCTGAAAACTGGGAGTTGGTTGCTGAGAGCAGACCTGTCTGATGCACTGCCAGAAAGAAGGGGGGTAGCTCTCTTTGAACAAAAGCTTTGTATGGAAAGAGAGTCAGGGAGGGAAAAGAGAAAACAGTGCCAGGTACTGTGTTGACCAGCTCTGTTTTATTGTATACTCCCAAGTACTTGATGCAGTGCTCTGCACACAGTAAGTGCTCAATACCACCCTCCCTCCTCAAATCCAACAGACAATTACTCTCTCCCCCCTTCAAAGCCTTATTGAAGACATATCTCCTCCAAGAGGTTTTCCCAGACTAAGCCTCACCTTTCCTCATCTCCCACTCCATTCTGCATCAGGCTGACTTGCTCCCTTCGTTCTTCCCCCCTCCAAGTTCTTCCCCCCTCCAAGCCCCGCAGCACATATGTACATATCTGTAGTTTTATTTATTTGTATTGATGTTTGTTTCCCCCCACCCCCGACCCCAACAAGACTATAAGCTTGTTGTGGGCAGGGAATGTGTCTGTTTATTGTTGCATCATACTCTCCCAAGTGGTTAGTATAGTGCTCTGCACACTGTAAGGGCTCAGTAAAAATGATAGAATTAATGAATGAATATAATTGATTGATGGATTGATTGATACTAACATTAAATACAGCACAATGAAATACAATCTTTTTGCGTGCCCTTTGCAGCCAGAGTTATGGATCCCACTTTTGATCTTTCATTCACATACGCACCCATAGATGAACTTTACCATCAATGGTGTCTGAATAAAAAGGACAACTATATATACAATGGAGAGATAATACAGGTGTTATATTTCTGTTATTGCTTATGTTACATTTCCAGTGTTAAATAGTCACTAAGTTAGTCCTAACCACATTTCAGTGAGAGAGGCAAGGAATAGACTATCATCAAACTCACTAGCAATTTTAAAACTTTCCATTTGAAGATTGAAGTATTTAAGTGCCATATCAATCAATCAATCCTACTTATTGATTGCTTGCTGTGAGTGAAGCACTGTACTAAGTGCTTGAGAGTGTATAATATAACACTGAAACGGACACATTCACACCACATGTCTGCTCTGTGACCTTGGGCAAGTCACTTAGCTTCTCTGGACCTCAATAACCTCATCTATAAAATGGGGATTAAGAGTGTGGGCCCTGTTTGGGAGAGGGACTGTTTCTAATCTGATTAACTTGTACCTACCCCAGCACTTAGATTAGTTCTTTGCACATAGTAAGCACTTAACAAGTACAATTATTATTATTATTATTATTATTATTATTATTGTTATTATTATTACTATTCCCTGCCCACAATGAGTTTACATTCTAGAGGAGAAGACAGGCATTAATATAAATAAATAAATTACAGATATGTATATAAGTGTTGTGAGGCTGGGAGGGAGAATGAATAAAGGAAGCAAGTCAGGGTGATACAGAAGAGAGTGGAAGAAAAGGAAAAGAGGGCTTAGTCAGAGATGGATTCTTGGAAGAGATGTGCCTTCAATAAGGAGGAGAGAAGTAATTCAACGAGGAGAAGAGAAGGAGGGGAAAGTAATGGTCTGTCGGATATGAAGAAGGAGGGTGTTCCAGGCCAGGCAGGATAGACGAGATGATCGAGGTACAGTGAGTAGGTTGGCATTAGAAGGGCGAAATGTGAGGGCTGGATTGTAGTAGGAGAGCAGCCAGATGAGGTAGGAGGCTGAAAGGTGATTGAGTGATCTATAGCCAATGGTAAGGATTTTCTGTTAGATGCAGAGGTGGATGAGCAACCACTGGAGGTTCTTGAGAAGTGGGGAAAAATGGACTGAATGTTTTTGTAGAAAAATGATCCAGGCAGGAGAGGAGGTATGGACTGGAGTGGGGAGAGACAGGAGGCAAAGAGATCAGCAAGGAAGCTGATCAAGGAGGGATAGGATAAATGCTTGGATTAACATGGTAGCATTTGAATGGAGAGGAAAGGGTAGATTTTAGCAATGATGTTATCTACTGGAGAACAGTAGATAACATCACTTCACTCAATCACAATCAATCAATCAGTAGTATTCATTGAATGCCTAACTGTGTGTGGAGCACTAAGCACTTGAAAGTGTACAAAGAATTAGTACATGTGAACCCTGCCTTCAATAAATTTGCAATCTAGCATAAGCTTCCTCTCTGCAACCTTCCTACTAGTTCTGGGTCCAGGGGTAAAGTCGCTGGGTAGTTTTCAAACTTTTTCTCCTAGAGAACCTCAGTGATCTTTCTTAATGTTCTCTCCAGCCTCTCAGTAGCCAACTGCTGATTTCTGGTGGCCCTGTGTCATGGGAAGCTGGGCAAACTTGATGTAATGAGAGCAGCCTCTGAACTCAGTAAAGGATGATTGAGAGGCAAAGGGAGTTTTATTTTTAAAATGAGACGCTTGAACTGTTTTACCTGTTATTACTGCTATTTTTTTTTTTTTTGCTTTGAGAGCCAAATGCTCATGTTTTATGTACTAAATATAAGATTAGCTATGGGATCTTCTTATCCAACTCACAATTTAAATTCAACCAACAGATAAGAGTCACATGCTCAAGGGAAAGAAGGAAGTAAATGTGATTCTTAATATGAAGTACAGTCAGCTCTGCTAAAACACGTGTTCTCATTAGACAATTTGAATACAATTTGATGGAAGAATTAGGGGATGTTCTTTCCACAACAAGAGTCTGTTCTAATATAACATGATCCACAAGTTGGTGTAAATAGATAAGGTGTAGGAGGAAATGCTTGTGTGCATTCGTGAGGTGTTTGTTGATCAAGCGAGATGCTCTCTCTAGAAGTCCCAGCATCTGCCCAAGTCTTGTTGACTCATACTTACCTTGTACTTCTTTAGGATTTTGTAATTTTACAGTACTCAATAAAGTAAATTTACAATGTAAATCATCATCGTCATCATCAATGGTATTTATTGAGCACTTACTGTGTGCAGAGCACTATACTAAGCAATTGGGAGAGTACTATACAACAGAGTTGGTAGACACATTCCCTGCCCACAGCAAACTTACAGTTGAGAGGAGACAGACCATAATACAAATCAATAATTTATAATACATAATTTATAGATATGTACATATGTGATGGGGTAAATAGAGGAAAACAGCAGTGCAAAGGGGGTTAAGTGTTCTGTTAGGAGAGGACATAATAATACAAGAACTTATATTGAAAAATGTCAGTCATGGTGGTGTTTTCATACCCTCTACTCCCTAACCTATTAATTCCCATTGTATCAGTGGTTACAATAATGAAATTTTCCCATATCAACAGGTTCTTCAATAACACAACCCTTGTGCCGTAGAAGAACTGGTTGTATACAATTTCTATATTTGAAGTAGGAAATTATAAATGTATCCTAAAGGTAAAATTCAGTAAACCAGTAATTCAGCAGAACTCCCAGTTCTTTCTTATTTTGAATCAATTTTCCCAATTTCCAGGTAACCTTACTTTCCCACCAATAATATTCACTGAGTACCCACCACACACAATGCTTCCTTCCCAATCACTAGCTGAGTTTTTGACTGTTGAAATATGCCATGAGCAAATGGAGAAGTGAAAAAGCCCCTCAGAGTTCACAGGTAGGTATGAATTTAGCCCCTCAAATCTTTTAAGCCCCCTTTAATATCAGCCATAAAACCACTGAACTGTGCTAACT
Source organism: Tachyglossus aculeatus (assembly GCF_015852505.1). Classification (NCBI taxonomy): domain Eukaryota; kingdom Metazoa; phylum Chordata; class Mammalia; order Monotremata; family Tachyglossidae; genus Tachyglossus; species Tachyglossus aculeatus. Next base: position 63,458,879 of record NC_052101.1, on the reverse strand, counting down.
GAAGAGAGTCTAAGTCATTTCCAAATGATGTTTTCCTAAAGTTCATCTTTGTTTTCAATTAGTGACCTTGAATCATAAATGCCAGAGTATGAAGTAAGCTTCTCAAATATGTGAAGTGTATGTTGGCACCCTATTGTGAAAAACACCATAGTGCTTTCACTATGTCCAGTACAGTAGAAAAATTTCATACTAGACCCAAAGACAGAAATTATTTACTTATTTTTTGAGAACCACAATTAGGATATACTTCTTGATATCCTCTCAGTTTGAACCCTGCATGTTAATTTCAAATATAACTTATAATTCCTTGATATCCTCTTGATATCCTCTCAGTTTTCCCCCTGCTTGTTTGCTTCAAATATAGCTTATAATAATTCATTTTAATGTCTACCACACCAATGCAGTTGATTTTTCTCTTCATTAACAATGAGATGCCATTCACCCCACTAGTTTACAAGAAATATTGAGCTCTAAAACGTCAGGTTTCAGAAAGAAATTAATCAGAATCCATCTGTTTCCTTCTCATTCTGGAAGCTTTCATTACAACTAAATCAGGGATTATTGGATTCTTAGATCTTTTTCTACCACAGTTTGTTTGGTTTAGAAACTGAATGATTAAAGCTGCTTACCTTAAGTAAGACGGTTTCCAATCTTCCTTCTTTCAAGGAAGAAAATGATGAAAATAAGGTGATCTTTAAACAGGCATTTCTGAGACTTGAAATTGCATCAGAGACATGATACATGATAGCAATCAATGACCATTTATTTTAATGTGATATTTCTTATCTTTACAAATTTCCATTTCTCCACAAACACCACTCTCAATACTCAGCAAGATATATGAAATGGAGTGTATTTAATGTTTTTCTAACCTAGCTTATCTGCTCCTATTTAATTGTAAATCCATATGGTATATATAATAAAGTGAGAACTGGATATAAAGATTACCTCTTTGATACAACTCTCCATACCGACTAACATTTATTCTAATGTGGCACAGAGAATGATTGTTTTCAGAAGAATGGAAATAATGGGAAAATCTATTTGAACCTACAATAAAAGCCTAAGCTTAGTGTGGGATTCAAGAAATTTAAACAATTAGAAGAGATTATTGCAGAATAATTCTCAGTTTACCTTTGAGATAAAAAAGGTGTGAATGTAATTAACCAGCCTCTTTTATCCCACTTCACTATTATTTTTTCTTGTTTTGTGGTTTATTTTTAGAGTTACTTTTCCTTGCAAAACAAGGCTTCACCCAGCACTTCTTTTTTCCCCCCAAGTGAAAAAATGACTGAATTCCAAATGAACAAAATAAGCATTAACATTTGGTTCCTGAGGGGACTAATCCTATTTGAAACCTATACACAGTAAGGGCCTCTTAACAATATAAAAAAAGAAATGATCTTGATGGTAGAGAGGATGGCGTCATGCACAAAGCATCATATTAGAAATACAATGATTCCCTAGGACTGAAAGTAAAATCCTGGCAGACAACACTGCCTTTCATCTTCTGAAATGGATAAATTGAATACCACATAGCTAACTCTAGGAAGGAGTGCTGGATGAGATTAAAAAGAAGTTTCCAACTTCTCTACATAGACATTAAAAGTTCAATTATAGCAAGCCTAGAAATCATCCTGATGTACTTGACATTTTTTCATCCTTTCCTGTAATGCTTACTATAAGGAACTGTCTAACCTAGAGGTAATTGCCCTTTGAGTGTGCCACATACACTGTTTGTGATGGTTTAAGAATCATTCAGGATGAAAGACACATTATAAACTATCACTATTAAAAGCTTTGACTGGGACTTATGCAATATGCCCATGAGCAATGTGCCCATACAAACAAGCAGACCACAAAAATCATCAAGTGTGTGGACAGGATGAATGTGGAATTATTGTGCACCAATCAATCAATCAATCGGTCAATTGTATTTATTGAGCACTTATTCTGTGCAGAACACTGTACTAAGTGCTTGGGAGAATACAATATAACAGAGTTGGTCGACATATTCCCTGCCCACAACGAGCTTGAAGTCTAGAAAGGGAGATGCTCATTAACACAAATAAGTCACAGATATGTACATAAGTGCTGTGGGGCTGATGGAGGGGTGAATAAAGGTTACAAAACCCAGTGCAAGGGCAACCCAGATCTCCCAAGACCAAGTTGAGAGGACACCCACTGAAGCCTGTAAGTGGTAGAGTCCAAACAAGCAAAAGGAAAAGCTTCACATAGCCGATGGTGTGCACGCAAAATATGTTCCCACAGGAAGGTGTCTGGCAAAAATATCAAGAGGTTCAAAATAGGTTTGAATACATTCATGGGCAAGAAATCCAAAAAGAAATTTTAGAGGGGAAAATTTGGGAAGCGAAAGAGAGAAGTTAGACATTTTAGAAGGTCCCAGAATAGTTTGAGAACTTAGACTGTGGGCTCCATGTGGGACGGGAACCATGTTCGACCTGCTTATCTTTTATCTACCCTAGTACTTAGTACAGTGCTTAGCACACAGTAAACACTTAACAAGAACCATAACAATAAGAGATTTGTGAATAACAGGTCCATGATGAGTTTATTAGAGGGAATAGTTAGAGATGTTAGATGGCACAACTCTAGCCAGCAGGATGGCTGTCAAGGAGGGCAGCCATTGGTGCCTTTGTCAGAGACAATACTCTGGGCTAGAAGGACCACTGGCCTGACCTCCTCATGGCACTGCCTCTGATTGAATCCAGTTCTAATGATTAATGCTGTGCTTACCTTCCGGGAGCCATGAAAATAAGAGTAGAGAATGGTGTTGTCCACCCTGTAATACAATAAATAATAAAAGTTAGCTTAGCAAAAGTTGGGTTCTTTTGAGGCTGGTATTCAGGTTGCAATTTCATTGTTTCTTGCATAGTTTGATAAATAATACCTACCCAGGGGATCTGACATTGATGATATTTCCCAGAATGCCTACTAGACGGGCTTCTAGTTTGGAGAAGGCAGATGGAAGTCCTCAAGTAGAAAATGATTTTAGTGTCTTCCTACAATATCTAAAATAGATATAATAAACTACCTCTGGATATGGATCCAACATGTAAAGTGTGCTATAGTATAGATCTCAGCATTTGTGGAATGATTTTTAAAGCCATTGCTGTCCATTTTTGCACATTAAATCCCACAAAGAGATTTATTTACAGCATTAAATCATTTCTTTGCTGGCTGGCTACATTTTTAACTATTAAAATATTCATCACACACTCTAAGAGTTTAATGGCAAGTGTTTTATGACCTTTTAAATGATGGCATCTTTAAAATAAAAAACCTTCAAATGCAGATGTCAGTCTTAGAAAGGGCCTAAAAACCCCCCACAAAATAGTCTGCATGTAAAATTTCAAGTCAACAGGAACAGGATCAATCCCTGAAAAATGCAATCAGAGATGAGCTCATTAAAAGGAGACATATTTATGAGAGCATTAGGTGAAAATGTTTTTTTGAACCCAAATTATGTTTGCTGATGTGGAAAAGCTAAATACATGGGCCTACATATTTCCCTGTTTGCCTTTAGAGATTGCAAGCATATGTGCGATTCATTGCAGCAACTCCTGTTAATAAAAGTATAGTCATTGTGAAAGGCCACTAAGTTTACATTAAGGGACTGCAATTACATTTGAACTCTCTATCCACCCTTTTCTTTCAAAGGATACCGGGATGAAAAAGAGCTGGATTGCTTTAATTTAAATTATATTCCTTAATTCAATTACATTGAAGAAAACTGAAACCAGATAACCAGATTGCTGAGCAGATGATGCTAATTTAGTAATTCAATTTTCCAAATACATGATTTAACAAATTTAGTAAGGTGAAGTTAACCAAAGCCAGAATTAACTGATAGAAGGTTGTTTAAATGTGAATCCAGTTCTGGTCCTTGTTTGGGTCTTCATGAATCTACTTAACTTTCCATATATCAATTTTCTTCGGCTAATGGAAATAATAGTAACCATCTACCTCAAGGATGAGAAAATCACTCAAGCAGAGGTGTGAAGATTACTGTCTATCTGCCGTATTTCCTCCAGTAGTGGGACAAGCCCTTGCCACAAGAAATCACGCACTCAGGAATAGGGTCAGCCCAAAGCAGCTACTTTGTGTTTGTGTGTGTCTATTTTGTGATTGTGCCTTTTGTGGATTGTCTTACCTATTTATTTGAGTATATTTTAGCTTATATGACATTTCATGGCAGTAACCATTTCTCTTGACCCAGTGATGACTATGTTTTTATTGTCATTATTTTTATTATGTATCCTTTTAGAGATTCTGGGCAGAAATAATACTATTCAGAATTTTTTACTGATGAAAAAACTGAAGTTCAGGGATATAAAGTCATCTCAAGCCAGATAAATCCAGATAAAACAGGAAGAAGGTTAATACATTCTCTAGTAAATTTTCTAGCCAGGTAGACAGACAATCCAGGTTAGCTAAGACAAAAGGTCAAAATTCACCACGAAACTGCTCAACCCTTCACAGTCTTTTGCTCTGTAAATGTGTGCAGAGAGACTCACTAGGATTTGCCAAACTCCCATACTAATAATACTACTACTAATAATAATGGCATTCATTAAGCACTTACTATGTGCAAACCACTGTTCTAAGTGCTGGGAAGGTTACAAGGTGATCAGGTTGACCCACAGGGGGCTTACAGTCTTAATCCCCATTTTATAGATGAGGTAACTGAGGCACAGAGAAGTTAAGTGACTTGCCCAAAGTCACACAGCTGACAAGTGGCGGAGCCAGGATTTGAACCTATGACCTCTGACTCCAAAGCCTGGGCTCTTTCCACTGAGCCACGCTGCTTCTCTACTACTTCATGAAACTAAATAGAACTTTAACAAGGTTTTGTGCAACTCTCCTTTGTCACATTTTTCTCCCATTTCGCCTTCTCCCTCTATATCTCCTTCATCCTCTCCCTCTCCCTCCAATCCCTTTCTTAGGGAGCAATCAGGTAAGACTTCAGTCATCCAGTCCACATGATGCCAATTCCACCCCACTGAATATCTACCATTAAAAGTCAAGCATCAACAAAAAAAAACAATTTCCCAGACCAATAAAAATTTACAATTTCAATCTAAGTGCCAGGAGCATAACTTCCACAGGAAAGCTTGGCCACCAATTGTTTTAACTAACTATTAAAATACTGTCTCTATCATCCATGTTTGAACATGGTGACAGGAACAAACTACAGACTTGAAAATAAACATTTTCTCTTTGTCTCCATTGATCCCCCACACCCCCACTAGGCAGTTGAATATACACTGGGTGATATACACTGGGCAGGGAGGGCCAGGGGGTTTCCCCTCCAACATTGGAGTGCTGAGACCCAATGTGGCAAGGTAAAGAAGCCACAGTAGCTTGAGGCTTTCTTAACTTTTAGAATGTTGGGAAACACTATCATATTTCCAATGTTTAATAATGTCATTCTTGCAATAGAGCCATGAATACTGGCAAAGCACCAGATCTAATTATATATCTACCTAGATCGATCAGCCTGGAAGGCATGGTGTTTAGATGTCTTCTTTTAACACATGGTAACCTAAGAAAATGCCAGAGGATTCCTAAGTAATACTAATATTACTATCTGAAAAAGAAAGGTGAAAAAGTGAATGTAGAAGCTATCATGGAATGTCACTGCTCTCCACTGCCAGAAAGATTCTATCCAAAGTCAACCCAGATCATCTTCAAAAGCCAACAGTTTTATTTTCAGGATAGACGTTACCCATTTTTGTATTTTTAAAACATACTAATCCATGATCAATCAGCTTCTACATTTATAATCTAAATGATTCTAAATGATAAAAAGGGCCAGTTCAGAGTTAGATTAGAAGGTAGTGCTTAAGTGTTTGAGGTAGAGAAAAATCTTGGTACATAAAGATAGTAATTACCACAAAGATAAATATAAGTCTGTATTTCATAAAATTCTAGGACAAAGACTTATATGACTGGGTGCTGAGGCAGTACAATTTGAGAAATAGTTCAATACTAACATGTCATTTTTCTGAGAAGTGAAGCTTTTGGGACATAAGGGATTTTACTTTTTTTTCATTGTTCACAGAGAGAATAACATTCTGAACTGACACCTTTGCAAGCGGCTAACATCAAACACTGTTTTGCATCTGATCAATAGAACACAGTTTACATCAAATAACCAGAAAGAGCCATTTTCATGAAATTCTGGCCTTTCTCCTGGATTTCTGACTTCAAAAGGATGCATGAAGATGATTAAGCAGATAATAATTGATTTATTACCTAACATTAAGAAATGTTTTCTCTGAAGTAATAATTATTATAAAGTCTCATCATTTTCCTAGATAATAGCATCAGCAACCAAGGGCAGTCAAAGAGGTTGGAAGTTCTTCTTGTCTTAAGGAGAGAATTTTTTAATGAAATATTTTAATATTTGGCAGTAGGTTCATTCTGAAGTTCTCTACTTTCAAATAGTCAGTGAACAATTAAGGGAATTTTGAGAATAAATTAGGAGAGTTGTTATTTTTTAAAATGCCTTCTAAACTGTCCATTGGTGTAGCAAGTACTCATTACTAACATAAATAAAAAGAAAAAAAAATCCCCAAAAACAAAGTGGCTGCTTTCCTCCCAAAAAATAAAATCATCATCAATTTCAGTTTGAAAATCAGGACTGCCTAACATGCTTTGTGCCATGTTCAGACAGATGTCTGCCAATGCGCATGCCTGGTCAACATTTCCCATTTGACTGGAAATCAAAGTAAATTAAGCAAGCCTCTGGGGAGCAGAGGAGGAAAAAGGTCTATAAATCTAGGAAGAGGGAAAACACAGCTGTGTTGAGATTCATGGCAAGATTGCAAAAGAGAAAGTATATATCCAATAAGAGAAAGTCATTCTCACATGAAGATGCATTCAACTCAAAGTAGCCTTCCAACAGAAATGGTCAAGACCTCATTGCTGTACTAAATATCTAAGTGTCATATTTTAATCAACAGCTATCACATCTTAAAAGGCATAAGTAAAATGAAAATAATTGGAAAACCTGGTTGAGAAGTTAGTTTCATTCTTTAGATAATAGTGGGAGAAGTCAAAGTGTGCCTTCTTAAACCTCAAATCCATTTGGATGGCCTCTACTCCATCCTGATCCCCCTAAACCTTTCTGTGGCCTTGGATACTGCAGACCATGCCCTTCTCCTGGAAACATTATCCAACCTTGGCATCACTGACATTGTCATCTCCTGGTCCTCCTGCCTCTCTGATCACTCTTACTCGGACTCTTTCACCAACTCCTCCTCTGACTCCCACTCTCTAACTGTGGAGGTCCCTCAAGTTTCAGTTCTGGGTCCCCCTCTTTTCTCCATCTGCACGCATTCCCTTGGAGAACTCATTTGCTTCCACAGCTTCAAATATCATTGCTATATGGATGACTCCCATATCTACTTCCCCAGCCCCTATCACTCTCCTTCTCTGCAGCCTCACATTTCCTCCTATCTTCAGGACATCTCTACCTGAATCTCCCACCGATACCTCAAACTCAACATAAACAAAACCCAACTCCTCATCACCCTACCCAACCCTTCTCCTTTCCCCTACTTTCCTATCATTGTTGACGATCCTCCCTGTCTCATGAGCCCGTAACTTTGGCATTATCCTTGACTCATCTCTCTATTTCAGCCCTCATATTTTCAATAACCAAATCATATCAGTTCATACATTCATTCAGTCGTATTGAGTGCTCACTGTGTACAAGGTACTGTACTAAGGGCTTGGAAAGTATAAATCAGTAATATACAGAGACAGTCCCTACCCAATAATGGGCTCACAGTCTAGAAGGGGGAGACAGACAACAAAACAAAACAAGTAGACAGGTGTCAATACCATCAGAATAAATAGAATTATAGCTATAAACACATCATTAATAAAATAGAGTAATAAATATGTACAAATATACACAAGTGCTGAGGGGAGGGGAAGGGGTTAGGACAGAGAGAAGGAGGGGTGTGATGGAAAGGGGAGGAGGAGGAGAGGAAAACGTTGATGACGGGACAGGCAAGAACGAAGCACAGTGAGAAGGTTACCGGCAGAGGAGTGGAGGGTGCGGGCTGGGCTGTAGAAGGAGAGAAGGGAGGTAAGGTAGGAGGGGGCAAGGTGATGGAGAGCCTTGAAGCCGAGAGTGAGGAGTTTTTGTTTGATTCTAAGGTTGATAGGCAACCACTGGAGATTTTTGAAGGGGGGGGGGTGGCGGTGACATGACCAGAGCATTTCTGTACTGAGATAATCCGGGCAGCAGAGTGAAGTATAAACTGAAGCGGGGAGAGACAGGATGGGAGATCAGAAAGAGGCTGATGCAGTAATCCAGTCGGGATAGGATGAGAGATTGAACCAACAAGGTAGCGGTTGGATGGAGAGGAAAGGGCAGATCTTGGTGATGTTGTGGAGGTGATACTGGCAGGTTTTGGTGATGGATTGGATGTGTGGGGTGAATGAGAAAGCGGAGTCAAAGGTGACACCAAGGCTGCGGGTTTGTGAGACAGGAAGGATGATAGTGCCATCAACCGTGATGGGGAAGTCAGGGAAAGTACAGGGTTTCTATTATCAAAAAATCTCTAGAACCTGCCTCTTCCTCCCAGTCCCTACCTCTTGTCTCTCTGCACTCCAGTCCACACTTCACTCTGCTGCTTGGATCATTTTTCTTAAAAAAAATCACTCTGCGCATGCCTCCCCACTCATGGTCTAGTGGGGATCAGGATGGAGTAGAGGCCATCCAAATGGATTTGAGGTTTAAGAAGGCACACTTTGACTTCTCCCACTATTATCTAAAGAATGAAACTAACTTCTCAACCAGGTTTTCCAATTATTTTCATTTTATTTATGCCTTTTAAGATGTGATAGCTGTTGATTAAAATAATCCATCTCCACATCAAGCAGAGACTCCAGCCATTAGCTTTAAGGTACTTAATCTGCTCTACCCTCCTTACCTATCCTCACTCTTCTCCCACTATGACCCAGCTGGAACACTTGGCTCTAACACCAACTACTCTCCGTGCTTTGATCTCATCTCTCCCACTGTCAACTTGTTGCTCACACCCTCCCACCTGCCTGGAACTCATGAGAAGCTGCATGGTCTAGTGGAAAGAGCATGGGCCTCGGTGTCAGAGGACCTGGGTTCTAATCCTGGATCCACCACTTGTCTGCTTTGTGACCTGGGACAAATCACTTCACTTCTCTGTGCTTCAGTTACCTCATCTGTAAAATGAGGATTAAAACTGTGAGCCCATGTGGGACATGGACTGTGTCCAACCTGATATTCCAACTTGTACTTCCCAAGCTCTTAGTACGGTGCTCTGCACACAGCAAGCGCTCAATAAATACGATTGAATGAATGAATGAATAATCTTGTATTTACTCCAATGCTTAGAAAAGTGTCTGGCACATAGTAAGAACTTAACATATATTATTAAAAAAAACTCTCCTCCTTCATATCTGACAAGCTTCCACTTTCCCAATCTTCAAAGCACTACTAAAATCACATCTCTATCAGGAAGCCTTCTCTGACTAATTTCTCACCTCCCCACTCTATTTTCCCTCCCTTCTGTGTTAACCTCTGCACTAGAATTCATTGTGGGCAGGGCATGTGTCTGTTTATTGTTATATTGTACTCTCCCAGGCACTTAGAATAGTGCTCTGGACATGGTAAGCACTTAATAAATATGATTGAAGTGAATGACTGAATGTACCTATATTCTGTTGCTTTCCCACTTATAATTTATTTTAATGTCAGTCTCCCCTGCTAGACTGTAAGTTCCTTGAGTCAGGGATCATGTCTACCTCTCTATTCTATTCTCCCAAAACTCTTAGTATAGATCTCTGCACACAGGAAGCACTCAGTGACCATTGATTGACTGCTTGACATAAAAACACTTGAGACAAGCCACTTAAAAATATTCTTTTACAATTTTGCATGTTTTCATATTAGCAGGATGATTTTACCTAAACATTAATAATGATTTTCCTTGTTTATCTCCAATCCTCTCCTCCTCCTGTTCACTGTCATTACACTGTTTTAGATGCTTCTAAAATTCAGGGCAAACAAAATATGACTATATAGCCAATTTGACAGAGATAAAATGTGAAGTGTAAAGAATAATTCATTATACTATCAAGAGTTTGGCATGGCAATTGGAGAAAAAACTATGTTGAGCTGTCAGTTGAAAGGCACATATTTTTTCATTGACTGACATGCCAAATTCTTGATAGGGTAATGAATTATTCCCTATGATGTCACTGGAGTGCACAACCTCTCAATCTCCTTGGACTGCATCTGATCTGTGATGAATTGCAGGCTGTGTCTTCAGAGTTTGTGAGATAGGACATTTGGTGTTCTTGATCAACAAAACAACATGGCCTAGTGGAAAGTGCATAGGCCTGGGAATCAGAGAACCTGGGTACTTACCCCAGGTCTGCCACTTGTCTGCTGGTCACTTCACTTCACCCGGCCCACGTCATCCCCTAGGGCTGGAATGCCCTCCCTCTGCCCATCCGCCAAGCTAGCTCTCTTCCTCCCTTCAACGCCCTACTGAGAGCTCACCTCCTCCAGAAGGCCTTCCCAGACTGAGCCCCTTCCTTTCTCTCCCCCTCGTCCCCCTCTCCATCCCCCCATCTTACCTCCTTCCCTTCCCCACAGCACCTGTATATATGTATTTATGTTTGTACATATTCATTACTCTATTTATTTATTTTACTTGTGCATATCTATTCTATTTATTTTATTTTGTTAGTATGTTTGGTTTTGTTCTCTGTCTCCCCCTTTTAGACTGTGAGCCCACTGTTGGGTAGGGACTGTCTCTATATGTTGCCAATTTGTACTTCCCAAGAGCTTAGTACAGTGCTCTGCACACAGTAAGTGCTCAATAAATATGATTGATTGATTGATTGATTCTCTGTACCTCAGTTACCTCACCAGCAAAATGGGGATTCAATACCCAAGGCTACAGTGTCAGGCCCAAATTGCAGTGTGCCAGGCAGCCATTTGGCAACATCTGTTCTGTTGGCTCCCACAGAGAGCCAATTTGGCTCTGGGCAGAGCACGGGGGCTGCTCCGAGGTAGGGACGGGGAAAAGTTGCCCCTTTGCTCCAGCTGCTCCCGCTCTTTCAGCTGGCAAGAAGCAGCACGTTGTAGAGAAAGAGCATGTCATACTGGATAGAGCACAGGCCTGGGAGTCAGAAGGTCATGGGTTCTGATCCTGGTTCAGCCACTTGTCGGCTAGGTGACCTTGGGCAAGTCATTTCACTTCTCTGGGCCTCAGTTACCCCATCTGTAAAATGGGGATTGAGACTGTGAGCCCCACCTGAGACAAGGACTCTGTCCGACCCGATTTTCTGGCATCCACCCCAGCACTTAGTACAGTGACTGGCACTAGTAAAAGCTTAACAAATACCATGATAATAATGATAATAATAATAACTCTTCGGTCCTGCACACAAAGCTGTCGGATTCACCTCCACCACATGGGGCTGCAGGGTGAACCAGAGGTCTTGTCACCATTATGGTTTTAAATACCTGGCTTCATCCCTCTCCAATGCCACCCTAACACACATACACTGCATAACACCCAATCTTATCAGAAAGTCTAGGCATTTAATAATTCCTTGGCCCTATCCCCCCATCCTGGTGTGAGTCAAGTTTTACTTTCATCTCTGCTCAGGAGATAACAAAAGGTTGAACCAGTGAGGTGGCCTTTGTGTGAAAAGGAAAAGGTGGATTCATGAAATATGGTGGAGAAAGCCATCTTGCCCCATTTGGTCTCCATACCCAAACTACCTTCCCTTGACATACAAATAGACATCCTCAACACCACCTTCTCCACTGAATTCAACTCCATTGTTCCCCTGTCCCTCTCCCGATCTCATATCCCTAACTTGCAAGCCTGGAACACCTCCACAGTATGCTTCCTCTGTTCCTGTGCCCAAGCTGTGGAGTGCTGTTGGAGGAAATCCGGACATGTCTCTGACCTAGTCCATCTTAAATTCATTCTTATCTGCTTCAATTCAGCCTTCTCCACTGCCTGACAACAATACTTCTTCTTCCTAACCCGCTCCCATAACCACTGTCCCCTCCAGCTGTTCCAGACATTTAACTCCCTCCTCAAATCTCCTGTTCCCCTGTCCCCACCATCTCATTCCCCTGATGAACTGGCCACATACTTCAACAAAATTGAAACCATCAGGCATGATCTTCCTAAAATCTCCCCTGCTTTTCTCCAATCCCCCCTTCCTCCACCCTCTTCAACTCTCCCTATATTCATCTTCAGCTGTTCACTTTCCAATGGCTTCTTCCCCCCGCTTTGAAACATGCTTAAATACATACCCCTTTTCCAAACTGCCCCCCTTGACCCCTCAGCTCCTTGCAGTTAATAATAATTATTATTATGGCACTTGTTAAGTGCTTTCTATGTGCCAAGCACTGTTCTAAGTGCCTTGGAAAATATAAGTTAATCAGGTTGGACACAGTCCCTGTCCCACCCGGGGCTCACAGTTTCAATCCCCATTTTACAGATCAGGTAACTGAGGCACAGAGAAGCTTAGTGACTTGCCCAAGGTCACACAGCAGACAAGTGGCAAAGCTGGGATTAGAACTCATGACCTTCTGACTCCCAGGCTTATGCTCTATCCACTACGCCATACTGCTTCACCCCACCTCCCTGTTTTCTATTTGTATTTGTTAAGCACTTACTGTGTGTAAGCACTGTACTAAGCACTGGGGTAGGTACAAGATAATCAGGTCTCAAGTGTGGCTCACAGTCTAAGTAGGAGGGAGAACAGATATTAAATCCCCATTTTTGCCGATGAGGGAACTGACACAGAGAAGGGAAATCACTTGCCCAAGGACACCCAGAAGACAAGTGGCAGGCTTGGGATAAGAACCCAGGTCCTCTGACTCCCATGTCTGTGCTCTTCCCACTAGGCCACACTGCTGCTCTGCTCTCTGCTTTGTCCTCCTACCATTCCTCTCCAAACGCCTTGAGGGAGTTGTTTACACCCACTGTTTCCACTTCCACTCCTCCAATTCTCTCCTTGATCCCCTCCAATCTGGTTTCCACCATGGCCTAATGGTAAGAGCATGAGATTGGGAGTCAGAGGTCATGGATTCTAATCCCAGCTCTGCCACTTGTCTGCTGTGTGACCTTGGGCAAGTCACTTAACTTCTCTGTGCCTCAGTTAACTCATCTGTAAAATGGGGATTGAGACTGTGAGCCCCACATGGGACAACCTGATTACCTTGTATTTACCCCAGCGCTTAGAACAGTGCTTGACACACAGTAAGTGCTTAACAAATACCATCACCCCCTTCACTCCACAGAAACAGCCCTCTCTAAGGTAACCAATGACCTTCTTCTTGCCAAATCTGATAGCCTCTACTCCATCCTAATCCACCTCGATCTCTCAGTTGCCTTTAACACTAAGGACCACCCTTTCTTGAAACTTTATCCAACCTTGGCTTCACTGACATTGTCCTCTCCTGTTTCTCCTCTTCTTTTTCCTCCTTAGCCTCTTTTGCGGGCTCCTCCTCTGCCTCCCACCCTCTGACAATGGTGATCCCTCAAGGCTCAGTCTGGGTCCCCTTCTACACCCACTCTCTTGGAGAACTCATTCACTCCCATGGCTTCAACTACCATCTCTATGCAGATGATTCCAAATTTCCAACTCCAGCCTGGACTTTTCACTTTCTCTGCAGTTTCACATTTCCACCTGCCTTCAGGGCATCTTTACCTGGAGGTATCTTTACCTGGATATCCTGCTGACACCTCAAACTGAAGATCTCCCAAACAGAACTCCTTCTCTTCCCACACAAATCCTGTAGACAATACCACTACCCTCCCTATCTCACAAGACAGTAACCTTGGAATTGTCCCCAATTCTTCTCTCATTCAATCCACATATTCAATCTGTCACCAATCTGCTAAAATCCTCCCTTTTCTTTCCATCCAAATGTCTAGTATGCTAATCCAAGCACTTATCCTATCCCACTTTGACTACTGCATCTGCCTCCATGGTGACTGCCCTGCTTCTTATCTCTCCCCCCTCAGCACTTAATCACCTCGCCCCTCAATCAATCAATCAATCAATCAGTCATATTTATTGAGCGCTTACTGTGTGCAGAGCACTGTACTAAGCGCTTGGGAAGTACAAGCTGGCAACATATAGAGACAGTCCCTACCCAACAGTGGGCTCACAGTCTAGAAGGGGGAGACAGAGAACAAAACCAAACATACTAACAAAATAAAATAAATAGAATAGATAGGTACAAGTAAAATAAATAAATAGAGTAATAATAAATAAATAGAGTAATAATAAATAGAGTAATAATAAATAAATAGAGTAATACCTCCTACCTTACCTCTCTGATCTCCTACTACAGTCCAGCCTGCACATTTTGCTCCTCTAGCATCAGCTTATTCACTGTGCCTCGATCTCGACTATCTTGCTACTGACCCCTTTCCCCACACCCTTACTCTAGTCTGGAATTCCCTCCCCCTCCATATATGCCAGTCCACCACTCTCCCCACTTTCAAACCATCATTAAGGTCACATCTCCTCCAAGAGGCCTTCCCCGATTAAGCCCCCATTTTCCCAACTCCCTTTCCCTTCTAGGTTGTGTATGCACTAGGATATGTGACCTTTGGACATTTGATATTCACCATGCCCTCAGCCCCATAGCACTTATGTTCATATCTATAAATTATATATGAGAAATTATTTACTTACAATAACATCTGTCCCTCCCTCTAGACTGTAAGCTTATTGTGGGCAGTGAACGTGTCTGCCACCTCTGTCACGTTGTACTCTCCCAAGTGCTTAGTACAGTGTTCTGCACACAGTAAGTGCTGAATACTGCTGATGAAGAAAAAACTGGCAGGAAATAGTGGTAAACTGAATATAAGAATTCAAAGACAGTGAGGGGTCAAGAATGACACCCGTGTTGTGGGTTTCTGGTCCAAGAAAGATGGTGGTACCATTGACTGTGATGGAAAAGCTAAGAGAAGTGGTGTGTTTAAGAGGAAAGACAAGAGGTTTGGTTTTAACCACACTGACTGTGAGATAGACACTTGTGGCCTGGTGGATAGAGCACAGGCCTGGGAGTCAGAGGACCTGGGTTCTAATCCCAGCTCTGCCACTTGTCTGCTATGTGATTGTGGGCAATTTCCCTGTGCCTCAGCTTCCTCAGCTGTAAAAAGGGGATTAAATCCTCCTCCCTCTGGTTTAGTCTGTGAGCCCCAGGTGGGACAGGAACTTTGTCCAAAATGTTTATCTTGCATCTACCCCAGTGCTTAACAAGTACCATAAAAATTTGTCCTGTAGGCATCTGTAGAGCAAGTGAGAGATAATGAAATTATATAATAACTGTGGTATTTGTTAAATGCTTACTGGGTGCCAAACACTGCACTAAGCCCTGGGGTTAGATACAAGGTAATCTGGTTGGACACAGTCCCTGACCCACAATAGGGATCACAGTCTAAGTAGGAGAGGATAGGATTTAAGCTGTATTTTACAGATGAGGAAACTGGGGCACAGAGAAGATAAGTGATTTGCTCAAGGTCACATAGCCTGCAAGTGGTGGATCGGGATTAGAACCCAGGTCCTCTGACTCACAGGCCTGTGCTCACTAGGCTGTGTAGCTTCTCTGAGAGGTAGACTGGAACCTGGAGTCCTCTAAGCCCAAAACATGGGCAAAAAGTAATCCTACAGCAATGTTATGGTAAGATAAACTCTTTTACTTTTAAAGATAGTCAAATATTAAACAAAACTACAATATTAAAAGCTAGACAGTAAACTCCTTGTGTGTAGAGAATGTGTCTACCAACTCTGTTGCAATGTACTCTCCGAAGTGCTTAGCACAATGTGCTGCCCCCAGTAAGTGATCAATAAATACCACTGATTGACTGATTAATGGAACTCATAAATTGAGACTGTTTTCATTTCTCATTCCCACCTTATGACTCTCTGGGGCAAATCAATTTAGCACAATCACTGAGGAAAGAGAAGATGGGATCAGGCTCCCATGTGAAGCATGGATACACACCTAACAACCCATAGCTATCTTTTTGAGAAAATGTTGAGCCATGGTACAAAAGAAATTTAACATTTCCTTCACAATAGCTTCCTTCCAAACTGTACCATCTGTAAGCTTAATTCCTAGATGACTGGACACACTTGCAAGCGAAAAATGTTTTATCAGATTTTTCATTTTCTCTGTCCCCGTGTGTACAAAAAACATTTGGAATGTGTTATACTGTTGAGATCAAATATTGTTCATGTATTACTATATGGATAAAATATAGCCCAATCATCTTCCAGTTTGTCAAAGTAAGGGTGCTGCAATTTTACAAGGTACTTGATATAGAGTATTAGTCTTATTTACTAGTGTTCCTATCCATCTATGCCATTAAGAGTGGCTGAAAAACTGGTGTAACCAACAGTCCTTCCTACACTGTGTGTATTTGAAACTGGTCTCTCCATTTGCAGCTGTAGCTTCCATTTTGAAACTATCACCTTTCAACTCACTGGCTGCCTATACTGTCTTTGTTCAAAATGAGTGTCTTCATTTCTGGTTTCTGCACAGCAGGAAGGTCTATAAAGAAATGGATGTCTTTCTGGTTTTTCATATCCTCTCCCAAATACTTACTGTTTGCACAAATCAGGGAAAGGCTTAACATTTTTCTTTTAAATTGTTTTTATTTGAATGGCAAAAGCAAGAATATTCAGTAAAAAACCCCAACTATATTATGTAACATTTGTATAATTCTACCTAAAATGCCTGTATGTCCATGGAATACTGCGATACCCAGAATCCCTCGCTTTGTTGTAATATCCAGGATCCCTCGCTTTGTTATAATACCTAGAATTCCTTGCTCTGCTTTCTGTTCATGCGCCGTATATTTCTAACTGTGCCACACTTATGTAGGCCTTAGCTAAGCCTTTGGCAAGCGGCCACCTCTGTCTGGTTCTGTATAAAAGCCCGCCCCACACCTGTTGCGGTGCAGATGCTCCACGGATGTCCCATGGAAGGGGGCTGTCCTTGCACCAGGACCTCGACCGGCAGCTGAGAGATTAAAGGTGATATGAACCCCATTGCAAAGGCTCCTCTCTCTTTCTTTGGTCTCGCCGAATCCAGAATGAATCTGCTTGGAGCTAGCTCCTGCATTACACTTGGCATATTCAGCAGGATTCACCGCAGATCGAAGGCATGGAGTGGAGCAGGGGTGCTGGGGTGGTTATCCCCCGGTGGCCACCGATGAGTACGTGGTTTACGGTGGCCATGGTATTAGATTCCTGGGCGCCCCCCCCAGGAATGGAGCCATATAGGCGGAACCCCCAAGGACTTAGAAGGAGCCCTGTTGAAGCTAGGGGAGTCCTTAGAGAAAAAGGGGGAACGAGCGGCAGCAGCTATTGTGGGTTGGTTATTTTTAGCCGCCTTGCATAAGACTGCTGATAAGGCCCTCCAAACAGAGGCGTGGCTTCGTGAACTTAAGGAAGAATTGCAACGGGAACAGAACAGGCGTACGGCATGGGAAAAGACCCATGACTCGTTAAAAGCAGAGGTTTGTTTGTCGGGGTCGGGGGTTGGATGGCCTTAGTGCGCCCCCGGATGAAGCCTCAGAAGAGGGAGGCTTTGAGGTGGTAGACGGGAAGGATTCCCCAGGTCTCCTGTTTCAAGCCAGGCCTGTGGTACTACAAAAAGTAAAAACCCAGCAGCCTCGGGTGCCGCAAGACCAGATGCAACCCTCTCCCCAGGTGGTGGAACACTCCACATTTCGCCCTTACACACAGGTGGAATTAGTGGATTTGGGTTCAAGATTTAGGCAAAAATCCTCGGAATCCCTGGCGGCATGGTTGCTGAGGCTGTGGGATGTAGGAGTGGATGGAGTCCTGCTTTCTGGCACGGAGATGGGGCGTTTAGCTTCTATTACCACCCATCCTGCCCTCAGACAGCACTTGCAAAATGCGCACCAAACACAAGGGAATCACTCCCTATTGGAGTGGATTATGGCAGCAGCTGGTAATGCGTGGCCGAATCAAGGGGATTTACCATTTACTCAGAGCCGCTGGCAGTCATACGCGGAGTTACAGCAAATTCTGCAGGAGTTGGGTATGCAAAATGCTGTGTGCAGTATCACCACTCATGGCCCAAATGATGAGCGTTTTACGGCAGGGATGAGGGATCATATCCTGCAGTCTGCCCCGGACCAGTATTTTGGCCCTTTGGTAGCTATATTGGCCCCGTATAAGGGCAACTGATAAATACTGTAACGTGGACGATAGCTGATTTGGGCGAGGAAGAGGCGGTACGTAAAAGGAAGGGAATGCGCGCTACGGTCAAACGGCGATCCCTTAAAGGCCCCGTAAAGGTCTCCCACGCACAGATGTGGGTGGATCTCATTAAGGCTGGGATGGATAAGGAAAAGTTAAACGGGAAGTCCAACAGAATTCTTTTAGAATTATGGCAGCAATTGAAACCGGAGCAACATTTTCGACCATCGTGATAGAGACGACAGGGCAGAGAAGCCCCTAGGAAACCGACGCGCGTCCGTATAGTCGCTTTCCAAGATTTCCTCTTGCCACCAGAGATGCCAGTAGAGGCGGGAGCAGCGGGTACTGACACATGGCAACTACGGTTTGACTGAGGGGAGGGCCGAGAAACCCACCTTGCAGACTCGGGCGGGGACCGGAGGCCTCATGTTGAGTTCGCAATATATTGGTCCTCTAATAATATGCAACATGCTTTAGCCTTAGTAGATACAGGAGCAGAGTGCTCTTTAATACACGGTAACCCAGAGTGGTTTCCAGGGCCCCCAGCCATGATAGATGGGTATGGCGGTAAAGCAATAAGGGTCAAATGTGTACAATTGCCCCTGGGAATAGGACGGTTACCCCCAAAGGAGTATACCCTATGTATATCCCCTATTCCCGAATATATATTGGGGATTGATATACTACAAGGTCTGTTTTTGCATACCACAGCTGGGGAGTTCCGACTCCGAGTGCGTGTGGTGAAAGCAATTGAACGTGGGTATGCCCTGCACCCCCCAGTGGAGCTTCCAGTGCCCAGACGGGTGGTATCAACTAAACAGTATCGTTTGCCTGGGGGACAACAGGAGATAACAGATACTATCAGGGAATTAGAAAAGGTGGGCATAGTACGAACTGCCCAAAGTCCCTATAACTCCCCAGTCTGGCCAGTACAAAAACCGTATGGTACTTGGCGTATGATGGTTGATTACCGTGAATTGAATAAGGTGACTCCTCCTTTGCATGCTGCCGTACCATCTATCTCGGATTTGATGGACAAACTGAGTCATGAATTGGGCACATACCATTATGTTTTGGATTTGGCTAATGCGTTTTTCTCTGTTGATATTGCCGCCGATCATCAGGATCAGTTTGCATTTACGTGGGAGGGGCGGCAATGGACATTTACCATCCTCCCGCAGGGCTTTATTCACAGCCCGACAATCTGTCACGGATTGGTAGCGCAAGATCTTACCTTATGGTCTGTCCCCCAGAATGTTAGGTTATATCATTATATCGATGATATGTTGTTAACTTCTGACTCTCTTTCAGATCTGGAAGCTGCTGCTCTGGCTCTGTTAGAGCATTTGTGGGGGAGAGGATGGGCGGGAAACATGGATAAGGTCCAAGGACCTGGCCTCTCAGTCAAATTCTTGGGGGTTGTTTGGTCGGGTAAGACAAAGATAATACCAGAGGCCGTGATAGATAAGGTGCAGGCTTTCCCCATTTCCAGGCTTGTGAGCCATCTGCAGGAATTCCTAGGGCTCTTGGGGTATTGGAGAGTATTTATTCCTCATTTAGCCCAGACGATAAAACCCCTATATCATCTAGTGAGGAAAGGAAGTCCCTGGGATTGGGGTGAAAACCAGCAGTCTGTCTTTGCTGCAGTGAAACAGGCAGTAAAAAATGGTTCAGGCTGTCAATGTTTTGGACACAGCACAGCCGTGTGAGCTGGATGTCCACGTAACCGAAGATGGATTCGGGTGGGGGCTATGGCAACACGCCGAACCGGTTCGCCACCCGATTGAATTTTGGTCACAATTGTGGAAGGGAACTGAATGTCTTTGTGGATTGGGCCCACACTGTTGCAGAGGTGGCTAATAGGTCAGCATTTTGGGTTTGTTCTGACCTCCCAACCAGCGCTTCAGACGGTCTACTGTGGAGAATTGTTGCCGCCAACTGCACAACATGGGAGTGGCTATGAAGCTTGACCTCTCAGGATGAGACACCGCTGTGGAACCAAACTCGGCGAGCGATAGGTGATCTTCTCTACTGACGGTTGAACTGGTCGCGTGAACGATGGGATGGACCCCTGAACCGTTGTGTGAGACTATACAAGTGCTTTAACGATGAGGTAGCCCATATATGCAAAGTGGTCCTGCAGAACCGTATGGCTCTGGACCTTCTTACAGCTGCGCAGGGTGGGGTGTGTGCTTTTTTCCACACTGAATGTTGTATATATATTCCTGATGCCTATCATAACCTATCCCGTGCTTTAACTGCTTTAAGGAAAGAAATGTAGCAAATCACTGCACTATCCTATGACCCTGTAGGTAATTGGTGGCAGTCGCTAACTTTCGAGTGGCATACTGCCATCCTTACGGTACTTGGCTTAGCGCTGGGACTCCTGGTATGTTGTTGTAGCCTTTATTGTTACTGCAGTATCTGGATGCAATGTTCCAGTTTCCTCGCCAAGGGATCTATGCGGAAGATAATTGTGTAGATTGTGAGGCGAGGATACTGGAGGGGTGGAGTGTATGTCCACGGAATACTGCAATACCCAGAACCCCTCTCTTTGTTGTGATATCCAGGATCCCTCGCTTTGTTATGATACCTAGAATTCCTTGCTCTGCTTTCTGCTCATGTGCCGTATACTTCTAACTGCGCCACACTTATGTAGGCCTTAGATAAGCCTTTGGCAAGCGGCCAACTCTGTCTGGTTCTGTATAAAAGCCCGCCCCACACCTGTTGCGGGGCGGATGTTCCACAGATGTCCTGTGGAAGGGGGCTGTCCTTGCACCAGGACCTCGACCGGCTGCCACGAGATTAAAGGTGATATGAACCCCATTGCAAAGGCTCCTCTCTCTTCAGTCTCGCCGAATCCAGAATGAATCTGCTTGGAGCTAAGCTCCTGCGTTACAGTGCCATACTAAAATTTCATCAGTTTTTCTCATACTGTACGTTTATCCAAGAGGTATTGTTGGGACATTTACAATGCTCCATAGACCTGTGGCTTTCAATTTGATAAAGCCAGATAAATCAAATAGCATCCTTATAAATTCAGTGTGAAATGGCTCCCAATTCCTGGGTGACTTGCATATCTAAAGTATTTCATGTAAATTCTCTCCCTCTGAAAGTTGCCAGAAATATTTTTGGATTAGTACTCATCTAAAAAATTTTCATCCAGAATATTTACATTTTCCTCCCAATCGTTGTGTCCTTCCTGTGAATCACATCAAGTAGTTTTAAAGAAAATTCTCTTGGCCTCCTCCTTTCATTGCACCATGTACATATGCAAATCTCAAACCAAAGAGTAAAATTAGTTACATAATTGACTGTCTATGAAGAACTCACTGGGTTCCAAGAAACACTGAAAAACATGTTAGGGATTAAAGTTGATGGTTTATTGATCCCAAAATATCACACCTGACATTCCTTCCACTACAAAAGCTTTTCACAATAGAGCCGCAGGTGCCAGTTTTTTATTTCTAGTGTGAGGGTGAAAAGGACGCAAGGCTTTTATGGGGAAAGCAAGATGGAGTTGGGCCGTCTCAGGCAGACTTCAAAGAGATTGCTGGCCATAAAGATGTAATCTGGGGCCTTTTCAACCCTGCTCAAAAGAGCTCAGGTGTTTGCTTGAGATTTGCAGGAAGTAAATCTGGGAGTCCAGCCCAAAACACTGGAGGTGAAAGCAATAGCTTTGCCCTCACAGCTGAAAACTCATGGCCCCCACGGAGTTAGCATGTATGTATTCGGTTTATACATAATCGGGAAATCGTTGGTTTTTTTCCAAACCAACGTAACCTTCTCATAAGATGATCTGGAAAGTGTATATAGAATTCAGGTGTTTGTAGCCTCTATGAAATTCTACACCTTAATCTGAAAACTGTCCATATCAATTTTTCCTGCCATCCCTACAGAAACAGGGGTTTTATTGTGTTGTACTCAAATGGTGCTTTGAATTTACAGTTTGCTTCAGCACACCGTGTTAGCTGAGGTTTTTAATAGGGTTTGACTGCCACCTGGTGTTAGAAACTCGGCAGTGCTTGCTTCTGGCACCGGATCATAGAAGAAATAACTTGCGGTGGTTTCTAACAGGAATTATCCAACACCTTTCAACCTCACCAGTTTAGTTTCAGAGCATTTTAAAAAATTAAGCTACTATAATGTATGGGTAACAGCCCAGAGAAGGAACTACCTTTTAAAGCAGCTCTTTTTATGGACATAATTCATGGGGAAAATCATTCAGGCAGCTATTTGCCAATTCATTCATTCAAGCAATCGTATTTCAATCAATCAATCGTATTTATTGAGCGCTTACTGTGTGCAGAGCACTGTACTAAGCGCTTGGGAAATACAAGTTGGCAACATGCAGAGACAGTCCCTACCCAACAGTGGGCTTATCATTCATTCAATCGTATTTATTGAGTGCTTACTATGTGCAGAGCACTGTACTAAGCGCTTCCAAGAAATACCCTGAACCTACTTCTATAGAGTGAGGTGAAAGCACAATTACCTTCTGGCTGTCAGGAACAGCAGACATGAAAGTCAAAGTCTCCTCTAATTGCTACAAATGAAGCGTCAGCATGACCATTTTGGGTTTTGTTTTGTTTCTTTGCTTTTTATTCTTTTTTTCTTGTATTTGTTAAGTGCTTACTATGTGCCAGGCATTGAACTAAGCGCCGGGTCAGATACGAGCTACTCGGGTTGGCCCCAGTCCATGTCTCACATTGGGCTCACAGTAGTTAATTCCCATTTTACAGATGAGGTAACTGAGGCACAGAGAACTTAAGTAACTTGCCTAAGGTCGCACAGCAGAAAAGTGGTGGAGCCAGGATTAGAACCCATGCTTCCCCAAAGCATTGCTTGCAACTTGCTTGCCATCTTCCTAGTCCACCATTAAGCCCTTTGTCCAAGTCCTGGTCATCCCACATATTCACTGTATTAAGCAACCAGGACTACTAATTGGTCATGAAAGATGTAACAGGTCTGACACGCAGTACTTCAGACAGAAAACGTAGAAAGGCAAGCACAGAGATTTGGCATCTATGAATTGCCAAGTACAGAGATGACATGATTGATTCGGGCTTGGTAAAACTTGGCAGTGAGCCCGTTGTTGGGTAGGGACCGTCTCTATATGTTGCTCACTTGTACTTCCCAAGTGCTTAGTACAGTGCTCTGCACACAGTAAACACTCAATGAATATGATTGAATAAATGAATCTACTAGCCACTGATTGCAACCACCATGTTACTGGTCTCTCAGTATCCAGCCTTTCCCCAGTCCAAACAACTGAAAACACTCAATACATCTTCAGTCAAAGCTGTTATTCATGCTCTCTGATCTAACTTCATCCCCTAGACTGTAAACTCGTTGTGGGCAGGGAACGTGTCTATCAACTGTCACGTTGTGTTCTCCCAAGCGCTTAATACAGTGCTCTGCACACACAGTAAGCACTCAAGAGTCAGCATGGCCTTGTGGAAAGAGCGGGGGCCTGGGAGTCAGAGGACATGGGTTCTAATCCCAGCTCTGCCACGTCTGCTGTGTGACTTTGAGCAAGTCACTTCTTGTCCCTCAATTCCCTCATCTGTAAAATGGGGATTAAGACTGTGAGCCCCTGTGGGACAGAGACTGTTTTAAACCTGATTATCTTGTATCTAACCCAGTGCTTGGTGCATAGTAAACACTTAATACAATTTATTTTTGTTTGTTTTTAATAAATACGATTGATCCCATCACAACCCTGCACACTTCCCTGCCTTCAGACCAATCATTCAAGATTTCATTCCGAATTAATAAGAATCTATAGATACCAAAAACATCCAATGTGAAACAACTGAACTTCCTTATTCAAAAAGAAATCCTTGAATAATCAGAACATTGCTGAATTCCAAAAAAATCATTGTCAAAATAAAAAGTCAAGGTTTGAGCAGCCACTCCCTGCCCCCTGCCTCCCCACACAGCTAACTGGGACTGTCTCTATTGCTATATTGTACTTTTCAAGTGCTTAATACAGTGCTTTGCACACAGTAAGCACTCAATAAATATGATTGAATGAATGAATGAATGAATGAATTAACCTGTCTGTAAAACTGATAGGGTCCCTGCAAAGGCAACCAGCACTGTTCCAAAAGAGAGACGTCTCCAAGTCAACCTCAGTAGAATGAGCTTGCAAAGGGAATTTTTGTTTAAATGACATTCCTGTTTGAACCCCACACCCCTCTGAGAAAAATCTCCCCTTGCCCTGAGGTTGCCTATGCTCAGCACAATGGCCTCCCTTGCCAATATATGGATTGCAGAGAAAATAGTCGGATGCTGCCTGAATTTCCAGATTCCTCAGTTCTCTCTGGCCAACCTGGGGGCAGTTAAAGGGTTCAGGACGGGTTGCATAGCTCCCGAGTTTGGAGTATTATCTTCCAATTGGGAAATGATGGGCTAATCAATCAGTCAAGGTATTTATTGAGCACTTACTATGTGCAGGGCAGTATACTAAGCACTTGGAAGCATACGAAACAGAATTAAGCAGACATGTTCCTTGCCTATAAAGAGCTTACGGTCTAGAGGCCAATGAAATCCATTGTCAACCATCAACAAATGTTGCTATCACATTTCAATAATTGGTTTAAGAAGCTCTTGATATATTGGCAGTTTCACATCAAATCTTGGCTGTGTCCATGCTTAACCATTTGATACTGCATTTGAGACTATATGTAATAAAACTCTCCCTATCTTAAATCACATCTCAAAACCTTCTTTCTCCAGCAAGTTTTTCTTGTATCATATTGTCTAAACTATCTGCATAATTCATGACTCATTCATTCTTTTTCAAGTTAGTCAGTCAATCAATCATATTTATTGAGCACTTACTGTGTGCAGAGCACTGTACTAAGTCCTTGGGAGAGTACAATATAACAGAGTTGGTAGCCACATTCCCTGCCCACCATGATCTTATGGTCTATACAGTGCTCTGCACATAGTAAGTGCTCAATAAATATGATTGATCAATTTTTAATATTTATTCAGACTGGATATTTGTCTTTTTTGCCTTTCCTATTTGGAATTATAAACTTTTTGATGGCAGGACCATGTCTCATTCAACATGCATTATAGACATTTATGTATCCTCACAGATCTCACAAATACTTGATTGTTGGCTGACAAGATTAAACCTATAGATTGTTGTCCTTGACTTCTATATTGGTTTTGTGTTTTTATAATTTCATCCTTCCTTTTGTGTCTGTCACCTGTTCCCTCTCCCTTCCCTTCTTCTTAGATTGTGAGGCCTTTGAGAGCCAGGAACCATGTCTAATTTTCACACATGTATTTTTCCCAGCACTAAGTAAATGCTGTACTCTATGCAAAGTGTAAAATGAATATTACTACTTCTCAACTTTAAACAGGTAACTTTCACCCTCCAGTCAATGAAAAATTGGGCTAAAGTTTTAGAATATTTTATTACAAATATTTTATCTAACTCCCCTAATTATAGTTATTCATTATTTAGCTATTCATTTCTCTCCAGTACACATTAGTACTGATTTGACAGAGGAACAAAAATGGATAGGTTTTATTGCTCCAAAATGCTTCATTTGAAACGTAATGTGTTAATGGTTTGGAAAAAATGTCAGGTTCAACTCTTCTCTATTCTCACTTTCCAGGGAGTTGTTTAAATATATTCATCAGGTTAAGCCAGCCCCGATTCTTTTATCCTTCTGCATATGATCTCTTTTACATCTATTTAATAATTTTTCTCACTCCTCCCAAGATCCCCTTCAGTTTCCTCACATATTTCACTTGCGGGGACAAAAATTGAACACAGTACAGTCAGTTCTGCTATAAAATGGAGGGTTGTGAACCCCCAAACCTCATATTCATGAAACTTCCCGATGTAGTATTCAATGCTGTATCTGACACCATACACCTCAATCTACTAATGGGATCTATTGAGCACCTACTGAGTGCTAAGAACAGTGCAAGGCATATAGTAATTGCTTAACAAATGCCATTATTATTATTATTACTAAGCACATAGGAGAGTACAATCAAAGCAAGAAACACATTCCTTGGCCTCAAGTAGTTTTCATTCAATTGGGAGAGACAGAGAGACAAAAAATTATTTACAAATAGTGGGAACAGAAGAAAGTAAAGGGACATTACAAGAAATAGTACAAATATATAGTAATAATATAAGCACTTATTATATGCCAAGCACTATATTAAGCACTGGGGTAGATACAAGTTAATCAGCCTAGATGCAGTCCAAGGGAGAGGGAAAACAGTTATCAAGTTTCCATTTTACAGATGAGGCTACTGTACATAATTCTGGGAATGTGAATTAAATACATATAAATCATAAGCCAATCAATCAATAGTACTTATTGAGTGCTTACTGTGTGCAGAGCACTGTACTAAGCACTTGTAAGAGGACAATACAACAGAGTTGGTAGGTGCAATCCCTGCCCACAGCTTACAGTCTATAGCGGGCTACAGACATTCAGAGCCTGACTGGGCTTTGAACTTCATGGCTGTAGGCGATGTTGGAAAGATACCACTTGAATTAAGTGGGGAAAAATTCTAGTACATCAAATTCCTGATAGCACATGTTCACAGTCTTTTTGTTTGAGCAACTGTTAGCATACTGCCCCAGAACGAAGGGGTTTTGTACTATATATTTGTACAACATAACAGAGTTGGTAACACACATTCCCTACCCACAACGAGCTTACAGATAGAGGGGGAAGCAGATATTAACATAAATAAATCACAGATGTGTATGTAAGTGTTGTGGGGCTGAGGGAGGGGTGAATATAGGGTGCAAATCCAAGTGCAAGGGCGATGCAGAAGGGAGTGGAAAAGGAAATGAGAACGAGTGAGAGGTCAAGAGCAAGATACAATTAGAGGTGAGTTCGGGAGGAGTAAGCAAAAACTCCTCACTCTTGGCTTCAAGGCTCTCCATCACCTCGCCCCCTCCTACATCACCTCCCTTCTCTCCTTCTACAGCCCAGCCCGTACGCTCCACGCTCCACTCCTCTTGCCACTAACCTCCTCACTGGGCCTTTTTCTCGCCTGTCCCGCCGTCGACCCCCGGCCCACATCCTTCCCCTGGCCTGGAATGCCCTCCCTCCACACATCCGCCAAGCTAGCTCTCTTCCTCCCTTCAAAGCCCTACTGAGAGCTCACCTCCTCCAGGAGGCCTTCCCAGATGGAGCCCCCCCTTTTTCTTCTCCTCCTCCTCCCTCCTACCGCCCCCTCCCCTCTGCCCTATCCCCTTCCCCTCCCCACAGTGCTTGTATATATTTGTACATATTTACTACTCTTTTATTAATGATGTGTATATAGCTATAATTCTATTTGTTCTGACAATTTTGACACCTTTCTGCTTGTTTTGTTATCTGTCTCCCCCTTCTAGACTGTGAGCCCATTGTTGGGTAGGGACTGTATATGTTGCCGATTTGTACTTCCTAAGCACTTAGTACAGTGCTCTGCACACAGTATGCGCTCAATAAATACGATTGAATGAATGAATGAGTAAAGAGTGCAAGCTGGAGAGTAGGGTGTGAAGAGAGCTAGTATATGCTATGGAGAAAGCTGATGGAAACCTTGAAGTCAATGGTAAGGAGTTTCTACTTGATATGGAAGGAAATGGGAGGTTTTGAGGGGTGGAGAGATGTGTGCCAAGAAGATAAATCAAAAAGGTGAGACAAGCTGGGGGCAGGGAGACCAGTGAGGAGGTTGATACAGTAGTCTATCTATGATCATCATCATCAATGGTATTTATTGAGTGCTTACTATGTTCAGAGTACTATACTCAGCTCTTGGAAGAGTTCAATACAACAGAGCTCCCTGCCCACGGTGAGCTTACAGTCTGTGACAAGAGCCCAAACCAGCATGGGAGCTATTTGACTGAAGAGGAAGGGTGGATCTAGATAATGTTGTGAAGACCCAATAGCTGCAGATGTAGGAGTGAAAACAAAACAAACAAAAAACATTTCTTTCAACACTACATCACGTTTTATCCAAAAGGCAAAATGGAAACAGAAGTGACTGACCTCTAAGATGAGTCTGACCCATGTAGTGTTTTTCAGGCCTTGTGTAAAAGCTCTGCAATAGCTTGGACATTTGAGGCCTGGGATTGTTCACCCTATTTTAGTCAAAATTGTGCCTAATCTGGCCCTGCCTCTGAACTGCAGTGTTTGAGAGACAAAATGGAGTGGAAATGGCCCAGGGTCACTTTGGAGGCAATCCTTCCAGACATGTGTAGTTGTCCCTTCAGGCTGTCATGGACCCAGCAGTTAAGGGGATTTACTGCTCACTCACAGCATTGCCCCAGGTCATCATCATCATCATCATCAATTGTATTTATTGAGCGCTTACTGTGTGCAGAGCACTGTACTAAGTGCTTGGGAAGTACAAGTTGGCAACATATAGAGACAGTCCCCACTTCTAGTTCATCCCCAAATGGGCTAGGGAGCACCCGAACCCCAGCACTGCAGCTCTCCAAAGCAAAATGGAAGGGATACAAGGGGTTGGGAACTGACTAAAGCTGGTCCAAGCTTGATTGGGTTGGACTTGGGCAGCTCCAACCTGACTCAATGACCTTTGAACACCAAAGGCCCACAGGTCACGTCCAACCAAGGCAGAGCTCTACTTTACATATTCCTTTACTTTCAAATCTAGGATCACCTCCAAAAAGAAGCTTACATTTCCTACAGCTGTAGCCATTTTATTAACAGAAGAGCACAGGCTTGGGAGTCAGAGAACCTGGGTTCTAATTCTAGCTCTGCCACTTGTCAGTTACGTCATCTACAAAATGGGAATTAAGACTGTGAGCCCCATGTAGGACAGGGACTGTGTCCAACCTTGTATCTACCCCAGCACTTAGAACAGTGCTTGGCATATAGTAAGCACTAAACAAATACCATAATTATTATTATTACCACAAAAAAATCATAACGGGATAAGAGAAATGAAACATTTTAAATACAGTGAAATATTACTTTAACAATTAAAGCAATTTAAATAGTACAGAAACAGCATGGCCTAGTGGAAAAAGCCCCAACCTGGGAGTCAGAGGACCTGGGTTCTAATCCCAGCTCTTCCACTTTGCTGTATGACTTGGGGCAAGTCACTTATCTTCTCTATGCCTCAGTTTTCTCATCTGCAAAATGAGGATTAAATCCTACTCCCTTCTACTTAGACTGCAAGACCCATATAGGACAGGGACTGTGCCCAACCTGAATATCTTGTATCTACCCCAGTGCTTAGAAACAGTGCTTAGCACATAATAATTTTTTAACAAATATCAAAACAAAAACCATAAAAAATAAAAGAATGTTTTAATAAGAAATGGCTAAGAAACAGGGAAGAAGCCAGATGATATAGGTAGGTTAGATGCTTTGCTTTCATTCTTTCAGGATACCCTGGAAATGTGGAAACTGATATACATTCATTCAATCACATTCATTGAGCGCTTACTGTGTGCAGAGCACTGTACTAAGCACTTGGAAAGTACAATTTGGCAACAGAGACAATCCCTACCCAACAACAGTCTCACACTCTGAGTGTATTTGTAAATAAAGATAACAGTTAGAGAGAAGGTCCCTTAGTGAATTCCTGACCTGGAAGAAATGCTATCCTTTGATTAGTTTTAAAAACCATAGTTTAATCAGGGAATTGAGATAATTCAGAATCCTTTAATAACAATTCCATCGTTTGAATAAAATGCAAAAAGATTTACTTCAATACCACATTAAAAATGTACATCAAGATGAGTACAGTCCATTCACAACATTAACTGGTGCACTTCAAGAGCTTGATTAATAAAAGAATAATTCATACTTTAAAAATCTGCTGAAAATGGCATAACACATCAGCTCAAATAAAAATTTACCACATTAATAGTGTCTTTTTACATGGTATCTTCCTGGTCATATAAAATTTACTTCTATCTTAAAAAGTGTCTGTGCAAATTGCAACCATTAAATAGTTTTCTCTCAATTCTCATTTTCTGAAAATGAGTGCTTGTTTTACAGGATCACATGCTCTTAAAAACTTTTTTTAAAATGAGGTAAGACTACAAATACAGAAACTTTTTTTTAAGATTTAGAATTTTAAAAATCAAGTTCAAACTGATTCAAACTGCATCTGCATTAAAATTGTTTTAATTTTTTTTCAGGTAAATACTCCTCCTGGTAATTTATTAATATTCTACACTAAGAACAGTAGTGATATTTTTAAAAAGTGTAACCAATATGTTGAGAGTCTTATCAATTTAAAGTTGTAGCAGAACTACATGAAAGATACTGATAAAAAATAGTTCAGCTTTGACAATACAGTTACGATAATAAATAAGCTCAACCCCTAGCAATGTGTTTATGACCCTTAAAAAACAACACCTTCTTTGTAGTTGGGCAACACTGGAACTAGAAAATACATACATACATACACACATACATGTAAAAAGTATCTGTAGTCAGGACACTAAAGGATTTATATGCTGTAATGCACTCAGTATAGTGCTCAGCACACAGTAGGCATTCAAATACTGTTGATATTAATTCTAAATGTTTTCTCATTTTGCCATAAAATGGATTATCTATTACTGGCCACAGAATTGAGCGTCATAAATTGGTTAAAACCACTTTTATAAACTTGTCCTCTAAACTTAAAGCTCATTGTGGACAGGGAATGTGTCTGTTTACTGCTATATTGTACTCTCCCTATCGCTTAGTACAGTGCTCTGCACACAGTAAGCGCTCAATAAATACGATTAAATGAATGACTGAAGTGTTATAGTTGAAGTTACACTTTTTCAATTCAATTACACTGCTGACTTCTTTTTAGCCTTGTTGGCCCAGTGCAAAGAGCATTACTCTTAGGAATCAGAAGACTGGGGGTCTGCCATAAGTTTTCCGACTGAAGAATCAATCAGTCAACAATCAATTACAGACACAATATTGACAGCCCCAGATTCTGGAAGTATGTTTTGGCAAATATAAGGACTCAGTTGTGACATATCAATTTAATTGTGATATCATTTAGGTCCTTTTGACTCCAGTGAAATTGATAAACGATTACTTAAAAAAGAAACATGGGCTATGATCTATAATTCATCCCGCTTCTTCTTAAATGGCCATTTTGGATGTTGAGTTACATGGTCTGCTGCTTGGAGTACAAGATACATAAACTCTTCCACATCAAAGGAGTAGTTGGTAAACTTGGGGTGTTCTCCTAGAGTTGGGTGATGACCCTGAAAGAAACAAAAACAAGTTTAGTGACTTTAGATCCCTCTTTTAAAAACGGACACAAATTGTATTGTCTTGACAGTAGAAACCATTTTGATTAATATTACGTGCAATTTATTGACTTTCTTAAACGACCAGTAGCAGGAAGCTATAGCATTAACAGTAATTTTATTAACAGAGAGAAGGAAGAATCAATTAATTTCATTTCTTTTTCTCCCAGGAAACTGATACAAAATATCTCACTAATTGGAGAAGAAAAGTTAATTTGGACTCAGAGATAGCAAAAGTGTTTCATAGTTAAGAATGAACACAAGTGGAGAAAAGTCTATATATTTTAAAAGCATAATAAAGCAGTGTGCTCTTCTTGGAAGCACTTTACCTTATCTTGAGGGAAGATTTTGTTCTTTTTTTGCCAGGTGACATAATGAATTCCTCTCAGCCTAGCTAAGTCTAAATAACAGCGTTCGTCTTCACAGTTGTATCTAAGGGCATAGAGATATGCGTAAACGAGATAAAAGAGTAAATACTTTTATTTTCAAATTATCCAGAGTGTGCTTTTGAGGCCATCCCTGCTGTAATCTCAATATTTTTTTTCCTTCAAGAATTCCTTGCAAGCTATTTGCTACAACTCTCACTGGTTAGCCATATCATATGTGATATGATTATCCTTAGGACATCAATCAGTACTATTTATTGAGCGCTTACTATGTGCAGAGCACTGTACTAAGCTCTTGGGAAATTACAATAAAATAGATTTGGTGGAACGATCCCTGCCCACAAAGAGCTTATGGTCTACTAGGGGAGACAGGCATTACAACAAATTACAGCTAGGGGAAATAGTAGAGTATAAGAAAGTGTACATAAATACTGTAGGGCTGGGGTGAAAATCAGAAAATGTACAAGTAATACTGTCTGTGCAATATGCACTTAAAACACATTGCGTTCCATGGTCTACAGCTAGGACAAGATTCATAACCCCTTCTACATCGAAGGCAACACGACTAGAGGCTGCATTTCTATTTCACTTTGAATGCCTAGTTTTCTATTACTGTCTTTAAACTTATTTATAGGCCAATAACACCAGACATGGCGTTAAGTGCCTTTTGATCTGTGAATGAAAGATGCATAAACATAAACATGAGCCAACTACTTCAGAATCAAGGGAGCAAAGGGCCATGTGTTATCCACATTTGGGAGGAGTCCAAAATGAAGAATGTCTTTTCTCCTTATTCATAAAAATGTCACCTAGAAACAGGGTAAGGAGCTAACTAGGCAGACATAAGTACAGTAAAACTATTGCTGAGGCTGTCTCAAATCTGGTGAAGGGCTTGAAGCTTTGTTTTTCTTCTTTGCTCTTCCTGAGGGGAGAATCAATCAATCAATCAATCAATCATATTTATTGAGCACTTACTATGTGCAGAGCACTGTACTAAGCGCTTGGGAAGTACAAATTGGCAACATATAGAGACAGTCCCTACCCAACATTGGGCTCACAGTATAAAAGGGGGAGACAGAGAACAAAACCAAACATACTAACAAAATAAAATGAATAGAATAGATATGTACAAGTAAAATAAATAAATAGAGTAATAAATATGTACAAACATATATACATATATACAGGTGCTGTGGGGAAGGGAGAAAGGGAAGACACAGCAACTACAGGACAACAATTACAGTGGCCTACCTCAGAGACCTGCATCACTCCCACAAGTCCTGATATTTTGGACTCGAGGCTATCCTAGCCAGTTCCTGATAAACGCAATAATAATTGCGTATTCATAAGCACTTACTGTGTGCCAAGCACTGCATCAGCCTTCTCTCTGATCTCCCATCCTCGTGTCTCTCTCCACTACAATCCATACTACAATCCATCTTCAACCGCTCACTCTCCACTGGTTCCTTCCCCTCTGCCTTCAAACATGCCCATGTCTCTCCCATCCTAAAAAAACCCTCTCTTGACCCCACCTCACCTTCTAGTTATCGTCCCATATCCCTCCTACCATTCCTTTCCAAACTCCTTGAACGAGTTGTCTACACGCGCTGCCTAGAATTCCTCAACAACAACTCTCTCCTCGACCCCCTCCAGTCTGGCTTCCGTCCCCTTCATTCCACGGAAACTGCCCTCTCAAAGGTCACCAATGACCTCCTGCTTGCCAAATCCAACGGCTCATACTCTGTCCTAATCCTCCTCGACCTCTCAGCTGCCTTTGACACTGTGGACCACCCCCTTCTCCTCAACACGTTATCTGACCTTGGCTTCACAGACTCCGTCCTCTCCTGGTTCTCCTCTTATCTCTCCGGTCGTTCTTTCTCAGTCTCTTTTGCAGGCTCCTCCTCCCCCTCCCATCCTCTTACTGTGGGGGTTCCCCAAGGTTCAGTGCTTGGTCCCCTTCTGTTCTCAATATACACTCACTCCCTTGGTGACCTCATTCGCTCCCACGGCTTCAACTATCATCTCTACGCTGATGACACCCAGATCTACATCTCTGCCTCTGCTCTCTCCCCCTCCCTCCAGGCTCGCATCTCCTCCTGCCTTCAGGACATCTCCATCTGGATGTCCGCCCGCCACCTAAAGCTCAACATGTCGAAGACTGAGCTCCTTGTCTTCCCTCCCAAACCTTGTCCTCTCCCTGACTTTCCCATCTCTGTTGACGGCACTACCATCCTTCCCGTCTCACAAGCCCGCAACCTTGGTGTCATCCTCGACTCCGCTCTCTCATTCACCCCTCACATCCAAGCCGTCACCAAAACCTGCCGGTCTCAGCTCCACAACATTGCCAAGATCCGCCCTTTCCTCTCCATCCAAACCGCTACCCTGCTAATTCAAGCTCTCATCCTATCCCGTCTGGACTACTGCACTAGCCTTCTCTCTGATCTCCCATCCTCGTGTCTCTCTCCACTTCAATCCATACTTCATGCTGCTGCCCGGATTATCTCTGTCCAGAAACGCTCTGGACATATTACTCCCCTCCTCAAAAACCTCCAATGGCTACCGATCAATCTGCGCATCAGGCAGAAACTCCTCACCCTGGGCTTCAAGGCTCTCCATCACCTCGCCCCCTCCTACCTCACCTCCCTTCTCTCCTTCTACTGCCCAGCCCGCACCCTCCACTCCTCCACCGCTAATCTCCTCACTGTACCTCGCTCTCGCCTGTCCCGCCATCGACCCCCGGCCCACGTCATCCCCCGGGCCTGGAATGCCCTCCCTCTGCCCATCCGCCAAGCTAGCTCTCTTCCTCCCTTCAAGGCCCTGCTGAGAGCTCACCTCCTCCAGGAGGCCTTCCCAGACTGAGCCCCTTCTTTCCTCTCCCCCTCGTCCCCCTCTCCATCCCCCCGTCTTACCTCCTTCCCTTCCCCACAGCACCTGTATATATGTATATATGGTTGTACATATTTATTACTCTATTTATTTATTTATTTATTTATTTTACTTGTACATTTCTATCCTACTTATTTTATTTTGTTGGTATGTTTGGTTCTGTTCTCTGTCTCCCCCTTTTAGACTGTGAGCCCACTGTTGGGTAGGGACTGTCTCTATGTGATGCCAATTTGTACTTCCCAAGCGCTTAGTACAGTGCTCTGCACATAGTAAGCGCTCAATAAATACGATTGATTGATTGATTGATTGATTCATGCTGCTGCCCGGATTATCTTTGTCCAGAAACACTCTGGGCATATTACTCCCCTCCTCAAAAATCTCCAGTGGCTACCAATCAATCTGCGCATCAGGCAGAAACTCCTCACCCTGGGCTTCAAGGCTCTCCATCACCTCGCCCCCTCCTACCTCACCTCCCTTCTCTCCTTCTACAGCCCAGCCCGCACCCTCCGCTCCTCCGCCGCTAATCTCCTCACCGTACCTCGTTCTCGCCTGTCCCGCCATCGACCCCCGGCCCACGTCATCCCCCGGGCCTGGAATGCCCTCCCTCTGCCCATCCGCCAAGCTAGCTCTCTTCCTCCCTTCAAGGTCCTACTGAGAGCTCACCTCCTCCAGGAGGCCTTCCCAGACTGAGCCCCTTCCTTCCTCTCTCCCTCGTCCCCCTCTCCATCCCCCCCATTTTACCTCCTTCCCATCCCCACAGCACCTGTATATATGTCTATATGTTTGTACATATTTATTACTCTATTTATTTATTTATTTTACTTGTACATATCTATTCTGTTTATTTTATTTTGTTAGTATGTTTGGTTTTGTTCTGTGTCTCCACCTTTTAGACTGTGAGCCCACTGTTGGGTAGGGACTGTCTCTATATGTTGCCAATTTGTACTTCCCAAGCGCTTAGTACAGTGCTCTGCACACAGTAAGTGCTCAATACGATTGATGATGATGATGATGATGATATGTGATAACCAAGTTGACATAGACCCTGCCCAACATTGAACTCGCATTCTAAGTAGGAGGGAGAACAGGAATTGCGTCTCCATTTTACAGATGAGGAAACTGAGGCCCAGAGAAGGTAAGTGACTTGCCCAAGGTCACACAGCTGGCAAAGTGGCAGAGCTGGGATTAGAACGCAGGTCCTCTGACTCCCAGATCCATGTGCTTTCCACTGGGCCATGCTGCTAGCCAGGATTCTGAAGGATTTGGAGCTATTCATTGCATGTGGAAGGACGTGGAGTTTGTGATCCTGTTTTAGTGTGTTCTAGTGGTTAGGGCATGGGCCTGGAACTCAGAAGGACCTGGGTTCTAATCCTGACTCTGCCACTTGTCTGCTGTATGACCTTGGGCAAGTCACTTCACTTCTCTGTATC
Source organism: Tachyglossus aculeatus (assembly GCF_015852505.1). Lineage (NCBI taxonomy): Eukaryota > Metazoa > Chordata > Mammalia > Monotremata > Tachyglossidae > Tachyglossus > Tachyglossus aculeatus. The sequence continues at coordinate 63,422,601 of NC_052101.1, read as the reverse complement.
TCAGTTACCTCAACTGTAAAATTGGGATTAAGATTGTGAGCCCCATGTGGGACAGGGACTGTTCAACCCAATTTGCTTGTTTCTACCCCAGTGCTTAGAACAGTGCCTGGCACATAGTAAATGCTTAATAAATGCTAGTAGGAAGTAAAGAGATTCCTTGTTCCCTTTTCTGATACAGGAATCTTCCTATTCCCTAGACCTGGAGTTGGGAAGCCAGTTATTTTTAAATTGCCCTCAAGTGCCCTCTTCGTCTCCTCTGTCATACTTGCCAGAGTGATCCTTGATATTATGATGTCCAGCACCTTTCAGAATGAAGCAGTGTGAATTCTGGATGTTTAAAACATTTTCAGGGTCACCCTACTCCTGCTTCTCTAGAGCTGTTACATCTTGCCTTCCCCTCACCCAAGCTGAGAAAGCAAAAACAGGAAGGAAAAATCTGGAAGACTCCTAGTGTAAACGCCACACTCTCCCCAGCCACAAGGTATATCATTAGTCAAAACTGTATCCTATCTATTCCTGTTAATTACTGGAATATGAATTAATGAAGTGTCACTATATTATAACTATAGTTAGATAAAAAATGCCAATTCTGAAATCCTCAAAACTTACAGTTCAAAAACAGTAGCCCAGTCTGGCAGGAAAAGTAAATGGGTGAGGCCAGCTCCGTGCATGCCAACAAATATATCTGTGTTGTGTGTGATACTCAATTGATCTAAAAACGCAAGTTTTCTGCAAAAATAATAAACAATGTTAAAAATCCTTGCAGGGGGAGAAAGAAAATGAATCTCTACTTATCATCTGATGCATACAGAAATGAAATACATTATTAACTACTGCTGTAAGACAAATTTCTTAATATTTCTTACCTCATGATATTGACTGTACTTTAAGTCGATAGACATGTGTTTGGGATGGCCATTCTAGTTTACCACACATATAAAGATGGGGGGAAAGTGCAGAAGTTTCTGGAACAGAAATTTCTGCGTATCCCCTCCTATAGGTAACAAGCACTTAGTTGACAGCTCCACTTGGAACAGGGCTAATCAAGGGGGATTAAGAAAAAGGGGAGAAGGCCAGTCATTTTAAGGGAATAGGGGTTGAATGATCCTTGGGAGAGATTTCTCCATTTGGAGGATTCAAGATTTTAGGATCCCAGGGAGCAAGACTCCCTCTGCAGAGTCAGCTATGGGGGTTGGTCTCTCCAAAAAGAGCTGTGCACAGTGGGGAGGACAGAACCACGATTGTTGTGGCTTAAGGAATTCACCAGGAATAACTGCAGGGAAGTAAGCAGATCCTGGGACCGAGGAGGTGGGGGGGAGGGGAGAAATCACCCTTGAGTTGAATGTGTTTGTTAAGGGAAGGGTGGTTTTATTAATAATAATAATAATAATAATGATAATATTCATTCATTCATTCAATCAATAGTATTTATTGAGCACTTACCATGTGTAGAGCACTGCTCTAAGCACTTAGGAGAGTACAATACAAGAATAAACAGATACTTTCCCCACCCACGACAAGTTTACAGTCTGGAGGGACTGTAATAATAACAATAATAATAATAACTGTGGTTAAGCACTTACTATGTGCCAGGCACAGTGCTAAACGGCTGGGGTGGCTACAAGGAAATTGGGTTGGACACAGTCCCTGTCCCACATGTCCCTGTCACAGTCTTAATCCCCATTTTACAGATGACGGAACTGAGGCACCGAAGTGAAATGACTTGCCCAAGGTCACACAGCAGACAAGTGGCAGAGCCGTGATTAGAACCCAGGTCCTTCTGACTTCCAGGCTTGGGTTCTATCCACCTGGCCATGCTGCTTCTCTAGGCCACACTGCTTCCAGGTGTTCTGACATCTGGAAGTTACTTAGAGTGTTACATAATTTTAGTATGTTAGTGTTATGTGCATAATCTATTAAAAACCACTTTAGATCACTAACCATGGAGTCTATGTTCATTCATTCACTCAACTGTATTTATTGAGCGCTTACTGTGTGCAAAGCACTGTGCTAAGTACTTTGGAGAGTTTACAATATAACAACAGACACATTCCTGCCCACAACAAGCTCAGTCTACAGGGGGAGACAGACATTAATATAAATAAATATATAAATAAATAAATTACAGATATATACAAATACAGATTAAGGAGGGGGTGTGTATGAAGCTCTCACTTCCCAGAAGATGTGTTTCCTGAAAGCAGAGTAGAAAGGGAGAGAGAAAAACCTCTCCAAACTCCCAGCAACCAGCCTTCTTCAAGCAGGACTAGCTGGATGCTTGATTCCATTGTCATTTGGAGTGCTTATCTGGAGAGTCAAAGGGTGGTGGTGGAATACTGTGGTGTGAATTTGCGAGGAGAGAGGGTCACTTTTCAAGGAACCCTAAAAACCTCCCCTTTTGTAGGAAGGAAAAAAAAAACAAGGGCTTCAGGATCCTGGGGACATCTCTGGGTGCCCGAGACTTCTCACAAGTGGTTTTGGAGATACTTTCAGCTGGGAGAAGGGTAGATTGTCAAATTGGGAACGAATAGCAATGAGGCTATGAGGTTAAACATAATCTTGACATATAAATTTAAACATATTATCCCCTTATAGCTCTGAGGAACACAGCGACATAGTCTATAGCTCCAAGGAACACAGTGACATAGTCTCTGGAATTGCAAAGGGAAGAAGAGTCTCCCTTGTCCACCTTCCATATTCTCCACTCTCAAATTTGTGGCAGAACACCATCTAACATCTAAAATGCACTGCTCCCATGCATCCCTTTCAGGCATGTTATGTTTAAGGAGAAGCAGCATGGCCTAGTGGAAAGAGCATGGGCCTGAGAGTCAGACAACCTGGGTTCTAAGTTTGGCCCTGCCAATTGCTTGCTGTGTGACCTTGGGCAAATCACTTAACTTCTCTGTGCCTCAGTTCCCTCAAATGTAAATGATCATCATCATCAATCGTATTTATTGAGCGCTTACTATGTGCAGAGCACTGTACTGTAAATGATGATTAAATACCTGTTCTCCCTCCTACTTAGACTGTGAGCCCCATGTGGGACAAGGACTGTGTCCAACCTGATTAGGCTTGTATCTACCTCAGCACTTAGAACAGTGCTTGACACCTAATAACCTCTTAACAAAAATAATAATAATTATTATTATTATTATTATTACTACTGGCTGTAAATTGTACTATTACCTAATCTCCCTGAGTTGTCCTATGGGGTAACTTAGGGCAATAGATATTTTTAAACAACTAATAAGTCTTTTCAAAAATCAGCAATATTTAGATGTAAAGCTAGAATTTTTTTTTTTCCACATAGCATGACCTGAATTTATAAAATCTACCCAAGGCACTAACTGGAAAACTGACAGCCTACAGGGATCTATGGCATATTAAGCACTAGAAAGTGGCTTTGGTACCTTTAGCTTAATGATAACAGGTATTATTATTCAATATGTAGTGTTGGAAATTTCTTAGTCAGTCTCCTATAAACTGGGGCATATAGGAAAGTCACATTATGCTATTCAAACCTTGGACTGTCAGTTCAAAGGATGCTTCTTCCAATTGTTGCAGGCCAGGCTAGTCTGTCAGTCATCCAGTCAATCATATTTATTGAGTGCTTTCTGTATGCTGTGCAGAGCACTGTACTACCACTTGGGAGAGTACAATATAACAATAAACAGACACATTCCCTGTCCACAACAAGCTTACAGTCTTTACTGATGTCTTATGAATGCACAAAACCAATTCTACCAAGAACACATGCATTATATCTAGACAGCTGTGCATTATGGTAAGAACAGTGAAAAACCACACTATGGCAGAACTGACTGTACCCTGTTGAGGAGAATAATAAACTAGCCATGCCAGTTTCATAGTGTTTCCACTAGATCCAGAGGCTAAAATGTTTTTTATTTTTTAAAATGTTCTTAGTTTTTTTATATTTCACATAGATTTGCAAAGGGACTTCATTTAAAGGCATTCCTGTCTATGTTTTGCCTTCGGTTACAGTGAAAAGCCGACCAATGTACTGGTATCTGTACTTTAGTTTCTATGTGTGGGTATATTTGTGCATTCATAACTTACTGATGAAGGAACATTGCTTACTCAGGATGCCTAATAATAATAATAATAATAATTCATTCATTCATTCGTATTTATTGAGTGCTTACTGTGTGCAGAGCACTGTACTGAGCGCTTGGAAAGTACAAAGTCGGCAACATATAGAGACGGTCCCTACCCAACAATGGACTCACAGTCTAGAAGGGGGAGACAGACAACAAAACATGTAGACAGGTGTCAAAATCGTCAGAACAAATAGAATTATAGCTATATGCACATCATTAACAAAATAAATAGAATAGTAATAATAATAATAATTGTTAAGCATCTACTACATGCCAAGCACTGCACTAAATGCTGGGATAGATACAAGAGCAGCAAGTCTCACATGGGTCTCACGGTGTAAGTAGGAGGGAGAACAGGTACTGAATCCCCAGTCTGCAGATGAGGGAACTGAGGCATAGAGAAGTTGTGACGCCCTCGGTCACACAGTAGGTAAATGGTGGAGTGGGATTAGAACTCAGGTCCTTTGACTCCCAGGCCCGTGCTCTTCCCACTAGGCCACACTGCTTCCACTGCTATCTCAGTAGTGGTCACATGAATTTCTTGAGGCTCAGCAACAATGTTTGCAAAGTGCTGGGAGGTGTTAGGCTAAAGAGCACTGTATCTTCATCAACAATGATCAACGTGAAGCAAATGTTTGATGTGTCATGTCTACTTACTTATACTTGTAATCCACTACCTGGACATCAAATGCAGATACTGTTTTCAGTGCTTTCACAAGCTAGAAAAGATTAAAAACTTTTTAAAAAATATCCTTCACTCTTTTCTCTTATTTACCCCAACATAAAGCTGTTTGTCTTAAAGAACACATATGTCCAATGTAGAATACATCTTTCTCCCAATCATTTCAACCTCAGAACTTGGAACCAGTTCCAAATATCATTTTTTTCCATTTCAGAGTATCAGGCCTTCATATATGGCCAACTACCAGTTTTTCACTGACTACCACAGAACACTGTAGATAACATCCCAACTTCTAAAACTCCCAAGCAGTTAATCTTCCACTAGATGACTTTGATACTTCTACATGAAAAAAAATTAGCTCCTTTAGTTATTAAAGTTGTCCCTGTAAAATGTCAGCTTAAAAACAAAGTGTACTTCTGTTCCTAATAGCCTCACAATTTTGCTGATTTACCACAGTGCCTTTCAACTCCTTTTTTATTACTTCAAAAGACAAAATACCCAAGCAAGTAGCTTTTTAGTAACACATTATAATGTGGTATATAGTGCACCAAATAAAGATTCTAATCAATCAATCAATGGTATTTATTGAGCACTTACTGTGTGCAGAGCACTGTACTAAGCACTTGGGAGAGTACAATATAACGGAGTTGGTAGACAAGCTCCCTGCTCACAAGGACCGTACAGTCTAGAGGGGTCTAATGAAAAGGGACCTAGCAAAAACTGATTTCCCAAAAAGCTCTTCTAAGTTGAAGTTTCATTCCCCAGTCACTCCTTAGGCTTTTGTGCCTTTAACTATGGTAAAGAACTGAGAAATGGGTGTTGAATTAACAGCACCCATAAAACATTAAGCAGATATTATTTGATGTTTCTTAATGAGATGTGCCCACTTAGAAGGGACCATCACACTCAAGTTTTTCCATCACAGACAGCTTATTTCCATATTTTCAAATCATACCATGGAACTTTTGATCAAAAGTGTGTCCGCTCCAATATAATTATCTAAGCACTGAGGCAAGGCAGGATTCCACTGTGTGTGATTTAATTGAGTCTTCTGGGTTTCATCATGTATTTACAAATTAAATTATGGATGAAGGTGGTTTGCAACTATTAACTATCCTAACAGAGTATACTTATAAAACATGTTTCCAAACAGACATTTGGAATAAGATTTCCCTTACTAACTCACCCCTCATCCTGTCCTTTGCCTTTGAAAATGGCACTTTAATTATGTGACTATCCACATATATGAAAGTAACTGAAAACACTGATTCATGACCTGCAGTACTTTCCACTGTACAACGACACAGCTGAGAACCCATTAGGGCCTCAAAATAATTGCTGAAAAAAACAGTCCAGCATTTATTCAATTTTTTTTGTGGGGTTTTTTTTTGCTTTTTTTTTTTTGCTTTTTCACCATATTTGGAAGCCTGCCTTCTAGATGGGTTGAAAAAGTGCCTCCTTTGTTCTCTGGTGTAACAATTTTGCAGTATAACAAAGGACTGAGTATCAACACTGCAGAATTACATTGTTACCCCCAAAATATTAAACATAGGATTGCTACTGAGTTAACTGAGATGAATTTGCAATGGAATGAAACATGTTATTAATACCTGGAAAGAGAAAAAAAAAGCTCAATCACATGGCACTCCCTATTCATCCCTGTACTGATGTGGTTTTTTTTCCCACACATAACATTGATTACTGGCTGTAGTCTTTCCTTCCAGGGCTTAGTTCATTCATTCATTCAATCATATTTATTGAGCGCTTACTGTGTGCAGCTTAGTTACATTATAACCCTTCTGCCTTATGGGTTGAATACCAACTTTACCTGCAAAGAGTCACTAGGTTAATCTGTCCAATTATTTATTGTCACAGCTGAATCATCTAACCTCCGTTGACATTCTTGTCAATTTGTCCTTACTGGATCCACCTTACTTTCAATTCAAACACTTCAATTTAATAATCAGTTCTGGCCTCCCATGATCCACTCATATCTAGTGGGGAAAAACTATTGGCAGATGGACTGAGCACCCAGAAATTTGAACCTGTGAATTTTTTTTCATATTTCATGCGAAATATTGCTCATAGTAATGAAACCGCTCCAGGAGTCAGATGTGTCCTTGGTGACAACTCCAAGAGACATACTACTAGGGGTGAAGTCCACCATAGCCTCATTTAGGGTTTTGATGGATTTTGAAGATAAACTCCATTAGCTAGTCTCTCAATCCATAAAATGACCTTGTTTTAGTTTGGGATATAAATGCACTACTTGACAGTACTGCTAAGGTGACAGCTTTCATGTCTGTTTCTGCTACGGAGATTTGTAGATCTTTACCAATTACTAAAGGAAAGCTTATTCAAGCCTTATGGCCAATATGTGGGGGCACACACACACAATAAAATAATTCCAACCACACCATACAGGCCTGATCAGAGTGGGCAAAGTAGGGAACTGACCTTGGCTGGCAGCTTGTAGAGGGACCATAGTTTGCGGGGGGGGGGGGGGGGGCTCTGCCGCTCCCCATGACTGACAGAGAGTTTCCAGTGTGCAGGGAACATGTCTACCAACTCTATTATAGTGTACTCTCCCAAGTGCTAGAGAAGCAGCATGGTGTAGTGGATGGGCCTGGGAGTCAGAAGGTCATGGGTTCTAAGCCCAGCTCTGCTACATCTGCTGTGTGACCTTGGGCAAGTCACTTCATTATCTGTGCCTCAGTTATCTCATCTGTAAAATGGGGATTGACACTGAGCCCCACATGGGACAGGGACTGTGTCCAACCCAATTTGCTGTATCCACCCCCATGTTTAGTACAGTGTTTGGAACCTAGTAAGCACTTAACAAATACCATTATTATTATCATTATTATTATTATTATTATTATTAATCAGCCAGTGAATCGTATTTATTGAGCACTTACTATGTGCAGAGCAATGTACTAAGCATTTGGGAGAGTATGATATAATAATATAACAGATACATTCCCTGACCACAATGAGCTTACAGTCTAGAGACAGTGTTCTGCATACAAAATGTATGGATTGACTGATTAATTGCCAGAAACCCTGAAGGAAGGTGTTTCTTTCTTCTCATCCTGACAATGGAAGTCTATGGCAATATCTGACACTTCATGACCTCACTTAGGGATTAAAACATGGAATTACCTGCTGCTTTTGTAGTTCCTTGCCTTAAACTGCCTCCTCCCTAGACTAAGTCTGGGGTTATTTTGAACCTCCAAACAAAGGCCTTCAGGAGAGATTCATTGAAAGGGTGGTTCGAAGGCAAGGACTCTTGGGCATCAGGTATTTCAACTCTTTAAACTCCCTTTCCTCCTCAGGGTGACACAATGACAGCTTGTGCAGGACCACTAAGCTGTTTAATGAGTTTAGTTGGTCTGTTTATAGTCAATCAATGGTATTTACTGAGCATTTACTGCAGGCAGAGCACTGTACTAAGCTCTTGGGAGAGTACAATGCCATAGAATTGGTAGACATGTTTCCTGCCCACAAGGAGTTTAAAGACAAGAGGAGGAGATAGAAGATTGTGATGCATAAAGAGCCGGTCTCTATTATTCTGTGAAATGTATAGTAGATTGGTTTCAACAGCAGGTAAAACTAATATGCAAACATTAAAAATGTTGAATTTTGCCAAAAGAGAGAGGATAAAAAACACATACACACACACACCTCATCTTGGTTGAGTATCTTCCGGTATTCTGTACTCCGCGCAAGGATGGTGACTCGAATTTTTCCTTCCTGTATGCAAACAAAAATATGAACAACCTGTGTTGTAATTCTTTCTGCAATGATCTACAGATAGAAAATTCTCACAAAAATGAAATTCAGATTTAGTTCTGTAGTATTTTAAGCACCTTGATTCTGTTTCTTATTTCTGTAAAAGTCATGGTTTTCACTGGAAATAAAAAATGCTGAGCCCACTTCAGTAAGTATCACTTATTCATTACCTTGGGTCCTGCTTGTGTGATGTTTAATCTGTGTAGTACATGCTGAGAAAATGCCCTAAATAATCCTGTATTTTGACATCCAGATATCTGAAATCAAAGCAACAGTTCACAATTAAATCAAAAATATTTTCAACTACTATAAAATGATTTTAATTTGAATATACATGTCAAGTTAAATTTATCAAGAATCAACTTTATGGAATATAAATATTTACACATAATAGTTCATTTTTGCTTTTAAAAGTTTCAAAATACTTACCAATGGTGTATTATAAAACAACCCATATCTCATTCGGGGAAGTAATGAAAAGACCACTTCTTTAAAACATACCTGAAAATGAAGATTTTTAAGAGAGAAATATATGTAGTATATGGATTAAAATACTGAACATTAAGATTAGAATTATACCTAGATTAAGCTTTTTCACTAAGCTTCCAGGATTCTAGAAAAATAAGGTTATACTTGACAATCTTCGAATCTGAAAATCATAATTATTTTTAACTGTCAAAACACTTAAAAATGATAAAATACTTCTAGTCAGTAACCAGGAATTGTCTTTCACTGCAGTAATTTAAAAAATTAAAACAGAAAGCAATTGAATGTTTAACTACTTATTTCTATTAAATGCATTTCACAGACTTTTATGTGATAGATATTTGTAGATGTGCCTGCAAAATATCCAGTACCTGTTTAGAATCATATGTTTTCAAATGTATAATGTCATAGTCAGTAAATGCCTTCCAGGTTTCGCTGAAGAGATCACCATATCCATAGGAACTCTGAAAATTAAAAGTAAAAAAATTAATGAACCAAAAGGGACTACTGGATTTTTCAAAAACACAATTCCCATCACTTTGGATAACACTGTCGTCCTCCCTGACTCACAAGCCCATAACCTCAGCATTACCTTCAACTCCACTCTCTCATTCAACCCACATATTCTATGTCAACAAATCTTGTTGGTTCAACCTTCACAACACTGCTAAAATCTGCCCTTTCCTTTTCATCCAAATGGCTACCACGTTAATCCAAGAAGTTATCCTATCCGCCTTGATTATTGGGTCAGCCTCCTTGCTGACCTCCCAGCCTCCTGTCTCTCCCCACTCCAGTCCTTACTTCACTCTGCTGCCCGGTTCATTTTTCCCCACCCTCTTCACCCTCCCCTCCATCATCATCATCAATCGTATTTATTGAGCGCTTACTATGTGCAGAGCACTGTACTAAGCGCTTGGGAAGTACAAATTGGCAACATATAGAGACAGTCCCTACCCAACAGTGGGCTCACAGTCTAAAAGGGGGAGACAGAGAACAAAACCAAACATACTAACAAAATAAAATAAATAGAATAGATATGCACGAATAAAATAAATAAATAGAGTAATAAATATGTACAAACATATATACATATATACAGGTGCTGTGGGGAAGGGAAGGAGGTAAGATGGGGGGATGGAGAGGGGGACGAGGGGGAGAGGAAGGAAGGGGCTCAGTCTGGGAAGGCCTCCTGGAGGAGGTGAGCTCTCAGCAGGGCCTTGAAGGGAGGACGAGAGCTAGCTTGGCTGATGGGCAGAGGGAGGGCATTCCAGGCCCGGGGGATGACGTGGGCCGGGGGTCGATGGCGGGACAGGCGAGAGCGAGTTACGGTGAGGAGATTAGCGGCGGAGGAGCGGAGGGTGCGGGCTGGGCTGTAGAAGGAGAGAAGGGAGGTGAGGTAGGAGGGGGCGAGGTGATGGAGAGCCTTGAAGCCCAGGGTGAGGAGTTTCTGCCTGATGCGCAGATGGATTGGTAGCCACTAGAGATTTTTGAGGAGGGGAGTAATATGCCCAGAGCGTTTCTGGACAAAGATAATCCGGGCAGCAGCATGAAGTATGGATTGAAGTGGAAAGAGACACAAGGATGGGAGATCAGAGAGAAGGCTGATGCAGTAGTCCAGACGGGATAGGATGAGAGCTTGAATGAGCAGGGTAGCGGTTGGGATGGAGAGGAAAGGACGGATCTTGGCAATGTTGTGGAGCTGAGACCGGCAGGTTTTGGTGACGGCTTGGATGTGAGGGGTGAATGAGAGAGCGGAGTCGAGGATGACACCAAGGTTGCGGGCTTGTGAGACGGGAAGGAAGGTAGTGCCGTCAACAGAGATGGGAAAGTCAGGGAGAGAGCAAGGTTTGGGAGGGAAGACAAGGAGTTCAGTCTTCGACATGTTGAGCTTTAGGTGGAGGGCAGACATCCAAATGGAGATGTCCTGAAGGCAGGAGGAGATGCGAGCCTGGAGAGAGGGGGGAGAGATCCATGGAGAGATCCATGCCACCTATGCTCTTGGATCTGTACCCCTTAAAGTACTTTGATACTCACCCCACCCCCACCCCCACAGTACTTATGCATATATCCTTGTAGTCTGGCATTTCCCCTATATGTAATTAGTTTAAGGCCTGCATACCCTTCTAGACAATAAACTCCTTGTGTTACCAACTCTAATGTACTATACTCTCCCAAGCACTTAGTCACACAGCAAGCAATTGGTAGAGCCCAGATTAGAACCCAGGTCCTCTGATTCCACTAGGCAATGCTGCTTCAATTGTTGCTGGAATTGCCTACTCATGGCCTGCAGCTAGTTTAGTTTCAGAACCTGTCCACAAAGCAACCCCCCCCCCGCCCCCCCTGCCCAATGCTTCTTATTGGCAAATATGAACACTTTTGGAATGTTAACAATAAATTACAATTGGAGAAGAAGGGAAGGTTAAGGAATCTCACTTTCTGTTTTTTGGTTTAGTGGCACATTACTAACAAGACCAGAGCATTCATCGATTGTCCCATCCCACATGCAAGATATTCTAGTGCAAGACATTTATTTTTTTCTGAATCAGAAATGCACATGTAGTCTATGACTGGGTTGTAGTAGCCAACTGGAAAAAAAGGAGTTTTTAATTCTGGAAAAGGATACTAAGAAATCTCTAGAAGGGATTTCCTACAGGGGAATTCCCTCGCACATGAAGAAAATAACCTACACCATATTTGCAGCCTCCATAAAAAACACTGTCATCATCAGTAGGCCTGGATTCTGGAAGGAACTAGTTTAGCTGCCTTGAGAGATTGATTACATTCTAAGGGTACACTGCAGTGATAGAGGTGGTCATGGGCAAGGTTAAAGCTTACTTCTCTAACCCACTACCCATCACCAACTAGGTAAAGCAGGGTTATGTAATAAGGTCAGTTTGATTCAACATATTCTAAGCTTCCAATAAATGCCCATGTCAGAATGCAGTTCCGGTCCTTTGGCACCATAGCCTTTCCATTTCAGGCTTTGAAAACATCCTTCAATCAACCACATAGGAGCTGCTGTAGTAGTGATGATATTTAAGTTCTTACTCTATGTGAAGGACCATGTTAAGCTCTGGGAATAGTAACAGTAATAACAATAATAACAGTACTTGTTCAGCCCTTACTATGTGCCAAGCACTGTTCTAAGCACATGGGTAAATACAAGTTAATCAGGTTGGACACAGTCCCTGTTCCACATGGGGCTCACAGTCTTATCCTCATTTTATAGATGAGGTAACTGAGGCCCAGAGAAGTTAAGTGATTTGCAAGGTCACACAGCAGACATGCGAAGGAGCCAGGATGAGAAACCAGGTCCTTCCGACTCCCAGGCCCATGCTCTATCCACGAAGCTATGTGGCTCTTCATGGGCTCACAGCGGCTCACAATCTAAATGGGGATGGGATAAACAGAAACATGGACTGGTAACAGTGAAATACAAAATAACCATCAATTACAAAACCAACAATCAAAGTAACAGTGTAAAGCTAAATAGCTAAACATAGTTCTTGAAAGGAGTCCTTATACGTCTCAGGGCTCTGTGAATGGTCTTTGATTAATTGCTGCAGCCTTCGTAGCATTCAAACAGTTCTGCAGACTCCTGCAGAGCACTGGGGTTTCCATTATTGAACACCTACTCTGTGCTGTAAGTTTTATTAAGGGCTTGGGATACTATAGTAAAAATACGAGACACAGTCCCTATTTTCACGAAGCTAACAACCCAATGCTCATATACAATACATAAGACAGTTGTGTCCTCAATATTCAAAAAAGACACCACTGAGGGTAAAACTGACCTATGGATTTGTGTGTGGCTGAGAAAGGTCAAAGCAGGACCCTCACAGCACAAACATACCACACCTACACAAAATGACTTTCTCTGTTGTGTTGCCATGTTTATTGTCTGCAGTCCCTGGCATTCTTTTCATTATTTTTTTCTCCTCGCTTCATCATCCTCAAAGCTTCTGCTTGATTGCAGTGCACCATGCTGATTTGTCCACCCTAGTAGTCAGCTAAGATGTTATAGTACTCAATGCTTTACTTTTCTTCAACCTTAGAATATTTCTTCTATTCCCCCTTGTTTTCAGGTTCAGTGCGCTCATCGCATAGCAGCTGTCTGGGGGGTCCTACTGTCATCTCTTGTCTTCATGTTTCCCATTATCCTCAATGGCATTTACTGAGTGCTTCCTGTGTGCAGAGCACTCTACTAAGCACTTGGGAGCAAATGATACAACAGAGCAGGTAGACACATTACTTGTCCACATTGCGCTTACAGTCCAGAGTCCCACATAGCCATGCTGTCTTGAGATGAGCACAGCTAGAATGCTAGAATGGCTTTGTCCCAGGAGTTCGTGATCCTGATTGTGCCTGTGATCCTGTCTTGACCCTTGCTGTTGAATGTGGCCCATAGATAAGAAGCAGTGTGGCCAAGTGGATAGAGCAGGGGTCTGGGAGTCAGGAGGACCTGGGTTCTAGTCCTGGCTCTGCCTCTTGCCTGCTGTGTGACCTTGGGCAGGTCACTTCACTTCTCTGGGCCTCTATTACCTCATCTGTAAAATGGAGATTAAGACTGTGAACCCCATACGGGACAGGGACTATGCACAACCTGATTAGCTTGAATCTTCCCCAGAGCTTAGAACGGTGCCTGGCACATAGTAAGTGCTTAACAAATACCATTTAAAAAAATATATAACGCTAATGGAACAACTCAAAGAGTTGTATTTACTGTCCAACTTCAGAAAAGGTTGGGCAGAACTAGCACTCTACAGACTTTCAATCTGATGGGCTGAAATCTACTACCTTACTGCCAACCCATCTGTTTGACACTACCCCCAAAGGATATGCTGGTTTCCTTGACTCAACTGTACACTTCCTTTCTTATTTCTACTCTCTTCTCTATCATTGCATTGTTGGACTGCAACCTGCCTAGATAACAGGCATTTGAGAAAGTGTTAGCTCCTTGCTGCCAATGAAGACCTTTTGTTGGGTGTAGGGTTTCCCCAGTGCAAGCCTGATACATTATGTTTTTCTTCAGATTTATCATCAATCCTAGCTGACTCGGCAAGATGGTTTACAATCATTTGTGTGTGTTGTTGGGTATGAGTCCCAAGTGCATATCTGCATAGAACAGCTCTTGAACGACTATCTTTAGGACTTCAGATGAAGTTTATAGTCACCTCCGCCTGCTATGAAGAGTTTCCCATAGGACTGGAAGCATATTCTAATGCCACAGCCAGGATATCTTCATAGAATAAACTGAACACAGATGGACCCCCCCAATACGACCCTGCTTTAATCCTTGGATCCCCAGAAGATGTGCAATCTGACGTGAGCAAGTTAAGTTTTTTAAGGTATTTGTTAAGCACTTACTATGTGCCAGGCACTGAACTAAGCATTGAGGTAGATACAAGTAAATCAGGTTGGACACAGTCCATGTATACATGGGGCTCACAATCTTAATTCCCATTTCCGAGATGAGGGAACTGAGGCACAGAGAAGATAAATGACTTGCCCAAGGTCACACAGCAGACAAGTGGCAAAGCTAGGATTAGAACTCAGGTCTTTCTGACTCCCAGTCTCAAGTTCTATCCACTAGGCCTCAGTGCTTCACAATCTTGAGAACTTCTCATGGCACCCCAATCTTCTAAGTAATTTCCAGTGTCTACATTCATTCATTCAATCGTATTTATTGAGCGCTTACTGTGTGCAGAGTACTGTACTAAGCGCTTGGGAAGTACAAGTTGGCAACATATACAGATGGTCCCTACCCAACAGCAGGCTCACAGTCTAGAAGGGGAAGACAGACAACAAAACATATTAACAAAATAAAATAAATAGAATAGTAAATATGTACAAGTAAAATAGAGTAATAAATATGTACAAACATATATATACAGGTGGTGTGGGGAGGGGAAGAAGGTAAGGTGGGGGATGGGGAGGGGGAGGAGGGAAAGGGGAAGAAGGGGGAGAGGAAGGAGGGGGCTCAGTCTGGGAAGGCTGGGGGCTTTTTTAATGGTATTTTTTAAGCGCTTACTATGTGCAAAGCACTGTTCTAAGCGCTGGGGAGGTTACAAGGTGATCAGGTTGTCCCACGGGGGGCTCACAGTTTTAATCCCCATTTTGCAGATGAGGTAACTGAGGCACAGAGAAGTTAAGTGACTTGCCCAAAGTCACACAGCTGACAGCTGTTGACATCAAATGCTTTTGTAACATTTAATTTGAAAACCGTACCAACCATTCACAATCAAACTACAAGGAACCTAATCTGGTACTTGTTCCCATAGACTTACATATTATAATTTAGGATCCTTTCCTGAATCTCTGGAAAAATAATATGCAATTCCTTTGGGTGTTATATACCATAATGATGAACATCACTAAATTATTGTTTAAGCCCTATTAGAATAATTTAAAGGATAACATCAAAATATTGCATAAATGAAGAGCTATAATATAATTATGTCTTTGCAAGAAGCCGCATAAATGAAGGTGTGCTCTTTTGACTTTAAGAGTGGTTTTTCAACTTTGGGGAAGAATTTGTCCAACTTAGGTTGGACAGTAATCTTCCTCTTTTCTTCTTAAAATGTCTCATAGCAGGCCAACTCCTTCTGAACACTTCTGTGCATCTTGAACTCCTTTCTCCATTAGAGTGTTCTTCTTTAATCATATTTATAAATTGATCCAAGACTTTTTAGTCCCAAGATTTTAGTTAGTAGTAGAGAAACCCTAACTACTTCTTTACCTCTTTCAGCATCTTGCAGTGAGGCACTGGATTGTCCAAGTTCAACAAGGTCCTTGTAGGACAACAGTTCCACTGAATAATATGCAATTAATTCATCAACATCAGCATCATCTATTTCTAAATTAAGTTACCTTCCCAGCTACAATTTATATGATTATCTGCTCATGGATATCTTCGTTATCTTGAAAATCAGACACAAACTGGGCAGATCTTCCTCCTAGATCTGTTCATTGTCGATTGCTTAATCTCAGCCCAGGTGTGAAAAGGTAAGGGAGGGATTTACTTACCTGTAACATTTATCCAGAATGTCAGCATATGTGTGGGTAGAAGCCTCCAGAAATATGGGTTGTATCATGGGTATGCCTGTACTAGGGTCTTGATGCTGCTCTCTGCACATCTCCTGAATCTGACAGGTTGCAAAGATCACTATGCCATGCTTTGGTCTGAAGCCACACTGTGAGACCGTCTTCAATGTCTGGTCCTGAAGAACTCTGGTTAGAATCTTGTTAGCAACAGAGATTGGTGAGATGGTTCAACAATTGCCATAATCTGACCTTTCTCCTATCTGATGACTGTGGCATCTTTGAGATCCTGTGGCACTTCCTCTGTGTTCCACCTGTTGAGGAAGAGCTTGTGTTTCAGCAGGGTGTCCCCTCCAAGTTTGGAGAGCCCATCGGACCAATTGCTCTGGTGACTTCTCCAGTAGTTGAGATAAATGTCATGTTTTCATACGCTGGTTGGCTCTCTGTTTTGCAGGGTCTCATCTTCGATAAGAAAATATGGGCTTGTTGTTGCCATCTCTTCAAGATTCTCTCCTTGTCTGCGATGAAGGGAGAGCCATTTTTACTCTTCCAAAATGCTGCAATAGTGTGGACAGGCATAAAACTTAGTGACATACAGAAGTTCTTGGTTTGAAAAGGCTTGGATCTCTTCCGCTTTCACATACCACCACTTGATTTGCGTGTCACAATAGATATACTTCTCTTTTCTCTGGATTCTGAGGTGGTATTGGTGTAGTACTTGTTTTCCTGCAAGTAGTCTTATTTCAGTCATTTTCATCAAACAAATCTCGGTGAGTTCAAGGTAGCCATGCCCAATGTCTTGACAGCCCTCTCACAGGCAATATCATGGAGAAATGCTCCCAAGTGCTTGGAGCTGTGAGTCATGATCTTGGAGGATGGCAAGAGAATATGGAAGGCTCAGCACAATCTATCACCATCTCTGGAAAACAAATCGAGGATGTCTTACTAATAACAGGATAGTCCAAACCCAAAGTCCTAAAGGTAAGTAAACAGAGGATACGCATTATAGATGAGTTGGTCACAGGACTGTCTGGTAGCAGCACCACCTAGTTAGGACCAAATTTCCCACTACTCATGGGGAAGGGCCAGGAGAGATTCTACAAATACCACCTTCCTCTCATCGAACAAGGCTCACAACGACCAGATCCAGTGGATATTCTCTCTGTAGTAAAAACAAATGAATGGAAAGGCATTTTATCCACCTCCCGCCCCAAGTAATCACCACATCATGGAACATCAAAATGATATCGAGTGACTTGAATCAATCGATTGTATTTACTGAGCGCTTACTTTGTGCACTAAGCACTTGGGAGAGTACAACAGAGTTGGTAGACACGTTCCCTGCTTACTAGAACACCAAAAATCCAGAAAAGAATGCACTTTACACAAAAGCTGTTCGGATATGAAGCTTACAATGGAGAAGTAAGCTACACCAAATTTCCTAAAAAATAACAGGTTGAATCAGGCACTGGTTACACTGGCTTCTGGAGAGGTTTTCCTTATTCAGAACTGTTATTATCTACAAGCACCTTGGCAATCAGAAAGTCACTTCTCTCAGAGTACTCAAATTGGCCTACAGACATATAGCCACCTGGTGTCTCTATGACAGGGTTGCCCAAAATGTGGCTTATGAACCTCATGTTGTTCTTTGCGGACTGTGCAGCTTGTGGTTTATTATTTATCTTCACTGCAGTAGTGGCAGGTTGTGTTGTCCACATGGGTCTGGGAGAGGAACAGTGCCCAACCCTACCCCAACTTGAGCTCTCTGGCTTTTTCGCTCACTGCGACTCACTTCCCCCTGGAACATCTGTTCTCTGTATGTCTCACTTGTCACCGTCACTTCCCACCCCACCCCCCAGAACACCTGCTCCACACCACTCAAACCCATGTCACCACTTCTCCCGCCACCCCCTCCCCATAATGCCTGCTCACTGCTTTGATCTGCACTTCCCGGCCAAGTTATGTTTCTGGCTCTTATGTTATGAGGCTTTGCTATCCCTACTCTCTGTTTACCCCTACAATGGGAGCATTATAAAACCATCGGTATACACTAAGGAAAACTGATGGGGTGACAGAAAGATTTCCTAAGGATGTGAATAGGTTCATTACTGCTACACCAATATTTGACCTGCTAATTGTTAACAGGAGTTGAAACATGAAGAAATCGCATCGGAACACAGGGAAATTCAATATTCAAGAGTAGCTTCCACCATTTCTGCTCAGTAATTCTACCAAGCACCAGTTCCCCCCAAAATTCTGCCTTTAAAATAGGGAAAAAACTGCTATACCCCAGATTTCAACAACACATTCTTTGTGGTACCAGAAAGATCAATCAATCGATGGTATTGACTGAGTGCTTACTGTGTGCTGAGCATTGTACTAAGCACTTGGGAGAGTACTGTTGGTAGACACGTTTCCTCAATCAATCAATCATATTTACTGAGCACTTACTGTGTGCAGAGCACTGTACTAAGTGCTTGGGAAAATACAATAAAGCAAGTTGGTAGACATGTTTCCTGCCCACAATGAGCTTACAGTCCAGAATGAGTTCCCTGCTCACACGGCGCTTACAGCCTAGATCTTATTCACCACACTGTCAGCCCCACAGCACTTATGTACATATCTGTAATTTATTTATATTGTCTGTCTCCCCCTCTAGACTGCAAGCTCCTTGTAGTCAGAGAACTTACCTACCAACTCTATTGCACTGTACTCTCCCAAGTGCTTAGTACAGTACTTTGCCCGTAGTAAGGACTCAATAAATACCATTGATTGATTCAATAAATCACAGCCAGGCATGGGACATAGCACTAGGCTGATCATCACCTGATTTATTCCAACTCTGACTAATGATACTACCAATGTATCAGAGGATCACATTTCAACTGCTACCTTTGAGAGGTAGCATTTACCAAGCTGCTATCAATGTCATAGGCTAGATTAGCAAATGCCACCAAGACTGGTTTGAGGGACACTTAGAAATCAAGGTGCCACTCAGAGAAAAGAAAAATATTTTAGTGCCTAATTATCCCACTAACAGGACAGTATGTGATATGACCAAACATGTTGGGATTTTTGGCATTTAATAATATAATCGGATTAGACAGTTTCGGCCCCAAACAGGGCTCACAATCTAAACAGGTGGAAGAATGGGAATTTAATCCCCATTTTACAGATGAGGAAACTGAAGCACAGAGAGGCTGAAGTGACTTAGGAGCCAAGATTAGAACAGAGGTTTCCTGATTCCCAGTCATTCATTCAATCGTATTTATTGAGCAGTTACTGTGTGCACAGCACTGTACTCAGTCTTGTGCTCTATCCACTAGGCCACATTGCTTCTCATTTTGTTCAGTTCATTCCCCATTACTAACAAGAAAATGATGCAGCGTTTCAAAGAGGACTCGATTTAACTCAATTTATATTATGCAGACCTGCATA
Source organism: Tachyglossus aculeatus (assembly GCF_015852505.1). Lineage (NCBI taxonomy): Eukaryota > Metazoa > Chordata > Mammalia > Monotremata > Tachyglossidae > Tachyglossus > Tachyglossus aculeatus. The sequence continues at coordinate 63,403,044 of NC_052101.1, read as the reverse complement.
AAGATGCAATAAGGAAACTGAAAGATGGTTTTCGACTTCACTTTCAGAACTCTGGGAAACTTTTTCTACTTAACAAACCCTAGCTACAGTATCAGAAGTTCCTAAGGGTAAGGATGAAGACTATAATAAGAAGTGCTGTGAACTAAAGATGAGCAAAGAAGATTGAGATGCACAAACCTGCATCCAACATACAACCAAAGATTTTTTTCAATGATGCAGAACGTAAAGCTACTTATTGGACTTCATTGTTTAATAATTGCTGAGTTACAAAATAGAAAACTGATTTTAAAATCTCAACATATAATTCAAAGGACTGGCTCTAGACCAAACGAAAGGTCGTACTATAGAGCAGTAATACGTCCAACCTTAAAAAAGGCTGTGAGAATTGATCTGCCATCATCTTCATACCCAGCTTCTTAGGTAGTTTCATCAGTCCCCTATAAGTCATTCTAAACATTAAACAGAAAGACAGGATCAACACCACTGATGTTTAGGAACATAAAACATAACTTCACAATGAGGTGAGGTGACCACAAGGAAGGTGGATCAAAGGAACCATGTAAGGGCACTGAAAAATAGCTTCAAATGAGCTGGTCTACAGATAAAATTCTGGGAAAGACAATAGCGAACAGGCCGGTTTTGTGTGCAGCAATCAAAAATGAGGAAACTTTGAGCAAAGCCATAGGGCAAGCTGAGCGGAAAGGAGGCAGAGCTTGCTGTGTGACCTTGGGCAAATCCCTTAACTTCTCTGTGCCTTAGTTTCCTCATCTGTAAAATGCAGAGTCAAAACCTGTTCTCCCGACTACTTAGACTATGAGCCCCATGTGGGACAGGGACCGTGTCCAACCTGATTAACTTATGTCTACCCCAGTGGTCAGAACAGTGCTGGACACATAGTAAGCGCTTAACAGATAAAATAATAATAATAACACTAATTATAATGATAAAAATAATAATAATATGGCCACAGATCAAAAATGACTTTTGACACATATGGAAAGGATTGTTGATCATTTCAGTTTCACCTACACAGATGGTGTCATCCCACTGATAAAGACATCTTCAAATATAAAATGGTACAACCGAACCATCCAACAGACCACACATTCTTACTTACAGTGTCCCACATGATGATGTTGACATCTGTGCTGAATGAATTGTTAACATGCTGAGTAATGTAAAGATTGATAAAATCACAGAAATGGTGATACATGTTAACACCTGGTAGAAAAGAAAAGAAAAATATGTTAACCAGAAGAACCTAGAAATTGTTTCTTGTTAGTCAACATTACCTAGACAGGAAAAGACATTCTCTCTATATGAAGATGATACATTGGCAAATTCACATATTTACCTTTTGCTTGACACAGGTAAAATTCCAAAAAGAGATCATCAAGTTAGGAAGGTTCACATCTAAATGTCTATATTTTAAATCAAGAAGATTGTCAATAAAAAGAAATCCCATGTCTCTGAAAATATGAAATCACAAAATCTTCCTATTTTATTTCTTCAGTGAAAAATACACAAAAGTCCAGAGTAACAAACTGCAAAAACAAATAATTTTTTTGCCACAGTGTATCAGATACAAATTTTGTAATTCTTATCATCACTAACAAATCCCTTTTTCATCTAAAAAGAAGAAACTTTTCTATTCTCCCATTCTCCCATTAGCTTATATGCTCTCACTACACCAATGAATTTTTCACTAGAGAATGATCAACTCCAAAAGGGAAGAGTTAGCACCACACAGAGAAAAGTGGACAAAAAGCAGAGTAGAAAAGCAGGTAAAATAAAACTAGGGAAAATGAGAAAGCACAGTTAATAATGTTGTGAATAAGTGTAGGAGATGTACTACAATATCATTTTGTTCCTAATTTTCACATATGTTTGTAGCTACAGGAATTTTTAAAATTGATTTTAAGTCAGGTCTTCATTAGGCAAAACAGTGCTTTCTTTTCCTACTTCTAATTTGCATACTCAATCAAAATCTTGATCACAACATTTTACTTGCTTCTATTAAAAAAAACTTTATTTGATTTTTGAACCATTTTCCAATATTGAGAATTAAGCGTCCAACAGGAGGTTAATATCAAAAATACAATCAATAAATTGCAGGAATTCTGAAATATTTATCGCAGAAAGATCTCCATATTTTGCTTAAAACCCAGCCTCTCATGAATTTTTATACATTGTACCCAAGCAATCTCAATCTTTCTTACACTAAAATAGATACTACATTACAAACTACTCTAAAAGCTACCTACTTCATGACTTTAAAAGTTAAAATAATTATTTTTGTATTTGAGAGTTAAATATTGTCATTTGTCTTCTGTGTGACCTTGGGCAAGTCGCTTCACTTCTCTGTGCCTCAGTTACCTCATCTGTAAAACAGAGGTCGAGACTGAGCCCTATGTGGCACAGGGGCTGTGTCCAAACCAATTATCTTGTATCACCAGCGCTTTGTAGAGTGCTTGGCACTGAGTAAATGCTTAACAAATACCTTAAAAAAAATTTCAAAATGTGTTACATTGTTAAATTCTAGAGTACTACCAGGCTCCCTCAATACCAGAAGCTAAATTAGAAAGTGCCCATTTAATGAAATGAATTTACTTGAGGTAGAACTAAACACTGTAAATGTTTATTTTAAATTGTATAAGGCTACAAAAAGGATATATCGTTTGGATATAGACCAAGATAAATGTTTCATTTTCATTTAACTAGAAAAACTGAAAGAACCTATTCATATAATTTTCAACTGTACTTTGGTAGCAACTGAAAAGTGCTATATGCCCACATAATGTTGTTTTAGTTGCAAAGTACTCCCAAATGTTTTATATTTTATTATTTTTTATTTTTTAATTACTATTTTATTGTGTAAGCAACGTGGCCTAGTGGAAAGAGCCCTGGCTTGTGAATCCCGAGACTTGGGTTCTAATCCCTGCTTTGCCACTTGCCTCCTGTGTGACCTTGGACAAGTCACTTAACTTCTCTGCACCTCAGTTTCCACATCTGTAAAATGGGGATTATAGTCCTATTCTTTCTCCCCCATAGACTGTGAATGCTTTGCAGGACAGAGAATGTGTCTGATCTGATTATCCCGTTATCTACCTCAGTGCCTGGAACAAAGTAAGCACTTAACAAATACCACAGTTATTTCTGAAAAATAAACCTTTTACCTGCATCCAATTTCATTACGTATGTTGGCTTTTCAATAACAATGTCACATTTTCCATCTTCTATAGGTCTGAAACCTAGCGGTGTGTAAGCCTGTAGTTCTGCAAACCTAAAATGGCGAATTAGAATAACCGTGAAATAACTGGATTTCAAACATCTTCTACATGCAAGTTTTATCTATGAATCAATCAATCAATCAATCAATCAATCGTATTTATTGAGCGCTTACTATGTGCAGAGCACTGTACTAAGCGCTTGGGAAGTACAAATTGGCAACATATAGAGACAGTCCCTGCCCAACAGTGGGCTCACAGTCTAAAAGGGGGAGACAGAGAACAGAACCAAACATACCAACAAAATAAAATAAGTAGGATAGAAATGTACAAGTAAAATAAATAAATAAATAAATAAATAGAGTAATAAATATGTACAACCATATATACATATATACAGGTGCTGTGGGGAAGGGAAGGAGGTAAGATGGGGGAATGGAGAGGGGGACGAGGGGGAGAGGAAAGAAGGGGCTCAGTCTGGGAAGGCCTCCTGGAGGAGGTGAGCTCTCAGCAGGGCCTTGAAGGGAGGAAGAGAGCTAGCTTGGCGGATGGGCAGAGGGAGGGCATTCCAGGCCCGGGGGATGACATGGGCCGGGGGTCGATGGCGGGACAGGCGAGAGCGAGGTACAGTGTGGAGATTAGTGGTGGAGGAGCGGAGGGTGCGGGCTGGGCTGTAGAAGGAGGGAAGGGAGGTGAGGTAGGAGGGGGCGAGGTGATGGAGAGCCTTGAAGCCCAGGGTGAGGAGTTTCTGCCTGATGCGCAGATTGATTGGTAGCCATTGGAGGTTTTTGAGGAGGGGAGTAATATGTCCAGAGCGTTTCTGGACAAAGATAATCCGGGCAGCAGCATGAAGTATGGATTGAAGTGGAGAGAGACACGAGGATGGGAGATCAGAGAGAAGGCTAGTGCAGTAGTCCAGACGGGATAGGATGAGAGCTTGAATTAGCAGGGTAGCGGTTTGGATGGAGAGGAAAGGACGGATCTTGGCAATGTTGCGGAGCTGAGACCGGCAGGTTTTGGTGACGGCTTGGATGTGAGGGGTGAATGAGAGAGCGGAGTCGAGGATGACACCAAGGTTGCGGGCTTGTGAGACGGGAAGGATGGTAGTGCCGTCAACAGAGATGGGAAAGTCAGGGAGAGGACAAGGTTTGGGAGGGAAGACAAGGAGCTCAGTCTTTGACATGTTGAGCTTTAGGTGGCAGGCGGACATCCAGATGGAGATGTCCTGAAGGCAGGAGGAGATGCGAGCCTGGAGGGAGGGAGAGAGAGCAGGGGCAGAGATGTAGATCTGGGTGTCATCAGTGTAGAGATGATAGTTGAAGCCGTGGGAGCGAATGAGGTCACCAAGGGAGTGAGTGTAGATTGAGAACAGAAGGGGACCAAGCACTGAACCTTGGGGAACCCCCACAGTAAGAGGATGGGAGGGGGAGGAGGAGCCTGCAAAAGAGACTGAGAAAGAACGACCGGAGAGATAAGAGGAGAACCAGGAGAGGACGGAGTCTGTGAAGCCAAGGTCAGATAACGTGTTGAGGAGAAGGGGGTGGTCCACAGTGTCAAAGGCAGCTGAGAGGTCGAGGAGGATTAGGACAGAGTATGAGCCGTTGGATTTGGCAAGCAGGAGGTCATTGGTGACCTTTGAGAGCGCAGTTTCCGTGGAATGAAGGGGACGGAAGCCAGACTGGAGGGGGTCGAGGAGAGAGTTGTTGTTGAGGAATTCTAGGCAGCGCGTGTAGACAACTCGTTCAAGGAGTTTGGAAAGGAATGGTAGGAGGGATATGGGACGATAACTAGAAGGTGAGGTGGGGTCAAGAGAGGGTTTTTTTAGGATGGGAGAGACATGGGCATGTTTGAAGGCAGAGGGGAAGGAACCAGTGGAGAGTGAGCGGTTGAAGATGGAAGTTAAGGAGGGGAGAAGGGATGGAGCGAGAGATTTCATAAGATGAGAGGGAATGGGGTCAGAAGCACAGGTGGCCGGAGTAGCTCTTGAGAGGAGGGAGGAGAGTTCCTCTGAGGATACCGCTGGGAAGGATGGGAGAGTAGCAGAGAGTGTTGAGAGCCGGGGGGTTGGAGAAAGGGGGGAAGAGACTTTGGGGAGGTCGGACCTGATGGATTTAATTTTGTTAATGAAGTAGGAGGCCAGATCGTTGGGGGTGAGGGAAGGAGGAGGGGGAGTGTTGCCACTGTCAAAATTCAACAAAACTATCCTGCATTGTGATTAAGTTTTCGGTCTGCAAGCATCAAAGCCTAAACCATGACTCTCACGGACCTCAAGGCTAATCTATTTTGTGGTGGGGCCTCATTCGGCACATGACATCATCGCCTTGCGCTGCATATGACATAGGAGCTGTTTCTCCGGGTTCACTCTAATCCAGTCTGCACCCCAAAACCACACCTCTGCCCTTTGGGGCAGGGAGGGCCACCGAGACAGTGGGGCTCCACGTTACACATCCAGTGAGGAGCCTCAACCATACTGGCGATGGCCCCGCCTATCTTCGATTCCCAGGAGCACGAGAAAAAAGACACGGTGGCTATGAGCGCTTATGATCGCTCACTGAGGTAACTGCTCTCAAGCCCTAAAATGGGCACATATAAGCTGGAGTCAGGAGGAGAAGGTGGCTGCAGCAGGGGATGGTGAGAATCAGTCAATCACATTTATTGAGTGCTTACTGTGTGTACAGCACTGTACTAAGTGCTTGGGAGAGTACCATGCGACAATAAACAGACACATTCCTTGACCTTTCAAAGAGCAACCCATAGCCATAGACTGCCAGGAGCCCCAGCCACCCATGACCACAAACCAAGATGCAGCCAGCAGTACTCTGGGTGATACAGCCCGGCCCAGCACAGAGAGGGTGTGGGGGTTCTTGCTACTTATTCTAGTGTGCTCTCCCATGCACGCAGCACAGTTCACTGCCCATGGTTAAGCGCTCAATAAATACCACCACTTGATTGGCTGGAACCGAGGGCTAGCTGGACCAGCCTCTGCAAGACGGCAACCACTTCGCCATCCATCCATCCCTGAGCTCTCTCATGGGTGCCCCTCCCATCTCCCTAGGTCTTGCTTCGCCCAGCTGGATGCCGGGGGGCACCAGTGATGAGCCCGGGACAATCAGGCACTTCTTCAGCAGCTCCTGCCCAGCCACTCGCCCTGATGGCTTCATCGCTGTCCAGATTCCGCAGGAGGGGGCCACCCTGTGAGAGGCCGTAGGGGTGGGCAGGGACGAGGTGGCAGCTCAGGGGCATGAGCTTTTGGTTCTTTCCCTCCAGGGCCAGGCAGCTGAGAAGTAGATGCCACCACCAGGCAGGGAGCCCTACCCGGCCAAGTCCGGCTGGGCACCGGGGCATGGACAGTGGTGGTACCTTAAAGTGTCCCAGTCCCTCAGGTCAAATGCAAGTGGCCGACCTGCTAGCTCCGTTGTCTCCTTCCCCACCAGACTGGGCCCAAAAAGGTGCCATCCATTTTCTTGCCATCACCTTTATCTTCCCCGCTCCTTGTGCCCTCATCTTCCCATAACCTTCCCCTGCTCCATCCCACCCTGACCTTCTCCACCCCGGGGCTGCCCCCCGCCCAGATTCTTCCAGCCAAGCACAAGCCAAGTATGGCGAGGGGTGCAGTCTGAACTGTCTGTGCTGGGAGAGTCATTCCATCTTCCAATCACGTCAGGGACTCCTGGAAAATGGCACAGAATAATAATTATGGCATTTGTTAAGCACTTACTATGTGCCAGGCCCTGTTCTAAGTGCTGGAGTAGATACAAGTCAATCAGGTTGGGCACAGTCCCTGTCCCACGTGGGGCTCACAGACTTAATCCCCATTTTACAGATGAGATACTGAGGCCCAGAGTAATAATAATAATAATAATAATAATAATAATGGTATTTGTTAAGTGCTTACTATGATCCAAGCACTGTCCTAAGCGATGGGGTAGATACAAGGCAATCAGGTTGTCCCACGTGGGGATCACAGTCTTACTCCCCATTTTACAGATGAGGTAACTGAGGCACAGAGTAGTTAAATGACTTTCCCAAGGTCACAGAGCAGTCACCTGGTGGAGTTAGGATTAGAACCCATGTCCTCTAGCTCCCAGACCTTTGCTCTTTCCACTAGGCCATGTTGCTTCCCTTGATCTGTGAGGGGCCCCAGGAGGCCGGCTCAGAAGGGCTTGGTGCTTTGTGAAGGGAATGGTCACTTGCCAGACAGCTCAAACAGCCTAGGGCTATACTGTGGGGTGTTTTGTGGGGCTTAGCCCAGGGCAAAGGACCCTGAAGTCCCTCTCCAATGTCAATTTAACTGCCCATTAGGTGTTGGGGGCGGGGAAGATCACTTTAAATTGTCAGCTGTGTGACTTTGGGCAAATCACTTAACTTCTCTGTGCCTCAGTTACCTCATCTGTAAAATGGGGATTAAGACTGTAAGTCCCAAGTGGGACAACCTGATCACCTTGTATCCTCCCCAGCGCTTAGAACAGTGCTTTGCACATAGTAAGCCCTTTAACAAATGCCATCATTATTATTATTATTTAAAACTCCATCAAACAAAGAGAACCACGGTCTGTTTACTTTGGTATCTAATTCTGAAAGGGTATTTAGACAACGAGCCTACTAATAGTGCACTAGAAAAAGGTATATTATATAAAAGGGTCAAATTGTGCTTCCCTAAGAGGCAGAGCACAAAGGAAAAACAAACTGTAGTACAGACTTCTTGATCTTTAAGATACTAAGCAGAGACCTCACCAAACTTATAAATATCCAGTGTACCGAAAAGTATATATGTATATGTATATAAATATACATATATGAACATAGATATCTACACACACAGTGTAGTCTGGTGGAAAGAGCATGGGCCTGGAGTCAGAGAGCTTGGGCTCTAGTCTCGGCTTTGCCATTTGGTCTGCTGTGTGACCTTGGGAAAGTCACTTAACTTCTCTGGGCCTCAGTTCCCTAATCTGAAAAAGGGGGAGTCAACACCTGTTCTCCTTCTTACTTAGACTGTTAGCCCCAGGTGGATTATCTTGTATCTATTCCAGCACTTAGAGCTTAACACATAGTAAGTGCTTAACAAATGCCACTAATTGTTATTATGTACCTTTTAAAACCCCTATGGGGAAAAAGATTCTTTTCCCGATGGACACCTATCATGATTTCCTTTTACCTAAAGGAAGATCATCAGAGCATGGGAACTAGGTGAGGGAAGGAAAATGAAGGCCATATGGAGTCAGGAAGCGGAGAGTATGCTGAAAACCAAGAAAAAACCCCAGAAATATTTTCTAATTTAAAAATGAGTAATGGTATGATTTCCAGTACTACTGCAGAGAATGAAAAATCTTATAAAATTGCTTTAGACTGCAGAGAATGAAAAATCTTATAAAATTGCTTTAGACTTAAAAGCATTTACCAATAATAAAAATTTACACTTAAGAACCCACACCCTGCTTCCTCTCCCAAACCCCCTTTTTGTTCCAATTTCCTTCCTGTCTGCAGCACTCACTGTCCATATTCCTTAACACCAAGCCCACTGGGTCTTGCCTCTTGACCAAGCTTAAAATATAGGCATCGAAAGTGGCCCAGGTGATCCTTTGCCACTGGAGCTTTGAGAAGTGCCTTGCATCCTCTCTTACTGCACAAAAGATCCACAGTCACAGGTGACAAGAATAGGACGTGTCTGGAATTCCCCTATCCCAGAGGCTCTTGGGGATCCAAACTTTCCTCTTTCACTCCATCAGAAATCAAAATCCCATGGTTTATAGCCACTTGCAGGAAAACAAAAAATCCTGAGTTTTCAAACTTTTCTTGGCAGGGGTAACCTGAGTTTTAGCCCCTTTTCCAATTGGGAAATTTCAAATTTCAAATCTGCAAACCCTTGGCTTTGTTATAATAATAATTTACTGTAAAGCTTTGAAGCTATTTCTTAACTCCTTGATGCTGAGGAATGATACTCCCTACAACCATATCTGATGATACTACCCTATTAGCAGAAAGTGAAGAAGATTTGAAGGGCTTATTATTAAAAGTTAAGGAACCAAGCAAAAAGAGGGGCCTACATTTGAATTTCAAGAAAACAAAGATCATGACAAATGGAAGTTTTAACACATTTGTAATGGATGGAAAGAAGATTAAAATAGTTGACAATTTTTCTCTCCTGGGATCAATAATCAATAATAAAGGAACTAGTAGTCAAGAAATACGCTGAAGATTAATGTTAGGAAGACTTACTATGAAGAGCCTGGAAAAAGTCATAAAACATACTGATAAAACAATTGCCACAAAAATACAAATGGTCAATTCTGTGGTGTTTCCAGTGACAATGTATGGATCCGAAAGCTGGACGGTGAAAAGCAGGATAGAAAGAGCATCGATTCTTTTGAAACGTGATGTTGGAGAAGGCTTTTGCAAATACCAGGGACTGCCGGAAAAAGAAACAAATGGATTTTGGAGCAAATTAAGCCAAAGCAGCCTTTGGAAGGCCAAATGACTCAACTTAGATTAGCATATTTTGGACACATAATCAGCAGGACTAATTCTGTGGAGAAGACACTAATGCTAGGAAAAGTCCAGGGAAGAGGCAGACCAGCAGCTAGATGGATAGAGACCATAACAATGATAATGGAAGAACCATTAGAAAGGTTACGGATTATGGCAGAAGACAGGACGTTCTGGAGAGAATATATCCATAGAGTCGCTATGATTAGGAAACGACTTGACGGCACTTGATAATAATAATAAACAATCATATCAATATTTTTCCGAGACAAAATTCCTTCCAAAACCCAAAAATGGCAAAGTTAAGCAAAAAAACTATATGAAAGAGATATTAATCTTACCAAGATTGCAGAGGGCTTTTGCGTTGACCTTCAGACATTAATGTGTGAACATCAAGGATGCAATGACCTCCAATTTGCCCACTCTGGAAAAAATCCTCTTTAAATCTAACACAAAACACAAAACAATGACCTAACCATCAAGTTAGGTCTGAATAATGTCCTTTCATATGTTAACATGAGTCTAAACATCCACAGTCTAGGATTAAAGATTATTTTGGAAATTGATTTTCTAAATGATTTTATTTCCAGAATTGATTTTCCAGGAGATTAAACATAAAGAATTTAACTACCTTTCATGATTTCTCTTCACTGTCCTTAAATCAATGTATAAGTTTGTTGCTCTGCAAAGCTGAAGATAACGTGAGCAGGCTAGCCATGAATCTCCCTGTAGAGGAATAGACAATTTCAGAAAAGGAAGCCAGTCTGTGTGAGCACTACATTTTCAAGAATCAATTTAGATGTACAACAAGGATATACAACCACATGGGCTGAGAGGTGCTTTGTCTCCTGACATTTTTGCTGTTTTTCTCCTTTGCTACTGTAAGATAGTGTCCTTGGGTCAAACTGTGAGCTGTGTGCCACCTACACCAATTCAGAAGAGATGTATTACAAAATGAGTTTTGTTGATGATGAACTTGGTCCCTTTAGCCCTGAACTGGATCTATATTTCTGCTGCTTGCTCCAACAAAGAATTAACCAAATCATAGACTCAGAGAGCAGAAGGGACTGCATGAAATAGAATCAAAAGCTTTTCTGAAACGTAGCCAGATTACATCTATTGCCTCTCCCTTGTCTAGGTTGGCTGTCATTTTATCATAGAATGAAATTAAATTTATCTGACCAAATTTGTTCTTTGCAAAATCATGCTGATTGCTTCTTAGTAGCAAATGCATTTCTAGGTAGTTTTGATCATTTGTTCTGGTATCTTCCCAACCATCAATGCTCTGCCTTTTGGTCGATTATTTCTTCTCCATCGCATCGATTTTCCCCTTTTTTAAAGATGGGTACATCTCATGCCCTTTTCCAACTTTCATGAATTTCTCTGGCTTTCATGAGTTCTTAAAAATAATGGCTAATGGCTCTTCAGTAACAACTTCAAATTTCTAAAAAGGACTCTAAAATGAATGTCAACAGACAATTACTCTCCACTTTCAAAGCTTATTGAAGGCACATCTTCTCCGAGAGATCTTCCCTAAGCCTTCATTTCCTCTTTTCCCACTCTCTTCTGCGTCACTCTGAATTGCTTCCTTTATTCACCCCTCCCTCAGCCCCAATGAACTTACATCCATATCCGTAATTTATTTATTTACATTAATCTCTATCTCCCCCTCTCGACTGCAGGCTCGTTGTGGGCAGGGAATGTGTCTACCAACTCTGCTATACTGTACTCCCCTAAGAGCGTAGTAAAGTGCTCTGAACATAGTAAGTGCTCAATAAATACAATTGACTGATTGACTGAATAGACCCTAATTGACTGATTGACTGAATAGACCTATTGATTAAAACACATCCAGGATTTTTATAGATTTTTTACTCTGGTTCTTTTTTATGATATTTGTTAAGCACTTGCTATGTGTTAAGCACTATTCCAAGTGCTGGGGCTAGAGAAAAGTTAATCAGGTCGGACACAGTTCCTGCCCCACATGGAGCTCACAGACTAAACAGGAGGGAGAACAAGTACTGAATCTCCAATTTATAGTTGAGGAAACTGAGGAGAACTCATTCTTTCCCATGGCTTCAACTACCATCTCTGTTCAGCTGATACCCAAATTTACATCTTCAGCCCTGATCTCTCTCCTTTTCTGCAATCTCACAATTTCTTCCTGCCTTCAGGACATCTCTACTTGGATGTCCCACTGACACCTCAAACTTAACATGGCCAGAACAGAACTCCTCATATTCCCACCCAAAGCCTGTCCTTCCCGTAACTTTCCCATCACTTTGGAGAGCACCATTCATTTTTCATTCAATCGCATTTATTGAGCGCTTACTGTGTGCAGAGCACTGTACTAAGTGCTTGACTATCCCTCCTGTTGCACAAGCACATAACCTTGGTGTTAGCCTCGACTCATCCCTCTCATTCAATCCACATATTCAATGTCACTAAATTATGTCGGTTCACAACACTGCTAAAATCTGCCCTTTCCTCTCCATCCAAACTACTACCATGTTAATCCAAGCATTTATCCTATCTTGACTTGATTACTGTATCAGCCTCCTTGCTGACCTCCCTGCCTCCAGTCCATACTTCACCCTCCTGCCTGGATCATTTTTCTACCACAACGTTCAGTCCATGTTTCCCCATTCCGCAAGAACCTCCCAGTGGTTGTCCATCTACCCCCACATCAAACAGAAACTCCTTACCAAAGGCTTTAAAGCACTCACTTTTCCTCCTCCTACCTTACCGCCCTGATTTCTCTCTATAACCCAGCCCCCACACTTTGCTCCTCTAATGCCAACCTACTCACTGTTCCTTAAACTCGTCTATCTCGCCACCGACCCCTTGCCCACATCCTGACCCTGGCCTGGAACTCCCTCCCCATTCAGATCCGACAGATGATCACTCTCCCCGCCTTCAAAGCCTTACTGAAGGCAAATCTCCTCCAAGAGGCCTTCTCCAAATAAGGTTTCATTTCCTCTCCTCCCAGTTGCCCTTGTACTTGTATCCTTTATTCAGCCTCCTTCAGCCCCACAGCACTTGTGTATATATCCATAATGTATTTATTTATAGTAATGTCTGTCTCCCCCTCTAGACTCTAAATCGTTGTGTACAAGGAACGGGTCTACCAACTGTTATAGTGTACAGTGCTCTGCACACAGAAAGTGCTCAAAAATACAATTGCTTGCTTGCTTGATTGACTGACTTGCCCAAGGTTGCACAGCAGGCAAGTGACAGTGCCAGGATTAGAACCCAGGCCCTATGACTTGCAGACCTATGCTCTTTCCACTAGGCCACATTGCTCTTCCATTTTGGCATCATCATGCCACTTTACACTCCTCTTTAGGAATCGGTCTACTGTAGCTTTCCCATTAGCCCTTCAAATCTCTGTAGATGCTGAGTCTAATCAACGTAGTGTTTTGTTACTTTTTTGGTCATTCTTATTTTTAAAAGTAATGGTAATAATAATATAGTACTTGCTAAACGTTTACTATGTGCCAAGCACTGTTGTAAGAGCTGGGGTAGATACAAGGTAGTCAGGTTGGACAGAGTCCCTGTCCCACATAGGGCTCACACTCTTAATCCCCATTTTTCAAATGAAGTAACTGAGGCCCAGAGAAGTTAAGTCACTTGCCCAAGATCACACAGCAGACATGTGGCCGAGCCGCAAAGCCACAGTCAGGGCAAAGTGCTGTAAAATGGTGGCTGGAGGTTTGTATTATTATTATTATTATTATTATTATTATTATTATTAATGTCATATTACTAATAATAATAATTGTGGCATTTGTTAAGCAACTACTATATGCCAGGAACTGTACTAAACACTGGGGTGGATACAAGCAAATCAGGCTGGGCACGTTCTTGGCTCACATGGGTCTCCCAGCCTTAATCCCCATTTTACAGATGAGGTAACTGAGGCACCCCCTCTCAGGATCGCACCTGGAGAGTTTCCAGTACTCTACCAGTCTCGACTATGGGAGGGAGAGTCAAGCAGAGGCATACCCTATTCCACTCCTAGCTCGGGCGGTGGCTAGCGAGTGGAAGGCAATCTGCTACAAGTCAAAACTCAACTGCGCTGGGCAGCAGTGGCACAGGAGAAAGTCCAGGGCAGAGACTCAAGTTTACTGCATGAAAGAGGCAATGGTAAACCACTTCCGTATTTTTACCATGAAAACTCTACAGCTACACTACCAGAACGACTAAAGATGGAGGTGGGGCATTCTGGGAGAAATGTGTCCATGGAGTCATTATGGGTCGGAGACGACTCGACAGCATAAGACAAGACACACTGAGGCACAGAGAAGTGAAGTGACTTGCAGAAGGTCCGCAGCGGATAAGTGGTAGAGCCGGGATTAGAACCCAGGTTCTTCTGAATCCCAGGCTCATGCTCTTTCTGCTAGGCCACACTGCTTCTCTAGGAAGCAGGGTAGGAAGCACAGACTGGCTTTGCCCACACTTCCCAAAACCCACTGGCACAACTTCGGGAGGAGACTGGCTCTCTGCCAATAATGGGACAGTCCATCCTGCTTGGGGGCACTTGAGTTTTCCTGTGGGGAGGAGCAAAGTCAGTTTGGGTTTCCCTGTGCTGTGCCTGCCTACCTGCTTTTTTGAGATCCAGCCAGAAGACATCTTCATGCACTAAAGCCTATTTCTTGGAGTAAAACACTCCCAGGTAAAAGTAAGCTAGGGTAAGTTCCTTTTGGGGTTTATCTTGCACTGAACACTGTCTCCAGATATTTCCCCAAACAAGCTCTCAAGCATGGACAAAACACATAATGTTTGACTTCTGTTAATTAGATTATCAACTTGTCCTGGCCATCTTGATCCTCTATGACTTTATTACCTTGAAAACCTTGGTTTGAATATTTTCTGTTGTGATACTTTCCAATTTGTGGTACTAATTAAATCAGCATGGCTTAGTGGAAAGAACACGGGGCCTGGGAGTCAGAGACCTTGGGTTCTAATCCTGGCTCTGCCAATTATTTAATGACCTTGGGCAAGTCATTTTGCTGCTCTGTTACTCAGTTTTCTCATCGGCAAAATGAGGATTCAATACTTATTCTCCCTCTTACTTAGACCGCGAGTCCCATGTGGGACCTGATTATCTTGTATCTAACCCAGCATTTAGTAAAGAGCTTGACAAATAGTAAGCACTTACCAAATACCATTATTATTATTTTTATTATTATTATTGAATTGAAATCTTGATCTTCTTTTATGGCACTCTGAACTGGAGCCTGCGAAGAGCTCACAATTGGATCCTGGATGGAGTTACTAATTGCATATCTTACTTTAGTAACTCTAAATATAGGGTGGATAATTTCAATCCTAATTTGGGGAGATACAACTAAATGATCCTGACTTTAATCTCCTGTGGCAAAAATCTCTTTAAAGTCTAATGTTCATGCCTGCAGAACTGTCTTTCTGAAGAACAAGATGCAGCCTCATTGACAGGGAACACTACCAGGGCAAAGAGTCAGGACTTTCTACCATTAAACTGGAGGAAGTTTAGACTAGTGAAGCTATCAGGGCCTAGTACCAAGTGTGTCACTGAAAGAAGTGCAAATCTCTCATCCTTTCCATCTGCAAAGTGGTTACTATTATTCCTGCCCCAAACTCTCCGACAGGTTTGCTGTAAAAATAAAATGAGACATATGCCAAAATTTTTTAGAAGCAGCATGGCCTAGTGGAAAGAGCACAAACCTGGGAGTCACAGGACCTGGGTACGAATTCTAACTCTGGTACTTGCCTGCCATGTGTGATCTTGGGCAAATCACTTAACTTCTCTGCGCCTCAGTTTCCTCATTGGCAAAATGGGGATTAAGTATCTGTTCTCTCTCCTACTAAGACTGTGAGCCCCATCTGAAACAGGGACTGTATCTGACCTGATTATCTTTGTTGTGGGCAGGGAATTTGTCTGCCAACTCTGTTGCACTGTACTCACCCAAGTGCTTAGTACAGTGATCTGCACACAGTAAGTGCTTAATAAATACCATTGACTGACTGATCGTGTATAGTTCTTGGCACACAGTAAGTGCTTAACACATGCCAAAATATTATTATTATTACTTTTTCTCTCTTCAAAGAAAAGGTCCATTTCAATATCCAGAAAGGATCTACTTGATATGCATGTGAAACTACAAGATGTTGCAGCCAAAATTAGCATTTTGAAAACAAATTATAAAAAATGTCCATATTAACTTATTTAATTGATTCATTTACCTATCCATGGGTATCTATAAAATATATAATTTTCTTAAAAACAAAAACTCCACAGGTTTGTTTTTGCTTTTTTTTTTTCAATGAAAAAAGCTGTTTTTGAAAGACCAAAATACCTACTGCTTCCATGGGTTGGCATAAAGTCCGCATTTCATTCAGTCTTTCCTTTGCATAACCAAAATCAGCCTGCCTCCAGAATATCTCCTGAGCTGATTCAATGCTGTCTGTCCTGATACAAGAAAAAGTCCAGAATCTTTACTTTTACAAAAGTCTTAAGTTTTTCTTTCTTTTAATTCAAGTGATAGGACTTAGTTTGAGGTTTGTTTTTGGTTATTTTTTTCAGAGTCATTAGAATAATTTCTCAAAATTCAGTCTTGAAAAGTTAAAGAATACCCCTAGCACAAACACCCCACAATGATTTTAGAATATATTGATTTAAAAAAAATCACCATAGAAACATGCAGTGGTCTGATACTGTGTAACAACAAATAACCGACTTTTTCTCCACTACATCCACTTTATAAATACAGGCCTAAGCCTTCAGCCCTTCCTTGCCTGAGAAGGGTGGGGAAGAACTCAAACAGCAATAGCTATCTCCACAAATTTTAGAATGTTGGGGTGGCTTTGGCTTTGCCTAATGTGACCACTGGACTCTGAACAGCCCTGCCCTGAGTGATAAGAATCTTGAAAACAGTTCCTTCACAGTGTTCTTGAGTTCTTCCTGTGCTCCAAGTTGTCCTTGTGTCCTTAAGTTTTTTTTGCCTTTATGAAGTCAATCTTTCGGGCAGGGAATGTGCCTGTTTATTGTTTTATTGTACTCTTCCAAGCACTTAATACAGTGCTCTGCACACAGCAAGCGCTCAATAAATACAACTGAATGAATTTTCAGCCTCCCCACACACTGCCCTTTAAAGATTTGTGAGCCCCTTGAGGCCCAGGGCCAGCCTGATTTAGCCTTTTACAGTATTCTTGCTCAAAGGTTAGTACAGTGCTCTGCACATGGTAGGCACTCAATAAATACCATGGCATATCCAATTGGGGATTTTTTTCTTAATCAACCTTTTCCTGAAAAACAAAAGATACCAACCAAAAAGCTAAAGCCCTGCAAGACACATTAAAAAACAATGAAGTAGAGGAAAAAAAGCATTCAAAACAGCATATGAAAACTTACCATCCCACATCAACATAATTGCAAATGGGATATCCAAACCTGAACTCTGACTTGCATGATTTCTCATAGCCCCAACAGGATTTTAAATATGCCAGATGTTTCTGAAACATAAAAATCTTTACTAAGACTAATCGCTTTCCTTCAAAAACTTAGAGACTGTCGTTAAATTTCACACAAATAATGTATCAAGCTTATCTTTCGTTAGAACTTTCAACTTAACATATTTTCACTGTTTTCACTGTGAGGAATGACATAATAGATAATATAATAACAGCTCATTTTGGGCAGGGAACATGTCTGTTAATTCTGTTGTATTTTACTCTCCCAAGCACTTAGTACAGTCCTCTGCATATAGTAAGCACTGAATAAATACTATTGAGTGATTAAGTTTATTCAACTGGTATTTATTGACTGCCCGATCTCTGCATGAATTCAACATCTTGGCATTTAGTATTGTCTTTAACAAATTCTTACAAAATTAAAAGATCTCAGATTATTATTCCTCTATGACAGAATTTCATCAAGGATCGGTTATCATTTTGTAATTTCACCTACTAATACAACTACGGTTGAAATGCACCTATAGTGTATCACAGTTATGAATGGGAATGGACAAAACTGACTCTTCAAAGCTGAGCTCACTGAATTCAGCAGAGATGCACTTTTTTAAGATTTCAATTTTAATTTATATCACCGGAACACCACCCCCTTCCTGTCTTTCCTATAAAAAAGAAAGGAAACCGGGTGGATGAGCAACCTTTCACTCGCCTCTCATAAACAAAGGCTTCAAAAGTGGCTCATGCATTTTCCCAAGGACTCTTGTTGGAGCCACTCTGTGCCTATTGTTCGCAGACTTTAGATTAGTGTTCTGCAGGTTGGCATGAAAGAGTCTGCCCTTTTGCTTTGCCACTTGTTTCCTCTTCCCACAGGCATGAGAGAGGAAGTCTTCTCACTGCTCTGCTTTGATCTACCTGCCTAAGCTAAAAGCAATTTTAATGGATTCCAGGTTGAGTTCAATCCAATACCTCTCAGGCAAAAAAAGGCTGCAGTGGCAGTCTTAAATAGGTGGAAGCGGACAACTGAAGCTTTAACAAGAAAGCTTGAAAGAAATTCAAGTGCTGCCAAGGGAAGAACACCAATTAAATTCTTCAAGAGTGCTTAATGTCTTTTCTGCACTTTGTTGAATTTTGTCCCTAGTTAACTTCCAGTTACTTATCACTGATTATTACTTATACATGTTACCGATTCATTATTAGTTATAAGAGTAGGAAATAGATATTTCCACAGCCATCTTTCTCTGAAGCATCCTAAAACGAGGCACGTTGATTAGGGAGCTGGTCAGTGCATAGAATCTCCCTCATAACTGTTACAAAAGTATTAACAACAGTGAATGTTGTTAATGGTGTTCTAAGAAGCAGTAGTTGACATACAAAGAATTCTCAGCAGTTAAAAATGGAATTCAACTGCAGGTTGTCACAACAGACAGTCAAACAGAAGTAGCAAGTATCCAAAATGACCCTGATAAATAAAAAGAAGAAAAAATACCCTCTACCTACTTTATATGGACAATGTGAGTCTTGCTTGCAGGCCATGGCAATATGCCGATTGCTGTGAAAAAAGTAAGGAATGTGCTCTTCTGGCAAGTTAAGGCTTTTGTAGTTATATAATGATTCTCTTGGAATGGGTTCAACTTCAGTAGGCGTTTCTTCTTGGCTATTCACTAGAACTTCTTGAAGCAAGGCTCCAAATGCAATCAGCAATAACATGGTAGCAAACAAAGCCTGAAGTTGAAATGGAGATTTATTATCAATTCAGTCCTTGATCAATATTCTGTCAAAGGGAGTCATAAAATTCAAACATTGTGATCAATGCTCTGTTACCAGGGAATGAGTACACAGGCACAGAACCATAAAATTTCTGGTCACTTTCTGTTTGTCCAATTTATGCTCTCGAACAGGAAGGGGTCGACAAACTTTCTGTTCAGAAGAACCAAAGGGAAAGCTTTGAGCATGTGTTGCACAAACATCCGGTCACGCAATATGAACACAGTGGCTTAGTGGAAAGAGCCCGGGCTTGGAAGTCACAGGTCATGGGTTCTAATCCCACTTCACAACTTGTCAGCTGTGTGACTTTGGGCAAGTCACTTAACTTCTCTGTGCCTCAGTTACCTCATCTGTAAAATGGGGATTAAGACTGTGAGCCCCACATGGGACAATCTGATTACCTTGAATCTACCCCAGTGCTTAGAACAGTGCTTGGCACATAGTAAGTGCTTAACAAATCCCATTATTATTATTATTATTATTATTATTATTATTATTATTATTGTGAATCTAACGGTTTTCAAAGCCACGTCTCCCATTCAGTGGCACCCAGGCTGGATTAACTCCTCTTCCTCAAGCCCGCCTTGCCCTAGGGGCTCAGGGCTACCCAGTTTTAAGTGGCACTGTGTGGCTCATGACATCATTAGGTCACACTGCCCCACACAGTTGAAGGGGAGAGGAGAGGATGAGAGGCACAGTGCAGTCAGTCAGTCAACTGTATTTATTGAGCACTTACTGTGTGCAGGGTACTGTACTAAGCACTTGGGAGAGCACAATACAACAGACACATTCCCTGTCCACAATCAATCAATCAATCAATCAATCGTATTTATTGAGCACTTACTGTGTGCAGAGTACTGTATTAAGCTCTTGGGAAGTACAAGTTGGCAATGGGCCAGCACTGGCAAGAAGTTAGCGTCTTCCCCCTTTCCTCCCAAGTGCTTCCTTCTTTTATCTCCTAAGTGCTTAGGATGCTGCTCTGCACACAGAAAGTGCTCAATAAATACCACTGATTGATTTATTGATTAACTGCTCTCTGCCCCAGTTTCCTCATCTGTAAAAACTGGGGATAAAATAGCTGTTCTCCCCGCCAACTCTTAGACCATGAGCCCCATGTGGAACAGGAGCTGTGTCCAACCTATTTACTTTGTATCATAGTACAGTGCTAGGTATATAGTAAGTGCTTAACAAATACCACAACTAGTATTGTTCTGAAGTTCCCCCAGAGCCACCAAGGCATGGAAATAGGTCTGTGATCTTCTGAAGGTTGGCACCCACCCACCTGGCCTGATGGAGGGCCCCGGGGCAGGCTGCCTGAGGCTGACAGGCATTTGGGAAGCTGACTAGGGCAGACTCCCCCTGCCCCTGGCAGCGATGGGCCTGGTGGAGCCCCACAGCCCCACATGTTTTGTTTCTAGTGGTGGTGGGCGGTGTTTTTTTGTTTTATGGTACTTGTTAAGCACTTACTATGTGTCAAACACTTGTCTAAGTGCTGGGGTAGGTATGAATTAATTAGGTTGGACACAAACCCTGTCCCGCATGGGGGCTCACAGTCTTAAGTAAGAGGGATAACAGGTACTAAATCCCCATTTTACAGTTAAGGAAACTGAGGCCCAGAGACTCGCCCAAAGTCACACAGCAAGCAACTGGAAGAGCAATTGTCAGAGCTAGGATTAAAATCCAGATCCTCTGACTCCGAGGCCCGTGCTCTTTCCACTAAGCCAAGGTGGTTTTAAATGCCTTTATCCTAGTACGAAGAGCATAATTTGGTTCCCAAGCCATAGGTTGCAGACCACTGCTCTAAAATTTTAGTCTGAATCTTTTCAGTATCATAAATGGAATCACAGTTCACACTCACCCCTACAGTCAAGAAATAAAAATGGTAACAGTAATCCAGCAGCATGGCATAGTGGATAGAGCACAAGCTTGGGAGTCAGACGGACCTGGGTTCTAATCTCAGCTCTGTCATTTGTCTGCTGTGGTTGCCCATCCACCTCTGCATCAAACAAAAACTCCTTGCCATTGGCTTTAAAGCATTCCATCACCTTGCCCCCTCCTATCTCACCTTGCTACTTTCCTACTGCAACCCAGCCTGCACACTTTGCTCCTCTAATGCTAACCTTCTCACTGTGCCTCGATCTCATCTATCTCGCTGCTGAACCCTCACCCACATCCTCCCTCTGGCCTAGAACACCCTCCCTCCTCAAATCCAACAGACAATTACTCTCCCCCCATTCAAAGCCTTATTGAAGGCACATCTCCTCCAAGAGACCTTCCCTGATTAAGCCCTCCTTTCCTCTTCTCCCACTCCCTTCTGCATTGCTCTGACTTGCTCCCTTTATTCATTCCCCTCCCAGCCCCACAGCATTTATGAACATATCTATTATTTATTTATAATTCGCCTGTCTCCCCTCTAGACTGTAAGCTCATTGTGGGCAGGGAATATGTTGGCTTACTGTTATACTGCACTCTCCCATGCACTTAGTACAGTGCTCTGCACACAGTAAGTGCTCAATAAATACGATTGAATAAGTGAATGAATGAATGAATGCTGTGTGACCTTAACTTCTGTGCTGTAAAATGGGGATTAAGACTGTGAGCCCCATGTGGGACGGGGACTGTGTTCAACCCAATTTACTTGTATCCACCCCAGCACCTGAAACATAAGTGCTTAACAAATATTATTATTATTATTATCTTCTGGCTTTGCCACTGGTCTGCTCTGTAACCCTGGACAAGTCACTTAACTTCTCTGTGTCCCAGTTTCTGCATCTATAAAGTGGGGATTCAATACATGTCACCTTCATACTTCAACTGTTAGCCCTGGTTGGGCCAGGGACTGTGTCTGACCTGAATACCATGTATCCTCCCCAGAACTTAGTACACGGCTTGGCACAGATTAGATGCTTAACAAACACCACCAGTATTATTACGATCTTCCCATCGTATGGAAGACAAGGATTATTCTGAGAAGCAATAGATAAAAATTTCTTCTTGAATTACATGGTTCCTGGAAGGCTGCTGACCTGAAAGGTCACATTACAAACTCAATTTTTGTTAAGTGGTCTTCATTAACGGGAGGAGAGCAAGAGCTTTTTAAAGAATGCCCTGAGAATTACTGCTGCTGTTGTAGTGTCTGCTGCTATGGCAGTGTTGGCTTTAGTAAATGATATGGTCTATAGCTTAGAATTTCATCTTAAGACATATTCATCACAATTTGATCAATCAAACATAGTACTTATTTGATCCTGGAAACTTGGGAGCTTCTATTTTCAGACTTTTGGAGGCCTCACCTACAAAAAAAGAAAGATTACACAGATTCAAGGAAAAAAACCAAGAAAGACAAATACTTCTTACTTGAAATATTAATTTGGAATCTGATCATTTAACACCCACCACACTGCTAAGAAAGTTTTAGGGGTATTTCCTGAACATTGAAAAGCCGTGTGGTGTAGTGGTGTAGCAGAAAATGATTGGGCCTAGGAGTCAGAGGACCTGGGTTCTAATCCTGGCTCTGCCAATTGCTTGCTGTGTGACCTTGGGCCTCAGTTTCCTCAACTGTAAAATGGGGATTAAATACCTGTTCTCCCTCCTACTTAGACTGTGAGCCCCATGCGGGACAGGAACTGCTTCTGACCTAATTAACTTGTACCTACCCCAGTGTTAAGAAGAGTATTTGACACACAGTAAGCGCTTAAACAAGTAGCATTAAAAGAATAATAATAATAATAATTTTGGTATTTGTTAAGCACTTACTATGTGCCAAGCACTGTTCTAAGCACTGGGGGAGATACAAGGTAATCAGGTTGTCCCACATGGGGCTCACAGTCTTAATCCCCATTTTCCAGATGAGGTAACTGAGGCACAGAGAAGTTAAGTGACTTGCCCAAAGTCACACAGCTGATAAGTGGCGGAGCCAGGATTAGAACCCTAACCTCTGACTCCCAAGCCCGTGCTCTTTCCACTGAGCCACGCTGCTTCTCTGATCAACTTGCACAATTATAATATACTCTTAAACTATTAGAATGGGTCCTAGTGTTTAAATGGAAGCAAATGTCTCACTCTATCGAGGTTCGCTAATGTGGGTAGCTGTGTTATGTCCCCTAAAAGTGGTTCCCCCTTTACTCCCTCCCACCAATAGGATCAGGGACAATACAGTCCTGCTTTCTACTCCTTCTGACTGGACTTGAATCCATAACCCTAGTTGATGGGGGTTCAATGTTGATCTCAACTTACTGGTCTCCCTCCCCCAGTAATAAATTCACCAGAAGAGAAAGAGATATTGGTTTTAGACTGCAGAGGGTAGGCTACAGCTCCCTAGACTGTAAGTTGGTTGTAGGCAGGGAATGTGTCTATCGACGCTGTTATACTGTGATCTCCCAAGTGAGTAGTGTGTGCTCTGCACATGGTAAGCGCTCAATAAATACGATCGATCAGTTGATTATATTGGTTGTCACTATTTGTCCCCATTGGACTGTGCTGTGGTCATAACGGATTCCAATTCATATGTCGGACGATACGGACTGAGGTCATGGGCCAATTCAGAGAGCTGGACTATAAACCCACTTACTTAATGTAGAGAACCGAGCCATCATCCCATCATCAGCATCACCAGCCAGCCCCAAACTTTGTTTCTGGTAAAGGGTGCAACCTCAGCTGCTGAAAGCATTTTCTTTTGTTGCTGTCCTTGAATGAAGGGTAATGAGGTGGCTAAGTAGCCTACTGGAGAGAGCAGGGCAATAACTTTGGGGAGCAAGAACTCCAGGGAACAACGGGGAGGCCATCTCTCCCATGGTTTTTGGGCTGCCCACCCCAGCTCTTTCGATAAAAAATGGGGCTGGCTGGAAGCTGGCCCACAGCTCCCTCTTTCTCTTTCTCATCCCTGGCCTTGACAGAGATAGGTGGATCGGGTCCCACCCAACCTCGCTTCAAGCAACCAAGGGCTCCCTGCCAAACCCCACTTCCCATGTTTTTTTCTGTGTCTCTTTTTCAGTCACCCGTCAATATGGAGACTTTAACTGCGCTGTCAGCGAGCCGCAATGAACAAATTCTCCCTTCTGTCAAAGTCAGCAAATCCAGTCTTGCCCTCTCCACACCCCCTCGTAAATCCAGTCCTGCTTCTCCCCCAGTCCTCACCGTGCCCTGTTCTGGGCTCGCCACTCACTTTGCTACACACCCCAAAACTCGGCTCCTTATAACCGCCCCCCCCCCCCCGCCCCCCAGGTGCTTCTCCCCTGCCCCTGCTTCTTTTCTTTTCTGTAAACACATATACACTTTTAAACAGGTTTTGCTGCTGCTGTCACCACCACTACCACCAGCTCCTTCCCAGTTTATAGTCCCCACCTTCCAGGGCTTTGCAGCTGGGGGCCGGGTGAAGGTAGGGAGGGCAGGAAGAAGCAGCAGTTGATCCACAGGAAAGGTGGTCTGGCAGCCCCTCCTAGGCCTCCTCTCCTTGCATCACCACAAGGGACCAACTCCCTCAGAGACCTCTTCCTTCCCCGCTGCCTCCTTCCCATCTCCCATTCCACTCAGATCTCTCTCCGGCTATTCCAGCTTTGCAGTCCCAGAAGGCAGGAAATGCAAGCTGGAATGGGGCAGGAGAAGAGATGATCCATCATGGCAGTAGAAGGAGAGAAGCAGCATGGCCTAGTGGAAAGAGCCCGGGCCTGGGAATCAGAGAACCTGGGTTCTAATCTTGGCACTGGCACTTGCCTGCTGTGTGACTCCGGGCAAGTCACTTTACTTCTCTGTGCCTCGGTTACCTTATCTGTAAAATGGGGGTTAAATCCTACATCATACTGCTTAATCAATAAATGTATTCATTCATTCAATCATATTTATTTAGAGCTTATTGTGTGCACAGCACTAGACTAAGCACTTGGGGAACTACAATAATAAACAGTGACATTCCCTACCCACAATGAGCTCACAGTCTAGAGCTCACAGTCGATCATTTTCATTGAGTGCTTACTGTGTGCAGAGCACTGTACTAAGCACTTGGGAGCATACAATATAACAAAGTTGGCAGACACTGCCTGCCCACAATGTACATAAGTGCTGGGGGCTCAGGGAGGAGTGAATAAAGGGTGCAAATCCAAGTGCAAGGGCGACATGGAAGGTGGTAAGGGAAGAAGAAATGAGGGCCTAGTCTGGGAAGGCCTCTTGGAAGAGACGTGCCTTGGACAAGGCTTTGAAGGTGGGAAGTATGATTGTCTGTCCAAGATGAAGGGGGAGGGAATTCCAGGCCAGAGGCAGGATGTGGGTGAGGGGTCGGCAGCAAGACAGACAAGATTGAGAGAGAGTAGGTTGGCATTCCTCCTCTCAGGACGGAACCTGGAGAGTTTCCAGTACTCTACCAGCCTCACCTACAGGAGGAAGAGTCAAGCAGAGGCCTACCCATTCCATTCCTAGCTTGAACAGTGGATAGCTAGTGGAAGGCAATCTGCTACAAGTCAAAACTCACTTGTGCTGGGCAGCAGCAGCATAGGAGAAAGTCGAAGGTGGAGACTCAAGTTTACTGTGCGGAAGGAAGCAATGGTAAATCACTTCCGTATTTCTGCCAAGAAAATTCTATGTATACACTACCAGAACGATTGCAGATGGAGATGGGGCATTCTGGGAAAGATGCATCCATGGAGTCGCTATGGGTTGGCGACGACTCAACGGCATTAGACAAGATAAGTTGGCATCAGAGGAGCGAAGTGTGAGGGCTGGGCTATAGTAGGAAAACAGGAAGGTGAGGTAGGAGGGGACAAGGTGAGTGCTTTAAAGCCAATGGTAAAGAATTCCTGTTTGATGCGGAGGTGGATGGGCAGCCACTGGAGGTTCTTGAGGAATGGGGAAACATAGACTGAACGTTTTGGGGGTTTTTTTTCGAAAATTGATCCGGGCAGTGGAATGAAGTATGGACTGGATTGGAGAGAGACAGGAGGCAGCGAGGTCAGCAAGGATGCTGATGCAGTAATCAAAGCAGGATAGGATAACTGCTTGGATTAGCTCAGATGGAGAGGAATAGGTGGATTTTATTCATTCATTCAATCGTATTTATTGAGCACTTACTGTGTGCAGAGCACTGTATTAAGCGCTTAGCAATGTTGTGGAGATTGAAATGACAGGATTTGGTGACAGACTGAAAATGTGGGTTGAATGAGAAAAATGAGTCTAGGATAATGCCAAGGTTATGGGCTTGTGAGAATGAATATAGGTGGGGAAGAGGACTGCAGACAGAAGTGTCGGGAGCAATGAAATGATAAAACGTTAAAAGAAAAAAGATGAGGGTGACCAGATACTAAATCTCCATTCTACAGTTGAGTAAACTCAGGTACAGAGCAGTTAAGCGACTTGTCCTAAGTCACAGAACAGCCAAGTGGCAGAGTTGAGATTAGATAATGGGTCCTCTAATAGCTTCCTCTAAGGGATCAGTTTGAAGCTCCCCTTTGCACCAACCGGATTCTACTCGCCCAGCCAAACCCTGGGTCAGTTCACCCTGCAATATACCAAAAAGGCCAGTTTTCCCACAGTTTACAGCCATGCCTGGGGCTGACGTGGGGAAGGGAGGGATGCGCCTCTCTGGTCCCAGCTTACTTGTTCCGCTACCAGCCTAGAAATGTGACCAAATCATCAACAGCAATGGTATTTATTGGGCGCTTACTTTTTTTAATTTATATTTGTTAAGTGATTACTATGTGCCAGGCACTGTACTATGCACTGGGGTAGATACAAGCTAATCAGGTTGGACACCATCCACGTATGAGAAGCAGCTTGGCCTAGTTGAGAGAACATGGGCCTGGGAGTCAGAAGGACTTGGGTTCCAATCCTGGCTCTGCCACAAGTCTGCTGTGTGATCTTGGGCAACTCACTTCACTTCTCTATGCCTCAGCTACCTCATGTGCAAAATGGGGATTAAGGCTGTGAGCTCCATGTGGGACGTGGACTGTGTCCACCCTGATTAACTCGTATCTACCCCAGCACTTAGTACAGTGCTCGCTACATAATAAGCGCTTAATAAATACCATTTTTTAAAATGCGGCTCTCAGCCTTAATCCTCATTTTCCCACCCAAACCCTGTCCTCCCCCGACTTTCCCATCACTATAGACATCACCACCATCCTCCTTGTCTCACAATTCCGTAACCTTGGTGTTATCCTCCGCTCATCTCTCTTATTCAATCCACATATTCAATCAGCCACCAAATCCTGTCAGTTCAACCTTCACAACATCAGACATCAGGAAGCAGTACGGCGCATTGGGAAGCAGTATGGCATAGTGGATACAGCATGGGCCTGGGAGTCAGAAGCTCATGGGTTCTAATCCTGGCTCTGCCACTTTCCTGCTGTGTGACCTTGAGCAAGTCCCTTCACTCCTCTGGGCCTCAGTGTCCTCATCTGTAAAATGGGGAGAGACTGTGAGCCCCATGTGGGAAAGGGACTTTGCCCAATCCGATTTGCTTGTATAATCCCAGAGCTTAGTAATAATAATAATTTTGGTATTTGTTAAGTGCTTACTATGTGCCAAGCACTGTTCTAAGCACTGGGGGAGATACAAGGTAATCAGGTTGTCCAACGTGGGACACACAGTCTTAATCCCCATTTTCCAGGTGAGGTAACTGAAGCACAGAGAAGTTAAGGGACTTGCCCAAAGTCACACAGCTGATAAGTGGCGGAGCCGGGACTAGAACCCATTCATTCATTCATTCATTCAATCGTATTTATTGAGCGCTTACTGTGTGCAGAGCACGGTACTAAGCACTTGGGAAGTACAAGTTGGCAACATATAGAGATGGTCCCTACCCAACAGTGGGCTCACAGTCTAGAAGGGGGAGACAGAGAACAAAACAAAATATATTAACAAAATAAAATAAATAGAATAAACATGTACAAATAAAATAGAGTAATAAATACCTACAAACATATATACATATGTACAGGTGCTGTGGGGAGGGGAAGGAGGTAAGGTGGGGGGGGGATGGAAAGGGGGAAGAGGGGGAGAGGAAGGAGGGGGCTCAGACTGGGAAGGCCTCCAGGAGGAGGTGAGCTCTCAGTAGGGCTTTGAAGGGAGGAAGAGAGTTAGCTTGGTGGATGTGTGGAGGGAGGGCATTCCAGGCCAGGGGGATGACGTGGGCTGGGGGTCGACAGCGGGACAGGCGAGAACGAGGCACGGTGAGGAGATAAGCGGCAGAGGAGCGGAGGGTGCGGGCTGGGCTGTAGAAGGAGAAAAGGGAGGTGAGGAAGGAGGGGGCGAGGAGATGGAGAGCCTTGAAGCCGAGGGTGAGGAGTTTTTCATCCCCGTCAGCTCTTCCGTACATTCAACTCCCTGCTCAGGCCCCCGGTTCCTCCCCCTCCTCCTTCCCTCACCCTCAATGATCTGGCCTCCTACTTCATTAATAAAATTAAACGCATCTGGTCTGAGCTCCCTAAAGTCACTCCGCCCCCTTCTCCAACCCCCCAGCTCTCAACACTCTCCGCTACTCGCCCATCCTTCCCAGCAGTATCCTCAGAGGAGATCTCCTCCCTCCTCTCAAGTGCTACTCTGGCCACCTGTGCTTCTGACCCCATTCCCTCTCATCTCATGAAATCTCTCGCTCCGTCCCTTCTCCCCTCCTTAACTTCCATCTTCAACCGCTCACTCTCCACTGGTTCCTTCCCCTCTGCCTTCAAACATGCCCACGTCTCTCCCATCCTAAAAAAACCCTCTCTTGACCCCACCTCACCTTCTAGTTATCGCCCTATCTCCCTCCTACCATTCCTTTCCAAGCTCCTTGAACGAGTCGTCTATACGCGCTGCCTCAAATTCCTCAACGCCAACTCTCTCCTCGACCCCCTCCAATCTGGCTTCCGTCCCCTACATTCCACGGAAACTGCCCTCTCAAAGTTCACCAATGACCTCCTGCTTGCCAAATCCAACAGTTCATACTCTATCCTAATCCTCCTTGACCTCTTAGCTGCCTTTGACACTGTGGACCACCCCCTTCTCCTCAACATGCTATCCAACCTTGGCTTCACAGACTGTCCTCTCCTGGTTCTCCTCTTATCTCTCCGGTCGTTCTTTCTCAGTCTCTTTTGCAGGCTCCTCCTCCCCCTCCCATCCCCTTACTGTGGGGGTTCCTCAAGGTTCAGTTCTTGGTCCCCTTCTGTTCTCGATCTACACTCACTCCCTTGGTGACCTCATTCGCTCCCACAGCTTCAACTAACACCTCTACGCTGATGACACCCAAATCTACATCTCTGCCCCTGCTCTCGCTCCCTCCCTCCAGGCTCACATCTCCTCCTGCCTTCAGGACATCTCCATCTGGATGTCCGCCCGCCACCTAAAACTCAACATGTCCAAGACTGAACTCCTTGTCTTCCCTCCCAAACCCTGCCCTCTCCCTGACTTTCCCATCACTGCTGATGGAACTACCATCCTTCCCGTCTCACAAGCCCGCAAACTTGGTGTCATCCTCGACTCCGCTCTCTCGTTCACCCTTCACATCCAATCCGTCACCAAAACCTGCCGGTCTCACCTGTGCAACATTGCCAAGATCCACCCTTTTCTCTCCATCCAAACTGCTACCCTGCTCGTTCAAGCTCTCATCCTATCCCGTCTGGATTACTGTATCAGCCTCCTCTCCGATCTCCCATCCTCGTGTCTCTCCCCACTTCAATCCATACCTCACGCTGCTGCCCAGATTGTCTTTGCCCAGAAATGCTCTGGGCATGTTACTCCCCTCCTCAATAATCGCCAGTGGCTACCAATCAACCTACGCATCAGGCAAAAACTCCTCACCCTGGGCTTCAAGGCTCTCCATCACCTCGCCCCCTCCTACCTCACCTCCCTTCTCTCCTTCTACAGCCTAGCCCACACACTCAGCTCCTCTGCCACTAATCTCCTCACCGTGCCTCATTCTCGCCTGTCCCGCCGTCGACCCCCGGCCCACGTCATCCCCCTGGCCTGGAATGCCCTCCCTCCGCACATCCACCAAGCTAGCTCTCTTCCTCCCTTCAAGGCCCTACTGAGAGCTCACCTCCTCCAGGAGGCCTTCCCAGACTGAGCCCCCTCCTTCCTCTCCCCTCCTCCCCGTCCCCATCCCCCCCACCTTACCTCCTTCCCCTCCCCACAGCACCTGTATATATGTATATATGTTTGTAGCTATTTATTACTCTATTTATTTATTTCATTTTGTTAATATGTTTTGTTCTCTGTCTCCCCCTTCTAGACTGTGAGCCCACTGTTGGGTAGGGACCCCGTCTATATGTTGCCAACTTGTACTTCTCAAGCGCTTAGTACAGTGCTCTGCACACAGTAAGCGCTCAATAAATACGATTGAATGAATGAATGAACCCATGACCTCTGACTCCCAAGCCCACGCTCCTTCCACTGAGCCATGCTGCTTCTCTTAGTACAGTACCTGCTTAGTACAGTACCTGGCATGTAGTAAGGGCTTAACAAATACCATAATTTATTTTTATTTAAAATCCATCTTTTTCTCTCCATCCAAACTGCTACCACATTAATCCAAGCACTCATCCTATCCCACCTTGCTGAACTCCCTGCTTGTCTCTCCCCATTCCAGTATATATTTAACTTTGCTATTCTAATCATCTCTCTAAAAAATATTAAAGGCCTTGTTTCCCCACTCCTCAAGAATCTCCAGGGGTTGCCCATCAAACAGAAACTCCTCACGATTGGTTTTAACGCACTCCATCACCTCCCGCCCTCCTATCTGACCCTGCTGATTTCCTACTTACAGGGCGGGGCTCGCCTGGGCAAGGTTAGGGCTGCGTCCAGGCTGGGGCTCCGTTGGGCAGAGATAAGACAGGATTGAAGCCCCCTGAAGCTGCCCAGGAGAGAGTGGGGTCCGAAGTCACATGGATCCTGCCACTCATCATGACCGTAACTGTCACTGTTCTAGATTCGGGGCAGAGGGTGATATTGGGGTGGGGGAAGGGGTGTGTGTGTGTAAGTGGCTTGTGTTGTGAGAGTATTTGGAGTGGGTTGTTGGAATTATAACAGCTGACCTTTTCACCCTCTAAACACAGGCCCTCAAGTGACACGTCTATTACAGCGGAAGAGGGGTTTCATGGACCTTCTCCCAGGCCGGTGATTGTGCGTTTCAGTCTGCCGTGTTTTGGGGGCCGGGTCGTCCACTTCCTGATGCCCTCTACACTATAAACTTGTCTTCTGTACTGTAAGCTCATCCTCTAGACTGTAAACTTGTCACTGGCAGGGAACCTGCCTACCAACTCTGTTATGTCCTCTCCCAAAAGCTTAGTACAGTGCTCTGCACACAGTAAACGCTCAGTAAATGATAACTGGGGTATTTGTTAAGCACTTACTACGTGTCAGGCAATGTACTATGTGCTGAGGTGGATACAGGCAAATTGGGTTGGACACAGTCCCTGTCCCACACAGGGTCTCACTGTCTTAATACCTATTTTACAGATCAGGTACCTGAGGCAAGTTAAGTGACTTGCCCACAAGACACGCTCCCACAATCTACACGTGGCAGAGCCAGGATTAGAAGCCAGGTTCTTCTGCCTTCCAGGCCTGTGCTCTACCCACTAGGCCCTGCTGCTTCCCTGTGTGCAGAGCACTGTATTAAGTAAACGCCTTGGGAGCATACCCTCCAGCGGGGTTCATTCATTCGATCGTATTTATTGAGAGCTTACTGTACACCAAGCACTGTGCTACGCGTTTGGGAGAGTACAAGAACAGACACATTCGCTGGCCACAAGGAGATGTCCTGAACACCCGTCCGTCTCCTTCACCCGCCCCGACCCTTCTTCTCAGAGCGCGGATATCCCGTTTAACATGGTGGGGAGGCGCATGCGCGGTCTCGGAGCACTAGCGAGGGGGACCCGCCCGCGGTTCCGGAGGGCCAGAAGCTAGATCGTCCGCGAGCCTGGAGGGGAAAGTGGTCCCCGTAGCGGGAGGTCGAGGCAGGAGGAAACCCCCCGCCCCCCCTTAGTCAAAGGACCGAACGCGTCCCACCTGAAGCCTCGGCCTCTGCGGCGGCGGCGGCGGCGGCGGGAGTCGTCATAACCGGCCGCTGCCGCTCACCGGAAACCTCAACCGCCCACGGTCCGGGCCAGAGGGCGCCAAGGAGCAGCCGGGACCACCCGACCACCGGGGGAAAAACGAGGGCGGCCTGGGCCAGCCCACCGCCTTCATTCATTCAGTCGTATTTATGGAGCGCTTACTATGAGAAGCAGCGTGGCTCAGTGGAAAGAGCCCGGGCTAGGGAGTCAGAGGCCGTGGGTTCTAATCCCGACTCCACCACTTGTCGGCTGGGTGACTTTGGGCAAGTCACTTCGCTTCTCTGAGCCTGTTACCTCATCTGTAAAATGGGGATTGAGTGTGAGCCCCACATGGGACAACCTGCTCACCTTGTATCCCCCCAGCGCTTAGAACAGTGCTTTGCACATAGTAAGTGCCTAACAAATACCATCATTATTACATACACAGCACTGGACTATGCACTCGGAAAGCACAATTCAGCCTCCTATTCTTCTCTCTCCGTCCCTCTTCTGCCTCTCCTACTTAGAACGTGAGCCCCATGTGAGGCAGCGACTGTATCTTCCCCAGCGCTTTGGAGACAGCACCCGACACACTAAGAGCCTGACAAGTACAACTATTACGCATGGTGGGGTGGACAGAGCACGGGACTGGAGTCAGAAGGTCATGGGTTCTGATCCCCGCTCCGCCACTTGTCTGCTATGTGACCTTGGGCAAGTCACTTCATTGCACTGGACCTCAGTGACCTCATCTGGAAAATGGGGATTATGACTGTAAGCCCCACGTGGGATGACCTGATTGCCTTGTATCTACCCCAGCACTTAAAACAGTGCTTGGCATACAGTAAGGGCTCAACAGATACCATCATTTTTTGTTTCGTTGGGCCTCAGTGACCTCATCTGGAAAATGGGGCTGAGGCTGTGAGCCCTACGTGGGACGGGGACTGTGTCCAACCCGATTTGCTTGTATCCACCCCAGCACTTAATACAGTGCCCAGCACATAGTAAGCGCTGTGAGCCCATTGTGGGCAGGGATTGTCTTTGTTGCTGAATTGTACTTTCCAAGCGCTTAATACAGTGCTCTGCACACAGTAATAATAATAATGATGATGATGATGGCATTTGTTAAGCGCTATGTGCAAAGCACTGTTCTAAGCACTGGGGGGATACAGGGTGATCAGGTTGTCCCACATGGGGCTCACAGTCTTCATCCCCATTTTACAGATGAGGGAACTGAGGCTCAGAGAAGTGAAGTGACTTCCCCAAGGTCACACAGTAGACATGGCAGAGTCAGAATTCAAACCCATGACCTCTGACTCCAAAGCCTGGGCTCTTTCCACTGATCCATGCTGCTTCTCTAAAGCACTCAAATACGATACCATCATCATCATCATCATCACTATTAGGGCAGGAAATGCAGTCGGCTGAGCTTGGAAACACATTGTGGAAACAGGCAGCCCTTTCTGCAAGGATGCCGAGGGGGGCTGCCACCAGTGGTACCCAGAGGGTTACATCGATCTTGAAATTACGGCACCACCAAGCGTCACTGATTTACCCCACCGGCCGAGGGGAAACATTTCTGACAGGGACATGCCCAGCTCTAACCCGGATGGCTGTGCAGTAGTCTCAGAATCTTAATGAACTTTACAGTTCCTCTAAATTTGCTAAATCATGTCCAAGAGGCACAAAGAGAGAAGACTAACTCAAGGAAAGAGGAGAGGCATAATGAGGAGCTTGGAGAGAGGAAAAAGGGAGACCTTGAGAGGAGAAATGTGAGATAAACATTGGCAGTTGGACCACGGTATTGCTGGGTAGAAGGGTGAAGGGGAGAGAATCAATCATTGATTGAGCACCTACTGTGTGCAGAGCACTGTACTAAGTGCTTGGGAGAGTGCAGTGTAACAGTTGGTAGACATGTACCCTGGCCACAGTGAGCTTACACTCCAGAGAGGGAGACAGACATTAATATAAACTGATTACAGAGAAGCTACCACCCCAGGGCCATCGTCATACAATGATCACCCTTGATCCAACCTGCCCCCTTCACTGGTTAGGGAAACAAGACTTCCAGAGCTGGCCAGGGTCACGAGTTCCAGGTCCTACCCCAGAGGCAGCCTCATGTGCTCAAACCATCAGGACTGGCCAGGAGCCCACTAAGTACCAGCTCCAGAGCAGGAGAGTGTTCAGCTGTGGTTTGACCGCAAATGGGCCTACTAAAGAAGTGGAGTCCCCACTTATGCAGCTCCATTTCCCAAAGACTCCTCTCCTGGGGTGGCACAATCACCTTCATCTCATTTGTTGATTAAAGAGTTAAACATAGTTTTTTTAAAATTCTTTATTATATCCAGCCCCGTGCTTTTTACAGATTTACATTATCTTACACCTAAAGCTCAAAGAATACACTTTTTGCATCATATTAATCAGAATCTAATACCATTAGCCCTTAAAATATGTATATAAATTATATGACTAAAACCTTAGCCATGTCTTTGTGAATTTTACTTTCATGGCAGAGAAATGAACATTACACTAGAACATCCACACACAACATAAGAAGCATAAAGACAACTTGAAGCATACCTGGTCATTTTCAAGATTTTTTTGTGTGGCTATGCCAAAAATTAATTAATCTGATACACAGATTTATATTTTCACTTTTCATAACAAAAAAGATGTACATGTCTTCTTTCCTTTTCATTAATTTTACTGTAAAATTCAAATAATATTTCTGAAGCTATCATTTTTTGCAGCCAGCAGTATTTCAAATACAGTATTTTAAAAAAGCCACCCCAACTGATATACTTATTGCCTAATTCTCTCATTCACTTCTTGATCAAACATTGTTAGAGACAGAAATAGACATCAAAAACATACACCAAATCCCTACAGTTACAACTCAGATTCTCTTTGCAAAGAGAGAGAATATTGGAAGGAGGAAACACCTGTTCAACTACATCTACTACAGATTTGTAGGGCTGGTATTCCGCATCAATTATATTCATACAGCTGCTTTTTCCAATGTGTAATGGTTATTTAACCACATTTAGATTTCAGAAAATCACACGGTGAGCCCACTAAGAAAACAATCAGTCCTATTATTTTTCCTGAACAAGAATAGTAAACAAGCAGACCTGAGTTTTAATCCCACCTCTGCCACCGGCCTGCCATGTGTAAAAATTGGTGAAATGAGGACTAAATACCTGTTCTCCTTCCCCCTTAGTCCCTGTTCCACATGGAGCTCACAGTCTGTGTCTGATCTGACAGTGCTTGGCACATAGTAAACCCTTAACAAATACTACAATTATTATTATCAAACCTAGTTGTGCCCCAATAACATGCCTTGCTAGAAATGACACCAAAGTTAACAAAAATATTTCCATTTTTAAGTTTCAACAGATCAAAACTTAAAATGCTAAATTGGAATAAAGAACTAAAGGAACATTTGCATTATATAACTTTTTTAATCTACTAAAATATATCAACATTATTTTACATTACATGTAAATGAACTGCCCTAAAGTAGCTGGATTTGTAGTGTGTGTGTGTTGGGGGGGGAGTATTATAAAATCCTTAAGTAAAAGTTCTTAAATATTTCATCAAGAAATTAAGGTGCAAGTGCAGAGTTCCTTTTAAGGACAAACAAGGACAAAAATTGGGCCATTGTAAAGTTAATCCATACAAGAAAGAAAACTGCTAAGTGCTCAATATTGCCTTTGTGCCCTCATATGATATTAAAAAAAAAAGAGGAAAACTACCTACCTATAGTAATAGTTTGGGAATTAATGGAAAAGAGAAAACAATTTAATGAACACTAACGTAAATTATGCTATAAAATAAACTAAAATGACTATTTGTATTCTTCAGGTGACCGTGGCTCCTATAATTTCTACAGCTCCCCGTTCTACCTTGTAAATGATCTATTTTAAAATTGCGAAAATGTATGTTCAAATCACACCATTCTTAAAGACTAATTTCAGCAACTATTTACTATAACCCATCAATCAATGGCATTTATTGAGCAACTACTGTGTGCAGAGCACTGTACTAAATGCTTGGGAGAGTACAATACAGTAGAGTTGGTAGACTTAATCCCTGCCCTCAGGGAGTTTCCAATCTAGTGGATTGGAAACTTCAACCTACAACCTATTTGAAGCACTGTGAAAACAGTATCTCTCAAAAAACACTAAAACCTAAATAACTAGTCTCAAATTAGATGCTTAAATGAGTCATTTTTAGTCTTCAACATCTCATAATCCTTTCCGATGGGTTAAAAAAAAAGAAAACAATCACTTCTATGCTCTATGTACTGAGTGGTTTGCCAGCTTGCTAGAAAAAGGAACCTAATGCAATATATAACTCAATAACCCTCAGAGCAACAAAAGGAAAAAACAGAAAATTAATGTCTAAAATATTTGCTCTTCATATTTTACACAACAAATCATGATTTTTAATTCTTTAAAAATTCATTATAAAAATTGAATAACCCATAATCAGTAGCTTTTTCACCTCAACATTTATGTACATTTTTAATGGTTAAAGATCAAAGTTATAGGAAAGACTTTAAAATGAGAAGAGTCCAAAGGTGCTTGCATGTTCAATTAGGGCATGTAATTTTATTTATATGACTATATATCCAAGTCAAATATATATGTATATATATATATATATATATGAATTGGGAGAGAGAGAGAAATGGTCTCCATTGTCCAGAATTCTACTAGAATTTTTATTGTTGTGAAGCTATTCGTTGATATGTGAGTAAAGCAAACAACCCTTGTACTAACAGATACCCCAGCATTAAAAACTGGTTGTATTTTTACATTTCCTCTTAAAGGAGGGGATTTTTTTCAAAAATAATTGTGAAATATTGCACAAAATAATTTAACTGCAGACAGCTCTACATACTGTTCAAGAAATTATTTAGTTTTTGAGCTTTATAGTAAAATCTTATTTTCTAATATATTAAGAGAATTTACAAGAACCAGTACTTTTAAATTTACATAGTACATATCCACTTTTAATTTTATGTACTGCAATATTAGAGTATTATACCAACAGTTAGTTGGGCCTTTGTTTCAATAATTCATCTATCTGAGTCTTATACATATTTTTCACATCTTCAAGATCCAGTCGAAGTTCTTCGGCCTCTTCTGCTTTCTCTCCATACATCTGGAGAATGGTGTTGTATCTCTGATCCAAATCCTACAAAGCAATATATCTGATTAGTACCATTTCCAAATTTTAAAATAGCAGTCTACAAAATATATAATAATAATAATTATGGTATTTGTTAAGCACTTACTATATGCCAAGCACTGTTCTAAGCACTGGGGTAGATACAAGGTAATCAGGTTGTCCCACTGTTAATCCCCACTTTACAGATGAGGTAACAGGCACAGAGAAGTTAAATGACTTGCCCAAGGTCACACAGCAGACAAGTGGCGGAGGCGGAATTAGAATCCATGTCCTCTGACTCCCAAATTTGTGCTCTTCCCACTAAGCCACAGTGCTTATCTGAAATTAGATCTGCATCCTCATAATTGGTGATAACTCCGTGGCCAATAAGCTAATCACCTTAAAATCTGAACAGTATTCATGTGGGCCTTTTTGAAAAATCAAGAGCTAAGTCTACTTGAACTTAAATTTTTCTCTGCATATTTCTCTCCTTCAGTGTGCACACACTTTCCTTGGATTCAGTATAAACTAAAATAATCTGACAATCATTTAACACTTTAAATGTTTTTATCTCCTAATGTCAACAAGACTAACTTAGGAAATTATCACTAAAAAGGCAATTCCAATCTGTTCCAATAGGAAAAGTCCTATCTACAAATTTCTTTTAAAATACTTTTTCAGAAGTCAATTTCAATTAGGTACCCCCAGGAATAAGCATTATTTTCCCTTCTCAAGACAAATACATCCAGTTCTCCTATAATGCGGGGGTTGCATTCTTGCAAAATGTGATAGTATTCATTGGGCCTGAGGCTGTGCACAAGTGCACACACATACACAAAATTTTTCTTCAGCAATGTAGCCTCATGGATAGAGCACGGGCCTTATAGTCAGCAGGACCTGGGTTCTAATCCAGCTCTGTCACTTGTCTGCTGTGTGACCTTGGATAAGTCACTTCTCTGTGCCTCAGTTACCTCATCTGTAAAATGGGGATTAAGACTGTGAGCCCCATGTGGGACAGGGACCGTGTCCAACCTAATTAGCTTGTATCTACCCCAGCACTTACAACAGTACCTGGCACACAGTAAGCACATAATACTGTAAAAGAAAAAAAAACACAGAACAGTATCAAAATATTCCAAATTCCATAACAATGTTGTAGCCAAATAGCATAGTGAAAATCTTCCTTAAGGCAGAAATGAATGATGTAAAAATAGACTGAATTCTATTACTCAGAATGATCAGACTTCTTGATTTAGAAAATTTTCAACATGACCACATCTCCCCTATCCTAAAAGAAGACCCTTCCATTGACCCCACTGCACCATCCAGTTTTCACCCCAGCTCCCTCCTCCCATTCCTGGCCAAACTCCTCAAACAGGCTATATCAAAACTGGGTGCCTCCATTTCCTCTCTGCCAACTCCCTCCTTGCCCCTCTACAATCTGGCTATCGCCCCCTTCACTCCATTGAGACCATTCTCTCCCAGATCACCAATGACTTCCTTCTCGACAAACCTAATGGACTCTGAATCCTCCTCAGCTTCTTGGGTGCCTTTGACATTATGGACCATTTCCTTTTGGAAACACTACCCAACCTTGGCTTTTCTGACAATCCTCTCCTGGTTTTCCTCCTATCTGACAAAATCTTCTCAATCTCTTTTGCTGACTTTTCCTCTGGTTCCCATTCCCTAACTGTGGGTGTCTCTCTTCTCAAGCAATGTCATTTAATGCGCACTTATTGTGTGTGGAGCACTATACAAAGCATTGGGAGAGTAAAAATTTAAAAGAGTTGCCAGACAAGTTCCCTCCCGGCAAGGAGCTTACGGTTCTAGGTCTCCTTCTCTGAATCCACACTCCCAGGACTTCAACTTCCACTTCTGTGCAGATGACTCCCAAATCTACTTTACTACTTCATTCATTCAATCATATTTATTGAGTGCTTACTGTGTGCAGAGCACAGTACTAAGCACTTGGGAAGTACAAGCTGACAACATATAGAGACGGTCCCTACCCAACAATGGGCTCACAGTCTAGAAGGGGGAGACAGACAACAAAACATGTGGACAGGTGTCAAGTCATCAGAATAAATAGAAGTAAAGCGAGATGCACATCATTAACAAAATAAATAGAATAGTAAATATATACAAGTAAAATAACTAAGTGATGAATCTGTACAAACATATACAGGTGCAGTGGGGAGGGGAAGGAGGTAGGGAGGGGAAGATGGGGAGGAGGAGAGGAAAAAGGGGGTTCAATCTGGGAAGGCCTCCTGGAGGAGGTGAGTTCTCAGTAGGGCTTTGAAGGGAGGAAGAGAGCTAGCTTGGCGGATGTGCGGAGGGAGGGCATCCCAGGCCTGAGGGAGGTCGTGGGCTGGGGGTCGACGGCGGGACAGGCGAGAACGAGGTACAATGAGGAGGTTACCAGCAGAGGAGCGGAGGGTGTGGGCTGGGCTGTAGAAGGAGAGAAGGGAGGTGAGGTAGGAGGGGACAAGGTGATAGAAAGCCTTAAAGCTGAGAGTGAGGAGTTTTTGCTTGATGCATAGGTTGACTGGTAGCCACTGGAGATTTGAGGAGGGGAGTAAGATGCCCAGAGCGTTTCTGCACAAAGATGATCCTGGCAGCAGCGTGAAGTATAGACTGAAGTGGGGAGAGACAGGAGGATGGGAGATCAGAGAGGAGGCTGATGCAGTAATCCAGTCGGGACAGGATGAGAGATTGAACCAGCAAGGTAGCAGTTTGGATGGAGAGGAAAGGGCGGATCTTGGCGATTAAGTACCTGTCATCTTACTCAGATCTTCTCTTACCTGTATTTTATCATCTCAGTCCCCTTCATTATATTATGCCAGACCTACCATTGATGGATTGCAGGTGCCAAGTTCCTTTAGAACTTTCACAGCACAGCCAGAAGCTTAGAGATGGTTGAGACCTTTCTCCTCCTCTGCAACCTCACATTTCCTTCTATCTCCAGATCACCTCTGTATGGAAGTCATGCTGATACTTACAGCTGAACACATCTAAAACTGAACTCATCTTTCCTCCCAATTTCTTTCCTCCACAGTTCACCACACCACTATCCTCACCGTCTCACAAGTCTGCAATCTTGGCATTTTCCTTCTCTGCTGCCCCAACTTTTGGCCAGGATCTGCTAACATGGGGCAAGAGATGGAGCCGCCATCTTGGCTCCACCTTGGATCCCTTGTTGGCTCTAAGGGGCCAGGAGCCACAGCGTCTACAAACCCATGGGGGAAAAGCTAATGGCTTCACCCCTTTGGAGCAAACCCTATGCGAGCAATGACACCCTCTGCGAGGCTCTGTCAATAGCGGCATGCGGTGCTTCCAGTTTTCATTAAAAATCTTGCCTCGGACTGACACCTATGGTAATTTGCATTGAAGGCACAGATACTTAAAACATGTCAAGTGCTTTTTTCAATGCTCTATGTGAAAATACTTAATAAAATTAATGCACTTTGTTTTAAACAAAAGTGATGAACTATATTCTCTCTGCGCTTTTAGTTAAACCTAAGATCTGCCATATGAGGCCAAAGGGTTTATCCATCTTCTTATTCTGTCACTGATAAAGGCACTGAAAGTCCCTTGGAGGAGCAGTATGTTTTGGGTGCTCTCTTTGATGTTCAATGTGGAAGGTTAGCCTTTGAAATCCATTAAAAAAAAAATACTCTTACACTTCAGAACTGAGGGTGAAGTGTCAACAACCTACCCTTAGCTGTGCCCGGAGTTTGGGTATCTCCTTCACCTTTTCTTCAAATTCGTCATTTTGATTTGTTAATTTAACCAGCTCTTCTGCCATTATTGATCGAGTTTTTTCCAAATTCCCAATTTCCAACTGTGAAGAGAATAGCCAAAGTGAATGAATTAAGTTGTCAAATGAACTATATGTTGTAGCTCATTTGGGCACAGTTAAACAATATTGCTACTTCAGAGAGTAATTATTCAAAACATACCTAAGAGCTTTTCTACAAATGAGTGATTTTAGCTTTTTCTAGCAGCATACTAGTTACAACCTGAAATTTTCTTCTGGCACATTGAAATAGAAAAGAAAACTGTCTGTTCTTAGATATGCAACCTTAACATTTCCTAAAACACAGGAACATTTCACATAATATAAATCACCAGTAGCAGAGAAAGTTGAATTTTAACTGTAAAAAACAGTAAGGGTACAGAGAAGCCACTGAAAATTAAGAAAGCAGCACTGATTTCTTAATTTTAGGTTGCTTCGCTGTACCCTTACAGTGCTTCTTTCCCTAATAGTTCTCTAGTGCTTGCAATCTTCCAAGTTTATTTGAAAAAGTAGGAACAACCGCCATATCACACTTCAAACTCAGAAACCAAAGAGAATTCTCTAAAACAAAAAAAACAGAATGCCAGGAGACACTGACTGAATTTAAAAAAGATTATTGATATTTCCTGAGTTTGTTTTGGGGGACAATAAATACGGCATTTTGGAACAAGCACTAACTCTTCTGAACTTCTAGGAAACCATTTTGTGCATTGCAGCAATATATCAACAATTATTGGGAGACCTGACTAAATGGCCTCCAGTGCAAAAGGGCCCAGATGATAGTTGGGAGGATTTGGCCTGGGGAGAAGAACTAATTAGGAAAAGCTTCCTGAAGGAGGATGGCTTTCAGGAGGGCTTTGAAGATGGGAAGGGCTGAGGTCTGGTGGATTTGAAGAGGGAGGGAGTTCCATAGAGAAGGAAGGGGGGGGGGGGGGGTTTGTAGGTGGGAGAGTCGAGAACGAGGCACAGTGAGTAGATGTGCTTGGAAGGAATGGACAGTGTGATCTGGGGGGTAGTAGAAGAGAATGGGAGGAGTCAGCTGATAGAATGCTTTAAAGCCAACAGTCAGGTGTTTACCTTTGATGTGGACAGGGATGGGTAACCGCTGAAAGGATTCTAAAAATTGGAGAGACAGGTACAGAACGTTTTAGAAAGACGATTCGCAGAGCAGAATAAAATAAAGACTAGGAAAGGCTGCAGGCAGGAAGACTAGTGAGGAGGCTGATTCAGTAGTCAAGCTGGGCCATGAAGAGCACCCAGAAAAGACTGGCGGTCATTTGGAGAGGAAAGGACAAACCTGGGAAGTATGGAAGAAAAATCAACAGGATTTAGCCACAGACAATGTGTGACTTGAAAAAGAAAGCAAAGCATTGAAGATAATGCCAGTTACAGCCTCCGGAAACAGGAAAGATGATAGTTTTTTATGGTATTTGTTAAACGCTTATTATGTCAAGCACTGTTCTAGGCACTGGGGTAGATACAAGTTAATCAGATTGGACACAGTCCCTCCCCCACACAGGGCTCACTACCTAAGTGGGAAGGAGAGCAGGTATTGAATCCGCATTGAGGATTTAATTACACTTGAGGAAATGGAGGCACAGGAAAGGTAAGTGACGAAAAGGTAAGTGACTTGCCCAAGGACACACAGCAGGCAAGTGGTAGAGCTGGGATTAGAACCCAGGTCCTCTGACTCCCAGGCCCATGCTCCCTACAGTAAGCCATGCTGCTTGGCATTGTCAGCTGTGATGGAAAAGTTAGGCACAGGAGAGGATTTGAGAGGGAAGATAAGGAGCTCCTTTTTTAGCATAGTGAACTCAAAGTGAAGTGGAACATTCATGTGGAGATGTCGCAGAGGCAAGAGGAAATATGAGATTGCAGATGGGGAGAGAGGTCAGTGCTAGCGAGATAGATTTGGATGTCATCCACATCGAGGCCGTAACTGAAGTCATGGGTAGGAGTTAATACACCTCCCAATGTGCCTAATTCACTATCAAGGAGCATCTTACTATCTTAAGCATCTTATCTAGGAGAACCAGTCTAGATAAGAAGATATGGTGCACACTTAATCTTTTTCATACCTGTAGGTGAATGACCTCTCCTTCCTTTAGTTTTAACTGAGACTGCAGATTTTCAATAACACTTGATCCCGCTCCCATCCGTACAGCATCATAGAGATTGCTTCCATTGGCAGACATAGACATCGGTCCTAATGAATGATCATGGGCTTCATCCTATATTTAAGAAGTAAAGCATAAACACATGCACCCCGAGATATATAGTACACACACACACAAGAAAAATGAAAAAGTTGGCTGTTTGCCAGTCGCTAAGTCTTCTGACGGGGAGAGGAGTGAGTATTAGGGAGCTGAGGATAGGAGTGGCTGCCTAAAACTGCACTTAGTAGGCTTCCTTTTCCCCAACCACAACCCTTGGCTCCAGTTTATGCCAGAGAAAGCAGAATCTTCCAGGTTAGCCAAGGCCCAAAGCTGAGAGCAAAAGCCGGGGGTCCCAGAGCAGTGACTGTCTGGGCTCACCTCCACAGCCATAATCCTAACAGTTGTTCAGTGGAGCAAGAGAAGAGGTGCCTTGTCTCATTCTAGTCAGCAGACTACATCAACAAGCACCAGATTCCTCGCCATCTACTATCAAGTCCTGGCACGACTGTGAGACGAAGTGTATTTCTGAGCATGCCTAAGACTGAACCCTCAGGAAAATGTCGAAGCATTTTCCCCAGCCTCCACAGCTACCCTGCCGTTCACAAATACCTACCAGCTGAGCTTCTGTTAACATAAGCTTATGCACCAGACAGAATTTCTAGACTGTGAGCTCGCTGTTGGGTAGGGACCGTCTCTATATGTTGCCAACTTGTACTTCCCAAGTGCTTAGTACAGTGCTCTGCACACAGTAAGTGCTCAATAAATACGATTGAATGAATGAACTAATTTCACAACTGTAGCAGTGAGTGGCAATAAGATTCAAGTGCTGTACACATTCAATGCACTACTGCAATGTTACCAAGCAGAAAGCATAATTACCGAACATTGAAACACCAAAACAATTTTTGTCAACTTAGATAACATACTGTCAATTCAGTCCTGACAGTAATGAGTGAAGGAGGAGAAAAAAGTGGCTAGTAAATGATTGGGATAAAACAAATTCATCTGCCTCTCTGGTACCTTCCGCTTACTTTTCTTGATTCATAGAAATGTATATTAAAGTGAAACATTACCTGAGATAGAAATGATGCCTGTAACCCTGACATATCAACTCCACTTATGGAACTGGAGCGTGACAATGTGGGTGTACTGGAAACAGATTCCATTGTTGAAAAAGGAAATGGCTTACGTTCCTTTAAAGTAATGAAAAGCACAGGTTAGATAGGATTGGAAAAACAATAAGGGCAAGAAGGATGCCTTTAGCAGGAGAAATTAAACACAATTAACCTGACTTACAGGCGATCAATCAATCAATCAATGCACAACACTGCACTAAACGCTTGGGAGACAGCACTACAACAGAGTTGGTAAACATGTTCCCTGCCCACAATGAGCTTATAGTCTGGAGGGGGAGACAGACATTAATATACATGAATTACAGATATGTACATAAGGGCTGCAGGGCTGAGCGTGGGGTGAATATCAAGTGCCTCAAGGTTATGGATCCAAGCACATAGACAACGCAGAAAGGAAAGGGAATTGGGGAAAAGAGGGCTTCTTTGGGGAAGACCTTTAGGAGGAAATATGAACTTAATAAGGTTTTGAAGGTTGGGAGAGTGGTAGTCTGGTGTATATGGAGAGGGAGGGAGTTCCAGGCCAGAGGGAAGATATGGGAAAGGGGTCAGAGGTGAGCTAGATGACACTGAGGTACAGTGAGTAGATTAGCACTAGGGGAGCCAAGTGGGCAGGCTGGGTGATAGTAGGAAATCAGGGTGGTAAGGCAGGCGGGGACAAGCTGATTGAGTGCTTTGAAGACGACGGAAAGGCGCTTCTGTTTGA
Source organism: Tachyglossus aculeatus (assembly GCF_015852505.1). Lineage (NCBI taxonomy): Eukaryota > Metazoa > Chordata > Mammalia > Monotremata > Tachyglossidae > Tachyglossus > Tachyglossus aculeatus. Next base: position 63,358,160 of record NC_052101.1, on the reverse strand, counting down.
TAGGGAGGTTGATGGGCAACCACTGGAGGTTCTTGAGGAGCAGGGAGACATGGACTGAACTTTTTTTTAGGAAAATGTCAGAGTGAATTATGCACGCAGTGGGGTGAGACAGGAAGGCAGGAGGTCAGCGAGATAATGACCTTGCTTTGCTCTTTTTTTTTAATGGCAATTTATTAAGCACTTACTATGTGCAAAGCACTGTTCTAAGCGCTGGGGAGGTTACAAGGTGATCAGGTTGTACCGGGGGGGCTCACAGTCTTCATCCCCATTTTACAGATGAGGTAACTGAGGCACAGAGAAGTTAAGTGACCTGCCCCAAGTCACACAGCTGACACTTGGCAGAGCCGGGATTTGAACCCATGACCTCTGACTCCAAAGCCCGGCCTCTTTCCACTGAGCCACGCTGCTTCCCTTCTAATGCCAACCAACTCACTGTACCCGGATCTTGTCTATCTCGCTGTCAATCCCTTGTACACGTCTCCCCTACAGCCTGGAACTCCCTCCTCCCTCATATCCGAGAGATGATCACTCTCCCCACCTTCAAAGTCCTATTATAAGCACATCTCTTCCAAGAGATCTTTCCCGACTATGTCCTCATTTTCCTGCGTCGCCCTTGCACTTGTATTTGCACCCTTCATTCGCCCCCACAGCACTGATGTACACAGCTGTAATTTATTTATAGTCTGTCTTCCCCTGTGTCTACCAACTCTGTTATATTATACTCTCCCAAGGACTCCCAGGAAAACGTTTAAACTCAACATAAAGTAACATTTCAATTGGCTTTTATGAAATCCAACTACGAACCTATGGTATTATAAAAATATCCACTTTCTGGATAGTTTTGAAATCCTAAACCTTCCTGCCTCAATGTGTGTGTTCACATCACACATTTAAATCAGATGATTCCAAAAGTTTCTAAGCATACCTGGCTGCTTCAGTTAATTTGCTAAAATCACCAAAAAGTGGGGAAGCAGTGCCTTCTAGTGGAAAGAGCATGGATCTGGGAGTCAGAGGACCTGTGTCCCATGCTGGCTCTGCCATTCGCCTACTGTTCGTGACCTTGGGCAAGTCAAAACGTCTCTGTGCCTCAGTTACCTCAACTGTAAAATGGGGATTAAATCCTCCTCCCTCCAATTTAGACTGTGAGCCCCATGTGGGTCAGGGGTTATGTTCCCAGTGATAGTAATAGTGCCTGGCACATAGGAATAATTGTGGTATTAGGAGTTAAGTGCTTACTATGTGCCAGGGGTAGATAACAAGCTAATCAGGTAGCACACAGTCCATGTCCCACATGGGGCTCACAATCTTAATCCCCATTTTACAGATGAGGTAACAGGCACAGAGATGTTAAGTGATTTGTCTGAGGTTACACAGCAGACAAGTGGTGGAGCTGGGATTAGAACTCAGGTCCTCCTGGCTCCTAGGCCCATGCTCTATCCACTAGGTCATGCTGCTCCTCTATTCAGAGGAGTAGCACATCTTTTTTCTTATTTAGGGATTTTTTAAAGTGGTTCTTTAGCTTAAACTACTGCCGGGCTACCTCCAGAATAGTTTGAATTCATCATATTCCAGGGCCAGGTTCCAAGGTTACTATGGGCTAGACAGCAGAGCATAATGGAAGGAGCACATGATTGGGAGTCAAGAGACTAGGGTTTTAATTCCTGCCTGCTGTGTGACCTTAGATGAGTCACTTACCTTCTGCTACTATTATTATTAAAACAGTACTTCTGATCTCACATCAGACTCATGTGGAGGGAAAGTAACTATACCTGCTACAAAAGAGTAAAGGAAGGTGGGAAAAATTCAGTACCTTTTCTTTTACCACTTCTTGGGCAAAAAATGCTTTCTTTCTTTCTTGTTCAACTTTCATTTTCTCCATTTCTAGCTGACTATTTAAGAGCACCTATAGAGGAAAAAAAATACAAGATCAGTAATTTACCACCAGCTAGGTCTTTTAGAATAAAACAATCTGATAAAGTCAAGGGCAGGGATAATAATAATGCATTATTAATACATTTCAGGAGCAGGGAGGACAATTCTGTGGTAGTTTCCCCATATGTTTCACCATACTGTCCCACTTCCATCACATATTAGCCCATCTTTTCAAAGTTCAGCTGACTGGAGCTAAAGCACTAAATGAAATACCTTTTCTTTCCTTGTCTCTTCAAGGGCATTGACATACTCATCTTTCAAGTTTTCTAGTTCCACCTGGCACCTATTAAGCCAAAATAAAGAAAAACATTTCTGTGTTGGAGCCACAACAAAACTAAACCGAGTTGAAAAATTCATTCACTGTGTTTTGTCACAATACAGGCTTCGTTTAATAGTGACTATAAACGTATATTCCATAGAACACTGGAGTTACAGCAGAGATCATTAATTTTTTTCCGATGAAATCAACAAATCCTATTTTTCAAGCTATAATTTTTTTAAAGAAAAAAGCATTGAATGACATGGCTTCAGACTTCAGATAATTCACTAGAAAGAACTACACACTAGTGCAGAGGCAGTATTTTAGCTCTATAAGCATAGATCTAAATTAATTATGAGGTAGGTGGAGGCTCTGTAGAATAGATGACACTGAACAGAAAATAGTTCCAAAATCTCCACTACACAGGCATGCTCTGGTCAGTGCATTATACAACCTTTTAAAACAAATATTAATCTTTCAGGGTGTTAATGAGAAAAATGAAAGCACTTCTAATTTACAAAGCCTACAGAACTTTTTTTACTGCATTATATATTACATATTGTGTAAGAAATTGTGAACTAGTGATGAAATTAACTGATTTTTAACTAAAAAAGATTTGGCTCAAAAAACAGCAATCTTGAAAGAATACTGCTCACCTACTATTTTCATCTTTGAGCTTCTGGAATTTATTTTTCTCTGCTTCCAGCTGAGCCTGAAATCTACTGTTTTCTTGCCTCAAGAGAGAATTCTGAGACTCAGTGGAAGCCACATGGATTTTATTTGAAAGCAGTTCTTCTACAGCAGCGCGTTCTCTCTCAACTGCTGCTGCTAACAGGGTTTGGGATTCACCTGTTGCCAAGGAAAATTTGCACAATCGTAAATCATTACCTGATTTAAACTTCACCTATAATTGCAAAATAATGCCAGACACCTCTAAGTGTGCACCTCCATTTGGTTGCATATTTTGTGTCATCACTCATAATGGGCTTAATTTCTTGCCACAACAATAAAGTCCCACTAATAGATACAATCCAGATTTCATGATAATCGGACCCCGTTTTTCCTACCTTTACCCCCTTCTACTGCTGCCTCGGGACAGCTTTTGATCTAAACAGGGAAGTTTGGGATCCAAACTGGCTAACAAAGCTTCAGTTAAAGCTGCAAACTGCAAGAGATCGTAAGACAGCAGGAATTCAGCAAAGAAGGAAGAGGGTCAGGGGAAAGTGAGCAGAGGAAACCTGATTTTCCAGTGACTCTAGGCAGAATAAAAGAGATGCAGAGACACATAATTGATGAAGTTTTACTAGATTCATCAGTTTTTTTAACTATATTCCTCAGTTTGACTCTACCAAGCCACAAGGAAATACAGCCTGGCCTAGTGGAAAGAGCACAGGACTGGCGTGGGGAAACCTGAGTTCAAATCCCAGCTTTGCCACTTACCTGCTGTTTAACCTTAAGCAAATCTCTTAACATTTCTGTGTCTCACTTCCTCATTTGTAAAACGTAAATTAAATACTTGTCTTCCCTCCCTTCTGCCTTAGACTGGAGCTCATAGGGGCTATACAATCTGAATATCTTGCATCTACCGCAGTGCGTGGCACATAGTAAGCACTTAATACCACAATTATACTATCATTATTATTATTAAGAAAATAATCATAATCATATTCACATAACTTGGGACATAAGCACTTACTACAATAATGATTAATGGGGATTAAAGCTCTTTGGGGGGAGGGGGGTTATACCCTTTAAAAAGTATTTTCCTGAGCTGTACACACACCATTCAAGCCACGCAAGTGTTCCCACTTTGTCAACCTAAATGAATCTTGCTTGCTCAGCTCCAAACTGGGGATAATCCAACAGAGAACTCGAAGGTTAGGCAGAGAGGTGGCAAAGGAGGGGAAAAAAAAAGATGAGCCTGTGGCAGACCTGGAGGTGCAGGCCTGTGGCAAATAACCCTGAGGGACAGCTGGTCACCTACCAGGCCACCACCTCGGCCCTGTCTCCCACAGAAGCACAATCAAGACTTGCAGCATCCACAGAATGGTCCCACTTTTGGCAGCGGTGGCCACGCTGGCCGTGGCACCAAGGTTCCCAGCACCAAGCAAACCACCTGTCTGGTGTCCCATCAGCAGCTGCGGCAGTATTGAGTGCCTACTGTGCGCACAGCACTGTACTTGGCGCTAGAGGAACATACAAAAGTAGTAAAAGACACAGTCCCTGCCTTCAAGGTGATTATGATCTAATCAGGGAGACAGTTGACAAATGTATCACTATACAATTGGCAAAAGTGAGAGTAGATAGAAATGACTAAATATTTCAATTCACAAATACAGACAATGAGGGCTGGGTTGGCTGATGGAATGGCACGAAAGAGACCAAGTGGCTTTTTGGAACAGCAGGGATGTAGTTTGGGGACGCTTAGGGCGGGGAGCAGATTACAAGGGATTGACTTCAGCGGGCAATGGGCTGGAGGTGGGAGAATTATGAGGAAGGGGCAATTAAAAGGGCTGACTTGGGAGGAGCAAAAATTTCACTCTAGCATAGTGGGAAAAGAACAAATAAGTGAGCGATGGCCAGCCAATAGTGAGAGGTTATTGTTTTATATAAGCAGTGATGGGGAAGTGGTGCATCAAAGAACACTTTAAAAAGATTATATATACAGCTGTCCATAGGGTAGACTGAAGAGGAAAGGCAAGAAGCCGGGAAACAAGTAAGAAAGCTGTTACAGCATGGAACTTGGAACCAGAGGACCTGCATTCTAATACTGGCTCCACCACTTGCCTGCTATGGAACCTTGGGCAAGTTACTTCTCTGTGCCTCACTTTCCTCATTTGAAAAATGGGGACTAAATACCTGTTCATCCTCCCCTTAGACAGTGAGCCCCAAGTGGGACAGGGACTGTGTCCGCCCTAATTATCTTGGTATCTTAGTATAGTGCTTGGCACATAGTAAGCGGTTAACAAATACCACAATTATTACAGTAGTCTAAGAGGGGATATGGGCATGCCCTGAGGGGTTCGGGGGAAAGCATGCTATACTAAAGGGACAGATCTTCAAAAGAAGAATCAGCATGACCTAGAGACTACCTCTCATAAGCACTTCTTACTATGCAGGTCATTTTGCTAGCAATATTCTATATTGCAATATGATTCCATGCTACCACTGCATTCCTGTTTTCATAGGCATGTCACTGATTATTTGGGGGGGGGGGGGGGGGGGAGGATTTTTCTCATGTAAAGTTCCTTTATGATCCAAATCTGCAAGTGGTAAATTGCACTACATGGGTCTATCCAATGCTTTCTGGGAGAGGCCCAGGCAGATATGGGAAACAATTCTGGGGCCATGTCTCATTACTTTCACCCCAGAGCCGTTCCCAAAACTTCTGGATCAGTACAGGCTGACCACAGACTGTGACCGCAAAGGACTGTGACCTTACAAATCATAGGAGATGTTTGTAAAATCCAATGACTTTCATGACTATGTGGCCTTGAAGTTTTTTCAAACAATAATAATAGAGTATATCCCACACTAAAACTTTTATTCAATCACTCCATGGCATTTTATTGAGCACTTATTGTGTGCAGTGCACTGCATTAAGTGCTTGGGAGAGTACAATATAACAGAGTTGGTAGACACGTTCCCTGCCCACAACAAGCTTAAATTTCCAAGACTCCAATAAAGAAACAAGTGGAAGAAAGCCTTTGAACCTCAATGCTTCCAAGATGAATGAGTATTCCATACTGATCAGGATCTGGAATAAACAGACCCCCTACCCAAATCTTTTTTGCAAGTATAGTGCTACACATAAAGCACTCAACAAACATCAGTAATAAGAAAAAACTTGAAGTTCATAATTATCCACTGCCTTTTGGCTAAGGAGTACAATAAAACTGTTATGTTCTGAAATGCAGAAAGAGCAAAATAAATTATTTCCACTTGTGCTAGATTTCCTTAACTAAAAAGGGAAGAAATAGAGCCCTGAATTAAATTGAGTTAAACCTTAGGTATCAAGCCAGTCTAACAGGCTGAACAAGGATGGAAATAAAACGTAGGAGTGGCTTGGCCTGAGCTTGGGTGGCCCCTTGCTCCTAAGGCTTCTGAAGGCTGAATGGGTGCAGTAATGACTGAGGGGGTACAGTGCATACATACAGCACACACAGAGAACAAATAGGGCCACACAGAATGCACTGAGGAGACTTGTAATTCCAGTAGCTCCTAAGAACCATGGAGCAAGTGCAAACTGACACGCATGGCCTGATCAATCAATCATTATTTATTGAGCACTTACGGTGCGCAGAGCACTATACTAACTGCTTAGGAGAGTGCGATAACACCATGTAACAGACACATTCTCTGCCCACATCTTCCTCCAAGTGAGGTGCGGCTCTCTGTAGACTGTCGTACTTTAAAGCCCAACTCGAGCCTTCTGATCCTTAGAACTCTGCTCAGGTCAGGTCACAGGCCGGACTTGCTGGACCGAAGTTTTCGAGTCACGTAGGTATGTTTACACAGGCTGAAATCAGGAGCCCAACCAGACCCGATCCAAGGGCTACATCAGAATCTAGGAAGTACGGCACAATCTGGGTCCAGGATCATTTGCAGGTGGCACTCCCCAAGTGCTCGGTTTTCAACCGTGAGTGGCTGTTCCGGCTAGCCCACTGAAACCAATATCCATGTGCAAAGAGGTAATAGTGCTCTCAGCTACAGCCACCCCACTTCCCCTGACCTGAAACCACGGTATGACTGGTGGGCAGGGAGTGGGTAGGGGAAGGGTGGCGGAGCGCGGAAAGTGGGAAGGGGTGACAACTGAACCCATTTGGACAAAATCAGGTTCAGCTTTGTACTAGCTCAACCTGGCCATTTGACCAAAATCAGGATCAGCTCTGTGCTAGCTCAAACCTACCCTGACAGACTTGGGACTCTCGGGCGGGGCACAGAACCCTCATCGGGCTCTACCACAAAGGGCACTAGGAAGGGGGGCATATAAAATAGAGACGTGAAGTGCCATTCACACAGCTTCAGGAGTCCATCACAAAAGCATACGGGACAAAACAATCTGACAGCCAAACATCCAACTCTGCACAGGCAGAATCGAACAATTTTACACTCTTTCTCTAATTTGACCCCTTCCAATATTCCATGATTTCTGTGAAGAAACATCAGAATTCAGGATTTTTTTGGGGGGGAGGGGGGGGAGGAGGCAATGGCTGGGGGAGGGGAAGGAGAGGAGACAGAAACAAGCAATGGTTGTGTATGGGAAGTCATTTTTCATCAGCACAATAAACCTATATACTTATATATACACACACATCATTTTTGCATATGAAAACAAAACTGACATCCTCATTTGCCAGTTATACTGGCTGAATCATGTCATATGTTTCAAATATACTTGCCTGGGTCTCCATTCACACGTGCTATTTGTTACTACTGTTGTACCCTAGTCCCCTTCTCCCTATTAGTTTCACCAAGTAGTTTACCAAGTCTGTCAGAAAGGTTCTTCTCTAACTTCTCCCATGATGCTGTTTGCGTTCCCAGAGTTGCTTGCAGATTCTCTATTTGCCGGAGTAATGGTCTTGTGGCAGATGTAACACTTTGGCCCAGTTCCTGGTTACGGTTCTCTGCTTCCTGGAGTCTCTGAATTATGAAATTTTATTCAATTACTATTGATGTCAATCACTATCAACTAATGGTATTTACTGAGCACTCTCTATGTGCAGAGCTCTGTGCTAACCCAGAATATCTCTAAGTCTAATTAATAAGGGACTCCGAGGAATGAAATTTTTTCCAAGGAATAACTTTCATTTGTCTTTGGATCCAGTTATTTTGTTATTTCCCTGATCTCCAACCTTGAAATACAATTTGTAGCTTGAAATAGTTCTTTACATTTTAAAGGATAATTATCTGGAAAATGATAATCTAGAAGAAAGACTATAAGTCTGGAAATAGTTTCAACTAGCCCACTAGTAGCGGTAGTACTGATTGGGTGTCCACTTGGTGCAGTGTATTATACTGGCACTTGGAAAGTACACAATAAAGAAGCGGCACGCCCCCTACCCACAAGGAGTTTATACTCTGACATGGGAGACAAACATAAAAATACTACTACTCAGTTGAAAAAAAAAATCTAAGTTTTAACCTCCTGTCCCTTCTCCCTCCCTAAGGTAAAAATAACCAAAGGCAGGAAAAAAAAAGGGCATTAACTCTGGATAATTTGCCCCAGAAAAGCAAGGCTTGCCTCACTAAAAGAAAAAAAAAAAATCAATCTTTTTTTAGGCTTCCTTTCTATTTTACCACTTCCTATCACAGTTTGCTTAGGGAAATACATCAAGAAATACAGCTCTCCATCCTTTATTTCATAAGAGCCTATGTTCCAAAGTACTGCAGTTATTATTTTCATAGGCAGAGTTTAAATATGATGGTGTACATTTATTTTTCCAGTTACCACTACGGCACCTGTTGTAGTTCACTGATCTCATGGCGTAAATAATCTTCTTTTCTCGCAGCTGCTTGTTCTGTACGCTGCAATGCCAACCTTAGATCTCCCACCTTAAATCAGAATAGATCAAAATCATGTCCAAAATCAATTCTCCCATTGTGCTCCTTCTTTAGCCACATATTTTGTAGGAAATTCACACCAACAATCTTATTAAAAAAATGAATTCACATCCAGTTTACTGAGAAATGATCACATCCAGATGAAGGATTGTAACTATTCAATAGTCTAGCACTGGCATTTTCAAGGATCTTTCTGATACATGCCTTTTAAAATGTGTAATTATACTCAGCAATAATGTACAACAGCAAAGGAATTTCAGAAAGTATGTAAATATTTGGAAAAACTAAGCGCTCTATCTCAAAAGACTTTCATTCATCCTTCGATACGCACTTGAATTGATAATGTTTCTTGTTGTTGACGGGCTCCTTCTTGGGCTTTTTCTAATGCTACACAGAGTTCTTCTTTAACTTTCATCTCACGACTTATAGCAGCTTCCTGTGCCTCACTATCCTTTGTAGCATTGGCTTTGTGGAGATCCGCAAGTTCTCTGGAAAAAACAACAACAAAAAAACAAGATCTACCCGTTAACAGAAAGGAACATTGTTATTATAAAAGTCATTAGAGAACATCGAGTGGCCCTTTGTTGATTTGGAAGCAACAGACGCCATCACGTACATTACATACACCACGTAACATGACAAAATGGCATTGCATGACACATGAAAAGGTTCTCTGCAGGAATACACAGTGCCTCAAACATGTCAGAGAGAGACCATACCTTCCCCCATCCCCACCCCCACCACATACTCTCTGCTTTCTCTTCTCAGGTCGCTGTAGTAAACACAGGCATGGCAGCAGGAGCCAAGACGCAGGGAAGCTGGCCATTCAAAACAAAAAGACCATGCATAAAGGGGCCCAGCACTGCATCTCCCCCTGCCATCTCCCCACCTCTTTTTTATATGGCATTTGTGAAGTGCTTACTGTGTGTCCAACACTGTTCTAAGCACCATTCATTCATTCATTGAATCGTATTTACTGAGCGCTTACTGTATGCAGAGCACTGTACTAAGCGCTTGGGAAGTACAAGTTGGCAACATACAGAGACAGTCCCTACCCAACAACGGGCTCACAGAGTATGTACAGGTCAATTAGGTCAGATACAGTCCCTGTCCCGGCACGGGGCTCACAGCGTAAGTAGGAGGGAGAACAGGTAATGAATCTCCATTTTACAATTGAGGAAACTGAAGCCCGGAGAAGTCAAGTGATTTGCCCAAGGTCACACAGCAAGCAGTTGGCATAGCAGGGATTAGAACCCAGATCCTCTGACTCCAAGGCCCATGGTCTTTCCACTAGGCCACTCCACTTCCTCTCATTAGACCCAGGAGACAGACCAACTGTAAACCAGATGGTCTTAAAATGACTCCAAAAGACCTGCAATAGCCGTGTGACACAAACACATGATAAAAATGGGCAATTATAAAGGCTATTCAAATAAAATTAATGTCTTTCAAGGCAGAGGGTATGCATGTTTAACTGGGGCATGTCACATTGTAAATATTTTTTAAAAAATTCCACAACAAAGTACTACATTAGGTATGTCTCCATTCTTTCCCTTACTTGTATGCACTATCGAGTGCTGCCTGAACACTTCGGTTCTTTTCTTCAAGCTCATCCACATTTACTTGGAGTCTGCCAAGATCCTTCTCTTGCCGTTCTACCACAGAGTTCAATTTTTTAATGTTCTCTCTATGCTGTTTCTCAATATTCTCTTTGCCATCGAGAACCTATGTTGTAGGTGGAAAAACAAAGATTGGTTTCTAAGTGGTCTTAATCATATGTGCACGTATATGGCAGGGATCATGTCTATCAACTCTGTTGTATTGTACTCAGCCAAGCGCTTAATTTAGTGCTCTGCACACAGTAAGCGCTCAATAAATATGATCTACTGACTGATGCATGCCCAACTATTGACTGATGCATGCCCAACAAAATGTAAACTGATGTATTTTGGGGTGTGATATCCAAACTGTTAGGACAAAGAACCGTACAACACACTAATTCGGAGCCAATAAAATCTCCTGGATAAATCTTTAAGATTTTTCTTCATTGCAATGAAACATAAGACTATCGGATGAGGTTTTACATTCGCAACCTCTCTCAAATGACACTGAAAGACACCATACCATTCAAAGAGCCACGCTTATGGGAGATAGATATGAAGTGAAAACCGGTAGAAGCTAAATTACAAATATTCCCAACCTGCTTTAAATGTTGCAATTCCTCTTCAAGCTCCCTCATCTTCTTGCTTTGCTTGGCATTGATATTCTCATTTTCTTTTTCTTTAGCTCTTAATTTTTTAATGATGTTTGAATTGTGTAGCTGTTGCTTTGAAAGCTTTTCTCCTAAGAAAATAAGTAAAAAACATCAAGGGATACTTACCCTACAATTAGAGAGAATGTAATTGTAATCTAATTCTTCCAGGGCCTGTTTACTCCCTAACTCTATCAGAACAAAAGACAGCCTTTTGTTGCACTGCTATATACACTGAACACACTCAAGCAAGCAACACACTAATCAGTCCTAGCCTACTAGTGGAGAGGTAATTCGTAAAACTGGGCTAAATACAAAGATATTGAATAATATGCATTTTTTTAAAAAAGTAGAACACAGATTGTGAGTTCCTTGAGACAGAGAACAGGTATCTTGTTTCCGTTGAACTCCTCTGAGAACTTAGTTGAGTGCTTTGCATACAACAGGTGAGCAATCCCACAAACTGATTGACAAACAAGAGATCAGGAATTACGGGTTTTATTTATATTTCCAGCTCTGCCTCTAATTTGAGAAATTCACCTATCCTCTGAGGGTCAGATTTTCCAAAAGCTCTTTAGCTGGCATTCTAAATAGCTACTGCAATCTTTAATACATTAAATTATCTTATCAGGGCTTATAATTATAATAATTATAATTATAATCATTGGTTATAAGGATCAGGTCATTTTGTCATTGAGAAAACAATGCCTATTTACTTGGAAGATCAAAATATGAATAGTTTCATCCACTGTTTAGACTGTATCTGTTATTTTATCTTTGGCACATGATGTAGAGGCTCAGAAATTGGATAGAAAATGAATTCCAGAATAACATTCACTAGTAGTAGCAATAATAACAATAATAATGGTGATATTTGTTAAGTGCTTACTTTGTACCAAGCACTGTACTAAGTGCTGGGGTATATACAAGATAATCAGGTTAGACACAGTTCTGGTCCCACATGGGGCACACAGTCTAAGGGAGAGGGAGACAGGTATTTAAACCTCATTTTACAGATGAGGAAATTGAAGCATACAGAAGCTAAGTGACTTGCCCCAGATCCCCCACGGTAGTTAATTTTTTTATGGTATTTGTTACGCACTTTGTCAAACACTGCCCCAAGCACTGGAGTGGATACAAGTTAATTAGGTTGGACACTGTCCCTGTCCCATATGGGGCTCACAGACTAGGTAGGAGAGAGAACTGGTATTAAATCCCCATTTTACAGTTGAGGGAACTGAAGCACAGAGAAGTTAAATGCTGCCCAAGGTCACACAGCAAGCAATTGGCAGAGTCGGGATAAGAACCCAGGTCCCCTGACTCTTAGGCCCATGCTCTTTCCACTAGGCCATGATGCTGCTTCCCTCTTTCACTTTCTGAAATCATTTAAAAACCTTGAATTTTCATAAAATAAAGGATTTGAATATAACTAAAGAAGTGTCCTAAAATAAATATGCTGACATTTTCTCATTCATTCATTCAAAAGCAATACTGAACATCTATTGGGTGCAAAGGATTGAAGTGTTAAAAAATTGCAAATAATAATAATGGCATTTAATAAGCACTTACTATGCGCAATGCACTGTTCTAAGCACTGGGGGGATACAAGGTGATCAGGTTGTCCCACATGGGGCTCACAGTCTCCATCCCCATTTTACAGATGTGGTAACTGAGGCTGAGAGAAGTGAAGTGACTTGCCCAAAGTCACATAGCTGACAATTGGCAGAGCCTGGATTTGAACCCATGACTTCTGACTCCCCAGCCCAGGCTCTTTACACTAAGCCACGCTGCAAAGATGAAAATGAAAAATAGTCTCAGGTCCCCAAAGGGCTCACAATAATAACTGTAGTATTTGTTAAGTGCTTACTATGTGCCAAGCACTGTACTAAGCCCTAGGGTGGATACCAGCAAACTGGGTTGGACATGGTTCCTGTCCCACTTGGGGCATCTAAGAATAAGTGGGAGATGGGTGGCAACCGACATATAAGATAAAATAAAAATAAATAAAAATAGCATATAAAGATACAAGGACAACAATGAAAATACAGACAGAGCTGCAGAACATTATGGCTAAAGGAGCATAGTTTCAGGCTTTTCACTGCTCACACAGAGCTGTTCAGAGTCACAAGAGCCACAACAGTCACAAGAGCAACAGTGGTCACACGAGCCAGTCACAAAAGCCACAAGAGTCACAAGAGTCTGTTTATTGTTATACTGTACTCTCAAGCACTTAGCATAGTGCTTTGTACACAGTAAGTGCTCAGTAAATACAACTGAATGAGGGACCGTCTCTATTTGTTGCCAATTTGTACTTCCCAAGCGCTTAGTACAGTGCTCTGCACATAGTAAGCGCTCAATAAATACGATTGATGATGATGATGATTAAAAGAGCTACAACAGTCACAGGAGACACGGCCATCTGAACATTCTAAAAGTTGAGATAGCGCATGCTGCTGCTTTAGTGTTCACCCTGCCATTTCAAAGTTAGGGGCAGCAGGGGCAGAGAGAAGTGGCAGCCAGGCCTTACATGCTATTACCACGTCTTCACCCTCTACGTAATAGTTCAGTTTTACAACTAGGGATTGTCCTGTGCCTCTCACATCTGGGGATCTCCTTTCTCCTGAGGCCAACTCCCTATTCCATTATACCGGCCCCCTACAACTGAAAAGCAGAGTACCTTGTTCCTTTCTCCTTAGTCCATTCCCAAGTTCGGAAGAAGTAGTAGAAAGCCGGGTGGTAAGAAAGACCTTTTTCTTCTGGTGTAAGGCTGTAGCATCAATTGAACACTTTATTGAACTCACCTTCCTCCATTAATCCTTGTATTTGCTCATCTTTCTCCTTCAAAAGTTCTGCTGTTTCATTACAATTTAATCTCATTCCTAGTTCTTCTTTAATGGTTTTCACTTCCTAAAAGTAAAACAATAATTCAACATCACTCGTGTACTTCAAAGGATTGTCTTCACTCTTCTGCCTATATCAAGTTTTTCCAAAGCAAAATTGGGTAGCAAAAATTTCAAATCCCCAAGGTTCTAAATTTCTTTAAAGTTGCCTAAAAAAAATTCATATCTAGGACTTAATCCCAAGAAAATTGATTTATATGTCACCCCACCTTACCTCCTCAAGAAATTGTTTCTAAGCCTTTGTAAGCTATAAATCAAGGGTACTCAAAGGGGTGAGAGGAGTCAGACCCATCATGGCCAACGGCTTTTTGGGCAGGACAGTCATTTACCTGTCCCACAGAGCCGATACAGCTCCACATTTGGCTCCCTCCCCCACCACTATCACCATAGCTGTGGTTTCTCTGACCCCTGCTGGGCTCCAGGACCAGACAAGAGCTTCTCCTCACTTTCAGAGCCTCAGACTCTTCTTGCCTGCCTCAACCCCCAGTTCACCTGGAGACAAGTGGGGAAGAGACATAGAGGGCTCCAGAACTGGAGAAACCAGCGGGGCTGCGGTTCCCACTCTGTTTCCCGGCCCAGAGTTAGGGTCAGGGGCCCCGCCTGCTGCCACACAAGCAGTAATGGCTGTGGTTCAGCGGGCCTGACCTGGGCCGGAGCCACTACCACTTAGGCAGTGGTAGTGGCAGGGGATGGAGCTTCCAGGTCAAGAAGTGGCACAACCGACTGTGTTGCCCGTGGGTTTCACGGCCCCAAACCTGCCCCTACCTATCCTGGAAGATCCTCCAAACTGCCTGACGGGACCTGGAGTGAAGTAAGCAGTCAGCTACTCCACGTGGACCAAAAGGTCTTGGAAGAAGAACAGCTCTGGCCTGGCCCTGGAGCTTAGTGAGAACAAGAGGAAGCAGTGTGGCCTAGTGGAATGAGTACGGGCCTGGGAGTCAGAAGACCTGGGTCCTGACCCTGGGCTCTGCCAAATGCTTGCTGTGTGACCTTGGGCAAGTCACTTCACTTCTCTGGGCCTCAGGTACCTCATCCAGAAAATGGGAAGCAAGTCCTCCTCCTTCCAACCTTGGTGGTGAGTCCCATGGGGGACCAGGACTGTGTCTAACATGATAACCTTGTAGTGACCTCACCACTTAGAAGAGTGCTTGATACATGGTTCGTGCTTTAACAGATACCATAAAAAAAGAAGAAACAGCAACAGAGCCAAGGCCAAATCATGGAGAGGAAGAACTTTTACCTTACTCTCTCTCCATCCTCCTTCTCTCACCTATGTATTCTACCACACCTCCCCTTTTCCCCCAACAAGTCCCCTCAAAAAGCCACCTTCTAACACCCCAACCCCTTGATGCTCACTTCTGATACTCCACGCCCCAGCTCAAAATAAAAAGTTAGCTCCCATGGCAGAAATGGTATAAGGCAACTTCCAAAAACTGCTACGCCTGGATCAATGTACACAAATTCTGACCATGAACATTAATTCATATCTTTGCTAAATTTACATCCAACTACTTTCGCAAATGCATGTTGATCTTATTCTCTATCACATCTCTTATTTTTATAACCTTATTTTTTGTACTTATCACCTTTCTCATTCAAATGAAGGCTGCATGCATGGTCAGCCAAGCAAAAAAGATTTAGCTCTCCCACGCCAAAAGTGATTAAAATAAAATTTCAAGAGAAATAGTTCACTTTTTGAGTGCCTACCAATGGATTCTTAGATGGTAAAAAAAAATAAAATATAATTTATTTCATTAAAAAATGTGTACTTTACAATTTTGGTCGCTTCTCCCTTTACAATCACTTAGAAGCTCCTTCAGTCCTTAGAATTAAAAAAAAGCACAAAAATGGGCATTCAAAAAAAATATAATAGGAATACAAATCGTGCATTCCTGGAATGTCAGTTATACATTTTGGGAAGCACACTAATTTCTTCTGGAGTGAGGAAGTGGCTGAATGGAACAGAAAGAGCAAACGACTAGGAGATGAGAAACGCTCTTGCCACATTCCTGGACCCACTGCTAATTTTCTGCCCTTCAGTTTCTCCCCTTGTTCAATGGAGATAAGAATAATCAGTTCCTCTCTTTTACAAGAATGAATGAGATTGAAATATATGAATGATGATTCAATTTTCTAGAAGAAATACAGTAGGTAAGTCCAAGATAATAATACTATCTGGGAATTACTTTGGGTCAGTCTTTCAACACTATTTACTTAATGGTATCATTATTATTAAGAAACTTATTTAGTGCTCTGCAGCAATCTTTACTCAATACTATCTAGTGATATGAAAGCCTGAAGAGGTGCTTAACTTACATCTGACTTACTGATCTGGCAGAGTCTGGCCCAATGTGATCAATATTAGACAGGTATTTTAAAAACATGCAAAGCCCAAGATTTAGGAAGAAAGGTAGGTATTTGATATTCATCCTTTCAGATTGGGTTTCCTTCATT
Organism: Tachyglossus aculeatus; assembly: GCF_015852505.1. Classification (NCBI taxonomy): domain Eukaryota; kingdom Metazoa; phylum Chordata; class Mammalia; order Monotremata; family Tachyglossidae; genus Tachyglossus; species Tachyglossus aculeatus. Next base: position 63,341,800 of record NC_052101.1, on the reverse strand, counting down.
TTCTAAACAAAATAGTGAATATTTCACCCCAAATCTTGAAAGGCATAATAAAATATTAGTTACCTTTTTGGCTGCATCTCTCTCTTTGCAGGCTACCTGAACCTTCTTTTCGGCTTCTGCAATTCGTTGAGTAAACTCGTCTTTCAATGAAGAAATACTACTGCTTTCTTCTTTCACTCTAAACATTTCACTAAATTAAAAATATTACTTGGGAATGATGCCATTGCAATACATTTTAAAAACTGAACACGGCTACCTGAATCCTGAAACAAGATCACACTAAGAATGAACACCTATTTAGAGTACAAGACTAAGAACAATTTGGGCAAATTTTGGGGGCCTTTAGGCAGAAATTGATAGGATCGATGATACCCACTTTGGAAAAAAGTTATAATTTACGTGTCCACCCCCCCCACCCCCTTGTACCCATCTCACAGTACATAGAGTACTCACTCAAATGACCCTCAAAACAAAAGAGGGGGACACAACACAGGCTGCCTCTCCCTTGACCTTGCTGGCAGTCTGCTTGTGCTCTGGGCTTGGGGGCGGGGGTTGGGTAACACTGAATGCCCAGACTTCCAGGGCACAGAACTGCAAGAAGGGCAGCCTCTCTGGCCCAGAAGAGGAATCAGATTGCTATCAGAGGCAGAAGATGGGTAGCATTCACTGTATCTCTCTCCTTCTGCTTCCCTGCTAAAACTGGACGGTTGTTCTGTTTTGGCCAGCAACCTGATGATGGGTCAAAAGTATGACTTGTCTGCTTAATATGGCATTATTTCTCCAATCACTTTTTAAAATAAATTCCAATTCCAGAATTTTTCAATTGCTAATCTGCAGACCAGTTATACCTTTTTGCAACAGAATATCAAGGTTAAGATTTTTAATGAAAAATACTATGCAGCCCAGAACACTCATAATTCTTACAGCATAAATGACAGCTATACTCCTTAAAGTAATAAGTAAAACTATCATTGTATTGAAGAACTAGAACCCACATCCATTCTCCACCAAGTCAAATTAAAAGTGATACCTAAGGTATCAAAAATACAAACCTTTTTCAATAACCAAATCAATCAGTGGTACTTATTGACCACTGTACTAAGCACTTGGGAGAGTACAAATCAATAGAATAAGCAGACACATTTCCTACCCATAACAAAAGGATAGTATCCATAGCTCAGATACCCTCGAGTTCTAACTAAAATTACATAAGCATGGCAAACAATTTTTAAAGAAAAGGATTTTGAAAAAGGCAAAGCTAAGTTGTAGCAAAAAAATTTTTAAGCAGGTAATAAATTCAGTAAGGTCTTTCTATGCTACAATGCAATTTGGATAAGTAAAATTCTCCAGATCTCTGCCCAAATTTTATGGAAATAACACCTATAAGCATTAATCGTGAAGGGAGGATCTTAGCTGCATTCTGTGTTAATTTTGTGTTAATTTTTGATCATGTTCATATTAGTAAAACATTATTCTTCAGTAAATCTTAAGAAACTGCCCAATTATTTTCCTCAAATTGGAGTACTTACTCTTTCAGGTTATCATAAGCCTCTTCCAGAAACGCCTTCTCTTTACTAACAGCCAATAACTGTGTTTCCCTTTTTTCCAATTTTTCATTCAAAACATCAATTGTCTAAAGAAATAAAATTAAAATGGGTCAAAAAACCATTAATGCAATAATGATTACACATTGTTTTCATGTATTGCTCGATGATTGGAAAAGCAGGGTGGCCTAGTAGAAAGAGCACTGGCCTAGGAGTCAGAGGACCTGGTTCTAATCCCACTCCGCCACTTGTCTGCTATGCGACCCTGGGCAATTCACTTTAACTTCTCTGTGCCTCAGTTTGCTCATCTGCAAAACAGGGATACAATGTCTGTTCTCCTTCCTACTGAAGACTGTGAACCTCATGTGGGACCTGATTATTGTGTATCTACCCCAGCGCTTGGTACAGTGCTTGGCACATAGTAAGCACTTAATAAATACCACAATTATTAATACCCTCTGATGGATTCCCTTCTCTGAGTTTATAAGAAATCACACAAGCAGAAAATTTTACAACCTCCTAAATATGCAAAACAAAGTTACCTCAGGAGGGAAGTCAAGAAGCTCCAGAACACTGTTCCTTAACTTCTTGGTTGCTCTGAACTATTACTGTGCAAAATGCACGACTGAAAGTTGGTTCTAACCTGAAACTCTCAACCTTATTTTCACTTGAGGGATCTTGGAAACCACTTCATCTTCTTAAATGAATAAAGTGAGTTCTGGAACAGTTAAGAAAATTATTGATGATGATCTAACTTGGGAGATTAGATAGTTAAAAGGGCAGGGTTACAGTTATTAGTGGCATGTCTAGGACAAAGATATGATTCAATGGCTCAAATTACAGGATTAAATTCTCAAACTAGATATTATGGCATGCATACACTTGCAGTTTTTTTTATCGCAATTAAGGTAGACTTTCAACTAAAAAAGATTCAACCTAGAAATTATTTTAAATGTGAACCATTTAAAATATAGTACACTAGTTATAATGCAAGTTTCAGGATTCATATCCTTTTCTCCACCCATCCTCTACCTATACCTTAGTCACGGTATAAATCCACTAAAGTGTGTAGATGGGTTGTGTTTTTGACTTTGAGGTGGGGAAAGTTAGGACCCAGGCATCTCTTCCATCAGTTGCAGCACCTTTCTCTAAGCCAGTGATGAAGAACTTGAGAAGACACCTGGGTCCCATATATGACCCAAGGGTGGAACTCCAGAGAATCTTAGGCCCCTCCCTAATTTTGGGAAAATAGGGAACATTCTTTAACCATGAGTATATCTAATCTGTGGTGAGACAGCAGGCAGTATAAACAGAGTTCACTCTACTTAATCATCTTTACAAGGCTGCCTGTAACCCTAGCATGAAGAATGAGTTCCCTGAGACCTTTGGGGGTAGCACTGTGTAGACTGGTGTAACATGGCCTACTTCTTAAAGAGGCCAAGTCCCTTTTTTTGATGGCTTCCTGGGCATTCTAGAAATGCAAGAAGTTCAGCATTGTACCTAAATCTATATTGAGCTCTGGCAGAGCTCAGCATTATGTTGGCATTAGTGGGATAACTACGAGCCCCACAATACACTGCCTTCCACTGAAAGACAATAAAAATAAAACCCTGTAAGCTGGTGCAGTTCCAAGATTCACTGGCAAGGCACCGTTTCTGAAAACCAGAAAATTCAATTGGATTAAGGATGACTGATGAATCTTAGCAAAGCACACATCAAGTCCCCTAGGTAAAAGTATTCATTCTAATGCCCCAAGGTTCCACAGTGGTTGCCTTATTTTGGACCACAATATACCACTAAGCAGTGCTGTGTTGTCAGGAAATGAGCCACTCAGCACTTGAACGCCCAGCAATCTAAAAGTGGGACAATACCACTTTTAAAATAAGTTTATTATATGTATTTTGCTTACTATCTTTGGACTGAGGGCTGGGTAAATATGCCACCTTGGTTCACATGACGGTATACAAGGTCAGCGTGCCTTTCTGATGCTTTTCACACTACTGTGTTTTCTTTTATGGCATCAAAGAAATGCCTTAGAAATAATATATAATTATAGCATTTGTTAAGCACTTACTCTGTGCCCAGTACTGTTCTAAACACAAGATTATTAGTCTGGACACAGTCCCTGTCCTGCATGGGGCTCACAGTCTAGGTAGAATAATAATAATAATGATAATTATGGCATTTATTAAGCACTTACTATGTGCAAAGCACTGTTCTAAGTACTGGGGAGGTTACAAGGTGATCAGGTTGTCCCACGGGGAGCTCACAGACTTAATCCCCATTTTACAGATGAGGTACTGAGGCACAGAGAAGTTAAGTGACTTGCCCAAAGTCACACAGCTGACAAGTGGCGGAGCCAGGATTTGAACCCATGATCTCTGACTCCAAAGCCTGGGCTCTTTCCACTGAGCCATGCTGCTTCTCTTAGAAGGGTGTAGGATTTAATCCCCATTTTTACAGATGAGGCAACTGAGGTCCAGAGAAGTCAAGTGGCTTGCCCAAGATCATGCAGCAGATGAGTGGCAGAGCCGGCATTAGATCCCAGGTCCTCGACTCCCAGGCCTGTGCTCTTTCCACTAGGCCATGCTGCTTCTCTAACACAACTTGAGTTAGGCTCTCTTACTGGCGTTTAGTACCTGGGCAGAAACTGTGTAGGTGAGCTGGAGTATACACAGGGTACCTGGTACCCCTACAGCCTTTTGCAGCTCCCAAAGGAAGGGAGAAGGGATGGAGGCCACAGGAAAGCAGGGGCTAGACTGGAGAAGAGGCAGTGTGCAGGGGCTGTAGTTGCCTTCACCCCTTCCCCTGTGAACAGGCTTGGAACAGACGGTCACCCAGTCTGCAATTCACCCTCTGCCTAGCTCACAGAAGCCTGATGCTTTTGCACAGTGAAGAGCCCAGGGTGGGGCAAGGGAAACAGGGCAGGGAGCAAGGCTTGATGCCCAAGGCTCAAGGGAGCCTGGTGCAATGTAACCTCATGGAGCTGTTGAGAGGAGGAAAAAGAGAAGCAGGGACGATAATTGGGCAATCCCACTAGTATTCCATTTTCATTACCTACGAAAAGGGGGCCCAGGGAAGAAAACCACTGTGTTGACTATGTATATGCTCCTGTTCTCACCATGGGACTTGAAAAATCTACCAAACACCATCGCCATAAATTATTTATTAAATTTAATGACCTGCAGCTTTTAAGTCCAAGACAACACAATATTGAAAAGGCAAAATGTTTGAGTGTCACTGGTCAGGAGAGAGACTTCTGTCATACGAAAGTAACGTAAGGATTTTCTATCCCAGCTCTGCCACTTGTCTGCTGTGTGACCTTGGGTGAGTCACTTCACTTCTCTTTGCCTCAGTTACCTCATCGGTAAAATGGGGATCTGAGACTGTGAGCCCCACATGGGACAGGGACTGTGTCCAATCAGATCTGCTTGCATCCACCCCAGTGCTTAGTGCAGTGTGTCACATATAGTAAGCACCTAACAAATACCATAACTGCTGCTATTAGAAGGAATGGACAAGAGAGAGTCTTTTATAAAAGAGAGTTGGTCTGCTCTTTACCTTGCAAAGGTCTTCCTTTTCAAAGAGAACTTCGGGCTGACTCTTGTCATCTTTGCAGGGTACTGGCACTTCCTCCACAACAATGGAGTCTTCATTTATCGGTGGGGCGACAACCAAGACATCAGGCTGCTCACTGTTGACTGGAGTTGCACTTCGCCCACTTTCTTCCATTTCTGCTTCTTCAGGAGGAATAATCAATGTTTCGCTTACTTCTGCCTCGGATTTTCGGTCCACAGACTCAACCTTCTCGGTTCTGGGAGTCGAAGAGCTGACCGGAATAGGCACTAAAGCATAGCCCTTCCCTGACATTTCGTCATCCGAATTAATTTCGCTGACACTTCGACTGTCTAACGACTGCACGCTAAATGAGTCTATTCTTTCAAAAGCATCGGAGGAGCAGCAGCTCTCTGTGAGTTTCTGGAAATCATCCAAACGATTATATTCAGGACAGGCAGATGTGGACAAAAGCTGAAAGGACGTCTGCATCAGGTGAAGGCTTGATTTCGAATCAGCAGCTTCCTGCCTTGAACTTGCTGAGCTCTCGCTTATTACACTCTCATGATCCAAAACTTCGATATCACTAGTAGTGGAAGTACCTGAGGAGAAAGTGCTGATAGGAGGAGAAGGTGTATTGCTCTGTCTGTCTTCGGGTTTTTGCTCCTTGCTTTCCACGCTTATGTTCTTTGACTCTGGCATCAGAGACTCTGTAGGACTTCCTAACCCTCTTTTCCCACTAGATTTCACACCAACAACTCCTTCTGGGACTTCTAAAGTTAAACTTGATACCTTGATATCAGCTCCTTCACTTACGTTTTCTTCAAGCACCATCTCGGTTTTAAGTCTTGGAATATCCTCTTCTAGTTTTTTCAAGGGAACAGCACAGTTTTGTTCGTCTCCTGTTTCTTTGAGTGAAGAATCCTTCACTGCTGCGGCTGCTGTTTCACATGTTTCTGGCTGAACAGAGTGTGGAGATTCGTGTAAATTGCTTTTCACTTCTTCTTTAGGTCGTTGTGATTTGGTTGGTGGTTTGGAAACCACTGAACTCTGCTGGACATCCATTGGAGAAAGAAAGGCACTGAAGAAGTTTTCAGATTCATCTAATAAAACCCGCCGAACAGGCTTTGTAATTGCTTTAGGAGATGCTACTGGCTGACTCTGAGGTTCTGGATTTGAATTTAGCCCCCAGGCTGAAGTATCCCATCCTCTGCTTGTGGGGAAACTTTTTTCTTGTATGGAAGACAAAGATGGAAAGTTAAATTAGATCAGCCAGCTAGTGAGGTGAGAAAGATGATATCATGAATGTTTATCATCATCATCATCAATCGTATTTATTGAGCACTTACTGTGTGCAGAGCACTGTACTACGCGCTTGGGAAGTACAAGCTGGCAACATATAGAGACAGTCCCTACCCAACAGAGGGCTCACAGTCTAAAAGGGGGGAGACAGAGAACAAAACCAAACATACTAACAAAATAAAATAAATAGAATAGATATGTACAAGTAAAATAAATAAATAAATAAATAAATAAATAGAGTAATAAATATGTACAAACATATATACATATATACAGGTGCTGTGGGGAAGGGAAGGAGGTAAGATGGGGGGGATGGAGAGGGGGACGAGGGGAAGAGGAAGGAAGGGGCTCAGTCTGGGAAGGCCTCCTGGAGGAGGTGAGCTCTCAGTAGGGCCTTGAAGGGAGGAAGAGAGAAAACACAGTGGCAACCAATACATATCGATTGAGATAGAGATCTAAGTTTTACTCCTTCAAAGTAGCATGCCAAGGCAGCCTAGTCCTAGTGATTCCCATCATAAATATTCACTACTGCGGTTTAATGAAATTGGTCTGAATATTTAGAGCTGACCAAAGAAGGTGCAAGTAAAAAGGGTCTTGTCATCCCTCTGCGCTCCAACATATAAAATTGTGACTACACTCAAAGGTCAGATTCAAAATGCAGCAGCAGCAAATACATTTTCCCCGACTGAATAAAGCTAAGAATTATGGAAACAGTGATCTCTTATGTGTGCCCATTTCCTAGATGATTTTCTCCAGAGACAGTACAAGGTTATGCACCTGCTTATTTATCTCCTCAGTGGTAATAAAGAAGTGGTAAACCTAAAGTTTAATCTGTTGAGACCCAGGATAATACAAAAAAGGAAACTAATTATGTGGCGAGGTCATGGAATAAAATGCCGTCAGTATAGCTCTAAACATAGTAGGCACACAAATATTTGTTGTTGACAATCTGAAGTTTAGGGGTGGAAATAATGAAGCAAAAAATTTCATATATTGAGATCTAGACTAATAAAAAGGAAATTGCAATTATCGTGCTAGGTCACGGAGTAAAATTTCATTGTTATCTGGAGAAGCTTTCTTAATCTAAAAAAAAAAAAATTTCAGTCCTTAGACCTAGAGCCAGACTTTTGGTCATGAAAGATATGGTATGTGTGGGTGGAGGTTGGGGTGGGGGTGGGTGGGGGGGAGGCGGTGTTAATAAAAGGCAAAAAGAAGCAGAAAAGAAAAAATACTTCCTTCTGCCTCCAGGACATCTGTACATGGATGTCCTGCCAGCACCTCAAGCTCAATATGTCCAAAAATGAATTTATCTTCCCTTTCAAATCTTCTCCTCCATCTAGTAGTAGTAACAGTCACAGAAAGAGAATGTGCTGAGCACCCACTGGGTGCAATGCACTGTACTAAGCATTTGGCCACAATAAATACGATTGATGAAGGCTCTCCACCAACTCATCACATCTTATATAACTGATCTCTTGACCAGCTTCTCCCTAAACCACTCCCAACCTGGTTAATTCCCAGCATCCCAAAACATTTAAACCTCTCAGTCCTCTCTACCACTTATGCATCTTTTTTTTTATGGTATTGGTTAAGCACTTACTATGTCCAGTGCTAAGAACAGTGCTTGACACATAGTAAATGCTTAAATACCATCATTATTATGTGTCAAGCACTGTTCTAAACACTGGGGTAGATGAAGGTTTACCTGGTTACACACAATCCTCGATCCACAAGGGACTCACAGTCTAAGTTGGGGGAAGGATTTAATCCCCATTTTACAGATGAGGTAAAAGTTAAGTGACTTGCCCAAGGTCACAAGCAATTCAGAGAGTCAGGATTAGAACCCACATCCTCTGACTCCCAGGCCCGTGGTCTTTCCATTAGGCCATGCTGCTTTTTATTTTCAGTCTCAGCACTTATGTATTTAGTTTCATTCAACTATACATTTGGTTACTTTGATTATTCTGTAAACACTTTTATGTCTGTTTCCCCATTTATCTCCTTGTAGTTGGGGAAAGTGTCACTGTTTTATATTTCCCAAGCGTTTAGTACAGCGCACTGCACCCAATCAGAGCTCAATAAATACTACTACTACAAAACAAGTGATGCATTCCCTGCCCACTGAGAACTTACACTCTAGTGAGAAAGGCAGTCATATGAGTACTTGCAGAGGAATCAAAAGCACAGTTGAATAAACACAGATGCATAAGTGCTGAGGATAGGTAAAAACATACGTGCTGGAGATAATAATAATGACAGAATTTATTAAGCGCTATGTGCAAAGCACTGTTCTGAGCGCTGGGGAGGTTACAAGGTAATGAGGTTGTCCCATGGGGGGCTCACAGTCTTAATCCCCATTTTCCAGATGAGGGAACTGAGGCCCAGAGAAGTTAAGTAACTTGCCCAAAGTCACACAGCTGACAAGTGGCAGAGCCGGGATTTGAACCCATGACCTCTGATTCCAAAGCCCGGGCTCTTTCCACTGAGCCATGCTGCTTCTCTATGGCTGATGAGCTTATATAACTTGGGTGACGACTACAACTCTGGGAAGCAGCATGGCATAGTGGATAGAGAATGAGCCTGGGAGTCAGAAGGACCTGGGTTCTAATCCCTACTCCACCACTTGTCTGCTTTGTAGTCTTGGGCAGTTCACTTCACTTCTCTGTGCCTCAATTCCCTCATCTGTAAAATGGGGATTAAAACTGTGATGATGATGATGATGATGGCATTTGTTAAGCGCTTACTATGTGCCAAGCACTGTTCTAAGCATTGGGGGAGATACAGGGTAATCAGGTTGTCCCACGTGGGGCTCACAATCTTCATCCCCATTTTACAGATGAGGTAACTGAGGTACAGAGAAGTTAAATGACTTGCCCAAAGTCACACAGCTGATAAATGGCAGAGCTGGGATTAGAACCCATGACTTCTGACTCCCAAGCCCAGGCTCTTTCCACTAAGCCAAGATGCTTATGACAGGGCCAGGTGACAGGGACTGTGTCCAACCTGATTTGCTTATATTCACCCCAGCACTTAGTACAGTGCCTGGTACAAAGTGCTTAAATACCCCAATTATTATTAACTCTGTTGTACTCTCCCAAGCGGTTGTACTCTCCCAAGGCTCAATGCACTGTTTTGTACACAGTAAGCGTTCAATAAATACCACAGCTTCATTGATTGCTGGGAATTACATGGGGAAACTGACATCATCACCATTCTCCCTATCTTTCAAGCAATTATCCTTGACTCCAGTTCTACCTTTACAACATCTTTATAATCCACCACTTCCTCTCCAGCCAAACTGCTACCATGCTGAGTCAAGCACTTACTATAACCCACCTCAATTACTGCAGCAGTCACCTCACTGACCTACCCGCCTCCTGTCTGTATTCACTCAAGTCTGTACTTCAACTTTGCCACTTGTATCATTTTTCTTAAAAAAAAAAAAATCAGTCCACATCTCTCCACTCCTTAAAAAAACTCCAGTGGTTGGCCATTTACCTCTGCTCAAATGGAAACTGCTTACCATCAACTCTAAGGCATGCAATCATCTATCCCCACCTTACCATAACTCACTGATCTCCTACTACAATGCAGCCTGCACACTTCACTCCTCTCACGCCAACCCCCTCACTTTATCTCAATCTTGTCTGCCTCACGTTTGACCCCTTGCTCACGTTCTCCCTCTGGCCTTGAACTCCCTCCCACTTCATCCCCATCAGACCACCCCCCTCACCCCCCATCCAAGGCCCAACACACACACTCACCATCTTAAAGCCCTGCAAGAATCATCTCTCCTCCAAGAGGCCTTCCCCTCCCTATTTGCTCTCCCTTCTGCACCGCTTAGGTATTTCAGGCTGTATCCCTAAAACACTTTGACTCTTTCCCAATGTCACCCTTAAGCACTTTGATACTCACCCCAACCCCAAGTTCTACACCACTTATAATACACAGTCTTATACTCTGCCTCTCCCCCAACTGTGATTTTACTGCCCTTCTCCCCAGCTAGACTGTAACTCCCTGTAGGCCAGAAACACACCTAATCACTCTTGCCTTGTCCTCGGCCAAGAACTTAGTACAGTACACACAGTAAGCACTCAATAGCACTGACTGATTAAATTTCAACCCTCATATTCAGTTTGTGGCCAGATCCCATCAGTTCCATCTCCACAACACTTTCTTCATTTGTCCCTTCCTTTCCATTCAAACAGCCACCATGCCGGTGTATGTATTTGTCATAGGCTGGCTTGGCTACCTGCATCAGTTACCTTCACTGATTTTCCTGCCTCTAGGAAAATCTTCGCTCTGCTGCCGAGATCATTATTCTAAAATGGTGTTCTGCTCACATCTCCTGACTCCTCAAAAACCTCCAATGGTTACTCATCCCTCTCCACAACATGCGGAAACTCCCAACCGTGACCTATAAGCTCTCTCCCTCATCTCATTTTGTACTGTTTATTCCTCTCAAGTTAACCTACTTGCTGTGCCTTTTTCAAATCAATGGTATTTACTGAGCACTTACTGTGCGCAGAGCACTGTACTAAGTGCTTGGGAGAGTACAATATCACAAAGTTGGTAGACATGTTCCCTGCCCACAATGTGCTTTTGCCTATGGCATCAGAGGAGATCCCTTTTCAGCTAGGACCTGAGAAGATGATATGAAACAGCTGACTGAGCATTCAAGAACAAAATAATCCTCATCTTTCAGAAATCTGGGATTTTACAGCTGCAATTACACAGGTGCTAAAAGCTCAATCATTTATCCGGTGCCTTAGTCTTGCCGATGAGAAAACTAGAGCACTGAATAAATGACTGAGCTTTATGGCAAAATGGGGCTGCTGATAATTTGCATCTGAGAGCTAGCATCAAACAGCAATTTGTAAAACAGTAAATGTTCCAGAGGTGTACCTGTAATCCAGAATTGTGGTCTTTGTTGGGCACCGGGAGGGTGGGGGGATGTATGTGTCACTACGATGCATTAAATACAAGGACTTTGGGACATGTTCCAGAAAATCCCTTGGAATCTGAGGGTTGCTTCAGGTTGGGACACTATTGTTTGCTCAGTTTTCTGTGATTCAAGGGACTGAGCTAAATTTAATAGCTAAATCCTTGAGCGGCCTAGTTTGGGGCTTGGTTTTCCGCACGGCCTGAGACTCTACCCTATATACCCCGGTGAAAGGAAAGCTCTCCAATATACTGGCTTTCATTCCTGTATATTTCATTAACAAAACACAATTTTGTTTTTAGTTCTACTCACTAGTTCGTCGACATGATCCCTGCCCTCAAAGTTTCCAAAGGCTAAGGAATGCATCCTCAAAAGCCATTATTTGAAACCTATCCAAAACACTACAATGCGAAAATCAAACCAAAAATTGCCCCATTGATGAATATGGTGGGCTTCTGAAAATAAATTGATACTAATCAGGCTCCGCTTCTTGACAGGAAACCTGCCTGGAGGTGTGAAAGTGTCCAGGGGAGGCAAGGCTCCAGGGAATGGGAGACAGACTCCGAGTTGGGCAGGTTAAGTAGAAGAAAACGTAATCAAGGAGTCACTTTATGAGTTTGCCAGTGCAGAGAATTTTCCAGTTGCTGTGTGGTGCCAGAATGTAGGTTGCCATGCTAGGCGTAAAACACACTTCTCATCTTTATTCCTCTGCTCCATTTACAGTCTACTGGTCCATTTATATTACTGTCTGTCCCCCCATCCCACCCCCCACCCTGCCATACTGTAAACTCATTGTGGGCGGGAAAAGTGTCTACCAACCCCGTTGCATTGTACTCTCTCAAGCACTTAGTACGGTCCTCTGCACCCAGTACGCTTTCAGTAAATACGACTGACTGACTGATAGAGGGCCTGAGTTCTAATCCCAGCTCTGCCACTTAATGCTGGTGACTTGGGGCTCGTCACTTAAATTCTCTGTAAAATGGGGATTCAATACCTGTTCTTCTTCCTCCTACTTGGGCTGTGAGTCCTACATGGGACAGGGCCTGTGCATCCAACCTGATTATCTTGTTTCTACCCCAGCTCTTAGTACAGTGCCAGGCACCATATGACACTTAACAAGTACCATAAGTACTGCTGACCTCTGCTGCTCACACCCTCCCTCCTTTTCCTGAAACTCCTGCTGCCTTCATTTGCAACAGACCACTGCTTTCCTATTTTGAAAGCCCTTCTAAAAAAAAAAAAAAAACAATAAAACCACATCTCCTCCAGGCGGACTTCTGTGATTAAATTTGTAATCGCCCACAACTATTACTTCAGCACTTCCGTGCCATCGAAGCACTTGGTGCTTCCCTCTCCCTCCCACTACTTATATATACACAATGTTTTTATATTCTATTACTTCCTCCTGGCTGTAATTTCTTTCAGCGTCTGTCTCCCAGTGGCTTGTAAACTCACTGCAGGCAGGGATTGTGTCTATTAACTGCTCCCTCCTAAGTGCTCAGTGCCTTATGAACATTACTGATCATTCAATCAGTCGCATTTCTTGAGCACTTACTGTGTGCAGAGCACTGTACTAAGCGCTTCCCCCTCCACACTGTAAACTCGTTGTGGGCAGGGAATGTGTCTGTTTACCGTTGTATTGTACTCTCCCAACCGCTCAGTACAGTGCTCTGCACACAGTAAGCGCTCGAGAAACACGACTGAATACGAATACGAGAGTTGGTAGACACGTTCCCTGTCCACAACGAGCTCAAAGTCTAGAGGGGGAGACAGGCATTACTATAAGTAAATAAATAACGGATATGTACGGAGGCGCTGGGGGCAGCGAATAAAGGGGGCAAGTCAGGGCGGCGCAGGAGTGGGAAAAGGGCAAAGGAGGGCTTAATAGTAATGATGGTATTTGTTAAGCACTTACTACGTACTAACAAGGTAATCAGATCGTCCCAAGTGGGGCTCACAGTCTTCATCCCCATTTTACAGAGGTCACTGAGGCACAGAGAGGTGAAGTGAGTTGCTCAGAGTCACCCAGCTGACAAGTGGCGGGGCCGGGATTAGAACCCACGACCTCTGACTCCCAAACCCGGGCTCTTTCCACTGAGCCACGCTGCTTCTCTGGCTTAGTCAGGGAAGGCCTCTTGGAAGCGTGTAAGTGTGTGTGTTTGTGTTGGGAGGGGGTGAACATTTGTCGGATAGGAGGGCGCTCCAGGCCAGCGGCCAAAGCAAACCAAAAGTAGGAACAATCTGGATTTTGACTCGCTGCTTTAGAACCCCTAAATACGGCCCTTTGTAAGGAAGACTGGAAAGTTCCTTCATCCATCATCAGGAAGTGATGAAGTGATGCAAGTTCCTTCATCACTTCACCTGTATATACGTTTGTACATATTTATTACTCTATTTACTTATTTATCTTACTTGTACATATCTATTCTATTTATTTTATTTTGTTAGTATGTTTGGTTTTGTTCTCTGTCTCCCCCTTCTAGACTGTGAGCCCGCTGTTGGGTAGGGACTGTCTCTATGTGTTGCCGACTTGTACTTCCCAAGCGCTTAGTACAGTGCTCTGCACACAGTAAGAGCTCAATAAATACGATTGATTGATTGATTGATCCAGGGCACCCGCTTGGGTCCGCCCCCTGAAAGAAGAAAAAGTCGGTGATGTGCTCCAGCGCTTAGAACAGTGCGTGGCACACAGTAAGCGCTTAACAAATACCATTATGATTAAAAAGGCACAGTTCCTGGCTCACAGTTCGCGCTTAACAAACACCACCTTCATTATTAATTATTCTTAAGGCAAGCGGGCGAACTCCGATGGGCGGAGACTGCTGAGTCCCGCCCCCTCCGCCCTTTACCTTGCTCTCCGTAGGGGATGGTCTCGGCCCAAGCGGTCGGCTCTTCTTCCTGGATGTCCAGGACCCGATCGATGGACTTCTGGGCCTGGGTCAGGGCCTGCTTGGCGAAACTGGACAGCTGGGACGCGTTGAACCAGCTCATCGCCTCGGCTCTTCCTTCTCCCCGCTCCTACGGCCGGCTCAGAGCCCCAGGGGCAAGGTGGCAGGGCCTTGCTCTTTCTGGCCAGGCTCGGCGAGGCCCTTCAACAAGCGGCCTCGGCGAGAACCCGCGCAACCGCCGCCGCCCCCCGGCCCACTTGGCCCGATCCGGACGGGCGGTGGGGGCCGTTGACGCATGCGCGCAGACCTTCCACGTAGCCAGCCAACGAGGGGGCGTGACGACACTTCCCGGAAACGGGGATCTCCCGCGTTACTGCGGCTCCGGCCGCGGCACTGTGAGCAGATGGGAGCTCGCGTGCCCCCCCCCCCCCCCCCCCCGCCCGTCACTCAGGCCGCCCAGGGAGGGGCTTCTGACGTGGTGGCACCGGACCCTTTTTCCATAATCATAATGACGGCATTTGTTACGCGCTTACTAGGTGCCAGGTACTGTACAAAGCGCCGGGGTGGACACAAGAGAGAAGCAGCGCGGTGTAGTGGAAAGAGCGCAGACCTGGGAGTCATCGGACGGGAGTTCTAATCCCGCCTCCGCCACGTAATAATAATAATGATGTTTGTTAAGCTATTACTACGTGCCAAGCCCTGTTCTAAGCGCTGGGGGAGATACAGGGTAATCAGGTTGTCATTCATTCAATCGTATTTATTGAGCGCTTACTGTGTGCAGAGCACTGTACTAAGCAGTTGGGAAGTACAAGTCGGCAACATAGAGACACAATCCCTACCCAACAGTGGGCTCACAGTTTAGAAGGGGGAGACAGAGAACAAAACCAAACATACTAACAAAATAAAATAAATAGGATATGTACAAGTAAAATAAATGAGTAATAAATATGTACAAACATATATACATATATACAGGTGCTGTGGGGAAGGGAAGGAGGTAAGATGGGGGGATGGAGAGGGGGACGAGGGGGAGAGGAAGGAAGGGGCTCAGTCTGGGAAGGCCTCCTGGAGGAGGTGAGCTCTCAGTAGGGCCTTGAAGGGAGGAAGAGAGCTAGCTTGGCGGATGGGCAGAGGGAGGGCATTCCAGGCCCGGAGGATGACGTGGACTGGGGGTCGTTAGCGGGACAGGCGAGAACGAGGCACGGTGAGCAGATTAGCGGCAGAGGAGCGGAGGGTGCGGGCTGGGCTGTAGAAGGAGAGAAGGGAGGTGAGGTAGGAGGGGGCGAGGTGATGGACAGCCTTGAAGCCGAGGGTGAGGAGTTTCTGCCTGATGCGCAGATTGATTGGTAGCCACTGGAGATTTTTGAGGAGGGGAGTGATATGCCCAGAGCGTTTCTGGACAAAGACAATCCGGGCAGCAGCATGAAGTATGGATTGAAGTGGGGAGAGACACGAGGATGGGAGATCAGAGAGAAGGCTGATGCTGTAGTCCAGACTGGATAGGATGAGAGCTTGAACGAGCAGGGTAGCGGTTTGGATGGAGAGGAAAGGGCGGATCTTGGCAATGTCGCCAAAACTATGACGGATGAGAGAATTGCAGCAAATCGTTGTGCTGTTGCTGGTATCGATCAATCTTATTTATTGAGCGTTCATTCATTCATTATTGAGCTCTTCCTGAATGCTTGGGAGAGTACAATCTAACAGTAAACTGACAAATTCCCAGAAGACAAGTGGCAGAGCCGGCATTAGAACCCAGGTCCTCTGACTCCCAAGCCCGGGCTCTTTCCACTAGGCCACACTTCTTCCCTGGATAGACGTGCTGTGGGGCTAAGGAAAGGCTGGGCCACCACCAGTCTTGGGTGGTTTATTTATTTATCTCTCTAAAGGAAGGGGGCTAGACTGGAGTTCTCTTCCAGCTCTAGGATTTTATGATTTTTAGGTCTTCATTTAGATGTACAAACAGAGTTTCCTAAATAAGTTACCTTTCAAGGTTTTTGAAAGATTTGATCTTGTTCGTTCTTTATTTGATCTTACTGTCTGCAAAAAAAACCCAAATATTGTATTTGAAATTAAATGAAGCCTTAAATATAGCCATAAGCAACCCAGTGATTGTAGAGTGATTAGCTGTAAGTAAATTGTTCTATTCTTCCCATCTAAAGTAGCTGTGGTGGCTGGAGATTTCATCTGCCTGTGCTAACTCTATGCAGAGCACTGTACTAAGTGCTTGGGAGAGCATAATACAATAGAATTAGCAAGCACATACCCTAAGGATGTTGCAAACTATGGGTTTCATCATTATTCAGCATTGAGGAGAAAAAGGTTGATTTCAATGTCTGCCTCCCTCTCTAGATGGTAAGCTCCTTGTGGGCAGAGATCTTACTCTGCCAAGAACTTAGTACAGTGCTCTGCACACAACTGCTCAACAAGTATCATTGATCGATTGTGGCATTAGCCAATAAGAATATTGGCATTCAAAAAAAAAACAAAACCTGACCACTTCTGAGTCAAGGTACAGGCTAGGATACAAATTAGGATACACACCGCGCGGCCTTGCTGCTCCCGGAAGGATCCTCTCCTCAGAGCGCCGCCACAGACGCCCGGGACTCCGTCCCCAAGAGGCCCGCCCGCCCGCCATCGCAGCGCCCCCACGTACGCCCCCCCTGTTTCCACCCCCCCCCCCCACCAGTTAGGCGACCTTCCTTAAAGTGCCCCTCATCCCCCCCTTCCCGGTCCGGTCCTGACTGACTCTCCCCCTGTCCCCAGGTAAAAAGCCCTCGTTAGCACCATGTTACATTAACGACAACCTCATTCGCACCTCCTCAGCCCTCCCATGCTAGTTGACTGTCTGCTCCTCTCCGCTCCTTTCCCCGGGTATCTCTGCTCCCTGACCCCCCTTAACAGGCCCACCCTACTCCAGCACTTAATATTTTGTATCTGCTCTCTGTGACATCATTATCTGCCAATTTTATTATTGCCATAGCATATTGATTGTTTAACTACACCCTGTGATGCCATCGCCTACTTATATCATTGCTACTGTTTTATTGCTTCTGCATCTCAATTGTTAACCTCCCATCGTACTGTCACTCGCCCTGCTGACCTCACCATGAACTTTCAATTCCCTAGCTCCCAACTGCCATTCCCATTCCTCACCTTCCCCTTCCCCTCTCCCACCCAGCTTTTTCCCTCCCTCTCCCCCACCAAGACCACTCCCCCTCACCCTCTACCAAGGATTCCTCTGTACCAGCGCCAGCCCTCCGCTCCTCCCTCCCGGCCCCCTCCCTCCCCTTCTCCCCGCCCCCACCCCATCCCAGTTCTCCTTTCCCATCGCCACCCCCCTTCCCACTCTCCCCGCCCAGGCCCCCGCAAACTCATCCCAATCCAAACCCTCTCCACCCCTCGCACCCTTCCCCCTCCCTCTCCTCCCTCGACAGCTGCTGCCAAGTGTGGCCTCTGGAACCCCCGCTCCGTTTTAAGTAAGATCCCTTTCATCCTGGACCTATTCCTTTCCGGCTCTCTACTCCTCCTCGCCCTAACTGAAACTTGGCTGTCTCCAGACGACACGGTCTCTTCTGCTGCTCTCTGCAGTGCAGGCCTCTTCTTCTCCCATTCCCCCAGACTCACCGGAAAAGGAGGAGGTGTCGGTTTCCTTCTCACCCCCCAATGTCGCTTTCGCACTATCCCTCCTCCCCCTTCCCTTTCCTTCCTTTGAAGCCCACATTATTCGCCTCTACCACCCCCTCCCGATTCTTGTAGCGGTCATCTACCGCCCTCCCGGCCCCACTTCCAACTTCTTTAACGACTTTGACCCATTCCTCACCTTCCTTCTCTCCTTCTCCATGCCCACTCTGATCCTCGGAGACTTCAATATCCACATGGATATCCCTAACGACTCCTCTGCCGCCCGCCTTCTATCTCTCCTTGACGCTGCCAACCTCTTCCTCCACCCCACCTCACCCACTCACCAACTTGGTCATACCCTCGACCTCATCATCTCCTACCGCTGCACTGTGTCCACCCTCACCAACTCTGAAATCCCTCTCTCTGATCATAATCTTCTCACCTGCCTCCTCACTCACACTCCTTTCCCCTGTAAATCCGTATTACTCCCTCACAGAGATCTCCGCTCTCTGGACCCCACCCATCTTTCGGAGCGCCTCACACCCCACCTTGCCGCCCTCTCCTCTCTACCCAGTCTTGATGATCAGATTACTGCTCTCAACTCTACCCTTTCTACTCAGCTAGACTCGCTCGCTCCCCTTTCCCTTCGCCGCTCTCGCACCACTAACCCACAGCCCTGGATCACTGCCACTGTCCGCCTCCTTCGCTCTTATGCTCGAGCTGCCGAACGCTGCTGGCGAAAGTCTAAACACCATGCCAACCTCGTTCAAGTTTATCCTTTCCTGCCTTAACTCAGCCCTCTCCTCTGCCAGACAAAACTATTTCTCCTCCCTTATTGACACCCATGCCCATCACCCCCGCCAGCTCTTCCGTACACTCAACTCCCTTCTCAGGCCCCCGGTTCATCCCCCTCCTCCTTCTCTCACCCCCAACGATCTGGCCTCTTACTTCATTAACAAAATTAAATCCATCAGGTCCGACCTCCCCAAAGTCTCTTCCCCCCTTTCTCCATCCCCCCGGCTCTCAACACTCTCTGTTACTCTCCCATCCTTCCCAGCAGTGTCCTCAGAGGAGCTCTCCTCCCTCCTCTCAAGTGCTACTCCGGCCACCTGTGCTTCTGACCCCATTCCCTCTCATCTCATGAAATCTCTCGCTCCATCCCTTCTCCCCTCCTTAACTTCCATCTTCAACCGCTCACTCTCCACTGGTTCCTTCCCCTCTGCCTTCAAACATGCCCATGTCTCTCCCATCCTAAAAAAACCCTCTCTTGACCCCACCTCACCTTCTAGTTATCGTCCCATATCCCTCCTACCATTCCTTTCCAAACTCCTTGAACGAGTTGTCTACACTCGCTGCCTAGAATTCCTCAACAACAACTCTCTCCTCGACCCCCTCCAGTCTGGCTTCCGTCCCCTACATTCCACGGAAACTGCCCTCTCAAAGGTCACCAATGACCTCCTGCTTGCCAAATCCAACGGCTCCTACTCTGTCCTAATCCTCCTCGACCTCTCAGCTGCCTTTGACACTGTGGACCACCCCCTTCTTCTCAACACGCTATCTGACCTTGGCTTCACAGACTCCGTCCTCTCCTGGTTCTCCTCTTACCTCTCCGGTCGTTCTTTCTCAGTCTCTTTTGCAGGCTCCTCCTCCTCCTCCCATTCTCTCACTGTGGGGGTTTCCCAAGGTTCAGTGCTTGGTCCCCTTCTGTTCTCGATCTACACGCAGTCCCTTGGTGACCTCATTCGCTCCCACGGCTTCAACTATCATCTCTACGCTGATGACACCCAGACCTACATCTCTGCCCCTGCTCTCTCTCCCTCTCTCCAGGCTTGCATCTCCTCCTGCCTTCAGGACATCTCCATTTGGATGTCTGCCCGCCACCTAAAGCTCAACATGTCGAAGACTGAACTCCTTGTCTTCCCTCCCAAACCTTGCCCTCTCCCTGACTTTCCCATCTCTGTTGACGGCACTACCATCCTTCCCGTTTCACAAGCCCGCAACCTTGGTGTCATCCTCGACTCCGCTCTCTCATTCACCCCTCACATCCAAGCCGTCACCAAAACCTGCCGGTCTCAGCTTCACAACATTGCCAAGATCCGCCCTTTCCTCTCCATCCCAACCACTACCCTGCTCATTCAAGCTCTCATCCTATCCCGTCTGGACTACTGCATCAGCCTTCTCTCTGATCTCCCATCCTCGTGTCTCTCTCCACTTCAATCCATACTTCATGCTGCTGCCCGGATTATCTTTGTCCAGAAACGCTCTGGGCATATCACTCCCCTCCTCAAAAATCTCCAGTGGCTACCAATCAATCTGCGCATCAGGCAGAAACTCCTCACCCTGGGCTTCAAGGCTGTTCATCACCTCGCCCCCTCCTACCTCACCTCCCTTCTCTCCTTCTACAGCCCAGTCCGCACCCTCCGCTCCGCCCCTCCACCGCTGATCTCCTCACCGTACCTCGCTCTCGCCTGTCCCGCCGTCGACCCCCGGCCCACTTCATCCCCCGGGCCTGGAATGCCCTCCCTCTGCCCATCCGCCAAGCTAGCTCTCTTCCTCCCTTCAAGGCCCTGCTGAGAGCTCACCTCCTCCAGGAGGCCTTCCCAGACTGAGCCCCTTCCTTCCTCTCCCCCTCGTCCCCCTCTCCACCCCCCCATCTTACCTCCTTCCCTTCCCCACAGCACCTGTATATATGTATATGTTTGTACATATTTATTACTCTTTATTCATTTTATTTGTACATATCTATTCTATTTATTTTATTTTGTTAGTATGTTTGGTTTTGTTCTCTGTCTCCCCCTTTTAGACTGTGAGCCCACTGTTGGGTAGGGACTCTATATGTTGCCAATTTGTACTTCCCAAGCGCTTAGTACAGTGCTCTGCACATAGTAAGCGCTCAATAAATACGATTGATGATGATGATGATGAAAGGTAGGATTAAGATTCGTATTTACAGCATCTAGTATGTAAATTAGTGCACAGTGCACATCACAGTGCCCACTCTGTGATCTCTCCCTAGGGCCAAAAGAGCTGACCCATATATGGCTCAATCAAAATCAGTACCCTTCAAGATAACATTAAGGTGGCTTAGTAATTTTGCTACATGGTAAGGAGTGGTATTTATTGAGCACTTAACAGTGTGCAGAGAAATTAGACCTTGCTCACCCTTATTTCTTGCTCACCCACCGCCAGGCATAGAGTAAGCATTTAACCAACACCATCATTGTTGTTATTCTTCTGTGTAAAATTATTGCGTGTACTTTGCTACGTGCTGCATCCCTCACTGCCTACTCGCTTGTGGGGGCTCCTCCCCACTGCCCCAACAAAAACTTGACCAGCAGGGACTAGAGTGGAAATTGTATTGAGCAACCCACTTCCACTACAATAATTCACAGATGCAGCTTCTCGTTCCCTGAGTCTTTGTGACCGGACTGAGGTTTGAGCAAGCCATCGGTGTCCCAAGGGAGACTCTGCCATCAATGTAGCGCATATTGATGCATACCCAAGATCAAAAATAACCAAAACAATTTTACACCCACAAAATGGAGTTAATACTATTTATTAAGTCACATGATTCAGTAGCAGTGTAAATAGTATCAATAATAAGATTATGATTTTCAAGGTCAGCATATGTATACATTTTTTAAAAATGTATTAAAAAAAATTTAAAAAAACGTGATTCTTCTCAGCCAAAGCCTTGTGTATGTCGATCTGAAGCTCTCCCGAGTTCAGACACTTCACTCAGGCTCTTTCAGAGTCTGCTACTTGTAGCACACAACTCAGAGCACCACTTAATTGCTACGCGTCACGCTATATCCCTGCTGCTTCTCAGCAAGGGGCTCCTATGTTACTTGAGATTTGCTTCGCCATCACATACTGTATCTATTTCAGGGCTGGAAATACAGTAACTCCAATGCCAAAAACACAGCTGCATGTGCAATGCAGTGGGATCCATGCATGCCCAATCTGCAGAACGTACACGTACAGTTCACAGCACATGCAGAGCAAAACCTGTACCACTACTGTTACCATCACAAAAGTATGACAGCACTGTAAGGAATACTGGCATTAAAATTCCATAGTACTCCTAGGAAAAAGCACTAAAGGAAGAATTGGTAGAATGGGGAATTTCCAGAGTCTACTTCTGTTCTGGGAGTGTGCCAAATATCAAATAGTGGGGTTTAGTGGATTACTGCTGTTTCATCTGGTTGTAAAACTAAAATGAATTCATATGAAATGATTTTTCATACCAAAACCCAAACTGTACAATTCCACATGCCCGGGCCCTCCTACACTTAGTCTTGCAGTCAGCTTCTAGTCCAGTTAACTGGGTTTCCAGCCCATGACGACTAACTGATTCAGATTATGGATAAAACTGGGACCGGAAAGGGAAGGGAGGAGACTTAAAAAAAAAAGGATAGGGCAATGTGATCATTCCCATTTTAAAAATAAGATAACTGTGGCACAGGAAGGGTGATTTGCCTTTGGCCATACAGCAAGCTAACTAGTCACGCTCTCAGTCCCTTCCTGTTTTACATGCATAGGATGTGGGCACATGCGCAACTGTCTAGCCACCCTTGCACATCTAAAATCAGCTCTCACCATAAATAACATTGCCTTCTAACCCAAGGAATGGCTAAAAATGAGATGATACTTTACTGCTGAATATCAGAACTTTGGAAAAAAAATATTGTATCAAGTCTTTAGGTATAACAGTACTTGTTATAACATGATTCCACTTCTAGTCATTGCAACTGTTAGGTTTACACATTTGCAGAAACACTTTTTCCTAAGACTGTTTAATAATCCATCTCTAAAAAAATATTTAAGAAGCAAGATTGTTTCCAATTATACCCATTAGAAGTACACAGGTTTTAAACATTCCGACATGTCTGAAGTTGAATTCCAGACTGGATAGAACATGCATGACATGCATACATGCACAAAATGTATATGTTGAAAGAACTTTTGTCAGAAATTAGGTTGCTACTATTTTACATGACATAAATCAAGGTTGCCTACATCAGTAGTGGATCATTTCAGAAAAGCATGATTAGACTACTAAAAGTATGTTTCAGTTCCCCAAATTAACACATATTTTTGTAATTCATTCTCACACACACACAATCATTTACCAAGTTTCCTGAAGATGCTCATCAGTGTTCCCCTTTAAAAAATATTTCTCTTCATATTTGAGGATAGTGATAATTACCTGTGTGCAGGTGTGGCCTTACACAGCAAAACAGACTTTTTATATAGACTTTGAAACTGAAATTTTCAAGCTTGGAAAGTTTAATTTACACAGGACAATTTACTGGCCTCAAACACATATGGAACCCAGTGGGACAATGTAGACTAGTTTTAAGTTTATTAACAAATATGTGTCTTCAGCAGTTATTGTTTAGAATTAAGTTCCATTTCAGTTCAGTGGGCGTTAAATATATTATTAATCCTGACTGGATTGCAAATATGTCCATGAAAAGTATTTTCCCTTTTTCTTGCAAAAATGGGATAAAAAATAGCTTTAATAAATTATGAACAACATAACCCTTTGTGATACTTAATATTCATTCCATCTAAAAAGCAACTGAATATTCAATCAAGAAGGAAAGTTGCACATTTGTGGTACACTATATCTGTCTGTTGACAGATATAAAATGTTATTTAAAATCTTATTTTTCTACAAAGATGCATGTGTTGCTAATTACAAGCTGAGGGATTAATTATTTTGACTATTGTAAAATATCCATGTACAGGACAGAGTGTTTGCCTGTTGTAAAGAAAAATACAACCAACAGATAAGCATATCTATTTCCAGGCATTATAAATCATATAATAATGAAAGCTCTTATAAATGATACTCTTCAAATTCTGCTTTGATAGTTCTAAAGAAAGGAAGATTTAAAAGTTGCATTCAGCAACACTAAGACTAAGGAGAACAGCAAGTTAGATTTCTCTTAGCAGTGAATACTAATTATTGGGGTTTTTCTTTCGTTATATGCAGATTAAGTGTGACTGAATTAAGCGGTGAAATGGAGTTTGAACAAGACAGTCTGAGGTGTGGTGACATCAGCAACTGCAAGTTCCTGTCCATCAGTGAGCCCCAACTCTAAATCAAGAAAAAAAAATGCATACTAGACATCAAAAACATACACAAAGCAACCATTTCCAGCAGAAATTTAAATATATATAAAACAAAGTTCAACAAAGAAACCACACAAATCTAATTCTTTGAAACCTGTATTCTATAACTGTGCTATGCCTATGTTCTCTAATGAATGTTGCTCAGGCCCCATATTGATATTCTTCTCCATGGGGCCTAGGCAACAGTCGATAGAGAACATGTCATTTTATTATTTAACTATTAGGATGAGCTACTTAGGGAAGTTGTGGAACCCCCATCTGTCAAGATGTTTAATCAAAGGTATCTATTGAGCGCTTACTGTGGGCAGAGCCCTATATTACACGCTTGGGAGAATACAACAGAGCTGGTAGATGTGTTCCCTGCCCACAAGGAGCTTACAGTTTAGAGGGAAAGAGAGACATTAATACAAATTACGGATATAACTGTCATAATTGTTAAACGCTTACAATGGGCCAGGTGCTGTACTAAGCACTGGGGTAGATACACGATAGTCAGATCCCACTTGGAGCTCACAGTCTAAGAGGGAGAATGAACAGATACTGAATCCCATTTTTACTGATGAGAGAACTGAGGCCCAGAGAAGTTAAGTGACTTGCCCAAGGTTCGGTCATATTTATTGAGTGCTTAACTGTGTGCAGAGCACAATCTAACGATAAATAGACATATTCCCAGCAGACAAGTGGCAGAGCTGGGATAGAAGTGCTCTATCCCTGGATAGAAGTGCTGTGGGCTAAGGAAAGACTGGGCCACCATCAGTCTTGGGTGGTTTATTTATTTACCTCCCTGAAGGAAGGGGGCTAGACTAGAGTTCTCTTCCAGCTCTAGAATTTTATGTCTTCTTTTGGGTGTACAAGCAGAATTTCCTACATATATTACCTTTCAAGGTTTTTGAAAGATTTGGTCTTGTTCGTTCTTCAATTGAACTTACTGTCTGGAAAAAAAATATATATTGTATTTGAAATTACATGAAGCCTTAAATAGAACCATATGCAACCCAATGATTGTACAGTGATCACCTGTAAGTAAAGTGTTCTATTCTTCCCATCTAAAGTAGCTGTGATGGCTGGAGATTTCATCTGCCTGTAAGAAATAATTGAGAAAAGAAGTCAAAATGCTCACCAAAAAAGCAACTTTTGGGAAAAAAAAAAACTAGTTAAGAATAGATGATCTTATATATCTAAAAATAGTTTTAAATCCAGTCTTACAATGAGGCACTATTAGTCAAATAATCCAAGACCTCCTGCAGTTTAGCTGATGAAGGAAACTGTATATCTTGAGGAAGCTGGCTGCAGGCTGGACAGTTCTCCTACAAAAACAAATGATAATGTTAACCAGCACAAAAACACCCCTTAAAAATAACCAAGTTTAAGCAATTAAATATTTTTTTTAATTCAAGGAAACATGTACCCAGTAGTTTTACTGCTTACAAAGCTAAATTATGGATGAACATTTAACTATGTATTTCATAATGTGCAATTCATTTTGTGAATTGATTTAGTAACTACTAAACAGCATGATTATTGTTTATGAAAATATATGGGCCATGGCATGAGCAGCAGCTGGCAGGGTAGTAGGACTTTATTCTTCCACATAAGATAAGGCTGGTACTGGATCTTGCCCAGCCTGGAGATAAAAATCAATCAATGGTATATACTGAGCACTTACTGTGTGCAGAGCACTGTATTAAGCACTTAGAAAAATACGAGAGCGTTGACAGACATGTTCCCTGTCCACAAAGGGCTTACAGTCTAGTGGGGGAGACAGCTATAGTATAATAAAAAAAAATTACAGCTATGCACGTAAGTGCTGTGGGTGGGGTGAATATCAAGTGCTTAAAGGGTACAAAATCCAAGTGCACAGGTGAAACAAAAGGAAGGAGGAGTAGGGGAAATGAGGGCTTAGGCAGGGAAGGCCTCTTGGAGGAGATGTCATTTTACAAAGGCTTTGAGGGTGGGGAGAGTGGTGGTCTGTCAGATCTGAAGGGGGAGGGAGGTCCAAGCCAGAGGGAGGATGGTGGGCAAGGGGTTGGTGATGAGCTAGACAAGGAACAGTGAGTAGGTTGGCATTAGAGTGGGCAGGCTGGGTTGAAGTGGTATAATCAATCTATATAAACAAGTATATTTTCAAAGGTCTTTAGCAAACACTTCTAAAGCACAATGAAAATTATTCCACAGAATAGTAAATGCCCAACTAGGCCTCTTTCTTTCATGCACCCCCATGGAATGCCCGACTAGAACATCTAGCTTTAAGGAATGATAATTACTATATTTGTTTTATGTGTTAGGTGTTTACTACGTGCCAAGCACTCAAGAGCTGGGACAGATACAAGAAAATCAATTCAGACTCAATCTCTGTTCCATATGGGGTACCTAGTCTAAGAGGGAGAACTGGAATTGAATCCCCATTTCTCAGATGAGGAAATACAAAGCTCCTCTTGGAAGTGGCAATGTACAGGACGTGTGTTGCCGACCCTCCAACTCAAGCATCTCTAATTTCACAAAAGATGTGGCCAGATAGGCAAAAGGTAGTGGGAAAATGTAGGCTAGCTGCTGCTTTGTGGCAAATACAAGCCAAAACATTCCCGCTTGAAAAAGACTGGCTGTTTATATTGGTCAAATTAATCTAACATTTTACTTTGCCTGTGGAGAACTGTGGCAACTCTCTAGATAATTCAGGCCAACAATAACATCTGGATTAGTGCGAAGAAAGAGCAATTTCCTCAAGGGTGAGAAAACACAGGTCCAGGTGAAAAATGTGATGGCCCTGCTGACATTTCTAACCAGGTATTGCTACTTGAAAAATCAAAAGGATGCATGAGCAACTAACCTTTCTTTCTGCCTCAAATGTGTAAGTGTACAGCCCATCAACATCATTGAACACCAGGTAATTATTAAGGGGAATGTATGCACTGAAATGAAAAAACACATCCATGCTTATACCAACTAAAATATATTATACAAACATGTATTTGATTTTAAAAAAATCAAATTACCTTGTGGCTAATTTAAAAACTTCAGTGGCGCACACAGCTGGAAAAGAGGAAAAGCCATGTTTTTTCAACATTTCAAAAGGACAGAGTAACACTGTCACTTCTAGGAAGAGTTGTGCTTCATGTTTCTTTAAAAAAAATAAACCTACCAATGATGTTTGAGCGCTTACTGTATACAGAGCACTGTTCTAAGTGCTTGGGAAAGTACAATAATCAATTTTGTTAATTCTATATGGAATAGGCTACCAATGAGAAGAAATGCATTGTCAAAAAAGTATGGGAGAGATTCAATTATTTGTCCAGCCGTCTGCCCTGATTTGCTTTTGCTGTTTCCTGTTTACACTTTTTACCTGCCCGACTTTATATTTTGAGGAATGAACTTTTTTTAACCATTGTACTTTTCTATTTAGAATAGTGTCTGGCACTCAGTAAGCACTCAATAAATGGCACTGACTGACAATCTCTCATCTCAGTCAGTGCTCCAAATTAAAAAAAAAAGACAGCAACAGGTGCCTGTGGAGGTGAAGGCAATCAATGGTATTTATTGAGCCCTTACTGTATGCAGAGCACTGAACTAATAACTCCACATACACTTTTCAATGGAGGATACTAATTTTGGCTTGGGGGCACTAGGACTTCCATTGCCCAGTGTTCATCAGCCCAAAAAACTAGTCACACGCAATCCAGGCAGTGGAGTGGCAGAGGCACAATGATGTTTTTTCTTTCCTCTAGAAGCTAGTAAGGGTTCAGTGTTAATGAATGCCTTTCACCTAAGGAACCACAGAAGAAATGAGATCATGGCAAACCTGAAAACCCTGTTTTGCTTTC
This sequence comes from Tachyglossus aculeatus, assembly GCF_015852505.1. NCBI lineage: Eukaryota > Metazoa > Chordata > Mammalia > Monotremata > Tachyglossidae > Tachyglossus > Tachyglossus aculeatus. The sequence goes on along the minus strand of NC_052101.1, from coordinate 63,313,989 downwards.
AATCGGACAACATTTCTCTAAACCATTCCCTTAGGAAAATTGCAATCTATATAGAGAGTTTTAATGCTATGCCAGATCCCTGAGGTATCGTAATTATAAAAGGGGAATGGGGGGGAGCACACATTCAAGTAATTGCTCTATTTCCTTGCCTGCAATGACAGCATTTGTGGAAGCTACAGCTGGAATGATTCGCTTGATGACGCCTAGAGAGAGGGAGAGAGGGAGAGAGAGACAGAGAGAGAGAAAAGAGAGAGAAGAGAGAGGAGAGAGAGAGAGAGAGAAAGAAAGAAAGAGAAAGAAAGAAAGAGAAAGAAAAGAAAGAAAAGAAAGAAAGAAAGAAAGAAAGAAAGAAAGAAAGAAAGAAAGAAAGAAAGAAAGAAAGGAAAGAAAGGAAAGAAAGACAAATGATTCAGTATCAGGAAATTTATAAGCCACGTCAGTTTTCATCAACTGCGGACTTATGAACTTGCTCAGAATTGGCTGAATTTTAAGGTGTCTTGTGTAAGCTATCACACAAGCTACTGTCATACCCCCCGAAATGCTGGTAATAATAATAATGATGATAATTGTGGTATTTGTTAAGCACTTACTATGTGCCAGGCACTAAAATCATAATAACAATTCTGGCATTTGTTAAGCACTATGTGCCAGGTACCGTACTAAGCACTGGGGTGGATACAAGCAAATCGGATTGGACACAGTCCCTGTCCCACATGCGGCTAACAATTTTAATCCCCATTTCACAGATGAGGTAACTGAGGCAAAGGGACGTGAAGTGACTTGCCCAAGGTCACACAGCAAACAAGTGACAGAGCTGGGATTACAACCCAGGTCCTTCTGACTTACTCAGGTCCCAGGTCCTTACGGCTTACTATATGCCAGGCAATGTACTACGTGCTAGGTGGATATAAGCAAATCGGGTTGGACACAGTCCTTGTCCCACGAAGGGCTCACAGTCTTAATCCCCATTTTCCAGACGAGGTAACTGAGGCCTGGAGAAGTTAAGTGACTTGCCCACAGTCTCACACACAGCAGACAAGCGACAGAGCCGGGCCTAAAACCCAAATCCTTCTGACTCCCAAGCCAGTATTTTATCCATTAGGCCATGCCACTTGTCTGCTGTTTGTCCTGGGGCAAGTCCCTTAACTTCTCTGGGCCTCAGTCTCCTCAGCTGTAAAATAGGGATTAAATACTTACTCGCCCTCTTACTTAGACTGTGAGCCCAACGTAGGACAAGGGAATGTATCAGACCCGAATATCCTGTAACTACCCCAGGGCTTAGTATAGTGTTTGGCACATAGTGATCACTTAACGCATCCCCTGATAGAACAGTGCTTGGCACATGAGCCCACTGTTGGGTAGGGACTGTCTCTATATGTTGCCAACTTGTACTTCCCAAGCGCTTAGTACAGTGCTCTGCACACAGTAAGTGCTCAATAAATACGATTGATGATGATGATGATGATAGTAGGCGCTTAACAAATACCATCACTATTACTATTATTATTATTATTGTGGCCCCACGTCCCTTTAAGCATTATTTTGGTCATTTAAGAATTTGTCAGCCCCTTCCTTCCTCTCCCCCTCGTCCCCCCTCCATCCCCCCCATCTTACCTCCTTCCCTTCCCCACAGCACCTGTATATATGTATATATGTTTGTACATATTTATTGCTCTATTTATTTATTTTACTTGTACATATCTATTCTATTTATTTTATTAGTATGTTTGGTTTTGTTCTCTGTCTCCCCCTTTTAGACTGTGAGCCCACTGTTGGGTAGGGACTGTCTCTATATGTTGCCAATTTGTAATTCCCAAGCGCTTAGTACAGTGCTCTGCACATAGTAAGCACTCAATAAATATGATTGATGATGATGATAATGACTTCCAGGCCCATGCTCTATCCATTAAGGCCATGCTGCTTCCTCCAGGAAGCAGCTAAACAGTACTGAAACATCTTTTAGCTAGTTTCCAAGGCTTTCCAGTAGGGTCTAGGCTTGCAAGTATCCACCTCACCTCCCTATTTCAAGATTCATGGAGAGACTAGACCACCTACCACTTCCAGGACTGATTCACTTGCACTAAATCCAGCTGTTTCCCCCTTAACAGCCATACAAAGTAAAGGTGTTTACTAACGCCTGACATCTAACCCAAACCTAGAAGATACCCGACTGCCCCTTTTAGCTCTATAATTCTTTAGAAATTCATTATCTTACCTTGAGTAAGTCTATATGTAACACCGCTAATATTAAATTGTGATGCTCGCTCTAATGATTTTAGGAAAATCCACTGAATGTGATTAGGATCATCTCCATCCAAAGGAACACCATCTACAAAAATACAGAAATGTATAGAGAAAGGTTAAAAGGAGACCAAAAATATGCAGCCATCTGCACTCAATTAAAACAAGTAGATTCTTTTGCCACATTTGATATCAGAAAAATACTCTACAAGTAATACTAGATCAGGTTTATGGAGAAAGCCAATTACCCAAACTAATTGGTTCAGATGACACCAGTGAATAATTTGGACAGGCACAGCTAAATTCCAACCCATCAAGTACCTGCCAACCCTCATCTATAAAACAAATTGTTTGTTTTATGGTATTTAAAAGCTTATGTGTCAAACACTGTTCTAAGCGCTATATTTGAATATTATGTTACAGCAAGTTATATTTGAATAAGTATGCTTCAGAAAAATCAGCTTTCTTACTATAAATTCTTTTTTTATTACCTCCAAAAGGTTGTTCTTTGGGCCACTGTAATATCCTTGCATACTCAATGCAGTGTTCTGGAAGCCTGGGCATTGACGCAATGGTACACATAGGGAAATTAACCTGAAATCAGAGATTGTTTTATTTCAGAGAGATTTTGAATAAATTGTTTTTAAGCAAATTAATGTTAATTCCTAATTATTATATTTGGTCTAGGATTTCACAAATCAGTAATTATTTGGCTCTCAATTTATAATAAAGACCGATTGTACACACATTTAACCATCGGTGCATGATTTTAAAACTTCTAGAACACAAAAAGAATAACCAATGCACTAGTTTGGCAGGCACAAAAATATGATTGGCTCTGTGTTCTGGAAATTGACAAATTCTGGCTTGGCTGGACTAGCAGAGGACAAGGGAAGACCTCCAGAGAAACAGACATGCCCTTATACTGAATCCTAAAAGTTTGAATAGGTAAACATATACATGTTTACAAGGCAGATTTACAAAAAATAAATTAAAAAACTCCACCCAACCAGATCATTTTTTTTGTACCAGCCCAGAAGACATATGAGGTAATAACATAAAACACAAAACTAATCTAAACTATGCTCTCCGTTTTTCTTGACCTCCCTTTTCTTGTATGACTTTTTAGAGTTGTCTTCTATTAGGGATATATTCACAAAATGACACAAAAGATGTGCTTTCATGTGTGGGTTTGTCCTTCTGAGTAGGTGAACAGACTGGTTTTTCTGGATGGCCTGTGTCTCCCTTAAGATGTGTGGTTTTTATGCTAATTCATGTCAGTGTGAACATACCTCTCGTGTGTGTCCATGGTTGTTCACTGTCCATGTATGTGTGTCAGTGAGTCAATCTGTGGGGCTAGGCACCTACCACCCATTTGTGTCTATGTATTCATTAATAGGCTTCTATTTATATTTGTTCTATTTCCTTCTTTTAGTTCAAACAGGAACAAGGCTACAGTTTGGGGGCAGAAGTTCCATTCAGCGCTCTCCCTTCCACCTGGCCCCTGGTGTACTTCTCACCTTTCCCCCAAGGCTCTCTCAGGAATCCTACTGCTGCTTGTGGTAACTTGGGCACAGTAGTAGCTTTCAAATCAATCGTATTTCTTGAGCGCTTACTGTGTGCAGGGCACTGTGCTAAGCGCTTGGGAGAGTACAACACAACAATGTAACAGACAAGTCCCCTGCCCACACCGAGCTTACAGTTTAGAGGGGGAAGCTTTGCAGGGCCAGGAGAGGAAAACTTGGCAGGGACAGATGTGTGAGACTAGAGCTCAGCTAGGTTGACAAGACACGTTACTTTGCAGGCCAGGTGGGGAAAGTTGCCAGTGTCTGGGGAGCCAAGGGTCAGAGAGTGAGACCAAGGGAGACAGAGACACACACTCAGAGACATACATTTACCAAAAAAGACCCTCAGCGCAAAACAGGGTGTCAGCAATGACAGAGATGTGAGAATAGGTGTAACCACTGAAAAACTATCACCATTGGCTGACTAGAATTCTGGGTCTATTTCCTGCCTCCGTGCCAGGAATTCCAGACAGCCGGAAGTTATGGTCACGCTGTTTCTCTTCTATGCCAAGGACATCAATGTTAATTCATTCAATCGTAAGCAGAGCACAAAGAGACACAGAGAGCGAAAGAGACAGAGAGAGACCCAGGGAGAGAGAGAATGAATCCTTGTGGGTGTGTTTAAAGACAAAATTAAAAGGATCCTCTTTTGAAACGATTTGTTCTTTTTATTTCTAAGATGATCTCTCTGTGGGAGCTCATCTGCTCACATGGCTTCAGCTACAACCTCTACATGGATGAATCACAAATCTAGTTGTCCAGCCCCAACCTCTCACCTTACCTACAATATTGCATTTCATATTCACAGACTTCACAGACTCCGTCCTCTCCTGATTCTCCTCTTATCTCTCCGGCCGTTCATTCTCAGTCTCCTTTGTGGGCTCCTCCTCCCCCGCCCATCCCCTTACTGTAGGGGTTCCTCAAGGGTCAGTTCTTGGTCCCCTTCTGTTCTCTATCTACACTCACTCCCTTGGTGAACTCATTCGCTCCCATGGCTTCAACTATCATCTCTATGCTGATGACACCCAAATCTACACCTCTGCCCCTGCTCTCTTTCCCTCCCTTCAGGCTCGGGTCTCCTCCTGCCTTCAGGACATCTCCATCTGGATGTCTGCCTGCCATCTAAAACTCAATATGTCCAAGACTGAACTCCTTATTCTTCCCTCCCAAACTCTGCCCTCTCCTTGACTTTCCCGTCAGTGTAGATGGCACTACCATCCTTCCCGTCTCACAAGCCGGCAACCTTGGTGTCATCCTCAACTCCGCTCTCTTGTTCACCCCTCACATCCAATCTGTCACCAAAACCTGCCGGTCTCACCTCCGCAACGTTGCCAAGACCCGCCCTTTCCTCTCCATCCAAACCACTACCTTGCTGGTTCAATCTCTCATCCTATCCCGACTGGATTACTGCATCAGCCTCCTCTCTGATCTCCCATCCTCCTGTCTCTCCCCACTTCAGCCTATATTTCACGCTGCTGCCCAGATCATCTTTGTGCAGAAACGCTCTGGGCATGTTACTCCCCTCCTCAAAAATCTCCAGTGGCTACCAGTCAACCTACGCATCAAGCAAAAACTCCTCACTCTCTGCTTCAAGGCTCTCCATCATCTCGCCCCCTCCTACCTCACCTCCCTTCTCTCCTTCTAAAGCCCAGCCCACACCCTCCGCTCCTCTGCCACTAACCTCCTCCCTGTGCCTCGTTCTCGCCTGTCCCACCGTCAACCCCCGGCCCACGTCCTCCCCCTGGCCTGGAATGCCCTCCCTCCACACATCTGCCAAGCTAGCTCTCTTCCTCCCTTCAAAGCCCTACTGAGAGCTCACCTCCTCCAGGAGGTCTTCCCAGACTGAGCCCCCTTTTTCCTCTCCCCCTCCCCATCCCCCCCGCCCTACCTCCTTCCCCTCCCCACAACATCTGTATATATGTTTGTACAGATTTATTACTCTATTTATTTTACTTGTACATATTTACTATTCTATTTGTTTTTTCAACGATGTGCATCTAGCTTTACTTGTATTTATTCTGATGACTTGACACCTGACCACATGTTTTGTTTTGTTGTGTCTCCCCCTTCTAGACTGTGAGCCCGTTGTTGGGTAGGGACCGCTTCTATATGTTGCCAACTTGTACTTCCCAAGCGCTTAGTACAGTGCTCTGCACACAGTAAGCGCTCAATAAATACGATTGAATGAATGAATGACTATTCTCCCAAGCACTTGGTACAGTGCTCTGCACACGGTAAGCAACCAATAAATACCATTGCTTGACTGATCTCACGGAGCGTGTATCTGCTTGCAATAGCTGTGCTGGGAAAAGGGAGAACAGACCAGTAGTAGAATTTATAGTGTCCACTTAGCACGGGGCACTGCCCTTGATGCTTTTCAAACAAATTGTAATGCTCAGATAAGCAACCTAGATGGCAACACTTACTATTTTAGACATATATTTGTGTGTGTGAGAGCATGTAGATAAGAAAATAAAGTCAGCATTTATTAATTCTCCAATCTAGATGGTTAATCTGTATATTACAAGAGTTGTACACATCCATACTGAATGGAATTTTAAATAGCCTAACTTTAAAATGATAGAATTCAATTAAAATAATAAACTTTTAAGCCCTAAAAACCAGATATGTACATTCACTCTGTTCTCGCAACTGTTTTCCTCATTGCTCCTCAGCAATTACAGAACAAAACTGGAGTCATTTTAATTTATCTCCACCAGTACATGGCCCTTTGAAGTTTGCTTTCCTCCACAACATCTGACTGCTCCGCTAGATCCACAGAGAGGTCAGGGGTTTCTTTTCACCTTATGGGCCTCATTAAGGTAATACATACCAACTATTTCCCCCCTCAACTTTGGGAATTTTCTTAAATGGGACAGAGTCTGAAATTCAAAACTAGGAACCACCTTATTTGGAATGGCAGATATTATACCTGGGGACAAATAAGCCTTAGTTTTCTTTGTGCTGATTTTGTCAACTTGAGCTTGTGTTACATAACAATTAGCTTGTAAAATAAAGATGGAGCATATTTTTTAACTTCATTCCTACCACATGGCACAACTAAAAAAAAAATCAAATTTTCTACCATAGAATGTGCTATGCAACATACATAAATCCCAAATAAAAATAGAAAATGAACTTAACTAAGGAAAATATTTGATATTCATTTCAATTTTTCATACCAAAATGGAGATGGGTTCCAGAATGCGAATTCATCTAAATCTGAATGATAAAACATTAGTCCTGATATGTCTAGAAAACGTAAAGACACCCCCTAAAAAAAATTATGATTCTAATATTACAAAGAGATGATGTTATTTTTATTTACCTGAGGTGGATAAAGTTCCAGTGTGCACTCAATACAAGCCGTCATTCCAGGAAGAATTACCCGAGCATTTCCTTTAAACCCTTCTGTTCCCCCATCTATTAGCGGAATTACAGAACTAGGATCCAGTACACCATCTTCATAATTCAAAAGTGACATCTAGCAAAAATGAGCCAAAGGGTATAAAAATGCAAACATTATTACATATTCAGTTAAAATCTCCAGAAAGTAATAGCATTTGAAATAAAGGAGTAGGCATAAAAGTTCATTCATCCTACAGCATTTAAAACAGTGCTTGATGCATACTAAACACAAATACTATTCAGGGGGAAAAAAAAAACAATGTCAACTAGTCAACTATCAGTAACTTCTCTTGCACATTTCTCCCTAAGTCACTCATGTCTTCATATACATATATACATGTATATATGAAAAGAGACAAGAGAGAAGAGATGTCCTTCATACTTGAAGATAGCACCAATGAAATTCACCAATGAGTGCATCTGGGCCTGAGAAAGCCAATGCGGGGGTCATGGTCCGGCTCACATTGTGCACATGGATGTGCTGTCCCCTGTTGTGTTGTTATTTTGGGGGTTTGCAACACCTGGTGCTATCTTCTCTTTTGCCCCCCTCATCTGTAATTCCTTACTAACCTTTTGCTCAAAGAGAGCTACTCCTTTCTCGACAGCAGTACTCCCCAAATGATCTATCCTCGGCCACTGACTCAGTTTTCAGCCAGGATGCAGCACTGTCTGAGGATTTGTATTACTGTGTCTTTAAAATATTTCCTCTGACCTCTTTACTCTGCTACCCAATTTCAGCTCTTCCGTACAACAGTTATTTGGGTATCCTGCTGTCGTTCATTCGCCTCACTTGTTCCACCCAAGGTAACTGTGTTGAGGTGAGCATAGCTTCAGTGTTAGGAGATCTCTGGTATACAGCTGTATGTGATACTTTAATCGTATTCCAAAATTAAAAAAGAAACTTTGAACTTTAAATAGATCATAATACAGGCATACTCTAGGCCAGATGATATAACAAATACTGTTTGATGCTTAACCTGGGTTACAATCCCCCCATGATACAGTCGGTATTGTCTGATGCCCTTCTCCAAGCATATGCACCCAACCAGCCCTGACTTTCCAACCTAGCGCTACAGATCAATAAATCCCTCCCCACCTGGGCTGAGATTAAACAATCAATAATGAATGGAGCTTGGAGGAAGCTCTGTCCAACAGTGTGTCAGCTTTCCAAGGTGCTGAAGGGACCCCAAAGAGATAAGCAAAGAAGCTGTGGTACCAGGAAGGTAACAATTTAAAAATAGACCACGTAGATGCCGATGAGTTAATCGCTCTCATTCAAAGGAATCAATATCCGATGAGGACCTCATCGCACTTAAACGATCCACTGCTTCATTGAAAGACGCCAAAACATATTATGTACATGATTGACCTAAGAGACCCTACTGGAAAGAAGAGTTCAAAGGGTCGCAGTGGTGTTCAAAGGCCCGAGATGCTTTCAGAAGATGACGACGGCTGCTGAACCTAGGCTGATCAAACTCTTCACTACCACAATCGGCAGAACAAATTTCCACTTCTGCCACCTCCTGCAGAAGTAGAACCCCTTATTTAATATCGTAATGTCATGCTTTGACTTATTTTAAGGAAGATTAGACAACAGTGTAGGAACATTTTATCACGACAGTGTACAACATGTAAAAGGAACTTATTTTTCCAAAGGTTCTGAAATGGGGCCTAATTCTTAACATGCAAGTCTATGGGAAAATGCACCCCATGATACAACTATATTTTCAAGGAACATAGCACAATTGTATCATGGGGTATGCTGGTATGTTATATTGTCATGTAATATCTACTAGGTGCTCATGAAGCGCATGTCTAAACCCCAAAAACATTATAAAGCTTTACCAGCATTCCATTCATCCATCTTCTGGCAATGATAGAGTCCAGGCCACATACAATAATATGAAATTCTAGAAGAAAAAATGTTATTTTAGTAAAAATGTAACAAAGGCAAAACTTCTCAAGGATGAAACGCATGGTCTTCCAGTAAACATCAACCCGGCAACTCCTGTACATTCATCAGGAGTTTCTAATTAATGAATAGATGTCCTGCCAAGGGCTGGGGAGAGAATGAACACGAGAAAATTTCAGGGAGGAGCAACAAGGGGTTCCAAGGATGGCCAGGTTTCTCCCTGGCTCAGAAGAACAACCAGGGAAAAGACGAAATCACCAATATCAACTATCCAGTGTCTACTCTTTAGAAAACACAATACTTTAGGTGCTTGGAAACATACCACAGAAGGAACCGACACAGTTCTTGTCCTTGAGGAGCATACAAACTCACCCATCCATTTCTTTTCTTCCCAGCATCCCCCTAGGCCAAGAATTTCAAGCTCCCGTGACCACCACTGCCCTCCTGCCATTTGACGGAGCCATTACACCAGTGTCAAAACTATTAAAAAATGTGCTCCATTATGTGATCGGCTCCTTGAAAGCAGGGATAGTGGCTTCTAGTTCATTTGTGCATCCCACAAACACATTACACAACTCAATAAATACTACTCATACTAATTCTATCAGTCATATCCAAGTCACTCACTAATAGTTACTATATCATTAAGCGAGAGTACGTTCTCCTGTTGTGGTAGACAAAGTATAAGTTTACAATGATTTAAGAGAAAGCGACAATTTTTTAATGCAGAACTACAATTGGAGATTTGTATACCGATTACTATCAATACTTACGTCTATAAAAGGTATCATCAAAATCCTGAATTTTATTGAAGTGTCTGAATATAAAGTAAAGGAACTAAAAAGGGTGGTTGGGGCGGGGGGGGGGGGAGATATTCATTCTTTTCATTTTTAAGATGTATATACCTAAAATCCTACAGCATACATTCAAAATTTATAACTGACCAGTGTATAAAGCACCTGAACCTAAGGTTACTTGCCAGAGAGACTAGGGACTTAGCAAATGTGTTTACATGCTATGAACTTGAAGAGTTGTCTAAAAAATTACCACCAAATATGAGTTGCTAGCTGAGACAATAGGGGCGTGGAGAGGGGGATGGTAAGAGTGACCAATGGAGGAACAAACTTTTATCTTGGGTTTCTGCACACTCACCCAACCCCACGCTACACCATCTTCTGCAAATAACACTGTCTCCTTCCCTTCCCACTGATGAGAGAACACTAGGATTGAAAGTAAAGAACCACTGAAATTCCCAGGAAAGAAAATAAACATTAGTTAGTAAGAGAGTGTTCATCTGGACCTTTTTTATACATAATACTAAACTTAATGAGCTGGTAGGGGCCTTGGGAGGCAATTCATTTGAGCCCCTTACCTTCAGGCAGGTGAATGCCAGCCAGGACAGGTGGTTTCCTATTGCAAGCTCCGAGAGCAGGAGCCGAATCTTCTACTGTTATGTACGCAGTGTTCTGTACTGGTGTCTTACTGCCTTGTCTTAAAAATCTCCAGGGGATGGAGGCTCTACAACCTTCCTCAGTAGCCAGTTGCAGTACTTTATATTTCTGACAGTCAAGAAGTTCTTATGTTCAACTGAAAAGACTCTTGCTTTACATTTAAGCCCATATCCTCTTGGTCAGTTTCTCTATGGACATGAAAAGAAAATGTAAAAACATGCCAGCATCCTTCTTATAAAATACTCTTCATGTGCTTGAAGACAGTTATGTCATTTTATAGACATCTCTTCACCAGGCTATAAAACTCAAATTTTTTCCATTTTTCCTTGTAGGACTTATTTTTAATCCCTTTATGTTTTGTCAATCTTCTCTGCAACATCTCCAGTTTCTTTACATTCTTTTTAAAGTGTGGTGACTTAAATTGGACTGTAATAAAAACGCAAAGTTTAGTGAAAGGATAATTGCATACTAGACTGTAATTCATCTCAGTACCATGTTTGTTGTTTTTTTTTTAATAACAGCACTACATCACTGACTTGTATTCATCTCGTGGTCAACTATGATCTCATTTTCAGGTCTTATTCTGCTGTCTTGTGCCTAACCAGTTTTCTAGCACTGTGCAACTGCCCTCGTCCCAAATGAATTTCATCGTATTGCAAAACACGAGATGACTTTCAATGTTATTCTTATTCAGATGTTACCACTACCACCCAGTTATGTATCACTTGTAAAGTGGATGAACATATTCTTGATTACTTCGTCTGAGTTACCATAAACATGCTAAATAAAACTAGCCCTAGAACTGACTCCAAGGGACACACTTGATTTGTTCCCACCAGGTTGACAAATCACTGAAAACTACCAATAGGATGGGGAATAATATGAGAGAGGCAGTGTGGCCTAGAGGAAAGAGCACAAGCCTGGGAGTCAGAGGACCTGGGTTTTAATCCCAGCTCAGCCAATTGCCTGCCGTGTGACTGAGTCACTTAACTGCTCTGCGCCTCAGTTTCCTCACCTGTAACATGGGGATTAAATACCTGTCCTCCCTACTTAGACTGTGAGCCCCAAGTAGGATAGGAACTGTGCCCAACCTGATTACTGGATATCTAACCCAGCACTTAGTACTGCTATACTAATAATAATAATGGTTGTATTTGTTAAGCGCTTACTATGTGCCAGGCACTGTACTAAAAACTGGGGTAGATACAAGATAATTGGGTTGGACACAGTCCCTGTCTCACATGGTGCTCACAGTCTTAATCCCCATTTTACAGATGAGTAGTACAGTGCTTGACACATGGTAAGTGCTTAACAAATACCATAGTTAAAAATTAAGTCCCTGCTCTACATAACCGTTTCCCAAAGTGTGGTCTTTGATGGAAATCCCAGGTGGCATATAGCCACCCTGTTATTACTGCTTCTACAGTTTCACTTTTAGGAAACTCTTGGCTTGTTTCATAAGTGTGTGCCTCCTACAGGGTCCTTCTAGTGCTAGTTTTGCAACTTGGCTGCTGACGTGTGTCACCGCTCTAAAAATAGCCCATGTGGATTGTCTGTCTCCCCCTCTAGACTGTAAGCTTGTTGTAGTCAGGGAATGTGTCTGGTATATTGTACTCTCCCAAACGTTTAGTACAGTGCTCTGCACACAGTAAGCGCTCAATAAATCTGATTGACAAGTAGTCAAGTCCGGCACAATTCTTCCCTCTTCCCTTCAGGTGTTCCATGGAGATGTGGACCCAGGTGGACCTATGATCCCTGTGCTAGAAAATGAAACTTTCGATGAGCAAATTCTAAACTGCCATCATGGAGTAATTGATCAATTGTATTTACTGAGCACCTGTCTGTAGATCACTGTACTGAGCATTTGGGAGAGCAGGGTGACTCTGATTCAAAGATGACACTACTGATGGAAAGGCTACATCCAGGAGTATCATGCTAGGAATCTCTTGCATACTGCTAGCAGGGCACAGACTGGAGTTGTTTGGATGGTAGTGATGACGGTTTACACTGAACCACCCATACTCTCTCACCTGGCTCCTCTCTACCCAGCAGCAGGCACTGCAAGAGGGCTGGTATGGGGAACAGGTGCTGATACGGAGATCTTTGAAACAGGGCAGACACCACTGTGCTCTGGACTGTAAGCTCATTGTGGGCAGGGAATGTGTCTGTTTATTGTTATACTGTACTCTCCCAAACACTTAGTACAGTGTTTTGCACACAGTAAGCGCTCAATAAAAACAACTGAATGTGAATGCTCTTGACCATTTTGGAAGCCATCTCTGAGCATGATACTCTGTGTGGCTTGATGAGGGTTGGGGGAGGGGAAGAGGGCTTGTTTCTTATACGGACAGGAAATGAAAACACAAAGAACAGTGGCAACACAAAAACACTATACACTTGTCCTCCAGCACAGTTAGTGCAGAATTGAAAAACAGAACACGGCATGCGCAGGTAGAGGCAGTTGGTTCAGGGAGGAGTAGAGAGTCATTGCTACCTCTGGACAGATTGGAAGGATGGTTCCTAGCAGCTGGCTACAAAACTACGCCCAGGAGCCACCACTCCAATGAGGAAGGACTCCTTCAAAATACAAGGTGACTCCAGCATCGGTTTCTCTAAGCCATCTTCCTGAGGCTGAACAGCCCCTCAACCCAGGACTGATTTGTGACTCCGCATCTGGCCAGCCCATGTGCTACAAGTAAGGACATCCTTGCCGGATGACAACTGTTCTTGTAGTCATTCAGCACTGATCAGAAGGGGCATGATCTGGAAGTGGCTCTTCTAAAGCATAGAAGGGAAGGGTAGAAAAAGTCAAAAACCCTACTCCACACTCTAAACCACGATAGCTAAGAGCAGGGGAACTCTGCTTTCCCAGAAGCCCCATTTTCTAGACCAGGAGAGTGGAAGAACACATTCATAAAAGAGAAATGGCTTACCCTACTTAATTGCCTGGATCCAGTTTGTATAACCAATGGTATTGAACACCTACTGTGTGCAGAACACTGTACTAAGCAGCGGTGGCCTAGTGGATAGAGCACCAGCCTGAAAGTCAGAAGGACCTGGGTTCTAATCCCGGCTCCACCACTTGTCTGCAGGGTGACCTTGGGCAAGTCACTTCACTTCTCTGCGACTCAGTTACCTCATCTGGAAAATGGGGATTAAGTCTGAGACTGTGTCCAACCTGATTGGCTTGTATCTTACCCCAACACTTAGTACAGTGCCTGGTACATAGTAAGCACTTAAATGCCATTTAAAAAAAACCCTAAGCGCTTGGGAGGATATAATACAGAGTTGGTGGACACGTTCCCTGCCCACAGTGAGCTACTATTATTAAGACTCTACCGATCTACAAAGTACCGGCAATGAAAAATGGTTCTGAAGTACCAGCTGCCCATTGAAAAATACGAAAATATATGGAATCTGTGCACATTGAAGTGGGAGTGGAACTTCATACTCTTCTCCATGTTAGCCAGGAGGAGTACAGCAGAGGAAGCACACTTTCCCCAAAGTCCCCTGTTTTCTGGACTAAGCCAGTAAAGGACAGGAGGTTGAAGGGGTAAACAAAACAAAAACAAAAAAAAAACCAAAAGCAACAACAACAAAAAAACCCACCAAAAAACAAACCTTGCCTCTGCCGCCCCCCACCTCCGCCCCCACACACAAAAAAAGAATAAAAAACAACCAACTAGTGGAAAACTGGCTTACCATTGCTGCCTGGTCCTGGGACTTGCTGGGGAAGAGTACCACAGATGTAAAAGACATGGTCCCTGACCTCAAGAAGCATCAGTCTATTACTGAATAGTTTGGAGGATCCAAAGTAGGCTTAATCACATATAATCAAACTCAGTAAAGAAGAGAAAGGAAACAAAACCCAACTGAAGTAAATATGATACTCTTGTTTTGTGCCTAAGTGAAACATCAGTAGCAAATGTGGTGGGGTAATTTTCTAAACATTTCTCTTTAAAGATTTACTGACATTCTAAGACCCTAGCATTCTCTTCTAAAAGATCTGACCAAAAAAAAAAGGGTTATTTTTGTTATAGTAGATATTTTCTTCTAAACGGGAATTCCTAAAGCTACTCTCTGCACCCCAACCCCCCACCCTATAACCCCAGAGGGCAATGAGTTATAATAATATTCTTGTACTTAGCACCAAACCTGAAGTGAAACATCAGTAGCAAATATGGTGGGGTAATTTTCTAAACATTTCTCTTTAAAGATTCACTGTCGTTCTAAGACCCTAGCATTCTCCTCTAAAAGATCTGACCAAAAAAAAGGGTTATTTTTGTTATAGTAGATATTTTCTTCTACTCTCCGCACCCCAACCCCCACCCCTTATGCCCAGAGAGCAATGAGTTATAATAATATTCTTGTACTTAGCACCAAACCTGAATTAAAATTGCAAAATAAGAAAGGCTTTGATTATTCAAGGACGTCTCAGTTCCAAGAACTGAGGACTCAGTCTAATCAGAGCCTTTCTTCATCAAGCTAGTGTAGACTGAGCTCAAGATTCTCTGGAAATAAAGAATCTGATCAGGTGGTATCATAAATTTACCTACAATGATATTTACTACAGCACTGGTACTAAACACTTACGAGAGTTTGAGTAAGGAGAAATGATCCCTGCTCTCGAGGATCTTACATCCATTGATTTTTAATCTGAAACGCATCAGTAACAATGACCGGTTTTTGGTAAAGGATACGGAACTACAGCACAATTGGGTATTCTGTCATTGAGAAACTCTGCAGCAACTTCAGATTTAGGTCTTCCAACATCTTTAGGCCTGCGAAAGAAACAATTTTGAAAATCCTATGTCAGTAATAACTGTTATCTGTGAGAATATGGATGGGGACACACACAGCACAGAGTAAGTGGTCTATGGCACATTACAAACCAGCACACCACTGGCTCACCTCCCCTCCCTCTCATCAAAAGTCTTTGGGAGTGAAAGACTCGAGGGAGGGTATGCTCATAGACCAATGTTTGGATTTAGGGGAAGCAGCATGGTCTAGTGGATAGAACACAGGCCTGGGAGGCAGAAGGACCTGGGTTCTAATTTTGACTCTGCTATTTGTCTGCTGCGTGACCTTGGGCAAGTCAATTCATTTCTCTGTGTCTCAGTTATCTCATCTGTAACATGGGGATTAAGACTGTGAACCCACTTGGGACGGTGTCCACCCTGATTAGTTTGTATCTACCCCAGCGCTTAGAATAATACCTGGCACATAGCATTTAACAAATACCGTAAAAAAAAAAATACCACTGGAATCTTTGACTTCATCAGTTGCCCAAAATTAAAGTTGGCTCCATAGTTATAACAAGTGGGTATAGGTGCCCACTCCACAGGTGAGACGGCCCCCAAAGATGTTTGATCTAGACGCAGCATCCCAGGTCCCTAACAAAACTGGAGAGTTGACACCCAAAGCTAGAAAGCCCCAAAATACTGATCTTCTCACCTGCTTTCTTTGAAGTTTGTCCCCTCCCAGTCCTCATCCCCATTAAAACTCCTAACCCCTTTTTGCCCAATACTTAAAAAGAAAAGTCAGCACATTTGTAGACAGGGCTACTGACCTATCCACACTGCTCTGTTAAAGAGCCTGAGCATTTTAGAAATTCATCATCAATCAACGGTGAGCGCTTGCTGTGTGCAGAGCATGTACTAAGTGGTGACGAATGATTGCCTTTTATAATCAGCATATCTACAAGCTTTTAATCAGAATACCAAGACAGGGTTTGAGTGGGAAGATGAGGCGCTCTGTTTTGCACACGTTTGTGGTGTCGCCGGGACATTCAGGAAGGAGGAAATGTGAGACTGCAGGGAAGAAAAGAGGTGGATTTGGGAATCAATCATTCGCATAAAGATGTAATTAAAACCATGGGAGTAAAAACCATGGGAGCGAATGAGTTCTCCAAGGGAGTGGGTGTGCAAGAACCAGGCCACTGTCAGAGGGTGGGAAGTAAAGGAGGAGCCTGCTTGGCACATAGTAAGTGCTTCATACCATATATATATATATATGTATACACACATATATACATATAATTTTTTTTAAAGAGTCATGGTCAGAGAGACAGGAGGAGAACCAGGAGAGGACAATGTCAGTGAAGCCAAGGTTGGATAATATTTAAAGGAGAAGGGGGTGGGCCACAGTGTCACAGGCAAGCTCATTGTGGGCAGGGAATGTGTCTGCTATATTGTTGGATTGTACTCTCCCAAGCGCTTCGTACCGTGTTTCTCACACAATTAAGCGCTCAATTAATACAACTGACTGACAGTCTTAATGGATTGACTCCAACCACCTGCTATGTCTTCCCCATCTTCCTCCTCAACCCACAGCAGTCTTGATGAACCATTCCCATCTGCTTTGCTGCTCAGCACACAGTAAGCGCTCAATAAATTTGCCTGATTGATTCTAACCTTCTGCTCCTCTTCCTTCCCAGGCCTATACAGTTATCACTGCTTATAATTATAAGACACAAAACAAACCATTTTGTTCCCTCCTCGAAAATCAGAGTGGGGCAATGATGTGGTAGAGGAAATTATGTGAGTAAATACACTATATTGTGGAACAATAGCAGTAAAATTCAAAATTGGTACTAAAATTAAGCATTAGGTTATTAATGCAAAAATATATCCAGTTCTCACGTACAGCAACAGGTCTAGTGGAAAGGACAAGGACCTGAGAGTCAGAGGACCTGAGAGTCAGAGGACCTGAGTTCTAATCCCAGCTCTGCCACTTGTTTGTTCTGTGAGCTTGGACAAGTCACTTCTCTGTACCTCAGTTTCCTCATCTGTAAAATGGTGATTAAACCCTACTCCCTCTTTCTTAGGCTGTTAGCATGTAGGAGGCGGACTCTGTCCAACTTGATTATCTTGTATCTACCCCAGGACATAGTAAGCACTTAAATATCATAAAACATTTTTTAAAAAATTAAAATTAACAGTTGCATTCTTGCAAAACCTCAATGAAAACTCAAGATTGTAGTACTCATTCAGATGCAACCATATGTGAACAAACCATTTCTGCTGACACCATAGCAGACTAAACCCACACAAGCTCATACTGTTGGATGAATATTTCCTAATGATAGTCTAACCAAAATGCATAATGAAAACACGCATTATGGCAGAACTGTATATTTAATTTTAAAAAGTACCTACAGTACAAAAATCATTTGATTGAAATTTAAATGTTTGCTATAGAGTTTCACATTTTGCCTGCATGGTATCTACACTATTTTCCAGACTGTACTGAAATACTAATGGACCCAAAATCTTCATCTGTGGTAAATGTGAAAAGAAATGTCTAAAAAGGGCAGCTCTACCTAAATGGCTATTTAATAAAAGAAAAACAAAGATCCAATTCAACAGCTCTTCATAGCACAGTTAGCTAAAGTTTACACAAGGCTTAAATTAGTGAAAACCACAAAAGTAACACTCACCTAAATAAAAACTGCCTATTTAGATTGGAGACATCTATAGTATCCATATCAATGACATGAATTTTTCTAAAACCAGAGAGTGCCTATAGGGGAGAAAAAATTCCAAGTAAATAAACATTGAAAGATTCTCCTCTCACCTCTGAAAGAACTGACATCCTGACATCCCAGAAGTACTAGTATCATATTTGGCTTTAGATTTTGTCTCTTGAAAAACAGTAGAGGCATAATGGCAAATTTGTGTGAGAAGTGTTAATTCAGAGCAGGATTAAGCTAAGAAACTTAACTAGTAGACCAAATCATTCTTATTCTAAATTTAAAATACACAATCAGGAAACTCTGTCCTTACTGGCATGATTCAAGCAAATTTGTTTTTCAAATCATCTGCAAGGCGAGACCATACAGAATATTTATCTGCATTTGCTATCATTTGTACGCAACATAAAAAAGGGCGTGGATAGATTCATGGATGACAGATCCATAATAGGTTATTAGAAGAAAAATTTAGGGACGTTAGAAGGTAGAGAAAGCACATGCCAAGGTCTTGGATAGCAAAGAGGGTAACGCCCACACTTTCTTCTAGGCATCCTTTGCCACCATTCTAGGGAGACGAACACTAGGCTGGATGAAACCAGTTTCACACAGCATTCCTTATTCTTTAAAAATAAATTTCACAAATATATTGCCTAAATGGCAAAACGTTTCACATCCACTTAAGACACATGTCCACTCCTGGGAAGCCAGGAGCACCCTGCAGGAAAAGGGAGGAGCTTGTAAATGTGCAAATGAGAAGTAATCACCCAGACAACTGAGGAAAACCGATGAGTTCCACTGATAGCCCTACCCACCCCTGCCCCAGTAATTCAAAATTCGAAATAATTTCAAAATATATTTTCACTCTGTATCAGCTAGAACAGAGCTACAACACTTAATATTTTGGAGTTTTGAAAAATATCAAACGCTTGTCTTTTCGGTCTGGTTAATTCATCAAAATGATATTACATACATATTTCTGAAAGCTAAACATTTTGAACTTTTTCTTTTAATAAAATCAGCTGCCAAGAAAATAATCAAGGCAACATCTAAATTGAAGTCAATGATCCAAATGCTGATCAAAAAAAATTCACGTTTCCCAAGACTTAATAAGGCACGTGCTTCCACCCAGTTTGTTCTAACAGCACAAAAAACCCCTGCAGATTCTGATTCTTCAGTTCTACGGGGATAAAACTCCCCATGAGATCAATGGAAGCTTTGCCAGATTTAATCAATCAATCAATCGTATTTATTGAGCGCTTACTATGTGCAGAGCACTGTACTAAGCGCTTGGGAAGTACAAATTGGCAACACATAGAGACAGTCCCTACCCAACAGTGGGCTCACAGTCTAAAAAGAAGTTTCTGGTTCGTAAAATGCTTTGGGCTAAGTCAAATGAAAAAAAGATCATTTCAAACTGCAATCACTTAAACTAACTTCATGACTGGGACCATATCAGTTTCCACTCTTTTTAATATATAAATTTTAAATGTATAATTTAATTACACAAAGTTTCAAAAAGTCCCAAAGTTTCTGTTATCACTCCTGGAGTTGAACTTTCCTATCCAAAGAGAAAAGGCATACAGAAGGCATCACATAAAACCAAGGAAATCCTGGGGTTAATGTTTTATGGGGTTCAAAAAAAAAAAAAAAGAAAATTAATTACCAGATTTTTCAGGAGCTCACATCCTAATCCGCCTGCTCCAACAACTAGAACTTTACAAGTATCTAGTAAAAACTGGAGAGACTGTAAAGTATGAAAAAACATAACAAAGATGTATTACATTACTAATGTATTCATTCATTCAATCATATTTATCGAGTGCTTACTCTGTGCAAAATGCAATAAAGGCATAGCATTCACAAAATAATAGTTTTTGAGACATTAATGAAAAATACATACAAGACAGAAACCAGATTCAAATTTAACCTAAAAAAGATTTTGATCATTTCACTAGTTGTAACCTAGGTTTGTTTGTTTTTTTAAAAAAACAAGAGCATGGTTTTAGTCTGGTGAAATTAAAACATATTCCACCAGATTTCAGGCTGTAAAAATGAGAAATATAAAATACATTTTTTCTATTAATTGGAAAGGGATAAAATACCTATTTTACCACATCTAAAACTTCAACTCCCCAACTGACACGAAAAAAATATCTAGTTTAAAGTAAACCACACTCCACTCGCCCCAAAGTGGGAAGTTAAACAAAAATTACTGTTTATGAAGGGGTACAAATCTGAAAAAAGTGACAGAAAAGATAATCAAAAATAAAAATTGAAGTAGCTAAAGAACATGATTTATGAACTAAAACAGAAAAAAAATCACAGTAGACAAACCTAGTGGAAAAATTAGCAAGTTAAAAATTAGAAATAGGTGAAACCAAAAGTAAAAGGGGGGGGGAGCATAAAAAATATGGATAGAGGGACAGATTGAAAATTTGGCAACGGTCCAAAAAAAACTAGGGCAGGCAATCAAAATAGGTAGCAAAAGGTACCAAAATTCAAGGGTCCAAAATGCATTTACTTTTAAAATAAATAACTCCCAATGATCAGGGGCATTACTGTTTTTAAAAATCTAAAAATACAAATGTTTTAATAACAGTATCAGCTGTCCCATGCATTGTAACAAAAGATCTTTCTGTTTGATAGTTTATTGTCAGTCATAGATACATTACGAAGATGTACTGCAAACGGACACTTTACAAAGACACGCTATGTAGACACATTACACAGGAAGGCAGCACAGCCCTAAAGAAAAAGACCAGGTAGTAATCATTCTAATTCTAATCCTAATTCCAGAATTAGGCCCTGGATTCTAATCCCAGCTCTGCCACTGGTCTGCTGCATGACCAGAGGCAGGTCACTTAACCTCTATAAGGCTGTTTTCTCAACTGTAAATTGGAGATAATAATACCTGCCCTTTCCTATCTCAGAGGGATGTTATTAGGACAAAACATAAGATAAGTAATGTGAGTGTTTTGGAATATAAAAGTGCTATTATAAATAATATTTACTTGCTTTTGGCGCAGAATAGGTCAGAGGTATACCCGCTGTTAAGACAATTTAGTGGTGCATCTCCCATATTAACAATCAGTATATCTGCTCTGGTGCTCATAAATAGTTCTTCATTTGTTGCTCAAGATTTATCCTATATTCCAAAAGGGAAAGGCTCTGGAAAGCTAAATTAAATTTATCTTTAAAACATTTAATGTAAGACTTGTAAAACCTTTTTCTTTATTTCCTAAAGAGTTAAATTTACGCTTTAATAAGACAGGTTGAATGTAAGCCTTGCTTTTTACAATCAGCTACAACTATTTAACATTTAATCATTAATTTAAAACTCTCAGTTTTATTAGAACCTCTACTGTACACAAAAGAAAAATGGCTATCGTTTGATGATATACAGCAAAATATTACGAGCATAATTATTTAAAATAAATGTTTCTCACTTCGGCACTTGGTTCGAAATCGGGGTGAGCGAAGGGTCCAGGTCGCTCGAGGAACTTCTTTACGTGGTTCCAGCGACCCTCCCAGTCTCCAGTGTCCCCACACCCACCATCAACAGCCATTCTGCATGGAACATAGTAAATTGAATTGCAAAAAATCAGTAGGAAATAAAAAATCCCCCTCCATACCAATTGCTTCTTTCAACTACACTAAAAGACTACTGCCATAAATTTTGCTCATATATTCCACAAATGAAACAACACCCTCAAACTGGTTATAACCAGAGGTTACCAATTCCACGGAGGGGGTTAATCTCATTTTTGAGCAGGTCTCCCAGCACTTCATCCCTGGTCTTTAGGAGACCTGAGAATTTCCAATCCGGACTGAAAAGACCTCAAATGGTGGCTGTCTAGACTGTGAGCCCATTGCTGGGTTGGGACCGTCTCTATATGTTGCTGACTTGTACTTCCCAAGCGCTTAGTATAGTGCTCTGCACACAATAAGCACTCAATAAATACAATTGAATGAATGAATGAATATGTAGTCTGTATTCTCTCCTCCCCCCAGCCCCTACCATACCCACCCCACCTCTTTTCACCCCGAAATTCAAAATTAGGTCAGCATATAGAGCTTTGATTATTGTAATGCCTCAAAACTTGTCCAACAAGCTACCTAATCATTAAATTCAAAATTACACAACAAAACATTTCCATCTCCATCCATTTAACTTCATACCAATATATCCACATAATCCTTGTTCACTACTACCTTATCAATTTTATAAAAAGCCACTAAAATTAATTCCTCAATATTTTTCCTTGTTCTTTTGATGTAATTGGAAAAACTGCAAGTTTCTAGCTGGTTGCTATAAAGGCAAATTCTCTAAGTACCCACAAAAATAAGTATCTTGCCAAGCTTTCTTGCTCCACCCCACCAACATAGTCGAACCATAAAGCACCTGCAGAAATGCAAATTTGTAACCAACTGTAAATAGTCCCTCAAAAATTGTGATTCTTGGAAAACAGCAGTATTCGTCTGCCTTGCTAAAATTTTTAAAAGGATGCGGGTGTAAAAAAAAATCAACTTTGAAGGAACTCCTAAGATTCTCTCAAATTTAGGCTTAGTTCATTTTAATTGTAATGACACTGAAAACATTTGTGCTACTTTTCAGTGTCATCTCTGAACAGTGAAAATAGCTCATCATGAGAAGATGTTTAACAGTGATCATTGGAGTGCTTTTCTCTCCCCTTGGCAAACACACGTATACCTTGCACAAATGTGGAGTTTACAATCATTTTGGTGATTACTAAATTTATATTTCACATTATTCCTCTAGATTTCTGTCTCCACACCAATTCTTCACACAATCCTGGTTAACACCAGACTCGACTGTGAGAGAGAAGCTAATTGCCACAACAGTGTCCTGTATTTAAGTCTTAAAGTTCTGTGGAAAACAAAAAAAAGGTAGATCTGGTAACGTAAGGAATTATTTTAGAATGCAAAAACAATTATGCCTGCTTACTGATTCAGGAAAACTGAAAGAAAACTGTGGTGATCAAACTGGGATATTTTGCTGCATGGTATTCAGTACTGAATTTCTGATCATTAAATGGAATGCGTCTCCTGCCCAAGTCTTGTGGAATAATAGTAATTGTCCAACGAGTCCTTTCAAATTCTTATAGCTTCAGGTCAGACAGAGGACATAAGCGTTGACTTTAAAATCCCACTCCTTCCCCATAGTGGAAGTGGTGGTGGAGGATTTCCAATATACCGTTTTCTCTTTTTTTTAATCACTTGGCTCTGTTGCCACACTTTAAACACACGACCCCCCACTCCCCAAGGTCACCAGCGATCTCCTTCTTGCCAAATCTCATGGGCCCCACTCTATCCTAATCCTCTGGGCTGCCTAACCCTGCGGCCACCTCATTCCCTTCTCCAGGAAATGCAATCCAATCTCGGTTTCATTAACGAGGTCTCTCCGGCCTCCCCTCCACCCCCTCTTGTCTCTTTCACCTCGCTCTCCTTCGGTCTGTGGGGGTCTGTCCTCCCCCTTTCCCACATCCTCCCCTCCCTCCCCGCACAAACCCCCATTGGTAGCGGTCACCTCTACAGCCTCTCTCCTGGCCAGTCAACCCTATTTATTGAGCGCTTACTGTGTGCGGAGCACTGCACCAATTGCTTGTACTAAGCGCTTATTCTGCTGCCCTGCCCGGCTCGTTTTTGCAAACTGTCTTTCTGCACACATCTCCCCACTCCTCCGTTCGCAGCAAACCAACTCTTGCCCCCCGGCTTTCAGGCCCACTAGCCCTTTCCTTCCTATTTCTTAACTCTTTTTGTTCCACGACTTGCCGCCTCCCGCTCACTGTTCCTCCCAAGCTAACCATCTTCGGTCTCCCCTCCATGCTTCCTGTCTCGACCTCCCTTTAACCCCATCCATCCCGAATCGCCCAGACAGACGACACCTCCTCGGAGTCGTCGTCAAAGCTCTCCTGACACCTCTCCCCGCCCCCCACCTCCCTGGGGTATCCACTGAGGATTTAAACTCGCTGAGCTTGGGGCCGTCTCATTTAGCTTCCCACCCCCACCCCCGCCGCGCGTTTCCCTCGAGCCATCAGTCAATCAATGCCATTTATCGAGTGCCTTAATGATCGGTTCATGTACCCTTGAAAGGAGCCCATCATAGCCAATGTTTCCTCTTCACTTCTTTTTCACTCCTCTTCTGAGTCGCTAAGAGACGATAGGGCTAGAAAAAACCCTTCCGCGGAACTGCCATAGTAGGGCCCCGGACCGAGAGGATGCTAAAGTACGCATGGGCTTCTACGAAGGGGGCAGAGGGAAAGAAACACCCCATAGGACCCGGTGGATGATCCCCGCCGTCCATGTGGCCAAGCCTTCCGTGCCGCGTCCGTCCCTTCCGCCCGAACCCGCTGCCAATAACATTTACGAGGGCAGTGACAGGTGGGGAAAAACCTAGCCACCCCCAAGCCCCGGTTCCCGTCACCACTAACTTCTCAGACAGCGGCTTCTCTATTCGCCTTCTTTTCTTCTCCCTAGAGAGAATAAAAGAAGGGTCAGCATCACGCTACATATTAGGCACCGCGAAGAGATGGAAATGGCGGAGGAGGGAAGGGGGAAAAGCGGGCTGGCGATTACCCCCACCCCCGTCCGCCCTCCCGCCCCCGCCGGCCCTCGCGTCCCCGCCGCCGCCCTCTCCCGGCACTCTCGCCGAGCTCTCCGGGGACTCCCAGATACTTACGGTTCCTCTCCATCCGCCATATTGTTTCCCTTCTTCCCACAAGGCTCCCCTGTAGGCCAACCTCGGCTCCACCCTTCGGCCACTCTTCTACTGAAAGGACTGGGAGGAACGAACCATAGAGACTAAGCCGGAAAGGCCGGACTAGGTGGTAGACTAGCCGCCTCGCTCCGCCGCTGGAAACGGCCTCTCTACGGCCGGCGACTGGGCCGGCCACTTCCACCGTCTGGCCTTTGCCTCAACGGGATTTGAGGGCTGAGACGACCCCCCCCCCCGTCCTGGAGTTAGCAGGGCCAACACGATTACCACGCTAACGGCCGAGGTCACGGTGGCAAACTGGATCTCGCCTCACGCCCATTCGCTGCTGCTTCCCCGTCCTTGCCCCTGGCTCCATCGAGATGATCGGTTGAGCACCTGCCTATCCGCAGACTTCAGTTCCTTGCTCGGCTAATTCCCTAACTGTCAAATGTCAAGTTTAAACACAGATTTCTAATTTCAGTGCCGAGGTCTGCATCGTCGCGGGTTTCTTAGTAGACACCGATTTTGAAGGGTGGCCTCCAGAATTGCTCTCACTTAAACACTGCTAGGGTCTAGTAAAAATAATCATCATAATAATGATGGTATTTGTTAAGTGTTCACCATGTGCCAGGCACTATACTAAGCGCTGGGCTGGGTCAGGTTGGACACAGTCCCTGTCCCACGTGGGGCCAACGGTCTTAATCCTCATTTTACAGATGAGGTAACTGAGGCCCAGAGAGGTGAAGTGATTTGCCCAAGGTCACATTAGACAAGTGGTAGTAACCGTGGAGCCGTGAATTTAGCAACTGGCTCAGAGTTGTGTTCGCACCTAAATGTGCAACTCGGTTTTTATGTTATTAAGCACTTACTATGTGCCGGGCACTGTTCTAAGCACTGGGGTAGATACAAGTTAATCACTTTAGTCACTCAATTTATTTCTTGAGTGCTTACTATGTGCAGAGTACTGCACTAAGCGCTTGGGAGAGTACAGTATAACTGACACACTCCCTGCCTACAATGCATTTACAGTCTAGAGGGGGAGACACATTAATATAAATAAACTTACAGATGTACACATCTAAATTGGATACACGGTCCATGTCCCATTTAGGATTCATGGTATTAATCCCCATTTCACAGATGAGGTAACAGGCACAGAGAAGTAAGTGACTAGCCCATGGTCACACAGGAGACAAATGGCAGCGTCTGCATTATGCCATTAATGCCAATAAGTGCCATTATTATTAGAACCCAAGTCCTTCTGACTCCCAGGCTTGTATTCTCTCCATGGGGCCACGCTACTTTATTTTAAAATACATGAATACGTTCCCCAGCTACATTTGAAGGCATTCTATTGCCTGGGAGTCAGAGGGACTTAGTTTTAATCCTGGCTCTGCCACTTGTCTGCTCTGTGACTTTGGACCAGTTAATTTGCCTGCTACTTCATCTGTAAAAAGGACAGTAAGCCCTACCTGGGACAGGGACTGTCCAACTCAATTATCTTGTATCTGCCCCAGTGCTTAGTATTTGGCTCATAGTGAGTCCTTAACAAACCTCATTGAAATAATAATAATAGTATTTATTGAGCAGCTACCGCGTGCAGAGCAATATCCTACACCTTGAGAGAGTACAATAGAAATACAATCCTTGGCCCCAAGAAATTCACCATCCAGGGAGTGGGATAAATATTGAAGCGATTCATAAAGATGCAGCCTGGGCGATTCATTCAATAGTTTAAAGTGTTCTCTTATGTGAGCAGATATTCGACCGAACGGGTGGGAAATACCATGTATCCGACCTCAACCATCATTTTAAGGGTAGAGGTGAAACATTTTACTGGTTTCCGTGTGCCAAGTCTTACCGTAATTCATGTAATACCGGAGACAATAGTAATTGAATTGAGGTAAGGGAGTTCCTCTAAAACAGACCCGTAGTTCTCGTTGTGTGTTTAATGTTGTATTGTACTCTCCTAAGCGCTTAGTACAGTGCTCTGCACACGGTAATTGTTCGATAAATACAATTGAATGAACCCCTGAGTGGCACTGGCGACAGTTGCTAAATTCCTCTTCAGGGGCACACCCTCGGTCGCGATTGAAAAACACCGTTTCCGCAAAGCTTTCTCACAGGATTAGGAAGGGCGTTCGTTACTTCCTTTCAATGCTAGTTTTGTCTGTGTTTATGCGTGGAGGGCGCGGGGGAATGTCTGTGCTTATTTTCATTTGCAAAATGCCCAGCTGCTCCAACCTTCGACTTTTTATCCCTTCCAAGCCGCAAGATGAGCGCCAAGGAAGACGAGAAAGGAAACCGGGGAGGGGTGGGCCTTCCCCCCGACCCATTTCCGTAGTGCAGCCTCACGCCAAACAGAGCCGACGCAGCTTGCCTGCTGTCAGTGTTTCGATTCGGCTCAGCTGACTTGTCGTTGCTGCTGCCGCCGCCAGATTCCGGAGGACAAGGCGAAAGATGGACGTGCAAGTTGCTCCGCTCCGCAGTTGGGACGATTTCTTCCCCGGTTCCGAGCGCTTCGCCCGGCCGGATTTCAAAGATATTTCCAAATGGAACAACCGGGTGGTCAGCAACCTTCTTTACTACCAGACCAATTATCTGGTGGTCGCTGCCATGGTGGTTTCCATTGTGGGGTAAGTAAACCCTGCTGCCCCGGCCCTACAAAATGGCTGCGTCCCGGGGACTAACCGCCCCCCCAATGACCAGATGTGAGACTTTTCCTCTGGGTTCGGCGCCTCTTGAGGCAGCCGACACCCCTGGTTCGGGGAAACCGGCTTCCCCTCCTTCATTCTGCCCCTCTGGCCGAGTCTTGCCCCCCCCCCCCCAGCCCCGCTGGAAAAAAAAGACAACTTTCAAAGGGGAAGCGCCCCTCCTTTGGGCCCCACAATGCTTTCGCTGCCCCAGACCCCCTCCCCAAGGGAGATCGTGGGCTGAGGTTCGGGCTTCACGCGCGTCTTTCGCTCCCCCTTTTCGCGTTCAAAGGATACCGTGAGGCCTCGGGGCGTGGGCCGGAAGCGTGCCTGGGCGAACGGCCGCGAGGGGGCGCAGGAGGAGTGGGGCGGAGGCCGTGCCACCCACCCCCGCCTCTTTCCCCCCCCGCCCCCCCTCTTTCCCCCGCCCCCGCCTCAGGTCGGATCGAGACCTGGAGCTGTCGATTCCCGAGGACGGTGCGGCTTCGGGATCGAGCCGAGAAGGGAATGGTTTCAAGAAGCGGGGCTACGGTCATGGGTATTCCCCTTCTTTAAGCCACCCCGACTGGGCCTGGAAGATGCTGGGGAGAGCGGCCAGGGCCCCTAAAAACGGGCAGACCCTGGCCGCCGCCGGCACACACGCCTCCCCCTCCCTCGGGACCCAGACCCAACCAGAAAGACCCTCCCCGTTTCATACCGATAGGCACTGTGGTCCATTTTGATTTCAAAATAACCTTGGGCCTCGGCCCCCAAGGAGCATTTGTCTCTTGTCACCCCGCGTGGCTCTCCGGCAAAGCGTTGTTCGGGTGTTTATCTGGCTTCAGGAGCCCTTGATCTCATCAAGGGCAGGGACAGTGCCCGCTAATGCTGTTGTAGTTTCCCAAGCGCTCAGCACATAGTAAATGTTCAATAAATCCCATTGGCTGATCGATCAGAAGTTCTCCAGTAAGCGCTTAACAAATGTCATTATTATTATTATTATTATTAGGGAGGAGCTACTTGCCTAGCTTCTGTCTTGATCTTCCATCAGCTACTTTTTCCTTTTGCCTGCTTTTTCTACTCAATATTAAATCCCCCTTTGCCAAAGGTCTGTAGGTGAAACTTACTTGAATCTAGGTATCTTTTTAATTCTTTTTTTTAATCGCATTTGTTAAGTGCTTACTATGTGCAAAGCACTGTTCCAAGCGCTGGGGGGGGGGATACAAGGTGATCAGGTTGTCCCACGTGGGGCTCACAGTCGTAATCCCCATTTTTTACAGATGAGGGAACTGAGGCTCAGAGAAGTTAAGTGACTTGCCCAAAGTCACACAGCAGACATGTGGCAGAGCTGGGATTCGAACCCATGACCTCTGACTCCCAAGCCCGGGCTCTTTCCACTGAGCCAAGCTGATTCTTGAAAGAATCTACTTATATTTACCGCTTCAGAATTTAGTAAGAGCAGTGAGCGTAAGGAAGAAAAATAACTAACTCTAACAATTGTAAATATGATTTAACTCAGACATTCTTAAATTTTTTCACCACCTGCAGACTTAATGTAAGATGCAATCTGCCAAAGTTAAATTAGTTTGTAATGAGTAGTTCTGAGCAACTGTCTTTAATTCTGAAACATGTTCATTCATTCATTCATTCAATCATATTTATTGAGCACTACTGTGGGCAGAGCACTGTACTAAGCGCTTGGGAAGTACAAGTTGGCAACATATGGAGATGGTCCGTACCCAACAATGGGCTCACAGTCTAGAAGGGGGAGACAGACAACAAAACAAAACAAAACAAGTGGACAGGTGTCAAGACGTCAGAACAAATAGAATTAAAGCTAAATGCACATCATTAACAAAATAAATAGAATAGTAAATATGTACAAGTAAAATAAATAAAGTAATAAATCTGTACAAACATATACAGGTGCTGTGGGGAGGGGAAGGAGGTAGGGCGGGGTGGGAGGAGGAGAGGAAAAAGCGTTCAGTCTGGGAAGGCCTCTTGGAGGAGGTGAGCTCTCATGTTGATTTCTTGGTAAGGGAGAAAAATCGGTTATTTGAAAGAGCAACTAAAACTGGTGATTGTTTTTTTCCGCCTAAAATTCCACTTGTAGGTAAGCTTCATGGGCATATTGGTCTTGGGACCAGACAGAAATATTGACTTTTTTCTTCCAGACAAACTGGCAATAAAGGTACCGTGGCTTAGTGGCAAGAGCCCGGCTCTGCCACTTGTCTACAGTGTGACTGGGCAAGCCACTTAACTTCTCTGTGCCTCAGTTACCTCATCTGTAAAATGGGGATTAAGACTGTGAGCCCCACGTGAGACAACCTGCTTACCTTGTATCTATCCCAGCACTTAGAACAGTGCTTGGCACATAGTGAGCACTTAACAAATACCATGATAATAATTACCAGGCTATATACTGTTGGAACTTTGATCGAACCTTTTTAACTGTGTTACTGGTAGCTATAAGAAGTGCTGGTGACTAAAATTAGGCTTGCCATTCAGTCAGTTGGTTTAGGGGGTAATGTTTTTTGGAGGAGGAGATTAGACTGTCTAAAGAGAAGTGGTTACAAGATTTGTCTTTGCTTTAAGCCTAGTTGCTTACCCCAAGTCTTAGCTGGTGTCATCTGGGGTGGTTTGGAGTTTTGGAAGTAATACTCCTCAATAAGCTGATATATAATCGCACTACTACATCTATTAAAGAACGGAGGGGTGTAGCTCCACCGATTTAGCCCAGGAAAGGACAGTATTCAAGGAAATTGTGTGTCCCCTGCCACTAACCTGCTTAATGTGGAACAGCATGTGTATGCAAACTGTGTAATTTTTTTTTCCTTTCCCATTCCTTTACTATCTCACTGGCACTTGAGCTGTGCAAAGTATTGATGAGAAGAAGGGACCCGATCTAAAAGCAAAGTGCAGATTAGGTATGGACAAAACAGAAAACAGCTGAAAGAGCAAAAAACACACCAAGTTATTCTGTTCCATGGTCAGAAACTGCACCTGGTTTCCTAGTGAGAGGCTAAAAAGATGGGAGTGTCTCAACAATGTACAGTATAAATTAGATGAGAGCACTATAGGGTCTGCTGATAACAGCACGTATTACTCAGTCACAGGGTATTGATTGGATAATCACCAACTATTTTGTGAACTCCTTCTGGGCAGAGAACGTGTCTACCGACTTTAGTGTACTCTCCCAAGTGCTTAGTACAGTGCCCCCCACACAGCAAGCACTCGATAAATTCTATCGAAAAAGGCTAGTGCTGTTGGCTACTAGAGGACTGTAAACTCGTTGTGGGCAGGGAATGTCTGTTGTTCATTCATTCATTCAATCGTATTTTTTGAGCGCTTACTGTGTGCAGAGCACTGTACTAAGCGCTTGGGAAGTACAAGTTGGCAACATATGCAGTACCCAACGGTGGGCTCACAGTCTAGAAGGGGGAGACAGAGAACAAAACCAAACGTATTAACAAAATAAAATAAATAGAGTAAACATGTACAGTAAAATAGAGTAATAAATATGTACAAACATGTACATATATACAGGTGCTGTGGGGAGGGGAAGAAGGTAAGGCGGGGGGATGGGGAGGGGGAGGAGGGGAGAGGAAGGAGGGGGCTCAGTCTGGGAAGGCCTCCTGGAGGAGGTGAGCTCTCAGTAGGGCCTTGAAGGGAGGAAGAGAACTAGCTTGGCGGATGTGGGGAGGGAGGGCATTCCAGGCCAGGGGGATGACGTGGGCCGGGGGTCGACAGCGGGACAGGTGAGAACGAGGCACGGTGAGGAGATTAGGAGCGGAGGGTGCAGGGTGGGCTGTAGGAGAGAAGGGAGGTGAGGTAGGAGGGGGCGAGGTGATGGAGAGCCTTGAAGCCGAGGGTGAGGAGTTTTTGCCTGATGCGTAGGTTGATTGGTAGCCACTGGCAATTTTTGAGGAGGGGAGTAACATGCCCAGAGCGTTTCTGGACAAAGACAATCCGGGCAGCGGCATGAAGTATGGATTGAAGTGGGGAGAGACAGGAGGATGGGAGATCTGAGAGGAGGCTGATATAGTAATCCAGATGGGATAGGATGAGAGCTTGAATGAGCAGGGTAGTGGTTTGGATGGAGAGGAAAGGGCGGATCTTGGCAATGTTGCGGAGGTGAGACTGGCAGGTTTTGGTGACGGCTTGGATGTGAGGGGTGAACGAGAGAGCGGAGTCGAGGATGACACCATGATGATGATGTTGTATTGTACTCTCCCAAGTGCATAGCACAGTGCTCTGCACACAGTCAGTGCTCAATAAATAGGATTGGCTGACTGGGTAAAAGAATGGGGATGGCTCAGTGCGGCTGATCACAACTATTTAAAAACAACTCGAATGCTTGCCCTATACATGGTGGGGTACCCCCCTTACATTGCCCTAACAAGTCCTTTGCAAGCCGATGATCCAGGTTGTTGGTCCCTGGCTGCAGAAGAAACACCGGTGCCATTCATCAGCAACCTGGATATCTGAGCAACCCTGTTAAGAAATGGTCTGCTCACTCCAAATGGGGAAGGAGACTAGAAAAGGAACTCAGAAATCTTGCATGGCTTACCAGTAGACGAACAGTTGTTGAGTCATATGCTTGCGATGCCAAAGCATATAACAGAAATAGCACTAAGAAATGCGTACAAAGTGCAGAGTAATGTGGAACATTAGGACAATATATGTTGTTGAAAAGACAGCACCTGTAGTGTGTATGTGTGTGTGTGTGTGTGTGTGTGTGTGTGTATCTATATAGATATACCTATAGATAGATAGATATCCTACTTGTTTGGCCATTCCATCACAGTGCTAAGTGAAATTAGACTACCAAATGAAACATGGCTCACAAACCTAAACTCTGGACACACCTTTCTTTGGAGAAGCCTTCCTCTTCAGAATGGTTGCAGTTAAAGGTTGATTTTGCAATCAGGTCATCACCAGTCTTGGGCCTTCCAAATCTGCCTGGAGGCATAAGTAACCTTCTGATGACACTTCACCAACCCTTGAACCCGAACCACTTTGCCACCATCATCAGGGCATCCATCCCTACAATGAAGAGCTGTGATGTGAATAAAGTATGCCTCTGTAAAGAAAGACTCATCACACATCGAGAAGCAGCGTGGCTCAGTGGAAAGAGCACAGGCTTTGGAGTCAGAGGTCATGGGTTCAAACCCCAGCTTTGCCAATTGTCAGCTGTGTGACTTTGGGTGAGTCACTTAATTTCTCTGTGCCTCAGTACCTCATCTGTAAAATGGGGATTAAGACTGTGAGCCCCCCGTGGGACAACCTGATCACCTTGTAACCTCCCCAGTGCTTAGAACAGTGCTTTGCACATAGTAAGTGCTTAATCAATGCAATTATTATTATTATAACTGATTGTAGTGGGTCATTCTAACACTTGTCAGTAGTGATGTTCAAAGTAGGGGGGAAATCGTTAGGTTACAGGAGATTAACACACTAAACAGCAGTGGACTACTTGGTGTGGTGATGACCAGATGGTGTTTGGCACATTTGCTATTTTCCCTCTGCTAATAAATGGAAAACATCTTAGATGCAGCCAGAATCTAAACAGTGGCATCTCACTGACTGCCTATGTCCTAGTGTAGCAGGGTAAAAGAAGCGTGGATAACAACAGTGATGCTTAGACCACTGAACACTCTATTCCGTCACCTGATTGCACTAGCTACAGTTATTGCAGAGAAAAGTTACCGTGGTAATACTCAGCAGCCCCTTTGGAACAAAGAAGCCCAAGCAGTCTCCACCATAAGCAATGAGTGGGCATTTTTCTGAGATGAGATGAAGTCACCAGGACTGGTTTTCCGAGTGTTGCTACACATGGATAACTGTACTCTAGAGGCCCTCACTTAAGAAGACAGGCAAAAGATTGTAAGCCACTTTGCTCAGTTGGCCAGATATTACAGACTGCCCAATGAAAGTTGAAGCAGCGTATCAGCCTGCATCAGGGAAACCCTACCCATAACCTGAGATCTTCAACGGCGGCAAAAATATAAATACCATCATGGAATTCTATTTCGTAGGCAAAACGCTACCTGACAAGAAGTAGAAGATTAATCAAGAAGACCAGCACGTCCTCTGGGCAATGATCGGAGTGTGGTGGCAGGATGGCATTGTACGTCAGAGCACATTGAAGGTCTCCAGAGACGAAGTGCTGCCCAATCTTCTGGACACAGACCTGGACCCCGCCTCAAATGCCACACCCAACTTCTTGGGTAGTTCTATGAGCATCACTTGCTGGCAAATCAAGTTGCAAGGCAGGATCACAAACAACAAAGTCCTGGAATGAAGTGAACCTCCTAGCATTGAAGCTGTGCACATTTCAGAACAGCTTCACTGGGTGGAATGTGTGAGAAGAATGGAAAACAAGTGGATACCCAGAGAGCTGCTGTAGAGTGAGCTGAAATTGGGCACCAAAGCAAGAGTGGCAGAGGAAACATTTTAAGGAAACAGTAAAATAAAGCCTCACACAATACTACTTCAGGTGAAAACTGGGAGGCGATTTTGCAGCACAGACCGGCGTTGTACATTGTAATCGAGATAGGAACAGCGTTTTTGAGCAAAGGCTTTCAGAGGATAAGAAGACAGAGGCTACAG
Source organism: Tachyglossus aculeatus (assembly GCF_015852505.1). Lineage (NCBI taxonomy): Eukaryota > Metazoa > Chordata > Mammalia > Monotremata > Tachyglossidae > Tachyglossus > Tachyglossus aculeatus. The sequence continues at coordinate 63,279,942 of NC_052101.1, read as the reverse complement.
CAAAACCAACATCAGTCACTGAAAACAACAGACACAATAGCACAACCGAGCACAGTCTTTGTGTATGCAAGTGTGGTCGGACAGTAGGTCCTGCTTTGGCCTTTCCAGGTAAACTTGCATCCATGGCTTAATTTTACCATCACCGACATTGTCTTTAACTATGATAGACAAATAGGTACCTACACATGTGTATATACACTTATAGAGTATGTGTATATATAATGCAGGAATGCTGCCAGGCTCAGTCAACAATCCAGTTAATAATAATGATTATTGTGGCATTAAGAATTTACTATGTGCTAGGCCTTGAGGTAAATACAAGGCTATGAGATCAGACACAGCCCCTGTCCCACATGGAGCTGACAATCTGTTTTATGCCTACGTTGAGATGAGGAAATTGAGGCCCAGAGAAGTTGTGATTTGATCAAGGTCAATAATGATGTGTGGCATTTGTTAAAGGCTTACTATGTGCCTCACACCATACTAAGCACTGAAACTGGACACAGGATTATCTGGGTTACATTCCCAGTAGGCTATTGGGGATCTGGCCCCCAAACCCAGGTCTCTTGACTTCCAGGCTCTTTCTACTGGGCCATTAAACTTAAATATCTGGTCAAAGTGCATATTATGAGGAGCAAATGGAAAACCATGATAATTCTTGGGCATAGCCACTAAGTGGTATTGGGAAAATTTTTCTGTGTTTGCTGCTCACCAGAATTTCCAAAGATTGTTCTTGGACCACAATACAACAAAGTCAGATATTTTCTAAATCCTAGAATTCAAAATAGTGTATTACTATAGAATAGGTTGGTCATTTCATCTGACTTTGATCTGCAGTTGTAATTTATCAAGCCACTATTTCACCGTGTCAGACTGAGTGTGTTTCCTCAGTATCCAAGTCTTGAGTGTTATTTTATTAACTGTAGGTGCATCAGATGTAGTAGTCCAAAAATCCAGTGTTAATATAAGGATGATTTAACCTTTGAACCGGCTTGCCTTTTGGCTTTTAAATGAATATTACTTCAGAGTGTCAACAATAGGAGATACCAGCTCATTTATTGCTCTCACGAACACACAAATGTAAATATATGTAGATTACATGAAAGTGAATAGTACATCCAAAAATAAAATTAGCCCACAATCCAGACATACCTAGCTCACAATCCAGACATACCTTTTTGTTTTTTTAACAAATCGAGTTTTGAAAACTTGTTTCTGAGTTAGTCCAAACAATTAACAATTTGAAGCCCTTGTAGTTCTTCAGACTCTACTGTAATTTTCACATCGGCCTGGCTCTGAGCCACTCAACTCCCACATGTTCTAATATTTCTACACAACAAAGTAGAAAAGCTGTTACTGTGTTGCTGAACAGTCATTAATGTTCCCACTGTAATATTTTGAATTGCATCATACCATATGAATTTTTCTTCTGAATTGTAGCTTATGTTATCTAAAGCTGTCTGGTGGACTTCAAGGTGGGTGGAAGCTGCAGTGCAACTTTGAAGAAGACTAGGTTTAAAAAAAATCAGTATTTTTTGTTGAAATAATGAAATAATAATGATGTACCGTAATCTCTTCTTATGCAGCTATCTGATGTACAAGAAAAAAAGGTCTGAAATGTGTTCTGTATTAATGAGTCCAGGGAGATGGTTTTAAAATTTTTCCTCACGTGCCTAGAGAGAGATTTTCAGTGCTCATAATCTCTTCAACATTTACCTTTTCAGTTGTTAAATCTTACACCTATAGTCTGCCATGATTTTTTTTTCTCTTGGTTTGAGGCTGTTTGTACTTTGTTTTGCACCTATCAGTTAATGACTGCTATTTGTCAAGAACTTACATGCTAAGCACTGGTCTAGAAGGGGTTTGGGGCAATGGGGTGGGGAAGAAGAGGTGCGTAATCTCCTTTTTACAGAGGAAACTGAGGCACAGAGAAGTTGTGATTTGCCCCAGATCACGCAGTAGGCAAGTGGCAAAGACAGGGTTAAAACCCAGGTCTCCTGATTCTCAGTCCAGTGTTCTCTCTGTCATTGTCAGTGGTATCACTGAGTACTTACTGTGTGCAGAGCATTGTACTAAGCACTTGGGAGAGTGCAATACAACTGATTTGGCAGACACGTTCCCTGCCCACAACACTCTTACAGTCTAGAAGGGGAGAGAGATATTAATATAAATAATTTATAGTATATAATTTAGGGGTTGAGATTGGGACAAATATCAAATGCCAGAAGGTTACAAATCCAAGTGCCTGGATGACGCACAAGCCCATCAGGCCAGGCTGCTCCTCCTAGTGTTCACTAAGCACTAAGGTTTAACAGATTGCTATTTCTTCTTCTCCCATCCCTAGTGCATTAGCTGATATAAAGTCAAAGTCCACTAAAAACAGCAACACTGTATTTTAGTATGCACTTCTCTAACTTAATAGTTTGCTGTCACTCTGCCCTTTAATAACTTAGGGGTGAAGATGAGGCAATAAAAAGTTTGAGTGTAAGTAGGGATAGTGTAGACTGGGTACCTTCAGGAAAGACTTTAGAACAAAATCGTTTGCATATGTGAAATGAAAAATTTTCTTGACATGTAGATGAAAGCTGTGCAGAACAAATTTTGCTATTAGTATTATGTTAACAGCATGATGGCTATTTCTTCCTGACTTGGTAAAGTGGTTGTAATTATTGTCATCTCATTCTCAGTCCATTCCCACACTTTCTTATAGTGAAATCAGATGTGGTACCAAGGTACCCGGATCTTTGTGCCTTTTAAAAAATAACTATTAATTACCCTGTTAAGGGCAAATCTTAGAATTTGGCTACTACCTCCATCTACATTTTTTTCTTTCTTTAGAAAACACAGAGAGGTTTTAAAACTAGAGATGAATTCTTGTACTCAGAACAGAATAGGAGGTCCTCATTGGGGTACCAGTAGAAACTTTTTTAAAGGGAGATTAAAATTGATTGCCACTGAATTTCTCTTGCCTGAACTCTTCTTTATGTAACCAGGCTTGTTTGTTGGATCATGGTACTACTGAAGCTAGATAGGATTTCCTAGGGCTCTTCTGCGATTTTTGACTAAGTGGATTTCAGGGATCGGTCCTGGCAAGTAAACCTTGCAGTTTTATTTCAGTTCCTAAACCATACCGAGTGTACAAATGGAACTCTTGTTAATTTTATCATCTTACCAAGCATATGTCAGTGTTCATCAATAGTGACCTAGCTCTCTAAGCTTTCAGGAAAAACTACTCTTGTTTTCAAAGGCTTGCATTTCTTCCTCTGTTTCTTACGAGAACATTATCAAGGGATGTGTGGAACTGAGGTAGTCATTGAGGGGAGAATCAGGCTTCTCTGATACTACAGAATGGGTGCTGAAGGGAATCCAACTTGCTTGACTACAATCTTCTGCAATACAGCATTAGATGACTTTAAAACTGGGTCAGTCCTGTTACCATTTTTTTCCACAATGGGACAAGTTATTCACATCGCTTTATTTTCTCTCTTTTGGAAATAAATAGAAAGAAATTATTGTCATTATGCTGTTAACATGATGCAATTGTCACACATTTGAGAGCATACTCCCTCTTCGGTGGCCAGAGGAAGCTCTGTGTAGCTCAGATCGTTGTGGTAAGAACCTGACCCCCTCCACACACAGTTGTCTGCCTGGAAGGTGGGTAATGTATTTATGGAAAGTTTGTTCTGAAATTTCCTGGGATTCCTATGACTCACTTGCCTAACAGCACAGCTGTTGTCTTTGTGGGTTAGTGCTAAGTGCTCTGTCATCTGTATCCAGAACCAGTTCTGAAATTTGTATTCTCCTTAGAGAATGAGGCACATTCAGAGTATGAATGTGGATGGCAAGATTATATGCTGCTTGTCTGGTATTTTGAGCTTCTTTGGACTAGCCTAAAATTTTGATCTTCAAATTAAAGGAATTAAATTAAATTAAAGGAGTAACTGCGGCAAGAACGCTGTCAAATGATTTCCACACCCTGAGTAACATAGCCCTTTTTTCCACCCTGGAAACTTAGTGGTTACATGTCTAAATATAGGTTGTGACTGGATCAGATATGTTGCAAACTGAAATTGGGACTAGAAGACTTTTCAGTACGCTCTTGAGGAATTTGAACATGAGTAGTAGGAACAGGTGAGAAGCAAATTTGGAACTCTGGAGGAAAGGTTGATTTATAAGTCCAGCTGTCCTGCTCTCCATCGGGGCAACTAATCTGAAATACAGTCCAGAGACTCTTTTACTAGTGCCCCCTCACCCTCTTTCATGGGGAGGAAGTTAGTTGTCTGCACATTTTTTTTTTCTCCTCCTTTTGAAAAAGCAGTCTCGCTTTGAAAGGTTGGTCCAGGAATGTCCAACATACCAGCAGTGGGCATGTAATCAGTTTAACATCTACTGTAGATATAGATCCTGGGCCTAGGAGAAGTTTTCTTGAGCAGTTATTTGATTACCTGGCAGCAAATTACACTTTTCTTTTCCTTCCCCTCCCCCCCGACAGCTTTTCTGTTCCATTTATGTTCTTTTAACTGAATTTTTTTTGCTGCCACCCTCAGGTCTTTATGTAGCTTGCAGCTTCCATATTCCAGGGACCAAGGGCCGGGCTGTGGAGGGTTTGCGGGGCGGGGAGAGGCCCGCCACAGTGGGGAAGAAGATTCACAGTAACAGCCTTCTCCCCTTCAAATCCACCCCGATTCCTCGGCTTTGTGGCCTCGGAAGATGGAAACTGAAAGCTGCGGGGACGATTTGTGAAGGTGGCAGCAGTAGCAGCTGTTTTAAAAAATAGGAGTTAAAAGAATGGGGGCAAAAAGCTATGGATTGGGGAGGGTGTACGGAGATGGGGTGGGGTTTAGGAAAGCTGCAGCCTGGGAACCAGCGAGGGCTAAGGGTGGGGACAGGAGGGAGGCAGAGTTACTTGGCAAATCCAAAGCAGAAACCCAAGCAGTGATTTCTGATGGACTCATCTAGAACCATTTCACTTTGCCTTCGTTATAAAACTGCATGTTAACTTTGTATGTTTTGGGGATGGGTCATAAGTCATGTCAGACTATCACTTTAAATTGTAGGGAGAATATCCATGAATTGGTATTTTATATCTTTTTCATTCAAATATATTTATTGAGCACTTATTTAGGACAGTGCATTGGTCCACCTATCCAGACCCTCTGAGGTGCACAGTATTCTAGTTGTCCACTCGAAGCTCCCGTTGTTTCATAGTTGCCCAGATGTGCAAATCGTGGCAAAAGATCTCACTCCCAGCTGTGCTGGAATCAGGCTTCTTTGGCCATTGGGTAAGAAAAGGAATCCAATGGGGCCATTAGCATCTTCTCTGTAGTTGACTGAAGAACACTCCTCCCTGCTCTTATAGCCATCATATTGCTGCAGTTGAAAAATTGCCCTGTACCACGGAGAAGGAAAGGATGGAAGCAGAGACTGTAAATGGCTCAAGAACAGGAATAGGGTCTTTCATGAGCACCAACGTTTGCCTTTTGATGGGAGTCAAGCACCGAGGGGAAGGAGCATTGAAGTGACCTCTGAGGGAATAGAGAGAGGAAAAGTGGAGTAGAATGGTAAGATCCTGGTCAGGAAAGAGGCAAAAAAAAAAAAAAAAAATAGAGCTGAAAACAATCTCATTACAGCTTTCTGGTGGGAAGTTGTACAAAAGTCTTCTAGGCTACTATCTCCCAAAACTACTGACTTCTTGTGTCTCATCCCCATGTGGACCCTATCTTTTCCTCTTTTCCTGTTGTTTAACACTTTTTTTTCCCCCTCTTTGACATTTCCTAATAATTTGCTTACTAGTCTTCAAAGTAAATCTTGTATTTTTTTTTTTTTCTTACCATTGAAGTCCCACCCATTGGCTGGGTTTGGTGACAGGATGTCTGTGCAGCTTGGTTTTTGAACCATTTTACTAAGATGGAACTTTAATCATGCATACACCCCGAAAATGGTTCCCAGGTGAAATGAAGTTGTTGGGGTTTTTTTCCACTCATAAATCCTAAAATAATAATTAAAATACACTTCTTAAAATTGGGTCAATTTGGAGCTTTAAATTGGATGACACCATGCAGTACCTTAAGCATTTAAAATATGGTAGTTTGAAACGGAAAGATCTGCAACTGTCTGACAGTCATTTTATGTCAGTGTCTGTTAGCCCTACCCTCTTGCTTCCTCACTCCAGCTTGTGCTCTGTTCAATCGCAGCTGGCTAGATGCATCCTTGGCTGGGAAAGAGGAATAAAACAAATGTTGCCTCACAATATTCCATGTTTACTAAGGAATAGCTGGTGGCAGCTGAAGAGAAGAAGCATGGCCTAGTGGGTAGGGCACAGGCCTGGGAGTTAGAGGGACCTAGGTTCTAATCCTGGGTTCTGCCACTTGTCTGCTGTGTGACCTTGGGCAACTCACTTAACTCCTCTGTGCCTGTCACTTCATCTGTAAAAGTGGAATTAAGACTGTAAGCCCTTTGTGGGCAGGGATTGTCTCTATTGCTGTATTGTACTTTCCAAGCACTTAGTTCAGTACAGTGAGTACCCAATAAATACAATTGAATGAATGAATGAGTAAATGTGGGACAAGGACTGTCCAACCCGATTAGCTTGTATATACCCCAGCACTTAGTACAGTGCCTGACATAGAAAGTGCTTAATACCATAAAATGCAATATGATTTTTTTCCACTTGAGCCTCTTGAGTTGTCATCTAATAAAAATTGGTAAGCATTAAATGAGCCAATATTCATTTTCATATATCAATAAATGGTATTTATTGAGTACTCACTGTGTGCAGAGCACTGTACTAAGTGCTTGGGAGAGTACAATATAAAAGTTGGAAGACACGTTCCCTGCCCAGAACGGGTTTACAGTCTAGAGGGGGGCTTACATACATCCTTGGCTGGGAAAGGGGAATGAAACAAATGGTGCCTTCACAATATTCCATGTTTACTAAGGAATAGCTGGTGGCAGCTGAAGAGAAGCAGCATGGCCTAGTGGGTAGAACACTAAAGGGGCTCAGTTGTGGTAAATCGGGATGGGGAGAGTGGCTCCATCCCTGCAAGAAGAGACATGAGGGCAGAGGATAAACACCCTTCTCCACCCTTGCCCCAAGCACTCCTGGCCTCACCAGATCCTTTCTTAAGAAATCAACTGCCCTGGAGCTGAACAAGCCAATATCCTCAATTAACATGTGCTTCTTGATGGGGAATTAGTGACTTAAGGGGAACACCACCAGACCACACATGTGTGCAGTCACACTCCACTGAGTTGGGAGAGTGGTATTTCAATGGTATTTATTGAGCACTTTCAGTGTGTAGAGCAATCGATCAGTGGTATTTAGTGAGTGCTTACTATGTGCAGAGCACTGTACCTAGCCCCTGGGAGAGTACAGTACAACAGAGTTGGTAGACATGGTCTCTGCTCACAAGGAGCTTACAGTCTAAAGGGGGAGACGGACATTAAAATAAACTATGGATATGTACGCAAGTGCTATGGGGCTGAGGGTAAGGTGAATATCAAATATTTAAAGGGCATAAATACAGGTGAAAGAGTAACAGAAGTGAGGGAGTAGTGGAAATGAGGGCTCAATTGGGAAAGGACTTGGAGGAGATGTGATTTTCAATAAGATTTTTAAGGTGGGGAGAGCAGTTGTCTGTTGGGTATGAAGGGGGAAGGAATTCCAGGACTGAAGAAGGATGTGGGCAAGGGGTTGGTGGAAAGGTAGCTGTGATTGGAGTGCAGTGAGTAAGCCGGCATTAGAGGAGTGGAGTGGGCGGTCTGGGTTGTAGTAGGAAAACAGCAAGGTTAAATAGGAGGGGGCAAGGTGATTGAGTGCTTTAAAGCCGACGATAAGGAGTTTCTATTCGGTGAGGAGGTGGATGGACAACCACTGGAAGTTCTTGAGGAGTGGGGAAATATGGACTGAAGATTTTTGTAGAAAAATGATCCAGGCAGTGGAGTGAAATTTGGATTGAAGTGGGGAGAGACAGAAGGTAGAGAGGTCAGCGAAAAGGCGATGCAGTAGTCGAGGCAGGGTATAAGTGCTTGGATCAGTGTGTAGCAATTTGGAGAGGAAAGGGCAGATTTCAGCGATGTTGTGAACATAGAACTGACAGGATTTGGTGACATTGAATATGTGGATTGAATAAGTGAGATGCGTTGAGGATCACAGCAAGGTTACAGGCTTGTGAGGTGGAGGATGTTGGTGCTGTCTATAGTGGTGGGAAAGTCGGGAAGCACAGGGTTTCAGTGGGAAGATAAGGAGTTCTGCTTTGGACATGTTAAGTTTGAGGTGTTGGCGGGACATCCAAGTAGAGATATCCTGAAGCCAGGAGGAAATGGCAAACTACAGAGGAGAGAAATTAGGACTGGAGATGTAGATTTGGGAATCATCCGCCTAGAGATGCTAGTTGAAGCTAGAAAGAGGAATGGGGGAGGCTCCTAGCTGGGGTTGGGGAGATGGCTTTGATGTCATATGCAGCGTATCATAATGTCATCACATCATAAGGTGGGGAGCCCTTGCACACATGGTCCATTATCCAGGGCCAACAGAGGGCCTTGACTGATGTTGCTTTCATGCACATTTCTTTTCCTCCCAACATCAGTTCTATCCAAAATAATAAGGAAAACGTGTTAGGGAAGTAGTGTGGCCTACTGGAGAGAGGGCACGGTCCTGAGAGGAGGACCTGGGTTCTAATCCTGGCTCCGGCACTTGTCTGCTGTGTGACTTTGGACAAGTCACTTTACTTCTCTGTGCTGTTACCTCAGGGGGATTAAGACTATGAGCCCCATGTGGGAAATGGACTGTGTCTAACCTAATTAGCTTATATCTACCCCAATGTTTAATAAAGTGCCTGGAATACAGTAAGTGTTTAACAAATACCATTAAAAAAAATGGGTAATTTTTATCAGCTCTGGTAGGTTCAAGTAGCGAGTTTTTAAAAGTGCAAACATGCCACATATGAAGTCTTCTAGGAGAAATATGATCTGTGCCAGGGTGAGGGGAAGAGGGGGAGGGGAGCAGAGGATTTAGGTGGAAAGATGAGTTCAGATTTGGACATGTTAAACATGACGTGTCCCCAGGACATCCAAGAGGAACTGTCCTGAAGGCAGGAGGAAAGGTGAGATTGCAGAGGTGGTAAGAAGTCAGGGCTGGAGAGGTAGATTTGGGAGTCATCAGTGTTGATGTTAATTGGAGAACTTATCCACTCCCAGGGCTTCAATGGAGTGGGTATAAATGGAGAATAGAAGGGGGCCCAGAACTCAGCCTTGAGTTACCCCCACAATTAAGGGGTGGGAGACTGAGGAAGAAAGAGATCATAATGGAATGGCCAGAGAGGTAGGAGGAGAGGCAGGTGAGGAAAAATGTTGGTGAAACCAAGGTTACATGTGTTTCCAGGGAAAGGGAGTCATCCAGAGTGTCAGAGGCAGCTGAGAGATCTAGGAGGATTAGGATGGAGAAAGTCCATTGGGCTTGACAAAGGAAGAGGTCATTGGTGACCTTGGAGAGAGTGGTTTCAGTGGGGTGGAAGCCTGATTGTGGGCGATTGAGGAGAGGAAGTGGAGGCAGTGGGATTAAGTAACTCATTCAAGGAGTTTGGAAAGCAATGGTAGGAGGGAGAATGGACAATACCTGGAGAGTATATTGAGGTCAAGGGAGTGTCTTTTTAGGTTAGGGGATACACGGGTATGTTTGAATATGTGGGGGTGGGGGGGAGAGCCATTTTAGGGGTGAACAGTTGAAGATGGCAGCCCAAGAGGGAAGAAGGGAGAGGGCAAGTGTTTTGATAAGAGGAGAAGAGATGAGGTCAGAAGCACAAGTGGAGGGAGCAGATTTTGAAAGGAAATGGGAGATCTTTTAAGAGACAACTGGGAAAGAGTGGATATGTGGGGCAGGAAGAGGTTGGAAGCCAGATCTCTTCTGGCTGGATCTCAGAACCAGGCAGGTAACATCCCACTGCTGACAGGAAGCTCCCAATTATTTGACATCTCTTCACTTTGCCCTCAGGAGAGCTGGGCTGTTCCCCATTGGGAGGTTGGGAATTTTCCCGCTATTGGCAGAAAAGCCATCCTCCTCGCAGAAGCCAGGCCCCATTCCCAACTCTTGGTGGGTCTGGAGGGTGTTTTTCTCTCCACCTTTCTGTCTTACATTTTTCCTCAAAAAATACCTCATAACAAAGAGGAGACTAGATTCTCCCATCTAGATCTTATCTACTATCTTGGACCATTTGAAAGAAATATAACGCTTACTGTAAATGTTTACTTCTCCTATAATTGTTTCTTGAAAAACATTGTGTTCTCATGATCACTGATTCAGCGGGGATAAATGAGCTAGGTTTGACGGCATCACAACGACTCTTCTGTTTTTTCCTATAAATGCTTATATCATTATGTCCACAACTAGTAGAATTCTATACATGCCTGCCACTCATTGTTATTTTGTTGAATTTCAATACTGTGAAATTGCAGAAGCAAAGAATTGTACAGTATGGGAAGGCAGAAATTTGAGTAGCATAGTAGCATCACACCTTGACTGGAACCATGCACAACCATTTCTGCTTATGCCAATTTGTGGGTCAAATTATATTCCAAACAGACTTGCGGGAAGAACATTCTCTAATTTTTCTGTTGTATCCAAATCATATCTTGAAAATGTGTTCTAGCATTATTGTAGTTATCTTAGAACTGTGGGAAGTCAACAAAAGCAGCACAGTGTAGGCCCGTGGACATGCAAACTTGGCCAAGTTATTTCCCTTAGCAAGTTGACCCAAGCTGCTGCTGATATTTGTGAATGGCTTTAACTGAAAACTATACCTGTGTGATGATTTAAAATGAGAGGATTTCTCAGAGTTGAGAATCACATGGACTATTTTTTTCTTTTCTGTTGGGTCACTGTTCAACAGGAGCAGTGAAATTGTGATTTTTTTATGGCTCCTCTCCAAGTTTGTATTGCTTTTAGTCCTAAATACAAAAATCAGACATCTGATTGGTTCTGCCTGCAACACTTTTTATTATTTCCAAAACCTCTCTAGATAATAAAGCCAAACTTTAGAAGCCTAGAAATGAAAGCCATCAGGCTAGAGTAGGCCTATTATGGTGCTAATCCTTCTACATCTTCTCCTTCCAGATTCCTGAGTCCTTTCAACATGATCCTGGGTGGGACGGTAGTGGTACTGGTATTCACAGGGTTTGTGTGGGCGGCCCACAATAAAGACATCTTCCGCCGACTGAAGAAACAGTATCCCACGACGTTTGTCATGGTTGTCATGTTGGCCAGTTACTTTTTGATATCTTTCTTTGGCGGTGTTATGGTCTTCATATTTGGAATCACATTTCCATTGCTGCGTAAGTTAAGCTCTAATTTTCCTTAAACTTGTAAAAAGCAGGAATGACAATTGAAGGAGAAAAAATTAGTGGCTTTGTTCATTTTATTTTTTGTTAAAATGTATCATACGTGACAGTGATTGAAACTAGTAATTCATTTAATTATATATTGAGTACCTGGAATTCAGTCAATTGCTAGGTGAGTCAGTGGTATTTATTGAGCACTTACTGTGTGTAGAGCACTGTAATAAGTGCTTGAGAAAGAACAGTACAGTGGAGTTGGTAGACATGATCCCTGATCACAAGGAGCTTACAGCATAGAGGGGAAGGTAGACATTAAAAAAAATTACAGATAGGGGAAATAGAGCATAAGGATGTGTTCGTAAGTGCTGTGGGGCTGTGGTGAGTAGCACAGTGCTTAAGGGGGTACACCTGCCAAGTGCATAGTTGACACAGAGGGGAGGGAGGATAGGGAAAATGAGGTGAAATAGATGAATAGGTGAAAATATTCTTTTAGTGCTCTGCATGGTGCCCAGAGCTCCAGAAGAATTTATTTTTCTCTTGGAAATAAAGTTACTTCCTATTCATGAACTCATCAGCTACAGTTTCAGTGAGCAGAATCATTCCTTCAGCTACTTAGTAGCTTTGAGCTTCTCCGAATAGATTGTATTTATTCTAGTTACTTAATTGTGCCTCCATTAGGAAGTTTTGATTCTGAGTTTGGCCTGACCAATCCTAACTTTCCCAAGTTGTTCTGGGAAAGAAAAAAAAATGACCAACAACCTTGGGCAGCTAAACAGCAAATAATATAGCGTGCAAGTCCACTTACTAATTGTACACTCTCTGTAAGTGCCAGATATTTTATCTACCAATGTACTAGAATGGTAACTCTGACCCAATTAGGACAAAAGGTCATATCTTCAGAAGTGGACCACAGAGCTGTTCCCACTATTTATATTAATTGTGATAGTTAAGTGCTTACTATGTGCCAAGCACTGGAGTAGATACAAGATAATCAGGTCTGACCTATTCCCTATTCCCCATGCAGTTCACAGCCTAAGTAGGCAAGAGAACAGGTATCAAATTCCCACTTAGATGAGGAAACTGTGGCACCAAGAAGTTGCAACTTGCCCATGCTCTTTTCATTAGTACACGCTGTGAATTCTGGCCATTTTTCACATTTTATTTGGTCACATAATCATACCAAATGGAGAAAACAACCAGAACAATCAATTCCATTGGTAAATGATGTGCTGGGTTGCAACCACAGTCAGCGGCCTTTTTTGGAGTCATGGGGGGAGGTTATGTGTGCACATTTTTGAAGACATAGGCATAGTCTTAGTTAAGCCTATTTGTTTCTTTGAGGGTTGGGGAAGATACACAGGTGAAATTCCAGTTTAATTTCAAGAAATACAGTTAAAGAACTAAGCCTCCGTTTGGAATCAAGCACACAGTGCAATTTCAATAAAATAAATTGTTGGCAGTACACAGCTCTCCTGTAACTCAGGAGTTGCATTTTTGTAAAAGGAAAAAAAAAGCCTCACGCTAAAAAAAGTTTTGCGACAACATTCACCAGTTCCAATGATATGCACAAGGCTTGTCCTTTCATAAGCATAATGGTGCCCAAACCAATTTGCAATGTTGGATGAACATTTCCTAATTTCTTAATATTCTAACCAAAATAGATACTGAAAACATGCCTTGAGACAGAACTGAGTGCATCTTTATTTGTGTTGGAATTTTACTTGGGCATCTTCTCCATGATCCCTTTATGAACACTGTGATTGGTCTTGAAAGATAGGAAATTCCTTTGAGATTTGAAGCTCGTTCTAATTTTGTTTTTTTTAGTGATGTTTATCCATGCTTCCTTGAGGCTTCGGAATATCAAGAACAAACTGGAGAATAAGATGGAAGGAATAGGTTTAAAGAAGACACCCATGGGCATTTTTCTAGATGCTCTTGAGCAACAGGAAGAAAGTTTCAATAAATTTGCTGACTATATCAGTAAAGTGAAGGAATAACGTACAGATAACATGGTGTTGAATTGATTTACTATTTGTTCTTTCCATTTGTGGTTCAGAAATGAAATGCAAATATTGTACTATTAAAACTAACTATGGTAAGATTCAAGTAGGGCAAATTCATATAATTGAGTAAGTAGAAGCTATAAGCAAACAGTTCTATTATGTGATAAAACATTTCAGTCTTCTGTATCTGTTTACGAAATATAGACAAATTATTAATCTTAAATATCCTTTGTTTTTCTGTGTAAAAAAAGAGGGGTTTGGCTGTACATTTTGATGCAGGCATAGTTATAAACTTGTAACTGTACTGTTGATAATCCCAATGACACTTTTCTTTTTCCTCTAAGGTATACTTAAAACAGCTGTTTTAAACTGCTTAAAATGTTGAATAGCAATAAATAAAAATTTCTTAATCTTAGTGTCACCAACGCCCCCTGCTCACAAAACAAATATATGAATAGAAGGCTTTGTATCTGTTTTCGTTCATTTCCTGTGTGTGAGCTAAATTTATAAGCTTGTTTTTAATCATTTTTCTAGTGTATAAATTAATATTTAGTTTTCTTGCTTTTTAACATTCGGTGGCAACTGGATTAATTTTCTCTGTTTACAATTTTGGTGTCTGTAGAAGACTGCTTTCTAAAACTTTTTAGAAACTTGTGTGGTGAGTACATAGCACGTCAAATGTAAAATGACTGTTAAAAGTATGTTACGTTTGTAAGATGTATCTGTGCTTATGGTTTGATTACAGAATTTGAGTTTTGGGGGGTTGATTTTTTTTCAGTTATGTAGGGTGGAAGAGAAGGAAAAAATATTTCTATAACAGTTTCCATCCTTATTCCTCTTAATTGTAATCATTGGAGTGTTTCTACCTTTCACTGCTGCTTTTGTGATTATTTTTTAAGGACAGTAGAGCCAAATTTTCATCTGAAATCTAAAAAATATATTCTGGAATTTTACAATTGAATAAAATTTCATTAGTTCGAAACACTAATTTCACAAATTTTTGGAATACTTTGTCATATAAGTGATCACAGTAGCATAATAGCTTATGCATTCTATAAACAATGCCTCTGGTAAAAACTGTTTTAGAAAATGCTTTGACTAATCAACTGATTTACTATGTAGTTCCCTACAATTAATTATTCAGACAGTTGGAACACCTCATTCCATGAAAGTGTCCTAGACTGGTCAGTATTTACTGAAGAAAGCTTTCACATGTGTATTCCAGAATAAGAAAAAAATAGCATGCTCATTTTTCTTACATTTTAGTTTTTCAGCATTCCTTCATTTCAAGAGCGATACTAAACCCATGACTTCATGGTGGTGTAGAATTTTAAAACTACAAAAATGTAAAGAATAAAATTTGTCAATGATTTGTGTAAGACTTTTCATTTAATATAAGTTGACTTTCCATATACATTTCAGAAAAGAAAGCATACACCCTCTGAAGTCTTGATGTGAATATGTAATACTAGTGATAGGCAAATTTGTGGACAGGAAAGAGAAGCTTCAGTAGTTTTTCCTTTGGCTATTATTTGTCAACATCAAAGGTAGGGTATATTCAATGAAACTAAGTATGTTTACCACTTGGTACTTGAGGAAAATTCTTGACTAAATATATGCAACTTTGAAGTCTGTCTAAAGAAGCCCAGTTGAAGTGGGAAAAGGAAATCACTATCGATAATGCTAATGTTAAAATGATTTCAGTAAGGCTTCTTTTTCATTTGTAGTTCAAAAGTACTAATATTTGCTGTAAGAGTGAGTGAGAAATCCATTAATACCTCCATACTCTAAAGGAATATAGGGTTGTTTTAAAAAGAGTAAATGCCCTTCTCCATTTTGATGGATTTAGCTTTGCAAAGCATTTTCCCTTCTGTGTTTTGAAAGCTTAAGGTTTCTAGTGCTAATGTATAAGTGCACAAACCTATCTTCTCTCTGGGAGAGCATTAATTGGAACGTTTATGAAATGTGTGGCTTGAGATAACCTGGATTTTACAATATGGTATCACCTGTTTTGGGAAGATGGGTTCAAGGATCAGTGTAGCTAGAGGGAGAGACTGGGGTCAAGAAGGCTGAGCCATGCAAGATTTATTCTGCATGGCAAATTGAACTGCCCTTTCATGAGGAATACACTTATCTTTAGTGATTCACATGTGACGAATCGAACTTCACTCTCCGGAGGAATACATTTGCACATTACTCACGTGTGGTGAAGTACCTAGATCCCAACCGCTAACGCTTCCCATCCAGATGGAATTCACTTATGTGTTACTCGCATATGACAAAGCATCTAGCTCCCAACCACAAACGCTTCCTGCTCAAGGGGAGTACATTTATGTGTTACCTGCGCATGACGAAGCACCCTACCTTCCTGCCCCGTGAGCGTTCAAGTGGGACACTCACCCATCCCACAGCTCCTCATTTGGTGCAGGCAGAGCGGGCATCCCACACTCTGGGCAGAGGTGGCACGCAGCCAGCTGCTGCAAGTCTCAATCCGCTGCCCTCAACGCCGGAGGCAGCAAGTATTTTTCACGTATCCTTCTGGGCCATTCAGGCTTCTGCTTGTCCAATCTCCGTCATTCTGTCTGCCTCCCCCCCCCCCCCCCCCCCAGCCATTTGGTTGGCACAGGGAGCAAGGGACATCTGTATTCATGGCCTAGGATGTCTATCTATTGGCTTCCGAGTTCCACTTTGCTGGCTCAAGCAGTCATGAGATAGCATTTGAACTTGAGATGGTGGGTGCCCTGGTTCATCTTGGAACAGATGGCCTTTTCTGAGAGGAGGAATTTTGTTTGTGTAGATGAGGGCAGGTCCAGCCTCAGGTAATAATAATAATAGTAATGTTGGTATTTGTTAAGCGCTTACCATGTGCCAAGCACTGTTCTAAGTGCTGGGGGGATACAAGGTTGTCCCATGTGGGGCTCACAGTCTTCATCCCCATTTGACAGATGAGGGAACTGAGGCCCAGAGAAGTGAAGTGACTTGCCCAAAGTCACACAGCTGACGAGTGGTGGAGCCAGTACACTGCTGCCTGTAGCAGGGGAGAAATTTTCCTCCCCTGCCCCTACCATATGATGATGATAATGATGATGCTGGTATTTGTTAAGCGCTTACTATGTGCCAAGCACTGTTCTAAGTGTTGGGGGAGATACAAGGTAATCAGTTTGTCCCAAGTGGGGCTCACAGTCTTCATCCCCATTGGACAGATGAGGTAACTGAGGCAGAGAGAAATTAAGTGACTTGCCCAAGGTCACACAGCTGATAAGTGGTAGAGGTGGCATTAGAACCCACATCTTCTGACTCCTAAGCCCGTGCTCTTGCCACTAAGCCACACTGATGTCATTGCAGTATGTGGTGTGTAGATAATAATAATAATAATGGTATTTGTTAAGTGCTTACTATATACCAAGCACTGTTCTAAGTGCTAGGGGAGATAAAAGGCAATCAGGTTGTCCCACGTGGGGCTCACAGTCTTCATCCCCATTTTACAGATGAGGGAACTGATGCACAGAGAAGTTAAGTGACTTGCCCAAAATCACACAGCTGATAAGTGGTGGAGCGGGGATTAGAACCCATGACCTCTGACTCTCAAGCCTGGGCTCTTTCTGTTGAGCCATGCTGCTTCTCTGGATATGAAATCAGAAATGCCTACTCCATGGGGGTGATACTCCCCCCCAATCAATCAATTGTATTTGAATGTTTACTGTGTGCAGTACCAAATACAACAGTACAATACACCAGAGGTGGTAGACACACTCCCTGCCCACAACAAGCTTACAGTCTAGAGAGGGACAATATCAAAAAATTATGAATCTATATATAGGTACTGTGAGACAGAGGGGAGCATAAAGGATGCAAATCCAAGTGCAAAGGTAATGCAGAAGGGAGTGGGAAGGGAGGAGATGAGGGCTTAGGGAAAGCTTCTTGGAAGAAATGTGCTTTGACTAGGCTTTGAAAGTGGGGAGAGTGATCACCTGTCGGAAATGAAGAGGGAAGGTGTTCCAGGCCAGAGGAAGAATGGGGGTGAGAAGATCCTTTCTGATCTCCCAACCGTCTTTCTCTCCCCACTTCAGTCTATACTTCACTCTGCTGCCCGGATTATCTTTCTACAGAAACACTCTGGGTATGTCACTCCACTCTTCAAAAATCTCCAGTGGTTGCCTATCAACCTTCTTATCAAGCAAAAACTTTTCACTATTGGCTTCAAAGCTCTCCTTCACCTTGCCCCCTCCTACCTCACCTCCCTTCTCTCCTTCTACAGCCCAGCCCGCACACTCCACTCCTCTGGTGCTAATCTCCTTATTGTGCCTTGTTCTTGCCTGTCCCGCCGTCGACCCCTGGCCCATGTCCTGCCTCTGGCCTGGAATGCCCTTCCTCCTCACATAACAATAATAATAATGGCATTTATTAAGCGCTTTCTATGTGCAAAGCTCTGTTTTAAGCGCTGGGGAGTTTATAAGGTGATCAGGTTGTCCCATGTGGGGCTCACCGTCTTAATCCCCATTTTACAGATGAGTTAACTGAGGCCCAGAGAAGTTAAGTGACTTGCCCAAAGTCACACAGCTGACAAGTGGTGGAGCTGGGATTTGAACCCATGACCTCTGACTCCAAAACCCGTGCTCTTTCCACTGAGCCACGCTGCTTCTCTACATCCACCAAGCTAGCACACACTTCCCCACTTCAAAGACCTTCTGAAAGCTCACCTCCTCCAGGAGGCCTTCCCAGACTTAGCCCACCTTTTCCTCTGCTCCTCCTCCCCGCCCCATCACCCCAACTCCCTCCCTCTGCTCTACCCCCCTCCCCGCCTAACAGCATTTATGTATATATGTACATATGCCTACTTGTTTTGTTTTGTTGTCTGTCTCCCCCTTCTAGGCTGTGAGCCTGTTGTTGGGTAGAGATTGTCTCTATTCGTTGCCGAATTGTACTTTCCAAGTGCTTAGTACAGTGTTCTGCACACAGTAGGTGCTCAATAAATACGATTGAATGAATGAATGAAGTGGGTGGTGAGATAGAAGTGATTGGGGTATAGTGAGTAGATTGGCCCCTCCAAGTTCTCATTTCTTTTAAGAGCTCTCTCCCTCATGTGCTCAAAGTGAAGTTTCCATTTTGCACGTAACATAACGTGATGTTATAATACTGGGGTATTTAAGTGCTTACTATGTGCCAGCCATCGAACTAAGCACTGGGGTAGATACGAGTTAATTCAGGTCGACATGTTTTGTCAGAGTGTTTCTCTGCTACCCTTTGATCAAGGGCCCTATGCAGTCTGGCACCGAGATCCTGATTTATGGCCTTTCTTCCCTCTGTCATCTTTGTAAAGGGAGGGTTGCCACCAACTTTGAGAGAAGCGGTGTGTGTCCACCTTCTTTGGGAAATCCCATAGAGTCACCTCCTTCATGCAGCCAACCCTAGGTGCCCATGGGCGGTTCTTGGGAAGAGAAGCCTAGCTCTTGCTGAAATGGCCATTGGTCAGGCCTAATATGAAGCCAGCATTTGACCGCTATTCTATCCACTGTATGCTACCCACTGGCTCACTTTTCATGGCCAGCAAACATTTCTAATTTCTACAACTTGGGGGACAGAAGTTGCCCCCCTGGGCTCAGAGCAGCAGGCTTAATTCTAAAAATAGGAGATTAATGTTTTGGGGATAGTGACAATTATTCTGACTCAGCCCGCCCAAGTTATCCTGATCTGTATTTCTCTTTGAGAGATTGCCTTTTCAGCATTCACCTTTCTGCCTGTTTCTCCCACCTTGCTGCCACCCCAAGTGACCTTAGGTCTATTTGCAGAGTCAAGCTAGGTTGGAATAAAGTGGCAAAGAAAGTGCAGAGCCTCTGGGCAGAGGCTATAAAGCAGGTGGGCTTCAAAGCTCATTTATGTTTTTTATGGTATTTTAAGTGCTTACTTTGTACCAGACACTCTACTAAGTGCTGGGTAGATACAAGATAATCAAGTTGGACATAGTCCATGTCCCACATGGGGCTTACAGCTTTAATTCCCATTTTACAGAAGAGGTAACTGAGACATAGGAAAGTGAAGTGAATTGCCCAAGGTCACAAAGCAGACAAGTGGCAGATCCGGAATTAGAATCCAGGTCCTCTGACTCCCATACCCATGCTTTTTCCATTAGGCCATGCTGCTTCTAATTATAGAAGGCACTCCTCGTAAAGCAATCTCACTGCACACTGCTTCCATGAGCTCACTTTCCTATCCTATTGTGATGAAAACCCCCTCCACTCCTCAAATAGCTAAACATGATAGATTCTTTTTTAGCCTGCTCTTAGTTATGCTGGGTACAAACCTGGACAATGAGATAATGGCTGACATTTGGAAATTAGGTATCGAGTTACACAAAATTAAAATGAAAGATCACCCCATCCATTTATGCTGATATGCTACCATTTATGAGTAGGTAATGGCAAAAAGATGAACTGCCAATTGTGCTAAAATTACAGGGGGTCTCTGTGGTCCCTATTCCTGGGGGGCACTAGTCATGGGGCAATTTGGGGTCCAAGACTAGCCCAAATTATATTAGGTCCTGTGCTCTGGAGTGATTTATGATAGGATTCCACTATGGTTTCCTTGTTTAGAACAGATAGATTTTTATTAAAACATTCATTCTTCCACCAAACCATCCCCCTTAAAGTACAGGTTAACTTAAGCTTGATGCACTCAAGTGTATATGTCAAAGTATGCTCTCTTGGTTCACATTTCTGTTCATTTTATGATTGAAAGCATGCCAAGTAGGAGTACAGCATTAGCAGTGTTCAGGGTCTATAAAACCCTAAATGTAGATATACTTCTTAAACTTCACGTTTCTGGAAAAAGAAACACAGTAAATTGTCAATGGGGAGGACATCAGGAGATACATTTTGGAACATAAGGGGAAAAATTGTAGAATCTGTTGGTAGTGCTGCATTATGGCCTGTTTTTGGACATCCAAAAGACCCTGCTAAAGTTGGACAGGGAGTAGTAGGGAAAAGAACACTGCATTTCCCTGGAAGCAAAGGAAGTTAGCTCCTGACCTCTTTCAATGAACAGTCCTGGGTGGAATCAAACCCTTTCCCAATCTTATAAAGGTGGAAGGAATGTTGTTCTCTCTTTTTCCCTCCTGATTCTGGGTGAGTGAAGCACCTCTTCAGAGCTGACTCCACACAGATAAGCCCTTTTCCCTTCGATGAAGTCGATGGGCAAGGTAGGCCAGGGAAGAGGTGGTTGATGATTAGTGGTTTTCTGGTATACATCTTACTTTGTGGATTTAACACCTTGTTTGAATTTACTCTTACATCCTTTCCAATTGTGTCTCCAATTAAAATATGATTGGTTCTTCAATGTACTAAGGCAGAATTCTCTTTGAGGCTCTGGCCAGATTCCATATCTCTTTTGAATACCTCACCTAGCAAAGGGCCTTTAATATTATTATTAAGACTTCTCATTCTAGGTATTTTAGTAAGATGTCCCATATCCAACAGACTTGAGGAATACTTCCAAAGAATGGCCTCCATTTGATGAAAGCCTGTTAGCATTTAATTGGCTAGTTACCCAAACTTTCACTTGAACCAAAGTCTACAACTTCTAAAACCTCCAGCAGTGAATTAAATTCTGATGCTCTTGTAGTTTGTATGAATAAATTTCTAGGTTACCATTGTTGAGACAATGCTGATAATGAGGGGGCAAGATCAGAACATTTTTAACTCCATTACTGTAATACTTTATTACAGTATAGGCCCCAGACTTTTTTTTTAATAGGGGAAAGTCAAGTCTCAAAGACTTTCAATAAAACAAATTAGTTGCAATGTTAGTGAACATATATTAAGAAGGCCCGGTTTTCATATTTATGTTTCCTGAACTGCTTTCTGTGGACCTGGGCAGACTCTTGAGGAACAAAAACATCAATATTGTACCAATGACTAAGGGATTATAAGAGCCTTTGCACAAATGGATTTGAGAATCTATGCCCAAGTCTATGTGTCAAGGGCAAAAAACTCCCTTATTAATTTGTGATTAAAAGTACAAATAAGAACATCTTCCATTTTCTTTCAAATATAAATGATGATGACATGTATTAAGTGCTTACTATGTGCAAAGCACTGTTCTAAGCACTGGGGAGGTTACAAGGTGATCGCGTTGTCCCACAGGGGGCTCAATCTTAATCCCCATTTTACAGATGAGGTAACTGAAGTACAGAGAAGTTAAATGACTTGCCCAAAGTCACACAGCTGACAATTGGTAGAGCCGGAATTTGAATCCATGACCTCTGACTCCAAAGCCCCTGCTGTTTCCACTGAGCCACGCTGCTTCTCTGAGTAAATGGTGCAGTAAATGAGACTGCACCATTACAAATGTGGATTCCATTTTTTTTAAAACTGAAGTTTATTTTGCTTATTTAGATTTAGTGACCAGTTCAAATAATGGAAATATTTCATTCTATGAAGAAGCAGCAGTTTGTGTCAAAATTGAACAATCACCAATTTTTCCTTCAAAATCAGGACATAATCAAGTAACAAAACAAATGGCATGATATTAGATACTGTATTTATCAAAATCATTTCTCCCCCAAATTAAATGTGATTTTTCTACCACACCCCACACTTTGGGCAAACACTATTTTGTATAAATCAACCAGTGGTGTTTATTGAGAACTTACTGTGTGCAGAATACTGTACTAAGCACTTGGGAAAGTATTGTATAGAAGACGGGATCCCTGCTCACAAGAAGCTGACAATCTATAGAATAAATTTCTATTAATTTGTGATTTGTGCTAATATTTTGGCTAGCTAACAATTGATGAGTAAGGTTTACATCAAGCCCTGTGAGTGACAAATACTTTTCCTGTCATGTCTGCTTACGATTGACATTTGCTCATATGTCTGCCAAGAAAGCAGGGCAGGTTATGAAGGAATGGGAAGGGTTAGGAGATTAGGGAGCTACTATTTAAGAGAAACTGTATTCAATGACTTGTAGGTCTCTTCTGACCAGCTCAAGACATTGAAAGGAACCTGAAGAGAGTTTCACCCTGACAGGGTTCAAATTGTGGTATCAAATCTGATACCACAGGGCAAATGCTTATGGAGTAGAATTGTAAATATCTGATGTAGTAAAACTCAGTGAACTAACTGCAGCACAGTAAGGCAGAAAGGTAGAAATATACTATTAAATGCTACAGAGGTATTTACTAGTGGAAAGCCAAGTGGAAAGCATTCAGTTTATTGAATAATTCATAAAACTTGCTGTTTCAGCATCTGGAAATAGAATATACTATGTTTCTACTAATTCACTAAAATAAATTTGAGATAAACTAAACACCTACTCTATTAAAATATTTTCCCCAATCCCACATTTTATCAACTTTTCTATGATTTTTTTGATATACTGAATGTTACAAATTATAATGTCAGATGGGTAGCATTGTTCCCCTAACTACCACCTGGATTCTGATGAATAGCCTGACTGAACTCCTTATCTTCTCTCCCAAACCCTGCCCTCTCCCTGACTTTCCTGTCACTGTAGATGGCACTACCATTCTTCCTGTCTCACAAGCCCGCAACCTTGGTGTCATCCTCGACTCCGCTCTCTTGTTCACCCCACACATCCAATCCGTCACCAAAACCTGCTGGTCTCACCTCCACAACATCGCTAAGATCCGCCCTTTCATCTCCATCCAAACCGCTACCTTGCTGGTTCAATCTCTCATCCTATCCCTACTGGATTACTGCATCAGCCTCCTCTCTGATCTCCCATCCTTCTGTCTCTCCCCACTTCAGTCTATACTTCACTCTGCTGCCCAGATCATCTTTGTGCAGAAACACTCTGGATATGTTACTCCCCTCCTCAAAAATCTCCAGTGGCTGCCCGTCAACCTACGAATCAAGCAAAAACTTCTCACTCTCGGCTTCAAGGCTTTCCATCACTTTGCCCCCACCTACCTCACCTCCCTTCTCTCCTTCCACAGCCCAGCCCACACCCTCTGCTCCTCTGCCGCTAACCTCCTCACTGTACCTTGTTCTTGCCTATCCCACCGTCGACCCCTGGCCCACGTCCTTCCCCTGGCCTGGAATGCCCTCCCTCCACACATCCACCAAGCTAGCTCTCTTCCTCCCTTCAAAGCCCTACTGAGAGCTCACCTCCTCCAGGAGGCCTTCCCAGACTGAGCCCCCTTTTTCCTCTCCTCCTCCCCATCCCCCCTGCCCTACCTCCTTCCCCTCCCCACAGCACTTGTATATATATATTTGTACAGATTTATTACTCTATTTTACTTGTACATATTTACTATTCTATTTATTTTGTTAATGGTGTGCATATAGCTTTAATTCTATTTGTTCGGACAATTTTGACACCTGTCTACTTGTTTTGTTTTGTTGTCTGTCTCCCACTTCTAGACTGTGAGCCCATTGTTGGGTAGGGACCGTCTCAATATGTTGCCGACTTGTACTTCTCAAGCGCTTAGTACAGTGCTCTGCACACAGTAAGCACTCAATAAATACAATTGAATGAATGAATGAATAGCCTTTGAAACACTCTTCAGCGGTACTTGAGTAGTCTTTTTTTTCAAGTTTCTTCTTTCTTCTGAATTATTCTATTGCTCTTTATTCCAGTTCTTTTGGCACTTGCACCTGTGTTCCAAGGAAAACCAAGGAAAAAATATGACCATTGGGAATATTCAATCAGTACTATTTGTTGAGTGTTTACTCTGTCCAAAGCAATATGGCTGTTGCATAGCAATAAAAAACCCCCACATCCAAGCTAATCACATCAGAAGATTCAAAATGGACTAGGAAGCTAAGAATGCAAATAATGCAAATTGTTTTCCACCTGCTTTAAAATGAGTCTTCTAGAGTACACTCAAAAGTTAAACCCTAATAAAGTAGGGAGAAACATATTATTCTGAGAGCTATTTGAGCTTTTCACTCCTTGAACTTTCAAAAATTACAGAAGAAAATTCCAGTCTTATATCCCCTTTTCACAATACTTTCTCCTAGAAACTCCAGAAGTTGTAGATCCTAAGTAATGGGTCAATCTCATTTATTTTTGAGTTAATAAACTAGAGTTAATTTAGTGATGCAGTAGTTTTTGGAAAGTTAATGTTTTATCCTAGCTTCATTGCTAAGTAGGATATTGCAAATTTCTTTCAATAAGCCACAGCTTCAGATAGGATATATTAGCAAGTCATAAAGCTTTTTGGTAGAATTTAGTAGAATTCTTGTAAGTGCTTGATGTGAGAAAGACATTTGGCAGTGGTATAATTTGTGTGTCATTTTAATTGGCGGAATTAGAAAATGACAGATTTTAGGTACAGACACTGGTTTTACCCCTAAAATATAGCCAGATGGTTTCAGTGCCATCCTGACAAGAAGCAATATGGCATCTAACTGCACTCCACTGATTTTCTTATAGAATTTCTGAGACTGAAAATGCTGTTCAAGAAAGGAAAGGATAACAATACAGCAGCAGTGGCATTGTAAAGTAGCTAGAATGTTAATATAGCCATGCCTTGTTCTGTTACATTGTATCTCTTCAAAACCAAGAAAACTTGATTATGTATAAATGTAGATACCTCAGACATTTAAACAGGTGCATTACACTGAGCTTTTTCTTGGAGAAAATATAGATATACTTCTATACAGCCAATCAATCATACTCATTGAGTGCTTACTATGTGCAGAGCACTGTACTAAGTGCTTGGGAGAGTATAATATAACAGAGTTGGTAGGCACATTCCCTGCCCAGAACGAGTTTACAGTCTAGAGGATGTTTTCAGTCAACCTGAAAAAAGGCCTAAGATTTTGACTCTGCCACAAAATTAGGATGAAGGTTAAGTGTCATTGAATCATTTCCTATTCATAGCGACTCCATGGATATACTTTCTCCAGAATGTCCTGTCCTCTGCCATAATCCGCAACCTTTCTAAAAAATCATTCTGAAATTTACAAAAGTTGGAGAGATGGTTCCTTCTGAATATTATAGTTTTATTTTTTAATACTGTACTTCAGTTGCCCCTTTACCATGGGTAGCCAATTTCAAAATTCCACTTCAAATGAGTGGAAAAAAGAATGATCACCAGTGAAGGGGTGAACCCCATTAAGTTAGTCAAAAGAATATGTAACTAGATGAAGGAAATGGATATGCATCAGGAAGCATGTCTGCCATGTAGGGTATTATATCTCTTAGCCACTTACCTGTTTCTAAAAATCAGTTATTTCTGAACACATGACCCCCCTGCCCTGCCCCCAACCTTGTAAATAGCCTACCAAATCCAGGGGGCTCCAATAGTCATCTGTAGTTCAACCAAAGCAGAGTTCATCTGCCAGTTGTATTTGTGGTAGTTGATATTAGATCAAGTAAAATTACTCTTAATTGCATGCTTAGGTAAGGGAGTATTAGATAAAAAATAGAAAATAATTTCATAAAACTTAAGTGATCTTTACAGTAACCCTAAACATATGTTATATTATTCTTTTAGTTTCATATGAATAAAATAACAAGAATAGAAATATACAGGAATAACAGTACTGTTATTGGGTAAGGCCCAATATTCTCTCAACAGTACCAACAGGGTGATGATTCCTTTCTTTGATGTGCCCTCTAGCATCTTTAACTTTCTCTCTACATCCTTAATGAAAATTAGGAAACAGCAATATTATTTTTTTCCACAGAAGTAGGTCCTGGACTTCTAGATGCTATAACTGGGATGCAAGGAGGTTGGAGTTGAGAGAAGCATCATGGCCTAGTGGATAGAGCATGGGCCTGGGAATCAGGAGTCAGAAGGAAGGTTCTAATCCCAGCTCCACCACTTGTCTGCTTTGTGACCTTGGGTAAGTCATTTAACCTTTCTCTATGCCTCAGTTACCTCATCTGTAAAATGGGGATTAAGGCTGTGAGCCCCATGTGGGTCATGGACCGCAACCAACCTGATTACCTTGTATCTACCCCAGAGCTAAGTACAGTGCCTGGCACATAGTAAGCACTTAACAAATACCATTTTTTAAAAAAAGTTGATTCCTCAAAAATATTTGTTCCAGAGACTAAAGCTAGGCTCCCCAGAATAGCTGTTTGGTGATGGAAGGGCAAGTAGCTCTTTAAAAAGACCTTCTTCCTCCACTTACTTTTTCCTAGCCTGTGAGCCTGCTCTCCTCTCCCTTCCTTTGTTGAGGTCTTTTTATGGAGTGCCTATTGTACACTTCTCTCTGAATTCCTGTGGGCCCTAACTGAAAAAACAGCCTAGGGAAGCATTATGTTAGACAGGTTTCTGTGGGTAACAGCAGTTTCTTCATGTTCTAGAAGGATGAAATAGAGACTTTTGAAGACTATCAATACGCCAGCCAGGAGAAAACATAGAATGAAGTTTAACAAATTAATACCACAGGAATTGAGAGAATCAAGATTAAAATAGAAATGAGAACCAATATTATATATGTTGACTAAAATGTTTACTTAAGTTGCTATTTACCATAAAATTCATCTTTAAAACACTGTTAAATACTAATTTTCAAATACCAATGTCTGTCATAATACTTGGAAATTTAGAAACCAACTTTTTAGTTAATGAGATTCTGTAGTCTCCAAACCCATTCTTTCAACTTATAAAGGCAGGTAAGGATACCAAATATCCTTATATACCCTTTCACTGATTCTACCCTTTGGAAAGAAAGAAAGGGAGGGGAGGAGGGAAGAAAGTAATAAACAAGGAAAGGAAGGAAATAAAGTTAAAGGTGATGGGTAAAGACTGTACGGCTGTAACTATGAAATGTAAGAATAAGTTAACCCTTAGAGGTTTTTAAAACAAAGCATTGATGTTTCCCTGGAAACTGTTTATTCAAAGTTTTATTTTTAGTAAAAATAGAAATGGTCAGTCATCTACTGATTTTAGAGTACTGGATATTTTATAAGTACAATTTCTGAGCAAAAGTACCTTCGTCCTAGTCTCCTGCCCCTCCCCACCCCAGAGAGGAGGTATTGCAATCTCCTCCAGAGCTGCAGCTGGAGTGTTTAGGAGCTGGCCAGTTGGTCTGGGATTTCCCAACACCAATTGTCCAGGTTGAGGGATGAGGCCTATGACCTGCTTTTCAGTCCTACCATCGCCATATGGGAGGAGAAAGGCAAGCTGGCCAGTATTGGGTTAGAAAGTTGCTAAGTGCTTAGTACAGTGCTCTGCACACAATAAGCACTCAAAAAATAAGATTGAATGAATGAAAGATTGAACACGGTTCTCTCCATCTCCAAAGCCCTTCTCTCTCTCTCTCTTTTTTAAAAAAACAGCGTATTTGTTAAGCGGTTACTATGCGACAGGCACTCTACTAAGTACTAGGGTAGATACAAGCTAATCAAGTTGGACACAGTCCATATCCCCATTTTATAGATGTGGGAACTGAGGCACAGAGAAGTGAAGTGACTTATCTAAGGTCACAAAGCAGACAAGTAGTGGGACCAGAATTAGAACCCAGGTCCTTCTGACTCCCAGGCCCAGGCTTAAGCCACCAGGCCACTCTTCTTCTCCGGAAGTCCTCCTTAATTAATCTCTCATCTCCCCACCCTATTTCTCCCCCATCTGCCACACCACCTCAGCATTTGGGTGTTCACACACCCCCATAGCACTCATGTACTTATCTTTATACTCCATTGTTTCTATCTGTTATTTATTTTAGTGCCAATCTCTCCCACTAGACTGTAAGCTCCTTAAGGGCAGGGATCATGTCTGTGTATGCTCCCAAGCAGTTAGAATAGTGTTCTGCACACAATAAGTGTTCAACTGCTCTTGTTTGAAAGTTAAGCTGCCCTGTTAGAAATTTAAAAAGGAATGGTGCAAAAAAAAGAAACTACCTAGAAATGTTGTTCTTAAAATAAATGGGATGCATGTTGGGGTTACATTACATTTTCATTCAATAGTATTTATTGTGCGCTTACTGTATGCAGAGCACTGTACTAAGCTCTTGGGAAGTACAATTCAGCAATAAAGAGAGATATTCCCTGCCCACACCAGGTTTACATTTATTTCATTGAAGCAGTGTGGTCTAGTGGAAAGAGCAGGGGCTTGGGAGTCAGAAGGCCTGGGTTCTAATTCCAGCTGTGCCGGTTGCCTGCTGTGTGACCTTGAGCAAGTCACTTAACTTCTTTATGCCTCAGTTTCCTCAACTGTAAAATGGGGATTAAAAACCTGTTCTCCCTCCTACTCAGACTGTGGAACTGGGAGACTGTGTCCGACCTGATTAAATAATATCTCCCCTAGTGCTTAGAACAGAGCTTGACACACAACTCTTAATAAATACCATAAATAATAATAATCAAATAGTTACAAGATGTAGATATAGGATTTTCCCCCCTTAATACTTACAGGTTTAAGATATGCAACATTGCTGTGACGAATGTCATTCAATAACTGGTCTCTAGGGGTGATTTCAACTAGAGGAGGTGGCCTGCTCCTTGGAACAGGCTTGAGGGTTTTGATCACATCTTTGAGATTGGTTTTTTCTGGTGGTTCTCTGAATTCTGGCATTCTAGACTTGCGCTGGATTCTCTTGAGCTTGACCACTTTAAAGGAACCAGGCTCAACATTGTATTTTTGTTCAGATTGAGGTGAACTTCTAGTCATTTCATGTTTTTGGCTGAAAGGTGTTGTATGGGAGATGGGAGGTTTAGGAGACTTCAGTAATTCACGCATCCTTGAGTCTGGCATTGGTCCTCCGAGCATCTCCCACATACCAGGAGGCAGCCCCAGACCATTTTCTAACATAGCGATTAATTCTTTCTGTTCTCGGAGTTGGTGCTGTTTCTGCTCCTCTTGCCTTTTCTGTCTCTGTTTGTCGAGATTTCTAGTGAGCAGATTAGTTACCACCATTCTGGGTCCTGGAAGCTCAAAATGGTAGCCCAACTTCAGCAGTGTACTGTTAGCTTTCAAAAGTCTGGATATTTCCATTTCTGCATGATGGCCTAGCATGTGTCTCTGATTGTGGAAACGGAGTTCTGTGAGTGTCTCATTATATTGGAGACACCTCATGATGGCTACAATTCCTTTACCTGTGATGAAATTGGACTCAATATTGAGGGTAGTGATACTCCTGTTTTCACGTAACATGTTGGCCAGAGCAAACGCTGTGTTTTCATCTGCTCCCACATTAGCTAAGCTAAATGTTTTTATGTGTTTGTTTTTCTTCATTGCATTGACAAAGTCCAACAGCATTTCTTTGGGGATGTTTTCAATATTGTTCAAATTGAGTTCCTTCATGTCTGGATCATTTTTTCGAACATTCCTTAAGCTTTCATCTAAATTGGTTTGATTTCCCGAAGGCCTAGCACTGATTTTCATAAAGCTAGTATCCAAGGCTAACTTTTTGGGATCTAATTTTGATATTTTTTTCTCACTTTTTTCAGGGTTCTCTGACTTTTCCTTTGAATCTGAGGCCGCTTTATTTGGTATCTGTTCACTGTTGCTGGTTTCACCCGTGTTTTGCTCCTTTACTCTCTTTTCTCCATGTTCTTCGGGTTCTTCTTCCTCCTCTTCCTCCTCCTCTTCCTCCTCTTCATCATCCTCATCATCATCGTCCTCTTCATCTTCATCATCATCATCATCATCATCATCATCATCATTTGTGTTCTGGTCACCTTTGGTGTTTGTATCTATGTTATTTACTCTTTCTTTATTGAATTTTGCTGTTTCAATCTGCTGCACATTTCTACTACCCATTCCTAATTCTTGAGCTTTTTCTGCACGGTTTTTCTAGAGGAAATAAATTATAAAAATGCTAAAGCATACAGATTAGTTCTAGAAAATTGTACCAAAATTCCAAAACAAATTGAAATAATATTTTCAAAGGAAAAACAGAATTATAATCAGTCAATCAATCAATCAATCAATTGTATTTATTGGGCGCTGACTGTGTGCAGAGCACTGTACTAAGCGCTTGGGAAGTACAAGTTGGCAACATATAGAGACAGTCCCTACCCAACAGTGGGCTCACAGTCTAGAAGGGGGAGACAGAGAACAAAACCAAATATATTAACAAAATAAAATAAATAGAATAGATATGTACAAGTAAAATAAATAAATAAATAAATAAATAAATACATAGAGTAATAAATATGTACAAACATATATACATATATACAGGTGCTGTGGGGAAGGGAAGAAGGTAAGGCAGGGGGGATGGAGAGGGGGGTGAGGGGGAGAGGAAGGAGGGGGCTCAGTCTGGGAAGGCCTCCTGGAGGAGGTGAGCTCTCAGTAGGGCCTTGAAGGGAGCAAGAGAGCTAGCTTGGCGGATGTTGGGAGGGAGGGCATTCCAGGCCAGGGGGATGACATGGGCCAGGAGTCGATGGCGGGACAGGCGAGAACGAGGCACGGTGAGGTGATTAGCGGCAGAGGAGCGGAGGGTGCGGGCTGGGCTGTAGAAGGAGAGAAGGGAGGTGAGATAGGAGGGGGCAAGGTGATGGAGAGCCTTGAAGCCCAGGGTGAGGAGTTTCTGCCTGATGCGCAGATTGATTGGTAGCCACTGGAGATTTTTGAGGAGGGGAGTAACATGCCCAGAGCGTTTCTGGACAAAGACAATCCGGGCAGCAGCATGAAGTATGGATTGAAGTGGGGAGAGACACGAGGATGGGAGATCAGAGAGAAGGCTGATGCAGTAGTCCAGACGGGATAGGATGAGAGCTTGAACAAGCAGGGTAGCAGTTTGGATGGAGAGGAAAGGGCGGATCTTGGCAATGTTGCGGAGCTGAGACCGGCAGGTTTTGGTGACGGCTTGGATGTGAGGGGTGAATGAGAGAGCGGAGTCGAGGATGACACTAAGGTTGCGGGCTTGTGAAACGGGAAGGATGGTAGTGCCGTCAACAGTGATGGGAAAGTCAGGGAGAGGGCAGGGTTTGGGAGGGAAGACAAGGAGTTCAGTCTTGGACATGTTGAGTTTTAGGTGGCGGGCAGACATCCAGATGGAGATGTCCTGAAGGCAGGAGGAGATGCGAGCCTGGAGGGAGGGGGAGAGAGCAGGGGC
This sequence comes from Tachyglossus aculeatus, assembly GCF_015852505.1. NCBI lineage: Eukaryota > Metazoa > Chordata > Mammalia > Monotremata > Tachyglossidae > Tachyglossus > Tachyglossus aculeatus. The sequence continues at coordinate 63,248,630 of NC_052101.1, read as the reverse complement.
AGAGATGTAGATTTGGGTGTCATCAGCGTAGAAATGATAGTTGAAACCGTGGGAGCGAATGAGGTCACCAAGGGAGTGAGTGTAGATTGAGAACAGAAGGGGACCAAGAACTGAACCTTGGGGAACCCCCACAGTAAGGGCATGGGAGGGGGAGGAGGAGACTGCAAAAGAGACTGAGAATGAACGACCGGAGAGATAAGAGGAGAACCAGGAGAGGACGGAGTCTGTGAAGCCAAGGTTGGATAGCGTGTTGAGGAGAAGGGGGTGGTCCACAGTGTCGAAGGCAGCTGAGAGGTCGAGGAGGATTAGGATAGAGTATGAGCCGTTGGATTTGGCAAGCAGAAGGTCATTGGTGACCTTTGAGAGGGCAGTTTCCGTGGAATGTAGGGGATGGAAGCCAGACTGGAGGGGGTCGAGGAGAGAGTTGGTGTTGAGGAATTCGAGGCAGCGTGTGTAGACAACTCGTTCAAGGAGTTTGGAAAGGAATGGTAGGAGGGAGATGGGGTGATAACTAGAAGGTGAGGTGGGGTCAAGAAAGGGTTTTTTTTAGGATGGGAGAGACATGGGCATGTTTGAAGGCAGAGGGGAAGGAACCAGTGGAGAGTGAGCGGTTGAAGATGGAAGTTAAGGAGGGGAGAAGGGACGGAGTGAGAGATTTCATGAGATGAGAGGGAATGGGGTCAGAAGCACAGGTGGCCGGAGTAGCACTTGAGGGGAGGGAGGAGAGCTCCTCTGAGGATACTGCTGGGAAGGATGGGAGAGTAGCAGAGAGTGTTGAGAGCCGGGGGGTTGGAGAAGGGGGTGTAGTGACTTTGTATGTGAAGGAACAGGTCTTTGACATATTACTGAAACCATTCCTCATAATGCCAAAATAAAGCTTATTTTAAGCATAAAACCTTATCTTATGCCTTAAATCATTTTTGAGTAATGAACTTAAGTTTTTTTGAAAGATAGAATAGTTGCATAGTTTCTATGCAAAGTGATAGTCCAGGATGCTTTAACTTTTCAATGTTATAGTCTCCTGTATAAGTGTTTGTCTACTTCTTCTATGGAAGTCAACGTAATGAAAAGTGGCCTGAGTTTGCCTTTTGTAATGTGATCTCTGTTTCCGTAACCTTTAGAGAGTTAGGCCCTGTGGGTGGCAGATGAACACAAAAAAGAAATGAGCGAAGGAAGGAAAGAAAGAAGGGGACAGACAGGGTTGATTTGCGGAGGGATATTTAAAAAGCAGTTGCTTATGATAGAGCAGATAAATGGCTTTTATGCATGACATTTATTTAAGCGTTGTATTCTTTTTAGACAATTTAGCCATATTTGGGCAACCACTGGATTTGTTCAAGACACATAAAGCTTGGAGCTTAATAGGCAATTGATACATCGGTGCACTTCCCAATTCTCACAGCAGGGGATGCTATTTGCTAAATTGTAAAAGGAGAAACTTTTAATAGTGCAAATTGTTCATTCATTCAGTCGTATTTATTGAGCGCTTACTGTATGCAGAGCACTGTACTAAGCGCTTGGGAAGTACAAGTTGGCAACATATAGAGACGGTCCCTACCCAACAGCGGGCTTACAGTTTAGAGGGGGGAGAATTGTGCTTTTCATTAGTGTAGTTCTTTTTATTTTTAGGGTGATTATTCATTTAAGGGTCAAAGAATCCATGTTTGTACAACATTTTCTCTATGACCTAGGGTAATATGATCAATCTAGAAGCTGGTTTTAAGAAAAGCTTTAATAGGAACTCAGTGAATGTGTGTATGCTACTGATGAGGAAACCAGTTTCCAAAATCTTGAATTACCACTGGCCTGATAACAATGTCACACAGTGTATCTAAGATGGCTAGCATAAATGTAAGTCGCTTTTACTGAGGGTTTTTTTTTTTCAAATTTAGTCATTATCAATGTACCATAAAGAGCAAGTATTTGCAAACTATGTCTATGGATTTTTCTGTATTTAGATTATGAATTAAACAGTTTGCATTGAAAACTTGTTCTTCCAAATACTTTTCATTTCAATTTATTAACTACTGACGTGTATTCTTCACACATAAATTAACCCGAAAGGATTTCAGCTATAATATGCTAATGTTTCCCATCTTTCAGGATAAGAAAGTATTTTTAAAAGCTTGAATTGCTTTCATGGTCTTCCTTTAGCTTTTGAGTATGTACTTTCTACTGTTAAATTTTATAGTAGCCATGTACTTACACTTGATAGACTTACATTTCATTAATTTCAAGTTTAAAGGAAAATTAAATGAGAACAATTTCACAGGTTCTATTGAAGATAGACTTTCTAAAAATCTTTTAAAGCTCAAGTACAGGTGCAGGTATTGTATTTTAGGAGGTAGTACTGAAATAAATGAAAAGCATTAGAGGCTTTAAACTTTAGACATACATAGTTACTATTTGTCCCATAAGTATCAACTTGATACATAAAAAGTATTGGAGATTTACACTTGTTACCTCAGATGGCAAAAGGGTGACAGGAACTCTTTCATCTTCCAGCATGCGTCTTGATGCCTTCTGCCAATACATGTAATCAACAAGAGATCGGTGATCAAAGTTTCCGGTTGGAGATTTCTCGGTTTGATCCTTCTGAATCATTCCCACTGGCAGGTGAGGATCTGGAGCCATGACTTCCATTTCTGATTGCAGTTCCCTAAGTTCTTCAGGGGACAAATTTGCTAAGATTTCATCTTCATCAATGTCTTCCCCAAAATCTTCCTCTTGATCAGAATTTTGGTTGTGCTCAGACATTTTCTCTACTATCAAGTGAGGACTAGGTTCCAAGGGATAAATTGATAAATGGGGAAGAAATGCTGAGATAGCCTCAGGCTATTGTGGCACGAACTTTTAAGTATTTGTGCTTTTTGTTGGTTTTTTTTAACTATGATGGTGCTTGATGAGTTGCTGTGAGAGTGTCTGAGACTAAACCTCATGCTGGGTCTATATTAAGCAGTTCTTGGCTGGGTAGGAAGAATTATTGAGCTACTACTGTGCTCTGTTTTCAGCAACCTGAGTCAGCTGTGCAAACCCTTCTGACATTTCAGTACAGCTGGTAATGTTCACCATTGAGTAACATTTGGTGGCTATTTTTTAGCTCAAGCCTATAAGAATAAAACTAAAAATACTTTCTAAAAACATGCACAACTGTAATTTAGCCAAACCTACCCCGGTAGATCAGTTCCTAACCTTCCAAATACATTGAGGGTGGATTCATGTTGAATTTAAGTGCTGAAATCTGCTTTCAGGTTTCTCTTGACCAATTCAAGTGGCTTGGCTACTTTTGAGTAAAATAACTCGTTAAAAATTTTAATCCCCAATTATTAAAATTAGCCCCTACAACATCACGATGTACATCAAGCAAAGAGTTTCCAGAATTGCCTGAAATAGTTGTGCCAGTGGTTGCATCCAGTTATATCAACTTTTTGAGTGGCAAGCTCAGAATGGGGGAATGGGACCTCCAGAAAACAAATATACATAGTACTTCATTAATTGGATGAATCAGGACAGGGTGTGATCCAGAGAATGGAATTCCAAATAATTCAGGGATTTAATTTGAAGTGCAGAAAAAACAAAATCAAACCACTTTATGCAAGGGTAATCAAAGGACAGCCTGTGCAAACAAGGCCTTCTGTTCTCAGAAGCTATCGGTGAAGATTGGTCATAGAGAAAGGTGACAGATTTCTTCAATAGCCAACTGAGCTGTGGGGAGTGGCTCTGGTTTAGCTGCTGTAGAAATCTATGCCTTTTTTTGTCTTTGGTAATCATCAAATCCTCTTGTGAATTAGGGTTGTATTATGGTCAGTCTTTAGTGAGAGCTGTCAAAATGTCCAAATGATCCTGTTGAAGGGCAAGGGAACTGCAGGGTAGTAAAGGGAAAAACTACATTTCCCACCGGGCACACCACTGTAGGGGGTGGTCCTATGCATAGTCAAAGCTCTGAATTCTTTTGTGAGTGGGGAGAAAGATCTGAAACTGCCATTTGATCTGATCAGTGAAGTGCCTCTTAGGAACTGGCTCCAAATGGGTAAGCACATGTTCCTCCTAACTAAGCTCCTAGGAAGGTAGATCTGGAAAGTGGGCTTGATCTAGTTTGAAGTTTTGTAGTGTAAATCTTAATTTGTGGCTTTATTTACTTTCTTACATTCTTTTCAATTGTATCTCCAGGGAAAAGATTACTTAGGAACAGATATGTGGCATCAGAGTTTTATAGTTCTTCAAACTACTCAGGCAAGTATCTCTTTTGGATATTGGCCACATTCAACTCTTTTATTCCTTTTGAATACCAGATTTTGCAAAGGCTTTTTATTCTAGGTATTTTAGCAAGGTGTCTCTTGTGTACATCCTCAGCACTTGGGTATGCATCTTTAAATTATATATTATAAATTATATACTTACATTAATGTCTGTCTCTCCCCCTTTAGACTGTAAGATCGTTGTGAGCAGGGAGCATGTCTGCTAATTCTGTTGCATTGTACTCACCCAAACGCTTGGTACAGTGCTCTGCACATAAATGCTCAATAAATAAGATTATCTAACACCTTACTAGCTTCTTCCAGCCAGGGAGGCTCAGAGCTGCCTATTTTTCTAGAAAGGAATACAGCACCGGGAGTATGTAGAACTCACATAAAAAAGTGTCTGGATTACCAGAACTCTGGAATTTGTAACAGGTTCCATTGTACTTTGAAGATTCATGAGTAATGTGAATGGATAAGAAAAAGCATTTCATTACCCTTTTTAAAAATTCATATGTATCCACCAGCTAAGGAAGTCCTAGTCCCCACAGACCCCAACAGCCTGGTAATTCATTCATTCATTCATTCAATCATATTTATTGAGCGCTTACTGTGTGCAGAGCACTGTACTAAGTGCTTGGGAAGTACAAGTTGGTAACATATAGAGATGGTCCCTACCCAATAGCGGGCTCACAGTCTAGTAGGGGGAGACAGACAACAAAACAACACATATTAACAAAATAAAATAAATAGAATAGTAAATATGTACAAGTAAAATAGAGTAAGAAATCTGTACAGACATATATACAGGTGCTGTGGGGAGGAGAAGAAGGTAGGGCGGGGGAGGGGGAGGAGGGGGAGAGGAAGGAGGGGGCTCAGTCTGGTAAGGCCTCCTGGAGGAGGTGAGCTCTCAGTAGGGCTTTGAAGGGAGGAAGAGAGCTAGCTTGGCAGATGTGCAGAGGGAGGGCATTCCAGGCCAGGGGGAGGACGTGGGCCGGGGGTCGACAGCGGGACAGGCAAGAACGAGGCACAGTGAGTGTTGTCCACTAGCGGACTTGACATGACTGACTCCATTTTGTGTATGCTGACAGTAACCCTCCATTTTGAGCAGGCCGAGAGAACAATTCCTTTTTTTGTATTTTACGCAAGGCTCAGCAACAGGTGTCTTTAAGGCCAGTAACAAGTATCTATGCAAGGCCATAGGGCAGATAACAACAACCTGCACAAGGCAGTGAGAACAGAGAATAATGAGAATTTATAACATCCTGTCGGTCCTAATTGGATTCCTGAAATTCCCAAATGATCTGCTCCCATGTTGCTGTAACTTGAAAAAAGAAACAGTGAGAATGGGATCGGGGCTGCTTGTCATTTCTACCTCTCCTCCTCCCCATCCCCCTGGCCCTGCCTCCTTCCCCTCCCCACAGCACCTGTGTATATGTTTGTACAGATTTACTACTCTATTTTACTTGTACATATTTACTATTCTATTTATTTTGTTAATGATTGCATCTAGCTTTATTTCTATTTATTCTGATGACTTGACACCTGTCCACATGTTTTGTTCTGTTGTCTTTCTCCCCCTTCTAGACTGTGAGCCCATTGTTGGGTAGGGACCGTCTCTATATGTTGCCAACTTGTACTTCTCAAGCGCTTAGTACAGTGCTTTGCACACAGTAAGGGCTCAATAAATACGATTGAATGAATGAATGAATGAATGAATAAAGCAAAAAAAAAGCAGAAAAAAAAGCAAGGGCTGCCTGTGACCTCTTGAGTTGGCAGAATTCTAGAGGGATCCTTGCTAAGGGCCTGGGTGTAGAGGAACCTGAGGTGCCACTAGACTGTAAGCTTGTACTCTCCCAAGTGCTTAGTACAGTGCTCTGCACACAGTAAGCTCTCAATAAATATGATTAACTGGCTGACTGACTGAGGCCTAAAGCCAAAGCTTATAGGTGGAGAGACCTCACAATGCTAGGATCTGGGGCATAAGGTCCTCTGTCTTGGCCTGGCTTTAATGTGCTTTTTAATATAGTATTTATTAAGCATTTACTATATGTCAAATTATGTTCTAAGCACTGGGTTGGTACAAGTTAATTAGGTTGGACACAGGCCTTGTCATCATCATCATCATCATCATCACCATCAATCGTATTTATTGAGTGCTTACTATGTGCAGAGCACTGTACTAAGCGCTTGGGAAGTACAAATTGGCAACATATAGAGACAGTCCCTACCCAACAGTGGGCTCACAGTCTAAAAGGGGGAGACAGAGAACAAAACCAAACAAACATACTTGTCCCGCATGGGGCTCACGGTCTAAGAACAGGTATTTGATCCCCATTTGACAGTCGAGGAAACTGAAGCACAGAGATGTTAAGCAACTTGCCCAAGGTCACACAGCAAGCAATTGGCAGAGCCGGGATTGTTGCTGCCTACCTTCTACTACCACCTCTTCTATCACTTCTGCCTCTACCACAACTGCTGCTCTCTCTACCACTATGGTTATCTCTGCCTCCACTCCCTTATCACTCCGTTGTCACTCCCCATCTTGCTACTTCCTCCTTTTCCACCGTTCCATCTCCTCTTCCTGTACTCAACTCATTCCATTTGTTCCTTTGTAGCCAGAAATGGATGACACCACTGCTCTTTATAGGTCTGAAGCTGATCTAGAGAAAGCTCCAGGGCTATATAAAACCCTAAAAAGTTATTATTATGGTATTTGTTAAGCGCTTACTATGTGCTAAGCACTGTTCTAAGTGCTGGGGGAGATATAAGTTTATCAGGTTGTCCCAAGTGGGGCTCACAGTCTTAATCCCTGTTTTACTGATGAGGTAACTGAAGCACAGAGAAGTGAAGTGACTCACCCAAGGTCACACAACAGACATGTGGGAGAGCTGGGATTAGAACCCATGACCTTCTGACTCCCAGGCTCTTTCCACCAAGCCATGCTGCTTCTCATAATGATGATAATAATAATTATAATGGTATTTATTAATAATAATAGCAATTATGGTATTTGTTAAGCACTTACTATGTGCCAAGCACTTTTCTGAACACTGGAGTAGATACAGGGGATTCAAATTGTCCCACTTGGGGCTCACACTTTTAATCCCCATTTTACAGGTGAGGTAACCGAGGCACAGAAAAGTTAAGTGACTTGCCCAAGATCACACAGCAGACAAGTGGTGGAGGCAGAATTAGAACTCACATCCTCTGACTGCCAAGCCTGTGCTCTTTCCACTAAGCCATGCTGCTTCTCTTATAGCGTATCAGCAACAGAAGCTGTGGAAGTGGTCCCAGTGGCAGAGGAAAACATGGACAGTGTTATTAGGATTGCGTAGGTAGATGTGTGTGTGTGTGTGTATGTATTTATATATAAGATATATATATAATATATATATGTATACGTATATATACTAGAGAAGCAGCATGGCTCAGTGGAAAGAGCATGAGCTTGCAAGTCAGAGGTCATGGGTTCTAATCCCAGTGCTGCCACTTGTCAGCTGTGTGACTATGGGCAAGTTACTTAACTTCTCTGTGCCTCAGTTACCTCATCTGTAAAACGGGGATTAAGACTGTGAGCCCCACGTGGGACAACCTGATCACCTTGTATCCCCCCTAGCGCTTAGAACAGTGCTTCACACATAGTTAGCGCTTAACAAATGCCATTATTATCATTATTATTTTATATAAGCGATTGTGTGTGTTTGTAAAATCATCCTTCCTACAAAAGAAGACACCAATGATAGTGAAATACATTTATAGGTGTATATCTGAAAAGGCCATTGTAGGAGCCAAAGTCCTGACACACCAAGCACACACATAAACTGTCCTTTATTCATACCGTCATGTTTGTTGTGTGTAGCACCTGATTCTGTTTTCCTTTGTGCCTCTTTGACTTCCATTTCTTCTGAAGCCTCTGCTTAAGGAGATCCACTCCTTTCTTGATTGCAGTGTGCTAAATTGGTCTATATGCCAAAGTTGTCTCCTAGCTTTCAGCTGAGTTGCCTTCTTGCCTGAAACTTTGTTTCATTGCAATGATAAAACTTTTCTCTGTCCCCTTTCTTTCAGGGACTGACTTCGTGGCAGGAGAATGACTTCATTCTAACACTTTATTTACAATCCTGTCTTTCCACCTGATGTTGAATGTGGTGGAACATTGAAAATGAAGCTGCTAGAACTGTTCTACGAGTCAGATGTGCTGTCTGTGTTGGTGGAGATGGGTTCAGGTCTACCAACCACGGAGAAGGTAGCACAACTTCTCTGAAGACCTTTGGTTTCAGTTGAACACTTCTCTCCTCCAGTCAAACATCCTGTGCAAATTTATACATTCCTAACCCATCTTCAACCACACAGTAGCTCAAGCAGCTATTCAGCTTTCTCTCTCTCTCTCTCTCTCTCTCTCTCTCTCTCTCCAAATATATATATATATATATATGTATATATATATATATATATATATATATATATATATATATATATTTCTGGCCTGACTAATCCCATCAGGGATCCAGATGTACTTCCTACACTTTGGCCCTCAGAGGTCATACCCTCCCTTTTCTCATCATAGGCACCATCCTGTCCCCAATCAATTGTATTTAGTGAGCATTTACTGTGTGCAAAGCACTGTACTAAGCACTTGGGAGAGTAAAATACAACAATATAACAGACACATTTCCTGCCCACAATGAGCTTACAGTCTAGAGGGGGATAAAGACATTAATATAAATAAATAGATTACAGATATGTACATAAGTACTGTAGGACTGGATGGGGTGGTGGTTAATAAAAGAGCAAGTCAGGGAGAAGAAGAAGGGAGTGGGAAAAGAGGAAATGAGGTCATAGTCAGGGAAGATCTCTTGGAGGAGAGGTGCCTTCAATAAGGCTTTGAAGGTGAGGAGAGTAAGTGTCTGATGGATATGAAGAGGGAGGGTATTCCAGGCCAGAGGCAGGATGTGGGCGAGAGGTTGGCAGTGAGATGGATGAGATCAAAGTACAGTCAGTAGGTTGGTATTAGAAGAGTGAATTGTGTGGGCTGGGTAGGAGAGTAGCAAGGTGAGGTAGGAGTGGGCAAGGTGATTGAGTGCTTTAAAGCTAGTGATAAGGAGTATCTGATGTGGAGGTGGATGGGCTTTGACTGGAGGTTCTTGAGGAATGAGGAAATGTGGACTGAATGTTTCTGTAGAAAAACGATCCACAGAGCAGAGTGAAGTTTGGACCGGAAAGCAAAGAGACAGACCCCTCCTTCCTTTCTCCAGCTCACCAGAATGCATTTTCCCTTCTAGGATCTGCTCCTATTGCTGAGGTGTTAGTGGCTACTTGTCTAGATCCATCAGGCAAGGCCCATCACCTTGTAGATGTAATGATTAAGGGAGAGATTCCATTGGTATTGCAACTTCAGAGATTTCCCTTGAGAAGAGACGCCTTTGCCCCCTCACCTACCCCTCCACCCCTTCACTTAGCATTACTGGTGTTCAAATTATTCTGGTTGAAAGAGTATTTTCTATCTGGGGCCAAGGACCTTCAAAAACTCAGAAATTGATTAAACGTAGCCTTGAGATTGAGAAGAGAGCCCAAGTAGGAAGGCTTCCTGCTTGCATGTACAGCCAGCACTCACATTGTTAGACCTCATCAATCGGAGACAGGGAATATCAATCAATCAATCGTATTTATTGAGTGCTTTCTGTGTGCAGAGCACTGTACTAAGCACTTGGGAAGTACAAGTTGGCAACATATAGAGACAGTCCCTACCCAACAGTGGGCTCACAGTCTAGAAGGGGGAGACAGAGAACAAAACCAAACATATTAACAAAATAAAATAAATAGAATAGATATGTACAAGTAAAATCAATCCATAAATAGAGTAATAAATATGTACAAACATATATACATATATACAGGTGCTGTGGGGAAGGGAAGGAGGTAAGATGGGGGAATGGAGAGGGGGACGAGGGGGAGAGGAAGGAGGGGGCTCAGTCTGCCAACTCTGTCCTACTGTACTTTCCGAAGCGCTCTTCACACAGTAAGTGCTCAATAAAATTGATTGATTGGGGGGAAGGCCGTTGAAAAGTTTCCTAGAGTAGAATGGCTAAATGTAAGCCGTCGACTGATTTTTTGATGACTGGGGTTAAAAAAGGGATTTCAATTTATCTGTTTTAGATTATTGGAATTGTAAGTGCCTGACTGAAATATCTAATTTTAGGCAATTTTAGCAGATACAAGATAACCAGGTTGGACACAGTCCCTGTCCCACATGGGATTCACACACTAACTAGGAGGAAGTAGGATTTAATCCCTATTTAATAGGTGAGGAAACTGAAACACAGAGAAGTTAAATGGCTTGCCCGAGGTCACACAGCATGCAAGTGGCAGAATTGGCATTAGAAACCAGTTCTTCTGACTCCCAGGCCCATGCTCTTTTCCCTAGCCCATGCTTTTTATTATTATTAATAATAATAATGGTATTTGTTAAGCGCTTACTATGTGCCAAGCATTGTTCTAAGTGCTGGGGTGGATACAAAGTAATCAGGTTGTCCCACGTGGGACTCAGTCTTAATCCCCATTTTACAGATGAGGTAACTGAGGCACAGAGAAGTTAAGCAGCCTGCCCAAAGTCACACAGCAGACAAGTGGCGGAGCTGGGATTAGAGCCCACGTCCTCTGACTCCCAAACCCGTGCTCTTTCCACTAAGCCATGCTGCTTTTTTTCTAGGAATACATCAAAACCCTGTTAAATAGCTGCAAACATGAAAATCCATGAAATGAAATTTGATATTACACCTAAGACACTAACATTCTTATAAGTCAATGTCGTATACCTTCTAATTCTCCCCATCAGTGTCACTTTTCATGGAGTCCATAAATGGTTTCCAGCTGATACTAAATAAATCAGTTCTGTTCTGGTTTTGACATTTGGGTCATTGAGACTATTTCCTCACTGGTTATAAATCTCCTGAAGATTTCTCAACTGCTGTTAAAATGCTTCATCATCTTTTTATACTTCTCTGGACAGAACTACAGCACCTCATGATGGGCACTTGCTAGATCTCACAAATTAGGCAGTAATATCTAACTAGATAGCTATACCAGTAAACTTTTCAACTCAGTTCAACTCAATAGTGTCTCACCTTGAAGAGGATGTATCTAGCTGGAGGACAGCCTAGGTAGGATTCAGCTAAAATGGCAGTTCTGGCTGGAGAAAAGTATCTGATTCTGAATGATTTTTGTCTCAGATTTGAATTATTTGGCTCCTTGCAGACTAACAAACTCAGTTTGGATTATTGCATGGCCTAGTGGATAGAGCATGGGCCTGGAAGTCAGAAGGACCTGGGTTCTAACAATAATAATGGTAATAGTAATTGTGGTATTTGTTAAGTGCTTATTGATGGCAGCGGTTTTTCCGGATGGCCACCAAGTCGCCGGGCGACTAAAGAATTAGTCAGACAGCATGTGACTGCCGAAAGTTTTAATAAAGTTTTATTGGTAAGGCCGAAGACCGAATAGGGGGTAACGCACCCGGCGGGCTCATTTCCTTAAGGGAAAAGGCCCCAAAGACTGAATGGGGGGTAATATACCCAGCGGGCTCATTTCCTTAAGGGAAAAGGCCCTGAGTGCCCGATACAATGGGCTTATATACTGCTGTTGCTGATCACAGTGATTGGTAGATTTGAAAACAGTGAGGACTGGATTGGTGCAGTTTTGGTACAGATTTTGTGCAGAGCTGGGCGGAGTCTACCTCCTTATTTGGTTTGGTTCCTGGACCCGACCACTGGGCTGCAGGGTCTAAGGCCCATACCAAATATGGCAACAGAACCACGTACATTCAAACAATATCTGCAACCTTTCCATGGTGCCTGGGGCAGGGGGCCCATCACTTACTATGTGCCAGGCTCTGTTCTAAGCACTGGGGTAGATACAAGATAATTAGGTTGGACCCAGTCCTTGTCCCTCATGGGGCCCACAGTCTAAATAGGAGGGCAAACAGGAGAACTGAGGCACAGAAAAATGCAGTGATTTGCCCAAGGTCACATAGCAGGCAAATGGCAGAGCCAGGATCAGAACACAGGTCCTTCTGACTCCCTGGCCCATGTTAATCCTGGAACTACCACATGTCTGCTGTGTGACCTTGAGCAAGTCACTTCACTTCTCTGTGCTCAGTTACCCCATCTGTAATATGGGGATTAAGACTGTGAGCTCTATGTCCCCCTTCTAGACTGTGAACCCGTTGTTGGGTAGGGACCGTCTCCATATGTTGCCAACTTGTACTTCCCAAGCGCTTAGTACAGTGCTCTGCACACAGTAAGCGCTCAATAAATATGATTGAATGAATGAATGAATGAATGTGGGACAGGGACTGTGTCCAACTTGATTAACTTGTGTCTACCCTAGCACTTAGTCTAGTGCCTGGCAAACAGTAAGCACTTAACAAATACCATTATTTAAAAAAAAAAAAGGAAATTCTCTGTGCTCCCAGAAGCAAGGTTGCAGGTCACCCACTCCTAGGGTAGGGCCATTTGAGCAATTCTCCCAGGCTCCCTACCCAAGGGGGTCTAGCCCCACCCCACCCTCCTAGGGATCAGGGCTCGGGGCAGAGAACATCCATGGGATAGTAACAGTACCTACAAGAGGGGCAGCAGTGGGAGAGTGAGAACAATCACTGACCCAAGTCACTAGGACCTTGACCGAAAGCCTTTCTATGCATGATACCCCCATGCAAAGGCACCTCTCCAGAGTTCTGTTGCTGAGAGAGGCCTCCTAGAGGGCAAGGCCTTGCTCTTAACTTGCCACCAGAAAGGATGAAATGTCAATGTATGTAAAGGGAAGCAGGTGGGCGGGGGGAGTGCCGAGAGGAGATTTAGGAGGGCATCCATTCTTTAACACCCTCACATCCCCTAGGGATTGCGCCCCAATTTACCATGTTTCTGATATTATATGCAGAAACACTCACACACAAAACCCCATTCTTAATTCAGTTATTGCCACTAAATGACAATGTGGAGTTTTACAACTTAGGGGTGTTAGCCACTGGTAATGAAGAATTCGCCACCTTAGTTAAATTACTGGTTCTCTGCGGGACACAAAATTTGGTGATTTTCTGGATCAACGATTTCCTTGGAAAAAAAAAAAAGCAAAAAACTCCTCTCTGGGCTCTCAAGATTTCACTTGAAGACCTCATCCCTCACAACACCACCCTCTTACCTGTCTCCCCTGACCTAAGGCTCCCCTCCCCCTGAGGCCCCCTCTTACAGACACACACACCCGAAACAACAGCCCCCAGCTGTAGTGAAGCAGAGAAGCAACAGCAAATAGCATCCTGCACTATGCCTGGCAATCTCTTAACATCTTTGTCCCAGAGCTCTCCATTGTGTGCATTTCCCCAATTGTTTGATCATAATGGCTTTCCTTCATATCGGACAGACTACCACCCTCCCCATCTTCATAGCCCAGCTAAAATCATATCTCCTCCAAGAGGCCTTCCCTGAGTAACCCATTTCTCTACCCTATCCACCCTCACTTTTGCATTGCCCTATGCCATTGGATCTGTACCCATTAACTGTCCCCCTGCCTCACAATAGCACAAACGTACAAAGCCTTATACTCTACTGCTTCTCCTATCTGTAACTTATTTTAATGCTTATCTCCTCCACTAGATTGTAAGGTCCTTAAGGGTGAGGATCATGTCTACCAAATCCATTGTATTGTACTCTCTCAAGTGCTTAGTGCTCTGCACACACTAAGTGCTCAGTAAATACTGATTGCCTTCTCCCTGTGCCTATGACTCCATCTCCTCACCTTCTAAAACACACCCACTTTTCTTCCCTCTTTTCTTCCCAGAAACACAATGGCTCTGTGGAAAGAGCATGGGCTTGGGAGTCAGAGGTCATGGGTTCTAATCCCAACTCCACCACTTGTCAGCTGTGTGACTTTGGGCAAGTCACTTAACTTCTCTGAGCCTCAGTTACCTCATCTGTAAAATGGGATTAAGACTGTGAGCCCCACATGGGACAACCTGATCACCTTATATCCACCCCAGCGCTTAGAACAGTGCTTCACACATAATAAGTGCTTAACAAATGCCATTATTATTATTATTATTATTATTCACCCCTTGATTGCCATCTTCAACTACTTCCTGCCCGATGGCTCCTTCATCTCTGCCTTCAAGACAACTTGTACTTCCCAAGTGCTTAGTACAGTGCTCTGCACACAGTAAGCACTCAATAAATACGATTGAATGAATACGATTGAATGAATGAATGAACATACCTACATTCTATCCTATCCCCTATTCTAAAAAGACCTTCTCTGGATCCACTGTACTATCCAGCTATCACCCCCAGCACAACCTCCACTTCTTTCTTGACCCTTTACAGTCCAATTTCTGCTCCCCCTAACTCTACTGAGACCACTCTCTTCGACATCACCAGTGATCTTTTTCATGTCAAAACTAACAGACTCTACTCTGTCCTAATCCTCTTCGACCTCACTGCTACTCTTAACATTGTGAACCACTCCCTTCTCCTATTAACTTGGTTTCTCTGATTCTGTCCTCTCCTGGTTTGCTTCTTACCTCTCTGGTCAATCCTTCTAGGTCTTTTTTTTTTTTTTTTTACTAACTCTTCCTCTGCCTCCCACCCCCTCAGTGAATCATTAAGTAGTATTTATTGCATGCCTACTGCAGACCACTGTACTAGACACTTGGGAAAATACTTTAGAACTAATGATCATGAGAGAAGCAGCGTGACCTAGCAGAAAGAACCCGGGTTGGGAGTCAGAGGACCTGGGTTCTAAACACAGCTCCTCCACTTGTCTGCTATGTGACCTTGGGCAAGTCACTTAAATTTCTGTGCCTCAGTTCCCTCATCTACAAAATGGGTATTCAATGCCTGTGCTCCCTCCTACTTAATAATAATAATAATAATCATCAATCGTATTTATTGAGCACTTACTATGTGCAGAGCACTGTACTAAGCGCTTGGGAAGTACAAATTGACAACATATAGAGACAGTCCCTACCCAACAGTGTGCTCAGAGTCTAAAATGACAGTGAGCCCCGTGTGGGACCTGATTAATACAGTGCTTGGCACATAGTAAATGTTTAACAAATACCTCAATTATTATTATTATCCCTGACCTTCAAGAATTTACAATCTAGAAAACAAAATAGACCCTAAAATAAATTACAGGTATGAGGAAGCAATGTAATATATAAGATATGTATGTAAATGCTCTGGAAGCTTGTGATTACTTAAGCAGCATGGCTCAGTGGAAAGAGCATGGGCTGTGGAGTCAGAGGTCATGGGTTCGAATCCCAGCTCCGCCAATTGTCAGCTGTGTGACTTTGGGCAAGTCACTTAACTTCTCTGTGCCTCAGTTACCTTATCTGTAAAATGGGGATTAAGACTGTGAGCCCCCCGGGGGCAACCTGATCACCTTGTAACCTCCCCAGTGCTTAGAACAGTGCTTTGCACATAGTAAGTGCTTAATAAATGCCATCATTATTGTTATTATTAATTGCCTGGGTGGCAGAAGTGCTGACATGGGAGTGGGGGGAAATTAAAAATTAATCAGGAAAGGCCTTCTGGAGGAGATGAGATTTCAGAAGAGCTTTGAGGGAGAGTGATTGTCAATAGGATATGATGGGAGAGGGAGTTTCAGTCAGAGGGTAGGGCATGAGGGTAAGCCGTGGAGAGCTGAGAATGAGGCACACCCTAACTGTGGGTGGCCAGCAAGGCTCAGTTCTGGTTCCCCAACTCTTCTCAATTTAGACTCACACCTGTGGTGAGCTCATAATAAATAATCCTGGTCTTTGCAGGCACTTACTATGATGATGATGATGGTATTTGTTAAGCGCTTACTATGTGCCAAGCACTGTTCTAAGCGCTGGATGTGTCGAGCATTGTATTTCAAGCACCTACTGGACTGTAAGCTTATGCTAATTCTGTGGTATCGTACTCTCCCAAGTGCTTAGTACAGTGCTCTGCACATAGTAAGTGCTCAATAAATCCCATTGATTGATTGATTACTATGTGTCAAGCACTGTACTAAACCTTGGGGTAAATACAATACAGTCAGATAAGACACAGCCCCTATCCCTCATGGGACTCACAGTCTAAGGGGGAGGGAAGGCAGATATAATCCCCATTTTAAGGAGGAGGACCTGAGACACAGAGAAGTTGTGATTTACCCAAGATCATCTAGCAGGTGAATGGCAGAGTTGGGATTAGAATCCAGTGCTCTTTTTGCTAGGGCACACTGCTTCTCACCTGCTCCCGTGGCTTCGACTTCCACCTTTATGCCGGTGGTCTCAAAGCTATCAATCAATCAATGGTCTTTATTGAGTGCTTTACTGTGTGAAGAGCACTGTACTAAGCTCTTGGGAAAGTATAACAGAGTTAGTAGACGTGTCCCCTGCCCGCATTAAGCTTACAGTCTAAAAGGATGAGCTACTCACTACAGAAGCAGTGTGGCTTAATGGAAAGAGCATGAGCTTGGGAGTCAGAGGACATGGGTTCTGACCCCCTCTCTGCCACTTGTCTGCTGTGTGACCTTGGGCAAATCACTTAACTTCTCTGTGCATCAGTTACCTCATCTGTAAAATGGGGATTAAAACCGTGAGCCCCTCATGGGACAACCTGATTACCCTGTATCTACCCCAGAGCTTAGAACAGTGCTTGGCACATAGTAAGTGCTTAACAAATACCATAATTATTATCATTATTAGTTCACAGCTCCCTAGCGTGACCCATCTCCTTCTGTGCACTCTCACATCTCCTACCTCTGGGGTGTCTCTACTTTGATATCACAATGGCACCTCAGGCTTTATATGTCCAAAACTGAATTCCTCATCTTCCCTTCCAAATTTCTCCTCCACCTAACTTCACATCACGGTCCACAAAGCCACCATCCTCCTAGTCTCTGAAGCCTGCAGCTTTGGCATTATCTTGGACTCCTCCCTCTCATTCAACTGCCCATATTCAAGTCTGTCACTAAATCCTATCAGTTTTTCCTCCACTACATCTCCAGGATTTGTTCCTTCTTCTTCATCCAAATGGACATCACCCTGGACCAGGCACTTGTCCTATTCTGTTAACTACTGTATCAGTCTTCCTGTTAGCCCTGTCTCCAGGCTCTCCCCTATCTAGTACATACTTCACTCTACTGCCTGGATCATTTTTCTACAGTGATGTTCTGCGCACATCTCTCCATTCTGCTACACTGTAAACTTCCACCCTAGACTTTAAACTCCTTGAGGCCAGGCATCATGTCTTCCAACTAACTGTACTGTACTTCTCCAAGTGCTTTGTTCAGTGCTCTGCACAAAGTAAGCTCTAAGTAAAAGCCATCGATTGATTCTTCAAAAACCTCCATTGGTGACCCATTCTTTGAACATCAGGCAGAAACTTCTGTCAGTTTGGTTTTAAAGCACCCAATCAGCATTATCCCTCCCACTTATCTACTGTCTTCTTCCACTACACCCCAGCTCATATTCTTCTTTCCTCTCAAGCTAACCTATCCACTTTGCTTGGCTCTTGTCTCTCTAGTCAACCTTTTGTTAGGCCCTACCCCCTGCCTGGAACTCTCTCACCTTTCAAATTTGACAGATCAGACTTCTCCCTATTTCAAAGCATTTCTGAAATCACATTTCCTCCAGGAGGCCTTCCCTGATGTATTTTCTAATTTCCCCATTTTCTATCCCCCAACTCCTACATCAGCACTTTTGTACCAAACTCTTAAAAAGTCACAACCCCTCCAAGTACTTATGTACATAATTTATATACTATATTACTTTCTCTTATCTCTGCCTTATCTAGGCTTATCTATACTTCAGTGTCTGTCTCCCTCACTCATTTGTAAATTCCTTGAGTGCAGGGATCAAGTACACTAATTCTATTGTATTGTCCCAAGCGCTTAGTACAGTGCTTCATTCATTCAATCACATTTATTAAGCACTGTACTAAACACTTGGGAGAGTACAATACAACAATGAACAGACACATTTCCTGCCCACAGTGAGCTCACAGTCTAGAGGGAGAGACAGGCATTAATATAAGTAAATTACAGATAGATGAGATGGAAACCCAGTGAGAAGGTTAACATTAGTGTGCAGGCTGGATTGTAGTAGGAGAGTGGTGAGCACTGTTTAATACAAATTTATTATATAATATTTGTGGGCAAGCATTTGCATATTTTCTGACACCTAATTTAGAATAGAAGATAATTTTGCATTTGCCATAGAGTTGTGCAAAAACTAAAGACAGAAGAAATCTAATAACTGAAGACAGGCTCAAACATTTTTGAAAGTATTTCCTAGAACTTGTATCATGCATAAGGAATTTCATCATTGAAACTAAACTATCCCAGTTGACATTTTTCATAACTTGAAAGTCTGGAATTATAATTAATTATAAGGGCTCTTTAATCTGGACTCATGAAAAGGGTGATAATGCATATTTATGTGGCACTTATTTTGAAGAATCTTTATACATTTTAAAAATGCATGCTGGTAGATAAGCAACATGTTGATAGCTATTTCTCCCCTTCTTAAAATGCAGGTTTCCGACTGGTGGAAAAAAAAAAGCAGCTGTTTTGTGGTCATCATTACTGTTCTAAAATACCTAAGGACACAAGGTAAGAGCACTATTATCTATTGAAATGTAAGGAGATGATTTGGTAGCAGAATATACTTCCTCAGTAAGCAATTTGGTTGCAGGCCAAAAGACTGAAGACTGAATCAATTGATCAATCATATTTATTGATAGTTTACTGTGTGCAGAGCACTGTACTAAGTGCTTGGGAGAGCAGCAGACATGTTCCCTGCCCACAAGAGGAGGATGAGACAGACATTAATGTGAATAAAGGGAACATGTCTATCAACTCTGTTGTATTGTGCTCTCCCAAGCTCTTTGTACAGAGTTCTGCACACAGTAAGTGCTCAATAAATACCACTGATTACCTACCGTGCTCAGAGTACTGTATTAAGCTCTTGATAGAAAGTACATTAAAGTTGCCGTGATCCCTGCCCTGAAGGATTTTACAATATAGCAGGGGAAACAGAGTCAAAATTATTTGTGGATAAAAGAGAAAATAAAATGGAGATGTACATGAGTAGGTGCATCACCTCCAGCTGAGCAAAACATCTGGTAATTGCAACGTCACCTCCCTGAGTGCCTCAGCCCACATCTACCACAGCTGAGGAACTCTCTGCCTGCCCCTGCCTGGCCTGCTCCATATGCATCGGGCCGGATGGAAAAGCCGCTGCTTTGCCTCCTTGGCCCCTCTCTTCCATCACAGCTGAGTGAAGTGTGTGCCCTGCCTGGCCTTGGCCCTCCTAAAGTGGCTGAGGAACTCTCTGCCTGCCCCCAGCCTGCTCTGTGTGTGCTGGGCTCAGTATAAATGCCTCTTCTGTTCCTCCTCGGCCCCTCTCTTCCAACTCAGCTGAGCGTACCATGTGCCCTGTGTGCCCTAGGCCCTCCCAACATGGCTGAGGAACTCTCTGTGTGCTCCGGGCCAGGTGGAGAGCTTCTCTGCCTCTTTGGACCCTCTTCACCTTCGGAGTCAAATGAGACATCGGGCATTTGTGGCCTCCTGCCCCCCGACAGGCCCTCGGCCCCATTCACCTCGACTGAGAGAACTGCCTCCCCTCCCCGCCAGCTGGGACTGGCACCAACAGAGAAACTCCATCCCAACCTGCTTTCCACCACCCCAGTGGGAAGGAGAACAACCCCTGCATCATGTAGCCTCTTATACCCCGGAAAAGCGAGTGGCTGCAATAGCCTTTTCTGTCGACTCTGAAGAAATTCTGCTCCTCCAGCCACAGCTCCCTTACTCCTCCAGTGGTTGTCCATTCACTTCCACCTCAAACAAAAACTCCTCACCATTGGCTTTAAAGCACTCAGTCACCTTGCCCCTTCTACCTCACCTCGCTACTCTCCTACTACAACCCAGCCCGCATACTTCGCTCATCTAATGCTAACCTTCTCAATGTACCTCCATCTCATCTACCTCGCCTCCAACATCTCACCTGTGCCCTGCCTCTGGCCTGTAACACCTTCCCTCCTCATATCTGACAGATAATTACTCTCCTCCACTTCAAAGCCTTACTGAAGGCACATCTCTTCCAAGAGGCCTTCCCTGACTAAGCCCTTTTTTCCTTTCCTTCAACTCCCTTCTGTGTCACCCTGACTTGCTCCCTTTATTCATCCCCCCTCCCAGCCCCACAGCCCTTATGTCCATATCCATAAACCATTTATTTATATTAATGCCTGTCTCACCCTCTAGACTGTAAGCTCGCTGTGGGCAGGAAATGTGTCTGTTATAGTGCTATATTCTCTCCCAAGCGCTTAGTGCAGTGCTCTGCACATAGTAAGTGCTCAATCAATGCAATTGACTGACTGACTTGAGTTTTGGTTTTATTTTGGGTATTGTGTATTTCTTCTTGTCCCTTTTGCTGTCTTAATGTTTTGTTGTTTCATTTTTCCCAATGTGTCTGTCTCCAGGTGTCTCCCTAACTTTATTCACAGATTGTGAGCCCTCGAGTCTAATTCCCACTTTCCCAACATTGAGTACAGTGCTCTACACATGATAAGCACTTGAATACTTAATACTACTACTTAAATAGGTATGTAAATCAATATGTATGGAAATGGTACTGGTAGTTGTAAACAAGTATGTAGTTAATGCTGAGTTGGTAGTTGGGGGAATGAAATGATGATTATGACACTTGTTAAGTGCTTTCTATGTGCCAAGCACTGTACTAAGCTCTGTAGAAGGTAGGTGATAATCAGACAGGACACTAGACTGTGAGCTCCTTTAGACTGTGAGATTGTTGTGGACAGGAATGGGTTGTTGTATTATAGTCTCCCAAGCGATTAGTACAGTGCTTTGCACACGGTAAGCGCTTAATAAATGTGATTGAATGAATGAATGAATGACACATTCCCTATCCCACATGGGGCTCACGGTCTGAGTAGGAAGGATATGATTGGGGAAAAGAAAAATTAGTTAGGAAAGGTCTAGAGGAAATGTGAGTGGAAAGGGAAAGGGTGGATTTTAGCGATGACTACATCACTAAAAGGTTGAGCCAACAGGATTTGGTAACAAATTGAATATGTGGGTTAAATGAGAGAGATAAGTCGAAGATAACATCAAGGTTACGGGCTTGTGAGACAGGGAAGATGGTGGTGCTGTCTACAAGTGAAGAGAAGCAGCATGGTTTAGTGGAAAGAGCCTGGGCTTGAGAGTCATAGGATGTGGGTTCTAATCCCAGCTCCACCACTTGTCTGCTGTGTGACCTTGGGCAGCCCACTTAACTTTCCTGTGCCTCAGTTACCTCATCTATAAAATGGGGATTATGACTGTAAGTCCCATGTGGGACAACCTGATTACCTTGTATCTACCCCAGTGCTTAGAGCAGTTCTTGGCACATAGTAAGTGCTTAACAAATACCATTATTATTATTATGATTACTACAGTGATGAGAAACTCTGGAGGAGAACAGGAAAGATGGGAAGGTTGGAAGATGAGGAGTTCTGTTTTGGATGTATTAAAGTTTGAGGTGCCAGCAGGTCATCCAAGTAGAGATGTCCTCCCAAAGGCAGGAGGAAATATGAGACTGAAGAAAAGGAGAGAGATCAGGGGAGGAGTTGTAGATTTGGGAATCAGCTGCATAGAGATGGTAGTTGAAACCATGGGAGTGAATGAGTTTGCCAAGGGAGTGGGTGTAGATGGAGCTAACTATTGAAGGTTTCTGAAGAGTAAGGAGATGGGTGTAGAATGCCATTTTAGAAAAATGATCTGGGCAGCATAAAGAGGCAGCATGGCCTAGTGGATAAAGCACAGCCTGGGAGTCAGAGGATCTGGGTTCTAATCTTAGCTCTGCCACTTGTCTGCTGTTTGACCTAGGGCAAGTCAATTTAACTTCACTGTGCCTCAGGTATCTCATTTGTAAAATGGGGATTAAGACTGTGAGCCCTATGTAGGACATGGACTGTGTCCAACCTGACTGTCTTGCATCTACCCCAGTGCTTAGTACAGTGCCCTGCACATAGGTGCTTAACAAATACCATTTAAAAAAAAAGTATAACTGGAGAGGGAAGAGATTGGAGTCAGGGAGACCAGCGAGGAAGGTGATTTGTTCTATAGTATTTGTTATTCTACTGTGTGCAAAGCACTTTATTAAATTATGGGGAAAAAATGAACAAA
This sequence comes from Tachyglossus aculeatus, assembly GCF_015852505.1. NCBI lineage: Eukaryota > Metazoa > Chordata > Mammalia > Monotremata > Tachyglossidae > Tachyglossus > Tachyglossus aculeatus. Next base: position 63,226,191 of record NC_052101.1, on the reverse strand, counting down.
ACTACATTGACAAGGTCCCTGGTCTTTGAAGGGTTTCACAACCTAAAAATGATTGACAACAGACACATAAGAAGAAATGAAACAATAAAAACTCAGAAACAATATAAAGAACATAGACATGATAAATGCAATCAGAGCACTGTGGCTAGAGGAGCAGAACTTCAGGTATGGCTATTCAGTGTTCACCAGCCCTAACAGTCACAATACTCATAGTTATAACCACAGGCTTCCTGATATTTTAAATGTTAGAAAAACATGCTGCCATTGCATCCTCCCCCCGCTGTGTGACATTGGGCAAATCACTTCTCTGGGCCTTAGTTCCCTCATCTGTAAAATGGGTATTAAGACTGTGAACCCCTTGTGGGACAAGGACTGTTTCCAACCTAATTAGCTTGTATATACCCTAGTACTTAGTACAGTGTGTGGCACATAGTAAGTGCTTAACAAATACCATAAAAACAAATGGAGCTTAAAGTGGTGGTGGGAAATCCCTGTGGAGATGACCAGGAGGCAAAAGGAAATGCAAGATTGCAGAATAGGTGAGCAGTTAGAGCTAGTGAGGTAAATTTGGAATTAATCAATAGTATTTACTAAGCACTTACTATGTGCAGAGCACTTTACTAAGTGCTTGAGAGAGTACAGTACAACAGAAATAGCAGACATGTTCCCTGTCCATAACAAGTTTACAATCTAGAGACGAGCTTACAGTCTAGAGGTCATTGGAAGTCATTCACAAAGAGGTGATAGTTGAAGTCTTGGTAGAACTCACCTGGTTCCTCAAGGGAATGATTGTTAATCAAAGATGCTTACTGAGCACTTACAGTATGCAGTGCACTATACTAAGCAGTCAGTTGCATTTATTGAGCACTTACAGACTTGGAAAAGTATAGTGTTGACAAGCAGCATGGCCTAGTGGATTGAGCCTGGGAGTCAGATGGATCTGGGTTCTAATTCCGGCTCCACCATTTGTCTGCTGTGTGACCCTATAAAATGGGGATTAAGACTATTAAGCCCTATGTGGGATATGGACTGTGTCAAACCCAATTATTTTATATGTACTTCAGCACTTAGTACAGTGCCTGGCACATAGTAAGCACTTAACAAATACCACAATTATTATTATTATTATTAGTGTTGGTAGACAAGATCCCTGCCCTCAAAGAGCTGACAATCCAATGTGGGAGACAAACATTAAAATATATTGCAGGATTCCAATGCCTGGAACAATGAGGAAACTCATCCTCTTTCCAAGGATCTTGTCAGTCGATATCTTGCGAGTTTTATTAAGGAGGAGCAATCTATCTGGAAATTAGTAAAGGTGGATCCAGTCAGAGAACCAAAGAGTGTGAAGTGTGGCCTAAGTGGAAAGAGTGCAGACCTCGGAGTCAGAAAACCTGGGTTCTAATCCTGGCTCTGCCACTTGCCTGCTGTGAGACCTTGGACAAAGTCACTTAACTTCTCTGTGCCTCAGTTACCTCATACGTAAAATGGGGATTCAATCCCTGTTCTCCCTCCTATTAAGATTCTGAGCCCTATGTGGTTCAGGAACTGTGACATGATTAACTTGTATCTACTCCACCACTGAGAACAGTGCTTCATAATAATAATGGTATTTGTGGAGGGTTTATTGTGTGACAAACACTATTCTAAACTCTGGGATAGATACATGCTAATCAGCTTGGACACAGTCACTTTCCCACATGGGGCTCACAGTTTTAATCCCCATTTGACAGAGGAGGTAAGTGAGGCACAGAGAAGTGAAGTGACTTGCCTAAGGACACACAGCAGACATGTGGCAGAGCTGGAATTATAATCCAGGTCTTCTGACTTCCAGGCCCATGATCTATCTACTAGGACATTCTATTAACAAATACCAGAGTTATTATTTTGTTTAAGACTGTTTTTGAAGAGTTATGTTCAATGAACTGTAAATCCCCATTATGAGTAAAGGACACCTGGATTTCTATCCAGACAGTCCACAAGCATACTGTGGTAGAATACCTGAGCATAAAACAGCATTTTAATTTTCTTGAGCAAAGAGTTTGAATACTTTTAGAAGTATTCAACGTGGTCTAATAGAATTAGTATGGGAATCAGAGGACCCTGGGTTCTAAACCAGATACTGCCACTTGCCTACCAAGTGACCTTGGTAAATCGCTTAAATTCTCTGTGCCTCAGTTTCCTCATCTGTAAAATGGTAATTGAATGCCTGGTGTCCCTCTTAGATTATGAGCCCCTTGTGGGCCAGGAACTCTGCCTGACCTAGTTTTATATATATATAAAATATATATTTTTTATTTTTTTTATAAATATAAAAATATAAAATATATAAATATATATAAATATATATAAATATAATATAAATATAAAAATATAAAAAATATTTATATAAAAATATAAATTATAATATAAATATATATATTATTATTATTTTTTTAAAGATAGTTATAGAGAGCCTACTATTTGCCAGACATTGTTTAAAGTGTGCTGGGGTAGATACAAGCTGATCAGATTGGACATACTCCCCACCTACATGGGGCTCACAGTCTTAATCCCCATTGTACAGATAACGTCTCTTTGCCTCAGTTACCTTAAATGACTTGCCCAAGGTTACACAGCAAACAATTGGCAGAGCTAGGATTGGAACCCAGGTCCTTCTGATTTCCAGGTCCGTGGTCTATCCACTAGGCCAGGCTGTTTCTCATCTTGTATCTACTCCAGTCCTTAGTACAGTGCTTGGCACATGCCCTCCCTCCATACATCCACCAAACTAGCTCTCTTCCTCCCTTCAGGGCCCTGCTGGGAGCTCACCTCCACCAGGAGGCCTTCCCAGACTGAGCCCCCCCTTTTTCCTCTCCTCCTCCCCTCCCCATCGTCCCTCTCCCTCTCTCTGCCCTACCCCCTTCCCCTCCCCAAAGCACTTGTATATATTTGTACATATTTACTATATTTTATTAATGATGTATATATAGCTACAATTCTATTTATTCTGATGGTATTGACACCTATCTACTTGTTTTGTTTTGTTGTCTGTCTCCCCCTTCTAGACTGTGAGCCCGTTGTTGGGTAGGGACCGTCTCTATATGTTGCCAACTTGTACTTCGCAAGTGCTTAGTACAGTGTTCTCTGCACACAGAAAGTGCTCAATAAATACGATTGAATGAATGAATGAATTGCAGTTTGGAGAAGGAACAGAGTGTAAGGATACATGCATAAGTGCTGTATGGGTTGGGCAGGAGTGAGTATCAAAGTATTTAGCAGTGGGTTTTTGATACATTGGCTTTACTTAATCTGATTGAATTATGATTGTGCCTGGGGCTCTGTGTCTGTTTGTTCTCCACCTAGTTGAGGGGGTTGATTTGTTGTTCCCGGGCTGTCACATCCCTCTGGGGGGACAGAGAAGAGGTGGGGGTTTTCCTGGAATATCATGTTGGTACTGCCATCCCTCCAGAGGACAGAGACCAGGTTAAGGGTGGATCCGGGGGTGGGGGCGTGGGGACGGGGGTTGTTGGTAGAAGGGGGCAAAGAGGATGCTTGGGAAGGAGTAGAAGCTGGACTCACCGAATGTACCACCTTCCTCTTTCCTGGCTCCTCCCCCTCGTTGCTAAGCCCATGACTAACATAGTTTAAACCACTTAGACAATGGATGATGTCCCCTTTTAGACTGTGAGCCCACTGTTGGGTAGGGACTGTCTCTATATGTTGCCAACTTGTACTTCCCAAGCGCTTAGTACAGTGCTCTGCACACAGTAAGCGTTCAATAAATACGATTGATGATGATGATGATGGATGAGGTGGCGAGAAACTAGAGCCATTTTTTTATCTGCTCATGGTGGAGGACCTCACCAGATACACTGGTCGTAGTTCAAAATGACAATAATCCTTCATGGAATTGAATTCTTAGGAGGTATGGACCCAATTGCATAAGCAATGCAGAAAGGAGGAAGAATAGAATGAAGAGGTTAGTCAGGGAAGGCTTCCAGGAGGAGATATGATTTTAGTAGGGCTTTGAACTGTGGACCACCCCCTTCTCCTCAACACGCTATCTGACCTTGGCTTCACAGACTCCGTCCTCTCCTGGTTCTCCTCTTATCTTTCCGGTCGTTCTTTCTCAGTCTCTTTTGCAGGCTCCTCCTCCCCCTCCCATCCTCTTACTGTGGGGGTTCCCCAAGGTTCAGTGCTTGGTCCCCTTCTGTTCTCAATCTACACTCACTCCCTTGGTGACCTCATTCACTCCCACGGCTTCAACTATCATCTCTACGCTGATGACACCCAGATCTACACCTCTGCCCCTGCTCTCTCCCCCTCCCTCCAGGCTCACATCTCCTCCTGCTTTCAGGACATCTCCATCTGGATGTCTGCCCGCCACCTAAAGCTCAACATGTCGAAGACTGAGCTCCTTGTCTTCCCTCCCAAACCTTGTCCTCTCCCTGACTTTCCCATCTCTGTTGACGGCACTACCATCCTTCCCATCTCACAAGCCCGCAACCTTGGTGTCATCCTCGACTCCGCTCTCTCATTCACCCCTCACATCCAAGCCATCACCAAAACCTGCCAGTCTCAGCTCCGCAACATTGCCAAGATCCGCCCTTTCCTCTCCATCCAAACTGCTACCCTGCTCATTCAAGCTCTCATCCTATCCCGTCTGGACTACTGCATCAGCCTTCTCTCTGATCTCCCATCCTCGTGTCTCTCTCCACTTCAATCCATACTTCATGCTGCTGCCCGGATTATCTCTGTCCAGAAACGCTCTGGGCATATTACTCCCCTCCTCAAAAACCTCCAATGGCTACCAATCAATCTGCGCATCAGGCAGAAACTCCTCACACTGGGCTTCAAGGCTGTCCATCACCTCGCCCCCTCCTACCTCACCTCCCTTCTCTCCTTCTACTGCCCAGCCCGCACCCTCCGCTCCTCCACCGCTAATCTCCTCACTGTACCTCGTTCTCGTCTGTCCCGCCGTCGCCGTCGACCCCCGGCCCACGTCATCCCCCGGGCCTGGAATGCCCTCCCTCTGCCCCTCCGCCAAGCTAGCTCTCTTCCTCCCTTCAAGGCCCTGCTGAGAGCTCACCTCCTCCAGGAGGCCTTCCCAGACTGAGCCCCTTCCTTCCTCTCCCCCCTCATCCCCCTCTCCATCCCCCCATCTTACCTCCTTCCCTTCCCCACAGCACCTGTATATATGTATATATGGTTGTACATATTTATTACTCTATTTATTTATTTATTTATTTATTTTGCTTGTACATTTCTATCCTATTTATTTTATTTTGTTGGTATGTTTGGTTTTGTTCTCTTTCTCCCCCTTTTAGACTGTGAGCCCACTGTTGGGTAGGGACTGTCTCTATGTGTTGGCAATTTGTACTTCCCAAGCGCTTAGTACAGTGCTCTGCACATAGTAAGCGCTCAATAAATGCGATTGATTGATTGATTGATTTGAAGTTGGAGAGAGTGGTGCTCTGCCAGATATGAAAGGGGCTCCTTGTGGGCAGGAATCATGTCTACCAACTCTATTATATTGTAATTTCCCAAGCACCCAGTTCAGTGCTCTGCACACATTAAGCACTCAGTACATACCATTGATTGAGGGAGTTCCAGGAAAAGAGCCAAAATCAAGACACAGTGAGTAGGTTGGTGTTAGATGAGTGAAATATGCAGGAGCCGGTGAACAACAAAAAAATCCCAAATTCACATTTTTTCTTGATGGTAGAGGTTTTTGAAAGTGTATTTTCAATCAAAGGGAGATTTGCAAATTTGCAACTGTTACTTGGTATAATCTGGCCAAAAGCCATTTGTTTAAGACAAGCACATAGGGTTTTTTCATTAGATAACTGTATTCTTTGGCATGCTTTCTATTTAGGTTGGGAGACTGATTGCCAGCTGGGGATCTGGGTGTACTGTGATATTGTACTGCCCCTTACTGACCTCCCTCCTATCCTATTTTGCCCATCCTGCTTACATGGACTTTGGAATTGCTATGGAAACCCCTGGAAGTAACACACCAGAGTAGCACTGGGAGTTGACTCATCTCCCCGCCCCACCACCACCCCCAAAAAAAATGTCCTGTTGCCTGGCCAGGAAGGATTTAAGAATCAATCAAGCCAATCAGTAGTATGTATTGAGAGCCTATTGTATGCAGAACACTGTCTATGCACTTGGGAGAGTACAGTAGAATAATTATAATTTGTTAAGTGCTTACTGTGTGCCAAGCACTGTACTGACTGCTGGGGGGAAAATACTAGCAAATCAGATTGACAGAGTCCCTGTCCCACATCAAGCTCACAGTCTTCATCCCCATTTTACAGATGAGGTAAGTGAGGCACAGAGAAGTAAAGCAACTTGCCCAAGGTCACACAGCAGACAAGTGACAGAGCCGGGATTAGAACCCCATGACCTTCTGACTCCCAAGTCCATGCTCTATCCATTAGGCCACACTGTTAGTACACATGATCCTTGCCCTCAAAGAGTTTAAAATTAAGTGAGGTGAGGGACACAAATCATGTACCGATAGGAAGTGGATATGAATTTAAGTTAGAGCTTAAATAGTGAGCTAATTAAGTTGTGAGCCCACTGTTGGGTAGGGACTGTCCCTATATGTTGCCAACTTGTACTTCCCAAGCGCTTAGTACAGTGCTCTGCACACAGTAAGTGCTCAATAAATATGATTGATTGATTGATATATCCAAAAAGGCCACAGGTGGTGGTGAGTACACAAGTGCATAGTTGGTGCAGAAGTGCTGAGTTGGAGGAATATAACCTTTGGGGAAAGATAAATCAATTGAGGAAGGTTTCCTGGTAAAGCTGAGGTTTCAGCCCCAGTTATCCCATTTCAGGCAGCGTAACCTAATAGAAAAAACACAGGACTGGCAGTTGGGAAACCCAGGTTTTATCATCCTGGCTCTACCACTGGACTGGAGCGTGATCTTGAGTGAGCCACTTATATTTTCTGTTGCCTTATCTGTAAAAATCAATCATTCATTTATTGGTGCTTAATATGAGCAGAACACTCTACTAAGCACTTGGGAAAGTACAATATAATGGAGTTTGTAAAATGGAGATAAAATACCCTATCTTCCTCGCTCCTAGACTGCGAGCCCCATGTAGAACAGGGATTTGTATCCAATCTGATTATCTTGTATCTATCCCAGCATTTTGCACAGTGCTTGGCACATAGTAACGATTTAACACATACTTTCCCTGCCTTGCCTAGTCTTAGGTGTTTGAAGACTTCACTATTCCAAACACATTGCTACTATTACCCTGCTGCCCCGCTGGTTACCTGATGCAATTTCAGTGGCCAGCCAAAGTTCCCCCACCAGAGAAGCAGCAGGCACACTGGTAGGCTGTGGAAAAGAACCAAATGAACAGGTGTGTTGATGCAGCAGTAATTAGGGAAGCTTTGAGTCAGGGCAGGTGGTATAGGGCTCTGAAATCACTGTCTTTACCTGTGTTAGCCAAGCTACAGGTGATTATCAAGTTGGTACATTCCTCCCTGCCTTCCCCTTACTGCCCCCCTCCCTTATAGGGTGTGTGGAATAATCTGTGGAGGAAGTGATTTCTGGTCAATAGAATGAAAAGCTCTCCCTCCCCTTTCCTCTCTGCTCAGTGGAGCTGAGCTTTCCTCAGGAATGAGGTTGAAAACAGTTGGGTCTCCTTGTTAGGAGGTGAACTAGGAGGTCCTGAAAGATCTAAGGCTTGATGCATCACAAGTGGTAAGTTTTGTCTGTTTCTCTCTTCAGTGCTCTCTCAAGTAGTTAGGCCTAGATACCACATGACCTAATAACTGACTTAGGAAGATAGTTTGTGAGTCAGTCCTGAAAACTTTCAGGAGCTGTAGAGCATTACCTAACAATCTTCTCCCTTAATATTCTGTGTTTCTCTCTATGTTTTGAATTGTCATACCTGTTCATCTTGCCCACTGGAATTTATATAGCCATATTTAGGGGTAGTTGGTTGGGAGACTCCAAGTCCCTATCTGCCTTGGGTGATATCAAACTGGGGATGGCCAATCCTGTCATATCTAGTTCTTACCATCCACCTAATTATGCTTCTTGCCAGTTTCACATTGAGGATTTGTGTCTTGTCTACCACAGTATTTTTTTTATGGTATTTAAGTGTTTACTATGTGCCAGGAACAGTACTAAGTACTGGGGTAGATACAAGGTTGGACATAGGCCATGACTCACATGGGGCTCACAGCCTTAAAACCCATTTTATAGATGTAACTGAAGCACAGAGAAATGAAGTGACTTGCCCAAGGTCACACAGCAGACACGGGGCAGAGTAGGGATTAGAACCCAGGTCCTCTGATTCCCAGGCCTGTGCTTTGTCTACTAGGCCAAGCTGTTTCTCAATCTACCACAGGGATCTGAAAACTGTGAGGCTGAGACTGTTCCTAACAAGAACAATGTATTTTCTACAAAGGCAGCAGAAAATGTGGATTCTACCTAAGTAGCAAATTATCAGGTGGAGGAACAGCTTGTTACAACAAACCACTGAATGTTTGTTAATAAGCAGGGGAATTTTGCAGTCTAATAACTTGTTTTGCTTCAGGCGTTTAATGACCTTCACATTTTAGCTGAAGAAATCACTCAGCCACAGAGTGCCACTTAACACCGAGTTGGGGGTGGCCAGCATTTAACTGGCAAGAAGAGTTGTCTTAGTTTTCCTTGGCAGTCTCCCAATCTGCTAATGGCCCAATCAAATCAGTTTATGATTTTGTGGGGGGAAAAAAGTGACTGGATTTTCATGTGCTTGAAGTAGGGCAGGTCTGGGAAATGTGGGGAGAAAGAGATGACAGATATATCCACTTATAGACATACTCACAGATGACACACATCCTTAGATACATATACACACACTCCTGTGGATAAGCATGTCTGGAGCACATCTGAGCAGAAGCAGTTGGAGCAAGTAAAGAGCAGCAGCTGAGCAGAACTCATCATGATTCCTACCTCAGCTGCCTAACATGGAGCTCAGTAGGCAGCCTTTCTCTGCTGCTAGAGAAGGGCATCCCAAGGAGTTAATCGTGTCAGTGGTGTGGACAGGGAACATGCCTGTGACCTCTGTTATTGAACTCTCCCAAATTCTTAGTACAGTGCTCTGCACATAGCAAGTGCTCAATAAATACCATTGATTGATTATACTTAGCTGATGCTTTGTTGTGTCTCCTACTGCTCTAGTTGATCCTGCCTCTATAGCCCCAAACAGGGCTTTGGCCAGTTCCTCCAACTTGATGGTAGCTCAGGGGACAAAATCAAGTGGGTAGGCATTTCAGGCCTGCTTTATTTTCTGCCTGTCTATTACAGACTGGTTTGAGAGCTTGAGAAGCAGTGTTGCCTAATGAGAAGAGCACAGCCCTGCATGTCAAAGGATTAGAGTTCTAATGTCAGCTCCACCAATTGCCTGCTGTGTGACCTCGGGCAAGACATTTAACTGCTCTGAGCCTCAGTTTTCTCCTCTGTAAATTGGGGATTTAATAAAACTAAATTGAGAAGCAACAAGGCCTAGTGGATAGAACATGGGTCTGGGTGTCAGAAGGACCTGGGTTCTCATCCCAGCTCTGCCACCTGTTTGGTGTGTGACCTTGGGCAAGTCACTTCACTTCTCTGTGCCTCAGTTACCTCATCTATAAAATGGGGATAAAGACCGTGAGCCCCATGTGGGACATGGACTGTGTCCAATCTTATTAGCTTGTATCTACCCCAGTGCTTAGTACAGTGCCTGGTACATAGCTCTTAATAAATTCCATTAAAAAAAAAAAGCTTTTCTCTCTGTGAGCCTTGTGGGACAGAGACTGTGTCTAAGCTGGTTATCTTGTATCTACCCCAGTGCTTGGCACATAGTAACTATTAATACCATTCTTCTTATTGTTAGAGACTAGGGAGCAGATCTGTGATGGAGCTATAGGGAAAAACAACAACAAAAAAAAAAACAGTGAAAGGGAGCGATGGGACTTATTTTGGTGCTCTTGCTTCCTGATTGCTGCTGTTATTTACATTGGTTAATGCTGCTATCAAAGCTGTAAGATCCTCAGACTTCTATTTGTATGTTCCCAAGAAGCACTACTGGTGGTCCAGTAGAACGAATGTGGCTCTAGGAATCAGGAGACCTGGGTTCTCATTCTGGTTTTTCAAGAAGGGGAATCCTTTCTCTCTCTCTTTTTTTAAATGGTATTTGTTAAGCACTTACCATGTGTCAAACACTGTTCTAAGGCAGTCAATCATATATTGAGCACTTTGTGCAGAGCACTGTACTAAGTGCTTGGGAGAGTACAATATAACAATAATCAGACACATTCCCTGCCCACAATGAGCTTACAGTCTAGAGGGGGAAACACTAAGCACTGGGGTGTGTACAAGTTAATTAGTTTAGACTCAGTCCCTGCCCTACTTGGGGCTCACAGTATAAGTAGGAGGGAGAACTGAAGCACAGAGAAGTGAAGTGACCTGTTCAAGGACACCCAGCAAGCGTTTGGCATAGCTGGAATTAGAACCTAGGTCCTCTGACTCCCAGGCGCATGCTCTTTCCTCTAGGCCATTCTGCCTCTCTTGGGGGGCTATGCTATCAGTAGTGAAGACTTTGACCAAAGCGCCACCTAGCTGGATAGGCTTTGCAGGAATTTTGAAAAACAGCCAGCTAAATGGGCAGTGAAGATGATAACTACCAAGGCAACCACCTGCCAGGTGGTGATGTTATGACACAACGTTGGCACTATGCCACAAGCAGCATGGCATAGTGGATAGAGCATGGGCCTGGGAGTCGGAAGGTCATGGGTTCTAATCCTTGCTCCACCACTTGTCTGCTGTGTGACCTTGGGCAAGTTGCTTCACTACTGTGAGCTCCAGTTACCTCATCTCTAAAATGGGGATTAAGACTGTGAGCCCCACGTGGGACAGGGACTGTGTCCAACCTAATTTGTTTGTATCCACCCCAGTGCTTAGTACAGTGCCTGATACAAAGTGAGTGCTTAACAAATATTATTATTATTTAGGTCCTGCACATAAAAAGCCTTTGTGTGCACTTTGCCAAGGGCTGTATTCATTCTTTCAATTGTATTTATTAAACACTGTGTACAGAACACTGCACTAAGAGCTTGGTAGAGTAAAATATTACAATAAAAAGACATTCCCTGCCCACAATGAGCTCCCTGAGCACCTGTTCACTCATTGCCCTCAGCACCGCAGTGGGAACATGATTGGCAAGAATGAGAGGGTGGATGGCACTGTGTGCACCACTATCACTGAAATGAGTTGACGCTTTAGTCAATCAATGGTATTGAGCATTTTGCAGAGCACTGAACTAAGTAAGCACTTGGTACAGAGCTGATGTGATCTCTGCCCTTGAAAACCTTACAGCCTAATAAGGGAGACATATAAAATAAACATGTACAAAAGTGCTATGGGCCTTGGCTGGGGTGTGTATCAAAGTCCTTAAGGGCAATGTGGGGTGGGGAGAGAATTGGTGCTTTTAGGGTACAGGCCCAAGTACATAGGGGGTATTGAAGGGAAAGTGAATAGTTGGGGGAAATGAGGAGATAGGGAAGGCCTCTTGGAGGAGGTGTGACTTTTTTTTTTTTTTTAACCCAGGCTTTGAACTGTGGGATATAAAGGGAAGGGGTTTCCAGGCCAGAGGGAGAACAAGAGCAAGGGGATGTTGGTGAGACAGATATGACTGAGGTACAGTAAGTAGATTGATATTGAAGGAGTGAGGCTTGTAGGCTAGATTTTAGTGGGAGATCAGGTAGGAAAGAGCTGATGTGCATTAAAGCCGATGGAAAGGTGTTTCTGTTTAATGCGGATTTGGATGGGTAGCCATTGGAGGTTTTTGAGGAGTGGGGAGATGTGGACAACTTTTTGTTTTGTCATCGGAGCAGTAGTTTGAAGCAAGGACTGGAGTGGAGGCAGGAAGGTCAGCAACGAGGCTGATATAGTACTCGAGGTGGGAATCTCAGTTCTTAGATCAGTGTGGTAGTGGTTTGGAGGAGAAGGGAAAGATTCCAGAGATGTTATGAAGGAAGAACCAACCGGATATGGGGACAGCATAAATATGTGGGTTGAATAAGAGAGAAGAGTACAGGATAATGTGCAGTTTACAGGCTTGTGAGACAAGTGGTGGGGCTGTCTGCAGTGGTGGGAAAGTTGGTGGGAAGACAGAGTGTGGGCAGAAAGATGAGTTCTGTTTATGACATGCTGAGTTTGAAGTGTTGGTGGGACATACAAGAAGAGATGACCTGAATGCAGGAGGAAATGAAAGACTGCAGAGAAAGAGAGAGGTTGAGGCTGGAGGGTAGAATTGAGAATCATCTATATGGAGGTGGTAGTTGAAGCCATGGGAGTGAATGAGCTCTCCAGGGAATGAGTGAGTGGTGGAGAATAAGAAAGGGACCTAGAACTCAAGCCTTGAGGCACTGTCACAGAGGATGGGAGGCAGAGGAGGTGCTGTTGAAAGGAGCGGCCAGAGAGATAGGAGGAGAACCATGAGAGGACAATGTCAATGAAGTTAAGGCTAAATAATGTTTCAAGGAGTGTTTGAGGGCAGCTGAGAGGTTGAGGAGGATTAGGATGGAGTAGAGGCCATTGTGACCTTAGGGCAGTTTCTGTGGAGTGAAAGGGGCAGAAGCCACATTGGAAGGGGTCAAGGAGAGAATTAGAGGAAAGGAAATGGAGGCAACTTGCTCAATTAGTTTGGAGAGGAATGGTAGGAGGGAGATAGGGAGATAACTGGAAGGAGCAGTGGGGTCAAGGAAGTTTTTTTGTTTTTTAAGGATGGGGGAGATGTGCATGTTTGAAAGCATTTAAGGATGTAAAAGTGTACTGATCCCTTTGACTGGGCTTCTTCTTTATCCTGAACCATTTGGCCATTCCTACTTTCTTTTAATATGTTGTTTCTTCTCTTTTAATTTGTCACCTGTCATAAGCCTACCCTTTCCATTTCTCTTTAAAGCCATTGGGGAATGATAGTTCACAAATAGCTTAGCACAAAGTTTGAATTGATTTTTTTTTTGAGAAATAAAAGTTTATGATTTTTGGGAGCGCAAATTCCTTTTAATTCAGGGCCTAGTTGATTGGCATGGAGCATTGCACTAGAAGAGAGTCCCTGACTGGAACCCAGGTCCTATCATCCCTCCCACAAGCAGAAGGTTTCAAGAAGTGGGAAGGTGGGGGAAGGTTAGACAAGTCTTGGTTTTTATATACTTATTGGAATTGTCTGCTTGAGATTCAATTTTCAAGGTGGGATTTGTCATTTCAAGAATCATGAAAAACTAGATGTGTTTAGTTTTATCACAATCCTCCCTTCTGTGTCCCCATGTGGGACAAACTGTGACTAGCTCAATGCTTAGCACAGTGCTTAACACAGGCATTCTACCAAGTGCTCGATAAAGTGCTCGGCAAACAGTAAGGGCTCAGTAAATTCCATTGGATGATAGTTGCTTAAGTAACAGCTATTATTACCATCAAATACTTTCTGCTAGTAAAAACACTTCAACTGCCTGCGTAGGTGCATTATTACTGTACTTACTATATGTCGAGCACTGTTCTAAGTGTTGGGGTAGATGCAAACTAATCAGGTCAGACATAGTCCCTGTCCTACATGGGGCTCATAGGCTAAGTGGGAGGTAAAACAGGTTTTGGATCTCCCATTTTACAGATGGGGAAACTGAGGCACAGAGAAGTTAAGTGACTTGCCTAAGGTCATACAGCAGACAGCTGGCCCGGGTCTTAATCCCAGCTCTGCCACTTACTTGCTGAGTGAGCACCTCAGTTCCCTCATCTGCAAAATGGGAATTCAATACCTGTGCTCCCTCCAATTTAGACTGCGAGCCCAAGTGGGACCTAATTAGCTTGTATCTACCCCCAGTGTTTAGTACAGTGCTTGGCACATATTAAGCACTCATGCATCCATTCAATCATATTTATTGAGTGCTTACTGTGTGCAGAGCACTGTAGTAAGCACTTGGGAAGTATACCATCATTATTATTATGATGATGACCCAGGCCCTCTGACTCCCAGGCCCATGCTCTTTCTACTGGGCCACATGTAGATTTAAGTATTTTTTTTTTCTTTTTACTGGGTGGGTATGTGGCAGGGAGAGACTGAGTTGTGTAATGAGACACAACCTTGAAGGAACAAAATCTTGGGTTTCTTCCACTTTCTAACTCTGATAGTTGTTCTGCCTGACTCCTCTCTGGAGTAATCAAATGCCTTTGTGATAGACATTATATTGTTTGGCTCAATCAATCAATGGTATTGAGCACTTACTATGTGCTGAGCACTGTACTAAGCACTTGGGAGAGTACAATACAACAAAATTAGAAGTGCTCACTAAAGGCTAATGTGGAATGTCTATGTTTATCCATTTGCCAGTCACGATCATGTTATATTAGTCAAGTAAAGGGGCTGTCAGAAAATTCTGGCCATTTCTTGGATTAAGTAGATTATGATCACTGACCAGTACTGAACTAGAAGAATGGTGTGGACTTGTAAAATATTAAATAAAACAAATAAAATGTAAAAGTGACATTACATGTACCCCAACCAATGATTCTGTTGGACTAATTATGGTATAATCTACTCAGCATTCAATTTGGCACTTGTTCCTTTTACCTTCAGAGGCTTCTTTTGAAGTCAAGTTGGGACTAAACTACCTTTTCTTATTTTTTTTTTACTTCATTATGCTTCCCTTGATGAAGTTTTAATTCTCGTTAATACCCCAGCAACTATCCAGAAGGCTCAGTTGGTTGCAGCACATCTTTGGAGAATTTGGCCAACTCCTGCAATTGTCTTTTGTTTTAACCCCACAGGCCCTCTGAGAATTAGGTTACAGTGAAAGCTTAGAAAGGAGTCACAGTAATTGGCTACCCCGCTTTTGTCTGGGATTGAACAATTTTGCCTCACATGTCTGCTCTGGTGACCATAATTGAGGCTGCTGTCTCTCGTGAACATATATACATGCACAGTACTTTGTAGAACAGTAATAGCATGGAGACAGAAGAAGAAGCATTTCTAAAGAGAAGCAAACAGATTACAGGTGTTGTGGCTTTCATATTATTGTATAATGTAGCCTGTTAGCTGGTTTGTTACTTCATTGTATACCTAGAAGAAAACATTATTGATTGATTCCTATGGTTGGCATTTTAGAAAATATTGCCCATTTAGGAATAAGAAAATACCATAGAAATCTTAAATTAAAACTAAGTACAATCCATTCTTTTTTAAAATTTTCAAGTACTTCAGAGAGACAAGTTCCTCAGCTTTAACTGATGAATTTCAGTGCCTAAAAATGAACACTTCTTGACTCATAATGTTTTATGGAACTTTATTTCCTTATGTACTTCAGAGGCTCCAATTGTTTAATCCACCAAAAAGGACTAAGGAACGATAGTTTGCTCCTTTTCTTAAATCTGATACTGTCTGTTTCCCTGGTACCATGACCTCATGTTTGAAGCCATTCTTTAAGTGCTTGACATATTTAGCACATTCTATTTTTAAGAGAACTAACATGACATATGCTGACTAAATGTTTTAGTATGTTTTGTGATTTTTTTTCTGTTTTAGAGTTAGTAAAGTTCATAAAGCCAATACGTTCTAAAATCAGCCAGCAATAACTCCACACAACATAAACTTGAGACTTAAAAAAATTCTAAAATGGTAAGAGGGTAATCTAGAATTGGAAAAACATTTTGTTTGTGGCCTGTGCCTAGCCTCGGCCTTCTGTAATGCAATATGGGGATTAAAAAGGATCAGATGGTGTCTTCACCAAAGCAACGACCGAGTAACTAGAGTAATCTAAATGAGATGCCCCATGGAAGAGTTGGATCTTCCTAAAAATAGTTTAAAAAAAAAAATCTACACACCTGTTTTAGGTAATAATTTTGAGAATTTTTTTCTGCAGTGCTTAGGTGGATAGTTCTTAATGATACACTGACAAATCTCCCATTGCTATAAATTATAATTCTTCATATAAACCAGTAAGATGGCTCTCAGCATAATTGAGTATCCAGCATTATCTTTTATACCCATAAGATGACACTTTAGATTTCTTCAAAAGCATTAATCCCTTTTAAGAATACACATCTCTTTTGCATACATTTAATAGTGGAAATTCTCTTGATACAATTTGAGATTTAGTGGATACATGTTCTTTCTTGAGCAAAGCCAAGTCAGCAAAATGGAGTGTCATGGGACTACTCTATGTAGTCCTAATTCCTGTAAACTTCAGTGGGAGGATAGGCGAGAGTGACTTTATAGCCCCTCTAGACTATAAACTTGTGGGCAGGGAATGTGTGTACAATATGTTGTTATATAGTTGCATTGTACTCTCCCACACAGTACAGTGCTCTGCACATAGGAAGCACTCAATAGGCCAGAATTTATACCACATTCTTGGGACTCTGGCAAGATCAGAAAATTAGGAAGCACCTTAATTGTCAAAGTCTGATGACTAAAAGAATATGAGAATAATCTATACTCCCATTAAGCATATCTTTAATGTATGTTTTGAAAGTAATGCTGTTGGGGAATTGGGAAATGTTCTTTTGATTTTACATATGTGTATCTGAATGCAGTGCATGGTGAAATCAGAAAAAATGGTTATGTACATGTGTGCAGCATCAGTCAAGACACAAGTATCATAATCGGAGTTTTTTAATGTGAGAATTGTCAAGCATATAACCCCTGGGTTAAGGGTACTTCCTGTTTCGATTGCCATGCTTTCTGAGAAGCAGTGTGGCTTAGTGGATAGAGCACAGGCCTGGGAGTCAGAAGGACCTGGATTCTAATCCTGGCTTTGCCACATGTCTGCTGTGTGACCTTGGGCAAGTCACTTCACTTTATTGGACCTCAGTTACCTCATCTATAAAATGGGGATTAAGAGCGTGAGCCCTTTGCGGGACAGGGACTGTGTCCAACTTTTATCTACCCCAGTGTTTAGAACAGTGCTTGGCACATAGTGTTTAACAAGTACCATTATTACTATTAGGTGTCCATCAAGGGAGCTACTATAAATTACTATTAAAGTGTTACTTGATTAATATTATTGGATCACTTGGTGTAAAACACACAGGGAGAAAATATGGGTTAGAAAGACTTTTATCAAGCTATAGCCTCATACTCAACCTAGACTGGAGATAGCTAAGTCATGAAATAGAGAGGCAAACCAAGAACACAGTAAACCCTAGAGAGGCAGATCAAAAAAATCACTTTACTCCAGTGGGCAGACATTCTGAGTGGGTGTGGGGAAGGGCAGAGTGATAATTCATTCATTTGTATTTATTGAGTGTTTACTGTGTGCAAAGCACTGTACTATGAGCACATATTCCAGGGAGAATGGGGGGGGGGGGGGGGGGAATGCATGAATGATTGTGAATGGGCATTCTGGGAAAAGGCAGGATGGTAATGAGCAGCTGTTTGTCAGGGGGCACACTGGTTTGTGAGCAAGCTTTTTGCAGGGGGAGGAGGGTGGAGTGGTAGTAACCCTGAGTTCCAGGCCAAACGAGCTGAGTGGTGGTGGGTGGGTGTTCCTGGGGATGGGAGAAGGCCGAGGGATAAGGAGCAGGGGTTTGGGAGGGGTTCAGAAGTGAGTAGGTGTTTGGGAGTGAAGTTGAAGGTAAACTGGTGTTCCAGGGAAGGCAGGAATGGTTGTGAGCAGGCATTCTGCGATACAGAGGGAGGAGGGATAGTGAGGAGGTGTTTTGATGCCCCATGGCACTTATATACATATCCTTATCTCTGCCAGTCCCCAGAGTGTAACTTTTGTATACTCACCTTATCAGACTGTAAACTTCTTGAACACAGGAATCATGTTAATTCTACTGTATTATCCTCTCCCAAGCACTTAATACAGTGTTCTACACATAGTAAGCACTCAATAAATATCATTGATTGTCAAGGCTGAGTGGTAGTGATCAGGGAAGTGGATCGATAGTGTGCAGGTGTTTTGGGAGAGGGTGGTGTGACAGTGAGCAGGTGTTTGACAGGAGGGCAGACTGATAGTAGTCAGCAGTTCCAGGGTGGGGGTGGTAGTGAGTAGGTGTTCAGGGGGAGTAGGTTTTGGATCCCGTGCTGCTGCTGAAAGGAATGCAGCAAAGGTGCATTTAGACTGTAAACTTGTGGGCAGGGAATTTATCTGCTTTTTGTTGTACTCTCCTGAGCACTTAGTACAGTGCTCTACACACAGTAAGCGCTCGATAAATATGGTTGAATGGAGTGAGCTGTGGCTGCAATGACCCCTCTGACAAGCACAGGCTATCTAGCTTTTCACCACATTATGGCGTGCAAGCTGCGGTCGACTACCTTTGCTTAATAGCCTATATATTTTCCCATTATTTGGCCATAAAATTCAACCATGTAATGGGAGCAAGTGTTGCTTCTTTAGGGTTGGAAAAACCTGAGTCTAGATCCCTAAGTTTTCCTCTTTCCAAACATTATCATTCATTTCCTGTACTCTTCCTCAGTTATGATCAATCTTTTGAAAGATAATGAAATGGAAGCATGTCCTCAGCAATCTGCTCTTTCAGAAATATTGCTCTCAGCAGCTCCTTTATACAGCTTGAATCTTATCTCAAATTTCCCAGTCCAGGATGACATCCTGATGGAATTTCTGCTGGGTACACAGTTAACATCCCCCAAACGATTCATGGATTTACCTGTTCATTTTTTTCCCCCACTTCTTGCACGTTATTTAATGTATTCCCTTTTAGCTTCCCTACTGCCAACTTCTCTACTTGTAGATCATGTTGAAGTCATCACTACTCAAGGTGGTCCTAAACTCATGTTAAAAACCTTAGAAAGCACTCTTATGGTTCTTTCTCCATCTTTACTTTCTTCCAATTGATATTAACTCCCTGATTTTTAAAATACCTCCCTCTTGATTAGAGGTCATGTACATTTCTAAATCTCTTTTGATCAAAATTTATTTTCAGTTTATGTTCATGTTGAGGTACCAAGATATGACAGTTCAGCTTTATATGGTTTACTGTATTTCTCCCTCTAGACTGTAAGCTCGTTGTGGGTGGGGAATGTCTGCAATTCTGTTGTACTCTCCCAAGTGCTTAGTACAGTGCTCTACACACAGTAAATGCTCAGTAGATATCATTGATTATCCAATGTTACAAAGTTAGCCTAAAGGATAGTGTGACTCCCACAAGCTGATTGCTTGGCTAGGATAATAATAATTGTTATGGTACTTGCTAAGCACTTACTATATGCCAAGTACCATTCTAAGTGCTGTGGGTATATCTACTTAAATCTAGATACAAGTTAATCAGGTTGAACACAGTTCCTGTTCCACATGGGGCTCATGCTCTTATCCCCATTTTACACATGAGGTAGCTGAGGCACAGAAAAGTTGCGACTTGTCCAAGGTCAAATAGCAGACATTTGGCAGAGGTAATTATTAGAGACTCTGCTCTGATTTGCAAACATTTGTGGTTAATACCTAGAGGTAACAGACAGATATACTGCCTGTATATACAGTATTAACACTGAAAGTCCTAGCTCAGTCAGCAAACCAAAAGAAAGAATTTTTGCACTTTCATCAATTCATTTCCATCATACTTCACTGGGGAGGCAGCCTGGCCTAGTGGAGTGAGTGAGCACGGAGCTGGGAGTTGGGGAACCCAGGTTGGAGTCCTAGCTCTACCACTGGCCTACTGTAGGGTTGGGCAAGACACATCTCTCTGGGCTTACTTTCCTCATCTGTAAAATGGGGATTTATGTAGATTCTTGAGTCCCATGTGAGACAGGGATTGTGTCTGATTTCATAACAGCGTGAAGTTGTTATGAAGCTTCACGAGAAGCTTTCAAGAAGCAGTTTGGCTCAGTGGAAAGAGCCCGGGTTTGGGAGTCAGAGGTCGTGGGTTCTAATCCCAGCTCTGCCACTTGTCAGCTGTGTGACTTTGGGCAAGTTACTTAACTTCTCTGGGCCTCTGTTACCTCATCTGTAAAATGGGGATTAATAATAATAATAATAATGACATTTTTAAGTGCTTACTATGTGCAAAGCACTGTTCTAAGTGCTGGGGAGGTTACAAGGTGATCAGGTTGTCCCACGGGGGGCTCACAGTCTTAATCCCCATTTTACAGATGAGGTAACTGAGGCACAGAGAAGTTAAGTGACTTGTCCAAAGTCACACAGCTGACAAATAGCAGAGCAGGGATTTGAACCCATGACCTCTGACTCCCAAGCCCATGCTCTTTCCACTGAACAATGCTTCCGTGAGCCCCACGTGGGACAACCTAATGACCTTGTATCTACCCCAGTGCTTAGAATGGTGCTTGGCACATAGTAAGCACTTAACAAATACCAACATTATTATTATAACCTTGTATCTACTCCAGGGCTTAGCATGCAGCGAATGCTTAATACCATAATTTTTATACTTAGAAATAGCAGGAGGAAAATGTCACTTATGCAACATTCAGCAATAGTCAGTTTAGAATTTTCTTGACTAGTATACTGTTAACTTTCCATATACTACTAATAATAATGATGGCATTTAAGAGCTTACTATGTGCAAAGCACTGTTCTAAGTGCAGGGGGGATACAAGGTGATCAGGTTGTCCCACATGAGGCTCACAGTCTTCATCCCCATTTGACAGATGAGGGAACTGAGGCACAGTGAAGTGACTTGTCCAAAGTCACACAGCTAAGTGGCAAACAAGTGGTTTTAATCCCATGACCTCTGACTCCTAAGCCTGGGGTCTTTCCACTGAGCCACGCTGCTTCTCATATCACATTGAATCTATTAATTTTGTTTTATTAAGGTTAATAACAAGAGAAAAGAATGGAGGCTGGTAAATTAAGACACAAAATCACCTTACCTGAAGTTTTAATTCTAGTAAACCAATGTAAGTGATCTTTAGTTAACTATAGTGTACTTAGAATAATATTTACTGCCCAAATCCTTACCTCAGGAGTAATCAAAGGTATTTGAGCATTTACTGTGTGCAGAGCATGGTACTAAGTGCTTGAGAGAGTACAACAGACTTGGTAGGCACATTCTCTGTCCCCAGAGAGCTTACAGTCTAGAGGCGGAAACAGATATTAAATTAAGGATAGGTATATAAGTGCTGAGGGTAGGGTGAATACCAAGTCTTTAAAGAGTACAGATTCAAATGCATAGGTGATGCAGAAGGGAGAGGGAATAGGGAAAATGTGGGCTTAGTTGGGGGAGAACCTCTTGGAGATGTGATTTTAATAAGGCTTTGAAGGTGGGGAGAGTGGTGGTCTGTCGTATATGGAGTGGGAGGGAGTTCCAGGCTAGAAGGAGGACATGGGCAAAGGGTAGATGGTGAGACAGAGGAGACTGAGGTACAGTGAGGAGGTTGGTGTTAGAGGAGCGAAGTGTGTGGACTGGGTTGTTCATTCAATCATATTTATTGAACACTTACTGTGTGCAGAGCACTGTACTAAGCACTTGGGAAGTACAGTTCAGCAACAAATAGAGACAATTTCTGTCCACAACGGGCTCACAGCCTAGAAGGGGGGAGACAGACATCAAAACAAGTACATATCAAAACAGTACATATATACACATCATTAATAAAAATAGAATTATAAATATGTACATATACACAGTGCTGTGGGGTGGGGAGGGGGGTAGAGCAAAGGGAGTGAGCTGGGGTGATGGGGAAGGGAAGCAGAGGAAAAGGGGGGCTCAGTCTGGGAAGGCCTCCTGGAGGATGTGAGCTTTTAGTAGGTCTTTGAAGGGGGGAAAAGTGTGGTAGTTTGGCAGATTTGAGGAGGGAGGGCATTCCAGGCCAGAGGTAGGATGTGGGCCAGGGCTCGATGGTGGGACAGGAGATAATGAGGCACTGTGAGAAGGTTAGTACCAGAGGAGCGGAGTGTGCAGACTGGGATGTAGAAGGGGAGAAGGGAGGTGAGGTAAGAGGAAATAAGGGAGGTTGTAGTAGGAAATAAGCGAGGTAATAAGTGAGGAAATAAGCCCATGGTAAGGAATTTCTGTTTGATGCAGAGGTGGATGGGTAAACACTGGAAATTCTTGTGGAGTGGGGAGATGTGGACTGAATGTTTCTTTTAGAAAAATGATCTAGGCAGCAGAGTGAAACAAGGAGAAACAGGAGGCAAGGAGGTCAGCGATGAGGCGAAGAGGGATATAAGTGCTTCGATCAGTGTAGTAGCAGTTTGGATGGAGAGGAAAAGATTAACTTTAGTCATGTTGTGAAGGTTGAACTGACAGGATTTGGTGATAGGGGTCTCTGTGCAGAGGAAAATGTTTCATTAAACATGTTTCAGCTATATCAAGTCTATAAAATGATCATGTGGAGGGCTTACTGGAAAAATCAAGCTCTTTGGGGAAATATTCAACTTGCAGGATATATCAGTTGAAATTTGATAATGATTTTACCATAAGTAGATCATTGGCACACCATTTCTGAAATTAAAATGTATTCTTTTTCTTTCAATTTTATTTATCATAATCTCTTCATGAATAAGTGAAAAAATTGGATCAGTACCAAATCTCCTAGTGAAAAAGTTTACTTTTGCCCCAAACAAGGCAAAGTAGCCAGCTGTCTTTGTAGAACACAGCAAACATCATTGCAAATTGATAATTCCTAAATAAAAGATGATGCTGGGACTTTAGAAAGTTTCCAGTTTGCCCTAAATATCAAAATCCAGTTATATATACTTTTTTGTCTGTACAATGTATAATAGAAATCTAATGTTTTTGATTTGTGCTCACTCTGGGGAGGACATTGTCCATCTTACCTTGGAAAAGGAATGTCCTGGATAATCCAATATTTGTTCTCTATCTTGGCATTCTGATATATGCAGAATATTCAATAGTCTCAGGGGGGAGACCTAATTACAGTGGTATATTTGAACAAAACAATTAAATGGGAAGCCACAAGTGCCATTTCCTGATAAAAGCCTCCTCCCTAATTTGGCACCAGATTTTGAGATCACAGCTAAATATGGTGCTAGACTGCCTCTGTACAAAAGCTGGGGGGTGAGGGGAGTGTGTGTGTGTGTGTGTGTGTGTGCCTGCATTTTTTGTGTTGCAGTCACGATGAGGAATAATTGGTCAGTTTTCCCTAGACTTCAGAAGAAATATCTGCTTGGCATGATGAGAGAGAAAAATGACAGGATTTGAGATGAAAAAGCAAATCTCCTGACTGCAATAACATAGTGTCGACACTAGGTGTCCTCACTGGTACAACCTCTTGGCTTCCAAATCAATCAATCAATCAATCGTATTTATTGAGCGCTTACTATGTGCAGAGCACTGTACTAAGCGCTTGGGAAGTACAAATTGGCATCACATAGAGACAGTCCCTACCCAACAGTGGGCTCACAGTCTAAAAGGGGGAGACAGAGAACAGAACCAAACATACCAACAAAATAAAATAAGTAGGATAGAAATGTACAAGTAAAATAAATAAATAAATAAATAGAGTAATAAATATGTACAATCATATATACATATATACAGGTGCTGTGGGGAAGGGAAGGAGGTAAGACGGGGGGATGGAGAGGGGGACGAGGGGGAGAGGAAAGAAGGGGCTCAGTCTGGGAAGGCCTCCTGGAGGAGGTGAGCTCTCAGCAGGGCCTTGAAGGGAGGAAGAGAGCTAGCTTGGCGGATGGGCAGAGGGAGGGCATTCCAGGCCCGGGGGATGACGTGGGCCGGGGGTCGATGGCGGGACAGGCGAGAACGAGGTACAGTGAGGAGATTAGTGGTGGAGGAGCGGAGGGTGCGGGCTGGGCAGTAGAAGGAGAGAAGGGAGGTGAGGTAGGAGGGGGCGAGGTGATGGAGAGCCTTGAAGCCCAGGATGAGGAGTTTCTGCCTGATGCGCAGATTGATCGGTAGCCACTGGAGATTTTTGAGGAGGGGAGTGATATGCCCAGAGCGTTTCTGGACAAAGATAATCCGGGCAGCAGCATGAAGTATGGATTGAAGTGGAGAGAGACACGAGGATGGGAGATCAGAGAGAAGGCTAGTGCAGTAGTCCAGACGGGATAGGATGAGAGCTTGAATTAGCAGGGTAGCGGTTTGGATGGAGAGGAAAGGGCGGATCTTGGCAATGTTGTGGAGCTGAGACCGGCAGGTTTTGGTGACGGCTTGGATGTGAGGGGTGAATGAGAGAGCGGAGTCGAGGATGACACCAAGGTTGCGGGCTTGTGAGACGGGAAGGATGGTAGTGCTGTCAACAGAGATGGGAAAGTCAGGGAGAGGACAAGGTTTGGGAGGGAAGACAAGGAGCTCAGTCTTCGACATGTTGAGCTTTAGGTGGCGGGCGGACATCCAGATGGAGATGTCCAAAGCGATACTGAAATATGAAAACAATCTATTCTTTAAAATGAGAATGTTTTATTTGTGGTAAATGATACAATTACTGATGACTCGTTTTATTATAGCCTTAAATTCTTCAAACCTGCATTCTGAGAAATATGTACGATATAACTAAGTGGGTCTCCCTCCTACCATTCCTTTTCAAACTCCTAGAACGAGTCATCTACACACGCTACCTCAAATTCCTCAACACCAACTCTCTCCTTGACCCTCTCCAATCTGGCTTCTGTCCCCTACACTCCACTGAAACTGCCCTCTCAAAGGTCACCAATGACCCCCTTCTTGCCAAATCCAATGGCTCCTACTCTATCCTAATCCTCCTCGACCTCTCAGCTGTGGACCACACCCTTCTCCTCAACACGCTAACCAACCTTGGCTTCACCGACTCCGTCATCTCCTGGTTCTCCTCTTATCTCTCCGGCCATTCGTTCTCAGTCTCCTTTGTGGGCTCCTCCTCCCCGTCCCATCCCCTTGCTGTAGGGGCTCCTCAAGGGTCAGCTCTTGGTCCCCTTCTGTTCTTTACACTCACTCCCTTGGTGAACTCATTTGCTCCCACAGCTTCAACTATCATCTATGCAGATGACACCCAAATCTACATCTCTGCCCCTGCTCTCTCTCCCTCCCTTCAGGCTCGTGTCTCTTCCTGCCTTCAGGACATCTCCATCTGGATGTCTGCCTGCCATCTAAAACTCAATATGTCCAAGACTGAACTCCTTATCTTCCCTCCCAAACCCTGCTCTCTCCCTGAATTTCCTGTCAGTGTAGACGGCACTACCATCCTTCCCGTCTCACAGGCCCGCAACCTTGATGTCATCCTCGACTCCCCTCTCTCATTCACCCCACACATCCAATCCGTCAACAAAACCTGCCGGTCTCACCTCCACAACATTGCCAAGATCCACCCTTTCATCTCCATCCAAACCGCTACCTTGCTGGTTCAATCTCTCATCCTATACCGACTGGATTATTGCATCAGCCTCCTCTCTGATCTCCCATCCTTCTGTCTTTCCCCACTTAAGTATATACTTAACTCTGCTGCCCGGATCATCTTTGTGCAGAAATGCTCTGGGCATGTTACTCCCCTCCTCAAAAATCTCCTGTGGCTGCCTGTCAACCTACACATCAGGGAAAAACTCCTCACTCTCGGCTACAAGGCTCTCCATCACCTTGCCCCCTCCAACTTCACCTCCCTTCTCTCCTTCTACAGCCCAGCCTGCACCCTCCACTCCTCTGCTGCTAACCTCCTCACTGTACCTCGTTCTCGCCTGTCCCACCGTCAACCCCTGGCCCACATCCTTCCTCTGGCCTGGAATCCGCCAAGCCAGCTCTCTTCCTCCCTTCAAAGCCCTACTGAGAGCTCACCTCCTCCAAGAGGCCTTCCCAGACTGAGCCCCCCTTTTTCTCTCCTCCCCATCCCCCCTGCCCTACCTCCTTCCTCTCCCCACAGCACTTGTATATATTTGTACAGATTTATTACTTTATTTTACTTGTACATATTTACTATTCTATTTATTTTAATGATGTACATATCGCTTTAATTCTATTTGTTCTGACGATTGACACCTGTCTACATGTTTTGTTTTGTTGTCTGTCTCTCCCTTCTAGACTGTGAGCCCATTGTTGGGTAGGGACTGTCTCTATATGTTGTCGACTTATACTTCCCAAGTGCTTAGTACAGTGCTCTGCACACAGTAAGTGCTCAATAAATACGATTGAATGAATGAAATAACACTACAAAACACCTTTCATCAGTAGATCGCCAAGTACCTGGCAAAAACTAATTAATGTTTAGGCCCTCCTAAAGAGACAGGTGAGTGGTGTTCTCTTGACCAAATGCAGACATAATGATGGGATCAGGCTACAGAGCTAGTCTGACAAAACTGAAATTGGAGCGGACTCTCTAAACCCTCGGATCATGTTCCCACAGTGTGTTTCATCAAGAAGACACTGCCACCTGTAAGAATGCTACTGTTGGTGATTCCAATTGGTCAGCTCCAAAGCCAAACCCTTTACTGATCTTTTGAGGCCTTGTACAAGGCCTCTTTGGTCATCTCCTTCCATAGGTGTGGAAATCCAAGAGGGTGGAGCTAGTGGTAGGTAGCCAGAATTAGAAATCATAATCCCTTTAGTTTCTGATGCTCAACTCATTGAACCCTACCACTTGTTACTATCTTTCACTACAAAAGTCAGTGTCTGAGCCATTAAGGTCCTCTCACCTTGTGAATATATTGATTTAGATGGAATGGAATTGGGGCTTCGGCCAAAATTTTGAAGCACTGATACTTTTATTTTCATGTGAACCTCCCGAACACCTTAATTCCTTTTGGACAGTGGAGGTAGGAAGGACCATAGAAACTTTTCCCAAGTCTAGAAGTATTGCAAGGGAAATAAGAAGTATTGACTTGAATCTGGTGCCTACAGGTTTAAGGGTTGTGAACCTTTTTCCTGCCCCACTATGCTACCACGAGGCAGTCAGGCTATTTGAGATTCAAACCACACACACGCCCAAAGAATCCTTTAAACACCAGTACTTCGTTCCTCTCCACCGTTTCTAAAGGATATTTCTGCTCTACAGGGGGTGCTGTACCTTTATTAGGAATATCTTCATGTTACACCTTGATCATAGGGTCTGCTGTCATACATATTATTATTACATTAGCTTCAAAATCAAAGAATCAAATCCTGTTAATTATTCTGAACAGTATCTTGCAATATGGTACATTGCAGTGCTATCCCTAATTTTGCTTTAGCTGTCTAGCTTGTGTACCTGTTTCATTTTATTACAATGTTGGAAGACCTCCTCTAGGGAGCTAGTAACTAATTCTTTAATACTTTGTGACCTCTTCGTTTTGAAACTTACCTCATGGAAGAGAATCGGGGTGAGGGTCTAGGCTAGCAGGAGCTGTCCTCGACTATTCATAAGCCCAAAAAGTTAATGTGAGAACCATTTTGCTGAGAATTACTCATATTTTTGGGTTTTTAGAAAACATCATTTAATCAAGTAACACTAAAGAGAAGTCTGGCTTATTAATTACAACAGAGATGCTCAAGCATTTTTTGGTAACACACTTTTAGTTTATTGACCTATATAAAAAGCAATAGGTCTTAAAAGTCAGGAAAAAAAGTAAAAGAATATGCAAAAGGGAAATTGTTTCTAGAAGGCTATACAAATATGCAAAAAAAGAATAAATTATTTTTTTGGTTTTTTTTTCTTTCCAAACCTCAAATCTAATGATACAAATGACTAAGGACCAGCTTAACAAATTTATCTTTATGTATATATTACATGCTTTGGAATATAGGTAAAAAAGGTCCAAAAAAGCTTCTCAGAAACTTTCTATTCACAATATGAACAAGGAGTTACCAGTCCTTTATTTAAAAGGAGAGAGCACCTTTTTTTTAATTCTATAGCACAGTACAGTTGAGAAATGAGTAATGTCACAATATGGAAATGAACTACTGTTTTGAAATTCTATATGTAATGCCCAGTTTGTTCTGCCATAGAAAATGAGGTAGCTTTAGCCTCATAATTAATCAAATTGCAGCTTGGGTTTTTATTTCATTTTATTTTTGTCACTCAGTGACTTGGTATTACACCTGCAGATCAGATGATTCATGTGAGTCTAATGCCCACAGTTTTAAGGCACCCAATTGGCCTTTTCTTTTTTTTTTTAACCACCTCAAAATACTGGTCATCACAATGCAGTTTTTAAAGTTGCATAACCAAAGTGCATCCCTTATGTTTGCCATTAAGAAATGGCAGTACAAAGTTGAATGGCTACCAGTCTGACCAACAGTTCACTGTGCGTTCAGTGTGAGAAATGTGCTCATTTGCACAATGAAATTGTACCTTAGAAAACACACAAAGAACATGTAAATAATTCAACATACTGCTTCATACCCTAAATCTACTACTATGAACTTACATTACAGATTGCAGTGGCAAATGCCCCCCTCCCCCCAGAGACTATTTTGTGGTGCTTACAAAAAGAAAAACTAAAAAACCCACTCAACACCTTGAAACATCTAAGCTCACTCAAACCTCCATAAAATTAAACTTCCCTTCAAGTAATTTCCAATACTGTCTTGACCCACCATTTATGTGCCACCTGTCTACATGTTTTGTTGTCTGTTTCCCCCTTCTAGACTGTGAGCCTGTTGTTGGGTAGGGACCATCTCTATATGCTGCCAACTTGTACTTCCCAAGCACTTAATACAGTGCTCTGCACACAATAAGTGCTCACTAAATACGATTGAATGAATGAATGTGCACATATTCTTCATTAGCTTGTGACTTCAAAGATTTCACGGCCTATTGCTGTAGAAGAAATTTTGACAGCTATCACAAATCTGAATTGTGCTCTTAAAATTCCCACTTCTCACTAGAAAAGTCCCTCTTCATAGTTTTGAGGTTTGCCTTCAACAACTTTAATTCTCCCAAAAAGTGCTTGCTAAATATAAATTCTTGGATCAAGAGCTCCATCTTGGAGATGGTTAAAATGTGGTTGGACCTTGCTCAGTTAGTGCTGCCTTGAATTGGAAAGAAATGCTATTGGGTTGTTTGTTTTGGTTTTTTTTTTTGTACAGGCTCCCCTGACAGTTCATTTGAACTCTTCTTCAGCTTTTGATGTTTTCAGATTTCCAGAGGGAGATGTCCTTTGAAAGAACATCTTACTGTGCAAGGCACACATGGGTAAGAAGGCAGAGTTTGGTCAAAAGATTGGGTGGCAGTTTAAACTAATGTTCCAGGCTTGGAGTCTTCATGCCAAAATAATCTTTGCTCATTAGTGTCCAACTCATTTTCCAACCTGTTCCCATCTGCATGGTCCAGCTGACTGGCCTCGGCATATGGCCTGTGAAAGAAAATACAGAAAATTACTAGCAACTTGGTCAACTTTGTTGAAATACAGTATGGAAAATGAGTAAAAGGACTATGTCTAGGATGAACTACATTTCAAACAATCTTCCCGAAATATAAAGTGCTTTTCTCAGAGTTGTCCTGGTGGGTGGTGGCAGGGAGATAGGATTTATTATCATTAATGGTTTTTATTGAGCATTTACTGTGTGCAAGGCTTGGGAGAGTACAGTACAACAGAGTTGTTAGACACGTTCCCAGACAATTATGAACTAGCAGTCTGGTGGGGAGATGGATGGCAATATAAATAATATTAGCGCTGAATATGTGTATGACAGTGTATGACAAGTGTATGAGTGATTAATGAAAAACCCACCAAGTAACCATATTTATATCATGTGGTAGGTAAACAATGAGTTGGGCAGTTATCAGGATAACTTCCCACCAGTATCATATTTTAGTTAAACCTTGGTAAACTCTCAAACTAAAAATTTGTTTCAAAAAAATTCTGGTTAAAAAGGTTAAATAATTAGTACAAAATTCTATGTTAATGTGTTTAGTGATGTCAAAGAAAAAGTCAAAATGAAGCCTTATATTACCACTTTAAGAAACTCTAGTACCTCTCTAAAGTCATCACACCAAAATTAAACATTTCCTAATTAATTTCACACAGCAACCACAAGCAAGCCATATCTGCCACACATGAAACAGCACACAAAATTTGAAGTACTGTACTTACTACAGCTGGCTACACTTAGCATAAGAGAATTTAAAAATGATCGCATTTCAGAAGTAACAATCACTCTCCTGGATAGAAGCCCTCTGTTCTGCCTAGTAACGGGTCATGTTTAGATAAGAGGAGGAAAATTGAAAACAATGTAAAAGAAGCAGAAAAGTCATTTGAAAAACAGTTTGTAGCACCAGAGCTCAGATCTAAACTATATTATATAATTTTGCTATTTGTTAAGCGCTTATTATGTGCCAGGTACTGTATTAAGTACTGGGGTAGATACAAAATAATCAGTTTGGACACGGTTCCTATGAATCAATCGTATTTATTGAGTGCTTACTGTGTGCAGAGCACTGTACTAAGCGCTTGGGAAGTACAAGTTGGCAACATATAGAGACAGTCCCTACCCAACAGTGGGCTCAGGGCTCACAGTGTTAATCCCCATTTGACAGATGAGGTAACTGAGGCACAGAGAAGTGATTTGCCCAAGGTCGCAACAGACAAGTGGCAGAGCTAAGATCAGAACCCAAGTCCTCTGACTCCCAAGTCTGTACTCTTTCCACTAGGCCACACTGCTTCACTGTATCGAAGAGATGAGGCCTTTAGCAAGTCTTATGCATTTTTACTAAACAAAACTGTGTGTGCTTATTCTGTGTTAATATCCAGGAACACCAGTATTCAGAATATGATTTTAAATGTTCAAACCCCAAAGCAACCTAGAGTCAATGTTTTAGAAGGCCACTGATACTGGGGAAAATTCAAACACTATTTCTGTCTATATAAAATAGAACTCCATGGCATTGGCAAAGGGCCTGGTAGGTTTTGTCTGTGTGAATGGTGTGAACACTGACTGGCTCAGTCAGCTAATAACAAGGAGTTTTGCTGTTACTACTCTGTGTTGCAATATAGCCCACAGGGGCTGGAAAGTGATGGGTTCCCTACAGATAGGAGTTTTTCAAGAGGTTGCAAGCTTCCAATTGACCGAGGTTCTGGAAGATTGACAGCTGCTGTCTGGGAGATATGGAAGCCCTGAACTGCTCCTTCCAACCTTCCTGGGCTTGGAAGTACACTAGCCCTACCCATAACGGCAGGGTGGTAGGGGGATAAAAATGAAGGGGTCGACAGGAGGTTGAAAACGCAGGCAGATACGATGATACAAAGATTCCCAGAACAAGCCCAGGGGTACATGACTTCAAAAACATTCATCCTGTCTACTCAACTTGCTGCTTCATTTAGTATAGATCACACCCTTGCAACACTAAGCCAAAGAATGAGGAAATAGATTTTAGGGAAAATGGCACAAAGTTGCATAATTTTAGGGATCATGAAGCATAAAGCATGTATCAGTCAAACCTAGTACAATACAAACTGACAAGAGGATATGGTGTTCATCATAAAACTAATGTATCACCTATGAGTCACTGTCTTTTTGCTGAGTTTCTATATATTGAAAAAGTCCCTGTTTCTTGAAAGCTATTCACTAGAGTATTTTTCTAATGGTTTAGTTTTGCAGAGTACAGACAGCAATCTGGCCAGATGGTGATTTCCATTATTTCCACAAGGGAGGAAGTGTATGGACAGATGTGGCAGTTAATTTGCCCACTAGGATTTTTTGATAGGAAAAATTCAGGTTTTGGGGTTGAGGCATTTCATGCTCATTTTCAGCATAAATTGAAATTTTCCTGCCAAATTACATTTGCAGTTTCATCTCTAAAGTCTGATAGGATGTGAACCATTACAATACAAAATCAAGCTTATATATGTAAAATAGTATCCTCAAATGTTGAAAGAATAATATGTATACAGGCTGAAGGCATCCTCAACATTGATAAACTTCCTTTTCCTTGCTTGGCAGTTTTTTTCTGTTCAGAAACTGGAACCATATTCCTACCTTCAATTTTCTCAGAACTGGTATAGGTATTTGGGATAAGACCATAAAGTATTTTAGACCACATTCTTCTTACCTGTTTGGAGGTGGCAAGGTGCTATAAACGTTTCTGTAGCAGCTGGTGTAGGAAGAATGGGAGACAGTATCATACTCAGGTAATCCCATTGTAATCTGGGTTCTCCAGTTTCCAGATGTATTTGTGGAAGACACTAGGAGTAAGAAAGACACAAATTTACTTCTGTAGCCTCCAGAGACAGCTGTAATGCAGGGTAGGTTAAGATTTTTCAGACATTTAGAATTAAGTTCTTGATAATCTGTAGTGGTGTGCACACATCATTTAAAACCACAGATCATATATGGAGAACATGCCTAAACCCACTGCTTTCTGCCAACAGGTATTTCAATACACGGAGTCTACTTTTTTCCTGGATTTTAGTTGATCCAGGTGACTGAGAAAGGAAGGATTAAAGGAACAGTAAGGAAGGATGATGATTCAGTTCAATTTAGTAATTAAAAGGGAACAAAGAGACTGAGCAACAACTAGGGAAGAGTTTACTACCCAGTAAATATACAGCACTGCTGTATCAAGTCAGTCGGCCTACAAAACTCCCATCTTTTACACCTAGGCTATATGTAAGATCGACACTAGAACCCTCATGACTGAGGGCAGAGTTCAATTCTGGTAGGTGAAGTGAAAACTATTTCCAGTGCCACTTTTCACCATCTATGCTTCCCCTTTTCTTTACTACTAATTATTTCTCTCTTATGACTCTTTGCTTCCACTTAAACCAGAAGTAGAATCAGTACAATGGCAGCTTAGTGACTCCAACAGTCTCTCTTCACCCAACCAAAACCCAAATCTCTGTTCCCCCATTTAGCAAAGATAACAGCCCCTTAGCTCTCACTGGGAGGTCAGCAAGGTGCCTGTGTATGCAATCTTTATAACTCAAACTTCAGTAACTGGGGATCGATTGACTCCATGGCTAAATTTTTCTCGCTACCAGGAAGATTTTATTCTTCAGATTTCCTTCTGGAGGGAGATCTTTTATTTGGAACACAAATCAGATCTTGTATTTTTGAATTAGTGACCACCACTAAGGGACAACTGCCCCTGGCCTTTGGAGGATTCACTTGAAAAATGCCCAGTAAGTGATGTCACAGGTTTGGGGGAGAAGAGTCTGATTTGCATTGTTACCAAGTAATTGGAGCATGCATTCAAAAACTTGGAACTGGGTGCCATACTACTTCATCCTAAATTACTAAATGCAGACTCTTCTTTGTCTTGAGTGAATTTGATTCTTAATTGTCAATACCTTGAACCCATTTCTTCTGTCTGGGCCTAACAGGCCCCTCACAAACTCTAGGACAGTGGATAGGAAGGCAACTCTTCTCTCCCCACTACCCCACCTCTCCCCACTTTTTCTTTGTTTGAACCACACAAACACTCCCTCTGTGGCAGCTGCTGTTGCTGCCTCCACTCTGCTCTACTCCACTGTAGCTCTTTAAGGTGCTTTAAGGAGGTGACTTAAGATGCGGGGATAGGGATGGAAGAGGATGAAGACGGGGTGGTTGAGTAAGTGTGATGATACCGATGGCACAATGGCCAGGCGTTTCCAGATGTTCCAGATGTCTCCAAATGTTCCTGGGGGCGTGGCTTGGGAGAAGACAAGCTTCAAAGAGATACCAAGCCAGGCAACCACCATTTCAGGCTTTTGCACCCCTGACCGGCAACCGTTCATGTCTTGTCAGAGAGCTGGGGTAAGTAAGGCTGGAAGCCCAGCTTGAATTCTCCCCCTGCCCTCTGCTCTTTTTGCTTTGATTCCCCCACCCCTTTTCACCCAACTCCTCTTCCATTACCTGAAGAATAAGAAGATGCTCTACTGCTTGGGGAGCAGGGTACTTGCAGACTGGCCAATCCCAGGCTTCGCTGTGATCCTCTGTCGGAATCAAAGCCTGCCTGAAGGCTATGACCCTGATCTTTGTGACCTGATGCACGTTGATACCAACCACGGAGGTGCTCTGCTACTAAGGCCTTGTGAATATTTTTGGTTATGTGCTCTGATTTAGTAGTTGTCTTCCTTGGAAGTCGGAGAGTTGCATATGGGTTGTGGGGCACCCGGTCCATCTCGTCTTCATGGTAGGATCTATATTCCCTGTGACGGTCGTATCCATAATGTGCTGAGGCACGATAGGAAGGATTCACACTGTACTGTCCCTCAGTATCATTTTCATAAACATATCCTCCGTTGTAATAAAGATTGTTTTCAGCGTAAGGCGGATATCCAGAAATGTAATAACTGGAAGACGGTTGTTCCTGACTTTTCTGGTAGACCCCATTCCTGGCCTCTTTTTGTGCTAGGTTGGGCATGCTACCCGAATTTGAAGTGGAAACATTCTGTTTTTTAGACCTTCTTCGTCCCCTTGTGCGAGTGTCAAGAGTTTGTGTCGTATAGTATGAACCTGCACTGGGAGTTGCACAATAATATTCTGTGCTTGATTGGCTGGTATAGGATGATCCATCATCTAGGATTTCAATGCTGCTACTTCTTTGGGATTTTGAAAGGGAGAATAATGGCTTGTCATTGGTCATCTCGGACAGCAGGTGTGTCTGTGACTCCAAGCTTCCGCTACGCTGTCTAGAGTGTTGTGAGGAAGCATTTGGCCTGAAAGAGTGAGAAATCAGGCTTGTTTAAAAAGAGAACATTGAAAACTTTAAGATTAAGTACACTCGAGTTGCAACAGCTCTTTACGTTACCAAGTTAAATCCACAGCATCTCTCACAACTTGCAATCCAGCTGAAACCAGAATTATTTTTAAATAGAGCATAATGATCATGCTCATTCTCCAGATTTCCACGTGGGAAAACGGGCCAATTTTAATCCATTCTGAAATGGGACTCCCGTATTTTGGGGCAGAGGGGATGAATTCTTCTCTAGAGCAGGTTGTCAGCCAGGAGTATAAGTCCCTGTGGGGGCTGCATCAAAAGATCGTACGTGGCTTGAGTATTTTGCCAGTAGCAACAACTCTTGACTTTGCTAAACTGCTCCTCACTAAGCTATCTGAAGCAAGACCTTTGAGGAGCCCAGCAAGAAGTAGCACAGCAACAGCTGGAGTTGGATGGAGCACCACTGTCAGCTTCTCATAGTTCACGTCTGTCAGGAGCCCAACAAGAAATGGCCCCATGGTTCTGGAGGTGCCTTGGTGGCTCTGCCCTGTCCTGCTGAATGAAGCAGGGTGGGCAAAGAGGTAAAGCGGAGCTCCACTTCCACTGGAATACCGACTCTGGCGGAAGAAACATCGCCACTCCTCTCCGCTCCCCCCCCCCCGAATTCCACCTTGAGAGATTTGAGGGGGCTGGGGGGGGGCATCCTGCCCTGTCCCCCTAGAGCAGGTTAGACAGAAAGTAAAGCTGCAGCTATGCTGCTTTGACAACTCCACCTTCAACAGAAGATCGTGGCTGGCGGAATAGACATCGCCACTCTCCCCACATGCCACACTGGGGGCAAAACCCTGTCCTGCTGGAATGGGGTGGGCAGAAGGTAAAGCTGCAGCTTTGCTGCCTTGGCGGCTTTACCTCCACCAGAGGAGAAACATAGGCAGAAGAGTTACCACTTTCTTCCCCCCTCCTCCCTGCTTCCAATACTCCTTCTTGTGGGTCCCTGCTCTGTCCCACTAGAGCAGGTTAGGCAAAAGGTAAAGCCACAGTGTACCTTCCAAACCACTGAAGTTTGAGGAAGGTTGTGCCTGTTGGATTCTTAACCAGCTTGCTGGTGCAGCACAGAGCCTGAAAACAGCTCCTCTGGCTCAAATGTACTGTAGCTTTTTTTTTTTTAATTTTTCTTGTTTTCTTGCCTTTTATCACTTTGAATCTTTCCAAGTGGTGTCCATCATGAGCTCCCCATAGGCCATTCTCACACCTTTCCCTATCACTTGGTGTGACCACTCTGCACAGAGCTGGTGCTCACATACTATTGAATGAATGGCAGAAAACTGATGGCAGTAAGAACGGTTTCTCTTCGCATCCACTCCAGCTATTGAAGCTCCACTTTCTGAGTTAGGACTCCAATAAGAATTTCTCTGTGTTTGGGTGACAGTGGGCAAAGAGGGGTGAAGCCCTGAGCCCACTGGGGTACAGTTTCTTAAAAGCAAACCCCTGCCCTAGAGCCTAAAGAAACCTATGTACCATTTGGAGAGCACCTTTTTTTTTGTTTGTATCACTTCTGTGCTGAATAAAAAATTAAGATTTTTGGCAACTGTGTCAACTTTGCCTTTTCTTGGGAGAGATGATAGAGTACCTAAGTAGGTACCAATTAACAAAATATCTGAAATTGGAATCTGCAGACCCTCTAGGTTTGTATTTATCTGTTGCACACGTGCATATATACACAGCAGCGGACACTGGCAGTATTAAGTTTTCCTTAACACTGTTTTTCTTTTTGTCAGAACACAAACCCACATGTTAGGAGAGCTTGGTCTACTTTATGTACTGTTTGAGCAAGCCATGCCCCTCCCAACCCCCAAATAAACTCCTCTTACTCTAAGTGGCTGCTGCTGTAGGCATTGCGTGTTAGAACCGGTGTAGTCGGCATGCTCCTTCCTCCCTGGGGTCGCCTCTCCAGAGTTTTATAAGGACTGCTGTGGGCTGACAACATCTCTCTATGATAAAGAATAGAATGGAGTAAATGGTCATTTCTTATAATAGTTCTACGAAAATAGAGAGCAAGTTCATGCCAAAACCACTGGAAATACAAAGGGAAAGGAAGGAATGGGAAGAAGGATCACTTTGCAGTTGGCGAAATTCTAGCAATGGCTAATAGAAATGACCTCTGGCAATCATCTCCTGAATGGTCAAGTTGCTTTAAGCAGTAGGCACATGTTGGTGGGGGGGAGGAAATGGGAAGTCAAAGCGAGCATCCTGGACTACAACTATGCTACTCCTTTGAGCTAAATTCTTATTTGTATTCTTGTCTGCTTTCAACAGTCCCCTAGATCTTATGTTTATAAACACGATCTCAGGGACCCTAATTATTAGTATTATTAGTATTTAAAGATGATACTAAGATTGTGTGGGTTTCTGGGACAGGAAGGATGGTGGTGTTGACAGATGAGAAACTTAAGGAATGACTTTAGGAGGGAAGATGGTTCTTTAGCAAATTAACAAGCGGAATGGTGGGTTTCTGGGGCAGGAAGGATGGTGGTGTTGACAGATGAGAAACTTAAGGAATGACTTTAGGAGGGAAGATGGTTCTTTAGCAAACTAACAAACGGAATGGTTTTTAAAGTTATCCTGGTTCATGTTTCAGTCTGTTTTCCCTGTAAAATGAAGATAACTCCTACTCCCGTATATTTCTAATGGTGTTGTGAGGTCCTGAGAGGAGAGATGCTATTCAAATTCAAAAGATGCTAATATTTCCTGACTGACTCTTGTTAATCCATTACTGATGCTTCTTTACATGGGAGAAGGGTGGAAGGAAACAGGGAAAGATTGCACCTCTCTGTGGCGTCCTTCACACAGACACCGTTTGGGGTATGCTCCAAGAGGGGATGGGGGAGAGGAGAGGGAAGATCGGAGAAGATTGGTGT
The DNA here is from genome assembly GCF_015852505.1 of Tachyglossus aculeatus. Classification (NCBI taxonomy): domain Eukaryota; kingdom Metazoa; phylum Chordata; class Mammalia; order Monotremata; family Tachyglossidae; genus Tachyglossus; species Tachyglossus aculeatus. Next base: position 63,188,824 of record NC_052101.1, on the reverse strand, counting down.
GTTCTGACAGTGGTTTTGCTTCCATCATGCTCCGCTATGAAAACTTCTCAGAGCAGCAGAATCACATTGTGGTAGTGTAGAGAGGGAGGTGCCATAGAACCCAGAAAGCCTCCATTTAAAACAGGTATCTCAGGCAAGAAGCCAAAGAAGCTTACTTTGCCCATCTGGACTTGGACTGCGCATTACAGCATCCCTGAACCAGAGTGTTGGGCTCACTGTTTCCATCATTATATCCAACAGACAATTACTCTCCCCACCTTCAAAGTCTTATCGAAGGCACATCTCTTCTAAGAGGCCTTCCCTGACTAAACCCTTATTTCCTCTTTTCCCACTCTCTTTGATGTCACCCTGATTTCCTCCCTTTATTCACTATTCCCTCAGCCCTATGGCACTTTATGTACATATCCATAATTTATTTATTCATATTAAGGTCTGTCACCCTTCTAGGCTGTGAGTTCACTGTGGGCAGGGACTGTGTCTACCAACTCTGTTATACCCTCCTAAGGGCTTAGTACAGTGCTCTGCACACAGTAAGTGCTCAATGAATATGATTGATTATTCACCATTGGTTTGGTCTTTTCCATCTCACTCATGCTCATATATAAGCTCTACCATCTGTGGTGTCTTCTTTGACACAGTTATATATGCTCATTATTAGTAATAGTAGGTCTCACCTGGACTGCCTAGTTTCCAGGAACTGTTCATTCATAGATGATTTTCTGAGGTGGAGTCTCTCAATACCAAGGGATTTGGGAGGAGGAAGTCTTGGAGAATGGGGAACTGAATTTGATCGCTGTCCGGGAAGATTGAGTGTGTCACAGGCTGTGGAGGGGGAAAGAAAAGTTAATCTTTAGCAAAATTCAAAAAATAAGAGTTAGTGCTATAGTGAGGAAAGCAATTTTTTGTTTTAATGCTATGTGTTAATAGTATTTTCTTCAGATGAATTTTCCAAGTTCTGGAGGGGCAGTATTTATCGTTCTGGGCATTAATACACATTTTGTACCCAGGGAGATAATTTCCCACATGCTCCTTTGATCCTCTCCCTGGATCCTACAAAAGTTGCACTTCTAGAAACAGTTCCCTATGTAGAATGATCAAACTTGCTAACTTTAATGTTTTTCCTCTAACGATGCTTTAGATAAGAAAAAAAATCCTACTACAGATTAACGAAACTCAAAAAATCATCTATGAAAATGTATTGTCCAAACACATATTCCCCTGGCTTTTGGGTAAGAGAAGCCAAAATAGACAAAATTCTACTTCCTCCAAGTCTTTGCTGATACAAAAGAATATTTTTCTGGTTTAAGGAAAAAACATTTTATTTTCTTGCATTATGAGTGCTTTGCCATCAATTTCATAAAATAAAATTTTATGTGGAAAATAATTCCATTTTGTTCAAAGTTAAATATTTTTAAAAGTAGCAGTAACTTACCATCATCATAGGTAGTAGTATCAGACAAAGAACTGCTCTCAGATGGAATTATGTCTTCTGTGAATGAAAGTTAAATCTTTTATATGTAGAATTATAGCTACAGCAACTTAAAGGAACATTTTTTCTTTAATCAAACTAGAAATGACAACAGCGTATTAAGAATAATTAGCTATTTGTTATATCTATCACTTGAGCAATGTAGTCCATGACTACAACATTCCTACTCATATTATATTGTGCAAGTGCCTCATTTCATGGTAGTATGAAAATATTCAGAACCTATGCTGTGGGGGGTGGGGGGTGGGGGGAGAGGCATTTTGTGCAGTAATTGTCATGCTCCCAGAGATGCACTGCTGTTTTGGGAGGGGGCTGTTAAAGCAGGTGGGTGGCTATCCTGCAGCTGTAGCCTGCGTAAATTCATATATGCCCTTTACCACCTGCCTCTATGCAGAAGGTATGTAGGGCTTGGATTCCCTAAGAACCATGGTATAGTTTCCCAAACCAGGAACTGGCCCCAGGAGTATCTGGAGCCACTCCTGCCTTTCTGCCTCACCACTCCCATGGCTTCATCAAATACCATGGGATTTAGGGCAGTCTTTCCTGAGCCCTAGCATATCCCAAGATCCCTGTAAAACCCCAAATCACCATGGAGATTTGCCTGGGCATCTGTGCTCACTGGAAAGGCAGCTCTAAGCCAGATGTATTTTTAGTGCTCCAGCCAGAGCCCATGTTTATGTAACTGAAGCAGGCCCAAGCCTGTTTCACTAAGGAGTACCAGGGAAGGGTTACAATGAGGCTGTGGTCTCCCCTGTGGCTATACACCTGCATCCCCTGAGCAGGGGAAACAGACTCCCTATTCCCTTCTGGAGATCAATCCCAAGGGCCAGCACATCTGATTCCCTTAAGGATCAGGGACACTAACAAAGCCTCCCCTCCTGCCCCGCCCATCTAGAGTACATATGCACAACCACTGTACCAACCCAGTTTCAGCCATTTTGAAGAGAGCCTTCTTTTTCTCCCCTATTTCAAAATGGTAATCTCTAGTATTTCCAGGCAGTCTCTCCTTTTAATTAAGCATGCACTGAAGCCTTAAGGCACAGTGCCAAACCAATCTGTTGTCTGGCAGACTTTTTGTTTTTAATCCAATCAATACATACTTTACCATGCACACCATCTGCTACCCAAGGGCCACCTATTCTATGAATGCAGCCTGAATGTTAGGTTATTTGACACTCTGCACAAACACTGGGAATTTCTGGCCAATCAATATCCAGGAGCAGAAGGGCTGGGGTGAGAGGGAGCTTGGGAGAAGAGAAGCGGCGGGCTGAAGAAACTTGGCAGAGGCCAACTGGGAGAAGGGAGTAGCTAACCACCCCCTGATCAGTCAACTTCCCACCCTAATCTCGTGTCCAGGGCCAAATCTTTCCTGCTGCTTCTGCTATCATGGAGGCAACTCCAGCCAAAACAGCACTGCAGATCATTTGCTGTGACCCTTTGACAGTTCACTGGGAATTGTGAAAGGTGAACAGCTGATTGAGCCCTGCAGGGATTTTGAGTTTGTAGGATCAGGTAAGACTGGACTTGTACAGCCCCCTTCCTCCTGCTGCCTGGATCCCATAGTAAGGCTGAATGCGAACTCTTTTTGGTTTGGAGTCACCTGAACTCAGTAGGAGATAAGACCAATGCACAAGAGCATTTACTTCCTACCATTGGACTGATTTTGGAACCAGAAATATGCTGGGCTGCACCACTACAAAAAGAGATATTAAAAGGAGTTGCACTTAAAAAAATAATAATTCAGAGTTGCCTGAGGCAAATTACCATTTTTTTAAAAAATGCCTGCTCTTTTCAGATCTGTTCACATTGGGTCCCCTAAATTTGGTTAATGGAGAGTTCCACAATTCTGGGTGTGAATAAATGGTTGGTCACAGTAGTATCATATATAATGGTGGCTATGAAAATCAAGTATCTGGCTAATCCTGTCTCTAGCAGAAGACTGGAATGAAAATTTAGCCAAGCTCAGCTGCAGGCCAGTGTTACTACTTCATGTATAATTCACAAGCAAGCAATTCTAAACTTCCCAGCTGTAGGTGACTCTCATTACCAAGTTCCTTCTTGGGTATTCACTTTTAACTTTATAAAACCAGGTGCCTAAGACTTAGGTGTAATTTAAAATAAACCTATGATCAAGGTTAATTACATCAGTTTGACATGACAATATTCTAAAATCTCTCTCTCTATTCCAATCGCTGCAGCCAAGTTTCTGAAGAAAATGCATCTTCAGAATTATCTCCCCCTCTAGACTGTAAGCTCATTTTTCATTTTTTTCTTAAAAAATGGTATTTGTTAAACATGTACTATATGCGAAGCACTTTTCTAAGTGCTGAGGTAGATATAAGGTAATAATAATAATGATGGTATTTGTTAAGCGCTTACTATGTGCCAAGCACTGTTCTAATCAGATTGGACATAGTCCTTGTCCCACTTGGGGCTCACAGCCCCAAGGTATTTTATAGTTGAGGCATAGAGAAATTAAGTGACTTCTCCAAGGTCACAGAGCAAGCAATTGGCAGAGCTTCCAGGATTAGAACCCAGGTCCTCTGACTCCCAGGCCCATACCTTTTCCACTACACAGGGAACATGTCTACCAACTCTGTTATATTGTACTCTCCCAAGCGCTTAATATGGTGCTCTGCACACAGTAAGTGCTCAATAAATATTCATTCATTCAATCACATTTGAGTGCTTACTGTGCTTCAGAGCACTGTGCTAAGCGCTTGGGAGAGTACAGTATAAAAATACACATTCCCTGCCCACAGCAAGCTTACAGTCTAGAGGGATTGATTGATCAAAAGGATTTTACACTTAATCAGCTCAGAACTTTTTTAACATTCACTTTGTCACTAGAATTCCAAATTCTCTATAGTAGAGTGTAGCTTAAAAATACAGTTTTGCATGCCCTAAACATCAACATTTCCATTTAAATTTGTTAGTTACAGGCTTGGTGCCTAACTAGTATGAATGACCTGAGTAGTTTATGGCATTTGTGAAAACTCTCCTTTTTTCATAACAAGCCAAAAAAAATCCTGTACCAGCCATAACTTTGCAAATCTGATGTATCTGAATGAATTATTCTGTGTAGTTGAAAGACTTTGGGAATTTTGGCTGAGTCTGAAAACTCCTTGCCCAAAGCCCCTTACCTTCAATCTAATTCTCTTTTCCTTCATATCCCCTTACCTGATTTGGGCAAATACAAAGTCACATTAAAAGTGATTGTATTATTAGTAGCCATCCGTCATTTACACATTGGTTCTTACCTGGTAAAATTAGTGTTGTTTTCTGAGTTGGTTTCTTGCCAAATTTTATTCGGTATTCATTTATTGTGTTCTCAATTTCTTGGAGCTTTTTCACTGCATCACTGTAATCTTGCTTTCTTTTTTTCTTTACATTTTTGCATAGGTCTGGCTCGCTAGCAAGTTTCTTTGCAGCCTCTACCAATTTTTGCTGTATAATGAAATTGCTCTCCAGGTCTTGCAAAGTAGGATCCTGCATGATTAAGAGATATAGTTATTTTTTATGGTACTTATTAAGTGCTTACTATGTGCCAGGCACTGTACTACATAGTGGAGTAGGTAAAAGCTATTAGGTTGCACATAGTCCCTTGTCCCACATGAGGCGCACAGTCTTAGTTCCCACTTTACAGATGAGGGAACTGAGGCACTGAGAAGTGAAGTGACTTGCCCAAGGTCACACTGCAGACATGTGACCGAGCTGGAATTAGAACCCAGGTCCTTCTGATTCCCAGGCCCAGGCTCTATCCCTTAGGCCAGGTTACTTCTCTCAAGATGAGACCTTGAATAGGGTCTTAGAAGAGTTTTGCTGCATTGGCATGCTTATACTTGAAGTAAATGGGGACCCAAATGTCCAGAGTGAATGTTTGGAGGTAGCAGTACCATCTCTAACCGTTTGCCTGCACATCTTCATGCTGTAGGGGATAATCAAAGCCGTTCTCTCTCCCAGCCCCACAGCACTTATGTACATCTCTGTAATTTATTTATATTAACATCTGTTAGACTGCAAGCTCGTTGTGGGCAAACAATGTCTACTTATTGTTGTTTTGTACTCTCCCAAGAGCTTAGTACAGTGCTCTGCACACAAAGCACTCAATAAATATGATTAAATGAATGAATGTTGAACCACACCTTTTACCCTTAATGATTATCTCCCTTCCCTTCTGGGTACTCTTGGACCTGCTGCCATTTACCATCCTCCCTGTCTCTCAAACCTGTAACCTTGGCATCATCCTCAACTTGTCTCTCTTATACACCCACATATTCAATCGATAACCAAATCCTATCAGTTCTATCTTCACTAAAATCACTAAAATTCACTTTGCTAAACTCCCTTTTCTCTCCATCCAAACTACTACTATGCTGATCCAAGCACTTCTTATACTCCACTTTGACCACTGCCTCCTGTTTCTCCCCACTCCAGTCCATATTTAGCTGCACAGATCATTTTTGTGTAAAAAAAAAAAGTTCAATCCACATTCACTCATTCAGTCATATTTATTGAGCACTTACTGTGTGCAGGACACTGTACTAAGTGCTTGGAAAGTACAATTCGGCAACAGATAGAGACAATCCCTACCCAACAATGGGTTCCACTCCTCAAGAACCTCCAGTAGTTGCCCATCCACCTCTGCATCAAACAGAAACTTCTTACCATGGGCTTTAAAGCACTCAATTAGCTCACCCCCACCTTACCTCGCTGATTTCCTACTATAGCCCAGCCCGCACACTTCACTCTTCTAGCACTAGCTTTGCTCACTGTGACTCAATCTCATCTATCTTACCGCTGACCCCTTTCCCATATCCTCCCTGTGGCCTGGAACTTCCTCTCACACCATATATACCAGACCACCACTTGCCCCACTTTCCAAGCCTTTCTGAGGTCATACATCTCCTCCAAGAGGCCTTCCCTGATTAAGCCCTTTTCTCCCAGGCTCCCTCTCCCTTCTGTGTCGCCTATGCACTTGGATCTGTACCCTTTAAGCATTTGATATTCACCCTACCGTCAGCTCCACAGTACTTCTGTACATATTCCAAATTTACTCATTTATATTAATGTCTCTCGTCCCCTCTAGGCTATAAATTCCTTTTGGGCAGGAGAGTGTCTCCTAACTCTATTGTATTGCACTCTCCCAAGTGTTTTGTACAGTGCTCTGCACACAAACACTCAATAAATACCACTGATGGATTAATTGTCTACTCAACAGCCCCCACACCCAATGGTAGGGAGGTTGAGGCATAGAGGGCTTTTTTTTAGTGTTTACTTTCCTCTTCCAAAGAAATATGTTCTTCAAATCTTGTAACTAAATAGAAACAGAAAAGCTGAACAATAATGTTTTCATAAAGAAAATTTCCAGGCTTCATACATAGAAGTTGACTGAATTTGGAGGAACATGATAATATATTAAATAAGGGACCTTTTTCCCCCTTTATGAGTTGGCTGCTACCATTTTCCCAATGTGGTTCATTTTCTCAGTTCTCTAGTGGCACGATTAACATAGGTGGCAGGGATGCATCTTTAAGTCCTAAGCAAGTCTGAGTTCATTCCATGCAAGGTAAGCACATCTTTGAAAGGTCAACTAAATATTCACCGTGTTGAATTTTCCTCTGTTTGTTATAAGGGGAGGGGAAAAAAAGGAGTAGACATTCTGTGCACTCGCATCTACTTGAAAGACTGAGATAAAAATGTAAAGCAGCACATCGAAACCTGAAATAGCAGGCCAAACATTCTTTGCCAATGCTCCTGCTTTATTGTCATTGAAATGTTTAAAGTTGCATTGCATACCTCTTCACTTAGAAGCAAGTTGTCATCTAATTTGAATGTAGTGCCTACCCGCCTTCTGACTTGTGGAGGTTTTTCTCCTGTATTCAGTGGATACTCTTTTGGCATTTTACCAGTAAGCTCCTGTAAAATAGGAAGGAAATGAAGTGTGATTATCATTTGTAGAAGGAGAGTGTCAGTATGCATTTGGACAAGGTAAACTGGAGAGGAGACTCACCGCCTCTCTCAAACAAATCATCTTGAGCTCCTCCACTTTTTTTAGAAGTTTTTCTTGCAACAACTTTTCCTTTTTCTTGAGTTCAACTATTTTCTCTTTCTTTTGCTCCTCGCTGATTTCTGAATCTTGGGAAACTGAAGAAACATAATTTTTTTAATTGCTGGGGGTGGGTTTTGGTGTGAACCATGTTTCCTTCCTTTGTTTCAAACAAAGAACACTAAGCTAACCTTCTTTTAAAATGGGAGTATATTCCTCCTCCACTTGTTTCCAAACATAATAAGAAGGAAGCAGCAAAACATTTTCTCATGATTCTGGCCTGTAACAAAGTGTGCCTTTTGCCAGTGATTGGATTGATTAAGAAAAAAGATGGGAAAAAAAAATCAGCATTTCAGAGACTTCCTTAATAGGAAGTTTCATGTTATAAGTAGTTGATAAAATGAGGAGGTCTCTGGGATGGGCCATGGCTGCACAAGAGTTTTGCTAACTGTACTTTAAAAGGTAATTTTGGATTTTAAATTAGACTATTGTATTCCTATATATCATGACAATCACCTTTTTTCAACATTTCTTTGCTTCTTTTTTTGGTCAGCTATAAAATGCAGCTGCCCCTGTTGAACTGCAGAACTAATATTTATGATCGAACCCTCCCAATGAAACAGTATCTGAGTCCATTTAAGATTTTAAGCACAAATATCAGGACCTATTATCTTTATTTTGCATTTATTTTTACCCAGTACATTACCTGAAGAGATTAAACTTCCATTGCTTGCCATAATAAACTGATTCTTTGCCTCTGAAGTTACCAGTTTAGAGACCTTTGGTGTTCCCGTCTCTGTCAGATCCATTGCAATATCATCCAGACTCCTGGCTGAGGGAATTTTTGCCTAGAGAGATGATAGATATTCCTGCATTGTTACCTCTACGTAGCTTTAGAAAGACACTGACATTTTGAGGTTTTTATGTTGCAGAGTGCACTTAGGAAAATTTAATACTTTAGAACTCATGCTACATATGTGATTAAACTAATGGCCATGAATTACGAGCCAGCTCCCAAATTAAAAGGTTTGGCCTACTTAGCCTATTTAAAGGGTTTGTGCTAATGGCAAGGAAGTAAGATATTTTGAACACCAATTTTGGGGCATCTTTTCCTAGGTTCCATTTCCACATCTCCTACCATCAAGCAGACTAAAACAGATTGCCAAAAAGGGAAAACTGAGTAGTTTTTCATTTTCTCTTCTGGGTAGAACTATGCTTATCATACCTAACATTTGGGAAATGTTTACAATGTGCAGTGGAGTAGCACTGTACTGATTGCAAGGAATTCAGTTCCTAGCCTACAAAGCGCTCACATCTAACAGGACAGAGGACCGACATGTAAAAGAATACGAAGAAAACTGGTTAAAATCCAGCAAATGAGAAAAAGCAACAGTAAATTTATGTAACCGTGCATTTGGACACTTAACTCCTGAACTGAAGATTACTTCTCTAGTCGAATGTGTCTAGTAACTAACTTACTTTGCTCTGTTTTCGGTCCAGGTAAAACTGATGCTGACTGATTGCCATGACCCAGATGGATTTGATCAGAGACGTGTTCGCATACCACGTTTGCACCACCAGTCCACTTTGCCCAAAGGTTCTTCTTGATACCGAAATCCTCAAAAATTAAGGAAAAAAATGCTACTAAAACACTGTCTTTAATCTGGGGAAGAAATTTGCCTTTGGCTGACCTGTGTACAAAACAAATCACACCTAGCAAATTATATCTGTTAGTGAAGTTCTTTAAAATGGTCCTGACCATTGTCATTCCCATATTGACAGCTGGGTCTTCATTTATTTTTTTTTATGACAAAAATCAAACACAATCCAGGAACCAACCACCTCCACATAACTAAGCAAAAAAAAAAAATAAGTTAAAGCTGAATAACTGCAGGTGAAATGTTTTTCAAAAGTAGAGGCAAGACCAACAATTTCCATTTTTCAACAAGAAAGAAGATGTACAGGGTACTTTTATAACACTGAGCAGCTAAAATTCATAGTAGTAAGACTGTAAATATTATATGTTCTTTTTTTACACAAATAAACTAAAATATGGACGGATAAATGATTTAAGATAATGGAGAATTTAAGCAGCCCCAGTGATCTGGATTAAATTTCAGCAGGTCCTTATTTACAACCCTGATTGGCACACTAATTTATAAAAAAAAAAATTGGTGTTGGATATCACTGTGTGCTCATGCTAATATAGCCCAGGGAGATACTGTCTGCTGAATCCTTCTCTGGATAGGGTTAGAGGGAGTTGGGGAAAGGAGAGCTATTTGCTGAGGGGTCTTTGTTTCCCTGGTACCTATGTTAGCATATCAAATTATAAGAAATTCACATGACATCCAGAACTTATCTAGAAAGAAAAATAAACATTCATAAGTGCAACGGACTTTCATTGTAGTTTTTAAAATGATCAAGATTCTCACCGGCGTGGATCATGAACTTCAACAGCAAATTTCTTCTCACGGAAATACAAATTCTCCAGCTGTTTCCACTGAAATAACTAAAATTGAAAAAGAAATACATATATTTCTTCCCAAAAGTAATACTGATCCTGCTGATTACTGTTGAGATGACTCGAAGTTGGTCTAAGGAAGTTCACAGGGTGAAAAAAATGCATGTCCAAGCCTGTGAATTCGACAAAGTATTCAAAGAGGAACAAAAGCTGTTACTCTTAAGTTTGTTACCATCAGTATACTGAAAATGATGTAGCACACTGGAGTACATGTAAATTGTATTTATAAATCTCATTGCATTTTCCAATTATGTATTTCCTCTCAAGGATACAATCTTTTGGGGATACTAGTGGATTTGTGGGATTATAGGGATAAAATACATTCCATTTTTACTCTGGTTTGCTAAAATGAATACCCAAACACTTCCCAATTACAAAGAAAATGGTTTCCTTTCTTCTAAACTCTATAAACTTGTGTCTGTCTCAGGTTGATTCCATATTATGCCTGACTAAACTGCCGAAGCCTACAGAGTGAAAAGTGAAAGTAAACCTGGATAAGCACTCGAGATTATAAATGGTGCCAGGCACCTACCTTCACAATACTTATGGATATCTTGGAAAATTTTGCATACCAGGGGAGGCCAAAATCTGGTCTTTTTATTTGCACCAACAAATCCACTATTGAAAAGGGAACACAACACTTAAACTTTAAGCTGCTAACACTACAGTACTGTCATCACTTACTCATCCAGCCACTTATTTATTCAACCATTTTGCTGTTATAAGACAGACTTATACTAAATGATGAATGTTCATGCTTATAGAGAATTGTGAAAACTTTTGTTTTGAACACTAGACATTTTAGCTTCATTCTAAATGGGTTTATCCCAGGTATAAATGATGCTAAACCTGTTGCATTTGTAGTACTTGTAATCAATGTCCCCTGTTTGCTCAGTGAACTTTTGTAGTACTTGTAATCAATGTCCCCTGCTTGCTCAGTGAACTTTTAACTCTTGGACTTCTGCTTAATGGAATCTTTTTCTTTGCCTAAAATGATTGTTACTCAATTACTTTATGAAATGCATGACAACAGCTCAAGAAAACTGGATTTTAATGACAATTTTAGCACTCTGCATACTGATTGCTTTGAGGTGAATTTAAAATTGCTTGCCTTTCAAACAGCTTTTTGAAAGCTATGAACAGTGTTTTTACAAGAAAGTTAGAAAATCGCATAACTGTGAGCCTGGAAAGGAACACTGATCTCCAGTCTCTTTAATGGGCAGCCACATATCAAAGCCTAGGCAATTTGTATCCCCAGAACACTACCACAGTGAAATGTAACCCAGAGCTCAAACACACAAAGAAATTTGCCATTTGTAAATGATACAAGCATTCACAGCATTACTTAGTCTGTGAGCCCCATGTGGGACAGGGTCTGTTTCCAACCTGATTCTCTCACATCTACCCCAGAGCTTAGTACAGTGTTTGGCCCACAGTAAACACTTAACAGATACCACATTAATCGTTCATTTTTATCCATAACATTATTCTGAGATTAAATAGTTCAGTGAGAAAAGACAGTGATCTAAAACCAAATTTTTCTACTTACCTGTGTCTGTAAAACCTCTATAACAATAAGCTTACTTTTCTTATCATCCAAAAGTAGGTCAGAAAACAGGAGAAAAATGCCCCCACTCCCCACATCCCCACAGTAGAGCCCTTTCTCGATTGATTCTTGAACTGTTTCATCAGACACTTAGGTGTAACTCCAGTTTCACAGAGTTAGCCTCCCACTGCTGACACATTACTGACATCAGCAGCTCTATCAAGTGACACCTCCCCATTCCACCTCCCCCCCTTTTTTCCCTTCCAGATAATTAACCAGGTGGAAGAGAAGTGAGTTTTCATTGTTAAATTCTTTCAGGGAAGAGATACATTTTAGGTTGTTTACAATTCCTATTTTGAAGATAGTTTCTGATTTTGAAGAGAGCTATCTTGAATTCATGCATGGATTTTACTTGGGGCAGTTTTAAAGGCACACTTCTACCACCCATTTACTCACCCCTAGATGTGAACTGGTTTTACAGGAAGAGCTGCTTCTCAGCTGTGTTTTCCTTCAATGCAATTCCCACACATAAAAAACATGGCTGCACTTGAAACAAGATCTACTAAACCAAACTGTTCCTTTCTTATCACTCACTCTATTCAGAAGGTTTTTTTGCAATGAGATGCATTATGTGCTCTGAGAGAAATCCGTCTAAAACTAATGGATAATATCCCTAATCGGTACCTTTGAGGCAACAAAGCAGCAACCAGTTTTGCCAGAAAAAGGGAACAGTAAGTATGTAGCAAAATGATACAATCAGAGGTGTCTCGGGTAATTATTAGCACGGAGATTGGCTAAAGGACACAATTTTGGGGTAGGAGATTCCTAAAATACTATATCTCTAATTCGGGGGATACTTTAGTTTTCTTCTACCTGGAGAAAAAAAGAGACAGTTTTTGTCTTCTTCAGATCTTCAAGACTTATTGTTGTTGTCTAAATGTATTTTGTTATAGTCACTCGACTTATTTGTTCACTTAGATCATATTTATAATTACTCTTAGCCATGAATATTGGTCAGTTTGTGCCTACCGTCCTCCCCTCCTCAAAGGCAGGGCTCATAATTTTTACTTCTATGTCTGTTCCCCAAGTGTGTCATAGAGTGCTCTGCACAGAGTAGGCACTCAATTCAAATGGCTGACACCAAGATCAAGATCTGCCACCGAGAACTGCAGTGAATCTGGTGTTTACCTTTACCAAACCCATTTCAAACTGTTTTACCTAAAATAGAAACTCAAATTCCATTATTGATGCATATTGTCAATCAAAAGGAAATGAAAATGGGCCCTTCAGAATCAGGTAGAACAGAATGTGGCTGGCTCAGGTCTTGTCGGAGATGTAGTATAAACAAGTCTGGCCCTCAGCACCCTATGGAGTGGACACCTTTGGAGGAGTGCATTATCAATAATAGTAATTGTGGTATTTGTTACAAATTATTTGCCAAGCACTGTGCTAAGTGCTGGGGTAGAATCTGAATAATCAAATCAGACACAGTCCTTGTCTTACATGGGACTCAGTCTGAGGGGAAGGGAGAAGCATGGAACTTATTCTCAACTGACAATTGAGGAAACTGAGGTCAGAACTCATGACTTGCCCAAGGTTTCACAGCAAGCAGGTGGTGGAGATTGGTATTCAATTAGAACTCAGGTCTCCTTACCCCCAATTCTGTGCGCGATTCACTAGGCCATGCTGCTTCTATCAAAAGTCAAAAGATAAGAGATACATTAACTAATACTTGGAAGTAGGACAAAAAGAAAGGCGCAATTGTTACTAAAATCATAGAAAAAGAACCTGCCCCAAGGTTACAAATTCTACCTTCCTCCTCCTTTTAAAAAACAAATGATTACATCAGGGTAGAAAAGTGGCCCTAAAACCAGATTTGGAAAGCTTGATGATTACAATATTTTGATGACAGGTTTGTAATCATCATACATTGCCTTCCCCTATAGGATTAAAGGAAGTGAGCCATCAGCTACACAGAAAATTATTCCACTGGTGATTTCTTTAATAAAATCAGTGTTGTCAAGGCAAAGGCTTTGAGTGCTCTGTGATCAATCAGGGCTAGAGCCACTGCCGGGGGCTTGCTCTGCACTGTGATGAGTACTGGAATTTGGGAAACTCTGCAGAGGCCTGGGGTGATCTTGAAGAGAGCAATTTCCCTTTCCAGGACCACCCTTCCCTCCTCCCCACCAACAGACTCTAGTTCAGCAGGGTCCCGATCCAGCCAGAACTCCCCCAAACTGAAGTCCATCAGAATCTGGGAGTAGGGAAGCAGCCTGGCCTGGTGGAAAAAGCCTGGGTCTGTAAGCTAGTTGGGAACAGGGAATGTGTCTGTTATATTGTACTCTCCCAAGTGCTTAGCACAGTGCTCTGCACATAGTAAGCACTCAATACAATTGACTAACTTGGGTTCTAATCACGGCTCTGATCTTGGGTAGGCCACTTATTAACTTTTCTGTGCCTCAGTTTCCTCATCTGTAAAATGGGGATTACATACCTATTCTCCCAAGTTAGACTGTGACCAACCTGATTATCTTGTACCTATCCCAGTGCTTAGTACAGTGCTTGCCTCATAGTAAATGGCTAACAAATACCACAATCATTACAATAGGGCTTGGCACCAAAACAAAGATCTGCCCTGGCCTCTAATTGGAATCCCTTACCTGGGAGTTACCATGTTGATTATGATATTTATAACTCTTTACCATGCGCCAAACAATTCAAAATAATCAGATCGGACACAGTCCCCATCCCATGTGGGGTTCACACACTAAGAGGGATGGAGAGCAGGTGTCTTAGCCCCCATTTTACAGATGAGAAAACTAGTGCCCAGAAAAGGTTAAGAAATTTGTCCACAGTCACACACCAGGTCAGGAAGGGGCAGAGTTAAGGTTAGCCATGCCATCCTGGATCCTCACAGGGTTCCTACAGACCGAAGCAGGCTCACTATGGCCATACTGAGAACTTGGTAGTCTATCACAGTGCCCAGAGATGCTTGTCCTCCCTAACAACAAGGCTTAGTGTTGATGATGATGATGATTATTATTATTATTATTAATAATAATAGTGGTACTTGTTAAGCACTTACTGTGTGCCAGGCACTGTACTAAGCACTGGGATAGATACAAACTAATCAGGTTGGACACAGTCTCTGTCCCACATAGGAATCACAGCCTCAATCCCCATTTTGCAGAAGAGGTAACTGAGGCACAGAGAAGTGAAGTGACTTGCCCAAGGTCACACGGCAGACAAGTGGGGGAGCTGGGACTAGAACCCTGGTCCTTCTGACTCCCAGGCCCGTGCTCTACCCACTAGGCCATGCTGTTTCTCTTGAATGCTCCTGGCCAAGAATAAAAAGGAGACTAGAGGAAACCTATGCTCCTATGGATCATAAAGGTGTGTGGTCATTCCCTGGGAGGCAAGTAGAGGAAAATCAAGGACATGATTATTTCCTCCTTTGTTTCTTGGTATAGTCACCGGGAAAGAACTCCCTTTCTGTCTAAAGAATGCAACAGGTTAGAGAAGGAGGGGAGAGCAAAGTACACACCGAGATCATGAGCAATTAAATGTGCTAAGGAATGTGTTTATGCAAACAAGAGAATACTACAGAGAGCTGATGATGGTTCTAGTTAAGAGGATCCTCCCTGAAGTAATGAAAGTACCTTGACAGGAATAAATAAAATGTCATCTTTTACCTTGACTAATTCAGGGGAACATATCACACCCTATGACAGTAGGTGGTGTTGGGGGACAGTATAAAAATGTCAAAGGTGATGAGGCTTCAAAAATACAGTAACCACAGAACTGAAAATCAGGTCATATGGAAGTTCAGTTAGAAATGACTAAATTTGGAATAGTCATGGCTGCAGCACATACTTCTACGTCAACTTATCACATTTACACTATCACAGAGTATTAATTGGGTCAACACCTCCGCACGCCCTCCCCCACAAAAGAAAAACAAAAAAAACCCAGATCCAAAACAGCAATTTGCTAATAAGCCAAACATTTTCTGTAAGAAGCTTGGAAAAGGGACAGGGGGCCTGATTTAAAATACTCAGTGAAGTCACTTCATTTAAATTTGCTTTTGTTTTTTTGTCAGCATTAGCTAGCATGGGGTTACTAGATTTGTGTTGGGTTTACTGGGGTGAAGGAAAGTTTCTGGTAGGATTTGGGCTTTTATTGGCTTTTCCAAAGCTACATTATCTCCAAGATTAGGAGGAGTAGGCCACATACACTACTTTTGCTTCAGAACATAATAAATGATGATTTGGGGAGAGCTGTGCTGGTGGAATGTGCTGATGAGGCCGTTTTGGTTTGGAACTCAAAAGCAGCTTATGTTATGCTTTTCCTTTTAAATTGTGTGTTGATTTTGTATACACAGTGATTCAGATTCTTCTCTAAATCCCAGTGTTATCTAACAAATGGGAAAAAATAATTGATCAGGCTACAGAGTTTTCTAGCTGCTTGATAACAGTTACTATTTAAAAGTGAAGTTTGGTACACGCAGTCCTCCTGTAATACTTTGTTTTCTTGCAGAACCCCACATTAAGGACAGCTGGTGATACAGTACTCAACTCTGCATCCAAAGTTGTGTTTCTGTCCAAAATCTATAGTGAAAACACACGTTTTTGGCAGAACTGAGTGTATACCAAATTTTCCCCTTCTTGACGCAAATATTTAATCACAAGTTATGAATTATGCCCTGGCTTTTATGATTTGATCATTTTAGAAAGGCACAATTTTGCATATGTAAATAGTATATCAAGGCTAAATTCAAAGTATAAATTGGCATATCATTGCTAAAGAAAAATGAGATGAAATCCCAGGCATCAGGGAAATGCCTATGTTCAAGAGGAGAAACTTAAAACTGAGGTTTAGATGGGGGAAAATGTTTGGACTTTGAAGGGAGGGAATCCCATAGAGCTCAAGCAGCATGGCCTTAGTGGAGAGAGAATGGGCCTGGAAATCAGAGGATCTGGGTTCCTGCTGCTGCCTGCTGTGTGATCTTGGGCAAATCACTTAACTTCTCTGTACCTCTTTGCCATCTGTAAAATGGGGATTAAATCCTACTCCCTCCTACTTAACTGTGAGCCTCATATGGGACACGGATCGAGTCCGACCTAATTATCTTGTATATATCCCAGCGCTTAGAACAGTGGTTAGCACATAGTAAGCACTTAATAAATACCGTAATTATAATCTAAAATCTGATTTCTTGTTGTAGTAGATACAGTTTCTGAAGGAAAAATGCATCCCCTGGCAGACATATGGGGTTATCAGGAAAGCCCTGCTTAAAAGTCATAAAAGCTGTAATCATTTTGTCACACAGGTGTGTTTTTAGGCCATCTTTACTTATTCTATTTCTAAAGAGATCGTCTTTTTCAAATTGTTTTACATTTGCTGATCTTTCTAAACACCAATGGAAAGATCATCTACAAAAACATATCTTGAACTAAAGCTCCTATTGTAGACTCCCTTATTTCATTCACAACAAAATCAAAGTGCAAGGATTCCGTAATTATAACACTGAGATGAAATGAGGCTGGAGGAAGGTAAATCTCACACATTTTACATCTGGAAAGAATTATATGTAGGAAGAACGTCTTTATTAAACATCCTGTGCTAACTTTAAGTCACAATGTGCACAACTCCATGTCAGTATTCCAATCAATAGTTTCTTCACCTCTTGGAAGAAAATACTCAGACTCAGTGAAAATATATCTAAATTAAGCAGGAAGGTAAATGCATTCAAAGAATACCTAGTGAACCTTTTGGAATCAAAATGTTTTTGTTTTTTGGATTTTGGGGTTTTTTTTCCAATTTGGTCCATATTTTGAAAATGCTCAATTCCAAAGCACTCTGACCCAGAATTGACAAATTGCCATAATAAATGCATTTCTACACATATTTAACAGACTGAGAAGCAGCACAGGCCTGGAAGTCAGAGAGCCTGGGTTCTAATCCCAGCTCCGCCAGTTATCTGCTTGTGTGACCTTCTCTGTGCCTCACTTACCTCATCTGTAAAATGGAGAATAAATCCTCCCCCTTCCGACTAAGACTGAGAGCCCCATGTGGGACAGGGACTGTGTTCAACTTGATTAACGTGTATCTACAGGGCTTGTATAGTATGGTGCTACAGTATAGAACTTGGCATGTAGTAAGTGCTTACCAAATACTATAATTAATATTATTACTATCTTACCACAGCACTTGGTACAAGAGAAGCAGCAAGGCTAAGAGAAGCAGCATGGCTCAGTGGAAAGAGCACGGGCTTGGGAGTCAGAGGTCATGGGTTCGAATCCCGGCTCCACCACTTGTCAGCTGTGTGACCTTGGGCAAGCCACTTAACTTCTCTGTGCCTCAGTAACCTCATCTGTAAAATGGGGATTAAGACTGTGAGCCCCACGTGGGACAACCTGCTCACCTTGCATCCCCCCACCCCGTGCTTAGAACAGTGCTTCGTATGCAGTAAGCGCTTAACAAATACCATCATTATTATTATTATTATAGTGCTTGGCACATAGTAAGCAGGAAACAACTACTACCATAAAAAATACAGCTTTGAATGGGAAGCAGCATAGTCTAGTGGACAGAGCATGGGCCTGGGAGTCAGAAAGACCTGGGTTCTAATACCGGCTCTGCCACTTGTCTGCTGTGTGACCTTGGACAAGTCACTTAATTTCTCTATGACTCAATTACCTCATCTGTAAAATGGGGATTAAGACTGTGAGCCCTATGTGAGACAGGGACCGTGTCAGTCTGATTACCTTGTACCTACTCCAGCACTTAGAATAGTTTCGGCACATAGCAGGCACTTAACAAATACCACTAAAAAAAAAAAAAAAAAAAGAAATTCCAAATATTGAATGAAAATCCACTATTAGGTAAGGCAATGGACTGGATTCAGAGCAGCATTCTACAAAAGGAAAGTATCAAATTATCCAAAGTAATATCCAATAGTTGACAAATTCCAATTGTTGAGACACCCAAAATCAATTTATCAACCAACAGCCTCAATTATTAAACTATCTCCAGGGGGTTCCCTGTGGTCATTCATTCCCCTTTTTCCCATTAGGGAATTTGCTCATCTTCCAGCTTTCCCACTTCCCTAGCCTTCAACCTCCGCCCTTCCCCCCTCCCCTTTTCCCATGATTTAGTGGCAGTCCTTATTGCACATTAAATCTGATACTCATCTCCCATTACCATCCACAACCTAAGATTCCAGGGTGTCTCAGGGGGTTAAGGAAAAGATGGCAAACCTAGGAGCTGAGAGAGTTCTAAATCTGGGAAAGGGAAGCTCTTCCTCAAGCTTTCCTCATAACCCAGAAGCAGTGTGGCTCAGTGGGAAGAGCATAGGCTTGGGAGTCAGAGGTCATGGGTTTAAATCCCAGCTCCACCAATTGTCAGCTGTGTGACTTTCGGCAAGTCACTTAACTTCTCTGTGCCTCAGTTACCTCATCTGTAAAATGGGGATTAAGACTGTGAGCCCCACGGGAGACAAACTGATCACCTTGTATCCTCCCCAGGGCTTAGAACAGTGCTTTGCACATAGTAAGTGCTTAACAAATGAAAAAAAAAACAAAAAAAACCCCAGTAGAGGTGACATAACTCAGGGCTCAGAAAGCGATGAAAAATGCAGAGTGGTGAGTTCAAATCCCAACTGAACCACTAACTCAGGTGGAAGAGGATGAGAGAACAAATGTGAACAGTCTGGGAGGAGAATCTTCATGGGAGGTTGTGGGGGGGAAGGGAAGAATAAACAGTTGGGTGAAATAAGTGGAGTAGACAGTTGGAGAAATTCAAGGCCAGGGGAGGAAATGATTGGTGAAGGGCCAGGGCATCAATGATTAACCCTGAAAGAGTTGATGATGACTGAATATTAGTTCATTAACTTGTTGATGATGGACCTCCAGGCATTTAGTGTTTGATTATATTTTTTATACACTGATGACAGTAGGTCAATTGGGGCAATGTGATCAAATACTGGCTTCCCTAAATTTATTTTAACTGAACACATTCTGATCACTGACAGTAAATAGTACTTTAAAACTGGATGAAACAAAGTAGTAATACATATTTTTCTTACTGCGTAATAGGTAAACAAACTAGGACACTTTTGAGCTTAAAATCTGTTTAAGTAAATTCCATTTTATGCTGCATTCATTCAATCACAATGGGGTCATGGGGAATGAAACATTTAGGGTCAATATCAATGATTTCTTGCACTCTCATCAGTTTTCAATATTTGGGCTTATTTTCTAATAGATATTTTAATACTAAAATGGAATCCTTGTATCAGGGCAGAGGCAGGAATTTGAGGGTTAATATCACTAGTTAGAAATGCCAAGGGATTTTGTATTTTTCTATTTCCGAAACCACAGGAATTTTTTTCTTCAAGAAAATGAATTGGTTGTCAGCAGATCCAATGCTTAATTATATACTTTACAACAGGAAAAGCAAGCCTACTGTTTACATTTTATAATAGGATCATTTCTTCTTTTCGTACCATATCCTGATTGATTTTGATTTATTTGCAGGGTGGGCCCAACTCTGTCCAGGATAGGTTTCCGCTTCCCCTTTTATTGGGCTCCTCATTGGGCTTTTAAGCAGTGAGAGAAACAGCTGGCTAGTCTTGTAACCAGTCAGTCAAGGGAGAATTTGCCAAGTTTGCAGTGTTAAGAACAGCTGAGCATGTAGCTTCCTGCATACCCAATACAACTAACACTTTTAGTCAACCAAATAGGAAGACTTAAGCTAGTGAACATGTCACTCAGTTCACTCTGTCTCTACCCAGAGCTTTAGGGAATTTGTGAGATCTTTTCAGCTACCTGGGCTGGTCTAGTGTAATTAACGGAAGAATAAATCTAAAATGGTCACCCAAATTCATTCATTCAATCATATTTATTGAGTGCTTACTGTGTGCAGAGCACTGTACTAAGTGCTTGGGAAGTACAAGTCGGCAACATATAGAGATGGTCCCTACCCAACAACGGGCTCACAGTCTAGAAGCAGCATGGCTCAGTGGAAAGAGCCTGAGCTTGGAGTCAGAGGTCATGGGTTCTAATCCCGCCACTTGTCAGCTGTGTGACTTTGGGCAAGTAACTTAACTATTCCATGCCTCAGTTACCTCATCTGTAAAATGGGGATTAAGACTGTGAGCCCCACGTGGGACAATCTGATCTCCTTGTTTCCCCCTCAGTGCTTAGAACAATGCTTTGCACATAGTAAGCGCTTAACAAATACCGTCATTATTATTATTATCATCATTATTATTATTAAGAGGGAGATAGACAATAAAACAAAACAAGTAAACAGGTGTCAAAACCATCAGAATAAATAGAATTATAGCCATATGCACATCATTAATAAAATAGAGTAGTAAATATGTAGAAGTAAAATAAAGTAATAAATATGTACAAATATATAGAAGTGCTGTGGGGAGGGGAAGGGGGTAACTCAAGGCGGGGGTGCGATGGGGAGGGGAGGAGGAGAGGAAAAAGGGGGCTCAGTCTGGGAAGGTGTCCTGGAGGAGGTGAGCTCTCAATAGGGCTTTGAAGGAAGGAAAAGAGCTAGTTTGATGGATGTGTGGAGGGAGGGCATTCCAGGCCAGGGGAAGGACGTGGGCCAGAGGTCGACAGTGGGACAGGCAAGAATGAGGCACGGTGAGGAAACAACAATATTTGTGGTGTTTTATCTAAATTTAGCCAGGAGGCATATGACACTATTGCAGGAATAATCATTCAGTAGTAACATACAGCAACATTTAAGTTTGTGAATGATCCCAATCAGTAATCAAATCAATGCCAACCAAGTTTCCAGGTTGCTTTTGATTTGTAGCAAAATTGCAGTTTATGCTGCCCTCACTAAAACAAACAAATGTGTTAAATACTGAAGTACAAAATAATCAGATTAGACAGTTCCTGTCCATATGGGGCTCAAAATAAAAATGGAAATAGGCCTCTTATTCCCATTTTACAGATGAGGAAACTGAGGGACAGATAAATTAGGTGACCCAAGATCACACAGCCGGCCAGTGGTAAAAATGGAATTAGAACACGGGTTTTCTGGGTCCCAATCCCATGCTGTTTTCACTAGGCCACAGCGAAATCTTGGTTAGTTTCAAGAACTCCATGTAACAGCAGTTCCTGACCAAAATAACAACTACATAACCACTACTTCTGAGGAGCTGTAGAAGCCCTGAGACAGGGGATTGGCATAAGGGAGCTTAGAAGAGGAGAGGCAGTGAGGCTGGGTAGAAGGGGTTCTTCCCTGCTGTTGCCTCTTTCCCCCTCCCAGCCTCTTTCATAGAGAAGCAGCATGGCTCAGTGGAAAGAGCGTGGGCTTTGGAGTCAGAGGTCGTGGGTTCAAACCCTGGTTCTGCCAATTGTCAGCTGTGTGGCTTTGGGCAAGTCACTTAACTTCTCTGTGCCTCAGTTACCTCATCTGTAAAATGGGGATTAAGACTGTGAGCCTCCCGTGGGACAACCTGATCACCTTGTAACCTTCCCAGTGCTTAGAAAAGTGCTTTGCACATAGTAATTGCTTAATAAAATGCCATTATTATTATTATTACCTGAGACTCTTACACTGGTATTCAATTATACCTATTACATATTTCAAGGAATCTCACTTTCCTACTTCGTTTTATAAAGAAATGTCTTTATTTCTGGTCTTTTCCTTAACTTGTTGAAGATCTCTGTTTCAAAGGGTAGCTCTTTAAAAACAGCTTCCTGCCAATAATCTTTCCCTTTCCTCTTTGCATATCCTTCTCCCTTTGTTTTTTTTAAAGCCACTTAATTATAATAAAGTAAGCAAGTGCTATGAGGATTAATCATCTATAAACATTTCCATCATAAACACAATTTTATTGAAGGCTAGTACTTGACCATACTCTTGGCTACCAATTAAGAATTGTAGTTTGTTATACAGTGCACGTTTCATACATGTTAATGTATGTTAATGTATGAAACGACCCTTCTCGCATAAATCAGTTTTGATCATCCTTGTGAATTTAGACATCCTTTTATTTATATAAAGTGGCTACAGGAAAGGTAACTGCAGCACCAAAATAGAGTCTTGAAACACCCATCTGCACTGAATAATCGAAAATAGAATTATCTGAAAAATTTTTGAGGAGAAATAAAAGGAAGTGGGGAGTTTAATATATGAGTTAATTTTAAAATTGAACATCCTACACATTAGAAAACTGGGTAAAGCAGAGGAATATGGAATTGGTGTACCTTGCCCACAGTTTTTTGGATGAAAAAAAATCTAATTATGATCTTCATCAACAACCAGTGTTATTTACCAATTAGTTCTGTGTGAGATGTTGTGCTAGGCACTACCGGTAATTCTTAATTGAGGAAAGACTTGAAAATAAAAGTAGAAAGAAATTAGTATTATTTGTTACTAATTAACTAAAGTTAGATGTTTACTAAGGGGATATTTGTAAATTGCTCAGTAGTGAATCTCAATTGGGGTGCTTTAATCCATATTTGCTAAACAACTAATTTTTAACTACTACACACACACACACACACATGTTTGTCATTGCCAACTTGTACTTCCCAAGCGCTTAGTACAGTGCTCTGCACACAGAAAGCGCTCAATAAATACGATTGAATGAATTAATTCTCAAAGATGCTGTTGACTGTGAAATTCACCTCTGGGTGTATATGACTGAAAAGGCTAATACTGGATTCACAATCCAGAACATGTTCCGCACATACAAATTAACTGCCCAGTCATCGACCACTGGTCCTGATCTTTCACAAACTACATTTAAAAAAAAGAGAACTCCCAAATAATCTAATCCTCTCTCTAAAATCTAAACCAAAGTGGAAACACAATTTTGTCAGTGCTTGAAATATAATTCTATAACCCTCCTTAAAATCTTTTGGAACATTCATAACTCAAATCTATTTTATTCACAGTGCATACGTTTCAAAATTTTACAGTAAGGTTGTAAAGACATATTATTACATGATACTACTCCAAGATTGAGATCTCTTTGGAAGGTGCCCCATTATTTACTGCCATGATTTCTGATAAGAAGAAATAATGTCCACATAGTCTGTGATCTAGGAATATCTGAATTTCAGCCCAGGACTGCCATTCTCAATCGGACTGTGGCCCAGGGCAAGTCAACTGCCTTTTCTGTCTCAGTTTCACAACAATAAAATGGAGGTAGTATTTACTTTCATAACTCAAAGAAAGATTGTGAGGATTGATTGCTGTCTGTAAAGTACTTTGAAGATTAAGAACACTATGTATGATTACAAGATCTGTTTTATGCTGAATTTGGATGTTTTTCTAATACTCATGAAAGCAAGAGACTGATTGAAGTGATATGTGTTACATAATCAATCAATCAATATTTATTGAGTGCTTACTGTGTGCAGAGCACTGTACTAAGCGCTTGGGAAGTACAAGTTGGCAACTTGTAGAGACAGTCCCTACCCAACAGTGGGCTCACAGTCTAGAAGGGGGAGACAGAGAACAAAACCAAACATACTAACAAAATGAAATAAATAGAATAGATATGTACAAGTAAAATAAATAAATAAATAGAGTAATAAATATGTACAAACATATATACATATATACAGGTGCTGTGGGGAAGGGAAGGAGGTAAGATGGGGGGGATAGAGAGGGGGACGAGGGGGAAAGGAAGGAAGGGGCTCAGTCTGGGAAGGCCTCCTGGAGGAGGTGAGCTCTCAGTAGGGCCTTGAAGGAAGGAAGAGAGCTAGCTTGGCAGATGGGCAGAGGGAGGGCATTCCAGGCCTGGGGGATGACGTGGGCCGGGGGTCGATGGCGGGACAGGCGAGAACGAGGCATGGTGAGGAGATTAGCGACAGAGGAGCGGACGGTGCGGGATGGGCTGTAGAAGGAGAGAAGGGAGGTGAGGTAGGAGGGGGTGAGGTGATGGAGAGCCTTGAAGCCCAGGGTGAGGAGTTTCTGCCTGATAAACATAAGGCTCCAGTGTCAGGTTTTGATAACACAGCTGTCCTTGGCCTGCTATTATGTGCCTTGTTTCACTTATGTAATGCTCACTGTTGTGAATGGGAGGTTCACAAGGAAGGATTACATGACTGGGTCCAGAGATGAGTTAATATAAAGGAAATTTGGCCAATGCTGATGTCAAAAATTATCCCTATCTCTGTGATAAGTTAACTTTTGTGAACAGAGTAAGTACCCAAAAGAAAGATCTGTTACAAGGTCTTAATAGCTCAAGTCATCACCATTGCTATCATCACAATCAACAGGAATTACAATAAGACAAGTTCCCTATCCTCAAGAAGGTTACGGTCAAAGAGGCAGGCTGATAATAATAATTGAGGTATTCAATAAGTGCTTACCATGTTCATTCATTCAATTGTATTTACTGAGGGCTTACTGTGTGCAGAACACTGTACTAAGCACTTGGAAGAGTACAAAATAACAATAAACAAGCACAGTCCCTGCCCACAATGAGCTATATGCCAAGCACTATATGAAGCAATGGGGTAGATACACGATAATCAAGTCAGACACAGCACCTATTCCACATGAGGCTGACAGTCTTGAGTGGGGGAAAAATACGGATGGGGTGGGGGGGATCGGGAGAGAACAGGTATTAATCCCCATTTTACAGATGAGGAAACTGAGAAGATGGTGAGATGGTGAGGAGAGGAGCTTGTTATACACAAGCAACATTACTGAATTGGATTCCACAACTTTCTGAACTGGATTCCCTTTTGAAGGACAGGCAATGTTCTTACTAGTTCATCTCTGGAGTTAATTAAAAGTTCTGCATTAGTTTTTAGAAAACTCAAATGACAAACACTCACTTTCCGAGGTTTCACCTTGTCTTGTATATCGTATTGTCCAATTCCCTTATAGCTGATTCCAAGCCACCAAGGAATCCCTTGTTTATCCTACATAATGGAAGAGCATGAGAACTAGGACATAACAAAGAGTTAAGCCCTTCAGAGATTAAACACTATTTATTTCATCCTCCAACAAGTACAAGCAAGTTAGAAATTAAACTGTCTGTAAATACACCAACGTGTAAAGACCAAAGGTATTTTTTAATGTATTTCCACTGTTTTTCTGAATGGAATTCACAACCCAAATGGTGTTAAATATCATTAGCATGGAAAAAAAGGCCACATTATTGTTTTGGTTCTACAGATGAAGAAATGCAATAAAGCTTTGGTGATTCAACTGAGAAATGAACGAAGGACTGGGTTAATTATACACTTTAAAAAGTTGGCTGCTTGGTATCTCAGTGAGTTGTCCTAAAGCCCAGAATCACAGAGTACTATGCAGAATGAGAAAAGTACCTCCAATTTGAAGAACAAAATTTCCCTCTCAATAACTCATGAGAGTAAAATTAGAGTATAAGACGAGGTCCCTGTGTTTAAATATGCATAATAAAACCCTGTAGATAGAAAGGAGTAATTGCATTTTTCTATACAGATTTCTCTTGTAATTCAATCTACCCCTTGAATCTATTCAAGTCAGAGGGTGCATTCACAGGGAAAAGGAAAAATGAAAGCTCCCCAACATAGACCCACAATAATTATAAAGGAAAACTCTTTTTTAGTAGTGTTCTGGCTTAAAAATAAATTTTGCCCCTTTGAGACTTTACATCATTTGTGAAAGGGAGAATGAAGTGGGCAGTAAAATTAATTTGCAAAGCACCCCTTTATAGGAAATTATATTTTCTTCATTACATTCGGCAAACCTTGATTAATACTGCATAGACCTCTGAAAGCTATTAACTATTCAAGAGAGGGACCTTTTAAATTAGGTTGATAAAGATTTTTTCCTGGAACACTTTGAACAAACATCCCTTATTTGATATCATTTGAAATCTGTTTAGAAAAAAAATGAAATTGTTTTGGAGTATTTGTTGAAAACAAAGATCTAGGTCACTGTGAAGAATTGTTGGGCTGTTAATCAACTCTAACAAAAAAAGTACAGCCACTTGTAATAAGATAATGGTTAACCTTACATTTTTCATGAAAATGTACCTTTACTCTGTAGTAATGGACTCCATATGTAGGTAGAGCTTCTACTACTTTCATGTACCTGTAGAAAGAGTACAGATTGGGTCAGTTTTTCCTGCAGAAAATAATGAGCATTTTTGGCTTACAAATTTAACCCTGCAGTATGAACTTTTTACCTATGCACTCAGCGAGCCTTAACAGGGGGATAGGAAGTTAAAGGGCCATTAATTACTTGAACCAATGCCTGTACATGAGAATGCACATTTCCTTGAGTACAATAATCTACTTTCACAGATGCATTAGTTGCCATGACTAACGTTTTCTTAATAAAGTGAAATTTTCCACTCATTAATGTGTTTTGCCTTATCAAAAGGTCAGGAAGTGAGAACAAAACTCCATTTTCCAAAGGTCTTTAGAAATAGCATTTTCAAAATATCAGGGAAAGTACTGATTAAAATTCCTTAATGACCATGCCTTGGAAAACTAGAACACTATATGCCTAGAACGCAAGAATTCAAAGGTTAACCCATTTAACCAGCCTATTTCACAAGGATAAAGTTCAATGGAATCTCTTAAAAAAGTGAATGTTTAGTTTGAACGTCAACTACATGCTGCTTCAGCTGGGCTTTGGCTAACTGAGAAACTGTCCTTACGAGGGCCTGAAGAAAGTGAGAGGGCAGGTTGTGTACCAGAGCTCTAAGCAACTCAGGTTGGCCTGGAACTCTGCTCTGTAAAAGGATAAGGTCCTGGAATGGTCATTTTAGTATGAAAATTGTTTTGCCACCACTCCTGTCCCCAACTCCTGTTGTTTCTTGGTCAGCAGCAACTGCAGCCCTGCCTCTCCCATTTTTACTCCACCCCAAGGGCTTGGGCTGTGTGCCCAGTATGCCCTTGGAACCAAGCTGGCACCTCTGTTCCTTGCCCTCTGCTGGCAGGACATGACCTCCAACCCAGCCCAGGGAATCTATAAGGGTCATTTGGGCCCCTCCCCTGGTGGCAGACTAACCCTGTGCCTGCATCCCCACCCCTTGCAACACCCGCTCACTGCTGCTACACTTGCGTATCACAATCATAACGACGATACCATGGTCCCAAATTTCTCATTCCTTCTGTGAGTGTGACACAACACAGAGCAAGAGAAGCTACAGATACAGCATTGCAGGTTTCCTGGGGAAAGGGGTCCTTTGTGAGGATCAGCAATTTCTTATATCTTTTTCCTGAAGGATAAAAACAGAATTGCTGTTTTCAACTCTGCCCCCATCAGAGACTGTCTATGGGGTAACAGCATCTCGTGAACAACTGAGGTTAGCAAGACAAAAAGACAAAAAAAAAATGTCTTCAATAACTTGGAGAAAGTCATCAGCAATATAGCTTTTAATGCAAGTTTTACTCCAACCATGGGTTTGGAACTATATTCAGAGAACTGAAGGGATTCTTGATGTAAACAGGTAAATCCAAAG
Organism: Tachyglossus aculeatus; assembly: GCF_015852505.1. NCBI lineage: Eukaryota > Metazoa > Chordata > Mammalia > Monotremata > Tachyglossidae > Tachyglossus > Tachyglossus aculeatus. The sequence continues at coordinate 63,160,766 of NC_052101.1, read as the reverse complement.
CTCATCAATGACCTTCCCTAAACTGGGGTAATATAATAATTAATCCAGATTCACCAATGGAGAAACAGAAATCCCGACCTAAATAGCTTAAATAAAGATATAAAATTTGAGATTACAAACTCCCTGTTCCTTCCCTGAATAAACAGGTCACACTCCAGGCACATTATATTAGCTGTGTTCTGTAAAAGAATGAGATTAATTTGGAAAAAGGCATGGTAAACCTATATACTGTCTCTGGGATTAGCTGCAGAATACAACAGCTCAGTGTTTTAATGTTCTAACATTCTCTTCTAAATTGGACCATCTTTTATGAGAATCAAAGTAAAAAACTTGTTCTGTGTGAACAGCAGCTATAGCATACTTTCTGTAATTGAAACTTTGTTCGAACAGGCCATTTTCAACCCTAAAATTAACAAACCGATGGCAGTGATACAAGTCTTAACATCAGGCTATCAATCAATCTAGCCTATACTTGATGAATTTAAATTCAAGCTATAAATATATTATGGCTCTTGCCAAAAAATGTGACAACTTGTAAGTGGGTAACTGGCACCCAGAACAATTTTACATTAGAAATGATTTCAAATGATATCCAAATACGCAAATGGGAAATAACTCACTGAACAATCGCTTGGCCTCGCGTCAGACCTTTGATTTTCAAATAATGTTCGATGACTCGGCCCTCGCTGCAAAACAATGGGAAAAAAAATCACCTGAGATGCACAGAAAGTCTTATATGGCACATCACTATGAGGGAAAGTTGTATAAAACCAACGTAACACAGCCATGTATTCCATTTCCTCATGGCTTTCTAGTCAGTAAACATAAGGTTTCTTTGGGCAAATGCTGTTTAAAGAACATGTCTTTAAAATTTAGCTACCCAGAAACCTAACCAATTTTAAACAGTAGGCAATGTTTTTTGTTGTTGTTTTGGGCTCTTTTTTGACTCCATATCTAATACATAAGAACAAGCAAGCTGAGGGAACTCTTAAATTTTTCCATTCTCCACTTAATTTTACCTGGACATTACATTGTAAGTATTGTTGTTAACTCCCTTGCTACCCTTTCCCTTCGCTGCTCTCGTACCACTAACCCACAGTCCTGGATCACTGCCACTGTCCGCCTCCTTCGCTCCTATGCTCGAGTTGCTGAACGCTGCTGCCAAAAGTCTAAACACCATGCCAACCTCGTTCACTTCAAGTTTATCCCGTCCTGCCTTAACTCTGCCCTCTCCTCTGCCAGACAAAACTATTTCTCCTCCCTTATTGACACCCATGCCCATCATCCCCGTCAGCTCTTCTATACGTTTAACTCCCTTCTGAGGACCCCTGTTTCTCCCCCTCCTTCTTCCCTCACCCCCAACGATCTGGCCTCCTACTTCATTAATAAAATTGAATCCATCAGGTCTGAGCTCCCCAAGTCACTCCCCCCACCACCACCTTTCTCCAACCCCCCAGCTCTCAACCCTCTCCGCTACTCTCCCATCTTTCCCAGCAGTATCCTCAGATGAGATCTCCTCCCTCCTCTCAAGTGCTACTCTGGCCACCTGTGCTTCTGACCCCATTCCCTCTCATCTTATGAAATCTCTCGCTCCGTCCCTCCTCCCCTCCTTAACTCCATCTTCAAGGGCTCACTCTCCACTGGTTCCTTCCCCTCGGCCTTCAAACATGCCCATGTCTCTCCCAACCTAAAAAAACCCCCTCTCTTGACCCCACCTTACCTTCTAGTTATTGCCCTATCTCCCTCCTACCATTCTTTTCCAAACTCCTTGAACGAGTCATCTATATGCGATGCCTCGAATTCCTCAATGCCAACTCTCTCCTTGACCCCCTCCAATCTGGCTTCCATCCCCTACATTCCACAGAAACTACCCTCTCAAAGGTCACCAATGACCTCCTGCTTGCCAAATCCAAAGGCTCCTACTCTATCCTAATCCTCTTCGACTTCTCAGCTGCCTTCGACACTGTGGACCACCCCCTTCTCCTCAACACACTATCCAACCTTGGCTTCACAGACTCTGCCCTCTCCTGGTTCTCCTCCTACCTCTCCGGCCATTCATTCTCAGTCTCTTTTGCGGGCTTCTCCTCCCTCTCCCATCCCCTTACTGTAGGGGTTTCTCAAGTGTCAGTTCTTGGTCCCCTTCTGTTCTCGATCTACACTCACTCCCTTGGTGAACTCATTCTCTCCCACGGCTTCAAATGTCATCTCCACACTGATGACACCCAAATCTACATCTCTGCCCCTGCTCTCTCTCCCTCCCTCCAGGCTCGTATCTCCTCCTGCCTTCAGGACATCTCCATCTGGATGTCTGCCCGCCATCTAAAACTCAATATGTCCAAGACTGAACTCCTTATCTTCCCTCCCAAACCCTACCCTCTCCCTGACTTTTCCATCACTGTTGACAGCACTACCATCCTTCCCGTCTCACAAGCCCGCAACCTTGGTGTCATCCTCGACTCCGCTCTCTCGTTCACCCCGCACATCCATCCGTCACCAAAACCTGCCGGTCTCACCTCTGCAACACCGCCAAGATCCGCCCTTTCCTCTCCATCCAAACCGCTACCCTGCTCGTTCAATCTCTCATCCTATCCCGACTGGATTACTGCATCCTCCTCCTCTCTGATCTCCCATCCTCCTGTCTCTCCCCACTTCAATCTATACTTCATGCTGCTGCCCGGATTGTCTTTGTCAGAAATGCTCTGGGCATGTTACTCCCCTCCTCAAAAATCTCCAGTGCCTATCTACACATCAGGCAAAAACTCCTCACTCTTGGCTTCAAGGCTCTCCATTACTGAGCCTCCTTTCTTTCCTTCTACAGCCCAGCCCACACCCTCCACTCCTCTGCCGCTAACCTCCTCACTGTGCCTCATTCTCGCCTGTCCCGCTATCGACCCCCGGTCCATGTCCTCGCCCTGGCCTGGAATGCCCTCTCTCCGCACATCCGCCAAGCTAGCTCTCTTCCTCCCTTCAAAGCCCTACTGAGAGTCCACCTCCTCCAGGAGGCCTTCCCAGACTGAGCTCCCTCCTTCCTCTCCCCCTCCTCCCCATCCCCCCGCCTTACCTCCTTCCCCTCCCCACATCACCTGTATATATGTTTGTACATATTTATTACTCTATTTATTTTACTTGTACATATTTATTCTATTTATTTTACTTTGTTAATATGTTTTGTTGTCTGTCTCCCCCTTTTAGACTGTGAGCTCGCTGTTGGGTAGGGACCGTCTCTATATGTTGCCAACTTGTACTTCCCAAGTGCTTAGTACAGTGCTCTGCACACAGTAAGCGCTCAATAAATACGATTGAATGAATGAATGAATGAACTCTCCTATTATAAAGTGAGGCAGCCTGACCTAGTGGAAAGAGCATGGGACTAAAAGTCAAGAGATATGGGTTCTGGTCTGGACCCCACCACTTGCCTACTGTGTGATTTGGGGCAAATCACCTAACTTCTCTGTGCCTCAGTTTCCTCAACTGCAAAATGAGGATAAAATACCAGCTTGGGAACCCCATGTGGGAGAGGGACTATGTTGGATCTGATTATCTTGTATTTACTCCAGTGCTAGGCACATAGTAAGTTCTTAATAAATACCAATAAAAAAAGACATTCAAGCTTTCTAAAGGGGAAAAAGTATGTACTGATATTCTTCCCAAGAAATTATAACTGGGCAGTAAAGAAAAATTCCAAGTGAAGAACACAGTGTTGATGTGAATTAAGATTTGGGGACATGCATAATGGCAGGGCATGTTGGAATAGAATACTGGTACTTCTGTTGAGGAGGGAAGTGAAAAATACACAGTAGCTCCTTAAAAACAGTCAATAGAATGACAGCAAAAACACCCAGACTTTTTTTTTTTTAAAAGAAAAAAATGGAAGGGAGGAAGTTCTAACACTATCAAACAAAAGTTCCCTCCTCCCCAGCTCTGACTTTGGGGGCCCAGCATTATTGGGAAATCTCAACTACACGCCCACTGGTCTCGGTCAGGCTCAGACACCAAAGGCAAACATTCCAAAGTTTTTATAGGGGAAAAAAAACACCTGATGAATCATAATACTAGAAAAATCATTTTAACTCTCATTCCCAGCTTTTGACAGTGATTCTTTCTAATCTCTGTCTTCACAACCCACTTTTGGGCAGAGTGTTTTTTGGGGTTTTTTGTTAGAGTTAATTCTCTTGAGTAGAGTAGAACATGCACAAACAGAGTAGTTTTTGCTTTTACTAAACAAGAATGGCTGTTAATGGTGCTATGGAACAGGGAAAAGCAAGAAAATTGGATCCATGAAACACAACAAAACAATTTGTATTAAGGAAATTGCTTATCAAGTTAAACTTACATTGAAGTACTTTGATTGTATTATTTTTCCTTATCACATATTACCTTAAGTAGAAATTTTGCATGGACTGAGAATTGATACTGCAGTCTTCCAAAGCTCTGATAGAAACAATGTGCCTAAATGGTCTGCAGAATCATACAAATGCATCCTAAAATATAATTCATCCCTTGCTAATATGCTCCTCATTACCAAGTCTTCCCACAGAGTACATTTGTTTTCTGGTCTTTGTTATTTACCCATGTATAGTGACAGAAGTACTAGAGCTATCCTTTGTATTAGAAGATGAGGTCTTTAATGGTGAGATTGAATCCATGGGTGTGTCACAAAGAGACCACTTTTTTTTTTGTTGTTTTGTTTTTATGGCATTTGTTAAGTGCTTACTATATGCCACTGTACTAAGCACTGGGGTAGATACAAGCTAATCAGACTGGACACAGTCCATGTCCCAAATGGGGCTCACACTCTTCATCCCCATTTTATATATGAGGTAACTAAGGCAGAGAGAAGAGAAGTGATTTGACTAAGGTAACACAGTAGACAAGTAGCAGAGCCGGAATTAGAACCCAGGTCCTTCTTACTCCTAGCCCGTGCTCTATCCACTAGGCAACACTGCTTCTCACGTCTTGCCCAGTTGCACAACTGTGTCTAAGGAAATATGGAAAGGTAACTTTTCTGATTCCTTTCTATTTGGGATGAGCATTGCTCAGACACCAAGGGTACTACCAGATGCCAATACCAGCAATCAGACTTAAGTTGCTTGTTTCATAGAACTTTAGTTTAATGTATAAGAGGAGAAATGTGTATTCTATCAACCACAGGACATGCCCTTGTCACATTTTTGCAATAGTTTTTTTTTCACTGTGCTTCCATATTCTTTGGCCTGGTACCCCTGTGCCCAGTGGCACACTTAGAACTGTGCTTCCAGTGCTTAGAACAGTGCTTGGTACATAGTAAGTGCTTAACAAATGCCATCATCATCATCACAAGCTATGAGATGGCTGGTTTATGTAAGCCTCATTTTATAGTGAAGGCTGTCTAGGTAACCACCTGTAGTCAAAAAAAAATCAGACAGAGAGCTCCTTTTTTTGGAGTACTGAGGTTAGTGTCCTTATGCCAATTTTAGGCTTTTTTTTCTTCCCTTGGGAAAACAAAACACACCACATGACCATTGAAATAGGTAGGGCCATTTAAATTAAGTGTCCTAAATGGGGTGCATTTTAAATAATAATAATAATGATGGCATCTGTTAAGCACTTTCTATGTGCCAAAAACTGTTCTAAGCGCTGGGGTAATCAGGTTGTCCCACGTGGGGCTCACAGTCTTAATCCCCATTTTACAGATGAGGTAACTGAAGCACAGAGAAGTTAAATGACTTGCCCAAAGTAACATAGCTGATAAGTGGCGGAGCCTGGATTAGAACCCACGACCCCCCTGAAGCACACTGTTTATTTCATGGTTATACTGCTTACCAATAAGCTAGAGATGGGTGTTCCTGAAGAGTTTTGGTTGGAAATGCTGGTAGTGTCTTTAGGTCCTTCCTGGCATTGTCATCACTGGAAAAAAAAAAAACACAGTTATCAGAGTCACAGAATGAAATGACTGCAATAGTTCTAGAGGTCTTTTCACATAGAATTGCCTGGATCTGGATTCTAATCCTGACTCTGCCACTTGTCTACTGTGTGACCTTGGGCAAGTCACTTCACTTCTCTGTACCTCAGTTACCTCATCTGTAAAATGGGGATTAAGACTGTGAGTCCCATGTGGGACATGGACTGTTTTCAACCTGATGATTTTATTTCTACCCCAGCACTTAGAACAGTGCCTGGAGCATAGTAAACTTTTAACAAATATAGTATGAAAAAAAAACCCAAACATACAAAATAGTGTCACCCACACCACTACAAAACAAGCTGGGAGCTGTAACAGTGTGACAACTACTGATATAGATTAGAAAAAAAAACAAAATGAAGGCTGCTAAATGAGAAGCATCATGGCCTGGGAGTCAGAGGACCTGGGTTCTAATCCCGGCTCTGCCACTTGCCGGCTCTGTGACCTTGGGTAAATCACTTCTTTATTCTTCTCTGGACCTCAGTTTCCTCATCTGCAAAATAGCGATTCAACATCTGTTCTCCCTTTTGCTTAGACTTTGAACCCCATGTGGGACAGGGATGGGGTTCAACCTGATTATTTTGTATCTATCCCAAAGCTCAGACATGTAGTAAGTAGTTTAATACCCCAATTACTATTATTATTATTATTATTATTATTACTACTACTATAGAAAGATAAAACTTGCTATAGCACTGGGAAAATGGGCTCACCACACTGAACTTGCATCTTCTACAGTTACTCGTCTTGCTTGGTTAACATTGGTTCCATTAAAATTTCCCTTAAAGACTCACTTTACCTTGAGAGCCCAAGGAAGCCCAAGTATCTGCTTGATAAATACTTTAGTAATATTGTGCTTCCTGTCACACCAGAATATTTTTTGAGCACTTACTGGGTGAAAAGCACTGTTCTAAGTGCTTAAAAGAGAACGGCGGGGTAAAGTTGAGGAAATAAGTCTCCAGGCAGAGAAAGAAGTACGTCTACATCTTTGAATGAGGAAAATATTTGGGTTTGGATCAATCAGTGGTATTTGTTGAGCATTTACTGTGCGCAGAGTACTGTACTATGTGTTTGGGAGGGTATAATACAACAAACAGAGTAGATAGATACAATCCTTGCCTACAAGGAGCTTACAGACTGGAAGATGTGATGTGATTTGCACTCAACAGTATTTATCAAAACTGGAGTGATTTGTGACCTATCTTTAAGAGTTAAAGTTGCAGATCTTCCCTGCAACTGACAGGGAATTCAAAGCCACTGAGACCCTTTTTCTTATAAGTCTCTCTATTCACTGAAAAGTCATCAGGGTGGCTTAGAAGTGGTGACAATCTTGAGAAACCATTTTAGGGTTTTTTTGTTACCTAAAGTCAAAAAAAATCACAGCAATTCTGTTTATACACATTAAAGGTTCATACCAGTTCATGGTTGAGATATATGGCTTTCTTTTCTAGTGCTTATTTCTTAAGTATCCTAATCACCAAACACTTTCCCTTAAAAAACATGAAGGTTTTTGAGATTTCAATACCCCTCAATCTCTTCTCTAAAACAGCAAATAAGGGACCCCAAAATCCTGAAGAACTTTTCAGAACCTATTTTAGTTTACACATTTGAAATCCTAAACTGTTTTGAAGTTTGGGAATGGAAAATTTGAAGCACTGTGGTTACTGCCTCACATTATTGGATGCCAGAACATAAGGTTGTTAGCCTAAAGTCTTGAGGCATGCACCAGAGCAAATATTTCATAGTTTTTTTCATTTATCAGCCTTGTTTCCTGAGCTTGCCAAAAGCACAAAAAAGGCATTTGTGTTAATATCAACTTCAGAGGGTCCAGCAGAACCAGTGGAATCAGTTTGAGAAGGCTGGAAGCTACAGTTAAGAGTGTCTAAATCTTACCAAACACATAAAAATACATTTGTCCTCATCTAAAGCATTCCTGAGCTCTGAATATAACATAAACATTAATTTGCAAATACACTGATACCGTAAGTACTGCAGTGTATATGTATGAATGGAAATTGTTCCTTTGGCTAGATCTCTTGTTCTGACACCAGAATCTTTTCTTCAACAGAATAGGAATTCAGCCACCAGCACTGGGATGGCCCTTACATTTTATCTGGGTTCCAGTTCCAGACAATAAAGGGGGCCTTTTCATTTAGATCCAGTGGTCCTTGAAGCAGCAGATCAAAGTTTGGGGATAGCTACAGTATATATAATTTTCAAGAGGCAACTTAAGGAAAAAATGTTCCATTACCTCCATTTCTGCAACAGGCTAGCATTCTTCCTGTTATAAGTATACAACTTAAATGCAAGTCAAAGAGAAACTGCCCTCTCAAAGGTCACCAACGATCTCCTTCTTGCCAAATCCAACAGCCTCTACTCCATCCTAACCCTTCCCGACCTCTCGGCTGCCTTCGACACTGTCGACCATCCCCTTCTCCTGGAAACATTACCCAACCTTGGCTTCACTAACACCGCCCCCTCAATCAATCAATCAATCAATCAATCGTATTTATTGAGCGCTTACTATGTGCAGAGCACTGTACTAAGCGCTTGGGAAGTACAAATTGGCATCACATAGAGACAGTCCCTACCCGATAGTGGGCTCACAGTCTAAAAGGGGGAGACAGAGAACAGAACCAAACATACCAACAAAATAAAATAAGTAGGATAGAAATGTACAAGTAAAATAAATAAATAAATAAATAAACAGAGTAATAAATATGTACAACCATATATACATATATACAGGTGCTGTGGGGAGGGGAAGGCGGTAAGGCGGGGGGATGGAGAGGGGGACGAGGGGGAGAGGAAAGAAGGGGCTCAATCTGGGAAGGCCTCCTGGAGGAGGTGAGCTCTCAGGAGGGCCTTGAAGGGAGGAAGAGAGCTAGCTTGGCGGATGGGCAGAGGGAGGGCATTCCAGGCCCGGGGGATGACGTGGGCCGGGGGTCGATGGCGGGACAGGCGAGAGCGAGGTACAGTGAGGAGATTAGTGGTGGAGGAGCGGAGGGTGCGGGCTGGGCAGTAGAAGGAGAGAAGGGAGGTGAGGTAGGAGGGGGCGAGGTGATGGAGAGCCTTGAAGCCCAGGGTGAGGAGTTTCTGCCTGATGCGCAGATTGATCGGTAGCCATTGGAGGTTTTTGAGGAGGGGAGTGATATGTCCAGAGCGTTTCTGGACAAAGATAATCCGGGCAGCAGCATGAAGTATGGATTGAAGTGGAGAGAGACACGAGGATGGGAGATCAGAGAGAAGGCTAGTGCAGTAGTCCAGACGGGATAGGATGAGAGCTTGAATTAGCAGGGTAGCGGTTTGGATGGAGAGGAAAGGGCGGATCTTGGCAATGTTGCGGCCCTCCTGGTTCTCCTCCTATTTCTCTGGCCTCTCATTCGCCGTCTCTTTTGCAGGCTCAATCAATCAATCAATCGTATTTACTGAGCGCTTACTGTGTGCAGAGCACTGTACTAAGCGCTTGGGAAGTACAAGTTGGCAACATATAGAGACAGTCCCTACCCAACAGTAGGCTCACAGTCTAGAAGGGGGAGACAGAGAACAAAACCAAACATACTAACAAAATAAAATAAATAGAATAGATATGTACAAGTAAAATAAATAAATAAATAAATAAATAGAGTAATAAATATGTACATATATACATATATACAGGTGCTGTGGGGAAGGGAAGGAGGTAAGATGGGGGGATGGAGAGGGAGACGAGGGGGAGAGGAAGGAAGGGGCTCAGTCTGGGAAGACCTCCTGGAGGAGGTGAGCTCTCAGCAGGGCCTTGAAGGGAGGAAGAGAGCTAGCTTGGAGGATGCGCGGAGGGAGGGCATTCCAGGCCAGGGGGATGACGTGGGCCGGGGGTCGACGGCGGGACAGGCGAGAACGAGGCACGGTGAGGAGATTAGCGGCAGAGGAGCGGAGGGTGCAGGGTGGTCTGTAGAAGGAGAGAAGGGAGGTGAGGTAGGAGGGGGCGAGGTGATGGAGAGTCTTGAAGCCAAGGGTGAGGAGTTTCTGCCTGATGCGCAGATTGATTGGTAGCCACTGGAGATTTTTGAGGAGGGGAGTAACATGCCCAGAGCATTTCTGGACAAAGACAATCCGGGCAGCGGCGTGAAGTATGGATTGAAGTGGGGAGAGACACGAGGATGGGAGATCAGAGAGAAGGCTGATGCAGTAGTCCAGATGGGATAGGATGAGAGCTTGAACGATCAGGGTAGCGGTTTGGATGGAGAGGAAAGGGCGGATCTTGGCAATGTTGCGGAGCTGAGACCGGCAGGTTTGGGTGATGGCTTGGATGTGAGGGTTGAATGAGAGAGCGGAGTCGAGGATGACACCAAGGTTGCCGGCTTGTGAGATGGGAAGGATGGTAGTGCCGTCAACAGTGATGGGAAAGTCAGGGAGAGGGCAGGGTTTGGGAGGGAAGACAAGGAGTTCAGTCTTGGACATGTTGAGTTTTAGGTGGCGGGCAGACATCCAGATGGAGATGTCCTGAAGGCAGGAGGAGATGCGAGCCTGAAGGGAGGGGGAGAGATTAGGGGCAGAGATGTAGATTTGGGTGTCAACAGATGAAAAGTAATGTGGCTATGTAATATGCAGCTATTTAATTACTTCCAAAATCCCCCATAAAAAAGGAGATAATAGTGGCATTAAAAACACCAGCTAGTCTACGGTAATCTGGGATCAATCCTGTCTATTTCATAACACATAATTAGGCTTCAAAATAATCAGGTAAAGCCTGTAGCTTTCTACTTGTATATACAATAGCCTACATCTGAAGTACCTGTTGGCATTCTCAGAATAAGATCTGTTTGAGGTATAAATACTACTCACTGTTTAAATAGCAGCCTTAAAAATAAAAATTCCTTAGCAAAGTCAGGTTTTGTCTTCACAGTTGGTATCCCAGGTTATCCAATATTCCCTGGCATGATTAAACTGCTAATCAGAAACATTTGTCAATGGTCTTCTGTTTGTGGCTAATCAGAGCTCTCCTAAAAGTCACCTCCTTCTGAAAAAGATATTCCCTGATTAATCTCCACTTTCCTATTCAGGCCTTCCCATAGCCATTTTAGACTCATGTATGTACCTAAGTATCTGTTGCTGATTGATTTCACTTGTGTTTTTTGTTTTTGTTTTTTACATCCAGTCTCTCACAAAGTACTGATTATCTAACTTGAGACTTCAGGGCATCAAGAGAGGGAGGATGTGCATTTTTTCTACATGAATCTGCTACCATTGCACTTAATGCTGAAATCTAGGTGGTCTGGGTATTTGGTTCAGTGTCTAGTAGGACTGTTGAGCCCTGAAGGTTCAAGATGCAGAGTAAGCACTGATGGTGTTCGTCATTGTTATCATCAACATTTATTGGGCACCTACTGTCTGCAGAGCATTGTACTAGGTGCATGGGAGGATATGATAAAAGTAGAGGACACAGTCTCTGCCCTGAGGATCTTGCAATTTACTGGGGAAGATATAGATGATATGCAAACAATGAGACAAAAGGGGAAACATATATATAACTGCCAGAAGCAACATTAAGCCAAAAAAAGTGGAAATAATGATGATAACCACAATGACTGTTGTATTTGTTAAGCTCTTACTATGTTCCAAACACTAGAGTAGATGCAATGTAAGCTGATCAAATGCAGTCCCCATCTCACACAGGGCTCACAGTCTAAGAGGGAGGAAGAACCAGTATTTTGTCCCCACTGTGCAGATGAGAAAGCTGAGGCACAGAGAAGTTAAGCAACTTGCCTACGGTCACACAGCAAGCAAACGGTAGGGCTGGGATTAAAACCCAGGTCCTCTGACTCCCAGGTCCATGCTCTATCCATAGGCCAGCCATGCTTCTAAAAAAATAATTAAGACAGTTGGCTAATGGAGTCATCAGGGAGGTGGGAACTAATCAGGGAATGCTTCTTGGAGAAGGTGTTGTTTTAGAAAAGTTTTGAAAGTGTGGAAGAGCATGATTTGGCAGATTTGAGTGACCTTCTACTAGAGCTGGGAGTTTAGTGTGGCAAGAGAAAAGTATAAAAGCCCAAGAACATAAAGGAGGAAAATTTCTAAAATAGTGCAAAAAGTTATTAGAAGTACATTCAATTAAAAATGCCATCCATGTGAATTTAGTTGGCTGATTCTGAACTGCTTGTATTTAAATATATATATATATATATAAATACATATATACATATATACATATATATAAAAATAAACTTCTATCCCGACTCCACCACTTGTCTGCAGTGTGACCCTGGGCAAGTCTGTGCCTCAGTTCCCTTATGAGGATTGAGACTGTGAGCCCCACATGGGACAGGGACTGTGTCCAACCTGATTTGCTTGTATCCCCCCCAGCGCTTAGTGCAGTGCCTAGCACATAGTAAGTGCTTAATACCACGATTATTATTATTATTATTATTAAACTTATGCTTTATGCTACACCAGAAGGTATGACTAAAGGTTGGGAAAACATCATTGTTTGAATCAATTCAATGAACGCAATTTTATCACACTCCCAAACAGTTCTTATATTCAAAGTACACAAGAGCCTATTAGGTGGCATCTCCAAGACTACTGCTGTATGATAAAAACTGAGATCAAGGAGCCAGTAATAGGGAAGGTATTTATTGAATGTCCACCAGGTGCAATGCACGGTACTGAGCACTTAGAAGAGTACAACAGAAGCATGCCCCATCCCACAGGGATCTTACATTCTAACAAAGGAGACAGATATAAAAAAATATTTACCAATAATCAGAATAAACTGACTGTAAAATCATATAATAATAATGATAATGACATTTATTAAGCACTTACTATGTGCAAAGCACTGTTCTAAGTTCTGGGGAGGTTATAAGGTGATCAGGTTGTCCCACGTGGGGCTCACAGTCTTAATCCCCATTTTACAGATGAGGTAACTGAGGCACAGAGAAGTTAAGTGACTTGCCCAAAGTCACACAGCTGACAATTGGAGGAGTCAGGATTCAAACCCATGACCTCTGACTCCAAAGCCCATGCTCTTTCCACTGAGCTATGGTGCTTCGCTATATATATATATATATATATATATATATGTGTATATATATATATATGTACTCTCACAGCAGAAGGGAATAAACAAATTAATTGCTGGGTATGGCTGGTGGGTTAATGTGATTTGGGGTGTTAAAGTTGATTGGGGAAGGTTTGTTCAACAGTGTGGAATTTAGGAGGGCTTTGAAAGTTGGGAGAGAGATGGCCTGTCAGATTGGGAGGGGAAGAAGTTCCAGGATGCTAGAACAGAGTGAGATTCAAGAGTAAGGTACTGCTAGAAGGTTGGCTTGGGAGAAACAAGAAAAGCAGTGTGCCCAGTGGATAATGCAGTGCCAAGTGCTTAGTACAGTACACAGTAAGAACTCAATAAATACGACTGAATGAATGATAGAGCATGGGCCTGGGAATCAGAAGGACTTGGTTTATAATCCCGGCTCTACCACTTGCCTGCTGGGTGACCTTGGGCAAGTCACTTCACTTCTCTGGGCCTCAGTTCCCTCATCTGTAAAATGGGGATTAAGACAGTGAACTCCACGAAAGACATGGACTATGTCCAACCTGATTAGCTTGTATCTATCTACCCCAGTGCTTAGTACGGTGCCTGGCACACAGTAAACACTTAACAAATTCCATTTAAAAAAAACCAATGCATAGAGAAATAAGAAGCCATTGGAGGGTTTTGAGGAGAGGATAGATGTAAGATGAGCAATGCTCCAAGAAGATCTCTGAGGCAGTATGTAATATAGACTAGTGGGGGGAACTGCATGCTTCAAAGCAACGTTGTCAACAACTTGCAGCATCTCACTATACTTACAAGAAGCACGTTCACCTATCTACAGTTGTCCTTCATATTTTAAGAGGATGCCACTGATGGTGAATTTTACCTATGGGTGTTAAGTGTGGCTGAAAGGCAAATCACTTTAATAACATGTAGGACAGCTGGGGTGGTGGGATGCCAAGACTGAAATAATCTACAGCTAAGTCGACCACCAAAAGAAGGAAGAGTCGATCTGAATTTATTGGTGCCCCCAAAGCACCCCTGAGAAGCAGTGTGACCGAGGAGTCAGAAGAACTGGGTTTTCATCCCTCCTCCACCACTTGGTTGCTGTGTGACCCCGCGGCAAGTCACTTAACTTCGCAGTGCCTCCTTTTCCTCATCTGTAAAATGAGGATTCAACACCCGTTCTTCCTCCTACTTAGCCTGTGATCTTCATGTTGGAAAGGGACTGGCAGACCTGACTATCCTGCATGTACCCCCAGTGCTTAGTACTTAGTAAGCACTTCACAAATACCATAATTATTGTTGTTATTGTAAACAGCCTCACTCTCTTCAGAGCTAAGGTGGCCATACTAGAGAAATGGCAATAATACTTCAAAGATCTTAATACAACTTCCAATCCTGAGAATGATACCTTATTCATAAAAAAGAGAAAAACCATCCAGACAACAGCATGACTTTCATTCCAATTTAAGAGGATGCCATCAATACAGTTAGAGTCATGATACTATGTGCCAGGCACTGTACTATGTGCCAGGTGCCGTAGAAGCAGCATGGTATAGTGGATAGAGAATGGGCCTGGGAGTCAGAAAGTTGTGGATTCTAATCCCAGCTCTGCCACTTGTCTGCTGTGTAACCTTGGGCAAATCACTTCACTTCTCTGTGCCACAGTGACCTCATCTGTAAAATGGGGATTAGGACTGAGAGTCCCATGTGACACAGGGACTGCGTCCAACCCGATTTGCTTGCATTCACCCCAGCACTTAGGACAGTGCCTGGCATACAGTAAGTGCTTAACAAATATCACAATTATTATAATTATTATTATTATTATTAACAATAAACTCCTGGCTTTAATAAACTGGGAGAAAGTACCATAGGACTTCAAAAGCACTGCTATCAAGAATAGCAAGAAAGGAGACTTCTGAAACTAATAGGCATCATTCTGTTTTCCATTTCCAGATCAGCTCCTAAAAGAAACAAACAGACCTGTTTTCCCTTCCATTTAGACTGTGAACCTCTTGTGGGACAGGAACTATATTCAATCTAATTACATTGTAGCCTCCGCAGAGCTTAGTGAGATGCTTGGCATACAGAAAGTACTTAATAAATGCCACTATTTTTATCATCGTTATTATTAAATAAAGTCCTTATATGCCCCCAGAATCACAATGTGCCTTTATACCACAACCTGGAACAGCATACATAACCTTTGCTGCACATCAACAGCAAGATCACAATATTGTATTTACAGATATTACATAAGCTTGTGTCACATCCGTAGACTTGACCTCTAGCGGCTACTAAACAAGTCTGACAACTCAGAGAAATGTATCATGATCCAAAGGCAATTCCACAATGGTATGGCAAGTTGTGTCAGAATTGAAGGTGTCTTGTCTGACAACCACACCACCAAGAGTAGAGAAGAACTGTGTAACAGGTCACTCATTCAATCTACTCGTTTATGGGTACACTGAGGGATTTAGGAACAAGTTTTCAGATATTTTTCTGTCTCCTCTCTCCCTGGACCCCCACCGGAATATCTACCCACTCAAGAGCCTTACAAATACCATTGAAAGTCCCCTGAATCAGTCATACAGGAAATGTTGAAGACTGTACTATGGAAATGCAAACACAGGAAGACCTACAATGATTATGACCTACTTTGCAGACTCAAACTATTAGGGGCTAATTTACCATTCCAAAAAAGAGATTGAGTATCATTCCTACACAGGGGAATCCCTACACACAACCAGAGATGTTCAGTGATATTGAGCTAAATGCTGTCATTGAATTCCCCCCACCCCGACCCTCGCCCAGACAGCATGCTGTCCAAAGACACAAAGCAAAGACATGAGGAAACTGAATTTAAAAGGTCAGCTTTTTCCTTTGGGAGTTTGTGGCCGACTGGCATCAAGCTTCAGACCAAATTGAAGTTTACAGAGTAGTCATATTGCCCATCCTTTATATGGCTACAATTTTCAACCTTAATAGACTCACATCTGACTTTGAGTAATTTCAGCATGTCGCCTATGTGCCATAGTTAACATCAAATGGTGAGCTCCTTTTATGCAGTCAATCTACCAGCATCAAAGCAATGCTTGTCATCGGGTGGAGCTCGTGAGGAGAATGAATGACAGCGGGAGAGCCAAGCTGGGAGAGCCAAGCTGCCGCTGAATGGTGAGCAAGACTCTTAGCAAGGCAAGTAAGAGGAACATTTTAAAGATGCAAATGAGGCAGACCCTAGCGTGTCCACTGAGAGCTCTCATGGATACCGGAGGAGACACACATGATGTCACATGCATTATGCCAGGCACACAATGTAGTGTAATAACATCATACGTGCCATCATCATCAATCGTATTTATTGAGCACTTACTGTGTGCAGAGCACTGTACTAAGCACTTGGGAAGTACAAATTGGCAACATATAGAGACAGTCCCTTCCCAACAGTGGGCTCACAGTCTAAAAGGGGGAGAATTTAGTGCCATTTAGTGGAAGTATTCCCCAAACCATCTGAACCTAGAGCATTTCTTCGGAGGGAGCCCCTGGGGCACTTGTGTTCCCTTCCCAGGTCATACGTTCAATCGTATTTATTGAGTGCTTACTATGTGCAAAGCACTGTAGGAAGCAGCACAGTCTAGTGGATAGAGGCCTGGGAGTCAGAAGGATCTGGGTTCTTATCACAGCTCTGCCACTTGGCTGCTTTGTGACCTTGGGTAAATTACTTCACTTCTCTGTGCCATCTGTGAAAAGCAGATTAAGACAGTGAGTCCCATGTGGGGCAGGGACTGCATCCAACCCACTATAGGGAGAAATCACCAGCACTGATGCTGAGATAAGATTCAATTCTTCATTATTTCTGTTAGTTATTTCTCAGAATTTCTACCTCTCTTTCATGATACTTTACCTTTTGTCAGTTCTAAAGAAGGCAAACAAGAAAAGAGCACAAGGTGCAGCCAACTATAATCCAAGAAGAAGAGCAGAAACCTGGGAGTCAGGAGACCCAGGTTCTGGTCCCACCTCTGCCACTTGCCTGTGGTGTGATCTTAGGAAAAATGCTTTAATTTCTCTGTGCCTCATCTGTAAAATGGGGACGATATCTGTCTCCTTTTTAGATTGTGAGCTCTGAGTAGAACAGTGACTGACTGATCTGATTATCCTGCAACTACTCCAGAATTTAGCCCATTCTAAGTCTAGTAAATGCCATAAGAAATCCATTTGAGTGCTCAATGTGACAAGCAGCATGGCCTCCTGGAAAGGGTATTGGCCTAGGAGTCAGAGGACTTGGGTTCTAATTCTGACTCTGCCACTTGTCTGCTGTGTGACCTTGGGCAAGTCACTTAACTTCTCTGTGCCTCAGTTATCTGTAAAATGTAAGACTGTGAACCCCATGTGGGACATGGACTGCGTTCAACCTGACCATCATGTATCTACCCCAGAACTTCTTAGTACAGTACCTGACACATAGTAAGCACTTAACAAATGCCTTAAAAAAAAGACAGTGAATCATTTTCAGCTACATGTGCACTCCTAGGGGAATTTCACTGTCTTCTTTGAATGCAATGGACAACTATATATGCACACATACAGATTTTAAAATGCTAGCATTGAAAACAGAGAAAATCCAAAGGAGTCGCCACAACTGCTGTAAATAGGAGGAACTGAAAACTGCCATGTAACAAGTCTAATATGACAGCTAGCACTTGACAGGAGAATCATTGCCATTGTAATTAGTACTATAAAATGTCTGTTACTCATAGGCCCCCTGCCACCTATCATCCCTAGCAGATTAAATTCAGTGGTGACTCAAATTCTCACCTTGCTAACCACCTCTGAATAATTCCCTCTGATGTCAAGAGGAGTAAAGAGATACAAATGAAAACTTGGCTATGTGCCAAAAGAAGGAAGGGCAGTTGGAGAACCTGTCCATTGTCCATTAAAAACATCTGCATTCTTGTCTGTTGGTATAATTCCTTTACAGTGCCAACAATTATTTTTAAGTTGTTCTTCCTGGTCTAGTAAGATGTATTTAAAGTCACTTGGGCCAGAAAAAGGCTAGAAACAAGACTTTCATTATACTAATTCTAATGTTTTCTGTGTTCTCACAATAAAAGCATCTCCACTGTTCTTAAGTGAGGGCTGGTGGCAAAAATAATGTTTCTTTTAAGAATCACTTTTTACTTTGGGCCCCCAATTAGAGCACAGGCCTGAGAGTTAGAGCATGGGCCTGGGAGTCAAAAGGATCCGGGTTCTAATCCCAGCTTCACAACTTGTCTGCTGTGTGAACTTGGGCAAGACACTTAACTTCTCAGTTACCTCATCTGTAAAATGGAGATTAAGACTGCTCATGGACTGGCTCCAACTTGATTAGCTTGTGTCTACTCCAGTCAGAGCTTAGTATAGTGCCTGTCACGTAGTAAGTGCTTAACAAATACCATAACAAAAAAAAGTATCCTCCTAATTTAGTAGTGAAGCTGGAAAATAGGAATGCAGTGTAACAAATACCAACTAGACTGGTTCTACTGTCTATAACAACAATATATCAACCTGGAACCTTTCTACATAGCATAACCAGCCCTAACACTTTCACACCTTTCTACACTACCCAGGATCACAGCATTGATACATCTGATAGGAGGAAACAGCAACAACCTAGTAAAAGTTCCCGTAGAGTGTTGTACTGTATTTTTCATTTTTATTACAATTTTTGTTTGCCAACTGCCCACGTTCTTTTAAGATAGCCTGATTTGCTATGGAACCAAGGCTTGTGGGCCCATGATAATCTGAATACATTAAAAATGTCACTTGGATCACATTTTTAATTCTTGTATAGTTTTTAATAAAACCTAAATAAGGGATTGGCCTGTGTATTTAACTTCCTTTTGACCTCTCAGTCCTTTAATAATTGCTGGAATTATGCCTCTTAGTAGCCATTAAGAGTTACCTCAGCATTGGCAATTAATATTACTTCAAATCTCCATTCTGCATAACACCTAGAGTCTTGTCTTATCTTATGCCCTCGAGTCATTTCCAACTCATAGTGACACCATGGACACATCTCTCCCAGAACACCCCGCTCTCCACCTGCAATCATTCTGGTCACGTATCCATAGAGTTTTCTTGGTAAAGATACGAAAGTGGTTTACCATTGCCACCTTCCATGCAGTAAACTTGAGTCTCTGCCCTCGACTCTATCCCATGCCACTGCTGCCCAGCATGGGTGAGTTGTGACTTGTAGCAGATTGCCTTCCACTCGCTAGCCACTTTCCAAGCTAGGAATGGAATGGCTATGTCTCTGCTTGACTCTCCTTCCTGTAGTCGAGATTGATAGAGTACTGGAAACTCTCTAGGTGTGACCCTGAGAGGCACCTAAAAAGTACTGGATGTGTAATTGTAGTGTACTGTCATGTGGCAATAGTTTGTTTTTTTTTAATTTTCTGACAAAGTGGAAATCCAAAGAAATCTTGATTTTGGGGGGAAATTTTCTGTTGAACCAATGTAGTTATTCAAGGTAAAGCATGATACACCAGAGCATCCTCATTCCTATCCAGTCCTTCCTGAATAGATACTTTTCCTGTTTATCCAGAAATTGGATTAGCTACATTAGTCTTGGTTCTTTTATACACCTGAATCCTAACTAAAAATTAAACTATCTGTTGTTAGCCCTCTGTGCTTCAAATACAGTATGGTAATGACATTACTGACTAAATCCAAGCCAGCGAGGAAATGCACAAGTTTGCCTGATATTACAAGTATTGTAGTGGTATGCCAATGAGGCCTCTAGCATAATGTAGACTAAGAAAACTTGGAATCTGAATTCTTCTTAGACTGTGAGCCCCATGAGGGACAAGGACTGTTGTATCCAATCTGATTAATCTGTATCTACCCCAGTGCTGAGGACAGCATTTGACACATAGTAAGTGTTAAATAAATGCTATTATTATTAAAATTTGTTCAAATTTATTCAAATTTTGATACTCAAAATTTCAAATAATGTTTGCATGTGTCAACACTATTACGTGGCAAAGTGTATAAAACTAATAGTAAGTGAAAATGCTATGTTCATGCACCTAAATGCAATGTAAAATGAGTGGTAGCATTTCTTTACTTAATAGTATCAACTGCTTAAGTATTTACAAACAACATATAAAGGAGAAAAGCCAAAATATGATAAATTCAGTTTATGTGGAATCATCTTGGCAGATCCTGGGGAGCATCTGTTCATATAGCAAGAAGCTATTATTTTATAGAACCAGCAGAGAGCCCATTCTTGGGATTAAAGAGTTTTTTTTACTTTCCTATATGTCCACTTTCATGTTTCCCAACTCAGATTTTATCCCTAACTTTCCTAGTTCATATATATATATAGGTATATAGAAGTAGGTGTATTATATATTTTTTATGGTATTTGTTAAGCACTTACTAGGTGCCAGCCACTGTTCTAAGCGATAGGGTAGATACAAGCTAATCAGGTCCACACCCTACATGGGGCTCACAGCATTAGTCCCCATTCTATAGATGAGGTAATTATGGCACAGAGAAGTTAAGTGACTTGCCCAAGGTTGCAAAGCAGGCATGTGGTGGAGTCAGGATTAGAACCCAGGTCCTTCTGACTCCCAGGCTCGTGCACTAGGCCACGCTGCTTCTCATATGTGTGTGCGCACGCGTGCGTACGTGTGTGTGTGTCTCTCTCTCTCTCTCTCTCTCTCTTTGATTAATTGATTGATGATGATATATACTACATGTCCCACTGTGTTAACAGCAGGAGATACAAAATAATCAGATTGGACACAGTTTCTGTCCCAAACAGGGATCACAGTCTAAGAGAGAGGGAAAACAGGTATTTTATTCTCATTCTGCAGATGAAGAAACTGAAGTACCTAGAAGTGAAGTGACTTGCTTGAGGTCACTTAGCAGGCAAATGGAACTAGAATCCAAGTCTCCTAATTCCCAGTTCTGTGCTCTTTCCACTAGGCCAAGTTTTAACTGCATGGGCTTTTTTGAATGGCAGATTTTGTTTGCCAAACCTATCTCTTTTTAGAACTTGAACATCAGGAGTACTTATGTGGGCTGATGCAAGAATTCTTTCATTCATTCATTCATTCAATCATATTTATCGTGCGCTTACTGTGTACAGAGCACTGTACTATGTGCTTGGGAAGTACAAGTTGGCAACATATAGAGACGGTCCCTACCCAACCATGGGCTCACAGTCTAGAAGGGGGAGACAGACAACAAAACAAAAAATATTAACAAAATAGAGTAGTAAATATGTACAAGTAAAATAAATAGAGTAATAAATCTGTACAAACATATATACAGGTGCTGTGGGGAGGGGAAGGAGGTAGGGCGGAGGGGATGGGGAGGGGGAGAGGAAGGAGGGGGCTCAGTCTGGTAAGGCCTCCTGGAGGATATGGCTGTGATTACTACACCTTTTTCACAATTATGGCCAAAAAAGTCCAGCTAGGTAAAAAAAACATGTGTTTCATAGGAGAAATGTGTGAGATTATCTCCCAGCTTGTGACTATAGTCACTAATTCTGAAATACAATTGTCAGTACATAGTGACGGACTAAGCCTTTTTAAAGAAACAGGGCAGGGAACATGTCTACCAACTCTGTTTGGATTGTACTCTCCCAAGTGCTTAGAACATAGTGAGTGCTCAATAAATACCACTGATGACGAACAGTGTAGTTCAGTAGATTCTTTGGATCATGAAGATAACAGAAAAACAGGAAGCCCAGCTGGACTTCACTCACTCAGTTAACACCATCTTCCTTTCCTTGAGAAGGTTTGACAGTGTCTTATCCCCATTCCCCTCAGTAGTATACCATAGTACTGGCATGGCTAGGAGTTCATGGATTAAAAATTAAAGGTGACTAGGATGCTGAGGGTAGGGAGAGTTGGGGGAGAAGAGCAGAGATATAAAGAATTACTGTTACCAAGGCAAATACATAGTGAGCCACTCAATAAACAACCAGGCCACAATATATGAACAGAATGCAATGCCATGGCCCAGTAATATCAATGATTTATGAAAGAAATGGACCTTAAAGTCTTACATTTTAATGGCATATATTTAAAAAATATTATCTGGGGAGTGGAGCATGCCTAATAAGCACCTGCAAGGTGTGTTTTTTCAGTGGCTTTATTCAACATATTTATAACACCCTATAAACTGTAAGTACTTTGTGGGCAGGGAACATGTCCACCAACTCTGTTATAATGTCCTCTCCTAAGCGCTTAGAACAGTGCTTTGCACACAGTAAGAGCTCAATAAATGATCAACTGATTGAGTTAAAAAAAACAGCAAAATTCAGTTACTAGTTAGCCTCTTTTGTTCTAAATGACAACTAGAAGTTAGCAAGTAAAGCGAAATACTTCACGCTGCTGCCCGGATCATCTTTGTGCAGAAACGCTCTGGGCATGTTACTCCCCTCCTCAAAAATCTGCATCAGGCAAAAACTCCTCACTCTTGGCTTCAAGGCTCTCCATCACCTCGCCCCCTCCTACCTCATCTCCCTTCTTTCCTTCTACAGCCCAGCCCTCATCCTCCACCGCTGACCTCCTCACTGTGCCTCGTTCTCACCTGTCCCACCATCGACCCCTGGCCCACGTCCTCCCCCTGGCCTGGAATGCCCTCCCTCTGCACATCCGCCAAGCTAGCTCTCTTCCTCCCTTCAAAGCCCTACTGAGAGTTCACCACCTCCAGGAGGCCTTCCCAGACTGAGCCCCCTCCTTCCTCTCCCCCTTCCCTCCCCACCCTACCTCCTTCCCCTCCCCACAGCACCTATATATATGTTTGTACAGATTTATTACTCTATTTTACTTGTACATATTTACTATTCTATTTATTTTATTTTGTTAATGATGTGCATCTAGCTTTACTTCTATTTATTCTGATGACTTGACACCTGGCCACATGTTTTATTTTGTTGTCTGTCTCCTCCTTCTAGACTGTGAGCCCGTTGTTGGGTAGGGACCGTCTCTATATGTTGCCCACTTGCACTTCCCAAGCGCTTAGTACAGTGCTCTGCACACAGTAAGCACTCAATAAATACGATTGAATGAATGAATTCATTGAATGCTTACTATGTGCTGAGCATTGTTCTAACTGCTTGAGAGAGTACAATGCAACAGAATTAGCAAACATGTTCCCTAACCATAATAGCTCACAGCCCAGAGGAACTTGTTGCCAGCTTGTACTTCCCAAGCGCTTAGTACAGTGTTCTGCACACAGTAAGTGCTCAATAAATACGATTGAATGAATGAATGAACTTAAATGAAGCTAACTAATCAGTAGTAGGAAATTTATGCCACTGTGGATTTGGACTGATTGATCAATCAATCAATCAATCAATCAGTGATGTAGAGTTGCAACTCTTTGTCATGGAGACTTCACTGGATGAGAGCTGAGAGAGTGTGAAATTTTTGAAAGCCCCTCATTTTTCCATGTAAATCGGTTTTAAGCATTTCCATTGCCCTAAGGAATTTACCACTAAAGCTGGATCTACTTTAAAAAGTTGTCCTATTAAGGCCTTCTCTTTAAATTCACAGCTAGGTGTTACCCCTGGCACATAGAATTTAGATTAAGTTTTAATCTAGTTACAAGTGTAAATTCCTAAATGAAACTTTTACCACAGTACAAGTCACTAAAAAAAAGAAACAAAAACAAAAAAAACCCCAAGCACCCAGAAACTCCACAACGCGCACCAATTTACAAACTCTGTTTATCACTCATACAACCCTTGTCTCATGTGTCAGCTCTCAGGAATTCACTACACTGTCTGTGTTTTGTTATCCCACTTGGTAGTTATCTTTGTGGCCCACAAACTAACCCGGAAATCCAAGGAGCCAGCTATTTAAAGAAAATGGAAATCTCTCCTCAAGCAATTTAACTTTTCACTGAGGGCAGTTGGGCTGAAACTATGCAAAAGCTAACTGAAGAAATGTATTCACAGATGAGATGGCTAAAATAGAAGATTTAAAAATGATAAAAATATAGGAAAATCTTTCAGTTTATTTTAATTTTTAAAATTCCCAATACTGTAGTCTACCTGTTGGGTTTAGAACTGCCCATCTTGACTTCTGCCCAATGAAATATTTCAAGGGATGCACTTTACATTACATTACCAACATGAAGCTTAGGAAAGACCCAAATACAAATGGCCCTCTCTAAGGTGGACTACCAACTCACTTATGAGACTTCGAAGAAGCTTTTACAATCAGTCTATCAATTGTATTGAGTGCTTAATGTGTGCACAGCACTGTACTAAACGCTTGGGAGAGTACAATATAACACTGATGGTAGACAATTCTAGTAAAGATACATTTATTTTTATTCTATAAAATTATTTCCATTAAGCAATTCATGTAAAATAAACAAAATCCTACTAAAAAGTACCCCAGTAACTGTTACAGGACTAGCCACAATAGTAGGGAGTTTTCAATCCTTTGACTTTTCTCACATTTTTCTTCTATCACAGAATGAAACCTTCCTTTCAGGCACATTTCTGGGGAGTTCATGACTTTCTGATTTGTTTAGAAACTATCTCACTGCCATGGAACAGAACTAAGGGTGTAACATCTATCTGCTTAATTTGCTGATTAAATAAAAATACCACTCCTCAGATGCTCAGGCTGCAGTGGCACATGAGTAGTATCTGTAAATGTTTACAGACCCCTTGAGAGTGAGAACAGCTCTTTGAATGAATGGAGTGGGGCAAAACCAAAATACCTCCCTGACAGGGACATTCTAAATAATTACCACAGATCCCAAGCACAACCTCAGTTAAAACCTCATGCTTGGTATAAGACACTCATCCTGTCCCTGTGAATTAATCTTTGCTTGCTTGCCTCATATAAAGAGGCTTCTTTGCCAATAAGCAGGGCTCAACAAATACATCGTCTAATCAGTGACAAATGACAGAATCAAGATTGATGAGTGTGCTGCCCCCTTAATCCTGTGTGTAGTTAGAAAGCCCAGTAGCAGGAGGCACAGAGATATGAGCGAAGATATCAAATTGTTAAACCAAACATGAGGAGTGGCAGAAAAGTGGCAATTTTGTTTGATGAGTGAACTAAGCCAACATTTGTTGAGCCTGGCTGGTCATGCTATGCTACCAGTGAAGGCAGCTGGCTGATAAATAGACAATTTTCCTTGCAGTCCTTCTGAGCCAGAATTAAGTTGCCAAGATGTCCTCAACTTGTCCCACTTCCCCATGTTCTACTCATTGCTCTGCTGCCTGCTTCCTCAGCCACTGCTACCACTGCTTCACTTGCTTTAGTACTCTTCCTCTTCTTTCTCCTTCCCAAGAGGAGTTAGAGATCTTCTCTTAGAAAGCAGGGCTGGGTGGGCACACAGCCCACTTGTTGTTGGGTTGTTTTTTTTAAATGGTATTTGTTAAGCACTTATTATGTGCCAGACACTGTTCTAAGTGCTGGGCTAGATGATAGAGAAGCAGCGTGGTTCAGTGGAAAGAGCATGGGATTGGGAGTCAGAGGTCA
Source organism: Tachyglossus aculeatus (assembly GCF_015852505.1). Classification (NCBI taxonomy): domain Eukaryota; kingdom Metazoa; phylum Chordata; class Mammalia; order Monotremata; family Tachyglossidae; genus Tachyglossus; species Tachyglossus aculeatus. The sequence goes on along the minus strand of NC_052101.1, from coordinate 63,135,295 downwards.
TTGGTTCTAATCCCGGCTCTGCCACTTATCGGCTGTGTGACTCTGGCAAGTCACTTAACTTCTCTGTGCCTCAGTTACCTCATCTGTAAAATGGGGATTAAGATTGTGAGCCCCATGTGGGACAACCTGATCATCTTGTATCCCCCCCCAGCGCTTAGAACAGTGCTTTGCACATAGTAAGTGCTTAACAAATACCATTATTATTATACAAGATAATCACTTTGGTCATAGTCCCTGTCCTATATGGGTCTCACAGTTTTAATCCCCATTTTACAAATGAGGTAACTGAAGCACAGAGAAGTGAAGTGCCTTGCCTGAGGTCACACAGCAGACAAATGGCAGAGCAGGTCATTCTGGCTCCCAGGCCTGTGCTCAATCCACTAGGCCATGGGGCTTGCTTGGTGCTGTCCTATCTAGCAAAGTGAATGAGTGCTTCTCAGAGACACTAACAGGCAGCCATCAAGGCTGTGGGTACAGTGAAGGGACATCAGAAAATTAAAAACTATTACTTGCAGCAAAGCAAGAAATGTGTCAACTTCTTTTGGCTCCTCATGACCAAAAGATGGGGATCTAAAACACTCTGCACCTGAGTGTTCTAAGAAAACTTTTGTGATCAGTGGTAGGATGCCAAAGCTGATGATATCCAGAGATATCCTGACTACGTCTAAAGGTGTAAGCTCGATCTCTAGAGTGTAAACTCGTTGTGGGAAGGGAATGTGTCCATTATATTGCTATATTGTACTCTCCCAAGCACTTAGTACTACTAATAATAATATTTATGGTATTTGCTAAGCACTTACTATGTGCCAGGCACTGTTCTAAGCACTGGGATGTGTACAAGCAAATCAGGTTAACACAGTCCCTGTCCCACATGAGGCTCACAGTCTCAATTCCCATTTTACAGGTGAGGTCACTGAGGCACAGAGAAGTGAAGTGACTTGCCCAAAGTCACACAGCAGACGAGTGGCAGAGCCAGATTAGAACCTATGACCTTCTGACTCCCAGACATGTGCTCTACTCACTTTGCCATGCTGCTTCAACAGTGCCTGGCACACAGCATCATGACTAACTGTATTGATGGCGTTCTCTTAAATTGGAATGAACTTAATGGAATGAATGCAAGTGGTGCCAGGTAAACTGTAATCAACTCTACTCCTCATAGGTTCTCAGTCCTGAAGTCTTATTCCCGTGGCTTGTCAATAAGAAGCAGCATGGCCTATTGGAAAGGGGACAGGGCTAGGAGTCAGATCACCTAGGTTTTATTGAGAAAGAGTGTGGCCTGGTAGAAAGAATGTGGGTTGGGAGACAGAGGACCTGGGTTCTAATCCCAGCTGTGCCACGTACCTGCTGTGTGACATTGGCAAGTCACTTAGCTTCTCTGTGCCTCAGTTTCCTCATTTGCAAAAGGGGGATTCAATACCTGTTTTACCTCCTACCTAAACTGTGAGCCCCATGTGGGACCTGATTACCTTGTATCTACCCCTGTGCTTAGTACAGAACTTGGCACAAGCTCTTTACAAATACCACAATTACAAATCTCATCTCTACTGCTTGCCTGTTGTATGACCTTGGTAAGTCACCTAACTTTTCTGTGCCTCAATTTTTCCATTTGAAAATTGGGATTCAATACTTTTTCTCCATCCCACTTAGACTGTGAGCCGTATTTGGTACAGGGACTAGGTCTAACCTAATTATCTTGTATCGACCCCAGTCCTTAGTACAGTGTTTGACTATCTGCTCTTTTAGGTGGGACTTGTGAGGAGAAAAGATGACAGCAAAATAGCCAGGAGAGCAGAACAGTTTTTAAGACTTACTAAAGTGGTCTGAAACAATGGGCTGTTGGGAGACCCTTGCAGCAGACAGATCAGTATAGTGAGTAGTAATAAGGAGAGGGGGTTGCTCTCTTCAAGCAAAGGTTTCATAAATATCAGGATACCATGGAACAGGCTTGAAAACAGAGGCAGGCCTTGTAGAGGACAAACCTGTTTGGGTAACAAGGATCCATCTGTCCCTGCATACAGTGGGGAAGGAAGTGTCAGTCACACATTGGTCTTTCCCTCCACACTTGTAAGTAGAGATAAGATCTCGCTGTCAGTAATATCAACTTCAAAAACAAAGAAGGCACACTCTCACAAACACTTTCTCACACACACTTATTACAGGTGGGTTAGCACTGAAAAATGGACAATCAGCCACTGGCTAATTATTACAGCCCTTGCAGGAAAAGGAGAGCAAGCTGGGCTGGAAGATTTCTCTTGGCCTGCCCAAGTGGCTTGCAGGGATTACGCTGGGTTCTTCTAGAAGTCCCCCAGGTAGAGGACTAAGGGGACTTGCCTGCTGTGATTGTCTTCCCCAGGTGAGCAACTTTGGCTCTAATAGGATCAGCCACAGCCAGGGAAGTGAAGCCACGGTGGGTAATCCAAGTGGGTCAAGGCTGAAAACTGCTTGGAAGTCATCAGACTTGTTGACACCAAGTCCAGCCCCTCCATCACCAGGCCTGTGAATAGCCTTGATAACATCCCCCCTGTTCCAAATATTCAACTCCCTCCTCAAACTCCCTGTCCCCCCCTACACACACCTCTTGACCTGGCTACCTACTTTATTGAAAAAATGGAAACCATGAGGTGTGATCTCCCTAAAATCTCCCCTGCTCCTTTCCAGTCCCTCCCTCCACCTACCCCTTCTTCAACTCTCCTGTCTTTCCCAGCAGTATCAAGAAGAGATCTCCTGCTTTATCTCAAAATCCACCCTCCCACCTGCACATCAAACCCCATCAATTCAAACCTTATCAAAGCACTTGCCTCCTCCCTTCTTCCCTCCCTGACCATCATCTACAACTGTTCACTCTCCAATGACTTTTTCCCCACTGCTTTTAAACATGCTCATATATCTCCTATTCTAAAAAAACCCCTCTCTTGACCCCACGGCTCCCTCCAGCTATCATCCCATCTCCCTCCTACCATTTCTCTCCTTGAATGAGTTGTCTACATACACTGTCTCAAATTCCTCTCCTCCAGTTCTCTCCCTCCAATCTGGCTTCCATCCCCTTCACTCCACAGAAACCACCCTCTCAGAGGTCACCAATGATCTCTTTCCAATGGCCTCTACTCCATCCTAATCCTCCTCGACCTCTCAGTTGCCTTTGAACACTGTCGACAACCCCCTTCTCCTGGAAACATTATCCAACTTTGGCTTCACTGACAACGTCCTCTCCTGGTTCTCCTCCTATTTCTCTGACTGCTCAGTTTCAGTCTCTTTGGCAGACTCCTCTTCTGCCTCCCACTCCCTAACTGTGGGTTGACCCTTAAAGTTCAGTTCTGGGTTCCCTTTACTATTCTCCATCTACACTCACTCCCTTGGAGAATTCATTAGCTACCATGGCTTCAACTACCACCTCTAAGCAAACGATTCCCAAATTTACATCTCCAGCCCTGATCTCTCGCCCTCTGTACAGTCTCGCATTTCCTCCGGCCTTCAAGACAACTCTACTTGGACGGTCACCTCAAACTTAACATTTCCAAAACAGAACTCCTTATCTTCCCACTCAAACCCTGTCCTCCCCCTGACTTTCCCACCACTGTAGACGGTACCACCAGCCTTCCTGTCTCACAAGCCTGTAACCTTGGTGTTATCTTCAACTCATCTCTCATTCAACCTATATATTCAATCCATCACTAAATCCTGTCGATTCCACCTTCACAGCATCGTTAAAATCTGCTCTTTCCTCCCCATCCAAACTATTACTTTAATCTAAGCACTTACTTATCCTCTCCCACCTTGATTATTGTATCAGCCTCTTTGCTGACCTCCCTGCCTCCTGTCTTTCCCCACTCCAGGCCATACTTCACTCTGCTGCCCAGATCATTTTTCTACAAAAAATATTCAGTCCATGTTTCCCCACTCATCAAGAACCTCCAGTGGTTGCCCATCCACTTTTGCATCAAACAGAAACTCCTAACCATTGACTTTAAAGAACTCAATCACCTTCGCCCCTCCAATCTCACCTTGCTGCTCTTCTACTACAACCCAGCCCACACACTTCACTTCTCTAATGCCAACCTATTCACTGTACATCGAACTCGTCTATCTCACTGCTGATCTTTCTTGCCCATGTCCTGTCTCTGGCCTGGAATGCCCTCCCTCTTCCTATCTGACAATTACAATCCCCACCTTCAAAGTCTTACTGAAGGCACATCTCCAAGAGGCCTTCCTGACTGAGCCCTCATTTCTTCTTCTCTCACTCCCTCCTGTGTCACCCTGATTTGCTCCCTTTATCCCCTAGACTCAGCCCACAGCATTTACATACTGTTATAACATACTGTTATAACATACTGTTATACTGTACTCTCTCCAGCACTTAGTACAGTGCTCTGTACACAGTAAGCAGTCAATAAATACAATTGATTGGTCCTTATTTTCCAGGTGCTGAAGCAGCAGCAGAAAATGGTGGTGTTGGGGCAAGATGGCTCCAGAGCAGTTGTAAACCTGGACATTCCCTCCCCCTCCAGTCTAAACCTGATTGTTACTGAGCATTTCACTTTGGCAGGAAAAAACTGAAAGAGTTTGTTTTGGCAAGTGAGAACACTGAGAAGAGCAGCAGGAGCAGCCTGCAGACAGGCAGGGTAGGGGTGAAAAAGCAGGGGAAAGGGGAAACAGGGCCCTGGTAGGTTAAAATGCTGATATGCTGATCCAGTTAGAGGTTTTATCTCATCATTGGCTAGTTGTTTCAGTAAATGCCCTTCATGCATACTTTTTTCTATTTCTGCTGAGCAGATGGAAGTGAGAAAACAAACACTAAATTCCATGAGACAGAAGGGAAACAGTCCAAGAAAATAAGAGCCGGAGGAGCCTTTGAAAGAGGGGAGTACAAGTTTAGCCATTGGCCATTCAAATCCACCTTGATTTTTCATTACCAGGTATGTGAGGATTTGCTGTGTGGAGGTGATGAGAAAAGTCACCTCAACCATTAAAATCAGGAATTACACTCTTATTGGTCTGATTACCAGTGTTACAGAAATGATCAATAATAGGCTGAAGGATCAATCAATGGCTAAGTCCTGAGTCTCCTTCAAAACCAAACAGGTGGTGCTTCAGCCTGTGGTTCTACCTGCATTTTACCAATTGTCAAATTTTCATTCGCTCTGGGAATTTCCCATGATTTAAAAAGGGTTCAAGTGTGAATGAAGGAGATGAACAAAAACAAAGCATAAAAGAATTACTGACATCTGTAAGATTCACTTTCATTGGTGTGAAGAAAAACACCATTCTTCCCCTAAGATATACCAATATTAATTGGAAAAAGCACCTCTGCTTATCATTCTGCTTAGATGAATGTATCTGAATCCCAGCTTGAAGTTTCTCAACTGAAACACTATTTTCTTAAGGCATTTTTCATACTTGGGAGCTAATGTTTTTGTTATCGGTCTGTTGAGTAGTCAAAGTACACCAATGGCAAGCTGTTAAAGTAGAACTGTAAATAAGCTGTGTAAAGTCTGCAGGTAGTAAAATATTAACATGTCAGAGTCTGATCTTTTGAATTTGTGTTTGGTTAGGGAGCCGTTTCTAATCGGAGGCCCCTACTCTCTGCCCCCAATAATTTTTTTACTTTTCAAACTTCAGTTCTTGCAAGGAAGAGGCAGTTAGAAAGTGAATTCAAGGATAAACACTGTCTGATTATGTGGTAACAGGCAGTTAAAACCAGAAACTAAGGCCCACACTAGCAACAATGCAACTGTCAGGTCAAGTGCATAACGGGTGAGGCCCCTACAGGGCAGCTGCAGAAGAAAGCAGCATATTGATCTCCTAAGCAGCTGACAAACTTTATTTTACTGTGCATACATTAGGAATTCTGAAAGACAAGATTGTTTTGAGTTTTACCAAAATCCTACTAAATCCACTATGTATTATGTAGTCTTTGCTAAAACAGCAGAGAAAATGAAAGCACTTTAGTTCCACCTAGGAGGACACACTGCAATTAACTGTCGGAATAGTTTGAAAAACTAAGAAAGCTTCAGTTCTCAACTCATTCATAAAGGGAATAGGCTCTCTGCTTGAAAGTAAAAGATTATCCCCAGGGAAAGGATTCTGGCCCTTGGCTACTGAACTGAATCTATTTCCCTCTGATTTTGTATCAACTATTATTTTAACAACAACATAAACCAATAAACCATTAGGCCTCATATGCCCATCAACATTAAAAAAAGTAAAACATTACCTGGTGTAGTCCCCTTTAGCTTCCTAAAATACAAAAGAACAGAGCAACATTAAAACACAGTCTATCAAATGCTTCATGTGCTGAGTTTATATTTTCCTTTGAATAATATCATACCCTTCTATTTGTGATTTACCAAAGATATGCTTTCAAACAAGCAAGATTGATCCTGCATGCAGGATGAGACCCGCATTGAAAGAATGCTAACATTTGAAAAGGTTTTGTTCTTGTTAAATGAAGAGGAAAAAACATTTTGGTATGTCCAGATACTTTAGTCTCATTGCATTTTTTCAAAGGGCATGTGACAATATACTTCTTCATAAAAATACTGGGCTGGAGATTGTACATAAAACATTTGGGACCATAAAACACTCAATTTCTCTTTGCTCTCGAAACCACCTACAGTGGTTTCAACATTTTCTTTTGTGAAGTTACATTCTGCTTCTTTAAATTGGCAATTCGTTTTTCCACTTAAGAAATGCTACATCTCCAATTCAAATAACTTCACCGCATCTCTATTGCATGGTCTTCTTTTCCAGGATATATATATATATATATATTATTATTATATACTGTATACATTTATTTTCTTCTTAATAGCAGTAGTAGTAGTAGTGATGGTAAAGGAATATTTTGAGCACCCACTGGGTGCAATGCCCTACACTAGGATCATGGGAAGTACAAAACAAAGAAGGATTTATACATTGAATAATCCACGATTCTCTTTGAAATACATAATCTGTCACATGACAACATATGCAAAATAGACTTTAGCCAAACAGCAAAAACTGCAATTCACTTTCTACCTGGCAGAGAACCATTGGGATTAAGACACATCAACTGTGGGGATAGGCGAAAGTTTCTCAACTACAGGTATAAAAAAAGGAAAGGAAAGGAAAGATGCCACCCATTAAAAAAAAGTCTTACCTGTAAAATCAGTGCCGCTAATTTAAAAATCGTTTCACTTTCTACCTCAATCTGCCCCTGTTTGTATAAAAGGAAAACATTAAGTGCACAATCTCCAAGAGCACACTATGTGGTAGCATAGAACTGTTGAGTCTGAGAGGCTGTCACTCCTCAGTTCTTTCACAATCCACTGTAGACCATACCATCACAGTGGGAAGGGGTGGTGGTGGGTGACTGCAAAATGTTAGGATTAAAGTGAAACCTGACTATTCAGTTTACCATCTCTTTAAAATATATATATTTTCAGAGGATTGTTCAGGATGTAGGATTCTGAAAGGAGACGAAATACAGTTGTTTCTGAAAGTTCATGTACTGGATGGTGAATCACTCCTTTACCTCTATAATTTAATTTATTCAAGTCCTACAGGTTTTTCCAGATTCGCTTGCCAGAGATGTTTCTCTCCACTGTGTCAGGATTAGGTAGCAAAAAAGTCACCGTTTTCACAAACATTTATGCATTGATGAAAATTATTTAAATGAATATCTACTTTTAACAAAATTAAGTCTTTTGTCTATAAACAGGAACAGTGAAAATATCTTTATTATTATTAATCAGTAAATCAATTGTATTTATTTAGCACTTACTGTGTGCAGAGCACTGTACTAGGCGCTTAGGAGAGTACAGCATAACAGTATAACAGATTCCCTGCCCACAACGAGTTTACAGCCCGGAGGGGGATACTATCGTTATTACTATACTTGTTAGCTGCTTATTGTGTGTCAAGCATTGTTCAAAGCGCTGCGGTAGATTAATGTTAATCTGGTCAGACACAGTCCCTGTCCAACATGGGGCTCACAGTCTAAATCCTAAAATTTGATTCAATTTATTTAGATTAAAATTTTCTACTTTTAGACTTTTGGGTGTATTCTTGGCACCTAAAACAAAGTGGAGCGTGAAAAACACTGCACTCTTCATGCATTTGGCTCCCCCTTGTACATAGAGATGTATATGTACATTATTGAGCATTTTAGCATTTAAGAGGCTATTACTGTTTAGTTCTGAGAATTCCAATTTTTAAATGGGGTTCCTCTGTGATTTTCATTACGATACAAATATCAGTCTGTGACAACCCAATTCTGGTTAATAAGATGCCCTAGATAAAAAACAATATTAACTGACTGCCTAAAATATTTAAAGTATTTATACTACTACTCCTTAGATGCTTTATCAGCAGAAGAGCAAAGGTTGGTAAGAGAAACATACTCTGCACAAATATTTCGTATCTACCACCTGCTGAATATGAGAGCTGGAGATTATTCTAATAGGAAATAAGGTCACTATGAAAATTAAAAGATTTAGATAATTACACGTGGATTTTATTTTTGTAGTTAAAAATCAATCAATTGGCATTTGCAAGAGTGGGACATGGGGATGGAGGAGCATTTTCTCGGATAGTACGGAACTAGAGTTTTTTCAATATTATAGCCATGTTGTAAACATTTACCTGTAATGTATATTAGTGTCTCTCTAGATTGTAAATTCCACTAGGGCAGGGATCGTGTGTACCAACTAACTCTACTGCACTTGCTCAAGTGCTTAGTACAGTGCTTTGCACAGAGTAAGCCCTCAAACACTATTGGTTGATATAAAAAGAAGTTGGTCAGCACTAAGTAGTGATGATAAACATTTTCTATATCTCTCAAAAGTAAAGTAAATGAGTCCTGTTGTTGAATCCATGGGTAATGTTCGTCCTCTAGACTGTAAAGCTCATTATGGGCAGGGAAGAAATCTGCTAATTCTGTTAGCTTAGTACAGTCCTAGTAAGTGCTCAAAAAATATCACTGATTGATTGACACTGCTTCTAGAAACTTGAGAGGTAATTCTCCTGCCTGCATTCAGAAGCAGATTCTGATTCAACTTCACTGGTGAGAGCATCAAAATTCAAACCCTTGGGTGCTTCGCTGTGGAAGCACCAATTGTCATTCTCGTCTTACAGAACAGTCAATCAATCAGTAATATTTATTGAGCAAAGACCATGAAGAGCATTGTACCAAAATTTTTGAGAGGGCAAACTGGAGTTAAAGAGCCTTGCCCTCAACGAGTTCACAATCTAGCAGGGGGAAGCTAAAATAAATTAAGAGGAAGAATTAAATCAATAGGGCACAAATATATGTAAATAAGTGCAACTGTGGGTGGAGGCGCAACAGTATGTGCATTTTGATTTGATGAAAGAGGATCAAGAAATACAATCCAAGACAGGACTGAACTAAATTTTAACAGGTTAAAATTTTTAAATTGAAAAGAAAGAAGTTCACAGTGAGTGACACTCGAGAGAAAAATGAAGAAAAAAATCCTAGAATCCAAAGAAAAAGACTACAATTTTGGGAAGAGTATCAGAAAACATGTCCAAGATCGTTGCAAATGAAAAATGATATTAAAAATATTACTCATTAACCATTTCTTGTTACAGAAAGGCCTTAGAATACTCATTATTAAATATATAAATGACCTAAAATCTGAGTGCCATTTTATTTTGAAGCCTTGGGAAGCTCTTTTTAACCTTTCTGGGTCTTCACTGAACCATCTATAAATCAAGAATAATAAAAGCTATCCATTACACAGCATGTTGTGAAATTTAATTAACATTTGCAAATGACGGTGCCCAGATGGAGGGGGTGTACGTGTGGGTATGCTTGGAGAAGATAGCTCTCCTTTGTATGTCCTTTGTCATACAAGAAAATGGACTGCTGATGACCCTGACAAAACCTGAAACCAGCCATAAACACCCAGAAAAGCCCCTTATAACGCCAGGAGAAGGGCACAGTGAGCTCCAAGGAGCAGTATCAGGGAAGAAGCCGACGATTCAATCACCTCTGGAAGATCCTGCTTCAAGGATCTGATTCAGACCCTGGAGGAAGACCCAGGCCTTTCTAGCTCCCAGAAAGGGGAAAGAGGTTGTGAATGACTGGTGTAATGTCTTTAACAGCAGGCAACAAGGTGCAAATGCTTGGGGCTCATCAGGCCCCAGTTTACAGGTAAAAAGCCCAGCTCCACCTCCAGAACAAAGACACAAGGTGGGAATGACCTGGGTTGGTATGACAAAGGACAGAGTATGTGTAAAAGGAGGAAGCTTGTAAGCTCTTTCTCTTGCTCAACTCTGGGAGGCTCCATCTTGTTAACCACAAGACTTGTTAGGTGGCAAATGAAGCACACAGCACCTCATCTGTGTGAAAACTGCTCCCTGGAGAGTTCTTCAACTCTAGAATTTCCTGGATTAAGCAAAGTCATCTCAAACATGAAGCCCCCATCAATTTTTTTAATGGCATTTATTAAGCGCTTACTACATGCAAAGCAGTGGGTTTACACAGCTATGAGCTTTTATGTGATTCACTGCCATTAGTAACATAGCACAGGCCCAGAGATATAGCTGATGTTATTAAGAAATGTCCAGTAGCAGAAAGTCAATGGAAATGACTAATGTCATCGATGGACACATAGAATTATAAAAAAAGAGAGCCAACTGAATGTAATAAAGGCATTGTGAAATAGCTGTTGTAATTCAGGTTAGCACATTCTAAACTGTACAATTGGAAAAGCAGCCATAGGAATCCTCCTCTCACGATATAAAAGGTTGCTGTAACTAAATCTTTAGGAATTCCAACCCAACTTTGTTGCACAATGGAATTTAATGTTGGGCTGACATTTTTTATATGATGGATGTGACATTTTGTGGGGTGAGTCCAAACATGTGAATCATGGAGACTCATTACAGGTGGTAAAATTGCTTTGTTTTTCCCACAGAATGATGGAGTTGGTGCTTATGGATGTTTTACCAGTCCCCTAGGCTGTAAGCTCCTTGTGGATAGGGAATGTGTCTGCTAATTCTATACAGAATTAGCACTTGGAATTCTCCCCCAAGTGCTTAGCACAGTGCTCTGCACACAGTAAGTGCTCAATAAATACCATTGTTTGATTGAAGGTGGTAAAATTGCTTTGTTTTTCCCCACAGGATAATGGAGTTGGTGTTTAAGGACGCTTTATTCATTCATTCATATTTATTGAGAGTTTACTGTGTGCAGAGCACTGTACTGAGTGCTTGGGAAAGTACAATACAGAAATAAAGAGTGACAATCCCTGCCCATAGTGAGTTTACAGTCTGGCGGAGGGGAGACAGACATCAATACAAATAAACAAACCAATATAAATAAATAAAATTACAACTATATACATACTGTGGGGCTGGGAGAGGGGGGAAGAGCAAGGGGAGCAAGTCAGGGTAAGGCAGAAGGGAGTGGGAGATGAGAAAAAGTGGGGTTTAGTATGGGAAGGCCTCTTGGAGGAGATCAATATAAAAGCCTTCAGTAAGGCTTTGAAGGTGCAGGAAGAGTAACTGGTGGATTTGAGGAGGGAGGGAGTTCCAGGCCAGAGGTGGGTCATGGGCCCAGGGTCAGCGGTGAGACAGGTGAGACCAAGGCACAGTGAGAAGGTTATCATCAGAGGAGAGAAGTGTGCGTTTATCCATTCTCTAGACTCTAAGATCCGTGTGGAGAGGGAACATATCTACCAATGCTGTTTACTATACTCTCCCAAGCGCTTAACATAGTGCTCTGCACACAGTAAGTGCTCAATAAAAAAAAGATGGACTAAATGACTTGACCAGAGTAGAGGACAAGGGAGAAACCATAGCATATGCAATATGTTCAGTTTTTCCCCTCCCACTCCTCCCCCACAACCCCCACCAGACTGTAAGCTTGTTGTGGGCAGGGACTATTCATTCATTCATTTATTCAATTGTATTTAATGATTATAATGATGGTATTTGTTAAGTGCTTACTATGTGCAAAGCACTGTTCTAAACACTGAGGAGGTTACAAGGTGATCAGGTTGTCCCACGGGGGGCTCACAGTTTTAAACCCCATTTTACAGGTGAGGTAACTGAGGCACAGAGAAGTTAAGTGACTTGCCCAAAGTCACACAGCTGACAGTTGGCAGAGCCGGGATTTGAACCCATTACCTCTGACTCCAAAGCCCGTGCTGTTTCCACTGAGCCACGCTGCTTCTCTATATTTACTGATCACTTACTGCATGCAGAGCACTGTACTAAGAGCTTGAGAAGTACAATTTGGTAATAGGTAGACTGTGCCTGTTTACTGTTGTAATGTGCTCTCCCAAGCAGTTAGTACAATTCTCTGCACACAAGTGCTCAATAAATACTATTGATTAATGAATGAATGAATGTATAATGTAAAAGAGATAATGCTGTTTGAATGGAACTTTCCCATCTAGAACACTGAGTGACACTTTGTATTATTTAAATTACTAACAGAGCTACCATAAATAATATGGTGTCATCTGTGTAAAAATGGGATCAGTCCTAAACCATTCTTTATTTTTCTTTCCTGCACAAATTTCACTAGTGTTCTCAAAACGATGTCTCACCTAGATTACGTAGATAATAATAATAATAATAATAATAATAATGGTATTTGTTAAGTGTTTACTATAATAATAATGACGATGGAATTTAAGCGCTTACTATGTGCCAAGCACTGTTCTAAACACTGGGGTAGATACAAGGTATGGGGCTCACATCTTAATCCCCATTTTACAGATGAAGGAATTGAGGCACAGAGAAGTTAAGTGACTTCCCCAAATTCACACAATTGATAATTGTCAGAGCTGGGATTAGAACCCACGACCTCTGACTCCCAAACCCATGCTCTTTCCACTAAGCCACGCCGCTTCTCTAAATAATGGTGGTATTTGTTAAGTGCTTACTATGTGCCAAGCACTGTTCTAAGCACCGGAGTAGATACAAGAAAATCAGGTTGTCATATGTGGGGCTCACAGTCTTAATCCCCATTTTACAGATGGGAGAACTGAGGCACAGAGAAGTTAAGTGCCAATCACTGTTCTAAATGCTCGGGTAGATACAAGGTAATCAGGTTGGACACAGCCGCTGTTCCACATGAGGCTCACACTCTTAATCCCCATTTTACAGATGAGGTGACTGAGACACAGAAAAGTTAAGTGACTTGCCCAAGTGGCAGACAAGTGGCAGAGCCAGGATTAGAACCTACGACCTCTGACTCCCAAAACTGTGCTCTTGCCACTCGGCCATGCTGCTTCCCATAACCAATCACTCAATGCTCCCCCTTCTAGACTATGAGCCTGTTGTTGGGTAGGGACTGTCTCTATATGTTGCTGACTTGTACTTCCCAAGCGCTTAGTACAGTGCTCTGCACACAGTAAGTGCTCAATAAATATGACAATGAATGAATAAATGCTTACTGTTACATTTTCACTTTTTAATATTAATTTTCTTTTTAGATTTTGACCCCAGACTCCTAAAACCTACTTCTTTTAGGCCTTGCAGTCTTGCATGGCTGCCTTATGGAGAGCTGGCTCCACAATCATGTAAGTGCATCTCATTATAAAAGTTACACAATTGCATTTTCAAGGCAAATGAGAGAATGTCTGAAAATTAGGGGTGTGATCATCTAAGTCCAAATTGTTATGAAATGCAAAAAGAAGACTGGGAGATTTAAACAGGTTAGGCTAAGCTAATATGCTTCAATTCTAGGACACTCACACCTGGCAAGTAAATAATATACACTGGAGTCACAATTGGACAACAAATGAATAGCCATTAAACACTTAGAGACCAGCTAAGTGACTGCATTTACCCTTGCATGTTAAAACATTGCATATTCAGAAGACAGTGATTATTGTTCTCTAATGCTTAACAATTATGAGGCCGATTGTGCAACAGAAAAAACTTTCTAAAGGGAAAATATGGTAGAAAAAATGATAGGTTCTCATGATAATCAATTAATCGTATTTACTGAGTATTTATAGGTGCAGAGCACTGTACTAAGCACTTGGTAGAGTACAATATAAAAGATTTAGCAGACACATTTCTTGCCCATAACAAGTTTACAGTCTAGAGAGAGAATAATAAAGGGTGATAATATTTAGTAAAGGATGAAGTAGAAGAAACACAAGCAAGCCCCAAGTACAAACATAAATTACTAAAAATCATTACTAAAAATTAAAATTAGCATTACTAAAAATCACATAACTATTTGAAAACCTTGCTTAATCCAAATATTGTTATAATGACCTTATCTTTTCCACACTATTTCATATCACTGTAAATTGGTTTCACATTTGAATATTTGACAGGCACTATGACGGATATATTTTAGTGCATCTATTATGTTGAAGCAGTTTTGTCTGGCTTGAAATGACCATGAAACAGAACTTCAAATCCTTCTCTTTGGATTTGGGCAAAGAAGCATTATCCTGTACTTTGGTTTGGGAGGCAGTGTAGCTTAATAGAAAGAGCACAGGACTGTGAGTCAGGAAACCTTGTTCTAGTCCTAGCTCTGCTACTGACCTGCTGTCTAGCCTTGGACAGGTCACATCACAACACAGGTCACAACTGTGCATCAGTGTTCTCATCTATAAAATAGAGGCACCTACTCTATCTTTAAGACTGTGAGCCCCACAAGAGAAATGGACTGTGTCTGATCTGGTTACCCCATATCTATCCCAGGGTTAAGCACAGTTTAGCTTGGCACTGAGAAAGCAATCGATAAATACCATAAATAAATAATAAACTGCATGTGAGTACCGAATGGACAAAGAGCATGGATTCATCGTGAGTGGATACCCTGTCCAATACTCCACTACTTGTCTGTTGTGTGACCTTGGGCAAACCACTTCACTTCTCTGTGCTTCAGTTACCTCATTTGTAAAATGGGGATTGAGACTGTGAGCCCCAGGTGGGACAAGGACTGTGTCCAACCTAACTTGCTTGTAACCACCCCAGTGTTTAGTGCAGTGCCTGACACATAGTAAGTGCTTAACAAATACTAGGATAGAAAGGTTGGTCTCATTCATGATGACAGTGAAATGGGGCCCCTCATCCCAATTGCTGAGCTACATGACTACAGCCCCACTTTAAACACATGCCTAAGAGCTCTCCAACCCAGGAATACATGTGCAGTTGCAACACAGGCGCAAATGGAAGCTATACATCTGTCATAAGTCAGGGGTAAAAGGTAAAAGATATTGCTGACATGGGTAAACGTCTCGCCTCTCCTGTGCTTCTTCATGTCTATCCAGCACAAACCCTACATATACTAAGAAATGTAATTTCCAAACCGGTTGAGAAAGTGGCTTATAGTCAGATTCCATTGATTTCTAAGTCACAGAGAATTATGATTTGGTATGCATTTTCATGGATGGAGTATGGAAGGGTGCAAGAGATTCTCTCTCAAAGACATACGATTGGAGTCACGACAGTGACAGTTTATCCTCAAACCAAAAGACAACTATTAACACTGGGGAAGCAGCGTGGCTCAGTGGAAAGAGCACGGGCCTTGGAGTCAGAGGTCATGGGTTCAAATTCCAGCTCCGCCACTTGTCACTTGTGTGACTTTGGGCAAATCACTTAACCTCTCTGTGCCTCAGTTACCTCATCTGTAAAATAGGTATTAAGACTGTGAGCCCCCCATGGGACAACCTGATCACCTTGTAACCTCCCCAGCACTTAGAACAGTGCTTTGCACATAGTAAGCGCTTAATAAATGCCATTATAAAAAATATCCATAATAATCTTCAATATGAAGTTTGTTTTAATACAGATTATTAATACTGAAGCTTTCTTTGTCAGATTACCCATTTCTGGGACTCTGTCCCATGTCCTCCCTCTGGCCTGGAACTCCCTCCCCCTCCACCCATGCCAGACCACCACTCTCTTCACCTTCAAAGCCTTATTAAACTCACATCCCTGGCTCCCTTTCCCTCTGTGTCATTTACACACTTAGACAACACTTGTTATTCATGCCCCCCATCCCTTATGTACATATCTACATGCTATTTATATTAATGTCTGTCTCCTCTAAATTGAAAGTTCGTTGTGGCCAGGTAATGTGACTACCAACTCTGTTGGACTGTACTCTCCCAAGCAATTAAGTACCTGTGCTCTGCACACAGTAAGTGTTCAAGAAATACCATGATTGATTGATTGACTCTAGCTACAGTAATGAAATTTATTAAGCACTTACTGTGTGCACAGCACTGTACTCAGCACAGACAGAGAATAAACAGGTGAGAACTGGACTCAGTCCCTGACCCTTAAGGGGAATCAAACTAAGATTCAATAATCAATGGTACCACTGTCATCTTTTTGACGTGAAACTCGTTTGATGTGAAACACCTCGTATTCGAGGAGAATGTTTTAGATACGGCTAACCTTTTTTCCCCCTCTCAGGGTCGCACCTGGAGAGTTTTCAGTACTCTACCAGTCTCGACTATAGGAGGGAGAGTCAAGCAGAGGGAGAGTCAAGCAGAGGGAGAGTCAAGCAGAGGCACATTCACTCCATTCCTATCTTGGGCGGTGGCTAGTGAGTGGAAGGCAATCTGCTACAAGTCAAAACTCCCCTATGCTGTGCAGCAGCAGCATGGGAGAGAGTCGAAGGCGGAAACTCAAGTTTACTGTGCAGAAGGAGGCAATGGTAAACCACTTCTGTATTTTTACCAAGAAAACTCTGTGGATAAACTACCCGAATGTTTGCAGGTGGAAGCGGAGCATTCTGGGAGAGATGTGTCCATGGCATTGCTATGGGTTGGAGACGACTCGACAGCATAAGACCAGACAACCCTTTTTGATTATTTATGAAGTTGGAGCTCCTTTACAGTGTGATCTTGAACAAATCACAATCTTTCTGGGCCTTGATTTCTCTACCTATAAAAGAATGATGAAGAAACCTGTCCCCGTATAGCCCACAGATGATGGTGAGGACAAATCAGAGAATATATGTGAAAGTGCTTGGAGATCCAAGGGACAAAATACAAGAAGTTGTTGTTATAATCTGGGCAGGTAGAATTCATAGTTTTATAACTTAATTACTTAATTCTTTCAACAGTGTCAAATATACTTTGCTATGGCAATAACTGTACCACCATAGGAAACAAATCCAAATGTAGCAATGAAAAGTAGGGAAGATTTACTGGCAATCAGGCTAATGCCTTGTAAAAATCAGGAAGAGGGCCTAAATGAAATAGCTTTCATTTCTTTGGTTTTCCTAACATCCTGTTTGGTAAGGGAAAGTCTGAATATATTTCCTCCAGGAAGGCTCTTGTATCTTTTTTTGTTTGGTGTGCAGAAGAGAGAATAACTAACTCCTATCTACCCCAGTGCTTAGTACAGTGCTTGACACATAGTAAGCACTTAGCAAATACCATAAAAACAAACAAAAAAGATAAATAGGGGATCTGACATTGCAAAATGTGGTTGGAGCCAGAGAAAATTTCACATGTTCAACAGCGTTTTTGCTACTCAGTGGTTTTGGATCCTCTTTTACAAGGTTATTACAAGACCATGCAAAATTGTATATTAGTTAGTAAATGCTCCTTAATATTAAAAAAACTATGCCCCAACAGTGAAATTTATCCATGGATATGGGTATGGGCAGATGAGGGATCCATGGGCTCTGCCTCATGTGCACACATTTTTTTATCTCACATTTTTCTGTGGGACAACTGCCAGAGAAAATCCAGTCTGGTGTACTACAATCAAGAAAGAAGTGGCTCTTTGTGAGCAGATGCTTAAATTCAATCAATCAACTGTATTTACTGAGCACCTTAAGTTGTGAAAAATCTTGAAAAGCATTGTTTTTGAGAGTTCTATCCTGGAATTTTCTCCTCTCTGTCATGTTCATGTAAATTATCAATTTCAATCTTTAGATTGAGCTTTAGTATATATACATTCTAAAAAAAAAAGAAGGGCTGTGTTGGGGTCATTTTCACATGATTTGTGGATTGGTTCTGATCTGACGGGACAAAGTTTATAATTTTGCTGCCAGTGAAAGGTTACACTTCATTGTACCATTTTAAATAACCTTTTTCTCCACATGTGCATTCCAAAGTAGAATGTGGAAACCTCAGGGTAGTGTATATTTTAATAGGCACTGTTTAACACAAATTACCTCCAATGCTACCAGAATATAAATGAAACCCATATGAGACATGAAAATATGAAATATTTATTATAAATCTTTCAGGAGCTCTTTAAAATATAAGCACGTTTCCTCTTTATGAACTGGCAATTAGCCCAGCACCAGGCTAATACTAGTATTAGTCTCAATGATTTCTTTAGAAAATACCAGTTCTCTGACTGCCAACTACTGCAAGAATTTTATTTTGTTTGGTGATATTTTAAAGGAGCCTTTTCTTGTTGAAGTGGATTGGAGAGTAAAAATAAATAAATAAATAAATACACCCCACTACAGCTCCTTAAATTCCAAGGAACAAAAGGGAAAGAGAAAACTGAGCCAAGTTAGTCCAGGTCTTACAGAGATTACAGGCTGAATATTAGTGGCTGGCAAATACTCAAGTCTTTGGATGTTGAATTGTACAGATAAATTTCAGTACATGAGCCATTAATAGACTCAAACTTTAGTACATCATAATACTCAGAGTAATTTTCTGTTAGTAGGTTTATTACGGCTGAAGCAAGGTTTGGTCTGACTTGAAATGACCATGAAATGGAACTCTCAGTCCTTTTCTTTATGAGCTGGGAAAAGAAGCACTTTCCCGTAGCTTGAGGTCAGGGATTTTGTCTGCTAAATCTATTATACTCTCCTAATAGTTTAGTACAGTGCTCGGTATGCTGTAGGCACTCAGTAAATACAATTGATTGAGAGAGGAAGAAATGAAAGGCATGGGTAAGCTAACAACTAAAGAGGAATCTCCTGAGTAATGAAGAGTTGACTATTAAATGGTACAGAGAATCGGTTCACTGACTTAAAATATGAGTTAGCAATCATCCATTCTTTTTTTAAAAGACAAAGATCTAGGATCTTGTGCCACCATGTTTACTAAGCAGCAGCGAGAAACAGCATGGCTCAGTGGAAAGAGTACAGGCTTGGGATTCAGAGGTCACGGGTTCTAATCCCAGCTCTGCCACTTGTCTGCTGTGTGACTTTGGGCAAGTCACTTAAGTTCTTTGTGCTTCAGTTACCTCATCTGTAAAATGGGGATGAAGACTGTGAGCCCCACGTGGGACAACCTGATCACCTTGTATCCCCTCCAGAATTTAGAACAGTGCTTTGCACATAGTAAGCGCTTAACAAATACTATCATTATTATTATTATAAGCATTTAGTACAGTGCTCTGCACACAGTAAGCACTTAATATGGTTGAATGAAGTGTTGAGGAAGATAGACTGTTCTACATAATTCTAATCCCCAAACTGCGTATTCATTCATTCATTCAATGGCATTTATTGAGCACTTACTGTGTGCAGAGCACTGTACTAAGTGCTTGGGAAGTACAAGTTGGCAACATATAGAGACGGTCCCTACCGAACAACGGGCTCACAGTCTAGAAAGGGGAGACAGACAACAAAACAAAACATGTGAACAGGTGTCAAGTCATCAGAATAAATAGAATTAAAGCTAGATGCACATCATTAACAAAATAAAATAAATAGAATAGTAAATATGTACAAGTAAAATGAATAGAGTAATAAATCTGTACAAACATATATACAGGTGCTGTGGGGAGGGGAAGGAGGTAGGGCGGGGGGGTGGGGAGGGGAAGAGGAAAAAGGGGGCTCAGTCTGGGAAGACCTCCTGGAGGAGGTGAGCTCTCAGTAGGGCTCTGAAGGGAGGAAGAGAGCTAGCTTGGCAGATGTGCGGAGGGAGGGCATTCCAGGCCAGGGGGAGGATGTGGGCTGGGACAGGCAAGAATGAGGCACAGTGAGGAGGTTAGTGGCAGAGGAGCGGAAGGTGCGGGCTGGGCTGCCCAAGGAGAGAAGGGAGGTGAGGTAGGAGCGGGGGAGGTGATGGAGAGCCTTGAAGCCGAGAGTGAGGAGTTTCTGCCTGATGCGCAGATTGACTGGTAGCCACTGGAGATTTTTGAGGAGGGGAGTAACATGTCCAGAGCACTTCTGCACAAAGATGATCTGGGCAGCAGAGTGAAGTATAGACTGAAGTGGGGAGAGACAGGAGGATGGGAGATCAGAGAGGAGGCTGATGCAGTAATCCAGTCGGGACAGGATGAGAGATTGAACCAGCAGGGTAGTGGTTTGGATGGAGAGGAAAGGGCTGATCTTGGTGACGTTGCGGAGGTGAGACCAGCAGTTTTTGGTGACAGATTGGATGTGAGGGGTGAACGAGAGAGCGGAGTTGAGGATGACACAAATTTGTGGGCTTGTGAGACGGGAAGGATGGTAGTGCTGTCTACAGTGATGGGAAAGTCAGGGAGAGGGCAAGGTTTGGGAGGGAAGATAACGAGTTCAGTCTCGGACATATTGAGTTTTAGATGGCAGACAGACATCCAGATGGAGATATCCTGAAGGCAGGAGCAGACATAAGCCTGAAGGGAGGGAGAGAGAGCAGGGGCAGAGATGTAGATTTGGGTGTCATCAGCATAGAGATGATAGTTGAAGCCGTGGGAGCGAATGAGTTCACCAAGGGAGTGAGTGTAGATAGAGAACAGAAGGGGACCAAAAACTGACCCTTGAGGAACCCCTACAGTAAGGGGATGGGAGGGGGAGGGGGAGGAGGAGCCCGCAAAGCAGACTGAGAATGAATGGCCGGAGAGATAACAGGAGAACCAGGAGAGGACAGAGTCTGTGAAGCCAAGGTTGGATAGCGTGTTCAATCAATCAATCAATCAATCGTATTTATTGAGTGCTTACTGTGTGTAGAGCACTGTACTAAGCGCTTGGGAAGTACAAGTTGGCAACATATAGAGACAGTCCCTACCCAACAGTGGGCTCACAGTCTAGAAGGGGGAGACAGAGAACAAAACCAAACATATTAACAAAATAAAATAAATAGAATAGATATGTACAAACACATACATATATATACAGGTGCTGTGGGGAAGGGAAGGAGGTAAGACGGGGGGATGTGGGGGGGGCGAGGGGGAGAGGAAGGAGGGGGCTCAGTCTGGGAAGGCCTCTTGGAGGAGGTGAGCTCTCAGTAGGGCCTTGAAGGGAGGAAGAGAGCTAGCTTGGCCGATGTGCGGAGGGAGGACATTCCAGGCCGGGGGAAGACGTGGGCCGGGGGCCGACGGCGGGACAGGCGAGAACGAGGCACGGTGAGGAGATTAGCAGCAGAGGAGCGGAGGGTGTGGGCTCGGCTGTAGAAGGAGAGAAGGGAGGTGAGGTAGGAGGAGGTGAGGTAGGAGGGGGTGAGGTGATGGAGAGCCTTGAAGCCGAGGGTGAGGAGTTTCTACCTGATGCGCAGATTAATTGGTAGCCACTGGAGATTTTTGAGGAGGGGAGTAACATGCCCAGAGCGTTTCTGGACAAAGACAATCCGGGCAGCAGCATGAAGTATGTATGGATTGAAGTGGGGAGAGACTCGAGGATGGGAGATCAGAGAGAAGGCTGATGCAGTAGTCCAGACGGGATAGGATGAGTGCTTGAACGAGCAGGGTAGCGGTTTGGATGGAGAGGAAAGTCCGGATCTTGGCAATGTTGCGGAGCTGTGGAGAAGGGGGTGGTCCACAGTGTCGAAGGCAGCTGACAGGTTGAGGAGGATTAGGATAGAGTAGGAGCTGTTGGATTTGGCAAGCAGGAGGTTATTGGTGACCTTTGAGAGGGCATATAGCATGGCCCAATGCCCAGATGCACAAAGTTTGGGGATGGACAAGTCCCGGTGTGATATAGCTCCATGCAATAACAGTGATTACCTTGGAAAAACTCTGTGGTATAACAGGGTGTTATGGTAGGATTTCACTGTATAATGTTCCATAAGGTCAGTGTAGGAAAAAGAAGTAATAGTAATGGGCTTTACAGAGGGGAACATGTGTTATATAGTCTTCAGTTATGACAGAACAAGAGGAATACCTTTTCTTGCAACCACTTTTTAAAGGAAGACTAAGCTAAGCAGGGGGAAAGTGCCATTTTTCTTAGTTATCCAGTAGAGCTTTCATGTAGTGGCAGAAATCTCTGAGGGCAATCAATGGCAGATATTTATCTGGGGCTTATCTTGCATACAATAATGCTGATATTCATATAACTTAAACAGTATTTTTTTCTACAGATCTTTGCCAGTAAAATATCTGTGCAAAGGAGGAAGAACAAATATGTCATTATATATATATAAATAATAATAAAACGTAAAATGTCATTTAAGTGCTTACTATGTGCCTGGCACTGTACTAAGCACCAGGGTAGATACAAGATAATCAGGTTGGACATTAGTCCTTGTCACACATGGGGTTCACAGTTTTAATCAACATTTTACAGATGAGGTAACTGAGGCACAGAGAAGTTAGGTGACTTGCCCAAGGTCACTTTGGCTTCCAGGTCTGTGCTCTTTCCACTAGACCATGCTGCTTCTGCTTATAGGTACAGGTTGGGGGTTTATGTAATTCAGCAACATTTGTATCATGTGATAGTTGCTTAAAAAAGGTTAGATGCATACTGAAGTATCGATGCATCAATGAAACCAAACAAGTCCAAACTTCCTAATTTAAATAACTACATTCAGTTCTACAGTAACTTGAGTTTTCAATATGCATTTTGACTGGAACACAATTAGGGGATTATCAATCAAATCAAACAATGGCATTTATTGAGCACTTATTATGTGCTGAACACTTAGGGAACATTAATCTGATAACGTGATCCTATCTGGGTCTGGTGTGCTACATTATTTAAGAAACTGCTTGTGTGCATGTGCACATGCAAGTGGCTTTGGAATGGGTAAGTACTTACAGTGTGCGGCCTAGTGGAAAGAGCACAGGCCTGGGAGTCAGAGGCCCTGGGTTTGAATCCTAGCTCTGCCACTTACCCGCTGTGTGACCCTGTGCAAGTCACTTCACTTCTCTGTGCCTGAGTTCCCTCATCTGCAAAATGGGAATACCTGTGGTCCATCCTACTTAAGACTGTGAACCCGACATGGGGCCTCATTATCTTGTTTAATAATTGTGGCATTCATTAAATGCTTACTATGTGCCAGGCACTATACTAAAAGCTGGTGTGAATACAAGCAAATCTGGTTGGACACAGTTCCTGTCCCATGTGAGGTGCACAGTTTCAATCCCCATTTTACAGGTGAAGTAATTGAGGGATAGAGAAGTGAAGTGACTTTCCCAAAGTCACACAGCAAACAAGTGGCAGAGCCGGGATTTAAGCCCATGACCTTCTGACTACCAGGACCATGCTCTATCCACTACGCCATCTACCACAGGGCTTAGTCCCGTGCTTCGAATATAGTAAGCACTTACCAAATACCACAATTATTATTATTATTATTATTACTAGTGTGAATGTTCCCTAATGTGAAGTGTCACATGAATTTAACTCTCATATTATAGAAGTGGACTTACTAACTACATTCTCCAAGAGTCATCCTTCTCTGTTAGTCATGTTTGGAACTCATTATTCCATTAAATTGACAGTCCATCACTTGCTCTAAACCTCCCAGCCATATAGTACAGTATAAAGAAGAGAGGATCAAATTTAATGTTAGGAAGGTGCTTAAAGAGAGTGAAACATGTTCGAATTCTGGTGAACCCTTATTTTAGAATCATTAGATAGCATCAAAAGACTAGGGAAAAATCCATTTTTGCTTTGACTTAATTCAGTTAAAGGATTTGAAAGAATATCTGTTTCTTCTCAAGGCTTCTGTATTTTCCCTTTTGAATGAGTTGGGCAAACAAATTTATTAAATGCATTTGCAGTTTTAGTTTAATGTAGTTTTACACCTACAAATGAAGAAAGTATTGCTACTCCAGCTGCTCTCACCTAATTATAACTAAACCCTCACAAAAATAATACAATATTTATAACATGTTTGTGTACTGTCAGCAGTTTATTTTCAATATAGTGTGAAGAATAGTATTAAGGCCAGTTGTGAACCACCCAGTGTTCTAAATGACATGTTGATAGGGTTGAGGTTGACATTATTTTTAATGTTATGAATATAGATCATTTGTATGCACCCACCCAGGGCTCAAAAATTTGTAAATAAAGTTGGTCACCATCCACGTTTCTTACCAGCCATTTTTGTGAGATATGATAATTATTTTGTCAGGCATCAACAAGCTCTCCAGGCAGCAGACAAGAGGCCTGGCTTCCTAAATACTAAATGTGTGCCCAAGAAAAAGGATGGGCCGGGGGCGGGGGGGGTGCAGTGTGTGCACACACATTTGCACACTCAAGTACTTAGAGGACATGCAAGTGCTGAAATAGCAGTAGTGGGGGAATATGTGGTGGGATGATTAGAAATTAATCATGAATGGCTTCCTGAAGATGTGAATTCAGAAAGGAATTCAGATGAGGAGGTATGTCAGATGCAAAGGGGAAGGAAGTTCCAGGCTGGGGGTTGGGGGGAGAGAGAGAAGGGGGTGAGGAAAAAGTCAGTGGTGGTGCTCAGTGAATAGGTTGGTCTGAAATAAATTAAGCATGTAAATTGGGGGATAGTGGGAGAAGAGGGTGGATTAGTAGAAAGGAGAGAGCTGAATGAGTGCCTTACAGATAGGAATGGGCAACTACTACAGACTTTTGAGGAGTAGAAAGATGGGTGAAGAATGACATTTTAGAAAAACGATCCAGGCAGCTGGGTGAAGTATGGACTGGAGAGGGGAGAGGCTGGAGGCAGTTAGGTAAGAGAGGAAGCTGATAAGAGATATCTCCATGGCTTTATTACAGCCTACTCTTCTTCTCAGGGAGACCCAACTGAAGAAGTTGGTCATACTCCTGGTTGTCAGGGGGCGTGCTTGCAGATTTACTATTGGAAGTGAGGCCGAAGTAGGGAGAAGCTAGGCAATTCATTCTCTCACGCCAAGAGAACTACCTACTCTGAAGAATCAGACACCAGAAGTATAACTAAGGTGAGGGCTTAGGAACCAATGATAACTGTGACGAAGTACCCTTGTCTTGCTTTGTCTTATGATATCGAGTCATTTCCGATTCCATGGACACATCTCTCCCTAGCCTGTGACTTTTACCTTTCAACATACGTTCCCTGTAGGAAGAAATTGGCCCCATACCAACCAACACCCTCTCCTGACCAGATAACGTTACTGCACATCAACAGGTTGCACTTCCATAATCTCTTGGATATATAATTCATTGACCAAATACTTTTTAGTCAACTGACAATTTTAACATTTGAATCCTCTGCCTACACAATAATTAATAATACCCACATCTGTTCTGAGCATGAGATTTAGTTATAACTAGTTCAAAAGTGTGATAAGTTAATACAGATGACCAGAAATCTACCCTACTATATTACCTTGTTAGCCTCAAAATTCTCCTTCAACTTCTTCCTTTAACTGTCATTCTTTTTTTTTGTAAAGACTTTCTTGAGAATATACTCAACAATGTTCCAATAGGTTAAAAGATGCTCACAATCTCACAGCAAAATAGTTTCTCAATCCTACCCATCTGGAAGAACGAGCTTCCAGACCACAGGCCTAGGAGTCGAAAGGACCTAGGTTCTAATCCTGGCTCCACCACTTGTCTGTTGTGTGACCTTGGACAAGTCACTTAACTTCTCTGTGCCTCAGCTACCTCATCTGTAGAATGGGGATTAATACTGTGAGCCCCATGTCGGACACAGAATGTGTCCAACCTAATTAGCTTGTATCTACCCCAGTGCTCAGTAATAATAACAATAATGATGGCATTTGTTAAGCACTTACCATGTGAAAAGCATTGTTCTAAGCGCTGGGAAGGATACAAGGTGATGAGGTGAGGTTGTCCCATGTGGGGCTCACAGTCTTAATCCCCATTTTCCAGATGAGGAAACTGAGGCATAGAGAAGTGAAGTGACTTGCCCAAAATCACACAGCTGACAAGTGGCAGAGCCAGGACTTGAATCCATGACCTTTGACTCCTAAGCTCGTGCTCTTTCTTTTGAGCCACACTGCTTCTCATACAGTGGCTCAGTACAGTGGCTAGTACACAGTATCCACTTAAATACCATAAAAAACAAAAACATAAAAACAAAAACCTGGGATCCTCCAGCATGAAGACAAAATTATGAGAAACTTACTGTGTGTGCTTGCTCAATAAGATACTGGGCTACCCAGTTCTCCTCCTCCACAGTCAACCAACTGTCTTACAAAAAAGTAATGTCCCAGGGAAAATTCACCTCCTGATTTCTTTATATTATTACTGATTAGAATTGCCAGCAGAGGAGAGGATTTCCGTAGAACATATATAGACAAGATTACAAGTAGTAGGCATAGTTTTCCCTTATAGATGCCAGCATTTTTTAACATCCAAGTGCAGTTAGTACTATCTGAATCTGTAGACTCTGAATTTGGTACATAGGTACTTAGGGATCAATTTATCCCTATGTTGTGAGTAGGCAAATTTCCATAAGGGGGACTGACAAGCAAGTCCTCGATATCAGAGAAATTTGTTTTCCCCCCTAAGTGAAATGAAATTTTGCACTAATTCCTGTAAAACGTAAGCTAAAACCAGATGCATACAAGTATCAAAGAGAGAGTTTCAATATAAATTAGGTATTCAGCAATGATTTTTGTCTTTTCAATGCAGTTTTCTGGGTGTTATCTGTCTTCAGAACTTCAATAGTTAAATAGTCCACACAGTGTACACAGTTTATTTTTAATGACAATTGTGCACATACTGCAATTCTTTGCCACTATAGTAAAAAAAACAACTATGAACTGTTCTGCTATTTATGTAAATGGTCAATTTGGGTGAAAACAAAAATAGAAATAAACATGATTTTTTTTATCTTATTGTGAAAATAAGTACATAAGCATGTAGACTTATATAGTGGTAGGGACAAATGGCAGTATATTTACCTTGTGTACGCATGATTTCGCATTAAGAAAAAACAGTTCCACGGTGGTCTTGTCCTTTAAAAATGATATGCTCTCAATGTAAAACCTGAAAAAGAACAAAGTAATTTGACTTATTTAAATTTACTTCCTTTCCCCACCTCCAATGCATTCTTTCCTTATTTACTTTTTCTCAGAAGTGGAGATAGTTCAAAGGAATCACAAAATTTGCTTTTCTTTTCCTGATTATTTCTCTAGACAAAGTCGGATGAGCTGTTTATCCAAAATGCAAATGCCTCAAAACCAAAAGTTATCTTGATGCGCACAGATATTTATGAACTTCATTCTCTTTAAACACTCCACATAGGTTAAAATCAATTGACCAATGGCCAATTAATTATTGGCCATTAATTATTATGGTCAATCATTAATGGGAATAGTTTCTAGGAGCATGAATTTAGTGTTTTTTGAATCTTCCTTGCAGAGTGCCCACTGATAACAGAGGTACAACAATTTTAAGGCTCAGCTGATATTTGTGAAAAATATTCATCAAAATGCCTGGAATCAGTGAAGCTTTCAATTAATTCAGTATTTACCGAGCACCCTCGGGTTTTGTTTTGTTTAGTTTAGTACAAACAAGTCAGAAGCCTTGCCCTCTGTGAACATTCAACCTAATTTTGCTTGTGAAAGGGAGATGGCAGGAGTCTCCATCCCGGAAGATCTTTAAGAAAAGAATAGACAGCAATCTGGCCTGGGTTGTTTAGTCATTTACATGCCTGAACCAGATGACCTCTTAGAAGTCATTTGGCTCTATTATCCTGCGATTCTACACCATGGGAGCCCTAAGGCATTCCTGTTGCAACTTGGTTTTCAAAACTGGGGTGGAGTCTGAAGGTCTCAACATTCCCTGCCTCCCATCATTAGAGTGGCTATTACTTCCCTCCCATCATTAATGTCACTGGGATTCACCCTTGGGTCAAGTTCCAATGCTGCTTACAGAGCTCAACTCTGGGCCCTTCTTATGCTAATTAGGGCCTCGTGGCCTCTCACTCTTTTGCCGGGCTTTTGATAGTCCTTTGGGTCAGGCTAATTTAGCGTGTACCTGTACTGGGTGATGTTAAGCCGTGGAGCTATGAAAGCCCTGATCAACCCTGGTACAGACAGCTGGCTCTGGATGAACACTACCTGGATCTAGGTCCCTAAATAAGCAGGACCAATTCGGTTACACGGGTTGAAAGCGTAATTCCACCCTTGCCATGAATGAGGGAGACCCTAAAGATGCCCATTTACATGGTCCCGGGATAATAAAGCTGAATTACTTAAAATTTTACTTTAAAAATTTATTTAGTCAAGCATTCCCTCTGTGAAGGTAAAGTGGCTATTCCCCAAAACGTTGTCTAAGCGTGGCTCTGACTCCACCACTTTGCCTGCTGTGTTGCAACCGCTCACTTTTCTGTTTTCCATCAGAAGTCCAGAGCTCACCATTGGGTCTTACCCTTCTTTCCATTCAGACTTTTGACCCTGGGTCAGTCCAAGTGTTTAACGTTTTGGAATGTAAACTCTTATCATGTACAATTTGGTGACAGTTCTTGTCAGAACTGAGAAGAACTCTTGTCTTGAGAGAAGCAGCATGGCTCAGTGGAAAGAGCCCGGGCTTGGGAGTCATAGGTCATGGGTTCTAATTTTGGCTCTGCCACTTGTCAGCTGTGTGACTTTGGGCAAGTCATCATCAATCGTATTTATTGAGCGCTTACTGTGTGCAGAGCACTGTACTAAGCGCTTGGGAAGTACAAATTGGCAACATATAGAGACAGTCCCTACCCAACAGTGGGCTCACAGTCTAAAAGGGGGAGACAGAGAACAAAACCAAACATACTAACAAAATAAAATGAATAGATATGTACAAGTAAAATAAATAAATAAATAAATAGAGTAATAAATATGTACAAACATATATACAGGTGCTGTGGGGAAGGGAAGGAGGTAAGACGGGGGGGATGGAGAGGGGGACGAGGGGGAGAGGAAGGAAGGGGCTCAGTCTGGGAAGGCCTCCT
Source organism: Tachyglossus aculeatus (assembly GCF_015852505.1). Lineage (NCBI taxonomy): Eukaryota > Metazoa > Chordata > Mammalia > Monotremata > Tachyglossidae > Tachyglossus > Tachyglossus aculeatus. Next base: position 63,106,331 of record NC_052101.1, on the reverse strand, counting down.
GGAGGAGGTGAGCTCTCAGTAGGGCCTTGAAGGGAGGAAGAGAGCTAGCTTGGAGGATGGGCAGAGGGAGGGCATTCCAGGCCCGGGGGATGACGTGGGCCGGGGGTCGATGGCGGGACAGGTGAGAACAAGGCACGGTGAGGAGATTAGCGGCAGAGGAGCGGAGGGTGCAGGGTGGGCTGTAGAAGGAGAGAAGGGAGGTGAGGTAGGAGGGGGTGAGGTGATGGAGAGCCTTGAAGCCGAGGGTGAGGAGTTTCTGCCTGATGCGCAGATTGATTGGTAGCCACTGGAGATTTTTGGGAGGGGAGTAACATGCCCAGAGCATTTCTGGACAAAGACAATCCAGGCAGCAGCATGAAGTATGGATTGAAGTGGGGAGAGACACGAGGATGGGAGATCAGAGAGAAGGCTGATACAGTAGTCCAGATGGGATAGGATGAGCGCTTGAACGAGCAGGGTAGCGGTTTGGATGGAGAGGAAAGGGCAGATCTTGGCAATGTTGCAGAGCTGAGACCAGCAGGTTTTGGTGACGGCTTGGATGTGAGGGGTGAACGAGAGAGTGGAGTCGAGGATGACACCAAGGTTGCGGGCTTGTGAGATGGGAAGGATGGTAGTGCCGTCCACAGTGATGGGAAAGTCAGGGAGAGGGTAGGGTTTGGGAGGGAAGACAAGGAGTTCAGTCTTGGACATGTTGAGTTTTAGGTGGCGGGCAGACATCCAGATGGAGATGTCCTGAAGGCAGGAGGAGATGCGAGCCTGGAAAGAGGGGGAAAGAGCAGGGGCAGAGATGTAGATCTGGGTGTCATCAGCGTAGAGATGATAGTTGAAGCCATGGGAGCGAATGAGGTCACCAAGGGAATGCGTGTAGATCGAGAAAAGAAGGGGACCAAGCACTGAACCTTGGGGAACCCCCACAGTAAGGGGATGGGAGGGGGAGGAGGAGCCTGTAAAAGAGACTGAGAATGAATGACTGGAGAGATAAGAGGAGAACAAGGAGAGGACGGAGTCTGTGAAGCCAAGGTCAGATAGCGTGTTGAGGAGAATGGGGTGGTCCACAGTGTCGAAGGCAGCTGAGAGGTCGAGGAGGATTAGGATAGAGTATGAGCCATTGGATTTGGCAAGCAGGAGGTCATTGGTGACCTTTGAGAGGGCAGTTTCCGTGGAATGTAGGGGATGGAAGCCAGACTGGAGGGGGTGGAGGAGAGAGTTGGTGTTGAGGAATTCGAGGCAGCGCGTGTAGACAACTCGTTCAAGGAGTTTGGAAAGGAATGGTAGGACGGATATGGGGCGATAACTAGAAGGTGAGGTGGAGTCAAGAGAGGGTTTTTTTAGGATGGGAGAGACATGGCATGTTTGAAGGCAGAGGGGAAGGAACCAGTGGAGAGTGAGCGGTTGAAGATGGAAGTTAAGGAGGGGAGAAGGGATGGAGCGAGAGATTTCATAAGAAGAGAGGGAATGGGGTCAGAAGCACAGGTGGCCGGAGTAGCACTTGAGAGGAGGGAGGAGAGCTCCTCTGAGGATACTGCTGGGAAGGATGGGAGAGTAGCAGAGAGTGTTGAGAGCCAGGGGGTTGGAGAAAGGGGGGGAGTGACTTTGGGGAGGTCAGACCTGATGGATTTAATTTTGTTAAATTCTTCTCCATGCCTCAGTTACCTCATCTGTAAAATGGGGATTAAGACTGTGAGCCCCACGTGGGACAACCTGATTACCTTGTTTTCCCCGCAGTGCTTAGAACAGTGCTTGGTACATAGTAAGTGCTTAACAAATGCTATTATTATTATTATTATTGTCTTGGGCAAGTCACTGAATTAGTACAGTGGTTTGCCCACAGTAAGCATTCAATAAATACGACTGAATGAACTGAATTTACTTTTCTCATTTATAAAATGAGGATAAAATGTTCATGTTCCTTCCTCCTTAGACTATGAGCCTCAGGTGGGACAGGGACTGAATCCGATCTAATTATCTTGTATCTACCCCAGCTTTTAGCATAGTACTTGACACCTAATATCATCATTTTCATCAATCAATGGTATTTATTGAGCATTTACTATGTGCAGAACACAACTAAACACTTGGAAAAGTTCACTACAATAGAGTTGGTAGATGCAATTAGTACAGTGCTCTGCACACAGTAAGTGCTCAATAAATACGATTGAATGAATGAATGAAAATCCCTACCCATTAGGAGCTTGCAGCCTAGTGGAAAAATAATAAGTTAATAATATAGTACATATCTATAGCTTCGGATATCAATGCTAAACCAGCATTAAGGTGTCAGGGTAAACTGAAGGCTAAGCATTATGCTCTGAAAATCACAGCAAGGCATAGTTAATTGATATTTCTTTAGATAGAATATTTTGTCTGATAAAAGCTGAAAATAAATTTAGTACCCACTGAGCAGTGTGATCACTGGAATGATTTCTAGTGCTAAATGCCAATCAAGGCACAAGCACTGTGTTAACAGAAAAACCTCCCCTCTATAGTTGAGCTATCAAGGACAGCACAGGGTAAATAAGAAGAATCCTTTGCATAATACTTTTTCCTTTTAAGGTATTCAGAAGACTTTATAAGCATGAGGTAATTTTCTCTATGTGCTTGAGATCATCATCATTAATTTTTATTGAGAGCCCACTGGGTGCATGGCCTTTGTGAAACCTCATAGGAATAACATGGGCCCAACTCTGTGGAAAATGTAAACGGGATAATCTTGAGAGATTTTACTTATAGGGAGGATGTTTTTGTGTTTCTGGAGACTGAAGTCAGGGCACAACTGACTATGGCATGGCTACATTTGTCTACTATTCGGTGGGGGGGGGAGGCGAGGGTGGTGGTGTGTGTGTGTTTTTGTGTCTCTCTTGTGTGTCTTCCCCCGGCCCCCTCCCCGCTGCTGGAAGTTGAATTGAGGATTGTGCTTGAGGTGCCAGATGCACTGAGAACCCCCTGCTCAATTGGGCAATAGTACACTACAAAACAAAACCTCTAAGAAAGGAGGATGGCACATATGTGACGAAAGGGGTAAAAGATGCTATTTGCATCATCTGCCCCCCCCGCCCCCCCAGCGCACTGAGCCAGATGCCCCCTGCAGCTGTGTGGGGAGAAGTACTAATCAGTGGTATTTGCTGAGTGCTTACTGGACTAACAGCACTGCAATAAGCACTTCGAAAAGTACAATATAGTCAGTCAGTCAATCCTATTTACTGAGTGCTTACTGCATGCCGAGCACTGTACTAAGCGCTTGGGAGAGTACAACATAACAATAAACAAAACATTCACTGCCCACAAATTTACAATCCCTGCCCTCAAGGAGCTTACAATCTACTAAAGTCCCAGAGGGGTGCACAATCAGGGGGCCCTGGCTGGAAGGATGTGCCAGATGGTCCGTGTGCAACATACCCAGAGTGCCGATGCATAAGTCTACAAGTGGAACTCACCTATGTGAGGATGCGGGAAAAAACATGCACTGCTTTAGCAATAGAGACACTTTGCTCAGTAGTCTAGACTGTGAGCCCACTGTTGGGTAGGGACCGTCTCTATATGTTGCCAACTTGTACTTCCCAAGCACTTAGTACAGTGCTCTGCACACAGTAAGTGCTCAGTAAATATGATTGAATGAATGCATGAATGAATGAATAGTCTTCTCGTCAGTAAATCTGGGCACTGCTACCAGTGGAATTGTACTCTGAAACTTTCAGATGAGCCAGCCACAGATCCGTTAACCACCATGCATGCTGAGAGTTTTGATAAGGTGGGAAGGGATGGGATCAGAGGCTCAGGTAGAGAGTTAAGAATGTCTGAAAGGCTTCCATGGAGTAAGATGAGTGGTTTGGGGGCCCAGTGCGGCTGAATTAGGGGCTGTTGTCAGGTTTTATGGTCCCATCAGGTTCTGTCTAAGGTCAGAAGTATTTAGAATGCCCCAGCCAGCTGGGCAGGGTGCTAAGAATAGAGCTGGGGAGGGTGTGATAGAGAGAAGAGGGGGCCCAACACTGCTCCTTTCAGCAGCATCCTACTCATCCACTACTGAGGATGTCAGAGGTGGGTGGGAATGGAGAGAGCCACAACCAGCAGCCATACACCACAGCCACAATCGGCTCATGCTGACTCAGATTATAAATTCTTCAATGATGGGGGCTATGCCATTCTTATTCTGTGGCTTCTTTCAATATCCAGAACAGTGCTTTGCACACACACAAAAAGCCCTCAATAAATATTATGCCTTTTAGGTGTGTCACAGGTATGAGCCTCTCAGGAATCAAAAAGATAAAAAGATAACTTTGCTTGTTGCTCAGACAACTTTTTTATTATTATTACTATTATGGTATTTGCTAAGTGCTTATTATGTGCCAGCCACTGTACCTAGCACTGGGGTAGATACAAACTAATCAGGTTGGACACAGTCCTTATCTCACATGGGGCTCACAGTATTAATCCCCATTTTACAGATGAGGTAACTGAGGCACAGAAGAGTTAAATGACTCACCCAACGTCACACAGTAGACAAGTGGTGGAGCCTGCATTAGAACACACGACCAAGCCCGTGCTCTTTCCACTAGAGAAGCAGCATGGCCTAGTGGTGGCACAAGAGAGGCATGAGAAGCAGAGAGGCCTAGTTCATAGAAAATGATCTTGTGAAAGTTAGCTTTCTGCCCTTTTTGCATTTAAGGGAAAATTTCTACCATGTTGCAACAAGTAAATGCTGTAGTTCATGAAGCAAAATAACTGGGCTAATCAGACTACAGACTATACACAGAGAATGAATTCACCTCACAAAGTATACTGTGGTTCAAATATCAGCCCATCACACAGAACCTAACCACGTCCTGTTCATACCACTTGACATTCATGCCTGTCACGCTGGAGAAAGCCTTTCCGGCTCCCTCCCCTCCAGAACGTCCTTATCTTTCTGTGGTCCAGTATTCTCTCATCACTTTGGGGAGATAAGGTGCCCACCATGTCCTATAAGATAATTGTTTTTAAAATAGGTAAGTGAAGAAACAGACTTCCCAAATATACTCTCTTCTTGAGGAAACTGTAGTTGGTGAGAGGACACATTCTTCTCATAGAAGATCAGGACACATTTTGTGGCTGATTTCCAGAATAACTGCTGTGTTCATTTAAATTTTGTACCTGTTTTTCATTTGGAACATAGAAAAAACAAGCTACTCTTGCACAAGAGGAATTGCAATGAAGGTGCCGTATTTTAGAAGTCTGATGCAATGCAGTTTCATCCCATTCACAGCTAAGACTCTGTTTCCAGTTTAACAGAATTCTCAATTCCTCCCCCACCAACTCCAGCGTATTGGGGTATAAACCATGCAGCAATGTATCCCCAAGAGCATGATTACTTTACATGAGCATAATAACCATATACCCCTTATAGAACCCTACCTAAGAAGCAATGCACATTTTATAGCACCACACCTACTTAATTTCTCTTTTAAATATAAAATGCTAATTTATATCAATGTTTATCATCTCATTTTAATATTTCATCTGTATTCTCCCAAGCACTTAATACAGTGCTCTGCACCACAGGCACTCAATAAATCCTATTGATTAATTGAGTGATTGGACAGAGCTTGGGAAGGCTGGAAGTGTAAACTGAACCAGATTAATCTAGTGGAGAGCAACTCCTAATCTAGGAATTGTGGAATGCTAAGGAATGTAGAATGGGGTACACTGCAGCCTGGATTTGCTTTTTCTAAAAATGGTATTTTTAAGTGCTTAATATGTGCCAGGCACTGTACTAAGTGCCAGCATAGATACAAACTAATAAGTTTGGGCACAGTCCATGTCCCACATGGGGCTCACAATCCTTATCCCCATTTTTACAGATGAGTTAACTGAAGCACAGAGAAGTTAAGTAACTTGCCCAAAGTCACACAGCAGCTAAGTGGCAGAGCGAGAATTAGAACCCAGGTCCTCTGACTCCAAAGCCCATGCTTTTTACACTAGGCCAAGCTACTTCCTTTAATTTATTTCCCTCTAACAACTGTATCATCACTTCCAGGAATTAAACACATTACATGTTAAGTAGTTACATGTTATCACAAAAGCATGAAACAGGAGTCCTTTGATTTTACCTACATAGCTTTTCTATTAATATTTGAGGAGATAATATGGAGGAAAGGACATCCAATTCTGTTATTTTTCACCGCTCCTCCTCTATCCATATATGCAGAACTTCCAGGAAAACATGGAAAGAACTGGCAGTGGAAGAATTCAACCCTTAATCTCTCTTTAGATTTCAGTATCCTCTCCTACAAAATCAATCAATCAATCAATCAATCAATCATTTATTGAGCACTTACTGTGTGCAGAGCACTGTAACTAAGCGCTTGGGAAGTACAAGTCGGCAACACATACAGACAGTCCCTACCCAACAGCGGGCTCACAGTCTAGAAGGGGGAGACAGAGAACAAAACCAAACATACTAACAAAATAAAATAAATAGAATAGATATGTACAAGATAAATAAATAAATAGAGTAATAAATATATACAAACATATATACATATATACAGGTGCTGTGGGGAAGGGAAGGAGGTAAGATGGGGGGATGGAGAAGGGGACGAGGGGGAGAGGAAGGAAGGGGCTCAGTCTGGGAAGGCCTCCTGGAGGAGGTGAGCTCTCAGTAGGGCCTTGAAGGGAGGAAGAGAGCTAGCTTGGTGGATGGGCAGAGGGAGGGCATTCCAGGCCCGGGGGATGACGTGGGCCGGGGGTCGATGGCGGGACAGGATGTGCATTCTTAGCCTATGCTTTGTCCCAAGTTTGTCTGTCCTTTTCATATGGTAAGACATCATCCTTCCCACTCTTTAAAGTCCCCAGCTCAAACCTCACCTTTTCCATGAAGCCTGTCCCAAGGTATGCCTATCTTTAATACTAAAATTCACTCCACTTATTCATTATTTATGGTGTTTGTAAGCACTTACCTTGCACCAAGCACTGTACTAAGCACTGGGGTTAGATACAAGCAAATCAGGTTAGACACAGTCCATGACCCACATGGGGCTCACAGCCTTAATTCCCATTTTATAGATAACAGGGGCACAGAGAAGTGAAGTGATTTGCCCAATGTCACACAGCAAATGAGAGTGTGGTGATTAGAACCCAGGTCCTTCAGACTCCTAGGCCCATGTTCTATCCACTAGACCACACTGCTTCTCTTTATTTAATACATATTACACAGTGTACTGGAACACAGAAAGCAGACTCCTTGACTTTTCCATTGCTACATTCCAATATAGACACACACACAAACATACGTGTCAAGCATCATTCTAAGCAATAGGGTAGATACAAGTTCAGTCAGGCAGTCATTCACATTTGAGGGCTTACTGTGCACAGAGCACTGTACTAAGTGCTTGGAAGAGTACAACAATACAACAGACACATTCCGGGCTCACAATGAGTTTACAATCTAGAGGGGGAGACATTAATATAAATAAATAAAATTACAGGTATGTACATAAGTGCTGTGGGGATGTGGGGGGAAAGAATAAAGGGAGCAAGTCAAGGTGATGCAGAAGGGAGTGTAAGAAGCAGCATGGCACTGTGGATAGAGCAGGAGCCTGGGAGTCAGAAGGTCATAGATTCTAATCCCAGCTCTGCCACTTACCTACTCTGTGACCTTGCTCAAGTCACTTCACTTCTCTGTGCCTCAGTTACCTAATCTGTAACATGGGGATTAAGAGTTTGAGACACATGTGGGACAAAGACTGTGTCCAACTTGATTTGCTTGTACCCACTCCAGTGCTTAGTACAGTGCCTGGCTCATTGTAAGCAGTTAGCTAATACCATCATTATTACTATTATCATTAAGGGGAAAGGAGGACTTAGTCAGGGAAGGCCTATTGGTGAAGATGTGCCTTAAATAAGGCTTTGAAGGTGGGGAGAGTAATTCTATGTCAGACAGGAAGAGGGAGGGCATTCCAGGCAGGACTGGAGATGTAGATTGGGGAATCATCTGCACAGAGGTGGTAGTTGAAGCCACGGAAGCGAATGAGTTCTCCAAGGCAGTGGGTGTAGATGGAGAATAGAAGGGGACCCAGAATAGAATGGAACTTTGAGGGACACCCACAGTTAGGGAGTGGGAAGCAGAGAAGAAGCCCGCCAAAGAGACTGAGAATGAGTGGCTAGAGAGACAGGAAGAGAACCAGGAGAGGACAGTGATAGACACAGTCCCTGTCCCTCTGGGGTTCACAGTCTAAGTAGAAGGGAGGACAGGTCTAAGGCATTGATAAAATGCCTATGTTCAACCATAGTGATAAATACAAAGGAAATTATGTAATTTGACATATTAACTTTGTGACACCCTAGGATGGGATCATGGATCATCCTGTGTGGTTCTGGCTTGATCACATGCACATTATTTATGAGAAGCAGCACGGCACAGTGGACAGAGCATGAGCTTGGGAGTCAGAAGGTCATGGGTTCTAATTCCAGCTCTGCCACTTGTCTGCTGTGTGACCTCTGGAAAGTCACTTCACTTCTCTGGACCTCAGTTAGCTCATCTGTAAAATGAGGATTGAGAATGTGAGCTCCACGTGGGAGAGGGACTGTGCCCAACCCGATTTGCCTGTATCCACTCCAGTACTTAGTAGACTGCCTGGCACAAAGTATGCACTTAACACATTATCATCATTCAATGGATGTGAGGCAATGCACAGCTGCATACAACATACAAAAATAGATTATAGTTTTCCAGAAGCACATTTTCAGAGACACGTCTTTGAATGCCTTTTAAAACATTCATTTAATCTCTGCTTGCTAAGTGGAATGATATATCCTACGTCCATTAAAAACAATAACCAGAAGACCCTCTCCTTAGGGTTTGAATTAAGATTAGACAGGCAGATGACTTCTTTTAACCCAAGTGTGCTGCATTGTCCCCTAAACTAAGCATAAGCCTGGAGCAAGATAACTGAGTGAAATCCTCCAAGGAGGTATTGTTGGTTGACATTTACTGTTGGCATGACATTCTTTAGAATTCATAATAAAACCCAACCATACCCCATGCAGTTGGGGTCTGTCTGAATTCAACTGACAGTTATGACACATACATGGGAAAAGGAAGGAAGATATAGCTATTTAGTTGCTTAGAGTCATATAGTCATTTATATTAATGTCTGTTGTCATTCATTCATTCATTCAATCGTATTTATTGAGCACTTACTGTGTGCAGGGCACTGTACTAAGTGCTTGGGAAGTTCAAGTTGGCCACATATAGAGACAGTCCCTACCCAACAGCGGGCTCACAGTCTAGAAGGGGGAGACAGACAACAAAACAAAACATATTAACAAAATAAAATAAATAGAATAGTAAATATGTACAAGTAAAATAGAGTAATAAATATGTACAAAAATATGTACAGGTGCTATAGGGAGGGGAAGGAGGTAGGGTGGGGGGAATTGGGAGGGGGAGGAGGGAGAGAGGAAGGAGGGGGCTCAGTCTGGGAAGGCCTCCTGGAGGAGGTGAGCTCTCAGTAGGGCTTTGAAGGGAGGAAGAGAGCTAGCTTGGTGGATGTGCGGAGGGAGGGCATTCCAGGCCAGGGGGAGGATGTGGGCTGGGGGTCGACGGCGGGACAGGTGAGAACAAGGCACAGTGAGGAGGTTAGTAGCAGAGGAGCGGAGGGTGTGGGCTGGGCTGTAGAAGGAAAGAAGGGAGGTGAGGTAGGAGGGGGCGAGGTGATGGAGAGCCTTCAAGCCGAGAGTAATGAGTTTTTCCCTGATGTGTAGGTTGACTGATAACCACTGGAGATTTTTGAGGAGGGGAGTAAAATGCCCAGAGCGTTTCTGCACAAAGATGATCCGGGCAGCAGCGTGAAGTATAGATTGAAGTAGGAAGAGACAGGAGGATGGGAGATCAGAGAGGAGGCTGATGCAGTAATCCAGTCAGGACAGGATGAGAGACTGAACCAGCAGGGTAGCGGTTTGGATGGAGAGGAAAGGGCAGATCTTGGCGATGTTGGGGAGGTGAGACCGGCAGGTTTTGCTGATGGATTGGATGTGAGGGGTGAACGAGAGAACGGAGTCGAGGATGACACCAAGGTTGCGGGCTTGTGAGACGGGAAGGATGGTAGTGCCGTCAACAGTGATGGGAAAGTCAAGGAGAGGGCAGGGTTTGGGAGGGAAGATAAGGAGTTCAGTCTTGAACATATTGAGTTTTAGATGGCGGGCAGACATCCAGATGGAGATGTCTTGAAGGCAGGAGGGGACACGAGCCTGAAAGGAGGGAGAGAGAGCAGGGGCAGAGATGTAGATTTGGGTGTCATCAGCGTAAAGATGACAGTTGAAGCTGTGGGAGCGAATTAGTTCACCAAGGGAGTGAGTGTAGATAGAGAACAGAAGGGGACCAAGAACTGACCCTTGAAGAACCCCTACAGTAAGGGGATGGGAGGGGGAGGAGGAGCCCACAAAAGAGACTGAGAATGAATGGCCGGAGAGATAAGAGGAGAACCAGGAGAGGACGGAGTCTGTGAAGCCAAGGTTGGATAGCGTGTTGAGGAGAAGAGGGTGGTCCACAGTGTCGAAGGCAGCCGAGAGGTCGAGGAGGATCAGGATAGAGTAGGAGCCATTGGATTTGGCAAGCAGGAGGTCATTGGTGACCTTTGAGAGGGCAGTTTCCGTGGAACGTAGGGAATGGAAGCCAGATTGGAGGGGGTCGAGGAGAGAGTTGGTGTTGAGGAATTCGAGACAGCGCATGTAGACAACTCGTTCAAGGAATTTGGAAAGGAATGGTAGGAGGGAGATAGGGCTATAACTAGAAGGGGAGGTGTGGTCAAGAGAGGGTTTTTTTAGGATGGGGGAGATGTGGGCATGTTTGAAGGCCAAGGGGAAGGAACCAGTGGGGAGTGAACGGTTGAAGATGGAAGTTAAGGAGGGGAGGAGGGACGAAGCAAGAGATTTCATAAGATGAGAGGGAATGGGGTCAGAAGCACAGGTGGATGGAGTAGCACTTGAGAGGAGGGAGGAGATCTCATCTGAGGATACTGCTGGGAAGGATGGGAGAGTAGCAGAGAGGGTTGAGAGTCGGGGGGTTGGAGAAGGGGGAGGAGTGACTTTGGGGAGCTCAGACCTGATGGAGTTAATTTTACTAATGAAGTAGGAGGCCAGATCGTTGGGGGTGAGGGAAGGAGGAGGGGGAGGAACAGGGGTCCTCAGAAGGGAGTTAAACGTACGGAAGAGCTGACAGGGATGATGGGCATGGGTGTCAATAAGGGAGGAGAAGTAGTTTTTTCTGGCAGAGGAGAGGGCAGAGATAAGGCAGGAAAGGATAAACTTGAAGTGAACGAGGTTGGCTTGGTGTTTAGTCTTTCGCCAGCAGCATTCAGCAGCTTGAGCATAAGAGTGAAGGAGGCAGACAGTGGCAGTGATCCAGGACTGTGGGTTAGTGGTACGAGAGCAGCGAAGGGAAAGGGGAGTGAGCGAGTCGAGCTGAGTAGAGAGGGTAGAGTTGAGAGCAGTAATCTGATCATCAAGATTGGGTAGAGAGGTTAGGGAGGCAAGGTGGGGTGTGAGGCGCTCAGAAAGATGGATGGGGTTGAGAGAACGGAGGTCTCTGTGAGGTAGTAATATAGATTTACAGGGGAGAGGAGTGTGAGTGAGGAGGCAGGTGAGAAGGTTATGATCAGAGAGAGGGATTTCAGAGTTGGTGAGGGTAGAGATAGTGCAGCGGTAGGAGATGATGAGGTCGAGGGTGTGACCAAGTTGGTGAGTGGGCGAGGTGGGGTGGAGCAGGAGGTTGGCAGTGTCAAGGAGAGATGGCGGGCGGCAGAGGAGTCACCAGGGATATCCATGTGGATGTTGAAGTCTCTGAGGATCAGAGTGGGCATGGAAAAGGAGAGAAGGAAGGTGAGGAAGAGGTCAAAATTATTAAAGAAGTTGGAGGTGGGGCTGAGGGAGCAGTAGATGACAGTTACAAGAATCTGGAGGGGTGGTATAGGTGAATAATGTGGGCTTCAAAGGAAGGGAAGGAAAGGGAAGGGGGAGGAGGGATAGTGCAAAAGCGACATTGGGGGGCGAGAAGGAAACCGACACCTCCTCCTTTTCCGGTGAGTCTGGGGGAGTGGGAGAAGAAGAGGCCTCCACTGCAGAGAGCAGCAGAAGAGACCGTGTCGTCCGGAAACAACCATGTTTCAGTTAGGCTGTAAACTCCTTGTGGGCATGGAACATGGCTACCAACTCTGTTATATTGTACTCTCCCAAGAGCTTAGTACAGTGTTCCGCACACAGTATGTGCTCAATAAATACCATTGATTGATAGTTACAAGCAACAATAAGCTTCATGGCATTTCTCAATCTCGGATCAAAGCTGGAATCCTCTTAACTGTATGCTCGTTGGGGGCAGGGAACGTGTCTGCCAACTCCATTGCATTGTACTCTCAGCAGCTTAGTATGGTGCCTGGCACATCGCAAGTGTTTAACAAATACCATTAAAAAAACAAAATAAGAATCCATCAACTCAGTTTCTTAGGTTGCATGTACAACCCGCACCCTCTGCTCCTCTGCCGCAAATCTCCTCACCGTGCCTCGTTCTTGCCTGTCCCGCCGTCGACCCCCGGACCACATCACCCCCCCTGGCCTGGAATGCCCTTGCCCTCCCTCCCAACATCCGCCAAGCTAACTCTCTTCCTCCCTTCAAGGCCCTACTGAGAGCTCACCTCCTCCAGGAGGCCTTCCCAGACTGAGCCCCTTCCTCCCTCTCCCCCTCGTCCCCCTCTCCATCCCCCATCTTACCTCCTTCCCTTCCCCACAGCACCTGTATATATGTATATATGTTTGTACATATTTATTACTCTATTTATTTATTCATTTATTTTACTTGTACATATCTATTCTATTTATTTTATTTTGTTAATATGTCTGGTTTTGTTCTCTGTCTCCCCCTTCTAGACTGTGAGCCCACTGTTGGGTAGGGACTGTCTCTATATGTTGCCAACTTGTACTTCCCAAGCGCTTAGTACAGTGCTCTGCACACAGTAAGCGCTCAATAAATACGATTGATTGATTGATTGATGTACATAGTTTATTCAGGTGATGGTTGGAGCTGGATCTGTATTCATCTATGGGAAGCAGTGTTGCCTAGTGGAAAGAGCACGGCTTCTGGGAGACAGAGGACCTGGGTTCTAATCCTGGCTCTGCCACTTGTCTGCTGTGTGATTTCACGGAGGTCACACCATCTCTGTGCCTCAGTTTCCTCATCTGTAAAATGGGGATTTTAATATTTGTTCTGCTTCTCTCAGACTCTTATTATTACTAGTGAGTCAACAGCTCTTCTATGTTCTGCTCTTCTTCAAAACCCTTTTGAAATCTCACCTCCCGCATGAATGACATTTCCCTAATATCACTCCAACAGCCATCCTTAGCTTTACATATATATTAGTCTTATTTCCATATTCTGGAAGGTACCAGCTGTTCCTGATTCAATCAGTCAGTAAACCACATTTACTAAGCACTTACCGTGTGCCAAGCACTGAACTAAGCGCTTGGGAGAATACAACATAACAATGTAACAGGCACAGTCCCTACCCACATGGAGCTTACAGTCTTGTATCTTTCCCTAACAGTACAGTGCTTGGCATAAATTAAGCATGTCATGAATGCAATAAATAAGAAAGATGATAAGTAGCAAGGAGTCTGCGCTAAGAAACCCCACCTCATTCTGCCATTGCTCTCAGTAACCTAATGAGCATCTATAACATTCCCGCAGGAGCAGATAAGCAATTCTGTTGGAGAATGAAGAGCATTTCAAATGATGCCATATATACCTAAGGCATTAATTTAGATCATGAGCCCCATGTTGGATGGAGAATATGTCTAACCTGAGCATCTTCCATCTATTCCCAGCACTTAGTACAGTGCTCAGTACACAGTAAGCACTTCACAAATACCATTATCATCACCATCATGCAATATTATATTACTAATATTATTACATGGGTATGCTTTATGTGTAATATCTACCCTTTCAGATGATCACATCTAGATTGCATTAAATAATATACTATGACAAAACACAATGGGTGTGCGAGACCAGTACTTAGAGTGAGATAACCTAAGGAACACACCACTACCTGTCAGCATTTGATCCTTTTTAGTTCAACTTTGGCTTGGTAAAAAAGAAAAAAAAAAGAATTCTAATTGAAATTCCAGGATTAAAGAGCAGATGAAGTTTTCCTATAATTCTGCTGCTAGAATAAAATATGAAAGTCACAAAGGAATCAATCAATGGTATCTAGGCAGTCAGTCAAGTGCATTTATTGAGCACTCACTGTGCGCACAGCACTGTACTAAGAACTTGGGAGAGTACAATATAACAATATTTATTAAGTGCTTACTGTATGCAGAACACTGTACTAAGCACATGGAATAGTACAATCCAACAGAAATGGCAGATACATTCCCCGCCCACAAAGAGCTTGCAGTCTAGAGGGAGAGACAGACATTAATATAAATAAATTATAGACATGTACAGTAATAAGAGTGATGGCATTTGTTAAGCACTTACTATGTGTGAAGCACTGAACAATATCTCTGCTTGGAAAAAAACCTAACAAGCATTACTGGGTCAGAAAAATGTTCCAACAAGCCCGGCGTTTTCTCAGCAGTAGCCACAGGATGCTTGAAGAAAACACAGGATAGTTCTTTTCCTTGACATTCACTCTAATGTTTTTCAAAGTACTGTCTAACATCTAACATGGGGAGGCAGTATTATCTAGCAGAAAGAACACAGGACGGAGCATTGGGAGACCTAGGTTCTGCCACTTGTCTGCTTTGGGACCTTGGGTAAGTCACAACTCCTTGGTGCCTGACTTTCTTCATCTGTTCTGTTTACATCTCCCCACTCCTCAAAAACCTCCAATGGTTGCTCAACCACTGCCACAACAAACTGAAATTCTTTACCATTGGCTTTAAGGCCCTCAATCAGCTCTCTCCCTTCTGCCTTACCTCACTGTTACATTACCCATCTTTGCTCCTCCAATGCCAACCTACTCACTGTACCTTGATCTCATCTATCTCACTTCCGACTCCTTGCTCACATCCTCCCTCCGGCTGGAAACTCCCTAACCCTTCATATCCGACAGACCACCACTCTTCCCAGCTTCAAAGCCCTCCCCAAACCACATTGCCAAGAGGTTTTCCCCGACTAAACCCTTATGTCCCCTACTCACTCTCCTTTCTGTGTCACCTTTGCCTTTGGATCCGTACTCCTTATGCACTGGACAATCACCCCACACTCAGCCCCATGGCACTTATATTCTTATCTTTATACTCTGCCATGTTCCTATATGTAATTTATGTCAATGTATGTCTCCCCCTCAGAGAACTGAAAACTACTTGTGGGCAGGGATCATGTCTACCAATTCTAATGTATTATACTCTCCTAAGCCCTCAGAACAATGATCTGCACATGATAATAAACACAATTCATTAATCTGTAAAATGGGGATCAAATGCCAGTTCTTCTTCCCTTAAGTCTCAACTGGGGCAGGGGCTGTTTCTGATCTATCTTGTCTCTTCTCCAGTGCTTAGCACGTATTAAGCACTTAAATACCACTATTATTATCCCTGTTTCTACCAAGGTGTATGGACCTCATGCATTCATTTATCTAATCCCCTTTCAAACCTACTAATATGTAGTCTGTTCTGCCTACACAGGTTCCAGAAGTAATGAATTACAAATGCTTATCACTTACTGTATGAAGAAGGGTTTCCTTTTGTTTATATTGAATCCATAAGCTTTGAACTTTCTTCTTGTCCTGGAGTTATGGGATTTGGAAAACAACAATTCTTTGTTTGCCCTCTTCACATTTTTTTGTGATTTTTTTTAAAGACTGCAATCATTTTCCCTCCTCGCTCTTCATCTTTTCAGACTGAAAGGAGCAATTGCTCTATATAGCTTTTCAGTTTAAGCATCTTTGTATCACTCTGTCTTCCTTTCCTGTCTTTTACAATCCCCCACCCCTGCCCCCTCAGCATATTTAAACCTCTGGCCCTGCTCCCTAGAAGCTCTGTAACATATCTGACATTGAAGTCCAGAAAGTGCAATCTCACCACTCCTGATATTTTACTGTTCTTGCAGCTTCTTTTTTGGTTATATATGAAACATTCAACACCAGCTGACTATTCCTACTTAAGATATTTCAGTGAGATGCATAGCAATGTGTCCTGGTAGAAGCTGCACTATTTTTATCTATAAAACAAACAAGTTCAGATGACCGATTCTATTTCCATCCATTACCTAATCCTGATCATGTTGAAAACTTGAGGAAGGAAATGTGTTATTAATTCACAAATATGAAGAACCTTGAAGAGACAATGTAGCATATTAGAGCAAAGCAGGATACAGCACAGGTCTGTGAGTCAGAGGGATCTGGGTTCTAATCCCAGCTCTGCCACTTGTCTAATGTGTGACTTCGGGCAATTCACTTCACTTCTTCGTGCCTCAGTTCCCTCCTCTATAAAATGTGGATTAAGAGTGTCAGTCCCATATGGGACATGGACTATGTCCAACCTGATAAACTTGTATCTACCCCACTGCTTATACAGTTTCTGGCACACAGTAAGAGCTTAACAAATAGTATTAAAAAATTATAGAGGACCCAACACTAAAGTAAAAACCTCATGAATACTTATCCCCACACTATTACATTGCATGCTCTTTTTAAAATGTTGCAAACTCAGAGATAAGGCATTTATCCTGTCATTTTGGAACAAAGAGAGAAGGTGCATTGCATTAATACCTAAAAACCCAAATATGTACAGCACAGATGACAGTATAGTACTTCTCCTAATAAAATTTCCCGATATAGTTTAATCACTACATTATACCTGCCTATATTTTTTCTTTTCTTTCTCATCTGCTTTTATGTTTATCAATCAAGCATATCTTCTTACTGCTTGCTGCTGTAAAGCTCTTCTCTCATGGGGGAAAAAAAAAGAATCCTTTCAACAGCCACCTAAGAAACTCTTTCCTCCCTCCAGATTACTCCTCAAAACTTATTTCTGGGAAGCCTATTCTGAATTGGCGCAACAGTAGTACATTCCTGAACTTGGTGCTAGGCTGTATTATGCTCAAATCCTTTCTCCCACTGTGCAAATCCCTGTTATTTCCAATCATTTGTCTTGTCTGCATTTTGAATTTAGACATTATACTACTTGAGTGAAACCGAGTTTAATTCAACATGCCTGGCACATCTTAGTGCTCATCAGAGGTATAACATTTTAATATATTATCACCTTTATCTTCAAAGGATAGCTGGAAGTGTAGTAAGCAATTCAATATATCAGGTTCATGGTCAACAATAGCAAATCACTAGTTTTCCTTGCAGGTATTTAAAGAAAAAACTTACAGTCCTCTCTTCGAATACCTACAAACCTCAGAAATATAATAGTTAACCCAGATGAGAGAGCATTTTTAGATACTCACCTAACTGCAAAGTACAGCGTTGCTGGGCCTGTTTTCTTGGGCAAGTCATGGTCAAGCACTCGGTGATCTAATTGCAGCCAGATGTTCTGACCCCTGGCAAGTAGGAAGAAAAACAGTAAAATTCAGCAAAGAAGTGCATCCAAATGAATGTCTGTTCAAATTAATAAGACCAAATTTATATTTTATTTTTAAAAAATCAGGAAAACATGAGACATCCAAGGCATTCCAAAAGGTCTAAATAAAGGTAGTATTCAATCCTTTAAACTTCGCACACATGGATTCCAGTACTGTCGGATGCCAACGCCTGGTTGTGGGTACATAATAGAAATATTATTTCAGGAGTATGGATTGCGATGTTGCTATCTCCTTTTCAGTTGTACAGTTTCCTCTTTGAAGGCATCTATATAAAATTCTGAAGGGAAGGACTGTGAGTCTTTTACTTGCTTCTTCGGTGACTAGAACAAAGGCCATACACACATACTTGATACTTTTGGATTTATCCAAAATACTTTTGGAGGATGATGTTTGTGATGAATGTTTGTGTATGACTAGAATAAAGTTCATATACATATATAGATGCACACAGACACACACACACACATGCACAATTGATAAATACTTTTGGAGGATATTGTGTGTGATGAATATTTCCTTATGTGCGCAGGACTAACGCAAGGCTTTATGGGCTGCAGTGCAGGTCCTTGGGTGAAGGGAGTCCTGACAACCACCCCAAATAAGCCTCTGACCTTAATCAATCAGGAGACAGCCCCCTCCCCCTCCTCCTGCTTACCAATTTGACCATCTCCCCCCAGTTTGTAAGGGATGAGAGCAATTTTTTTAAAAAAACCAGTATTCGTTAAGTGTTTGCCATGTGCCAGACACTGTACTAATCCCTGGGGCATATACAAGCAAATCGGGTTGGACACAGTCCCTGTCCCATATGGGGCTTACAGTCAATCTAGTTTTAGAGAATCTTAATCACAGTCTTAGAGAAGCAGCGTGACTCAGTGGCAAGAGCCCGGGCTTGGGGGTCAAAGGTCGTGGGTTCCAATCTCGGCTCCGCCACTTGTCAGCTTTGTGACTTTAGGCAAGTCACTTCACTTCTCTGGGCCTCAGTTACCTCATCTGTAAAATCGGGATTAAGACTGTGAGTCCCATGTGGGACAACCTGATTATCTTGTATCCCCCCAGTGCTTAGAACAGTGCTTGGCACATAGTAAGCACTTAACAAATACCATCATTATTATTAATCCCCATTTTACAGATGAGGTAACTTAGGCAAAGAGAATTTAAAGGACTTGCTCCAAGTCACACAGCAGACAAGTAGTGGAGCTGGCATTAGAATCCAGGACCTTCTGACTCCCAGGCCTGTGCTCTATCCATTAGGCCATACTGCTTCTCTTGGTGTGCCCCCAGAAGACAGAGAATGCCCAGAGCTCCTTGGCCAGAGGCTGGGGCACTTCCCGGGTGCCCGATACTTCTGACACCCTATAGCTGGGAAGCAGTATGTGAGTGGAGCGTGGTACCCTATCCTAATCCTCCTCGACCTCTCAGCTGCCTTCGACACTGTGGACCACCCTCTTCTCCTCAACACGCTATCCAACCTTGGCTTCACAAACTCTGTCCTCTCCTGGTTCTCCTCTTATCTCTCCGGTCGTTCATTCTCAGTCTCTTTTGCAGGCTCCTCCTCCCCTTCCCATCCCCTTACTGTGGGGGTACCCCAAGGTTCAGTTCTTGGTCCCCTTCTGTTCTCAATCTACACTCACTCCCTTGGAGAACTCGTTCACTCCCACGGCTTCAACTATCATCCCTACGCTGATGACACCCAGATCTACATCTCTGCCCCTGCTCTCTCCCCCTCCCTCCAGGCTCGCATCTCATCCTGCCTTCAGGACATCTCCATCTGGATGTCTGCCCACCACCTAAAACTCAACATGTCCAAGACTGAACTCCTTGTCTTCCCTCCCAAACCCTACCCTCTCCCTGACTTTCCCATCACTGTTGACGGCACTACCATCCTTCCCGTCTCACAAGCCTGCAACCTTGGTGTCATCCTCGATTCCGCTCTCTCATTCACCCCTCACATCCAAGCTGTCACCAAAACCTGCCGGTCTCAGCTCCGCAACATTGCCAAGATCCGCCCTTTCCTCTCCATCCAAACGCTTTTCCTGCTCATTCAAGCTCTCATCCTATCCCGTCTGGACTACTGCCTCAGCCTCCTTTCTGATCTCCCATCCTCGTGTCTCTCCCCACTTCAATCCATACTTCATGCTGCTGCCCGGATTGTCTTCGTCCAGAAACGCTCTGGGCATGTTACTCCCCTTCTAAAAAATCTCCAGTGGCTAGCAATCAATCTGCACATCAGGCAGAAACTCCTCATCCTCGGCTTCAAGGCTCTCCATCACCTCACGCCCTCCTACCTCACCTCCCTTCTCTCCTTCTACAGCCCAGCCCGCACCCTCCACTCCTCTGCCACTAATCTCCTCACCGTGCTTCGTTCTCGCCTGTCCTGCCGTCGACCCCTGGCCCACGTCATCCCCCTGGCCTGGAATGCCCTCCCTCTGCACATCTGCCAAGCTAGCTCTCTTCCTCCCTTCAAGGCCCTACTGAGAGCTCACCTCCTCCAGGAGGCCTTCCCAGACTGAGCCCCTCCTTCCTCTCCCCCTCGTCCCCCTCTCCATCCCCCCCGTCTTACCTCCTTCCCTTCCCCACAGCACCTGTATATATGTATATATGTTTGTACATATTATTACTCTATTTATTTTACTTGTACATATCTATTCTATTTATTTTATTTTGTTAATATGTTTGGTTTTGTTCTCTGTCTCCCCCTTCTAGACTGTGAGCCCACTGTTGGGTAGGGACTGTCTCTATATGTTGCCAATTTGTACTTCCCAAGCGCTTAGTACAGTGCTCTGCACACAGTAAGCGCTCAATAAATATGATTGATTGATTGATTGGTAGTTCATTCAATTGTATTTATTGAGGGTTTACGGTGTGCAGAGCACTGTATTAAGCACTTGGGAAGTACAAATCAGCAACAAATGGAGACAATCCCTGCCTACAACAGGTTGTGCTGCTTCTTTTTCCCCGATCCTGTGGAATTGCCCTGCACCAACAGGAGTTCCCAACTATTTCCGTGCCTGCTGTCACCTTCTTCTTCCTCATCCTCTATATCCCCAGTCTCATCCACTTCTCCAGGGCAGCGTCAGGCTCTGTGCGCCTGAGCTTACAGTGCTGGGCTCTGCCTGGTCTCAGGATTGACCCTGGCCTCTTTGCATGGAGTTGTCAAAACTACTTGTCTGCTGTGTGACCCTGGGCAAGTAATTTCAATCAATCAATCAATCAATCATATTTATTGAGTGCTTACTGTGTGCAGAGCACTGTACTAAGCGCATGGGAAGTACAAGTCGGCAACACATAGAGACAGTCCCTACCCAACAGCGGGCTCACAGTCTAGAAGGGGGAGACAGAGAACAAAACCAAACATACTAACAAAATAAAATAAATAGAAT
Organism: Tachyglossus aculeatus; assembly: GCF_015852505.1. Classification (NCBI taxonomy): domain Eukaryota; kingdom Metazoa; phylum Chordata; class Mammalia; order Monotremata; family Tachyglossidae; genus Tachyglossus; species Tachyglossus aculeatus. Next base: position 63,085,385 of record NC_052101.1, on the reverse strand, counting down.
AGATAGGTACAAGTAAAATAAATAAGTAGAGTAATAAATATGTACAAACATATATACAGGTGCTGTGGGGAAGGGAAGGAGGTAAAATGTGGGGGATGGACGGGGGACGAGGAGGAGAGGAAGGAAGGGGCTCAGTTTGGGAAGGCCTCCTGGAGTAGGTGAGCTCTCAGTAGGGCCTTGAAGGGAGGAAGAGAGCTAGCTTGGCGGATGGGCAGAGTGAGGGCATTCCAGGCCCAGGGGATGATGTGGGCCGGGGGGTCGATGGCGGGACAGGGGAGAACGAGGCACGGTGAGGAGATTAGCGGCAGAGGAGCGGAGGGTGCGGGGTGGGCTGTAGAAGGAGAGAAGGGAGGTGAGGTAGGAGGGGGCGAGGTGATGGAGAGCTTTGAAGCCCAGGGTGAGGAGTTTCTGCCTGATGCGCAGATTGGTAGCCACTGGAGATTTTTGAGGAGGGGAGTAACATGCCCAGAGCATTTCTGGACAAAGACAATCCGGGCAGCAGTATGAAGTATGGATTGAAGTGGGGAGAGACATGAGGATGGGAGATCAGAGAGAAGGCTGATATAGTAGTCCAGACGGGATAGGATGAGAGCATGAACGAGCAGGGTAGCGGTTTGGATGGAGAGGAAAGGGCGAATCTTGGCAATGTTGCGGAGCTGAGACAGGCAGGTTTTGGTGACGGCTTGGATGTGAGGGGTGAATGAGAGAGCGGAGTCGAGGATGACACCAAGGTTGCGGGCCTGTGAGACGGGAAGGATGGAAGTGCCAACCTCAGTTTCACTTCTCTGTGCCTCAGTTACCTCATGTAAAACGGGGATTGAGACTGTGAGCTTCACATGAGACAGGGACTGTGTCCAATTTGACTTGCTTGTATTGCTTGTATTTTGAAAATTTAGAATTTTAAAGCTCAAGAGTCCTGATTGGTTCATTTTCCAGAAGTTACAACCTTTGAATCTGTCATCTGTGGTTCTTTATTACTATTCACAATCTAATTGCTACACGGCAAGGTGCCAGAGGTGCTGCTGAAATAGACAGGCAGAAAGATAAGAAGATAAAACAGGCAGTGCCTCTGAGGGGATATGCTGGAATATAAGCAACTTGTTGTCGTAGTTCCCATGATTTAAAAACGGTATCTCACTATGCTCCTTCAGATATTTTGGGCACAGCTTTTAAAAAGTTGTGGCACCTTTTGAATCCACAACAAAGAGACAACAAGGCAACTGAGTCCAGACACTTAGGGAGGAGTGGGAAACCCAATCCAAGATTGCTTCACTGGCAAGACACCTGATATGGGGAACAGCCATAAGAGCCTCGATTGCCCTCTAGAGGTGAAAGGCCCTACAGAGGAACAATCCTGAGCTGAAAACTTTGGAAAGGAGTGGGGCAAAAGTTGTATTTATGCTGTGTGAAAATTCTTTCCCCAGGTATATTTAAAAAAAAAATTCTGGGATGATCAAAGAGAGCATGAAAAAGCCCACAATGTTCATGGCCAAGATTTTAACATATACTCTATTAGTGTAAAGGGAAGAACGTAAGAAGAGGCTCTGATCTGACACAGGCTTAATAAATATTATTGCTTCCATAATCACCATATTATACAATTACATTCACTAGTATTTCAAGCCTTCATCTCTGGTCAGCTGTAACTGCAATCAAGTATTTTAATTAATATGCCATCTCTCCAAAACCTTCTAGACTGTGAGCCCACTGTTGGGTAGGAACCGTCTCTATATGTTGCCAACTTGTACTTCCCAAGCGCTTAGTACTGTGCTCTGCACACAGTAAGCGCTCAATAAATACGATTGATTGATTGGGAAGGCTGTAGCAGCTGCTGCTGTGAGCCATGAGGAGCCCGAAATTCTGCTCTTCCAGCTCCAGCACCCAACTGAGCTTTGTGTTACTTTGTGTACTCTTATGTTGTCTACATGCTTTGCTTCATCTCTTCTTGTGTCTGTTACTAGTCCCCTCTCCCTCCTTATAGTTTTATATTGTGAGCCCCCGAGGGCTAATTTCCACCTGTGTATTCTTTCCCAGAACTTGTACAGTGTTCTGCACACGGAAAATGCTTAATGAATGCTCTTACTATCACTACTCCCCAGTCCATAAGGTCCAGTACAGCTAAGTAAAATTTAAGACATTCACCAAGTTGTGATTTTTTGCTAGAAAATAAAGTATCCAACAAAATTCAGGCAGAGTTCAGATTCAGTGGTTTTAAGGACAAAAGTAGGGAAGGAAGCACTTTCCAAAAATATTTACAGAGCCAAGAAAAATTCTGAGACCAGAGGCCAAAATATTCCAAGGAGACACCCAAGGACATGAGCATTACTCCAGGCACAGCTTAACCGAAAGAGGTAACTACCAATTATGGCAGCTCTTAGTCCAAAAATACACATGCTCGAGATTCAATACCCCTTTTCCAGTGAAATCACAATATGCATTTGACAGGGTCATTACAGGAATACTCGGAGAGAATTTTGTCTGTAGGGACATTTTAAAAAATAATAATACTACTTATAATTGTGGTATTTGTTAAGCACTGTTCTAAGCATTGGGGTAGATACAAGATAATCGGGTTGGAAACAGGCCCTGTCCCATATAGGACTCACAGTCTTAATCCCCATTTTACAGATGAGGGAACTGAAGCACAGAGAAGTGAAGTGGCTTGCCCAAGGTCACACAGCAGACAAGTGGTGGAGCGGCGATTAGAGCCCAGGTCCTTCTGACTCCTAGGCTCATGCTCTACCCACTAAGCCATGCTGCTCCTCATGGAAGAATAAATTCTGGGGTGTTGATGAAGGAAATGAAGACTGTTCAAGATGGAGATGGATTTATTATTTATTTATTATTTACTATTTATTATTTATCAATTTTCCAATAGGAAAATCTTAGGGATACACTTTACCAACTCCTTGAGGGCAGGAATCATGTCTTGCTAATTACTGTACTCTCCCAAGTGCTTAGAACAGTGCTCTGCACATAGTAGTAGGTACTACGTAGTAGTAGGTACTCAAGAAATATTATTGATAGGAAAATTAAACAGTCTCAGAATCCAAGATGCTGATTGAAGTATAAGTCATTTATACTTCATTTGACCCATTTGTTCTTCTAAAATGAGCAGTGAGGTCAAGTAAAGGAGGCAAATGTCAAGTAATTTAGCTTGAACTTGTCACATGCCTGCAGCATACTGACCTGTGCATTTGAGTTTGTGACATATGTGCACAGAGCCTGTGGGATGGTGAGTGCACTATATATACATGAGTATGAAGGTACAGTAGGAGAGTTTGATGGGATGGGGAATACAGCATTATCCTGATAATTGGGGTATGGGAAATGAAAGCCAAGATCCATGATTTCTAGCTTTTAGAGTTCTTAAAGCCATACTCTAATGTAGCTAGTTAAGTACCTTTTAAAATCCATATGAGCTACCTATAGTTAAATTCAGTGGTTTACTGATGGGTTCTTTGGACTCTTAGTTACAAGGCCACAAAATAAACGAGCCATTTTATTCTGATGTTTACACGAGCCATTTTATTCTGATGTAAAACTGTGAGCTTTACAAACTGTGAGTAAATAAAACAACATGGCAGAGGTGAAATATAAACAGGAGTGACTTATGAGACTTAAAAAAATCATTTAAAGCAAACTAGATTCCTATAATCTGACATTAAAAAAAGGCAATCTTCCCTCCCTCTCACTTTGCTCCAGTACTAATGGAAATGTCTTTTGATTGAGATTTTCCTCACTTTGGAAGATACACTTTGCTTCAAATCTGAGCACTAAGGTGATCTCTTTGCTACCCACAGCCAACCATAATTTGGTACTACGACAAAACACCCCCACCAAAACAAGAGTTACCAAAATACTCACGTATCATCTATAAATGTTATTCCAAAGTAATCCTTTTCTTTAAGGTTGAAATGTGAAGCCACCAAGTCCAGCAATTCCCGTGACAAAAGTTTGGGCTGTCAAAATAATGACTGCATTAGAAATGGTTCTGTTACTTCCTACCATACGGGAATTTTGCTACATCCCACCACACCTCCGACCCACAGTGCCATTTGGGCATTTGCTCCCAACTTGCTCTTTGCCATGAGGGATTCAAGCTGCTGTAGCATATCCCTCAGCCTCTCAGCCCACTGGAGCCACATGAAACCCCTTGCTACCCCCATGCCATTCCATCCTGGATCTTCACTCTCAACTTGCTCTGTGCCAGTGGGGTTGTGAGAGACTCAAGCCACAGCAGCATGCCCCTCAGCCTAACCACAGATGGACCATATAGATATTGGACTTACAGCCCCATGTGACATTCCATGTGTTACACCAGGCATACAGAGTCATAATGTTGTCATAAGCACCATTTTGCATAAGTCTTTTTGAAGCCATCTAATCTAGAGTATTTCTCTAGAAGAGGGACCCTCTGATCTCTCCTCCCCGGCACTCCCTTCTCAGATCACTGTAAACATGGGTTACACTGCCAAGCCACAAAAGTTGCCAATGGGAGCTGAGGTGGTGGGAGCTGGGGTGCTGAAAACAAAAACGATGGATGAGTGCCCCCCACTCCTATTCAGGGATGATAGTAATAATAATTACAGTACTTGTTAAGCACTTACTAAGTGCTAAGCGCTGTTCTAAGTGCTGGAATAGATGCAAGTTTGTTGTGGGCAGGGAATGTGTCTGTTTATTGTTATTCTGTACTCTCCCAAGCACTTAGTACGGTGCTCTGCACACAGTAAGTGCTCAATAAATACAACAATGAATGAATGCATGAATAGAAGTTAATAATAATAACTGTGGTATTTGTTAAGCCCTTACTATGTGCCCGGCACTGCACTAAGCACTGGGGTGGATAAAAGCAAATCGCATTGGACACAGTCCCTGTCCCACATGGGATTCACAGTCTTAATCCCCATTTTACAGATGAGGTAACTGAGGCACAGAGAAGCTGACTTGCCCAAGGTCACAGAGCAGACATGTGGCAGCACTGGGATTGGAACCCAGATCCTTCTGACTCCCAGGTCCATGCTCTATCCATTAAGCCATGCTGCTTCTCCAAGCAGGGTATCTCCTGCATCTTATCCTGTTGGGATTTCAGAGGCACCATGACTGTGGAGCAAACTAGGCTCACACCAGCATTTTGGAGTGAACTTGTAGTTCAGAGGCAGAGTTGGTGCCTGAGGGGCTGAGCGCAGAGTCTCAAGCTGGAGCTGCCTAAGAGCATGGCTGCTTTGGTTGTCACAGCAGCCAGTGGCAGATAGGCACATTCCTCAGCTGTACGAAGAATATTGCAAAAGTGGATATCTTGCCAGGAATGGGGGCAGCAAACCTGTGAAGCCTCTGGCCTGGATCCCCCTCCCTCTTCAAATTCAACAGACTATCATATTCCCCACCTTCAAAGCCTTATAGACGGCACACCTCCAAGAGGTTTTCCCCAACTAAGCCTTCATTACCTCTTCTCACCATTCCCTTCTTCCTCATTCTTACACTTGGATTTGCACCCTTTATTCACTCCTCCCTCAGACCCACAGCACTTATGTACTTATCTGTAAACTTTTCTATTTATATTAAAGTCTGTCTCCCAGTCTAGGCTGTAAGCTCACTGTGGGCAGGGAACGTGTCTACCAACTCTGTTATACTGTACTATTCCAAGTCCTTAGTACAGTGCTCTGCACACAGTATTTCAATAAATATGATTGATTGATTGATTGATTGCGGTGATTACAATTGCTGTCAGCACCCTGAACATGGCTGTTATTGACATGACATTCACTTGGGAACTGTGGTCAAGGTCCAGAAGTTGGAGGCATGATTGTAAGCTCACTATGAGCAGGAAATGTTTCTGCTTATTGTAATACTGTACTCTCTCAAGCGCTTAGTATAGTACTCTGCACACAGTAAGCACTCAATAAATAAGATTGAAGAAATGAATGAATGAATGAGTACCCACATTTTTGCCACTTTATAGCAACAGAACTAGACAAAAGCACTGGGTGGAGATTGGGAGGATCAGTCAGTCAATGGTATTTATTGACCGCTTACCATGTGCAAACTACTATACTAAACGCTTGAGAAAGTACAGACGCACAGAGGATAGTGAAATAGAGACCCAGGAACAGAGGTCATGCTGTGGAAGCAAAAATACCCAACTAAAACCCTATAGGAGGGACCATCACATTGATTCCCAAAAGCCTCAGCAGGAAGCAGCGTGGCTTTGTGGCTAGAGCATGGTCCTGGGAGTCAGAGCAACCTGGGTTTTAATCCCAGCTCAGCCACATGCCTGCTGTATGACCTTGGGCAAATCACTTCACTTCTCTGGGTTTCAGTTACCTCATCTGTAAAATGGGATTAAGACTGTGAGCCCCATGTGGGACAGGGACTATGTCCAACTTGATTAACTTGAATCTACTTAAGTGCTTAGAACAGTGCTTGGCACATAGTAAGAGCTTAACAAGTACCATTATTATTATCATTATTATTGTTATTAGCATAACCCAAGGCCATTGCTTAAACCTTAGGCCATTTATGGCCCGGAAGCTCTATTCTTCAACCACCTTTCCACAAGTCATTAACAGTGGGACCTATCCTAGTGTCAAGTGGCTTCCAAGGCGAAGAGGAAAGTGTGAGGCTGATGTTTAGGCAGCATATATGACAATTCCTTTTGCTTTGCAAAATAGGTGGCAAGACTGAGAGGGGAAAAAAAAAGGCTTGGGAGAGTGGAGCAGATAGCAGCAATTTGAGAAGGTAACAAGAACAATACACAGAAGCAAGAGTGACCAATATATTAAAGACTGCTGACATTCAGCAGGAAAGGCATTGTGCACATATTTCTCAATAGAAATATTCCCTTTTAATTTACAACCCAAACTCGATATCACAATACTAAATCAGAAGAACAAGAGACTTTTAAAACATTGCTATTTCAGACTGTTGAATTCTTTAAGCTGGTTTTAAGGTTGTAATTACTGTTCATTAATCTCATTGTTTTGCATCTACTTTCACCCATTTAGATTGTGAGCACCTTGTGGACCAGAGACTGTCTTAACGATCATCTTGCATTCAGCTAGGTGTTTAGTATAGTGCTTTTCACATCATCAAACATTCACTGACTACTCTAATAATGAATGGAAACGCTTAGGATTAGATCAAAATGGGAGAGCATAATAGCCCAACCAGCTACATCAGAATTCAAAACAGAAGGCTTGACTATCCTTTTAAGCTTGTTACTCTGTAAACTGCATATGTAAAAGGAGCATCTTCATCCAAAATCTAAGGCTATGTAGAAAAAGAAATGGGCGAGGTATGTCAAGCACTACTATGTATGTCAAGCACTACTTCAAGCACTGGGGTAGATGCCACTTAATCAGGTTGGACACAGTTCCTGGCCCACCTGGAGCTCACAATCTTAATCCCCATTTTACAGACGAGGTAACTGAGGCCCAGAGAAATGAAGTGACTTGCTTAAAATCACACAGCAGACATATGGCAGAGCCGGGATTAGAACCTATGACTTTCTGACTTCCAGGCCCGTGCTCTATCCACTATGCCATGCTGCTTAGCCATAGAGATTCTTACCTGAACCAACAGTTCCAGTGTCCTGTCATCAAGGAGGTGCACCTGACAATGCCTGCCCTCCGTCATCTGCAGAGCAAGAACAAGCAAAACAGAAGGATGTTAAGACTCAGATGGCTTATTTGGCCTTTTCCATACATTTTTTTCCTTTTAAAATATACATTAGGACACAGCATGGAAAGTTTTGAGGCTTTAACTCCTGGATTCATTGAACTCTTCCAAAGTACAGTGCTCTGCATGCAGTAAGCTTTCAATAAATACCATCCATTCATTGATCGACTGATGTAACTATCCATGAGACTTTAACCAAACATATACAATAATTGCATTTCAGATGCACTCTGCTAGGCATCCACTAAGTCTGACCCACACTTCAGTGAGAAGGAGCATGGCCTAGTGAAGAGAGCATGGGCCTGGGATCAGAAGGACCTGGGTTCTAGTATGGGCTCCACCACTTGTCTGTATGTGGGCTCCACCACTTGTCTGTGTGTGACCTTGGGAAAGTCACTTCACTCTTGGTGCCTCAGTTATCTCACCTGTAAAATGGGGGTAAAGACTGTGAGCCCCATGTGGGACAGGGACTTTGTTCAACCTGATAAGTTTGTATCGATCCTAGCGCTTAGTAAAGTGCCTGGCACATAGTAAGCACTTAACTAATACCACATATTATTAATGGGGAGGGAGTTTGAAACAGTCGGACGTAAGGGAATGTCTGCTGGGGCTGGGCCATCAGTAGTGAAGGTTGCTGACCAAAGAACCTAGAGCTTATCGCAGGATGGATAGACAGCAGAAATCCTGAGACGAGCTGGCTAACAAGGGTGGTGAATATTGCAGTGGCTTTTGTGGTGAGGACCTTCTCAGTGGCCTGTTGGTTCATGGTGCCATAACAAAGTTCTGGCACTATGCTGCGGTCACTGTGGCTCCAGTTGGGTTTTAGACATAAAATTACTGCATGCAATGGGGCAATGTACAGCACCCCTACCCCAGTGGGAAAATGACCATCAAGAATGAAAGAATGCACATGGCATCACACAAACTACTAACAATATCACTGTTTCCTTCATTCAGGCTCTTCGTTCCTAGTCCTCACGAACAAAGGCTCACCCGTCACTCAGGACAGACTATCATAATCGTTAAATTTCAATAGTGTTAGAAAATAGCCTCTCTGGTCATTTGGAGACTTCCAAATGAGTCATAGTCACTTCATAGTTTCCATTACATTTTGATTTGAGCAGATTTTTCAGGTCACATGATGAACCAATAAAAGAAATGGAACTGAATCCTTCAATTTATGTCTAGAGAGGTTGGGTTGCTTCATTTCAATAATGGAAGAAGATTCAGATAGGGACAGTAAAATGGGGTGTACATACAAAGAATGGAGATGTCATCCATATATTCCCCTCTTCTTCCATTCAACCAGTACCCTAATTTGGTCTTTAGAAACTCCTGGATTCCATTACTGGTAGTGTTTGCTTTGCAAAATGAGTTTGTGGAACTGTTCACCTGTGTGAGTAATGAGTATGAGGTTGTATCTTGCTGTCCAGTAGAGCAATTTGAACTACGTAAAAAGCCACATATACTAATAATTAATTAAGATTATTACTTGGTTTCAATGTTCTTGACTTTTGGATTCAAGTTCTAGTTTTGTTTTTAATAATGAATGGACCAAACTAAGTACTCTAAGCTGACAACCTACACATTCAACACACATATTCAAGTCAGTCACCAGATCTGGTTGATTCTGTCTTCAATTCTGTGGAGTTTGCCCCTTCCTCTCCATCCGAACTGCTACCATGATGGCTCAAGCACTAGTCATATCCTGTCCAAATTCTGCATCAGCCTCCTTACTGACCTTCCTCTCTCCAGCTTCTCCCTTCTCCAGTCCTTACTTTACCTTGCTGATCATACCAGTTTTTTAAAGCGTCATTCTGTGCAGGTCTCCCCACTCCTCAAAAACCTCCAGTGACTGCCCAACCGTTTCCACATCAACCAGAAACTCCTTATCAGCAGCTTTAAGGGACTCAATTAGCTCTCTCCCTCTACTTTTCCTCACTCCTCTCCCACTACAACCCAACTTGCACACTTTGCTTTCCTAACACAAGAAAAGCAGCATGGCCTAGTGGAAAGAACTTCGGCCTGGGAATCAGGACCTGGGTTCTAATTCAGGCTCCTCCACTTACCTGCTGTGTGACCTTAGACCAATCACTTAACTATACCTCTGCAAAATGGGGATTCAAAATCTGTTCTCCCTCTTATTTAGACTATGAGCCCCCAGCAGACCTGATGATCTTGTATTTTACCCCAGCGCTTAGTATAGTGGTTGGAATATATTGAGTACTTAACAAGTACTTAAGTTCTTATTATTAATTACCAACCTACTTAGTGCACCTCAAGCTCATTGCTCTATCAACCCCTTCCTCACACCTTCTCTTCTACCTTGTACTCCCCTCCCCACCTCATACCTGACCGCGCACAGATCCTTAAAGCCCTTCTAAAATCACATCTTCTCAGGGAAGCCTTCCCTGACTAATCTCTTAACTCACCCTATTCTCCCTCATTACTGTGTTACCTATGCACTAACTCCATGCCTGCAAGCACTTTGATGCTCCCCACATACTTCCATCACCACCCACACAACATTTATGTACATCTCCTTATATTCGGTTGTTTTCCCTACCTGTAATTTATTTTACTCCCCGTCTCCCCCATTAGACTGTAAACTCCTTGAGAGCAGGTATCATGTCTACCTATTGTATTGTATTATGCTCTCCCAAACTCTTAGTACAGTGCTCTGTACACAGTCAGCTCTCAATAAATTGAATATGGTATTGCAAGACATAGGTAACCAAGCAAACGTGGATTCAACTAGCATTGTCAACAGAAAGGGGTAGGTTCTAGTGCAACTCACTCAGGGTTGGGCCATGTTGGCCCAAGCTGCAGGTGGGAAGTTCCCAGCAGTATCCTCAGAGGAGCTCTCCTCCCTCCTCTCAAGTGCTACTCTGGCCACCTGTGCTTCTGACCCCATTCCCTCTCTTCTCATGAAATCTCTTGCTCCATCCCTTCTCCCCTCCTTAACTTCCATCTTCAACCGCTCACTCTCCACTGGTTCCTTCCCCTCTGCCTTCAAACATGCCCATGTCTCTCCTATCCTAAAAAAACCCTCTCTTGACCCCACCTCACCTTCTAGTTATCGCCCCATATCTCTCCTACCATTCCTTTCCAAACTCCTTGAACGAGTTGTCTACACTCGCTGCCTAGAATTCCTCAACAACAACTCTCTCCTCGACCCCCTCCAGTCTGGCTTCCGTCCCCTACATTCCATGGAAACTGCCCTCTCAAAGGTCACCAATGACCTCCTGCTTGCCACATCCAACGGCTCATACTCTGTCCTAATCCTCCTTCACCTCTCAGCTGCCTTCGACACTGTGGACCACCCTCTTCACCTCAACACGCTATCTGACCTTGGCTTCACAGACTCCGTCCTCTCCTGGTTCTCCTCTTATCTCTCCGGTCATTCATTCTCAGTCTCTTTTGCAGGCTCCTCCTCCCCCTTCCATCCTCTTACTGTGGGGGTTCCCCAAGGTTCAGTGCTTGGTCCCCTTCTGTTCTCGATCTACACGCACTCCCTTGGTGACCTCATTCGCTCCCACGGCTTCAACTATCATCTCTACGCTGATGACACCCAGATCTACATCTCTGCCCCTGCTCTCTCCCCCCTCTCCAGGCTCGCATCTCCTCCTGCCTTCAGGACATCTCCATCTGGATGTCTGCCCGCCACCTAAAGCTCAACATGTCAAAAACTGAACTCCTTGTCTTCCCTCCCAAACCTTGCCCTCTCCCTGACTTTCCCATCTCTGTTGACGGCACTACCATCCTTCCCGTCTCACAAGCCCGCAACCTTGGTGTCATCCTCGACTCCGCTCTCTCATTCACCTCTCATTCATCCAAGCCGTCACCAAAACCTGCCGGTCTCAGCTCCGCAACATTGCCAAGATCCGCCCTTTCCTCTCCATCCATACCGCTACCCTGCTCATTCAAGCTCTCATCCTATCCCGCCTGGACTACTGCATCAGCCTTCTCTCTGATCTCCCATCCTCGTGTCTCTCCCCACTTCAATCCATACTTCATGCTACTGCCCAGATTATCTTTGTCCAGAAACGCTCTGGGCATACTACTCCCCTCCTCAAAAATCTCCAGTGGCTACCAATCAATCTGCACATCAGGCAGAAACTCCTCACCCTGGGCTTCAAGGCTCTCCATCACCTTGCCCCCTCCTACCTCACCTCCCTTCTCTCCTTCTATAGCCCACCCCGCACCCTCTGCTCCTCTGCTGCCAATCTCCTCACCGTACCTCGTTCTCGCCTGTCCCGCCATTGACCCCCAGCCCATGTCATCCCCCGGGCCTGGAATGCCCTCACTCTGCCCATCCGCCAAGCTAGCTCTCTTCCTTCCTTCAAGGCCCTACTGAGAGCTCACCTCCTCCAGGAGGCCTTCCCAGACTGAGCCCCTTCCCTCCTCTCCCCCTCGCCCCCCTCTCCATCCCCCCCATCTTACCTCCTTCCCTTCCCCACAGCACCTGTATATAGGTATATATGTTTGTACATATTTATTACTCTATTTATTTATTTATTTTACTTGTACATATCTATTCTATTTATTTTATTTTGTTAGTATGTTTGGTTTTGTTCTCTGTCTCCCCCTTTTAGACTGTGAGCCCACTGTTGGGCAGGGACTGTCTCTATATGTTGCCAATTTGTACTTCTCAAGCGCTTAGTACAGTGCTCTGCACACAGTAAGCACTCAATAAATACGATTGATGATGATGATGATGAAGTTCCCAGCTTAAACCTCTGCCCCACCCTAGAGATCAACCCTGGACAACGCAGCAGTCTCGCTACAACTCCTGCAGAGCAAACTCAGGGATTGTTTTGCATCCTGCCAGGAAGGGCGGGGAAGGGGACCCTCAGTTTTAGGGGGTGCTGCAGGGAGGGGGGAAAGTTTAAAAGATTCAAGTTAAATTTATCTCCCTACCACTGGACTGGCTCTCTGAAATTACTTCCCCGCCCCTTCTAAGGCCTAGGGGTTGGGGGAACTCAAGGGGGTACCAGAAACTCGACTTCCCTCCTTTTGTAACTGGAGCCATTCCCTCCCTCTTTCTGTACCCCAGCCAGTGGCAGCTCTTTGAAGTCCTATAGGGAGGTGGAGGGCTTACTAGGGCATGGACCCAGGGCAATCACCTCTATTAGCCCTTCTTTCAGCTCTCAATTGTTCAGCTGGGGATTGATTGTGCAGTTTGCTGTCCTTTTTTTTTTCTTTTTTTTTTTTACCTTTTATTAACATGTCAACAAGTAGGTAGAGAGGGGAAATGAAAGGAGGTGAAACTACAATCCATCAATTTATACTTGCAAGGAGGTGGCCAGAGTTGAAGACCTGGGTTAAAATGAAACTTCTGGATTTTATCTATTTTTGCCAAGCCTTGCTCCCATTGGCAGGGATAGTGGAAAACTGACTACAGAGGAAAGAAAATGAAGGGAAAACTGACACAACTGGTTTCAGGATTCTTCACCATATTTTATTTCCTGTATTTTAAATTCTACTTTAATACCCATTAAACACTTCAAGCTTCTCTTTTTTAGTTCTCTGATAATCTGAACAAGAGCCTGAATTTCTGTTAAAAGATAACTTGCTTTTATTTTTCTTTTGGGCTTTCCATGTCTTTGGAAAATTAAATAATTGTCCTGTCAGCAAGTAGCTTTCTTGAAGCCCCAAATTTCCAGATATAACTAGAAGCTATAATACACATGATAACTCTCAATCAATCATTATTATTTATTGAGCACAGGCCTGGGAATCAGAGGCTCTGGCTTCTAATCCCGGCTGTATTGTACTCTCCCAAGCACTTAGTACAGTGCTCCAGACATAGTAAGTGCTCAAAAAATACCATTGATTACCTGCTGTGTGACCTTGGGCAAGCCACTTAACTTCTCTGTGCCTCAGTTACCTCATCTGTCAAATAGGGATTTAATATCTGTTCTCCCTCCTACTCATATCATATTGTGAGCCCTGTATGGGCCACGGCACTGTGTCTGACCTGATTATCTTGTAGCAATAATAATAATTGTGCTATTTATTAAGTGCTTACTATGTACCAGGCATTGTACTAAGCACTGTGGTGGATACAAGCAAATTGGGTTCATTCATTCATTCGGTCGTATTTGTTGAGCACTTACTGTGTGCAGAGCACTCTACTAAGTACTTGGAAAGGACAATTCGGCAACAAAGAGACAATCCCTACCCAACGGGCTCACAGCCTAGAAGTGGGGAGACAGACAACAAAACAAAACAAAGCAAGTGGAAAGGCATCAATAGCATCAATGTAAATAAAAAGAATTATAGATCTATAAACATCATTAATAAAATAAATAGAATAATAAATATGTACATATATACGCAAGTGCTGTTGGGCAGGGAGGTAGAGCAGAGGGAGAGAGGGAGTAGGGGCGATGGGGAGGGGAGGAGGAGCACAGGAAAATGGGGGCTCAATTTGGGTAGGCCTCCTGGAGGAGGTGAGCTTTCAGTAGGGCTTTGAAGGGGGGAAGTGTGCTAGTTTGGCAGATGTGAAGACGGAGGGCATTCCAGGACAGAGGTAGTGGATACAGTCCCTGCCCCATGTGGGGATTACAATCTCAATCCCCATTTTACAGATGAGGTAAGTGAGGCCCCAAGAAGTGAACTGACTTGCCCAAGGTCACATAGCAGACAAGTGGCAGAGCTGGGATTAGAACCCATGACCTTCTGACTCCCAGGCCCATGCTCTATCTATTATGCCATGCTGCTTCTCCAGTGCTTTTATGTTCCCCAGTGCTTAGAACAGTGGTTGAAACACAGTAAGCGCTTAACAAATACCACAATAATAATAACTATTATTATTATTATTATTAGAACAATAGAATTATTGAACAATAGAATAGAATATATCCCTGCCCTCAGGGAGCTTATAATCAAATTATCTTGATGTGTGGGAGAGTGGTCCCATTGGCTTTTCTTCCTCCAGCTAGGCAATTTAGAAAGCTGCAAAAACATGCCTTCTCAACTTTTAGAACACTGGGAAGACATTGATTGTGGCTGCAGTAGTTACTGTAGGAATGTGAGCCACAGGGAGCCTGAAACTGCTCTACTAGCCACAATGTTCTAGCGTTTCCTTCATATTATATTTATCATCAACTTTGTCTTCTATATTGTTTTTGTATCTTATGTGTCTTTCACCCACCTCACTCTGGTTTTTAGATTTTAGCCTCTTGGGGGCCAAGGACTGTGTCTAATTCTCACCTACGAAGTTCCCTTAGTGCTTATTACACTGCTTTGGCCACGACAGGCACTTGAATCAATCCAATCAATGGTATTTGATGAGAAGCAGCATGGCTCAGCGACAAGAGCCCGGGCTTGAGAGTCAGAGGTCATGGATTCTAATCTCGGCTCCCCCACATGTCTACTGTGTGACCTTGGACAAGTCACTTAACTTCTCTGAGCCTCAGTTACCTCATCTGTAAAACGGGGATTAAGACTGTGAGCCCCCCGTGGGACAACCTGATCACCTTGTATCCCCCCCAGTGCTTAGAACAGTGCTTCACACATAGTAAGCGCTTAACAAATGCCATCATTATTATTTACTGAACACTTACTGTGTGCACAGCACCGTACTAAGCACTTGGGAGAGTACAACAGATTTGGTAGACAAGTTCCCTGCTCACAAGGAGCTTACAGTCTAGAGGGACTTAATACATAAATGCTTAAAAATACTGTTCCATAGCTTTGAAAGATAAAATCATAGTAGTAGTTTCTCTCTTCTACCCAATATGGCAAGTTCTCCTGTGGCAATAGCCAAGGGAGATCTTACAGTGACTTTTAATTAGGCCTGCTCTTGCCACATTTATTTAAACACGCATACCGCTGGACACGAGGCATTTAGACAACTTATTAATAAAAAAGAAAACTTTTCTGTCTCCAATTGATTGTTGGGTTTTTGGTTTCACCCACTAAATGAATCAATGTCTTCTCAGTTGCACTGTAAGGTCCTTGAGGGCAGGGATTATGGTTAACCCTACTGTACTGATCCAAGTGCTTAATACAGTAGGTGTTTAGTAAATACTACTGATTTTTAAATGCAGCTACATTCATATATAGTAAAATTGTAAATGAGCAATCAAATGTATACAAAGAGTATAGAGTAAAATATTGCTTCACATGGAGATGAATTGAAAAGCAAAGAGCTTTGCTGTAGTTCTCTTGGCTTCATATAAATACACTAGAGTGGATTCCTGTGACACAGATTTGTGTGGCAGCAGTTTCACTCCCTCAATTGTTGCTGCACTATTTCCATGGCCCAGTACTCTGTCACGAGTGGGGGGCAATGACTGCTTCAGGTTTGCTGTCAAGATTTAGTTACTTAGCTTTTGGCACCAAGCCTATTCACCAGGTGATGAAGCTCTTTAATTCATAGTTGCTCTGTAAATTGGGGATTAAAAAAAATCAGCAACAAGAAATATCAATTCCAAATACTCATTTTCAGAGATTTTTGGTGCTTTTATAAATTTCAAAATAAGTCGATCCTTGAAGTTGTGAAAGTTTTGAGGCAAATAGTGGGGGATTCTCTATTTTTAAACATGTTTGGTAAAAAAAATCAATTTAAGTATTTTAAAACTACCAATGAGAGTGCTTGAGGGCAGCATGATTGCTGCAAAGTATCAAATACAGTAATTATAGCTATAAATACAGACTTTCAAAAACACATTTGAAAACAATTAGAAACTGTTTTACAAGCTAATGACAGTATAGAACATTAAATTTTAGAAAGTATTCAGAAATGATCCCTCTGCCTTCCCTCACTTAAAACCTCCCCGTAACTTGGAGATATTAAAGTCAATGCTGTACTAAACATTCCCTTTACCCCCCTCCCCCATGCCCAGGCTCCTGTTGCCCTGAGTTGACTCTCCAGATGGTTGGGTGTGGCTTCACAAACCAAGTTCTGAGCTCATCCATCTGGACAGCTCTAAGATTGCTCCCTGGCTTGCTCTTCTTGCTCACAGTATGAAGACCAGAGGGAAGTGAGAGTCCAGATATAGTTCAGCCCTCGAACTTTCTAGCCCAGTCCAGGGAGCAGAGAGGAAGCAAACTATCTCACTGCATGATCTAAAAAATATGCTTGTGCTATCCCCTTTCCAAGGCTAGCGGATTGAGAGACTCCATTTCCTTAGAAGAGAGGCACAGAAGGGAAGGTAGTGAAGAAGGTGAGGCAAGAGAAGATTAGCTATTGCTCTTTAAAACTATTAGCAACAATTGGAGTCAACATAAAAGGCAGCAGGAAGCAAATAGAAAAAAAAAGACAACAGGCTTCTGGTCTGGCTAAGAAAGTCCTTTGGAAAACAGAAACAGGAATGCTTGCAGAGGAAATGGCAAGGTTTGGGTTTTTTTTTTGGGGGGGGGGTGACCTTTGTTTAAAGTACAGAGAGGAAGATCTCCATAAAATGAAAACAAAACTTCAACCTATTTGTGCTGTAGTACGTTTGACCCCTGCATGGCTCTTCTGAGCCATAAGAATTCCATGAGGCAATGGAGAATAATGAAGCTAATGGGAGCTATCTTATCCACTTAGATACCCTGGAGGAATCTGACTCAAAGAGAATATCATTATTTAGGGGCTTGTTAATGTTTGGGGTTTTTTATTTCATCAAACTTAGGTCCACCCATTAGCACAGTGCCTCTTTATACCATCTCTGGGTGTTGATTCAATCAGCTCCTGGCTCCAGAGCACAGCAACACAGAGGGCAGCCTGGCCTGACACAGATGTCTCCAAAGGAGAACTCAGAAACCAGCTGTCAATTTGGGGACTCTTTCAAGTTTCCCCCAAAACATGAAGATGATGTCTCTGGTCCGCCGAGCCTCACCAAATTCCCAGTTTTAGCACATGTGGAATTTGTGCTTCCCTACCCATCTTGCTCCTTCCTACGCAAGCCAGGATCCTTTGGGCAGCATGCCTTTCACAGTTCTCCCTGCAAATGCCATCTGCTTCTTGCTCATGGCTGTATGAGTATCAGATAAAAGCGCATCTGTACATTTGGATATTGATTGCTTTATTAGTTGAATAGTCTGGAATGAATAGCCAACTGTTGCACTGCTGCCTCTGGGCCATTCTTCTGTGGTAGCTTGGCTGCAGTGCTTATTCATTATGTAACCTCTTGAGTCTTGACTTTTCATGTGACTAGCTAGCCTGGGCCAATAGCTTGAATAATGCTGCAAGAAAAAGGCTCCCAATGGAACTAGTTTATCCACTTAAGAATCTTCTGAAATATTTTTGCAGGTAACATTAACAGGTAATTTTTAAATAGCAGAACACGGCCTGCCCTTCATTCAGATGGGAGAAAAGGAAAGACATACATGTTAGAAGAGCAGGCTGAGACAAAACCACACTCGTACCTTCACTCGGACATAAACTCATGCATTTTAACAGAAATATTACTTACGAACAAAGCTATCCTTTATCATTAAATTAACAGTATGTATTTACTGCTTGCAAAGGGACAGACATTAAAATAAATTACAGATAGGAAGCAAAAAGTGTGATACGGTCAATAAAGTGGCTAAGAAGATACAAATTAAATTTGGAAGGCCTCCTGGAGGAGATTTCAGAAGGGCTTTGAGGATGGGGAGAGTAGTGGTTTGTTGGATGGGAAAGGGGAGGGAGTTCCAGGAAGAGATTGGGAGTGAGCAAGAGTCTGGTTGGCATGAGAGGAACAGAATGTGTGGATTGGGGTGTAATGGGAGAAGAGAGTGGATAAGTAGGAGGGAGAGAGAGCTGATTCAGTACCTGAAAGCCAATGGTAAGAAAAGAATAATAATAATTATGGTATTTGTTAAGCGCTTGCTATGTGCAAGACTCTGTACTAAGCGCTGGAGTATATACAAGCAAATTGGGTTGGACACGGTCCCTGTCCCACATGGGGCTCAGTCTCAATCCCCATTTTACTGATGAGGTAACTGAGGCCCAGAGAAGTGAAGTGACTTGCTCAAGGCCACACAGCAGACAAGTGGCAGAGCCAGGATTAGAACCCATGACCTTCTGACTCCCAGGACCATGCTCTATCCATTACACCGCACTGCTTCTCAGGATGAGTAACCATTGGAGATTTTGTGAAGTGGGGAGACATGTAGAATGAAGTTTTGGAAAAATGATCTGCAAAGCCAAATGAAGTATGGACTGGGGAAAGGGAGAGACTAGAGGCAGTGGGACCAGAAAGGAGGTTGATGCAGTAGTTGAGTAGAGATATGGAATGTGGCTGGACCAGCGTAGTGGGAGTTTGGATGGAGAGAAAGAGGCTGATCATAAGAGATGCTGTGAAGGTAGGACCTACAGGATTTGGTGGCTGGCTGAATATGGGCATTGAAGGAGAGAAACGAGTCGAGGATAATGTCAAAAGTATGAGCTTGAGAGATGGGGATGATGATGGTGTTGACAACTATGATGGGAAAATTAGATGGAGGGCAGAATTTCAGAAGGAGGGTGAGAGGGTTTTTTTTTGACATATTGAGCTTGAGGTGCCAGTGGGACATCAGGTTACAAACATCCTGAAGGCGAGAGGAGATGTGAGGTAGCAGAGAAGGAGAGTGGTCAGGACTAGAGGGGTAGATTTAGGAGTTATCTCCATAGAGGTGGTAGTGAATGAGGTCATGCATTAAGAAGAAAAGGGAACCCAGAACAGAGCCTGTACGGACACCCACAAGGAGTAGGAAGCAGAGGAAGAGACGGGGAGGATCGGCTAGATAGATGAGAGGGTAATGAGGAAAGAACTGTGTCAGAAAAACCAAGGTTACATAATTTTTCCAAAAAAGGGGAATGGGGCGATTCAGTGTGGAGCAGCAGGAGAGAGTGCAGCGGTGTCTATCACCATGATAGTTGCTACTTTGTACCCCCCCAAGTGCTATGCACACAGTAAGTGTTCAGTAAATACCACTGAATGATTGACTAGCTGGACCTCTTAGTGCAGATTCCTTAGGAGATGGTATAAATGGGAAATTACAGCAGCAAAATTTATATTAGTAGAATAGGCATCAGGAAGGGTGAATTAAGCAGAATTTTCTGAGGGAACATGAAGATACCTGAATTAGCAATTCCAACCAGTTTTTGCACTTACTGCAGAAGGGACACTCACAAAGAACAAAGCTTCCAGATTGAACCACTACACCTGTGCCTCATAAAGCTTATGAAAAGAATTGCTAGGTTTTAAAGGGAGAAAAAGCTGATAATGATAATAATAATAATAATGGAATTTGTTAAGCACTTACTATGGGCAAAGCACTGTTCTAAGCGCTGGGGTGGTTACAAGGTGATCAGGTTGTCCCCCAGGAGGCTCATAGTCTTAATCCCCATTTTACAGATGAGGTAACTGAGGCACAGAGAAGTTAAGTGACTTGCCCAAAGTCACACAGCTGACAATTGGTGGAGCCAGGATTTGAACCCATGACCTCTGACTCCACAGCCCATGCTCTTTCCATTGAGCCACGCTGATAAAGACAAACTAAAGACTAACAGGCTGGTACTTATTTTAGGGTTTGGGGGGTTTTTTTGGAGGGGAAGGGGTAGGATTCTCCTACTTAGATTATAATAATAATAATAACTTTGGTATTTGTTAAGCACTTCCTGTGTTCCAGGCACTGTACTACGCGCTGGGGTGGATACAAGCAAATTGGTTTGGAGACAGTCCCCGTCCCATGTGGAGCTCACAGCCTCAATCCCCATTTTACAGATGAGGTAATAAACACAGAGAAGTGAAGGGACTTGCCCAAGACAGCACACAGCAGGCAAATGGGGGAGCTGGGATTAGAACCCATGACTTTCTGACTTCTATTCACTATGCCATGCTACTTCAGGCCCCATCTGGGACAGGGACCATGTCTGATCTGATTAATATATCTATCTCAGTGCTTAGAACAGTGCTTGATATGTAGTAGGATCTTAACAAATACCATAACAATAATAATAATAACTTGGTATTTGTTAAGCACTTACTATGTGCCCAGCATTATGCTAAGTGCTGGGGTAGATATAAGCAAATCAGGCTGGACACAGTCCCTGTCCCACATGGGACTCTCAGTCTCAATCCCCATTTTCCAGATGAGGTAACTGAGGCATAGAGAAGTGAGCAGATGAGTGGCGGAGCTGGGATTAGAACCCATGACCTTCTGACTCCCAGGCCCATGCTCTATCTACTATACCATGCTGCTTCTAATAGTAGTAATAATACCGTTCATTCTCAGTCTCCTTTGCGGGCTCCTCCTCCCCCTCCCAACCCCTTACTGTAGGGGTTCCTCAAGGGTCAGTTCTTGGTCCCCTTCTGTTCTCGATCTACACTCACTCCCTTGGTGAATTCATTAAATCAATCGTATTTATTGAGCGCTTACTGTGTGCAGAGCACTGTACTAAGGGCTAGGGAAGTACAAGTTGGCAACACACAGAGACGGTCCCTACCCAACAGTGGGCTCACAGTCTAGAAGGGGGAGACAGAGAACCAAACAAAACATGTTAACAAAATAAAATAAACAGAATAGATATGTACAAGTAAAATAGAGTAATAAATACGTACAAACATATATACATATATGCAGGTGCTGTGGGAAAGGGAAGGAGGTAAGGCGGGGAGGATGGAGAGGGGGAGGAGGGGGAGAGGAAAGGGGGGGCTCAGTCTGGAAAGGCCTCCTGGAGGAGGTGAGCTCTCAGTAGGGACTTGAAGGGAGGAAGAGAGCTAGCTTGGCGGATGTGGGG
This sequence comes from Tachyglossus aculeatus, assembly GCF_015852505.1. Classification (NCBI taxonomy): domain Eukaryota; kingdom Metazoa; phylum Chordata; class Mammalia; order Monotremata; family Tachyglossidae; genus Tachyglossus; species Tachyglossus aculeatus. The sequence goes on along the minus strand of NC_052101.1, from coordinate 63,064,003 downwards.
AAGGAGGGCATTCCAGGCCAGGGGGATGACGTGGGCCGGGGGTCGACGGCGGAACAGGTGAGAGCGAGGCACGGTGAGGAGATTAGCGGCAGAGGAGCGGAGGGTGCGGGGTGGGCTGTAGAAGGAGAGAAGGGAGGTGAGGTAGGAGGGGGCGAGGTGATGGAGAGCCTTGAAGCCGAGGGTGAGGAGTTTCTGCCTGGTTGATTGGTAGCCACTGGAGATTTTTGAGGAGGGGAGTAACATGCCCAGAGCATTTCCGGACAAAGACAATTCGGGCAGCGGCGTGAAGTATGGATTGAAGTGGGGAGAGACAAGAGGATGGGAGATTGGAGAGGAGGCTGATACAGTAGTCCAGATGGTCTATTCGCTCCCACGGCTTCAACTATCATCTCTACGCTGATGACACCCAAATCTACATCTCTGCCCCTGCTCTCTCTCCCTCCCTTCAGGCTCGAGTCTCCTCCTGCCTTCAGGACATCTCCATCTGAATGTCTGCCCACCATCTAAAACTCAATATGTCCAAGACTGAACTCCTTATCTTCCCTCCCAAACCCTGCCCTCTCCCTGACTTTCCCATCACTGTAGACGGCACTACCGTCCTTCCCATCTCACAAGCCCGCAACCTTGGTGTCATCCTCGACTCTGCTCTCTCATTCACCCCTCACATCCAATCCGTCATCAAAACCTGCTGGTCTCACCTCCACAACATCACCAAGATCCACCCTTTCCTCTCCATCCAAACTGCTACCTTGCTGGTTCAATCTCTCATCCTATCCCGACTGGATTACTGCATCAGCCTCCTCTCTGATCTCCCATCCTCCTGTCTCTCATCACTTCAGTCTATACTTCACGCTGCTGCCCAGATCATCTTTGTGCAGAAACGCTCTGGGCGTGTTACTCCCCTCCTCAAAAATCTCCAGTGGCTACCAGTCAACCTGCGCATCAGGCAAAAACTCCTCACTCTCGGATTCAAGGCTCTCCGTCACACCTCCCGCACTCCTACCTCACCTCCCTTCTCTCCTTCTACAGCCCAGCCTGCACCTTCCGCTCCTCTGCTGCTAACCTCCTCACTGTGCCTCATTCTTGTCTGTCCCGCCGTCGACCCCCGGCCCATGTCCTCCCCCTGGCCTGGAATGCCCTCCCTCCGCACATCCGCCAAGCTAGCTCTCTTCCTCCCTTCAGAGCCCTACTGAGAGCTCACCTCCTCCAGGAGGCCTTCCCAGACTGAGCCCCCTCCTTCCTCTCCCCCTCTCCCTCCCCTGCCCTAACTCCTTCCCCTCCCCACAGCACCTGTATATATGTTTGTACAGATTGATTACTCTATTTTACTTGTACATATTTACTATTCTATTTATTTTGTTAATGATGTACATCTAGCTTTTCTTCTATTTAGTCTGATGACTTGACACCTGTCCACACGTTTTGTTGTCCGTCTCCCCCTTCCAGACTGTGAGCCCGTTGTTGGGTAGGGACCGTCTCTATATGTTGCCAACTTGTACTTCCCAAGTATACAGTGCTCTGCACACAGTAAGCACTCAATAAATACGATTGAATGAATGAATGAAGGTATTTGTTATGCGCTTACTATGTGCCAAGCACCGTTTTAAGTGCTAGGATAGATACAAGGTTATCAAGTTGTCCTACGAGGGGCTCGTAGTCTTAATCCCCATTTTACAGATGAGGTAACTGAGGCACAGAGAAGTTAAATGACTTGCCCAAAGTAACAGCTGATAAGTGGCGGAGCTGAGATTAGAACCCACTACCTCTGACTCCCAAACCCATGCTCTTTTCCACTCTAAACAGATCTAATAGTAAGCTAAATAGATTCTTTTCTATAGCATTACAAAGTACAAATTTAACTTGAAATATATAAAATGTACAAATGAAAACCCATAAAAAATTCTCACATGGGAAAACTAAGAAAGATTTTCCTTCATTTTGGTACTTTTGGCAAGAATGCTTTTTTAAATGATTAACTGTTGTAATTAGAAATACACATTGGTTGCCAATAATCTGCTAAATGGTGTTTATTTGCTGTAAAACCTGCAGGATATTTGACCTATTCCTCTTCAAAAAGAACATCCTTTTCATTTTAAGCCAGTTGTTAACCAACATTTTTAGCCACTATAGTATCAACAACTTTTTTAAAAAGTCTATGGATACAGTGTAAACAGGAAACTTCACTAAATGTAACTGAAAAAGATTGGATAAAATAACATATGTGCATAGGATTTTTAGATTCTGTCAGTTTAGGTTAACAAAAATGAAACCATACACACTCCGTGTATGAAACAAAACATTTGGCTTCTATTATTATACAAATTACAGACTCCCTATATTTTCTAAACTTTTTATGTCTTCCCCTTATCTATAAAAAAATTAAGAAAGCAAGGAAGTACTGCATCTTTCAAAAGGTCTAAGAGTAAAGACAATTTTGGCTAGGAAAAGGAAATTTACATTAAAAGCAGCAGTGCCTGTTTCCTACTTTTGTTGAAATTCATAAAGATAATATTATTTCTTTCATTACAACTCCACACAGAACTTTTTACAAACAAAAAACAGAACTATTAATAATCCACTTACTCTCTCTCCTCTCATTTGTTTAAATTTACCTCTCTACCTAGTTTTGAAAGGTGCTTAAATAAAGCTTTTTTCTTGAAATCTGGCACAACCCAAAGAGGCTAGATTCTAGAATCTATGTGGTGATTATCTTTTCCCAAACAAACATCAAGATACAATGCTAAAACAATCATGGAAATACACGATTCTAATGTATAATTACAGGGTTGGAATTAAAAGGAGCAATTTATTTCTTAATCTCTAAGAAGCTTCTGGAGATACTGTACACACTGAAGTCTGTAGAGTCAGACGTAAGTTTTCAGATGAATAAGGGATCCTGCTTTGGAGACAGATCCATCTCTACATGTTACACACAGAAGCGCATATGAAACAGCCCTCTATTAATAAATAGATTTTTACTAACAGTCCATTCCTTCTCCTAAGTGTTCCAAGGAAACATGAATACAACTATTCTAGAAAAATTCTGGCACCACTATGATAATGGCTCCAGTGCACTCTGAATGCAAAAATCACATGATTTTTGAGTCCAAACACAGTGTGGGTGAAATTCATTCATTCATTCAATCGCATTTATTGAGCGCTTACTGTGTGCAGAGCACTGTACTAAGCGCTTGGGAAGTACATGTTGGCAACATATAGAGAAGGTCCCTACGCAACAGTGGGCTCACAGTCTAGAAGGGGGAGACAGAGAACAAAACAAAACATATTAACAGAATAAAATAAATAGAATAAATATGTACAAGTAAAATAAATCAATAAATAGAGTAATAAATACATACAAACATATATACATATAAACAGGTGCTGTGGGGAAGGGAAGGAGGTAAGGCGGGGGGATGGAGAGGGGGAGGAGGGGGAGAGGAAAGGGGGCTCAGTCTGGGAAGGCCTCCTGGAGGAGGTGAGCTCTCAGTAGGGCCTTGAAGGGAGGAAGAGAGCTAGCTTGGCGGATGTGGGGAGGGAGGGCATTCCAGGCCAGGGGGATGACGTGGGCCGGGGTCGATGGCGGGACAGGCGAGAACGAGGCATGGTGGGGAGATTAGTGGCAGAGGAGAGGAGGGTGCAGGCTGGGCTGTAGAAGGAGAGAAGGGAGGTGAGGTAGGAGGGGGCGAGGTGATGGAAGGAGGTGGTGAAATAATTCCCCTCTGACAATGTACATAGGAGTGCCAGATAATTCTGGTGTCACAAGCTCAAAACACTTGGACTCAAAAAAAAAACTTTTTTTTTTTCAGCTGTGTAAATACACCCAAAGTGAGGAAATGGTAAAGCTCTTTGGTTAGAGCTGCTATACAAGCTGGAATTCAGGCCATCTACAGAGCAATATTCTAATACTTTACACAATTATTACCCCAATGATTTTGCCCAACTTCTGTTTCAAGGCTAGGGGATGACTTCTGCAGTTTGGGTTCACCTGTTCTCTGCTCCTGTGTCAAATAAGGACAATTTTGCGCTTCCTCCCAAGAAAACAGCACTAAAAGAAGGGATGCAATACCTAGTGACCCTATCCACACTGCAAACAATTTTATATTTGGCGTGACTCTCTAAGATTAGCCACATTCATGGCTATCTTTATTTTCACTGACTGTGTTTATGCAGTGAAGCTAAGACTTATCTTCTCATTTTTTTTTCAGTCAGGCGATTGGAGAAGACAGAATTGCAGGACAGGCTGGGGTTAATCACTGGAACAGAGAAATGGGAGTTTCTTTTTTAGAGAGACTGATTCTCTGGACAATCACCTCAGCATTAATGAGCCACCTCTGCACTTGAGGACTCACAGCCACCTGTAGCCCTTCTGTAGATATCAACTTACATTACTCTACTATTTAAGCACTTACTCATCAACATATTCACCTTTCCATTCTCCTCCTTTTCCTCTCTAATTCTGTGATTTATTTTGCATCTGTCTACCCCACTAGATTATAAATTCCTTGGGGGCAGGTTTTGCATCTTATAACTCTATTGTATTCTCCCAAGTGCTTAGTACAGTGCTCTACACACAGTAGGTGAGCCCCTTGTGGGCAGGGATTGGGTCTACCACCTGTGCTCTGCACACAGTAAGTGCTCAATAAATACGATTGTTTGGAACAGATGATAGGGGAAGAAAAGATCTCCTGGAATGAAGAAGAGATGGGAGGGAAGTAGCTATCAATCATTGGGATTTATTGAGAATGTACTGTATGCAGAGTATTTCTACAGTTGGTAGACATGATGACTACCCACAAGGATCTTACATTCCAGTGGAGGCAGAAGCTGGAGGTCTACATCAATTGCAATATTAGGCTTCTTGCCCATCCCCATGTTACTGCGAGGGTAGAGTGAGGCTACCTCTAGCTGCCAACCCTGCCTGAAAACCTGTGGGAGCAAAATTCCCATCCTTCTTCTGATGGTACCTGTTTTAGACCAACCCTACAAGTGGCAACTAGACCATTCATCTAAAGGTAGCAACCTTGTGATGGGTGACCAAAATATATCTTTTGGAGGCACTGGAACAGCAAAATGTTTTTGCATGTGGGTTTGTTGCTACCACCTCCATTAGCCAGAGGCTGGGTTTGCCCCTCAATTGCCTGTCTCTCCTAGGATGCTGTGCTTCTGCTTCTTATCCATTTCAACATTGTTGAATGCATAAAGCATAATCAATAACCATCCCTCCCTTCCACCTCAGGTATGCTAAGAGTGGCAAGTTTGAAACTTGCCTGAAGGGTTATCACCTCAGGACCAGGGCACAAGAGGGATTCATTCATTCAATCATATTTATTGAGCACTTACTGTATGCAGAGCACTGTACTAAGCACTTGGGAGAGTACAATACAACAATAAGCAGACATTCCCTGCCCACAATGATCTTACAGTTTAGAGGGAGACAAAAAGTAACTCCTGAGTCCTGCATAGCTGAAAAGACCAGTGATGGGGAGTTTGCTGACAGACAACACTGGCTCCCTGTGGAAACACTTGTCCAAGCTGGAGTGGTTTATGGAGGTGATAGAGGTGTGGAGCCAGTGGCAGGGCTGTTCTAGGGCAGAGCAAGACTCCCCATCACTGGTCTTTTCAGCTATGCAGGGCTAAAGAGTTACTATTTATCTCCCTTGTCCTCTGGTCCTGAGGTAATAACCCCTAGGACAAGTTTCTACACTATAAGCTCACTGTGGGCAGGGATTATATCTGTTTATTGTTATACTGTACTCTCCCAAGCACTTAGTACAGTGCTCTGCACACAGTAAGCACTCAATAAATACAATTGAATGAATCAGTGAATAGAGTTTCAAACTTGCCGCTCAGCATTACTGAGTTGCAAGGGAGGGTGGTTACTGATTATGCTATGTATTCAAAAATACTGAAATGGATAAGAAGCAAGAACACAGAATCCTGGACATTTCTGAATCAAGGAGAGAACTTCAAGAATGTTGTATTTGGGTCTAGGATGAGTAGTAATAATAATAATAATGGCATTTGTTAAGCACTTATTATGTGCAAAGCACTGTTCTAAGTGCTGGGAAGGATACAAGGTGATCAGATTGTCCCATGTGGGACTCACAGTCTTCATCCCCATTTTACAGATGAGGTAACAGTGGCACAGAGAATTTAAGTGATTTGCCCAAAGTCACACAGCTGACAATTGGCAGAGCCAGGATTTGAACCCATGACCTCTGACTCCCAAGCCCATGCTCTTTCCACTGAGCTATGCTGCTTCTCTAATGAGTAGTCAATCAATCATATTTACTGAGCACTTACTGTGTGCAGAGCACTGTACCTAGCACTTGGGAGAGTGCAATTTAACAGACTAAACAGAGCAGCCGTTTAGAAAGTCAGAAAGTTTTCCAATGGTAAAAAAAAGAATTCTCTCCAATGGCTCTTTGTCAAAAAGCTTTATATAATGAAAAGGCTTTAAATTGTGAGATCAAGAGTTAAAAATAAAAGATAATGTAAAGAAATGGCTTAGGTAGTTTCTATACTCAATAGTCCTTCTGCTTGTTGAAGCAGAGCCCTTTGTAATGTGCAGAAATGACTCAGAATAAGTGCAAAGTTATGGTGTACTGTCCCATGGTAACAAGTCAAATGTAGTTACTGTGAAATCTCAGGAAGTCTCTTAATAAACCTCCAGAGATCAATGATAACTGAAGCAATTATTCAGTAGTATCTCTACAGCAACGTTATTCTCAGCTGAGTGTCAGGGATTTTAACAAGAAGAAAATCATATCTCCTTGCCCACAAAGCAGCCATACCTCTTGTTATGGACTCAGGTTCATTTCCCCAAAGAGAAATATAAATAGCTATGGAGGGATATGCTAAATTACTTTCCGTTTGGTGCTGAATTCATTCTTCATTTTGGGAAAAAAAAATCACATTCACCATCATCAACAGTATTTGTTGAACCCATAATATACACAAAGATGTACAAAGCACTGTACTAGCCACTGAAGGGGGTTTCAAAAGGAATATAAAACAAGGTTTTTTGAATTAAGGGCATTTCAGCCAAAAAGGTGTACCATGGTTGGCAGCTGTGCCTACATAAGTCAGAGGTAATAGTTTCTTGAGCAACAGACCGGCTAGAATCAACATTGTAAAAATAGCTTATTTTGAGGTGCTGTAAACTCTGTCAAAACCCCAAAAACTTCCTCTGAGAAGCAGCATGGTCTAGTGGAAGGAACATAGGCCTTGGAGTTGGAGGACTCAGGATCTAATCCCAGCTCTGCCAATTGCTTGCTGAGTGACCTTGGGCAAGTCACTGAACTTCTCTGTGCCTCAGCTTTCTCAAATATAAAATGGGGATTACATACTGTTCTCCCTCCTGCTTACACCATGAGCCCCATGTGGGACAGGGACTTTGTCCCTCCTGCTTACACCGTGAGCCCCAAGCAGGACAGGGACTTTGTCTGACCTGACTCACTTCTACCTACCCTAGAATGTTTGGTACATACTAAGCGCTTAACAAATACCATAAAACAAACAAACCTGTGAAGTGAATTTTGAGGGAAAACTATTGGTTGGGAGGAGGACAGAAACATTTACTTGTGACAACACTCATTAGCCAAAGCAGGGCACAGTGGCAGAGGGACTGCCTTATCTGCCCTTTTTTGGCCGAAGATGATGTAAAGTTGGATTTTCCCAGATGCCACTTTATTCTTCTTCATGAACACATGGCCATTAGTGTTTATATCACACAACAGCCTTCCTCCAGTCTCCATTTTCATTTCCAATTAATTAATGATATTTATTATGCATTTACTTTGTGCAGAGCACTGAACTAAGTACTTGGGAGAATACAATGCTACAGAGGTGGTAGACATTCCCTGGTCCCATGGAGTTTACAGTCTAGATATGGAAACAGACATTAAAATAAATTCTGGATAAGTACAGAAGTACTGAGGGACTGAAGGTGGTGGGGACTACCAAATGCTTAAAGAAAGAGAGGTAAATACGATTGACTGACGGAGATCCAAGTGCATAGGTGATGCAGAAGGGAGGAGTAGGGCTTTATTCCTAACCACACTGTTATTGGTTTTCTCCATTCAATGATGATAATGATAGCAATTATGGTATTTGTTAAGTGCTTACTATGCTATTAGCTGGGGTTGACACAATACAGTCCCTGCCCCACAAGGAGCTCACAGTTTAAGGGGGAGAGAATCCCCATTTTACAGATGGGGAAACAGGTACAGAGAAGTTAAATGACTCACCCAAGATCACACAGGTGGCAAGTGGTGGAGCGGGGACCCAGATCTCCTGACTCACAGTCCTACGGTTTTTCCACGAGGCCAATGCTGCTTCTCATTCCTCAGTTACTGCAAAATGCTGGTGTATGTCTCACCTTGACAACTCAAAGAAATCTCTGAGGTGATGCTTTCTTCAGATCAGAACTAAACCTCTTACTGACTGCCATTTCAGGCTACAATTCTCTAGTCTCCCCAAAGGAAATGGCAAATTGAGACGAAGGCCCTAAGGTCCTGCTTATGCAAATGGACTACTTGGAGTTTTGCAATTCTTTCTGCTGGCATCTTAATTAAAAGCAAGGCATAGCCTCAAGGCATAGCCTGAGGTCTCCAACTAGAATGTCCTTAGAGGCATCATCTGTAAATTCCCTATTTCATTCCCTTCTGGCTTCATTGCTATTAATCTCTTTTAAAAATTTTAGAAATTTCCCTCTCCATGGCTCTCCCTTCTGAAAATTCACCACCTGCCTATCTCAGATTACAAACCATTGCTCTGAAAGGGCCACCTTGGTTCTGTAAAGAAAGTTATAGCATGATAAGTAGCATGGCCTAGTGTAGAGAAAATGGGAGTCAGAGGACCCGGGTTCTCATCCCAGCTCTGCCACATCTGCTGTGTGACCTTGGGCAAGTCACTTCACTTCTCCGTGCCAGTTACCTCATCTGTAAAATGGGGATTAAATTTGACTCCTTCCTAGACTGTGAGCCCCATGTGGGACAGGGACTGTATCTAAACCGTCTAACTTATACCTACACCTCAGCTCTTAGAATAGTGCTTGGCACATAGTAAGCACTTAACAAGAACCATAATTCATTCAATCGTATTTATTGAGTGCTTACCGTGTGCAGAGCACTGTACTAAGTGCTTAGGAAGTACAAGTTGGCAACATATAGAGATGGTCCCTACCCAACAGCGGGCTCACAGTCTAGAAGGGGGAGAAAGACAACAAAACATATTAACAAAATCAAATAAATAGAATAAATATGTACAAATAAAATAGAGTAATAAGTATGTAGAAACATATATACATATATACAGGTGCTGTGGGGAGGGGAAGGAGGTAAGGGGGGGGGGGCTTAAGTGCTTAAGAAATGCCATTTCAAAGAAACAGAAAAAAAAGAGAGGAAGCCAGGCTGAAGAGGAACTGAGTTCCATTCCTAGTCTGGCCAACTACCCTGGGGCTAGAGGGAGGAAGGGGAATACTCTACCAGGAGAAGCAGCGAGGCCTAGAGGCTAGAGCCCAGGCTTGGAAGTCAGAAGGACCTGAGTTCTAATTCCAGCTTTGCCCCTGGTCTGCTGGGTGACCTTGGATAAGTCTCTTCACTTCCCTGGGTCAGTCACCTCATATTTCTACCCCTAGCATCACCGGCTATATAACCGACAGTTAGTGTCTCCCCTTTCTAGACTGTGAGCCCACTGTTGGGTAGGGACTGTCTCTATATGTTGCCAACTTGTACTTCCCAAGCGCTTAGTACAGTGCTCTGCACACAATAAGCGCTCAATAAATACAATTGATTGATTGATTGATTGACTGATTAGCCTCGTGGAAGGAATGCAGGGCTGGGAGCCAGAGCTTCTGGCTTTGAATCCTGGCTCCACTGGTCTGCTGGGTGGCCTCAGGCAAGTGACTTCACTTCTCTGGGCCTCAGTACCCTCATCATCTAGGCCCAGGAAAGTATGTTGCTCACACTAGTTTCTCTTGGCACACTCATAGCCACAAGAAAGCATGGCAGCCACAGCTCAGGACTGTAACAGAAATTGTCTAGTTACTTGTTGCTGTCAGTCTTCTGTAAACTTTCAACATAGAGCAATGATCAAAATTATTTTAGTAGAAATAATGATATCCCATTAGTGTGCACTAAAAGGGTTAGAATATTTTATATATTTACTTACACACATGCACGGAAATATAAAGTTGAATCAGTCTGTAGTGCTTCAAAGCTTGACATAGGAAAATTTGAATGTATTTCCCCATTATAGTAATAATAACAATAATAATAATGATAATTATTATTATATTTGTTAAGCACTTACTATGTGCCAAGCACTGTACTAAGTGCTGGGGTGAATACAAGCAAATCGGGTTGGACACAGTCCCTGTCCCACGTGGGGCTCAAAATCTCAATCCCCGTTTTACAGATGAGGTAACTGAGGCCCAGAGAAGTGAAGTGACTTACACAAGGTTACAGAGTAGACAAGTGGCAGAGTTGGGAGTAGAACCCATGATCTTCTGACTCCCAGGCCCGTGCTCTATCCACTACACCAAGCTGCTTCTCTAGTATTGCTATGCCCATTTTATTGGATCTCATAGCATGGAGTAGTGAACTGAGCACTGGCCTGTAAATCAGAAGGGCGTGGGTTCTAATCCTGGATCCGCCACTTGTCTGCTGTGTGACCTTGGGGCAAGTCACTTCACTGGGCCTCAGTTACCTCATCTGTAAAATGGGGATTGAGAATGTGAGCCCCACATGGGACAGAGATTGCTTGTTTCCATCCCAGTGCTTGGCACACAGTAAGCACTTAAATACCACTATTATCATTATTATTATTATTATTATAAGAGGAACTAATTTGACTACTCTTGTGATAGTTCTATGAACCTTGAGTTCAAAAGTCACTTTTCCTGAAACTCAGTATCATCTCAAGTTACTTACCAATTTTGATGCAGCCAGGAATAACAACTGTAGTATTTGTTAAGCTCTTACTAGGTGCACCAGGCACTTTTCACTCACATATAACCTTCTACAGCTACGTGATCCCTTCTCACCCCGATGATAGCACAAATCAAATCCAGTTCTCACATTTTTATTTCCTTAATGACTCTCCACTCCCTGCTTCTGCATCCATCTTTCAAATCCTATCCACCATTTCCATAGATTTCCTTCTTTCCTAGATGTCCTTCCAATACTTTCCACAAGACTGTTTCCTTTGTATTCCAACAGATGTTTACCCATATCTCTTCACCCTTTATGTACTCCTGTCTCCTATCTAAGGTTATGCTATCATTCAGGAAAGCATAATTCAGGCATAACAGATAAATGTAATTGAGCTCAGGGAATATACTTTATTTCAGAGAAGAATAATATACTTCTAGAAGAATGCAATATTTTCCCTACCAAATCTTAAAGTTTCAATTAAGTGTTGATTGTTATCCCCAAGAATGGCAATTTTGAAGTTAACATTGTTCCCTGTGCTTGCCTGATTACGTGCATAGCATTAACCACTATAATGGATGTGACAGAATGCAATTTCCCACTTCTTTCTCAAGGCAAAAAAGGAGCTAAATCAGAAGATCCTTTCTGAAACCTTGCTAATGAGTGCTGGTAAGTTACTGTATCTCTGGGGCTAAAGCTCTCAAAAAATGATAGGAGCAAACAGATTTTGCTGATGAGACATTTAACCACTACAAATTGAAAGGGATTACTGTGCTGATTACTGGCAATCTCTCCGTTACCCTTCCCAGAGGGCTTGATTTATGCCTTTTTATGTCTTTTTCCTATTAATTAAAACAAAACTTAATTGGACTTCAAAAGTGGAGGAAAAAGTGAAAAAAATTAATCTTGGGAACAATGTCACCAATAAGAATCCCCAAACAAAAAAATGAAATTTGAGACATGTATTAAAGAGCCAAGACAGCATTTAAAACAATGACAGGAAAACTGCAGGATAGCAAACTGCTAGCATATCCACGTTAGACATAAAACTTCAGCACAATCAAGTACTTTTACTAACCATTAAAAAAGAGTGAAGCAAAAAGTTTCAGGGAACAGTCCAGAAGGGCTACAAGAAAGTTTCAGTTTATATTGTTAATACTTAGATTGTTCTTATTACATTAAAATACAATCAAACAGCAGTAAATATCTTGTACACCTCTTGGTAAATATCAGGGAAAAAAAATGTTCTCATATTCTCTTACCTCTGAACCATGAATTCTGTTTGTTTAAAGGGAGTGAAGAAAACCAAGCAGAGAACAAAGGATGCATGTATTAAGCACTTGTGTTTTTCTCCAAATAGGAGCTGGTGGAAGTAGGGACACAAATACTGAGTCCTTCCGTTGTCATATAACCTCAAGGAAATGATCGTACAGTGTGTTGCTTTGATTGCAGATTCAGAAACAAAAGCCTTTCATCATGAGTCAGAGTGCCACAGAAATCTTTCAGATTTTAACAGAAAATTCAAAGTTGTCCTTTTTTTAAAGGTGTTTTTGAATATGCTCTGTAGCTAGAAGTGACTGCTTTGAGTACTTTCTAAAATTTAAGTTTATAATGATTCAGATTGCTTAGACATGTAGACATGCATTGCCAGGAAAGATTCAATTCCAACTCAAGACCTAGGGGAGTTTAGAATGCCATTAGATAATGCCATGCTGGGCCAGGCCAATGTTCTATACATCCCAGTATTCGGTAGTTCATGGTGACACCAAAGTAGACGTCAAGGAACAGTGTCAAGGTTGATATCAATCCTCATGGTTATGGATACCCCAAATAACCTCAACTTTTTTGTATAACAAGAATCTACTAAAGACCTCTTGTCTATGAATTTATCCACCCCCTCTTGAAACAACTGTTATTTTTTTTTTGCCAGCACAACTTTCTGGGGGTAATGAATTCCCTGTGGAAAAGTTTTTCCTTTTCTTGAACCAGGGGGCTGCCTCACCCTGGTGTTGGGAGAGCTGGCCAACACCCTGTCCAAATCTTACAATTTTGTAAATGTCAGAGGTAGAAGCCATTGAAAGGCCAGAAGTATTGCTTTAATTGTATTCAATTACAATACATACTTGCAGGTACAGAAGAAGGATATCTTAGAAGACAGTGGCCTCAAGATGGATTCATTCAAATTTTAACTACATTTAGCAAGCACCAAAGTCAAATCTTATGCTTCACTTTACTATTGAAATTCTTAAGAATACAAAATTTTAACATGGCATCAAATTCAGAATTTAAGTTTTTACTTTCTTTGGGGTCAGTTCTTTAGACTGTGAGAATCACAACAATTTTAATTTAAGGAAAACAATCATTTTTCTAATTAGGAGAAAGTATCTTCGAAGTCCAATTATGTCACTAAATAACTGCCTGAAGTGCTAAATAACCATGTTTATGCTACAGGAGTAACTGTAGATGACTCACAAATCTATGGGAGTACACAAACCTGGGACTCAGTTTCTCAGACAAGGTTAAACAATGAGGATCGCCTTCATAAGTGCTGCAGACATGAATCTTATAGACCATCTTCACAAAGATGACTTGTTGGCATCTTAAACAATGTCAAAAACTGAACCTCATCTTCCTTCCTAAACTTTTTCCTACTTTTAGTAACCCAGTTGAAAATTACCATCCTCCCTGTCCCAGAGACCTCACAACCTTGGTGTAAGATATGACTCCTACCTCACCTTGCTGCTTTCCTACTACAGCCAAGCCCACACATTTTGCTCCTCTAGTGCCATCTGCTCGCTGTGCCTCAGTCTCGTCTATCTTGCCACCAATCTCTCACCCATGTCCTGCCTCTGGCCTGGAACACTCTCCCTCTTCAAATCCGACAGATGATCACTCTCCCCACCTTCAAAGCCTTACTGAAGGAACATCTCCTCCAAGAGGCCTTCTCGGATTAAGGCTTCATTTCCTCTTCTCCCACTGTCTTCTGTGTCATCTCTGCAGTTGGGATTGCTTCCTTTATTCACCCCTCCCTCAGCCATGTAACACTTACGTACATATCTAGTTATGCACACTTAAGTACGCGTAAGAAGCACCACGGCCTAGTGGATAGATCATGAGCCTGGGAGTCAGAAGGACCTGGGTTCTAATCCCAGCTCTACCACTTGTCTGCTGTGTGACCTTGGGCAAGTCACTTCACTTCTCTGTGCTTCAGTTACCTCATCTGTAAAATGGGGATTAAGACTGTGAGCCCCACTTGGGACAAGGACTGTGTCCAAACTGATTAGCTTGAATCAATCCCAGCACTTAAAATAGTGCTTGACACACAGTAAACACTTAAATACCATCATCATATCTGTAATTTATTCATATTAATGTCTGCCTGCCCCACTAGACTGTAAGCTCGTGGGCAGGGACCATGTCTACCAACTCTGTTACACTGTACTCTCCCAAGCTCTTAGAACAATGCTCTGCACACAGTAAGCACTCAATAATAATAAGAATGATAATAATAATTGTGGTATTTGTTATGCACTTACTATGTGCCAAGCACTATTCTAAGAGTTGGGGTAGATACAGGATAATCAGGTTGTCCCATGTGGGGCTCACACTGTTAGTCCCCATTTTACAGATGAGGTAACTGAGGCACAGAGAAGTTAAGTGACTTACCCAAGGTCACACAGCAGACAAGTGGTGGAGGTGGGATAAATACTCAATAAATACAATCAATGGATTGACTGACTTATCTTTTAAGTCCCACATTCAGTTTGAGATTACATCCTACCAGCTCTTCTTCCACAAGTATTTTCCAGATCCCCTCCTTCCACCCCATGTTTATAGCTATGATCCTGGTTCAAAGCTCTTGGCACCATCTGGATGGATTACTATATCAGTCTCCTTATTGGTTTCCCCATCTCATGCTGCTCCCTTCTAAGAATTTTTTAACTTATTTACCCCCTCCTTAGCACTCATGGGTATATAGGCCTGCTGAAGATATTTATTTTGAACTTGCTAGTTGCACATATTTTTATGTTTGTCTCACATGTTAAAGATCCTCCTGGGCAGGGAATGCATCACTTCCTTATTCTTATTCACTTCCCAAGTGCCTTGAAGAGTGCATTGCAGCAAGTGGTCACTCTAATAAATGTTATTAATGCTACTATTACTCTTCAGTCTATACCATGCTTAGTGGCTTAGATTCTCCTAAACATGCCAGTCAATCAATCAACCATATTTATGGAGCGTTTACTGTGTGCAGAGCACTGTACTAAGCACTTGGAATAGTATAACAATATAACAGACACATTCCCTGCCCATAATGAGCTTACAGTCTACAGAGGGAGACCGACATTAATATAAATTTATAGGGGACACAGGGAGACACAGAAGGGAGTGGGAAAAAAGAAAATGAGGGCTTAGTCAGGGAAGGCCTTTTGGAAGAGATGTGCCTTCAGTAAGGTTTTGAAGATGGGGAGAGGCCAGAGGAATGACGTGAGTGAGAGGTTGGCAGTGAGATAAACGAGCTTGAGGTACAGTGAGTAGGTTAGCATTCAGAATACTTCACTCCCCTCCTCAAAACCTTCAATGCCTAGCCATTTCTCTCAACATCAAATAAAAACTCCTAACCACTGGATTTAAGGCTCTCCATTAGCTCCCTCCTTCTTACTTAATCACTCTCTTCTACTATACCCTAGATCACATGCTTTACTGTCTCCCAAGCTCATCTTCATTCAATCATATTTATTGAGCATTTATTGTTTGCAGAGCACTGTACTAAGCACTTAGGAGAGTACAATATAACAATACACACAATTTCTCTGTCATCTTCTAACTGGACTTCTCTCCCAACACTCCAGCTCTAACCAGTGCACATACCTTTCCCGCTACATCAAACCTGACCCCCAACTCTGCCAAACCGTATCCCTCCCCCCTTCTAAACCCTCCTAAAAATCTACCTCATAAACAAGTACTTCATAATTATCCCTGCTCATATCTTCCTAACAGCTGTCAACACTCATATGTATAATCTCATTTATTTACTTCATATTAGTCTTGGGCAAATTGTATGTTTGCAATTTGTGTTAGCTTGTCTCTCCCATTTGATTATATGCTCAGTGATGGCAGAGAACATATCTTTTACTTTAATAGTATGCTCCCAAGTGCCTAACACAGTGCACTGCACACAGTAGGTGCTTTATAAATACTGATGAATTTTCATAACTTGTTTTTGTTGTGAAAATCATGTTGCTACTAATTCATTCATTCAATTGTATTTATTTAGTCCCCTCCCCCTCACTCCCCCACCCTACTTCCTTCCCCACCCCACATCACTTGTATATATTTGTACATATTTATTACTCTATTTTGTACATATTTGCTACTCTATTTTATTAATGATATGCATATAGCTATGATTCTATTTATTCTAATAGCTTTGACACCTGTCTACATGTTTTGTTTTGTTGTCTGTCTCCCCTTTCTACACTGTGAGCCTGTTGTTGGGTAGGGACCATCTCTATATGTTGCCAACTTGTACTTGCCAATCAGTCAATCAATCAATCGTATTTATTGAGTGCTTACTGTGTGCACAGCACTGTACTAAGCACTTGGGAAGTACAAGTCGGCAACATATAGAGATGGTCCCTACCAACAAAGGGAAATTGTGTGCTCTGAATGAGTGCAGCAAAACAAAGGGTTGATGACTTTCTCATGAATGGCACACCACAATGACATCATTACATCACACTGTGCCCCAAAGCCACGGCCACTTTAGAGCAGTAGTTATGGCTGCCAGCCTGGCTAGATCTGTCATGTCACCCCGCTACTCCCCACCTCCTGGCCCGAACACCAGCCAGAAAGGGGGAGGGGAAGGGCGGTGCGAAGTGAACAGTTGTCCTGACACTGCCCGTACTGTCTCTGGCTCCCCTGGTAGGACCTGGTAAGGAGATATGGAGCTACAAGAGGGATTGGG
Source organism: Tachyglossus aculeatus (assembly GCF_015852505.1). Lineage (NCBI taxonomy): Eukaryota > Metazoa > Chordata > Mammalia > Monotremata > Tachyglossidae > Tachyglossus > Tachyglossus aculeatus. The sequence goes on along the minus strand of NC_052101.1, from coordinate 63,047,098 downwards.
GGGGTGGGGGAGTGTCTCACGCAGGACAAAATTGCAGGTCCCGGCCGAGGTATTCAAGGACCAAGAGAAATTTTCCAAACAAGCTTCTCCCCCACTTCTAGCTTGCGGGAACGTCTGAGGGGGTACTGCATCCCGTCCCCCAGTCTCGTGATGGTGCTCAATGCTCCCAGAGTTACAACAGTACACTGCTTGTGAGCAGGGCCGGGAGCAAAGTGGATCAGAGAAAGGAACTTGGGGGTAGATGGTCACACGACTCTGTGGCTATGTCCTGTCAACAAGAGGTGGGTGCTTTCCTAGGAGCAGTACCGCTTCAGACTCCATTGCAGCTACAAGCCAAGCGGGCAGGGAGGTCTGGAAGGTAGTAAGCACTTAATGCAGTGCTTTGCATACAATAAGCACTCCATAACTACAACTGAATGAACAAATAAAATAAAAAATGGGAGGGAACAGGTTGTGACTGGCTGGCCAAGGCTTTGCCTTCCAAGCTTCTGGCAAAACGGTCCCGTGGCAGAGGCAAGGAGAGCAAATCCCGTCACCTCCTGTGGATCCTCTAAACAGCTGGATGGAGCAGGGGCTGGAGACCACAGACAGCCCTCGCCCCTGCTATCTGCTCCCCGGGGTCAGGCTGCACCACGTCCCCGACAAGGCCACTCTTCCTTGAGGCACAGCTGGAGGTCACTGAGCCACACGTTTGGTTTTGAGAAGAGCCTCCTATAGGTCGTGAGCCATAAATTGCCATGCCCTGGTCCAGACAGAAGTTGGGTGTTTTTGCCTAATTCTTCACACATCGATGTTTATCTGAACATTCACAGAGAGCTCAGGTGTTCATCACATAATGCAGCAAAAATGAAATAAATTTCTCTTCCTGTTTCCTCCTTGATTCTATTTTCTTTGACTGCAGGGCCATGATATTTGGTTCTAGTGCCTTTTTTTTTTCTCCAAAAAATGGTCCTGAAACTGTCACCTTCTGAGTATCAATCTACCTGTGGGTCCGGTGGGGAGGAGGGGACCGAGGGAGAGGAAAGATTTTGATTTTGGTATCTAATTTGGAGGGCTCAAATATGGAGGCCTCTGTGTAGCAGCGGTGTAAGTCACAGTGGGAGGATCAGGCAATCCCTCTTTGAGGGGCTAAAGATTGGCACTTCTTTCAGGCTACAGCATCACAACAGCTCTGTGGACTGTCCAGTTAACCTGGGCAGAACACCAGCTCACATCACCAGCTCTCACCCCTGCTGATGCCCACTCCATGGGTAATATGGACCTGGGAGAGTGGCAGGATAACGTGTTGCCCACTATGGTGTGGTCAACCTAAAAATAAACCAGATGTACATCGGGGCACACAAAAAGCCCTTGCTTCTTCTCCCACTCCTAACTGTTAACTTACACTGCAGGAACTGAATGCCTACACAAGGAAAATCTATAGTTGCCAAGGAGAAAAAGAAAAAAAGCAGTTGATTGGTTCTCCTATTCCTATATAGGCTCAACTTTAGAGACTAACCTGGAAGTTATCTGAACTGAAAATCCTTAGGAATCTTTAGTAGGTAAGAAGAGAGAAGAAACACCTTAGGCAGTAATTTTCAATTACACACATTCCCAGAGCAATTAGGAACCCTGCCCAAAGACCCCACTGCACAAAAGAAATAAACTCTCCTGTAGGTCCTGAGCAGTGGATATTAGCTGTCCTAATCTCCCCCTCCCCTCAGCTCCCCCCCCTACCACCGCCCCCCCCCCCCCCCCCCCCCCCCCCCCCCCCCCCCCCCCCCCCCCCCCCGCCAAATCCCACTAACTGCAAGTCTCTCATTCATTTGACTGAAAACCAGACTAAATGATTACAACTTTAGGACTGTGGATTTTCTGATGTTTATGCCAATTTTTTTCTCTTTGTAGATGCTATCACTGTGTTTTTACTTACCTATTATAGAGTCAAAACTCAAATTGTGAGTTCCTATTGAAATAAAATCCTTACTGTTTCCTATTTAAAATATTTTCTCTCTCAGTCCTTTGAAGAATAAGATATTTTATTTTATTCCACTGGTGAATATTATCCTTTGTGTTTTATTTACAAGTCTTCATCTATTGCAAAAGAGTAGTCAATTTTCACACACATATATAAACAAGAAACCATCTGTTAAAGGAAGAAAATATCTGAGGCCTTGTCAGATGACACCTTCAATGAAGCATGCCCATTTAGAAGTATTCTACGTCCTAGAAAAATACCCAAGATAGGAAAGCACATTACTCATTTTCCCCTTAAGCAATAAAAAAGTAAAATTTAGTTGCCAGGTAATTTTCCTCACATCATATCCACTGGGTAAAACAATAACAGGTACCAGGGAAAAAAGAGGCACATGGGGAGTTAAAGAAGGTGTCTTCTTCTGGATTGTGCCTTTTCCATTACTCCCAGAGCAACAATTGTGATTTTATATTCTCTGGCTGCACCTTAGGGCATGTGCAATTTTTCAAATAGCAGACACCGGGTCTGAAATATAGTCTGTAATACAACCCTGTCCTTGGGTTTAGAAAAATAAATGAAAACAGAAGTTAGGTCAACAACAGAAATGAGGTAGTTGGACACATTAAGCTGAATCCTATAGGTACTTCCAGTTAAATGTCAGCCTTCTTTTTGGCATGATAGTTTCACTTCAGCTGCTGTGCATCGTTCTCGCCTCTCCCGCCATCGACCCCTGGCCCACGTCCTTCCCGTGGCCTGGAATGCCCTTCCTCCACACATCTGCCAAACTAGTTCTCTTCCTCCCTTCAAAGCCCGAGAGCCCACCTCCTCCAGGAGGCCTTCCCAGACTGAGTCCCCTTTTTCCTCTCCTCCTCCCCTCCCTCCGCCCTGCCCCCTTCCCCTCCCACAGCACTAGTATATATTTTACTTGTACATATTTACCACTCTATTTTATTAATGATGTACATACAGCTATAATTCTATTTATTCTGATGGTTTTGACACCTGTCTACTTGTTTTGTTGTCTGTCTCCCCCTTCTACACTGTAAATCCGTTTTTGGGTAGGGACCGTCTCTATATGTTGCCAACTTGTACTTTCCAAGTGCTTAGTACAGTGCTCTGCACACAGTAAGCGCTCAATAAATACAACTGAATGAATGAATTTTTTCCTTTAGGGACAAGCCCCTTCTCCAAACTGCTTGAGAAAACTGGGTCCTGGGAGTTCAGTAGGATCCCCAGTGTCATGCCAGCACTCCAGACATTCACAAATGAGGAGCCATTTTAATCCAGAGTGAACTCACCATGGATTGCCCAAAGCCACAAAGGATTTCTACAGGACCTCTGATCTTGTGATTCTGATCTTGTGACTCTGGGCAGTGAATGGGCCCCGTCAGCACCAGGCTGCCTGCAATTTCCTGCATCTTTTAGTTAGGAAAACTTATACTAACCTGTGGACTGCAAGGCACATTCAATTTATTTTGTGCTCTTCAAAAAAAATCAAAAAATTACATTGTGTTAGAAATGACCATTTGAAGATCCAATGAAATCCCCCAGACTCTAAACATAGCAACCAAGACTTCTGACTTTACCCTATTAAAATTTACAAGGTTACAGTTTCTGAATTTCATCCTTAGAGATCCCCAAAGCATGAAAACAATTTGGCCAAAGAAGAAATTCTCAAACCATTTAGAAATACTAAATATTTTTCAAGTTATTAAACTTTCTCTGGCAATCAGGTTAATGTGAAACATACGAAATCTTTAGTAGCTGGAGCTGAGTTGAAGGGTATTCTTCCTGAAGCTTCAGGAGTCAGGATTTTCATAATATGTGCCTTAGAATAGACCTTGCTCAGAAATAAGATGAATTTCAGGAAGAGGAAGAGTATAGTTTGCTGGACAAAGGCAAGAAAAAATGGAAATATTCTATTAATAGAGTATTACTAATTTGTAGTTTTTTAGTAACCTCTCCCCAACTCACTGATTGAGAAAAGAAGTTGCAGGCTCATTGTTTAAGGACAGTAGCTTAGTTACAGGAGACAGAGCCATACTTCTGAAAAACTCAAAAACTCTTTATAGATCAAGTGGCTCCCTTTTGTTTGGAGGTGAATATTACTATAATGTGAATTCCTTTAGCCTCTAGCAATCCTGGTCCCCATATGCATTTTGGCTCTGTGGAAATAATATGCTGAGAGGCAGCATGACCTAGTGGTTAGAGCACGGGCCTGGGAGTCAGAAGGACCTGGGTTCTAATCTCGGCCCTGCCACTAGTCTGCTGTGTGATCTTGGGCAAGTCACTTTGCTTCTCTGTGCTTCAGATTCCTCATCTTTAAAATGGGGATTAAGAGTGTGAGCCCCATGTGGGACATGGACTGTGTCCAGCCTATCTTGTATTTACCCCAGGGTTTAGTACAGTGTCTGGCACATAGTAACTATATTTTATTTATGTATATTGCCTGTCTCCCCTCTAGACTGTGAGCTCATTGTGGGCAGGGAATGTGTCTGTTTATTGTCATACTGTACTCTCCCAAGCGCTTAGTACAGTGTTTTGTACACACTAAACACTCAATACATACGATTGAATGAATGGATGAATGAATAGTAAGCACTTAACAAATACCATTTAAAAAAAAGAAAATATAGTGTGATTTTAGCCCCTTTGGCTTTCTCAGATCTTTTCCTGCCCATTGACAAATGCTCATTCCTTGCTTGGGTTAGAAAGTGTGTTTTTTTTTCTTCTCTCTCTCTCTCACTCTCTCTCTCTCTATATATGTATAGATAGGTATATTTATAGATAGATAGGTATATCTATATATACACAAAATATATACCTCTTTATCTGATATCATTGATAGTAAAAAACGCTATGGGTGTATGCAGTAGTGAAAAGGCCAAGGTAAGACTCACAATTCTAGCCATATTGTGCCCACACAAAGGCTGCCCTTTATTGTGTTGTCAGGTTCAATGTTTGCAGTGCCTGGTGCTGTTTGTTCCTTGTCTCTTGATCCTCATGAGGCTTGTACTCCAAGAGAGCACCTCCTTTCTTGAATGGAGGATGCCATGCTGGTTTATCTGCGACAGTGGACTCCCAGTTATTTGCTGGGGTACAGCATTGTCTGAGGTCTTGTTACACTGTATCTTTAAAATGCTTACCGCTGCCCTTCTTACAGTTTCAGCTACTGGTTAGTGGTTGGATACCTGCTGTTGCTTAGTCTCTTCATGTGCTCCACCTAGTACAGCTATGTTAAGGTGAGCATAGCTTCAGTGTTAGTTGACTTCATTCCAGAACTTCACTGGTTGAGACTGTGTCTTGCTCTGTGATGTTTAGCATAGCACATAAATGACTCTGATGGATCTGCTCAAGAAGTCAAATATGGTATTTCGGTGGGGTCCAGGCTTCACAGCCTTAGAGAAGGCTGAGTGCTCTGTTTGATGGCCTTTCAAAGAACCTACTGACATTTTTTATTTAATTTTCTCCTCCCTTATCTATCATTGCATCACTTTGTCTCTGTACACCTTCAGATAGCAGAATTTATGTGAGAGCATTTAGCCCAGTGTTGCCATTAAGTGTGCCAACTTTTCATTTTGAATGAGCTTGTGGATGGACCTTTGAGGTCATGAGGCATTTGGGGTAGGGCTTTGAGAGGACTGGGGAGGAAGAAGGGGAAAGAAGGGAGAAAATGAGAGAGGAAGGAAGAGAAGGGGAATGAGGGAGAAAGTAAGGGATTACTGAATGTGTGTCTTTAGGACTCTGTATGATGCTTGAAATCTGTGGAGTTGAAAGAGTTCCCCAGAGTTGTGGAAGCACATTCTAGTATCTGTATTCCAGTCTCACTGCATCTTCCAGCACGCATACGAGGAATAAATTAACCAAGAATGGATCCACTGCATATCCCTACTTTCCCATTCAAATTGAGAAGCAGCATGGCTTAGTGGATATAGCACTGGCCTGGGAATGAGAAGGACCTGGGTTCTAATCCAGGTTCTGCCACTTGACTGCTGTGTGACCGTGGGCAAGTCATAACTTCTGTGATCCTCAGTTTCCTCATCTTGTACAGATTGTGAACCCCATGTGAGACAAGGACTGTGCTCAACCTGATAAGCTTGTATCTACCCCAGCACTTAGTACAGTATCTGGCACATTATAAGTCCTTAAATACCATAAAAAGATAGCATTATTCAAGATTGTTAAAGGAATACATGGGGATACAAACACAGTTAAAAGTCACAGATCCACATGAACACTCAAAAGTATACAGGCACAGTTGTCCTTTGCATTCCAAGATGACACCAGTGATAGTGAAGTTTGCCTAAGGATGGGACTGTGGCTATATACTGATTCCCTAAAGAAATACTGCCTCTGGGAACACCACCCGTAGACCAATCTTATGTAGATTAGCAAAGGTGGACTTGTATAATGTACTCCACATACACCCCCCCATCACTGTTCCTTGTTGAAGTTTGCAACCCAGAGGAACACAGAAATACATACAGCCATAGACATAAGGGAGCCAATAGGAAGTCACGTGAAGAGAGGGGAGAAAGTGGGTTATAACAGGATGAGAAGATGAGAAAGGAAAAGAAAACAGGTGGTGACATGGGGGACAGACCAGAAAACACAAAAATCCTGAGAAGACTGCACAAGTCTCAAGTATATACTGCCTTAATTCACACAACAACTGAACAGAGTGGTATTATTCTTCTTTCATTGGTTAGGGAACTGAGGCAACCAGACTACTGCGGCTTCAAAGTTCATCAAAGGCAAATCTCAAGTCTTCAGATATTCAATAACTTTATCAAAAGAAATAAAGCATCTCAATGCTACAAAACTCCAGTCAGGTTAGTAATGTAATCTTGACAACTCCATCTGTGTGGGATGAAGTGCCTATACTGGATGGTGCTATCTCATTTATATTGATAGAGGCTAAGGCACAAAACCCCCTCTCAGGGTCGCATCTAGAGAGTTTCCAGTACTATATCAGTCGACTACAGGAGGGAGAGTCAAGTAGAGGCATATTCATTCCATTCCTAGCTTGGGCAGTGGCTAGCAAGTGGAAGGCAATCTGCTACAAGTCAAAACTCACCTATGCTGGGCAGCAGCGGCATGGGAGAGAGTCGAGGGCAGAGACTCAAGTTTACTGTGTGGCAGGAGACAATGGTAAAACCACTTCCATATTTTTACCAAGAAAACTCTATGGATACACTAACAGAACAATTGCAGACAGAGGTGGGGCTTTCTGGGAGAGATGTTTTCATGGCGTCACTATGGGCTGGAGACAACTCGACAGCATAAGACAAGATAAGGCACAAACATCATAAGAGTAATATAAAATTGTGAAATGATGTTGCGGAAACAAAATCTGTGGAATAGAATGTTCATGGATAGGTGTTTTATCTTAAAAAATATTGACCATAAGCTTATTTTTTTTTTTTTTGTAATGGGTCCTACTGGTACAGCGAAGCTACAGCTAAGTAGGTTTTACAGAAAAAGAGAAAAAGGCTGTGGAGATAAAAATAAAAAAGTTGGATTTGATCAAGCATGCAAAACTATTGCTGGGCTATTTTCAAGAGCACTCAACTCTATTTGCAATCTAAAAAAGTGAGTGAGGCTGAGAAAATAAGATGAATGCAACTGGTTAATGAATAGAGGGCACTGTTTTGAAACTGGCACTGTGATATCTCAAAGGAAATAACTTGAAGTTCACAGTCTGGTTAAGAAGTTTGTCAGAGAAAAAAAATAGGAAAAACCTGCTTCGTTTGAACCAACCATCTCAAAAACTAAAAAAAATAAACTGGATTATGAGCTCAAATGGAAATATAGCTGGCACAGAGGTTCGGAAAGTTGAATGTGTACAAATCCAAAGGAAGGAATTAAAAAAAACACCACCAAATTAACTATGGATTGGCAGTGGTGTTTATATGCCCTGGCAATATTTTCAACACTTCAGGTCTAAAGTGGTTTAAACTTTGTTTTAATGAACACCTTAAACCACCATATGGTCTCTTCGAGAAAGAGGAAAAAACCCAAAGCCTCTTTTCAAAAAGTACGTGGAACGATCTAGAAGTGATCAAAGCGTGGTAACCATGGCCGCAGAAATGAATACTATTTTGATTTGAAGGGTCAGACTTTGTTGCTTCAGATTGTCTGGAATTCTTTAAACCTAGACCATTTAAGCAGAGTTGGGAAAATGGTCCTTAAATTCAAATGTAATAAAGATCAATACAAAAAATTTACAAGTATAAAAATACTGCAGGACATATTTTTGTTGCTTACTACACTAAGCAATCACAAAGTTTCTAAACAAGATATTGCAGAAGCCTAGAGCAGATCAGAAGGTAAAGCATATCAAAAACCGGTCAATTATTAAAAAGCCTAAGGTCTTACACTTTCTTTCTGAATAAATTGTTCCTTTCAGCCAAACACAGGATGTATGACAGGAAATGGTTATGGTTTTTGCCCACTGAAACTGACAGGACAGCAGAAATTGTTCACTTCCTCTTCTCACTCACTTTGGAGGTGAGGCAGGTTAGCTCATGCACTGGGATTCCTCAGTGATCCTTTTTTCTCACAACCTGATGGACACCACAACAGTATCCTTCTCTAGTACAACTGTAAAGCAATTGAAAGAGCACCAAGCATTAAGATATGAGTTTGCAGTGGTAGAACCTTTGCAGTGGTACTTAACCTTTAATTCATAAATTAGTTATAAGACCTCAATTTTACCATTGTTTTTTAAAGTATCTGTCCTTTCCTTAAAGGGTAGTGTAAATTGTACATGGTTGCCAATCAATTTATCCATGGATAATAGGATATGTGTCTGTATTAGCTGCTACAATGCATGGAGAAATTTTTTTTTCTGTAAAATGATGACTATTCCAAATATTTACTTCTCTCATAATAGCCATGCAAGTAGTCATGTCCCTTTTGTAAGTGAGAAACTGAGGCATAGCTAACCCAATTTCACCGACGAGGAGCCTGAATCTGGAATGTCCAAAGATTATGATGTGAATTAGGGGAAAACTGGAATTAGAATTACTTCCTGTTTTTCTAGTCCTTAGCCCCCAAACTACTTCTAAGCATTAAAAAAGGAGAGGAAAAGTCATATCTACCATCTTAGGTGCACGTCAAATGGAATTAGGTAGTCTCAGGAAATAAGATTTAGAAATCAATCAATGGTATTTATTGAACACTTCCCTTGTGCATACTAAGCACTTGGGAGAGTACAATTGGTAGACACAATCTCTGCTCTCACACAGTTCAAACTCCTTACCATTGGTTTTAAAGCACTCAATCAGCTCATTCCCTCCTGCATTACTTCCCTGATTTCCTGCTACAATCCAGCCCGCACACTTTGATCCTCTAATGCCAATTTACTCAATGTACCTCAATCTCATTTATCTCACCACCAACACCTTGCCCATGTTCTCCCTCTGACGTGGAACTCCCTCCCACTTCACATAAAACAGATGATCATATCTTCTCCAGGAGATGTTAAACCCTCTTTTCCCCGACTCCCTCTCCCTTCTGCATCACCTATGCACTTGGACCTGAACCCTTTAAGCACTTGATATTCACCCCATCCTCATCCCCAAAGCACTTATGTACATATCCATAATTTATTTATATTAACGTCTGTCGTCCCCTCTAGGCAGTAAGCTCCTTGTAATCAGGGAACGTATCTACCAACTCTCTTGTACCACCCTTTCCTAAGTGCTTAGTACAGTACTCTGCACACAGTAAGCACTCAATAAACACCATTGATTGATTTATTTGTAGTCTAATGGGGGAGACAGACATCAAAATAAATTACAGCTAGGGGAAGCAACCAAGTATAAAGATATGCACATAAATGCTGTGTGGGTAGTACTTGTACTGTGAGGGTGGGACTAATTGCATGGGAGAGGCAGTAGGGAAGAAAAATAGGGTGTGGGGGATGAAATCTTAGTCCAGGAAGGTTGTCTGGAGGCGGTATGATTTCAGTAGATTTTGAAGATGGGGAAAGTGCTGGTCTGTTGGATATGAAGGAGAGAGGAGTTCCAAGCAGTTGGGAAGGTGCGAGCAAAGGGTTGAGGGTGGGTGAGGCAAGAGAGAAGAATGATGAACAGATCGGTATTAGAGGAGAAGAATGTGCAGGCTGGGTTGTAGTGGGAGAGGAGCAAGGATAAGTAGTGGAGAGAGAACTGATCTAATGCCCTGAATCCAACAGCGAGGAGTTTCTGCTTGATGCAAAGGATGGATGGGCAACCCTTGGAGGTGCTTAGGGAGTGAGCATAATTAGAGAATTACTGAGAGAGTGAAAGAAGTGGGAAGGATTTGAAGCTTCAATTCAAAATAATATAGGGGACACAAAATTGTATTCTAAGCATTTAGTACAGTGCTCTGCACACAGTAAACACTCAATAAATATGACTGACTATATGGCAAGAATCTTTTTTCAATTGTAAGGGCAAAAGGAGGGATAGACAGGTGTGCTTCACCCACTAGAATTGAGGACCCCTACTCCTATGAGGGAAGATAAGAGAAGATTCTTTGTAATCTTGCTGAAGGGATGCTTCAAGGTAAGAGAAAGAAAACCAAAATAATAAAAAAAACTGAGCATTTTAGCTAGCACATCAGTCAATCAGACAAAAAGCTGAAGGGTAACTACAGGATCACCTAATAATAAGGTGTTGTTGGGCACAGCTCAAAACACACAAAGATGATTACAGGCCAGGGTTTACATTGCTGCAGCATTGTGATTGCAAGTTTAAAAAGAAGCTAGAAAAATATGCAGTAACCCAGTAATAGTTCATTCAGACTCAACACTAAGGAATGCACTAAAGTCATTCCATCTATGAACTTTTTTAAAATTACAGTTAAAGCAATGAAACCATCATAATGGATACTAGATTTCTTTTTTTTTCCAAATTTTGAAAACACTGCAGGGCATCTCCAATCATTAGACCAGCACCTTGGATGCTATAATTACTTTTCTTAAATTTCAGTGGTGCTCTTCTTTGAACAATTGAAACATATTACACATACACTTTGCTAACTAAACTACAATTTTTCCCTGTGACAGACAGATGGCACAAAGGGAAGGGTCCTAAAAGGACAGTTACTTGTCTGATAAGAGGGAAACTATGATTATGGCAATTCCAGAGACAGCCTCATATTAGTCAAATGTTCTACTATGCAGATTAAGCATAGCACTTTCAAATTTTATAGCAATATTTCCAATACTTAGACATCATGTTTATTCACACTGTTTACTAATCTACTTTACTATTCTACAGTTTACTAATATTATTCTGGTACAAGAAAAATGGTTGATTTTTTAAAAAACATAGGGAAAAATCAAAGATATATTCTTCATAAACCTTTAAATCAAATCAATGGCTTTATTGAACATTTACTCTGTGCAGAGCACTGTACTAAGTGCTTAAGAGAGTTGGCAGACATGATCCCTGCCCTCAAGAAGTTTACAGTCTAGGGTCTACAGTCTTGAGAAGCACCGTGGCTTAGCAGAAAGAGCACAGGCTTGCGAGTCAAAGGTCATGGGTTCTAATCCCAGCTCAGCCACATGTCTGCTGTGTGACCTTGGGCAAGTCACTTAACTTCTCTGAGCCTCAGTTACCTCATCTGTAAAATGGGGATTAAGACTGTGAGCACCACGTGGGGCAACCTGATCACATTGTATCCCCCCCAGCACTTAGAACAGTGCTTTGCACAAAGCACTTAAATGCCATCATCATTATTATTATTATTATTATAATATGGGGAATGTAGTATGGTAGGAATTAAAGTGAAAATAGCCTTGCCATCTCAAATATGGTATGCTTTTCTATAACCAAGGTAATATGAAAAAGGAAAAAAATGAAAGGGAAAAGTAGGACATTGTGCTCATTTAGTTTAATTTTAAAGTAGATTTGTGTTCTCTCTCTAAAGCTTCCCGACTTGCCCCTTCCCCCAGAGTTTACATAGGGAATGTCAAAACCCACAAAGAAAGTTCTGTACATACTTTCGATTGCTTTCATTTTCATTTGTACTCAAACTTCTGTCCTCTGTTCTATCTTTTTAAAGCAGTCAAGTTATTTAGAATTTCCAACCTAAGATCCTATGCCTCCATTTGAGCCATGCAATTCTTTTTTGTACACCAAGTGGATTGTCACAAATCATATTAAGAATTAGGTTAGGAACAAGCCTCTCCTAGATATGCAATTGATTTTTTCACATCAGAGTTCTGCATGAGAAAAGATGGAACGAGAGAAATAATTAAAGAATAGATAGGTCAACAGAAACAGTTCTTCATATGACATTTTTAAACCACGCAAAAATCCATCAGATGACTACTAAAGATTCTGAGTCCAGTATTGACAACCGTAATGGATTTGCTCTTTTGGCAACTCATTAACTTCAGGTATTGGCCTTTTGGGTCTCAATCAATCAATCAATCGTATTTATTGAGCGCTTACTGTGTGCAGAGCACTGTGCTAATCAATCAATCAATTGTATTTATTGAGCGCTTACTGTGTGCAGAGCACTGTACTAAGCGCTTGGGAAGTACAAGTCGGCAACACATAGAGACAGTCCCTACCCAACAGCGGGCTCACAGTCTAGAAGGGGGAGACAGAGAACAAAACCAAACATACTAACAAAATAAAATAAATAGAATAGATAGGTACAAGTAAAATAAATAGAGAAATAAATATGTACAAACATATACATATATACAGGTGCTGTGGGGAAGGGAAGGAGGTAAGATGCGGGGGATGGAGAGAGGGACGAGGCAGAGAGGAAGGAAGGGGCTCAGTCTGGGAGGGCCTCCTGGAGGAGATGAGCTCTCAGTGGGGCCTTGAAGGGAGGAAGAGAGCTAGCTTGGCGGATGGGCAGAGGGAGGGCATTTCAGGACCGGGGGAGGACGTGGGCCGGGGGTCGATGGCGGGACAGGTGAGAACGAGGCACGGTGAGGAGATTTGCGGCAGAGGAGCGGAGGGTGCGGGCTGGGCTGTAGAAGGAGAGAAGGGAGGTGAGGTAGGAGGGGGCGAGGTGATGGAGAGCCTTGAAGCCGAGGGTGAGGAGTTTCTGCCTGATGCGCAGATTGGTAGCCACTGGAGATTTTTGAGGAGGGGAGTAACATGCCCAGAGCGTTTCTGGACAAAGACAATCCGGGCAGCAGCGTGAAGTATGGATTGAAGTGGGGAGAGACACAAGGATGGGAGATCAGAAAGGAGGCTGATGCAGTAGTCCAGACGGGATAGGATGAGAGCTTGAACGAGCAGGGTAGCTGTTTGGATGGAGAGGAAAGGGCGGATCTTGGCAATGTTGCGGAGCTGAGACCGGCAGGTTTTGGTGATGGCTTGGTTGTGAGGGGTGAATGAGAGAGCGGAGTCGAGGATGACACCAAGGTTGCGGGCATGTGAGACGGGAAGGATGGTAGTGCCGTCAACAGAGATGGGAAAGTCAGGGAGAGGGCAGGGTTTGGGAGGGAAGACAAGGAGTTCAGTCTTGGACATGTTGAGTTATAGGTGGAGGGCAGACATCCAGATGGAGATGTCCTGAAGGCAGGAGGAGATGTGAGCCCGGAGAGAGGGGGAGAGAGCAGGGGCAGAGATGTAAATCTGGGTGTCATCAGCGTAGAGATTATAGTTGAAGCCGTGGGAGCGAATGAGGTCACCAAGGGAGTGAGTGTAGATCAAGAACAGAAGGGGACCAAGCACTGAACCTTGGGGAACCCCCACAGTAAGGGGATTGGAGGGGGTCTCAGATTACTCAGATTTTCTGGTTGGTTACAATAGACTTTCAAGGCTTCAAGATATGTTAGCCTGTTTTGATTCGCTAGCATAGAATTCTTGCCATTGATTCCCAGAAAAATATTGTAACCAAGTCTTCTCCAGCTCCAACTGAACTTTATAAAACATGCTAAATCACTTATTTTCCCCCTCTGCCTCCATTTTCAGCCTCCTAGCTTGGATTTATGGTTGGATTATGGTTGTACATATTTATTACTCTATTTATTTATTTATTTATTTATTTTACTTGTACATTTCTATCCTACTTATTTTATTTTGTTGGTATGTTTGGTTCTGTTCTCTGTCTCCCCCTTTTAGACTGTGAGCCCACTGTTGGGTAGGGACTGTCTCTATGTGATGCCAATTTGTACTTCCCAAGCGCTTAGTACAGTGCTCTGCACATAGTAAGCGCTCAATAAATACGATTGATTGATTGATTGATTGATTTGACATTGCTGGCAACAGCATCAAGAATAGCCTAATCCTCTCAACAGATTAGAAGGATTCTGGTATAAATAGAAGGCTGCTGATGTCTTCAGCAGTTTTATTTCACTTTTCTCCTATTCTTTCCCCTTAGAACAACTGCTGTTTTACTGAAGCATCTTATTGTGGATGAGCTCACATTACTATTCTCCCAAATTATCTGTACAATACGTAACTTGTTCCAGCCGGATTGCAGCTAACCCAGGTGCCTTGGGCAGAATGATAAGTCCATGAAACATGGGGCACAGTTGGGAAATGTGGATCATTTATGAAAATGGCTCTCTACAGGGATGAGTTTATACAGACATGTAGATTTTTCATGCCTATGACAAGAGCAAGCTGTGTAGTGCCCTTGGTTCAAAAGGTTATTCAGCTAGATAATGAGAAATACATTGGTATAAAAGTTACTTTCCTTGGCTCTGCACATGTCTCGCTAGTAATTATCTTCAGCAGTGGCAGGATTTAATTATTATTCAGCAGGTCTAGCAGACTCTTATATATGATTACTCTGATTTTTCTCGATCCTGGAAGGTTGATTATGCTATTTATTAAGCACTTACTATGTTCTGAGCACTCTAAGTGCTGGGGAAATGCAAACAGCTCAGATACAGTCCGCATCTCACAATATGAAGATCAATCTCTTGTTACATTCAATTAATTTTGATAGCTGTTTAAAATACTTCTATGCTTGTCTCCCCCATTAGAGTGTTAGCTCCCTGTGATCAAGGAATGTGTTACTTGCTTGGTTTTACTTCCCAAATCTTAGTTCGGTACATTGCATCCAGTGGGTACTCAGTAATAATAATAATGGTATTAGTTAAGTGCTTAACAGCAGGCAAGTGGCAGAGCTGGGATTAGAACCCAGGTCCCCTGACTTTCAGGCCCGTTCTCTGTCCACTAGAACATGCTGTTTTGTATCTGCTATAGAGTCATTTTCTCTTTTTCAGTGCTTAGTAGACATGGAGAGCAACCATTCAGCATTCTCCCCTTGAAAACTTTTCATATAGCCAGACACTTATTTTCACCCTAGTTTTCTCCTAGCTTGGCTAAAGCAACCCAAATTCCTTTAATCTTTTCACATAGGACCTATTTTTTAATAGTATTTGTTTAGTGTTTTCTTATGTGTCAAGCACTGTTCTAAGCACACGGGTAGATACAAATAAAACAGATTGGACAAGGTCCCTGTCCCACATGGGGCTCATAGAACTAGGTAGGAGGGAGAACAGGGATTGAATCCTCATTTTGCAATTGAGGAATCTGAGGCACAGAGAAGTTAAATGTTTTGCCTAAGACCACACAGCAGATAAGTGGCAGAGCCAGAATTAGAACGCAGCTCCTCTGACTTTCAGGCCCATGCTCTTTCCACTATTCATTCATTCAATCATATTTATTGAGCACCTACTGTATGCACAGCACTGTATTAGGTGCTTGGAAAGTACAATTCAGCAACACAGTCCCTACCTAACAACGGGTTCACAGTCTAGAAGGGGGAGACAGACAACAAAACAAGTAGACAGGAGTCAATACCATCAGAATAGGTAAATAGAATTATAGATATATACACATCATTAGTAAAATAGAGTAATAAATATGCACAAATATACACAAGTGCTGTGGGGAGGGGAAGGGGGTAGGGCAGAGGGAGGGAGTGGGGGTGATGGGAAGGGGAGGAGGAGCAGAGGAAAAGCCGGGGGGCTCAGTCTGGGAAGGCCTCCTGGAGGAGGTGTGAGCTTTCAGTAGGGCTTTGAAGAGGGGAAGAGAGCTAGTTTGGCAGATGAGTGGGGGGAGGGCATTCCAGGCCAGAGGGAGGGCATTCCAGGCCAGAGGTAGGATGTGGGCCAGGGGTTGACGGCGGGACAGGCGACAATGAGGCACAGTGAGGAGGTTAGTGGCAGAGGAGCGGAGTGTGTGTGCTGGGCTGTAGAAGGAAAGAAGGGAAGTGAGGTAGGAGGGGGCAAGGTGATGGAGAGCTTTGAAGCCAATAGTGAGGAGTTTTTGCTTGATTGGAAGGTTGATAGGCAACCACTGGATATTTTTGAGGAGGGGAGTGACATGCCCAGAGCGTTTCTGTAGAAAGATAATCTGGGCAGCAGCGGACTGAAGCGGGGAGAGACAGGAGGATGGGAGATCAGAAAGGAGGCTACTCTGCATCCCTATTCTCCAACGCTTTATTTTGTTTTTGTCTATACCTTGCCGAACTCTCCACATGGCTTCTAATGTGTAGTGTTCAAAATTCTCACGTTATGGTACTGAAGTGTATCAAAAGGACCGTGATGATGTTTTACCAGCTCCTCAATTCCTCCTAAGATACCCTTTTAACTACACCCTGCTCTCAACTCTCTTGCCTCCATCCCCTCACTCATGCTATTCCCCTGGAATTTAACTCCCTCTCTCCAAATTTGACAGAGTACCTTTCCCCCCATGTTGAGAGCCTTTGGAATAACCCACTTCCTCCAACAGCCTTCCCCAATTAATTCCCAACACTCCAAGTCATATAATAACAATAATGGTATTTGTTAAGTGCTTATTATGTGCCAGACACTGTACTAAGTGCTGGGGTGGATACAAGCAAATCAGGGGCACAGTCCCTGTCCCACATGGGGCTCACAGTTTCGATCCCCATTTTACAGATGAGGTAACTGAGGCACAGAGAAATGAAGTGACTTGCCCAAGGTCACACAGCAGACAAGTGGCAGAGCAGGGATTATAACCCATGTCCTCTGACTCCCAAGCCCGTGCTCTTGCCACTAGGCCATGCTGCATCACTCTGCCTAACTCACAGGGCCTGGCACTCCAGAACTGCTGTGGCAACAGACAGCCCACATGGCTGCTCAGATGCTGCCCTGCTTTCAGGCTAAATTCTGTGGACAGGACTGTGGCCACTGTGGAAGCAACCCAACTCCCATGCTGCAGCCATGAACCTTGGCTGAAGAGTGGCACAGTGCATGTGCAGCACCATTGCTTCATTCATTCATTTAATCACATTTATTGAGTGCTTACTATGTGCAGAGCACTGTACTAA
Source organism: Tachyglossus aculeatus (assembly GCF_015852505.1). Classification (NCBI taxonomy): domain Eukaryota; kingdom Metazoa; phylum Chordata; class Mammalia; order Monotremata; family Tachyglossidae; genus Tachyglossus; species Tachyglossus aculeatus. Next base: position 63,029,874 of record NC_052101.1, on the reverse strand, counting down.
ACACTTGGAAAGTACAATTCAGCAACAGATAAGAGACAATCCCTACCCAACAATGGGCTCACAGTCTAGAAGGGGGAGACAGACAACAAAACAAAACATGTAGACAGGAGTCAATACCATCAAAATAAATAGAATTATAGATATATACATCATTAATAAAATAGAGTAATAAATATGTACAAATATACACAAGTGCTTGTGGGGAGGGGAAGGGAGTAGAGCAGAGGGAGGGAGTAGGGGCTATGGATAGAGGAGGAGGAGCAGAGGAAAAGTGGGGCTCAGTCTGGGAAGGCCTCTTGGAGGAAGTGAGCTCTCAGTAGGGCTTTGAAGAGGGGAAGAGAGCTAGTTTGGCAGATGTGTGAAGGGAGGGCATACCAGGCCAGAGGTAGGATGTGGGCCAGGGGTGATGGCGGGACAGGCGACAATGAGGCACAGTGAAGAGGTTAGTGGCAGAGGAGTGGAATGTGTGGGCTGGGCTGTAGAAGGAAAGAAGGGAGGTGAGGTAGGAGGGGGAAAGGTGATGGAGAGCTTTGAAGCCAATAGTGAGGACTTTTTGCTTAATTGGAAGGTTGATAGGCAACCACTGGAGATTTTTGAGGAAGGGAGTGACATGCCCAGAGCGTTTCTATAGAAAGATAATTTGGGCAGCAGAGTGAAGTGTAGACTGAAACAGGGACAGACAGGAGGATGGGAGATCAGAAAGGAGGCTGATGCAGTAATCCAGTCGGGATAGGATGAGAGATTGTACCAGCAAGGTAGCAGTTTGGATGGAGAGGAAAGGGCAGATCTTGGCTATGTTGTGAAGGTGAGACCGGCGGGTTTTGGTGACGGATGGTGTGTGGGGTGAATGAGAGAGCGGAGTCAAGGAAGACCCCAAGGTTGCAGGCTTATGAGATGGATTCTGACCTTCATTCCACCCCCACTGGATCTCCCAGGCAGCCTAAATGGGTCAGATGGGGCTGGGCTCCCATGGAGCTCCTCATGGAGCTTCAGGGCAGAAGCAGCATGGCCTGGTGGATAGAGGACAGGCCTGAGAGACAGAAGGACCTGGGTTCTAATCCCAGCTCCTCCACTTAATAATTGTAATATTTGTTAAGTGCTTACCTCCACTGTTCTAAACCCAAGGTACTCGGGTTAGACCTATATCAGGGACTATTCCCTGTTCCATTTGAGGCTCACGGTCTTAATCCCCATTTTATAGATGAGGTAATTGAGGCACAGAGAAGTTTAGTGACTTGCCCAAGGTCACACACAGTAGTCATGTGGCAGAGCCGGGATTAGAACCAATATCCTCTGACTGGGCAGCAGCGGTATGGGAGAGAGTCAAGGGCGGAGACTCAAGTTTGCTGCACGGAAGGAGGCAATGGTAAACCACTTCCACATTTTTATGAAGAAAACTCTATGGATACACTACCAGAACAGCTGCAGATGGAGAGCGGGGCATTCTGGGGAACATGTGTCGCTACAGGTTGGAAAAGATTCGATGGCATAAAACAAGACAGTAGATCAGCTCTGGACACAGTTTACATGGCCTCTACCTTTTGGAAGTGGTCAATTGAAATTAGTGGACCGTAAGGCCTGAATCAGACCATATCCCACCTGAATCCCTAGTCTGAGAAGCATTGTGGCCTTCCTGGAAAGAGCGCAGACCTGGATGTCAAAAGACCTGGGTTCTAATTCTGGCTCCATCACTTGCCTGCTCTGTGACCTTGGGTAAAATCACAAACTTCTCTGAGCCTCATTTTCCTGTGAAATGGGGATTAAATACCTGTTCTCCCTCCCTCCTAAACTGTGAGCCCCTTTTGGGCCAGGGACTGTGTCTTATCTGATTATCTTGTATCTACTCCAGTGTTTAGTACAATGCCTGGCATGTAAATATCACTATTATTGTTGAATTGCTCTGCCTCCTCCAGGAGGACTTAGATGGCAGTGTATTTGCATTTCCCTGGATGAATGTTTGCCAAATATTTTTTTGTTCTTTGAAGGCACAGAAAATGCAGAGTAAGCCAGGACCAGGTGACACTCTTGAGGACAGAGACTTTTAACATCTGCCTCTAATGTATGCTTCCAAATGCCTAGTATTAGTGCCCTGCACACAGTACTGCTGATGAAAGAAAGGCCTGAAACATGCCAGTGGACACCAAAGAGAGCTTTCAAATTATTTATAGCATGTGCAAACCCATTTAATATTTTTTAGCCAATTTCTTCTGATTAAGTTGCACCTGGAAACAGAGTATCATCAATACATAGATATAAAACAAGACGTCATAGGCACGCAAGAGGAAGGGTTTAAGAGTTAACATATCACAATTAAGTTACCAAGTATGAGGTACGTGCACTTTCCATTTAGATAAGATGGTTCCCTAGCTTCCACTCCCCCCCATCACCCACCCGACCCCAACACCCTTTTAATCACTTCCAAATTGAATAAAACTGTAAATATTAAATGATGCTCTTTTGGCCCTAATTTACTAATTGTTAACAGAGTCTTTACAGAATAGGATAAATAGGAAATGGGAAGCATCGTTCAAGAATAAATTTTAAATTGTTTTTAAACATCCCCATCACACCCCGCAAAAAAAGCCCAAACAGCCTGTCAAACCATGATCCAGGAGATAAAAAGGGATGATTATGATCTTGTATCAAGGTTTAGGCATAACTCTGATTTAAATGCAGGATCGTTTCCACCTACAAGTTAGCAAAAATAGAAACCCTGAGTGAAATCCATGGAGCTCTGTAGAAAAAAAATTCTGGCAAGAAACCGTTGAAACATTGATTGATAGAATATCACTTGAAATAAAGTTGCTGCATTTTTTGTCTGCAAGATTGGACCTGGTGGATTAAATAGGTTATGTGTTTGGCATTGGGGCGTTCCAATCCACACACGAAGCCCCTCCGTCAAACATCCTATTGCAGAATTCGCAGAATTCTTTCAAAAAGCTAGCCAGAAAAAGCCAACCTAACTCTGCATTGCTTATTCAGCCTGCCTGATGGAAAGAACGCTGAGTGGGAATCAAGTTTAACCTTGTTAGATTTAGAGAGGCTTGAATCACACTGACAGCGATACAAAACAGTTTCCTTCACACCGTCCAAGAATCCGTTTTCATTCCCTTTTCCAGCCCCCCCTCGTGGAGTGCATTTTTTAAACGCACCGACCGGCAGCATCACATCCCTTAAGCAGGCCCCCAGTGAATTGATTCTTGATGTGAAGGAGAGGTTTGGGTGCTTTGTCGTTTTTTGTTTTGTTTTGTTTTGTTTTGTTTACGAGAGCTAGGGGACTCGCAGCTTTCCGTATCAGGACCAGAGAGAGCTGAAAGGAGAGAGCTGAAAGGAGAGCGCTGTCAGGCTGCGGACCTAATTTGAAAGCAAACGGTCCAGCTCTTTGCTCTGCTAGCCACCAGGCTCCCCTGGTCGGGACTCATACAGGTGCAAAGTGCCACGTTAGGCTCTGTCGCCAACTCGAAAGCCCCCAAAGAGGGTCCAATTTACCTGGTAAACTTCTCTCAGCCCACAGCGCGTCCTCAGGACCTGCTGGCAGGTCCTCCGCCTCTCGGCGTACCACCTTCTCACCGCGGCCACTGTCATGTTCCACACGAAACGGCTCCCACTGAAAAGCAGGTCTTCCAGTCCACACATGAAGACGGAAGGCATCGTTCGTTCTCCCAGAAACCTGGAGGAGCGGCTAAGCTCCTCGGGAGCAGGTCGCCTTCTTTTTGCAATTGCCGCTATATCGGCTGGCTTTCTATACAGGGCCGAGAGGGGATAGGGTCATCCTTTAAACTAACTCCCCCCACCCCACCCCCTGCAGCGGGTTTCCCGGGCAGCCTCCAAAGGCATGCCCTAAGGTCTTGGTTCCAGTCCAGCCAAACGGCTGCAATAGCTCAGCTCCACCAGAAGCTCTGGCAGCAGCCTCGTCCTCCTTAGCGGTTTAAGAGCAATCCCTGTTGAGCTCCCCCGAGCTAGCGCTGGAGATTCGAATGACGCTCATTTCGGTCCCTTTCTGTGAGCTTCGGCCACAGCTCTGGCTCGCCCCGTCCGCTAGAAAACCACGCTCGAAGCGACTCCCTAGGCCATCCCCGCTCCAGCGCTTCCCACGAGTAGCCACAACGGTTTAACGGCTCGTTAACGCTCTTAAAGGGAACCGTCTTCTACAACGCGTTCGCAGGTTTGTTCGAAGTTCCCTTAAACGGCTCCAGGAGCAGCCCGAGGAAAAATCCCCATGGACGCATTTCAAAGGCTACACCCTGAAGCGACCGTCGAGACCCTATCTGGTCAAGGCAACCCTATCGGGTTGTCTCATAAGGGCCATGTCTTCTCTATTCGCCTATTTCGAGAAAATGAATGCATGTTGCTATTTCATTTTCGAGGCCCATGTTTATCACTCTGAACGCCATCCTTCTTTCTGATGCAGCACTCCGTTCGAAAAACAAAGAGCGGCATGCAAGGGTAGTTTTCCCAAACAGGCCACAGTAAAGTCACTCTCTGCAATAATAGCCCTCAAGGGAATTGCTGATTTGCTCCAATAAACGGGTAAATTTAGATTGCGATTCTTCCCTTTGTAGATTTACGCAGCTAATGCCTCATACCTACACCTTCATTTCTAGGCTACTCCCCATTAATGTCTAAAAGCAACTTGTTCCGCCATAAAAAAACAAAGACAAAAACGCCCCCCACAAAAAAGTCACAGGATAATGACTGTCTCAATCCTTTTCTAGGCTCAGATGTGCTTTGAAAACCTTTTTTCTCACTGTATCTGCTACATATTTGGAGTCGTGTAACAAATCTGACACTGTTTTCTAAGTCCAGGAGCCCCGGATATTTCTAATATAAAGTTTTTATTGTAACCAAAGGAAGTGAAAAAAGTACAAGTAAACTCTAACATTGAATAATTTAACTGCTGGGTGCAGAGTTACTCGGATCGAAAAATGCCAGCCAAAAGGGGAAAAATTTCAGAATGGGTTTTCTTTGACGGGGGAGGGTGGTAGTTTACTGGTGTTCCCAGAAACCGCTATAGTGTTGAGCGGAGATCAGAGAGATCCGCAAGAGGTTAATTATCCCACCTCGTGATACTACTAGGGCACATCTTTTCTGGTCTTTATCTGGGGAGAAATCATTGGTAGGGTAAAGTAATTGAAATGAAAATCCCAATTTCATTAATTTATACATATCCCATAAAGAAGTGTTTGTTTATAAGATCATTTTTAGGAAAAAAAGCCACTTGGATATCTATTTGCATTAATATTGTTTAAAGATGCTGTGGGTTTTAAACAACCTTTTTTTTTTATCACCATCCTCAATGGTATTTGCTGAGTGCTTCCTATGAGCAAAGCACTGTACTAAGCATTTGGGAGAGTACAATAGAACAGAGCTGGAAGACACATTCCCTGCTCACAATGAGCTCACAGTTCTTTTGATCTAGACTGTTTTATAGCTCACATAAGTAAAATTCTTAGTCCTCTGAAGCTCATTTTTGTTCCCTCCAGAGTCGTTTTTTCTGAAGCCATTTAGTAAATTGAGGAAAGAAAGGTTCATTAAATACTATGCACAGTTCAGGCAATCATAATGTCTTCACCAAGAAAGTTCTTTTTATCCTCTAGTCCAATCTGCCTCCCTTCCAGGGCAGACAGTCCATTCATGGAAATAAGGAATTGTGAGATTTCTCACAAAATAAAACCCAACTGGGTGAGGCCTCTTTAAAGGTAGCCAAGCTCACTCATATAGACTGAAGAAATGCTGTATGTGAACTGTACACTTGCCAAATAGAAATATGAGGAAGGAACAAGTTCTCCTTTAAGAGATTCGCCAGATTCTGCACACCCATGCAAGAACCTATCAAAGTTCTAGTGAGAGGAACATTTCCAGGTGGATGCTTTAAAATCATTGTGTTTTCTCCAGTATTAGACATCCTGGGTCCTGAAAAACACTGCAATTTCCTGTGTTTCCTCCAGAGACCCAAGCAAACTCTTCTACTAACAGCATTCACACTTGGGAGTTCTTTTCTACCTCAGAGGTAAAGAAATCTTAGGTATTACTGGGGCTCCCTCAGGGTCTGGCATAATATACAAGGGAGAGGAGAATGGTAAAACTCTTCACTTAGATCATGGAGAAAACATCAATGGCAGAAATTATAAGACTGATCACAGAGACACCTGAAAGACACCTCTTGAGGCACTTAGTCCATTCCCCTGCCTCAAGGAAGGATGAGACCTAAACCAGTAATAATTAACACCTGTCTCCCTATTTAGATTGTATGCTACTTGTGGACAGGGAACGTGTCTACCAATGCTGTTGTATTCTCCCAAGCACTTAGTATAGTGCTCTGCACAAAGTTAATGTTCAATATGATTGCTAGAGCAACATTTTGCAGAGTGATCCCCATGTGGGATAGGGATTGTGTCTGATCTGATTAGCTTGTACCTACTCCAGCACTTACTATGGTGCTTTTCATTTAACAAATACCTCAATAATGACTAAAACCATTGACATGTTCTAACTGTCCAAAAAATAAAGGCAACAAAGTTCGGTGGCATTTTTACAAGAGCACCTATTGTACACCAGAAAATTAGTCGGAACAAATTCCATTGAATAATTAGGGCCTGACAATGACTGAAACAGAGGGAGCTAATGGGTAGAAGTGGTGTTTCCCATAATCTCCATTTTCTCTGACACTTCATGGAGACTACAGAAGCCACTACCCTCATGAGCATGGCACCATTAGGGTGACACCATTAACTTTGCCCCTGCAGCTTTTCTGAGCATGACAGTTGTAGCTAGCCCACCCCATCCTTTGGAGAAAGAAAAAAGATCTGAGAAAAGACCTGCAGTAAGAAAAATACTTGGAAAAGCCCGGGTTTGAGGATCTTTGTGGTGTGAACAGGTGTCCTATGATGAGGCGCTGCCTGTTCTGCTCACCGGGGTAAACTGTGGAGGGGTGTTTCACCAAGGAGGGGACAAGGACTGGAGCTCCGGAGTCATGGAGGCACCATGTGCCTCCACAGGATTGCCTGGCCACTGCCAAACCAGGATCTGCAACCCTGGCAACCAAATCATGTTGTTTCTGAGGCAGCAGTAGCCACAGTGTGACCAGCAGAATTTGCCTGATGGATCCTCATCCTGGTCTTGGGGCATTTGCTGCTGCAGTGAGCCAGAAGGGAGCGTGGAGAGCCGGCCACATTTCAAGCATTCATTTCCAGTGGATGGGGTGAGCAGGAGCTGTGGCCGAAGCTCACAGAAAAGAGATTGAAATTAGTGTAATTCAAATCTCCAGCATTAGCCCAAGGAAGGTCAAAAGGGATTTCTCTAAGTTGCTAAGAAGAACAAGGCTGCTCCAGGGCAAGAATGAGGGGAGCTGCTCGTGCCTGGTCCCAGTGCCCTTTGGAGGCAGTGGAGGAGGAGGCAATCCTCCTTTTGCACCCCCTTCCTTCCTCCCTTTCTCTTCTCCCTCTCTCCTCTTTTTCCTCAATCACTCCCCAACCTTTTTCTTCCCTTGTCCCCTGAAAGCCCCAAACCCCTCAAAATTCCATCCAAGTTCACCACCATGCATAAGTAGTGTGGCCTAGAAGAAAGGGCACAGGCCTGGAAGTCAGAAGGACCTGGGTTCTAATCCCAGCTCTGCCACTTGCCTGCTGTGTGAGCTTGGGCAAGTCACTTCACTTCTCTGTGCCTCAGTTACCTCATCTGTAAAATGGGGAATAAGACTGTGCGCCCCATGTGGGACAGAGACTGTGTCCAACCAATAAACTTGTCTCTAGCCCAGCGCTTAGTACAGTGCCTGGCACATATTAAGTGTTTAACAAGCACTATAAAAAATGAATATTTGGGATCTTTGCACCTGTTTTTAACCTGCTGTTTTAAATGGTGGCATTAGCAGGAAACAGTGCTGGGGGGAACCCTAGGGACTCATAGCTTTGTCTCCCCTTGCCATATTTAGTTCTACCATCTCTGACAATGGTGGCATCATCTGATTTTACATAGCACCAGGCCATGTGACTATGAAAAAGAGGGAAATTTCAAACAATAAAAATGTCAGCAAAATATGAGGAAGATGAGAAAAGATAGCTTTGTAAAATGGTCTTAGAGACAATGTAAAAGCTAATTTCCTTGAACAACTGAAACTTTGTAGGAAACAGAGTGTAGTGTCAACAGTTCAAATTCTCTGAGGGTACTTCAAAGCACTGTAGGGGGGTACAGCCATAATGTCAAACAATGGGGACAGAAGACAGGGAACTCAAGAAGCAACAGCAGGTGATGTAAGTGTTGGGGAAATACAAGAGATGTGTTCTTTGGTCTCTTGATACTCTGATATTTTTGTATGAATATGTGTCTGTGTCTAAGTGGGAGGGAAGGACTAGATAGAGTGGGAAGTGGGGGATTTTGAAAGGGAGGGTGAGAGAAGGAGGGGTATTTTATGTCAAATCCTGAGACTGCAGGGGTCCAGTTTCTAAAAAAAGATGCTGTAGTGAATAATCCCACACAGATAAATGAATGGATTTGTAGCACTTGGATTAACTCTAAACATAAGGAAACCTAGAATTATCTTGTTCTAACCCAAGATAGAGTCACCCATTGAGGTCAACAATGTGTTCTCTCACAGGCAAAATATGAGCTTGAACACGAGAAATAGATAAATCTTAAATCTTACATGTGTGAAGATCTAAAATATAATGACCATAACCAAATTACATTTCTACAAAAGGGAACAGTTGAAGTCTTGGGATTATAAGGTAAATTTTCACAAATTGCCTGGTACTTTTGGATGCCACAATTTAGATGTTCACTGGTGAAAACAAAGTGGAAGCAATAGTATTAACTTAAATTTACATAGAATCTTTCTTCCAAAGAAACAAACATGCTTCGCAAACATTATCTGCCTCCTCAGAACTTCCCTGTGAGGTATGGAGAATAAGACATTAGCTTTATTTATAAATGGAGAAACTGAAGCTTATGGACATTAAATGGCTAGTCTGACATCACTCACTAAGTCAGGAGTAGAGCATTTTTTAGTTCAGAATAGAAATTGCTAGATATACAATTTATTTCTAGATCAGTTGAAAGAAGCAAAGCAAGTTCTCACCTGAATTTATGAGCTACAATTAACCTAGTACTCACCCACCTCCCGTGGCAATACTCACTTCTCGCAAATCTCCCCAGTGGTGCAGACCTTCTGCCCCCTCAGAGCAGAAACACCCATGCTCCTAGCCCCCATCTGGTTTCATTTAGTTGGCTTTTCTACACCCAAGGGTTGTAAACCCTTGCCTCATCTCTTGGTACCTTTGAAGTTTAGCCCAGAACCATTAATCACTTGAAAAATCAGTGCAAATTTTGCTTAGTAATACCTTGGTTTTAATATAAAATTTTATTCCCCCAAGTGCTTGCACATTAATAATTCATAATTATAACTGTGGTACTTGTTAAGGGTTTACTCTGGGCCAGGCACCTGTACTAAGCACTGGAGTAGATACAAGCTAATCAGGTAGGACACAGTCCCTGTCCCATATGGAGCTCAGAGTCTTAATCCCCATTTTACAGATGAGGAAACTGAGGCACAGAGAAGTGAATAGACTTGCCCAAGGTCACATGGACAAGTGGCAGAGCTGGGATTAGAACCCAGATCCATTGACTCCCAAACCCGTGCTCTTTCCACTAGGCCACGTTGCTTCTATTATCTTGTTTTTTCCCCCCTCACAACAACCCTTTGAGGTAAGTAGAAAGATATTATTTTCCCCATTTTGCAAATGAGGAAACAGATATAAAGGTGTTAAGTCATTTGCCCACTTTCACACAGCAGGCTAGTGGCAGAGCTCAGGCTCCAACCCAGGTTCTCTGGCTTCCAGACCAGCACCCTTCTGCTACACCACATTGCCTCCTGCAATACTAAATCATTTTTCCAGGGGGACCCCTGAACTCCCCTCTTGCTCCAGAGTCTTTGTGCTCCCTCCCTGGCCAGTGTGAAGTCTGCTGCAGTACCAGTCACAGACATGGCAGCAGGAGTTGTGGCTGAGGAGCTGAAAATACAAAACCAGGCAGTGCCCACCCTACACAGAGGAATACTCAAAATGGTACCCAGAGTGATGATAATAATAATAACAATAATTGTGGTATTTGTTAATCACTTACTATGTGCCAGGCACTGTACTAAATGCTGGGGTGGATACAAGCAAATCAGTTTGGACACAGTCCCTGTCCCGTGCAGGGCTCACATTCTCAATCCCCATTTTACAGATGAGGTAACAGGCACAGAGAAGTAAAGTGATTTACCCAAGGTCACACAGCAGACAAGTGGCGGAGTCGGGATTAGAACCCATGACCTTCTGACTCCCAGGCCCCTGCACTATCCACCTATCCACTATGTCATGCTGCTTTTCTAATAGAGCCACAGAGAGACAGAACCAGAGGTTCAGCAAGACAGAGATGAGAGGCCTAGACAGACTCAAACAGGGAGAGGAAAGAAAGATAGATCCAGAGACACATCATGGAGTGTGGGGCTGAGATGGGAATGGAGGGACTGTAACCCAGTAAACCCTCTACAGCTTCAACTGAGAGTGATTAATGGAAAGGAAGAAAGCAGAATGGCCTAGGAGAAAGAGCATAGGCCTGGGAGTCAGAGGACCTGGGCACTAATCCCTGCTCTGCCACTTGCCTGCTGAGAGACCCTGGGCAAATCACTTAATTTCTCTGTGCCTGTTTTCTCAATTGTAAAATGGGGATTCAATACCTGTTCTCCCTCCTACTTAGACTGTGAGCCCCTTGGGGGACCGCCTGTCTCTCCCCATTTCAGTCTATACTTCACTCTGCTGCCTGGATTATTTTTTTACAGAAATGCTCTGGGCATGTCACCCCGCTCCTCAAAAATTTCCAGTGGTTGCCTATCAACCTTCGTATCAAGCAAAAACTCCTCACTATTGGCTTCAAAGTGCTCCATCACCTTGCCCCGTCCTACCTCACCTCCCTTCTCTCCTTCTACAGCTCAGCCCACACACTCCGCTCCTCTGCCACTAACCTCCTCACTGTGCCTTGTTGTTGCCTGTCCCACCATCGACCCCTGGCCCATGTACTACCTCTGGCCTGGAATGCCCACCCTCCTCACATCTGCCAAACTAGCACACTTTCCCCCTTCAAACCCCTACTGGAAGTTAACCTCCTCCAGGAGGCCTTCCCGGACTGAGCCCTCCCTTTTCCTCTGCTCCTCCTCCATTCCCCTCCCCATCGCCCCGACTCCCTCCCTCTGCTCTACTCCCCTCCCCGCCCCACAGCACTTGTGTATACATGCATATATTTATTATTCTATTTATTTTATTAATGATGTGCATATATTTATAATTCTATTTATTTATATTGATGCTACTGATTCCTGTCTACTTGTTTTGTTGTCTGTTAGTCCATTGTTGGGCAGGGATTGTCTCTATTTGCTGCTGAATTGTACATTCTAAGTGCTTAGTACAGTGCTCTGCACACAGTAAGCACTCAATAAATACGATTGAATGAAGCTGAAGAGAAAAGTAATTTTGTTCCTAAAGGCCCAATTCGGGGGGTGGGTGATAAAGGGGGGGAGGGAGGCTCACCTTCATCACATCTCTCCCAATGTTTGCATCCTTGCAACAATCCAAGAAGGGGGATGGAAATTCTTCCTTGTACATTACTATCTAAAAGCACCTTCAAAATTTCATACCAGGAACCTACTTATCTCAAACTATAAAATATATGTTTAACAATAAAAAAGATATATCAGAGAAAATCAGCAGGATATAGGGCCAGATGAAACTCAAAGACTGTAGTTATTTTATAAAGATACAGAACCCAGGTCTGTATTCCTTGGAGACCTCAAGGCCTTTTATTCAGGATTAAAAAGGATTAAGAGGAGAGCTGCTACAAGACTGTTTGATCTAGTGTCAATTATAAGAACAAGGGGGCAGAATTCCCCAAAGAAACAACTGCACATGAAAGGAATTTAAGCAGTACCATCTCACCTTAAAAAAGGTGAAAAGTCACTTGGGAATTTAATAAAAGAGCTTGTAAGAGGAGTTAGAGAAATATTTAGAGGAAAAATTATGTTAGGAGGAAAAAACATACTCACCTCTACTTATTAATTCAAAGTTCATCTGTTTTGCCTCTGTCTACACTACAGTTTTCAATCAATCAGTGGCATTTACTAAGCACTTGAGAGAGTACAGTACAACAAAGTTAACTGCACTCTTGCAGCCTAACAGGATGTGAATTTAGCTGTCCTCAAACTACTGTAGCTCACATGTTAAGGTCAACATACAATATCTCACGGAGTCTATGATCCATGTAAAGTAGAAGCTAAGAATGAGCCAGACAGAAAAGCAGGGACTAACTTTGTTGAAACCAACAATGAAATTCTATGCGCAACACCAATTATTGATCAAAGACTTGCTTTACCTCATGGACCTTCTGTCCCACGTTAAAACATTTAAACTGTATTTTGTAATACACCCTCTACTATAAAAAAAAACTATAACACAAAAATCATCACATACAAAATCCTGTTTCTAAAACCCAACTATTTCAGAAAGTGTCTTTATCTCACTTGCTTTGATTTACACCTCATTTGTAAGCCACTGCAGTTACAATTTTTCATGAGTTAGATAAAACTATTGTCTATTTTGACTTTATATAAAATCACATCGATGCATGAATAAATAAGAATATACATGCACACAAATGTCCTTTGCTCTGTTTGAAGATAATAATAATGATACTTACGGTATTTGTTAAGTGCTTACTATGTGCCTAGCACTGTTCTAAGCAGTGCGGTAGATACAAGTTAATCAGGATACAAGTTCATCAGATTGGACACAGTCCCTGTCCCACATGGAGCTCACACTCTTAATCCCCACTTTACAGATGAGGTAACCAAGGCCCAGAGAAGTTAAGTGACTTGTCCAAGGTCACACAGTACACAAATAGTGGAGCCAGAAATAGAACCCACAGCAGACATGTGGTGGAGCCGGGATTAGAACCCAAGTCCTTCTGACTTCCAGGCCCATGCTCTATCCATGAGGCCATACTGCCACTGAGGGTCAGATCCTATCAGTGTGTGCAAGGGTGGTTCAAGAATACCCTGCTGCAGTATTTGCACATAAGGCTAGATCTTTGCTGGGCTAATATGCTTGTCACATACAGGGACAGTCTGCTATCAAGCCTGCTTCATGGTTTCCCAAACTTTGCAAAGCCTTTGTTCGAAGAGAACAAACCGTCTCCTGATTCTGCCCACTAGCTGGTCTGTCCACTGGAGTGTCTCCTAACAATTCATTGCAAAGTTGAACTAATGAAGACCACGTTTCACTATTGCCTTTCTTTACCGGCTTATATGTGCCCTCTTTTCAGTTAACTTTACAACAACTCCTGGAGTCCTCCATTCTCCTCCCATATCCCACCCAGCGGAGCTCTGTTGTCAGGGGCATTGCTTCTTTGTGGTGAACACTGGTGGTCTGGCACATCTTTGTTAGTAATCTTGTCCTGCCATTAGATATCGAATATGGTTCACTGGTGGTGCTGGTAAAACTGCTCCAAAAGCTGGAGGTGTCTTCTGTCATAGGTCTAGGTCTCACAGCTATATAGGAAGTTGACATCACAACAAAGTTTTGTTATAGGCCTTCAACTTGGCACATGCAAAGCACTTTCATCCTTCCTATTTTTTTTTAAGAGGTGTGCTGTCATTCAGAATTTTTCTTACTCTCATGTAAAGCATAGGTTTGACTCTAGGGTGAATAAAGGAAAAAGCAGTGTGGCGTAGTGGAAAGAGTATTGGCCTGGGAGTCAGAAGTCCTGGCTTCTAATCCTGGCTATTCCACTTCTCTGCTGTGTGACTTTGTGTAAGTCTTCTTAAGTCTTGTGTAAGTCTTGTGTAACTTCTCTGTGCCTCAGTTACCTCATCTGTAAAATGGGAATTCGATACCTGTCCTTCCTTGTACTTAGACTGTGAACCCTTGTGGGACAGGGACTGTGTCCAAACTGATTATCCTGTTCCTACCCCAGTGCAAAGTCTGGTACAGAGTAAGCACTTAACAAGTACCTTAAGTATCATTATTATTATCAGTAGTATTTATTACATGCCCACTAAGTGCACTGTACCGAACACTTGGGAAGAACAAAACAAACAAACAAGTGACACATTTCATTCTGGTAAGGCATTTACACTCAAGTGGAGAGACAGAAATAAACATATTTACAAACAGAGTGATCCAAATAAATCCTGAGGATGGGCGTACTCTTCCAAGTGCTTAGGTCAGTGCTCCGCACACATGAGGAGCCCCCAAAATACCATCAATTGAAGAAATGTGAGGGATTGGAATTTTTTTTTTTAAACGAGACTTGGTTTATCATAGTTCAAAATGATCCACACCTCTTCTTTAAAACATGTACCTACTTCTAGAATCTAGTTCAGTTTTATGCTCCTTATGAGGACTTAAGAAATTCTTGATTGATTGATTTAAAAAATGGGCCCTTCTCTGCACCTTTATGAGCCAATTAAATAATGAGTTTGACTGTGGCTCATTCATTCATTTATTCATTCAACAATAATCAATCAATATTTTTTGAGCACTTATTGGGTGCAGAGTATTGTACTAGGTGCTTGGAGGAATACCAGAGTTGGTAGACAAGTTCTCTGTCCACAACAAGCTTACAGTGTAGAGGAAGAGCTTACAGTCTACAGTCTAGTAACTATTGAATGCTTGCTGTGTGCACTGTACTAAGTACTTGCGAGAGTATAATACAAGAAAAGGACATGGTCTATGATCCTCAAGGAGCTCACCATGTAGTTGGGGAGATAGACCATAAATTGTATATAAAGATGCAATCAGTAGGGGAAAGAGTATGGAAAATAAAAGCAATGAATAAATCAATCAATGAAGTATGCAAATTAATTTTGTGGGCAGGGAATGTGTCTGTTTTACTGTTATACTGTACTCTCCCCAGTGCTTAGTACAGTGCTCTGCACCCAGTAAGCACTCAATAAATACCATTGACTTACTGATGGGTTGACATGACCTAAGTTGGTAGAAATGAATTGGAGAAGACTTCCTGGAGGACATGGGATTTTAAGAGGGCTTTGAAGATAGGGGAGAGCTGAGCTCTAGTGGACTTGAAAGGGAGACCTCCAGGAAAAGAAAAAGGCAGGAACAATGAGTAAGAAATGGAAGAGCTGAGAGTGAGGAACAGTAATTAATCAGTGGTGTTGAGAGCTTACTGTGTGCAGCGTACTGTACTAAGGTCTTGGGAAAGTACAACACAATAGAGTTGGTAGACCTGATTCCTAACCACAAGGAGGAGTGAAGAATGCAACCTGGAGAATAGCAGGTGAAGAGAGCAGATGTAAAAGGAGAGAGAGCAGGTGGAGAATATGGAAGCCAATGTTCAGGGACTTCTCTTTGATGAAGAATGATGTAGGTAGCTACTGGGCTTTTTGAGAAGCGGAGTAATAACAATAATAACAATATCATGGTATTTGTTAAATGCTTATTATGTGCCAGGCAATGTACTAAGTGCTGGGTGGATACAAGCAAACTGGATTGGACACAGTCCCTGTCCCACATGGGGACTCACAGACTTAATCCCCCTTTTACAGAGGGCTTTAGGAAGACAGTCTGGGTGGTAGGGTGTAGGACAGACTGAAGCAGGGAAGGGTAGGGGGCAGGGACACCGGTGAGGAGGAAGATGCAGTAGCTGATGACAGCTGGATCCAAGGGCAGTAACCATGTGCAGGGAGATGAAGGAATAGAGCCAGGAAATATTGTGGAGGAACAAACTGCAAGATCCAGCAACAGACTGAATGTGAATGGTAAAAGAAAGGGAAGGATCAAATAAGAGAAAAGGTTAGGAGCTTCTGGGACAGGGTGGAGGGTGGTATCACAAATGAGGTGAAATTAGGAGTTCAGTTTTTGCCGTGTCATGGTTATGGTGCCAGTGGGACCTCCACATCAAGACATCCTGGAAGCAAGAGTAAATACGAGTGTTAGGCAGGTGAGGTGCCAGGGCTGGTGAGATTGATTTGGGAGTCATCAGCATAGAGGTGGTAGCTGAAGCCATGTGAATGGCTGAACTCTCCAATTGAATGAGTGTAAAGTGAGAAAAGTATTGGATTCAAAACAAAGTCTCTGGGATGCTCAGAGTTAGGGGATGAGAAGCTATAAAAGAAAGAACCAGGGAAGGGGACTCAAAGGGAGAAATTAGAGAGACTAGAAAGAGAACTAGATCAGTATCAACTGTGAAAATCAAAGCCTAGGAAGAGAAGCTCTTAGTGCAGTGTTCTGCACACAGTAAGTGCTCAATAAATGCCACTGATTGTTTGATTGGGAATGATTTACAGTATCCAAGACAATCAAGAAAACAAGCAGAGTTTAGAAGTGAATAGACCCCATTAGACTTTAGAGGAAAGTAAAGTTTCAGAAGTGAAAGGGGGCTCCCCTTTCTGACCATAATTTAGAATTCCGAGTGGCACCATAGTAAACAAAACCAATAAAGACCACACATAAAATTTCCCATTGAGACTAAATGGATTACAGTTTTATTTGCAGAAAGGCAACATCAACACTTTGAAATATAAGATGTACCACTAAACTATTAGTTTCATCACGTAGGATGAATCTGCATTTTTAAACACTCCTTAGTAAAATTGGCTCTCACTTTAACTTACCATATTTATTGACCATAGAGAAGCAGCAAGACCTAGTGGATAGACCACAAGCCTGGGAGTCAAAGAACCTTGACTCTGTCACAAATGTGACCCTGCTATGTGACCCTGGGCAAGCACTTAACTTCTCTGGGCCTCAGTTCCCTCATCTGTGAAAAAGGAGATAAAATACCTGTTCTCCCTCCTACTTAAACTGTGAGTCCCATGTGGGACAAGGGCTGTGTCTAATCTGTTTATATTGTTTCAATCCCAGCACTTAGTACAGTGCTTTGTACATAGGAAGATCTTAACAAATACCACAGTTATTATAAGATACTTTTGAAAGGAGGAAAACAAACATCCACTGCATCTTAGAGTCCAATAAATATGGTAATCCAGTCAAAAGAGATGCACACACTTAGAAGCAGTAAATGTCCTACCGAGAGCAGTGAGACAACAGCACTGTGCATATTCATCCAAGTCAAAATTTTTAAACATGGCTTTGGAATCTGCACACCCAATCTGTATTTTTCAGAGTGTGTGAACAAATGAATGGAACAGATGTTGAATTACAGCTGTGGTTCTTGCACATGGAAACAAAATATAAACATGCAAACGTGTAAAAATGAATTGCATAATGAGGAAAAGCATTTTTCTTCATGATTCAAAGTTTTGGTTTTTGTAGAATTACCTCTAGACACCTTTGAGAGTCAAAGCAGGAACATGACTTCAAGGAGGAAATTCCCATTACAGCCATGAGAATGAATACCTTCCCTTCAGATATAAAAGAATCCCTTTCTTCTGAATGTGAGGGAATCCCCCCGTTGCTTCTCCTAGGATGCAGCAAAGATAGAAATCCTCACTGTTTTCAACAAAAGAATTTCTGTTTCTCTAATTTATTTTGGATATATTTTAGTCATTGGAACCTTCAACCTTACATGAGTCATAAAAGTAATTTACCCCATGCATAGATGATTAGGTGTTCTGTACAGTCACCCACTGAGATATTTCTCAAACACGGCTGAGAAACATTCCTACTACCTACTACTGGCTTCGAGTGGGAATAGCGTTTTTATTTTTCTCAGGCACTTTTACACCATTTATCTTATTTTATCCTCACAACATTCTTGTAAGGTTACTTTTAGATAGTCTTTCACCTCCTTGAAATACTTTCCAAATAGTATTCCTTCCACAAAATGATTCTTCTAAGATTATAATCCTTATTTCTAGTTTTTTTTAATGGTATGTTAAGCACTTACTATGCACTAAGCACTGTTCTAAACTCGACGGTAGGTACAAATCAATCATGTTGGACAGAGTCCTTGTCCCACATGGGGCTCACAGTCTTAGTAGAAGGACAGGTATTGAATCTCCATTTTACAGTTGAGAAAACTGAGGCACAAAGAAGTTAAGTGACTTGCTCGAGGTCACAGCGGACAAGTGCTGGAGCTGGGGTTAGAATCCCGATCCACTGACTCCCAGGCCCGTGTTCTCCAAGAGAGCCAGTGAGCTCAGTGATGGGGATAGCAAGGCTTTACACTGTAAACCATGTGCATTATCTCCTACAGTTTGTGGATGTGTGGGGCTGGGAGGGTTCTGCAATTGTTTCCATTCACCTCTGAGTAAATTACTTACTATCTGGGTTACCATCACATCTCTGTCCAAACTGACATCTGACCATGTATCTCAATCCACCTCATCTCACATGTACAAGTAAATAAATAATTTAGAATATCTTCTCTTTAAATCAATTATTGGCCTGCGTCCTGTAGGAATGGTTTACTCTCCTCCTTCTCCATGTACAATTGGAGAGGCAATGTGGTTTAGTGGAAAGAGCACAGGTTTAGGAATCAGAGGTCATGGGTTCTATTCCTGCCTTTGCCACTTGTCAGCTGTGTGACTTTGGGCAAGTCACTTAACTTCTCTGCATCTCAGTTATCTCATCTGTAAAATAGGGATGATTAAGACTGTGAGCCCCACATGGGACATCCTGATTACCTTGTATCTACCCCAGCATTTAGAACAGAGTTTGACGCACAGTATGCACTTAACAAATGCCATTATTATTATTGTTGTAATTTACTCTTTTTTATGGAAAAGCAGTGAAGGCTTAGAAATGTATGTTTGTAACATATTGGTACCAACATTTTAATTAGTTTTTGGTTACTATAAGTGACTTGCTTATGTATCACCTTAGGAAAACTAAATATATTCTTGACATTACAGATCAAAGAGACATTTTCACTGGTAATTAATATCAGTAACACTACATATTTCATTTCATTAAGAACTAAAAATCACGGTGTTTTCCACACCCAAGTTGATTTGAGATACGTTTTGTGGTTTAAATAAAAGTTCTCTTCTCACTGTGTCAGTCACAAAGGCATTTTCCAGTGCCTTTTCCCACCAACTGGAAAGATACCATATTCATTCATTCATTCAATCATATTTATTGAGTGCTTACTGTGTGCACAGCACCGTACTAAGCGCTTGGGAAGTACAAGTTGGCAACATATAGAGATGGTCCCTACCCAACAGTGGGCTCACAGTCTAGAAGAAATATCAGGAATCCTGAAAGAACTTATCACACTGAAGTATTTTCCACCAGGCTTTATAAATCAGGGCTAATGAATGGCTTATGGCAAGTGTGCTTTTCCACTGGCTTAACTTCTAGACCTTCTAGTTAGCATTATCTCTTACTGATTGGGTAAATAATAATAATAATAATAATAATAATAATAATAATAATGGCATTTGTTAAGTGCTTACTATGTGTAAAGCACTGTTCTAAGCGCTGGGCACTGTTCTAAGCGCTGGATATTTCCATAACTACAGTAAAAAAACATGCACTAGTCCAGATATTGTTCAACAGTAATGAAAATGCTCCCCCAAATTACATCAAATGCAAAATTCTTCCACAAAATGTTCTGGAAAGGATCGGTCTTAGGAGAAGTTCCTTTGTTATTACTAGAGACCCATTACTGACTTCCTAACAATAAACTATTGATCAGACAGCACTAGGTTGAGAAAGAAAAATACCTTTCCTCCAGTGAGTTTACCCCCTTTCAATTGCCTCACTCCATCCATACAATTCCTGGTTCCTTCCTATTCCTTTGCACTACTCTTAAAATCCTCCCCCCACCAAAAATAAAGACCCGCTTATAATACCTCCGACTCATTTGTCACTAACCTGCCACCACCTCTTCTGAAGAAGCGTCAGTCTGTTCTGTGGTAGCGAAATCAGTTGCTCTGTCAGATGAGCCTGTCAACTCATCTGCATTTCTATCTTTAGGCATCTAGCTCAAGCTTCTCACTAAAGCTTCCAGCACTTTGAGCTGGTACCTGTACACAGAAGCTATCGATCTTCCATGATATTTCTGCAGGCTAATGCTAATATGCTATTGTGGAAATAAAACAGGAAGTTACTTTTAGAAAACTATGTTTTGGCCTTTTTTGCATTTAAGGAAAGGCCTAATCACAAGATATATCTAGCATTGGTTTGGAAAGTGCATATCTCTGGGCAACAATGCCCTGATGGGTTGATACACTCCAAGGGAGAGCTAAAGCCTTTTCTTTCCCTGTTTCCCCTTGGGTTTATTGAGGTTAAGGTTGTCTTGACCTCATACATACTCATACTCTCACCTTTGACAGTGATTAGGGTAGCAAATTTATTAATTAAGGATGTGGGAGAAACAGATAATGGAGTGAGGGAGAAAGAAAAGGAAAAAGTGTGTAGTGTTTTGAACTCAGTATGCACTCAAAGCCATCAGTCAGGGTGGCCTAATGGATAGAGCATGGGTTTGGGAGTTAGAAGGACCTGGATTTTAATCCCGGTTCTGAAATGTGTCTGCTCTTATGACCTCAGGTAAGTCACTTAGCTTCTCTGTGCCTCAGTTACCTCATCTGTAAAATGGGGATTAAGATTGTGAGTCCCACATGGGACAAAGACTGTGTCCAACCTGATTACCTTGTATCTAGCCCAGCACTTAGTACAGTGCCTGGCACATAGGAAGTGCTTTTCAAATGCCAGTAAAAAAAATGAGGGCTCAATCAGGGAAGGCTTCTTGGAGATGTGATTTTAGGAGAATTTTTAAGGTGGGAAGTGTAGTGGACTGTTGGGTATGAAAAGGGAGGGAGTTCTAGGCCTGAGGAAGGATGTGGGCAAAGAATCAGCAGTGGGATAGATGGGATCCCAAGAAAGCCTGATTGTTTTTTTTCCCCCTTTGCGAAGTGTCTTATAGGCAAATAGGACAAGTAAAAGAAATCTCTAATTTTACTATTTGGTGTTCCAACAATCAATAGCAGTTTCGAAGAGGCCTGACCCCCTTCTCTGCAATCTCACATTTTCTCCAGCCTTCAGGTATCTCTTCTTGGATGTCCCACAGACATCTCAAACTTAATGTGTCAAAAATGGAATACTTAATCCTGTTCTCCCACTGAGTTTCCCAACATTGTGAAAAACACCATCACCTTCTCTGTCTCACAAGTCTATAACCTTAGCCTTATCCTAGACTCATTTCTCTCATTCAACCCACATATTCAATCTATCACCAAAACCTGTCAGTTCTATAACCACTAAAACCCACCCTTTTTTTTAATGGCATTTATTAAGCACTTACTATGTGCAAAGCACTGTTCTAAGCGCTGGGGAGGTTACAAGGTGATCAGGTTGTCCCACAGGGGGCTCACAGTCTTAATCCCCATTTTACAGATGAGGGAACTGAGGCACAGAGAAGTTAAGTGACTTGCCCAAAGTCACACAGCTGACAGTTGGCGGAGCCGGGATTTGAACCCATGACCTTTCCTCTCCATCCAAACTGCTGCCTCACTAATCCAAGAATTTGTCATATCCACCTTGACTACTACATCACTTCCTTGCTGACCTCCCTGTCTCCAGTCTCTTCCCTCTTCAGTCCATATTGCACTTTGCCGCCTGAGTTATTTTTCTAAAAACGCATCCAGTCCGTATCTTCAATCCATCTCACCCTTCCCCCATTAATTTCCACTGACTCAATGGTTACTATAATTCATTCATTCATTCAATCGTATTTACTGAGTGCTTATTGTGTACAGAGCACTGTACTAAGCGCTTGGGAAGTACATGTCGACAACATATAGAGACGGTCCCTACCCAACAACAGGCTCGCAGTCTAGAAGGGGGAGACAGACAACAAAACAAAACATGTAAACAGGTGTCAAAATCGTCAGAACAAATAGAATTAAAGATATATGCACATCATTAACAAAATAAATAGAATAGTAAATATGTACAAGTAAAATAGAGTAATAAATCTGTATATATATATATATATATATATATATATATATATATATATGCAAGTGCTGTGGGGAGGGGAAGGAGGTAGGGCAGGGGGGATGGGGAGGAGGAGAGGAAAAAAGGGGCTCAGTCTGGGAAGGCCTCCTGGAGGAGGTGAGCTCTCAGTAGGGCTTTGAAGGGAGGAAGAGAGCTAGCTTAATGGATGTGTGGAGGGAGGGCATTCCAGGCCAGGGGAAGGACATGGGCTGGGGGTTGACAGTAGGACAGGCGAGAATGAGGTACAGTGAGGAGGTTAGTGGCAGAGGAGCGGAGGGTGCGGGCTGGGCTGTAGAAGGAGAGAAGGGAGGTGACGTAGGAGGGGGCAAGGTGATGGAGAGCCTTGAAGCCGAGAGTGAGAAGTTTTTGCTTTGATTCGTAGGTTGACAGGCAACCACTGGAGATTTTTGAGGAGGGGAGTAACATGCCCAGAGCATTTCGGCACAAAGATGATCCGGGCAGCAGACTGAAGTATAGACTGAAGTGAGGAGAGACAGGAGGATGGGAGATCAGAGGGGAGGCTGATGCAGTAATCCAGTCAGAACAGGATGAGAGATTGAACCAGCAAGGTAGCGGTTTGGATGGAGAGGAAAGGGCTGATCTTGGCGATGTTGTGGAGGTGAGACTGGCAGGTTTTGGTGATGGATTGGATGTGAGCGGTGAACGAGAGAGCGGAGTCGAGGATGACCCCAAGTTTGTGGGCTTGTGAGACAGGAAGGATGGTAGTGCTGTCTACAGTGACAGGAAAGTCAGGGAGAGGGCAGGGTTTGGGAGGGAAGATAAGGAGTTCAGTCTTGGACATATTGAGTTTTAGATGGTGCGCAGACATCCAGATGGAGATGTCCTGATGGCAGGAGGAGCTATGAGCCTGGAAGGAGGGAGAGAGAGCAGGGGCAGGCAGAGATGTAGATTTGGGTGTCATCAGTGTAGAGATGATAGTTGAAGCCATGGGAGTGAATGAGTTCACCAAGGGAGGGAGTGCAGATACAGAACAGAAGGGGATCAAGAACTGACCCCTTGAGGATCCCCTACAGTAAGGGGATGGATGGGGGAGGAGGATCCCGCAAAGGAGACTGAGAATGAATGCCCGGACAGATAAGAGGAGGACCAGGAGAGGACGGAGTCTGTGAAGCCAAGGTTGGATAGCGTATTGAGGAGAAGGGGATAGTCCACAGTGTCGAGGGCAGCTGAGAGGTCAAGGAGGATTAAGATAGAGTAGG
Source organism: Tachyglossus aculeatus (assembly GCF_015852505.1). Lineage (NCBI taxonomy): Eukaryota > Metazoa > Chordata > Mammalia > Monotremata > Tachyglossidae > Tachyglossus > Tachyglossus aculeatus. Next base: position 63,006,707 of record NC_052101.1, on the reverse strand, counting down.
AGCCATTGGATTTGGCAAGAAGGGGGTCATTGGTGACCTTTGAGAGGGAAGTTTCGATGGAGTGTAGGGTACGGAAGCCAGATTGGAGGGGGTCAAGGAGAGAGTTGGCATTGAGGAATTTGAGGCAGCATGCGTAGACGACTCGTTCTAGGAGCTAGAAAAGAAAGGGTAGGAGGGAGATAGGGCTATAACTAGAAGGGGAGGTGGGGTCAAGAGAGGGTGTTTTTTAGGATGGGGGAGACGTGGACATGTTTGAAGGCAGAGGGGAAGGAACCTGTGGAGAGTGAGCGGTTGAAGATGGAAGTTAAGGAGGGGAGGAGGGAAGGAGCAAGAGATTTGATAAGATGAGAGAGAATGGGGTCTGAAGCACAAGTGGATGGAGTAGCACTTGAGAGGAGGGAGGAGATCTCATCTAAAGATACTGCTGGGAAGGATGGGAGAGTAGCGGAGAGGGTTGAGAGCAGGAGGTTTGGAGAAGAGGGTGGAGTGACTTTGGGGAGATCAGATCTGATGGAGTTAATTTTATTAATGAAGTAAGAAGCTAGATCGTTGGGGGTGAATGATGGAGGAGGAGGATGGACAGGGGGCCTGTGAAGGGAGTTAAATGTACGGAAGAGCTGACGGGGATGATGAGCATGGGTGTCAATAAGAGAGAAGAAATAGTTTGCCTGGCAGAGGAGAGGGCAGAGTCAAGGCAGGAAAGGATAAACTTGAAGTTTACAATGTTGGCTTGGTGTTTAGACTTTTGCCAGCAGCATTCAGCAGCTTGAGCATAAGTGCGAAGGAGGCAGACAGTGGGAGTGATCCAATGCTGTGGGTTAGTGGTACGAGAATGGCGAAGGGAAAGGGGAGCAAGCGAGTTAAGTAGAGAGGGTGGAGTTGAGAGCAGTAATCTGGTCATCAAGATTGAGTAGAGAGGATAGGGGGGCGAGGTGGGATGTGATGTGCTGAGAAAGATGGATGGGGTCGAGAGAGTGGAGGTCTCTGTGAGGTAGTAATATAGATTTACAGGGGAGAGGAGTGTGAGTGAGGAGGTAGGTGAGAAGGTTATGATCAGAGAGGGATTTCAGAGTTGGTGAGGGTGGAGATAGTGCAGCAGTAGGAGATGATGAGGTTGAGGGTGTGACCAAGTTGGTGAGTGGGCGAGGTGGGGTGGAGCAGGAGGTTGGCAGCGTGAAGGAGAGATAGAAGGTGGGCGGCAGAGGAGTCACCAGGGACATCCATGTCGTCCATTCATCCATACTATAATGTGAGTTTTGTCATAAGATGAGGTTCTTCAGGAACTCATTCCTTTGTTACAGGGGAACATGCTCTCTCCGTATGTGCTGAAGGTGGCTATAAGAAGTGCAAAAGTGTCTTTGAATGTGGATCACTCCTTTCTCCTGGAAACTCTATCCATCCTTGGTTCTACTGTCACAGGTCTCTTCTAGTTCTCCTCTTACCTCTTTGACTGCTCTTTCTCAGTATCTTTCACTGCTTCTTCCTCTACTCCTCACCTATTAACTATGGGCATTTCACGAGGTTCTGTTCTGGGTGACCTATTCTTTTCACTTATACTTGTCTTGGGGAACTCATCTGCTTCCCAAGGCTTCAGCTACCGCTTCTATGTGATTGATTTCCAAAACGATCTGATCTCTCACCTGTTCTGCAATCTCACATCTCTTTCTTCCAGGACATGGCCACATGGGTGACCTGCTAGTACTGCAACCTCAATATGTCTAAAACCGAATTCATCTTCCCCACAAATACTCACTTCTCAACTTTCCCATTCCAGTTGACAACACCAAAAACCCCATAACCTTGGTTGGTCTGCACATGTCTCTCCACTCCTTAAAAACCTCCAACAATTTTCCAACATAAAAGTTTAGGAAGCAGTGTGGGCTAGCAGATAGAGCACAGGCCTGGGAGTCAGAAGGAACTGGGTTCTAGTCCCGGCTCCACCACTTGTCTGTTGTGGGACTTTGGACAAGTCTCAACTTCTCTGTGCCTCAGTTACCTCATCTGTAAAATGAGGATTAAGGATGTGTGTCCAACCTGATTAACTTGTATTTACCCCAGTGCTTAGTACAGTACCTGGCACATAGTAAGTACTTAAATACCATAAAAAATTTCTATATTATCTTGCATTGACCCCAGCACTTGGTTCAATAGTTTGTACAGAAGCACTTAAACACTATAATTATTATTTATTATTAAGTAGAAACTCCCAGACATTGGCTGTAAGGCACTCCAACATCTCTCTCCCTCTTTCTAGCTCTCCTTTCCAACTATACCCCAGTTCGCATTTTTCATTCCTCCCAAACTAACTTTCTCACTGTGCCTCATATTTGACTCTCCCACCTCCAACACTTTGCTCACGCTTGGAACTCCTTCACCCTGTAAATCCACCTAACCATAGCAAAAAAGCACTTTTGAAATTCCACCTACTCCAGTAGTCACCCCCAGATTAAGCTCCACCTTTGCATATGGTGTCCACTCAACAATGTTCTTAGCAGTTAATTTATGCTTTTTCAGGTCTTTGGAGATGAGTTGCAACCAAGGAATTAGTAGTTAGTCTTCTTACCACGATTCAACTAAAGAAACACATTTTGTTAGAGCTGCTAAAAATCATATGGCTCCTACAAAATATTTTGAACCCAATGTAAGGGTTGCCTCTGGGCAGACTGGACCACAACCAAGGGAAAGGTGTCCCTAGAGCAATAATTATCACTAAGTAAATCTAGGCCATTTATTGTTAGAGAAATAAAAAGGAAAGTTAATAGGCCCAGATGTTTTTATTTATTTAAATGGATACTTATTTGCTTGAGTTGGAAATGAAAAGATATTCTTAAAATTTGCTTTGTCAGCTCCATTTGAAATAAAACAAAATGATGATATCATTCTGGTTAAATGTTTGAAAAAGTATCAAGGTAAAGTGATTAGAAGCTAATTGCTTGCCAAAATTTTATTGAAACAAATTGATTTTTTGGTTACAGATGCCAAAAAGCATCTTAAGTTGATGAACACATATTTCTTCTCACTCATGTAATTAAAAAAGCAATAAATGTTTTCATAGTTTGGAAAATAACTTTGCTCTGAGTCTCGGATGTAGGGCACCAAATTTCAGACCAGAAACACATTTTCCACAAGTCCCTACCAATAGCATGTTTGGGTGTGTTAGTTTGCACACACAAATTTATTTTTACAATTTATCTGAGGGGGTAGATTATTTGCCCAAGGTCACACCATGAGTCACTGGTGGAGCTGGGATTAAAACTGTTAAACCTCACCATTTTAGACCCATGCTCTTTCATTACTCAGAAGCATGCTTTCCAACACGGAAATTAGGAGCTATGAAAAGGTAGTCTCAGTTTTACTTGGTGCTTTAACGTGGCCCCAGTAGCACCTTTTCAAGTTGAAATCTTTACCCTACCGGCCTTCCAGGACAGCACTAAAGAACATTGCCGTAATTTATTTTTATGTCTGTCTCCCCCTCTAGACTATAAAACTCCCTGTGGGAAGGGAATTTGTCTACCAATTCTGTTGCATTGTACTCTACCAAGTGCTTAGTACAGTGCTCTGCACTCAGTAAGCACTCAATAAATATAACTGGTTGGGATATCAGGGCATGAGTAAGGCTGCATGGCTTGATGAAAGATGGCTCACAGAGCACATGAGTTGGATGGTCGAAGAGTAAATAATAAAAATAATGATGATGATGGTATTTGTTAAGCATTTACTATGTGACAAGCTCTGTTCTAAGCACTGGGATAGAGTACAAGGTAATCAGGTTGTCCCACACGGGGCTCACGGTCTTAATCCCCATTTTACAGAGAGGTAACTGAGGCACAGAGAAGTTAAGTGACTTGCCCAAAGTCACACAGCCAAGTGGCGGAGCCAGGATTAGAACCCACAACCTCTGACTCCCAAGCTCGTGCTCTTTCCACTAAGCCACACTGCTTCTCTATCACTCTCGATATTGAGTCAATATCACTCAATATCGCAGTACTGCCCTGAAAGTGGATGGCTCCAGGACACAGGTGGCAACCTGTTTTGGAGAGGTCTCTCCTCATCCGAGTGGTGGATGTAGGGGCTGGTTTCACAGTCACACACCTGCTAGGAACAGTCCTTCCAATTGTGCCCAGAGGAAGATGTGACTGACTGTCTGGTGCCTCTGCTCTGCCCCTGAAACAACCTGTGTATGCCCTGCTCTGATATTCTAGTCATCTTGAGACGCAGCATGGCTTAGTGGAAAGAGCCCGGGCTTGGGAGTCAGAGGTCGTGGGTTCTAATACCGACTCTGCCACTTGTCTGCTTGTCTACCTTAGGCAAGTCACTTAACTTCTCTGTGCCTCACCTCATCTGTACAATGGGGATGAAGACTTTGAGCCCCACGTGGGACAACCTGATTACCTTGTATCTACCCCAGTGCTCAGAACAGTGCTTGGCACATAGTAAGCGCTTTACAAATACAAACATTATTATTATTATTCTGGCTGTGGTCTGTCAGGTTGTAGGAAGGACACCTGTATACTTTTATGTTGCATTTGTTGTTCTTCTTTATTTTGTTTGCTATTTCTCGATCTTACTTTCCCCTGATTTTTACAAGAAAGCAGAAAAAACTCTCAACCCTAACTAAGCCATAGTTGAAGTATAATACCATGGAGAAGCCATGTGTTCTTGTGGAAAGAGCACAGGCTAGGAAGTCAGAGGACCTGGGTTCTAATCCTGGCTCTGCCACTTGTCTTCTGTGTGAACTTGGACAAGTCACTTAACTCCTCTGTGTCTCAGTTACCTCATCTATAAGATGGGGATTGAATCCTACTCCCTTCTTAGACTGAGTTTCTTGTGGGACAGAGACTGTACAACTGGATTGTCTTGTTTCTACCCCAGCATTATGAACAGTACCTGACCCAAAGTAAGTGCTTAATAAATACCATTAAAAACATATACTTAATGATGGCTTACAAATTAGGCCAAGACCCAGTGGTGTCTGTTGCTGCTGAGGTCTCATATGTTCTGTTTTGTAAAAACAGACTGCACTTTTCCTCCCTTCCAGCCACCTCATACTGCACTTGGGAAAGTAGGATACAATAGATTTGGTAGACATAAACCCTGCCCACATGGAGCTCACAGTCTAGATGGGGCAGTGCACTGGGAAGAGAATATGGAAACAGGAGGCCTGGTCTAATACACAAGCTAAGCAGTAGAAGAGGAAGAGGCTGCCTCTGCCACTTTTCTGACTTTCACCAGGGTGAGCAGGGGCAGCTCCCCCTGCTCACAAAAGAGGGTCCCTTGTTTTGCCCCTCACTCAGGCAGTTTGGGGGTCCAGTGGGTTCCAATATTTCACCATCTTATGGACACAAGTGACCAAAAAGCAGTGGTTTCTCTCACCCTTGTTCCAAATTTGCCTGATGAGGGGGCATCTGTTTACCAGGAATCCAGTGGAAGCCACCTCAGTGCATGCATCCCATCGAGCAGCACAACAGTATGGCCTAGTAAATAAAGCATGAGCCTGGGAGCCAGGGGACCTGGGTTCTACTCCCGGATCCACCAGTTGCCTGTTGTGTGACCTTGGGCTTCTCTGTGCCTCTGTTTCCTCAACTACAAAATGGGGCTTCAATACCTATTCTCTCTCCTACTTAAACTGTGAGCTCCATGTGGGACAGGGACTGTTTCCAATCTGATTAACTTGAATCCACCCCAGCGCTTAGAACAGTGCTTGACACACAGTAAGTACTTGAATACCATAAAAAAGCATTACTTGTCTGTGCAGTCTTTCACCACAAATCCAGGGAAGCAGCCCAACACCACAGCTGTGGGCTCTTACCCAGGGCCCTGATGTTTGGGTGGCACCACAGTGCCACTGTACCTCTGAACTGCTCATGCGCTGTGGTGCCACACACCATAGTTGCCACCGTTGAAAGGCTGCACAACTAAGCAGTGCTTGTGTTACTCAATAGGACATGCTCACTGAAATGGCTCCCTCAGAATCCCCAGAGGTCAGAAGACCCCTCCCCACAGGAATTTGGAGCCAGTGTGAGAGAAATAATTGCTTTTTAGCTCAGTGTTTCCATACAGGGATCCAAAATGTGGCATCCCTGGCTTGCCATCTTCTGCCCTTTCTTCCCTGAGTTGCCCATGGGCAGCCCCAGTGCCTGGTAAGGATCCAAAAGCAGTAGTGGAGGGAGAGAAGAACCACCAAGTGAATACTCTTTCCTTCCTCTCAGTTTCCCACCTTTCCCCTCACATCCAAGCCATCTCCAAAACCTGCCGGTCTGAGCTCCGCAACATTGCCAAGATCCACCCTTTCCTCTCCATCCAAACTGCTACCCTGCTCGTTCAAGCTCTCATCCTATCCCGTCTGGACTGCTGCATCAGCCTCCTCTCTGATCTCCCATCCTCGTGTCTCTCCCCACTTCAATCCATACTTCACGCCACTGCCCGGATTGTCTTTGTCCAGAAATGCTCTGGGCATGTTACTCCCCTCCTCAAAAATCTCCAGTGGCTACCAATCAATATGCGCATCAGGCAGAAACTCCTCATCCTCTGCTTCAAGGCTCTCCATCACCTCGCCCCCTCCTACCTCACCTCCCTTCTCTCCTTCTACAGCCCACCCCGCACCCTCTGCTCCTCTGCCGCTAATCTCCTCACCGTGCCTCATTCTCGCCTGTCCCGCCATCAACCCCCGGCCCACGTCATCCCCCTGGCCTGGAATGCCCTCCCTCTGCCCATCCGCCAAGCTAGCTCTCTTCCTCCCTTCAAGGCCCTACTGAGAGCTCACCTCCTCCAGAAGGCCTTCCCAGACTGAGCCCCCTCCTTCCTCTCTCCCTCACCCCCCTCTCCATCCCCCGTCTTACCTCCTTCCCTTCCCCACAGCACCTGTATATATGTATATATGTTTGTACATATTTATTACTCTATTTATTTATTTATTTTACTTATACATATCTATTCTATTGATTTTATTTTGTTAATATGTTTGGTTTTGTTCTCTGTCTCCCCCTTCTAGACTGTGAGCCCACTGTTGGGTAGGGACTGTCTCTATATGTTGCCAACTTGTACTTCCCAAGCGCTTAGTACAGTGCTCTGCACACAGTAAGTGCTCAATAAATACGACTGATTGATTTCCCTCTTTTTCTGTACTCTTCCTTCCTCCTTTCTTGCTGCCTTCTTTCCTTCCTTCCCCGCTCAATGTTCTACAGTGTTGGGAAAATCACAGGGAGGATGGTTTGGATGGGAAGATGAGGAGTTCTGTTTTGGACATGTTGAGTTTGAGTTGTCGGCGGGATATCCAAGTAGAGATGTCCTGAAGTTAGGAGGAAATACAAGACTGCAGAGTAGGAGAGAGATTAAGACTGGAGATGTAGATTTGGGAATCATAACAACTAGTACTACTACTAATAATAATTGTGGTATTTGTTAAGCACTTACTATGTGCCAAGCACTGTTTTATGTGCTGAGGTAATAAAGTAATAATAATGGCATTTATTAAGTGCTTACTATGTGCAAAGCACTGTTCTAAGCGCTGGGGAGATTACAAGGTGATCAGGTTGTCACATGGGGGGGGCTCACAGTCTTAATCCCCATTTTACAGATGAGATAACTGAGGCACAGAGAAGTTAAGTGACTTGCCCAAGGTCACACAGCAGACAAATGGCAGGGCCCAGATTATAACCTAGGAACTTCTGACTCCCAGGCCTGTGTTCTATCCATTAGGCCATGCTGCTTCCCCTATTTATTTATTTATTCATTCATTTATGTATGTTAATATTCATCTCCCCCTCTAGACTGTGAGCTTACTATGGCATGGAATATGTCTGTTACTGTATTGTACTCTCCCAAAAGTTTAGTACAGTGCTTTGCACACAGTAAGCACTCAATAAATAAGACTGAATGAATGAATTATCATCCGCAAAGAGACGGAAGTTGAAGCCATGGGAGCGAATGAGTCCTTCAAGGGAATGGGGGTAGAATGGAGAATAGAAGGGAACCCAGAACTGAGCCTTGAGGGTCCCACAGTTAGAAGGTAGGAGGCAGAGGAGGAACCTAAGAAGGAGCAGCCAGAGAGATGAGGCAAAGCAAGAGAGGAACAAAAGTTGGACTAAGTACTTGGCAGAATATCACATTTGAATAATAGGTTAAAGACAATTGGGGTAGTTACCCCAGACCCACAACTCTCAAATGCCCCCCACCCTACAGACCATAGTAACATCCTTTATTGTCCTGAGAGCACCACCTCTGCTTTCCCATTTTGACCCCCGCCATGTTGGCGCTGGGGAAGGGAATATCCTAGCAGAGAAGGCGCCATATGCCTGCTCCACGGCAGGTAAAAGAAGCCGAACTTTGGCTTGGAGCTCTTTAGGCTCTCTCTGCCCTGGACCTAGAGAAAGGCTGAGGCATACTTAAGAGATTGCACCCAATACCCTTTGTCTGCAGAGTTTAATGACCACTAATGGCCCTGGGTCTTTTTTTCTTCCCTCATTCAAAAGACTAGAGGATCATGCATATCAGGGCCTTTAGACTCTATAGGCATGCTAATTCACAGACAAGTCAATCAACAACGTTACTGAGCACCTACTGTGAGCCTAGCACATTAATCTGCTTTGGAGATTTACCAAAAAAGTGAAAGAAGGAAGTAGTACCCATGCTTTGCTCAGCAGAGACTGATCTACTAAGTCAATCACATCATTTCTTGGGGCACCTTTCTTCCCTTAATTTCCTCATCTAAACGCTTTTATGGTTCAGACTTCCTGAATATTGAGTACCAGAAGCATGACTACTGGTGAAAGAATCCATAATGATACATCTCCTTTAGAGCACAAGCATATATAGAAGCCATGTATACTCAGCAAGAAAAAGGACCAGGTTAGAGGGTAGAGCTCAGCCTAATCATCTTTATAGCACAGGGAGGCAACAGAACTTTTGTGGTCTGCTTTAATATGGCCTTTGAGAGATGAGGCACACCAGGGTCTCTGGGATGGGATTGAAAGCTGAAAGGCCAAGGCAACAAAAACAAGTGCTTCATTTTCCTTTGAGGTGTTGTTTTTAAGGGGCTCATAATTTGTTATTAGTGGTATGACTTAGCTCCAGCATCACGGGACTTGTATGAATGACAAGTCCCTTTCTTATGAGGCCCTTTCTTATGAAAGGAGTAAATGAAATGTTATCTTCTTCCAGCATCCTATCTTGGAGATAGAAGTTCACTGGCCAATCTCAGAGTCTGTCCCCAGTCTTTCCAATCTCTTGATTCCCTGGGAAGACATTAATATGACTCTGTATTACTAATATAGAGTAGTTGCACATCCCAAACGGATCAGTTTCCCTGCCCACCACACAATTTTGCCTTAAACAAAGCACACATCTATCAGAGACTCCACCGTTCCTCCCTTGGGATAGGTCACTGCTGAGAAAGCCTATACACATCAGCTTCCAAGAGCAACAGTCCAATATCAGCCCAGAAATTCCAGAAGTTGCTGGCCTCCACCTTCCAAATTCATTCTTCCAAAAGAGAGTGAAGTAATGAGCACTCTTCTCAAATTTAATCTTCTTTCACCACGCCCTTCCTTCTAAGTCTTTCCCTGGAATGGCAGCACCCCACCCAGGCCAAACTGTTGACTCATACAGCACACTTTGACTGACACAGAACGTTGACTTGGCCAGGACAACTCCCAACCTCAGAAAAAAAAATTAGAATATCAGGCCAGTGGCAGGTCGGAAAAAAAAAAAAATCACAGAATCCCTGTCCAGTAGCAGTAACACCCATCATGATAGACCACAGAGCAGAAAGAATTCACGCCGCCTTCTTATTACACAATTATCACAACTAAGGTGCTCTAGGAAATGATGTTCTCAAGCCTATTAGAAGAGCAGGGTGTTGCTGGAACTTCCTTTTCCAATTCAATTTTTCACAGGAAATGAATCACTGTGTGCTAATCCCCTGGTACAGTTAAGATTTTGTCAAAAATATGAGGCATTTCAAAGGTACTGCTTCATTAATCTATGAACGAGTTATAATATTTAATTCTAATGTAGTTAGTAAGTGGGGGCAGGGTGGGTGTGCTGAAGGTTTCTGACTTAAGAACCACCTGAAAATAGCAGGTTATTGTGGGTGGCAAAGCCCACTCTGCCTATGGGGGCAGCTTCCCCGGCAACCATCAGAAGATGGTATTTACAGAGTCTATGGAGCTAAAAGACAGCATCAGCATTATGTTATTGTCACCTGGGCCATAAATGGGATGTACATGTAAAAATCTGGCATACGTTAACTTCTCTGTGCCTCAGTTACCTCATTTGTATAATAGGGGTTAAGACTGTGAGCCCCACAAGGGACAGGGACTGTATCTGACCCCATTTGCTTGTATCCACTCCAGCATTTAGTACAGTGCCTGGCACATAGTGAGCACTTCATCACAAAGACCACAATTATTATTATTATTACATTTTACAACATGCTGTCTATCTAATAACTTGGTGCATCCATTACCCCAGCAGGAACATGACTGGAATACATGAGTGTGTGAGTACCACTCTGCAAATCACCAGCGTGTATATCAGCCCCTTTGTGCAAATTCTCAGACCTAAAGTCTCTGTGACTGGACCAATGCTCAACTTATTTACCAGGGGAGATGCCATCGATGCCATACAACTTCATTTGTTTCAATATACTGCTATCTACCTCCATCTAGAGGTAATTTCTTTCATTCATATGTAATATACAATATTCTGGGTAACTGACCGGTGACGTTGTGGAATATAAAAGAATGGGGAATTAGAGGTTAATGGTTTCATTTGTCCCCAAATTAATTATACTGGCCTCTATTCACAGCCCTCATGCATGGGATCAGGTCATTTTAATTATTTTAAAATATGCCTGCTCAGATGAAATGCCTGAGTGGGTGTATATTTATTCTGGGAAGCAGCGTGGCTCAGTGGAAAGAGCACGGGCTTTGGAGTCAGAGGTCACGGGTTCGAATCCTGACTCATCCACATGTCTGCTGTGTGGCCTTGGGCAAGTCACTTCACTTCTCTGAGCCTCAGTTACCTCATCTGCAAAATGGGGATTAAGATTGTGAGCCCCACGTAGGGCAACTTGGTCACCTTGTATCCCCCCCCAGCGCTTAGAACAGTGCTCTGCACATAGTAAGCACTTAACAAATGCCATTATTATTATTATTCTGTAACCCTTTGTACCGTTGTACTGGTCTGTGCAATAACAGCAACAGGTGGGTTTTCCTGGTTGTAGCCTGCCAGCACAGTGACTTCTGCCACATTGTTGAGCAAAGCACAAAGCCTGAGTTGAAATCACTTCAAAGAGGAAGTGATTTCTGAAGGGCTGTTAGGGAACCAGCAAGTTTTTTGTTAGCTCATCAACTTTTGCCACACTGCTGGTCAAAGCTTGAAAAAAAAGATCTCTTTTCTTTAGGGGTACATAAACTAGGTCCTGCTCCGCTGGCCCCCACCTTTCACCCCACCTTTTCCAGTTTCTGCTCTGTAATTTTCTTGTCGTCTTTCCTTCTCTGGCCTCAAAACAAACCCCCAACTCCTCTGCCTTCCTGGTCCCCCTGCACCTTCTCCTCTCAAGCTTTTCTGTTCTTTCAACTCATGTATTTTTTAATATCTACTGCTGCTTCTGCCACCATCAGCAGCCACTTCTGCAATTTTGTTTCCTGTCTCAAGGGCTGCAAAGCCCTGAGAGTCTGGGGATGGACCAGGATGGGATGGGGAAGGGCTGGTGGTGGCACTGGCAGGAGAAGAGGGCTTGGAGGGGTCTTTTTTGAGGACCACCTCCCCCACAGACCTGGCTCCATCCTCCTTGCCTGGATGGGGAAGGAGGGGGAGGAAAGCCGGGGAAGGCTGAAGAGGAGGTGGGATTATTTTCCCAAAAAATCCACAACCCCTGAAACCCAAACAGAAATCTCTTTGTCAGGAAGTGATTTTGGCCAGGCTGTCATGGAAAGTACTCAGCCCTTTCCAGGTAAAATGGCAGAGTCTGCATGCCTAAGGCCTGGGATCATAGAGGAAGAAATGAAAAGTATACTTTTTAATATTCTTTAAAATACTTTGCTGTAATTCATCTGGGAGCTAAACCTCCTGGATTTTTTCTGAACTCAGGAGACCTTTACTGGGTTTTTCATTAGATTTTGTTCACTAAATTTTCCAAATTGGGATTGGGGGGTGGTGGGAAGGGAGAGACTTGGAAACTCCCTAGCTATTCATTCTAGCCTGCATCTCCAAAACAAAATGGAGAGTTACTTGCACCATTTTTTTCCAATTTGTTACAGAAAATGTGCATAAAATATTGTGTGATGTGGTGACCTGTGTGATGATGACAAATTATTATGTTCCATATGATAAAAGTGAGTATACCTCTGTTAACTATACAGACTACTCCAAAAAACCTTCCATCAGGTGGAAATAACTTTGCGCTTTAAAAAAAAAGTGTTCTAGATGCTCATTTAAACATTGTTTTTCCCCAAACAAGCTTTGTCTTGTCTTGCCTTTGACAGACTTAGCCAATGACCTGGAAGCATTTAATAAACAAATAGCTCTACTTTTACTGAGGGAGAAATATATTTTTAAAAATCAGTGTCTAGAAACCCATGAGAAAATAAATGATAAGATGAAATTTCAAGCAGGGATGAATCAATAGACATCATTTATTATTATAGATAGGAGAAGCAGCGATGCCAAGAAGCCAGCAGTGTGGCCTAATGTAAAGAACATGGGCCTGGGAGCCAGAGGACCTGGGTTCTAATCCGGGCTCTAACACTTCTTTGCTGAGTGACCTTGGGCAAATCACTTCACTTCTCTGTGCCTCAGTTCCCTCATCTGAAAAATGGGGATTCCATGCCTGTTCTCCCTCCTATTTAGGTTGTAAGCCCCACGTGGGACCTGATTAACTTGCATCTGCCCCAGGGCTTAGTACAGTGCTTGACACATAGTAAGTGCTCAGCAAATAGCACAATTATTAGTATTACAGATCAGTTTGGGCACAAATGTAAATGTTGGTTATAAAACATATATGAAAAGTCCAATCTCAACATTATCAGAGGCATTAGACTATAATAGGAAACATGTCCAACTCAACAGCAGGAACATTTCTCCTACATTCTACATTTTTATATTTCAGAGCATTGCAGAGATGAGGTCTGCCCTGACTTTGGTTTTAATTATCCTCAAAGTAAACAACTTGCAAAACCTTTTGACATTTATGAATTGTCCACTGATTAGTAAGTAGGAAAATATTTACATATACATTTCATGGGCAACTCACTTTTGACGGGTAAGTCAAAAAAGTAAAAGGAGGGGAAATATTAGAAACAAAGGCAATGTAAAATAGCTTTATAAAGCTAAATTGACACAGCAAAAATGAAACACAACCACTAGGGAATCTGAGACTAAGCATATTTCAAAATCTTTTCCTTGAAATGACTAGTGATATTTTGACTCACCCAAATTCACTAAATAATTTGAGCTGCTGATTAACTTTGTCAAGTCAGTCATCTGGTCAGTAAGTACTTACTGAATGCCCATATGGTGTTCAGTACTGTACTACACATTACTATCAGACTTTTAAATCAATCAATGGGTGTCCTTGGGAGAGAACAATAGAGGTAAAATACCTGATCCCTGCCCTCACAAAACTTATAATGGGTGAGACAGACACAAAATTATTTACAGTTAAGGAGGGTAAAGAGAGGTACAACTGGTTATAACAAGGGACTAGAGAGATAAATGAATAAATAAATATACACATACACACGCACAAATAAGGTGGCTTTTAAAATGTTTTAGAGGATAGAGCATGAGCCTGGGACTCAGAAGGTCATGGGTTCTAAGCCTGGCTCCAATCCTTGTCTGCTGCGTGACCTCGGGCAAGTCACTTCACTTTCCTGGGCCTCAGTTACCTCACCTGTAAAATGGGGATTCAATACCTGTGAGTCCCATGGGACCCTCTCTTGACCCCACCTCACCTTCTAGTTATCGCCCCATATCCCTCCTAACATTCGTTTCCAAACTCCTTGAACGAGTCGTCTACACGTGCTGCCTTGAATTCCTCAACACCTACTCTCTCCTCGACCCCCTCCAGTCTGGCTTCCGTCCCCTACATTCCACGCAAACTGCCCTCTCAAAGGTCACCAATGACCTCCTGCTTGCCAAATCCAACGGCTCATACTCTATCCTAATCCTCCTCGACCTCTCGGCTGCCTTCGACACTGTGGACCACCCCCTTCTCCTCAACACACTATCCGACCTTGGCTTCACAGACTCTGTCCTCTCCTGGTTCTCCTCCCAACTCTCCGGTCGTTCATTCTCAGTCTCTTTTGCAGGCTCCTCCTCCCCCTCCCATCCCCTTACTGTGCGGGTTCCCCAAGGTTCAGTGCTTGGTCCCCTTCTGTTCTCGATCTACACTCACTCCCTTGGTGACCTCATTCGCTCCCACAGCTTCAACTATCATCTCTACGCTGATGACACCCAGATCTACATCTCTGCCCCTGCTCTCTCCCCCTCTCTCCAGGCTCGCATCTCCTCCTGCCTTCAGGACATCTCCATCTGGATGTCTGCCTGCCACCTTAAACTCAACATGTCCAAGACTGAACTCCTTGTCTTCCCTCCCAAACCCTGCCCTCTCCCTGACTTTCCCATCACTGTTGACGGCACTACCATCCTTCCCGTCTCACAATCCAGCAACCTTGGTGTCATCCTCAACTCTGCTCTCTCATTCACCCCTCACATCCAAGCCGTCACCAAAACCTGCCTGTCTCAGCTCCGCAACATTGCCAAGATCCACCTTTTCCTCTCCATCCAAACCGCTACCCTGCTCATTCAAGCTCTCATCCTATCCTGTCTGGACTACTGCACCAGCCTTCTCTCTGATCTTCCAGCCTCATGTCTCTCCCCATTTCAATCCATACTTCATGATGCTGCTGCCCGGATTGTCTCTGTCCAGAAACGCTCTGGGCATGTTACTCCCCTCCTCAAAAATCTCCAGGGGCTACCAATCTGCGCATCAGGCAGAAACTCCTCACCCTGGGCTTCAAGGCTCTCCATCACCTCGCCCCCTCCTACCTCACCTCCCTTCTCTCCTTCTACAGCCCACCCCGCACCCTCCGCCGCTAATCTCCTCACCGTGCCTCGTTCTCGTCTGTCCCGCCATCGACCCCCGGCCCACGTCATCCCCCAGGCCTGGAATGCCCTCCCTCTGCCCATCCGCCAAGCTAGCTCTCTTCCTCCCTTCAAGGCCCTACTGAGAGCTCACCTCCTCCAGAAGGCCTTCCCAGACTGAGCCCCTGCCTTCCTCTCCCCCTCATCCCCCTCTCCATCCCCCTCATCTTACCTCCTTCCCTTCCCCACAGCACCTGCATATATGTATATATTTTTGTACATATTTATTACTCTATTTTATTTTGTTAGTATGTTTGGTTTTGTTCTCTGTCTCCCCCTTTTAGACTGTGAGCCCACTGTTGGGTAGGGACTGTCTCTATATGTTGCCAACTTGTACTTCCCAAGCCCTTAGTACAGTGCTCTGCACACAGTAAGCGCTCAATAAATACGATTGATTGACTCATGTGGGACAGGGACTGTGTCCAACCTTGATTAACTTGTATCTATCCCAGTGCTGAGAACAGTGCTTGGCACAGAATAAGCGCTTAATAAGTCTAATAATCATTATTATTATTATTATTAAGGTGGCAGTTGGGAGAACAATATTAATAATAATATTAATAATAATGGTATTTGTTAAGTGCTTACTACGTGCCGAGCACTGTTTTAAGAGCTGGGGTAGATACAAGGTAATCAGGTTATCCCAGATGGGGCTCACAGTCTTAATCCCCATTTTACAATTGAGGTAACTGAGGCACAGAGAAGTTAGGTGACTTGCCCAAAGTCACACAGCTGATAAATGGAGGAGCTGGTATTAGAACCCACTACATCTGACTCCCAAGCCTGTGCTCTTTCCACCAAGCCATGCTGCTTAAGGCCTGGGGTGGGGCAGAAATTAATTGGGGAAGACCTCTTGGAGGAGGTGTGACTTTTAGGAGGGCTTTTAGGATAGGGAGATCTGTGGTCTGGCAAACTCAATATTTGAGTGTTTTCTATTTATTCTAGAAACTTCTGCGAATCATGGAATCAGAGAATTGGAAGGGGACTCAAGAAACCCCCTATCTGGTCCAGTTCCTTGTCTTCAGGTACATAAATGACTAAACCATCTGGAACAGACTAATAGTAGTTGTGAGAGCATGACTATGAGCTATGTACTATGTGCCAAGCATTGTTCTAAACACTGGGGGGAAATATAAGTTAATCAGGTTGGACACAGTCCCATTCCCACTTTGGGCTCACACTCTTAATCCCTATGTTTTAGGTAATTGAGGCATAGAGAAGTTAAGTGACTTGCCCAAGGTCATGCAGCAGACATACGGCAGAGTCGGCATTAGAACCCAGGTCCTTCTGACTCCCAGGCCCATGCTCTATTCACTAGGCCATGTTGTTGCAGTGTGGTCTAGTGGAAAGAGCAGGGGCATGGGAGTCAGTAGATCTGGGAGCTAATCCTGGCTCTGCCACTTGTTTGCTGTGTGATCTTCTCTGCTCCTCAGTTTCCTCATCTGTATAATGGGGATTCAATACCTGTTCTCCCTACTCTTAGACAATGAGTCCCATGTGGGACAGGGACTGTGTCCAACCTTATTATCTTGTGTCTACCCTTAGTATAGTGTTTGGCACATAGCAAGTGCTTAACAAACACCATGATAATCATTATTACTGAGTACCCACTGAGTGCAACGCACTGAATTAAGACTTGAGAAGTAAAAACAAGTGACACATTCCCTGATCACAAGAAGTTAACACTCTAATAAGGGAGACAGACATAGAAGCATTTTTAACAGCAATCAAAATAAATAACTGAATGACATAGAAGCACTTTCAGCAGCAATCAAAATGAATAATTGAATGTAACCATGTGTACATAAATGCTGAGGATGAATACAAGTAGAAACACAAGTGCATGCCTCTCCTTTTCTTAAAGGTTTCCAGGGACAGAGTTCAAGCAATGTTTCCCCTTGTATCTGATTGATATATTTCCTGCTTTAATTTACACTCACTTTCATTTTCAATCATCTTTGTGCACTGGTCAGTATTCTCCTCATAAAAACTCTTTAATACTTTAAGACAGTTATTAAAACACCCATTAGCTTTTATTCCAGACTAAACAACCACAATTCCTTCAACATTTCCTCATAGGCACTACTTTCCATCCTCAATCATTTTTGTTACTCTTCTCTGGACTTTCTCCAGCTTTTCCACAATCCTTTTTAAAGAACTTGTTCAGGGCACTTTACTAGGGGTCTGGCCAATGCAGAGTGGAGTAAGAGGATTACATTCAGCCCTGAATAATTAATTGTGGTATTGGTTAATACATTTCAAGATATTTCTGACAGTACTCAATATGAACTCTGAACATTAGCTGTACATTATTATGGTGGTATTTGTTAAGTGCTTACTCTGGATCAAGCACTGTTCTAAGTACCTGACCCACAGTTAATCAGATTGGACACTATCCCTGTCCCATATGGAGCTCTGAACATTAGCTGTACATTATTATGGTGGCATTAAGTGCTTACTCTGGATCAAGCACTGTTCTAAGTACCTGACCCACAGTTAATCAGATTGGACACTATCCCTGTCCCATATGGAGCTCACAGTCTAAATAGGAGGGGGAACAGGTATGTGCCTGACTAATTGATCCCTAATCTATATTTGTTTTTTGCCCCATATCCTCAGTCACCTAGAATCTTATTCCTGTTTTATAAAATGTAGCAATTTTGCTCGATTTAGCATTATTTGCAAAATTCATGAACAGATTTTTGATTCCCTCATCCAGATCATCAATAAAGATACTAAATAGAATTGGTTCTCAGGCGAAAACCCATGGGAGAACTCATGATATCCCAAATTGACAGTGGACAAAATACTTGAGACCAGTCAAATCAATTAATCAAATAGGAGTAAATGATGGTACTACATGTTTTGTTTTGTTGTCTGTCTCCCCCCTTCTAGAATGTGAGCCCGTTGCTGGGTAGGCACCATCTCTATATGTTACCAACTTGTACTTCCCAAGCGCTTAGTACAGTGCTCTGCACACAGTAAGCACTCAGTAAATATGATTGAATGAATGAATACTGGTGCTCTTCTCCACCCCTTCACCACCTCCCCCAAGCCCAGGTCCTGTGAAAACTACTAGAGTGACTTCCCTGGAGATTGCAGTCATTTGTCTTTTCCAGTGGATGAACTGGGACCAAACAGGAAATGTTTTTGCATTGTGGACCATCATATAGACCTGGATAGAAAACTATAAGTCTAGACTTTCAAAAAATCTTAGGGAGGTTTCCAGGCATTTATAATCCATGCTTAAACTGGTAACCCAAAGTGATAATGTGGCCCACTTGCTATCATCTGAGCTACTCATTCTGTTTCAGGCTTGAAAGCATATAAATGCTATGACCAATCAATCAGTATCTATTGAGCACCTGTCTGATGAGTACAATACTAGGCACTTAGGAGCAGACAATAAAAAAAAGATTCATTCATTCAATCATACTTATTGAGAGCTTACTGTGTTTAGAGCACTGTACTAAGCTCTTGGGAAGTACAAGTCGGCAACAAGTCGGTCCCTACCCAACAACAGGCTCACAGTCTAGAAGTGGGAGACAGACAACAAAACAAAAACATATAGACAGTGACAAAACATGTAGACAGGTGGTCTGCTGTGTGGCCTTGGGCAAGTCACTTCACGTCCCTGTGCCTCAGTTACCTCATCTGTAAAATGGGGGATAAGATTGTGAGCCCTATGTGGGTCAGGGACTGTGTCCAACCTGATTTCCTTGTACTCACCCCAGCACTTAGTACAGAGCCTGGCACAGAGTAAGTGCCTAAAAAATATCAGAATTATTATTATTTACAGGTACCCAGTGCAGAAGTTGTCAGTCACTCACTTGCATCCACAGAGAGGATCTTCCCATCAGCAGCAGCAGCCCAAATAGCAGCTCCCCTCCACCCCTGCCCTCCCAAGTGCCTGGGGGGCACCAGATGTACCATGGCAACAAAGCAGTGAGGAGTTTGGGCAGATCAGGCCCCTCCCCTTAAGGACTTTACAATCTAAAGTTACAGCAACAAAATAGGGTGCATAGCACTGTACAAATACCCCACACATCCAATCCGTCACCAAAACATGCTGGTTCCATCTTCACAACATTGCCAAGATCCACCCTATCCTCTCCATCCAAACCGCTACCTTGCTGGTACAGTCTCTCATCATATCCCAACTGGATTACTGCATCAGCCTCCTTTCTGATCTCCCATCCTCCTGTCTCTCCCGGCTTCAGTCTATACTTCTCTCTGCTGTCCAGATGATCTTTCTACAGAAATGCTGTGGGCATGTCACCCCCCTCCTCAAAAATCTCCAGTGGTTGCCTATCAACCTTCCAATCAAGCAAAAACTCCTCACTCTTGGCTTCAAAGCCCTCCATCACCTTGTCCCCTCCTACCTCACCTCCCTTCTCTCCTTCTCCAGACCAACCCGCTCCTCCACTGCTAACTTCCTCACTGTGCCTCGTTCTCACCTATCCCGCCATCAACCTCTGGCCCATGTCCGACCTCTCGCCTGGAATGCCCTCCTCCCTCACATCCGCCAAACTAACTCTCTTCCCCACTTCAAACCCCTACTGAGAGCTCACCTCCTCCAGGAGGCCTTCCCAGACTGAGCCCCCTTTTTCCTCTGCTCCTCCTCCATTCCCCTCCCCATCGCCCCTACTCCCTCCCTCTGCTCCATCCCCTCCCCCCGCTCCATCCCCTCCCCTCCCCACAGCACTTGTGTATATTTGTACATGTTTATTATTCTATTTTATTAATGTGTATAAATCTATAATTCTATTTATTTTGATGCTATTGATGTCTGTCTACTTGCTTTGTTTTGTTGTCTGTCTCCCCCTTCTAGACTGTGAGCCTCTTGTTGGGTACGGATTGTCTCTATCTGTTGCCAAATTGTACTTTCCAAGCACTTAATACAGTGCTCTGCACACAGTAAGTGCTCAATAAACATGATTGAATGAATGAATATGGAATTTACATGATTTGTGAAAACTGTGTTCCCAGGTTCAAGGACATTAAAAACTAGTGGGATACTTAGCCACTAATAAAGGAATACATTCAGATCTCCCGATCTATTTTGGTAACTTGGTGTATTATTTTGGAGGCCTTTATTTCCATTATTTAGTATTTGAAAAGTATGCGTTATGGTGAACAAAGCTTCAGTACATGAGGGCAGCGATATTCATAGATATCCAAAATGCCCCGTGCTTTATTTGCCAAGAATGCATCTATTTCACTTCTGTATCTTTATATTTAGTGTCTAATGTTCTTATCCTTAGAGCAGTTGATTAAATTTGCCAGTTATTCCTCTAGAAGAGATAAGGACTTCACAGTTGGAAACAGCAGCAAAAGGCTGTCTCATGTACAGTGGTTACTTCCCCAAACACTGCTCTTTGTTGGGGGTGTGGGGGGTGTGGGTGTGTGTTTTGGGGCACAGTTGTATGTGTCTAAATCACTTTTGGAACAGCTATGAGTTGTGAGTGGTGTTTCTGCAATACCAGAAATGAATGCAAAATATTCCCCGAGTATACTGTTCTCCCTTCAAAGCACCTAACCATCTTCTCTAAACCTACTTACTACACCATAGGCCTACCTCATTAATTCATTTCATTCAATCGTATTTATTGTGCGCTTACTGTATGCAGAGCACTGCACTAAGCGCATGGGAGAGTACAATGAAACAATAAACAGACACATCCCTGCCCCCACAATGAGCTTACAATCTAGAGGAGGGGGAGACAGATATTAATATAAAAAATGAATTACAGATATGTACAGACTGTGGGGCTGGGAGTGGGGAAGAACATTCATTCATTCAATTGTATTAAGCACTGTACTAAGCACTTGGGAAAGTACAATACAACAATAAAGACTGACAATTCCTGCCCACAATGAGCTCACAGTCTAGGAGTTGGGGGGAAGACAGCCATCAATGCAAATAGACGTCAATTTAAGTAAATAAAATTACAGATATATATGTAACTGTTGAGGGGCTGGGAGGGGGGAAAGAGCAAAGGGAGCAAGTCAGGGTGATGCAGAAGGGAGTGGGAGATGAGGAAAACTGGGGCTTAGTCTGGGAAGGCCTCTTGAAGGAGATGTGCATTCAGTAAGGCTTTAAAGGGGGGGGGGGGGAGAGTAACTGTCTGGTGGATTTGAGGAGGGAGGGCATTCCAGGCCAGAGGTAGGGTGTGGGCCAGGGGTCGGTGGCTAGACAGGCGAGATAGGGGCACAATGAGGTGGTTAGCACCAGAGGAGCAAAGTATGCTGGGTTGTAGAAGGAGAGAAGCGAGGTGAGGTAGGAGGGGACAAGGTGATGGAGTGTTTTAAAGCTGATGGGGAGTACTTTTTGTTTGATACAGAGGTGGAACAGGTAAGGGCGATGCAGGAGGGAGTGGAAGAAGAGGAGGTGGGGGTGCTTAGGGAAGGCCTTCTGGAGGAGATGTGCCTTCAATAAGGCTTTGAATGGGAGGAGAGTAATTATCTGTCTGATTTGAGGAGGGAGGTTGATCCAGGCCAGAGGCAGGACGTGGGTGAGGGGTCAGTGGCGGACCCTCTCAAACTGCAGTGGTAAGCAATCATTTGTTCAAATGGCTGGCCTGATGGGCTCTGGGACCTAATCTGTTTGAGTAAAACTGGGCTCACTTTACATGGCTCTATCCCACATTTCCTTTTACAAATAGAAAGCATCCCTCAACCATGATTACAAAGAATTCAGAAATTAATATATACTAAGAAATGTCCTTGGAAAGGAGAGTAGGCTGGGTGCACAGGATGGTACAGGGTTGTAAGGTGGATCTGGGTTCATCAGGGAAGGCTTCTTGGAGAAAGTGGACTTTGAGTTGAGTTCAGGAGGACAAAATGAGGTAAAATGAGAGGAAGGAAAGTTTCTGTTAGTCAACTGTATTTATTGAGCACTTACAGTGTGCAGAGCACTGTACTAAGCGCTTTGGAGAGTACAATATAATAAACAGACACATTCCCTGCCCACAATGAGCTTACAGGCTGCCCTGGGCTATGGAAGTAGTGTTGCAATTTGGATAGAACATGGGTCTGGAAGTCAGAAGTGTCCTAATTCGGGTCCCACCTCTTGTCTGCTGTGTGACCTTGGGCCAGTTGCTTAACTTCTCTGTGCCTCAGTTACATCATCTGAAAAATGGGGATTAAGACTACGGGCCTTATGAGGGACAGGAACTGCATCCAACCTGATTAGATTGTAGCTATCTACCTCAGTGCTTAGTATGGTGTCTGGCACATAGTCTTAACTTAAATTTTTTAACGTATTTGTTAAATGACTATGACGGCAGGAGAAAAAGCAGCAGCATGGCCTAGTGGATAGTGCACAGGCCTATGAGTCGGAAGACCCTGGTTTCTAATCCTGGCTCCTCTACTTGTCTGCTGTGTGACCCTGGGCAAGTCACTTCACTTCTCTGTGCCTCCGGTACCTCATCTGTAAAATGGGGATTAAGACTGTGAGCCCCACGTGGGACATCAACTGTGTCCAACATGATTAGCTTGCATTCATTCATTCAATCGTATTTATTGAGCACTTACTGTGTACAGAGAACTGTACTAAGTGCTTGGTAAGTACAAGTTGGCAACATATAGACACGGTCCCTATCCAACAATGGGCTCACAGTCTTGAGGTGGGGGGGTAGCTTATATCTACCCCAGCACTTAGTGCAGTGCCTAGCACATTGTGAGCACATAAATACCATATTTTTTTTTTAAAAAAAAGTACTGTGTACATGGCAAGAAGGTTTGCTTGACTGGAGTGAAGGATGCAAGCAAGGTGCATCAAGAGAATGGGGCCATTAGGAAAGCAGGGATAGGGGAGTGAAATGCCTTCAAATTGAAGGGAAGCCTTGAATACTAGAGAGACTTGAAGTAGCATGTGAACAGCCTGATCAATGCGTTTGGTGGACTATCCTGGCTACCAGATATCTCCACATGTAAAACATTTTGCCAATCCCATGATGATAAAAAAAGGTAATACTAGTAACAGAATTTAACACCTATTTTTGCATAATGCCACGTGTAAAGTGTAAGAAAAGGTTTCTGTTTTTGGAATAGCTTACAATATAACGTGAAGATATGCAAAAGGAGATAGGGAGCATAACAAAACCAAACTCTATTTGGGAGGCTTAGGTTCTAGAAGTCGGTTAGCCTTTTCCTGTCTCTGCTTCGGTCTCCCCGACAACTTTCCACCTGCCTATCTTTTACTCGCTTCCTTTCAATTATTCATTCATATTTATTGAGCAATTACTGTCTGCTAAGCATTATACTAAGTGCTTGGGAGAGTACAATACAATAGATACATTCCCTGCCCACAGCGAGCTTACAGTCTATAGGCTAACCCCCCAGTTTCCCTGCTCCATGATTCACACAATCCACAATCCTCTGTTTGCCTCTGACCACTAGTCCCATTCTTCTTTCTCCTAGGCTTGCCATTTTGCTGGCCTTATATTTATCCCTGGCTCTTAGCCCACAGGCTCTTGCTTGACCTTAGCTCTTGGATTTGTGCTCTCTCCTTTGGGCTGCCACTCCCCAACTCCCCAGACCACCTGCTTCTTTGACTCCAACCTCCAGGTCCTTCTCTTCTTCTGGGCTCCTTTGCTCAGCAAATAGTTGCCCAATAAATGCTGCTGGTGTCTGATGATGGGAAAAATACTCAATCCAAGTTTTAATTTACCTTAATTTTGCACAGGTTAAAAAGTGATTTCAACAACTTTTACTGAACCAGTACCTTCCAAATTTTAAACCCAAACAATCTAATCTGTTAGACTGATGATGTAAAGGAGGAAAGAAAGGAAATGGTTCCAAAGAGGAAAAAGGATCATGCCACCAATGTATCAGGGAGGATAACTGACGCCAGCACTAGTTTTATCAGATGTACCTCCAGTGAAAACGGTGACATTTGGAAGTACCCAAAGTGCAAACAATAAAAAAGGAAGTTGGAGAGGGAAACAGTTAAAGGAGAACTCGGGATTGTTCCCAGTCCATTGTGGAAGTGTAGCTGAGTCATCCCACAGAGTAAGAGAAAGCAGAGAGCTGTTCCATCAGGATACACAGCACACCACCAACATAAAGTTGGTGAGGAGTGTGGCCTAGTGGATAGAGCACAGGCCTGGGAGGCAGAAGGATCTGGGTTCTAATCCCCTTCTGCCACTTGTCTGATATGTGACCCTGGCCAAGTCACTTCACTTCTCTGTGTTTTGTTTACCTCATCTGTAAAATGGGAATGAAGATTGTAGTCTCATGTGGGACATGGACTGTGTCCATTCTGATTACCTTGAATCCACCCTAGCGCTTAATACAGGCCTAGCACGTAGTAAGTGCTTAATAATAACAGTAATAATAGTGGTATTTGTTTTCATCATCAAGTGTTTGCAAGAGTCTCAGGGGGTGATACAACCAGACATTGTTGGAACAGTTTTCAAATCTGAATACCCTTTTGATAAATTAGACACCAAGCTACAGGTCCACCATTCTTTCAGCCAGTTCACACAAAATTATTCTCTATCTCTGTTGGAGAAACTCTAATGCCAGTTCCACGTTATGTCGGTGAAATCAAGTTCGAACATTAAGAGACAAATTTCCTAGTAAGCAACTTCATATAGCATAACTTTCAATCTTCTTGCGCACTGATATACTAAACGTAAACTGCAGAGACTATACTGTTAACTTTAGTGAAGTCTAGTGGATAGATGAATCAGAAGGACTTGAGTTCTAATCCCAGCTCTACCACTGGTCTGCTGTGTGAATTTAGGCAAGTCATTTCACTTCTCTGGACTTCAGTTACCTCATCTGTAAAATGGGGATTAAGACTGACCCAATGTGGAACAGGGACTGTGTCCAACACAATTTGCTTTTATCCCACCCAATGCTTAGTACACTGCCTGGCACATGACAAATGCTTAACAAATACCACAATTATAATAATTAATACTTGATACTCTGTAAACTTTCTACAATTGTGCTTTTGCCATGTTCCCTACTAGGGGAACTGCTTACTCTTTGCTCCTTCCAACCTAAGCTTCTAACAGTGCCTTGCTGGAGACTCACCTGTCTCTGACCCACTACTCATGCCTTTCCCCTAAAAAGGAGGGAGAACCCCCATTTAACAGATGAACAAACAGGCACAGAGACATTAAGTGACTTGTCCAAGGTCACAAAGCAGACAAGTGGAAGAGCTGGGATTGGAACTGCCAACTCCCAATGCTGTACTCTTCACACTAGGCCCTGCTGCTTCTCTGCTCCTCAACACTGCATGTGTGTGGTGGTCATATTAAATTTCTCCTCTCCGCAAAAGAGAGGGTGGCTGAGGGAGAAGCAAGGGAGGAGACCAGGCGGTGTGGCCCTGGCTCCATTGTGTTGGTCATTGCCACCTGTCCAATGTCCACATCTTCCCTGTTGAACGCAGCCCCGGGGGTGAGACAGCCCACGCTGGGCCTCCTACTGTCTGACCGAGTCATGGCATGACTGTCTCCTAAAGAGGATGCAAAAATCAATCAGCCCTGGAGCCCACAGTGGGTTTAACTTTGCCCTGATGGGCACCAGATACTTCTGTTTGTTTATTTCATTTTGGGGCCTGAACCTTCCTCCGCTGCAACTCCTGCTGTTGAATTCCACAGCTTGGACGCTATTCCAGACTTTCATTCATTCAATCGTATTTACTGTGTACTTACTGTTTGCAGAGCACTGAACTAAGCGCTGAGAGTACAATACAATTAACAGACACATTACTTGCCCACGAGTTTACAGTCTAGAGGACCAGTTTACAGGCTCTAAGATTGTGTGAAATCAGCACAGTTCTGAAAAATGGGGATTTAGAACATCACGGTACGCTCTCTGCCCAGAGCCTAACACATGCGATGTCACATCACATATCATACTCCTTGTCCGGGATAGGGGAGGGCCTCTCTACACTGGAGCCGCATAGGCTCTGGAGACAGAGCTAAGATGTTGGCTCCATCTTTTGCCCCTGCCAGCTGGAAGTAGTCCCCAGACTGGTTCTGGCAGGAGTAGGGAGAGCGGCTTTGGCCAGGAAGGATCTCACCACCAACCCCTTTCCCACGTCCTCCCCTTAGCCTGGAACTCCCTCCCCCACCATATATGCCAGACCGCGACTCTCTCCACTTTCAAAGCACTGTTAAGAGGACATCTCCTCCAAGAGATCTTCCCCGATTAAGCTCTCTTTTCCTCAGCTTGCTTTGCCTTGTGCGTCACCTATGCACTTCATTTGGTGTCCTTTGGACATCTGATATTCGCCCCACCCCCAATCCCACAGTGCTTATGTACATATCTTTAATTTATATATTAGAAATTATTTTTTTCATATTAATGTCTGTCTCCCCCTCTAGGCTGTAAGCTTGTTATAGGCAGAAAATGTCCTTGCTAATTCTGTTGTATTGTACTCTCCCAAATGCTTAGTACAGTGCTCTGCCCAGAGTAAGTACTCAAATACCACTGATTGAAGAGGCTGACCTGATGGTGTATTGCTCTGCACAGTTAACTGTATTAATTGTAATAAATAATAACCTGACACTGGAAGGTGAATTCAGTTGGGTGGGGGTTGGGGAAGGGGTGCCCAAGAGCTACAGGTAAGAAGGGGGCGGGGGGCAAGGTTTAAATAGGAAATCTGGCTTAATCACACCCATCCATGAGCCCAAGCTCTTAGTACACTGCTCTGCACACAGTAAGTGCTCAATAAATATGACTGAGTGATCCCATTTATTGTTTTTTTAAAAAAGGGGGAAGGGGTAGTAAAATTTGTCTATGCTTTTTAGATAATTTATTAGTAGTAATGCACATTGTATAGCATATTACTATAGTTAAGTACTGTGTTAACATTTTATGCAATTATGTCACTGTGATTGCTATTTACAAGAGAAATACATTAATGTAACTACATTATCCATCCTTAATTGAGTATACAATTTTGAGTAATTTTGACAAAAAATAGGGTATCTGGCTTTGGTTCAGAAACCAATTTCCGATTTGTTACATTGCTCCTGTGAGAAAACTTAAAACATGACTATTTACCAATCTGCAAAGTAAGCCTAAAGGCAATGTAATGTATCAGGTTGCATTAGGGAATCAATCACTCAGTGACATTTATTGAGTACCTCTGGGTGCAGAGCACTCTACTAGGGAGTTGGGAAAGTACAACACAACAGAGTTTGTAGACATGTTCCCTGCCCACAATGAGTTTACAGTCTTCAGGGGGAGACATACATTAAAATAAATTACAGATAAAGAAAACAGTAGAGTAAAAGGATATGTATATAAGTGCTGTGGGACTGTAGTAAGTATCAAAGTGCTTAAGCAGTACATAGCAGAAGGGAAGGTGGATTGTAGAAATGAAGGCTTAATCAAGGAAGACTTCTTGGAAGAGATGTATGTGTTTTTACAGGGGTTTTGAAAGTGGGGAGAGTGGTGGTGTGTCAGATACAACGCAGGAGGGAATTCCAGGCCTGAGAGAGAACGTGGGTAAGGGGCCAGTGGCAGGATAGATGAGATCAAGGTACAGAGAGTAAGTTGGCATTAGAGGAGTGAAGTATGAAGGTTGGACTGTACCAGGAGATCAACGAGGTTAGACAGGAGGTGGAGAGCTGATTGAGTGTCAATGGCAAACACACAACCAAAGATGTTCAGCAGGAACACAGATATGGCATTGCTATCCAATCCCAATTATTCATATTGTTCCCATTCCATATTTTCATAGATAATTATTTGCTGAAAGGTGGGCATAATTAATCAATCACTCGTATTTATTGAGTGCTTACTGTGTGCAGAG
This sequence comes from Tachyglossus aculeatus, assembly GCF_015852505.1. Classification (NCBI taxonomy): domain Eukaryota; kingdom Metazoa; phylum Chordata; class Mammalia; order Monotremata; family Tachyglossidae; genus Tachyglossus; species Tachyglossus aculeatus. The sequence goes on along the minus strand of NC_052101.1, from coordinate 62,978,779 downwards.
CACTGTACTAAGCTCTTGGGAAGTACAAGTTGGCAACATATAGAAACAGTCCCTACCCAACAGTGGGCTCACAGTCTAGAAGGGGGAGACAGAGAACAAAACCAAACACATTAACAAAATCAAATAAAATAGATATGTACAAGCAAAATAAATAAATAATAAATAGAGTAATAAATATGTACAAACATATATACATATATGCAGGTGCTGTGGGGAAGGGAAGGAGGTAAGGCAGGGGGGATGGAGAGGGGGGTGAGGGGGAGAGGAAGGAGGGGGCTCAGTCTGGGAAGGCCTCCTGGAGGAGGTGAGCTCTCAGTAGGGCCTTGAAGGGAGGAAGAGAGCTAGCTTGGCGGATGTTGGGAGGGAGCGGATTCCAGGCCAGGGGGATGACGTGGGCCGGGGGTCAATGGCGGGACAGGCGAGAATGAGGCACGGTGAGGAGATTAGCGGCACAGGAGCAGAGGGTGCAGGCTGGGCTGTAGAAGGAGAGAAGGGAGGTGAGGTAGGAGGGGGCGAGGTGATGGAGAGCCTTGAAACCGAGGGTGAGGAGTTTCTGCCTGATGCGCAGATTGATTGGTAGCCACTGGACATTTTTGAGGAAGGGAGTAACATGCCCAGAGCGCTTCTGGACAAACACAATCTAGGCAGCGGCGTGAAGTATGGATTGAAGTGGGGAGAGACACAAGGATGGGAGATCAGAGAGGAGGCTGATGCAGTAGTCCAGACAGGATAGGATGAGAGCTTGAACAAGCAGGGTAGTGGTTTGGATGGAGAGGAAAGGGCGTATCTTGGCGATGTTGCGGAGCTGAGACCGGCAGGATTTGGTGATGGCTTGGATGTGAGGGGTGAATGAGAGCGCGGAGTTTAGGATGACACCAAGGTTGCCGGCCTGTGAGATGGGAAGGATGGTAGTGCCGTCAACAGTGATGGGAAAGTCAGGGAGAGGGCAGGGTTTGGGAGGGAAGACAAGGAGTTCAGTCTTGGACATGTTGAACTTTAGGTGGCAGACAGACATCCAGATGGAGATGTCCTGAAGGCAGGAGGAGATGCGAGCCTGGAGGGAGGGGGAGAGAGCAGGGGCAGAGATGTAGATTTGGATGTCATCAGCATAGAGATGATAGTTGAAGCCATGGGAGCGAACGAGGTCACCAAGGGAGTGAGTGAAGATCGAGAACAGAAGGGGACCGAGAACTGAACCTTGGGGAACCACCACAGTAAGGGGATGGGAGGGGGAGGAGGAGCCTGCAAAAGAGACTGAGAATGAACGACCGGAGAGATAAGAGAAGAACCAGGAGAGGACTGAGTCTGTGAAGCTAAGTTTGGATAGCGTGTTGAGGAGAAGGGGGTGGTCCACAGTGTCGAAAGCAGCTGTGAGGTCAAGGAGGATTAGGATAGAGTATGATCCACTGGATTTGGCAAGCAGGAGGTCATTGGTGACCTTTGAGAGGGCAGTTTCCGTGGAATGTAGGGGACGGAAGCCAGACTGGAGCGGGTCAAGGAGAGAGTTGGTGTTGAGGAATTCGAGGCAGCGCGTGTAGATGACTCGTTCAAGGAGTTCGGAAAGGAATGGTAGGAGGGAGATGGGGCGAAAACTAGAAGGTGAGGTGGGGTCAAGAGGGTTTTTTTAGGATGGGAGAGACATGGGCATGTTTGAAGGCGGAGGGGAAGGAACCAGTGGAGAGTGAGCAGTTGAAGATGGAAGTTAATGAGGGGAGAAGGGATGGAGCGAGAGATTTCATGAGATGAGAGGGAATGGGGTCAGAAGCACAGCTGGCTGGAGTAGCACTTGAGAGGAGGGAGGAGAGCTCCTCTGAGGAAACTGATGGGAAGGATGGGAGAGTAGCAGGGAGTGTTGAGAGCCGGGGGGTTGGAGAAGGCGGGGGGGGGAGTGACTTTGGGGAGGTCGGACCTGATGGATTTAATTTTATTAATGAAGTAGGAGGCCAGATCGTTGGAGGTGAGGGAAGGAGGAGGGGGAGGAACCGGGGGTCTGAGAAGGGAGTTGAATGTACGGAAGAGCTGGCGGGGGTGATGGGCATGGGTGTCAATAAGGGAGGAGAAATAGTTTTTTCTGGCAGAGGAGAGGGCTGAGTTAAGGCAGGAAAGGATAAACTTGAAGTGAACGAGGTTGGCATGGTGTTTAGACTTTCGCCAGCAGCGTTCGGCAGCTCGAGCATAAGAGTGAAGGAGGCAGACAGTGGCAGTGATCCAGGGCTGTGGGTTAGTGGTACGAGAGCGGCGAAGGGAAAGGGGAGCGAGTGAGTCTAGCTGAGTAGAAAGGGTAGAGTTTAGAGCAGTAATCTGATCATCAAGATTGGGTAGAGGGGAGAGGGAGGCGAGGTGGGGTTTGAGGTGCTCAGAAAAATGGATGGGGTCAAGAGAGCGGAGATCTCTGTGAGGGAGTAATATGGATTTACCGGAGAAAGGAGTGTGAGTGAGGAGGCAGGTGAGAAGATAATGATCAGAGAGGGGGATTTCAGAGTTGGTGAGGGTGGACACAGTGCAGCGGTAGGAGATGATGAGGTCGAGGGTACGACCAAGTTGGTGAGTGGGTGAGGTGGGGTGGAGAAAGAGGTTGGCAGCGTCAAGGAGAGATAGAAGGCGGACAGCAGAGGAGTCATCAGGGATATCCACGTGGATGTTGAAGTCTCCGAGGGTCAGAGTGGGCATGGAAAAGGAGAGAAGGAAGGTGAGGAAGGGGTCAAAATCGTTAAAGAAGTTGGAGGTGGGGCCGGGGAAAGTCATTCAACTGTATTAACTATTCTTATTATTTTCTGAAGGTAACTGAGGTGTGGCTTCATGGTTTCTACCCTTTAATATTCTAAAACCCACCCAAAGTGGCATGTGAGCCCATATATCTCTTTTTTTCTGCTTTCCATCCCCACATCAGGGCTGAAGAGTAGGAAGGAAAGAGGGTGAAACCTATCCTCTCTACCTCATCTTGCCTTATCCTTCCTCAAACCCTCTTCCCCATGTGAGAAGCTTGGGAAAGCACTGAGAAGCAGCAGGCCTAGTGGATAGAGCACGGGCCTGGGAGTCAGAAGGACCTGGGTTCTAATCCTGGCTATGCCATTTGCCTGCTGTGTAACCTCGGGCAAATCACTCCTCTGTGGCTCGGTTACCTCATCTGTAAAATGGGGACTAAGACTGAGCACCCCATGTAGGACAGGGACTGTATCAAACTTAAGTAGCTTGTATCTACCCTACTCTTAGGACTGTGTTTGACACACAGTAAGTGCTTAACAACTACCATTATTATCATCATTGTTATTATTATGACTTCTCTCCTTGCTGCAATCCCCCTTTTGCCACAGAGAGGTCCCTCCTCCTACCTCCCACTTCTTTTCCCCCAACCAATCAATGGTGTTTGAGTGTTCACTGTGTGGAGAGCACTGTTCTAAGCACTTGGGAGAGTACAGTACATAGTTGGTAGACACGTTCCCTGCTCATGACAAGCTTACAGACTATCTCCTTTTGCTCTCCACCCTTTCTTCTTTTCTGCTCCCCACACCTCTCCACCCTGTGAAGTGAGTCAAGAGAAGGTGTAATTGTCATCCCACAGAGGCCTAGACTTTATTCCAGGCATTGGGAAAGTCCCACACGCAAAATAGTTTAAACCCATGTTGGCTGATAAACTCACTCTCTTCAAGTTTCTCAGGGTACTGATGTCATTACCATTATGAAGCTGTTCAGTTCTCTCTAGCTTGATTCTCACTACATCTCCCCACGATGTGATGATAATAATAATAATAATAATAATGTTGGTATTTGTTAAGCGCTTACTGTGTGCCAAGCACTGTTCTAAGCACTGAGGAGGTTACAAGGTGATCAGGTTGTCCCACGGGAGGCTTATACAATTTTAATTCCCATTTTACAGATGAGGTAACTGAGGCCCAGAGAAGTTAAATGACTTGCCCAAAGTCACATAGCTGACAGTTGGCGGAGCCGGGATTTGAACCCATAAATTCTGACTCCAAAGCCCGTGCTCTTTCCACTGAGCCATGCTGCTTCTCTATCTTCTCTAGATATAGTGTCGCAAGTCACCGACCAAGAATTCAAGAGGCTTCCTGAGAAACTGCATGGTAAGAAAATTTTCAATGAGGAATCTATTTGGCTGTTCAATTTACCTTTCTGAGTTCCCAAATTTGACAAACTGTTGGGCTTACTATATATATTTACCATGACAGCAGTATTGCCTATTACAAGAATATTTAGGCAAGTTAAATTGGGTATTTTATATGGCATCAATCTGAAAAAAGTGACTATCAGTGATAGAAGCACACCTTCTTAAACCAGTTGATGGAGTAGAACTGATGTAAGGAAATACATAAATTAACATGTTTAATTGTAAAATAACACCATCTGCTTCTCAATATGGTAATTCACAGGTACTATAAAAGATATTTGCTTTTATCCTTTCTGCTACACTTACTGTGCTACAGGTACTGTATGTATAAAGAACCAGCCACCTGCATACAGCTCAAGGGCTGTTTCTACACAAATCAAAGCAGAGATTTTACAATTATTTGGTTAATAGGATTAATACAAGCAATCTAATCAGATCATTCTTGCCTCAACCTGGATCTTTTTGGTCTGAACAACCCAGATTGGCAGTTTACACGATGAAAATAAATGAGGTAAATGCTTCTAATCCCAGCTCCACCAGTTGTCTGCTTTGTGACCTTGGGCAAGTCCCTTAGCTTCTCTGTGCCTCAGTTACCTCTACTGTAAAATGGGGATTGAAATTGTGAGCCCCATGTGGGACAAGGAACTGTGTCCAACCTTATATGCCTGTATCCACTCCAGAGCTTAGTACAGTACTTGGCACATAGTAAGGGTTTAACAAATACCATAATTATTAAATTATTCCACCTCACTGATGGAGAGGCCTATCCTGGAAAGAGTAGAAAGCAGAACAAAGTAGTTCATTCCCTCACAAAATCTCATCAGTACAATACAGTGGAGTGGGTAGATATGAACCTTGCACACATAGAGGTCATAGTCTAGCGGGGAAAGCAGACATAAAAATAAATTATAGATGAAGAAAATGACAGAGTATAAGACTACATGCATAGAAGGATTTAAGGGGTACAGAGTTTAGTGCATAGGCAACAAGGTGGGGAGGGTGGATAGGGGAAATGAGGGCTTAGTCACGGAAGGCCTCTTGGAAGAGAGGTGATTTTAGGAGAGGTCTGAAATGGTGAGAGTGGTAGACCATTAGATATTAAGGGGGAGGGAGTTCCAGGCCAGTGGGAGGACTTGGATGGGGGGGGGGGGGGGGGGGGATAGATGAGATCGAGGTACAATGCGTAGGTTGGTATTAGAGGAGTGAAGCTCATTGGATTGGGTTGTAGTACAAGGACGGTAAGGTAGGAGGGAGATGCTACCCTGTAAGCTCGCCATAGGCAGGAAATGTGTCTGCCAACTGTATTGTATTCTCCCAAGCTCTTAGTACAGTCCTCTGCAAAGAGTAAGTGCTTAATACCATTGATGATGATGATGAGAGAGAGCAAACTGAGTGCCTTAGAGACGATGGCAAGGAGTTTCTGTTTGACACAGAAGTGGATGGGCAAATTTGGAGGTTTTTAAGGAGTGACAGATATGGACAATTTATTTTTAAAAAATGATCCAGGCAGCAGAGTGAAGCATGGACTAGAGTCGGGGAGAGACTGGAGACAAGGAGGTCAGCAAGGGAGCTGATGCAGTAATCAAGGTGGGATATAAGTGCTTGGATCAGTGTGGCAGCAGTCTGGATGGAGAGGAAAGGGAAGATTTTAGTGATGTTGTGAAGGAAGAACCAACAGGATTTGGTGACAGATTGAACGGATAGGTTGAATGATAGATGAATCGAGGATAGTGTCAAGGTTATGGGTTTCTAAAACAGAGAGGATGGTGATGTTGTCTACAGTGACAGGAAACTCAGTAGGAGGACAGGGTTTGGGTGGGAAGATAAGGAGTTCTGTTTTGGACATGTGTGAGACCAGCCTGGGCTATGTCCACAGTCGCCTGATGAGAGCGAGCCAAACTAACTTCATTTTGGAAAGCCTCTGTTGCCTGGCAATCATTACATGCTCTTAGTTGTTTATGTATGGGTAATGAAGGACTTGTAGTTAGAGGCCACAGCTTGCAGACATGGCCCAAGGTTGCTCTTAACAGGGATTAAACATCTCACCCAAATTCCCCAAAACCTTCCCTGTCTGCTCTTTCCATGAAATGTTTACATGCAGATCAGGGATCATTCGGAAGAAGCTCGATGTTATGCATTACAGGCAGCTAATCTTTTCTAAAACACGGTAGTGATATGGTATGCTCACCCAGTTAGTCAGCAGAATAGAGATGCCAAGCTTCCACATCCACAGCCCCTCCATAAAAAAAAAAGCCATGTGCACCTGGGTATGCTGCTGCACCTTGCAACCTGGAGTGTGCTCAGCTCACCTGGGGACACCCGGTCTGAGGCCCCGTAAGGGACCTGCCAAGAACTAGAGAAGAAAAGGGGTTCGAGGACTTGTCCATCTAGGATAGTGGTTGGTGCATGCCCACTAATCATCCCATGGTGGGATGTGGTGGGATGAGATATTGAGACCCTAGAGGATGTAATACCTTTTGTTTGAGTTTGGATATGTTTTGTGCATTGGATCCATAGCTTTTTTCTTAGGTTTACATATTTTAAAGCCATAACTTTTTCTTAAGTTTATGCATTAAAGCCATAGTTTTTAATAGCAAAACTCAGGGATTCTGTTTGTTTCATTCTTCTGCGCCTGGATCTAAGTGCCCATGGATGAACCCCCTTCTTCGGGATGTGTCATATGTGTTAAGTTTGAGGTGATGATGGGACATCCAAGGAGAGATGGACTGAAGGCAAGAGGAAATGGAAAGCTATGGAGAAAGAGAGGTCACAGCTGGAAAGGTAGATTTGGGAATTAGCCACATAGAGATGGTACTTGAAGCCATGGGAGAGGAAGAGTTCTCCAAGGGAGTGGGCATAGGGTGATTTCAATGATCAGAGTGATTTACTCAAATTCTCAAATCCTGAGGGCTCACAAGAAAATGGATTGAGGGAAAAAAAAAACCCCAACATGGCTTGAACATAAAAAAATGACAATGAAGTAGTCTTTTTAAAATGGAAAAAATATTATAATGCTGTGGCCATGTGCATTGTTTACAATATTTCATCCACAAAGTAAGTGGCATTGTGGGTGAAACATGATCTCACTGGTAAATATGTGGTGGGGTGTGTGTGGGGGTGGGTGGGTGTCTTCTCCAGATTATTTTGCCATTTCTCATTGCTCAAATGGGCTCTTTCCACACCCCTGCAACAGTGGAGCCATAAATCTGGGAGAGAAGTCATCATATCCTAGGCTTGTGTCGATAATCTGATTCTTATGAACCCTTCAGTCACTTCTTGCATTTGTGTATGTACTTATTTATGGCCACCCTCAGCACTTGAGAGAACTAGGAGTACTAGGAGAAGCAGTGTGGCCTTATGGATAGAGCATGGGCCTTGGAGGCAGAAGGATCTGGATTCTAATCCCAGCAACACCAGTGGTCTGCTGTGTGACCTTGGACAAATCACTTAACTTCTCTGTGCTTCATTTACCTCATCTGTACAGTGGGGATTAAGACTGTGAGCCCCAAATGAGCCAGGGACTGTGTCCACCCTGACAACCTTCTATCTTACCCAGTGCTTAGTACGGTCCCTGGCACATAGTAAGTGTTTAAATACCATAAAACAAACTTGTGTGTGTATGCGTATTTGATATTTCTATGTATTGCCTTCAAAGAGTGTAAATTCCATGGGCTGGAGAATGTCCTGTGCTTTCCTTGTATCTCTTCCCAATGATTGATACCATTTACAAGCTTAGTACAGTGCTCTGCACACAGTAAGTGCTCAATAAATACAACTGAATGAATTTATACAGTGCACTGCACTGAGTAGGTGCTCAAAGCATACCATTATTACTAACGCTATTTTGTCCCTTACTGGAGTGGATCTTGGAAATGTTTGCCAAATCAGTTACATTCCTGTCTGGATGGAGAGACTGAGACATGACCAGTTAAGTGGTCTAGCTCAAGATCACAGCCATTCCATACTTGTGGGGTTGAGGGAGGGTGGGTGCCAGCAGCACTAGGATGAGTGTGTGTGGTGGGGTGGAACCCAGATGGAGTAGGGAGGGCTCTGGGGCTGGGTCATTAAGTTTCTCCTCCCCTAGCAGAAGTGCTAGGCTCTCCTTTTGTTTCTCTTGGGTTCCAGTATAGGCTAGATTCCAAGCAGTATGGCATAATGGATCAAGCACAGTCCTGGGAGTCAGAAGGTCATGGTTCTAATTCCAGCTCTGCCACTTGTCTGCTGTGAGTCTCAGCTTGTCCCTTCACTGTGCTTCAGTTACCTCATCTGTAAAATGGGGATTGAGACTGTGAGCCTGATGTGGGACAGGTACTATGTCCAACCCAATTTGCTTGTATCCACCCCAGCACTTAGTTCACTGCCCAGCACACAGAAAGCACTTAAATATCACAATTATTATTATTATTCTGCACCTCACCAGGTTCAGGGGCTGGCCTACAAAATACATCCTGGAAGTATAGCCTCTACTCACCACATCCCTCAAAGCCCCACCCCAATGCTAAAAATGTCAGCTATGGTTCCATGCTAAGCCATGAACTGGGGCACATTAAGTCCTATGTAGCATCTTGTATTAAGATAGAAATCAGTCATATTTATTGAGCACTTACTGTGTGCAGAGCTGTACTAAGTGCTTGGGAGAATACAATATAACAATAAACAGACATTTCCTGCCCACAATGAGTTTACAGTTAAGAAAGATCAACTAAATTCATATACACTATCAATTTTTGTGGTATTTTGTCACACCATACCAAAGATCAAAGTATGGTCACAATAGGGGTATGGATGAATTCCATTATTTCCCATTAAAGCAATAATATACATGATAATTCTGCCAATAATGAGTTCACTTAAGAATGCATCTGTTAGCAGCAGAGGACTACTGTATCACACTTGGCTTCCAGACATGAGGTCTAGCAATACTATAATGGCTATTTTGAACACAATCCCACAATTAGAAAGCTTCTCCAGTCAGTGTTTATGGTTACGGGATATGCCTCACCCCACCCACCCTCATTTTATTTCAGGAAACATACAGTGGTTAAATCTGCATGGAACAAAACTAAAGCCTTTCATTCCCTCCCCCCACCCCTCCAAAAAAAATCCTCTTGTTTTCACTCAAATAAAAGCAGGATTGAAAAGCATTTATTTTCATTGAAGTATTTTGAGATTGGCAGACACGGAATTCTCACCATGTGATTCCAGGTTTGTGTCTACTTTCTGATTGACTTGAAATCTACAAAAATGCCAGTTACTGACTGGGAGATCTGGGAACTCTGTACTTCTCTCCATATCCCACTACTAGCCTGTCTGAGCTGTGGGTACTGCCCAAGAGATTGCCCCTAGTACCCACCACTTGCCCTCTGCTTCCTGCCTGTGCCAAAGAATGGTCATAGAGGAAAAGCTACAGGGCTGTAGACTTACTCAAGAAATGTCCATCAGCAAGTAAAATACTTATACCAAGAGAAAAGGTGTCTGTTAATTACTGTGATTAAAAATCAAAACAAAAACAAACCCATAGGAGCAGCCACATTATAAAGAAGCCACAATCAAGGCCAGTTTGGGGAGGTGGCTATTCTTTTATTCTTTTCATTGGGCTCCCTCTGCTGGCCGACATTTAAAATTAATTTTTAAAGTGTAGATTAAAAAGCCTAATCAAAACACTCGTTCAGGGTTGAAATCAGCCAAATGGGCGTAGATTTCAAAAGTGTCAGTATCCTACCCAGGAATAATACAGTGTGATAAGACCATACCCTTTAATTAAAATGAACCTTTCCCCTCTCTTTCATTGTCTGTAAGCTCATTGTGAGCAGAGAACGGTCTATTTATTGTTGCATTGTACTCCCAAGGGCTTAGTACAGTGCTCTGCACACAGTAGATGCTCAATACGATTAAATGAACTGTCCTTTAATGATACTTACTGAGCACTTTACTAAGCACTTGGGAGCATACAATATAACAGTTGGTAGATGTGTTCCCTGCACACAAGGAGATTCCAGACTAGAGAGGAAGACAGACAGTTAAATAAATCACAGGTGGATCATTACATAAGTGCGTTGGGGTAAGTTTTGAAACATCCTTGGCCACAGGTCTCCTACATGAGGTTCCCATTAGCCAACAGGTCACTCTATACCACTGCACAAGATGGTACTTTGGAAATGGCATCTTCAAATATGACTTTATCCATTAAAAGAATTATTTACAAATGACAATCAATGATATTTGAGTGCTTACTGTGTGCAGAGGTCTTGGGAGATTACAAGAGTTGGTAGACATGTTCCCTGGCCACAGCGAGCTTACAGTCTAGAAGGGGAGGGACATAATATAATTACAGATATGTACATAGGTTCTGTGGGGCTAATTGGATAATACCCAAAGGACACTGATTCAAGTGCATACTCAATGCAAAAGGGAGAGGGAGCCAGGGAAAAGTGGGCTTAATTGGGGAAGACCTCTTGGATGAAATGTGACCTCAGTAAAGTTCTGAATGAGGGGGGATTCCACACTGTTTGCAGGTAAAGATAAGCATCTGCTGCACTGATGCGACTGCACCTCTATGAATTCAAATCTCCTCACTGTTCTTCCCTAAATTTCTGCTCAAGGATAGCAACCCTCTCTTACTTGCTCACAGAAGGCTGGTGGGCCTGCTGCTGTTATCTCTCAACAAATAAGCTGCCATAATACCACATTAAGATAGATTATGCTTCACTTGAAGTAGTAGCAGTAAATAACATTAGGTAGACATTGATGATGGAGATTCCCAGCAGGAATGATAGATCAGACTCGGTCCAGAGATTTCAGGACTAAGAATTGAGAAGCAGCTGGGCCTGGCTTATCCCAACTCTGCACCTTGCCTGCTGTATGACCCTTGGGCAAGTCACTTAGCTTTTCTGGGCCTCAGTTTCTTCATCTGTAAAAAGTGGGGGATGCACGTTCACCCTTTCCTCATAATAATAATAATAACAATAATGATGGTATTTATTAAGCACTTATGTGCAAAGCACGGTTCTAAGCGCTGGGGAGGTTACAAGATGATCAGGTTGTCCCACAGGGGGCTCACAGTTTTTAATCCCCATTTTACAGATGAGGTAACTGAGGCCCAGAAAAGTGACTTGCCCAAAGTCACAGAGCTGACCATTGGCAGAGCCAGGATTTGAACTCATGACCTCTGACTCCAAAGCCTGTGCTCTTTCCACTGAGCCATGCTGCTTCTCTCAGGTGGGACAGGGACTATATTGGACCTGATTAACTTGTTTCTCCCTTGGAGTTCCCCTCAGGACCACACCTGAAGAGATTCCTGTACTCTACCAGTCTCGGCTATGGGAGGGAGAGTCAAACAGAGGCATACCCATTCCATTTCTAGCTGGGGCAGTGCCTAGCAAGGGGAAGGCAAGCTGCTCCAAGTCAAAACTCACCTGTGCTGGGCAGCAGCATCACGGGAGAGAGTCGAGGGCAGAGACTCAAGTTACTATGTGGAAGAAGGCCAAGAAAACTCTACGGATACACTACCAGAATGACTGCAGATGGAGGTGGGGCATTCTGGGAGAGATGTGGCCATGGAGTTACTATGGGTTGGAGATGACTCGACAGCATAAGACTAGATAAGACCCTTGGAGTTGATTGCAGTGCTTAATGCTAGATATATCTAATTTATATTAATATCTGTCTCCCCCTATAAACTGTAAGCTTGTTGTGGGCAAGGAATGTGTCCATTATTATTGTACTCTCTCAAGTTCTTAGTACAGTGCTCTGCCCACCATAAGTGCTCAATGAATATGATTGAATGACTATTAAGAACCTGCACAGATGAATTGATTATCATCTTAATTGCTTTCACAGCAACACTTCCTTGTTGCTGCTGGGATAGAGAGTACAATGAGTGAGTGGGAGGGCAGGCAGGGATATAACACATTGAAGTGCATGAGCTGTCTTTGTTCATATTAGCCTGCTACAGGCAAAACCAGGACTAGAGCCCAGGCCTCCTGATTCTCAAAGCAGTGTAGTAATAGAAATGGTGTTGAATGAGTACAGTGCATGGTACTAGGAATTTGGAAAAATACAACAGAAAAGCAAGACATATTCCCTGCCCACAGTCTAACTGGGGGAGACAAATAGTGGAGCAGTGGGAAGAACAAGAATCAGATAAGGAACAGGCTATGCCAGAATGAAATAGAATAACTGAATGTACAACTGAATATACACATAAGTGTTGAGGATGGGTAAATACACAGAAGCAGCATGAGCCTGGGAGTCAGAGGGCCTGGGTTCTAATCCCTGCTCAGCCACTTGTCTGCTGTGACCATGGGCAAATCACTTTACTTCTCTGTGCCTTGGTTCCCTCATCTGCAAAATGAGGATTAAATACCAGTGCTCCCTCTTTCTTACACTGTAAGCCCCATGTGGCATCTGATTACCTTGCATCTACCCCAACACTTAGTACAGTGCTTGGCACATAGTAAGCACTTAAATACCACAATTATTATTATTATTATTAGACAGAGCTGGCTCTTGGGTCAACAAAGTTTTGCTTTCCTGTGTTTGCTTGTACATGTCTCATTTCAGTTCTCCCACCAACAGCAGGGTATTTTCCTTCTATGTGCTGCCCAATGAGTCTATGTATTGCCTTGAGGCTGGTGGATCGATGGAGTTCTAGGCCTCACTATTGATGATCCTGTCATTCATTCAATCATATTTATTGAGCACTTACTGTGTGCAGAGCACTGTACAAAGCACTTGGGAAGTACAAGTTGGCAACATATAAAGACGGTCCCTACCCAACAACGGGCTCACAGTCTAGAAGGGGGAGACAGACAACAAAACAAAACATGTGGTCAGGTGTCAAGTCATCAGAATAAATAGAAGTAAAGCTAGATGCACATCATTAACAAAATAAATAGAATAGTAAATATGTACAAGCAAAATAAATAAGAGTAAAATACCTGTACAAACATATATACAGGCGCTGTGGGGAGGGGAAGGAGGTAGGGTGGGGGGATGGAGGGGAGAGGAAAAAGGGGGCTCAGTCTGGGAAGGCCTCCTGGAGGAGGTGAGCTCTCAGTAGGGCTTTGAAGGGAGGAAGAGAGCTAGCTTGGCGGATGTGCGGAGTGAAGGCATTCCAGGCCAGGGGGAAGACGTGGGCCAGGGGTTGATGGCGGGACAGGCAAGAACGAGGCATAGTGAGGAGGTTAGCGGCAGAGGAGCAGAGGGTGTGGGCTGGGCTGTAGGAGGAGAGAAGGGAGGTGAGGTAGGAGGGGGCGAGATGATGGAGAGCCTTGAAGCTGAGAGTAAGGAGTTTTTGCTTGATGCGTAGGTTGCCCTTGACTTAAGTGGAGCTAGTAGGTGAGGATATTTGGCATTGAAGCAGGTAGCACCACCCAGTTAGAAAAGGAAAAGCAATGAATAACTGAGGGCAATGGAATACGTATATTTTCTTAGGGTCATAACTTGAAGAACATAGCTTAACTATGGAGGAGATACTTCTGAAATATACCTTGATTCAAAAAATCATCATTAAGAGTATTTATTACCTTCTGTGTACAGACCCCTCTACTGTAGGCTTGGGAAGATGCTACACATACCAGTTCCATGGGGACAATTAGGCTCCCCACTTCATTTTTTGTTCAGCCAGCCAGGGCTAGCTCACCTTATGCCCTAGGAGCTAAAGATAGCCACTGCCAGACCTTGGAACTAGCAGGGTTACTCTCATCTCACAGGGCTGGGCTATAGGCTTGGCACTTGATCCCAGAGGGAAGGGTCAAGCTGGGAATAAATCTTACCATCAGCTCAGTCAGAAAGTGTGGTGAAGTCTCTGGAGATGAGCTAGGGGCTCTGTTTTCTTTTGGAGGGGCTCTGAATGGTGATTTTTTTTTATACTCCACCAGTCTCCGAGGTGACAATATGGGCCTTTCTCCACTCACCAGGCTTTGAGACTTGTCAGGAGCTTTTTGAACTCTGATGGAGGGGAGGAGGCAGAAAGTTCCTCCCCCAACCCCCTTCATGTAAATTTGCTTCCAAGTTTAAACAGGTTGGCACCCCTGTAAAATGTAATCTCTGCCCTCAAAGCATGACAGATTTAAGAGGAAGACAAGACAAACCAGCTATAAACTCCCTCTGTAAACTATAAAATCACTGTGGGATTATGTCTACCAAATCTATTCTCATGGATTTTCCCTAACTCTTAGCTCCGCACACACCAAGCACTCAAGTACTGTTGACAAAAATTGACAAAATATTTTAAATAGAGAGTAGGTATTAATAATGAACAGATGAATAGTAAAAATAAATTGAAGTTCCAAGGAGTGCTGAGGGAATTTAACACAAGAAAAGTTGGGGGATGAATCCTGGAGCAGATGTTTTTTTAAGAGTGTGCTGAGGGAGGGAGGAATGCACTTTGGTGATACTGAGGAGCAAGGATGAGCCAGAGGTGGGGGTGGTCATCGTGGTGAAAGCATGAATAATGCATTTGATGAGAAGCAGTGTGGCCTAGTGGAAAGAACATGGGCCTGGTTTCTAGTCCCAGCTCCACCACTTGCCTAACGTCACACAGCAGGCAAGTCACTTCACTGTGCCTCAGTTCCTTCATTTGCAAAACTGGGATTCAATATCTGCTTTCCATCCTACTTGGATTATGAGCCCCACATGAGATCTGATTGTCTTGTATTTAACCCAGTGCTTAGTACAGTACTCAGCCCATAGTGAGCACTTAATACCATTATCATTACGATTATATAGAACAGTTAAAAGAGCTGAGGGATGGTCAGATGATTTCCTTAGGTGTGAAAAGCACAAGTACCTGTTGAAGAGAGCAGTAGGTACAAGGCAGCCAGCTCATATAGAGCCTTGAGACTAGTGGTGGGAGATTCAGGTGGTGAGATTGTTGGATAAATCAATGGATTTACAAAGTTACAAATTGATTCTTATATAATGTGAAGAGAAGATGCAAAGGCAAGTCACCAAGTTAGGAGGAGCTACTTGTCAACAAATTTGTAAGATTATGGAAGAGAAATGCATGAAGAGTTGGCCTGGAGGAACTGTAATTTGCACCAGGGGAAAAAACTCTACGTGATAAAATTCTAAAAATAATCAATTATCCAGCATGTAAGTATAAGAGTCTATAAAAGACCATCCAAGAGCTTTTAAGAACCCATGCTGACCTTTGCCATTGCAAAAAGTTAGCTGGACACCCTCAAGGGGGGAGGAGGAGAAAATTGCACTTGCTGTGTAATATTACTCAAGAATTCTCATTTAATGATTGTTTCTTTCTAAATATGTCAGCAGCATAGGACTAAACACATAGGCTATTAACATACTTCATCATTTTCATTTATGAAAGTGGATGCAGTATGGGATATGCAGGTAAGCACTCAGGGTACAAACTTGAGCTCCTAACCACTTGTCTTCTACAGCAACCCATAGAGAGCCCAATGACTTATTCAACAGCCAACTGTGTAACTTGAGTAATGCATTGCACAGTCCTTGAAAATTTAAAAGCACACCAGCAGAGTCAGTTTCAAAGCATGTTCAGAGAACACTTTGTAATACTGTACGATTCCTGAATAATACACTAGGCAGTATGAAAACTATGGAAAATGTGATGTTTTTCCATTTCATTCTGCAGTTATATAATCCAATGTATTTTAGTTGAGCTATGACTGTTGAAATGGGTCAGTGCTCTTTCCGTGAGCAAACCAGGAAAAAAAAAAAGGCGGGGGGTGGGGGAGAGATAATGGGTGTTTTCTAACTTAAGAGTCTTCAGAAATAGGGTAAAGAAACGTCAGACTTTTGAAACAGGTTGCACACAAGTCATTTTAAGTGCTCCTTGTATTCTTAAGGACATCTTTGGCAACTTTTTTCCATTTTTCAAATTTAAGAAGCGTTTGGAACAAAATAAAAGCATGTAATTTTTCAAGGAAACCATTTCTGCCTTAGAAGTGACAGCAGCCTTTTTTCAGTGCTTCCCTGTTCTAATTACAGCCAAAGAAATTCCCCTTTTCACTAATAGGCACCAGGAGTAATATCTGTTTGGAATGTAGATAACTCCAATGGTACTCAGAATTCTCTCACTCCTTAACATGAACTGTGCTAACCACTAGGGCTCTATTTATGTTCCCTTCTCCCTTCAGGCAGGAGCACAGGGGTGGGAGAGTTAAACAGATATCCCAGATGCTAGGTTAAGGAGAGATCTCATACCAGCTGAGGAGGAAAAAGTCAGCGACCGAGGTCTCTTCTGGCTCCTACAGCTGCACTGCCATTGGTTCCAGGCCATGGCTACAGCCTGTGGAGACTGTTTTAACTCAGTTTGAGTGCTGCTCTGGGGTTGGAACTGTCGACAGCAGGGACAGAAACCCTCGCCCAAGCTGGATTGGCCAGTGTGAATGATAGCTGCACTGAGATGATAGGCAGGGTTGCTTTGGCAGGGGGAGACAGAACACAGTGGTAAAAATTCCCAATTTGGATTAGAATGGTATGTGGAAACTGGGGGGCTGGGCCCAGCCCCAACAAACACAATTTACCAGAGTTGTACTTCCTTTTCCTTGCAGGCTATTTTGGCTCTAGCCAAGATTACCAGGACTTCTGACTCCTTTCCCTAACAGTTTTGCAGCAGGTCTTGGTCTGAAGTGGTCCCTGGAGAGAGTGAAGAGGCAGGATCAAGGGGAACAGAGCATCCTTGCTGCTCTCCCAGCCTCCAGCCTTTCCATGCTTCAGTCTGTACTCCACACCGCTGTTCGGATCATCTTCCTGAAGCATCGCTAGGCCCACATCTCTTTTATCCTCAAAATCCTCCAATAGCTGTGTGTCCTGTGTCTTTCCACACCAAACAACAATAATAAAAAAAAACCAACCCTCCCCACCAACAGCTTCAAACCTGTTCCCTATTTGGGCCCCATTTTTTCTATCTGCTGTCTTCACCCGCTATTCCCCACTTCCCTGTCTTCGTTCCTCCCAAACCCACCTATTCGCACTACCTCACTCGAGTTTCTTATCCCCCACTTAGCTCACACTGTTCCCCTAGTTTGACACACCAGCCTTCCTCCACTCACCTCTCTCCATTCAAATCCCTCCTAAAATCCCACTGCCTCCAAAAATCTTTTCCCAATTAACTTCCTAAGCACCCTGAGCTATCTCACCCCTTCAGCCAACTCTAGCACTTGTGAATGCATTCATACCCTAAGAACTCATGTACAGTAGCAATGATAATAATAATAAATGGTATGTTTTAAGCACTTAATATGTTCCAGGCACTGCTGTAACTGCTGGGGTAGATACAAGATAATCAAGTTGAACACAATCCCTGTCCCAAGTAGGGCTCACAGTCTTATTCCTATTTTATAGATGCGAACTGTGGCACAGAGAAGTTTAATGATTTGCCCAAGGCCACACAGCAGACAAGTGGCAGAGCTGGGATTAAAAACCAGTTCCTTCTGACTTCCAGGCTCGGGCTCATAAGGCCATGCTGTTTCTCTAAGCAGATGTACACAGAGGTATATCTGTGTACTCTATTTTTAAGCACTTTAGTTTTAAATACTTTTGTGTTTGTCTTCCCCATTAGAGTGTAAGCGCCTTGTGGGCATGGAGCATGTCTCTTTATTTGGTACTTTCCAAGCACCTAATACAATGTGTCACATCAAGTTGGTAGAAGTAGCAACAGCCCTCAGAAAATGTATGTTGATGTCAGGATGTTGTGCTATCCTGGCACCATGCATCCACCTCAGATTCCACACCACCACTGAACTCTGCTTTCAACAAATTGCTGGACTAATGGAAAGCACTGACTTTAGGCTAATAGCCCCAGGGGAAAGTTGTTTTTATTTTTTGTAAATGGTATTTGTTAAGCACTGTGTGTCAAACACCATTCTAAGCACTGGGGTAGACAAATCAATGGTATTTGAGTGCTTACTGTGGGCAGAGCACTGTATTAATGCTCTGCGTGAATTAGGTTGGGTACAGTCCCTGTCCCTCATGGGGGCTCCCAATCTAAAGAAGAAAAGGAGAACTGAAGCATGGAGAAGTTAAGTGATTTGCCTAAGGTCACCCCACAAGTATTTGGCAGAGCCAGGATTAGAACCCAGGTCCTTTGACTCTCAGGCCCATGCTCTTTCCAGTAGGCCATGCTGCTTCTCAAGCACTTAGGTTCATTTTTTCTTTTTGCCTACACTTGTTTTCCCCCTGAATGCACTGCCTTCAGATAATTTGACTGTTTTTAAGCTGGGAACATATGTTTACCTTCAAAAAGAAAAAGGACACAAAATGATTAAGAGAAGCAAGCATTAGTTTGTATAAAATGACTAGCTAGAGGAGTCAATGTTCATGGGGGAGAAATTAGAAAATACTATATATAAGAGGTTTTTCATATGATAATCTACAATATTCAAATTATATTTTAAGTACAACTAATTTTCACTTCAGGTTAATTATTGTGATTTTTACATGGTGGCAATTGTAAAATGAGAGGCAAATGAACTTTTCAGGGTAATTTTGACTATGTAACAAGACACATCTTTTATTTTTATTGCTATTTATTGTGCACAGCACTGTATTAAGCACTGGGGTAAATACATGCAAACCCCACTACACAACCAGATGCTGTTCCTTGAAAATGCGGTTGTAGAACGAATAACTATATCATGGGGGATGCTTTCTTATAGACTTAAATGTTGTAAGTATAGGTCTGTTTTGAAACCTCTGGAAAAGTAATATAAAATTCCTTTTCATGTGATCTGAGAAGCAGCACAATTTAGTTGAAAGAGCATGGGCTTGGGAGTCAGAGGATGTAGGTTCTAATCCTGCCTCCACCACATGTCTACTGTGACCTTAGGCAAGCCACTTAACTTCTCTGTGCCTCGGTTACCTAAACTGTAAAATGGGAATTAAGACTGTGAGCCCCACGTGGGACAACCTGATTACCTTGTATCTACCCTGACGCTTAGAAAGGTGCTTGGCACATAGTAAGTGCTTAATACCATAATAATAATAAGTAATTAAAAGCCCATCAAGCATTAAATATGAGTTCACCCCGACGACTCCTGGCCCACAACCTACCTCTGGGGAATGCCCTCCCTCCTCAAATCTGCCACACAATTACTCTTCCTCCCTTCACCCTTACTGAAGGCACATCTCCTCCAAGAGGCCTTCCCAGACTAAGCCCCACTTTTCCTCATCTCCCACTCCCTTCTGCATTACCCTGACTTGCTCCCTTTGCTCTTCCCCCCTTTCCCAGCCCCATAACACTTATGAATATATTTGAAATTTTATTTGTATTGATGTCTATTTGTATTCATGTCTGTCTCCCCCCTCTAGCTTATGAGCTCGTTGTGGGTAGGGATTGTCACTATTGCATTGTACTCTTCCAAGTGTTTAATACACTGCTCTGCACACAGTAAGTGCTTAATAAGTACGAATGAATAAGTTGTATAGGATTGTGAGTTTTTTTTCCCAGGAGTAGATATTTGCTCTCCTGACTGTGGTAGTGGATTTTGAACTTCAGTGAAGAATCTGTCCAACTTAGGTTGAACAGTAGTCTTCTTCAAGCACCTTGTACTACGCCAACGCCTTCTGAATACCTTTGAGGTCCTCCCTCAGGGTCTTCAATCCCACTTGCAAATTCATCTGCTTTCTTCATTAATACATGACTTTTTATTCCCAACATTTTAGCCAGTGATGGAGAAACCATAACTTTATCTGTTTCAGCATCTTTCAATGTTGCAGTGGATTGCTGAGGTTAAATGAGGTTCTCAGACCATTCCTCTAAATGAGATGCAATTAAGTCAATCAATCAATTGTATTTATTGAGTGCTTACTGTGTGCAGAGCACTGTACTAAGCGTTTGGTTATCGACAATGGTTATCGACAATGGCATCACTCATTTCTAAATGAAGGTGCCACCTAAGTTCAACAGCTTCCTTAGTTATCTGCTCAAGGATCTCCCCCACTGCCTTAAAAAAAAAAAAATCTGACAGCAACTGTGTGCAGAGGTTCCTACAAGATTTAGTCACTGTTCATTATCTAATCTCATCCCAGGTGAGGAAGGGGCAGGGTTTTACTTGTAGTGCTCAGCCAGAACAATTAGGTCAATCACATATCTACATCATCATCATCAATCGTATTTACTGAGCGCTTACTGTGTGCAGAGCACTGTACTAAGTGCTTGGGAAGTACAAGTTGGCAACATATAGAGACAGTCCCCACCCAACAGTGGGCTCACAGTCTAAAAGGGGGAGACAGAGAACAAAACCAAACATACTAACAAAATAAATAGAATAGATATGCACAAGTAAAATAAATAAATAATAAATAGAGCAATGAATATGTACAAACATATATACATATATACAGGTGCTGTGGGGAAGGGAAGGAGGTAAGATGGGGGGGATGGAGAGGGGGACGAGGGGGAGAGGAAGGAAGGGGCTCAGTCTGGGAAGGCCTCCTGGAGGAGGTGAGCTCTCAGTAGGGCCTTGAAGGGAGGAAGAGAGCTAGCTTGGCGGATGGGCAGAGGGAGGGCATTCCAGGCCAGGGGGATGACGTGGGCCGGGGGCCGATGGCGGGACAGGCGAGAACAAGGTACAGTGAGGAGATTAGCGGCAGAGGAGAGGAGGGTGCGGGGTGGGCTGTAGAAGGAGAGAAGGGAGGTGAGGTAGGAGGGGGCGAGGTGATGGAGAGCCTTGAAGCCCAGGGTGAGGAGTTTCTGCCTGATGCGCAGATTGATTGGTAGCCACTGGAGATTTTTGAGGAGGGGAGTAACATGCCCAGAGCATTTCTGGACAAAGACAATCCGGTCAGCAGCATGAAGTATGGATTGAAGTGGGGAGAGACACGAGGATGGGAGATCAGAGAGAAGGCTGATACAGTAGTCCAGACGGGATAGGATGAGAGCTTGAACGAGCAGGGTAGCAGTTTGGATGGAGAGGAAAGGGCGGATCTTGGCAATGTTGCGGAGCTGAGACCGGCAGGTTTTGGTGACGGCTTGGATGTGAGGGGTGAATGAGAGAGCGGAGTCGAGGATGACACCAAGATTGCGGGCTTGTGAGACGGGAAGGATGGTAGTGCCATCAACAGAGATGGGAAAGTCAGGCAGAGGGCAGGGTTTGGGAGGGAAGACAAGGAGTTCAGTCTTGGACATGTTGAGTTTTAGCTGGCGGGCAGACATCCAGATGGAGATGTCCTGAAGGCAGGAGGAGATGCGAGCCTGGAGAAAGGGGGAGAGAGCAGGGGCAGAGATGTAGATTTGGGTGTCATCAGCATAGAGATGATAGTTGAAGCAGTGGGAGAGAATGAGGTCACCAAGGGAGTGCATGTAGATTGAGAACAGAAGGAGACCAAGCACTGAACCTTGGGGAACCCCCACAGTAAGGGGATGGGAGGGGGAGGAGGAGCCTGCAAAAGAGACTGAGAATGAATGACCGGAGAGATAAAAGGAGAACCAGGAGAGGACAGAGTCTGTGAAGCCAAGGTCAGATAGCGTGTTGAGGAGAAGGGGTGGTCCACAGTGTAGAAGGCAGCTGAGAGGTCGAGGAGGATTAGGATAGAGTATGAGCCATTGGATTTGGCAAGCAGGAGGTCATTGGTGACCTTTGAGAGGGCAGTTTTCGTGGAATGTAGGGGACGGAAGCCAGACTGGAGAGGGTCGAGGAGAGAGTTGTTGTTGAGGAATTCTAGGCAGCGCGTGTAGACAACTTGTTCAAGGAGTTTGGAAAGGAATGGTAGGAGGGATATGGGGCGATAACTAGAAGGTGAGGTGGGGTCAAGAGAGGGTTTTTTTAGGATGGGAGAGACATGGGCATGTTTGAAGGCAGAGGGGAAGGAACCAGTGGAGAGTGAGCAGTTGAAGATGGAAGTTAAGGAGGGGAGAAGGGATGGAGCGAGAGATTTCATGAGATGAGAGGGAATGGGGTCAGAAGCACAGGTGGCCGGAGTAGCACTTGAGAGGAGGGAGGAGAGCTCCTCTGAGGATACTGCTGGGAAGGATGGGAGAGTAGCAGAGAGTGTTGAGAGCCGGGGGGTTAGATAAGGGGGGGGAAGTGACTTTGGGGAAGTAGGACCTGATGGATTTAATTTTGTTAATGAAGTAGGAGGCCAGATCGTTGGGGGTGAGGGAAGGAGGAGGGGGAGGAACTGGGGGCCTGAGAAGGGAGTTGAATGTACGGAAGAGCTGGCGGGGGTGATGGGCATGGGTGTCAATAAGGGAGGAGAAATAGTTTTGTCTGGCAGAGGAGAGGGCTGAGTTAAGGCAGGAAAGGATAAACTTGAAGTGAACGAGGTTGACATGGTGTTTAGACTTTCGCCAGCAGCGTTCGGCAGCTCGAGCATACGAGCGAAGGAGGCGGACGGTGGCAGTGATCCAGGGCTGCGGGTTAGTGGTATGAGAGCGGCGAAGGAAAAGGGGAGCGAGTGAGTCTAGCTGAGTAGAAAGGGTTGAGTTGAGAGCAGTAATCTGATCATCAAGACTGGGTAGAGAGGAGAGGGCGGCGAGGTGGGGTGTGAGGCGCTCCGAAAGATGGATGGGGTCAAGAGAGCAGAGATCTCTGTGAAGGAGTAATATGGATCTATATGAGGTAAGGCATACAAACAATACGTGTTTTATCCTCAGGGTGGTCCTACCATGGAGTGGTGAAACCAGGGTAAGATAAAACAATGCAAATTCTATCTCCAGGGTAGTTGTAACTTGGATATGCCCATTCATCTAAGTCATTTATGAGTGTGCCTGGAGCCACAGCAGGGAGTATAAGTGGGGGAGAGCAGTCACATTTCAACAGGAAAATCCCAAGGGAAAAATAATAATTAAGGCAAGCAAATGAGTCAGCAATCCAAAATGCCAACATGTAAATTACCTAAAATCCAAATTTTCCTCTCCATCCAGACTGTTAAGGAGAGGAAAATTTGGATTTAGGATAAGCACTTATCCTATCCCACCTTGAATACTCCATCAGCTTCCTTGGTGCCCTTCCTACTTGTCTCTCCCCACTTCAGTCCCTACTTCGCTCTGCTGCCTGGATCATTTTTCTACAAAACCGTACAATCCACATTTACTCACTCCTCAAGAACCTCCAGTGGTTGCCCACCCAGCTCCATATCAAACGGAATCAATTGTATTTGAGCGCTATGTGCAGAGCACGGTAGTCTGTCAATTGTATTTGAGGGCTTACTGCACGCAAAGCACTGTACTAAGTGCTTGGAAAACAAATTATCAATATGTTACAGATACATAAGTGCTGTGGGGCTGAGGGGAGGGGCGAAAAAAGGGTGCAAATCCAAGTTCAAGGGTAGCACAGAAGGGAATGGGAGAAGAGGAATAATAATAATAATAATGGCACTTGTTAAGCTCTGTGTGCCAGGAACTGTACTAAGCACTGAGGTGGATACAAGCACATTAGGTTGGACACAATCCCTGTCCCACATGGGGCTCACAGTCTTAAGCCCCATTTTACAGAGGAACTGAGGCCCAGAGAAGAGACTTGCTCAAGGTCACACAGCAGATGAGTGGCAGAGTCAGAATTAGAACCCAGGTCCTTCTGACTCACCGGCCTGTACTCTAACCACTAAGTCAGTTGGGGAAGGCCTCTTGGAGGAGATGTACTTTCAGTAAGGCTTTGGGGAGGAGAAGAGCGATCATCTGTCAGATATGAAGAGGGATGGCATTCCAGGCCAGAGGTAGGAAGTGGGTGAGTGTTCAGCAGCAAGATTGAGGTACAGTGAGTAGGCTGGTATTAGAAAATTGAAATGTATGGGCTAGGATGAAGTAGGCAAGGTAGGAGGGAGTAAAATGATTAAGTGCTTTAAAGCTGCTGGTAAGGAGTTTCTGTTTGATGGGGAGGTGGATGGGCAATCACTGGAGGTTCTTGAGGAATGGAGACACATGGACTGAATGTTTTTATAGAAAAAATGATCTGGGCAGCAGAGTGAAGCATAACTCAAGTGGAGAGAAACAGGAGGCAGGGAGGTCAGCAAGGAGGATGATGAGCAATCAAGGTGGGATAGGATAAATGCTTGGATTAATGTGGTAGCAGCTTGGATGCAGAGGAAAATGTGGGTTTTAGCAAATTTGTGAAGGTTGAGCTAAGATTTGGTGGCAGATTCAATATGTGGGTTGAATGAGAGAGAGGAGTCGAGAATGACGATGATGATGGTATTTGTTAAGTGCTTACTATATGCCAAGCACTGGGGTAAATATAAGCTAATCAGGTTGTCCCACGTGGGGCACACAGGCTTAATCCTCTTTTTATAGATGAGAACTGAGGCACAGAGAAGCTAAGTGGCTTGCCCAAGATCACACAGCAGACAAGTGGTGGAGTCAGGATTAAAACCCACGTCCTCTGACTCCCAAGCTCATTCATTCATTCAACTGTATTTATTGAGCACTTACTGTGTGCAGAGCACTGTACTAAACGCTTGAGAAGTAGAAGTCGGCAACACATAGAGACGGTCCCTACCCAACAACGGGCTCATAGTCTAGAAATGCTCTTGCCACTAAGCCACGCTGCTTCCCTATGATGGTATTTGTTAAGCGCTTACTATAACGCTAAGATTACAGGCTTGTGAGACAGAGAGGATTGTGGTGCTCTCTATAGTGATGGGAAATTCACAGGGAGGACAGGGTTTGGGTGGGAACATAAGGTGTTCTGTTTCTGTTAAATTTGAGGAATTGGCGGTACATCCAAGAAGTGTCCTCAAGGCAGGAGGATATGTGAGACTGCAAATAGGGAGGGAGATCAGGGCTGATGATGTAGTTTGGGAATCATTCATATAGAGATGGTAGTTGAAGCCATGGGAGTGAGTGAGTTCTCCAAGGGAGTGGGTGTAGGGGGAGAATAGAAAAGAACCCAGAACTGAACCTTGAGGGACTCCCACAGTTATGGGGCAGGAGGCAGAGTAGCCTGTGAAGTAGACTGTGAATCAGCAGCCAGAGAGATAGGAGGAGAACCAGGAGAGGACAGTGTCAGTGAAGTAAAGATTGGATAATGTTTCCAGGAGAATGGGGTGGTCGACAGTGTTCAAGGCAATTGAGAGGTCGAGGAGGGTGGAGTAGAGGATGATGGATTTGTCAAAAGGACGATGGACTTTTCTGACCTTTGAGAAGGTAGTTTCTTTGGAGTGAAGGAGTAGAAGCCAAATTGGAGGGGGTCAAGGAGATAATTTGGAGGAGAGGAACTGGAGCCAGTGGGTGTAGACAACTCACACAAGGAGTTCAATGAGGAATGGTAGGAGGGTGTTATGGGATGGGTCCATAACTGGAGGGAACTGTGGGGTCAAGATTTTTATTTTATTTTACTTTTTTTTTTTAAAGGTAAGAGACACATGAACATGTTTGAAAGCAGTGGGGAGGCTATTGGAGAGGGAACAGTTGAAGATGGCCGACAGGGAGGAAAGAAGGGAGATGCAAGTGCTTACATAAGGTGCAAAGGGATAAGGTCAGAGGTGCAGATGGAGGGATGGATTTTGAAAAAGGACAGGAGAGCTCATCTTGAGGTACTGCTGTGAAAGATGGGAGAGCAACAGCTTTAAAGCACTCTATCACCACCTCCTCTCATATCAACTCACTGATTTTCGATAACAGCCCAGCATGCTCACTTTGCTCCTCTAATGCCAATCTAATCACTGTACCTCAGTTTCATCTAGCTCACTGCTGACACCTCGTCCATATAGAGAAGCAGCGTGGCTCAGTGGAAAGAGTCCGGGCTTTGGAGTCAGTGGTCGTGGGTTCAAATCCCAGCTCTGCCAATTGTCAGCTGTGTGACCTTGGGCAAGTCACTTCACTTCTCTGGGCCTCAGTTCCCTCATCTGTAAAATGGGGGTTGACTGTGAGCCCCCCGTGGGACAACCTGATCACCTTGTATCCCCCCAGCACTTAGAACAGTGCTTTGCACATAGTAAGCACTTAATAAATGTCATTATTATTATTATATCCTGCCACTGATCTGGAACACCTTCCCTCTTTATATCTGACAGACGATCTCTCCCCATCTTCAAAGTCTTATTAAAAGCATATCTCCAAGAGGCCTTCCCTGACTAAGCCCTCATTTCCTCTTCTCCCATTCGCTTCTGCATCACCCTTGCATTTGGATTAGCACCCTTGATTCACCCCTCCATCAGCCCCACAGCACTTATGTACAGATCTGTCACTTTTTTTTTTTTAATGTTAATGTCCGCCCAGGGCCCCCCCCCCCCACAGTAGCCTATAAAAGACAACAGCCCTAATGGCATAATGACTCAATGTTTAGTAACTCTTGAGGACAGAAATTTTAGTAGGTTGCTCTACAGAAGATCACCATTTATCTTAGTCTCCATCGGAAACAATTTCTAGAGAACAACACTGTCACCTTATAGTTTAATAACAATTTTCATTATAAACATTTCTATCCATTTTGAACACCACAAATTTTTGCATAGCATTATACATACCGTAACTACTGATTATGTCTTTTAGTCCTTACTGTATCCTTTTGCTTTTCCTTATGATACTAAAATTTCACCTTTCAGTTGCTCATTATTTCTTCTCTTTTATCCAGAATCTTCAGTAAATCCTACAACCCAGAAAACAACAGCATCTCAAAATTGATATAACAGATTAAGAACATAAATCTCACTCAAATTTTAGCACTGCTCCAGAGATATCTACAGGGTGAGAGGATATTCTCACTCCTTATATTCCTACATATTGCTTCATTTAAGTGGCTCTACTATTCAGAAACAGTGCACTTGACTGTGTGGAATAGTGGATAGAGCATGGGCCTGGGAGTCAGGTCATGGGTTCTAATCCCTAATCTTCCACTTGCCTGCTTTGTGACCTTGGGCAAGCCACTTCACTTCTCTGTGCCTCAACTACCTCATCTGTAAAATGGAGATTGAGACTGAGCCCCACGAGGGACAGGGACTGTGTCTAACCCAATTTGCTTGTATCCATCTCAGTGCTTAGGAGCAGACTAAGCACTTAAATACCAGAATTATTATATTATTATCTATGCACATGGTTTGTGTATGCAGCATAGACACTAGGACTCAGACACTGTCTAGAACTGAATGGCGTGACTTCAGATAAGAGCTTCTCTGGATACAGGATAATCAAATGGTTGGTGGGGAGAGGAATGGGCAGGAGGAGAGAAAGGAAAAAGTGGGTAAGGAGACCCCTTTCCTCTTCCCTAATTTAAAGTTGTACAGGTCAGTCACATTTGTGAACCCACTAAAAATAATTATGGTATTTGTTAAGCGCTTACTATGCGCCAAGCACAGTTCTAAGCAGTGGGGTAGATACACGGTAATCAGATTGCTCCACATGGGGCTCACAGTCTTAATCCCCATTATTCAGATAAGGGAACTGAGGCCCAGAGAAGCAAAATGACTTGCCCAAGGTCACACAGCAGATAAGTGGCAGAGCCAGGATTAGAACCTTCTGACTCCCAGGCCCATGTGCTATCTACTACACCATGCTGCTTCCCAGGAGCACCTATAATAATAAAAAAGTTAATGATATCTGTTAAGCATTTACTATGTTTCAAGCACTGTACTTAGACCGTGAGCCCCATGTGTGACTTGATTATCATGTATCTACCCCAGTACTAAGAGGGAGAAGAGGCATTGGGTTCCTATTTTGCAGAGGAGGAAATTGAGGCACAGAGAAGCTAAATGATTTGCCCAAGATCACAGGCAGATGAGTGGCAGAGCCAGGATTAGAACTCAGGTCCTCCAACTCCCAGGCCTGTGGTCTTTCCACTAGGTCATGCCTCACTGAAGAGGGATTCATCTCCTGTTACCTATATGGGCTTTGGGATCAATAACACTTTTCTAACAAAATTTCCAGTTCACAGGAGTTTCTATGCTACCACCAGTCTTAAGTTACAATGCCCTTGGATAGCCCAGCTGCATTTCCAGGAACTCACTGTTCCCCCCAGAGCCCTCCTCCCAACCCACTATGGGCCAACCAAATCATATTTACTGAGCACTTATTGCACACAGTAAGGGCTCTGTAAATATGATTGGTTGGCCCATGGTGGTTGGGAGGAGGGCTGGGGGTGGGGGGCAGCAAGTGCTAAGTACTAAGTGCCTGGGAGAGTATACAATATGACAATGGGAAGGACATTAGCAACAGCAAAGCCTCCACAAACTTTAGAATGTTGGGAAGCCCGTGTGCTCTTACTGCCATAACTGTAGCTGGGGCTCTGATCCACGAGGTGCCTGACATCCTGATCCTCTAAACATACTGCCCTACTGCTCTTTTGTTTTGAACATTGTCCTTGTTTTAATCTTTCCTTTTGAGTCTATCGTCTGGCCCCTCTCTCCTCACAGCACAGGGATCATGTCTAATTCTCACCAGGGTATTGTTCTAAGTATACTGCTGTGTACCCAGTAGGTAAATACTATTTCTAGTCCTCCATCATTGCCAAAATGGCAGTCCATGTCACTTGACCATCTCTGGACTGATGTATTTTTTAAATGGTATTTGTTAAGCATTTATGATGTGCCAGGCACTTTACTAAGTGCTGTATTTCTGCTATATGAAAGGAGGTTTTAATTTTGGTGGCTAATGACCTAAGTGAATTTGGAATGGAAACTTGATTACAAGACACATGCTTTCACATCAGTATTACTATAGATTTACCAGGTATTTCCCACCCCCAAATTAAGGAACATTTGCACTCTTACACTGGCCATATTTATGTGGCAAGCAAAACACTGAAGAGACACCTAAGCCTAAGAACAGCAATTTAACTGCAGGAGTCCCTTGGCAGAGAAAATACTTTCAAGGCCTTTGTATACTTTATAGCCAGGTTTCCAACAGGCAGTATTCTTTCATTGGTAGTAAAGAGTTAAACATTTGCAGGAAAACGCTTAATATATCCAAAATGACTTCTACTTTGGAAACATTTGATGTTTAAGACACGTTCAGGCAAAACATTTGCTGAAACAGATATTTTTGGAAGATGCTTCGTACTGCAGATGCAGATTTAAACTGCTTAATAGAACAAATTGTGATGTCCACACTGGTAAATAAGGAGGAAAGACCTCAATGTCTCAAAGTGGAAGGGAGCATTACAGCTAGTGGTGTTTATTAAGCACTTACTGTGTGCAGAGCACTGGTACTAAGAGCTTAAGAGTTCAACACAGAGTTGGTAGACATGTTCCCTACTCACAATGAGCTCACAGTCTACAGGGAACTGAACTATGGTATATGCAGAAGATGTCACTACAATGTCAGTTACTGTGGAATATTCCCAGGAATATTTTGTTCTGGAGCCAATGACTACAATCCTATCCAATGCATGCTGTTGGTCTATGGTGCCTGGGCAAGAGTGTAGATTCATTCACTCAATTTTATTTATTGAGCACTGTGTGCAAAGCACTGTATGCAAAGCACTTTACTAAGCGCTTGGGAGAGAAGGTGGCCATGCACAACTCACTGCCACTAATGAAAAAACAATTCAATTGCTGAACCTATTGATGGTGAGCTTCCTTCTACCCTTATCCTAAACACAAGTTCCATGAAGGTAGGTGACCCAAGATATCAGCCATCTGATTGCTAAATAGGTGTGGTTCAGCAGTGGACTGTTGGGAGACAAAAGCAGCAGGCAGGCCAGCCTGGCATGAAGCAATCATGGCAGGGGTTGCTCTTCCCTTGGAGAGGTTTCAGAAAGATTGGGATACTGAGAAACATATTAAAGAACCGTTATGGGTGCTGAAAATAAGAAGAACAAAGGACAACCTCTCCACTCACAAAGTGTGAAATAAATTATTACTCATGCATTAACCTTTTCTGCCAAATACTACATTCAAACTAAAGGACTGTAATGTGCGTACACACACACACACACACACACACACACACACACACCCACACACCTGAATCCAAATGTCAGACCAGCTCTTTAAAAATTGATTTCACGAGCATTCCACTTTTTCTGAACTATCTTGGGAATTGTACAAATGCAACCTTCTGCTTTCCTTTGGTATATAACTTGCCTGAGAAGCTTCTTAAAACCAAAAGAGAGAGACTTGCAAATATATACAGATTCAATTCTCTTGATTCATTTATGTAAGTGATTATTTTTTCTCTCTACACTTAAGCAATAGCAACTGTATATTGTATACTTCATTCACAAAACTCCATTGCTTCAATCCACTTATTGGCTTTCTTTATTCTGTAAAGTAGCCTCCTCAACACCAGAGGGCAGACTTAACAAAATGCAGTGTTCAGTGGCTAGCATTTTTTTTTTTTCCTATTTTACATTAAACTGCTGTAGATCTCCTAGCCTGGAGACAAATCCTGTTTGGCTAAACAACGGAAGAAGGTGTATGCACACAGCCTTGTGATTCAGAAAAAAATTGGTATTTTGGATGATCTAAGAATGTGTAAAGAATTGCAAATCCCATGTGGGCCAGGGACTGTGTCCTATTTGATTATCCTGCATCTACCCCAGCATTTAGCACAGATCAAGCACTTCCATACTACAGTTATTATATGCTCATTTCTTGATAAAGACAAAAGAACAAAATGCACCATCTAAATGGAGTTCAGAAACTATCTGAAGCAAGCATGAGCTGAAAATAGCCATGAGCATTTTGCTGGAATTCAATTTTAATAACAGTCTGAAGAGGTAAGGATATTCTATAAAACTCTAAAAATTTTTTGCTAACCAGGCTGAAAAATCTCAAATGCAAAGACTTTAGAACATGTAATGTAGGCATTCTGTAAGATGAGTGGTGTGATCTAATATTAATTTTGGACTGTTTCATGGAAAGGGAAGTGAAGCAGTTACACATGAATCTGATCAACCTAGAGATCTCCAATATGAATAACTCAGGTAAAAATGACCTATTGAGAGAAAAGTAGTTCATCATCATTGATCATTTATTAAACACCTGATGGAGTGTACGGCATTGTTACTGTGTGCTGGGGAAAATACAACTAAACGTGTTAACATCTCTTCCCTTAGGGAATTTAAAATCCAAGTGCAGGGAGACAACAGGCTTACAACAAAATGAACTCAAGAAAAATACTGGAAAAATTTATAAGACTACTACAAGATGATCATGGAACATATGCTGATTGGAAATTCTTTTCTAGCCTAGAGTCACAGAATATTCATGGCATAGTGGATAGAACATGGGCCTGGGAGTCAACCGGTCATGGTCCCGGCTCTGCCACTTATCTTCTGTATCGCCTTGGGCAAATCACTTCACTTCTCTGGGCCTCAGTTACCTCATCTGTAAAATGGGGATTGAGACTGTGAGCCCCACATGGGACAGGGACTGTGCCCAAGCCAATTTGCTTGTATCTACCCCAGTGCTTACTACAGTGCCTGGCACAAAGTGCTTAAATACAATTATTATTATACAAATATGTTTTGAAGCAGCATAGGAACTTGCTTTCCTTATGCTTTCTGAGGCTATAGGATGGTGGGCACTTTCTCCTGAATAGAAATGAGGTGGACCTGGACTAACAGGTCACAATTGTAGCCAAGTACCCAGTGAAATGGCCTTCCTAGGAGTCTTGTTTGGTCTCTGGGGTTGTCTATCCAGTGGGGCAGGCCCAAAGGGAAGACCAGGTATGGGGCCTGCCCCCAAAACCAACACAACCTGGACCCTTCCATACTTACCATACCCATAAAGAAAGCATTCTGGGAGAGCTGAAATGGTTTCAAAAAGACCCTTAATTCCTATTTGTACTTGCTTCAGTTTCTTTGGAATTCATTTAGCAATGATGACGACTTATGGCCATTTTAAGTGTTACAGCTTTGTTTTGCTTCTTCTGTAAGATTTCTAAGTTAAAATAATACCTTAAAAAGATGACAAAGTAGTTTAATCTTGAGTGTGTATTAATCACAAAACAGGGATCCTGTAACCATAATTCTTACAGCAAAATATCATTAAATTTGTATCACACTAATTAGGAATCTGTGATGATCCCCCCTCCTTTCCTCCTGCACCCCTCAATCCCCCTCTTCCCACCCACCATCCTATCCCACCTGGATTACTACATCAGCTTCCTTGCTGACCACCCAGCTTCCTTGCTGACCACCCAGCCTCCTGTCTCTCCCCATTCTAGTCCATACTTCACTCTGCTGCCCGGATCATTTTTCTACCAAAGCATTCAGGGCATATCATCCCCTTCCTCAAAAACCTCCAGTTGCCCACCCACCCCAGCAACAAACAAAAACTCCTCACCACTGGCTTTAAAGCACTCCAACACCTTGCCCTCACCAACCTCACCTCACTTCCTTCCTACAACCCAGCCCACACACTTTACTCCTCTAGTGCTAACCTTTTCACTGTGCTTCCATCTCGCCTGTCTCGCCGCCAACCTCTAGCCCATGTCCTGCCTCTGGCCTGGAAAGCCCTCCCTCCTCAAATTCACCACACAAGTACTCCCCCCACCCCCCACCAGCCTTATTGAGGCACAGCTCCTCCAAGAGATCTTCCCAGACTAAGCCCCACTTTTCCTCATTTACCATTCCCTTCGGCATCACCCTGACTTGCTCCCTTTGCTCTTCCCTCCTCCCAGCTCCACAGCACTTATGTACCTATCTGTAATTTTAATTTGTATTGAGGTCTGTCTCCCCATCTCTAGACTGTAATTTCATTGTGGGCAGGGAATGTGACTGTTTATTGTTGTATAATACTCTCCCAAGCACTTAGTACAGTGTTCTGCACACAGTAAGCACTCAGTAAATATGACTGAATGAATCAACCTCCCCACCAATTCTCAGGTGACAGAGAGCTTTCTGTATGTCCATAGCTGGGTTTTCTCCCTTTCTCCTCTACTGCTGCCAAAAGGGAGGCAGGCTTTGGTCTACAGTTGGACCTACTACTCTCACTGCTTTTAAACAAAGCCTTGGTTAACCTCCAAGACAGCAGGAGAACACCAGACAGCAGAATAGAGGCAGCCCAGTTCAGCAGGGAATAGAGACAGAGTACTTCCTTTCTCCCTGTGAGAATCTGCTCTTAACTAGAGACAGATTTAGAAGGGATTAGTGCTTAGTACAGTGCTTGGCACACAGTAAGTGCTTAAATGCCAATCATATTTATTGAGTGCTTACTATGTGCACTATGACTTGACAGCTTATTTTGGACAAATCATCAGGAGGACTAATTCTCTGGAGAAGACATTAATGCTAGGAAAAGTCCAGGGGAAATGTGGAAGAGGCAGATCAGCAGCTAGATAGTTACAAACCATAACAATGGCAAGAACTGTTAGCAGGGCTACGGATTACGGCAGAAGATAGGATGTTCTGGAGAAAATCTATAGAGTCGCTATCAATCGGAAACGCCTCGACTGCACTTAACTACGTGCATGATACTGTACTAAGAGCTTGGGAGAGTACAATGTAACAGAGTTGATAGACACGTTCCCTGCTTCTTTTAAGTTAAATTAAGCTTACTTAAGCTAAGTAAGAGACACCAGGAAAAAGCTACTTGGCACAAACACACACAAGGAAACACACATAAAATGGCAAATGCACCCAACGTGCTGTAATAAAATTGTATTTCTTTTAAAATTGTACAGTTGGGTTTTTTCCAATAATGTGGATACTACTTTTCCTGTTTATTTTGTAGTGAGAGTTTATCATGTTAATTTTATTCCAGCAAAAATGTACTATTCCAGATATTAGTAAACTTCACTATTTCCCATAGGCATACTTATTAGGCAGGAATAAATAAAAAAAAACAGGGAAATACAGGACCCATAGAAGAGGGCTAACAAGTCAAACTCAGGCTAATGCCCAGAAAACCAGAAACACAGTATGGGAAGATTAAATTAATAAGGCTCTTTTTTTAAAGTCTTTTCTAATCTGATATCTGACCCAAATCCTAAAAGCTACAATTAAAAGGAATAGGTGATATTCCAAATAATTCCAGTAAAGCACAAATAAACCCAATATGTGTGTCCCCATCTCCACCGGAAGCTAGACACACTGGGGTGACAGTCCTACATAAGTAACAAAAACGTCAATGATATCTACCGTGGGGGCGCGGGGCTGCTCAAAAGAAGAAAGTTATGATTAAAGGAGCATGAACATCCAAAAAATGGAATGACTAGAAGTCCCAGGAGATGGGAATGAAGAACCCAAAAACACTGAGTCTCAGAGGATTCCGAGACAAACGCCTGCTGACGTGCTCCTCCCTGTATGAGTATCTGTATGCTATCAGAAGGTTCCACAGTTTACTACATTGACAACCAATATGTGCCATTCTTGATAAACGAATGATCCCAAACTAATAAAATTGGTTTGACACTTGTTCCAAGACACTGGCAACAGCCATTAAACGGCTGTTTGGGGAAACCAGGCTGTCAGACAGCTGGCCAATTTTGTCATACCAGAACAAGAGAGATGGCAGTAAGAAAACCCATTAAGTGAAAGTAATTTGCCCACTTCTACCTCCAATCTGATTTTTTATTTTTGTATAATGTAGCCTGAAAAAAGCCATCTGAATGGCTTTGTAATGTCAAGTTTTAA
The DNA here is from genome assembly GCF_015852505.1 of Tachyglossus aculeatus. NCBI lineage: Eukaryota > Metazoa > Chordata > Mammalia > Monotremata > Tachyglossidae > Tachyglossus > Tachyglossus aculeatus. Next base: position 62,944,213 of record NC_052101.1, on the reverse strand, counting down.
AGAATGATTGAGCAGCCCCTCAAATATTTATTGCTTTGGGAAACATGAATTGAATGTAAGCATCTATAGCAATGGAAAGTATGTTACTTCATCCCTGGATAACTGCAGTGTAAATGATCTCATAAGTTATTTTACAAGCAATTTTGTTAATTATTTATAAAACCTTGGAAACATTTTAAATATTTTAATTTTTTACTCCCTCTTAAGATTGCAAAAACAGAGACTGTCCTAAATTATTTGAGTTGTACAGTATCCAGAACAGTGTTTCAAACAGAACTGTTTCAAAGTGAACTTTTTATAAAAATAAAATAAAAATCAAGCACTGCTGTTCTAGAATCCAAGTGAAGAAGAATAATAACAATTTTAAGCTCTGTACTATGTGCAAGAAAGCACTGGGGTAGATACAAGATAATTGGGTCAGACAGTCCCTGTCTCATATGGAGCTACAGTGCCTGGCACACAGTGAGTGTTTAAATACCATAAAAAAATGGGACTCAGTTAAAGGAGGGAGAACAAGTATTTCATCCTAATTTTTGGATAAGGAAACAAAAGGAAGTGACTTGTCCAAGGTCACTCAGCAGCAACTGGCAGGGCCAGGATTAGAACACAGTCAGAGGGCTCCCAGGCCCATGCTCTACTAGGCCACATCGTTTCTCTACTGAAGAAATCAGTCACTTCAGTCTCCCTCCTCAGTTCCATTTTCCACGCCCCCCATAATCTGCATCCTGGTCTAAAGCACTTTTGAAACTAATTGTAGTCTGCTCCCAGCTATTTTACCCAGGGCTTGGGTTGTCTGAGGTAGGTATGTTTTATTCACATCTTTTATCCCAGCTCTCAAAGTCTTAAGGTCAAAAACTGCACTGGTCAGTTTTGAGATTTCTTTTACACTGGAACATTTCATTTCTGACTTGAATCTGCACAGTAGAAAACAAAACAAAAAAACACCACAAAAGACACCACCTGTTGATCTCCCAACAGGTCTGTGAGATTAGACACCACTAGTTCTACTTCTGAACTCGCCCTGAGAACTTTATAAAGTCAGGATTCCCTTTTGATTAGACTTCATTACTCTGCTTTCCAATGCCAAGCTGAAGCTGGATACAGATTTACATGTGTAGAAATCCTGAGATGCTATAGAAGTTGAAAGTATTCCTAAATGCACATTAAACCAATTCCAAAACACACAGAAGTTTTCTAGAGGAGGCTTTCCTGGCTAGTGTCAATTTGATATTATTACTTTCATGGGGAGTTAAAGCAAGTTCACTTAATGGAATGGAGATTTGAAAGGTGCTGATTAAACAACTAGCCCATACTTCTAGTGCAATGGAGTTGTTTAGAAGCACTCCAGGACAACTGGTCATTTTAAGAAATATAACCAGAGTAGCTTCTTATTCTTTCAATTAATGGTATTTATTGAACATTTTCTGTGTGCAGAATGTTGTACAATAGAGTTGATAAACACAATTGCTGCCCATAGAGAAACAGCAGAGCAAGGGACTAGATACCCTTACTATGCAGTGATGGGTCTTGATATCTGAATTTGATCTACCCCCAACACCCCCTTCCCTCCCCCCCCACCACCACCCCCCAGCCTAAGAGGCCTTTTCCATGGAAAAATTTGACATTTGGCAGATGCCACAATGAACAGCTCCTGGTTATTATAATGGTGAAGCATCAAATATAGACCACGTATTCTAATTTTTTTCAAAAGATTCTACTCCTGGTCACCAAGGTGCTGAGTTCACAAGGATGTCATTTTAGAGTGGTTTGAAGTGCATCCACCTAGTGTTTCTACTGAAACATTTGGTTCTATCTGATCTACATGAGCTGCTAGGATACATACATCTCTCACGTGAATATGAACGAGTTTATCTGGATAAATGTGTGCACCTTTTTATAAAGTTTATCTGATAAGAAATCTCTATTTAAAAAATCCTTGATGTTCTTTCTATGGTCTATTCATCTTTGTTTCCCCCTAACCATATCAATCCCCTTTAGTGCTGTTTTTCTTCTTCTTCTGAATATTAAGAGCACCAAATATTTTAGTAAATTATTGTTCTATGGGCCAATTGATTTAATGAACACTACTTATTGCAGTTCACCTAGTATACTAGAGTGTAAGGGTGCTGCAGCTAAAACAAATCACAACATCTCAACAGTTGGAAAAGAAAACACTGAAGTCACAAATTCACATCGGCAGACTCATTTAATTTCAGAATTGCTTTTCCAAGAAGCAGCATGGCCCAGTGGATAGAGCATGGGTCTGGGAGTCAGAAGGACCTGGGTTCTAATCCCAGCTCCACCACTTGTCTGCTGTGTAATCTTGGGTAAATCATCTAATGCTTCTCTGTGCCTCAGTTATCTAATCTGTAAAATGGGGATTAAGACTGTGAGCCCTGTGTGGGACAGACTATGTCTAACTCAGTTACCCTGTATCTACCCCAGCGCTTAGAACAGTGCCTGGCACATAGTAAGAGTTTAAATAACATAATTATTATTTTTATCATTATAAGTTAGTTCACATTTTAGAGACTGGGCTTAAACTTACATCTAACTTTACAGAAGTTTAACAAAAATGCCAAATCAGAAACAGGGTAACATTTATTAAAGTTAAAAAGAGAAAGTTGTTAAAGGAGGAAAATTAGAAGTGTTAATCATTCATTCAAGCGTATTTATTGAGCGCTTACTGTGTTCAGAGCACTGTACTAGGCGCTTGGGAAGTACAAGTTGGCAACATATAGAGATGGTCCCTACCCAACAGTGGGTTCACAGTCTAGAAGGGGGAGACAGACAACAAAACATCTTAACAAAATAAAATAGAATATGTACAAGTAAAATAGAGTAATAAATATGTACAAACATATATACAGGTGCTGTGGGGAGAGGAAGGAGGTAAGGTGGGGGCTCAGTCTGGGAAAGCCTCCTGGAGGAGGTGAGTTCTCAGTAGGGCTTTGAAGGGAGGAAGAGATCAATAGAATAGAATAATCAAATAGGGGTAACAAAAGTTGTTACCAAAATGTTTTCTCAGAGAATTTTACTTTTTAAAAAAGCTTCTCAATTTTGAACCATTATTTAGCTCAAAGTCAAGCCACACCTCTGATCACCAGGATTAACATGTAAAGTTTTCTTACTTAGTTTTACCAACGTGCAAGGAAGTGAAATATACACACACTCACTCACTCCACTAAGGGTCCAATACCAGCCTGTGGTCAAAGGAGCCCATTTTACCAAGGCTGCTTCTAAGTGCTGCCCTCCTGCTTCAGGTGCTTCCCTCTGTGCCTCCTGTGAAAGCACAAGCCTCAAGGAACCACCTTTTATATGCCTTAGGTGTGGCAGCTGTGGCTTCACGTGGCAGTCATTGATTGGTCCAGGCCCATTATCGGGTAGAACAGAGAGAGAAAGCCATACCTCACTCCATGCTCCACCACCAAAGGCCAGCAATCACCTGTCTCAGGTACAGCCCATTAGTGCCTTGCAAAGTCTCTCCCTTGTTCGTGGGATCAAACAGTCACTAAAAAGGCAGCTGGTTGCGGGCTCACCATAATAAAATGGGGGTAAAATTCCTGTTTTCCCCTCCCTCTTAGACTGTGAACCCTATTGTGGGGCAGGGATGCAACTGATCTGATTTTCTTTTATATACCCTAGCACTTCCACAGTAATCAGCACATAGTGAGTGATTAATAAGCACCATCATTAAGTAACCATTACAGAGGGATCCATTAAGAGGGATCAATCACTATTCTAGCATTTGATTAAATGGTTCATCCTGCAGCTAATCCAGAGCAAAAAAAGCACTGCTCCGAGAAGCATCATGGCCTAGTGGACAAAACATCGCCTGGGAAGTCAGAAGGATCTGGTTTCTAAACCTGGCTCTGCCACCTGTCTGCTATGTGACCTTGGACACCTGGGCCTCAGTTACCTCATCTGTAAAATGAGAATTAATACTGTGAGGCCCCATGAGGGACAGAGGTTGTGTCTGACCTGATTAGTTTATATATACACCCCAGCACTTAGTAAAGCCGGATCTGCATGTTGTGATTTTCATGAGCCCCCTGGGGGCTGAGTACCAAGTAATATTCAACCTTTTTTGTACTTTTCCCCATTGTTTCATATAGTGTTTTGCCCACAGTAGACTCACATACATTTGTGGTGAAAGTTTCTGACTGAAGAACTATTTATGCTGTTTCACAAGGTGGACAAGCCCAGCAGGAATTTTGAAAGAATAACTGGCCAACATAAGTGACAAAGGCAGCATCAGCTCCTGAGGCCTTCCGGATCATAGTGCTATGGCCCAGCACTGGTGCTATGCTGCCATCCCTTCAACCATTAATGAGTCGTGTGTGTGTGTGTACATACCTACATAAAGCTTTGAGTGACCCATGTGATGTGCTACATTCCTTCCCATCTACCTGTTCGTGGTACCCCATGCCCCAGTAGCCACAATTGGCAGGGATGAGAGAGTACATGTGGCACTGTGCAAACCACTAGAACTGTAACTTTTTAATTCCTTCATGCAGGTTCTCAGGCCTGAAGCTTCAAGACAGGTTAATTTATCATTTCCACAGGAAGCCCCATCATCAAAGGGAATATTTAATAGTGATTTAAGGTGACTATACTTGGAGGAGCTGAAAGTGGGACAGGGTTGGGGACAAAATGGTAAGAGAGAAGAACATGAAGCAGATTTGGTAGACTCACACGAGAACCCAAATAAACAGCACTCACTAAGATGTTTCTGCCCATTGCTGCTGCTCACCACATAGCGGTCAAATCGCTGGGGCTATCATTCAGTGTGGTAGTGGGGTTTCTGTCACTATTCCCGAGCATTGGAACTTTCCAGAGTGGCCGAAAACCTATCAGAGTGACCAGGCCACAGATGGTCTGGGAAGGGGCCAGCTTGTCTGTGGTGGTTGCTGAGGAGGAAGACAGGCAAGAGGAGAAAGAGAAGGCTGGGCAGCTTCTCCTTCACTCCACTCTGCTGCTGCTCTGTTGAGTCATCCCTGCAATGCCCTGGTTCAAAGCAGGATGGAACAGGTTTGATTGGAGGCTTTCTGGGAGGTCTATGGGATTCCCAACTATTTGTTATCTTACTTATTGTAGGTCTTGTGTACTTTAGAAGTATTTACAACTTTTTGGACAGCAATGTATGTAACTGTTCACAAAGCATGGCAAAAACTTTTAACATGAAATATCTACACTTTTGTTCTCATTTTGCCTTAGTAATAATAGTATTTGCAAAGCACTTACTAGGTGCTAAGCAGACTACAATCAGATCAAATGCAGCCCCTGGAGCATATGCAAATCCCACTCTAAAGGAGAGACCAGGAATTCACTCCTCATTTTACAAATGAGGAAACAGACATAAGGAAGTCAAGTGACTTGAGAATCAGTGTGGCTTAATGGACAGAGCACAGAGTTGGGAGTCCGAAAGACCTGAGTTCGAGTCCCATCTCTGCCACTTGTCTTCTGTGTGATATTAACTTTTCTGTGCCTCTGTTACCTCATCTGTAAAATGGGGATTAAGACTGTGAGCCCATAAGGGATATGAACTGTGTCCAACCTGATTAGCTCGTATCAAGCACAAAGTTTAGTAGAGTGCCTGGCACACAATGAACACAAGTGCCAATGGAGGAGGGAGGAGAGGGTAGAAATGAACGACTCACCCAAGGTCACATAACAGGTAAAGTGGCATAGCTGGGATTAGAACCCTAGTCTCCTAATTCTCAGTCCTATGCTCTTTCCTCTAGATCATGCTGCTATTTTAACAAATGATTAAATTAGGAAAGTGCTGCAGTATTATTCTCAGCTGGAAGCTAATATTTGGAATCCACAGAAGTTCCAATATTTATTAAATGCTGCTGGTGCCTTCATCCATCTGTTGCTTTGATGTGTCATTTTCAAAAGAGGATTGAGAAGACACTAAGAAAGCATCAAAATTCTGCAGAAAAAGTCAAGGGAAAGAATGCAGCTGCACAGGGGAACTGAGAGATAGTAATGGAAAGCTGATTAAATTATTCCAACATCCTGACTGTTCTGTCAGAATAATTTCAGTGTCTATGAAGGTGTTCCAGAACCAGAGAAATGAAGTTCGTAAAAAATGGACCTCAAACACACAGTTGACTACATAATGAATGTTGCCATTCAGTTTTACAATGCTGTATAAACACTTCAGATGTAAAGATCCTATCAAAGTGCAGGGATAATGTGGCAAAAAAAAAAATCAAAGCTGTTTTAAATTACGTAACACTCAGAAACTCAGGGTAGAGTCCGCAAAGTGAAAGGATTTCCTAAAGCAAATACTGAGCATTCATGTACCCATATGGGCACACCATAGCACTGGAAAATTAAAAACACCAATTCTTCCTAGTCCTTTTTTTGGAGTAACAATGATAGGCTAGAGTTTCATGCTCCTCTCAACTGGAGGCATCATTGACTAAAGGTAGCATTATGAATCTTCTGAACTATAACAATCTAGTTGCAAAAAGTGTAGTAGGTACTACAGCAAGTCTGCTACATTGTGACAGTAGACACACTTTAATCAAGTGAGATATTTAATGCACAAATTACATGTAATTATTCCCAACAAAAGGAGCAATTTGCTTTACCAAATCACTCTTGTCAACTCCAAAGTGCAAGTCCACAAAGCGTATGTCGGATGTACTTGTTTTTTGAACATTTTGAGAAGCAGTGCTGTCTAGTGAAAAGAACATGGGCCTAGAAGTCAGAGGATTTGGGTTCTAATTCCAGATCCACCACTTGTCTGCTGTGTGACAAACTTCTCTGTGCTCCAGTTACCTTATCTGTGAAATGAGGCTTAAGATTGTGATCCCCATATGGGGCATGGACTGTGTCCAACCTATCTTGCATCAACCCTACCACTTAGTATAGTGCCTGGCACATAGTAAACATTTAAATACCATAAAAATGAAAACAAAGACAAAAAAATTTGATCTAAAGTGGATAAGTGCCTCAAGTCTCAGAGTAAATGTGAATTGAGTCAAAGATATGAAATATGAAATGCAGCTTTTTCCCTTTGTTTAAATGAAGGGACCAAGAGTACTACTATTGGCTTATTCTATCTTTCCTTTCCCTTCTCCCCATTCCAAAAAAAGCCACATTCTGATAGTTAATTCTACAAATAAGGAGACTCACCAAAAGCTAAATAGGCAATCAGGCACCCCGATTAGTGTAAGGTTTGCCGAATGAATTGATATTATTCAAAAGCTATCCTAGGCTTGTGATGCCACTTGACTAGCAATGGTATGTACTTTTGTTGAATAAGCATAGTAAGTTTGACATGGCTCTCTATCTTTTGCTGTCTATAAACACTTCCAAGATCAAGTTTTTCAGAACCTTGCATGTTCTGACAAACACCAAACACCTTCAACTGGAAATTTTTGCCCAGTAGGCAGATGGTGCAGTTGTCACAACTGAAGACAATGGCTCAGAATGCTGAGTAAACTGGAATTAACATTCCAGGATATAGGCATCTACCTGCTGTATTATTCATCCTCTACTTCTTGCAAATGAGTTTGTTGCTTCTTTAGGATCAAATGACTAGCACATTTGTTAAACATATTTCTCTCCCTTCAGTAGACCCAACATCCCTAAAAAACAGGCTGACAGTGCAGCCAGATGTTCCACTTTAAGTGAGACCATCATGCTTTTTAGGGTTCCAACAACCCAAAAGATCTCTAAGCATGATTCACTAGCATCCTGCTATTAGCCTCGGTGGTGGCACTACAGGAGGGAAAACAGAGCAGCCATGGCCTAGTGGATACAGCAGCGGGCCTGAGAGTCAGAAGGACCTGGGTTCTAATCCCTGTTCCACCACTTGTCTGCTATGTGACCTTGAGCAAGTCACTTCACTTCTCTGTCTCACTTACCTCATCTATAAAATAGGGATTACAACCGTGAGCCCCATGCAGGTCAGAGACTGTGGCCAACTCAATTTTCTTGTATTCATCCCAGAGCTTATAATGGTGCCTGGCATCCAGTGCCTGAAAAAGCATGGGCTTGGGAGCCAGAGGTCATAGGTTCTAATCCTGACTCCGCCACTTGTCAGCTGTGTGACTTTGGGCAAGTTACTTCACTTCTTTGGGCCTCAGTTACTTATCTGTAAAATGGGGATTAAGACTGTGAGCCCCAGATGGGACAACCTGATCACCTTGAATCCCCCCAGTGCTTAGAACAGTGCTTCACACATAGTAAGTGCTTAATACCATTACTATTATATAGTAAGTGCTTAATACCACAGTTATTATTATTATTATTATTATTATTATTATTATTATTATTATTATAATAACAGAGAGGAGAATGAGGAGGATAGACAGACTCCCAGCCACCCTTCTTCAGAGGTATCAGATGAAATCAACACTGCCACTACTGCTACAACTGAAATAAGTCATTTGACCATCACTTGGCATTTACACCAATAGCATTAGAGTGCCTACTAACATGCAGGGTGGTTAGGAGAGTACAGTAGTGGTAAAAAGACACAATCCCTGCCCTTAGGGAGCATTCAATCTACTGGGAGGCACATGTTGACAACCTGTACTTCCCAAGCGCTTAGTACAGTGCTCTGCACACAGAAAGTGCTCAATAAATACATTTGAATGAATAAGTGCTCAGCAAATATTACTGATTGACTGGTTGAATCAAATGCTATTGTTGGCACTAGAGAGTAGGGCCCTTGTAGGTGGGGATCATGTCCATTAACTCTATTGTACTCTCTCAAGAGCTCAGAACAGTCCTCTGCACCCAGTAAATGCTCAATAAACATTACTTTTTGATTGAGAGCTCACCTCCTCCAGGAGGCCTTCCCAGACTGAACCCTCTTTTTCCTCTCCTCCTCTCCATCCCTCCTGCTCTACCTCCTTCCTCTCCCCACTGCACTTGTATATATTTGTACAGATTTATTACTCTATTTTACTTGTACATATTTACTATTCTATTTATTTTGTTAATGATGTGCATATAGCTTTAATTCTATTTGTTCTGACGATTTTGACACCTGTCTACATGTTTTGTTTTCTGTCTCCCCCTTCTAGACTGTGAGCCCATTGTTGGGTAGGAACCATCTCTATCTGTTGCCGACTTGTACTTCCCAGGCGCTTTGTACAGTGCTCTGCACACAGTAAGTACTCAATAAATACGACAATGAATGAATAAAAGCCACTCCCAACCTCTCTCTGTCCCCTGCAACCGAGAAAAAGTACTATGCTTTTCCTCCTGCCACTGAGGGTCCCTGCTCCTGGCACACTCCTTATGGGCTGAGCTGTGGAGGAAAGCTGCTCCCGCATGCTCTCATACTCCTCCATAGGTGCAGAGAACTTTGAGCCTATTTTGCCTGTTTGTGTTTTCTTTTAATATTTGTTATGTGTGCCAGGCACTGTACTAAGCACTGGGGTAGATATACACTAATCAGGATGGACACAGTCCATGCTCCACATAGGGCTCACAGTCTTAATCCCCATTTTACAGGTGAGGGAACTGAGGCAGAAGTGATATGCCCAAAGTCATACAGCAGACATGTAGTGGGTCTGGGATTAGACCCCAGGTCCTCTAACTCCTAGGTCAGTGCTCTTTCCACTAGACCATGCTGCCTTCTCCCCACTAAAACTCTGAGTGGCTGGGACCATGTCTAATTCTCATTTGTGTATTCTCTCCCAGTGCTGAGTACAGTGCTCTGCCTACAGCAAGTGCTTAATAAATACTATTACTACAAATGTTTTTACAGATAGTAGCAAAGACACAAAAGATGGATAAGTGAACAAATGATTTAATAGAATAAATGGTATTTACTGCATGGTTACTATGTGCAGAGCACTGTAGAAGAGCTTGTAAAATGATACATAAATACTGACAGCTACTCATAGCACAAATGCTTAAGTGGAAGTTGGGAGTATACTGTAAGCTCCTTGTGGGCAGGGATCATATCTACTAACTCTATACTGTCCTTTTCCAGGTGCTTAGTACAGTACTCATGTTGCCCTTGCACTTGGATTTGCACCTTTTATTCACCCTTCCCTCAGGCTCAAGGCACTTATGTACATATCCATAATTTATTAATATTAACATCTGCCTCCCACTTGAGACTGTAAGCTCATTGTAGGCAGAGAACAAGTCAACCAACTTTGTTATATTGTACTCTTGTCACTTGGAAACATATCTGAGAGTAGTCAAGGAAAGGCCTGTAAGCCCCCTCAGGTTTCAAGAGTGATGGGGATGTGATCAGGCTGCTTCACATTTTTTTTCCTTAGCATGCCTTGGAACAAAAATAGGTTGTTAAATATTACCCAAGACCATAGGTGGGCAAAATATATGCCATGGGACCAGATCCAGCCCACCAGTCTATTCACAGAAGCAGCAGCACTCTTGACCTGATTCTGAGTCTGCTGCCCAGATGCAGTCAGCAGTCCCTACATTCTGCAGCCCCAAGAATACCACAGCCAAAATGACATTTCCCTCCAAAGTACAGCACAGGAAGGGCCAGTTCAGTTGGGTTGGCTGTTGTACCATTTCTGCCTAGGCGATAGTGCTGGCTGCCTCCTTCCCTCTCTGTCCTTGTCTCTTCTCCCTGTTCTGGGCCTCACCTTCCCCTTACACCCAACCCTGCCCCACCTTGACTAACCAAATATATGCTCACCTTCAACTGCTACATTCTTAAAAGAGCTATAAGGAAAAAAGTGGCATTTGAGCATTTATTGTGTTTACAACACTTTACTAAACACTGGGGAAAATACAATAGAGTTGGTAGACATTATCCCTGCTCACAAGGAACTTACAGTCTAGAAGGGGAGAAATACCTTAAGTTGCAGATATGTAACAGAGTTGTGGGGCCAGTGTCAAGTGCTTAAAGAGTACAGATCCAAGTGCATAGGCAACATGGCCTAGTGGAGAAAGCACACGCATAGGAGTCAGAAGGACCTGGGTTCTAATCCAGACCGTGCCAATTGCTTGCTGTGTTTCTGTGGGAAAGTCACATCACTTCTCTGTGCCTCAGTTTCCTCAACTACAAAATGGGGATACCTGTTCTCCCTCCTACTTAGACTGAGCCCCATGAGGGACAGGAACTGTGCCCGACCTAATTTGTAACTACCTCAGAACTTAGAACAGTGTTTGACACAGAGTAAGCGCTTAATATCATAAAAACCACACACATCCAAAAAAAAACCAAAAGAAAAAAAAACAAGCAATAACAAAAAAAAACCCACAGAAGGGTGAGGGAGTAGGGGAAATGAGGGCTTAGTTGGAGAAGGCCTCTTGAAGATGTGATTTTAATATGGCATGGAGGGTGGGGAGACTATATGTTGCCAAGTTGCACTTCCCAAGCGCTTAGTACAGTGCTCTACACACAGTAAGCACTTAATAAATATGACAATGAATGAATGAATGGTGGTTTGTCAGATATGAAGGAATCGGGATTTCCAAGATAGATGGAGGATGTGGGCAAGATGTCAGCGGCAAGATAGATGAAATCAAAGTACCATGAGTAGTTGGTGTTAAGGAGCTAAGTGGGAAGACTGGGTTGTACTAGGAAATCAATGAGGTAAGGTACGAGGGAGCAAGGTCATGGTAAGGAGTTTCTGTTTCATGTGGAGGTGGATGGGCAGCCACCAGAGGTTTTCAAGGAGTGGGGAAGATGTGGACTGAATGTTTAAAAAATGATCTGGGCAGCAGAATGAAGTATGGGCTGGAGAGGGGGGAGACAGTAGGCAGGGAGGTCAAATGAAGAAGCTGATGCAACAGTCAAGGCAGTACATGATAAGTGCCTTGATCAGTGTAGTAGCAGTTTGGATGGAGAGGAAACGGCAGATTTTAGTGATAAAATGAATAGAACCATCAGGATTTGGTGACAGATTGAATGTACTGGTCAAATGAGAGAAAGGGAGAGGGGGATAGGTAAATCGAGGATAATATCAAGGTTATGGGCTTGAGAGACAGAGCTGATAGTGGCACTGTCTACCATGATGGGAAAGACAGGAGAAGGATAGGGTTTGGGTGGGAAAATGTGGATTTCTGTTTTGTACATGTTAAGCTTGAGGAATCAGCAGGATATTCAAGTAAAGATGTCCTAAAGGCAGGAGGAAATGCAAGATTTCAGAAAAAAAAAAAAAGAGAGGTCAGGGCTGGAGAGGAAGATTTGGGAATCCTCTGCATAGAAGGGGAATCCTCCCCCTTCTAGACTGTGAGCCCGTTGCTGGGTAGGGATCGTCTCTATATGTTGCCAACTTGCACTTCCCAAGCGCTTAGTACAGTGCTCTGCACACAGTAAGCACTCAATAAATATGATTGAATGAATGAAATGAATGGAGATGGTAACTGAAGCCATGGGAGCAAATGAGTTCTCCAAAGGAGTGGGTGTAGATGTAGAATAGAAGGGGACCCAAAGAGGAACTCCCACAGTTAGAGGTTGGGAGAGGAGAACCAGGAGATGAAAGTCAGTAAGGCCAAAGCTAAATGTTTCAAGGAGAAGGGGTGGTCATTCATTCATTCAATCATCTATTGGGTGCTTACTGTGTGCAGAGCACTGTACTAAGTGCTTGGGAAAGTAAAATTCTGCAACAGAGATAATCCCTACCCAGTGGACTCACAGTTTAGAAGGGGGGAGACAGACAACAAAAACTGGTCCAGTGTTGAAAACATCTGAAAGGTCAAAAAGGATTAGGATGGAGTAGAGTTCGTTGGTGACCTTAAAGAGGGAAGTTTCCAGGGAATGAAGGGGAAAAAAAATCCAGGTGACAGAAAGAAATGTGAGAAAGGGCTCAAAATGGTTCAGAAAGTTGAAGGATGGGCCTGTGGAGAGGTAAAAAGACTGTGACTAGTAATTGGTGTAGGTGGTATAAGCAGATGATATGGGTTTCAAAGGAATGGAAAGAGAGAGATTGGAGTGGTAGGAATGATGCAAAAAAGTGACACTGGGGAGCAAGAAGAAGTCAACTGAATATAACTCAGTCCATGCAGTAGAAAAGTGTGCATGTCACGTCTGAAAAATTGCAAATTTTACACTTACAAACCATCATTTAGTACGAGGATGAGGTACATTCAGTGAGTATTAACTTGTACACAAACATACTGCACATGCATAACCTTACACAATACAACTTCACTGTGAGAAAATCATTTATTGATTTATTCTTAAGATTTATCTCCTAATAATTCTACATCATTTGACAATTTTGTTTTCTTTTCAACAAGAGCTCTTCCCCATTTCACAGCTCTTTCAGAGGGAAGCAATGGAATCACTGACCAGTCCACAGTCCCTAGTAAGAAGAGGTAAGTGGTTTATTGTAAGGGAGAGGGTCACTGCTATCAGCTTGCTAATAAAGATAAGATAATAAGATAAAACAACAATAGGGAGCACTGCCTTAGAGTCTGGGGTTGGGGGAGAAGGGTGTCAAACAAAATTCCCCACCTATAAAGCACTACAAATTGGCAAGCACAGCCAAAGGAAGCTTTCCATTCAGCTTTCAACCAGAGACAGAACAAGAACATAGGTTTGCCCCAAGCAAATGTAGCCACTATGTAAAAATGCCTAACAGGCTGTAAGAGTTTCGCAGGCTTTGCACAGTCTTGATGGTGCTCAATCTGTCCTTCCTGATGGGAGACTCCATCATCACCATATTAGGGTGAGAAATCAACTACTAGCACTTTCAATTGCAATTTAGCCCAAAAGGGCTGAAAAGCTTTAAGGTGAAACCAAGATAACCACCTCCCTCTCCATCCACCTCCAATGTGACAGTGGTTGAAGGAGCTGGGCTAAGGAGGAGAAAATCCTGAGCTGTTCTGTCAGTAGGTGGGATTAGACTGTGAGCCCACTGTTGGGTAGGGACTGTCTCTATATGTTACCAATTTGTACTTCCCAAGCAGTACAGTGCTCTGCACATAGTAAGCGCTCAATAAATACGACTGATGATGATGATGATGACTAATGGTTCTTAGCTCCATAAAACATTCCCCTTGTCGGCAAGGAATAATCCCCAATGTTAAGTGAACCCTTAGCACTGGAGTTGCATTCAGGAAGATTCAGTCCCAGTCAGCCAATATCACATTTATTGAGCAATGTGAGCACAGCACTGTACTAAGTGCTTGGAAGAGTACAATATAACAGATATATTCCCTGCCCATAATGAGCTTACAGTTTGGAGGAGGGAGACAGACATTAATATAAATAAAATTACAGGTTGAGAAGCAGCCTGGCTTAATGGCAAGAACACAGGCTTGGGGGTCAGAGGTTGTGGGTTCTAATCCCAGATCTGCCATTTGTCAGCTGTGTGGCTTTGAGCAAGTCACTTCACTTCTCTGTGCCTCAGTTACCTCACCTGTAAAATGGGGACTAAGACTAAGCCCTGTGTGGAACAACCTGATTACCTTGTATCTATCCTAATGCTTAGAACAGTGCTTGGCAAATATTATTATTATTACATGTCCCAGAATGACAGGAAAATTTTCTTCAAAACCCCAATTCTCAACACATGGTCAATATGAAAAATCCTTTATTGTTGAGCCCACTGTTGGGTAGAGACTGTCTCTATATGTTGCCAACTTGTACTTCCCAAGCGCTTAGTACAGTGCTCTGCACACAGTAAGCGCTCAATAAATACGATTGATTGATTGGTTCTGTTGCAGTACTTTAGTAGTCAAGGCCAGCTATTGGCTTCGATGGGGTGGGACAATGAAAGTCAGAGACACACCAGGTCAAAAGTTTACGCCTTTCCTGGATCATGCATATGCCTCTAGCACTGTGGCCTTAGATCTGTGTGCTTTTCCCTCTCCCAAGTTACATTTTGACTGGACAAGTCGGATGGAAGTGATTAAGTTAAAGCAAGGAAAGAGGGAGGAGGGTGGGAGGATTAGTACCAGTAGGTGACCCTGAGGGCCCATTTTACTTAGTGGATAAAGTTAATAGCATTCATTGAGTGTTTACTGTGTGCAGAGCACTGTACTAAATGCTTGGGAGAGAGTCTTCATTTTAGTGGATTTCAAATGACCTAAAGCCATTTATTTTCTCCTACCCACAAACCATACAGAGGGGAGAAAAAATAAGTAACCATGACAGTAATAGCACTGATCAAATTAACATTTTCTGAAACTCCTATACAACTGGCTTTCCATACTTTTTAAAAATTGCATTTAAGCCCTTAATAATAATAAAAATAATTTGTTAAGCGCTTACTATGTGCCCAGCACTATTCTAAGCACTGGGGTAGACACAAGGTAATCAGGTTGTCCCACATGGGGTTCACAGTCTTAATCTCCATTTTACAGATGAGGCACAGAAAAGTTAAGTGACTTACCCAAAATCACACAGAGCCAGAATTAGAACTCATGACCTCAGACTCCAAAGTCCATGCTCTTCCCACTAAGCCATGCTGCTTCTCATATAAATTTCCTGCCCACAATGAGCTTACAGTCTAGAAGGGGAGACAAATTGACAACAAATAAATTAGAGATATGTTCATAAATGCTGTAGGGCTGTGGGGGGATGAATAAAAAGAGTAGTTATTACTATTACTACCACTTTTACTACTATCACTATTACTAAATCTACTACATCTATTATGATTGCTATTACTATTATTGCTGCCACTCTAAGGTAAAGAAGTAGTATATTTTGGTTCAACTTTCTAAGACACAGGTGACCCTTTCAATATTACCAACTATGAACTGGGTGCGAGAGTACAAACCTAAAGCTGGGGAAATGAATGAGGGCTGTTTATCCTACTTTGCCAAGACTAGTTTCAAGAAAACAACTCAGAGGTGAAGGAGTGGATGATAGCACAGTGAAGTCCATGTCTTGAGGCACCTCATGATTCTGGCTATAAGTCAGATCTGAGAGAAGAGATAATGATACTGAGAACCTCCTTTTGTATTCCTAGATTTCAAAAAATCATTGGTCACCATCAGTACTTTGATCAGCTAGTAAGTAAATGTGTTTCATCTGAGAAGTTCACTCAAATCCTCAGGGATATGGCAAGTCTGGTCAGAGTGGGATATATAGTGAATGGCTTGGGATGTTCATAGAACGATACAACAAGATGGTAAATTAAGAATTCACAATTGATTGACTAATAATGGTTATTAGGCAGTTACTATGTGACAAGCACTGGGGTAGAGACAAGATAATCAGATTAGATACAGTTCCTGACTCACAAGCCGCTCACAGTCCAAGAAAAAAAAAAAAAAAGACAGCAGGCATTTAATCCCCATTTTGCACATGATGAAATAGGGACAGAGGTTAAATGATTTGGCCAACGACACAGTGGACAAGTGGCAGAGCCGGAACTAGAACCCAGGTCTTATGACTCC
Source organism: Tachyglossus aculeatus (assembly GCF_015852505.1). Taxonomy (NCBI): domain Eukaryota; kingdom Metazoa; phylum Chordata; class Mammalia; order Monotremata; family Tachyglossidae; genus Tachyglossus; species Tachyglossus aculeatus. The sequence goes on along the minus strand of NC_052101.1, from coordinate 62,927,902 downwards.
TAGTCCCACGTTCTTATCACTAAGGTTCTCTATTGGGTATAATTGAAATGGATTGGTCTTATTCAAAATACATAGCACCTTTTTAAAAAATTGGTCTAAATTCATTCACTCAATCATATTTGAGCGCTTACTGTGTGCATAGCACTGTACTAAGCACTTGGGAAGTACAAGTCGGCAACATATAGAGGCGGTCTAAATGATAAATGGTTTTAAATCAAAGGCATTTGGGCAAATAAGAACTTGAAGTACATGAAAATTTCCAATGAGAACACTCACTCTTTTGATGACTTGATTGGAAGCCACAACAAAAGTTTTAGGTGACCACACTTGAAGCACTGCTCTTGATAGTAGTGACCGCTTCTTTTTTGAGTTCCTAGAATCTATCCAGGCACAGTACAAATCACTGGAGTAGATATCCAAGGTCCTATAACTCCCAAGCCCATGCTCTTTCCATTAGGCAACACTGCTTCCCTGGTAAACTAGAGCATACTCTGCTTTAGTTATCCATATCTTTGGTGAACTAGTCACTGAAGTATATTATTCAATAAATTTTACTGAACAGATTCAGTGGCTAAGAAGTTGTTCACTTTTAGGTGGAAACTGAAGTAAAAAATGTATTTTCCATATATCTGGAAAACTTAGTTGTCTGGATTTAAAGAGCCTGTATACCAGACAGAAAAGCATTTGGTTTAGCTAGATTTTTTAAAAAATGATGTTTAAGTCTCTACTATGTGTCATGCACTGTTCTAAACTCTGGGGTAGAAACATGTCAATCAGGTCAGACAGTCCCTGTCTCACAAGGGGCTCATGGCCTAAGTGGAGGGAGAACAGTTATTGAGGAAACAGGGACAGAGAAGTGGCTTGCCAAGGTCATACACTAGACAAGAGGCAGAGTTAAGATTAGAACCCAGGTCATCTTATTCCCAGGCATAAACGTTTTCCACTAGGCCATACTGCTTCCCATATTCAGGCTGTGAGGTCATCAGGGTCACTTGGTGTCTGTTATTTGATTTTTCAAATTATTGCAAAAGAAAATTGGTGAAACTATTTTCAAGAACATTGTAATATTCTAGTTTTGGTCCTGTATACACTGGATAATGGAGTTTTAGTTTGATTTGAATAATGTAGAAACTGTGAGCCCACTGTTGGGTAGGGACCGTCTCTATATGTTGCCAACTTGTACTTCCCAAGCGCTTAGTACAGTGCTCTGCACACAGTAAGTGCTCAATAAATACGATTGATTGATTGATTGATACAGGCCCAATGTTCAAACTCAGTTTTCCCAACGTAGTGGAAGAATATGCCCTATCTCCCTCCTACCCTTCCTTTCCAAACTCTTAGAACAAGTCATCTACACTCGCTGCCTCGAATCCCTCTACTCCAACTCCCTCCTAGACCCCCTCCAATTTAGCTTCTGTCCCCTACACTCCACCATAACCACCCTCTCAAAGGTCACCAATGACATCCTTCTTGCCAAACCCAATGGCTCCTACTCTACCCTAATCGTCCTTGACCTCTCAGCTGCCTTAGACACTGGGCCACCCCCTTCTCCTCAACATGCTATCCAACCTTGGCTTCACAGACTCCATCCTCTCCTGGTTCTCCTCTTATCTCTCCGGTCGTTCATTCTCAGTCTCTTTTGCTGGCTCCTCCTCCCCCTCCCATCCCCTTACTGTGGGGGTGCCTCAAGGTTCGGTTCTTGGTCCCCTTCTGTTCTCGATCTACACTCACTCCCTTGGTGACCTCATTCGCTCCCATGGCTTCAACTATCATCTCTATGCTGATGATACCCAAATCTACATCTCTGCCCCTGCTCTCTCCCCCTCCCTCCAGGCTCGCATCTCCTCCTGCCTCCAGGACATCTCCATCTGGATGTCTGCCCGCCACCTAAAAACATGTCCAAGACTGAACTCCTTGTCCTCCCTCCCAAACCCCGCCCTCTCCCTGACTTTCCCATCACCATTGACGGCACTACCATCCTTCCTGTCTCACAAGCCCGCAATCTTGGTGTCATCCTCGACTCCGCTCTCTCATTCACCCCTCACATCCAAGCCGTCACCAAAACCTGCTGGTCTCAGCTCCGCAACATTGCCAAGATCCGCCCTTTCCTCTCCATCCAAACTGCTACCCTGCTCGTTCAAGCTCTCATCCTATCCCGTCTGGACTACTGCATCAGCCTCCTCTCCGATCTCCCATCCTCTTGTCTCTCCCCACTTCAATCCATACTTCACGCCGCTGCCCGGATTGTCTTTGTCCAGAAATGCTCTGGGCATGTTACTCCCCTCCTCAAAAATCTCCAGTGGCTACCAATCAACCTACGCATCAGGCAGAAACTCCTCACCCTAGGCTTCAAGGCTCTCCATCACCTCGCCCCCTCCTACCTAACCTCCCTTCTCTTCTTCTATAGCCCAGCTCACACCCTCCGCTCCTCTGCCGCTAATCTCCTCACCGTGCCTCGTTCTCGCCTGTCCCGCAGTCGAGCCCCGGCCCACGTCATCCCCCTGGCCTGGAATGCCCTCCCTCCCCACATCCGTCAAGCTAGCTCTCTTCCTCCCTTCAAGGCCCTACTGAGAGCTCACCTCCTCCAGGAGGCCTTCCCAGACTGAGCCCCCTCCTTCCTCTCCCCCTCTTCCCCCTCTCCATACCCCCCTTACCTCCTTCCCTTCCCCACAGCACCTGTATATATATATATATGCTTGTACATATTTATTACTCTATTTTACTTGTACATATCTATTCTATTTATTTTGTTAATATGTTTTGTTCTCTGTCTCCCCCTTCTAGACTGTGAGCCCACTGTTGGGTAGGGACCGTCTCTATGTTGCCAACTTGTACTTCCCAAGCACTTAGTACAGTGCTCTGCACATAGTAAGTGCTCAATAAATACTATTGATATATACATAGTGACTTGAATATAGATAGCACACCCTTCTAAATATTTATCACAACCAAAAATTTGGTAACCCAGTTTTCTGGATATGCATATGCTAGGTATCTAAGCATGGGGACTTTCCTTTTTTCAGAGCAGTAGTTGCCCAAAATCAATGGTATTTATAATAAGAATAAGAATGGCATGCATTAAGCGGTTACTATGTGCCGAGCACTGTTATAAGTGTTTGGGAGGTTACATGGTGACCAGGTTATCCCACGTGGGGCTCACAGTCCTAATATCCATTTCACAGATGAGGCAACTAAGGCACAGAGAAGCCAAGTGACCTGTCCAAAGTCACACGGCTGACAAGTGGTGGAGCCGGAATTCGAACCCATGACCTCTGACTCCAAAGCCAGTGCTCTTTCCACTGAGCCACGCTGCTTCCCTGAATTGAGTACTGATTGTGCAGGGGTCTGTACTAAGCTCTAGGAGAGAACAATATAACAGAGTTGGTAGACACAAGCATAAAATCTAGAGATGAGTTTACAGTCTAGAGCAGTTTACCTTCTACCCTAAATTTGCAACTCCTGGTGCTCCCCTATTGCCCCTGTAGTGGCATTAGGATCATCACCTTGTAACATCCCCAGTGCTTAGAACAGTGCTTTGCACATAGTAAGCGCTTAACAAATACCATTATTATTATTATTATTATTTGAGATGAGTTTGTTCAATCCCAGGGAGATAATTTAGTTTCCTCAAAGGGCTGGAGAGCTGCGTGGCCTAGTGGAAAGAGCACAGGCCCGGGAGTCAGAAGGACCTGGCTTCCAACCCAGGCTCCATCAATTTCCTGATGTGTGACCCTGGGCAAGTCACTTCAACCTCCCCGTGCCTCAGCAACGACATCTGCAAAATGGGGATTAAGACTGCAAACCCTGTGTGGGTCAGGTAACTGTGTCCAACCTGATAAGCTTGCATCTATCCCAGTGCTTAGTAGAGTGCCTGGCACATAATATGTGCTTAACAAATACCATTTAAAAAAAAAAAAAACAACCCTTTGGGGCTCCAGGAGTTGTTCTCCTACTGCTCCTATAACACACCTGCATCCCCTCTATCAAACAATGACAGACCTGTTAAATTAGTGTGCCATCTCCAATAAAAAGAGAAAATTCAATTATCCAAAATATTCACATACTTTAATGGTATTTTAAAGCGCTTACCATGCGAGTCTGAGCCTCAGTTCCTCCATATGTAAAATGGGGATAAAATACTTTCCCTTCTTACCCCTCTGACTGAGGCTCATTTGGGTTAAGGTAATGTGTCCATTCTGATTATCCTGTAACTGCCTCAACCCATGGCACTGTTGAGGTCCCACTGTTAGTAAGGTGCCATTTGTGGAAATAGTCAAAAGCAGTACCTAGAGCAACAGGATTTACTGAACACCTGCAGTGTGCACATGACTATTCTAGGTGCCTGGGGAACATATGAAACAAGGAGGAGTTGTGATTTCTGTCCTCAAATAATTTCCAATCTAATGGTGGATTGACAAAAAGGTGCCATAGTAAGCATGAGATAAGATAAGAAACTGTTAATAAATGATGATGATGGTATTTCTAAGCGCTTACTATGTGCCAAGCACTGGGGTAGATTCAAGGTCATCAGTCCCAATCCCCATTCTACAGATGGGGCAACTGAGACACGGAGAAGTTAAGTGACTTGTCCAAAGTCACATAGCTGACAAGTGGCGGAGCAGGAATTAGAACCCATGACCGCTGACTCCAAAGCCTGGGCTCTTTCCACTGAACCACACAGCTTCTCAATGACAAATAATAAATGACAAATTAGTCACCAAATAAGTACAATGAGCATGATTTTCCAAATGATGCATGAGAAACTCTATCACAAATCCCTTTATATGTGGTCCCTAAAGGGTTAAGTACAGTGTTCAATTATTTTTTAACTGAACTATTACAATGAATATTTTAGATTAAATAACAGCAAGGCATGGCTCGCCATGGAAAGAATCACAAGCTCGATCTCAAAGTCTAGTTGAAATATACTCAAAACCATCCAGCTGCAAAACACATTAAAGGCTCCAAGTCTATGGGAATATTTCTAATCAGTATTCCCTAAAGAGGTTACTTTTGCAGAAAACGAGTTTATTATTTATGGCAGCAAATGAGACTGCTCAATGCAGCTGAGAAAGCCTCCTTCAATTAAATCAGGAAGATCTCTTTATCCAGTCCATTATGAAAATTATATTTACATTAATAGAGTATACTAATGCCTTGCCAAGATAAAAGCAATTTCCTTTTAAAGCATATTCAATATGAATCCGTGAAGAGCTACGGTAAGCAGTTTTATTTTGCTCTTAACCTGTTTTGTTATTCTTTAAAGATCAATTTCAGGCAGGGAAGGTCTGTTGGGGGAAAATCAATTTCACATTATAATCCAAATTTTTTTTAAGAGTAATTTACATGGTCACCTGGCTGTGGTGCTCACAAGTAGTTGTGAACTTTTTTCCATATAGTTGAAGATTGACTGCAAATGGTAGTGTGGTCCCAGTCACTCAATTAGGATCAAGTTGGTAAGCATTCAAATTATACCTGTTTGTGATACTTCAGGGCCTTGGTGGTGGGGGGAGGGGGGGAAGAAGCAAGAGAACATGCAAAAGAGCTAAGAGCCATTTATTTGGAGCCCCCAAGATGCATCTCATATATCCACAATAATCAATTGTATATTTTGAGCATTTACTGGGTGCCAAGCACTGTATTAAGTACTTGAAAGAATTCGGGGCAGGTAGGCAGGATCCCTTGCCCTCGAGGCGGTGGTCAGCTCCTTGCTGACAGAGGCCGGCTTCAAGAGCGCCGAGAAGGTGTCCGTGGAAACGCTGACGGAGATGCCGCAGAGCTATATTTCGGAAATGGGGAGGGGCGCCAAGTCATACTGCGAGCACACGGCCCGGACCCAGCCAACCCTCTCTGACATCATGATTATGCTCATTGAGATGGCCCAGCCTGCACACTCAGCTCCTCTGCTGCCGCTCACCTCCTCACTGGGCCTGGAACGTCGACCCCAGGCCCACGTTCTACCTCTGGCCTGGAATGCCCTCCCTCCTCATATCCACCACACTAGCACACTTCCCCCTTCAAAGCCCTACTGAAGGCTCACCTCCTCCAGGAGGCCTTCCCAGACTAAGCCCCCCTTTTCCTCTGCTCCCCCTCCCTTCCCCATCACCCCAACTCGCTCCCTTTGCTCTATCCCCGTCCCACAACAGTTGTGTATATATGTACACATTTATACTTATAGTTCTATTTATTTTTTATTAATGATGTGTATACATATATATATATATAGTTCTGTTTATAATGATGCTACTGATGCTTGTTTACTTGTTTTGATGTCTGTCTCCCCCCTACTAGACTGTGAGCCAGTTGTGGGCAGGGATTGTCTCTGTTGCTGAATTGTACTTCCCAAGCACCTAGTACAGTGCTCTGCACATAGAAGCGCTCAATAAATACAAATGAATAAATGAATGCCCTCGGCCTGAGGTGGCCCTGAATCCCATCATCATCATCACTACTGTGACACTGGATAAGCGCTTACTCTGTGCTCAGCACCGTGCTAGCACTAGGGGAGATATGGAATCATCAGAGAAACAGCATGGCTCAGTGGAAAGAACATGGGCTTTGGAGTCGGAGGTCATGGGTTGAAATCCTGGCTCCGCCACTTGTCAGCTGTGTGACTTTGGGCAAGCCACTTAACTTCTCTGTGCCTCAATTACCTCATCTGTAAAATGGGGATGAAGACTGTGAGCCCCCCGTGGGACATCCTGATCACCTTGTAACCTCCCCAGCGCTTAGAACAGTGCTTTGCACATAGTAAGTGCTTAATAAATGCCATTATTATTATTGTTATCGTCATCATCATCATCAGATGAGACCGTCCCTGTCCCACCTGGGGCTCCCAATTTAACGAGAAGCAGTGTGGCCTAGTGGACAGAGCCCAGGCCCGTGAGTCAGAAAGAGCTGGGTTTTAATCCTGGCTCTGCCACTTTCCCACTGACTGACCTTGGGCAAATCACTTATTAGGGCCTCAGTTACCCCATCTGTAAAATGGGGATCAAGACTATGAGCCCCAGGTGGGCCATGGATTGAGTCCAACCTGATTACCTTGTATCCACCCCAGTGCTTCAAAGCCCTACTGAGAGCTCACCTCCTCCAGGAGGCCTTCCCAGACTAAGCCCCTTTTTCCCTCCTCCTCCCCTCCCCATCGACCCCCCTCCCTCTGCCCTACCTCTTTCCCCTCCCCACAGCACTTGTATATATTTGTACATATTTACTACTCTATTTTACTTATACATATTTCCTACTCTATTTTATTAGTGATGTGCATATAGCTATAATTCTATTTATTCTGACGATTTTGACACCTGTCTACATGTTTTGTTGTTTGTCTCCCCCTTCTAGACTGTGAGCCCGTTGTTAGGTAGGGACCGTCTCTATATGTTGCCAACTTGTACTTCGAAAGTGCTTAGTACAGTGCTCTGCACACAGTAAGCACTAATTTAAATTGCATCTAAAACAGTAAGGCTTTGTTGCACCAAGTTAATACTAGTACTTATTAGCATAACCAGAGCACTCTTTTCCCAGCAGTTTGGGAGTTGTAAAAAGCCTCCACAAGTACACTTGACCTCACATTAGCATTTTATTGGGCTGTTAATGGCTGTCTACTTGCGGCCAGACAGCAGGTTTAAGGAAAAAAAAAAAAGTACAGAATCCACAAATCTTAGTGACCTTAAAAGCATCTCCACACAATGTTAGAAATGGATTCTAGAACTTGTCAAAATTCAGCCTTAGTTGGTGCTGACAATGATTCTTGCTACAAGAGGACCCCTGAGTGCCTCTTGTTGAACTTGGAGTCTGTCTTATTTTTATAATTTTTACCTGGGGTGAGTAAACTCCCCCCCACCCCTTACAGAATGCTAAGGTATTTAAAACAGCAACTCCTGCTCCCATCCAGTTAGTCAAGACAGCAGAATGCTGTAAGCCATGTCGTGTGTACAGTGCTGAATAGTATGGTGCCCTATGGCCAGTAGCACCGTTGAAAGAGCAAGCAGATAGATTAGGCAGTGGAGATCCATGGTGGTCAAGGTCAAACCCCAGAACCTGAGGCCATTGGGGCCTCCTCAGGGAACTGCTGTAGCACAGACACAAACTGGCCAACGGTAACCGACAGTATGGGCCCGGCTAATTTGTTCCTGCCTGTCCAACCCCCATCCTGGGCCTGAGTGTGCCCCAACCCACACCCCTTTAAATTTGGCCTGTGGAATCTGCACTTCATCATAGCCAACCCCCCACACCTCCATCCTCAACCTCTTCCTTCTCCGTCGCCAAGACCTGGCTCACTCCATATGACACCATTTAGCCTGCTGCTCTCTCATCTTCTTACTCCCCCTGATTCTCAGGGCAAACACAATAACTCGGCTAGCGCTTCCCCTTCAAATGCCACAGTCACACCATTTCTCATCCTCATCTGCCTCTACCACCCACTACAATTACTTATTTCAGTCATCTACTGTCCCCCCTCCTGCAAAGCTACACTTCAAATTTTCTGAATTATTTTGATACCTCACCTTCTCTCCTCCATTCTCTTCCACTAAGTTGATCCTCAGGGACTTCCCCACCCCCTCAGACACCCACTAAACCAACTCTGCTGACCTCTTGCTCCACTCCACCTAATTTGGACATATGCTGAATCTCTTCATCATTAGTTCTTGTAGCAGTTCTAACCTCACTAGCTCTGAAATCCCATTCTCTAGTCAATCCATCAATAGTACTGAGTGCTTACTCTGTGCAGAGCATTGTACTAAGCCCTTGGGAGTGTACGATAAAGCTAGTAAACACAATCCCTGTCCTTAGGAAGCTTACAATCTAGTGGAGGAGACAGACACTAAGATAAATTATCATCACAGGGACACAGCAAAGTTTAAAGATAAGTACTTAAGTGCTACAGGAGGTACCACACACCCAGTCTCAACCTACTTTTTCTTCCCAAACCCTCCCTCAAACTGTCTACTCCTATACAGGCTTCTGATCTCTTGACTCCATTGATTTATCCCAGGACATCATGTGCCATCTTGACTCCCTATACAATCACCCGTCTTGATGCACAAATCCATTCCCTCAACTCTGCCCTTTCCACCAAATAACTCCCTTCAATTTCACACCACCAATCCTCAGGCCTAGATTACCTCCAGAGTTGCATCCTGTACTCAGGCTGTAAAGCACTGTTGGCGGAAGTCCATGCATCAGGTTGACCTTGTTCACTTCAAATTCACACTGACCTGCTCTAACTCTACCCTCTCAAAAACACCAACTCTCCTCTCTAACTCCCACTGCCCCGACTATTCCAGATCTTTAACTTCAAAACCCCAAGTTCTCCCAAGCTTTTGTCCTTAGTGACTTCTACAACTACTTGAATAAAAATTAAAACCAGTTATGCACTCCCCCCAAAAATCTCTTCCTCATCTCTCCCACTTCAACATCCACTCATCCTTTTCATCCATCTCTCAAGAGATCTTCTGTCCACTTTCACAATATACTGTCCTGCACTTCTGATCCCATCCCTTCTCACCTTCTAAAAACGCTTGCACCCACTCTTCCCACCATCTTCAACCTATCACTCTGAGATCTCCTTCTGTCTTCAGACATGCCACATTTCTCCTAAAAATGCCTTCTATGGTCTCCATTGCACCATGTAGTTTTCACCCCATTTCCTCCCATTCCTGTCCAAACTTCTCAAAACTGTCTACACCTCCTGCCTCCACTTCCTCTCCAAAATTCTTTCCTTACTCTCTACAAAGCATTGTTCCCTTCACTCCACTGAGCCTGCTCCCTCTAAAGTCTCCAATGACCTCTTTAACAATTCTATTATTCTTCTCTTTCCTAATTCCCCTCTACTGAGAACAATTACCCTTTCCTGAAAAATACCATCAAAAAATACTTTGGTTTTTTTTGACAGCTCTCTCCTGATTTTATCTTACCTCTGTGGCCTATCCTTTTCAGTCACTTTTGTCAGGCCCTCCATTTCCACTCACTTGATAACTATGGGTGTCGCTCAAGATTCTTGTTCTGGGTCCCCTTCTCTCCTCACTTACCCCCTTGGGGAGCTCATTCAAGCCTATGGTTTCAGCTACCACCTCTATGCTGACGACTCTCAAATCTACCTCACTAAACCCTGACCTCTTCTCCTAACTTTCCCAATACAGCTGGCAACACCACCATCCTTCTACATCTTTAACCATGGAAGTGTCCTTGATTCTTCCCTCTCCTCCAATTTCCAAATTCAGCCTGCCTCCAAATCCTGTTGGGACTGTCCCTCTGAATCTTCACCTTCCTCTACATCGAAATAGCCACCACACTGGTTTAGGCACTAATCATGTCCCAACTTGACTATCGCATCAACCTCCTCGACCTTCTGTCCTCTAGTTTAATAATAATAATAATAATGACATTTATTAAGCGCTATGTGCAAAGCACTGTTCTAAGCGCTGGGGAGGTTACAAGGTAGATCAGGTTGTCCCACGGGGGGCTCACAGTCAATCCCCATTTTACAGATGAGGTAACAGGCCCAGAGAAGTTAAGTGACTTGCCCAAAGTCACACAGCTGACAATTGGCAGAGCCGGGGTTTGAACCCATGACCTCTGACTCCAAAGCCCGTGCTCTTTCCACTGAGCCACACTGCTTCTCTAGTTTCATCCCTCTACAGTCTGGAACATTTTTTGAAGACCTGTGTTGCCCAGGTCTCTCCACGCCTTAATTTCTAATGATTGGCCAATCTTCTCCATATCCATCAGAAACACCTGACCATTGACTTTAAAGCACTAAATTCACTTTCTCCATGCCATCTAAGCATTCACAACCCTCTGTAGCATTTATGCATACAACATATTATTACTTACTCCTAATTTATTTCAGGGCTAGCCTCCACTAGATCATAAGCTCCTTTGGGTCAAGACCGTGCCTGTAAATTATACTGTAGTCTCCCTACTGCACACAGTAGGGGATCAACCAACACAACCAGCATTTTTGGGGTCTAGTAAAAGGAGTGGCATTTAAGTTCCCATTTGGTGTAATGCACTGAAGTAGGCACTTGGAAAGAATAGAGAGACATTTCCTGCCACAAAAACCTTGTACTTTCCACCTGAAACCTGCAGTGATACTCGATAAATAAGCAAATAAAACAGAGCCCCGGCCTATTGCCTGGTTAGCCTGCGGTGACCCCTTGAACCTCCGGCTTCCCACAAAAGCTGGGTTTACTGATTACTACTAACAATTATTAAGCACTTACAAAGTGCAAACACAGTGCTAAATATTGGGGTGATGGCAAGAAAATCAACTTGGACCCATCTCTTCCCCACAAGGGGTTCACAGTCTAATAGAGAACAAACATAACAATGAGACTAAAATTCAAACAAAAACAAGTGAAAAATTCAGCCAACAGAATCACTAGTAAAGAATGCAAGCTAAATGAGGGGTAGTCTCCAGGTACCTCACTACTTCAGGCTAAGAGTCTTTGGATACAAAATGCTGCAATTTTCCCAACATCATAACAGTTTGGAAGACAGGCTTGATTCCTGCGGCATTCAGCAGGATGAGGGAAGCTGCTTGGGCCATTGGGTGGATCCCTGCAGATGCTGGCGCTGCAGGGTGTATTTTTGACCTGATTGACATCTACTGCCCAAAGGTACTGGTAGCACCACACTTCTTTCACCCCTTTTTCAATCTGCTGGGCTTCAAGGAAAAGAAAACAAAACTCTGAATATGGGATTGAGAAGACAGATCTTTCCAGCCTTTAGCCCTGAGATAGAAACTCTCAATTAGATGGGTAGCTCTAAAATATTAAGCCCAATTGCACAGTGTGATCATCAATAAAAGGTGAGTGGCACAATGGTACACATTCCCTATCTAAAATTTTCTGCAGGAATACAGGCTAGAAAAGATATATTTGCCTCATGAAGTGACGCCCTAATATACTTGCAGGTTCTTCATAGGGAGAGAGGAGATGGTTACATAATAGTTCTACTGAACTCAACTCTCTCACTCCCCTATCCCTTCATCGATCTCGTACCACAGTCCTGGATCACCTCCACAGTTCACTTTCTTGGCTCTTGGACACGAGACATAGAACACTGCTGGCAGAAATCTAGATATCAGGCCAACCTTGTCCACTTCAAGTTTATCCTTACGTGCTTTAAACTCTGCCCTCTCCTCTGCCCAGCAAAATGGATTTCTCCATCCTTAACACTCATGCCAATTGCCCTCACCAGTTGTTCTGATGTTAAACTCCCTCCTCAAATCCCCTGCCTCACCCATCCCTTGCCTCTAATGACCTGGCCACTTACTATATTGAGAAAAATCAAAGCTCTCAGGCATGATCTCCCTATCACCTCCCCTGTCCTTTCCCAGTCCCTCCCTCAACTCTATCTTTCCCAGGAGTCTAAGAGGTGATCTCCTGCCTTTCTCAAAATCCACCCCCATCTACCTGCACATCTGACCCCATCCCTTTGCACCTCATCAAAACACTTTCCCCTTCCAATTTTCCCTCCTTGTCATCTTCATCTGTTTGTTCTCCAATGGCTCCTTCCCCATTGCTTTCAAACACGCCCATGTCTCCCCTATTCTAAAAAACCCCTCCCTTGACCCCAGAGCTCCTTCCAGTTATCACCCCATCTCCCTCCTACCATTTCTCTGCAAACTCCTTGAACAAGTTCTCTACACCCGCTATCCCAAGTTCCTCCCCTCCAATTCTCTCCTTAACCCCCTCCAATATGGCTTCTGTCCCCTTCAATCCACAGAAATCACCCTCTTATAGGTCACATATGACCTCTTTCTTGCCAAATCCAGCAGCCTCTATTCGATCCTTATCCTTCTCGACCTCTCACTTGCTTTAACACTGTCGACCACCCACTTCTCCTGGGAGCATTATCCAACCTCAGCCTCACTGACACTAGTCACTCCTGGTTCCCCGCCTATCTCTCTGGCCACTCAATCTCTTTTGCGGACTCCTCTGCCTCTCACCAAATTGTATGGTGTCCTTCAAGCTTCAGTTCTGGGTCCCCTTCTATTCATCTACACCCACACTCCCTTGGAGAACCCATTTACTCACATGGCTTCAACTACTACCTCTATACAGATGATTCTCAAACCTACATCCCCAACCCAATACTCTCTCCCTCTCTGCAGTCTTACATTTCCTCCTGCCTACAGGACATCTCTACTTGGATATTCTGCCACCACCTCAAACTTAACATGTCAAAAACAGAACCCTGTCCTTCCAATCACTGTAGACAGCACCACCATCCTTCCTGTCTCACAAGCTCATAACCTTGGCATTATCCTTGACTCCTCCCTCATTCAACCCACATATTCAATTTATCATTAAGTCCTGTCAGTTCAACCTACACAACGCTGCTAATATCTGTCCTTTCCTCTCCATCCAAACTGTTCCCAATCCAAGCACTTATCCTATCCCACCTTAGTTACTGTATCAGCCTCCTTGCTGACCTCCTTGCTTCGTGTTTCCCCCCACTGCAGTCCACACTTCACTCTGCTACCTGGATCTTTCTTTTACAAAAATGTTCTCTTCAAGAAATTTCAGCAATTATCCATCCACCTCAAACAGAAACTCCTTACCATCAGCTTTAAAGCACTTGATCACCTTGCCCTCTCCTACCTCACCTCACTACTCTCATATTACTACAACCCAACCTTCACACTTGGCTCCTCTAATGCCAACCTACTCAATCTCATTTATCTCATTGCCAACCTCTCATCCAGGTCCCGCCTCTGGCCTGGAACACACTATCTCTTCATATCCGAGCAACAATTACTCTCCCCTGCCTTCAAAACCTTATCAAAGGCACAGCTTCTCCAAGAAGCCTTCCCTGTCTAAGCCCTCTTTTCACTTCCTTCCACTCCTTCCTACAATGCCCTGACTTGCTCCCTTTATTCATTGCCCCAGCTCTTACGTACATATCATTAACTTATTTAATGTGTCTCCTCCTTTACACTGTAAGCTCATTTTGGGCAGGGAATGTCTGCTATACTGTGTTGCACTCTCCCAAGTGCTTAGTACAGTACTCTGCACACAATAAGTGCTCAATATGATTGATAATATTCAATGCTGAACATTGTTCATGGAGTGTGATTTTTAAATATTAGCCTATGTCAGAGAGGAAATATGTCCGTATCTTACTTCCCAAGCGCTAGTACAGTGCTCTGCACAAAGTGCTCAATAAGTACGATTGAATGAATAAATGAATAACCACATTGTAATTCTTCTAACAGAAGTAGGAGGCAAACATTAAGTTTCCTGTGAGTCTGTTGTTGGGTAGGGACAGTCTCTATATGTTGCCAACTTGTACTTCCCAAGTGCTTAGTACAGTGTTCTGCACACAGTAAGCGCTCAAATACAATTGAATGAATGAATTATGAAATTGTAGCATAATGAAAGGCTCATCTTAATGTCTTAATACACTTGTTTCCATTTTGAGCTTTCATGCTTTGATATGACAGGAGATGAAATTTTTCAACTCTATCAGACTGTTTAATTGTAGTTATCAGAATAGCATATAAAAGAAGAATTACAGTAGAGGGCTAAAGCTACATTTTCCGCTACACTCTGGACATTTTAAATTTCTGAAAAGTAGAATATGGAACAAAAAAGGATACTAACACTTTGTACCAGGTTCTGTGCCGAAGAGGACAGTTTTTACTTCATGTAACATAACATTATAGTTATACATGTTCACACAAGTTCAGCACAGTATAATTAAGTTAATTACAGCCTGAGGATGAGCTGTGCTGCCAATGGCTGACAAGTCCAAGTTTCAAATCATCAAGGTATAAGACAACTTCAAATTTACGATGTTTTAGAACTTCAGTCTAGTAATTAAACACACATGTAGATCCTGTCACTTTAGTTCATCTCTCCTGGGTACCAAGTGAACATAAGGACAAATATTTGCTGGCAGGTTTATCAAAGGTTACCAGTTAACATTAGAATGACCTGCAATTTACTTATTTATATTAATGTCTGTTTCCCCCTCTAGACTATAAGCTTGTCGTGGGCAAGAAATGTGTCTGTTATATTGTAATTTACCAAGCTTTTAATACAGTGCTCTGCACAAAGTAAGCGCTCAAATACACTGTCTGACAGACCTCAGCGGCTGTTATTATGGTCACTAGTTGTATGATAAATGGTGTCTGTTTTTCCTTGGTCATCACTTGTCCTAAGGGCCATCCCAAGGAAGCAGCAGTGTGGCTTAGTAGTTAGAGCATGGGCCTGGGAGTCAGAAAGACTTGGGTAATAATCCCAGCTTCACCACATGTCTGCTGTGTGACCTTGGGAAAGTCACTTCTCTGTACCTGTTACCTCATCTGTAAAATGGAGATAAGAGTGTGAGCGATATGTGGGACAGGGAGTGTCCAACCTGATTAACTTGTATTTACCTCAGCACTTAGAACAGTGCTTGGCACATAGTAAGTGCTTAACAAGTACCATAATTATTATTAATTACTAAGAACTGGTAGTGAAGGTGGTATGGGTGGGGGAGAGAAAAGACACGCACTCAAGGCCAACAGGCATGGAAGCAGAGAGGGATCCTTGTAGTTAGACTGCCCTGAGTGTTTACGGTCCTGCAAGTTGGTAGGAATTGGTGGCACCAATGACCTAGCTTCAGACTTTTAACCCCCCCTTTTCCCCTTCCTTCCCCCTACTGTCACCAGCACTCTGAGCAGTTGGGTCAACCACCTTTCCTGCCATCACTGGCAAGGCTCCTGCTGCTTTCCTTCTTTTAGCTAGATCTATTTTCTACTAGATTTCTGACTTGAGAAAACAGCAAGATTTATCTTTTCTGGCCTATTCATGAAAAGGTGAATCACATAAAGGGAACCAGACCATACTTTGCACCTCAGTAGTTTCACAAATATCCCCTCTCCCCTCCCTTGGACTGAGCATGTGCAAATGAAGCAAATCCCTTCAAGGGCTGGGATTCTGCTCAAGAAACAAAAACAAAACCCTCTCTATTCCAGGAGATATTTAATATCCACACTATTAGAGACTGTCTAAAAAAAAAAAAATAGGGAGTCCTCACCCACCTACTCATTTTTGAAGCCCCAAGCCTGGAGTTCAAATCCCAGCCACTCTTTCTCCATTGATTTTTACATTCTGCAGCAAGAAACCATTAAGTAACCTTTCTCATTAAGAGCTTTTGTGTGTCACCGGCTAAGAATATCACAGAACTGGGTTAACTGGGAATTACAGGGTGTGCTCCAGGTAAAACTGAACTGGTGTTGCTACAGCACCTAACTACCAAAAACACGCTATAGCAAATGACTCACGTGAAGATGACTAATGAGGAGTGTGAAAAACGGATAGCAACCTGGAGAGAAAAGCACTGAAAATAAAAATCAATTTGACCTGGGGGAATGCCATTGCATGCTCCTTTGAAAAGCTTCAAACTACCATTTCACATATTGTCTAATTTTCATGGACCAAGTTTTTCTTTCTTATGGAAATGAGCCTCCAAATCATTCTGAATCTACAGTTTCTACAGGCTTTCTTTACATTATTTTCACATGCTGTGCGTGTTGTGGAGGGGAAAAGATAACAGAATGAAGCCCTACAACGATTTTTTTGAATGGCTGCAAAATCTTATATGTGGAACAGTTTACTTATTTGCCTCCTATCCCAGGACAGCATTCATCACATCACAATTTGAGTGATTCTATTTTTCTTCCAATGGAGGCTTTTCATTCTCTTCCCCAATACCTCCCCATGCACACCACTACGTTGGTGGCAGTATGCATTAGTGCTTTTAGTGATTCAGAAATCCCAAAGGGACTTACACTCTGCAAATCCTTCTGCTGATATGGGAATTGAGACCATGTTAAAATTGAAATATTTTGAAAACACATTATTTGGCAGGTAAAGAATAAAAATTTGACAAATTGATCACATTCCAATATAGTGAGCACAGAATCAGACTAAAGAATTGTGAAATTGACGGCCAACCTGAGAGCCCCCCCAGATCTCAGAATCTGGTGGGCAGGGCAAGGGAGTAAGGAAGTGGAGAAAGAAAAATTTGGTAAGCATTAGTGGAAAAACAATGACCAATCTCAAAAAAACACTTCAGTGCCACTCGTGATAGTTAATATGGTTTTTTTTAACTCTACAAAAATAATGTAATTGTGCTTGATCTTCTTATTATGCCATGCCCCTCAAACCAACACTGAGGATAATCTTAAGTGAAATAGAGTTATAGATTGATATCATATAATTTGATGTCCTGGATGTTAAATTTTGAGTAATAATATCTCCTAGAAATTTTTTGTTGGTTTCAAACTTCTTGTTTTGATCAAAGTTTGTCTATTATGTTAGATAGCCTTTTCTGAAAGTTTCAGTTTTAATAATACACTGGATAATCCAGGACTGATTTTCTTCTGAATTAGGATGCTTATGAATTGTAGTTGGGAGGAATGTTTTCAAACTGTAGTAGGATCATTTCTCAGATTCTGCAAAAAGTAATTCTCCAATTGGTAATGAATGTCAAGCGCTTAGTACGGTGCTCTGCACACAGTAAATGCTCAATAAATGGAAGGAAGGATGGAAAGAAGGAAGGACGGAAAGAAGGAAGGAAGGGTGGCCTAGTGGAAGGAGCACAGGCCTGCGAGTCAGAGTACCCAGGTTTTAGTCCTGACTGCCATT
Source organism: Tachyglossus aculeatus (assembly GCF_015852505.1). Taxonomy (NCBI): domain Eukaryota; kingdom Metazoa; phylum Chordata; class Mammalia; order Monotremata; family Tachyglossidae; genus Tachyglossus; species Tachyglossus aculeatus. The sequence goes on along the minus strand of NC_052101.1, from coordinate 62,910,260 downwards.
TGCCTATTGTGTGACCTTGGGCAAGTCTTTTGTGTGCTTGTTTCCTCATTTGTAAAATGGGCCTAAAATGCCTATTCTTCCCTATAAAACAGTGAGCCTTATGTGGGAATGGGACTGTATCTTATCTGATTATCTTGTATTTATCCCATATTTTAGCACAGAGTTTAACAAATCAATTCTGAGTACTTACTGGTGCTAAGCACAGTACTTAGCACTTGGGAGAGTACAATAAAGAGTTGGCAGACATGTCCCTTGCCCATGACAAGCTTACAGTCTAGAGGGGAAGACAGAAAATAATAATAGTAATAATAATAATAATAGTATTTGTTAAATGCTTACTATGTGCCAAACACTGTTCTAAGCGCTGAGGTAGATACAAGGTAAGCAAGTTGTCCCATGTAGGGCTCACAGTCTTAATCCCCATTTTACAGATGAGGTAACAGGCATAGAGAAGTGAAGTGGCTTGCCCAAGGTCACACAGCAGACAAGTGGCAGAGCCGGGATTATAACCCATATCCTCTGACTCCCAAATCTGTGCTCTTTCCATTAAGCTATTCTGCTTCTAATTAATTAATAAAGGGTATCTACATAAGTGCTCTGGGGCCAATAAAGGGTGAGTGCAGGATAACAAAGCAGCGTGGCTCAGTGGAAAGAGCACGGGCTTTGGAGTCAGAAGTCATGGGTTCAAATCTCAGCTCCACCAATTTTCAGCTGTGTGACTTTGGGCAAGTCACTTCACTTATCTGTGCCTCAGTTACCTCATCTGTAAAATGGGGATTAAGACTGTGAGCCCCCAGAGGGACAACCTGATCACCTTGTAAACTCCCCAGTGCTTAGAACAGAGCTTTGCACATAGTAAGCGCTTAATAAATGCCATCATTATTATTATTATTAATACAACAAATGCCATAATTATTATTAGGCAACTAAAATGGGTTGTGGCACACCAGAGGAAGCTGCTGAAGGGAACCATAAAATTCCTTTTCCAGGAGATCTTTGATGCTCCAACTACACCGGTAAAATTAAAGGAGCTATGGGAATGACTGTTTACATAATCCAGGCCAAAACCCTTACTGAGAAAAGAGAAACTTTTGGCCAAAATTGGCCATACAATGTGCTGCCATGCCTCAAAATTCACCAGATGATAGTTTGTGTGTCTTTTACTTTGCTTTAAATGAAGTTTAAATGAAGGATAACTGTTCACCTTGTCTGGGTTGATTCAGATGCAATCCTTGTAGATTAACTCTAGTGAGCCTTTCCAAACCTGGGAGCCCATATTACTAAAAATCCAACCCACGATTCCATTTTTACAGCTAATAAATATTAGCACACTCACCTAGCTGGGTTTCATTGATTTTTTTTTCCAAAGTCTAGACAAACGTAGGCTCTTGGGAAGTGCTCTAACCCATGGAGATAATTTTTCATTTTCAAATGAATCTATAACTTCTTAGCCATGGAAGTTTTTCTATGCATTTTGTCTAAACACTGCCCATGATAAGGCAATTTTACAGCAATTCTCTGTTTATGTCCCTAAAACACATTAAGATAAACAGGTTGGAAAAGTTCCAGAGGCAAAACTTGGAATAAATTTCCTCATTAAAAAGGTTTTTAAAACACTGGAATTGGTTCCCAAGAAATGTATACAATTGCGGGGGAAAGACTGATGCCTATCTGTCTGGAAGGCAGAGACAGGCCTAGTTAGGGGGTAGAGAAGATTATTCATATCCCTTCCACAATAGGATAGGAGGATAGGGATGGAAACAGAGTCTGATGGCAAGTACAAAGAGAAAGTGGAAAAGTTAAAGTCAGAAGGTATATCGATTGTTGTGACTTACGTATGTGAAAAGGGCTTACATTCCAAAATTCTGAAAATAAAACCTGTAAACTGAGTTGTGATAAAAGTAATGCTTTCCACATACAATGAAACTGTTCTGCATTCAGTACTTACAAAGACACAACTGATAATTGTGGGGAGAGGGAAGAAGTATTACATTTTACTTCATCTAAATTTATTGTTAGTGTCAGAGTATTAAACAGTTTAACCCAAACAAACATTTTCCATAGAACTGCTAAAAAGACTGTACAGAAAAGTTATGCCTAGAATTGAGGAAGCTTCAAATAACAGTTTTTATTCCACCTACTGACCTATTTGCTTTCCAGAGGTAACTAAAGGACAAGAAATACAATGCAAGGACCCCAAAGCCCTTATCTACTGGATTACAGGTTAACAAAAAAGGGATATGGGAAATAGTTTCTTCAGTATGAAGTGTGACAAAAAGGTACTTTAGAGATTCAATCAATGGGATTTGTGCATAGAGCACTGTACTAAGCACAATGGACAGAATTTGTGCCCTCAAAGATTTTACAATCTACTGGGGAGAGGGACATTAAAGTTACAGGTAGGGGAGGCTGCCAATAAGGATAGGTACAAAAGTGCTATCAGGGTAGGAACTCAGTGAATGGGTGACTGAGTAGGGGGTGGAAAATAGGGTAGGGAAAGAAGAAATTAGTCAGGGAAGGGTTTCTGGAGGATGTAAATTCCATAAGCCTTTTAAAAGAGCTAGATTGTAAAATCCTTGATAGTAGGGATTGTCCTAATTCTATTGTACTCTCCAATGAACTTAATATAGTGTTTTGCACATAGTAGGCAGTCAAATGATTGCTTGATCTTTTATTCTTCCCTCTCTATTCCTTTACCCCTAGCTCCCTCAACTCTCCCCTTGACAATCTACTTTCTTTTTTTAAAAAATTTTAAGCACCTCCATAGCAGGAATCACTTTTATTTCTCGCTAGGTTTCCCAAGAGCCAGGCACAAGGATTTTGCCAGGACCAGGCAAGCTGACATTATATGCCCCAGGTTACAGTTGGAGTGGAAGTTTAGGAGTGAACTACTTCAATTGTATTTGAGTGCTTACTGTGTGCAGGGCACTGTACTAAGCACTTAAATGATGGTGTAACTGGCGCAGAGAAGTTAAGTGACTTGCCCAAAGTCACACAGCTGACAATTGGCGGAGCCGGGATTTGAACCCATGACCTCTGACTCCAAAGCCCAGGCTCCTTCCACTGAGCCATGCTGCTTCTTGCTACTTGCCCCCTTGAGTGGTTGCACTTCTGTAACAGCCCCCTCTCTGGATTGAGAGGGGGGTGACTCTAGACTCTCCCATTGTCCCAGGCTTAGCCTGGAGAGGGGGCAACAGGAGTTGAACCTGAGGGCATAAAATGAAGGCTTGTCATGACTGCCAAACACTTGTGCTGTTGAGTGGTGGTGCTCTCCTGCTCATAGGGAGTTGGGGGAGGGGGGACGGGACTTGGAAAGCACAACCCCTTCAAATTGGAAGCTTTGACTGCCTTCCCAGTTATCCCACTCTAAAACTGACTGTGCCCAAGTGCCTAACACAATGCAACACATAGGTACTCCATAAGTTTTCCTGATATGGCAGCGTGGCCTAGTGGAAAGAGAACGAACCTGGGAGTCAGAAGGACCTGGGTTCTAATCCTTGCTCCACCACTTGTCTGCTGTGTGACCTTGGGCAAGTCATTTTACTTCTTTGTGCCTCAGTTACCTCATCTGTAAAATGGGCATTAAGACTGTGAGCCCAACCCAATTACCTTATAATTACCTCCAGCACTTAATACAGTGCCTGGCACAGAGTAAGCACTTAAATGCCACAATTATTATTATTACTATGTCCCTGCCTATTTGTTATCTACCCTTTCACTCTGATTTCATCATTCTTTTAGTAACCCCTGCACCCCCTAACATTTGCTTTTTCGTTCTCATTCTTCTTTCCACCAATCATTTAGTGAACATTTACTGAGTGCAGAGCACTGCAATAAGTGCTTGGGAGCATGCAATATAACATAGTTGGTCCTGATCACAAGGAGCTTACAGTCTAGAGGGAGAGACAGACATTAAAATAAGTTACGGAAATCAATGGTATTTGAGTACTTACTGTGTGCAGGGCACTGTACTGGAAACTTGGAAGAGAACACCACAATAATCTAACAGACACATTCCCTGCCCTCAATGAGCTTACAGTCTAGAGGGGTAGACAAACATTACTATAAATAATGAATATGTTAAATGCTGTGGGGCTGAGGTGAAATAAAGGGAGCAAGTCAGGGTGACAGAAGGGAGTGGGAAAAGAGGAAATGAGGGTTTAGACAGGAAAGGCCTCTTGGACTAGATGTGCCTTTAATAAGTCTTTGAAGGTGGGGAGAGTAATCGTCAGTCAGATATGAAAAGGCAGGACATGGGCAAGAGGCTGGCAGTGAGGTGGGCGAGACTGAGGTACAATAAGTAGATTGGCATTAAAGGAGTGAAGTGGACAGGCTGAGTTGCAACAGGAGAGTAGCGAGGTGAGGTAGGCGGGGGCAAGATGATTGAGTGCTTTAAAGGCAATGGTAAGGAGTTTTTGTTTGATACAGAGGTGGGTGGGCAACCACTAAAGGTTCCTGAAGAATGGGGAAACAGACTGCACGTTTTTGTAGAAAAATGATCCGGGCAGCAGAGTGAAACATGGACTGAAGTGGGGAGAGACAGGAGGCAGGGAGGTCAGCAAGGAAGCTAATACAGTAATCAAGGTGGGATAGGGGGTTTGGATAAACATGGTAGCAGTTTGTATGGAAAGGAAAGGGTGGTTTTAGTAATGTTGTGAAGGTTGAACCAACAGGATTTAGTGATAGACTGAATATGTGGATTGAATGATAATGTCAAGATAATGGGCTTGTGAGACAGGAAGGATAGTGGTGCTGTCTACAGTGATGGGAAAGTCAAGGGAAGGATAGGATTTGGATGGGAAGATAAGGATTTCTGTTTTGGATATGATGGGTTTGAGGCAACAGCTGGATAGCCAAACAGATGTCTTGAAGGCAGGAGGAACTGCAGGACTGCAGGGAGGGAGAGAGATCAGGGCTGGAGATATAGATTGGGGAATCACCTGAATAAAGGTGGTAGTTGAAGGCACCAAGGGAGTGGATGTAGATGGAGAACTGAAGGAGGCCCAGAATTTAACCCTGAGTGACACACACAGTTAGGGGGTGAGAGGCAGAGGAGGAGCCCATGAAAGACTGAGAATGAGCAGCCAGAGAGATAGGAGGAGAACAATGTTAGTGAATCAATCAATCGTATTTACTAAGCGCTTACTGTGTGCAGAGCACTGTACTATGCGCTTGGGAAGTACAAGTTGGCAACATATAAAGACAGTCCCTACCCAATAGTGGGCTCACAGTCTAAAAGGGGGAGACAGAGAACAAAACCAAACATACTAAGAAAATAAAATAAATAGATCTATACAAGTAAAATAGAGTAATAAATATGTACAAACATATATACATATATACAGGTGCTGTGGGGAAGGGAAGGAGGAAAGATGAGGGGGATGGAGAGGGGGACGAGGGGGAGAAGAAGGAAGGGGCTCAGTCTGGGAAGGCCTCCTGGAGGAGGTGAGCTCTCAGTAGGGCCTTGAAGGGAGGAAGAGAGCTAGCTTGGCGGATGGGCAGAGGGAGGGCATTCCAGGCCAGGGGGATGACGTGGGCCAGGGGTCGACAGCGGGACAGGCGAGAACAAGGCACGGTGAGGAAATTAGTGGCAGAGGAGCGGAGGGTGCGGGGTGGGCTGTAGAAGGAGAGAAGGGAGGTGAGGTAGGAGGGGGCGAGGTGATGGAGAGCCTTGAAGCCCAGGGTGAGGAGTTTCTGCCTGATGCACAGGTTGATTGGTAGCCACTGGAGATTTTTGAGGAGGGGAGTAACATGCCCAGAGCGTTTCTGGACAAAGACAATCCGGGCAGCAGCATGAAGTATGGACTGAAGTGGGAAGAGACATGAGGATGGGAGATCAGAGAGAAGGCTGATACAGTAGTCTGAGCCCCTTCTTTCCTCTCCCCCTCGTCCCCCTCTCCATCCCCCCGTCTTACCTCCTTCCCTTCCCCACAGCACCCGTATATATGTATATATGGTTGTACATATTTATTACTCTATTTATTTATTTATTTTACTTGTACATTTCTATCCTACTTATTTTGTTGGTATGTTTGGTTCTGTTCTCTGTCTCCCCCTTTTAGACTGTGAGCCCACTGTTGGGTAGGGACTGTCTCTATGTGATGCCAATTTGTACTTCCCAAGCGCTTAGTACAGTGCTCTGCACATAGTAAGCGCTCAATAAATATGATTGATTGATTGATTGATTAGTCCAGACGGGATAGGATGAGAGCTTGAACGAGCAGGGTAGTGGTTTGGATGGAGAGGAAAGGGCGGATCTTGGCAATGTTGCGGAGCTGCGACCAGCAGGTTTTGGTGACGGCTTGGATGTGAGGGGTGAATGAGAGAGCGGAGTCGAGGATGACACCAAGGTTGCGGGCTTGTGAGACGGGAAGGATGGTAGTGCCATCAACAGAGATGGGAAAGTCAGGGAGAGGGCAGGGTTTGGGAGGGAAGACAAGGAGTTCAGTCTTGGACATGTTGACTTTTAGGTGGCAGGCAGACATCCAGATGGAGATGTCCTGAAGGCAGGAGGAGATGCAAGCCTGGAGAGAGGGGGAGAGAGCAGGGGCAGAGATGTAGATCTGGGTGTCATCAGCGTAGAGATGATAGTTGAAGCCGTGGGAGCGAATTAGGTCACCAAGGGAGTGAGTGTAGATCGAGAACAGAAGGGGACCAAGCACTGAACCTTGGGGAACCCCCACAGTAAGGGGATGGGAGGGGGAGGAGGAGCCTGCAAAAGAGACTGAGAATGAACGACCGGAGAGATGGGAGGAGAACCAGGAGAGGACAGAGTCTGTGAAGCCAAGGTCGGATAGCATGTTGAGGAGAAGTGAAATGAAGTTGGTTAACATTTTCAGGAGGAGGGGGTGGTCATCAGTGTTGAAGGCAGCTGAGAGGTTGAGGAGGATTAGGATGGAGTATAGGCCCTTGGATTTGGCAAGAAGATCATTTGTGACCTTGGAAAGGGCCATTTTTGTGGAGTGAAAGAAATGTACGTAAGTGCTTTGGGGCTAAGGGTGAGGTAAATAAAGGGTACCAATCAAAGTGCAAGGGTGACAGAAGGGAGAAAAAGTAGGGGGATTGGGCACTTAGGGAAGGCCTCTTGGAGGAGATGTGATTTTAATAAGGCTTTGATGGTAGGGAAAGTGATGGTCTGTTTCTCTGCCTTTCCTTGTTCATTCAATCGTATTTATTGAGCGTTTACTGTGTGCAGAGCACTGTACTAAGCGCTTGGGAAGTACAAGTTGGCAACATATAGAGACGGTCCCTACCCAACAGCAGGCTCACAGTCTAGAAGGGGGAGACAGACAACAAAACAAAACTGTTGCTGTAAGCCTTTGTGCTATGTCCCTATCTACTTCTGTTTTTGACTGCCTTGCAACCTCCCCTCCCTTTTTCGCTTCCCCACTGCTTGGCACTAGTCCCATAGGCCTTCTCTTTCTGTCACTGTGCTCGCCAGGCCCTGCCCTCAGACAAATCACACCACCTAGGGTTATTTCATTATGCTCAGAGATGGTGATCCAGATGGAATCAACTCCAATATACAGATATAGGTAAATAGATCATTTAAAAGTGAAATTCTGCCCCAGGAACAGCTGGACAACTGGCACCATCATAATCATACCTGTGAATGTAGGCTAGTATTACATTTGGAAGTCTCCCAAATGTTTGCCATCAGATAGTATACTCTGCCTCATGGCAGGAGGATAAGAGTTTACAAAAATAATTTGCCACATTTTTATCCACCACCTTCATTTAGAAGAGGATATATACTTTGGTGTGCACGCATGTCTAAGAAAAAGATGATGCTACTAACAGTGATGTTTACATTGGAGTGCAAGTGTACCTGAAAGGGTCAAAGAGTGATTGATAGTCCTGGTTTTCTCTCTCTCTCTCTCTCTCTCTCTCTCTCTCTCCCCTTGTGTCTGCTCTTTCCAGTGCCTGGTACTTTCTGTCTCACATACACTGTCTGGGTAATAATGTGTCAGCCTTTCAAGCTGATTTTTTTTTCCCTTCAAGATCAAGTTAATATTCAGCCAATCCTCATCCTTACTATCACAGCCCACTTTGGCAAGCGTTCAAATTTGGTTGTCCAAGTCTTTGCCTGTCTGATTTCCAAAACGGTTCGTTTCCCCGTCCCCCGCCCCCATGCACACATATAAGTGCTTTTTCTCTGTTTCACACTGCAAGGAAACATTAAAAAAAAATTTAGATTTACATTTCATTTTGGGACATTGGGCATGTTTGATAGCTGGGGGCAATAATCCAAGGTATTTATAGAGTGCCGTGGGAGAGTGCAATGCAGCCAAGCCACCCAAATCTCCTCAACAAGTTGAATGACCTCTAAATGGTTAAGATCTGCTACTTTGTTTTTTAATAATTGTGACATGTTAAGCACTTAGTATGCACCAAGCACTGTACTAAGCACTGGGTAGATATAAGATAATCAAGTCCTACACAGGGCTCACAGTTTAAGTATGAGAGAAACTGACTTGCCCAAGGTCACAGCAGGTAGCCGGTGGAGCTGGGATTAGAACGCAGGTCCTCTGACTCCCAGGCCCATGCTCTACTAGGCCATGCTGCTTCTTTTTAAAGGCTGGGAAGTGCCCTCTATTGGCACTTGGAGAAGGTGGGACTGATCTCTTAACTGGCATGAAAACCTCTTCTGAGGAGTTTAGAGACATAGGTGCCACATGCCAAAAAGACTAAATGCTGTTTATTTCAGAGTACTAGATAGAGACAAAACAACTCATTGCCTTTGAGCTACAGTTAAGCAGCAGCTCCCACTGGAACTATTATAGTTAAAGGATCAATCATTGTCTCTGCAGGAAACCACTTTTCTTAGGGGTTCAAAACTTATTTCCCTTTGCTTCTGTTAGGAACATGGTACACACTACCAAATGTATGGAGAAATAATTAAATTAGGTTTTTAGGATTAGAAAGGATATGGGGGTTAGAAGCAAAAAACACATTTACAATATTACATATATTTCCTAAAACAAATTTGTGCTTCTAGATAGGCTCTTTAAACTTGAGAACAGTTTAATTAATCTTCATATATTTCTATGGCATTTTGCTTATGCAGAAGACTATACAGTGGAAGACTACACCCAGGAAGACATGCCAATTTTACCGACTGACTGATGATAATTCTCAAGAAAACTGAGGTGATTCATCAGCCTGCACCGGGGACACCATATACCCAACCAGAAATTTATATTGGAAACACAAAGTCTAACCCCTAGCTTTCAAGAAATCAGCTTGCCCCCTCCCATCTTACCTCCCTGATTGCTTACTACAACCCAGCCCACACACTTTGCTCCTCTAACACCAACCTAATCACTGTTCTTTTATCTCTGTCTTGCCACAGACCGCTTGCCTATGTCCTCCCTTCCCCTTCATATAACAGACCATCATTCTCTCCACCTTCAAAGTCTTATTAACATCATATCTCCTCCAAGAAGCCTTCCTGATTTAAGCCCTCATTTCCCCTACTCCTTGTTCTTTTTTGTCACCTAAGCACTTGGATTTGCACCTTAAGGACTTTTTTTTAATGGCATTTATTAAGCGCTTACTATGTGCAAAGCACTGTTCTAAGCGCTGGGGAGGTTACAAGGTGATCAGGTTATCCCATGGGGGGCTCACAGTCCTAATCCCCATTTTACAGGTGAAGGAACTGAGGCACAGAGAACCAATCAATCGTATTTATTGAGTGCTTACTGTGTGCAGAGCACTGTACTAAGCACTTGGGAAGTACAAGTTGGCAACATATAGAGACAGTCCCTACCCAACAGTGAGCTCACAGTCTAAAAGGGGAAGACAGAGAACAAAACCAAACATACTAACAAAATAAAATAAATAGAATATGTACAAGTAAAATAAATAGAGTAATATGTACAAACATATATACATATATACAGGTGCTGTGGGGAAGGGAAGGAGGTAAGATGGGGGGGATGGAGAGAAGCTAAGTGACTTGCCCAAAGTCACAGAGCTGACAATTGGTGGAGCCGGGATTTGAACCCATGACCTCTGACTTCAAAGCCCGGGCTCTTTTCCACTGAGTCACACTGCTTCTCTGCTTCTCAGCCTCACCCCCATCAGTCAGTCAGTCAATAGTACTTACTGAGCACTTACTGTTTGCAGAGCACTGTACTAAGAGCTTGGGAGAGAACAATAAAGAGACACAGTCCCTGCCCACAAGCTTACAGTCTAATAATAATAATAATAATGGTGGTATTTGCTCATTCATTCAATCATATTTATTGAGCGCTTACTGTGTGCACAGCACTGTACTAAGGGCTTGGGAAGTACAAGTCGGCAACATATAGAGACGGTCCCTACCCAACAACGGGCTCACAGTCTAGAAGGGGGAGACAGACAGCAAAACAAAACATGTAGACAGATGTCAAAATCATCAGAATAAATAGAATTATGGCTATATGCATATCATTAATAAAATAAAATTTGTGACCTGATATTCACCCCATGCTCAGCCCCACAACATATGTACATATCTATTACAGATAGATATGTAAGCTTTAAATATCAGTCTCCTCCACTCAATTGTATTTATTGAGTGCTTACTGTGTGCAGAGCACTGTACTAAGCATGTGGGAGAGTACAACAATAAGACATTCCCTGCTCACTACAAGCTTACAGTCTAGATGGGGTGGAGGGGAGACAGACATTAATATAAATAAATTGCAGATATGTACATAAATGTTGTGCGGCTGAGAGCCGGGGGATGAACAAAGGGAGCAAGTCAGTGTGGACACAGAAGGGAGTGGGAGAAGAGGAAAGGGGTGCTTAATCAGGAAAGGCCTTGTGCTTAACCAGGGAAGACCTTTGGAAGGAGATGTGCCATCAATAAGGCTTTGAAGGCGGGGTGGGGGTGGGGGGGCGGGGACATAACTATCAGTTCAGATTTGAGGACGGAGGGCATTCCAAGACAGAGGCAGGATGTGGGCGAGGGGTCCGCAGTATGATAGATTGAGGCACAGTGAGAAAGTTTGTAAGTTCTTTGTAGGCAGGGAACATTTCTAACCAACTCTGTTGTACTCTTCCAAGTGCTTAGCACAATGCTCAGCATACAGTAAGTGCTCAAATGATTGACTGATGGAGAAGAATGAGAACAGAACATGAGAGTACGTTCCAATGCTGGGGTTAGAAGGGGAGGCACCAAAAGATGAATACTAATGATAAATACTAATACCAATAAATACTTACCAAGGCAGCACACTGACCAATAATATACTAGAAAGTAGAAAAATCAAATCAAGAAAGCCAACACATCCTTTGGGAGACAGTGTGGCAGCACTGTGGTATTATGCTCCAAACCACAACTAAATCTCTCAAGAGCTGTAGTGCGGTCCAAGAGCCAACACATGTCACATCTGACTCCTCAAGCAGTCTCAGCAGCATCATTTATGGACTGCATTCAACATCAAATGGCAAGACAGGATAACAAAGTCAGTCTCCTAGCATTGAAACAATTGCAACTCATCACAGCTAAGCTGGATGGGACACTTGAGGAGAATGAGCAACAGGGTACCCAAGAACAAATGTGAAATCAGGAAACAAAACATGAGAACAGGCGATGCCATATTTTATGTACGAGGCCAAAACAGAACCAAATTTAATAGATTTTTTAAAAAATATACAGAATATTAAAATTCAGTACAGTCTGGAGCTCTTTATATCTCGAACAGTGTTAGAAAGAGCTTCAGTTTCATGAATAGATTCTCCAGTGACTAGGGGGTTACCTGAACCCATAGATGAGATTGTTTTTCTTTGCAGGTGATTAAAAATACACCAAATTTTCACACACCAAACTACGCTTGCTTTAATCTCATTTCAAGATTTAGGAACAGTGAATGAAAGCCACCACTGAATAATAATTAATAATTATAGTATTTGTTAAGTGCTTACTACGTGCTAAGCACTGTTCTAACCACTGGGGTAGATAGAAGGTAAGCAGGTTGTGCCACGTGGGGCTCACAGTCTTCATCCCCATTTTACAGATGAGGTAACTGAGGCACAGAGAAGTAAGGTGACTTGCCTAGGTCACACAGCAGACAAGTGGCAGAGCCAGGATTAGAACCCACATCCTCTGATATCTACTGCTTCAAATTGGAGCTCCAAGGCCAATCTACTTGCATACATCCAAGCTTTACATAGATAAATACTGTTCTGGAGACTTAGCCACCCACTTCCTGAATCCTAGGTTTTACTTCTGCAATACATTTTTAAGTAAGTATTTTAGCAGGTCAACACAATTGGGTTTCTCAAAACCATTTCCTGAAGAAAAAAAAAACCTACTCAATTTTGAGGATTAGAAGGAAAAAAGTTGCATTACCTATGCCAAATAAGTATGATTTGGATCTTAACACTTATGTTCTTTGAAACCCTGTGTCTAAATGGCACAAGCATATACAGGGATTTTACTTGATACTAAGTGCTTTCATATCAGTAATGGCTGAAAAGAAAATTTAGAAAGAGACCACGCTATCTACTCAAATTCTCATGGTTTCTAAAGTGTCAAGGATTCCAGAAATGATTGATTAAAGGTAAAGTTGACACTTGCAAGCCCAATTTGCTGCCTTCAGTAGTGCCAAGTTCCCATTCCCATCAATCAGAATGCTCCATGCCCAAAGCAGACTGCAAGATCAAGCCCCTGGGGAATAACTATTTTGGAACTCAGAAATGACTACATATTCCTGGGAATGACTGGGCAGCACCCAACATTACTCAGTCTTGAAACACATTGTAAATCAACATACTCGCGGTCTGAAATGGGTTCCCACAATGACCTACGAAGGAACTAATTAAAGAGTGCAAATAGAGGCAGCTCAAGATACTAATGAAGCATGTTGAGATTTGATTTTTGACCAAGAGTATGTACTGTACTCTTCTGAAAAGGGACTTCCAAAAAACTAGGAAAGTTTCTCTTCTGAAGTGTAGTTTCCATTCATGAGCTAATCATAATGATCTACTGATGATCTCTACAATGACTGCTCACAGGCTGTGTTTCATGTCAAATCTGATTCCACATTGGGGTCACATTATCTTTCCACCTCCCAAAGGATAACTTGACTTTTTGATTTAAGCGGCATGGCCTAATGGATAGGGCACGGGCCTGGGAGTCAGAAGGACCTGAGTTTTAATCCCAGCTCTACCACTTGTCTGATGTGACACCCTGGGCAAGTCACAACTTCTCTGTGCCTCAATTACCTCATCTGTAAAATGAGGATTAAGATTGTCAACCCTATGTGGGACAGGGACTGTGTCCAACCCAATTTGCTTGTATCTGCCCTATTGGGCAGTACAGTGAGAAGCAGCATGGCTCAGTGGAAAGAGCACGGGCTTTGGAGTCAGAGGTCATAGGTTCGAATCCCGGTTTACACAGTAAGCGCTCAAATATGATTGATTGACAACCTGATCACATTATATCCCCCCAGCGCTTAGAACAGTGCTTTGCACATAGTAAGCGCTTAACAAATGCCATCATTAATTAATTAGTGTACAGTAAGCACTTAAATATCACCATCATTATTATTATTCATCTGTGAATCAATAAACAGCAAGTGGTTTAGGTAACAGAATTCAGCAACAGTATCACAGATAAAAATCTTTGGTTGTGTATAGAAATTACCAGGTACCAGTGGGTTTATGTTTTTTTTTTTTGCAGTCTTGCTGACTCCACAAAACAGTTCTTGAGGGTTGCAGGCTGTTCAGACTGAAGATGGGTATATATGCATACATGTGGGTGTGCCGCCCCTTTGTTTAGGAGGGTGTCAATGGATTTCACTGTTGTCAGCTAGAGACCCTGAAACTCAGCACTACCACTGTATAAACCACCAAGCTCAAGAGGCTGCCAACCCAGACACCTGAAGCAGAGCATAGTACTAAGCACTTAAGAGTACAACAGAGTCGATAGATATGTTCCCTGCCCAAAAGAAGCAAGGTCAAGCAGAATTTGGGGATCATTGAGAGAGCTTGAGAGCCCAACCACCTTCTGGAGATCAGTCAATACTATTTAACTCCCTCCTACCTAACATCCATTCTCTCATCCTTCTACGCCATATTCATTCAATCATATTTATTGAGCGCTTACTGTGTGCAGAGCATTGTACTAAGTGCTTGGGAGAGTACAGTACAACAGACACATTCCCTGCCCACAATGAGCCACATCTCAAGAGGGGATATGCCCATTTAAAAAACCCCAAAAAACAAACAAAAAAAACTATCCCCCTCCAGTGTCTCCATCCATGTTCTAAACAAAAAACTACCCCCCAAAAACCAAGCACTTGTGCCCATTTTTCTTCCCTCCTTGACAACTAGAAATTGCTCACTCTGATGGCTCCCTCCCAGCTGCTTTCACCTCCCCTATCCTAAAAAAACCAAAACAAAAAAAAACTTTCTCTGGAACACATTGTAAAATCCAGCTATTAACCCCATTTCCCTCTCATCATTCCTGTCCAAACTCTTCCACTTGCTGTACACACCCATTACTTCCACTTCCTAATTGAAATTAATGCTAGTCAGTAAGTGCTTTGTGTATATTTCAGAGAAAAGTCATTTAGCAGCTCCTGCATGATTGAAATCCTTGAGTTGGTGATTTTTGTGTGTTCTACTGAGATCTAGCAGCATATTACAGCATCAGCTTTCAGGTCCCTTTGTTGCATCTTCATGCTTAATGGCATGGAATAAATTAAAGAAGATTACATCTATTATACTATAAAGGTCACATCTCCTGCAAGGGGTCCTCACCAATTAATGCCTCTTTTCCCCAGCTTCCTCTCCTTTCTGCATTGTTTACCCACTTGGATCATGGTGTAGTGGATAGAGCAAGGCCTGGGAGTCAGAAAGTTGTGGGTTCTAATCCCTGCTATGCCACTTATCTGCTGTGTGACCTTGGGCAAGTCACTTCACTTCTCTGTACCTCAGTTACCTCATTTGTAAAATGGGGATTGAGACTGAGTCCCATGTGGGGCAGGGACGGTCACCAACCCAATTTGCTTGTATCCACCCCAGTGCTTAGTACAGTGCCTGGCACACAGTAAGCACTTAAATACCGCAATTATTATTATTATTACCACCTGTGACCTTGGGCATTTGGTATTCACCTCACCCTCATCCTACATATCATAAATTATTTATCTTAATGTCTATCTCCCCCTCTAGAGTGTAAGCTCATCGTGGGCAGGGAATACATCTACTAATTCTGTTGTACTGTATTCTTCCAGTAAATACCAGTGAAGACTGAGATCAACCTGATGTTTGAAATTCTGATTCACGTATTTTCTATTACATAATGTTGCGGAAAACCTCATGTACATATCTCGGCCATGAGTTCTCTGTTTATGGAATCTGTCAAACCATCAGCTCAACAAGGTTTGCCTTATTTCATCATCTTGACTAATGGTGATTTTCTCAAAAGTTGTAACTGACGCTATGTTCTCCTTGTTGGTACACTCTCGATTCTTTCAAGAGCTCCATTCTGGATGGTGAAAGGAATAGGAAAATTATTGTTACTACCTCAGTGAAGCTCCAGTTGTATATGTTCTTCAAAGATAGAGCACGGACTTGGGAGTCAGAGGTCATGGGTTTTAATCCTGGCTCTGTCACTTATTAGCTGTGAGACTTGTGTGGGCAAGTCATAACTTCTCTGTGCCTCAGTGACCTCATCTGTAAAATGGGGATTAAGACTATGAGCCCCACGTGGGACAACCTGATTACCTTGTATGCACCCTAGTGCTTAGAACAGTGCTTGGCACATAGTAAGCAATTAAATATCATCATCATCATTAATATTTCTTACTTTGTGGCAAGAGGCTCCTTGATGTTGGATCTATTCGCATCCATTTTTAATAGCCTCAGCCCCCCATCTCTAGAAGCTTAGCAACTTCATTACTCCCCTTGTCTCCCCAAATAATGATAAGAATATTAAGAATAATAGTACGTTAAGTGCTTACTATGTGCCAGGCATTGTACTAAGCACTGGGGTAGATACAATGTAATTGGATTGGACACAGTCCCTGTCCCACATTAGGCTCATAGTCTTAATCCCCATTTTACAGATGAGGTAAACACAGAGAAATTAAGTGACTTGCCCAAGGTCATACAGCAGACAAGTGGCTGAGCCAGGATTAGAGCTCAGGTCCTCCTGATTCCCAGGTCCATGCTCTATCCATTAGGCAATGCCACTTCCCAAATGTCAACCCCCATGTATCAATTTCATTGTAATAAACTTATTTTCATAGTGAAACACATTTGAAATCTGGCATCTTCACAATATTTTCTACAACTGCCATCTGTGGTTGTACCTCTATTCTTGTCTGACAAAATAGAGTTGTCTTCATTAAAAATAGTGTTGTTAAGATGATGGGACATAGGCTAGAAAGAGATATGGTGGGCGGGTAGGGGGGAATAAAACCAGGTAAAATTTTAAAAAAAATTCTATTTCAGGGCAAACCCTGGCAAATCTCCATTCAGGAAGCAAATTGAATGCCAATATTCCTTTGCTACTAAAATGCTGAATTCTGATTTTAGGCTGAATGAGGGACACCTGCCTTATAGATTTCTGCTGAAAAAAAAAATTAAGAAAAGAAATGGCCTTCAATCTGAAAAAAAATATTCAATATAAAAGGACCTTATTCATACAGCATACTAAATAACATAACACTTTTCCAGGCTAAATAATCATAAAGTGTCTATCAGTCTTGCATTAGGCAAGCTAGTCCCCAATATTAGGATTTCAGCCTGTTATCTGAAAAATAGCTGGCAGCATTGCTTAGAGTCTTGCTTTCAACTGTGTGAAAGAAAGGGACAGAAAACCAGATGTGGTATGGCAGCAGCAATAATGTCATAGTTAAATGGAGGAGTGGTTGCCCAACTTCCTTTTTTCCTTCCTCTTCTCCCTATGCTGCCAACTCTGCTGAACCAACTGCTTCTGGGAACTGGCAGTTTCCCAAGGAGTCCATGGCTGTTGTGGCTTAAATATCTGGACCCTGCAATCACAGCCCAGGCAGCTGGAATTACAAAGAAAGCAGCCAGCAACTGAGTGACTTTTGTCTGCATAATAATAATAATAATAATAAATAATAGTATGTAAGTGCCTACTGTGCATCAAATACTACACTAAGCACTGTGGTAGTTTCAAGATAATCAAGCTGGACACAGTCCATGAGGCTCACAATAAGTAGGAAGGAGGATTTTATCCCCATTTTACAGATGACATGACTGAGGCACAGAGACATTGAGTTGCCCAGGGTCACACAGCAGAGCTGGAATCAGAACCCAGGTCCTTGCTCTTTCCACTGGGACATGTTACTTCCCAGCCTCTGTCCCACACAGATCAGTCCAAGAGGGAGAATAGCTACTTTACAGATGAGGAAACAGGCACAGGAAGGTTAAGTCACTTTCCCCAAGATCACACAGCAGGCATGAAAAGCAGCATGGCCTAGTGGCTAGAGTATGGGCCTCTGAGTCAGAAGGGCCTGTGTTCTAATCCTGGCTCTGCCACATCTGCTGTGTAACCTTGGGTAAGTCACTTCACTGGGCCTCAATTTCCTCATCTGTTAAATGAGGATTAAGACTGGTAAACTCTACATGGGACATGGATTGGGTCCAACTGATTAGTTTGTATCTATCCCAGTGCTCAGTACAGTGCCTGGTACATGGTAAGTGCTTAACAAATACCATTTAAAAACAAACAGAAAAATGAAGAAGATAAGACTTGAACTCAGTCTGGTACTCAATCCTGTACTTTTTCCACGGTCATACTGCCTTGAGACAAGGCAGGTAGACATTACGCTTAAGGGTGCTCAGGGACTGAAGGCCTAGCCCAGTCCTCTCTTGCCCCCCTCTCCCACAACACCCCTCCCTCAAAGAAAATAGAGCTGGACATTAGCAGCAAGCCTCATATACATTATACATACTTACAGGGGGAAATGTCACACCAGGTAAAGAGAAACAGAAAGACACACATACACACATGTACTAATTCACACTTAGATGCAACATATAGGTACAAGAAAACATATTTGATGACACACACAAATGAAAAACATGGACCCATACAAATATACATCTATATAGAGAACAAAAAACCCTTAAGAAAATGTAAATAGAAGTACAATAAACAGCATGCTATATCAATCAATCGTATTTATTGAGCGCTTACTGTGTGCAGAGCACTGTACTAAGCACTTGGGAAGTACAAGTTGGCAACATATAGAGACAGTCCCTACCCAACAGTGGGCTCACAGTCTAAAAGGGGGAGACAGAGAACAAAACCAAACATACTAACAAAATAAAATAGAACAGATATGTACAAGTAAAATAGAGTAATAAATATTTACAAACATATATACATATATACAGGTGCTGTGGGGAAGGGCAGGAGGTAAGATGGGGGGATGGAGAGGGGTATGAGGGGGAGAGGAAGGAAGGGGCTCAGTCTGGGAAGGCCTCCTGGAGGAGGTGAGCTCTCAGTAGGGCCTTGAAGGGAGGAAGAGAGCTAGCTTGGCGGATGGGCAGAGGGAGGGCATTCCAGGCCCGGGGGTCGACGGCGGGACAGGCGAGAACGAGGCACGGTGAGGAGATTAGCGGCAGAGGAGCGGAGGGTGCAGGGTGGGCTGTAGAAGAAGAGAAGGGAGGTGAGGTAGGAGGGGGCGAGGTGATGGAGAGCCTTGAAGCCGAGGGTGAGGAGTTTCTGCCTGATGCGCAGATTGATAGGTAGCCACTGGAGATTTTTGAGGAGGGGAGTAACATGCCCAGAGCGTTTCTGGACAAAGACAATCCGGGCAGCAGCATAAAGTATGGATTGAAATGGGGAGAGACATATGCTATATAATATTCAGAGAAGGCACAAAAATATAGATGAGAACATATTCAGAATCCAAATCCAGACCCTCAGTTCAGTTCCACCTAACTCAACCTCACTTTGCTGTCCCTCCATCAATCTCACACCACAGAACCCCAGACCTCAATCTTCTCCACAGTAACATTCTTCTGCTACTGCTCTCTTGCCACATAGAACAGTTGGTGGAAATCCAGGCACCAGGCCAATTTCAGCCACTTCAAATTCATCCTTACTTGCTATAACTAGATTGTAAGCTCCTTGAGGGCAGGGATCACATCTACCAACTTTATTGATGTGTACTCTCCCAAGCACTTAGTATGGACATATGATAAGTGCTTGATAAATAGCATTGATTGATTGCTAACTCTCCTCTCTGCCAATCAGCAACATTATTTCTCATCAACTTCCACGTCCCTATTGCTCAACAACTATTCCAGTAGTGGTTCTCTATCTACACTCACTCCCTTGGTGAACTCATTCGCTCCCACGGCTTCAACTATCATCTCTACGCTGTTGACACCCAAATCTACATCTCTGCCCCTGCTCTCTCTCCCTCCCTTCAGGCTCGGCTCTCCTCCTGCCTTCAGGACATCTCCATCTGGATGTCTGCCTGCCATCTAGAACTCAATATGTCAATCAATCATCGTATTTATTGAGCACTTACTGTGTGCAGAGCACTGTACTAAGCGCTTGAGAAGTACAAGTTGGCAACATATAGAGACAGTCCCTACCCAACAGTGGGCTCACAGTCTAAAAGGGGGAGACAGAGAACAAAACCAAACATACTAACAAAATAAAATAGAATAGATATGTACAAGTAAAATAAATAAATTAATAGAGTAATAAATATGTACAAACATATATACATATATACAGGTGCTGTGGGGAAGGGAAGGAGGTAAGATGGGGGGATGGAGAGGGGGACGAGGGGGAGAGGAAGGAAGGGGCTCAGTCTGGGAAGGCCTCCTGGAGGAGGTGAGCTCTCAGTAGGGCCTTGAAGGGAGGAAGAGAGCTAGCTTGGCGGATGGGCAGAGGAAGGGCATTCCAGGCCAGGGGGATGACGTGGGCCGGGGGTCGATGGCGGGACAGGCGAGAACGAGGTACGGTGAGGAGATTAGCGGCAGAGGAGTGGAGGGTGCGGGCTGGGCTGTAGAAGGAGAGAAGGGAGCTGAGGTAGGAGGGGGTGAGGTGATGGAGAGCCTTGAAGCCCAGGGTGAGGAGTTTCTGCCTGATGCGTAGATTGATTGGTAGCCACTGGAGGTTTTTGAGAAGGGGAGTAACGTGCCCAGAGCTTTTCTGGACAAAGACAATCCGGGCAGCAGCATGAAGTATGGATTGAAGTGGGGAGAGACACGAGGATGGGAGATCAGAGAGAAGACTGATGCAGTAGTCCAGACGGGATAGGATGAGAGCTTGAACGAGCAGGGTAGCGGTATGGATGGAGAGGAAAGGGAGGATTTTGGCAATGTTGCGGACCTGAGACCAGCAGGTTTTGGTGACGGCTTGGATGTGAGGGGTGAATGAGAGAGCGGAGTCGAGGATGACACCAAGGTTGCAGGCTCATGCAATATGTCCAAGACTGAACTCCTTATCTTCCCTCCCAAACCCTGTGTTCTCCCTGACTTTTCTGTCACTGTAGATGGCACTACCATCCTTCCCGTCTCACAAGCCCGCAAACTTGGTGTCATCCTTGACTCTGCTCTCTCGTTCACCCCTCACACTCAATCCATCATCAAAACCTGCCAGTCTCAGCTCCACAACATTACCAAGATATACCCTCTCCTCTCCATCCAAACCGCTACCTTGCTGGTTCAATCTCTCATCCTATCCCGACTGGATTACTGCATCAGCCTCCTCTCTGATCTCCCATCCTCCTGTCTCTCCCCACTTCAGTCCATACTTCACACTGCTGCCCAGAAATGCTCTGGGCATGTTACTCCCCTCCTCTAAAATCTCCAGTGCCTACCAGTCAACCTACGCATCAAGCAAAAACTCCTCACTCTCGGATTCAAGGCTCTCCATCACCTCACCCCCTCCTACCTCACCTCCCTTCTCTCCTTCTACAGCCCAGCCCGCACCTTCCGCTCCTCTGCCACTAACCTCCTCACTGTACCCTGTTCTCGCCTGTCCCGCCGTCGACCCCCGGCCCACATCCTCCCCCTGGACTGGAATGCCCTCCCTTCGCACATCAGCCAAGCTAGCTCTCTTCCTCCCTTCAAAGCCCTACTGAGAGCTCAACTCCTCCAGGAGGCCTTCCCAGACTGAGCCCCCCTTTTCCTCTCCCCCTCCCCAACCCCCCCGCCCTACCTCCTTCCCCTCCCCACAGCACCTGTATGTTTGTACAGAGTTATTACTCTATTTTACTTGTACATATTTACTATTCTATTTATTTTGTCAATGATGTGCATCTAGATTTACTTCTATTTATTCTGATGACTTGACACCTGACCACATGTTTTGTTTTGTTGTCTGTCTCCCCCTTCCAGACTGTGAGCCCATTGTTGGGTAGGGACCATCTCTATATGTTGCCAACTTGTACTTTTCAAGCGCTTAGTCCAGTGCTCTGAACACAGTAAGTGCTCAATAAATGCGATTGAATGAATGAATGGTATTTCTGGGTGCCTACCTTGGTGCAGTGCTATACTAAGCATTTGAAATACAGAACAAAATGACACATTGTCTGCCCCCAAGGAATTTACACCCTAAAGGGACCTTTAAATCCCCCTGGAAAACCTTAACATTCTCACCCTAGCCTCTCTCAATCCTGACAACCTCGTTAGCTACAAAGTGACTCATGTGAGCTCCCCCAAAATTTCACCCTCACTCTCTATTCCTTAATCCTCCCTCTAATCCTTCCCAGCAGCCTCAAGAGGAGCTCCACCTGCTCTAAAAAAAGCAAAAAACCTGTCCAATCCATCTGTAACTGACCCATCCCTTCTCACCTTATAAAAGCCACTGGTATCCACTCTTCTTCCCTCTCTGACCACCACCTCAACCACTCTGATGGCTCATTCCCCTCTGCCTTCAAACATGTCCACGTCTCCACTATCCAAATAGACAAAAATAAAAAACCTTCTCAACCCCACTACATCATCCCTTTTCCCTCTGTTTTCCTGTTCAAACTCCTTAAGTTGCATACATACACTGCCTCCACTTCTCAAATTCCCTTTACAATCAACCAATTTTCTACCCCCTTCTTTCCCAAGTCAATCACTTCCTTTTTCTCAAATCTAATGGACCCTATCCTAGTTCTCTTTGACCTCTTGGCTGTCTTCAAAACTGTGTCTCACTCCCTTCTTCCGGAAATCAATCAATCAATCAATCGTATTTGAGCACTTACTGTGTGCAGAGCACTGTACTAAGCTAGCTAACCTCCATTTTTCTGACCCAGTTCTCATGAGTAGCAGCATATCTTAGTGGAAAGAGAACTGGCTTGGGAGTCAGAGGTTGTGGGTTCTACTCCTGCCTCTGCACTTTGATTTTGGGCAAGTCACAACTTCTCTGTGCCTCAGTTACCTCATCTGTAAAATGGGGATTAAGAGTGTGAGCCCCATGTGGGACAACCTGATTACCTTGTATCTACCCCAGCACTGAAAACAGTGCTTGGCACATAGTAAGTGCTTAACAAATACCATCATTATTATCATCATCATCAATCGTATTTATTGAGCACCTACTATGTGCAGAGCACTGTACTAAGCGCTTGGGAAGTACAAATTGGCAACATATAGAGACAGTCCCTACCCAACAGTGGGCTCACAGTCTAAAAGGGGGAGACAGAGAACAAAACCAAACATACTAACAAAATAAAATAAATAGAATAGATATGTACAAATAAAATAGAGTAAAAAATATGTACAAACATATATACATATGTACAGGTGCTGTGGGGAAGGGAATGAGGTAAGATGGGGGGGATGGAGAGGGGGACGAGGGGGAGAGGAAGGAAGGGGCTCAGTCTGGGAAGGCCTCCTGGAGGAGGTGAGCTCTCAGCAGGGCCTTGAAGGGAAGAAGAGAGCTAGCTTGGCGGATGGGCAGAGGGAGGGCATTCCAGGCCCGGGGGATGATGTGGGCTGCGGGTCGATGGCGGGACAGGCGAGAGCGAGGTATGGTGAGGAGATCAGCGGTGGAGGAGCGGAGGGTGCGGACTGGGCTGTAGAAGGAGAGAAGGGAGGTGAGGTAGGAGGGGGCGAGGTGATGGAGATGGTGATTATTATGTCCAGCTAATCCTTCTCAGTTTCATTCACCGGCTCTTCCTCTGCCTCCCACCACTTTAACTGTGGCTGACCTGGGTTCTGGGTTCCCTTCTCAATTTACAATTAAACAACCTTACCTCCCTAGCCCCAAATCCCTTTCCTTCTCTTCAATCTTGTATTTCTTCCTACATGGATGGTCCACCTCACATCTCAAACTCAATACAACCTAAATTGAACACCCTCTTTTCACCCAAATCCTCTCCTCCACCTAAACTTTCCTCCATCCCCACTATCTCTCAAGCCCCTAACCTCAATAATTATCCTTAACTTCTCCATGTCTTGTAACCCTCACATTCAGTCTATTGCCAAATCCCATTGGTTCTTCCTCCACAACATTTCCAGCTTCTGCCCCTTCCTCTCCATCCAGACATCCAGGTGCTTGTCACACTCCAACTTAATATTTTACCAGTTTCATCACTGGCCTTCCAATGTCCAGTCTCTCTATTCTTCACCCTGATGCCTGGATCATCCTTCTAAAACAATGTTGTGAGTGTGTCTCAAACACCTCCAGTAGTTGTCCATTCCTTTCCCCACCAAGCAGAAGCTCCTGACCATTGACTTGAAAGCATTCAATCAGCTCTTTCTCCTACTTTTCTCAAACTATACATTCGATCGCATTGTTTGTTCCTCAAGCTAACCTACTCACCATGTCCCATTGCTAACCTACTCACTGTGCCCCTCTCTCACCACAAATGTCAGTAAGCATTTCCTCATCACTGAAGTGCTTGACTACTTACACCCCCACCCCTTCATAGCAATTCAATACATATCTAATACACATCTTTTTATTCTGTTATTTTTTTCCTATCTATAATTTACTTTAGGGTCTGTGTCCCCCATTAGATTGTGATCCTTGCCTTCCACGAGTTTACATTTTCCAATTTTATCGTAATTTACTCTTCCAAGAGTTTAAAACAGGCTTGATCAACAGTAGGTTCTCAATAAATATGATCAATTGGAGCCCACACAAATGTACAGACACTTCTGTACATATGTACAGAGTTTCTGTACAAATTGATTTGCATAACCTATTTAAGCACATGGCCAAAGCACATTTAAGCACAGCTGCAGCCCAGATTAAAACTCCTCTAGACTGTAAACTCACTGTGGGCAGGGAATGTGTTTACTAATTCAGTTCTATTGTACTCTCCCAATTGCTTAGCACAGTGCTCAGTGCACAGTAAAAGTTCAAATATGATTGGCACGAGCACAGACTAACATGGAACACTGCCATCAAGAAGGAAGACGCTCTCTGAACAAAAGCGTCACAAAGAAAGAGAGATGGTGGCAAAGAGCCAGGTGCTGCAAACTAACAATGCCCAAAAAACAATATTTCTGTGTTCTCGATGTGGCCAGGACTGTAGATCCCACATTGGCCATAGCTACACATGCACTGTTTGGGGAACTTCACTGTGATCTTGGGCAAGTCACTTAACTTTTCTGTGCTTCAGTTACCTCATCTGTAAAATGAAGATTAAGACTGTGAGCTCCATGTGGGACAGGGAATGTGTCCAACCTGATTATCTTGTATCTACCGCAGCACTTGATACATAGTAAGCATTTAAATACCATCATTACTCTTTGACTAAGATTACTAAACACACACACACCATTTAAATTAAAAATTAAAATGGCATTTATTAAGTGCTTACTATGTGCAAAGCACTGTTCTAAGTGCTGGGGAGGTTACAAAGCGATCAAGTTGTCCCACTTGGGGCTCACAGTCTTAATCCCCATTTTACAGATGAGGGAACTGAGGCCCAGAGAAGTGAAGTGACTTGCCCAAAGTCACACAGCTGACAAGTGGTGGAGCCGGGATTTGAACCCATGACCTCTGACTCCCAAGCCCGGGCTCTTTCCAACTGAGCCACGCTGCTTCTACCTCATCATGAGTATGATTTACTCATCTACCTATCCCCTTTTGCTTTCTTCTTTTACCTGTTATTTAATATCTACCTCCCCTGCTAGTCTGTGAGCTCTTTGAGGGCAGAAATCTTATCTGTTTTGTCCCAAGCATGTGTCACATGGTAGGTGCTCAAATACAGCTAATTGACTTAAAACCCTATAGACACATACAAACATTTCTATATGCATACAAATGGGGAAAAACCCACCCATACAAACATAAAACATACAAGAACCTAAAACATATGGGACCCAGACACAGTGGAAGAGCTGGGAACCAAGGTGAGCAGAAAACAGGAGGGGAACAAGACAGAGGTGAGGAAAAAAAAGTGAAAGATTAGGAAGAGGAGACTGGGAAAGAAAAAAGGAAAATGTGTCAGACTGAGGAGGAATAAGAAAACACTCAAATGCCATGGGTGCTGCATTGATTTAAGCTAGTCACATCTTTTTTTCCTAAGTTCTACAGAATACCAGATTCATGGCACACTTGAACCCAAGTTATCTTTTCATGTCCAAAACAGAATGCCTTATTTTCCTTCCTAAATCCTGTCCTCTCCATCACCACTATCCTACCTTGCAAGCTCATAACCTTTTCATTATCCTCAGACTCTTCTCTCTCATTCAATCCACATATTCAATGTCACCAAATCCTGTTGGCTTTGTCTTCATATCACTAAAAACCCACCCTTTTCTTGCCAAACTGCTACTACATAATCAGCCTCCTCAAAGACCTCCATTCCTACGGTCTCTCCCGGCTCCGGTCCTTACTTTACCCTGTTCCATGGATCATTTAAAAAAAAAAAGCTCAGTCATTCATTCCATTGTAATAACTGAGTACTTGCTGTGTGCAAAGCACTGTAGTAAGCGCTTGGGGGAGCATAAACCCACATCTCCCCACCCACCCCTCTACATCACACAGAAACTCCTTACCCCTGGTTTTAAAGCACTGTTACCTCACCCCTCCTCCCTACCTTACCTGGCTGATTTCCCCCTTCAACAGCCCTCACACTTCAGTCTTGTAATGCCAACCTATTCACTGTACCTCCATCTCCTATCTTCCCCCAACTCCTTGCCCACGCCCTCCCACTGGTCTGGAACTCCCTCCCCACCTTCCAAGCCTCCAAGAGGTCTTCCCCAGTTAAGTCCTCATTTTCCCTACTCCATCACCTATGTACTTGGATCTATATTCTTTAAGCACTTGGCATTCACCCCGCCCTCAGTATTTATGTACATATTTATATTTTAATGAATGTCACCTCTATAGACTGTAAGCTCCATGCAGGCAGGAAATGTGTCTACTAACTCTGTTGTACTCTCCCAAGCACTTAGTACAGTGCATGAAGTGCTCAATAAATACCAGTGAAAGGTGTAGTGTTTCCCCTTTCATTTATTCTTCACAAAATTGGGCTTTTATACCACACTTGTAAGTTGATTTGGTCCACTACTGCAGAAATCAACAGAAGCAGTGCAGCCTATTAGAAGGAGCACAGGACTGGCAATCAGGAAGCCTTGGTTCTTATCCCAACTCTACCACTTGCCTGCTCTGGGCATCCATTTCTTTATTTGTAAAAATGGGTATGATACCTGTTCTTCCTCCCCTTTATGCTGTCAGCCCCATGTGGAAGAGGGACTGTGTCTGATCTGATTGTACTGTATCTATCACAATGTTTAGCACAGTACCTGGCACATAGTAAGTACTTAAACGCCCAAATTCTTATAAGCTTGTAGAAGGGGAAAAAACTATACTCTCTGGGCTCACTATTGATTTTTTACCTCTGAGCATACTCTACCCTGTTTCTACTCTAATAAAGCAAGGCATGACAAAGAACACCTCTGTGTTGCTTCAACAGCACAGTGAGTAATCATCAGATTGGAGGGAATGCTCTGCCATGGAGAGAAAACTTACTAAAGAAATAAAAGGCAGAGATAATTTTTTACTGCAAGGAGAAGGGCAAATAGTGAGATTCCTTCAATTGTGGTTACTGTCTTCATGGGCAAGGGACATATCTGCTAATTCTGTTGTATGCTCCTAAGTGCATAATAATAATAATAGTATTTGTTAAGTACTTACTATGTGCCAGGCCATGTTGCTTCTCTAGTACACAGGCCACCTTCAAAGTCTTATTCAAGGCACATCTCAAAGAGGCTTTCCTGACTAAGCCTCATTTCTTCTTCTCCCACTCCCTTCTGTGCCACCCTTGCACTTGGATTTGCACCCTTTATTCACCCCTCCCTCAGAACTTATTTGTAATTTATTTATATGTCTCACTACAAGACCGTAAGCTCATTATGGGCAGGGAACCTGCTTACCAACTCTGTTGCATTGTACTCTCCCAAGTGCTTGGTACAGTGGTCTGCACACAGTAAGCAGTCAATAACTATGACTGCCCACTTTTGAAGAAGTCATGATCTCAATGTGCTGTGGTTGCAAAAAAGGTAAACAAGGAGCTGGGCATCATGTGGAGAAGCATGCACTAGGATGTGTGGCAGAATCTAGAAGTTGTGGGTTGTTCTGATCATTGCATCTTAGGAAGGGCATAATAAAGCCAGAGAAAGCACAGAAAAGGTCAGCAAGGATGATCTGGGTCAAAGCAGATTCTATCTGCTCCAACTCGGCCCTTTATTAGGCACTTTGTGTGCAGAGCACATGGGAGAGTACACTATTGAGGATTAAAATTTGCCAGTCTGGAGAAACAAATGCCAAGGGAAGGGACTGATGCACACAAAATTATGAAGGCTAAACCCAGCTAGAATTGTTGTTCACCAAATCCAACACCAGGTCAAGAAGGCATCTACTGAAGTTTAAAAAAAAAGTGAGAGTCAAAAAAAGGGAAATGAAAAAATAATTACCCAGCAGGTGGGAAGTGGAAGGATTGCCTACTGCAGGAAGTTGGAGGCGGAAAGTATCAAGAGATTCAAGGAGGGTTTTAATGGATGAGAGGTCTTCGATGAATTTTTAGAGTAGAAAAATTTGGGATGCTGTAGGGTATATCCCCCTAACTGGGAGTCTGAGTATCAAGGAAGATAATCACCACACTATTTTTCCAGTGTTTCAGTGTCACTCAGATGCAGAATCCTAGGCTGGATGGACAAAGTCTGAATCTAAATAGCATTTCTTACTGTGATAAACATGAGGCTTGGGAACTGGGAGAAGAGCCTGCATTGTTTACACAATCTAGTCAATGATGTGAGAAATGGCTAATCCTGGCTCTACCACTTGTCTGCTGTGTGACATTGGACAAGTCCCTTTACTTCTCTGGGCCTCGGTTACCTCATCTGTAAAATGGGGATTGAGACTGTGAGCCCCACGTGGGACAGGGACTGTGTCCAACTCATTTATTTTTATCTATCCCATGCTTAAAGTACAGTGACTGGCACATCGTAAGTGCTTAAATACCATAATTACTAAGCACTTAGTACAGTGCTCTGCATAGAGTAAGCACTCAATATGATTGAATGAATGCTTGCATTATATATCTCACCAATAAAACATTTTTATTATACAGTAGGTCACTTTAGAACAGATAACTTTATTTAGCACATAATGACTTCAGTTAGCATGCAAAGGACAGGACCTATCATCTCACAGCAAATGTCTTTCAGGGTTAAACTGAGCAATTAGTTTGGAATCAAAATGCCTTGTCAGGGGTGGGATGAAAACATGTTAACACTTGGATTTCTAACAATTACCCCAAGTTATTTTACTAACACCACAGATTTTCATGATAAAGTTATAATCAGGATTTTAATAATGACCAAAGCATTTAGGAGTCAGTTTTATCCTTTATTTCCATTTTCTAGGGCAGCTTTAGAAGTATCTTGAAGCTATTTTATTCCACAATATTCCAGTTGACTAAAGTTCTGATCTAAAACCCATATTTTAATAAGCCATCAGTTTCAAGCTCCTTCTCCAGGGTCTATATTGGACCTGCTGTAAATTGGCTTTACTGTCCTTTAGAAAACTAATTGTAATTCCAGTTACCTTAAGGATTTTATTATTTTTTTCTTGTTACAACCTTTCATTTAAACCCTGCTATTAAACATTTGAGCAGTTGCTGTTACATGTTCTATATTAAAAAGCAAGTGAACAGGATGATTAGAAGTGATCTAAGACAATGATAAAAATATATATTTTTATAGCACTGACCTCTGAAACAATTTAAGGGCTGGGAATGCTTTCCCTCTTGGCCTTCTTCCTCCTAAACAAAAGATGGTGATACTCTGTCATGCAAAAAAATCAATTCAGATGATCTCAGAATACAAATTAGTAAAATTGCTCAGACAGTTATTGGAGTGACAAAAGTATATCAGGTGCTGTATATAAGGCACCTTCTAAATGCCAGATTTAAGGTACTGGTAGAGGAATGGACACAGATGAATAGGGAGCTCTTAAGGAAGAATGTAAAATGCTAACTGGATAAGAGAGGCATTGACAGTAGAATTATTGGAAAGAATAGAGGCAGAGAGAAACGGAAGAGCTAGCCATGATGTTCATAATTGAAGAAAAAAAAAACTGTACACTGCCATACTGGAGTGAACTTTGGGAAGACGGTGATGTAGCTCACAATTGGTGGCCCTCAAAATAATATCCAGAAAGAAAGAGGCCAGACTATTTTTCCATTTTCCCTGAAAATAGAGGGAGGCACACAGGCACTTTCAAAACCTGATCTCCAAAAGGAGATCAGGAGAAAAACAAAAAACCCCTTCAGTTTGCAAGGATTTGATTCAGAATGGCTTGCCAGTTCTGAATTTGCAATTGCCCACCCATTTCATATTTTTCTCCCTTTCCTCTTTATGCACAATTTGTTTTCCATGTTTCCTTTAATCCTCCCACTTCCCCTGTGTTCCATATTTGAGGGTCTTGATTTATCACTTCGAAGGAAAGAATGAGTTAGGAAAACAATGCACAACTTAAAGCAAAAAAGGCTACAGGGATATTACTGCAGGCTGTCAGAAGCAAGAATAAAGTAGCAGCAAGAATGAGAAATCCCCTCTAAAAGGGAAGGAGAGTGAAGTATCATTGCACAAAAAAATGCTGCACCCTCAAATTCATAGAAATAATACTCTTTCAACTCCATCGTACTGATACCAATATCAGCAACTCCCTATTTTAGCACACTCTTCTGAACAGACATTCCTATATATTTTTTTAGTGACAGCCTAATATCTCCACAGCCATTATGCTGTCAAAATTGTCTATAGGAACAATGGCAATGTCCACCACATATATACTGTGAGAAAAGTCAAAAGCAATAGCTATATGTATACACTATATATTAATAGTTGGCCTCAGGGTTCAATTGTTAAAGTTACCGGGTCACTGATGATACTGGATATTATGCTCTGACTGCTAGATCTGAAAGCTGCTTGAGGCATTCTCTAGTAAGGTTAAGTTTCACCTTAGATGAAGTAGCAGCATTTATTGAGCATCCACTTGGTGTGGTACACTGTACCTTAGGCCCTTGGGAAGAACTGAATTTTCTTGTTATATTAAAAATTGAATGAAAGAAAAAAGATAGTTATGTTGGAAAATTACATTATTTTGAAAGGGATGTTTAGCACACTAGCATTACAAAACACAATTTCAACCTTTAGTAACAATAGGGAAAGAGTGGGTTGTAATGCATGGAAAAAAAATGGCATTTAAAAAGTAAATAACTAACTAGGTTCCATTTTGGCAAGAAAAGCTGGAGGTGAGAGATGGTCACAAGGTGAACATACAAGTGAATTATTAAAAGTGAATAAGCTATTAAAACAGATGTAATACTTCCACTGTACTCTAGGTGAGACCCTTGTTTGTGCTGTACATCCCAATTTATTAAAGGTCTACAAAAATAGAATATAAGTAGAAGAGGTTAGGATCTAAGACTAAGTAGTATTGACCTGGGGAAAATAGTTTTAGAGATAGAAAGTATACTATGCAGAGGAGTCTGAGAAGTAGCATTGTCTAGCGGACAGAGCACGACCTGGGTTCTAATCCCTGCTCTGCCACTTGTCTGCTGTGTGACCTTGGGCACACTTCACTTGTGTGTGTTACCTCAGCAGTAAAGAAATGGGGATTAAGACTGTGAGCCCCATGTAGGACATGGACTTTGTCCAACCTGATTAGCTTTTATCTACCCCTCACTACACTTATCCTCACTGTACCACATTCTCGCCTGTCCCACTGTCGACCCCTGGCCCACATCCTTCCCCTAGCCTGGAATGCCCTCCCTCCACACATCCACCAAGCTAGCTCTCTTCCTCCCTTCAAAGCCCTACTGAGAGCTCACCTCCTCCAGGAGGCCTTCCCAGACTGAGCCCCCTTTCTCCTCTACTCCTCCCCATCCCCCCCTCTGCCCTACCTCCTTCCCCTCCCCATAGCACTTGTATACATTTGTACAGATTTACTACTCTATTTTACTTGTACATATTTACTATTCTATTTATTTTGTTAATGATGTGCATATAGCTTTAATTCTATTTGTTCTGATGACTGACACCTGTCTACATGTTTTGTTGTTGGTCTCCCCGTTCTAGACTGTGAGCCCGTTGTTGGGTAGGGACTGTCTCTATATGTTGCAGACTTGTACTTCCCAAGCGCATAGTACAGTGCTCTGCACACTAAGCGCTCAATAAATATGATTGAATGAATACCCCAGTACTTAGAACAGTGCCTGGCACATGGTAAGCACTTAGATGCCATTAAAAAAAATAAAACATTCAGTGAGGTTAGGAATTAATCTTAATTGGATATAAGACATTTATATACTAGAATGGAATACTGAAGGAATTGAACTGCTTTTCCTTGCAATAATTTTGTGTGTGTTTTTGGGGGGGATGGGGTGGGGTAGGGGAGAGAGTTGAGGAGACAATACCCTAAATACACAGTTGTGCCTATATATCGATTTATAGACTGTGTAATCATAACCCCCTTTCCCCTCTGATTCCATGATGAATTTTTACAATGAAAACTGTCTTAAGGCTGTCTGTCTGTAGCCACCTATTCCCTTCCCTTCCCCCATACAGTCTTTGAAATAACTGCACATATATTTTATCTGACTGTACTAAATGGAAAAAAAATAAGTTCCAATAAAACAATGTATTTGGAAAACCAATTTGAATCGCTGTTTGAAGTTTTCTAATTCTCCTCAATTCATAGTTTTCAAACCTCTTTTGGTGCCAACAGCATGGCTCAGTGGAAAGAGCACGGGCTTTGGAGTCAGAGGTCATGGGTTCAAATCCCAGCTCTGCCAATTGTTAGCTGTGTGACTTTGGGCAAGTCACTTACCTTCTCTGTGCCTCAGTTCCCTCATCTGTAAAATGGGGATTAAGACTGTGAGCCCCACGTGGGACAACCTGATCACCTTGTACCCCCCCAGAGCTTAGAACAGTTCTTTGCACATAGCAAGCACTTAACAAATACCATCATTATTATTTTATTATTATTTTGAAGCTGAAGGGTCAATCAATTCACTGGCCTATAGAGGAAAAAGTTAGGCAGGGAAAATCGGAATACAAAGGTAGATGAAAGTAGATTTAGTTTTTATTTAAAACAGTGATAAATGATCAGTTCTGATAAATATTGTGCTAAACCTAATGGTGTTAAAAAGTTATACCCAATATCAGTGTTAAGTATTGGTGGAAACACTGGTATAATTAAAAAGCAGTTGCAATATTTTGCAACAAATACTATTTTCAGACAAAATACAAATATTATTTTACAGAAATATCTGTTAAATCAGAGCCAACCATCAGGTTAGCTCAGCTTCCAGCTGTTCGACTGGGCACCAATGAAGGAGGTAGAAGGAGGGAGGGAGGGTGTTAACTAAAACGGTGCAATGGGGTTTAGTAGCACTCAAGAAAGGAAAACTTACACCATTTCTCCACACCTGCACATTTCCAACTCAGCCTCCTCTCCACCACCCAGCCACTGCAGGTCATAGCTGAGAGGCAAAGGTGACAGGAGAGGGAGGGTGGGGTTGCACTGACAACAATAGGGACTTGCACTCACTGTCATTTTTGGTGCCCTTCTCCTACTTTATCTTCACCCATTTAGAGAGTGGCAACCTTGCCACAGGCTATTGAAGACCTTTTTAAATCTAAATGAAAACAATGTACGTAGATAGTGATATTAACCAAGTCTGAGTGCATTTCAATTAGCTCCAATGATAGTCTAACTTCTGTTCAAGTTAATTACAGTCCAGACTATGCTCTTTCCCTTTTTTTATCACCACAAATTATGATTCAGTGTGCAATGGCAGGAGCACTTTACAAGAGTGTTCAAGGGGGAAGAACAAGATCCTACAAGAATTGTGAGATTTGGCTCTTGGATATTCTTTCATTCAAGTCACATCTGCTCCCTCTGCTTTTTTGCATGGATGGAGTTTATCAGATTGGTTCAGTCAGGTGCCACAGAAGCTGCTTCAGAAAAAAAAAAAAAAAAAAAATCAATGAGCACCCCCTTTGGTCTCCAATGAAGCTGACAGTTGAAATTATCACTAACTGGGAAGAACATATTGGCATTTTCATACTCTTTCCCCCTCTCTGTGTCTCTCCACACACACACACACACACACACACACACACACACACACACACACACACACACACACACACACACACACACACAGTAAAGGCAGCCCTGTTTTTGGCCCAGGGGAAAGAACACCTCTCTGCAATAGGGAAACTTGGATTCTAGTCACTGTTCTGTCTGCTGGGGTTATGCCAACAGCAGTGAAGTTTTCTGACTGAAGAACCACTTAGAATGCAGGTGGACAGGTCCAACAGAAATCCTGAAAAATAGCTGGTCAGTATGGGCAGTACAGACCACAGCAAATACCCAGCCAACTGCCTTTTGGGCCATGGCATTACTGAAGAGCTTTGGTACTATGCAGGGATCACTTTCAATCAATGGTATTAACTGAGCACTTACTGTGGGTAGAGCACTATATTAAGAACTTGGGAAGTACAACTGAGTTGGTAAACACATTCCCTGACTAAAAGGATCTTGCAGTTGAGAGGGTGTGAGACTGACAAACTATTTTACAGACAGGGGAATGGTAGAGTACAACACAAGTGTTGTGGGGCAGGGTGAGTATCAAAGTGTCTAAAGGATACATACTCCAGTGCACAGGCGACACAGAGGGAAGGGAGACTTGGATGGGGAAAATGAGGGGTTAATCAGGGAAGGTTTCTTGGAAGAGTTGTGAATTTACTCAATTGTATGAGTGCTTATTGTGTGCAGAGCACTGTATTAAGTACTTGGGAGAGTACAATATAAGACATTCCCTGCGCCCAATGAGCTTACAGTCTAGAGGGGAAGACAGACATTGATATAAATTACAGATATATACACAAGTGCTGTGGGACTGGGTTGAGGGTGGGGGGGGCAGGGGGTGAATAAAGGGAGCCAGTCAGGGTGACACCGAAGAGAGTTGAAGAAAAAGGAAAAAAAAAAAAGGGCGCTTAGGGAAGACCACTTCGAGGAGATGTGCCTTCAATATGGGTTTGAAGGTGGGGGAAGAGTAATTGCCAGATAGGAGGGAGGGCGTTCCAAGCCAGAAGCAGGAAGTGGGCAAATTTAGTAGGACTTGAAGATAGGGAGAGAAGTCAGATTGGAGTGGGGGGAGGAACTTCAGAGCCCAAGGGAGGATGCGGGTAGGGGATTGGTGGCAAGATAGATGAAACTGAAGTACAGCAAATGGGGTAGTAGTAAGAGATTAGTAAAGTATGGTAGGAAGGGGTAGAGTTGCTGATTGACTAGAAGTGGGTCCTGCATCCCCCCCACCCAAAACCAAACAAAAAACTTCATCTGTAGTGGGAAATGATGCACTTCTATTGCTTATTCTGTGCCCTAGCAGGAATATGACTGGCATGAAGGAGAAAGAGTGGCACTGCACAGATCAATATCCCTGTAATCAATTATTTCATGCAGGTTCTCAGTCCTGAAGTCTCAGGACAAAGGCTTAATCCATTATTCCTTATGGAAGATTCCACAATTAAGTTAGAGAATTCATCCAGCAATCCTTAACAAATCACTCATGTCATGCTGAGGATTTTACAATACAAATGTTGCATCACCAGAAAGTATTATGTGATATCACTAATGCTTTGTATCAATTTTGAACAAGGATCTTCAGTTTTGTTTTTTGGGGTTCACTTTAAGTTCTCTCCCCCACCTCACAGCCAGCCCTCTCACACACTTTCCCCCACACTGCACACCACTGCTTAGTAGCTATGTGGCTGCCACTGGAACGAATTCTTGCTGTATTGTGCTCCAGCTAGAGCTAGGAATTCCAGAAGAGCTGCAAACAGAAACAGTTTCTCTTACCTGATCCCACAGCTGTTTATCCACTTCTTTCTGGGATAAGCAGTGTGGCCTAGTGGAAAGAACACAGGCCTGGGAATCAGTGGACCTGCATTCTAATTCTGGCTCTGCCACTTACCTGCTGTATGACCTTGGGCAAGTCACTTCAGTGTGCCTCAGCCACCTCATCTGTCAAATGGGGATTAAGACTGACAGTTTCATGTGGCACATGGACTGGGTCCAACAGGATTAGCTTGTACCTACCCCAGTGCTTAATACGGTGCCTATAAATGCTTAACAAATACCATTAAAAAAAATTATCTTCTTGTCAGGGAACCCAACAAGAAGCACTTGAGCAGTGGCAGCAATTGCTGCCATTCTAATGGCTTAACCCCCTACAATACCTTCAAGTTTTCCAACAAGGGATACCTTTGGGAGATCTCGGAGTTAAGAGTGGAATGTTCTAGGGCAATCAGTTTAAGGTGTCCTATCCCAACATCAAGCATTTCCCCCCCCCACAAGATATAAAGGGCACTTACTCCATCATGGCAATTGCTCCCTTCACCAAGTTTTAGTGGCAAGAGTATTATTTTCATCTCAATAGAATTAGCCCTGCACTGACAACCAGCAGGATATTTTGCTGTGCTAAAGACCAGAAAAGTGCTTCCAACCCTTATCTTGCTGTTGGCATAAATGATGTCTGGTTGGGAGGATGTGTTCCTTCTCTACCTAGAAGACAGTAGGTGGGAGTCAGTACATGTACAGCATGGCAGCTCAGCTTCATATCCAAGGGTGCCTCAACCACAGCACACTCCAAGCACCTCTAGACTGTAAAACTAGTTGTGGGCTGGGAACTGTCTACAACTCTGTTGTATTGTACAATATGAAGCACTTAATGGACTGTACTGAACACAGTAAGGGCTCAGTAAAAACCACTAATTATACAGAGGATCCAAGACAATCTACTGAATTACATATCCCACCCAAGCCCCAGAGTGGCCCTGAAGCATAGATCAAGTCCCAACTGTAGCTCAGGTTCTTATACAGTACAAAGCCCAAGCCAGCTAGATGTTCCAGGCTTATCAGACCTGGGCCAAATACCACTGTTTGGGAAGGCAATAGGACTGGATCCAGTCAGGAATATAGGGGTCTTAGGCCACAATTTGAAGGGCTCTGGACTGCATGG
Organism: Tachyglossus aculeatus; assembly: GCF_015852505.1. Taxonomy (NCBI): domain Eukaryota; kingdom Metazoa; phylum Chordata; class Mammalia; order Monotremata; family Tachyglossidae; genus Tachyglossus; species Tachyglossus aculeatus. The sequence goes on along the minus strand of NC_052101.1, from coordinate 62,873,775 downwards.
ATAGTGAGTTTGTATTTGACAGTCCTGATGGGCCCATTTGCCCTTCATCATGAATCCTACCCTAAACAGAAGGTAGGGACATTTGGGGAAAGCCTTCAGGATGCCCTAGCCTTATTTGGAGGGGAAAAAAACAAAAACACAAGAATACAAAACAAATATAAAACAAAATTCAAACCAATACAAAACAAAAAAACCCAAAAAAACCCATAATTGGTCAGCAAATCACAGGATGCTAATACCTAAGGAGTCACAACAGGTGTTAACGGTATTGGTGACAAACACTACTGAAAATAGGCTTATAGTAGTCATAAAAACAGATCTCACTCCTTTCATTTACTACCTCTTTTTAATCATTTTAAGCTCTTATCCTCAAAGTATATTTTAGTGTTTTCACTATTAGAAAGCCCTATTTCCCATTCCCTAGAAGCTCCCACTGTCATTTTCTCCTCTTTTTCCCAGCCCCCTTCCCCTGGATCCTGAGCAGCTTGTTTAAAAATCCAGGTGTTCACAATGAAGTCAGCACCTATGACAAGATCTAGCAAACTAAACAGTATCATATCAAATGCATGTTAGACACTATGGAGCCAGAGCAATGTTTGAGGAGGGGAAAAAAAAGGAGTTGAAACTGTTCATTATGAAAGTGGGAATCATAACAGTAAGTCAACTGGTGGGGGGGGGGTGGAAGAAGAGAAACCTCACTGTAATGGTTTGCCCAATAAAGTTGTTTGATGATTACACTTTTGCTCTTCCAAATTAAGTACTCTGAATTAATATTCATAAGTTCATTTGATCACTCATCCCCTGAATAAAGGTAATCAGTACTAAGAAAGGTGCTGGGACATAGAAAAACTGCTAAGCTGGCAATCTTTTTCTAGCTGACATGTCTCCTCCCAACCTGGGAAGCATAAAAAAAAAAAAAGTAGTGAGTGTGAGGGAAACTCAGTAGGTTGAGAAAGGGAAGTTCCACAAACTCTACCAGCCTTCTGCTTCTTGCCTCCACTCCCAGCTGGAACTGTTCAGAACTTCTTATTGGCATAGGGGACTCCTGATTTGCAGCAAGCCTCCTTAATACCCCTTGTGGGCTAAAAGGTTCTGGGATTTTAAAAACAACAACAAAAACTTATGGTTCAACATGCAGAGGTTGGGGCTGAGCCCTAACAAGTCCTGGCCACATTAAGCACTGCACCCATTAAATGAAATAGCAGTAATGACAGCTCAGACAGTAACAGTGGCTATTACAAGGCATGAGTATAACAGAGAAAGATGTGTGGTTTGCACAGGTGAAATACTCCTGATCCAGGTGCTGGTCATTCTAGCTAGCTACCTATATCAGCCTTTCCCACCTCCAGTCTTTACTTCACCCTACTGCCTAGAATAGTATTCTAAAATGCCCTTCTGCACCTTTTCCTCCACTCCTCAAAGTCTCCAATAGTTACCTATTCCTCTCTGGACCAAGCAGAGGCTCCTGACAATTGACTTTAAGACAGATCCTCTGACTCCCAAGTCCATGCTCTTTCCATTAGGCCACACTGCTCCCCTGCAGCATACTTGTAGTCTTGTGTTCACAGTAGACATGAGAATAATATCAATTAATCAATCGTATTGAGCACTTACTGTGTGCACAGCACTGTACTAAGCGCTTGGGAAGTACAAGTTGGCAACATATAGAGACAGTCCCTACCCAACAGTGGTCTCACAGTCTAAAAGGGGGAGACGGAGAACAAAACCAAACATACTAACAAAATAAAATAGAATATGTACAAGTAAAATAGAGTAATAAATATGTACAAACATACATATATACAGGTGCTGTGGGGAAGGGAAGGAGGTAAGATGGGGGGATGGAGAGGGGGACGAAGGGGGGAGACATATGAAAAAGAGGTGTACATTAGAGGCACAGGGAAAACATATACTCAAACACACATACAAAGGTTAACACAAATGCTTTCAGTGTCAAAGTAGCAGCCAGAAAAAGGTAAGTGAAACTGCTGCTACCCTAAGGGTCACTGTTGGCTGTCCAGAATTCCCCAAGAGGCCAGGGAAGGTGGAAAAAAATCTAGGTAACAAGTGATAATGGCTGTGGTGGGTAGCTCATTACAGAACAAAGGAAAAGTAAAGTGGAAAAAACCCAGCTGATTGCAGTCACTGCCACAGTGGTTAGTTGGCTAGATTTCCCCATCTCAACCAACTCCTATGGGATTCACCCCAATAATCAGTGACAACCATGGTAGCAGTACCCAACTGTTGCTTCCTAAACTTTCTGCCACTAATGCTTTGTTTATTGTCCGTATGCACAAGGGTGATTCTGACAGCGTATGGACCCAAAGATGGTGGGGGAAGAGAGCATGTGTGTCTGAGGCAGTGGTGGCTCCTTGGTGGACCAAAAAGGGGTGGGGGGAGGAGGGTGGTCATAGATAGTTGGACTGAGTTTATCCCAATCCTCTGGGAGTTGGAGCTGGGACAAGGATGAAGAAAAAGATGTTGACTAAGACAATGTGCTTAGACTATCCAGATGGGGACATTTCCAAATCAATATGATTTTAATGCAAATTAAATAAAATCTTGTTGAATTTTCAGGGGAATAAGTAGGAGATGAATTAGACCGAAGTTTTTGCTTTATTACTGAAATTGCATTTAGTGTCATTTTTCCCCCCCTCAATGACTGTTGTCAGAATAATCACAGCAATAATTTTGCTGATTTAATGTTTTGTTTTACTTTAAAAAAAAAAACCCACAAAAAACACGATTTTGTAACTCCATTACCATCCAGAGGATAAAGCCAAGTGAAATGGACATTGAGGTAAGCTACTGAAAGGGCGGGGGAAGAAGTCTTTTGCCTTGAATTACCCAGGTTGCTCAACTACACTGCCCCCAAAATCACTAAAATACTCTCCTTCATTTTACTTAAATTTGTGACAGGCTCTTGAGGATCAGGGAAAAAAAAAATAGGCTAAAAGCCAGTGAGATCAGAAGTCTGTTAATCTAGTTTCTGACTTTTTAAAGTCCCATCTAAAAACAGTTACATTTACTTACTTTTTGGTCAGTGGATAGTAATTTCACTACCCATAAAACCCCCCAGAAAGTAAAAATAGTACTTTCATGATACGATCAGATATCTGTGGTAATGACACTCAAAGAAGGGGGTGGGGAAGGAAAAAGAGAAAGCCACCTGCAATTTAAGCCTCAGGAATTCACTTACATATATAGATGTTTAAGTTATCACATAGAATTTCTAAGCTTAAGAAAAATGATTTCAAACAATCACTGCCTGCAGACAAATAGCATATAGACCTTGATTGTATTTGTAATGAAATGAAACCAGGAACTCCTTTTGTTTTTACCCTCAATTACATGTCTAAAAATTAAACAGAATAAAGGGAATCTCCTTCTGAGATACAACCAAAAGACTAAGAAAATGAAACTTTTATACTTCAGAAGACATGCAAATGAGCATGTCCATGCCCGAGAATTCTCTTTAAGAAAAACTAGTATTTTAGAATGCCAGTGAAAGATTAAGGTTTCTTATTTTTAGATACATATGAAGTCTATACAAAGCAAAAATCAATGCCACACCCTACACAGACTATTCATAACTTTCTTGCTGAGAAGGATTAAAAACAAATCTGCAACTGAAGGTTTCAGGATTTATTTTTCATCATAATATTGTTCAAGTGCATTCCATCTACATTACCAAATAAAGTACTTGAGTAATGTCTTCAAATAATGTCATGAATAAGTGATAACTCCCTCCTGGCTAAGGAATACAAGACACCATAAGGATTCTTCTGTACGTATTAGATTTAAGCACTGATGCTTTTCACTTTGGCATTTTTTTTGCATGATTTTCCCTTCACCTGGGAGCAATTTGTCACCACAGTTCTAATCCCAAGGAATGAAACAGTAGGTTGGTGATTTATAACGTCGAAAACTGTCCTGTAATGCAGACAACCAAGTCTGAGACTCTTGAGAACACCAAAAGGATCCACTCCCACCTCCTTAAACGGACATTTTTGTGCCATTTCAGAAGATTGTCGAATTCACCAATACCTGAAGAGTTTGCAAACACAGCGTGAAAGATAAGTACAATTGGTGTTTTACAAGTATTAACAGCTCACTGGAATGTTTGGGGATTACCCCACCCCGAAGTCAGATATTACACACAAAGACGACCTCCTACTACTTCCCCAACCAACACTGACATTGGAAATTAACCCGAAGTTTTAGCCCTAGTCAACGCATGGCCAGAGAAAGGTCAGATGATAAATAAGAGCATTTTGCTGGGAAACTCAGAGAAACATTCCTATATAACAATCGTAAATAAACATTGCAATCTTAGGGGGAATGATTCCACGGGACAACTTCTGACCTAATCAAAGTGTAAAGTAAATTGCATAAGGAAAAAGTGTCTAGACCCACAAATATGAAAGTGTCAGTGTTCACACATTCATTCAATCCTATTTATTGAGCACGTACTTTGTGCAAAGTACTGTACTAAGCGCTTGGGAGACCTCAATATAACTGCAGACACATTCCTGCCCATAACGAGGTCACAATCTAAAGGGAGAGATAAACCCCGGGGCCAAGTTTTCCTAACTCTGGGGATTTATCTTGTCCCCAAAACGTATTTTGAGAAGGATCGCCTTATAGATGTTTCTGGGATATAACAGTCCTTCACAACCTCTCCCCGACCTCCCCCCGCAGGCTTGCCCACCCCCCTCCCCCAACCCAAGAGAACAAAAAACACATATTTCCCAAGGGGTGCATTAGTAAACCAAAGCGTAAAACGTCTGCAAACCACCAAACTTCCCATCTACCCACCATCAAGTCGTAACCCCCCGTGTCAACGGGAGAAGCGGCGTGCAGGGCGATTCCACGAGCGTTTCTGAGCCGATGGCTAGAGAAGCCGCCTGTTGAGAAAGGGTTCGGAGGAGAGGGCCGGGTGGGAAGAAAGAATAATTCCTTGTCTGATCGGGGGGCAAATTGGATCCTCCGAGAACACCCCCGGAAAGGCGGATGCCTGGCGCCAGCGGGATACCAAGGAAACCCCGGGGCGGGGCGACTGTGATCCTGACAATGGCTAATTGCGGAGGACGCCCTGCGCCCGGGCCGCACCACACCGCCGCCGACTTCTCCTGCCCAAACCATCACCTGGAAGGAAAAAACATTTCCTCCAAACCGCCTCCATACCTGCTCTTCCGCCTCTCGCTCTCCCTCCAGTGTTGTCCAGCTCTACTTATTGTCTTGCATCAGCACAGGACGCCACCGGCGCTCCCCTCGGAGTCCGTCTCACTATGCACGTACTGGTCGATTCCGGGAGCAGGAAAATCCTTCTGTATCTCCTGACCTTACTGCACATCCCATCTCCGCCAACGTCCTCCCTTTGATCCAGCTGAGCGCACTTTATTGCTTCCCTCCACCTCCCCTTTCCTCCCTGCCCCGCCCTCTCTCCTCCCCTTCCTTCCCTCTCTCTTCCCCCTCCCTGCGGCCGCTGTCTGAGATTTGGCTGATGCGCTGATCTGGTCTAGTGATGTTATCAGGAAGGGAGGGCTCTAGCGGAGGAGAGAGGCTCCCGCATAACTCTGCCAAGGCTCACGTGGATTGGGGCACTCTCGCGGTACAGATTAGCCCCAGGTGCGGGAGTCACCCCCCCCCCCCCCCACCTTTCAGGTCAAAGGGACCGGGACGGTCTCGGATGACAAAAGGACACCTCAAAGTTCTTAGACTGTCTGTCGCACTTTCTCCGGGCAGGGCTGATTGCTCCCTTGGCCATCCCGTTCCTTGGGCAGAGCTAGAGTTTTTTAAAATGTTCTGAAAACGCCAGCCCATCCAACAACACCAAAAGAGCTGGGCCCCCTTCCAGTGGGGCTCCAGTAGTCCCCAGTGTCACATGATCTTAGTTGAGCCTGCAGGCTGATGTCACCTTGCTTTCTGGTCCCCTCTCTCTGGCTTGGGGGATTTCAAGTAAAGAGGGGCTGAGGGAGGGAGCGTGACGGGGGTTGAGTAGTTATAAACCACAGGTGTGTGGAAAATTTATTTTAATATTTCTCTCTGGGAATGGGTCATCTCCTTTCTCCATCCCATCTCTCCGGGCAGATATGAACTTACCTTGTTTTCTAACTTGACTATTCTAGGCTCTAAGAATCCCACAGAATCCCCTTCCCCCCACCCCACCCCATACACACACACACACCTGGGCTTTGAGGGTTAAGCCTCTGGGTCACGGGAACAGGAGACATGAACTTAGTTAGCCTTCCCACCCTCACCACCCTCGCCTATTTCCAAATAGTGAAAGCCCATTCTAATAGTCATCAATGTGGTAACTAACTTACCAAATCTAGGAACATAATCAAATGCTGATCAAGTAACCAAATGCGTGTATGATTGGGATTCCTCAGTTAAGACTTGCTGAGTTCAGTTGCAGAATCTGAGCTGAGATCCAGAGCAGTCCTTTCCCATCCCTGTTTGCTGGCAAATATGAATACTTTCAGGATATATATACTACTAAATGATTCATCTTTTGAACAGAAATGTAAGAAAATAATTGAAGATTTTTTTGGGGTTGGTAACACATTACTAGTAAGCGCAGAAAAGTTACCTCTGCCACTCCTGGTATTTATAGAATAATATTATTATTATTATATTTGTTCATTCATTCATTCAATCATATTTATTGAGCGCTTACTGTGTGCAGAGCACTGTATTAAGTGCTTGGGAAGTACAAGTTGGCAACATATAGAGATGATCCCTACCCAACAATGGGCTCACAGTCTAGAATGAGGAGACAGACAACAAAACAAAACATGTGGATAAGTTTCAAGTCATCAGAATAAATAGAAGTAAAGCAAAATTCACATCATTAACAAAATAAATAGAATAGTAAATATGTACAAGTAAAATAAATAGAGTAATAAATCTGTACAAACATATACAGGTGCTGTGGGGAGGAGAAGGCTCTGTCTGTTAAGCATCTACTTAACAGATATTTATTTATTTATATATATATATATAAACAAATATTTATTTATTTATTTTATTTGTACATATCTATTCTATTTATTTTATTTTGTTAGTATGTTTGGTTTTGTTCTCTGTCTCCCCCTTTTAGACTGTGAGCCCACTGTTGGGTAGGGACTGTCTCCATATGTTGCCAATTTGTACTTCCCAAGCGCTTAGTACAGTGCTCTGCACATAGTAAGCGCTCAATAAATACGACTGATGATGATGATGATCTACTGTCTCAAAAACCTTTCTAATAGCTGGGGTAGATATAAATGAATCAGGTCAGACCAAGTCCCTGTTCTACATGGGTCTCACAGTCTAAATAGGATGGTATTGAATCCCCATTTTACAGTGGAGGAAACTGAAGCCCAGAGAAGTTGTGACTTGCTCTAAGTCACACAGCAGGTAAATGGCAGAGCTAGGATTAGAATCATTTCCTGACTCCCAGGCATGTGCTCTTTCCACTAGGCCATGCTGCTTCCCATGACATTTATCAGATAGTCTGAAGTAATAACAAGCTGGAACATGATTTTGGCAAACCAATAAATGCTGGAGCAGTCATTCTGGTATGAATTATTTCCAAGCAGAAGCTTTTTTTTCCTCTGCCACCAAGCCTCCCCCTGCAACAGCTCTGGGGCCTAATGGAAAGAGCACAGGCCTGGAAGTCAGAGGACCTGGGTTCTAATACCTGTTCTGCCACTTGCTTGATGTGGGACTTTGGGTAAGTCACTTAACTTCTCTATGCCTCAGTTTCCTCAACTGTAAAATGGGGATTCAATACCTGAACTCCCTCCTACTTAGACTGTGAGCCCCATGTGGGACAGGGACTCTGTGTGACCTGATTAACTTGTGTCTACCCCAGTGCTTAGAACTGTGCTTGACATATAATAAGTGCTTGAGAAATACCATAAAAAAGAGGGGACTGTCACATCTGATCCAGGAGTTGTTGGATCAGGATCTTTGGACAGTGGCAAGGCCTTAGGCCATGGGAGTCTCCTACAAAAATGAAAATGGAAGGAGGGGTGGTACCGTCCAAGGCAGGGGCTGGAGGTGGGGCCAAATACTGCAGCCATTCCCTAGCCCAGGCCCATATGAGTTGTGGGGGTACCTCTCCTCAGGGGCCAAAGAGACTGAAGCAGCAGGAACCCTGACCCCAATCTGGAGTACTCTCCATACCCCATGTGGAGCCATGAGGGGCTCATCATGGGAACAGATGGTACTGCTGGTGGTTTACTGCCTGGAACACTGCAGCCTGGGTTCCAGGCACAGATAGCCCACCCCACTTCTTGGAACCAGAAGGAGGCCAGCGGTGGAGCCAAGATGGTGACCATAGTACTAGAGGACATCTAGAAATCTGGGTTCCAGTCCAGTAAAGCCTTGGGGATCTGTATCTTGGAACTGGGTAGGAACTAAACCTCGAGACACAGGGAAACAGGGTTCAGATTTGGGCAGCATTTACCTGGCGGCTTTGGATATACTGTTGGACATTACTCAAAAAACTCTAAGGTTATATGAAAGTTAAATATTGCAGGAGCCAGCAGCAGCAAATTGTAAGAATGGACAGATAGCCTTCTTGTCCCCTCTTTCCTAGATTTCAGATAATGGAAACCATAGCAGCCCAGCTGGGCCTGGCTGACCTCTTATAATTCCCATCAACTCTATTTTAAGCAGCCTGGCCTTCACAGAATGACCATTTAGTTTTGCTAGTAATTGGGGAATGGTGCCAGACATACCAGCCTCCAGCTTCCGGGAGGAGCTTCTGAGAACCTCTGAAGCAGATCTGCTGGGTTAGGTTGGCCTCCCCATCTGTTAGACACCTGCTGGTGGGTACTGCATGATACCCTGCATCCTGAAACCACCCACCCAGCAGATTAGCCAATATTTTGAGTTACCTTGGTGAGTGGGAGATCCGTGAGTTCCAGGCTTTCATTAGACTATGTATATATATTTGAATTATGCTTCACTCTTCAGGTTTGCCAAATAATTCCTTCAAATTTACTGATGCTACCACATCCTTCTCTCCTAATTGCCCTTTTCTGGGAGAGTTTCACTGTAATACCAAGGTAAAAGTGGTATATCAATCTCATCTATCTCACTACCAACCCCTCACCCATGTCCTGCCTCTGGCCTGGAAAGCCCTCCCTCCTCAAATCCGACAGACAACTACTCTCCCCCTCTTCAAAGCCTTATTGAAGGCACATCTCCTCAAAGAGGCCTTTCCTGACTAAGCCCTCCTTTCCTCTTCTCCCACTCCCTCCTACAAAGCCCTGACTTGCTCCCTTTATTCACCCCCTTTCCAGCCCCACAGCACTTATGTACATATTTTTAATTTATCCATTTATATTAATGTCTGTCTCCCCCTCTAGACTGTAAGCTCACTGTGGGTAGGGAACCTGTCTATTGTTGCATTGTACTCAGTACAATATACAATATACAATTGTAAAGTATACAATTTATAAATGTACAATTATAAAGTATACAATATACTTAGTACAAGTGCTTAGTACAGTGCTCTGCACAGAGTAAGCGTTTAATAAATACCATTGAATGAATGAAGTAAAAGTAGTCTTTTAAAAAGATTTTAGATCACCACCTGATCCCTTTAGAAACCATGCAAAAAAACAGTATTTCGGGATATGAATCTGCATAATAAATAAACTAAGGTGTTGATTGCTTTAGCAGTGATACTCTGTATATGTGTGCCTGTGCATATAAATACATGATATAGCTATCCTTCATTTATAAAGTTGACCCTACATCTGGTAAAATGTCCACGTGTGGGGACGTGACTAGGAAGTCTAATGTGCAATGAAAAATCGGTTCCACACTGGGTTTGAACAAAGATAGTCTTTTGTCATGCTGATGTGTTTGTTTTTTAGAGTGCCTGGTGTTGTTTTCAAATCTGCTTCTTGGTAGTATGATCTCCCAGAAACCTCAGGTAGGGGGGAGGCTCCTCCAATGCCAGATTAGGGGGCCTGCTGCCATTGTCTCCAACAATTCACTGCTCTGCTGTAATGCTTGAGGCTATGTTTCACTGGTTCCTTAAAATGTCTGTTCTATATTCCTTTCTTGCATTCACTCTATTTTGACTTTTTTTTCATAGTGGCTGCTTGGATATCCTGCTGTCATCTAATCTCCTCAAATATCCCACCCAGAGAAGTTGTGTTACTATGAATGCTTTTTCCATGCTGGTGAACTTACTATTCCAGGACTTCATTGTTGATGATCCCCTCTTGCCAAATTGCATTACTATAGTTTTGTATGCTTCCCTTGCCTTCCACAAAAAATATAGACTCGAGTCAAAGTCAACAGAGAGCTTTCTATAGATTCTAAAGATGGGTAAAAATGTAGGAAATTGAATAAACACTCTTCATTTTATTACTATATTATCCATTCAAAAAGTATAGTTAAAACAGGTATTGAAAATGAAGAAGGAAGGATAACACTAGATTCTCCAACTTCTAGATTCTATACTGTGGGTGTATGTATTCAGCTTCAATACTCAGGTCTATGAATGATTTTTTAATCTTATAATTTGATGAATTATGATTTGATATAATATCTAAAAATAATCCTGCCTCTGCCTTTCTCTTAGACTTTGAGCACCATATGAGATGGGGACTATTTTTAATCTGATCATTTTGTATTTATCCTAGCATTTGATATAGTTAGTAATAATAATCATAATTACAATTATAGTATTTGTTAAGTGCTTACTATGTGCCAAGCACAGTTCTAAATTCTGGGGTAAATACAAGTTAATCAGGTTGGACACAGTCCCTGTCCCATATAGGGCTCACAGTCTTAATCCCCATTTTAAAGATGAGGGAACTGTGACCCAGAGAAGTAAAGTGACTTGCCCAAGGTCACACAACAGGCACACAGTTCTTGGCACATAGTAAGCACTTAATAACTACCATTACTATTATTTATTATAATTAGCAAGGGTAATACCTTTAAGCCAGTGGTACTTTAAGGAATAAAATAAATGATCCAGTAAACTTTTACTTTTTTTTCCAGCAATGGATATATCTGCTCTTCTATTCTTATCTTCTTTATTAAGATCACCCTAATATTTAATTGGTGTTAATAATAATAATAATCATGGTATTGAGCGCTTACTATGTGCCAGCCACTATACTAAGCGCTGGGGTGGATACAAGCAAATCGGGTTGGACACAGTCCCTGTCCCACATGGGGTTCACAGTCTCAATCCCCATTTTACAGATGAGGTAACTGAGGCACAGAGAAGTGAAGTGACTTACCCAAGGTCACACAGCAGACAAGTGGTGGAGCCAGGATTAGAACTCAGAACCTTCTGACTCCCAGTTCTGTGTTCTATCCAAATGATACTATGGCTTTATCCAAAGTCCTTAATTACTTTTTTCTAATTTTTAGATGATGTTTTTAATTTTAATTAGGCTATTTCCAGTCCTGTTTTGCTATTTTATTGGACTGCAAACTTCTTGAAGGCAGGGATTATGTCTTCTACTTTTATTATATGATCCCAAGTGCTTAAGTCAGTTTTGTTCATACAACAAGAAGAAGGAGAAGGAAGAGGAGGATTCATTCATTCAATCGTATTTATTGAGCACTTACTGTGTGCACAGCACTGCTCTAAGTGCTTGGGAAGTACAAGTTGGCAACATATAGAGACGGTCCCTACCCAACAGCGGGCTCACAGTCTAGGAGGGGGAGACAGACAACAAAACAAAACATATTAACAAAATAAAATAAATAGAATAAATATGTACAAGTAAAATACAGTAATAAATATGTACAAACACATATTCATATATACATATATACAGGTGCTGTGGGGAGGGGAAGGAGGTAGGGTGGGGGGGGATGGGGAGGGGGAGGGGGGTTCAGTCTGGGAAGACCTCCTGGAGGAGGTGAACTCTCATTCATTCATTCGTTCATTCAATTGTATTTATTGAGTGCTTACTGTGTGCAGAGCACTGTACTAAGCGCTTGGGAAGTACACGTTGACAACATATAGAGACGGTCCCTACCCAACAGCGGGCTCACAGTCTAGAAGGGGGAGACAGACAACAAAACAAAACATATTAATAAAATAAATAGAATAGTAAATATGTACAAGTAAAACAGAGTAATAAATATGTACAAACATATATTCATATATACATATATACAGGTGCTGTGGGGGGAAGGAGGTAAGGTGAGGGGATGGGGAGGGGGAGGAGAGGAAGGTGGGGGCTCAGTCTGGGAAGGCCTCCTGGAGGAGGTGAGCTCTCATTCATTCAATTGTATTTATTGAGCACTGTGTGCAGAGCACTGTACTAAGCGCTCGGGAGTACAAGTTGGCAACATATAGAGACGTGCTGTGGGGCAGGGAAGGGGGTAGGGCAGAGGGAGATGGGCAGAGGAAAAAGGGGGCTCAGTGTGGGAAGGCCTCCTGGAGGAGGTGAGCTCTCAGGAGGGCTTTGAAGGGAGGAAGAGGGAGGAAGAGGGATGGAGGAAGAGGGAGGAAGAGGGAGGGAGGAAGAGGGAGAGAGGAAGAGGGAGGAAGAGAGGTCTCCCTTCCCTCCCTCCCTCCCTCCCACCCGCCTAGTATTAAGAGCTTGGGAGAGTACAATATAACAATAAACAGATACATTCTCTGCCCACAACGAGCTTACAGTCTAGAGGGTGAGGAGGAAAAGGAGGAGGAGGAGGAAGAGGAAGATGAAATAATTATAATAATGGTGAACACAAGCTTCTTGGTGCATCATTTAAATAGATTATCATGGAGGAACAGGAGCCAAACTTTTTTACCGTATTTATAAATTCAGCATCCTCCTACCTAACCTAAGGTACACTTTCTTGTTACTTGTATTTTAAATTTGTCTTACCACCTGTTTGTCACTGCAGTGTTTACCACAACAGAAAAACTCAGAGCTGTAAGAATTCCCTGCTCAGTCCTGGCTCTAGCCACCACCTCTGGCCTGGAGTCTAAGGTGTAGCTTGGGTCCTTCAGGGTCTGTCAGCACCAGTTGGTATGAAAACTGAGACATCCCTTTGGCCTGTAATTGGCACCAGAGTATTCCAATCAGGGTATACACTGGTTGGTACATACTGTAGAATGTTTCTGACAACATATAACCTAAATTAAATTTAGGCCAAAAGAGCCAAAATTTCAATTTTAAATTACTTTATACTATTTACTTTGAAAAAATGATAAATAATACAAAATAACTTAAACGGATTATTCTTTGCCATTCATAACCACTTAGAGTTTCTGAGCTTCTCCATCACAGAAGCAGTCTGAAATAAAATAGAATTAGGGAATAGATGTTGAAAAAAATCTTTATTTGTTTTATTTTTTATTTTTTATCCTAACCTTTTCAAGTCTCCAAAAGACTCAAAGCAGATTCATTCATTCATTCAATCGAATTTATTGAGCACTTACTGTGTGCAGAGCACTGTACTAAGTGCTTGGGAAGTACAAGTCAGCAACATATAGAAACAGGCCCTACCCAACAATGGGCTCACAGTCTAGAAGGGGGAGACAAACAACAAAACAACATGTAGACAGGTGTTAAAATCGTCAGAACAAATAGAATTAAAGCTCTATGCACATCATTAACAAAATAGAAGAGTAAATATGTACAAGTAAAATAAATAGAGTAATAAATGTATACAAATATATATGCAAGTGCTGTGGGGAGGGGAAGGAGGTAGGGCGGGGGGATGGGGAGAAGGAGAGGAAAAAGGGGGCTCAGTCTGGGAAGACCTCTTGTCTGTGACCTAAATTTCCAAGTAAATTGTAAGTAAAGATCACCCGAAAGTGTTTGGGGAAATCTGTGTTTGTAGATTGATTGTGTCTCTTGGGTTCTTAAGTAACCCAATTATTTACAAACCATCTGGGATAGATTTTAGAACAGTGCTTTGCACATTGTAAGCACTTAATAAATGCCATCATTATTATTATTATAGATCTGGGTTAAACTCATTTCTAAATGTCTGAAGAACGAAAATGCTTGCTCCTAAAGCAGTCATTTTCTAAGTTCAATGCTGGCCATGACACAGATTTCAAACACTAATGGTGGTGCCTCTGACTTGCCACAGGGAATCCTATTTATAATATCAAATTATAGAAGGCATTTTATATTCTTTTCAATTTCCCTGAAAATGAGTCAGTATTACTGTCTCTTTAACACCCCCATACCCTCAGTCCCACAAGTTCTAATCATCATTCTGTGGTTATTCTATCTGTCACTGCCATGACTCAGAAGCTGCTATTCCTGAATCTTACTTTACTGCTAGATGTGATGCCTTCTTTAAAACCTAGTCCATCCAGCACCATTTTTGTCTTTCTTTTCTGTTTTGTGAGTTAAAAATACTAATGGAAAGTCAAGTTTTGCACACTTGATTGCTTCATCAAGAAAGACTGAGGTTTCTGAAATGTCTAAAATGAACCTGTTGAGACTCCATTAGTGACCTTAGAGACCAACCTATGAAACTCTCCCATTTGGTACCTGAACAAAATTCATCATGATAACAAGGAAAAACCATAGATTGCTTAGCTTGAAGTGGATTTGTAGTAAGCCCATATCTGCCACCCCTTTGCATTTTAGAGAATAAGACATTATCATCTTCTTTAATTATCTATCTTTCTGTTGCCCACAACAAGTCATGGGTATATTTAGGCTTTAAATCAGGCATGCGATGGCATAGTAATTTTTCTTTGTGGTTAATACTGAAAGAGAACTTTGGAGCAGAAGGTTTTCTCCAGAGTCTGGCCTGTCCCAAACTCCAGAATCCCTGGAATTTTCAGACTCAAGGTACTTGCCAAATTAATTAATTCATTCATATTTATTGAGTGTTTACTGTGTGCAGAGCACTGTACTAAGTGCTTGGAAAGTACAATTCAGCAATAATAATAATAATAATAATAATAATAATGTTGGTATTTGTTAAGTGCTTACTATGTGCCAAGCACTGTTCTAAACGCTGGGGTAGATACAAGGTAATCAGGTTGTCCCACATAGGGATCACAGTCTTCATCCCTATTTTACAGATGTGGTAACTGAGGCACAAAGAAGTTAAGTGACTTGCCCAAAATCACACAGCTGACAAATGGTGGAGCCAGGATTAGAACCCATGTCCTCTGACTCCCAAGCCCACGCTCTTTCCACTAAGCCATGCTGCTTCTCTATAAATAATAAAGAAAGACCATTCCTGCCCACACCAAGCTTAAAGTCTAGCGGGGGGGGGGTGGGGGGAGACATACATCAAACAAGTAAACCGGCATCAATATAAATACATAGGATTATAGATATATACATATATACATAAGTGCTGTGGGGCGGGGTGGGGAGAAAAGCAAAGGGAGTGAGTCTAGGTGACGCAGAAGGGAGGGGGAGCTGAGGAAAAGGGGGGCTTAGTCTGGGAAGACCTCTTGGAGGAGGTGCACCTTCAGTAGGGCTTTGAAGGGGGGAAGAGTGATTGGCGGATTTAAGGAGGGAGAGCGTTCCAGGCCAGAGGTAGGATGTGAGCCAGGGGTCAATGGCGGGACAGGCCAGATCAAGGTACAGTGAGAAGGTTAGCACCAGAGGAGCAGAGTGTGTGGACTGGGATGTAGAAGGAGAGAAGGGAGATGAGGTATAAAGGGGCAAGGTGATGGACAGCTTTGAAGCTAATAGTGAGGAGCTTTCATTTGATAACGAAGGACGCGGAAGCTCAGACTCTGCTAGGCAAATGCCCAGTGTGTGTCAAAAAAGAACTAGTAGTCCAAATGATGCCCCATTGGCTTAATAGTTAACATCTTATTTTATCTATATCATGTGTCAAGTATCCCTGAAAAATATAGGCAGGAAGTGGTAGCAGAATGTTCAGGAAGCATTCTCAATGTATGTTTGGTATTTAGCTCGTTGTGGGTTGGAAACATGTTCAATCAATCATATTTAATGAGCACTTACTGTGTGCAGAGCACTGTACTAAGCACTTTAGAGAATACTATCTAACAATATAACAGAGTTGGTAAATGCATTCCCTGCCCACAAAAAACTTATAGTTTGGGGTCAGGCAGACATTAATATAAATAAGTTATGATGGATATATACATAAGTGCTGTGGGGCTGAGGGAGGGTGAGTAAAGGGAGTAAATCAGGATGATGCAGAAGGGAGTGGGAGAAGAGGAAATGAGGGCTTAGGGAAGACCTCTTGGAGGAGATGTGCCTTCAATAAGGCTTTGAAGGTGTCTACTAACTCTGTTATGTTGTACTCTCCCAAACAATACAGTCTTAGCACACTGTAAATGCTCAATAAATACAATTGATTGATTGATTGGGAAGGTGGCTGACCACAGATCATTTGATTTGGATGATTTGAGACCTGATAGAAGACAAACTTGA
Organism: Tachyglossus aculeatus; assembly: GCF_015852505.1. NCBI lineage: Eukaryota > Metazoa > Chordata > Mammalia > Monotremata > Tachyglossidae > Tachyglossus > Tachyglossus aculeatus. The sequence goes on along the minus strand of NC_052101.1, from coordinate 62,857,417 downwards.
TTTGGATGATTTGAGACCTGAGAGAAGACAAACCATTTTCTTTATTTTCATGATATTTTGACAGTTAAAAGCTGCTGAAAATGGGCTAAAAATGCTATCCTCACTTTTCACTCCCCCTCACTCCCCTTACCTCCTTGGAATGCAGCAATATAAGCTTGCACTGCTTCAGTGGAAAATTACTGGTCTATCTGGAGCACTCTCTCTCTCTCCCTCTACATTTTCCTGTCTGTTCTAAGCTATAGGTTACCCCAGGGATTCATGCATCATGATTCAGGGATTCACCCCCCACCCCCACCCCCTACCAAGGGGCTAGGGCACTGATGGCACCCTCCTCAGCATTTCCATGTTCCCCAGGAAAGCAGACTAGAGAGCTGTGGAATGTGGGGCAAGAAGCTAGCCCTCAAACCACTTTGATTCTTGGTCTCAAGTCTGCTGAGGAGAGATTTGGGGACCAAGTCTTTCTCTTCCACTCTTCCCCCAACTTCCCTAACTGGAAATGGTAGCCAGAAATCTTCATTTTCCTTGGGAAACATTGATTTTGGCTATTTGGCTATTTGGGGATTTCTTGTTATTTTCTCTCATTATTGGGTTATTTTTTTTTTACTTGAGGGGGATTTAACATTTTTTTCTTCCATCTGTGGGTTAAATAATTTCACTGCCTTGGATGAGCAGTGTTAAAGATTAAAGGTGCACAACTGGAGAGCAAACAAAAACACTGTTGCCTCCAACTGGGGAAAGAGTACTAGGCCATGATGGTTGAGAGTGTGGAATAGCTGCTTCACAAACCTTTCTCACTATAATCCAATCATAGACAGGTTGTTCAGCAATCCTAGAATCAGTTTATATTTAGCCACAAGAACTGAACATGCAAATCAAAATATCAATGGGAGAAACAATATTATATGAAGACATGGGTATTGAGGTGGCCTGAAATTTTAAAACCTTGCAGGTTCCATTCTCTAGCTTATATCCTGGAAAACAGATATTGGTTTTGCTCATTTCTATACCTCCATCTCTTAGAGTTTAATCTACTTATTGAATTTTTGTGATTGTCTCCCCTTTAGGATGTATACTTCTTGAGAACAGGAACCTTGTTTTACTTTCTACCTTCTAGTCCCCATTATAGAGTACTGTTCTCTCCACTCAGCAGGATTGGATGATGAATGTTTTCCTACCCAGTACTACTGGCATTTAAATTTCCCTGTTTACACTTCCCTCTCTTCACTCATCCATCCATGATTCTTTGAAGTCAATGGGAATTTTGCACACAAAGATGAATATGTGGCAAAAAATAGGGGAATCATTAATTCAATGATAGCACTTCCCAGAAACAGGTAATTCATCACCTCATGATTTTGTCATCCAAATCCAACCCTGACACCTCTTAAATTCCAGTTGGAGATACATTCAATTTTGCCAGAATATGTGTTTCCATCTATGCATTTTGGATAGAATATGACAGGAGAAGTAGGCAACCTTCTTCCACCATATGTGTCTGTCTGTGCAAACATATGCATAGTATTGGACATGAGTTGTGAACAATGTGAGTTTTCCTCATCACAGGGTTCTGCAAGAACACAGCTCCCACATTATAGGAGAACTGGGTATCCATCGAAATACCACTCATATAGCTTTGTAATGTACACCTCTCTCATCGAAGCTTATATATCCTACAAGTTTTGCCTTTAGGCAAATTCAGGAGGAGGTTACACTGTATATCTGGTAGAAGCTTCAGGATACCTATTATTCCTTTTTTAATTAGTTTATTTGAGCTCATTAATAATCTCTGAGCCTGAACTTTGATCCCTGCAATTGTTCAACAATCACAAAAGACCATCTCCTGGGGCAGGATTTCCTAACTTCCTCAGCCATTCTTTTTATTTTGGTTTCAGAGCTGACTGCCAAGCAGTGGCTAAACCCCTCAGATTTAACTGACAGTGGTAATTCTTAGTTTCTTCACTTTACAAATTCTGGGTACTGGTCTAAGAAAACAAAACAGATCTAGAAGGATTCACAGTCAATCAGCTACAAATCATAAACTCAAATAATCCCTTCCTCTCTACTGGGATTTGGGATTTAGCTTTCCCTTGGCTAATAGGATAAAATGACCTTTCATGAAGGCACTCTGAGAGGCTATGTTGACAGGAAATTTTGATTTAATACCACAATATCTGGACTATCTAGTAGGCATATTTTAATTCATATGTTAATCCTCAAGTTACATACAAAAATACTTCCTACATAACAAATAGGAAGTATATGTTCTCCCCCTAGGGAGTTGCACATCATCATTCAGTTATATATCAGTAGAGATTGCTGGAATGTTTTTGGGTCTATGCACAATTTCCTGAACTCAGAAAATGGATATAGAGACAATAGAGCAATAAGTGCATTTCAGTCAGCAAGAAAGTGAATGATCCAAACTTCATCACCATCAGTGCCTCTTTTTTTTTTTTGCATTCTATGCCGCTTATGAGTATATCCCTGTTGATTTCCCCAATTTAATTCTTGGTGTTATATATCATATATGGAAAGCAGTGTGCCTAGTGAAAAGAGCAGGGGCCTGGGAGTCAGAAGACCTAGCCTCTAATCTGGGCTCTGCCAGTTGCCACCTGTGTGATCTTGGGCAAGCCACTTAACTTCTCTGTGCTTGTTTCCTCAACTGTAAAATCAGGACTCAATCAATATGTGTTCTCCCTCCTACTTAGATTGTGAGTCCCATGTGGGACAGGGACTATTTCTGACCTAAGTTGTATTGACCCCAACACTTAGAACAGTGCTCGACACATAGTAAGCACTTAACAAATACCACAATAAATAAAAAATAAATATGCTTATTCCAATATTCTCGAGCATTTTCATACACTTTTGCCACTGCTTCTTTTCTTCTTTCTTTTCTCCTCATTAATACAGAAGATGCTTTGAAAGGAAATGAAAGACCTCTGTTTTCTTTGCCATTGTTTTTTTCTTATCTTGTCTATTCCTTAAATGTCTAACTTCCTTCACCTTTTCCCAAAATAATGGAAATCAACTTAGTTTTCTTCTTCAGCTGCTTCCTTTTAGCTCATCTTAAAACCTGTAAATTCCTTCCTTATTTCCTTAGCATCTGTGCTACTATAATTCAACATGACTACTTTCTACTGATCGTAATGAGTCACAGGCACAGGGGATAGGTATTCTGCTTCACTGTGCAATGTTCAGGTTTTTTTTAAATCAGAGAAAGATAGTGGAAGAGTTTTGTTATTTTTTTTTTCTGACATTTTGGGGTTAAACAGCTGACTGACCTCGCTAAAGCCCTTACTTCTTTGGATTCTTTTCTGGCAGTCTGCTTGGCAGATTAAGTGCTTGAAATAGAAGTGGTCTGCATATCTTTCTGAAAAGAAATGAAAAAAACTTGATCATGAAGAAGTGTGGAACAATCAAGGAGCGGAAATTTGGGGGACGTTTCACTTTATTAATAGGCTGGTCCAGACAAATAATTTATATTAGGAACCAAGAAAATGAACTGGAGGGAAAGACAGAAGCAGATAACATGAAGTATTTCCAGGCCTTGAAGTACATTTCTGTATCCCCATACAGATGGAATTGTAATCATTTATTGCTATTGCTGTAACTGTGGAAAACTTTTGGATTTCTGATGAGCCCAACATTGGGCTTGTAGGAGAGGAAAATATATTCAATTAAACACCATTCAGAAACAAAGTGATTTGGTTTAAACATTGCCACCCAAATCTTATGTTTTAAACATTTTCAATCTATTCGAAAATCTTACTGCAATTATGAAGCATTCTGAGATTTATATCTAGATGATCAGAAAATGACTACTATGTTCCAATCACTTTGAAGTAGAGATTACAGAAGAAAAGAAAAAAGAAAGGAATTCTTGGCCCTTTTCTAAAGTTCTAATAAAGTAACTGATTAGGAGAATCTGTTATGTTGAGTCTTGTCCATTTTATTAATAATTGATAAAAGCTAATGGCCATGTCTGCATGAGGTAAAACTAATGCTTTGGATTAAGTGTGACTAATTCTTGTAGGATGTGACTTTTTAGGAGGGTATTCAAGGGGGTGTTGAGGAGAAGAGTTTTAAAAGATTTGTTGAAGGGAGGGAGTTCTATGCAAGGGGAAAGATGGAAGCAATGGGTCAGAGACAAGACAGTCATGAGTGAAGTACAATTCCAAGGTTAGCTTGGAAAGAGCGTGAACTGGAATGTGGCAGGAGAAGAAAGATGGCAGAGAGGTAATAATATAATATAATAATAATTGTGGTATTTGTTAAGCATTTACTATGTGCCAGGCACTATACTAAGCTCTGGGGTAGATACAAGCAAACTGGATTGGATGCATTTAATTCATTCATTCAGTCAGTCATAATTATTGAGAGCTTACTGTGTGCAGAGCACTGTACTTAGCGCTTGGGAAGTACAAGTTGGCAACATATAGAGGCAGTCCCTAACCAACAGCGGGCTCACAGTCTTAAAGGGGGAGACAGACAACAAAACAAAATATATTAACAAAATAAAATAAATAGACTTGTAAATATGTACAAGTAAAATAAATAGAGTAATAAATCTGTACAAACATATATACAGATGCTGTGGAAAGGGGAAGGAGGTAGGGCGGGGGGATGGGAAGAGGGAGAGGAAAAAGGGGGCTCAGTCTGGGAAGGCCTCCTGGAGGAGGTGAGCTCTCAGTAGGGCTTTGAAGGGAGGAAGAGAGCTAGCTTAGCGGATGTGCTGAGGGAGGGCATTCCAGTCCAGGGGGAGGACGTGGGCCGGGGGTCGATGGCGGGATGGGCGAGAACAAGGCACAGTGAGGAGGTTAGCGGCAGAGGAGCAGAGGGTGCGGGCTGGGCTGTAGAAGGAAAGAAGGGAGGTGAGGTAGGAGAGGGCGAGGTGATGGAGAGCCTTGAAGCTGAGAGTGAGGAGTTTTGCCTGATGTGTAGGTTGATTGGTAGCCACTGGAGATTTTTGAGGAGGGGAGTAACATGCCCAGAGCGTTTCCACAAAAAGATGATCCGGGCAGCAGCGTGAAGTATAGATTGAAGTGGGGAGAGAAAGGAGGATGGGAGATCTGAGAGGAGGCTGATGAAGTAATCCAGTTGGGATAGGATGAGAGAGTGAACGAGCAGGGTAGCGGTTTGGATGCTGAGGAAACGGCGGATCTTGGCGATGTTGCGGAGGTGAGACCGGCAGTTTTTGGTGACGGACTGGATGTGAGGGGTGAATGAGAGAGCAGAGTCAAGCATGACACCAAGGTTGCAGGCTTATGCGACGGGAAGGATGGTAGTGCTGTCAACAGTAATGGGAAAGTCAGGGAGAGGGCAGGGTTTGGGAGGGAAGATAAGGAGTTCAGTCTTGGACATGTTGAGTTTTAGATGGCAGGCAGACATCCAGATGGAGGTGTCTTGAAGGTAGGAGGAGACACGAGCCTGAAGGGAGGGAGAGAGAGCAGGGGCAGAGATGTAGATTTGGTGTCATCAGCGTAGAGATGATAGCTGAAGCCGTGGGAGTGAATGAGTTCACCAAGGGAGTGAGTGTAGATAGAGAACAGAAGGGGACCAAGAACTGACCCTTGAGGAACCCCTACAGTAATGGGATGGGAGGGGGAGGAGGAGCCCACAAAAGAGACTGAGAATGAACAGCTGGAGAGATAAGAGGAGAACCAGGAGAGGACAGAGTCTGTGAAGCCAAGGTTGGATAGCGTGTTGAGGAGAAGGAGGTGATCCACAGTGTCGAAGGCAGCTGAGAGGTCAAGGAGGATTAGGATAGAGTAGGAGCCGTTGAATTTGGCAAGCAGGAGGTCATTGGTGACCTTTGAGAAGGCAGTTTCCATGGAATGTAGGGGACGGAAGCCAGATTGGAGGGGATTGAGGAGAGAGTTGGCATTGAGGAATTCGAGGCAGCGGGTGTAGATGACTCATTCAAGGAGTTTGGAAAGGGATGGTAGGAGGGAGATAGGGAGATAACTAGAAAGGGAGGTGGGGTCAAGAGAGGGCTTTTTTAGGATGGGGGAGATGTGGGCATGTTTGAAGGCCGAGGGGAAGGAACCAGTGGGGAGTGAGCAGTTGAAGATGGAAGTTAAGGAGGGGAGGAGGGACGGGGTGAGAAATTTAATAAGATGAGAGGGAATGGGGTCAGAAGCAGAGGTGGCTAGAGTAGCACTTGAGAGGAGGGAGGAGATCTCAACTGAGGATACTGCTGGGAAGGATGGGAGAGTAGCAGAGAGGGTTGAGAGCCAGGGGGTTGGAGAAGGGGGAGAAGTGACTTTGGGGAGCTCAGATCTGATGGAGTTAATTTTATTAGTGAAGTAGGAGGCCAGATCATTGGGGGTGAGAGAAGGAGAAGGGGGAGGAACAGGGGTCCTGAGAAGGGAGTTAAATGTACAGAAGAACTGATGGGGATGATGGGCATGGGTGTCAATAAGGGAGGAGAAATAGTTTTGTCTGGCAGAGGAGAGGGCAGAGTTAAGGCAGGAAAGGATAAACTTGAAGTGAACGAGGTTGGCTTGATGTTTAGTCTTTCGCCATAAGTGTTCAGCACCTCAAGCATAAGAGTGAAGGAGGCGGACAGTGGCAGTGATCCAGGGCTGTGGGTTAGTGGTACAAGAGCGGCAAAGGGAAAGGAGAGCAAGGGAGTAGAGCTGAGTAGAGAGGTTAGAGTTGAGAGCAGTAATCTGATCATCAAGATTGGGTAGAGAGGAAAGGGAGGCGAGGTGGGGTGTGAGGCGCTCAGAAAGATGGATGGGGTTGAGAGAGCGGAGGTCTCTGTGAGGTAGCAATATAGATTTACAGGGGAGAGGAATGTGAGTGAGGAGGCAGGTGAGAAGGTTATGATCAGAGAAAGGGATTTCAGAGTTGGTGAGGGTGGAGATAGTGCAGTGGTAGGAGATGATGAGGTCGAGAGTGTGACCAAGTTGGTGAGTGGGCAAGGTGGGGTGGAGCAGAAGGTTGGCCGCGTCAAGGAGAGATAGAAGGCGGGCAGCAGAGGAGTCACCAGGGATATCTATGTGGATGTTGAAGTCTCCGAGGATCAGAGTGGGCATGGAAAAGGAGAGAAGGAAGGCGAGGAAGGGGTCAAAATCGTTAAAGAAGTTGGAGGTGGGGCTGGGGGAGCAGTAGATGATGGCTACAAGAATCTGGAGGGGGTGGTAGAGGTGAATAATGTGGGCTTCAAAGGAAGGGAAGGGAAGGGGGAGGAGGGATCGTGTGAAAGCGACATTGGGGGGTGAGAAGGAAACTGACACCTCCTCCTTTTCTGGTGAGTCTGGGGGAGTGGAAGAAGAAGAGGCCTCTTCTTCTCCTCATCAAGAAGAAGAAGAAGAAGAAGAGAGCAGAAGAAGAGACAGTGTCATCTGGAGACAGCCAAGTTTCAGTTAGGTCGAGGAGGAGTAGAGAGCTGGAAAGGAATAGGTCCAGGATGAACGGGAGCTTACCTATAATGGAGCAGGGGTTCCAGAGGCCACACTTGGCAGCAGCTGTGGAGGGAGGGGGAAGGGTGCGAGGGGTGGGGAGGGTTTGGTTTGGGATGAGTTGGCGGGGGCCTGGGCGGGGAGAGTCGGAAGAGGGGTGGCAATGAGAAAGAAGAACTGGGATGGGGTGGGGGTGGGGAGGAGGGGAGGGAGGGGCATGGGAGGGAGGGGTTGAGGGTTGGCGCTGGTACAGAGGGATCCTGGGTAGGGGGTGAGGGGGAGGGGTGGTGATGGGGGAAAGGGGGGGAAAGAGATGGGTGGGAGAGGGGAAGGGGAAGGTGAGGAATGGGAATGGCAGTTGGGAGCAGGGAAATTGATAGTTCATGGTGAGGTCAGCAAGGTAAATGACAGCACAGCGGGAGGTTAACAATTGAAATGCAGAAGCAATGGAAAAATAGGTAATGACATCACAGAGGGTAGTTAACAATTAACATGCTATGACAATAATAAAATAGGCAGATGACATCACGGAGAGCAGATAACAACTACTATGTGATGGCAAAAAATAAGCAGATGATGACATCGCAGACAGCAGTTAACAATTAGCATGCGATGGCAGCAAAATAAGCAGGTGATGACATCATCGAGAGACGTTAGCAATTAACATTCGATGGGAATAATAAAATAAGCATCTACCGGGGGTGGGGGTGGGGGGCGGTAGATGAGGCCTTCCCAGACTGAGCCCCCTCCTTCCTCTCTCCCTCCTCCCCATCCCCATCCCCCCCGCCTTACCTCCTTCCCCTCCCCACAGTACCTGTATATATGTATATATGTTTGTACATATTTATTACTCTATTCATTTTATTTGTACATATTTATTCTATTTATTTTATTTTGTTAATATGTTTTGTTTTGTTGTCTGTCTCCCACTTCTAGACTGTGAGCCCGCTGTTGGGTAGGGACCATCTCTATATGTTGCCAACTTGTACTTCCCAAGCGCTTAGTACAGTGCTCTGAACACTGTAAGCGCCCTATAAAAACGATTGAATGAATGAATGAAGCAGACAATGACATCACAGAGAACAGTTAGCAATTAACATGCAGAAGTGACCATAAGATGGGCAGATGATGCTCACAGCAGAAGGATGAATTGTCCATAGGTCAGTCAAATCAGGTCAAAGAGGTTAATGCCAAGCAGAGTCCAGGGGCTCTTAGCAAAATTGTCTCGGAGGTGGCGGAGGATGGAGTCCTATGGATGGCAGCTCTGGAGTAGGGCGGAACTGTTAAGGGGGGTCAGGGAGCGGAGATGCCTGGGGAGAGGAATGAACAGCCAAATAGCATGGGAGGGCTGATTAGGTGCGAATGAGGTTGTCATCATGCAATTGAATTTACTGAGCACTTATTGTGTGCAGAGCACTGTACTAAGCACTTGGAAAGTACAATTAGGCAACAGAAACAATCCCTACCCCAAAACGGGCCCACAGTCTAGAATGGGGGAGACAAACAACAAAACAAAACAAGTAGACAGGCATCAATAGCATCGATATAAATAAATAGAATTATAGATATATACACATCATTAATAAAATAATAAATATGTACGTATATACACAAGTGCTGTGGGGCGGGGAAGGGGTAGAGTGGATGGAAGGAGTAGGGTTGTTGGGGGGAGAGAAGGAGCAGAGGGAAAGGGGGACTTGGTCTGGGAAGGCCTCCTGGAGGAGGTGAGCTTTCAGTAGGGCTTCGAAGGGGGGAAGTGTGCTAGTTTGGCAGATGTGAGGAGGGAGGGCATTCCAGGCCAGAGGTAGGACGTGGGAGAGGGGTCAATGGCAGGACAGGCGAGAACGAGGAATAGTGAGGAGGTTAGCACCATAGTAACGGAGTTTGTGGGCTGGGATGTAGAAGACGAAAAGGGAGGTGAGGTAGGAGGGGGTAAGGAGATAGAGAGCTTTGAACCCAATAGTGAGGAGTTCCCTGTCCCTGTCCCATGTGGGACTCACACTCTTACTACTGAGGGGAAGCAGCATGGCTCAGTGGAAAGAGCACGGGCTTTGGAGTCACAGGTCATGGGTTCAAATCCCGCCTCTGCCACTTGTCAGCTGTGTGACTTTGAGCAAGTCACTTAACTTCTCTGGGCCTCAGTTCCCTCATCTGTAAAATGGGGATTAAGACTGTGAGCCCCACGTGGGACAACCTGATCACCTTGTATCCCCCCAGTGCTTAGAACAGTGCTTTGCACATAGTAAGCACTTAATAAATACCATCACTATTATTATTATTAATATCCATTTTCCAGATGAGGTAACTGAGGCACAGAGAAGTGAAGTGACTTGCCCAAGGTCACACAACAGACAAGTGGCAGAGCTGGGATTAGAACTCAGCTCCTTCCGACTCCCAGGCCAGTGCACTATCCACTAGAACACACTGCTTCTCTGTAAGGTAAGAGACCGAGAGCTGGTGGAGAATCTTAAAGCCAATTGTTTTTTTTTGCTTTATGTGAAGCAAAGTGGATTACTACTGAGGGTTTCTGAGGAGGGGAGGGGACTAAATGGGGAGAATCTTGAGGCCAGGAGACTCTAGACTGTAGGGTTCTTGTGGGCAGGAACCCGTGACTACCAACTCTGTTGTACTGTACTCTCCCAAGTGCTTAATACAGTGCTCTGTATACAGTAAACACTCAATAAATACCATTGATTGATTGATCAAAGGAGACTGTTACAATTTGGGAAGTGATGAGGATTTGAACCAGAGTGTATTAGAAAGAGGTATTGGGGAGGAAGAGGCAGATGTTTGAAATATTATAGCTGAAGAAATGAAAGGATTTAGACACCTACTAAATGCGTACTTAAGTTCTTTCTCCCAACTCCCTTCTCCCCCTACTTCACCTCATCCCCTTCTATTTTAGCTAAAGAATAGGCAGCCAGCAGAAGGTGAAACTTTCCAAACAGGGCCAACTGAGTTCAGTTCTGTGGTGTCTCAACCCAGACTATGCAAAGTTAGATGAGTTACTCTCAGTGCCCCACTGCTAGCTTACATAGGCTCTGAAGTCTGTCATAAAAATTCCCATGAGGCAGTCAGGGTACAGGGCTGGGGGCCGAGAAGCACTATGGCCTAGTGGAAAGAGCACAGGCCTGGGAATCATAGGACCTGGGTTCTAATCCTGTCTCTGCCACTTCTCTGCTGTGTGACCTTGGGCATGTGTCCTGAGGTGATCCTTGGGTACCGGCCATCTCAAGGTTAAAAGCTATCTCGTGACCACCTGAGCCAGCAGGCGGAACTCGGAAGTGAGGGTGGGATACAGCCCCCACGACCAAATCTGCTAGATTGACAGCCCAAGCTGGGAATACAGAAGGTGTCCCTCGCCCCCGTGCCAATCAAATTAGATATGGAGGAGGGGGGAGGGCAGAGATTGGATGGACTGAGGCTGGAAGCTGGAATGGCCTAGGGGCACAGGCAATAAATACCTGTTGCCCCTGACCTTCGGGGTCAGAACACCAGGACACGCAGCAGCAGGAGCAGCCGCTGCAGCAGCAGCAGCAACCCACGTGTCTCTCCCTGCCCAGAAGGCCACATGCCCGCTCTACAACCAGAACCAACACACTGAGGCAAGGGCCGCGGGACGGGTGAGTGTCTCGTGGGTGGGACCCAGGTACCCCGCTGCTGATGGGAATCATGAGTGGATTCCTTCCATGTAGGGAGAGCACATTGTGAGAGCTAGCCTCCCACCACGTGCGCGGGTAATGTAATTAATTCTTCCCATGTGGGAAAGTAAGTGGATTCTTCCCGAGTGGGAAGTGCACATGGGTGAGAGCTAGCCAACTCACCCACGTGCTATTAACGTATGATTGTGTTCCTCCTGTGTAGGGAAGCTCTAATATTGCTAATTGATTATATTCCTCCCGAAAGGGAAATTCAATCCATTGCGCCTAAACAATTACATAAATTCAATTCACCTCGCGGAATAAATTTTATATAAAACTTAGGCTTTCTGTCCCCGGCCTCTCTCTCTCTCTCGCCTCGCCGATCACTGAATGAACCCATCCCCGAACGACGGGTGACAGCATGTCACTTAACTTCTCTGCGCCTCAGGTGTGTACAGAGTTCTCTTCCCCATTGGTTCAGGGTGAGTTTTATGTCCTAAATCAGTAGTTGGGAACTTCAAAGATACAGCTTCTGCCAGCCCAGCATGTTGCATGTACAGTGTTAACGAAGAAAACTTCCAAATATATCTATTTTAAAGCTTATTATGGAGTTATGTAATGTAGCAACACTCACTATGTATATTTGCAACAGTACTGACTCCAGGCCTTTGCGTTTTTGTCATTAAAAAGGGTATTTAAAAATTACTTTTAAATTCTATTTGCCACTACAGTTTGAGAGTTGTTCATTTTTAATCTCAAGATGCTATCTTCCTTCTAACTTAAATAAGCAGAGAACTGCCAGCATGAGGTCAAGCTAAGGAACAGTTGGATTCAAGAAGAGAGAGATGAAGTGGTTGTGATTATAACTGTATGTCATTTTGCTTTCATCTTCAGTACATTAGTGGCAATTGAGTGCTGCCCTATTAGAAAGGAACAGCATCTCCATCTGTGAACAATTTGGATACCTCCTACCCTTCCCTAAATAAAAGTTCTTTGCGAGTAGGCCAATATAAGTCATTCACTTGCAGATGTGGCAGCAGTGACACCCTTGGTGTGTGAACATTACTCACCCCTAATTGAGAAGAAACCAGGAAGAGTGCCCTAAAATTACCTGCCTCACCAAACTCAAAATTGATCCACTAGGCGACCATATCTGCTGAAACTTTAATCTTACAGTTGGGGAAGGAACATGGTCTAGTGGGTATAGCACGGGCCTGGGAGTCAGAAGGTTATAGGTTCTAATCCTGGATCTACCACTTGTCTGCTGTGTGACCTTGGGCAAGTCACTTCACTTCTCTGGGCCTCAGTTCCCTCATTTGTAAAATGGGGATTCAATGCCTGTTCTCCTTCCTATTTATACTGTGAGCCCTTTGTAGAACAGGAACTCTGTCCAACATGATTACCTTACATCTACCTCAGAGCTTAGAACAGTGCTTGGCATATTGTATGTGCTTAACAAATGTAAGAATAATAAAAATAATGATCTTACAGTGTAGATGAGGAGACAGGTATTAAAATAAATTACAGCTAGGGGAAATGGCAGCATATGTGCTGTGGGTCTGGGGCTGGAGTATCATCCCTGTCAGTCACATTCCAGCTGGCATATGGAGTGTGATGAATAAGTAGGAGGACAGAGGTGCAGTACTTTGTGAAGAGAAAATAAGAATTTTATATACAAAACCCATTAGGATGCTCCAGAGAAGCATTGTGGCCTAGTGGATAGAGCATGGGCCCAGGAGTCAGGACTATTGGTAGACATAGTCTTTGTCCACTGGGAGAAGCATAGCATAGTGGATTGCTAAAATCCACCTTTTCCTCTCCATCCAAACGGTTACTACGTTAATACAATCACTCATCCTATCCCACTTAGATTACTGCATCAGCCTCCTTGCTGACCTCCCAACCTCCTGTCTCTCCCCACTCCAGTCTACACAGTCCCCAGATCATCTTTCTACAAAAACGTTCAGGACATGTCACCCCCTCTCCTCAAAAATCTCCAGTGGTTGTCTATCCACTTCCGTATCAAACAAAAACTCCTCACTTTAAAGCAACCCATCACCTTCTTCGCTCCTTTAGTGCTAACCTTCTCCTTGTGCCCCTCTCTTGCCTGTCTTGCTGCCAACGCCTGGCCCACGTCCTGCCTCTGGCCTGCAGTGTCCTCCATCCTCAAATCTGATAGACAATTACTCTCTCCCACTTCAAAGCCTTACTGAAGGCTGATTTCCTCCAAGAGGCCTTCCAAGACTAAGCCCCACTTTTCCTCATCTCCCACTCCTTTCGTGTCAGCCTGACTTGCTCCCTTTGCTCTTCCCCCACCACTCTCAGCCCCACAGCACTTGTGTATACCTGTAATTTTAGTTATTTGTATTGATATTTGTCTCTCACCCTCTAATAATAATGATGATGGCATTTGTTAAGCACTTGCTATGTGCAAAGCACTGTTCTAAGCACTGGGGGGGATACAAGGTGATCAGGTTGTCCTACGTGGGGCTCACAGTCTTAATCCCTATTTTACAAATGAGGTAACTGAGGCCCAGAGAAGTTAAGTGACTTGCCCAAAGTCACACAGCTGATAAGTGGTGGAGCTGGAATTAGAACCCATGACCTCTGGCTCCCAAACCCATGCTCTTTCCACTGAGCCACGCTGCTTCTCTTCTAGTCTCTTCTCCTCTAGACTGTGAGCTCATTGTGGGCAGAGAATGTCACTGTTTATTGTTGCATTGTACTTTTCCAAGCGCTTAGTACAGTGCTCTGCATACCGTAAACGCTTAATAAATTCGACTGAATGAATGAATGAGCATAGGCAGGGAGTCAGAAGACCTGGGTTCTAAGCCCAGCTCCACCACTTGTCAGCTGTGTGGCCTTGGGTAAGTCACTTCACTTCTCTGGGCCTCAGTTACCTCATCTGTAAAATGGGGATTGAGACTGTGAGCCCCATGTGGGACAGGGACTATGACCAACCTGATTTGCTTGTATCTACCACAGTGCTTAGTGCAATGCCTGGCATATAGCAAGCGCTTAATGAACATAGTTATAATGCTTTGTCATAGCACTCTCAGCAGGCAGTTGCCAAGGTAATAATAATTGTGGTATTTGTTAAGCGCTTACTCTGTGCCATGCACTGTACTAAGCACTGGGGTGGATACAAGCAAATAGGATTGGACACAGTCCCAATCCCCATTTTACAGATGTGGTAACTGAGGCCCAGAGAAGTTAAGTGACTTGCCCAAGGTCACACAGCAGACAAGTGGTGGAGCTGGGATTAGAACCCATGACCTTCTGACTTCCAGGCCCATGCTCTAGCCACTACACCAGGCAGGGTAGCCCCCTTAGTAACCATTGCAGTCTAGGCATCGTCCTTCACGCACCTCCACATTTTCATTGACAGTTACCAGTCTGAGTGAAAAATCTATAGGGCTACAAGATCTAGTTACTTTGGGATGGTGAATTATTATTTTTTTATAGTATTTGTTAAACACTTTGTACCAAGCACTGTACTAAGATCTGGGATAGGTACAAGCTAATCAGGTTGGGCACATCCATGTCCCAAATGGAGGTCAAAGTCTTAATCCCCATTTTACAGATGAGATAACTGAGACACAAAGAAGTGAAGTGATTTATGCAAGATCACACAGAAGACAAGTGGAGGAGTCAGAATTAGAACCCAGGTCCTTCTGACTCCCAGATCCATGCCCTATCCACTAATCCACATTCTGATCATAACCTTCTCACCTGCCTCCTCTTTCACTCCTCCCCCCTGTAAATCTATATTACTGCCCACAGAGACCTCCGCTCTCTCGACCCCATCCATCTCTCAGCGCAGCATACCCCACCTCACCTCCCTATCCTCTCTACCCACTCCTGATGACCAGATTACTTCTCTCAACTCCACCCTCTCTACTCATCTCAACTCACTCACTCCCCTTTCCCTTTGTCGCTCTCACACCACTAACCCACAGCCTTGGATCACTGCCACTGTCTGCCTCCTTCTCGCTTATGCTCGAGCTGCTGAATGTTGCTGGCTAAAGTCTAAACACCAAGCCAAACTTGCTCACTTTAAATTTATCCTTTCCTGCCTTAACTCTGCCCTCTTCTCTGCCAGGCAAAACTGTTTTTCTTACCTTATTGACACCCATGCACATCACCCCCGTCAGCTGTTCTGGACATTTAACTCCTTCCTCAGGCCCCCTGTTCCTCCCCCTCCTCCATCCCTCAACCTCAACGATGTGGCCACCTACTTCATTAGTAAAATTAATACCATCAGGTCTGAGCTCCCCAAAGTCACCCCTCTCCCTCCTCCATCCCCCCGGCTCTCAACCCTCTCTGCTACTTCCCCATCCTTCCTAGCAGTATCTTCAGATGAGATCTCCTCCCTCCTCTCAAGTGCCACCCCATCCACCTATGTTTCGGACCCCATTCCCTCTCATCTTATGAAAACTCTTGCCCCTTCCCTCCTCCCCTCCTTAACTAACATCTTCAACTGCTCACTCTCCACTGGTTCCTTCCCCTCTGCCTTCAAACATGCCCATGTCTCCCCCATCCTAAAAAAACCCTCTTGACCCCACTGCCCCTTCTAGTTATCGCCCTATCTCCCTCCTACCCTTCCTTTCCAAACTCCTAGAACAAGTCATCTACACTCGCTGCCTTAAATTCCTCAACTCCAACTCTCTCCTAGACCCCCTCCAATCTGGCTTCCGTCCCCTGCACTCCACCAAAACTGCCCTCTCAAAGGTCATCAATGAACTCCTTCTTGTCAAATCCAATGGCTCCTACTCTATCCTAATCCTCCTTGACTCCTTAGCTGCCTTCGACACTGTGGACCATCACCTTCTCCTCAACATACTATCCAACCTTGGCTTCACAGATTCTGTCCTCTCCTGGTTCTCCTCTTATTTCTCTGGCCATTCATTCTCATTCTCCTTCACAGGCTCCTCCTCCCCCTCCCATCCCCTTACTGTAGGGGGTCCTCAAGGGTCAGTTCTTGGTCCCCTTCTGTTCTCCATCTATAGTCACTCCCTTGGTGAACTCATTTGCTCCCATGGCTTCAACTATCACCTCTACATTGATGACACCCAAATCTACATCTCCAACCCTGTTCTCTCTCCCTCCCTTCAGACTCATATCTCCTCCTGCCTTTAGGGCATCTCCATCTGGATGTCTGCCTGCCATCTAAAACTCAACATGTCCAAGACTGAGCTCCTTATCTTCCCTCCCAAACCCTGTCCTCTCCCCGACTACCCAGTTGCTGTAGAAGCAGCGTGGCTCAGTGGAAAGAGCCATGGGCCCTGCAGTCAGAGGTCATGGGTTCAAATCCCAGCTCCATCAATTGTCAGCTGTGTGACTTTGGGCAAATCACTGAACTTCTCTGTGCTTCAGTTACCCCATCTGTAAAATAGGGATTAAGACTGTGAGCCCCCTGTGGGACAACCTGATCACCTTGTAACCTCCTCAGTGCTTAGAACAGTGCTTTTCACATAATAAGTGCTTAATAAATGCCATCATTATTATTATTGTTATCATGGCACTACCATCCTTCCTGTTGGTATCACCTTTGACTCTGCTCTCTCATTCATCCCAGACAACCAATCCATCACCAAAACCTGCTGGTCTCACCTCCACAACATTGCCAAGATCTGCCCTTTCCTCTCCATCCAAACTGCTACCTTGCTGGCTCAATCTCTCATCCTATCCTGACTGGATTACTGCATCAGGCTCCTTTCTGATCTCCCATCCTCCTGTTGCTCCCTGCTTCAGTCTATACTTCCCTATGTTGCCCGGATTATCTTTGCACAGAAACACTCTGGGCATGTCACCCCCCTCCTCAACTCCTCAAAAATCTCCAGTGGTTGCCTATCAACCTTCCAATCAAGCAAAAACTTCTCTCTCTCGGCTTCAAAGCTCTCCATCACCTCACCCCCTCCTACCTCACCTCCCTTCTCTCCTTTTACAGCCCAGCCTGCACACTCCGCTCCTCTGCCACTAACCTCCTCACTGTGCCTCATTCTCGCCTGTCCCATCATCGACCCCTGGCCCACATCCTACCTCTGGCCTGGGATGCCCTCCCTTCACACATTTGCCAAACTAGCTCTCTTCCTCCCTTCAAAGCCCTATGGAGAGCTCACCTTCTCCGGAAGAACTTCCCAGACTAAGCCCCCCGCTTTTCCTCTCCTCCCCTCCCCATTGCCACCCCTCCCTCCCTCTGCCCTACCCCCTTCCCCTCCCCACAACACTTGTGTATATTTGTACATATTTATTACTCTATTTATTTTATTAATGAGTGTATATAACTATAATTCTATTTATTCTGGTGGTATTGACACTTGTCTACTTGTTTTGTTTCATTGTCTGTCTCCCCCTTCTAGACTGTGAGCCCGTTGTTGGGTAGGGACCCTCTCTATATGTTGCCGATTTGTACTTCCCAAGCACTTAGTACAGTGCTCTGCACACAGTAAGTGCTCAATAAATGCAACTGAATGAATGAATGAACTGCTTTTCTCTAGAAAGAGTTGCACTTACCTGTGTTTCAAATGAGATTCAACTCTGAGTAAATGTAAGTGTGAGGTGTGAACATGAGCTTCTATCTGACCAGGGCCTGCATTACAGTGTCTAACGACCCCCCTTGATGTTAACCCTGAGAGCCACATTATAGCAGGATTTCACTGAATTATAGTATTCATATTCTGCATGAGGAATGTGGAAAAATGAAAGAGAAAATAAAAATCATAAGAACCCACATATATTATTTGAAGTGGTAACACATGTTTATTTTTAATTCATCCTCAGATTTTTCAGAAGAGAAATTACTCTGAGAGGTTACAAACCAATGAGTTCAATATGATATTTATAAAATGCCTGTATACACATTTACTTCCTACTCATGCTTCATTTGGGAATGAAAGTTTGTGTCATTTTTATCCTTCACCAACAGTACCTTCTAAGTGAGATGAAGCTTTAATATTAATTTCCTTTTTTCTGAATCTCCCTACCTCATCTGTCAAATGCCATCCATCTCCACTAATCTTTCTTAACTAAAGGAACATGAAAACAGTGACAGTTTTTCAGAGCCCATCAATCATACCACAATTTGGTCCCCAGACTGGGGTCGGGGACCCCTGAGACCTTGTTATGACTCTCGTAGCCACAGAACCCTAAGATGTTTCAGAAGAAGAAAGGGGTCAGAGTAGGTGGGCGAAGCCATTTTGCTCAAGTTGAGAGACATGGGGCTAAGTTTGCCAGTTATTTCATGGGAGTATGGAGGTGGAGCTGCCCAAAAGCAGAATCTCCTCCCCACACCTCCAGTGAGGGCTCAAAGAGCTCAAATTGGACCCAGGACCAGGACTTAGTGCAAGAGAGAAAAGTAACTTAGCTTGCCCTGGAACTGCAGGGTAGCAGTGTGGTCTGGTGGAAAGAGCATGACTCAGGAGATCTGGGACAGAGGTCTATGTCCCAGCTGTGCTACTTGCTATCTATGTGAATCTAGGCAAGTCACTTAAGCACTTAGTGCAGTGGCACATAGTAAGTGCTCAACAAATACCATAAAAAGCTTATCTGTGCTTCAGTTTCCTCATTTGTAAAATAGAGGTTGAATACCCATTTTCCTTCCCTTTTTTCCCAAGGCAGTCTTAGGGCCCAGGACTGAGATGGGCATATAGCTTGACCCCACTGGGGACAAGAGGAGCCTATGAGCCACTCCCAGGGAGGAGGAGGGAAACCCCAAGTGGCAGAGGATAAAGAATGGAGCCAACGTCTTGGGGTGGAACTGATGACTTGGCCCCTTCTGCATCAATCAATCAATCCGTGATATTTACTGAGCACTTACTATGTACAGAGCACTATACTAAACACTTGGAAGAATACAATGCAACAGAATTAGCAGACACATTCCCTGCCCACACTGAGCTTACAGTCTAGAGAGGCCCTCTCTCTTCTATAGGGCTTTTCACAAGCAAGAGGGAAGTGTACATTTCCCACTCCCCTTTGATCCCTGCTAGCTCTCTAAACTGCTAGCCATAAAAACGTGGTAAACTGGAATCAGATACAGGCTCCCTTGCCCAAGGAAGTCTGTTGCAATGCAGCAGTTGCACAACGTAGAACTGTGTAACTGTCTTAGAGTTATGAGCATGAAGTCACTTTACCCCAGTTGCTCTTTGACTGCAGCTTGTTTTTTTTCTTACTGGCTTTCATTCAATCGTATTTATTGAGCACATACTGTGTGCAGAGCACTGTACTAAGCGCTTGAGCACTGTACTGAGTGCTTGATGAAAAGGCAGGAAATATTTCTGTATTTGCATTATATAGTTCCAGTTTAATAGAACGTTTTCATGGAAATAAAAAAATAAATCTTTCCTCTTTCCTATGCCAGCTTTGTGCCTCCAAAAAGATACCAGATTGGAGCTCCTCTAGCCAAATTAGGCTCTATTTTAAAGGCTATCGATCTTTCAATATATCCACCTTACTCCTCAACAGTGTTATCCCTCATTTATTTTATTTATTACAGTTTCCACCCTGGAATTGGTATTGTGTGCATTTTATGCATTTTAAAAAATTGAACTCGTGGGGTTGGTATGAACTGAGGTTTAGTTAGAACTGGAGCTATCCCTCTTTCGAGGGGTATCCAAGACAAGCTAATTGGTACCTAATGCCCTTATCTGCACAATGCTTTCTTCAATAAAACTTAAATTATTTAGATGGTCTTGAAGGCAGCAAATGAGTTTAATACTCTACAAAGAACAGCACACAAATCAGCAGAGCAGTGGAAATTACAGTCAAAGGAAACGAAATAGTCAGGATCCTTTTCAAGGCAAACATGATCATAACAAAGGGAAATTATTTGTTGATAGTTGAATAATTTCACTGGGAAGCATCACTAAAGCTTTTAACTTCCATGCTCCAGGAGCTTAGAAAAAATCCAGTACCTTTTAAGTGTTTAATTTTAAAGGACCTCATGGGAGCTGGCCTCTAGCAGCATGACTGAAATCAAATGTTCTGGTTCATGTCTAAACAGGGGAGCAGGGGAGGGGCCTTGAATACAGCACCTAAAAAGCCTCCTGGATTACGCCTCCAGGGATGTACACAGACTTTCTGTCACTGTTCCAGAATGAATAACTCAGACAACTAATTAACAGTAGGCTCAAATAATTAACATCTGTGAAGCCAGACAGCTTTGTCTCAGGACCATTAAGAAGCAAATTCAAAGCTGAATAGTCCACTATGTAACCGCTTGACAAAGACTAGTTTGAAGCGATTCTTCTAGAGTGGAGGATGGCAAATAGCCACCTACTGGAAATGACTGCGCATTTGGCACAGTGTTCTACACACAGTGAGCACTTTATAAATGCCATTGATTGATTGATAGATTGACTGAAAGAACAAAATGCCTCGTGGTAGTGAGGTGGGAATTTAAAAATATTTTTATGGTATTTGTTACGCACTTACTACATGCCAAGCACTATACTAAGCTCTGGGGAGATACAAGATTATCAAGTTGGACACAGTCCCTATCCCATATGGAGCTCACAGTCTTAATCCCCATTGTACAGATGCGGTAACTGAGGCACAGAGAAGTTGTGACTTGTCCAACGTCACACAGCAGACTAGTGGCAGAGCTGAGATTAGAACTCAGATCCTTCTGACTTCCTTCTGACTCCCAGGCCTGTGCTCTACCCAGTAGGCCATGCTGTTTTTCACTTAGGTTGAATAAGATCATCTAAAACCAGGTCAAACCAGGCTTGTCTTGTCCTGTGCTGTCAAGTTGTTTCTGACCCATAATGACCCCATGGACACAGATCTCCCAGAATGCCCCACCTCCACCTGCAATTGTTCTGGTAGTGTATCTATAGAGTTTTCTTGGTAAAAATATGGAAGTGGTTTGCCTTTACCTTCTTCTATGCAGTAAACTTGAGTCTCTTCCCTTGACTCTCTCCCCTGATACTGCTGTCCTGCACAGGTGAGTTTTGACTTGTAGCAGATTGCCTTCCACTCGCTAGCCACTGTCCAAGCTAGGAATGGAATGGGTAGGCCTCTGCTTGATTCTCCCTCCCATAGCTGAGAGAGGTAGAGTACTGGAAACTCTGCAGATGTGATCCTGAGAGGGGCAAATCAGGCTACATAAGCAATTGAACCATAGAAATAAATACACTTTAACAATACTCACTCAGACCTGTTGTAGATACTAACAGGAATGATTAGCAATACCTCATATAAACACAGTTCATGTCTAGGAAGGTAAGTCAATAAGTGCATGTGAGCTGTGGGGATTTTAAGCTGCAGCATTATGTTCCTCAGCCTTTTTTCACTAGACTGCCAAGAAAAAGCACCTGTATTCCCTGCTACCTTCCTATTGTGACAACTAAGACCCCTGCTCCTGTTATTCTATATCAATCAATCGTATTTACTGTTTACTATGTTCAGAGCACTGTACTAAGTGATTTGGAGAATACAATATAAACAAAGAAATGATTTGAGGCTAAGACCAAAGTTACAGGCTTGTGACCCAGAGAGGATGGTAGTGTTCTATGCATGGGGAGTCGCGAGGGATTTAAGCTGAAGCATTGTCCAGCCACTACAAATTTTAGAACTTCAGGAAGCTTTGGCTACCACTGTACACTCTCGATGACTTGGGTGGCAGAATCCTGACAGCCTACAATTCCCCCTTTCCCACCAGACTAGATGGGGTTCTGTAATTTATGTTGTGTTTTATGTTGTTTTGTGTTTATATCATTTCATCTTTCCAACGGTGTCTTTTGCCAAATCCTCCCAGACCTTATTCTTAGATTATGAGTCCCTTGAGTTGGTGTTTAACCAATTATATTTTATTGTAATCTCCCAAGCTCTTAGTACAGTGCTCTACACACAGTAAGCACTCAATAAATACCATTGATTGAATGATTAACTCTCACCTGGGATTTTTTTCTCAGTGTTTAATACAGTGCTCTACACACAGTAAGAGATTAGTAAATACTATTACTACTACTAAGCAAAAAGAAAGCTACTGCCAAAGGGTACCCATATCCATTTATAGCAACTGGTTTAACTAAGTTCATTGAAACTGCCTTAAAGATACAGAAGGATCTTGTGGCGAGGTATGCATGGAGAAGGTCAATGTGTCCGAGGGCCATACTTAACATGCATTGTGCCTGCTTGGTTTTGAACATACCTCTGAGGCAGGCACTGAATGTGTGTGTTTGTTAGGGGGGGTCTTTACTGGTGTGGGGGTCTGATAATTGGCCCACCTTCTGTCCTTCTTTACTTCTAAGGCCTCGTGAGCTGGTTTTTCTATTTGGAGGGAGAGAGAAAGCAACAGTGAACAGACAGGAGAGTCAGAGGACAGAGGGTTCACATTCATATTAATGGGCTGAATAAGTGAGAGGATAGGCAACATGGAAAATGAGTGGGGAGAGAGAGAAGGAGAGGGACTATGAGAGGAGACAAAAACAGGAGAATGATATGCTGAGGGAGAGAAGGACAGAAAGGTGGAGAGTCAAAATCAGAAAATAAGGAGGGACAAAACATGGCAAGAATAGGGAAATACAACAGGAAATTAAGTGGTGGGCAAAGCAGGAGATTGAGAAGGAGAAACGGGGAGAGGGGCAAATGGAGGAAAGTGGGGCAGGAGGTTAGGGATAGAAAGAAGGTCAATCAGGTTGAAACAGGACTGTAAACTCATTATGGGCAGGGAACGTGTCTGCTGATTGTCTTGAATTGTACTCTCTGAAGTGCTTAGAACAGTGTTCTGCACATTGTAAGCACTCAATAAATGCTATTGACTGATTGAATGACAGGTATATATGAAGTAAGGAAGATGCAGGACCATAGTGGGAGAGAAGAGAACAACAGGAGGAGATGAGAGGAGTGCCAGGGAGATTATTTCAGAAAGAGACATTTAAAGAGGCAGAGGTAAGTAGAAAAGCTATCTATCCTAACTAAGCTGGATGGATCATGGGTTCTTTTGCTGCTATGTTACTTAAAATTCCAATCAATCACACTTCGAAACAACATTTGATGAAAATCCAAAACAAGTGATTTACTTCATTTTTTTTTCAGAGCAGGTACACACACCTATATTTCATTAAGAAATTCAAGCCACATATTTTCCATTCCATGGGCATCATCTGCAGATGGTCTCTGGAACTTATGACTCAAATATGCATGAATATTTGATACATTACTAATCATAGCTCCTGTTTGAAAGTGAATGTTCTTGATTAGTTGGAAGTTCACTGGAGTGGTGGACTCTGGGACTGGGAAAACTAGGAGTAGTGAAAGCTGAGGGATGGATGTCAAGAAAGGAGCGGAATGAACAATAGAAGAAAACTGATCATCATATTTTTCTTTTTTTAATCAACCTTTCTGAAAAAAGAAATAGAATAGCTTGAATAGTCTTTTCTAGGTCTTTACTGGGTCATGATTATATTTTTTCTACCTAATCTTAGGAAGATATGTGATTTATAAAAGCCTTTCCTTCAGCATAGACAGGACTGCATTTTTTCTAACATTATTTTTGGATGTTAAAACTTTGAAAATGACAATTAAAGTGAATTGTTTCCCAGTGATCTTTGTTTAAATGATAGCAACAACGTGGCAATTCAAGAAAAACTTCTAACTAGGTAAAACTGTGTGGTGATGTCATTAATTGACTGACCCAAGAAATTAGGGTGCTTTGAATAGTTTAGTTGAGAAGGTCCTGTTTCCTCCTGGGTTCCCTCAATGTCGTTACTGTTAAGCAGATTGAATTTTGTAGAAAAGGGACAGTCAAAAATCAACTGTTTTTGTTTGAGAAGGAAGAGGAGGTATAAATAGAGACAGACAGATAGACACACACACACACACACACACACACACACACACACAGCCCCCCCCCCCCACCCCCACCCCCCAGCCCAGGCCATATCTCCAGAAAGATGACTGTAAGACACTAGTGTGTAAACTGACTAATTAGTCCAACAATCAATCAAACTTATTGAGTGTTTACTGTTATGAAGAGCACTGTACTAAGCACTTGGGAGAGTACAATATAACAGAGTTGGCAGACCACGTTCTCTGCCCACAGTCCTCAAAACAGAGCTCTCATCTTTGACTTCTTGTATTCAAACAGTCCTCCCATAGTACACAGTTGGGGAAATATGGAAGGGTCTTCTGACCATAAACTCTGCATCAAACAGAAACTCCTTACCTGCGGCTTTAAAGCACTCGATTACCTTACCCCCTCCTACATCCCAGCCCACATGTTTTGCTCCTCTAATGCTAACCTACTCAATGTACCTCGATCTCGTCTATCTTGCTGCAGAGCTCCCACCCATGTCCTGCCTCTGGCCTGGAATGCCCTCCCTTTTCATATCTGAAAGAAAATTACTCTCCCCCATGTCAAAGCCTTATTGAAGGCACATCTCCTCCAACAGGCCTTCCCTGACTAAGCCCTCTTTTTCTTTTCTTTCACTCCCTTATGTGATGCCCTGACTTGTGCTCTTCCTCCACTCGCCCCAGCCCCACAGCACTTATGTATATATCTGTAATTTTATTTATTTGTATTGATGTCTGTCTCCCACCCCTCTAGACTATTAGCTCATTGTGGGCAGGGAATGTGTCTTCTATATTGTTATACTGCACCCTCCCAAGTGCTTAATAGAGTGCTTAGCAAACAGTAAATGCTCAACAAATATTACAGACCGAATGATTGACTAAACTTTGATTGGATAGATCACAATGCATGCAGGGTCACAAGTTCATTCATTCATTCATTCAAATCATATTTATCGAGCACTTACTGTGTGCAGGGCACTGTACTAAGCACTTCATTCATTCAATCATATTTATTGAGCACTTACTGTGTGCAGAGCACTGGTTATGGGTCTTGTGCAGAGTATTGGTCAAGGTGTGCACACTACTCAATGTCTGGTTCTTCAAGACACTACTCAATGTCTGGTTCTTCAAGAATGCAATGCCTACATTAATGGATAACTTAATCTAATAATAACAATAATGATAATTGTGGTATTTGTTAAGCATTTACTATGTGTCAAGCACTGTATTAAGCTCTGGGATAGATACAAGATAGATAGATACAAGATAGATACAAGATCTCATATGGGGATCAAAGTCTTAAGCAGGAGGGAGAAAAGGTATTTCATATCCATTTTGCAGATGAGGAAACTGAGGCACAGAGAAGTTAAGTGACTTGCCCAAGGTCACACAGCAGACCTGTGGCAAATCTGGGATTAGAACCCACGTCCTCTGACTCCCAGGCCTGGGTTCTTTCCACTAGGCTACACTACTTCCCAATTCATTCATTCATTCAATCATATTTATTGAGTGCTTAATGTGTGCAGAGCACTGTACTAAGCAGTTGGGGGAGTACAGTACAACAATAAACAGACACATTCCCTGTCCACAATGAGCTTACAGTCCTAAAGGGGGGGAGACAGACATTAATATAAATAAATAAATTACAGATATGTACATAAGTGCTGTGGGGCTGGGATGGGGGAAGAACAACAGGGCGACGCAGAAGGGAGTAGGAGAAGAGAAAAGGAGGAGCTCAGTCTGGAATCTATTTCCAAATACCCAGGTTGGTGCTCTGTACATATTAGGCATTCAATAAATGCTGTTGATACTGATTCTTGATACATCTCATGCACTTTTAATTTCTGAATTCTGATCCACAGCATAAAATATCAAGCTAATAGCAAATCCTTTTAGTATAAGAAAAGCAACACTTTTGAATTGGTACAAAGCAATTCACATTTCTAAAACATTTTTTAATTTCTATAACATAACATGCATTATTAGGACTTTCAGTTCCCTTGCTCCCAACTGCCATTCCCATTCCTCACCTTCCCCTTCCCCTCTCCCACCCAGCTGTTTCCCTCCCTCTCACCCACCAAGACCACTCCCCCTCACCCCCTGCCAAGGATTCCTCTGTACCAGCGCAGGTCCTCCGCTTCTCCCTCCCGGCCCCCTCCCTCCCCTTCTCCCCGCCCCCACCCCATTCCAGTTCTCCTTTCCCATCTCCACCTCCCTTCCCACTCTCCCCGCCCAGGCCCCCGCCAACTCATCCCAATCCAAACCCTCCCCACCCCTCGCACCCTTCCCCCTCCCTCCCCACCCTCGACAGCTGCTGCCAAGTGTGGCCTCTGGAACCCCCGCTCCGTTTTAAGTAAGACCCCTTTCATCCTGGACCTTTTCCTTTCCAGTTCTCTACTCCTCCTCGCCCTAACTGAAACATGGCTGTCGCCGGACGACACAGTCTCTTCTGCTGCTCTCCGCAGTGCAGGCCTCTTCTTCTCCCACTCCCCCAGACTCACCGGAAAATGAGGAGGTGTCGGTTTCCTTCTCGCCCCCCAATGTCGCTTTCGCACTATCCCTCCTCCCCCTTCCCTTTCCTTCCCTTCCTTTGAAGCCCACATCATTCGCCTCTACTACCCCCTCCAGATTCTTGTAGCCGTCATCTACCGCCCTCCCGGCCCCACTTCCAACTTCTTTAACGACTTTGACCCCTTCCTCACCTTCCTTCTCTCCTTCTCCATGCCCACTCTGATCCTCGGAGACTTCAATATCCACATGGATATCCCTAACGACTCCTCTGCCGCCCGCCTTCTATCTCTACTTGATGCTGCCAACCTCTTCCTCCACCCCACCTCGCCCACTCACCAACTTGGTCATACCCTCGACCTCATCATCTCCTACCGCTGCACTGTGTCCACCCTCACCAACTCTGTAATCCCTCTCTCTGATCATAATCTTCTCACCTGCCTCCTCACTCACACTCCTTTCCCCTGTAAATCCGTATTACTCCCTCACAGAGATCTCCGCTCTCTGGACCCCACCCATCTTTCGGAGCACCTCCCACCCCACCTCGCCGCCCTCTCCTCTCTACCCAGTCTTGATGATCAGATTACTGCTCTCAACTCTACCCTCTCTACTCAGCTAGACTCACTTGCTCCCCTTTCCCTTCGCCGGTCTCGCACCACTAACCCACAGCCCTGGATCACTGCCACTGTCCGCCTCCTTCGCTCTTATGCTCGAGCTGCCGAACGCTGCTGGCGAAAGTCTAAACACCATGCCAACCTCGTTCACTTCAAGTTTATCCTTTCCTGCCTTAACTCAGCCCTCTCTTCTGCCAGACAAAACTATTTCTCCTCCCTTATTGACACCCATGCCCATCACCCCCCACCAGCTCTTCCGTACATTCAACTCCCTTCTCAGGCCCCCGGTTCCTCCCCCTCCTCCTTCCCTCACCCCCAACGATCTGGCCTCCTACTTCATTAACAAAATTAAATCCATCAGGTCCGACCTCCCCAAAGTCTCTTCCCCCCTTTCTCCATCCCCCCGGCTCTCAACACTCTCTGCTACTCTCCCATCCTTCCCAGCGGTATCCTCAGAGGAACTTTCCTCCGTCCTCTCAAGTGCTACTCCGGCCACCTGTGCTTCTGACCCCATTCCCTCTCATCTTATGAAATCTCTCGCTCCATCCCTTCTCCCCTCCTTAACTTCCATCTTCAACCGCTCACTCTCCACTGGTTCCTTCCCCTCTGCCTTCAAACATGCCCATGTCTCTCCCATCCTAAAAAAACCCTCTCTTGACCCCACCTCACCTTCTAGTTATCGTCCCATATCCCTCCTACCATTCCTTTCCAAACTCCTTGAACGAGTTGTCTACACTCGCTGCCTAGAATTCCTCAACAACAACTCTCTCCTCGACCCCCTCCAGTCTGGCTTCCGTCCCCTTCATTCCACGGAAACTGCCCTCTCAAAGGTCACCAATGACCTCCTGCTTGCCAAATCCAACGGCTCATATTCTGTCCTAATCCTCCTCGACCTCTCAGCTGCCTTTGACACTGTGGACCACCCCCTTCTCCTCAACACGCTATCTGACCTTGGCTTCACAGACTCCGTCCTCTCCTGGTTCTCCTCTTATCTCTCCGGTCGTTCTTTCTCAGTCTCTTTTGCAGGCTCCTCCTCCCCCTCCCATCCTCTTACTGTGGGGGTTCCCCAAGGTTCAGTGCTTGGTCCCCTTCTGTTCTCAATCTACACTCACTCCCTTGGTGACCTCATTCGCTCCCACGGCTTCAACTATCATCTCTACGCTGATGACACCCAGATCTACATCTCTGCCCCTGCTCTCTCCCCCTCCCTCCAGGCTCGCATCTCCTCCTGCCTTCAGGACATCTCCATCTGGATGTCCGCCCGCCACCTAAAGCTCAACATGTCGAAGACTGAGCTCCTTGTCTTCCCTCCCAAACCTTGTCCTCTCCCTGACTTTCCCATCTCTGTTGACGGCACTACCATCCTTCCCGTCTCACAAGCCCGCAACCTTGGTGTCATCCTCGACTCCGCTCTCTCATTCACCCCTCACATCCAAGCCGTCACCAAAACCTGCCGGTCTCAGCTCCGCAACATTGCCAAGATCCGCCCTTTCCTCTCCATCCAAACTGCTACCCTGCTCATTCAAGCTCTCATCCTATCCCGTCTGGACTACTGCACCAGCCTTCTCTCTGATCTCCCATCCTCGTGTCTCTCTCCACTTCAATCCATACTTCATGCTGCTGCCCGGATTATCTTTGTCCAGAAACGCTCTGGGCATATTACTCCCCTCCTCAAAAATCTCCAGTGGCTACTAATCAATCTGCACATCAGGCAGAAACTCCTCACCCTGGGCTTCAAGGCTCTCCATCACCTCGCCCCCTCCTACCTCACCTCCCTTCTCTCCTTCTACTGCCCAGCCCGCAACCTCCGCTCCTCCACTGCTAATCTCCTCACTGTACCTCGTTCTCGCCTCTCCCGCCGTCGACCCCCGGCCCACGTCATCCCCCGGGCCTGGAATGCCCTCCCTCTGCCCCTCCGCCAAGCTAGCTCTCTTCCTCCCTTCAAGGCCCTGCTGAGAGCTCACCTCCTCCAGGAGGCCTTCCCAGACTGAGCCCCTTCCTTCCTCTCCCCCTAGTCCCCCTCTCCATCCCCCCCTTCTTACCTCCTTCCCTTCCCCACAGCACCTGTATATATGTATATATGGTTGTACATATTTATTACTCTATTTATTTATTTATTTATTTATTTATCTTACTTGTACATTTCTATCCTATTTATTTTATTTTGTTGGTATGTTTGGTTCTGTTCTCTGTCTCCCCCTTTTAGACTGTGAGCCCACTGTTGGGTAGGGACTGTCTCTATGTGTTGCCAATTTGTACTTCCCAAGCGCTTAGTACAGTGCTCTGCACATAGTAAGCGCTCAATAAATACGATTGATTGATTGATTGGTTGATATT
Source organism: Tachyglossus aculeatus (assembly GCF_015852505.1). Taxonomy (NCBI): domain Eukaryota; kingdom Metazoa; phylum Chordata; class Mammalia; order Monotremata; family Tachyglossidae; genus Tachyglossus; species Tachyglossus aculeatus. The sequence continues at coordinate 62,828,110 of NC_052101.1, read as the reverse complement.
ACTATGTAAGATGAATTGAACAGAGAAGTTGTGTGGCATTTAGTTTTGATAATATGTCAACTAACCTTTTAATAATAATAAACTGTACTTTCTTTTAATACTAATAATAACAATTATGGTATTTATTAAGCACTTACTATGTGCAAGGTACAGTACTATTCATGGGGTGGATATAAGCAAATCAGGTTGGACAGTCCCTGTCCCACGTGGGGCTAAGAGTCTCAATCCCCCATTTTACAGATGAGGTAACTGAGGTCCAGAGAAGTGAAGGGACTTACCCAAGGTCACACAGCAGACAAGTGGCAGAGCCAGGTTTAGAACACATGACCTTCTGATTCCAGGGCCAGTGCTCTATCCACTACGCCACACTTCTTTTAATCAAACAGTGTTTGGTATATCACAGAATAGGGCTTTTCCCCACTATCAAAATGTTTTGCCAAAATTACCTAGTGTAAAACAAAAAAAGCGAGATGGTGATTTTTAGCAAAGAATGAAACACCAGGAAAATCACAACCTAGATATGTATTAGTTCCCAGTAGCCACATAACTCTTTTAATTAAATATTCCACATAATTAGGAAGGTAATATAAAATACATATGAGTTAAAATAGGGGAAAATATTGTCTTTTAAAGCATATCTGCAGATTAATGAATGTAGTAATTATTGACTGAAGATAGGGTTGTTAACTGAGAAACGCGTATGGAATAGATTGCTGATTTAAAATACGATTTTTATAATACTGTGTAATAGCTAAGTGAAAAATTTGGCACATCTCCCTACAATAATCCCTATTAAATGTTTCTTTATTCATGAAATAAAGTCATCAGTCAATCAATCAATAATTCTTATTTAGCACTTACTGTATGCAGAGCATTGTACTAAGCACTTGGGAGAGACAATATAACAGAGTTGGTAGATGTGTCCCCTGTTGAGCTTACAGTCTTCTGACTTGAACAGAAATGCACTGTTAATCATTAGGTGGCAAAAAATTCCATTTGTTGTGGACTATAGTTTTAAGTACAGTAATATTGAATGCAAAGTTAAATTAGACCACATTGTGATTTCAGGGAGTGTAAATACCATGAATGTTTCATGATAGCATGGCACTAACTAATGAAGGGTAAAAAATATTATGCAACAGGATGTTTATTCTAACCCATCATACAACCACAAATGTGCTAAAATGAAATACATTAAAGTATAATGAGCCAGATTCCACACAGCCCAAATCATTCTCAAATAGTAGGCCAAGTGCTGGAGAGAAGCTCATAAATTTTTTCAGATCCTCAGGGAATCATTTAGTGCTGGGATGATTTAGGCAATGATGGGCATCTGGCTGATGCCAGATATGAACAGCATTTCTGTTCATGTCAGTCATTTATTTTTTTATTTGTCTGTCTTGCCCCTGTAGACTGCAAACTCGTTGTGGGCAGGGAATGTGTCTACCAACTGTGTCATATTGCACTCGCCCAAATGCTTAGTACAGTGCTCTGCAAACAGTACATGCTCAGTAAATATGATTGATTAATTAGATATTATAAAAAAATCAACAGCAAGTCAGCTTTCCAAAGTAAAATGTCAGCATCAATCAATCAGTAGTATTTATGGAGCATTTACTCTGTGCAGAGCACTGTAGTACTGAGTGCTGGGGAGAGTACAATAGAATTTTTAGGTGTAATCCCTGATAATAACAATAACAATAATTATGATATTTGTTAAGCGCTTACTATGTGCCAGTCACTATACTAAATCCTGAGGTGGATAAAAGCAGCTCAGATTGGACACCATCCCTGTCCCATGTGGGGCTTACAGTCTCAATCCCCATTTGGCAGATGAGGTAACTGAGGTACAGAGAAAGTGAAGTGACTTGCCCAAGGCCATACAGCAGACAAGTGGCAGATTGGGATTAGAGCCCTTGATTTACTGACTCCCAGGCCCGTGTTCTATCCACTATGGCATGCTGCTTCTCTAATAAGTGGCCCATACAGGGATCAAACCCCTGACCTTGATGTTGTTAACACAAGCTCTAACCAACCAAGCTCAAGGAGCTTACAGTCTAGCAGGGGAGACAGATGCTAAAATAAATTAGGGGTAGGAGGAAACAACAAAGTGTAAAGAAATGTACACAACTGCTTCAGGGAAGGGAGCCCCAGTGGGGGTAATACCTAAGTAAAGGCTGAAGTGGTAATTGTCTGGGGGAACTAAGAGGAGAAGAGTGATTATCAGGGAAGGCTTTCTGGAGGATATGTGATTTCAGTGGGGCTCTGAAGATAGGGAGAGTGGTGGTCCATTGGCTATGTAGTGGGAGGGAGTTACAGGCAGGAGGAAGGACATGAGAAAGGGGCACAGTGAAAAGACATGAGAAAGGCAAGAGCTAGGTGGCACAGGGGGTAAGGCGAGACCTAGTACTATGAGTAGGTTGGTGTTAGAGGAGTGAAGTGTGGGGCTGGGTCGTAATGGGAGAGGAGCAAGAATAAGTAGTAACAGGGAGAGAGCTGATTGAGTGCCTTGAATCTGATGGTGAGAAGTGATGTGGAGACATCTCCATCTGGATGTCTGCCCACCATCTAAAACTCAACATGTCCAAGACTGAACTCCTTATCTTCCTTCCCAAACCCTGCCCTCTCCCTGACATTCCCATCACTGTTGATGGCACTACCATCCTTCCCATCTCACAAGCCCACAACCTTGGTGTCATCCTCGACTCTGCTCTCTCGTTCACCCCTCACATCCAATCCGTCACCAAAAACTGCCGGTCTCACCTCTGCAACATCGCCAAGATCCACCCTTTCCTCTCCATCCAAACCGCTACCCTGCTGGTTCAATCTCTCATCCTATTCCAACTGGATTACTATATCAGCCTCATCATCATCATCATCAATCATATTTATTGAGTGCTTACTATGTGCAGAGCACTGTACTAAGCACTTGGGAAGTACAAATTGGCAACATATAGAGACAGTCCCTATCCAAAAGTGGGCTCACAGTCTGAAAGGGGAAGACAGAGAACAAAACCAAACATACTAACAAAATAAAATAAATAGAATAGATATGTACAAGTAAAATAAATAAATAAATAAATAGAGTAATAAATATGTACAAACATATATACATATATACAGGTGCTGTGGGGAAGGGAAGGAGGTAAGAAGGGGGGGATGGAGAGGGGGACTAGGGGGAGAGGAAGGAAGGGGCTCAGTCTGGGAAGGCCTCCTGGAGGAGGTGAGCTCTCAATAGGGCCTTGAAGGGAGGAAGAGAGCTAGCTTGGCGGATGGGCAGAGGGAGGGCATTCCAGGCCCGGGGGATGACGTAGGCTGGGGGTCGATGGCGGGACAGGCGAGAATGAGGTACGGTGAGGAGATTAGCGGCGGAGGAGCGGAGGGTGTGGGCTGGGCTGCAGAAGGAGAGAAGGGAGGTGAGGTAGGAGGGGACGAGGTGATGGAGAGCCTTGAAGCCCAGGGTGAGGAGTTTCTGCCTGATGTGCAGATTGATTGGTAGCCACTGGAGATTTCTGAGGAGGGGAGTGATATGCCCAGAGCGTTTCTGGACAAAGATAATCCGGGCAGCAGTATGAAGTATGAATTGAAGTGGAGAGAGACATGAGGATGGGAGATCAGAGAGAAGGCTGATGCAGTAGTCCAGACGGGATAGGATGAGAGCTTGAATGAGCAGGGTAGCGGTATGGATGGAGAGGAAAGGGCAGATCTTGGCAATGTTGCGGAGCTGAGACCGGCAGGTTTTGGTAATGGCTTGGATGTGAGGGATGAATGAGAGAGTGGAGTCGAGGATGACACCAAGGTTGCGGGCTTGTGAGACGGGAAGGATGGTAGTGCCGTCAACAGAGATGGGAAAGTCAGGGAGAGGGCAGGGTTTGGGAGGGAAAACAAGGAGTTCAGTCTTTGACATGTTGAGCTTTAGGTGGCGGGCAGACATCCAGATGGAGATGTCCTGAAGGCAGGAGGAGATGCAAGCCTGGAGAGAGGGGGAGAGAGCAGGGGCAGAGATGTAGATCTGGGTGTCATCAGCGTAGAGATGATAGTTGAAGCCGTGGGAGCGAATGAGGTCACCAAGGGAGTGCGTGTAGTAGAGCCTCCTCTCTGATCTCCCATCCTCTTGTCTCTCTCCACTTCAATCTATACTTCATGCTGCTGCCTGGATCATCTTTGCATAGAAACGCTCTGGGCATGTTACTCCCTTGCTCAAAACTCTGCAGTGGCTACCAAGCAACCTACGCATCAGGCAAAAACTCCTCACTCTCGGCTTCAAGGCTCTCCATCACCTCCCCCACTCCTACCTCACCTCCCTTCTTTCCTTCTACAGCCCAGCCCGCACCCTCCGCTCCTCTGCTGCTACTGTCCTCACTGTGCTTCGTTCTCACCTGTCCCGCCGTCGACCCCCAGCCCACATCCTCCCCCTGGTCTGGAATGCCCTCCTTCCGCACATCCGCCAAGCTAGCTCTCTTCCTCCCTTCGAAGCCCTACTGGGAGCTCACCTCCTCCAGGAGGCCTTCCCAGACTGAGCCCCCTCCTTCCTCTCCCCCTCTCCCTCCCCTGCCCTACCTCCTTCCCCTCCCCACAGCACCTGTATATATGTTTGTACAGATTTATTACTCTATTTATTTTACTTGTACATATTTACATATTCTATTTATTTTATTTTGTTAATATGTTTTGTTTTGTTGTCTGTCTCCCCCTTCTAGACTGTGAGCCCTCTGTTGGGTAGGGACCGTCTCTATATGTTGCCAACTTGTACTTCCCAAGCACTTAGTACAGTGCTCTGCACACAGTAAGCGCTCAATAAATACGATTGAATGAATGAATGAATGTGGAGATAAGTGGGCAACCAGTGGAGGTACTTGAGGACTGTGAAGATGTATATAATGCACCAAGTGACACCTTTGTGTAGGTGTTAATGTGTTTGAATGGTCATGTCAGATTTTATTGTAATATGAATCAAATCTTGTATCAAACTTTTTCGTTCTTTTTTACTGTACTGTGCTTTGAGAATCATGATTCTCAGGATCAAAGCATCTTTTATAGAATCACAAAGAGAAGCAGTGTGGCCTGGGAGTCAGAAGGATCTGGGTTCTAATCCCAGCTCTGCCACTTGTCTGCTATATGACCTTGGACAAATCACTTCACTTCTTTGTGCCTCAGTTACCTCACCTAGTAAATGAGGATTAAGATTGTGAGCCCCATGAGGGACAGGGACTGTGTCCAACCTGATTAATTTCTACCTATCCCAGTGTTTAGTACAGTGCCTGGCAAATAGTATGTGCTTAACACATACCATTAAAAAAAAAGAGAGAAGCCAATGGATTGTGACATTGTAGATGATCCTAAAGACTATGTTGTCTATAATTTTTCTGAATTTCTGGAAGAGTGCAATGGAACAAAACCTCCAATTGTCAATCATTAGTACTTATTGAGCACCTAGTACTTGCAGAACACTGTACTAATTGCTTGGGAAAGTTCAAGAGGTAGAAGACACATTCTCTGTCCTCAGAAAGCTTACTTCCCTGCAAAGGTGTTTACTGTCTTGGTTTCCTCATTGCTGAATTAAAGCTGCACTCTGCTAAATTCCACACAATAGTCATTGTGCAGCTGTTTCCTTTTATTGAGAGAAATCACACATAGACTTGTTTGGTTTCACCAGTCAACAAAGAGATAGGAACATTAGTTATGGGAATTGGAATGTCATGACTCTTGAGGTTAAGATGGGAGTTAAGTAAAGTAGTGGTTTTGCTCCAATACTCATCTCAATATTTCTTTCAATTTTGCTAGTCATTTATCTGATCACCATCAAAATCACTCTTGGAAGTAGAATTAATGGAGGGATATCTGTGCAATTAGCCAATTTCATGCTAAAGCATGTATCTCTTCAGTCTAAATCATTGAATTTCAATATGCTGACATGGTTGTGTGTGTTCACTCAGATGCCGATCTCTGGCAATCGTTGACGTCTTTATGAGCCATATGGAAAATAGGCTTTTTGCTTAACATCCAAGTTACAAGCTGGGCTTCTGCCAACTCTGGAAATTCAAACACACACTGACTTCAGGGATGTGGACTATTTTCTAGGCCCAGGAAGCCATCTCTAGTGTTGGAATGCTCTAAGGGAAAAGTGGCCACCTGCTTACTGGAGAAGTAGTGTGGACTAGTGGAAAGAGCATGAGCCTGGAAGTCAGAGGACCTGGGTTCTAATCCCAGCTTTGCCACCTGCCTGCTGTGTGACCTTGTGCAAGTCATTTAACTTGTCTTAGCCTCAGTTTCCTCATCTGTAAAATGTAGAGAAAGTATTTGTTCTCTCAGTCTGTGAGTCCCATGTAGTGATAATATTAATAATGATGATGGTATTTGTTAAGCGCTTACTATGTGTCAAGCACTGTTTGAAGCGCTGGGGTAGATATAAGTTAATCAGGTTGGGCACAGTCCCTGTCCCACATGGGGCTCACAGTCTTAATCCTCATTTTACAGTTGCGGTAACTCAGGCACAGAGAAGTGAAATGAAATGAGTTTCCCAAGGTCACACAGCAGACGAGTGGTGGAACCGGGATTAGAACCTAGGTTCTTCTGACTCCCAGGCCTGTGCTCTATCCACTAGGCCATGTTATGTCTGGTCTGTTTACATTGTATCTATCCCAATGCTTAGCATGGTGTTTGGCACATAGTAAGCATGTAACAAGTATTATTGTTATTATTATCATCATTATCATTATTACTAAACCATCCTGCTTCAGTAGTAGAGACTCTTGCTAAAGGGCTGAAGTGGCCCAGGGTGTAAGAGGGCACGGTTCCTCATTCCTGGTGGAGCTCTACATGCCAGCCTGGTCCTTGGGTTCTGAAACTTTGAGCAGGTCAGGCCCGTACAGAACCAAACAGAACAGATTTTAGGCCTAGCTCAGAGGGTCCCTCTTCCACTGCTGCCAGAGTTCAGATCAGGTATTAAGGAGGAGAAGGATGAAGGTACTAAGTGCACATTTAAATGTGCCCCTGGAGTGGCTTTGCCTTCTACTCAGATGGAGAGAATTCCTAACAAGAGGAAAACATGAAAATGTAGGTTCATCTTGCTCTGTGTCTTTGCATCTAAGCTGTTGCACAAAGTGCTGGAGACCACACTGTGATCTGGGAGTCAGAAAGACCTGGGTTCTAATCTCTGCTCTTCCACTTGCCTGCTGTGTGACCTTTGGCAAGTCACTTGACTTCTCTGTGCCTTAGTTCCCTCATCTGTAAAATGGGGATTAAGACTGTGAGTCCCAAATGGGGCAGGGACTGTGTTCACCGATTTGTTTGTATCCAACCCAGCGCTTAGAACAGTGCCTAGCACATAGTTAGTGCTTAACAGATACCAAAACTATTATTTTATTATTATTATTATTATTACAGCCTCTTGATCATTTAAAAGGGTAGCTTCTCATTTAGTTGGTTGGCTCTCCTTCTGGCAATTGAAATAACAAAGACATCTGATCTGGCCAGACCCCAGATTTTCTAATATTTAAGGCTTGGGGTGAGCTTGGGTTCTGAAAATTTGAGCCTCTAAGAGTTCTAGTCCCTGGACTTCTGGAAGGAATGTTTGCTGCTTCTGACCCATTCCTGACCTTAGTTTGGGAGGGTCTGGCTCCTTCCTTTCCTGCATGCTCTGATGTGCTCTGGATCCCCTCTGCCTCACCCCTAAAGAAATTATCTTGGATCATATCCCAGTCCTCCCCAGAGCTGGGATTCCATGCCAGCCCCAGTGCCCTTTCCCTCAGTGATGAGCTGAGGGAAGTGTTCAGGGTGCGTGTGGGCTTGTGTTTTTATGCACGCTTGAGCTATTATCTCCTTGTCTTTTCTGCGGGTGGTCGGGGTCAAAATCTTCCTAGGTGAGGGGTGTGAGAAAGCATGAGGAGACAGGTCACCTGTGCTCTCCCTGCCACGCTGAGGCTGCTTGGGGATGAAGTGGGGCAGAGAGTATGTGCTGTAGCTCTCAGTTCTGCGAGCAGGAAGATGGGGAATGGGAGAAGATGCTGGGAGAAATAAATTTTGTATTAAGTTATGAGAGGAAGACAAATGATAACTCCCTTTCTCCTAAAGCTGAAACAGAACATTTCCTTTTCAAGGAGCCCCAACACAGGACTTCCTCAGATTGTTTCCAGTTTAAGTGCACTCTGTGGAGCTGAGAAGACTGAACTTCTCTGTCATGACCCTTCAGGAACTGATTTTTCTTGACCTCAGTGCTCCAACATAGGTGCCAAATTTCCTTTCAAGTGGGGTAGTAATAAACTTGGGGCAGAGCTTTGAGGGGCTGGGGCTTTGAGGGGTATAGCATTTAGAGGTTGTGGCTTCCCATGGCGGAACTACTCTCTCCTTCTCCTACCACCCGGACATGCAGCCTCCCTCTGACCTGGAGCTTGGTGAGGTTGCCAAAGCACCCAACTGGTCCTGGGGCCAGATAAAACTTCAAAAAGGCTCAAGCCAGGCCTGTAGCCCAATGGAAATGATGATGATGTTATTTGTTAAGTGCTTACTATGTGCCAAACACTGTACTAAGTGCTAAGCACTGTTTAAGCGCTGAACACTGTTCTAAGTGCTGATGCAAAGAGGCTCCCCATCTGGGCCTCAGCACCTCCCAGGGGTGTGAGGAGACCAGGGAGAGAAAGAACTCCAGTAAGTGGCAACATAGCCTTGGCCCTCCCACACCAACAGATCACCACCACACCTGAATGTGGCAGATCCACACCACCCTCCCCACCTCGTGTCATTCCACTGTTCTGCTCCTGACCATTTTTGCCTGAACGGATCAGGGAAGGCCTGCAGCAGCCCATCCCAAATTTTAGATGGTTGGGAATGCACCTGTGGGGCCTAGGGGAATCAGGACAGCCCTACCTGTATAATAATAATTGTGCTATGTAAGTGCCTACTATGTGTCAAACACTGTACTAAGTGCTGGGGGTTGTGGGGGTGGAACACAAGCAAAGTGGGTTGGACACAATTCCTGTCCAACATCAGGCTCAAAATCTTAATCCCCATTTTACTGATGAGGTAACTGAGGCTCAGAGAAGTGAAGTGACTTGCCCAAGGTCACACAGCACACAAGTGGCAGAGCTGGGATTAGAACCTATGACCGTCTGACTCCCAGGCCTATGCTCTACCCACTAGGCCATGCTGCTTCTCTTTATGGACAGAGTCTGAAAACTGCACCTTCAGTCACGATGTTCTTGAACTTTTATTGTGCTCAGCACTGTCCTTGTGTTTTTATTTTGTTTTTTCTTTATGCATTCAATCTTCTTCAGCTTCCTGCTATCAGCCTCCAAGCCCCCACTCATAGATTATGAGCATTCCCAGGGCCAGGGACCATGTATTATTTAACCTTTATAGTATTCTTCCCTAGCTCTTAGTTCAGTGCTTTGCACACAATAGGCACTTACTAAATACCACTGAATGAATGAAAGAAGGAGTCCCTGGCTCCCCTTCTCTTCCCCCAAGAAGCAGCATGATGTAGTGGATAGAGCACAGGCCTGGAGTCAGAAGGTCATGGGTTCCAATTCTGCCTCAGTCACTTGTCTGCTGTGTGACCTTGTGCAAGTCACTTCACTTCTCCATGCCTCAGTTACCTCATCTATAAAATGAGGATTGAGACTGTGAGCCTCAAGTGGGACAGGGACTGGGTCCAAACTGATTTGCTTGTATCCACCCTGTGCTGAGTACAGTGCTTGGCACATAGTAAGTTCTTAACAAATACCACTGTTATTATTATTATTCTGCTGGGTCCCAAGGCCTTGCTGGGGAAAAGGAAGCCACAGTTTGTTCCTAGAACCCCACTAATCTCCTTGGCTGGGCTAGGGGTAGAGGAGCCTCTTGCCCAGTCATGGGTCCCACTGGGGTCAAGAGAAAGAGACATATCCTGTGTACTGGGGCTAAATGAGGGAGCTTCTTTAGTCTTGCTGGAGGTGGTAACCAAGATGTGGAGCCTTGACTTCAGGCTTCCATCTGGCTCCAAGGGCCATTGTTATTATTATTATTATTATAATGGTATTTGTTAAGCACTTACTATGTGCTAGTCACTGTACTAAGCACTGGATGGTTACAAACAAATCGAGTTGGACACAGTCCCTGTCTATGTGGAGCTCAAAGTCTCAATCCCCATTTTACAGATGAGGTAACTGAGCCACAGAGAAGTGAAGTGATTTGCCTAAGGTCCCACAACAGACAAGTGGCGGAATGGGGATTAGAACCTATGACCTTCCGACTCCCAGGCCCATGCTCTATCCACTACACATGCTGTTCTTTTTAGACATACTCCCAAGCATAGAGAGGAGCAAACCGCCAGAAGTGTCATCTTTGAAAATGAAAGCCATCTATGAATATTGAAAAATAATTATTTGGGTGTATTTAAGAACAAAACAGATTTATAATGGACAACAATATTTTTATGTATTTCTATATTTGTCAAGGTATTTATGTGCTTCTACACTAATCAGTATTTCTGTTTGCAACTTTGCATTTGTCAGTGTTTGCTATGTGTTTTTGTCTGTGCCTGCTATGTGCATTTGTATGTATGTTTCCCTGCAGACATATCCCTATGTCTGATGGAGTGTCTATCTCTTTAGGTGCCCGTGATTGTACCTGTGGATCTCTGACAACTCTACTCTTCTGGTTTCTCTACTCTTCTAGCTTTCTCTGACAACTTCTTTAAGTTTGCTAGACTGTAAGCTCATTGTGGGCAGGGAATGTGTCTGTTATATTGTTATATTATATGCTCCCAAGTACTTAGTACAGTGCTTTGCACACCATAAGCACTCAATAAATTTGACTGACTGACTGACTAGATTTGGCAGAACCAGTAAATACCTTGTCTCTCGCTTGTCTTCTTAGACTGCCTGGGTATTACAGGTCTCCTGCTGCCCACAGAGTTTCTGGGATTAGTCTGACTTCCTCTGGCAGATTGGGACAAGGAAGGGAGCTATCTTTTGAAATGTAGATGGTTTAGAAATCAAACTAAGCAGAGGAATCACCGTGCGACTTGAGAAATAGGTGGGTATATCAACTCAGTCATAGTAAATACCTTGCAATACAAATTTAGGTCAGATCAGGTATACTCCCAATTAAGTCAAAAGTGGTCAGAATTTTTTTTCAAATGTCCTCAATTCCATCTAAAAAAATGCAAAATAAATGCAGCATCTTGGGAGACCAGGGACAAAGATTTCCCCACATGGAGGAATAATGTAACAGCAGGAGTTTAGCTTCTTAAAGCCTCCCACTGCCAAAGGAAGGTGGAGATGGAGATGAAGAGATAGGTTTATGTAACACATTTAGAACCCTGAGCCACCCTTCTCTATGAATTTGCCAGATTGTTGCAAATGTTGCCAATCTCAAATTAATCTTATTGGACTTATATAAATAGCTTCCAGATGGAAAAAAAAATGCATTCTCTTCCAGGGGAGATTTCTGTTTACCAGGTGCTACTAAGATTCCTAGAATCTCAGACCTGGAAGGAATCGTGAGAGAGAATCTGGTCCAGCCCTCTGCCTCTTGACAGTGAATGATTAAAGTACTGAATGCAAAGTCTTCCCAAATTGATCCTCTCAGTTTTGTTTCTATCTTTATTTGTCCCCATGTATTTGGTCCTACCCCTTCTCCTGCAATTAGACAGAGTGCTCCGATTTCTGGGTAAATATATATTAGGATCAGAAGAAAATGTGATAATTTTCCAGTAATGCTAATCATTTCTTTTAATGCAATGTTTGACCCTATATTTTTTGGACTTCAGGGCAGGTGATGTTTGCTTGCCTCCTCTGACCTATTATATTAACACCTCATATGGTTATCTGTTTATTGAGATATATTTCAGAGGAATGACCATTTATTTTTCCCCAATGAAATCATAAAATTAACATCCGATCACACACAGACTTTGGCTGTCTATTATAACAAATTACACTCCTTTGCCACATACAGTACAACCCAATTTCATTTGAACCAAAAGCGATTTTCATGGTGAGACCATTTTTTAAATGACATTTAGAAGGGGGGATTCAAGCAAGTGTGACCGTTGAACCGTGTTTCCACGGGGACTCTGTGAAAGATTATTCAGTTGCCCAAGCTATTAAGTATGTGTTTCATTGAAGAGGCTCTTTTAATCTGAGAAACAGCATCAGTTTCAGAGCCATTATCATTGTTAGGATAGCAGCATTTATTCAAGTAAAGGGGGCTAAAGAGGCATCAAATTGTTTTACAGTTTAAATGATGCTTTGGTTGGGCTTGCTGATGAAACACCTTTCATCAATTTTCTTATCTAATATGTAAATTCTTGATTTCTATTTCATTCATCAGGCTCCTCCACTCTCCCTTTGTCTTCATTTTCTGCTTCCACATAGCAGATTAGGGACCCCCATTATGTTTGGGTCAAAGGCAGTTTAATGAATCATGGAAAATGGTTATTTATGAGAGGAAAACACACCCAGTTGTCTCTGAGCATAAATAATAATTTCTTGTCATAATACAATAACCTGATTATTTTCTATATTCCTATCCCTGAAATAATTAAGTGCCCCCTAATTTCATTGCAAAAAAGAGACGTTTATGAGCAGTTTGTCTCCCATAGGAAGATTTAATTTTGAGGGAAATAAGTATGCCAGTGATTGAAAACTGTTTCCTCTGTTTTGGAGATGAGAATGTCATGTGTGTATGTGTGTGTGTTCTCTGGCAGGGAACAGAAAGTAATATCAGAGTAAAGCCACAGAACTGCAGAAGAACTTCATTAAGAAAGGTAATTTCTAAATTTCATTCTTGAAGGGTACCTAACTAAATACACAAATAATGCTTAAAATACATATTTTTGGCCTTTCCCTAAATGTAACTAAACTTACATTTTACTATCAGTTCTCCTTGTTATGAAAAATAATAATGCTTGCTCCTCCTCACAGAGATTTTGGGAGGTCCTCAGAAAAAGGATTTCTGACCCCAGAAATCCTAGTACTCTTTGTGTCTAACATATAAAAAAGATCCTTTCTGGATATTCCTCCCTACTCTCCTCCTTCCCCCCAACTCACTCCAGTCCTCAAACCACATAAAGAGTGGGGCTTATATCAAGTTTCATCACTCTCTTTGTGAAGTAGAGATTGGGGTTGGGGAGGAAGGGGGAGAAGAGAGGTAACATGGCCTAATGGAAAGAGCACGGGACTGGGAGTCAGAGGACCTGGGGTCTAGTCTCTATTCTGCCATTTTTCGGCTGTATGACCTTGGGCAAGTCACTTCACTTCTCTAGGCCTCAGTTACTTCATCTGTAAAATGGGGATTAAGACTGCGAGCCCTATGTGGGACAGGGATCGGTCCAACCTGATTACCTTGTACATACCCCAGTGCTTAGTACAGTGCTTAGCACACAGTAAGTGCTTAACAAATGCCAAAAAAAAAAAAAAGAATCTGGGTTGGACTCGGGAATCCTGACATCCAAGATTGATCCAGTTATAAAATGACAACATGTTCACTTTTCTCCTTTACATTCACAAAGGGCTCAGCAAAGCTCTTGGTCACAGAGCTCTTCTTCAATCAATCAATCAATCGTATTTATTGAGCGCTTACTGTGTGCAGAGCACTGTACTAAGCGCTTGGGAAGTACAAGCTGGCAACATATACAGTCCCTACCCAACAGTGGGCTTACAGTCTAGAAGGGGGAGACAGAGAACAAAACCAAACATACTAACAAAATAAAAAGAATAGATAGGTACAAGTAAAATAAATAAATAAATAGAGTAATAAATATGTACAAACATATATACATATATACAGGTGCTGTGGGGAAGGGAAGGAGGTAAGATGGGGGGATGGAGAGGGGGACGAGGGGGAGAGGAAGGAAGGGGCTCAGTCTGGGAAGGCCTCCTGGAGGAGATGAGCTCTCAGTAGGGCCTTGAAGGGAGGAAGAGAGCTAGCTTGGCGGATGGGCAGAGGGAGGGCATTCCAGGCCCGGGGGAGGACGTGGGCCGGGGGTTGACGCCGGGACAGGCGAGAACGAGGCACGGTGAGGAGATTAGCGGCAGAGGAGCAGAGGGTGCGGGCTGGGCTGTAGAAGGAGAGAAGGGAGGTGAGGTAGGAGGGGGCGAGGTGATGGAGAGCCTTGAAGCCCAGGGTGAGGAGTTTCTGCCTGATACGCAGATTGATTGGTAGCCACTGGAGATTTTTGAGGAGGGGAGTAACATGCCCAGAGTGTTTCTGGACAAAGACAATCCGGGCAGCGGCGTGAAGTATGGATTGAAGTGGGGAGAGACACGAGGATGGGAGATTAGAGAGAAGGCTGATGCAGTAGTCCAGACGGGATAGGATGAGAGCTTGAACGAGCAGGGTAGTGGTTTGGATGGAGAGGAAAGGGCGGATCTTGGCAATGTTGCGGAGCTGAGACCGGCAGGTTTTAGTGACGGCTTGGATGTGAGGGGTGAATGAGAGAGCGGAGTCGAGGATGACACCAAGTTTGCGGGCTTGTGAGACGGGAAGAATGGTAGTGCTGTCAACAGAGATGGGAAAGTCAGGGAGAGGGCAGGGTTTGGGAGGGAAGACAAGGAGTTCAGTCTTGGACATGTTGAGTTTTAGGTGGCAGGCAGACATCCAGATGGAGATGTTCTGAAGGCAGGAGGAGATGCGAGCCTGGAGAGAGGGGGAGAGAGCAGGGGCAGAGATGTAGATCTGGGTGTCATCAGCGTAGAGATGATAGTTGAAGCCGTGGGAGCGAATTAGGTCACCAAGGGAGTGAGTGTAGATCGAGAACAGAAGGGGACCAAGCACTGAACCTTGGGGACCCCACACAGTAAGGGGATGGGAGGGGGAGGAGGAGCCTGCCAAAAAGACTGAGAATGAACGACCGGAGAAATAAGAGGAGAACCAGGAGAGGACGGAGTCTGTTTAGCCAAGGTCGGATAGCGTGTTGAGGAGAAGGGGGTGGTCCACAGTGTCGAAGGCAGCTGAGAGGTCGAGGAGGATTAGGATAGAGTGTGAGCCGTTGGATTTGGCAAGCAGGAGGTCATTGGTGACCTGTATTCTTCTAAGTTGTCCAGGTGTTTCACAATGCAAGGGACACTCCCAAATTTCAGGTCTCTGTCCTGCCACCTGAAAAATTCCCAGCAGAGACCCCTAAAAGCCCAGCTATCAGCTGGAATGGTCAGTGGCTAGGGACATAGCAGTTCCCCAGACTGCCAGGCAACATTGCCAACAACCCCCGCTGTCCCTACTCAGGGCCATCCTGGGCCTCTCTTCTCGCCTTCAGGATGGAAAGAATACAAGCAGTGGTAACGGGCGTGGCCTCCACAGATTTTAGAACAATGAGTGGGTTGTGGAAGCTGTTGCCGCTGTGGAGGTTTCTGTGGCTACAGCTGTGGTTGGTGGATTCTGAGCTGCACATTTATCATTGTCCTTGCCTTATAGTGTTTTTGGGTTCTATGTTTTATCTTTCCTCATGTACCTGTTACCGGTCCCCTCTCCCTTGGAGCCAGAAACCAAGTCAAATTCTCATGGTGCATTTTTCCCAGCACTCAGTACAGTGCTTTGCACACAGTAGGTACTTCATAAATACTATTACTACTACCACTATTATTGCTACTACTACTAGTGCTACTACTACTGAGACTGGAGGTCCAATACCCCCCCCCCCTCACCCGCCCACTGCTGTTGTCCTGAATTGGCTGTCCTAAATTGGACCTCCCCCATTAGAGTGTAAGTTCCTTGGGGGCAGGGAACTTTTCACTTCTTTATTGTAGACTTCCCACATACTCAGTACAATGCACTGCACTAAGTGGATGCTTAATAAATGCTATTATTATTCCTCCTTATTTCTCTCTCTCTCTCTTCCTCCCCACACTTCCCCCACTTTTTCTCCTCACTTACCTACTACTGTTATTCCAGTTCACCTGAGGGGAAGAGAACATCTAGGGAAGTACTCCATGTATGTCGTATATTTGTGTATTTATTTCCCTTACCTGTGTATATCTTTCTTTCTGTCTGTTTATCTCTTGGTCTTTGTCTATCTCACTTTCTGCCTATTTCTCTGCATCACTTGCTCTATGCCTCAGTCTCTCTTTCTCTGTATCTTTCTCTCTGTGTCTTTTCTGACTTCCTTTTCTGACTTTTTCTCCCCACTGATCTTGGACCACTAGCCCACCCTTCCAGACGTTTAACCCATTCTATTTTGAAATTCAAATAGTACTGTCACTTGAGATTCTTCAGTTCCGGGTGTAGTGAGAGGAGTTCTCATCTCTGTCTCTCAGCCCTCCCATCCGTGACAATATGTCATAAAACAGAGAGGAGGTTTATGCAGACTGACACCTCACTTGGCAAAGTAGAGAATTAGCCTCATCATATTTTACATATAATCATTTCTAAACTCTGAAAGCAATTTACCCTTGTAACGGTTTTTCCAAAATAACTAATTTCCACCAGGTACACCTGAATATGAAATACTATATTTTTTTCCTCATTTGTAATACGACAAGTTTTAAATGAGGCCAGTGTGCTACTAGTTTCTGCTGTTGCTAACTGGCTGAATTAAGAACATTTTTGAGTAATTCAATTTGACAAAGGGAATAGACATCTTTAGCATGACAAAATCATACATTCCAGGATAATTCATTATTAATTTGTGTCACTGTCAACTGGGCTAGAACATTTAAAGAGCTCTGAAATATCTGCAACCCCTACAGCTGCAGCTATTTTAAAACCAATGAAGGGATCACTGGGGATAAAAGATGAATGCCACAATAAAAAGATAAAAACCCCAGCTTTACAAAGAATTGTCAATACATTTCAATACAAAGGAATCGTTGAAAGGATTTTTCCTAAAGGAAATCCTATAAACAGGCTTGTCTGCAACTAAATAACTGAAATCAAGATGGTGATATGAAACAGAGAAGACTCCACTCTTCCCAGCACTAAATTGTACAACTGATTCTAAGATTGGACTCATGATTTGTTTTACTGGGATACCAAGGTAAAAATAGAGTATTTTTCCTGTCTCTGCCTTACAAATATCCATTGATGTTCACCTATTTCCTGTTTGAGGAACTTTAATGCACTTAGAAATCCAGGGCCCCGTTCAGCATCAACGGAGAGAAACTGGGAACCAAGTAGTGTGGACACCACTGGGAAGGCCAGACTCTGATGATGATGTTTTTTTCAATATGTTCAGAGAAGATCAGCAAGATATCTTTGTCTACACTAGATGAATAGGCTTTCTCTATAAAATGGCTCTGCTTCTAGACCCTTGAGATGTTATATTGTACTCCCCAAGTGCTTAGTACAGTGCTCTGCACACAGTAAACACTCAATAAATCTGAATGAATGAAGATATTGAGGCCTACTTAATTGTGGTCTCAAGGAGAACAAATATGCACCTTCTGGAGCTGAAGAGGACTGTACAAACCTTCAATTTGTCCTAATAATAATAATAATAATAATAATAATAATACTGGTATTAAGCAATTACTGTGTGTCAAGCACTGTTCTAAGTGCTGGGATAGATACAAGCTAATCAGGTTGGACACAGTACATGTCCCACATAGGGCTCACAGTCTTTATCTCCATTTTACAGATAAGGTACCTGAGGCATAGAGAAGTGAAGTGATTTACCTGAGATCACATAGCAGACAAGTAGCAGAGTGGAATTGGAACCCAGGGCCTTCTGGCTTCCAGGACCATATTCTATCCAGCAGGCTATGCTGCTTTCCTGATTCAGCCTCTAAAGTAGGTGTCTTCCTAGTGCACATTTCCACTCCTTTTCTTTCTTGGCATCCTCATCCCTACTGCCTCCCTAAATAAAAAAAGGTTATGAAAAGCCACAGCAGCAACGATTGCAGCTGAGGGTACATGCTTAGAATGGTTCTAGCCAAGGGCTTCTGCTCACTCCTATCCCCGTAGTCGGCCTACCCTGGTGGTCTCCAGGGCAATTGGAATGGAGTTCAGTGATAATAATAATAATCATAATGATGGTATTTGTTAAGTGCTTACTATGTGCCGGGCAATGTTCTAAGCGCCAGAATAGATACAAGGTTATCAGGTTGTCCCACATGGGGCTCACAGTCTTAATCCCCCTTTTACATATGAGGTAACAGAGGCACAGAGAGGTTAAGTGACTTACCCAAAGTCACATAGCTGACAAGCGGCGGAGCTGGGATTAGAACCCATGGCCTCTGACTTCCAAGCCCAGACTCTTGCCACTAAGCCACGCTGCTTCTCTGATCTTTCCCAAACCTTCCTCCAGCCAGTCCTTTATTTTTTTAAAAATGGTATTTGTTAAGCCCTTTCTATGTGGCAGGCACTGCACTAAGCACTGGGGTAGATACAAGCTAATCAAGTTGGACACAGTCCATGTCCCATATGGGGCTTACAGTCTTAATTCCCATTTTACAGATGAGGTACTGAGGCCCAGAGAAGTGAAGTGACTTGCCCAAGGTCACACAGCAGGCAAATGGTGGAGCCGAGATTAGAACCCAGATCCTTTTGACTCCCAGGCCCGTGCTCTATCCATGAGGCCACACTGCTTCTTTTCCCCTGAAATAAAGACATCAAAGCCTTACCATTCACCAAAAGTTATTTACTTACCTCAGGTGCTGGGGAGCCATGGGACTGTGTAGGAGAGTGTTTGCTGCAGCAGGGCCAGGGTCTGTGATAGGGCAAAGGGGAAGGGGAGAGTGCAGCAGCAGTGGCATTAGAGCCAGCCAAGTGGCTCAGCAAGGCCAGGGTCAGTGGCCGTTGTCTTTCAGCCTGGGTCTGGGCTGCAGATGCCAATCATGCTGAGGGAGGCAAGTGGGAGGGCCTGTGAGAGAGCAATGCGTAGCGCTGGATTTCAGCAGAGGAGGGATAAGAGAGTAGGAGGAATGGGATGGCTGTGCAGTGCTTAGAGGAAAGCCGTGTTGAGCCACATTTGGAGCTCACTTCTAGTATCCAGGCACTGGTCAGCTTGGCAACCTGGCTCTGCCTTGACACCATTGCTGCCACCATCGCCTGCTGCCCAGCACGGCTCTGCATACAGGTATCCCCAGGGTGCCCAATCCAGGGAGATTTCCAAAGGGGAAGTGGGGTGGGGTGGATGTGGAAACGGCAGGTTAGGAAAGTTGACAATCTTTAGCCTCCTTTTCTCCAGCTTCCTCAGTTTCTTTAACATTTCTTAATAGGATGTCCTCGACACATTTTTGTTGCTCTTCTCCTGACTCTGGTTTCTCCACATCCTTGAAAAATGTCCAGTGATGAGAACTGAAGACAAATAAGAGTCTGACCAGTTCAGAGTTCAGCAAAAGAGTTCCTTCTTGGTCACTACAAGTCTTGTTACCTTACCTTAACTTTTGGCTCATTACTAACATTGTGCATGTATAAGCACAGATGTGTATGGGTTAAATGTAACTGAGGATGTGTTGTATATGTATATACATACATGCATACATACATACATATATGTGTATACATACATATGTATACACATACATACATGTACATATATTCCCAGCTGAGTAGCCCTAGGAAGAGACCTACTACATTACTGAAGGAACACTCATTTTAGTAAATAGAGCATTTAGATTATACACAGGAAGAAGGTCCATTTTTCTGATAATGGGGTTTGGTACAGTATTTGAAGAGTGGAGTTCCATAACACATCATCAGGTACATTATATATCATCATGAGTAATGTATCATCACAGAGGTCCTCTTTTGATAATATATCTCATTTATCTACAGGAAATGCCTTTAAATAGGACTGAAATGGCTCATATGCTTGGCATATTCTTGGCAGTATTCTGTGGATTGAAACAGTACCATTTTTTTTCTAAATTGCTTCAGGCATTTGATTATAGAAGAAAAAAATAGGTTACAGGATCCCACTCCCAATATTCTAGTCGAAGGAGCATATTTCTACCTTTTCTACCTTAACCATTCTATACACTAAGGGACTGACATAGCTCAAAAAAGGCACCAGATGTAAGAGACTTTGAGATCTTGTACATGTATGTATAATAGTCTTAGGATTTTCAGAATACCTGACCATAGAATACTTAACAATTTGACTACTGCATCTACCTTCTCGTTGACCTCCCTGCCACCTGTCTCTCCCCACTCTAGTCCTTACTTAACTCTGCTGCCTGGATAATTTTTCTAAAAAAATGTTCGATCCATGTTTCCTCACTCCTCAAGAACTTCCAGTGGTAGCCCATCCACCTCCACCAGAAACTCCTTACCAATGGCTTTAAAGCACTCAGTCAGCTTGCCCCCTCCTACCTTACCTCAGTGATCTTTACTACAGCCCAACCTGCACACTTCACTCAAGTGCCAGCTTGCTCACTGTGCCTTGATCTTTCCTATCTCACCACCGACCCCTGTCCCACATCCTCCCTCTGTCCTGGAGCTCCAATCCCTGCTCCATATACACCATCCCACAGCTCTGTCCACCTTCAAAGTCTTATTAAGGTCCCATCTCCTCCAAGAGACCTTCTCCGATTAAGCCCTCTTTACTCCAACTCCCTCTCCATTTCTGCGTTGCCTAGGCACTTGAATCTATACCGTTTGAGCACTTGATATTCACCCCACCTTCAGCCTCGCAGCATTTATGTACATATCTGTAATTTATTTGAATTAATATTCAATCGTATTTATTGAGAGCTTACTGTGTGCAGAACACTGTACTAGGTGCTTAGCACTGTACTAAATACTTCTGCATCCCCCTCTGGGCTGTAAGCTCCTTGTGAGCAGGGAACATGTCTACCAACTCTGAAATATTGTACTCTCCCAAGGGCTTAGTGCAGTGCTCTGCACAGAGTAAGTGCTCAATAAGTATCACTGATTGATTGAAAGAAATAGCTCCCCAAGTGTACACATATTGCCGAGACCTCTAACCCATGCTTGTTATATTCCAGGGACCAATTTTGCTGCCTTCATGAATTATCCCTTGGCCTTGTGGACAGGGTACCTGTCTACCAGCTCTGTTATATTGTTGTGTCCCATGTGCTTAGTACAGTGCTCTGCACACATGATTTGATTGATTGATTTATTTTGTGGCCATGTCTCATTTGATCCTCTCACTCTGGGGAAAGTTCACTCCATTTCACTCCATTTCATGTCATGATTTTCATTGGTTTTCACCTTTTCCATTCTTATCCACTTAAGTTGACAAGAAACCTCTTTCCAGAGTTCAAATCTTTTCTAATAGCTCATTTTCCAGCAGCAACTTGCCCTATCCTCCAGACAGATCTAAAGTAGGCTATCGATGGTCTGTTTTCATTTGCTTATCAAGTACAAATAACCACAGATGTAGCTACATGCCAAATATCTTACATGACCATACCCTCCAGCTAACATGGCACAAAATATAAACCAGCTTCAAAAAAGTTACATATCAAGCTGCTGCAAGTCCTGGAATATGTTTACATTATTGTAATATTTAGTGTCCCTGGGGAGAAGGGACTGGGAAAAGCAGACTGTTCATGCCTAGTGGAGAGAACAGGGTCTGGGAGTCAGAAGGACCTGGGTTCTAGTCACGGCTCCACCACTTGTCTGTTGAGTGACCATGGGCAAGTCACTTACCTTCTCTGTGCTTCAGTTAACTCATCTGTAAAATGGGGATTAAGACTGTGAGCTTCATGTGGGTCAGGGACTATGCCCAACCTGATTAGCTTGTATCTACTCTAGCGCTTAGAACTTGACACATAATAAGTACTTAACAAATACTATTATTATTATTACATCAAGTGGAGAGGGACCCATAATGATTTTCATTACAGTCCTAATTCTAAATACTTGCAATTATGAAACAACTGTGAAAGGGAAGGGTTTCCTATATTCACACTCTAAACTCTACAGATTCCTGTTGTTAATCAATCAAACAATCAATGGTATTTATTGAATGTGTACTGTGTGTAGAGCACTGTACTAAGCACTTGGGAGGGTTCAGTACAACAGAGGTGGTATACACATTCCTTGCCCACAAGAAGCTTACACTCTAAAGGGAGAGACAGACATTAAAATGAATTACAGATATGTACATAAATCCTGTGGGGCTGAGGGAGCGGTGAATATCATGTGCTGAAAGGGTGCAGTTCCTAGTGCAAAGGTGATGCAGAAGGGCGAGGGAGTAGGGGAGATGAGGGCTTAGTTGGGAAAGGCCTATTGGAAAAGATGTGATTTTATGAAGGTTTTGAAGATGGGGAGAATGGTGGTCTGCCATATATGAGGGGCAGGGGGTTCCAGACCAGAAGGAGGTTGTGGGCAAGGGGTCAGCGGAGAGATAGGCAAGATCAAGGTACTGTGAGTAGGTTGGCATTAAAGGAGTGGAGTTAAAGAGAGGAAAAGTCATATCTTGAAGTTCTTCGTGGGAACTTTATTCCATTTCTTTGTATACACTGTAATAAAGTGGTTCCATACTCTATCAACTGCTCGAGAATTTCAAAATCAGATTTAAGATTTAAGATACAGATACCTGGAGTATCTGGATGGCCATACATTTAGGTATGAGTAATATAGCATCATTTGGTTTAATTTATGACTCCATAGCATAGTATAGTGTTCTGCACACAGTAAGTGCTCAATAAATACCACTGATGGATTCATTCATTCATTCAATCGTATTCATTCCTATTTCTTGAGCACTGAACTATGCACTTGATAGAGAAGCAGTGTGGCTTAGTGGATAGAGAGCAGGCCTGGGAGTCAGAAGGACCTGGGTTCTAATCCTGGCTCTGCCACTTTTCTGCTGTGTGACCTTGGGCAAGTCATTTCACTTCTACATGACTCAGTTACCTCATCTGTAAAATGGAGATTAAGACTGTAAACCCCATTTGGGACAGGGACTATGGTCCACTTCAAAAGATTGTATCTACCCCAGCGCTTAGTAAAGTGCCTGGCATGCAGTAGACACTTAACAAATGCCATAAAAAAGTACAAGAAAGATAAATGACATGGTCCCTGCCACCCAAAGCTTACACTCCAATGGGGGGAGACAGGCAAACCCATACTGTATACTTACAGTGGGCACAGGAGAAGTAGCATGGCCTAGTGGAGTCAGAGGACCTGGGTTCTAATCCCAACTCTGCCACTTGTCTGTTGTGTGACCTTGGGTAAGTCACTTTACTTTTCTGGACCTCAGTTGTCTCATCTGTAAAATGGAGATTAAGACTGAGTCCCACATGGGACATGGACTGTATCCAATCTGATTAGCTTTATATCTACTCTAGTGCTTAGTACAGTGCTTGGTACTTAAGCACTTAAATACCACTGAATAAAAAATGGAGGACAAACACGGATACAATTGGAAATGGCAAACAGTGTGGTAGTATGGTCATTGGTGCTCAAAAGTGGATTATTTGGGCCAATAAAGACTGAACCTAAAGGGCCTAACACCCACATGGTTTCAAAATTTTAAATCTTTCTTTTAAGGGAAAGCGAAGAGCTCCCTTTCAGCATCAAAGAGGGTGCAGGAGGGTAGGCCTGGAGAGGAGCAGGAAAGATTTAAGGGCGGTCACACCTAATGTTTTCAATTTTATCAATGAAATAGGTGGCAAGGTCATTAGGGATAAAAGATGGGAGAGATGGAGGGACAAGGGAGTTCAAGGAGGGAGTTAAAAAGCTGAAACAGCTGGTACAGTCAACGGGCAGGTGAGTCAGTAAGTGTGGAGAAATATCATTGCTGGTCAGAGTAAAGGGCAGAGTCATAGCAGAAGAGGATGAATTGCAGATGGATGAGGTCAGCCCGATGTCTGGATTTCCATCAGAAGTACTGCGCAGTTTGAGCATAGGAGTGGAAGAAGCTTACTGCGGAGGTGATCCAGAACTATGATTGGTGGGCCTCTCCTCTCTACCCAGTCTTGATGATCAGATTACTGCTCTCAACTCTACCCTTTCTACTCAGCTAGACTCGCTCGCTCCCCTTTCCCTTCGCCGCTCTCGCACCACTAACCCACAGCCCTGGATCACTGCCACTGTCCGCCTCCTTCGCTCTTATGCTCGAGCTGCTGAACGCTGCTGGCGAAAGTCTAAACACCATGCCAACCTCGTTCACTTCAAGTTTATCCTTTCCTGCCTTAACTCAGCCCTCTCTTCTGCCAGACAAAACTATTTCTCCTCCCTTATTGACACCCATGCCCATCACCCCCGCCAACTCTTCCGTACATTCAACTCCCTTCTCAGGCCCCCGGTTCCTCCCCCTCCTCCTTCCCTCACCCCCAACGATCTGGCCTCCTACTTCATTAACAAAATTAAATCCATCAGGTCCGACCTCCCCAAAGTCTCTTCCCCCCTTTCTCCAACCTCCCGGCTCTCAACACTCTCTGCTACTCTCCCATCCTTCCCAGTGGTATCCTCAGAGGAACTCTCCTCCCTCCTCTCAAGTGCTACTCCGGCCACCTGTGCTTCTGACCCCATTCCCTCTCATCTTATGAAATCTCTCGCTCCATCCCTTCTCCCCTCCTTAACTTCCATCTTCAACCGCTCACTCTCCACTGGTTCCTTCCCCTCTGCCTTCAAACATGCCCATGTCTCTCCCATCCTAAAAAAACCCTCTCTTGACCCCACCTCACCTTCTAGTTATCGTCCCATATCCCTCCTACCATTCCTTTCCAAACTCCTTGAACGAGTTGTCTACACGCGCTGCCTAGAATTCCTCAACAACAACTCTCTCCTCGACCCCCTCCAGTCTGGCTTCCGTCCCCTTCATTCCACGGAAACTGCGCTCTCAAAGGTCACCAATGACCTCCTGCTTGCCAAATCCAACGGCTCATACTCTGTCCTAATCCTCCTCGACCTCTCAGCTGCCTTTGACACTGTGGACCACCCCCTTCTCCTCAACACGTTATCTGACCTTGGCTTCACAGACTCCGTCCTCTCCTGGTTCTCCTCTTA
Organism: Tachyglossus aculeatus; assembly: GCF_015852505.1. Classification (NCBI taxonomy): domain Eukaryota; kingdom Metazoa; phylum Chordata; class Mammalia; order Monotremata; family Tachyglossidae; genus Tachyglossus; species Tachyglossus aculeatus. The sequence continues at coordinate 62,803,270 of NC_052101.1, read as the reverse complement.
TCTCTCCGGTCGTTCTTTCTCAGTCTCTTTTGCAGGCTCCTCCTCCCCCTCCCATCCTCTTACTGTGGGGGTTCCCCAAGGTTCAGTGCTTGGTCCCCTTCTGTTCTCAATCTACACTCACTCCCTTGGTGACCTCATTTGCTCCCACGGCTTCAACTATCATCTCTATGCTGATGACACCCAGATCTACATCTCTGCCCCTGCTCTCTCCCCCTCCCTCCAGGCTCGCATCTCCTCCTGCCTTCAGGACATCTCCATCTGGATGTCCGCCCGCCACCTAAAGCTCAACATGTCGAAGACTGAGCTCCTTGTCTTCCCTCCCAAACCTTGTCCTCTCCCTGACTTTCCCATCTCTGTTGACGGCACTACCATCCTTCCCGTCTCACAAGCCCGCAACCTTGGTGTCATCCTCGACTCCGCTCTCTCATTCACCCCTCACATCCAAGCCGTCACCAAAACCTGCCGGTCTCAGCTCCGCAACATTGCCAAGATCCGCCCTTTCCTCTCCATCCAAACTGCTACCCTGCTAATTCAAGCTCTCATCCTATCCCGTCTGGACTACTGCACTAGCCTTCTCTCTGATCTCCCATCCTCGTGTCTCTCTCCACTTCAATCCATACTTCATGCTGCTGCCCGGATTATCTTTGTCCAGAAACGCTCTGGACATATTACTCCCCTCCTCAAAAACCTCCAATGGCTACCGATCAATCTGCGCATCAAGCAGAAACTCCTCACCCTGGGCTTCAAGGCTCTCCATCACCTCGCCCCCTCCTACCTCACCTCCCTTCTCTCCTTCTACTGCCCAGCCCGCACCCTCCACTCCTCCACCACTAATCTCCTCACTGTACCTCGCTCTCGCCTGTCCCGCCATCGACCCCCCGGCCCACGTCATCCCCCGGGCCTGGAATGCCCTCCCTCTGCCCATCCGCCAAGCTAGCTCTCTTCCTCCCTTCAAGGCCCTGCTGAGAGCTCACTTCCTCCAGGAGGCCTTCCCAGACTGAGCCCCTTCTTTCCTCTCCCCCTCGTCCCCCTCTCCATCCCCCCGTCTTACCTCCTTCCCTTCCCCACAGCACCTGTATATATGCATATATGGTTGTACATATTTATTACTCTATTTATTTATTTATTTATTTATTTTACTTGTACATTTCTATCCTACTTATTTTATTTTGTTGGTATGTTTGGTTCAGTTCTCTGTCTCCCCCTTTTAGACTGTGAGCCCACTGTTGGGTAGGGACTGTCTCTATGTGATGCCAATTTGTACTTCCCAAGCGCTTAGTACAGTGCTCTGCACATAGTAAGCGCTCAATAAATACGATTGATTGATTGATTGATTGATTGAGGAGAGTTGAGTTCAGTGAAGAAAATGCTGTTGAAGGTGTGCATTTGTGCATCAACAGAAGGTAGGTTGAGTATGGAGTCCAAATGAGACACAATGACTTGTTTATTTAATGGTATTTGTTAAATTCTTACTATGTGCCAGGCACTGTACTAAGTCCCGGGGTAGAAAAAAGATAATCAGGTTGGATACAGTCTCTGTCCCATATAGGACTCACTCACAGTCTTAATACCCATTTTACAGATAAGGTCACTGAAGCACAGAGAAGTTAAATGACTTGACCAAGGTCACACAGCAGACAAGTGGCGGAGCCGGGACTAGAACCCAGAGCCTCTGACTGCTAGGCCTGTGCTCTTTCCATTAGGCCATGCTGCTTCCCTGACATAGGGAAACTGGAGGGAGTAGAGGTCTCTGTGGGGGAAGAGGACAGATTTGTGGGCAAGGATTGTGTGGGAGAGAAGGCAGGTGAGGAGGCTATGGTTGGGTAGAAGGATTTCAGAGTTCGTGAGGGTAGAGACTGTACAGTGACTAGAGACAGTGAAATCGAACTTGTGTCCAAGGTGGTGAGGGGTGTGATACGATTAGACACTGTTGTACTCCTGGGTGGTATATTAAATAGTACTCCTGGGCAGTAAGCTAAATAGTACCCTAGTGGCCTGAAAGAATGAATGGACCTCTCTGAGGAGCCTTCATGCCAGAAAGTGATTTGGTCCCAAGGAGCCTGTTATATCTATAATTTCTTATTACAAAATACACTTCCCCTTCCAACAAGTTTTATACTTCTGGCCCAGATCCTGACAGAAATTTAATACACTCATAAAACTTTCTTCACAGGAATTAAAAAGCAATGTTTTCCACATTGAGGATATAACGTATTTTCTTAAATGTAATGAGACAAATGGTATGCAACAGACAATGTAGTTAAATGAGTTAACATGGATTCTTATCATTTGACTGTTTTCTGTCTTTGTTTTGACTTGCTTTGAGTTATAAATTAACAGTAAAAGACACATCCCTGGTAGTATCCATACAGTTTTTGAAATATGTGGTGGGAGGTTTCTATCAGGTAATTGATATTTTGGATTTTCACTCACCAATTTGGCAAAAGGTAAGAACCTCATGTTGTTATCACCATTGGCTGACTGGTAATTATGTAGAAAGACATTACCAAGGGTCTGTCATTTTGAGATAGCACATTGTGGGGATTTTGCCTCATGCCTCCAGTGTTGTTACAGAAGTATTATCTCGCCATTGCACTGGTCTTGAAGTAACTAATTACAAAATGCTGAACAAACACAACACAATGTTCTCTGAACGCACTGAATTTAGAAAGATGCATGTGTGTCTGAATGCTTAGAAACCACAGGGAGAGGTATGTAAATAAGCAAATGGAAAGATAATGTCCTATTGGAAAAAAAAATCCTGATCCTTGAGTTGTATTTCCTGCTGAGACATTCTTTATATTATGTGTGTTTGTATCTATGCAATATTAAAAAGCAACCATTCTAGGGGCCATTTAATTAGTTGTCAGATGTTCCAGGACTCCATGATACATCTTATAGATACAAATTGGAAATAAGCTGTGTTTTAAAAATCACCATTCTGACTGCTTCGTGTCCAAATGGATGAGTGTGGATGCACACACACACACCTCTGCCATTTATCTTTTGTGTTTACTGCTAAGGGTGTTACTTCCTGTAGGTACAATGTGATTGGGAAGACCAATGACCTGCCATTCTTTCCAGGAGAATTAGAAGTATCATCTGTCTTCAGAAGAATGATCCCAGCTACTGCTTGCAAGACATTTCTAAACTGCAGCCCAGCCTATGGTGAATGTCAGAGAGTCATTGACTATGTGCTTTCCTTTTTTTCCCTCCCCCTATGTACACTGGCATATACCAAGAATATTAGCAGAAATGCCATAAAAGAGGATGGCTTCTATGTTGCCATTTCCTATTGGTACCAATCCGGGGCAAGCGGGGGGCAAGCAATGGGGAATTTGGGCTGTCAGGGAGAAGTTAGCTTCAACTTCATAGTGTTTTGGGCAGGATAAGCAGCCATAGCTAGCTCACTTTGCATCTTACAGTTGGTTAGGGGCAATTTTCCCACTGAGACTGTTAGCCCTAATGGAACAGGGACTGTATCTGAACTGATTATCTTGGATCCACCCCAGGGCTTAGAACAGTGCTTGGTACATAGCACTAACAAATAGCTTTATTAAATGGAACTTCAAGGTAGTGGATCCATTTCCAATTTACTCCATTTTATGTGTCCCTGTCTGATTTAGGAGCTGAGCCTAGGGCTTGTCCTGACCCCACTGACTTTGGGTCCTAGAACTCCCTCCCATTTCATATCCGGCAGACCATCACCCTTGCCACCTTCAATGCTTATTAAAATCCCATCTCCTCCAAGAGGCCTTCCCAGACTCAGCCCTCATTTTCCCTACTCCCTCTCCATTCTGCATCGCCCATGCATTTGGATTTGTACCCTTCATTCACCCCACCCTTTCAGCCCCACAGCACTTATGTACATAGTCATATTGTATTTTAATGTCTGTCTCCCCCACAAGATTGTAAGCTCTTTTGGGGCAGGGAACACTTTACCAACTCTGTTGTAGTGTACTCTCCCAAGTGCTTAGTAAAGTGCTCTGTGCACAATAAGCACTCAACAAATACCACTGATTGATTGAAGGAGGTTCTCCTCACCCTTGTCAAGCCCTGAAACCCAATGAGGGGCTTTTCTTGGTATTGTTGGGCACTAAGCCTGGAGCTGGGACAAGGGTTTGTCTGCTCCCAACAGGGCTCCTAGCTTGAGACAGAGGTTTCTCCTCCCAGGTACTTCGTACAGAGCTCTGTACATGGAAGACCTTCAGTTCCCATTATTAATAGATTGACCTCATCCCTGGCCAGGACAAGGAAACCAGCAGAGCTCTAGGGGTGGGCTAAGGGCTCCACTTGCCTCCACTGGGCTCTGGAAGCAGACTGTAAGTTCCTCTCCACTCCAATGCAGCACCTGGAGCCTGGAGGGAATGGATCTCGGGGTGAGGCAGCCCCAGAACATAGTGGGAGTTCTGGGTAGGAGCTCAGAGTCTCCTCTCACTCCAGCCAAGCTTGGAGTCTCCTTTCGCTCCAGCCAAGTTTGAGCACTGTCTCGGGGCCCTTTTTTGTGCTCATTCTGGGGCCAGCCTGAAAATGTTATGCCCTATCCTCTATTGGGCCCCAGGGCGAGATAGAAGCTTTGTGTCCTACACTTAGGGTTAGAGAGAGCATGGAAGACATGATATTTGAAATCCCAATCCCTTAAATGCCAAACTGTTTCAAAGCCTCACTGCAAGTTCATCCTCAATGGCTCAAAATGTATTGTTGGCACCAATGCATGTGGAGAGGTTTCTATTTAACTGGCTGCCAGTTTGTAATGGCACCTGTCACAGGTATTTGGTGATGGCAAACAATCTCTTTCAGAAAAGATTACAAGAGGTATAATCACTGGAGAATATAACAGAGAAGCATTTAAAGAGGTAAGGCTCTCCTCTGGAATGAGGAGTGGTATAGGAGATGATTTTCATTTTGAGTGTGGAGCCGAAGTGGAGGTGGGGTTTATGGGTGCATAGAGTTGCATCCAGACCCTAAGACAGACACACAGAAATGTGACAGACACTAAGAACTAACAGAGACAGACAGACAGACAAAACAAACCTACCCAAACTCCTCTCCAAGAGGGACAGATTCCAAGTCCTTATCACTTCCCTAAGGAAGTTGAGTCCAATCATTGTAGTCTTTACTTGGCTGAGGCTAGGGGTGGAGGAGTGCTGATCTCTTGCTTGATTGAATCTGAGGTAACTCCTGTTCTCAATTCCAGAGTGGTTGGGGTAGGGCCCAGAGCACCCCATCCTGCTGAATCTTGGCTCCATTTCCAGCTGGCCCCCATCTAGACACGAGGGGTAGGACATACTGTCTACAGCTGTCCCTCACACCCAGTTCCCCCAAACTGTGGGGGCAAACCTGATGGCTTTTCCTCAGGGTGGCTTCCTCTCTTTCCCTCAGCCCTTACTGGCCTAGCCTCCCAGTTACAATGTTTGAGGTTGCCACTGTTACACCCAATGCCTCCTGCTGTTCACCTATTGAAACATCACATGACTGACAAACTGCTAGTAGTTTGGCTATAGCAATTATGCTTGAGGGTTTTAAGAAGTTTTGGAAAGTGCATTTTTACCCCTCTCCCAGCGTATTTAAACTCCTAGGACTTAAGAACTTGTCTGATGAAATGAAGTCACGGGATCCTGTCAGCATGGAAAATATTCAATGAGTTTCTTGAATGATGATAGTGTGGTGGTATTTGTTAAGCCCTTACTATGTTCCAAGTACTGCACTAAGTGCCAGGGTAGGTACAAGATAAGCAGGTCAGACAAAGTCCCTACTTCACACAGGGCTCACAGTCTAAATTGGAGGGTGTAGAACAGTTACTGAATTCCCATTTTATTCATTCAATCGTATTCATTGAACGCTTACTGTGTGCAGAGCACTGTACTAAGTGCTTGGAAAGTCCAATTCAGTAACATATAGAGACAGTCCCTACCCAACAACGGGCTCACAGTCTAGAAGGGGGAGACAGACAACAAAACAAAACAAGTAGCCAGGTGTCAATACCATCAGAATAATGGTAATTATGGTATTTGTTAAGCATTTATTGCGTGCCAGGCACTGTACTAAGTTCTGGGGTGGATACAAGCAAATCAAGTTGGACACAGTCCCTGTCCCACGTGGAGCTCACAATGTCAATCCCCATTTTACAGATGATGAAACTGAGATCCAGAGAAGTGAAATGACTTGCCCAAGGTCACACAGCAGACACATGGCAGAACTGGGATTAGAACCCAGACCCCCTAACTCCCAGGCCCGGGCTCTTTCCACTAGGCCACACCCCTTCTCACTAGGACACACGACTGCGGTCCCTTTAAAATGTTCTCCCTTTCATCAAAACAACTTATGGGCAGGGATCATGACTTCTTCCTCTATTGCACTCTTCCAACTGCTTAGTACAGTACTCTGATCACAAAAGGGGCTCAATAAATACTATTAAATAAAATGGGGGTGGGGCAACTTAATATAAAGTTATGTGCATACTGTAAGCTCATTGTGGGCAGGGAATATGTCCGTTTGTTGTTATACTTTCCCAAGCTCTTAGTACAGATTTCTGCACACATTAAGTCCTCAATAAATGCGATCAAATAAATGAATGCATGAATACATAAGTGTTGTGGGGATATGGTGAGTATCAAAGTGCTTGGGGGATATGAAGGTAGGTGCATAGGTGACACAGAAGGGAAGGAGGATAATGAGGAGTGATAAAATGTTAGTTAGGGAAGGCTTCCTGGAGGAGATGGTGAAGGGAGAGGGTGTTCTAGGTGGGAGGGAGGGAGTGAGACTCAAGAGCAAGACACAGTAAGTAGGTTGGTGTTAGAGGAGTGAAGAGTATGGACTAAGTTGCTGTGGGAGAGAACTGATTGAGTGCTATAAAGCCAGTAATGAGGAGTTTTCTCCATTTGATGTGGAGATGGATGGACATCCACTGGAGGCTTTGTGAGGAATGGGGAGATAATAATGATAATAATAATGGCATTTATTAAGCACTTATTATATGCAAAGCACTGTTCTAAACACTGGGATGTTTGCAGAATAATATTTTTTAGTAAAATGATGCAGGTAGCAGAGTGAAGTATGGGCTGGAATGGAGAGAAGCTGGAAGCTGGGTGGTCAGCAAGGAGACTGATGCAGCATTATAATCGACCGGTAGTGAAGGCCCATTTTAATCACTCTTTCTTAAACTTTTTCCTCTCAATAAAATAAAGCAAACAAAGCTTAAAATGACAAGAAAAGGAATAAAAGTACAAGCCAGTGACTTAGAATTTTTCTAATTTATTCTCCCCAGAATTTTGTGGCACACTTTATATTAAAGCCCTGGATGAAGGAAAAAAAAATGATTATTTCATTCAAGATTTCTTTTAAGGAGCCAGACATAGTGGGTGTAAGAACATACCATTCACTTCCTGAATATTGTCAGGAAGTAGTTAGTGTACTGCATCTTGATATGAAAAGCAGCCAGAAACATTAGTTAAAGCATGGCTCAGTGGAAAGAGCACAGGCTTTGGAGTCAGAGGTCATGAGTTCAAATCTCGGCTCTGCCAAATGTCAGCTGTGTGACTTTGGGCAAGTCACTTAACTTCTCTGTGCCTCAGTTACCTCATCTGTAAAATGGGGATTAAGACTGTGAGCCCCCTGTGGGCCAACCTGATCACCTTGTAACCTCTCCAGCACTTAGAACAGTGCTTTGCACATAGTAAGCGCTTAACAAATACTATTATTATTATTATTATTATTATTATTATTAAATGGCCTTGGCTTCCATTGAGAAGGTATTGTGACAACTTCAACGAGAGTAGATGATTAAATATTGTCTTGTTGGTGATCAGGGGAATAGCCAACCACCATGGGATTCTTCTTAAAATATAAAATCAAAAGGCAACCACATTTTCCATTTTCAATCGTTTCTCATACTATTACTTCACCAATTTCCTACTACTTCCCAATCTGCACACTTTTCTCCTCTAAGACAAATCTATTCACTGTACCTCGGTCTTGTCTATCTCACTACTGACACCTTGCCCACATCCTCTTTGTGATCTGAAACTACCTCTCCCTCCATATACAGCAGATCAACACTCCCTCCACCTTCAAAGCCTTATTAAAATCACATGTCTTCCAAGAGGCCTTCCCCGATTAAACTGTCTCTTTCCCCACCCCCCTCCCTTCAGTGTCACCTGTACACTTGGATCTGTACCCTTTAAGTGACTATCAAGTACTTGATAGCCACCCCACCCTCAACCCCACGGCATTTATGCATATATCTATAAATTATTTATTTATAATAACCTCAGTCTTTTCCTCTAGACCCTAAGCTCATTATGGGCAGGGAGTATTTCCCTCTTACCAATATCATCCTCTCCCACTACATCGCACCCTGTGCTCTTCACTCCTCTCAAGAAAACCTTTTAATTGACCCTTACTCTTGATTCTCTCACTTCCAACCCATTACTCACATCTTTTCCTCCTGCCTGGATCATTCTCCACTCAATTAGGTTTTTTGTTTGTTTTTTTAATGGTATTTGTTAAGTGATTACTATGTGCCAGCCATTGTACTAGGATAGATACAAGCTAATCAGGGTGAACACAATCTAAGTCCCCACAAGGAGTTTACAGTCTTAATCCCCATGTGGCAGTTAAGAGAACTGAGGCATAGAGAAGTTAAGTGACTTACCCAAGGTCACATGGCAGACACGTGGTGCAGATGGGGTCAGAACCCAGGTCCTCTGACTCCCAGGCCCATGCTTTTTCTACTAGGCCAATGCTGTTTCTCATTAGGCCATGCTGCTTCTCAATGTTGTGTCAAAAAAAATCCCTTCCCTCCTAAAAGAATCACAACCTCCAGGAGGTATTCCCTGATCAATCAATCAGTGGTATTTGGTGAGCACTTATTGTGTGCAGAACACTGTACTTAGCACTTGGACTATAGACTGTAAGCTCCTTGTGGGTAGGAGTTGTGTCTACCCAACTCTGTTGTACTCTTCCAAGTGCTTAGTACAGTGCTCTGCACACAGCAAGCACTCAATAAATACCACTGATAGATTGACTGGTATCATCTTGAAGGACTTGGTCTGAATAATGTTTCAGAGAGCAAAATGTACCAACACATTGTATAACCGCCCCAAGAAAACCAAATCTCTTTGCAGAAGCAAGCAGAGAACGGGGATGGGAGTGAAACCAGAAGAACATGAGGATGTTACTCTAATTGCACCGACTAGAGCTCCAAGGGAACTCAAGGCTCTTTCTGTAGTCATATTTTTCAGGAACAGTTTCAGTTATTCATTCATTCGTATTTATTGAATGCTTACTGTGTGCAGAGCACTGTACTAAGCACTTGGAAAGTACAATACAGTAATAAAGACAATCCTTGCCCACAACGGGCTTACAGTTTAGAAGGGGGAGACAGACATCAAAACAAGTAAACAGACATCAATATAAATAAATAGAATTATAGATATATACATAAGTGCTGAGAGGTGAACCAGGCCCCTAGCAGAGCCCCAAGAGTTGAAGTCAGGGAAGGGGGAGGAGGGGCAGCTGCTGAGATCCTGGAGATCAGTGTTCTCAGGAGGAGGAGGAGGGCATCAGGGGCCAGGTTATTCATTTAGTCATATTTTTTGAGCACTTAAGGTGTGCAGAGCACTTTACTAAGTGCTTGGGAGAGTAGAGTATAATAATCAACAGACACATTCCCTGCCCACAACTAGCTTATAGTCTAGAGGATGAGCTTACAGTCTAGTGTTCTGCAGCTTCACAAATGTTCTCCCTGTCTGCACAAGTTTTACCTGAAAATGCTAATTGCTACAAAATGTTAGATTTGCCCATATCTGTAATTTATCGATTCCTCTTAATGTCCGTCTCCCCCTCTAAGCTCACTTTGGGCAGGAAATGTGTCTATCAACTCACTTATATTTTACTCTCCCAAGAACTTAGTACAGGGCTCTGTGCCCAACAAGCACTCAATAAATACAACTGATTGATTGATTACTAACGGGGGTTTCACATTGATGTTTTGAAGAACCTTAGGTTTGGTTCAGTCACGTAAACCCAGATCCACTTTCAAGGAATCACAAACCTTAACCCTTGGAAGCTCGAAACCCAGTAGCAATTTACCTGACTTTCCTAGTAGTGTTTCACTACACCTAAAAGAGGTCCAGCTCTAGAACATAGTGGAAGCTTTGTTGAAGCGTGAAGCAGGGTGTGGATTGGCAGCTACTGCCTCTAGACTATAACCTCACTGTGGGCAGGGAATGTATCTGTTCTATTGTTATATTGTACTCCTCCAAGCACTTAGTACAGTGCTGTGCACACAGTAAACACCCCTTCCCTCCCCTTCTCCCCACCCCCGCCCCAACCCAGTTCTCCTTTCTCATCGCCACCCCTCATCCCCATCTCCCTGCCCAGGCCCCCGCCAACTCATTCCCATCCAAAGCCTCCCCACCCCTCACACCCTTCCCCCCTCCCTCCCCTCCCTCCACAGCTGCTGCCAAGTGTGGCCCATGGAACCTCCGATCCATTATAGGTAAGCTCCCTTTCATCTTTGACCTGTTCCTTTCTTGCTCTCTCCTCCTCCTCACCATCACTGAAACCTGGCTCATCCCCGATGACATGGTCTCTTCTGCTGCTCTCTCCAGCAGAGGACTCTTCTTCTCCCACTCTCCCAGACTCACCGGGAAAGGAGGTTGTGTTGGCTTCTTTCTCGCACCCCAGTAATAATAAGGATGACATTTATTAAGCACTTACTATGTGCAAAGCACTGTTCTAAGTGCTGGGGAGGATACAAGGTGATCAGGTTGTCCCACGTGGGGCTCACAGTCTTAATCCCCATTTTACAGATGAGGTAACTGAGGCACAGAGAAGTTAAGTGACTTGCCCAAAGTCACACAGCTGACAAGCGGCGGAGCCTGGATTTGAACCCATGACCTCTGACTCCCAAGCCCGTGCTTTTTCCACTGAGCCATGCTGCTTCTCCAGTGTCACTTTCACACTACTCCTCCTCCCCCTTCCCTCTCCTTCCCCTCCTTTGAAGCCCATAGTATTCGCCTCTACCACCCCCTCCAGATTCTTGTAGCCGTCATCTACCGCCCCACTGGCCCCACCTCCAACTTTTTTTAACCATTTTAACCACTTTCTCACCTTCCTTCTCTCCTTTTCCATGCCCACTCTGGTCCTCAGAGACTTCAACATCCACATGGATGTCCCTGGTGACTTCTCTGCCTCCTGCCTGCTATCTTTCCTTGACTCTGCCAACCTCCTGCTCCACTCACCTCGCCCGCTCACCAACTTGGTCACACCCTCGACCTCATCATCTCCTACCGCTGTACTATCTCCACCCTCACCAACTCTGAAATCCCTCTTTCTGATTATAAATTTTTCACCTGTCTCCTCTCTCACACCCCTCCCCCCATAAATCTATATTACTCCCCTACAGAGACCTCCACTTTCTCAACCCCATCCATCTCTCTCAGCGTATCACACCCCACCTCACCTCCCTATCCTCTCTACCCACTCTTGATGACCAGATTACTGCTCTCAACTCCACCTTCTCTACTCAACTCAACTCGCTCACTCCCCTTTCCCTTGGTCACTCTCACACCACTAACCCACAGCCTTGGATCACTGCCACTGTCTGCCTCCTTCGCTCTTATGCTCGAGCTCCTGAATGCTGCTGGCTAAAGTCTAAACACCAAGCCAAACTTGCTCACTTTAAATTTATCCTTTCCTGCCTTAACTCTGCCCTCTCCTCTGCCAGACAAAACTATTTTTCTTACCGTATTAACACCCATGTCCATCACCCCCGTCAGTTGTTCCGGACATTTAACTCCGTCCTCAGACCCCCTGTTCCTCCCCGTCCTCAATCCCTCAACCTCAACGATCTGGCCACATACTTCATTAGTAAAATTTAACACCATCAGATCTGAGCTCCCCAAAGTCACCCCTGCACCTCCTCCATCCCCCCAGCTCTCAACCCTCTCCACTACTTTCTCATCCTTCCCAGCAGTATCTCCAGATGATATCTCCTCCCTCCTCTCAAGTGCCACCTCATCCACCTGTGCTTCAGACCCCATTCCCTCTCATCTTATGAAAACCCTCACCCCTTCCCTCCTCCCCTCCTTAACATCCATCTTCAACCTCTAACTCTCCACTGGTTCCTTCCCCTCTGCCTTCAAACATGCCCACATCTCCCCCATCCTAAAAAACCCCTCTCTTGACCACACTGCCCCTTTTAGTTATCACTCCATCTCCCTCCTACCCTTCTTTTCCAAACTCTTAGAATGAGTCGTCTACACACGCTGCCTTGAATTCCTCAACTCCAACTCTCTCCTAGACCCCCTCCAATATGGCTTCTGTCCCCTACACTCTCCCGAAACTGCCCTCACAAAGGTCACCAATGACCTCCTTCTTGACAAATCCAATGGCTCCTACTCTATCCTAATCCTCCTCGACCTCTCAGCTGCCTTTGACACTGTGGACCATCCCCTTCTCCTCAACATGCTCTCCAACCTTGGCTTCATAGACTCTGTCATCTCCTGGTTCTCCTCTTATCTCTCTGGCTGTTCATTCTCATTCTCTTTCACGGGCTCCTCCTCTCGCTCCCAACCCCTTACTGTAGGGGTTCCTCAAGGGTCAGTTCTTGGTTGCCTTCTGTTCTCCATCTATACTCATTCCTTTGGTGAACTCATTCACTCCCATGGCTTCAACTATCATCTCTATGCTGATGACACCCAAATCTACATCTCCTCCCCTGTTCTCTCTCCCTCCCTCCAGGCTCGTATCTCCTCCTGCCTTCAGGACATCTCCATCTGGATGTCTTCCCACCATCGAAAACTCAACATGTCCAAAAACTGAGCTCCTTATCTTCCCTTCCAAACCCTGTCCTCTCCCTGACTTCCTCGTCACTGTAGATGCCACTACCATCCTTCCCATCTCACAAGCCCGCAACCTTGGTGTCATTCTTTACTCTGCTCTCTCATTCACCCCACACAACCAATCTGTCACCAAAACCTGCCGGTCTCACCTCCACAACATCACCAAGATCCACTCTTTCCTATCCATCCAAACCACTACCTTGCTGGTTCAGTCTCTCATCCTATCCCGACTGGATTACTGCATCAGTCTCCTTTCTGATCTTCCATCCTCCTGTCTCTCCCCACTTGAGTCTATCATTCACTCTGCTGCCTGGATTATCTTTGTACAGAAGTGCTCTGGGAATGTCACTCTTCTCCTCAGAAATCTCCAGTGGTTGCCTATCAACCTTCCAATCAAGCAAAAACTCCTCTCTCTCGGCTTCAATGCTCTCTATCACCTCGCCCCCCCCCCCCCAACCTCACCTCCCTTCTCTCCTTCTACAGCCCAGCCTGCACACTCTGCCCCTCTGCCACTAACCTCCTCACTGTGAATTGTTCTTGCCTGTCCCGTCGTCGACCCCCAGCCCATGTCCTTCCCCTGGCCTGGGATGCCCTCCCTCCACACATCTGCCAAGCTAGCTCTCTTTCTCCCTTCAAAGCCCTACTGAGAGCTCACTTCCTCCAGGAGGCCTTCCCAGACTAAGCCCCTTTTTTCCACTCCTCCTCCCCATCCCCCCTCTGCCCTACCTCCTTCCCCTCCCCACAGCACTTGTATATATTTGTACAGATTAATTACTCTGTTTATTTTACTTGTACATATTTAGTATTCTATTTATTTTGTTAATGATGTGCATATAGCTGTAATTCTATTTATTCTGATGATTTTGACACCTGTTTACATGTTTTGTTTTGTTGTCTGTCTCCCCCTTCTAGACTGTAAGCCCGTTGTTGGGTAGGGACCAACTCTATATGTTGCTGACTTGTACTTCCCAAGTGCTTAGTACAGTGCTCTGCACACGGTAAGAGCTCAATAAATGCGATTGAATGAATGAATGAATGAATGCCTTCCCTCTACACATCCACCAAACTAGCTCTCTTCCTCCCTTCAAAGCCCTACTGAGAGTTCACCTCCTCGAGGAGGCCTTCCCAGGCTGAGCCCCCCATTTTCCCTCTCCTCCTCCTCCTCCCCTCCCCACCTCCCCCCTTCCCCCTTCCCCTCCCCATAGCACTTGTGTATATTTGTACATATTTATTACTCTATTTTATTAATGATGTGCATATAGCTATAATTCTATTTATTCTGTTGGTATTGACACCTGTCTACTTGTTTTGTTTTTTTCTTGTCTGTCTCCCCCTTCTAGACTGTGAGCCCATTTTTGGTAGGTACCATCTCAATATGTTGCCAATGTGCACTTCCCAAGCGCTTATTACAGTGCTCTGCACACAGTTAGCACTCACTGAATATGATTGAATGAATGAATGATTAATTGATGTACTATGGAATTGGGGTGCCAGAGGATTGGAACTGGCAGAAGATGGAGATTCACATGAGTAAGATTCACTGAGCCGGGCTTTCCCTAACTCTGGGCTTTCCCAGCTCCTTATCCCGTACAAACCTAGTCTGTCCATACAGGCCCCTTGAAATCCATCTCTCCCCATTTGATTATTGCCACAGCCCAATTCAAATGGGCTCAGCTGGAACTGGATTTTCCTTAATACCCCATGGAGACTAACAACCATCTGGATGCTGATGGGTTCTTTGCTTCCAGGTCTCTGTGGAGAAGAAATGGTGAAAATATGGTGAATTGTTCAGTTCATTAACTTAGGGTCATGAAAACAGTTCAACACTTTGTGCCTTATTTTACTCACACTTTGAAGAGTGTAATAACTGAACTTATTGAGGTATTTTATCTTACACTTTCCAGAGCTCCTGAATGACTCTATGTAAATATCATACTGTATTATTTGTAGCAAAGAACAGAAACTTTCCTGTCATCTTGTTAATTGTATTAGGAATAGTTTATTTTTCTCCATTTCTCCAGTATGGAATGTTACTTTATGTAACACATGAAACAACCTGTCGATGCCTAGAAGTAGTTTTGCTTATTATCATACTAATGCTACTCTTCTAGTGTAAGATTAAGAATCTTTTGCTATTCTTTATTTTTGAAACATTTTAAAGAAGAAATGAATGCTATCATTTGTGGCAAATCATTTGAATTCTAGTTTTATTCCAGACAATCTGATTAAGTGTTAACAACATAATGAAAAGGAAATGGAAACTTCATATCCTGAAATAACCAGATTTACAATGAAGTGCTGTTTATGGAGGCTTCTGGGATTTTGGGTGTAAAATTGAACTATAGCATCTCACTTTTGTTATATGAATCCCATTTCACAGATGAGAGAGCTGGAGTTACTGCACTCTTTCTACCTGAATTTAAGGCACCTGGCAGGAGTTATGGAATTTGAACTACCAAAAGCAAAGTTCCAGAAAAGAGGAGGCATTCTCCTAGAACCTGGAAATAAATTAAATTGTGGTCAAATGCAAAGCCTGCTGAAATTGTCTAAATAGCAAAAGCCAAAAGGAACTCAATCCAATGTGGTTCATCCTTTGCAAATTACTGTTATTTATTTAAACAGATCTTTAATTTATCCAGTTTACTCCCACACTCTTGGCTCTGATTCTCCCATCAGGGGTTAGCTTTAATATTCTGAAATGCAACATTGAGTAAAGATTTGTATTTAATGGTACCCAGGTGATCATAATTTTTAGAAAAAGACACACAATAGTAGTACAAGGATTGTACTCTATTATTAACTTTATTAAGCAAAGACTACTTATCTATTGAATATTATCAGAAGGAACATCAGAGTAGAAATAGTCCAAGAAGTTTAACTTTTTTAACAAGATGAAATTCTTGAGAACACTGTTATATTCTTTAATCATTTTCATATATTGGAATTTGGTACCTAAATTATACACAACATCCATTCCCCTCTTTTCAGTATTTTCTTTTTTTATCCTATTGCAAGAAAATTTATGAAACACTATTTAAAATACAGACTTGAAAACCAAACATTGTTAGATTGAAATTCATGGATAAGGTCTGTGGATCCTTTAATCAAAAACCAAATGATTTTAAAGGCCGGTTGCTGAAAAAAGAAATCTACTGTTCAATCATCAAAAGTCCAAGATAATCATCAATCCCTATCTCTTTCATTTCTAGTTCCAGCTCTTACTCTAGCCCCAAACCTAACCCCAACACTAATTCTAACCCTAACACTTACTCTAAGGTTAAACCTACTCTGAATCTGTGGTCCTGGGTCAATCAATCAATAGTATTTGTTGAGTGCTTACTGTGTTCGGAGCACTGAACTAAGCACTTGGGACAGTACAATAGGACAGAGTTGGTAGATGTGTTCCCTGCCCACAAATAATTTGCTGTCTAGTCTGGGTGAGTTAAGATCCTGCTTATATGCCACCAGATCTTGAAGATGTCACCATTGTGACCATCTTCCAAAAGAAAGGGGAAACAGCAAACTTTTATAACTATTTTGACATTTTACTGCCCTCTGTTGCTTGCAAGGTCCTATACAAATTGCTTCTATTCATTCATTCATTCAATCGTATTTATTGAGGGCTTACTGTGTGCAGAGCACTGTACTAAGCGCTTAGGAAGTACAAGTCAGCAACATATTAGAGACAGTCCCTACCCAACAACGGGCTCACAGTCTAGAAGGGGAAGACAGACAACAAAACAAAACATGTAGACAGGTGTCAAAATCATCAGACCCCCGGCTTCTCCAACTCCCTGGCTCTCAACCCTCTCCACTACTCTCCCATCCTTCCCAGCAGTATCCTCAGATGAGATCTCCTCCCGCCTCTCAAGTGCTACTCCAGCCACCTGTGCTTCTGACCCCATTCCCTCTTATCTTATGAAATCTCTCGCTCCGTCCCTTCTCCCCTCCTTAACTATCATCTTCAACCGCTCACTCTCCATTGGTTCCTTCCCCTCTGCCTTCAAACATGCCCACGTCTCTCCCATCCTAAAAAAACCTCTCTCTTGACCCCACCTCACCTTCTAGTTATCGCCCCATCTCCCTCCTACCATTCCTTTCCAAACTCCTTGAACGAATCGTCTACACACACTGCCTCGAATTCCTCAATGCCAACTCTCTCCTCAACCCCCTACAATCTGGCTTCTGTCCCCTATGTTCCACAGAAACTGCCCTCTCAAAGGTCACCAATGACCTACTGCTTACCAAATCCAATGGCTTTTACTCTATCCTAATCCTCCTCGACCTTTCAGCTGCCTTCGACACTGTGGACCACCCCCTTCTTCTCAACACACTATCCAAACTTGGTTTCACAGACTCTATCCTCTCCTAGTTCTCTTCTTATCTCTCCAGCTGTTCATTCTAGTCTCTTTTGCGGCCTCCTCCTCCCCCTCCCATCCTCTTACTGTAGGGGTTCCTCAAGGGTCAGTTCTTGGTCCCCTTCTGTTCTGTATCTACACTCACTCCCTTGGTGAACTCATTCGCTCCCACGGCTTCAACTATCATCTCTACGCTGATGACACCCAAATCTACGTCTCTGCCCCTGCTCTCCCTCCCTCCCTCCAGGCTCATATCTCCTCCTGCCTTCAGGACATCTTCATCTGGATGTCTGCCCGCCATCTAGAAGCAGCGTGGTTCAGTGGAAAGAGCATGGGCTTTGGAGTCAGGGGTCATGGGTTCGAATCCCAGCTCTGCCAATTGTCAGCTGTGTGACTTGGGGCAAGTCACTTCACTTCTCTGTGCCTCAGTTACCTTATCTGTAAAATGGGTATTAAGACTGTGAGCCCCCCGTGGGACAATCTGACCATCTTGTAATCTCTCCAGCGCTTAGAACAGTGCTTTGCACATAGTAAGCACTTTTAATAAATGCCATTATTATTATTATTATTATCTAAAACTCAACATGTCCAAGACTGAACTCCTTATCTTCCCTCCCAAACCCTGCCCTCTCCCTGACTTTCCCATCACTGTTGTCGGCACTACCATCCTTCCCATCTCGCAAGCCTGCAACTTAGGTGTCATCCTCAACTCCACTCTCTCGTTCACCCCTCACATCCAATCCGTCACCAAAACCTGCTGGTCTCACCTCCGCAACATCGCCAAGATCCGCCCTTTCCTCTCCATCCAAACTGCTACCCTGCTTATTCAATCTCTCATCCTATCCTGACTGGATTACTGCATCAGCCTCCTCTCTGATCTCCCATCCTCCTGTCTCTCCTCATGTCAATCTATACTTCATGCGGCTGCCTGGATCGTCTTTGTGCCGAAACACTCTGGGCATGTTACTTGCCTCCTCAAAAATCTCCAGTGGCTACCAATCAACCTACGCATCAGGCAAAAACTCCTCACTCTTGGCTTCAAGGCTCTCCATCACCTCGCACCCTCCTACCTCACCTCCCTTCTTTCCTTCTACAGCCCAGCCCGCACCCTCCACTCCTCTGCCGCTAACCTCTTCACTGTGCCTCATTCTCGCCTGTCCCGCCGTCGACCCCCGGCCCACGTTCTCCCCCTGGCTTGGAATGCCCTCCCTCCGTACATCCGCCAAGCTAGCTCTCTTCCTCCCTTCAAAGCCCTACTGAGAGCTCACCTCCTCCAGGAGGTCTTCCCAGATGGAGCCCCCTCCTTCCTTTCCCCCTCCTCCCCCTCTCCATCTCCCCACCTTACCTCCTTCCCCACCCCACAGCACCTGTATATATGTATATATGTTTGTACATATTTATTACTCTATTTACTTATTTATTTTACTTGTAGATATGTATTCTATATATTCTATTTTGTTACTATGTTTTGTTTTGGTGTCTGCCTCCCCCTTCTAGACTGTGAACCCACTGTTGGGTAGGGATCGTCTCTATATGTTGCCAACTTGTACTTCCCAAGTGCTTAGTAACAGTGCTCTGCACACAGTAAGTGCTCAATAAATATGATTGAATGAATGAATGAAATGAATGAATTGGAACAAATAGAATTAAAGCTATATGCACATCATTAACAAAATAAATAGAATAGCAAATATGTACAAGTAAATAAATAGACTAATAAATCTGTATAAATTTATATATATATACAAGTGCTGTGGGGAGGGGAAGGAGGTATGGTGGGGGGATGGGGAGGAAGAGACGAAAAAGGGGGCTCAGTCTGGGAAGGCATCCTGGAAGAGGTGAGCTCTCAGTAGGGCTTTGAAGGGAGGAAGAGAGCTAGCTTGGCAGATGTGCGGAGATGTCCCCTTTTAGACTGTGAGCCCACTGTTGGGTAGGGACTGTCTCTATATGTTGCCAACTTGTACTTCCCAAGCGCTTGGTACAGTGCTCTGCACACAGTAAGCGCTCAATAAATATGATTGATTGATTGATTGATTGATTGATTCCAGGCCAGGGGAAGGACGTGGGCCGGGGGTCGATGGCAGGACAGGCGAGAACGAGGCACAGTGAGGAGGTTAGCGGCAGAGGAGCGGAGGATGCAGGCTGGGCTGTAGAAGGAGAAAAGGGAGGTGAGGTAGAAGGGGGCGAGGTGATGGGAGAGCCTTGAAGCTGAGAGTGAGGAGTTTTTGCCTGATGCGTAGGTTGACAGGTAGCCACTGGAGATTTTTGAGGACGGGAGTAACATGCCCAGAGTGTTTCTCCACAAAAATAATCTGGGCAGCAGAGTGAAGTATAGACTGAAGTGAGGAGAGACAGGAGGATGGGAGATCAGAAAGGAGGCTGATGCAGTAATCCAGTCGGGATAGGATGAGAGATTGAACCAGCAACGTAGTGGTTTGGATGGAGAGGAAAGGGTAGATCTTGGCGATGTTGTGGAGATGAGACCGGCAGGTTTTGGTGACGGATTGGATGTGTGGGGTAAATGAGAGGGTGGAGTCGAGGATGACACCAAGGTTGCAGGCTTGTGAGATGGGAAGGATGGTAGTGCCATCTACAGTGACGGGAAAGTCAGGGAGAGGGCAGGGTTTGGGAGGGAAGATCAGGAGTTCAGTGTTGGACTTACTGAGTTTTAGATGGTGGGATGACATCCAGATGGAGATGTCCCTTCTTACTAACCTCCCTGACTTCCTACTACAACTCAGACTATGCACTTCACTCCTCTAATGCCAACCTACTCACTGTACCTTGATTGCATCTATCTCACAGCCGACCTCTCATTCGTGGTCCTGCTTCTGGCCTGGAATGCCCTCCCTTTTCTTATCCAGTAAGCGCTCAGTAAATATGATTGAATGAATATCCGACAGATGATCACTCTCCCCACCTTCAAAGTCTTATTAAAAGTACCTCTCCTCCAAAAGGCCTTCCCCAACTAAGCCCCCCATTTCCTCTTCTCCCATTCCCTTCTTTGTCTCCCTTGAACTTGGATTTCTACCCTTTATTCACCACTTTCTCAGTCCCATAGCGCTTATGTACATATTCAAAATTCATTTCTTTATATTAATGTCTGTCCTTCCCTCTATACTGTAAGCTCATTATGGTCAGGGAATGTCTTCCAATTCTGTTGTACTGTACTCTCCCAAACATTTAGTACAGTGCTCTGCACACAGAAGTGCTCAGAAAATATGATTGATTGATTGAGCACATTCTTTGTGAGACTGTCAAGCAGATTATGGTGACACGGGCACAAGTCAGGGCAATGCAGAAGGGAGTGGGAAAAGTGTAAATGAGGCTTGTGAAGGTTGAACGGGCAGGATTTAGTGATAGATTGAATATGTGGGTTGAATGAGAGAGAGGAGTCAAAGATAATGCCAAGGTAACGGGCTTGTGAGACAGGAAGGATGGTGGTTCTGTATGCAGTGACGGGAAAGTCACAGGGAGGACAGGGTTTGGGTGGATAGATAAGGAATTCTGTTTTTGACATGTTAAGTTTGAGGTGATGGGAGGACATGCAAGTAGAGATGTTTTGAAGCTAGGAGGAAATGTGAGACTCCAGAGAGGGAGAGAAATCAGGACTGGAGTTGTAGATTTGGGAATCATCTGGATAGAGGTGGTAGTAGAAGCCTTGGGAGCAAATGAGTTCTCCAAGAGGAGACATGAGCATGTTTGAAAGCAGTGAGGAAGAAGCCGTTGGAGAGTGAACAGATTGAAGATGGCAGTCAGGGAGGAAAGAAGGGAAGGGGTAAGTATTTTGATAAGGTGCAAAGGGACTAGGTTGGATGCGCAGGTTGAGGGGGTGGATTTTGAGAGAAAACAGGAGATCTCCTCTTGAGATACTCCTGGGAGAATGGGAAAGTTGAAGAAGGGGCAGGAGGAAGGAGAGACTGGAGAGGAGCAGGGGAGATTTTAGGGAGCTCAAGCCTGATAGTATCATTTTCTCTCAATCAAGTAAGTATCCAAGTCATTAGGGGCAAGGGATGGGAGAGGCAGGGGGGCTGGGGATTTGAGGAAGGAGCTGACCATCTGGAAAAACTGGAGAGGGCAATGGGCATGGCTATCAGTAAGGATGGAGAAATAATTTCCTGGGCAGAGGAAAAGCACACAAGGAGAAACTTGAAGTGGATGAGGTTGACCTGATATCTAAATTTCCACCAGCAGCTCTCTTCAGCTCGTGCACAGGAGCGAAGGAAGCAGACTGTGGTGGTGATCCAGGGATGTGGGTTAGTGGTACAAAATCAATGAAGGAATAAAGGAGCTAGTGCGCTGAATGTCAATGATGCAACAGATTTTTTAGCCATACCTACAACCATGCATAAAATTCACCAACAGGGTATCATCTTTGAATAAAGACAACTCCCTCCCCTCCTTTTCAACTCCCACCATCAATCAATCAATCAATCGTATTTATTGAGCACTTACTGTGTGCAGAGCATTGTACTAAGCACTTGGGAAGTACAAGTTGGCAACACATAGAGACAGTCCCTACCCAACAGTGGGCTCACAGTCTAGAAGGGGGAGACAGAGAACAAAACCAAACATATTAACAAAATAAAATCAATAGAATAGATATGTACAAGTAAAATAAATAAATAAATAAATAGAGTAATAAATATGTACAAACATATATACATATATACAGGTGCTGTGGGGAAGGGAAGGAGGTAAGATGGGGGGATGGAGAGGGGGATGAGGAGGAGAGGAAGGAGGGGGCTAAGTCTGGGAAGGCCTCCTGGAGGAGGTGAGCTCTCAGTAGGGCCTTGAGCTCTCAGTAGGGCCTTGAGCTTCCACATCACCCTCCAACCAAGCTCTTACCTCAACCCACTCAAAGCCCTAACTTTAACAATAATAGGACTTCATTTTAACCATTTTGCCTACTCTAGTTCAGGGTTGCCTCACTTTTTAATTTCTATGAATTCCTTCCTTTGGACATTATTTTCAGTTCTCTACTGCTCTGTCTCCCTTCTGTAATGTTATATATTTCTTTGTTGCTCTTTCTTAAATCCTTGCAGATTTGATGGTGCACTCCTTGCTTGTGTGAGAATATGCAGGGTTTACTTCTGTTATCTACAGCTCTGAATATATTGGAACCAGCCCATCAATCATGTGTTTGGATGCTATTTGAAAAACAAAATGGATTTCTCCTGTGAAACTGCAATGAACAGGACTATTCATTGCTCAACAGCACCACTGCATTTTGATTATTGTTTTCCTTTAGTCTTTTATTTAAAGGGTTCTGAATGCATTGTTTGCATTTTTATTGAAGTCCATTATGTAATTATCCCCGAGGAAAAAAAAAACAGGACTATGTCAAGAAAGTGAAATTTGTAAAGAATAAGAATCTTACATTTGTATTTTGAATAATGTGTTATTGATTCTTTCAAAATAGAAATGTATTAGTTTTTGTATAATGCAAGAAGTTGAATCTATCTTTTAGGAAAACAGGAGACAGGAGATTACAGATTCTCCTGTTCTTTAGCTTTTGGAACATTTGAAATGGCATTTAATATTCTACTCGAGCGTAGAACATTTGAAATGGCATTTAATATTCTACTCGAGCGTAGACACCAAAGGGTGAATGTAATTAAAATGTAATGAGACAGTGCCTGTCAAATAAAAGATGGTCTTATCCACATGTCTGTGCTATATCTACGCTAAACATTACAGTATAAACTGAGTGTGAATGGATCCTCTTAAGTGTTGCTATGTGAATCCAAATTCACAAGCAAAAACCAATTTCAACAGTTGTGATTTTACTTTGAAACCTCAGGAGTTGTTGATACCACACACAACCTTTTGTTTGTTTCCTCTGGAGAGAGGGTACAGTAGTAAAGTGTGTCTGTTAAACTTAAGGGCATGATTACCCACTTGGCCAATAGGTAGTTACTTTGTTTTTCACCCAGTCTCTTCAGGAGGTATTAAGGGAATAAACCGGTCAGTTC
Organism: Tachyglossus aculeatus; assembly: GCF_015852505.1. Classification (NCBI taxonomy): domain Eukaryota; kingdom Metazoa; phylum Chordata; class Mammalia; order Monotremata; family Tachyglossidae; genus Tachyglossus; species Tachyglossus aculeatus. The sequence goes on along the minus strand of NC_052101.1, from coordinate 62,780,089 downwards.
TTCCTGGAGACAAAGCATACAGCAAAGATATGTGGAGCACTTAATGTCAGTAATGTGGAGAGTTTTTTTCACTTGAAATGCCATCAGTCAGCAGTGGTGGTTTCTTGCCAAGACTGTAATTTGATCCTCGAACCGGGTATATTGCCCTGCATTCTCAGCATGAGTCACTGCAGGAGCTAAAAACAGGTCACAGGAAAGCAAAGGCGCTGAATACATCCAGAATGTAAATTGTTATTTATTCTCACGCCATCGGAACAAGAAGAAGGAAAGAACACCAATTTTTAGTATGCATTCTTATTTATTAATTAGTTTGTATACATCCCCCAAATGTTGTCTGGGTACTTTACACTATAAGTAATGTTATGCTCACAAAATTCCTTTCGTTTAACTCCCAACCTAGACAAATTGGGACCTTCCTAGCTTCAGGCTACTGCTTGCCGGCATAGTCAATGGACCGGTTATCAGTTATCTATGACTATGTGAGCCAGAGATAAGAATACTTGCCACTTGGGCAACAGCCAGTGCATTAGAGAAAGGCAATCTAATCAAATGTGTTATCAAATTAGGCTCATTAATGGACCAGATACGGGTGGGAGGTTGCCGGGGCACTGAGGGGCAATGACAGCTGCCATGCCATTCCCTCTCCCACTCTCCTCCCACCTACTTCCCCTCACCCCACACATTGATTCATTTCAGTTCAATAGGATTTAACTAGTGTCTTATGTTTATTACCCATCCTCAGCACTTACATATTTATGTATAATTAATTGTACATTCAATTATTGATCCTGGTATTTCATTCTGGCATAGTCATTCTATTCCTTACCTGATTCTTATTTTTCCTACTGCCCCAGCTATGGGTAAATATAGATTAGAAGCAGCGTAGTTTAGTGGAAAGAGCACAGGCTTGGGAATCAGAGGACATGGGTTCTAATTCCGGCTCTGCCACTTGTCTGCTGTGTGACCTTGGGCAAGCCACTTCACTTCTCTGTGCCTCAGTTACCTCATCTGTAAAATGGGGATTAAGACTGTCCCACGTGGGACAACTTGCTTACCTTGTATCTACCTCAGTGCTTAGAACAGTGTTTGGCAAATAGTATGTGCTTAACAAATATCATTGTTATTATTATTATTATTATAAATATTTTGTCAGTCCATCTCTCCAATTGGATTGAAAACTCCTTCTGGGCAGGGAATGTTTGTTTTCCTTCTGTTGAGCTTCTGTTTTGCTAGTGGCTGTGCTTGAGCTTTCTGGAAAGGGGTAGTTGCTATAAGACCAGAGTGTTATTGTGAGGAATAGTATTGGTAATGGTATTTACTGAATACCTACTGAGTGCAGAGAAACTCTACTAGGCACTTGGGAGAGTACAATAGAATTCGTAGACATGCTCCCTGCGCTCAAGGAGAGTACAGTTTAATGTAATTGGGGAGGCAGATATGAAAGAGCATGGGCTTGGGAGTTAGAGGTCATGAGTTCAAATCCCGGCTCTGCCGCTTGTCAGCTGTGTGACTTTGGGCAAGTCACTTAACTTCTCTGTGCCTCAGTTACCTCATCTGTAAAATGGGGATTAAGATTCTGGGCACCACATGGGACAACCTGATCACCTTGTATCCTCCCCAGTGCTTAGAACAGTGCTTTGCACATAGTAAGCGCTTAACAAATACCAAAATTATTATTATTATTATTATTATTAATTTACAGATAGGAGACAGAAGTGCATAAGTAGCGGGGTATATAAATCAGAAAACAGCCTTACTTTGCTGCTCCACGGTTATAGCAATAGAAAGGGGGATGTTAATCTATGGCACATTATTATTATTGTTGAGTCAGAATCTTTGGGTGCCTCAAAACTGCCCCGGGGCCAACTCTGCATATTGACACAGCTCTTCAATGTTCTAACATAGCATATCACAACAGTACACACAGCAAGATCAAAACCTCACTGTGCTCCAATCTCATCTATCTCACCACTGACCCCTTTTCCATGTCCTTCCCGTAGCCTGAAATTCCCTCCATATGGTCTCCAGACCACAACTCTCTCCATCTTCAAAGCATTTTTAAGGTCACATCTCCTCCAAGAGGCCTTCCCAGATTAAGCTCTCTTTTCCCCAGCTTCCCCTTCCTTCTGCATCACAGATACACTATGATCTTTGACCTTTGGGCATTTGATATTCGCCCCACCCCGAACCCCACAGCACTTATGTATATACCTTTAAATTATATATCATAAATGATTTATTCATATTAATGTCTGTCTCCCTCTCTAGACTGTAAGATCATTATAGCCCATTATCTGCTAATTCTGTTGTATTCTCCCAAGCACTTACTATAGTGCTCTGCAGATAGTAAGTGCTCAATAAATACCGTTGATTGATTGATTGAAAACCGAGACTGTTGGAACCATACTGTAAGCTCCTCATGGGCAGGGATCATGTCTGCCAACTCTACTGTTACTATCCCCTGCACTTAATACAGACTCTGCACACAGTAAGTGTTCAATAAATATCAGTGATGGATTGATTGATTGACTTATACACACTGTGAGGTTACACAAATGTGCGGTCTAATGGAAAGAGCAGGGGCCTGGGAGTCAGAGGACCTGGGACAGTACAGTACCTGACCCATAGTAAGCACTTAACAAATATCATCAAAAAATGCTTAGAATCCAAAGGGAGATAATTGGGGGCCTAGCCCCCTCCATCTCCTTACTATGATCCTTAGCAAAAGCAATATGCACCTCCCATTCCCCCAGGCAATATATGAATTCCACATGCCCAAGAGGTGAACATTGAAGTGACAGGGAGTAATGCTTAAACACTTCATGTAACTCATGAAAGCTAGGGAGAGCTAAGCACTCAAAGGTACTTAACTTTCTTTCTAGAGCCCCAGGAAGTTTATACAGCCAGGAAGTGGGATATCTGGCTCTTCAGGAGATTATGTCAAGCGGTCTGCAACACTTCCCCAACCTATTCTTGAAAGTAAGAGTCATTTTTTATAAAATGTCCCCTGCTCCAAGATTTACCTTGGGGAATAAGCCCCTTCACCCTAAGTGTAAATACGTAAGCAGAAATAATTGCGGCATTTATTTTAGGCCTACTTTGTGCTGCACACTGAACATAGTGCTGAGTGGAATTAGAAGCAAAGTCTAAGATGATGGTTCTGCCCTCAAGGAGCATGCACTCTAATGAGGGGGAACCAAATACACCACATGAAATATGTGTGCTGGGAAGGTTGTCGTGGATAGTATAACTAGAAGACTGAGTTCCTCCAGACTGTAAAATCATTATGGGCAGGGAAAGTGCTTGCTAATTCTGCTGTATTTACTCTCCCCAGCGCTTAGTACAGAGCTCTGCACATAGTAAGTGCTCAACAAATACCATTGATTGATTGCTTGATTGAGTCTGCAACTGGGTGTGATTTGCATAAGAGACATTTGGTTGGATTGTGAATTTGTCTGTGCATCCTATCAGTTCTATCAATCCAAGGAAAAGGGGATGAACAAATGAGTGATGGTTCAGCATCACGCTGCCTCCCCACACCAATTCTATGTCATAATCTGATGCCAGCCTGGTGCCCGCACTCCACATCACCTGGCCCCACTGAGCCAGGCAGCAACCACAGAGCACCATGGTCTAGGGGTCACCCCTGCCCCATAATGCTGCTGTCCCTGAGGGATTTATTTTTTGTCAGTTTTTTAAAGAAAAATAAAACAAACACTATGCTTCTCCTTTTGTCTCCTTCACCCGCCTCATTGGGAGATGAACTTTGGGCAGCAAAAACCCTCTTGAGCTGGATTGGAGCCACTTGGCTTTGTGTCACTTTTCTGCTTTGAGGGGAGGGAAAATTCTTCTCCTCTGCGGCCGCCACTTGGAGCCCAGACTGATGAGTGGGGAGATGGCCTTCCGTTCCCTCTCCCAGTGATGAAAGCCGCATGTGTTTTCCCCCTTCATCCACACAGTCCCTCCGCTTCCTCTCTGTTCCCCTCATGGGTGGCAGTCCCAGGGGCTGGGGGTTATGGAAGGAAAGTGGGATATTATTATTGTTATTATTATTATTACTGTTATTATTCTAATTGCAGTACCCAGTTAGAAGTTGATCCATTTTGGTTCCTCAGCACTCCATGCTTAATCCTCCCTCCTCCCCACTCCCCTGCCCCCAGAACTATGGATGAAGACAGGAACAGAGAGGGGGAGGGTGATATAACATTGCAACTCTAATGTTAACCTCCTCACTGTACCTCAATCTCATCTATCTCGCAGCTGACCTCCCACCCACATCCTACCTCTGGCCTGGAATGCCCTCCCTCTTCATATAAGGCAGCCAATTCCCCTCCCCCACTTCAAAACCTTATTGAAGGCACATCTCCTCCAAGAAGACTTCCCTGACTAAGCCCTCCTCTCCTCTTCTCCCACTCCATTCTGTGCCACTATTACTTGCTCCTTCATTCATCCTCTCTCCCGTCCTCACAGTACATATGTATATTTCTGCATATATATGTAATTTATTTATCTATTTATTTATATTAATATCTGTCTCCCCCTCTAGACTGTGAACTCGTTGTGGGCAGGAATGCATGTCTGTTGTTACATTTTACTCTCCCAAGGTTTGCACACAGTAAGCACTCAATAAATACAATTGAATGAATGAATTAACTCCTCTGGATGGTCCTTTTTTTTTAATGGCATTTGTTAAGCCTTTACTATGTTCCAGGCACCATACTAAACATTGGGACAGTTGCAATTTAGTCCATGTCCATGTCCCACCTGTGGGTCACAGTAGCAATCCCCATTTTACAGATGAGGGAACTGAGGCACAGAGAAGTTGTGAATTATCCAAGGTCAAATAGCAGTCAAGTGGCAGACCTGGGATTAGAACTCAGGCCCATGTTCTATCTACTAGGCCATACTGCTTCTCATGGTCCTTCTCCCCGGGACAGGTTTTATACTAATAATTTGAAATGTGTCAACATCTCAATTGACTTTTGCTTTCTCATCTTACACCTCTGCCCTTATAGAAGCCAGATAGCATTAGCATATTACTATTCCCTTGTCAGCTTCTGTGGCCGATAAACCGCACCATCTGTTCCAGGCCTCCAGCCCTCTCCTCAAATCTCCAGTACCTCCAACTCATCCTTGTGGACAGGGAACATGGCAACCAACTCTGCTATATTGTACTCTCCCAAGCATTTAGTACCGTGTTTTGCACACAGTAAGTGCTCAATAGATATATTGATTCTTTAAATCCTAATGATCTTACTACTTTTTCCCCAGAGAGTTCATTCATTCAATCGTATTTATTGAGCGCTTACTGTGTGAAGAGCACTGTACTAAGCGCTTGGGAAATACAAGTCGGCAACATATAGAGACGGTCCCTACCCAACAATGGGCTCACAGTCTAGAAGGGGGAGACAGACAACAAAACAAAACATCTCTAGACAGGTGTCAAAATCATCAGAACAAATAGAATTAAAGCTATATGCATATCATTAACAAAATAAATAGAATAGTAAATATGTACAAGTAAAATAAATAGAGAAATAAATCTGTACAAATATATATACAAGTGCTGTGGGGAGGGGAAGGAGGTAGGGCGGGGGGATGGGAAGGAGGAGAGGAAAAAGGGGGCTCAGTCCGGGAAGGCCTCCTGGAAGAGGTGAGCTCTCAGTAGGGCTTTGCCCTGCTATCCTAGCATAGAAAAGTCTGGTTTAGGCCTTGTCATTCATCCTTGCCTGATCAATTAGACTGTGAAGCAGCCTAAATCACCTCAGACACTCATACAGACACTGCTGAGAGATATGTTCTAATGATGCTTTTTGCTCCTGAATTATATTCTCCCTCCCCATCCAGGCTTTCTTCCATTCTCTTTACTGTTCCCTATTTTATGATTGAGTCTGCTTGAAGTACTCAGATCATTTTGGCCTCTTATTTTCTCTTTTCATTAGATAAACTGCTAAACAAACCTTGCTTTTTATTCCTTCAGGTATGAACTGCTGGAAGCAGCTGGTCAATTAAAGAGACTCTGGAAAACTCACAGACATCTGTGAGGGGGGTGTGTTATCTGGGGATCTGACTTTTTTCATGGTATTTGCTAAATGCTTACTATGTGCTAAGTATTGTTCTAAAAATTGAGGTAGATATAATTTGATCAGGTTGTACACTTTCCCTCTCCCACATGGGGCTCTCAGCCAAAGTAGGAAGGAGACCCGTGCTGAATCCCCACTTTGTAGTTGAAGAAACTGAAGCATAAAGAAGTTTATATAATAATAATAATGATGGCATTTATTAAGCACTTACTATGTGCAAAGCACTGTGACTTGCCCAAGGTCACACAACCAACAAGTGGCAGAGCCAGGATTAGAACCCAGGTATTCTGTCTCCCAGGCCCATGCTCTTTCCATTAGGCAACACTGCTTCCCTACTCTTATGGGGGTTAAAGTTTGCCCACACCCTCCTTCAATTTCCTATCACAAAGCCCCCATACCCCCCGGCTAGTGGCCACAGTTGCCCACAAACTTCTTAACATAATGTGTTGCCTAGTGGAAAGAGCATGGGCCTTGGAGTAAGAGGACCGGGGTGCTAATCCTGGCTCTGTCACTTGTCTGCTTTGTGACCTTCTCTGTGCCTCAGTTTCCTCATCTGTAAAATGGGGATTTAATACCTGTTCTCCCTCCTACTTAAACTGTAAGCCCCATATGGGGCAGGGACTGTGTCCATTTTGATTATCTTGTAACTACCCCAGTGCTTAGAACAATTCTTGACACACAGTAAGTGCTTGACAAACATAATAATAATGATAATAATAATCATTCATTCATTCAATCATATTTATTGCACACTTACTGTGTGTAAAGCACTGTACTAAGCCCTGGAATAACAATAAAAATTCACTACTGAAATAAATGAGGAGGTAGTCAGTGATGGCAGGGATGGCAGAGATGAAGTCAGGATGGTATTACAACACAATATCAGCAGAACACAAACCTGCCTCCCATCTTGAAAGCCTCATTAGCTGTACTTGTCCTGGAGTTGATACGGTCAGGAATAGGTGATGGGAGAGGTAGAAGGGAGATGAAAAATGACACTGAGGAAACCCACATAATTAGATGGAGGCTTTGCAATTAGGATCTGGGGAAAGAGATGCTCATCAGCTACTATCCTGTTATCTGCTGGTGTGAAAGCTGAGGCCAAGGATCAGCAAATATAGTTTTCAGAGATTTCTTCCCTCCAGGCTTGAAGGCTCTCAGACCTACATATTTTGAAATTTATCAGTTGCACTGTAGTTGGTCTGAAATCTAATCCCAAACCTGTTCACTAGGAATGATTACCAAGCCTAAGGGTCATTGGGTAATTTAGGCTATTCCACCATCATCAAGGTCAGAATCCAGAGGGACTGGGAGGGAGATGGAGGGAAAAGATACAGAAAACAAGCAGAAATAGACAGAAAGGGACTGCCTGACTCAGAAATTTCAACATAGAGATTCTGGGACAAGTATAAAAATATCAAATGAAGGACTGCCTGGCTCAGGATGGGGAAAGGATGGGGAACTACAAGAGACAAAAGAAGAAACCTAATGTGGGGATAGGTAAGGATGGGGGAAAAAAAAAACCCAAAAACAAAGAGCGGCACTGATTGCTGACCTGTGTGTGACCTGTCGGTCCATCCTGTACCCCCTGGATTACAGGGATGGGGGAACAGTTCTTGAAGCCTTCTGTTCTTGTTTCTGGCAGTTTCATCCCATAGCTGGGCCCTTGTAGACCACCACAGTGCCAAAGGGGCCGAAAGACCTGAAGGAACTGTGGGGCCTGTGGGGCCCGGGGTAGTCACAGAAGAGGGCCCACCCTCTTGGCATATTGGAATGGTTGAAGCAGGTGATTTTAGTGAAAAGAGCATGAGACTGGAAGTCAGAAGCCGTGGATTCTAGTCTCACCACCACCCTTTGCCTGCTTTGTGACTTTGGGCAATTGACCTCTCTGTGCCTCACTTTCCTCATCTTTAAAATAGTAATTATATGCCTGCTCTCCTACCCCCTTAGACTATGAACCCCATAAAGGACAGGGGCTATGTCTTACCTGATTATACGGTGTCTACCCTGTGCTTATTACAGTGTCTGACAAATATTAAGTACTTATTAATAAATGCCATATTTATAATTATGAAACAGGAAGAGCAGTTTGAACTCTTGACCATTAGGAGCAAAAGTCCTTGCCCCACAGAGGGTCCCAGGTGGGCTGCCTGCTGCTTAGAAGTACTTGGAAGGCTATCTATGGCTGACCCTCAACTTTTTTTCCCACCCTCCTGCCTCCTCCACCCCTAGCAGCAATGGGCTGGATGGAGCTCAGTGGCCCAGCACCATCTGCCCTGGCTTTTAGACAAATTGCAATAATGTTGCCAGGAATCATAGTGGCCCTGTACATTGTGTAATATTCAGCAACCCTTCTCCCCACACTCCCTGGCTGCTTAGTCGGAGGCCCTGGATAAAGAGTCACATTTGATTCCAAGAGGAGCCAGCTATAGTTCATGAGCCATAGGTTTGCAGTCCCTTGACCTAGATTGATTGATTGGTTCCAGAACAATTGTGTATATAATAATTAATAATTATGGTATTTGTTAAGAGCTTACTATTTGCCGAGCACTGTTCTAAAGGCTGGGGTAGATACAAGGTTATCAGGTTGGACACAGTCCCTATCCCACATGGGACTCACAGTGTAGGTATATAAGCATAATCAGTTGCACAACCTACCAATCATTTTGCTTACTTGATTTGTACATATGTCTTAGTCTGTCTCCCCCATAAGTGTTTAAGACCCCTGTGGTCAGCGAATGTGCCTATTGTACTGTCTCAAGCACTTAGTGCAGGTGCTCAATGAAAGCCATTGCAACTAGGTTATTGATTGAGGGTGAGGCAGTAGGAAGAGCCCTTCCCCACTCTGCACCTCCTGTCTGTAATCTACTTTATGTGAAGCTTAGAATAGTTGACCTAACCCCAACTCCTTTTCTGGATCAACCTTTCTAATGAATTCTTTATCTAGGGGAGAAAACAAACACAGAAAAAACTAATAACTAAAAATCAGAGATACCCCTTTTCCCTCCCTCCCTCATCCTTAGTTCAGAATAATAATAAATAATAATAATAATAATGGTATTTGTTAAGTGCTTACTATGTGCAAAGCACTGTTCTAAGCGCTGGGGAAGATACAAGGTTATCAGGTTGTCCCACATGGGGCTCACAGTCTTAGTCCCCATTTTACAGATGAGGTAACTGAGGCATAGAGAAGTTAAGTGACTTGCCCAAAGTCACACAGCTGACAAGTGGCAGAGTCGGGATTCAAACCCATGACCTCTGACTCCAAAGCCCGTGCTCTTTCCACTAAGCCACGCTGCTTCATCCAAGTCCCCAGTGCTGTAAATACGTATAATGCAAAGGCGTCTCCTGAATGATGGGGAGAGGTGGGGGGAGGCCATGAGTCCCAGGGGTCTCCAGAAGTTGATGGACCCAGGGGTCTCTGGGCCAGCATCACTCCACTTAAACCACCCATCCTGTGATGTTCGGACTGGGTCTCCCTCACTCTTTTGTGCCCAGGGAGGGAATTCCTGTTCCTTGGCAGAAGAGAATCCCCACCCATCCTGGAGGCTCCCATGTGCTCTTCAGAGCTAGGAGGAAAGGAGGGAGGTGGGGAGGCAGGTGCCTGAGCAAGTCCTAGACAACCACCAGACAGCTTTCTGACCCCACATCTGAGAAGCACAGCAGAAACCTTTCACTGGCCACTGGAGATCACGATCCTAATTTTTTATTATTTCAAGAAACACCCTGCAATGCACAGAACCCTATACTAGGTGCTGGAGTGACACCAATCTCATGCTTGCCAAATCCAACGGCTCCTACTCTGTCCTAATCCTCCTCGACCTCTCAGCTGCCTTTGACACTGTGGACCACGCCCTTCTTCTCAACACGCTATCTGACCTTGATTCACAGACTCCGTCCTCTCCTGGTTCTCCTCTTACCTCTCCGGCCGTTCTTTCTCAGTCTCTTTTGCAGGCTCCTCCTCCCCCTCCCATTCTCTCACTGTGGGGGTTCCCCAAGGTTCAGTGCTTGGTCCCCTTCTGTTCTCTATCTACACACACTCCCTTGGTGACCTCATTCACTCCCACGGCTTCAACTATCATCTCTATGCTGATGACACCCAGATCTACATCTCTGCCCCTGGTCTCTCCCCCTCTCTCCAGGCTCGCATCTCCTCTTGCCTTCAGGACATCTCCATTTGGATGTCTGCCCGCCACCTAAAGCTCAACATGTCGAAGACTGAACTCCTTGTCTTCCCTCCCAAACCTTGCCCTCTCCCTGACTTTCCCATCTCTGTTGACGGCACTACCATCCTTCCCGTCTCACAAGCCCGCAACCTTGGTGTCATCCTCGACTCCGCTCTCTCATTCACCCCTCACATCCAAGACGTGACCAAAACCTGCCGGTCTCAGCTCCACAACATTGCCAAGATCCACCCTTTCCTCTCCATCCCAACCACTACCCTGCTCATTCAAGCTCTCATCCTATCCCGTCTGGACTACTGTATCAGCCTTCTCTCTGATCTCCCATCCTCACGTCTCTCCCCACTTCAATCCATACTTCATGCGGCTGCCCGGATTATCTTTGTCCAGAAACGCTCTGGGCATATCACTCCCCTCCTCAAAAATCTCCAGTGGCTACCAATCAATCTGCGCATCAGGCAGAAACTCCTCACCCTGGGCTTCAAGGTTCTCCATCACCTCGCCCCCTCCTACCTCACCTCCCTTCTCTCCTTCTACAGCCCATTCCGCACCCTCCGCTCCTCCACCGCTGATCTCCTCACCGTACCTCGCTCTCGCCTGTCCCGCCATCGACGCCCGGCCCACGTCATCCCCCGGGCCTGGAATGCCCTCCCTCTGCCCATCCGCCAAGCTAGCTCTCTTCCTCCCTTCAAGGCCCTGCTGAGAGCTCACCTCCTCCAGGAGGCCTTCCCAGACTGAGCCCCTTCCTTCCTCTCCCCCTCGTCTCCCTCTCCATCCCCCCCCATCTTACCTCCTTCCCTTCCCCACAGCACCTGTATATATGTATATATGTTTGTACATATTTTTTTTACTCTATTTATTTATTTATTTTATTTGTACATATCTATTCCATTTATTTTATTTTGTTAGTATGTTTGGTTTTGTTCTCTGTCTCCCCCTTTTAGACTGTGAGCCCACTGTTGGGTAGGGACTGTCTCTATATGTTGCCAATTTGTACTTCCCAAGTGCTTAGTACAGTGCTCTGCACATAGTAAGCACTCAATAAATATGATTGATGATGATGATGATGATGGTGGTGTGCTCTTTGCTGTTGATCCCTTTACTAGTCAGGAAAAAGTTGCAGGGAGAAAAGGAATGCCAACCACAAAGTCCACAGGGCCATCAGAGACATATAAAGTGGGAGAGTAACTTGGTATTTGCTGGCTACTTTGGGGAATGAAACAAGAGGGAAAAAATATTATACTCAGGCAAGAGTGGGAGGATCCCTTAATAGCAAGAGTCAGAAGGATTGAACCCAAGTGGATTGTGGCTCAGGTTTAAGAGTCTAGGATGTTTACTTTCTTGTTCATAGAGGGATGACGGAAAACTAAGGGGAAGTGGTGTTGATAACTGAGTGGGCTGGACTCTTCCTGTTGAATTACTCCCAAACAACAAACCCACGCAATTCTGAGTGCTAGAGAAGTCACAGGCAATACAATCAACACTCTAACCACTACTTATTAGAGATCCTTGACTAAGTTATAACTCTAGACATTATGGGTTGTTTTTGTTTTTTTCCTTGGTTTTGTAACTTTCCCTTTTCTTTTCAATTGGATAATTGTCATCTAAATTGTTGATATCATATTGTTGGCATAAGTTAAGTTGGATTTCCTTCTACTTCAGAGGTGACTGTAGATCCATAAATGATGGAATTCAGTCAGAAATGTGGTCTCTGAAAGCTCCTCAGGGCCTGATTCTTCTGAGTGAAAGGAACCAGAGAAATAAGAGGGTTTATCAAGAGCAGTAGCAGCAGTATTGCCTAAAAAGAAGCAAATGCAAGAAGATTAGAAACTCTTGTTTTTGCTCAAAATGATAAGAACCTAGAGGTCCAATAGTTACATATTCAATCAAGATGGAAGCAGTTTAAAACAGCAGAATGTTATGCACATTTCACTTAAAATATTAGTCAATCAATCAAATGTATTTTTAATCATTTTATTTTTAGAAGTATTAAAACATGGTCAAGCACTTTAAAACATTGGTGCCCTCTGACTCTGGAGAATATTTTGGCTAATTATGAAACTGCTTTGGAGGTGAGCCTTGCTATGTCAAGCTCTAATCTATAAAATATTTGAAGAGGTATCTGATTAAATTAGGGTAAAATGAGATGTATGAGAAAGTTATTCTCTATATTGCTAGAGTATTCTCTAGGAAATTGGAGTTAAATACCATTGTATTAAATACCTTTTATATGGTAAGCGCCTTCCTCCAGACTCCTTGTGAGCAGTGTATTGTATTCATTCATTCATTCAATCAATCATATTTATTGAGTGCTTACTGTGTGCAGAGCACTGTACTAAGAGCTTGGGAAGTACAAGTCGGCAACATATAGGGATGGTCCCTACCCAACAACAAGCTCACAGGCGGCTCAGTGGAAAGAGCGTGGGCTTTGGAGTCAGAGGTTATGGGTTCAAGTCCTGGCTCCGCCACTTGTCAGCTGTGTGACTTTGGGCAAGTCACTTAACTTCTCTGTGCCTCAGTTACCTCATCTGTAAAATGGGGGTGAAGACTGTGAGCCCCCCGTGGGACAACCTGATCACCTTGTAACCTCCTCAGTGCTTAGAACAGTGCTTTGCACATAGTAAGTGCTTAATAAATGCCATTATTATTATTATTATTAGAAGGGGGAGTACAATATTACTGTACAATATCATCAGAGTACAATATCATTGTAATCTCCCATGTGCTTAGTACAATGGTGGGGAAGAGTAAGGCGGTTGGTGAGGGTGGGAAGAGAAGAAAATAATGGGGGAGAAGGGAAAGGCAATAGGAACAAGCTCCTCAGAAGCATAGATAATGATTATAATGACATATAATAACAAAAAGCTGCTTCGGGAACATATATAATGGCATGCACGTATGTACATAAGCACACACCAACAGGAACACAAACCCACCCAGGGAAACTCATATGGGTAAACTTGAGGGCAGGGATTGTGGCTGCTTACCTCTTCCAAGTGCTTTTATTCGGTACTTAGTACCCTGCTAGGGCTCAATAAGCACCATTAATTGAGATAGAGTCATCTATAGAAAATTCCCTGGCATCATGGACACAGAGATACCAAAAGGAAAAACACACACAAACCCTTACTGGGAAATGCAAGTATAGGGAAACACACATAATGGTACCCCAAAAAAACCAGGACTATTAACTCCCACAGTTTGATAAATAGCCATAAGACATACCAAAACACAGAAACAGACACACAATAATAATCAATCAATTTAATTCTTTTCTTCCCAGAAATTGGGGCTTCAGAGGTTGTTTACCTTTCTTCTCTCTTTGTATAGTTTTTTGAGTAAAGGCAACATTTCACCTGACTTCTAGTTCAGCGAAAGCAAAGAAGTACATCAAATCCTGCACTGCTCTATTTCTAGATCTTTAATCATTTCTTAAATGTGGTGCTAGAACATTCCTCCAAACTTTTCCAATATTTAAAGAGCATGTCAGTAAGAGCAGCTTGGTTAATGGAAATTGCTTGAAATATTAAGTCTTATGTCTGGATTCTGAAAAATCATTTTAATTTAAAGGAAATATATTTCAATTATCCTACATTATACTGCTGGCAGATTGGATTTATTTTTGGTGAAGTTCATCAGAATCACTAAAAGCCTTTTCTAGCAAATACACAACTGATCACATATATGCTGATCAAAATTTCTTTGCCACATCTCTTGCTATCAATCAGGTTTTTTCCACTTCACTGCCTAAGATAATTACATATGTTTGCATAAAACGGTTCTTCCTCTGCCTGTGTTTTCATTCATTCATTCAATCGTATTTATTGACCGCTTACTGTGTGCAGAGCACTGTACTAAGCACTGTGTTCTTTCCAGTTACAGAACTTATTTACAATTCTTTAAGGCAGTCAGCTATAAGTGAGATCCATACATACCTTTTCGTTTGTTTAATATTGTGTTCAGCTTTCAAATGGCTATTTTCTTTTCCACTAAAATGTGACATTCACTCAACCTCAGTGTGATGGAAGACATAGTGTATTAAATGTCACATACAGCAGTACCCATTAGTGATAGTGGCTCAGTAATGAATCCCTGAATGATGCAGTGATCTGAACCTAATATTGGAAGGCAGGGATTCTGAATTCAAATTCTGGTTCATTTACACTATCATTTCTAACAAATTACTGGCATCTAAGTTTTCTCATTTAAAATGGATATAAAGCATCACCATCATAATTACTATTTTAATCACTATCACCATTTTCATACTCCTTAGCCAACTTAATAAGAATTGTGGTTCTTGTTAAGCACATTTTATTATTATTGTTGTTATTAATAATGCTAACAATAATTACAGTAATTGTTAAGCACTTACTATGTGCCAAGCACTAATCTAAGTGCTTGGGTAGATACAAGTCAATTAGGTTGGACACCATCCCTATCCCACATAGGGCTCACACTCCTAATCCCCATTTTACAGCTGAGGTAACTGAGGTCCAGAGAAGTTAAGTTACTTGCCCAAGGTCACACAGCAGACATGTGTAGGAGGCAGGATTAAAACCCAGGTCCTTCTGACTCCCAGGCCCAGGCTCTATCCACTAAGCCATGCTTTTATGTGCCAAACACTGTTCTAAGCATTGAGGTAGAAACAAAAAACAGATCAGACAGTCCCTTCCCACCTGGAGCTCCCAATTTAAGAAGGAGGGAGAACAGGCATTTTGTCCCCATTTTACAGATGAGGTAACTGAGATACAGAGAAGCTAAGTGACTTGCCCAAGGTCACTCAGTGGAGGGGCTGGGGTTAGAACCCAGGTCCCTTGACTCCTAGGCCCATGCTCCTTCACCTGGGCCATACTACTTCCCTTGGACAGATTTTTATTCATAAGAGCACAGGTAGACCTCGCTCTGCCATTTTGAGACCATGTGGTCTAGGGGAGGGTTCATGGGTCTGAGAATCAAGAGAATTGGATACCAGCTCTCCCATTGATTGGCCTGCTGTGGGACCTTGGGCAAGTCACCTAACCTTTCTGTGTCTCAGTTTTTTACTCTGTAAAATGGGAATAATAATACCTTCCACTACCTACCTCACAGGGATGTTATGAGGCTCAAATAAGATAACTGATGGAAAGCACTTTGGGTAGCAGATGTCTTATAAAATGATAAGCAGCATGGCCTAGTGGAAAGAGCATGGGCCTAGGAATCAGAGGACCTGGGTTCTAATCCTGGTTATGCCACTTGTCGGCTATGTAACCTTGGGCAAGTCATTTAACTTCTCTGTGCCTCAATTTCCTCATCTGTAAAATGGGGATTATGACTGTGAGCCCTATGTGGGACAGGGTCTGCGTCCAACCAGATTAATTTGTAACTACCCCAGCGTTTAGTACAGTGTGTGGCACATATGAAGCACTTAACAAATACCACAATTATTATTATCATTATTATTATTATGATAAGGTGTTCATATATAATCAAAGTCCCCAGCATCTAAGTTATATGCAAGAATGGGAGGTATGAGAGTGGGAGAAAAGGCTGAGGATGAGGGATGAAAATAGGAGAGGATGTTGATAGAGGAGGACTTGGAAGAAGTTGGGGGATAAGCTAGTGGGGAGAAAGCTAAGAGAGTGGAGTAGGGCTAGGTGGGTAGGAAGAAGGAGAGAAAGTTAAGCAACCAGGCAGGTAGAATGCTTAGTCCTCAGGAAGGAAGAAAACCAGACAAACTAATGCAAAGAGTGAAAACAGATTCAGAAAGAGGCTTAAGGTCCCCAGACATTAAAAAAAATGTGAGCAAATCACAGTGTCTGAAATGAAAGGACAAGAAAAATATGAGAGGAAATACAGGGGGCATATCAGGCATAACACAAGTCTGGCCGCCCTCTTGTTGAGTAAGAAATATTATCAGTGGGGCAGGAAGGAATGGAAAGAGAAGTGAAGAGAAAGCTGAGAAGTGGGTGGCAGTAATTGGCAGAAAGAGAGGAGAGAAAGGAGATTGAAAACTACAGGCAGAAAGTAGTTGAAATACCGAAGTGAGGGGACACGTAAAGTGTGGAGGATAAAGGGAGTGGGGACAGCCAGAAAGAAAAACTCGGCAACCAGATCTTAAGTTCCCCATAAATTCTTTGCAAATCCCAACTTGTCCACATAAAAAGGGCATTTTATTGGGTGACAATTTGAGCCTACTGTGGGTTTTCTTAGCATTGAACCTGTAGCAAAATAGTCTCATTGCATAATTATGTTGTGTCAAATTATATTGAGAGAAAAATCCCATTTTATTACATGTTCCAGTTAACAAAGTGTTCAAGTATACCAGCTATAAAATATCTATGAGGCTACAGTGCACAACGCTTTATCAGCTAAAGAATGTGATAGAGTCAATATTACAGACAGGATCGCACCTTTAGATGATAGTGGCCATGTCTGCATGAGTCAAGCTTAATGGCTGGTTGAAATAAATTTCACAGAATCTGCCTGAGTTTATAGCTGCTAATGATCTCTGAATCACTAGCCCATTCACTTGTGGTGGTAATTCAACACTGGCAATTTCTGTCATAACTCAGTTTTGAAAATCCCTAAAGCATTACATTGAGGAGGTGAAGACTGTATTTTTCCTATGAGATTGAGTGTGTAGACTCATTATGGGCAGGGATTGTGTCTGTTATATTATTGTGCTCTACTCTCCCAAGCACTTAGCATGTACTCTGCATACAGGAAGCCCTCAATAAATACGATTGATTGATTGATTGTGCTTGTTTCCTAATTGGTCCAAGAATCCACCTGGGGTGATAGTCAATCAGCCAGCCAATCATATTTATTGAGCACTTACTGTGTGCAGAGCACTGTACTAAGCGCTTGGGTAGGTACAATGTAGCAATGTAACAGACGCATTCCTTGCCCATTAAGAGCTTACAGTATAGACAGTTGTAATGAATTGCTCTCTGATTGCATTGGCTGTCCAAATAAGCTCTATGAAAGGCCCTGATGTTTCCCAGAGTGAAGGCAACCTGAGGCGACAACAGTGAGATGGTGGAAATGTATGAAATACTAACAATTAATCAGGTGGGTGTGCTGACATCAGGCTCCCTGGAATAGATTCAGAGGTGGAACTCCTGATCCATGGCCCGCAATATATAGGTTCTGTTTGCTTGCTGCAATCCCTGCTAATGTTAGTGTAGTGTTTAATGTTTATCAATCAATAAATCGATCAGTGATACTTATTGAGCACCCACTGGGGATTGAGAACTGTACTAAGCTCTTGGGAGAGTACAACAGAGTAAATAGATATGATTCTCTGCTCTCAAGGACCTTAGGTTTGTGACAGGTTTGGTATCCATATGGACTTTTCTAAGGAAAAATGATCTTCATAACCTTCTCACTGTGCCTCATTCTTGCCTGTTCCTCTGTCGACCCCTGGCCCATGTTCTACCTCTGGCCTGGAATGCCCTCCCTCCTCACATCTGCCGAACTGGCACTCTTCCCCTCTTCAAAGCTCTACTGAAAGCTCACCTCCTCCAGGAGGCCTTCCCAGACTGAGCCCCCCCTTTCCTCTGTTCCTCCTCCCCTCCCCATTGCCCTGACTCCCTCCCTCTGCTCTACCACCTTTCCTTCCCCCCAGCACTTGTGTATATATGTATATATTTATTATTCTATTTATTGTATTAATGTGTATATATATCTATAATTCTATTTATTTATATTGATGCTATTGATGCCTGTTTACTTGTTTTGTTTTGTTGTCTCTCTCCCCCTTTCTAGACTTTGAGCCCATTGTTGGGTAGGAATTGTCTCTGTTGCTGAATTGTACTTTCCAATTAGTACAGAGCTCTGCACACAGTAAGTGCTCAATAAATTTGATTGAAGAATGAATGAATGAAGAGATGCTCCTGGCCTGTTCAGGCAAGGCTGATAAAGTGACTCCCCAGTTCACACTCTTTTTTGGTTCTATGAAAATAGAGCAATAAGTCAAAGAGTGCTAAATGAAGTATAGTTTCCCATAGAGATAATGTAAAGTGCCTTAATGTCTTCCTAGGATCCAAAAAGTGAGCTGAACAATATAAATACATTTTAAAATAATTATAAAATCAATCATTCAATTGATGGCATTTATTGAGCAGCATGGCCTAGTGGAAAAGGGCCTGGGAGTCAGATGACCTGGGCTCTAATCTCCGCTCTGCCATTTTTCTGCTGTGTGACCTGGGGAAAATAAAAATAATAATGGTATTTGTTAAGCATTTACTATGTACTGTACCAAGCACTGGGGTGGATACAAGCAAATTGGGTTGGACATAGTCCCTGTCTCACATGGAGCTCACAGTCTCGATCCTCATTTTACAGATGAAGTAACTGCAGCCCAGAGAAATTAAGTGACTTGCCCAAGGTCACATAACAGACAAGTGGAGGAGCTGGGATTAAAACCCATGACCTTCTGACTCAAGGCCCGGGCTCTATCCACTATGTCATTAATAATAATACTGATGACATTTGTTAAGCACTTACTATGTGCAAAGCCCTGGGGGGTGGGGGTGGGGGAATATAAGGTGAATAGGTTGTCCTTCGTGGGGCTCACAGTCTTAATCCCCATTGTACAGATGAGGTAAATGAGGCCCAGAGAAGTTAAGTGACTTGCCCAAAGTCACACAACCGACAAGTGGTAGAGCCAGGATTAGAACCCATGTCCTCTGGCTCCCAAGCCCGGGTTCTTTCCACTGAGCCACGCTGCTTCTCTAATGTCATTCTGATTCCCTAATCACTTTTTGGTAATGGATCTACCAACTAACATCCTGAATTTACCTTCTATTAAAATACAGTCACCACTAGACTTTAAGCTTGTCATGGGAAGGGAATATGTCTGTTATGTTTTTATATTGTATTTGCTAAGCATTTACTGTGTGTCAAGCACTGTTTTAAGCGCTGGGGTAGATACAAGCTAATTAGGTTGGACACAGTCCCTGTCCCACATGGAGTTTACAGTCTTAATCCTTATTTTATAGATGAGGGTACTGAGCCACAGAGAAGTTAAATGATTTGCCCAGTGTCACACAGCAGACAAGTAGTGGAGCAGCATTAGAACCCAGGTCCTTCTCACTCCCAGGACCGTGCTCTATCCACTAGGCCATGCTACTTCTCAAGTGCTTTGTACAATGTACTCTCCCAAGCACTTAGTGCAGTGCTCTGCACACAGTAAATGCTCAATAAATACAATTGATTGACTGATTAATAACCCATTTTAGGTCCAGTATTAGGAATAGTAGTAATAGTATTTATTAAGTACTTACTGTGTTCAGAGCACATATTAAGCACTGGGAAAGAAAATGTAGGTGAGAATTAAACTTGGTCCCTGGCCCTCAGGGGGCTCACAATCTAAGAATATAAGTTCGGAGAAGGGAAGAGGGGACTAGCAACCGACACAGTAAAACAGTGAAACACAAAAAAGACAAGGGCAAATACTCAAAATAAAACCAAAAATCATTAAGGTACTGTGGGTAGAGGAGCAGAATTTCAGCTTCTTGCAATTCAGAGGCAGAGTTTTAGGTCCCTCATCCATTTACACAAAAAAGTATATATACATATGTTTATATTATTGAAATGAATTTACAGTAAAAAAACCCTATGTATATCATATATATATATAATAACCCCTATACATATTTTTCTGCTGTGTGACCTTGGAAAAATAATAAAAATAATAATTATGGTATTTGTTAAGCACTATGTGCCAGGCGCTGTACTAAGTGCTGGGGTGGATACAAGCAAATCAGATTGGACACAGTCCCTGTCCCACATGGGGCTCACAATGTCAATCCCCATTTTACAGATGAGGTAACTGAGGCCCAGAGAAGTGAACTGACGTGCCCAAGGTTACACAGCAGACAAGTGGCAGCGGTGGGATTATAAAGGCTGAGTTGGTAGCAAATTCCATTATAACTGAGCTAAACAAATCAGGAAATTATCTTCCCATATGTAGTATTTATCATTGTTACTACAAATGAATTGAAGGGAAATTTAATTGAGTTAAAAGAAAACAAGTACTGTAACCCTTTATCTTCCTTAAACATATTGGCAACATTTGTTCTTGGCCAAGTCCTTGTCACAGAAAAGTCTTCCCAGTATTAGTTGTTACTGAGTAATCTTATTACCAGATTTAGCCTAAGGTCAGTTGCTGTATCCCCGGTTAAATGTGGATCATTCTATTTGCTGCACCTGCAGCAGGGCAAGTTTTCCCAATCAGGGTTCCATTTCTCATATAATTGTCTCCCATTGTGGTCTCCTTTTCTTCTCCATGTTTGAACAGATGTCTCCTGAACCCAAGGTGCATTTGGGTAAGCTCTGCTTTGTAATTCATTTACCTATGTCTTCAATCAGAAAATGTCAAATAACTAGACTTCTCTACTCCGCCCCCCAGTATCTGAGGGAACATGTTGGTGGAAGAATCTGTGTCTCTTCCAAAATCTTACCCTCTCTGCAACCCCTCCCACTAACTCCCTTCACTCTGTTGCCACTTTAGGAGATGATAGATTGCTCTTTTGGCACAACAATAGCACTACTTATGTTCTTGTGACATGTGGAGGGAAATAAAATTGGAGTTGGCATTGAAGCTCTGAGTTCAAGGTGATTTCATTCAATAAATCAATCATATTTACTGAGCACTTAATGTATGCAGAACACTGTACTAAGAGATTTGGAAAGTACAGCATAACAGAGTTGTTAGACATGTTCCCTGTCCCTGCTCCACAAAAAATTTACAGTCTAGAGGGGGAGACAGAAATTAAAATTAAAATTCATTATGGATATGTACATAAGTGTTGTGGGGTTGAGGGTGGGATAAATAAAAGGTACAAATTCAAATGCAAGGGTGGCTCAGGAGGGAAGGGGAATAGGGGAAATGAGGGCTTAGTCGGGAAGGCTTCTTGAAAGAGATATGAGTTTAATAAGGCTTTGAAGGTGGGGAGAGCGATCTGTAAGCTCACTGTGGGCAAAGAATGTGTCTACCAGCTCTGTGTTATTGTACTCTCCTAAGCACTTAGTATAATGCTCTGCATACAGTAAGCACTCAATAAATACAAATACAGATTGTTGATTCTGTCAGATATGAAGGGGGAGGAAGTTCCAGGCCAAAGGTAGGATGTGGGTAAGGAGTCAGCAGTGAGATAGACAAGATCAAGGTACAGTAAGTAGGTTTACATTAGAGGAGCTAAGTGTGCGGGCTGAGCTGTAGAAGGGATCAGTGAGGCAACAAAGGAGGGGGCAAGCTGATTGAGTGCTTTAAAACTGATGGTAAGGAATTTCTGTTAATGCAAAGGTGGATGGACAATGGTTGGAGGCTCTTGAGGAGTGGGGAGATGTAGACTGGATTTTCTTTTTAGAAAAGAGATCTGGGCAGCACAGTGGTATGGCCTGTGGAGGAGAAAACTATTTCTCCTCCCTTATTGACACCCATGCCCATCATCCCTGTCAGCTCTTCTGTACATTCAACTCCCTTCTCAGGCCCCCGGTTCCTCACCCTCCTCCTTCCCTCACTGCCAACGATTTGGCCTCCTACTTCATTAATAAAATTAAATCCATCAGGTCTGACCTCCCCAAAGTCACTCCCCCGCCCCTTCTCCAACACTCCGGCTCTCAACACTCTCCGCTACTCTCCCATCCTTCCCAGCAGTATCCTCAGAGGAGCTCTCCTCCCTCATCTCAAGTGCTACTCCAGCCACCTGTGCTTCTGACCCCATTCCCTCTCATCTCATGAAATCTCTCACTCCGTCCCTTCTCCCCTCCTTAACTTCCATCTTCAACCACTCACTCTCCACTGGTTCCTTCCCCTCTGACTTCAAACATGCCCGTGTCTCTCCCATCCTAAAAAAACCCTCTCTTGACCCCACCTCACCTTCTAGTTATCGCCCCAACTCCCTCCTACCATTCCTTTCCAAACTCCTTGAATGAGTCGTCTACACGCGCTGCCTCGAATTCCTCAACACCAACTCTCTCCTTGACCCCCTCCAGTCTGGCTTCCGTCCCCTACATTCCACGGAAACTGCCCTCTCAAAGGTCACCAATGACCTCCTGCTTGCCAAATCCAACTGATCATACTCTATCCTAATCCTCCTTGACCTCTCAGCTGCCTTTGACACTGTGGACCACCCCCTTCTCCTCAACACGCTATCCAACCTTGGCTTCACAGACTCCGTCCTCTCCTGGTTCTCCTCTTATCTCTCCGGTCGTTCATTCTCAATCTCTTTTGCGGGCTCCTCCCCCCCCCCCCATCCCCTTACTGTGGGGGTTTCTCAAGGTTCAGTTCTTGGTCCCCTTCTGTTCTCTATCTACACTCACTCCCTTGGTGACCTCATTCACTCCCACGGCTTCAACTATCATCTCTATGCTGATGACACCCAAATCTACATCTCTGCCCCTGGTCTCTCCTCCTCCCTCCAGGCTCGCATCTCCTCCTGCCTTCAGGACATCTCCATCTGGATGTCTGCCCGCCACCTAAAACTCAACATGTCCAAGACTGAACTCCTTGTCTTCCCTCCCAAACCCTGCCCTCTCCCTGACTTTCCCATCACTGTGGACGGCACTACCATCCTTCCCATCTCACAAGCCCGCAACCTTGGTGTCATCCTCGACTCCACTCTCTCGTTCACCCCTCACATCCAAGCCGTCACCAAAACCTGCCGGTCTCAGCTCTGCAACGTTGCCAAGATCCGCCCTTTCCTCTCCATCCAAACCGCTATCTTACTCGTTCAAGCTCTCATCCTATCCCGTCTGGACTACTGTATCAGCCTCCTCTCTGATCTCCCATCCTCCTGTCTCTCCCCACTTCAATCCATACTTCATGCTGCTGACCGGATTGTCTTTGTCCAGAAACGCTCTGGGCGTGTTACTCCCCTCCTCAAAAATCTCCAGCGGCTACCAGTCAACCTACGCATCAGGCAGAAACTCCTCACCCTGGGCTTCAAGGCTCTCCATCACCTCGCCCCCTCCTACCTCACCTCCCTTCTCTCCTTCTCCAGCCCAGCCCGCACCCTCCGCTCCTCTGCCGCTAATCTCCTCACCGTGCCTCGTTCTCGCCTGTACCGCCATCGACCCCCGGCCCATGTCATCCCCCTGGCCTGGAATGCCCTCTCTCTGCCCATCTGCCAAGCTAGCTCTCTTCCTCCCTTCAAGGCCCTACTGAGAGCTCACCTCCTCCAGGAGGCCTTCCCAGACTGAGCCCCTTCCTTCCTCTCCCCCTCCTCCCCCTCTCCATCCCCCCCCGCCTTACCTCCTTCCCTTCCCCACAGCACCTGTATATATGTTTGTACGTATTTATTACTCTATTTATGTATTTATTTTACTTGTACATAGCTATTCTATTTATTTTATTTTGTTAATATGTTTTGTTTTGCTCTCTGTCTCCCCCTTCTAGACTGTGAGCCCATTGTTGGGTAGGGACCGGCTCTAAATATTGCCAACTTGTAGTTCCCAAGCGCTTAGTACAGTGCTCTGCACACAGTAAGCGCTCAATAAATACGATTGATTGATAGATTGAAAGTGCGGCGGCGGATCCCCAGCGCCGGCTGCCGCTGCCGCCCCTGCTGATACTCCCTCCGCCGCCGCTGCTGCTGCTGCTACTGCCGCGCGCTGGCCTCCCGGAGGCGGCGGACGGACCGAAGGACGGTCCGGGTCGGGTCGGCTCCGGTCCGGGTTCAAGCTCATGCCCCTGGGGGAGGGGGAGGCGGCGGCGGCGGCGACTCCTCCCGGCGGCTTGTCCCCGGCCCGGCCCCTTGGCCCCCTCTGGGGGATGTTCCCGGCCGCCGGGGCCCGGTGAGGAGGAGGAAGGCCCCCGACCTCCCAGACCCCCCCACTCGCCACCCCGGACAGAGCTCACTTCCTCCAAGAGGCCTTCCCAGAATGAGCCCCCTTTTTCCTCTTCTCCCCCCGCCCTAGCTCCTTCCCCTCCCCACAGCACCTGTATATATGTTTGTACATATTTATTACTCTATTTTATTTGTACATATATATTCTATTTATTTTATTTTGTTAATATGTTTTGTTTTGTTCTCTGTCTCCCCCTTCTAATAATAATAATAATAATAATGGCATTTGTTAAGCGCTTACTATGTGCAAAGCACTGTTCTAAGCGCTGGGGGGATACAAGGTGATCAGGCTGTCCCGCGTGGGGCTCACAGTCATCATCACCATTTTACAGATGAGGTAACTGAGGCTCCGAGAAGTTAAGTGACTTGCCCAAGGTCACACAGCAGATATGTGACAGAGCCAGGATTCGAACCCATGACCTCTGATTCCAAAGCCCGTGCTCTTTCCACTGAGCCACGCTGCTTCCTCCTCTTCTCCTCTTCTGCCTTCTAGACTGTGAGCCCACTGTTGTGTAGGGACCGTCTCTATATGTTGCCAACTTGTACTTCCCAAGCGCTTAGTACAGTGCTCTGCACACAGTAAGTGCTCAATAAATACAATTGATTGATTGACTGGTTTGGGGAGAAGACAGGAGGTGAGGAGGTCAGTGAAGAGGCTGATGCAGAAGTAAGGTAGGGTAGGATAAGTGCATGGATCAGTGAGGTAGCACTTAGAATGGAGAGGAAAGGGCAGATTTTAACGATGTTGAGAAGGTAGAACCGACAGGATTTGATGAGAGATCAAATTCATGGCTTGAAACTTCCTGATGTACAGTGAATGAAGCAGTGCGGCCTGGTGGAATAAGCACAGGACTGAGTGTCAGGAAACCTAGGTTCTAATCCTGGCTCTGCCACTTGCTGGCTGTGTGACTTTGGGTAAATCATTTAAATTCTCTATGCCTCCGTTTCCTTATGTGTAAAATGAGGACTCAATACTTGGTCCTTCTTACTCTTAGATTGTGAGCCCTTGTGCCCATGTAGGACATGGGGATAGCTATGAGGAAAAGTAGGGGAGAAGCCAGATTAGAGTGTGGCCATCAAAAATGGAGTGACTTTCTTAAAACAGAGGTCTTGAGAAGTTCACAACACCAAAATGGAGAAACTAAAATAGTGCCAGGCAATGGGGATAGCAAATGCAAGCATTTCCATGCGTATGATATCCAAGGGACATTGGTCATTCATCAGTCTTATCAGCCTTAGTTGTCCACACTGACTAAAACCTCAATCAATATTTATTCAGTGCCTCAAATCAATCAGTGGTATTTATTGAATATTTACTGTGTGCAGAGCACTGTATTCAGCTCTTGGGAGAGTACAGCTCAAGAGAGTTAGCCAAAATTCCCCTTCCTCAAGGAACTCAGAGGTGTTATTGAAGCAGCGTGGCTCAGTGGAAAACAGCACAGGCTTTGGAGTTAGAGGTCATGGGTTCACATCCCGGCTCCACCAATTGTCAGCTGTGTGACTTTGGGCAAGTCACTTGACTTCTCTGTGCTTCAGTTACCTCATCCGTAAAATGGGGATGAAGACTGTGAGCCCCACATGGGACAACCTGTTCACCTTCTATCCTCCCCAGCGCTTAGAACAGTGCTTGGTGACCTCATTCGCTCCCACGGCTTCAACTATCATCTCTATGCTGATGACACCCAAATCTACATCTCTGCCCCTGCTCTCTCCCCCTCTCTCCAGGCTCGCATCTCCTCCTGCCTTCAGGACATCTCCATCTGGATGTCTGCCCGCCACCTAAAACTCAACATGTCCAAGACTGAACTCCTTGTCTTCCCTCCCAAACCCTGCCCTCTCCCTGACTTTCCCATCCCTGTTGACGGCACTACCATCCTTCCCGGCTCACAAGCCCACAACCTTGGTGTCATCCTCGACTCCGCTCTCTCATTCACCCCTCACATCCAAGCCGTCATCAAAACCTGCCAGTCTCAGCTCCGCAACATTGCCATGATCCGCCCTTTCCTCTCCATCCAAACCACTACCCTACTCATTCAAGCTCTCATCCTATCCTGTCTGGACTACTGTATCAGCCTTCTCTCTGATCTCCCATCCTCACGTCTCTCCCCACTTCAATCCATACTTCATGCTGCTGCCCGGATTGTCTTTGTCCAGAAGCGCTCTGGGCATGTTACTCCCATCCTCAAAAATCTCCAGTGGCTACCAATCAATCTGCGCATCAGGCAGAAACTCCTCACCCTGGGCTTCAAGGTTCTCCATCACCTCGCCCCCTCCTACCTCACCTCCCTTCTCTCCTTCTACAACCCACCCCGCACCCTCCGCTCTTCTGCCGCTAATCTCCTCACCGTGCCTCGTTCTCGCCTGTCCCGCCGTTGACCCCCGGCCCACGTCATCCCCCTGGCCTGGAATGCCCTCCCTCTGCCCATCCGCCAAGCTAGCTCTCTTCCTCCCTTCAAGGCCCTACTGAGAGCTCACCTCCTCCAGGAGGCCTTCCCAGACTGAGCCCCTTCCTTCCTTTCCCCCTCGTCCCCCTCCCCATCCCCCTCATCTTACCTCCTTCCCTTCCCCACAGCACCTGTATATATGTATATATGTTTGTACATATTTATTACTCTATTTATTTTACTTGTACATATCTATTCTATTTATTTTATTTTGTTAGTATGTTTGGTTTTGCTGTCTGTCTCCCCCTTTTAGACTGTGAGCCCACTGTTGGGTAGGGAGTGTATATGTTGCCAACTTGTACTTCCCAAGTGCTTAGTACAGTGCTCTGCACACAGTAAGCGCTCAATAAATATGATTGATTGATTGATTGCTTTGCACATAGGAAGCACTTAATAAATGCCATTATTATTATTGTTGAACCCTAAATGTCTGTTCTCTCTTTTTCCTCTTCACATGAATATATAACTTGAGAAAAATATTTGTTATATACTGCCATCTTCTGGAAAACCTGCAAAAGAGCAATTTTTGTGTTTTCCTTTCACTTCAGATTATTTCTACTGGCTGAATGATGTTCCTTTTCATTCATTCATTCAATCGTATTTATTGAGCGCTTACTGTGTGCAGAGCACTGTACTAAGCGCTTGGGAAGTACAAATCGGCAACATATAGAGACGATCCCTACTCAACAACGGGTTCACAGTCTAGAAGGGGGAGATATAGAAGAGAACAAAACAAAACATGTAGACAGGTGTCAAGATCGTCAGAGCAAATAGAATTATAGCTATATGCACATCATTAACAAAATAAGTAGAATAGTAAATATGTACAAGTAAAATAGAGTAATAAATCTGTACAAATATATACAAGTGCTGTGGGGAGGAGGAGAGGAAAAGGGGGCTCAGTCTGGGAAGGCTTCCTGGAGGCGGTGAGCTCTCAGTAGGGCTTTGAAGGGAGGAAGAGAGCTAGCTTGGCACATGTGTGGAGGGAGGGCATTCCAGGCCAGGGGAAGGACATGGGCCAGGGGTCGATGGCTGGACAGGCGAGAATGAGGCCCAGTGAGGAGGTTAGCGGCAGAGGAGTGGAGGGTGCAGGCTGGGCTGTAGAAGGAGAAAAGGGAGGTGAGGTAGGAGGGGGCAAGGTGATGGGAGAGCCTTGAAGCCGAGAGTGAGGAGTTTTTGCTTGATTCATAGGTTGACAGGCAGCCACTGGAGATTTTTGAGGAGGGGAGTAACATGCCCAGAGTGTTTCTGTACAAGGCCTTTCCAGTAGGCCCTCCTGCTTCTCTGGTACTGGAGTTCAGTCCCCTTGTACTGAAGCCACGGAATGAGAGAAGCAGTGTGACCTAATGGAAAGAGCACGAGGCTGGGCATCAGAAGACATGGGTTCTAATCCTGACACCACTGCCTATCTGTGGTGTAACCTTGGGTAAGTCCCTTCTTAACTTCTCAGGGCCTCAGTTTCCTCATCTGCAAACTGGGGATGAAAGACCTGTTCTCCCTCCTGCTTAGATTCTGACCCCATGAGGGACAAGGATTGCGTCTGACCTAATTATCTTGCCTCTACCCTGCTGCCTAGTAGAGTGCGTGCACATTCATTCTTTCATTGTCATATTTATTGAGCACTTACCGTGTGCAGAGCACTGTACTAAGCTCTTGGGAAAGTACAATAAAACAATAAACAGACACATTCCCTCAAATATGTGAAATCCAGAATTAAAATAATTATGATTGAATAATAAAAATAAATGTTAAACATTTTTCCTCAAGGACTGAATAAATTGAAGTTTCTGAAAAGGAAAATTGAAATAAGGGAATAAAAGAGTTCCTCATAGAACCTTCTGAAACAATATTTTTCCACTCTTGGTTAATAAATGTTATTTTAATATTTTAGCTAAATATATTTTCATCATTATTAAGAAATATTTATCAGATTTCATGGTGCTGTGCTAGACAATATATGAAACAAGTTAGACACCCCAAAGTTTTACAAAATACAACTAATATGTAATAATGTCTAAAATACTACTTTTGTCATGGAAAATGCATAGAAATATTTCTGAGACTAAAAATAAGTGTTTTTGTGATTACATACTGAATATCTCTAGTTAACCAACCATAAACTTGTCTTCATTTGAACGAGGAAGATTTTGGTCATAAAAGAGCAGCCCTCTTGTGTTCATTATTGGTAGTTGGATTCGTCTTTGACTACTAGCTTGGTGACCATTTCTGCCAATGTCGGAAACCCTCAAGACTCTGGATGCTCATGGGAATAGTTTTTTTTTTTTCTAAAAGGCAACTTTGGTTTCTAACTTCTTTTAGTGATCAAGATGGCTGTTCTTTCTAAACCATAGTTAAGAGCTTGCATTTCCTATTACATGGTCTACCACAAGTGACGTGAACAGAGTCAAAAATGATAAAATTCAGGGCATTGCCTAGGGTTGATTCTATATGGGCAAATGGAGCTAATAATTTGTTGGTTGTGGATGACATGGAGTTTCTAATTAAGCATGGTGGAGCATCATCAACAGTTTAAGCATACCCTGAGCAAATCTTCCGTAATTGGTAAGAAACCCCTATAATTACCAGAACCAGGATCACTAATTTCCTTACCCTTATTGTCATCAGGGTTAGACAATCTCGTGAGGGTCACCGACACACCTTAGAAATAGGTAGGGTGCTGAAGGAAGGGAGGAAGAGGAGAGAAAAACTGAGAAAGTGGACAGGGAACATGTCTACCAACTTTGTTGTATTGCACTCTTCCAAGTACTTAGTACAGTGCTCTGCACACAGTAAGTGTTCAATAAATATGATTCAATGAATGAGTCAAGAAATGAGTTCCATTCAATACTTTGTCACTGACTCACTGTAATTTAATGCCACTCTATTTCATTATCAAACTAGTTCCTCAGAGACACGTTATGAAGATGAGATTTAAAAAATATATAAAGGGCTTTTATTCTTCAGAGCTAAGTGTTTTGTACATAGAATAAACATCTTTGCTGATTCTGGCAGGATGATTCCAAAATCTAAAATTATATGGCATTCCCTCCTTCCCATATGGTCACTCATTGCAGAATTCCTACTTCCATTGAATACTAAAGCCAAGTACTTCCATAGAGTCTATAAAGCAGTCTATAAAACAGAAGCAGTGTGGCCTAGTAGAAAGAGCATGGACCTGGGAGTCAGAGGACTTGGGTCCTAATTCTGACTCTGCCCCCTGTCTGTAGGGTGACTTCGGGCATGCCACTTAACTTCTTTATGCCTCAATTACCTCATTTGTAAAATGGGGATTAAGACTGTGAGCCCCATGTGGGACATGGACTCTGTCCAACTGGATTATCTTGTATCTCTTCCAGGGGTCAGTACAGTGCCTGGCATATAGTAAGCTCTTAGCAAATACCATTAAAGTGAACAAACAAACAAACAAAAAAGCAGCTCAAAGTGGAGAAGGTGATGTGGAGGAGGGATCAGGAGGTAAAATATCATTTTTATCATTTTTCACAGTTTGTGGGGCTGGTATGCTCAGCACACACCTTTGATCCCCAGCAGCAGCATAACCTAGTGAAAAGAGCATGGGCTTGGGAGTCAGAGGACTTGGGTTCTAGTCCTGGCTCTGCCACTTGCCAGCTGTGTGACCTTGGACAAGTCACTTAACTTCTCTGTGCCTCAGTTTCTTCATCTGTAAAATCAGTACATCAATCAATGGTATTTATTGAGTGTATACTGTGTGCAGAGCATGCTACTAAGCATTTGGGAAGGTATAATACAATAGAGTTGGTACACATGATCCCTGGCCACAAGGAGCTTACAGTCTAGAGGGGGAATCAGACATTAAAATAAACTACAGCTAGGGGAAATATCAAGGTTTGAGGATTTGTATATAAGTGCTGTGGGGTTGAGGGTGGGGTAGATAGCAAGTACTTAAAGAGTACAATTTTAAGTTCATAGGCAACACAGAAGGGAGAAGGGAGAGCAGAAGGGACAGTGAGTATGAGAAATGAGGGTTTAGTCAGGGAAGGCCTCCTGGAGGATATGTGATTTTTATAGGTGGGGAGAGTGGTGGCCTGTCAGATATGAAGGGGGAGGGAGTTCCAGGCCAGAGGAAGGATGTAGGCAAGGTGTAGGTGGTGACATAGATGAGATTGAGGTACAGTGAGTATTTTGTTCTTGAAGAGTCTAAGTGTCTCAATTCTGAATTCTGGCTATCCTTGCCTTTTGTTGCAGGGCAAAATTAAAATGTTAGATGGGGTGGGAACAGAACAGAAAGCAAAGAAACATTTTAGATGCTTGTCATAAATCTGCACCTGTGTACTTTCTAAAATGGTTCTCAAGGAATAAGTTCTGTTTTTATAATCAAGAATGACCTGATTTGAGAGACCTGAGCCATAACTGCTTGTTACCTCAGATTCCAATCCAATAGTTCCTTTATCATTTAGCCATCTGTGACACAAAAATGTAAGAAAGGTTTGCTCAGAATTGAAAAGGAAGTCCAGTATGATGATAGTTACTCTGCAGCCTCCACCCCAAGTTTTAAAAATCCATTTCAAAAATGTCTAAATTGCAGCAGTTCATACATGTGTAATTATATATTTATAGAAAAGCAAATAAACACCAATAAAAGTTGTTTTTATTAGTAGGTACTTTGTGATCAATTATTCTCAATATTCAGTTATTTTCTTGTTCAGGAGCTAGTCAGCATATTTAAAAGGGAAGTCCTTTTTGTTTCCACTTTCTGAATAAATGAAACATGAATATGGAATTTAAGTTTGGACATAGAATGTGAAAGTATCTACCAAGGCAGGATTTTCTTTTTTAGTACAGTTTTATTCAAGTTAAGCCATGAAGAAACTAAAGCACTACTGATGCTTTGCAAGTTGTTCCAAAAAGCACTTCTCTGTGATTAATACATTTGATAAAGGCTTTGTATCAATTTCTTTTTGTCCCCAAGATATAGACTCTTTGAAGACAGCATAATCATTCTAGAGAGGCTGTTCTTGATCCCCACCCATGAAAATGTGGATATGATCTTACTTCCTAGATACCTCATGCATTCATTTCTCAGTGAAAGAGGTATGTCTATTAAAATATATTTCTGCTGAATTAATCCTTTCAGAAATTAAAAAAAATACTATACTCTGACATACTCTGACATAGGTAGTTAAATAAAGCAGAAGACTTTCTCAGTTCAATCTAGCTCATTGTAATTAGAGGATACTGTACTTGACTTGTGTTTCAAACTGAAATATCTTGTAATAAAGTTTTGATTTTTTAACTTAAGGTTTTCAAAATAAATATGTATGAGACAACTTTCCCTTAGGTTACAGCCTCACAACTTACCATGGAAATTATCATCATCATGAGTATCTAAGCCTCTACTGTGTATGGGGCACTGTTCTAGGCATTTGAAATTAAAAGACACAATCTGTGCCCTCAGGGAACTTTCAGGCTAATGTAGGAGGCATACACAAATTGAAAACATAAAGTAAGAATGAGTTAAAAGAAGACAATTAAAATAAATACACACAGTAAATGGTTTTGGATAAATAGAAATGGACACAAATCCTCAGGTTTTAGATTGATAAAGCCATTTAATTTTTTTTAATCTTTTGAGTTACCTAAAACACATAGTTTACTAAAAAAATTTTTCCAAATTTCTAAATCGAATATTTAAGACTAGGGATGTATGTGTTACATGTGTGAGTGTGTGTGTGTGTGTGTGCTCATTATATTTGAAGATTATGCAACTGAGTGAGTTTATCCATGAGTATGGGTGTGTCTGAAAAGGTCAATGTGGGGCTGGGAATCTCCTCCACAACACAAACTCACAAAGAGATTTTTGTTATGCTGATATGTTTGGTGTTTGCATTGTCTGTTTTAGTTTTGCCTCAGCCTAATGATCGTTTTGAAGCGTCTACTCAAAAAGAGCCATCCCTTTCTTGATTGCAGCATATTAAGCTAGCCTATCTGCTACATGCAGCTATAATGCCGCCTTGTCTGAGGCTGCACTTCACGGCACCCTTAAAGTGGTATTCAATGCTTAATTTGTACTGGGAGAGGCACAGGTTGCCCCAAAACTGTGACCTTTCCCATTGCTGAGTGAAAATGCTTGGCTGAGCTATTTGGGATTGGTCACAGGGAAGGGGAGGGGTTGAGAAGTGGTAGCTCCTCGATCTCCTGTCTGACATAGCTTCCCCAAAAAACTTTTGACCCTGATTCAGTCAGCCTCCCCAGCACAGCTTTTTGCAGGAAGGTCCTGGGCTCTCCCCTCAAGTGCTGGGCTGAACCCTGGAAATCTGTGGCACAAATTAGGCCCTGATGTTTTATCTCTGCCATCCTTGATTTCAGCCCACCTATTTGAGCTCAAACATTGCAGCTCTTAAAAGGAACACTCTACCATCCACTCTCATATGTCCAAACCAGTGAAGCTATGTTGAAGTGAACAGAGCTTCACTGGTAATAATAATAATTGTGGTATTTGTTAAGCAGTGTGACCAATTGGGAAGGGTACTGGCAGAGGACCTTTGGTTCTTGGGCAAGTCACTTAACTTCTCTTTGCCTCAGTTTCCTCATCTGTAAAATGGGTATTAAATCCTACTCTGTTCTACTTAGAGTGTGAGCCCCATATTCAATTGTATTTATTGAATGCTTACTGTGTGCAGAGCACTGTAATAAGTGTTTGGGAGAGTACTACACAACAATAAACACCCATTCCCTGCCCATAATGAGCTTACAGTCTAGAGGGGGTGAGTCAGACATTAATGTAAATAAATAAATTACAGTTATGTACATAAGTGCTGTGAGGCTGGGAGGGGAGAAAAACAAAGGGAGCAAGTCAGGGTGATGCAGAAGAGAGTGGAAGAGGAAAGTGGGGGGCATAGTCAGGGAAGTCCCCTTGGAGGAGCTGTGCTTTCAATAAAGCTTTGAAGGCATGGAAAGTAATTGTCATATGTGAGAATGTAGGACATTCCAGGCCAGAGGCAGATGTGGTAGTGCCGTCTCTGTTGACGGCACTACCATCCTTCCCGTCTCACAAGCCCGCAACCTTGGTGTCATCCTCGACTCCGCTCTCTCATTCACCCCTCACATCCAAGCCGTCACTAAAACCTGCCGGTCTCAGCTCCGCAACATTGCCAAGATCTGCCCTTTCCTCTCCATCCAAACTGCTACCCTGCTCGTTCAAGCTCTCATCCTATCCCGTCTGGACTACTGCACCAGCCTTCTCTCTGATCTCCCATCCTTGTGTCTCTCTCCACTTCAATCCATACTTCATGCTGCTGCCCAGATTATCTTTGTCCAGAAACGCTCTGGGCATATCACTCCCCTCCTCAAAAATCTCCAGTGGCTACCAATCAATCTGCGCATCAGGCAGAAACTCCTCACCCTGGGCTTCAAGGCTCTCCATCACCTCGCCCCCTCCTACCTCACCTCCCTGCTCTCCTTCTACTGCCCAGCCCGCACCCTCCGCTCCTCCGCCGCTAATCTCCTCACCGTACCTCGTTCTCGCCTGTCCCGCCATCGACCCCCGGCCCACGTCATCCCCCGGGCCTGGAATGCCCTCCCTCTGCCCATCCCCCAAGCTAGCTCTCTTCCTCCCTTCAAGGCCCTGCTGAGAGCTCACCTCCTCCAGGAGGCCTTCCCAAACTGAGCCCCTTCCTTCCTCTCCCCCTCGTCCCCCTCTCCATCCCCCCCGTCTTACCTCCTTCCCTTCCCCACAGCACCTGTATATATGTATATATGGTTGTACATATTTATTACTCTATTTATTTATTTTACTTGTACATATCTATCCTATTTATTTTATTTTGTTAGTATGTTTGGTTTTGTTCTCTGTCTCCCCCTTTTAGACTGTGAGCCCACTGTTGGGTAGGGACTGTCTCTATATGTTGCCAATTTGTACTTCTCAAGCGCTTAGTACAGTGCTCTGCACATAGTAAGCGCTCAATAAATACGATTGATGATGATGATGATGATGATGATGATGTGGGCGAGGGGCAAGATAGGCGAGATGGAGGCACGGTGAGAAGGTTAGCATAAGAGGAGCAAAGTGTGAGGGCTGGGTTGTAGTAGGAGAGTAGTGAGGTGAGAAGGAGGGGGCAAGGTGATTGAGTGCTCTGGAGCCAATGGTGAGGAGTTTCTGCTGACATCACCAAGAGCTTGATGGCGATGGAGGACACAAGGGCTGCATAGCAACAGGTCTAGAAAGAAAGAGTAATAAAAGGAGATAAGTTAAAGTACGATTGTATATACTCAGTGTGGGTATATTCTCCATCTGAAGTACTAAATAACTGAACACATGTTATCAATGGTATTTACTGAGCCTTCCTGTGTGCAGAGCACTGTACTAAGGGCTTGGGAGGGTACAATAACAGGAAATAGCTTTTAGCAAATACCAGTGCCTCCTGAATCTCAGGCACTGAGTGTCGGTACAGTGATGACATTATAGTTCTTAGAGTTGATTTCCAAACAGGGCCTCCTTTAAGAGAGCATGGGTGAAGCAGGTGTTAACTCCCCCAGTTTCCCTGCCTCCCCATCTCTTGCCCTTGATGCTGCTGCTAACTGTTTTGTTAACAAAATCAAAACCCATTAAGCTTGAGCTTCCCAAAGTCTTTTCCCCACCTAGTAGTAGCATTTATCAGCACCTTTTGCAATGTGCTGGGCTTTTGGGAAGTACAGAATAAAGAAGTGACACATCCCCTGCCAACAAGGAGCTTACATTCTAACTGGGGAGACAAACATGAAAATATTTACAACTCACCTAACCAGTCTTCTTTCCTCTAGATCCTCTCTCTCATCCTTCCCAGCTGGCTCTCAAGAGGAGCTCTCTACCACCTTTATCTGTGATTCTGACCCTATTCCCTGTCACCTTCTAAAAATACTTGCCCCCATGCTCCTTTTCTTCCTAACTGAAGTCTCCTTGCTCCTGTTTCTGTCCATCCTCCTCAAACAGGTGGCATACACCAGCTGCCTCTCCTTCTTCTCCAACTCGATTAATCAATTAATTAATCAATCATACTTATTTATTCATTCAGTCACATTTATTGCACGCTTACTTGTGCAGACCACTGTACTGAGTGCTTGGGAGAGTACTTTATAACAAAGTTACTAGATATGGTTCCTGCACACAAAGAGCTTACAAACTAGAGAGGGAAACAGACATTAAAATAAATAAATAAATTATGGGAATGTACATAAGTGTTATGGGGTTGAGGGAAAGATCAATAAAGAGTGATGCAGAAGGGAGAGGGAGAAGAGGAAATTAGGGGTTAGTTAGGAAAGGCCTCTTGGAGGAGATGTGCCTTCAATAAGATTATCTTTAAAGGTGGGGAAAGTGATAGTCTGTCAGATATGAAGTGGCAGAGCACTCCAGGCCAGAGGCAGGACATGGGTGAGAGGTCATCATTGAGAAAGATGAGATTGAGGCACAGTGAGCAGGATGGCACTAAAGGAGCAAAGTGTACAGGCTGGGCTGAAGTAGGAAAGCAGTAAGGTAAGGTAGGAGAGGACAAGCTGATTGAGTGCTTTAAACTCCCTTCTTGACCTTCCACAATCTGGTTTCCCCCTCCTTTACACGACTGAGGCTGCATTCCCCAGGGTCACCACTGACTTCCACCTTGTCAAATATAATGATTCTATCCTGTCCTAATCCTCCTCGACTTTACAGCTTCCTTTGACACTATATAACACTCCCTTCTCCTAGAAACTCTTTTCTAACCTTGGTTTCACCAATACAGCTCTCTTCTGGTTCTCATCTTACTTCTGTTACCATGCCTTAGTCTCTTTCACTGTCTCTTCTTCTGCCTCAGTCCCTAGCTGTGAGTGTCCCTCAAGGTTCCATTTTGGGTACCCTACACTTCTTACTTTTACACTCCTCTGGGGAATCTTCCAAGCCCATGGCTTCAGCTTCCACCTCTTCACTCCCAAATCCTCTTCTCCACCTAACTTTCCCATTACAGTTGACAACACCATCACCTGCCCTGAAACCTATAACCTTCGCATTATTCTTAACACCTTGTTTTCTTTCAACTCTCATTCATTCTGATATTAAATCTCATTGGTATTCCTTCACAAAATTTCCTAGATCTTCCCCTTTCTCCCTGTCCAATTGGTCGCCAGTCTGGTTCAGGTACTTGTCATATCATATCACATCATATCCTATCAAGAAGCAGCATGGCTTAGTGGATAGAGCACGGTCCTGGGAGTCAGAAAGATCTTGGTTCTAATCCCAGCTCTGCCACTTGTTTGCTTGGCGGACCAATGGAGGGATTATAATGTTTGGCCAGTACTGTTCCTTCAGTATAAGGAGTTCCTCTTGCTGTATTCTAAAAGGGTTTTGGGATGGTCTTCAGCAGAGGCAGAAGAAGCTGTGGTGGTGGAGCAGGGCTCTGGCCTGTGCCTCCTTGAGGAAGCAGCATGGCTTAGTGGATAGAGCATGGGCCTGGGAGTCAGAAGGACCTGGATTCTAATCTAGGTTCTGCTGTGTGACCTTGAGCAAGTCACTTAACTTCTCTGTGCCTCAGGTACCTCATCTGTAAACTGGGGATTAAGACTGTGAGCCCCATGTGGGACAGGGACTGTGTCCAACCTGATTAGCTTGTATCTACCCCTTGCTTAGAACAGTGCTTGACACATAGTAAGCACTTAACAAATGCCATCATTTTCTTTGTCATTGCTGTGTGACCTAGGTCAAGTCACATAATAATAATAATAATATGTGTACTTGTTAAGTGCCTACTACGTGCCAAGCACTATTCGAAGCACTGGAGTAGATACAAATTAATCAGATTAAGCACAATCCCTGTCCCACAGGGGGCTCACAGTCTTAATCCCTATTTTATGGATGAGACAATTGAGGCACAGAGAAGTTAAGGGACCTTCCCAAGGTCACACAGCAGACAAGTGGAGGAGCTGGGTTTAGAACCCAGGTCCATAATAGTAATAATGACAGTATTTGTTAAGTGCCTACTATGTGTCAAACACTATTCTAAGCACTGGGGAAGATACAAACTGTCATGTTGTAAATGAGTCATGGAGAAGTTGTGACTTGCCCAAGATCACACAGCAGACAAGTGGTGGAGCCGCTATTAGAACCTAGGTCTTTTTGACTCCCAGACATGTGCTCTATCCACTAGGCCACGCTTCCCCTCTAGCCTAACTTCTCTGTGCCTCAGTTACCTCATGTGCAAAATGGGGATTAACACTGTGAGCCCCACGTAGGACAGAGACTGTGTCCAACATGCATAGCTTGTATATACCCCAAGCGGGATACAGTGGCTGGCACATGGTAAGCACTTAACAAATAAGCTGCTTCTTTATATGATATGATGTGATATTCATTCATTCAATCGTATTTAATGAACACTTACTGTGTGCAGAGCACTGTACTAAGAGCTTGGGAAGTACAAATCGGCAACATATA
The DNA here is from genome assembly GCF_015852505.1 of Tachyglossus aculeatus. Classification (NCBI taxonomy): domain Eukaryota; kingdom Metazoa; phylum Chordata; class Mammalia; order Monotremata; family Tachyglossidae; genus Tachyglossus; species Tachyglossus aculeatus. The sequence goes on along the minus strand of NC_052101.1, from coordinate 62,742,127 downwards.
GAGATGGTTCCTACCCAAGTATGGGCTCAACAGCCTGGAAGGGGGAGACAGACAACAAAATAAAACAAGTAGACAGGTGTCAATACCATCAGAATAAATAGAATTATAACCATATACACATCATTAATAAAATAAATAGAGTAATAAATATGTACAAATATACACCAGTGCTGTGGGGAGGGGAAGGGGGCAGGGCAGAGGGAGGGAGGGGGACGATGGGGAGGGGATGAGGAGGAGAGGAAGAGCGGGGGCTCAGTCTGGGAAGGCCTCCTGGAGGAGGTGAGCTCTCAGTAGGGCTTTGAAAGGAGGAAAAGAGCTAGTTTGGTGGATGTGTAGAGGGAGAGCATTCCAGGACAGGGAATTCAACGTCCAGGATGTGGGCCAGGGATCGACAATGGGACAGGTGAGAACGAGGCACAGTGAGGAGCTTAGCGGCAGAGGAGTGGAAGGTGCGGGCTGGGCTGTAGAAGGAGAGAAGGGAGGTGAGGTAGGAGGGGGCGAAGTGATGGAGAGCTTTGAAGCTGAGAGTGAGGAGTTTTTGGTTGATTCGAAGGTTGATAGACAACCACTGGAGATTTTTGAGGAGGGGAGTGACATGCCCAGAGTGTTTCTATACAAAGATAAACCAGGCAGCAGAGTGAAGTATAGACTGAAGCGGGGAGAGACAGGAGGATGGGAGATCAGAAAGGAGGCTGATGCAGTCATCCAGTTGGGATAGAATGAGAGATTGAACCAACAAGGTAGCGGTTTGGATGGAGAGGAAAGGGCGGATCTTGGCGATGTTATGGAGGTGAGACCAGCAGGTTTTGGTGACAGATTGGATGTGTGGGGTGAATGAGAGAGCGGAGTCAAGGATGACACCAAGGTTGTGGGCTTGTGGGATGGGAAGGATGGTAGTGCCATCTACAGTGATGGGAAAGTCAGGGAGAGGACAGGGTTTGGGAGGGAAGATAAGGAGCTCAGTCTTGAACATGTTGAGTTTTAGATGGCGGGCAGACATCCAGATGGATATGTCCTGAAGGCAGGAGGAGATACGAGCCTAGAGGGAGAGAGAGAGATAACAGGGGTGGAGATGTAGATTTGGGTGTCATCAGCGTAGAGATGATAGTTGAAGCCATGGGAGCGAATGAGTTCGCCAAGGAATTGAGTACAGATGGAGAACAGAAGGAGACCAAGAACTGACCCTTGAGGAACCCCTACAGTAAGGGGATGGGAGGAGGAGCCCCAAAAGGAAACTGAGAATGAATGATATGACAAGTGTTTGAACCAGGGTGGTGAGCATTTGGATAGGGAGAAAAGGACAGACCTGGGAAATTTCATGGAGGAATACCAATAGGATTTAGTACCAGAATGAGTGAGAGTTGAAAGAGAACATGGTGTCAAGAATAGTGCCAAGGTAGTGGGTTTCAGGGCAGATGGTGGTATTATCATAAAAAAAAAAATCCCAACCAGACTACCTTATCAGCCTCATCACTGATCTCCCTGCTTCCAGTCTCTCCCCACTCCAGTCCATATTTCACTCTGTTGCCCAGATCATTTTTCTAGGAAAACTTTTGCATATCTTCCCACTCCTCAAAAACCTCCAATTGGTGCCCATTCCTCTCTGCATCACACAGAAACTCCTTACCATAGACTTTAAAGCACTCCATCAGCTCTCTCAATCTTAGTTATTTACCTACTATACCACAACTTACACTCTTCATTCCTCTCAAGCTAACCTACTTATTGTGCTCAGTCTCATCTCTCCTGTCTCTGACTGCTTGCTCACAACCTTCCACCTTCCTAGAACTCCTTCCCTGGAAAATCTGCCAGATCACAGCTCTTCCATCTTTAAAGCCCTTCTGAAATCATATCTCTTCCATAAGGCCTTCTCCAGTTAACTTTTAGTTTCACCAGGTCATTCCCCCCAAATACCATCTCAGCACCCTGTGACAACCACACTTTTTTTGCACACACACCCATCGGTAGCACTTCTGTACATATCAATTTACCTACCCATATATTTAAGCACTTATTCATTTACTTATCTGGTTTTCTTTCCTATCTTATCTGTAAATTATCTTGTGTCTGTCTCCCTTACTAGGTGGTAAGGTCCTTGAGGGTAGAGATTCTATATCTTCTAACTCTATTATTCGCCCCCCAAGTACTTAGTACAGTGTTCTACACACAGACGGTTCTCAATAACTACTATTGATTGATTGGGTGGTACCAAAGACACCATCCCCCAGCTTCCCAGAAATGTATCAGATTCTGAGAATGCTAAGATGCTTGGAATCTGAGGTAGCATTTCTGGGAACTGGTCCCAGAAATCTTTGGGGGCATACAGACAAACAAGCTTCTCCCCTTCCACTCCCAGCTGTTATGCCTGCTGGCTCCAGTAAGTACCTTGGCTTGTGGCCAGAACTTTGTGGCCAGAATTACATTACATTAGCTTTAAAGTCAATGGTGAGCAGTTAATATTTGATGCAGAGGTGAGTGGACAACAACTGGAGTTTCCTGAGGAATGGGGAAACATGTCCTGAATGTTTTTGTAGAAAAACGATCTGGGAAGCAGAGTGAAGTTGGGACTGGAGTGGGTAGAGACAGGAGGCTGGGTGGTCAGCAAGGAGGCTGATACAGTAATGAAGGAGGGATAGATAAGTGATTGGATTAACATAGCAGTTAGGATGGAGAGGAAAGGGTGTATTTTAGCAATGTTGTGAAGGTGGAACTGACAGGATTTAGTGGCGGATTGAATATGTGGGTGGAATGAGGGAGAGGAATCCAGGATAATGCCAAGGTTATGGACTTGTGAGACAGGAAGGATGGTGGTGCCATCTACAGTGATGGGAAAGTCAAGGGGAGGACAGGGTTGGATGGGAAGATAAGGAGTTCAGTTTTGTTCATGTTAAACTTGAGGTGATGGAAGGGCATCCAAGTAGGGATGTCTTGAAGGCAGGAGAAAATGCGAGACTGCAGAGAATATTGGCAGATCATCCAAGAAGAGAAGTCTGAAGGCAGGAAGAAATGTGAGATTGCAGAGAAGGAGAAAGGACAAGGTAAAAGAGGTAGATTTGGGAGTCATCCACTTAACTCTGTTATTTTTCTAAGGTTACACAACAGGCAAGTGGCTGAGCCTTGATTAGAACCCAGCTCCTCTGTCTCCCAGGCCTGTGCTCTTTCCATCTACATTCTCTATTAAACATTTATTCATCCACATATCCATATTTCCATTCTCTTCTTCACCCCATGTGTAACTTCTTTTGGGCTCATCTTCCCTGCCGGATTGTAAGCTTCTTGAGGGCATGGATTGTGTTTCCTAACTCTATCATACTCTCCCAAACACTTAGTATAGTGCTCTGTATTCATTCATTCATTCATTCAATTGTATTTATTGAGCACTTACTGTGTGCAGAATACTGTTCTAAGTGCTTGGGAAGTACAAACCGGCAACAGATAGAGATGGTCCCTACCCAACAAGGTGCTCACAGTCTAGAAGGGGGAGACAGACAACAAAACAAAACAAGTAGACAGGTGTACACAGTAGGGACTCAATAAACATGCTTACTACAGAGCACTGGTTGATTGATCACCTGGTGGAAGACAGAGAACAGCCTCTAAAAAAAACTGCTCTCCAACCCCACCCCAAAACTGCTGTCAGTGGCAGATCTAGATATAGTGAAGCACTTTGTGGAGAGACCAGTGGCAGAGAGGGGACTAAAACGTGGGTCACTTAATTCCCATTTCCATGTTCTTTCCAGCAGGCCTAGTTTCCAAATGAGTTCCTTTGAATTACTTTAATGAAGATTAAACAACAGTTTAGTGCTGCTTAATGTTACATAAAGGAATTTCATATTATCTTTCCAAAGGTTTAGAGCGGATCCTACTTTATAACATTTAAGTCATTTAAAGCCCACAATACAGTCATTTATATAAAATCACATTTTCAAGGAACATAATCCCATTGTTTCCTATGTCTTTACTACTCCCCATGAAATCATTTTTTAGTAACATCATTCATTGACCTTAGTAGGCCACCTGGACACATAGTTAGATGCACTAACATAGAAACTAATAGCATAGAGCTAATCCAAAAGTATACATGTCCATAGCACTGACTTAAGAACATTCAAACTATTGAAACTGATTAAGAAGCAGCCTCACTCCTAATACACTGTACCAAGTTGGCCTTCAGTAAATGCTGCTACTACTACTACTATGAGAATAAATGAGAGTACTAAAAGAGAGGCATGAGAGACATAAAGAAGAGGTGAGTAACAGAACCAAGAAACAGAATATACAGAAACAAATTCAAACTAAAAAGGAATAGGAAAAGTTGCAGTCCTCCTAGAGATTCGTTGAAGGACAAACAGATGATGAAATTTTAAGAATCGTGAGAATAGTTATGGGATTTAATGATTTCATCCTCAGTAAAAATCAGCATGAGTTTATATTCCACTAACAACCCATTACAAAGGAGAGTGTGTTGAAAGAACCCCAACTTCGGGTGCTTTTCTTAAAGAAAAAAACAAAACAAAACAAAATTTTCATGTGGTTGCCTAATCAAAAGTTTAAATTTAACTAACTGGTAAATCAGTTACTTTGCACTGAAATATAGCTCCAAGTTCAGGAAGGAGAAGTGAATAATGAAGAATATAAATCTATGCCTGCTGGCACACAGACTGAATGGCATCTGATAGGAGATAACTTGTCCCAGTTCTCCTAAAAGAAAACCATATTCAAGTTATAATGTACTTAATCCCTGATTAGCTGATGAGAATTGCTGTCGCACTCACATATGGCTCTTAAGGTGGAACAGTTCCATGTCAATGTCAAAAATCTAAGAAAAGAACAAGTTAAAGATACAAAAGCTTTAAAGAAATTAAAGCCCAACCAGGGGTACATGAAAATAAACCCTAAATTAAAATAACCAAGCAGATTTAAGAGTCAAGCAAATTCAATTTGAAGTCTATTTAGCAAGAAAGCAAAAAAATGCATTAGAAAAAAAAGTGGGGGAAAGTTTATGGCTGAAACCTAGACAGGACTGCCATTAAACTGCAACTGGAAAACAACCATAAAACTTCACTGAAAGCCAGGCCTCTCTCACCAATTAAAGCACACTTAAAATAATAGCAAAAAGAAAATTGTGAAAGTTAAAATCAAATGAATGTAAAACATGATCAAGTAACCCAACAAACGATTTACTTTTAAAAAGAAAGAAAAGAAAGTTAATAGAAAAACAGAAAATATCCAAATGAAATGCATTTTATTATGTCAGGGCCTGATCCAACAGAATGTGTCTTTGCCTTCCAAACCACAAAAAAAGGAAAAGCTGCAAAAGCTGGCTTCATGACAGGTCATTCTATTTAGCAGAAAGGTCAGACTGCATCAGAAGGCAAACACAATGTTTTTCATAAAGCTGAGGCAGAACAAATCAGGGCACTCCAAAGACCTGGTTTCCCCATCTCTCAGACCCCATCAATTCCCAATTCTCAGTCCATCTGCCTGCCCCATACTGAGGCCCTACAACCCAAAGTAGCAAAAACCTCAAGAGGATTGGAATAAACACCACCTGCTTCACAGCTGCAGGTGCTGTGATGGACAATGATAGCCTAAAGGCTCTGAACATTTCTTAAAAGTTGAAAATAAACACTTTACCTTAGAGGGCATTGGAAAGGACTATTAGCTATTTTTAAAGAGCAGCAATGTCCTCGGTACCTATTTTTCTCTCCTTTTCTTTTTTAATTATGTTGAGTTCAGTAGGGAATATATACAGTATGTGGTTCCCTTACATGTATGCCTCTGCCAGACTGTAGAATAACTATAGTGTGCAAATGAAGAATTTAGAATCAGGTAATCAATCAGTCAGTCAAACATCAATTAATCAATCATATTTATTGAGCACTTTCTGTGTGCAGAGCACTGTACTAAGTGCTTGGGAGTACAATATGATAGCATTGGTAGACATGTTCCCTGCCCACAAGTGGAAGATTATCCATCTGGGACTTTAAAAGAGTAAGTGTATTTGTTTCAAGAGCTCTCTTTTTCAATTTTTTTTATATAAGATGTCCACAGTATCAAAAAAATCCTCTGAATTTCATTCTTCTCTCCATGATTCTCCAGTCCAACAGTAGTCACCTTCTTCAGTCTTGGGAAGATACTTCATCTGAACACTTCGCACACTTCACTAATAAGATTAGAAAAAATAAAACTACAGCATCTTGAAATATACATCAAGTGCAACTTGGAGATATTTATATGGTATTGCAATCATTTCACTGGCAAAATACAGCAGATGTTTCTCAGGCTTTCTGTACAGTGACTGTAGAATGGCCCGCTGGCATCAACCCTGCTGTGTCACATGAATTATATTAAAGCAAGGCAACATCTGGAAATAAGTAACACAGCTTTCTTTGGAGAAATTCATTGTAAGGAGGAAATGCAGTGGTTTGCTTGGTTCTTAAGTGCTTTAAATCACTTTCCAGAAGAAAACACTTTCTAAATGGATCTAGAGTGCCTTTCTGAGATTGGCTCTTTATAAGAAAAATAAAGTTAAGAAATGATCCTTTTTTTTTTAACCCTAGTTTTGAGGTAATTTCGATGTTAGTCGTGCAGTAAGATCACATTGTTGTTTATAGAGTTCCACAAGGAGGCAGCATAGTGCAGTGAAGACTGAAAATTTGTTGATAGAGTCAGGGAGCCTGTTACATTTTTGATTTGGGATGTGGTGAAACAAAACACTGTTTTGCTTGGTCAGCTGGAAAAGTCACATGTTTCTCTTGGTCTTTTACTTGATGTATCTCCTAAATGAGTGAGGCCAGAAGGCTCTTTGCTATAAATGTTCTCTACTTCGAAAGGCTTGTATTAGAAAGTTTCAGCTTCTTTCTGACTTGCTTTTTTCATTTGAAGACTTCGGAGACTTTGAAGACTGAGGTGAAGCAGAGGGGTCTAGTGGATAGAGCATGGGCCTGGGAGTCAGAAGGACCTGAGTTCTCATCCTGGCTCTGCCACATGTCTGTTGTGTGACCTTGAGCACGTCACTTTCACTTCTCTGTATCTCAGTTTCCTCATCTGTAAAATGGGGATTAACACTCTGAGTCCCAGGTGGGACGTTAACTGTGTCCAATCTGATTAGCTTGTATCTAACATGGTATTTAGTACAGTGCCTGACACATAGTAAGCGCTTAATAAATGCCATGAAAAAAAGACTTGATCTTGACTTATCTACCTCATAAGAGAATTGACATTGAAGTTAATTAATTAATGATGAAGTAAAATGATAATAGTCCATATCTTTCCAGGTGAGTCAGCTACTTCCTGAATAAACCACCACCATCATCATCATCAACAACAACATGATGATGATGATAAGAACAATAACAAAAACTTGTATTTACATGACATCTTTAATTTGTTGAAGTTTCTTCTTAGATGTTAGGTACTCTGAGAGGGAAAAACCGGAGTTAACTTTTTAGGCCACTATATTCTATATTCAAGGCATTTAAAAAATAAATGGAACCTCAAAAATGTCCAATACATGCCAAGCAATTAGTTTGCCCTAAACTTAGAAATAAGGACAGAAATGTACCCACCACATAATTTTTACCTCCCAGGGAGACATTGATAGCAAAAAAAATCCATTGAATTGATTTTATTTTCAACCTATGAGGAAGTTTTACTCTCCTAGCAAGATCCAGTAATTTAGATTTGAATGCATTCTTCGGAAGATGATAAATACATTTTCAATTCTTCTAGTAAGGAATGAGAAATTTCTTCATTGTTTGGAGTAGCATTACAGACCTTGATAGTAACTGTAAAAGGAAATAAATTAAACCCATTTAAATGCCACAGGCCTGGGAGTCAGAAGGACCTGGGTTCTAATCCCAGCTCCACCACTTTGCTGTGACTTTGGGCAAGTCACTTCACTTCTCTGTGCCTCAGTTTCCTCATCTGTAAACTGGGGATTAAGATTGTGAGTCCCATGTGGGACAGGGGCTTGTGTCCAACCTGATTAGCTTGTATCTAGCCCAGAGCCTAGTACAGTGCCTGGCACATAGTTAATGCTTAACAAATTCCATGAAAAATGCCACCAGTAGTATTTGTTGAGCACCTACTGTGGGAGAGCCCTGTGCTCAGTGCTTGATAATCATGGTAGAATAAGTAGTTATGATCCCTGACCTCAACGACTTTATAATCTAGCAGGGGATCAGATGCTAAAATAAATTACAGAGAGAAAGAAGTAATCATTGGAGTATAAAAATACATACATACATGCTATGGGGGGTTGTGACTATTTAATTGCTTAGGTGGCACAGAGGGCTGAAGTGGCAGTTGGGGGATGTAAGGTGGGGCAATTGGAAATCAATCAGTAAAGACTTCTTGAAGGAGATGTGATTTCAAAAAGGCTTTGAAAATGGGGAGTGTGGTGTTCCACTGGATATGAAGGGGGAGGAAATTCCATGCAGGAGGTAGGACACAAGCAAGGGGTCAGTGGTGGAAGAGATGAGAACAAGACATAGTGAGCTTGAGGAGAACGTTAGCTTGGGAAGACTGTGAACTGGGGTGTAGCAGGAGAAGAGAGAGAGTACATCAGTGGTAGGGAGAGAGCTGATTGAAGCCAATGGTCGTGAGTTTCAATTTGATGCAGAGCGGAATGGGCAACCATTGGAGGTTTTTGAGGAGTAAATAGAAGTGGGCAGAATGATGAGTTTAGAAAAGTTACCCAGGAAGCAGAGTGAAGACAAGACAGGGGCAAGACTAGAGGAAGGGAGATCAGCGTGGAAGTTGATGCAACAGTCAGTCCAGATGTGGTAATCAGGCCAGAAAACATGCCCTGTGTTACTGACTTGTACTTCCCAAGTGCTTAGTACAGTGCTCTGCACACAGTAAGCATTCAATAAATATGATTGAATGAATGAATAGTGTGCAATCTATCAATCAGTGGTATTTACTGAACACTTATTGGGTGCAGAGCACCAATGCACTTGTATCTGTACTCTTTGAACACTTGACATTCACCTCACTCTCAGGCCCACAGCACTTTTGTGCATATCCATACTTTATTCATTTATATTGCTGCCTGTCTTCCCCTCCTCTAGTCTGTAAGCTCCTTGTGAGCAGGGAACACACCTACCAACTCTTGTATCGTACTCTCCCAAATGCCTAGAACTTTACTGAACACTTATTGGGTGCAGAGCACTGTTCTAGGCATTTGGGAGAGTACGATACAAGAGTTGGTAGGTGTGTTCCCTGCTCACAAGGAGCTTACAGACTAGAGGAGGGGAAGACAGGCAGCAATATAAATGAATAAAGTATGGATATGCACAAAAGTGCTGTGGGCCTGAGAGTGAGGTGAATGCCAAGTGTTCAAAGAGTACAGATACAAGTGCATTGGTGATACAGAAAGGAGAGGGAACCAGAGAAACGAGGGCTTATCTTGGGAAGGCCTCTTGGAGGAGATGTGACCTTAATAAGGTTTTGAAAGTGGGGAGAGTTGTGGTTTGTTTGTTTGTAATGGTGTTTACTAAGCACCGTTGTGACCTTAATAAGGTTTTGAAAGTGGGGACAGTGGTGGTTTGTTTGTAATGGTGTTTACTAAGCACCTAGTATGTGCCAGGCACTGTACTAAGCACTGGGGTAGATACAAAGATGCAGACAGAAAGGATCACTGTCCGCATATTTCGTTCCTCTGGTGCTAATCTTCTCACTGTACCTCGATCTCGCCTCTCTCGCAGCCGCCCCCTGGCCCACGTCCCACTTCTGGTCTGGAATGCCCTCCTTCCTCAAATCTGCCAGACAATTACTCTCCTCTGCTTCAGAGCCCTACTGAAGGTACGTCTCCTCCGAGAGGCCTTCCCAGACTAAGCCCCACTTTTCCTCATCTCCCACTCCCTTCTGCGTCCTCCTGACTTGCTCCCTTTACTCTTCCTCCCTCACCTCGCCCCACAGCCATTATGTATAGATCTGTAATTTTATTTATTTAAATTGATGTCTGTCTGTCTATTTACATTGATATCTGTCTCTCACCCTCTAGCCTGTGAGCTCCTTGTAGGCAGGGATTGTCACTCTTTGTTGCTGTATTGTAGTTTCCCAAATGCTGAATTCAGTGTTTTGCACACAGTAAGAGCTCAATAAATACGACCGAATGAATGAATGAACAGAGATATTGAGAGATGCACAGAGAAAGAGACACAGCAAAATAGACAGGGAGACACAGAGACACCTCCTGATAGGCACAGAGACAGATAGATATGAAGAGATCCACAAAGAGAGAGAAAAACATAGAGAGATCCAGATAAGACAGAGAGGGAAACAGAGAAAACAGTGACAAAGAAAAATTTAAAATAAAGGGAAACAGAGACAGAGACAGCATCAGTTAAGTGTAGAGGACTGATAGCTGATGCTACTTATATTCCCCATTTTGCAGTTGAAAGATGAAAGTTAAAAGATGAAAGTTCAATATAGACAGGAAACGTCTACCAACTCTGTTATATTGTATTTTACCAAGTGCTTAGTACGGTGCTCTGCACACAGTAAGCACTCAACAAATACAATTGATTGATAATAATAATGTTGGTATTTGTAAAGTGCTTACTATGTGACAAGCACTGTTCTAAGCACTGGGGTAGATACAAGGTGATCAGGTTGTCCCACGTGGGGCTCACAGTCTTAATCCCCATTTTACAGATGAGGTAACTGAGGCACAGAGAAGTTGACTTGTCCAAGGTCACACAGCTGACAAGTGGCAGAGTCGGGATTAGAACCCACAACCTCTGACTCCCAAGCCCATGCTTTTCCACTAGCCATACTGCTTCTACTAAGCCACGCCGCTTCTTGATGAATGAAAGTCCTAAAAAATGTTACTCATAAACAGAATTTCTTAAAAATGTATACATTTATTTAACTTTAGAATCAAGTTTTGAACAAGAACTATTTCTGCTAGAAAGAGAAAATCACTCAATGAGCAGAGTTTATGTCGTGGGTGATAGAATACTGGGTTGGATGTACCATTGGTCTGATCCAGTAATGGTGCTTCTTTGGTCCTAAGTTCTTAGGTGAAAAATAGGTCAAAGAGGCAGAGGGGAGAAAAAAGGAATCTATTTGGGCCAAATATTAGGAATTAGCTAGGAGAAGGAAAGCAAAACCTGCCAATCCAAGTAGCCTCAGATGTATCTATAAATAGGGCCCTGGGCAAAGTTTTCAATGAGGCCTCAGCACCTTGTTCCAAACTGTTTACAGACACTACATTGAGGGATTTAATTTTTTTCTTGAATATATCAGACTTAGATGTATTATGGAGAGCAAAAAAAAGAGCTCTGAACTCTTCCACACCTTTCTAGAGGAACTTTCAAGTACAAATATAGTCCTAGGTGTTGCTGATGTTAAAATGACACACTGTTTCGTGCAAGCTAAGATTAGGAATTTTCAGAATAGAAATTCATAGGTTGATAGGTCCAGATAAGGTGCTGTTTGTTGCTATTGCTTTTAGGCTGTAAAGTAGACAACCCAAGTCTTTGCACCAATTTGTTCCTCACAATGAATAGAAGTTACCAGTGTTTTAACAAATTTTGAAAAGTGCTTGGATCCTTGTCCTTGGAGAAAGGTTTTTTTATCTGTTTTGCAATCAATCAGTCATATTTATTAAGTGCTTACTGTGTGCAGAGCCCTGTACTAAGAACTTGGGAGTGACAGTGCTTGGCACATAGTAAGCACTTAACAATTATCACAATTATTATTACAATATAATAGAGTTGGTAGACACCTACTTTGCACAGTACAGTTGCTTCTTTGACAATGCAGGAATGGATGAAATAAATACCCGTAATGAACTTCATGTCCCATGAAGCTGAGTAAAAAAGGGCTGGCATTTGCTACAGGGAAGAAAGAGATTAGATATACTTGAGTTGTGAATATAGTTCACCTACCAAATTAGATAGCATCATTTCAGTGGATTCACTCACAGAGAATAAAGAAACTTTGTAAGAAATGGGAAAGCTGTTTTCAACAGTTCTCCTGAGAAAAATTATTATCCATGGACCTAATTATTGGGTAAGTCTTTGGACTCTGGAGAACCAAATTAGGTGAAATAAAAAACACAATATTGAAAGCATTCTAAGATAACTTAATAATTGTGGTATTTGTTAAGCTCTTACTATATGCCAAGGCACTGTAATAAGTGGGGTGGGGGTGGGGGTGGATACAAGCAAATCAGGTTGAACACAACATTAGGTCAGTCAGGAAATTAGCATGGTCCCATAAGGCCATAACCTAAAAGATGTTATGCAGGCCTTAAAGAAATTAGACTTTGGATAAAAACTTTAAAATCTGAAACATGGTCATATTCTTCCTCAAGCTACAATCTGATGTAAAATATGGCTTTGAAAAAACAGAGCTAGGTGAAAACTTGGGGGAATTAAAATTATTATTTTTAAAAATCTGTAAAATTTGATCCAGTGAAGAAATGCATTTCCAAGCTGGCAGAGACCAAATGTATGTAGTATTCAGGATATGGATTCTTATTAAATATGTTTGATGAGGATGCCACAATAGAAATAAGGCTAGAATAGTGTTTCTCCAACATCTATTTCCCTAGTACTTCCTTGCTTTGTGAGGAAGCTGGTTGCTTTACAATCAATATTTTACAATTCTAACCAAGGGCCAAAAACTAAATCAGTCCCCTTATTTAAAACAGAGGCTGTAGGTCCCTAAGCTATTGAGAGGCTGTGAAGGAGAAGAGTAGAGAAAGAGGAGGAAGAGAACAAGGAATAATGGAGAAAGTGAAAGAGGAGGAGAAGGAGGAAGGTAAAAGTAGTAGGGTGAGAAACCAAAGTTGCTGTTGTTGCTTTTTTTAAAAAGTATACTACTAAATAGTCCCCTAACCTAAAAGGAAGGAGACAGCCACATGAGAAGTGGCTAGGTATGTGGCAACAACCACAACCAAACAGAAGTCCTCTGGTAGCTACACTTTGAGAAACCAAAGTTGCTGTTGTTGCTCTTTTTAAAAAGTATGCTACTAAATAGTCCCCTAACCTAAAAGGAAGGAGACAGCCACATGAGAAGTGGCTAGGTATGTGGCAACAACCACAACCAAACAGAAGTCCTCTGGTAGCTACACTTTGGATGTCCTGAGTTAAATGATAATCCTTTCTTTAGTATAATCTTATCCTTTCCCTCTTTTGACTATTGTCTCTTGCCTACCAATGCTTACTGTGTGCAAAGCACTATACTATGCACTTGGGAGAGTACAACAGAGTTGGTAGACTGTGCCTTGCCCACAGCAAGCTTACAGTGTAGAGGGGTAGACATTAATATAAATAAATAATTTCTAGCTCTCTACATAAGTGCTGTGGGGCTGAGGGTGGAGTAAATACCAAATGCCCAAAGGGTACAGATCCAAATAATAGATGATACAGAAGGGAGTCAGGGAAAAAAGGGCTTAATCAGGGAAGGCCTCTTGGAGTAGATGTGCCCTTAATAAGGCTTTGAAGGTGGGGAGAGTGGGTGGTCTGGCATATATGGAGGGGTAGGGAGTTTCAGGCGACAGGGAGTTCTAGAGCCTTTCTACTTAGATGGTAAATCCCATGGCTGGGAATAGATTTGGGTTTAATTTAGCACATTGTTGATGCTCAAGATACTGTGTATTCATTACTAATACATGCTCACTTGAAGATAATGTGAGAAAAAAACATAATTAAAACATTTATAATTAAAACCACAAGATACTATTATAATGGGAAAGAATCCCTTTTATAATAATAATAATAATGGCATTTATTAAGCACTTACTATGTGCAAAGCACTGTTCTAAACGCTGGGGAGGTTACAAGGTGATCAGGTTATCCCACGGGGGCCTCACAGTCTTAACCCCCATTTTACAGATGAAGGAACTGAGGCACAGAGAAGTTGTGACTTGCCCAAGGTCACACAGCAGGCAATTGGCGGAGCCAGGATTTGAACCCGTGACCTCTGACTCCAAAGCCCAGGCTCTTTCCACTGAGCCACGCTGCTTCTCTATGAAGCATATGCTTCATAAAAAGCATAAAAGCATATGTTTTTATATGAATGAGCTATTATTTTTAATGACATCAGGTTTTATTTGAATGAGATAGAAAGGGAGGGCTATTTCCTTAAATAGTCTACCTACAAGGCTCCTTAAAAGAGGAATCCTAGAACAGGGAGGTTTCTCAAGAAGTCATTCAACCATTCCCATGCTTCTAGCAGGCAAACCCATACACCATCTCATAATGGATTAGGCATCAACAAATCTTTAGATATTTTCTTCCTGTAGAGTTTTGGTTTGTGTGTTTTTGGTGGTGTCACGTAAGTTAATCAATAGTATTTACTGAGTGCTTACTGTATGCAGAGCACTGTACTAAGTGCTTGAACCAGGGCCCATACTTGGATCTTTTACTTTGGTGGTGAGTTCAGGAAGACAAGGCTGAGGCATGGTTGGTAAGCATGGCAAATGAAAAAATGAAACTTGTTTAAAATTTTATATAGACCATGAAAGCCATGCTACTTCCAGATCACATTGCATTCAATTGCATTTGAGTGCTTACTGTGTGCAAAGCACTGTACTAAATGCTTGGGAGAGCACAATAAAACAATAAAAAGACATATTCCCTGCCCACAGTGAGTGTTTTCTCAGCCTATACTCCTGATTTAAAATTTGTGGCCAAATATAATCAACAAAAGGATAGGGTTTTACATGGTTTGAATGGAATCAAACACATTCCCTGGGTAAAATGAAAAAGATTAAAACAATTTTCTTCCTGCATGTGAACAAAGAAATAGAAATACCACATTATGCAAGAGGATTCTAAACAGAAACAATAGAAAACATTCACCCCAACCACATTCAATATCTGCTTATTATCAAGGCTTTTCTAAAGTTCTCTGTTTGACAGTAGCAATTAGTTGCAGCTTATAAAAAAATTTATAATATGACAAGGCTCGAACCCTGGCAATTAGAAAGCTCCTCATTATCCGCCATTTTTTTGAATGATATAGACTGACAGACAATTGCTAGGTTTTTAACCAGTTTTAAATTTGGGCCAAGGAATGACTGAGACAGCTCACTTGTGACAGGAAGATTGTGGAACACACATTTCCAAAGGCCGGAATTTAGGGCCACATGACACAAGGCTGGCCTGGGATCCCAGATTTTGGGGATGCCAGACTCAGTCTACTCTTAACTGCGGGTTTCCTTCTCAATTATTCACTGAATAGTTGACACAAATAGAACAGTTAATCTTCATTTGTAAAGCAGGCAACAATGACCTGCTTGGCCAGCAAGCTGTTAATTGTTTTATTACTTGTGGGAAAAATTATACCACCAGCGTACATTTGACAAAACGATATAGGTATAGAAGTGATTGTGATACTGTCTCAAATGAAACATCATCAGATAATTATCCAACCTATGTATGCATATTGGCTCTCAGAATTATCCCATGTGCTACAAATAACATAAAAAATACGGTGCAGCATTTAAAATCAAATCAGTGGAATTTAATGAGCACCTAGTTGGTGCAAAGCAGTGTATTAAGCCCACGGTTGAATATGCCAGAAGCAGAACTCATGATAGAGTTGACCTGGCTATATTCACTGGCCAGGCATGTATTATAAGTGAAATATAAAACTGAGGCAATTGTGATGCTAATTTAGGAAAATCTATGGTGACATTTGTCTCAGTTATTTCAGGGATGTTCCTTGAATTACTCAAATAATTATCTCAGTTTACTGCTTTACTAGAAGAAGAAACTGACCAATAAGTGCATGTCTACCCTCTAAAGAAAGGCATTTAAATGTGTGTCTTCCTAGGGACAGTGGTATTGACCCATATTATTATTACAAGCTATTGCTAGTAGCAGTAGTAATAACAATATACATTTTGTAGTTGTGCATTCAGTGCTAGTTAGTCTACAAATTATATAAAGACATAGTCCCTGACCTCTGGCAGTTCACGTATTTTTGGAATGAAGCAATTTTTTTCCCTAACTCACATCATGGACCTGTGGTTCATCTCAGAATTAATATTTACAAGTCTATTTTCACCTAGCTGGCTACATCTTCAGTCAGTCAGTCAATCGTATTATTGAGCATTGTGTGCAGAGCACTGTACTAAGCTATTGAGAGTACAATATAGCAACAGACACATTCTCTACTCACAATAAGCATACAGTCTAGAGGGGGAGGCAGACATTAATATAAATAAAAACATTACAGATATGTACATAAGTGCTGTGGAACTGGGAGAGAGATGAATAAAGGGATCAAGTCAGGGTGACGGAGAAGGGAGAGGAAGAAGAGGAAAGGTGGGCTTAGTCAGGGAAGGCCTCTTGGAGGAGATGTGTCTTCAATAGGGCTTTGAAGGGTGAACTTCAAATGCATTGCTCAGATCCTTCACATCCTATCCATAGCTGAGTCTGCACTGTCCTTGGCCAGCAGTTTTGCAAGGGGTTGGTGCGGGGGGTGGGGTGGGGGGCAGATCTGGAAAGATTCCACTAATAACATAATTAGAAGCTGTAACCAAAATTTTCACTACTCACCATAGGTAAGCCAGTTTGAAAGGATATCTTGCATTTTGTCCAAGCCAGGGTCTCTGAAAGGGAAGATCTCAAAGTAGTGGCAGCAGCCCCTTCCAGAGAAGGGGCAGGGTTGGGGCAGGACTTGCACAGTGGAGTCAGAGGCCTTGGGTTCTAATCCCAGCTCTGCCATTTACCTGCTATGTGACCTCAGGCAAGTCCCTTAATTTCTCTGTGCCTCAATTCTCTCATCTGCCTAGTGGAGATTTAATACCTGTTCTCCTTCCTATTTAGAAAGGTAGCCCCATGTGGGACCTGATGATCTTGTGTCTACCCTGAGGTTAGTACAGTAACTTGGTATACAGCAAACACTTCACTAGTATCACAGTTATTATAATTACCTTCGAGGGTTGGAGTCAGGCAGGAAGATTCAGTACTCTCTCCCTGCTTCCCACTGCCACTGCTGTTCATGCAGCATTCCAAGCAGCGACAGCCCTGGTCTTACAAAAGATTAGCCTCTAGGAGTGCAAGATATTGCCTTTCATTTTTGAATAGTGGAAGATTTCAAGCTTTTCAAACCCATGGCGTGAGGAAGAACAGTCCTCCACTTTTAAAAAGAAAGTGTAGTGATGTGCAAAATAAGAAAGAGGCTGCCCTCTACAATGCTGGTTATTTGAGAGGCATACCTGCCTGAATCTACAACTGCAGCAGTCCAGTAAACTTGCTTAGTTTACAGTTGACTAATTAAAGCCTCCCAACACCCTTCCGAAGTAGGACATTATTATCTTCATTGAGCGGATGGAGAAGAAGTGGTAAAGAAATTTCCGAGATCACAGTGTGAGTCACTGTTAGGCCTCGTATTAAAATGTAAATTCCTTGCTCGGTCTAGAGTCATGTGCTCATATCATATGCCTTATTTGATCCAGCTTCATTCTGCCAGCAGAGGCCCCTTTTTTCAGCATCACTTGAAGTGCTTGAGGGAAAAATGTTTTCTGTACCTAGTAATCTTATGCCTTCAAGCACAAGACAAAAACTATCTTGTCATTGGTTATGAAATCAATCTACTTGCTGTAAAATATATCTGTAGGATTAAAAAGTTATAGCTCAAAGGACTAAGGCAAAGGTTTAGTATATGGCTCAGCCTCTGACAGACTGTGTACCCTTGGCCAAATCACTCAGCATTGTGGCTCAGTGGAAAAAGCCCAGGCTTGGGAGTCAGAGGTCATGGGTTCTAATCCCGACTCCGCCACTTGTCAGCTGTGTGACTTTGTGCAAGTCACTTCACTTCTCTGTGCCTCAGTTACCTCATCTGGAAAATGGGGATTAAGACTGTGAGCCCCACGTGGGACAACCTGATCACCTTGTATCCTCCCCAGCGCTTAGAACAGTGCTTTGCACATAGTAAGAGTTTAACAAATGCCATCATTATTATTATTATTTCCTCAGTACAGTCTTGCAAATATGTTATGAGGACTCACTGAAAATGACAGTGAAGCATTTCCTAAAAGTTCATCACTAACTTGATGCCTAATAATAATAATAACTGAGATGCAAATTAGCCTCCCAAATAATCTTAAAAAAAAACCTTAAACCTTTAAGGGTGCACATTTTCCGTATGTGTCTCGGCCACGTTCTTCCTACTACATTAATGATTGTCACAGAGATTCCTTTGGCTACATTCCCACCAATACACCACACCAAGAACATATACCAAGTTGAGAACTCTGAGTACTTCCCTCCCCCATTAAGTGTTTCGTCATGTTTCATTTGGACTCAATCCCTGCATTCACTGTAATAAAAACAATTGAACTAATAACAGGTTTCATTTGGGCATATGACTCACAGTTCAACAGAGAAGTGTTGGCTTTTTCTTATGCTTGCAGTAAGAAAGAAAACTTGGCTGAAGCCATCTCCAGAACACAATATTTGTATCGTTTAGAACACTAGCTAAAGAGAAGTTCAAGACACATTCCTTAATCACTATTTCTGTGAAATGGAAAGTTCCTGTCATTTTTCCCATTACTTTTAACTTGATTAAATTTACCATGGCCTCCAAAACAGAATAGAAAAAAAACATACAATTCCTCCTTTCCATAAGACAGCTGTTTTTCTTTGTTTTGTGTTAATAGGCAGAATAATAATAATGGCATTTGTTAAGTGCTTACTGCGTGCAAAACACTGTTCTAAGCACTGTATTTATAATTGTTTTAATGGTATTTGTTAAGCACTTACTATGTTCCAGACACTGTTCTAAGCGCTAGGGTAGATACAAGATAATCAAGTTGGACACAGTCCCTCCTATCCCACATGGGGCTCACAGTTTTAATCCCCATTTTACAGCTGAGGTAACTGAGACACCGAGAAGTTAAATGACTTGTCCAAGGTCACACAGCAGATAAGTGGCAGAGCCAGAATTGGAACCCAGGTCCTAATAACTCCCAGGCCCATGCTCTATCCATTAGGATATGTTGCTTCTCTTGTGCATAAATCCCTAGTGATTTATGTATCTTAATTTGCAGACTGGACCAGAGCCTTAATTTCAAGATCCTTATAACACCCAGGGGCCTGGAAAGGATAATAGAGACTGCATTTGAAGGTTTCAAAATTATTTGGGTTAAGTGAAGACAACTTGTTACAATCTATTTCAGACCCTTTATTTTAAGAGCATAATGTCCTTGGTTGCCATAAAAGTAATACACTATAAAATGCACTGTTATTACACAATCTGGTTATAACACCATGGAAGTCTTCCCACCGCACAATTCTGTGCTGGTATAACGAGGTCAACAAGTCAGTGCAAGTAAAACCAGTGCAGGAAGAAACAGTTATACCCATGCACACAGCATTGAAGTGTGATGTGTTTACACTTTCCAGCCACTGTCTGTTGTCCTGCAATGTATCGTACAGTTCTTTGTGTTTCTTTGTGTTCTATAAACTTATTTAATACAATAAGATAACAATAATTAACAAAGATGCAAAGGTTCACCTAGTAGTGGACATTAAACCTAGGGAGGAATTTTTATTTAAAAAAAAATCATAGTGGTGTCTTTGAACGACCTACCCCTCACCCATTAATTCCCATTGAATCAATTGTTACTAGAATGAAATTTTCCCATAACATAGGGTTTTTCAAGTACATAGCCATTGCATTATAGGTGAATGCCCTGTATTTAACTACGTTGAATTAAAGCATAGGGCTGGCTTCATGCTAGGTTGGTGGATTTCGCTCTACAAAGCACTATTCAGGCAAATTCCTTCAAAATATGACAAATGGGCATTTTTTTAATGGTTACAATTCATTCCTTAAATCGTATTTATTCAACACTTACCATGTGCAGAGCACTTGGAAGAGTACAATATAACAATAAACAGATGTGTTCCCTGCCCACAATGAGCTCACAGTCTAGAGGGCTGCTAATCAATCCTTCTCATAGTTTGATTTACCAGGTTCTGTCCCAGCTCCTTGGTAGTGTGGGTGAAGGACACAAAATGAGCAAAACATTTTAAAAAATAACAAAAAATAAATATCCCTTGGCAACAGCAGTCCAAGGCACAGGTGACCCCTAGCCTGGGGAGTTTTGTGGCTGCTGCCTGGCCCAGTGGGGCCATGTGCAAGGGGTGAGCACTAGGCCGGTGTCAAATTGCATCGTATGGCTGGGAAGGGGAGGCAGTGCCATGTTGGACTGCAGTTAAACCCCTTCACCTCAGGATTGTTAGAATTGATTGGATGTTCAGACAAATTCTGACCAACTGCCTCTTAGGCAAATCTCATCTCAGTAGAGGACCCCAGCTGGAATAAAGAAGAGAATGGAGATGTGGCCTCTCCCACATTAGGGATTAAGAGGAACAGCTGCAGGTGGTTCACTGCCTTGAGGCAGGGAAAACCTGAACTATCCTTTCCTGTTCCGTACATTATCATCTGTAAAATGGGGATTAAATCCTACTCACTCTACTTGGACTGAGCTCCATGTGAGACAGGTACTTAGTCCAACGTGAATATCTTGTATTTATCCCAGCACTTAATATAGTACTTGGTACATAGTAAACACTTAACAAATACCATAATTTTTATTATCATTATGTCATGCTGCCTTAGCACTAAGTATTTTGCTTTGACGCCCGGGACTCCGTTCCCGAGAGGCCCGCCCGCCGTCACACCACGTGGCCTTGCTGCTCCCGGAAGGATCCTCTCCTCAGAGCGCCGCCATAGATGCCCCCTGCTTCCCCCCACCCAACTTAAGCGACCTTCATTAAAGTGCCCCCCATCCCCCACTTCCCGGTCCGGACCTGACTGACTCTCCCCCCCCCCCGCCCCCCTCACCCGGGAAAAAGGCCCTTGTTATCACCAAGTTACATTAACGACAACCTTATTCACACCTACTCAGCCCTCCCATGCTAGTTGGCTGTTCACTCCTCCCCCCAGGTATCTCTGCTCCCTGACCCCCTTAACAGGTCCACCCTAATCCAGCACATAATAGTTTGTATCTGCTCTCTGTGACATCATTATCTGCCAATTTTATTATTGCCATAGCATGCTAATCGTTAACTACCCCCCTGTGATGCCATCGCCTATTTATATCATTGCTAATGTTTTATAGCTTCTGCATCTCAATTGTTAACCTCCCGCTGTACTGTCACTCGCCCTGCTGACCTCACCATGAACGTTCAATTCCCTTGCTCCCAACTGCCATTCCCATTCCTCACCTTCCCATTCCCCTCTCCCACCTAGCTTTTTCCCTCCCTCTCCCCCACCAAGACCACTCCCCCTCACCCCCTACCAAGGATACCTCTGCACCAGCGCCAGTGCTCCACTCCTCCCTCCCAGCCCCCTCCCTCCCCTCCTCCCCGCCCCCACCCCATCCTAGTTCTCCTTTCCCATCGCCACCCCTCTTCCCACTCTCCCCGCCTAGGCCCCCGCCAACTCATCCCACTCCAAACCCTCCCCACTCCTCGCACCCTTCCCCCTTCCTCCCCTCCCTCGACAGCTACTGCCAAGTGTGGCCTCTGGAACCCCCTCTCCGTTTTAAGTAAGAACCCTTTCATCCTGGACCTATTCCTTTCCAGCTCTCTACTCCTCCTCGCCCTAACTGAAACATGGTTGTCTCCGGATGACACGGTCTCATCTGCTGCTCTCTCCAGTGGAGGCCTCTTCTTCTCCCACTCCCCCAGACTCACTGGAAAAGGAGGAGGTGTTGGTTTCCTTCTCGCCCCCCCAGTGTCGCTTTCGCACTATCCCTCCCCACCCTTCCCTTTCCTTCCCTTCCTTTGAAGCCCACATTATTTGCCTCTACCACCCCCTCCAGATTCTTGTAGCCGTCATCTACCGGCCCCCGGCCCCACCTCCAACTTCTTTAACGATTTTGACCGCTTCCTCACCTTCCTTCCCTCCTTTTCCATGCCCACTCTGATCCTCGGAGATTTCAACATCCACATGGATATCCCTGATGACTCCTCTGCCGCCCGCCTTCTATCTCTCCTTGACGCTGCCAACCTCTTGCTCCACCCCACCTCGCCCACTCACCAAGTTGGTCATACCCTCGACCTCATCATCTCCTACCGCTGCACTGTGTCCACCCTCACCAACTCTGAAATCCCTCTCTCTGATCATAATCTTCTCACCTGCCTCCTCACAATTCTTTCCCCTGTAAATCCATATTACTCCCTCACAGAGATCTCCGCTCTCTTGACCCATCCATCTTTCTGAGTGCCTCACACCCCACCTCGCCTCCCTCTCCTCTCTACCCAATCTTGATGATCAGATTACTGCACTCAACTCTACCCTTTCTACTCAGCTAGACTCACTCACTCCCCTTTCCCTTCGCCGCTCTTGTACCACTAACCCACAGCCCTGGATCCTGCCACTGTCTGCCTCCTTCGCTCTTATGCTCGAGCTGCCGAACGCTGCTGGCGAAAGTCTAAACACCATGCCAACCTCGTTCACTTCAAGTTTATCCTTTCCTGCCTTAACTCAGCCCTCTCCTCTCTGCCAGACAAAACTATTTCTCCTCCCTTATTGACACCCATGCCCATCATCCCCGTCAGCTCTTCCATACATTCAACTCCCTTCTCAGGCCCCTGGTTCCTCCCCCTCCTCCTTCCCTCACCCCCAACGATCTGGCCCCCTACTTCATTAATAAAATTAAATCCATCAGGTCCGACTTCCCCAAAGTCACTCCCCCCACTTCTCCAACCTCCCAGCTCTCAACACTCTCTGCTACTCTCCTATCCTTCCCAGCAGTATCCTCAGAGGAGCTCTCCTCCCTCCTCTCAAGTGCTACTCCAGCCACCTGTGCTTCTGACCCCATTCCCTCTCATCTCATGAAATCTCTCGCTCCGTCCCTTCTCCCCTCCTTAACTTCCATCTTCAACCACTCACTCTCCACTGGTTCCTTCCCCTCTGCCTTCAAACATGCCCGTGTCTCTCCCATCCTAAAAAAACCCTCTCTTGACCCCACCTCACCTTCTAGTTATCGCCCCATCTCCCTCCTACCATTCTTTTCCAAACTCCTTGAACGAGTCGTCTACACGTGCTGCCTCGAATTCCTCAACACCAACTCTCTCATCGATCCCCTCCAGTCTGGCTTCTGTCCCCTACATTCCACGGAAACTGCCCTCTCTAAGGTCACCAATGACCTCCTGCTTGCCAAATCCAACGGCTCATACTCTATCCTAATACTCCTTGACCTTTCAGCTGCCTTCGACACTGTGGACCACCCCCTTCTCCTCAACACACTATCCAACCTTGGCTTCACAGACTCCGTCCTCTCCTGGTTCTCCTCTTATCTCTCCGGTCGTTCATTCTCAGTCTCTTTTGTAGGCCCCTCCTCCCCCTCCCATCCCCTTACTGTGGGGGTTCCCCAAGGTTCAGTTCTTGGTCCCCTTCTGTTCTCGATCTACACTCACTCCCTTGGTGACCTCATTCGCTCCCACAGCTTCAACTATCATCTCTACACTGATGACACCCAAATCTACATCTCTGCCCCTGCTCTCTCTCCCTCCCTCCAGGCTCGCATCTCCTCCTGCCTTCAGGACATCTCCTTCTGGATGTCTGCCTGCCACCTAAAACTCAACATGTAGAAGACTGAACTCCTTGTCTTCCCTCCCAAACCCTGCCCTCTCCCTGACTTTCCCATCACGGTTGACGGCACTGCCATCCTTCCCGTCTCACAAGCCCACAACCTTGGTGTCATCCTCGACTCCGCTCTCTCATTCACCCCTCACAACCAAGCCATCACCACAACCTGCCGGTCTCACCTCCGCAACATTGCCAAGATCCACCCTTTCCTCTCCATCCAAACCGCTACCCTGCTTGTTCAAGCTCTCATCCTATCCCATCTGGACTACTGCATCAGCCTCCTCTCTGATCTCCCTTCCTCGTGTCTCTCCCCACTTCAATCCATACTTCACGCCACTGCCCGGATTGTCTTTGTCCAGAAACGCTCTGGGCATGTTACTCCCCTCCTCAAAAATCTCCAGTGTCTACCAATCAATCTGCGCATCAGGCAGAAACTCCTCACTCTCGGCTTCAAGGCTGTCCATCACCTCGCCCCCTCCTACCTCACCTCCCTTCTCTCCTTTTACAGCCCAGCCCGCACCCTCCGCTCCTCTGCCGCTAATCTCCTCACCGTGCCTCGTTCTCGCCTGTCCCGCCATCGACCCCCAGCCCACGTCATCCCCCAGCCTGGAATGCCCTCCCTTTGCCCATCCGCCAAGCTAGCTCTCTTCCTCCCTTCAAGGCCCTACTGAGAGCTCACCTCCTCCAGGAGGCCTTCCCAGACTGAGCCCCTTCCTTCCTCTCCCCCTTGTCCCCCTCTCCATACCCCCGTCTTACCTCCTTCCCTTCCCCACAGCACCTGCATATATGTATATATGTTTGTACATATTTATTACTCTATTTATTTATTTATTTATTTTACTTGTACATATCTATTGATTTTATTTTGTTAATATGTTTGGTTTTGTTCTCTGTCTCCCCCTTCTAGACTGTGAGCCCACTCTTGGGAAGGGACTGTCTCTATATGTTGCCAACTTGTACTTCCCAAGCACTTAGTACAGTGCTCTGCACACAGTAAGCGCTCAATAAATACGATTGATTGATTGATTGAAGTCATTATGTTGTGTTGTGTGAAAATCCAATGTAGCACAATGTCATCACAAGAAAGCATGAAACAGCATTGCCTAGTGGAAATAGCACAGCTCTGGCAGTCAGAGGGCCTGGGTTCAAATCCTGACTCTGATATTTGTCAGCTTTGTGTGACCTTGGGCTAGTCATTTAACTTGTACATGCCTCTGTTCCCTCACCTGTAAATTGGTAAATTGGGATTCAATTTGCATCCTTGTATATATGTTTGTACATATTTGTTACTCTATTTATTTATTTATATTACTTGTACATATCTATTCTATTGATTTTATTTTGTTAGTATGCTTGGTTTTGTTCTCTGTCTCCCCCTTTTAGACTGTGAGCCCACTGTTGGGTAGGGACTGTCTCTATATGTTGCCAACTTGTACTTCCCAAGCGCTTAGTACAGTGCTCTGCACACAGTAAGCGCTCAATAAATACGATTGATGATGATCCTTCTACTTAGACTTTGAGCCCCATGTGAGACAGGTATTTTGTCCAACCTGAATACCTTGTACCTACCCCAGCACTTACTACAGTGCTTGGCACATAGTAAGCATTTAACAAGTACCATAAAAAAATAAAGACCCTTCAAACCCCTAAACCAAGAGGCTTTCTCCAAATAGACTCCTGAGTCAGTTCTGCTTCCTCCAGATCCATTGCATTCCTTTGGCAGGCCCCAGTTGTCATAGACTTTATTTCTTACAGGCAAGCACTTGAAATTTTTTAACCACTGCTATTTGCCCTGCCACTCTGCAAGGACTTCCCCTCTGCCCCTCCCTCATGGTGTACCCCGAGGCAATTGCTGCACTGGCTTACCATCTGAAGCTGGCCCTGAGGATTAAGCCTGACCTCCCTGCTGTGAGCAGAAACAGCCTGTCAGTGATGTTGGTGATAGGTACTGAGAGTTCTGCTGCTGTCTCCTCATGGAGATCATGGAAACACCTTAGAAATAGGAAGGGAGAACTAGTTCTTTTCAAATCATGGGTACCAGAAGCAAATGCCTTGACTACTCTTCCAAAGCTCACTCTGAATAGATTGAAGGGTAACAGAGCTTGATGGTGCAACTAGAGTCATTATTATTCAGCACAATAAACTCACATGCAAATCATAAAGGGGATGAGGGTTTTCAAATGAGTGATAGAAGCATGAAAGTATTTATGGGCCACTTTCAAGTTGGAATGGAGCATAACACCTGGAGGCCTTCCCAGCCTGAGCCCCCTTTCTCCTCTCCTCCTCCCATCCCCCCCACCCCACCCTACCCCCTTTCCCTCCCTACAGCACTTGTATATATTTGTACAGATTTATTACTCTATTTTACTTGTACATATTTACTACTGT
The DNA here is from genome assembly GCF_015852505.1 of Tachyglossus aculeatus. NCBI lineage: Eukaryota > Metazoa > Chordata > Mammalia > Monotremata > Tachyglossidae > Tachyglossus > Tachyglossus aculeatus. Next base: position 62,716,159 of record NC_052101.1, on the reverse strand, counting down.
GCATATAGCTGTAATTCTATTTATTCTAATGGTTTTGAAACCTGTCTACATGTTTTGTTTTGTTGTCTGTCACCCCCCTTCTAGACTGTGAGTCCGTTGTTGGGTAGGGACCGTCTCCATATGTTGCCGACTTGTACTTCCCAAGCGCTTAGTACAGTGCTCTGCACACAGTAAGCACTCAATGAATACGATTGAATGAATGAATGAATGAATAACATTCAAACTAAGTATGATCATATTACAGACAGACAAGTTAATCATATAGTAAAAAAAGAAGTTCATGGTCACCTAATTCCTGGTGTAATGGGCAGGGGCCAAAATCAATCAATGGGATTTATTGAGTGCTTACTGTGTACAGAGCACTGTACTAGCGTTTGGGAGAGTAGAGTGCAACAGACTTGGTAGACATGGTCGCTGCCCACAGGAGCTTACAGTATAGAGAGGGAGAGGATCGGGTGAATATCAATCAATTGTATTTGTGGAGTAATTGCTGTGTGCAGAGCATTATACTAAGCACTTGGGAGAATACAATGTAACAGAGTTGGTAGCCATGTTTCCTATTCACAAAGAGCATGTTTAAAGGGTACAGATCCAAGTTAAAGGGTGACACAGAAGGTAGAGGCTCTTTTGTCTGACTTGTTAGGAATTCAATCTTTCCATAGGTGTGCCAATGATCTTTTAGAGCAGTTTAAAATATATGAACAAAAACAATTTGATGATTGGTCCTGGAACATTCAGGCAGGTGTATCAGAATAATAATAATAATGATGATGGCATTTGTTAAGCACTTACTATGTGCAAAGCACTGTTCTAAGCGCTGGGGGGGATACAAGGTGATCAGGTTGTCCCACAGGGGGCTCACAGTCTTCATCCCCATTTTACAGATGAGGTCACTGAGGCTCCGAGAAGTTAAGGGACTTGCCCAAGGTCACACAGCAGACGTGGTGGAGCTGGGATTCGAACTCATGACTTCTGACTCCAAAGCCCATGCTCTTTCCACTGAGCCACGCTGCTTCTCTACTGGCTTGTGGTAAGTATATTTTTAAAAATTCTATACAATTTTAAACAGATTAAGAGGGTAAGTGGACCATGACAATTGCTAGGAGTATCCTCGAGAGAATCCACAATTAGAAGTTGAAAGGCCAAAAAGGGACCTTTGAAGGAGACTGAGAAGGAGCAGCTGGAGAGGTAGGAAAGGCACCAGGAGAAAACTGCTTTCTTAAAAACAAGGGTAGATAATGCTTCCAGAAGGGGTGGTCCATAGTGTCAAATGCCCCTGAGAGGTCAAGGAAGATTAAGATAGAGGTCACTAGACTTGGTCAGGTTATAATCATGGAGAGTGCATTTTCAGTGGTGTGAACGGGGCAGGAACCAAATGGTAGTGGACAAGAAGGGAGTTGGAAGAGAGGAAGGGGAGATGGTGTAAGTAGAAAATTCATTCAAGGAGTTTAGATAAAAGTGGGGGAGGGAGATGCAGTGACAGCTGGAGGTTGTCATGGTATCCAAGAATGATCTTTAGTATAGAGGAGTCATGAGCATGTTTGAAGACAGAAAGAAAGCCAGTTCAAGGTGACAATCAGTGAAGGAAACAAGAGTGGGCAAAAGTGTTTTTATTGGGTTAGAGGAGAAGGGAATCATAGGTACAGATAGGAGGGGAGAGGATTTTGAAAGCAGGCAAGAAATATCAAGTGATGGCAGGGAAGGATGAAAGAATGGAGATGGAAGTGAACTGCTTTCAAGCATGCTTATGTCTCCCCATCCTAAAAAAATCTCCCTTGACTCCACAGCTCCCTCCAGTTATCACTTCACCTCCCTCCTACCATTCCTTTCCAAACTCCTTGAGCAAGTTTTCTACACCCACTGTCCCCACTTCCTCTCCTTCAATTCTCTCCTTGACCCCCTCCAATCTGGCTTCTGCCCCTTTCACTCCACAGAAACTTCCCTCTCAAAGGTCACGAATGATCTCCTTCTTGCCAAATCTTAAGGCCTTTACTGCATCCTAATCCTTATCGACCTCACAGCTGCCTTCAACACTGTTGACCACTCCTTTCTCCAGGAAACGTTATCCAACCTCGACTTCACTGACACTCTCCTCACCTGGTTCTCCTCCTATCTCTCTGGCCTCTCATTCTCAGTCTCTTTAGCAGGCTTCTCCTGCTTGGCACATAGTAAGCATATGACAAGTACCATCATCATCATCATCACCTCACCCCCTAACCTTTCAAGTTCCTCAAGGATCAGTTCTGGGTCCCCTTCTATTCTCCATCTACACCCACTCCCTTGGAGAAGTCATTTACTCCCATGGCTTCAACTACCACCTCTATGTGGATGATTCCCAAACCTACAACTCCACCCCTGATCTCTCTCCTCTAGAGTCTCATATTTCCTCTGCCTTCAAGACATCTCCACTTTGATGTATCACCAGCACCTCAAACTTCACATGTACAAAGCAGAAGCTCCCACGGCTTCAACTATCATCTCTACGCTGATGACACCCAAATCTATAACTCTGCCCCTGCTCTCTCTCCCTCTCTCCAGGCTCGTGTCTCCTCCTGCCTACAGGACATCTCCATCTGGATGTCTGCCCGCCACCTAAAACTCAACATGTCCAAGACTGAACTCCTTGTCTTCCCTCCCAAACCCTGCCCTCTCCCTGACTCTCCCATCACTGTTGATGGCACTACCATCGTTCCCATCTCACAAGCCCGCAACCTTGGTGTCATCCTCGACTCCGCTCTCTCATTCACCCCTCACATCCAAGCCGTCACCAAAACCTGCTGGTCGCAGCTCCGCAACATTGCCAAGATCCACCCTTTCCTCTCCATCCAAACCGCTACCCTGCTCGTTCAAGCTCTCATCCTATCCCGTCTGGACTACTGTATCAGCCTCCTCTCCGATCTCCCATCCTCCTGTCTCTCCCCTCTTCAATCCATAATTCACGCCGCTGCCCAAATTGTCTTTGTACAGAAATGCTCTGGGGATGTTACTCCCCTCCTCAAAAATCTCCAGTGGCTACCAATCAACCTACACATCAGGCAGAAACTCCTCACCCTCGGCTTCAAGGCTCTCCATCACCTCGCCCCCTCCTACCTCACCTCCCTTCTCTCCTTCTACAGCCCAGCCCACACCCTCCGCTCCTCTGCCGCTAATCTCCTCCCCATGCCTCATTCTCGCCTGTCCCACCGTTGACCCCCGGCCCATGTCATCCCCCTGGCCTGGAATGCCCTCCCTCTGCACATCCACCAAGCTAGCTCTCTTCCTCCCTTCAAGGCCCTACTGAGAGCTCACCTCCTCCAGGAGGCCTTCCCAGACTGAGCCCCCTCCTTCCTCTCCCCCTCCTCCCCCTCTCCATCTCCCCTGCCTTACTTCCTTCCCTTCCCTACAGCACCTGTATATATGTATATATGTTTGACATATTTATTACTCTATTTATTTATTGTACTTGTACATATTCTATTTATTTTATTTTGTTAATATGTTTGGTTTTGTTCTCTGTCTCCCCCTTCTAGACTGTGAGCCCACTGTTGGGTAGGGACTGTCTCTATATGTTGCCAACTTGTACTTCCCAAGCGCTTAGTACAGTGCTCTGCACACAGTAAGTGCTCAATAAACACGATTGAATGAATCTTCCCACCCAAACCCCGTCCCTTGACTCATCTCTCTCATTCAAACCATATATTCGATGTCACCAAATCCTGTTTGGTTCAACCTTCACAGTATCGCTAAAATCTGCCCTTTCCTCTCCATCCAAACTGCTACCACATCAGTCCAAGCACTTATTCTATCCAGCCTCAATTACTGCATTAGTCTCCTTGCTGACCTCCCTGGGTCCTGTCTCTCCCCACTTCAGTCCATACTTCACTCTGCTGCCCAGATCATTTTTCTACAAAAATGTTCAGTCCATGTTTCCCCACTCTTTAAGAACCTCCAGTGGTTGCCCATTCACCTCCACATCAAACAGAAACTTTTTGCCATTAGCTTTAAAGCATTCAATCACCTTCCCCCCTTCTACCATACCTCTCTGTTTTCCTACTACAACGCAGCCCTCACATTTCACTCCCCTAATGTCAACCTACTCACTGTACCTAGATCTCAACTATCTTGCCACCAACCTCTCACCCACATCCTGCCTCTGGCCTGGAATGCTCTCCTTCTTCATACCTGACAGACGATCGCTCTCCCAACCTTCAAAACCTTATTGAAAGTACATCTCCAAGAGGACTTCCCTGACTAAACCCTCATTTCCTCTTATCCCATTCCCTTGCCCTTGCACTTGGATTTGCACCCACTAGTCACCCCTCCCTCATCCCTACAGCACTTGTGTACTATCCATAATTCATTTATGTCTGTCTCCCCCTCTAGACTCTAAGCTTGTTGTGGGCAGGGAACATGTCTACCAACTCCACTGTATTGTACTCTCCCAAGTGCTTACTGTGATGCACTGCACCTAGTAAGTGCTCAATGAATATGATTGATTTATTAATTTATAAATGGGGAGGGAGTTCCAGGCCTGGGCAAGAGGTCAGTGGTGAGCTAGACAAGATCAGGGTACAGTGAATAGGTTGGCATTACAGAAGCAAAGTGTGTGGGCTGTGTCTTGTATGCTCAAAGTGATTATTTTTAGGTAAATTGGCCACTTTTCGTAAAATAGCTTTTAAAACAAACACATCATAGAAGCATTCCTCGAAGTAAAGTGTGAACAAACAGAACAAATGTCAGCAAGTCAATACTAATACATTAGTGTCATTCCTTTTAATATTTTAAAATGTTTAAGGATAACCTCTAAGAGTTCAAAATCCAGCAATAAAGGTATATAGTGGTTGGTCACTCCCATTTGGAATCTTCAACTGTGTTAGAGCTGCAAATGATAGCTCAAAGACACAAGTTGCCAAGTAACAATCCTTGGGTTGGAGAGACATAGATACAATTTCTGACATTGAAAAAGCAAAGCTAAAATTAGCCTTTACAATGAAAGAAAAGCTGCTTCTGATTTCCAATTGCTTTGATTTTTAATTGAAATGCAGTAAAAATAGATGCTGTCACTGGAAGGATGAAAAGGCAGATGGTAATAAAGAAGACAGATGGAACATCACCAAGACAATAGTTCTCAAAGTAAACATTGTTCATATGGAACAGCCAGTAGTAGTAGTAGTAATAGTAGTACTAGTATTTATTAAGCATTTACTGCATGCAGAGCACTGTACTAAATATTGGAAAATAGTACATCTATTTACATATTAGGTTAAAAACTGTGCAATGTTACTGATGTTAAATATATTTTTGGCAAGTAAAAATGAATAGTCAGCCTCCCTTCAAACCATTTCATTCAAGGTTACAGATAGGGCTGCTCATGCTCACACTGATAATCCTAGTGAAGTTAAAACAATTTTATGTGATCTGTTTTCAGAAATTGAAAATTCAGGTGGAAGCTGGAAAAAACAATGTTAAAAATGAATTTTTTGTTATTAATTTTACATTCTTTAATCCTTCCAAGGCACAGATGGCACTTCTGAGCTGATCGTATCAGTAATCTTTAACCATAAAAAGGCCAAATTTCATTTAAAATATATGTAGTTATCCAGATGATCTATCCATCAAAAGAGAACAAAGGTATTGATAGTGAAACAGAACATTTGTTTACTTCAGGAAAGCATACATTCAATGAATGGAGGGTACCTCTTTCTTTGTGCTTCTATCTCTGTTTTCTTGATATTATTTTCCTGTGCCTTTGGGTGTTTTTTCTCTATGTAGGCATGTTTCCTATGTTCCTTACACATATGTATTGTATGTGAGGGTTAGTCTGTCTGTTCAGGCACCTCCCTGAATATGTCATTTTTTGAGTGTGTGCCTTCTTGTGTTGATGTCTCTGTGAGGCTTTATGATCCTGTAAATGTATGTTTGTATGTGTCCCTGGATATATGTTTCCATGGGTGAATTTTTGCCTGCCTGTTATAATAATAATAATAACAATAATAATAATAATAGTATTTGTTAAGCACTTACTATGTGCCAACCACTGTTCTAAGCACTGGGGTAGGTACTAGGTAATCAGGCTGTCCTATATGGGGCTCACAGTCTCAATCCCCCTTTTACAGATGAGGGAACTGAGACACAGAGAAGTGAAGTGACTTGCCCATGACCTCTGACTTCCAAGCCCCGGCTCTTTCCACTAAGCCACATTTGTATTACTTTGTGTCTATATATGCCCATATATGCCTTACCTGTCTGTGTGTATGCTCATGAATGTTTCCCTGTGTTTTTTGGATGTGTATTCCTGGGTGACCTTGTGCATGTCCCAGTTTATGTGCCCGTGTCTCAGTGTGTGCATGTGTCTTAAGTGCAGAAAGATTTGGTTGGTCATCTTAACTCCCAATTTCTCATCCCATTGTTATTCCTTACTTAAGTTTTCTGGTAGCAGAAAAAATATCTACGTCATGACAGACACCCATGGGCTTAAGACTTAAAGATTAGGACTCTTCTTAGTGGAAAGATGAAGTCTGGAAGGATAAATAAATGAAATCTATGAAAGCATAAAGTGTGTGGGCAAAGCAAACTCAGAATTGTTCACTAAATCCCACAACAAATCCCACAACATTAGTACAAGCAAATATCCACTGAAGTATGAGGTGGGTAGGTTCTAGCAAACAAATTGCTCTGGCTAGATATATCAGCAGAGCCAAAAGGGGTTTGGATAAATTAATGGACAATATAGCTGCCTGTAATGGGTTACTAGAGGGAAAGTTCGAGATGTGGAAGGAAAAGTTAAGGAATGTCAATAGGATGAACGTCATGAAGGGCAACTATCACAGAGTTCCTCCAAGCATCCTGTTGCCACTGTTGGAAATGGAGTACTGGACTGGATGGACTATAGGTTTGTCTCAGTAATTATAATTTTTGAACTCTTAGTCATGAAGTGAAGGATTGAAGAGAGCCCAGAGGGAATGGGGGAACAGGCTCAAAGGGAAGGAGCTGGGTTGGAGCTGGGGAGTCATTAAGAGGAAGGGACATGAAGAGGAGGTGGAGGTAGAGGGAGGAAGAACCTTCCTTTTGCCGCTCCTTCCCTATTAGAATATAAGCTCCTTGTGGGCAGGGAATCTGGTACAACTTCGTATTTTTTACTTCCCCAAGCACTTAGGGTAGTACTTAGTACATTACAGTAATAATAATAATAATGGCATTTATTAAGCACTTACTATGTGCAAAGCACTGTTCTAAGTGCTGTGAGAGGTTACAAGGTGATCAGGTTGTCCCACAGGGGGCTCACAGTCTTCACCCCCATTTTACAGATGAGGGAATTGAGGCCCAGAGAAGTGAAGTGACTTGCCCAAAGTCACACAGCTGACAAGTGGCAGAGGTGGGATTTGAACCTGTGACCTCTGACTCCAAAGCCCGTGCTCTTTCCACTGAGCCATGCTGCCCTTTCCTATCTCACCTTGCCCTTTCCTATCTTACATCACTGATTTCCTACAACAGCACAGCATGCTTACTTGTCTCCCTTATACTTACTGTACCTCGATCTTGCCACCAACCCCTTGCCCATGTCCTGCCTCTGGCCTGGAACTCCCTCCCCCTTCGTATCTAACAGATGATCATTCTCCCCACTTTCAAAGCCTTATTAAAATCATATCTCCTTCAAGAGGCCTTCCCCAACTATGACCTCATTTCCCCTTCTCCCTCTCCTTTGCACTTAGACTTGTACCCTTTATTCACCCCACCTTCAGCTCCACAGCACTTATGTACATATCCATAATCGATTTTAATGTCTGTCTCCCCATCTAAATTGTAAGTCATTCAGGGCAGGGAATATTTCTACAAACTCCATTATCATGTATTCTCCCAAGTGCTTAGTATATTGTACAAAGTCGGTGCTCAATAAATACAGTTGAGCAACTGATTGATCACTACAGTGCATTGGACCTAGAAGGTGCTTAATACGTACAGTTATTCCTACAGCTGGTCTTGTTTGTTGATGCCTCTGCCTTTGACATAGATTCTGGGAGCACTAATTGAAATTTTTGAGTGCCCTACTGGCCTTGCTCCTACTCCTGTGGGAGATAGGCCTGTGTCATTCTCGTGGGTGGTCAAGAAAGCCACAGGACTCAGCCTCCCCTGGAGCCACTGTTACAGAAGGTTTGCTCCCTTAGGAGACAGGACTGCAGAAGATGGGGGGAGGCCACTGGGTCCCAAGCCCTCTCTGCCAATCACCTCCAGAGAGCTATCTCCAAACTAATCAGAGCACATTTCATCTCTTCCAAGAGGCGGTTCCTGACTAAGCCCTCGTTTCTCCTCCCCGCTACATCACCTACGCATTTGGTTCTGTACCCCTTAAACACTGGATATTCATCCCACTGTCAGTCCTTAAGCCCTTATCAATCAATCAATCAATCAATCAATCAATCATATTTATTGAGCGCTTACTGTGTGCGGAGCACTGTACTAAGCGCTTGGGAAGTACAAGTTGGCAACATGTAGAGACAGTCCCTACCCAACAGTGGGCTCACAGTCTAAAAGGGGGACTTATGTTCAAAACCTTAGACTTTGCCATTTGCCCTATTTGTAATTTATTTGATTGTCTGTTTCCCCCTTTGGACTGTAAGCTCCTCATGGGCAGGGATCGTGCCTACCAACTATAGTATACCAATTAATCATATTTATTGAGTGCTTACTCAGTGAAGGGCACTCTACTAAGAGCTTGGGAGAGTACAACACAACAATATAACAGACACATTCTCTGACCACAATGAGCTTACAGTCAAGAGTTGACTTTCCCAAGTGCTTAGTACAGTGTTCTGCACATGGTAAGCACCTAATAAATAACACTGATTGATGGTGCAGGGGGTGTTCACATACATGCACACACACACACACACACTCTCACACACACTCACACCCATATACATATAGCCCCCATGCTGTCGACTAGCCTCATGGAAGGGAAACCAAACTGAAGAAATGTGTTGAAGAAATGGGAAATCCCAGTAAGCCCTCTCATCTATCAGCCACCTCAACTTCTGCTCATTTCCTGAATTGGTACTGATTTTTCTCTAGCCCTCATTAAGTTCGCTCCACCTTCTCTTCCCCTCATTTTCTTCCCTCACTCTGCCCCACAACTCTTCCTGGAGCTTCCATCAATCCAGTAGGCCTCTTTTTGGGCTCAGCCCTTTCTTCCTTTCAGTTGCTAGCCTCTGTTCCCCATGCCTTTTATCAGAGGTCCCTGGATCCTGGCTCTCCCACTGTTAGGCTCAGCCCTGTCTCTTCTGGCTTACGTCTTTCTGACCCTTCCACTCCTCCAGACAGTCTGAGAATCTAAACCTCCTTCTGCTCCTGGGATTGGCCCTATGCTGTTTGCTCTTCTCTTCCTGTGCTTCTTTACACTGCTTTTCTTCCCAGCACTTCCTCTGCTGCTGAGCTCAGCTCTACCATAGAATTTGGCCTGCCTCATCCTGCTGCTGAGCTCACCCCTATCTTGTATCTCCAAATTTTCTTCTGAGCAAGGGTTAGGAGCTGTGGCAACAACTTTCATTTAAGGGCATGAGAAGCAGCATGGCCTAGTGGAAAAAGCATGGGCCTGGGAGTCAGAGGACCTGGGTTCTAATCCCAGCTCTACCAGTTGCTTGCTGTGTGACCTTGGCCAAGTCACTTCACTTCTCTCTGCTTTAATTCTCCTGTTCTCCCTCCTACTTAGACAGTAAGCCCCATGCCAGACAGGGACTGTGTCCAACCTAATTCACTTTTATCTACCCCAGGGCTTAGAAGAGTGTTTGACACATAGGGAATCCTTAACAAGTACCATAAAAAACAAACTAAACAGAGAGGACTATTTGCTGGTCTGGTTCAATATTTCCTGTCCTCCCTGCAACTTGCTCATCATCTCTATGGAGAAGGACAGGGCTTACTCATCCCCAGTGGCTATGGTGGAGACCTCAATGTCACTAAGGAAGTGGGCACCTATCTCTGGGCTTTCTGCTAAAGAGTTCCATATGAACTGGCCCAGCAGTATGTTTCACTGATCTCAAGCTTATAGGACTATATTGAGATGGCACAAAGTTAAACCACTTGGGATTCAGGTGGGCTCAGACAGTTCCCCCAAACTCCCACAGTGGAATCATTTTTCTCTGCCATCTATCATTCCCTGTAGAGCTGAGCAGGAATGGACTGCTGACAACTCCTTGCTCAGGGGAGAGAAAGACAAAACAAAGAATATTTCATCTTTATTTGCCTCCGTACTTGAAGCTGCTGTTGCTACTCTATTTTTATCTCCCTCCTGCTTGGCTAAGTGCAGTAGCCAAACCCACTCTAGAGGGAGCCCCTGGATATTGCTACACCGTATGTGTGGTCACGAGTCCCCCCTCAGCCATTTAAGGGGCCATGTCTTTTTTAGCAATGTGGCCATGCTGAAAGATTGAAAGATTTGGAGATTGGATCGATCTAATTCTCAATTTTGCCAAGACTGTTAGGTCTGGGTTGGGAAAGTTTGGGTTAAATTTGAAAAGCTGGGCGATGCAACACTGTCCCTTCTAAGCTATAACGGCATAATCTTGTGCACCAGAAACACTATAGTGCATACCCACACAGCCCAGAGGATTCAGAGGATTACTTAGGATTTTCCTTGGGCCTACCAGGCTACTCCTGCTTTTCCATAATGGTGATAACATTTCTCATTTATTCATTCATTCAATCGTATTTATTGAGCAATTACTGTGTGCAGAGCACTGTAGTAAGTGCTTGGAAGACTATAGTACAAGAATAAACAGGCACATTCTCTGCCCACAATGAGTTTACAGATGCTCTAGCACATCTTTCTGCCTCCAGCTTCTAATTCAGTTCCTTACATCTGTTTGTTCTCTTCCCTAGGCCCCTTGTTTCAACTGGATCAAGCCTAAATCCACCTTGAAGTGAGCAAATCTAGATGTGATACAGAGACTATCTAGTGCTACTCAGAGGTCAATCAATCAATAGTATACATTAAATATGAACTCACCTCCCCCTCCTCTAGACTGTAATCTTGTAATGGGCAGGGAACGTGCCTGCTAATTCTGTTGTACTCTTCCAAAAGTTTGATATAGTGCTCTGCGCAGAGTAAGCACTCAATAAATACCATTGATTGATAGAAAGAGTATAATAAGATGGTATTTGTTAAATGCTTACTATGTGTCAAGGACTGTTCTAAGTCCTGGGGCAGATACAAGCTAATGAGGTTGGACACAGTCCCTGTCCCAGATGGGGCTCACAGTCTTAATCCCCTATTTTACAGATGAGGTAACTGAGGCCCAGAGAAGTTATGTGACTTGCCTGAGGTCACACAGCAGACAAGTGGAGGAGCTGGGATTAGAGCCCAGGTCTTTCTGATTCACAGGCCTGGACTCTATCCACCAGGCCATGCTGTAGACTTGATTCCTACTCTCAAGGAGCTTACAACCTAGAGGCCTTAGCAGATGTGGAAGTGCTGAAGTGGCAGTAGAGGGAAAATAGGGTGGGGACATAAGAGATTAATCAGGGAAGGCCTCCTGAAGGGGATGTGGTTTCAAAAGGGCTTTGAAGATGGGGAGAGCAGCAGTCTGCAGGATGTGAAAGGGAACGAAATTCCAGGGAGATGGAAGGATGTGAGCAAGAGGTCAGCAACAAGAGAGAGGAGAACAAGGCAGTGAGTAGGTTGGCTTGAGAGAAGTGAATTGTGTGAGCTGGGCTGTAGTGGAAGAGAAGCGAAAATATATAGTGGGGAGAACACTAATTGAGTGTCTTAAAGCCAATAGTTAGGAGTTTTAACTTGATGGGTAGATGGATGGGCAGCCATTGGAGGCACTTGAGAAGTGGGGAAATTTGCACAAAATGATGTTTTAGAAAAATGATGGGAGTGGCAGAGTGAAGTATGAACTGGAGAAGGGAGAGACTGGAAACAAGAGAGGTCTGTGAAGAGCCTGGTGCAGTAGTAAAGATGGGATTTGACCAGGGACTCTCTGCAAATGAATCTCTAACAGTGATTTCTTTTATTTTGATTTAACTTTGAAAACAAATCCTGACCAAGTTCAAAAGTTGACCCTAGCTAGAATCTTCTGTGTTTCCAAATGGAAAAAGAATAAATCTTCCTACAAGTTTTTTTAATCATCATCATCATCATCAATCGTATTTATTGAGCGCTTACTATGTGCAGAACACTGTACTAAGCGCTTGGGAAGTACAAATTGGCAACATATACAGTCCCTACCCAACAGTGGGCTCACAGTCTAAAAGGGGGAGACAGAGAACAAAACCAAACATACTAACAAAATAAAATCAATAGAATAGATATGTACAAATAAATTAAATAAATAAATAGAGTAAAAAAAATATGTACAAACATATGTACATATATACAGGTGCTGTGGGGAAGGGAGGGAGGTAAGATGGGGGGATGGAGAGGGGGACGAGGGGGAGAGGAAGGAAGGGGCTCAGTCTGGGAAGGGGCTCAGTCTGGGAAGGCCTACCTTTAATGGTATTTTTAAGTCCTTCTATATGCCAGACACTATACTAAGCACTGGGATGATACAAGAGACACAGCCCCTGTCCCACATAGGCTTTGCAGTCTTAATCCCCATTTTACAGATGAGATAACTGAGGCACAAAGAAGTGATGTGACATACCCAAGATCACACAGCAGACACAGAGGAGCTGGGATTAGAACCCAGGTCCTCTGACTCCCAGTCTCACACTCTTTCCTCTAGGCCACATTGTTTCTCCAATTACTACATCATTAAAGATGCTCATTATTACTCCTGAGGTTTCCTCTGTAATTTCTATCTTTTAAAAAAGCAGAGCTGTCTAGCTTTACAAATCTAATAATAGCATTTACAAAATATAGTACAATTAGCAAGTAACTCCACATATATATTTAAAATGATATAAAAACAATTCTTTTTTGGGTGCAATTTACTTCCATGGATCTTGCTTGAATATTATGATTAGAAGAGTAAATAATTAATGCAAGCAACGAAAATGAATTATGCCTTGATCCTGAAGGGTTTACTGCTAAGGTGATATTAAACAAATAGCACCTGCTACAAGAGAGGGTACATGGATTTTATACGAATCAGCAAAAGATGAAACTGAATACATTCCAGAAACCCTAATTATCCAGGTGCATCCCTCAGCACAGGGGAAGTACCGCTGGTTTGAAGGCAGAAAATGGAAACTTAGGCTTGTTTCAAAGGTTGAGGGTCTGCTTGGAAGGATAAAGAAGGAAATATAAAACTGAAAATTCTGCCTGTTGAGAAAAGCAGCCTCTTATCAATTCACCAGCTGTGCAGGCTGACATTATGACAATTGCAGTAGCTCAAGCGGATACAAAACACCTACACTCTAGGATTGTGTTTCAGACATTAACTCTTTATAAAAAAGATAATTTACTGGAGCAGAACATTGACCATTAATATTCACAAGTTAGAAAACAGAAAACATTTTCATGCTTAATATGATATTTAGAGAGCTAAAATTATTGAAATACATTTCTTGAAGCCCTACCAAGAAGTCTTAGCTCTAGCCTGGCCAAACCTGCCATTCAAATCATGAGAGGTCAGTCTGACAACAATGCTAAGAATAGTTCTTCTCTTCTACCATGTAGCACCAATCTTGGAGAAACTAAAAGGCCCTGCATGATTTTTTAAAACCTGAGTAATTTTTAAAAGAGCTTTAAGAGACTAGAGAGATGCAAGCATTATCAGTCCCATTCTCAGAATGGTTTAAATTATTTGGCTAACTTCGCTGAAAAAGCTAGAAAAAAGAACAAAAACCCCCAAACCCTCCCAAATTAAGAGTCAGACCAGATTAAGGGTTTTAGTAGCCATGGCAGAGTATACTTGCCCTTTGTCTTGTTTTTCCTTTTTCTACTGCCACTAAAATTTGTTCTCTAGTTCTCCCTCCCTCATGCCCTCCACCTCCCTGCTTCCCCCTATTTCTGTTCTTCCCCAGCTGGAGAAACCCCCATGGTGACATGTGGATCGGAAATGCGGTAGGGACTGATTCCTTGGCAAAGCTGAGACCCACCCCAACCTCATTCCAGCTGAATATGATCCCATTCCAGTGCCCTATCCCCTTGATTGAAGGACCACCTAGGTGGGTGTCAAGATCCCAGCAAACCATCTGTATAAGCATTCCCTCCTTCTCCTGACTGCTTCCTCTCATGTGCTCAGCAGCAGTTCCATTTGGAAAACCACTACTGGAAACATCCTAGAGGAATTAGGAATGCTTGAGGAAAAGCCTGGCAGTTTGTGACCAGAGCAGAGAGAAAGATAATCTGGAGATAATCTTTCATTCTCAGTCTCTTTTGCAGGCTCCTCCTCCCCCTCCCATCCCCTTACTGTGGGGGTTCCCCAAGGTTCAGTTCTTGGTCCCCTTCTGTTCTCGATCTACACTCTCTCCCTTGGTGACCTCATTCGCTCCCATGGCTTCAACTATCATCTCTATGCTGATGACACCCAAATCTAAAACTCTGCCCCTGCTCTCTCCCCCTCCCTCCAGGCTCGCATCTCCTCCTGCCTTCAGGACATCTCCATCTGGATGTCTGCCCGCCACCAACATGTCCAAGACTGAACTCCTTGTCTTCCCTCCCAAACCCTGCCCTCTCCCTGATTTTCCCATCACTGTTGATGGCACTACCATCCTTCCCGTCTCTCAAGCCCGCAACCTTGGTGTCATCCTCGACTCCGCTCTCTCATTCACCCTTCACATCCAAGCCATCACCAAAACCTGCCGGTCTCAGCTCCGCAACATTGCCAAGATCCTCTTGGCATTGCCTTTCCTCTCCATCCAAACCGCTACCCTGCTCATTCAAGCTCTCATCCTATCCCGTCTGGACTACTGCATCAGCCTTCTCTCTGATCTCCTATCCTCGTGTCTCTCCCCACTTCAATCCATACTTCATGCTGCTGCCCGGATTGTCTTCATCCAGAAACGCTCTGGGCATGTTACTCCCCTCCTCAAAAATCTCCAGTGGCTACCAATCAATCTGTGCATCAGGCAGAAACTCCTCACCTTTGGCTTCAAGGCTCTCCATCACCTTGCCCCCTCCTACCTCACCTCCTTTCTCTCCTTCTACAGCTCAGCCCACACCCTCCGCTCTTCTGCCGCTAATCTCCTCACCGTGCCTCGTTCTCGCCTGTCCCGCCGTTGACCCCCGGCCCACGTCATCCCCCTGGCCTGGAATGCCCTCCCTTTGCCCATCCGCTAAGCTATCTCTCTTCCTCCCTTCGAGGACCTACTGAGAGCTCACATCCTCCAGGAGGCCTTCCCAGACTGAGCCCCCTCCTTCCTCTCCCCCTCGTCCCCCCCTCCATCTCCCGTCTTACCTCCTTCCCTTCCCCACAGCTGTATATATGTATATATGTTTGTACATATTTATTACTCTATTTATTTATTTATTTATTTTACTTGTACATATCTATTCTATTGATTTTATTTTGTTAATATGTTTGGTTTTGTTCTCTGTCTCCCCCTTCTAGACTGTGAGCCCACTGTTGGGTGGGGACTGTCTCCATATGTTGCCAACTTGTACTTCCCAAGCGCTTAGTACAGTGCTCTGCACACAGTGAGCGCTCAATAAATACGATTGATTGATTGATTGGAGAGGGGAATAGGTCTGAGAACCCCTCACAGATCACACTTGGAGAAACGCTGCACTAGACCAAGCTCCCTTCTATTGAAACTTCTTTTGAAATGATTTTCAGTGGGTGAGCTTTGTGAATGTCATAAGTCAAGTTATATGGATGCATGGACTTTGGGCCAGAATAAAAATAAAACTTAGCTAGAGGAAATGTTAAAAATGGACTTTGGGCCAGAATAAAAAGTAAAACGTATCTAGAGGAAAATGTTAAAAATGGGAACCCAGTGACATTTTACTGTGCAGTCTTTAGCTTAACATTTTCTTCATCATGTTCATTGCCCTTCAAGAGAAACCAATTGATTCAAAGCTCTTGCATTTACTCTTTCCCCTGCTTACACCATTTTCTTTTGTTGGTTCCTTAAAACCTATAGAGAAAGGAACAGAAAGCTGGGATGCACAATATTTCAAAGAAATAATAATAATAATAATAGTGGCATTTTTAAGCACTTACTATGTGCCAGGCCCTGTACTCAGCGAAAGGGTGGGTACAAGCAAATAGAGTTGGACACAGTCCCTGTCCAATGTGGGGCTCAAAGTCTTAACCCCCATTTTACAGATGAGGTACCTGAGGCAGAGAGAAATGAAGTGACTTGCCCAAGGTCACACAGCAGACAAATGGTGGAGTCAAATTTAGAACCCATGACCTTCTAACTTCTAGGCCTGTGCTCTATCCACTGTACCATGCTGCTTCCCATTCCTACCACAGCTCTTAAAAACAATCTAATCATCATCATCATCAATCGTATTTATTAATCTAATGTAATTTCACCAGTATCGACCCAATGTGTTTTCTTCTATCTAGAAATTATTTCTTTTCCCAGGTAGTTCCGATTCGCATGTCAATGTGTTTATTTATTGCTATGTTGTACTCTCCCAAGCACTTAGTACAGTGCTCTGCTAGTAAGCGCTTAATAAATATGATTGAATGAAGGAATGAAAAACAAGAGACAGTGAAAAACAGGGAAGTAAATTGCCTAGGTCATCCAGTGAACTGACTGAGGACAGAGACTGAATGTGGCGTTCCTGCTTAAGTAATTACACTTTTTCCTGGACCACTATGTTGACTTCTAGCAGAAATAAATACATTTGCAATTGATTTAGTTATATCTCAGAAGAGTGGGAGGTGGCATATATTTTTCTCATGTGTGTGGCTATGCAAGTGAGAGCAAGAGAGACACACTTTCTCCGACTCAGGGAGGAGGGTAAATTGGAGGGGACTCACATATGACAAGATGATAAATGTAGCGGAGAGGAATGCCAAGCCACAGAGCCCAGAGCTGCCCATGAATTGGATACCTGGGATGCTTAGAGCTTTGGAATAGATCAGATGATCCCAGAAACTGGACTTGCAAATAACTTTCAAAAATCACTGAGCCACATAGAACTATATTCAACCCCCCGAAAATCAATTGTTTACACCCACATTTAATAATGCTATTCCTCCTGTTTGTGCCACTCCTACCTCCTACTTCTGTCCAGGTCACCAGGTCAAATGGGAGCCCCTAGGTGTTGTAGGGGTGCTCAAGGGGTATTTCTACATCAGCCTCCTTGTTGACCTCCCTATCTCCAGCCCTGTTCCTCCACCTCCCATTTTTTTAATGGTATTTGTTAAACACTTACTATATGCCAGGCACAGTAGCAAACGCTGGGGTAGATACAGGATAATCAGGTTGTACACAGTCCACGTCCCACAAGGGGCTCACGATATTAGTTCTCATTTACAGATGAGGTAACTGAGGCTCAGAGAAGTTAACTGGATTCTAACCAGGCCGGACCTTCTGGCTGCACTGGTCTGTGTTGAGTTTAATTGTTAGTCTAATCAGTCAATGGTGTTTTTGTGCTTACTGCTGTGGTAAGCACAACCATGTGCCAAAGCTATGATCCCTGCTGTGGGTGTAGTGGGGCCAGCAGCCTAACTGGGTGAGACAGTCAGATGTCAATCCTTTAGGTATAGCAGGAGCAAGAACAAGGATCTAGTGGTTAGTAACTTCAGTATTTTGGGATGAAGTGACCAAATGAATAACTGAATATTTGTATATGTTAATGTTGAGGGTGGATGACAAGAGCACAGGCATGGGAGTTAGAAGACGTGGGTTCTAATCCTGGCTCTGCCACTTGCCTGCTACATGACTTTGGGCAATTCACTCAACTTTTTTGGGCCTCAGTTGCCTTATCTGTAGTGTGGGGATTAAGACTGTGAGCCCTATGTGGGACAGGGACTTTGCCCAACCTGATTACCTTGTATCTACCCAGCATTAAGAACGGTGCTTGGCATATAGTAAGTGCTTAACAAATACCACAATTGTTAGTAGTATTAGTTATTCATTATTAATTAATTTATATTAATACACGTTTTCCTATCTAGACTGTAAGCCTGTGGACAGGAAACATGTCTACCAACTCTGTTATACTGTACTCTCCCAAGTACTTAGCACAGTGCTCAGCACACAGTAAGTGTTCAATAAGTACAATCAATTGAATGGTGATGAAGAAGTAGACAGGCTACCTTCAGCTCTGATTTGACTATGGAGTAGCTTAATAATCTGTTGAACGTTTTAGGGCAATGCATTTGGCCTTCTGATTCCCAGTTCTGAGCTCTATCCATTAGGCCACACTGCTTCTACCTGGTAACTTGCATAGCCACCCATTTACCTTTATTCTTGAATATGGTGCCTTTAAAATCCTGTGGTATAGCATATAATAATAATAATAATAATGGTGGTATTTGTTAAGCGCTTACTACGTGCCAAGCACTGTTCTAAGTGCTGGGGTGGATACAGAGTAATCAGGTTGTCCCACTTGGGGCTCACACTTTTAATCCCCATTTTACAGATGAGGTAACTGAGGCACAGAGAAGTTAAGTGGTTTGCCAGAGGTCACACAGCAGACAAGTGACGGAGCTGGGGTTAGAACGCATGTCCTCTGATTCCCAAGCCCATGCTCTTTCCACTGAGCCACGATATCAATCAATCAATCAATCAACCATATTTATTGAGCGCTTAATGTGTGCAGAGCACTGTACTAAACGCTTGGGAAGTACAAGTTGGCAACATATAGAGACGGTCCCTACCCAACAGTGGGCTCACAGTCTAACAGGGGGAGACGGAGAACAAAACCAAACATACTAACAAAGTAAAATAAATAGAATAGATATGTACAAGTAAAATAAATA
Source organism: Tachyglossus aculeatus (assembly GCF_015852505.1). Taxonomy (NCBI): domain Eukaryota; kingdom Metazoa; phylum Chordata; class Mammalia; order Monotremata; family Tachyglossidae; genus Tachyglossus; species Tachyglossus aculeatus. The sequence goes on along the minus strand of NC_052101.1, from coordinate 62,697,353 downwards.
AATAAATAAATAAATAGAGTAATAAATATGTACAAACATATATACATATATACAGGTGCTGTGGGGAAGGGAAGGAGGTAAGATGGGGGGGATGGAGGGGGGACAAGGGGGAGAGGAAGGAAGGGGCTCAGTCTGGGAAGGCCTCCTGGAGGAGGTGAGCTCCCAGTAGGGCCTTGAAGGGAGGAAGAGAGCTAGCTTGGCAGAGGGGCAGAGGGAGGGCATTCCAGGCCCGGGGGATGACGTGGGACGGGGGTCGATGGTGGGACAGGCGAGAATGAGGTACAGTGAGGAGATTAGCGACAGAGGAGCGGAGGGTGCGGGGTGGGCTGTAGAAGGAGAGAAGGGAGCTGAGGTAGGAGGGGGTGAGGTGATGGAGAGCCTTGAAGCCCAGGGTGAGGAGTTTCTGCCTGATGCACAGGTTGATTGGTAGCCACTGGAGATTTTTGAGGAGGGGAGTAACATGCCCAGAGCGTTTCTGGACAAAGACAATCCGGGCAGCAGCATGAAGTATGGATTGAAGTGGGGAGAGACACGAGGATGGGAGATCAGAGAGAAGGCTGATGCAGTAGTCCAGAAGGGATAGGATGAGAGCTTGAACGAGCAGGGTAGCGGTATGGATGGAGAGGAAAGGGCGGATCTTGGCAATGTTGTGGGGCTGAGACCGGCAGGTTTTGGTGACGGCTTGGATGTGAGGGATGAATGAGAGAGCGGAGTCGAGGATGACACCAAGGTTGCGGGCTTGTGAGACGGGAAGGATGGTAGTGCCGTCAACAGAGATGGGAAAGTCAGGGAGAGCGCAGGGTTTGGGAGGGAAGACAAGGAGTTCAGTCTTGGGCATGTTGAGTTTTAGGTGGCGGGCAGACATCCAGATGGAGATGTCCTGAAGGCAGGAGGAGATGCGAGCCTGGAGGGAGGGGGAGAGAGCAGGGGCAGAAATGTATATTTAGGTGTCATCAGCGTAGAGATGATAGTTGAAGCCGTGAGAGCGAATGAGGTCACCAAGGGAGTGCATGTAGATCGAGAACAGAAGGGGACCAAGCACTGAACCTTGGGGAACGCCCACAGTAAGGGGATGGGAGGGGGAGGAGGAGCCTGCAAAAGAGACTGAGAATGAACGACCGGAGAGATAAGAGGAGAACCAGGAGAGGACGGAGTCTGTGAAACCAAGGTCAGATAGCGTGTTGAGGAGAAGGGGGTGGTCCACAGTGTTGAAGGCAGCTGAGAGGTTGAGGAGGATTAGGATGGAGTATGAGCCGTTGGATCTGGCAAGCAGGAGGTCATTGGTGACCTTTGAGAGGGCAGTTTCCGTGGAATGTAGGGGACAGAAGCCAGACTGGAGGGGGTCGAGGAGAGAGTTGGTGTTGAGGAATTCTAGGCAGCGAGTGTAGACAACTCGTTCAAGGAGTTTGGAAAGGAATGGTAGGAGGGATATGGGGCGATAACTAGAAGGTGAGGTGGGGTAAAGAGAGGGTTGTTTTAGGATGGGAGAGACATGGGCATGTTGAAGGCAGAGGGGAAGGAACCAGTGGAGAGTGAGCATTTGAAGATGGAAGTTGAGGAGGGGAGAAGGGATGGAGTGAGAGATTTCATGAGATGAGAGGGAATGGGGTCAGAAGCACAGGTGGCTGGAGTAGCACTTGAGAGGAGGGAGGAGAGCTCCTCTGAGGATACTGCTGGGAAGGATGGGAGAGTAGCAGGGAGTGTTGAGAGCCGGGGGGTTGGAGAAGGGGGGAAAGTGACTTTGGGGAGGTTGGACCTGATGGATTTAATTTTGTTAATGAAGTAGGAGGCCAGATCGTTGGGGGTGAGGGAAGGAGGAGGGGGAGGAACCGGGGGCCTGAAAAGGGAGTTGAATGTAAGGAAGAGCTGGCGGGGGTGATGGGCATGGATGTCAATGAGGGAGGAGAAATAGTTTTGTCTGGCAGATGAGAGGGCTGAGTTAAGGCAGGAAAGGATAAACTTGAAGTGAACGAGGTTGGCATGGTGTTTAGACTTTCGCCAGCAGCGTTCAGCAGCTCGAGCATAAGAGCGAAGGAGGCGGACAGTGGCAGTGATCCAGGGCTGCGGGTTAGTGGTATGAGAGCGGCGAAGGGAAAGGGGAGCGAGTGAGTCTAGCTGAGTAGAAAGGGTAGAGTTGAGAGCAGTGATCTGATCATCAAGACTGGGTAGAGAGGAGAGGGAGGTGAGGTGGGGTGTGAGGCGCTCAGAAAGATGGATATGGTGAGAAAAAGTTTGTACAGTTGTCTAAGCTTAGAGTCTCCACTTTGGTTATAGACTTCTGCTGAAATTCCATCATATCTCAGTGTTTTATGGTTTTAGCTGAGAAGTAACGTCTTGAAAAATAGGAGCCAAGGCCATTACTTCACATTTAGGCCACTTTTCTATGTTTTGTATTGTACTCTCCCAAGAACTTACTACAGTGCTTTGCACACAGTAAGCAATCAGTCAATCAATCCATCAATCATATTTATTGAGTGCTTACTGTGTGCAGAACTCTGTACTAAGTGCTTGGAAGAGAACAATATAGTAGAGTTGACAGACACATTCTCTACCTACAATGAGCTTACAGTCTAGAGGGGGAGACAGACATCAATATAAATACATAAATTGTGGATACATATGTAAGTGCTGTGTGGCTGATGGGGGTTGGAGGAGAGAAGGGGAAAATAAAAGGAGCAAATCAGGCGATACAGGAGGGAGTGGGAGAAGAGGAAATCAAGTCTTGTCAGGGAAGGCCTTTTAGTGGAGATGTGTCTTCAAAAAAGCTTTGAAGGTGGGGGAAAGTAATTGCATGTCTAATGTGAAGAGGGAGGGCATTCCAGGCCAGAGGCAGAATGTGGGCGAGAGCTGGGTGGTGAGATAGACAAAATCAAGGCACAGTGAGTAGGTTGGCATTAGAGTGAAGTGTGCAGATTGGGTTGTACAAGAACAGCGAGGTGAGGTAGCATAATTAGTATTTAAATCCTACTCTCTTCAACTTACACTGTAAGCCACCATGTGGGACAAGGGAATGTGTCTAACTGAGTTATCTTGTGTCTACCCCAGCTCTTAATACAGTGAATACTCACCAACTTGGTCATACCCTTGACCTCATAATCTCCTACCGCTGCACTGTGTCCACCCTCATCAACTCTGAAATCCCTCTCTCTGATCATAATCTTCTCACCTGCCTCCTCACTCACACTCCTTTCCCCTGTAAATCTGTATTACTCCCTCACAGAGATCTCCGCTCTCTGGACCCCACCCATCTTTCAGAGCGCCTCCCACCCCACCTCGCCGCCCTCTCCTCTCTACCCAGTCTTGATGATCAGATTACTGCTCTCAACTCTACCCTTTCTACTAAGCTAGACTCACTCGCTCCCCTTTCCCTTTGCCGCTCTCGCACCACTAACCCACAGCCCTGGATCACTGCCACTGTCCGCCTCCTTCGCTCTTATGCTCGAGCTGCCAAATGCTGCTGGCGAAAGTCTAAACACCATGCCAACCTCGTTCACTTCAAGTTTATCCTTTCCTGCTTTAACTCAGCCCTCTCCTCTGCCAGACAAAACTATTTCTCCTCCCTTATTGACACCCATGCCCATCACTCCCGCCAGCTCTTCCGTACACTCAACTCCCTTCTCATGCCCCCGGTTCCTCCCCCTCCTCCTTCCCTCACCCCCAACGATCTGGCCTCCTACTTCATTAACAAAATTAAATCCATCAGGTCCAACCTCCCCAAAGTCTCTTCCCCGCTTTCTCCTTCCCCCCAGCTCTCAACACTCTCTGCTACTCTCCCATCCTTCCCAGCAGTGTCCTCAGAGGAGCTCTCCTCCCTCCTCTCAAGTGCTACTCTGGCCACCTGTGCTTCTGACCCCATTCCCTCTCATCTCATGAAATCTCTCGCTCCATCCCTTCTCCCCTCCTTAACTTCCATCTTCAACCGCTCACTCTCCACTGGTTCCTTCCCCTCTGCCTTCAAACATGCCCATGTCTCTCCCATCCTAAAAAAAACCCTCTCTTGACCCCACCTCACCTTCTAGTTATCGTCCCATATCCCTCCTACCATTCCTTTCCAAACTCCTTGAACGAGTTGTCTACACTCGCTGCCTAGAATTCCTCAATAACAACTCTCTCCTCGACCCCCTCCAGTCTGGCTTCTGTCCCCTACATTCCACGGAAACTGCCCTCTCAAAGGTCACCAATGACCTCCTGCTTGCCAAATCCAACGGCTCCTACTCTGTCCTAATCCTCCTCGACCTCTCAGCTGTCTTTGACACTGTGGACCACCCCCTTCTTCTCAACACGCTATCTGACCTTGGCTTCACAGACTCCATCCTCTCCTGGTTCTCCTCTTACCTCTCTGGTCGTTCTTTCTCAGTATCTTTTGCAGGCTCCTCCTCCCCCTCCCATTCTCTCACTGTGGGGGTTCCCCAAGGTTCAGTGCTTGGTCCCCTTCTGTTCTCGATCTACACACACTCCCTTGGTGACCTCATTCACTCCCATGGCTTCAACTATCATCTCTACGCTGATGACACCCAGATCTACATCTCTGCCCCTGCTCTCTCCCCCTCTCTCCAGGCTCGCATCTCCTCCTGCCTTCAGGACATCTCCATTTGGATGTCTGCCTGCCACCTAAAGCTCAACATGTCGAAGACTGAACTCCTTGTCTTCCCTCCCAAACTTTGCCCTCTCCCTGACTTTCCCATCTCTGTTGACGGCACTACCATCCTTCCTGTCTCACAAGCCCACAACCTTGGTGTCATCCTTGACTCCGCTCTCTCATTCACCCCTCACATCCAAGCCGTCACCAAAACCTGCCGGTCTCAGCTCCACAACATTGCCAAGATCCGCCCTTTCCTCTCCATCCCAACCGCTACCCTGCTCATTCAAGCTCTCATCCTATCCCGTCTGGACTACTGCATCAGCCTTCTCTCTGATCTCCCATCCTCGTGTCTCTCTCCACTTCAATCCATACTTCATGCTGCTGCCCGGATTATCTTTGTCCAGAAACGCTCTGGGCATATCACTCCCCTCCTCAAAAATCTCCAGTGGCTACCAATCAATCTGCGCATCAGGCAGAAACTCCTCACCCTGGGCTTCAAGGCTCTCCATCACCTCGCCCCCTCCTACCTCACCTCCCTTCTGTCCTTCTACAGCCCAGTCCGCACCCTCCGCTCCTCCACCGCTGATCTCCTCACCGTACCTCGCTCTCGCCTGTCCCGCCATCGACCCCCGGCCCACGTCATCCCCCGGGCCTGGAATGCCCTCCCTCTGCCCCTCCGCCAAGCTAGCTCTCTTCCTCCCTTCAAGGCCCTGCTGAGAGCTCACCTCCTCCAGGAGGCCTTCCCAGACTGAGCCCCTTCCTTCCTCTCCCCCTCGTCCCCCTCTCCATCCCCCCATCTTACCTCCCTCCCTTCGCCACAGCACCTGTATATATGTATATATGTTTGTACATATTTTTTTTACTCTATTTATTTATTTATTTAATTTATTTGTACATATCTATTCTATTTATTTTATTTTGTTAGTATGTTTGGTTTTGTTCTCTGTCTCCCCCTTTTAGACTGTGAGCCCACTGTTGGGTAGGGACTGTCTCTATATGTTGCCAATTTGTACTTCCCAAGCGCTTAGTACAGTGCTCTGCACATAGTAAGCACTCAATAAATACGATTGATGATGATGATGATGATGATGATGAATACTTGGTAAGTAATAAGCTATTAACAAGTACCATAATTATTAGTAGTAGTAATAGCCACCCAAGGATGCTTTCACACCAGAGGTGAAATATGCTTGGAAATCAATTGATTTTCCTAACACAAGTCTTTTTCTGAAGTAAATTGTACTACTTTTGAGGGGCAGGCCATATCTTGCACTGCTTGAATCAAATTATGAGGCCCTGTGGATAATACTATAGTTTCAATACAATATAATATGAAGAAATCCACTATCTACCACTTAACTAAGTCATTTTGTTTCCCAAGTTCCACCTTGACCTCTGCTGTGTTGTGATAGATAACTCAAATTAACCCAACCACTTCTGGGTATTAGCTTTTAGGCTAGATCTGCAATCAGGCAAAGAAAACATCAGTGGTTTTTATTCTGTTCTTTTTGTTTGGGTTAGTGTAAAGTTGCCTACACTAGTCATAATGACTGCTGAGGTTTGTCAAGATCAATACTGCATTTTGTTTTTTGTTTGCATTAGTGTAAAGTTGTGTACACTAATCAAAATGACTGCTGATGTTTATATCAATACTGTTTTGTTGTTTTTGTTTGCCTTAGTGTAAAGTTGCTTACACTAGTCATAATGACTGCTGATATACGTCAATATCAATACTCCATTAGCTGCCAGACTACCTTGTACTTTGGTAGAAATTCTTTGCATAAAACTCCTTTCAACCCATATGTTGAGAGGTGTAGAACCTTGCCAACCCCGCAGGGTTTCAGTTAGCTGCATTAGGTCATCAGCCTGGGTTACTCATTGACTGAGAACCAGCTCCAGACAATGGTGTCTCTCCTTTCATTGGAACTTGGGAAGAAGAGGTTTTCTGGAGGCAACTCAGCTCTCCCCTATGCACTCCAAAAGATGGAAGATAGGTCCAACACGAGTAGAAAGGTTGCCCAGTGGCTTGTTTTGCTTTCACCTGCCAGGGATCTAACCCCTCAAAACAGTTGTATGCTATTTCAGCAGGTGGTCATGCTCCTTTTGAAAGGTGGTGGAATTTGTTTAGCCATGTTGGAAGGCTGATTCTGGCAATCAAATAAAGCTCCCATCATCAAAGGCTGCAGAAAGATGCTTATTTCAGCAGATACCTGGAGTTTAGGTCAGGTCTGAGGCTCCATAATATTCATTGCATAAAACCTAAGAGCTGAACATCCTGGGCTTCATAAATGGGAGGACTCAGTCTCCTCATGAGATTCCAATTTTCATTGGGTGGATGACTTGGCTATCATTTTGAATATAAGGACTACTGAACTTGGGCTCATTCAAAACTTTTGTTGAACTACACTATTAGATGAAGAGAAAACTGGAGATTTGGTGCCAAGAAATGACCTCTTTGGTCAAGAGAAAATTGGCTGTGGCTATAAGTAATGCTAGAGTGTAATCAACGTTACATTTCTTGAAGATTAGGTTCATAAGCAAAGTTCTAACCATGAAGGACCTTCTGCTGCACTGGTAGTCTAATCAGTCAATGGTGTTTTTGTGCTTACTGTTCTGGTAAGCACAACCATGTGCCAAAGCCATGATCCCTGCTGTGAGTGTAGCTGGGCCAACAGCCTAAATGGGTGAGACAGTCAGATGTCAATCTTTTAGGTATAGCAGAAGTATGAACAAGGATCTAGTAGTTACTTAATATTGAGGGTGATGACAAGAGCACAGGCATGGGAGTTAGAAGACGTGGGTTCTAATTACGGCTCCACCACTTTTCTGCTATGTAATGTTGGGCAAGTTCATTCATTCATTCAATTGTATTTACTGAGTGCTTACTGTGTGCAGAGCACTGTACTAAGCACTTGGAAAGTACAATTCAGCAACAGATAGAGACAATCCCTACCCAACAATGAGCTCACAGTCTAGAAGGGGATCACTTGACTTCTCTGGGCCTCAGTTGCCTTATCTGTATGTTAGGGATTAAGGGATTAAGACTGTGAGCCCTTTGTGGGACAGGGACTATGTCCAACTTGATTGCCTTGTGTTGTCCCCAGTGCTTAGAACAATGCTTGGCACATAGTAAATGCTTAACAAATACTATTATTATTATTATTATTAGGAGGGGGCAAGGTGATTGAGTGCTTTAAAACTGATGGTAAGGAGTTTCTGGTTGATGTGGAGGTGGATGGACAACTACCAGAAGTTCTTGAGGAGTGGGGATACATGGACTGAATGTTTTTGTAGAAAAATGATCTGGGCAGCAGAATTAAGTATGGACTGGAGTGGGGAGAATAGAAGGCAGGGAGGTCATCAAGATGGCTGATACTGAGCCCGTTGTTGGGTAGGGACCGTCTCTATATGTTGCCGACTTGTACTTCCCATGCACTTAGTACAGTGTTCTGCACACATTAAGCGCTCAATAAGTATTATTGAATAAATGATACAGTAATCAAGGTGGGATAGGATAAGTGCTTGGATTAAGGTGGTAGCAGTTTGGATGGAGAGAAAAGGGTGGATTTTAGTGATGTTGTGAAGGTTGAACTGACAAGATTTAGTGACAGATTGAATATATGGGTTGAATGAGAGAGATGAGTCAAGGATAATGCCAAGGTTATGGGCTTGTGAGACAGGAAGGATTGTGGTGTTGTCTACAGTGATGGGAAAATTTGTACTGAAAATCAGAAAAGCACTCAATAAATACTGTGATTGAGAGATTGCTTGATTTTGAAAGACTTTCTCCTTAATAGTAGCAGGCCCTGTTTAGTGTTCTTGTCAGTGTGGCCTAGTGGAAAGGGAATAGGCCTGGACATCAGAAGACCTGGGTTCTAATTCCAGCTAGACCACTTAGCTCCACTACTTGCCTTATGTTTGATCTTCCCTTCATCTCTCTTTGCCTCAGTTTCTTCAACTGCAAAATGGGGATTCAATACCTTCTCTTCCTCCTACTTAGACTGTGAGCCTCACGTGGAACAGGAACTGTGCCTGACCTGTATCTACCCCAGGACTTAGAATGGGGCTTGACACATGGTAAGTGCTCAACACCAAAGTTAAAATTATTGTTAGCCGATTACGATTCTCCTTTATGGCATCTCAAAAACCTGAGGTGTACCTCCTCAACTTGCACAATTCATTTTAGTTTACTTCAGCTTCTGATCCTTAATGGGTTTTTTCAATTATTTTCTAACATGATACATCAACTAATAGACCTTCTATTCACCCACTAACAAGAACTAACCTGCCTGTGAATTTAATGAAGATTCCTCTACCTCCTTATCACCATTATAGTGCCAGCATTAGGTAGACAGGGCCAGATTAAGCCCAGACACATCAGATAAAATGAATAAAGCCCACACGACAGAAGCCAATCCTAGAGGCCTTTGGGGCATGGCAAAAAGACTAATCTGTTTAATCATAAATTTGCCTGATTGATCCAGGGTGATGCAGACCATAAGAAATTCAATTCCACAATCCCTTCATTTGTGATGATTATGGATATGTGCCCACAGATGCAGATAGTGAAAAAGAAATCAATGTGTGTGGCAGGGGCACCCAGTTATTGCTTCTGCACCTCATTTCTGTTTTAAAGAGAAACCATTTCCTACTTTATTTGGGGACAGTTCTGTTAGAAGTTCAGGGAATCCAATGTTCATTCATTTTCCTTCATCAGTATTGATTGAGTGCCTATTGTGTACAGAGCATTGTGCCAAGTATTTGGGGGTATACAGTAGAAGGACACAGTGCCTACAATCTATGGTGATGTGCAATGAGCACTAATGGCTCTCATAGGAATCTTTGTCTAAAAATAATCTCCACTGTGTCATGTGCCTTCACAAAATGTGCAGTCACAAAATGGCTTAGTCTAAACTAAATCTGTGTGCCATCCGGGGGCAAGTTGGTTCAGTAAAACAATGGAGATACACACTCCAATGTGAATGTCTTGTGCTTTCAGCCTCCAGGAAACACTTCTTCGTTTTTGACTTTCCAATCTGCTAATTTTGTCATCTGGTTATCTCTAACCTTGACTATGTAACCTTTTTTCATGGGCGAATGAGAACGCTGTTGGTGAAATCATCTTTTCAGTATTCAGCCCTAATCATTCCACTCTCAATTCCTTCACTCTACCCTTCATGTATTTTATTCTGAAATCCAAACTTACTTTTTTTACCCTTACTTATTGTTCTTTTCTGATCTATCTGGTTATCTTCCCTCTGACAACCAGCCACTCCCTTGTTTTCTTATCCCATTTTTGTCTCTGTGCCTTCTTTGGGACTGCTATGCTTCCCACAAAGTCATTCCTCCCTTTTCTCATCCAAACACACAGGAGACTACTCTTTTTTTCCAATAACTCTGGAAACTCCCTGCTTCCACAAAGTCTTTCAGTGATACTCCAATATTAGTGGATTCAAGAGTAAATAAAGAAACCAACAAAGAGGCATATGGCTCTGGTATTTAATCACCTTCTCTTTTGATGCATTTCATGTCTGAAGTGCATTCTCTGTGAGCCTTAGATTGTCAGCCCTTAGGGCAAGTACTGTGTCTTTGCATGTATTCTACAGTATTTGGCACTTAACAAATAAATAATATTCACCGGGAAAACAGCTTGGGGAAAACTTCCACACCAACTCATTTCTGTGCACAGTTTACCTTATTGCCACTTTCCTAGCATTTCCATAGACTATTAATTCTCAAAGAAAATAACAGCAACTGAAAACTCTTTGTATTGGGGAGAAAATTTGCCATAATGAAAATGAAGAATGATATTCTTGAATCATTTCTATACTTTCAAGAATTCATTCTCCTTTAAGACCTCAAATAGTCTTGAGATGGCCAACCTCACAAAAATGACACATAAAATAAATTTTCAGTAATAGTGATCAGTTGAAAGCAGGAGCATATTGAATGATCACCACTCCAATTATTAAAGTATGTCTATGCATCCTATTTCCAATTGTGAAGGGGGACTACTAGTGAGTCCTATGAATCTTTATTACCCTGAAAGCCTCTGGATTAGAAAGCAGAAGGGCAGCAAGCAGAAGGGCAGCAAGCAGGGTAAGCCCCCACTCACTTTCTGATTGTTTTTGCCTTTTAAATTCCATGTTCTTAAACTGGCTTGGCTCAGGACAGAGGGCCTTCAAGTGAAGCAAGGTTCTCCTGGCTCAAGCCTCTTAGCTACCATGTAGAAGAGTGTGAAATCCCCCATGTGTTTCAGCAAGCATAGGCTCCACTATCTTAAATCCACTTTCAGCTTTTTCCGTTCTTTTTATCTGCAGCCCCTCCCTCCATTATCGCCAACATTTTGAGCCCTGGAAGTAGAAGCTGCACTCAACAATACTATTATCAGGATGTGGCTCTCAACTGATGATAATATCTCCACTGCATCTCTCCCCAATTCTATCTAGAGCACCCCCCCCCCCCATGTTGCTTCCCACTTTCCCCTTCTCATGAGGAGAGTGGAATTGACCTGTTCCTCTCTCCACACTGTTGTTTTGCTCTACCTTGCCCCTACATCTCTCTCTTTCTCTTCCTTTTGAAACCCACATTGTCCATCTCCACCACTCTTCACAACACTTACTGTTATCTACCACCCCGATTGTCCCATCTCTGTATTTCTTGCTGATTTTAATGCTTTCTTGTCTTCCTACTCTCACTCCCTTCTACACTGATCCTTGGGGGCTTCAACCTCCCTACTGATGATTCCACTGAAACTCCAGTCACCCACTTCCTTTCCCTCTTCTCCTCCATTGACATCTTGCTACACCCGCGGCTTAGTTACAATTTGTTTTTTTCTGGTATTCGTTAAGCACTTACTATGTGTCAAGCACTGTTCTAAGCACTGGGGTAGATGCCATTAATCAGGTTGGACACAATCCCTGTCCCGGATGGGGCTCATAGTATAAGTAGGAGGTAGAACAGGTATTGGAACTCCATTTTACAGTTGATGAAACTGAGGCACAGAGAAGTTAAGTGACTTGCCCAAGGTCTCACACAATGATCAAGTGGCAGAGCCAGGATTAGAACCCAGGTCCGCTGACTCCCAGGCCCAGGCTCTTGTCACAAGTCCACACTGCCTCTCACATGTTTGATTTACTCAACCCCAAATAATGCATCTCAAATAATAATGATAATAATAATAATAATACTTACGGTATTTGTTAAGCACTTACAATGTGCCAGGCACTGCTCTAAATACTGTGGTGGATACAAGCAAATCAGGTTGGACACAGTCCCTGTCCCACATAGGGCTCACAGTCTCAATTCCCATTTTACAGATAAGGTAACCGAGGCACAGAGAAGTGAAGTGACTTGCCCAAGGTCACACAGCAGACAAGTGGCAGAGCCGGGATTAGACCCTTGACCTTCTGACTGCCAGGTCCGTGCTCTATCCACTACACCATGCTGCTTCTCAGCAACTCCAATTTGCCATTTTCCAACCATAATTTTCTAATCAGCCACTTCATCCACATCCCCTGTCCCTCAAATTCATTCCTCACCCCTACAACGACCTCTGTACCCTCGATCCATTCTGCCTATCCCAAGCCAGTTTCTTGTGGGCAGGGAATGTGTCTACCAACTCTGTTGTATTGTACTCTCCCAAGCACTTATTACAGTGCTCTGCACACACTAAGTGCTCAGTTAGGACCACTGATTGACTGATTGCTTATCTAAACCCTGCTGGACTACCTCCCAACCCTAGATGCAAAAGAACACACCCTCAACTGCACCCCCTCTCCAATCTTGACGCCCTTTTCCCCCCAACTCTTTGTCAATTTCACACCTCTGATCCCCAGCCCTGATTATTCATCACCACAGCCTGTTTCCTCTGCTCCTGTGCCTGAAGAGCTGAGAGCAGCTGGGGGAAATGCACGTTTCAGGCTCACTCTGTCACTACAAATTCACACTGTCATACTATAACTCAGCTCTGTTTTCTGCTTGAAAGTTCTATCATGCCTTCTTCATTGATTCATGCGCTGACAATCCCCACCAACTTTCTAAACCTTCAACTTCCTCCTGAAGCCACCAATTATCCTTTCATCTTTCTCCCTAACCTCCAATGACCTAGCCAACTATTTTGTTGGTGAAATTGAAGCCATAAGGCATTCACTTCCCAAAGTCTTTTCATCATCATCATCATCAGTGGTATTTATTGAGTGCTTACTGTGTGCAGGGCACTGTATTAAGCACTTCACTTAGGAGTGTACAACAGAGTCGGTAGACATGTTCCCTGCCCACAATAAGCTTACAGTCTAGGTGAGGAGACAGATATTCATATACAATATACACCCATCACCCCCTTAACATTCTACTGCTGGTTCCTCATCCTTCTACGGCTACTCAGTTGTTTCTCAAGAGGAGATCTGATGCTAGCTATGTAATCCATTCCCTCAACCAGATCATCCGATTCTAACCCCTCTCATGCTCTAATATCATCTGGTCCTACTCTCCTTCTCTTCCTACTGCCCGGTTCAATCTCTCCCTCTTCCATGGCTCCTTACCCTCTTCCTTCAAGCATGTTCAAGCCTCTTCCCATTCTAAAAAAAAGCCTCCTCTTGACCCCAGAGTTATCTCCAGCTTTGGCCCCATCTTCCTGCTCCCATGCCTATTCAAACTCCTTGATCGGGTCATATACACCACTGCCTTTGTTTCCTCTCCACCTACTGCAGTCCAGTTTTCTACCCCTTCGTTCTACTGAGACTGTGCTCTTGAGGGTTACCATTGATGTCTTTATGGCCAAGTCCAAGGAGCTATACTTGTCCTGTTCCTCCATGACCTCTCACCTGCTTTGATACAACTGATCACACCTTGAAACACTATCAGGCCTCAGCAATTAAGTGTCCTGCTCACAATAGGTGCTTAATGAATAGTACTGCTTTTGCTGAAACAGTACTAACCTAGTTCTCTTCTTACCTTTCTGAAGGCTCTCTCTCAATATTTTCCACTGGTTCCTTCTCTGTCTCTCTTCCTACTCTCCCAAGTGCTTAGTACAGTGCTCTGCACACAATAAACTCAATAAATACGATTGAATGAATGAATCCTCTTGCTGTGGGCATCCTCCAACGCTCTATTCTGGGTCCCCTACTCTTCTCATTCTATATTCACTCTCTCAGAAGCTCATCAATTTACATGGCTTCAGCTAGCACTTCTAGGCAGATGACTCTCAAATCTATCTCTCTAGATTTGACCTCATATTTGACCTGAAATCCTGCATCATCTCTTGCCTCGAGGACATCGCCACTTGAATAACCCGCTGGGCATCTCAAACTCAATGTGTCTCAAATAGAACTCCTCATCTTTCCCTTTGAACACAGTTCTTGCTCCTAACTTTCCCATTCAGCCAGTAACACTGCCATCCTGCCTGCCCTAGAAGGCTGCAACGTCATTATCATCTTTGCCTCCCTGCTATCTTTCAACTCTCACATTCAATCTACTGGAAGGCTCCTCTCCTCAGAGCGCCGCCATAGACGCCTGGGACTCCGTTCCCGAGAGGCCCGCCCGCCCGCCCGCCATCACACCGCGCGGCCTTGCCGCTCTTGGAAGGCTCCTCTCCTCAGAGCGCCACCATTGACGCCCGGGACTCCGTTACCGAGAGGCCCGCCCGCCATCGCAGCGCCCCCACGGACGCCCCCCCTGCTTCCACCCCCCCCCCCCCACTTAGGCGACCTTCCTTAAAGTGCCCCTCATCCCCCCCTTCCCGGTCTGGTCCTGACTGACTCTCCCCCCGCTCCCAGGTAAAAAGCCCTCGTTAGCACCATGTTACATTAACGACAACCTCATTTGCACCTCCTCAGCCCTCCCATGCTAGTTGACTGTCTGCTCCTCTCCCCAGGTATCACTGCTCCCTGACCCCCCTTAACAGGCCCACCCTACTCCAGCACTTAATATTTTGTATCTGCTCTCTGTGACATCATTATCTGCCAATTTTATTATTGCCATAGCATAATGATTGTTTAACTACACCCTGTGATGCCATCGCCTACTTATATCATTGCTACTGTTTTATTGCTTCTGCATCTCAATTGTTAACCTCCCACCGTACTGTCACTCTCCCTGCTGACCTCACCATGAACTTTCAATTCCCTAGCTCCCAACTGCCATTCCCATTCCTCACCTTCCCCTTCCCCTCTCCCACCCAGCTTTTTCCCTCCCTCTCCCCCACCAAGACCACTCCCCCTCACCCCCTACCAAGGATTCCTCTGTACCAGCGCCAGCCCTCCGCTCCTCCCTCCCTGCCCCCTCCCTCCCCTTCTCCCCGCCCCCACCCCATCCCAGTTCTCCTTTCCCATCGCCACCCCCCTTCCCACTCTCCCCGCCCAGGCCCCCGCAAACTCACCCCAATCCAAACCCTCCCCACCCCTCGCACCCTTCCCCCTCCCTCCCCTCCCTCGACAGCTGCTGCCAAGTGTGGCCTCTGGAACCCCCGCTCCGTTTTAAGTAAGATCCCTTTCATCCTGGACCTATTCCTTTCCAGCTCTCTACTCCTCCTCGCCCTAACTGAAACTTGGCTGTCTCCAGACGACACGGTCTCTTCTGCTGCTCTCTGCAGTGCAGGCCTCTTCTTCTCCCATTCCCCCAGACTCACCAGAAAAGGAGGAGGTGTCGGTTTCCTTCTCGCCCCCCATGTCGCTTTCGCACTATCCCTCCTCCTCCTTCCCTTTCCTTCCCTTCTTTTGAAGCCCACATTATTTGCCTCTACCACCCCCTCCAGATTCTTGGAGCGGTCATCTACCGCCCTCCCGGCCCCACTTCCAACTTAACGACTTTGACCCATTCCTCACCTTCCTTCTCTCCTTCTCCATGCCCACTCTGATCCTCGGAGACTTCAATATCCACATGGATATCCCTAACGACTCCTCTGCCGCCCGCCTTATATCTCTCCTTGATGCTGCCAACCTCTTCCTCCACCCCACCTCACCCACTCACCAACTTGGTCATACCCTCGACCTCATCATCTCCTACCGCTGCACTGTGTCCACCCTCACCAACTCTGAAATCCCTCTCTCTGATCATAATCTTCTCACCTGCCTCCTCACTCACACTCCTTTCCCCTGTAAATCTGTATTACTCCCTCACAGAGATCTCCGCTCTCTGGACCCCACCCATCTTTCGGAGTGCCTCACACCCCACCTCGCCACCCTCTCCTCCCTACCCAGTCTTGATGGTCAGATTACTGCTCTCAACTCTACCCTTTCTACTCAGCTAGACTCACTCGCTCCCCTTTCCCTTCACCGCTCTCGCACCACTAACCCACAGCCCTGGATCACTGCCACTGTCCGCCTCCTTCGCTCTTATGCTCGAGCTGCCGAATGCTGCTGGCGAAAGTCTAAACACCATGCCAACCTCGTTCACTTCAAGTTTATCCTTTCCTGCTTTAACTCAGCCCTCTCTTCTGCCAGACAAAACTATTTCTCCTTCCTTATTGACACCCATGCCCATCACCCCCACCAGCTCTTCCGTACACTCAACTCCCTTCTCATGCCCCCGGTTCCTCCCCCTCCTCCTTCCCTCACCCCCAACGATCTGGCCTCCTACTTCATTAACAAAATTAAATCCATCAGGTCCAACCTCCCCAAAGTCTCTTCCCCCCTTTCTCCTTCCCCCCAGCTCTCAACACTCTCTGCTACTCTCCCATCCTTCCCAGCAGTGTCCTCAGAGGAGCTCTCCTCCCTCCTCTCAAGTGCTACTCTGGCCACCTGTGCTTCTGACCCCATTCCCTCTCATCTCATGAAATCTCTCGCTCCATCCCTTCTCCCCTCCTTAACTTCCATCTTCAACCGCTCACTCTCCACTGGTTCCTTCCCCTCTGCCTTCAAACATGCCCATGTCTCTCCCATCCTAAAAAAACCCTCTCTTGACCCCACCTCACCTTCTAGTTATCATCCCATATCCTTCCTACCATTCCTTTCCAAACTCCTTGACGAGTTGTCTACACTCGCTGCCTAGAATTCCTCAATAACAACTCTCTCCTCGACCCCCTCCAGTCTGGCTTCTGTCCCCTACATTCCACGGAAACTGCCCTCTCAAAGGTCACCAATGACCTCCTGCTTGCCAAATCCAACGGCTCCTACTCTGTCCTAATCCTCCTCGACCTCTCAGCTGCCTTTGACACTGTGGACCACCCCCTTCTTCTCAACATGCTATCTGACCTTGGCTTCACAGACTCTGTCCTCTCCTGGTTCTCCTCTTACCTCTCCGGTCGTTCTTTCTCAGTATCTTTTGCAGGCTCCTCCTCCCCCTCCCATTCTCTCACTGTGGGGGTTCCCCAAGGTTCAGTGCTTGGTCCCCTTCTGTTCTCGATCTACACGCACTCCCTTGGTGACCTCATTCGCTCCCACAGCTTCAACTATCATCTCTACGCTGATGACACCCAGATCTACATCTCTGCCCCTGCTCTCTCTCCCTCTCTCCAGGCTCGCATCTCCTCCTGCCTTCAGGACATCTCCATTTGGATGTCTGCCCGCCACCTAAAGCTCAACATGTAGAAGACTGAACTCCTTGTCTTCCCTCCCAAACTTTGCCCTCTCCCTGACTTTCCCATCTCTGTTGACGGCACTACCATCCTTCCCGTCTCACAAGCCCACAACCTTGGTGTCATCCTCGACTCCGCTCTCTCATTCACCCCTCACATCCAAGCCGTGACCAAAACCTGCCGGTCTCAGCTCCACAACATTGCCAAGATCTGCCCTTTCCTCTCCATCCCAACGGCTATCCTGCTCATTCAAGCTCTCATCCTATCCCATCTGGACTACTGCATCAGCCTTCTCTCTGATCTCCCATCCTCGTGTCTCTCTCCACTTCAATCCATACTTCATGCTGCTGCCCGGATAATCTTTGTCCAGAAACGCTCTGGGCATATCACTCCCCTCCTCAAAAATCTCCAGTGGCTACCAATCAATCTGTGCATCAGGCAGAAACTCCTCACCCTGGGCTTCAAGGCTCTCCATCACCTCGCCCCCTCCTACCTCACCTCTCTTCTGTCCTTCTACAGCCCAGTCCGCACCCTCCGCTCCTCCACCGCTGATCTCACCATACCTCGCTCTCACCTGTCCCGCCATCGACCCCCGGCCCACGTCATCCCCCGGGCCTGGAATGCCCTCCCTCTGCCCATCCGCCAAGCTAGCTCTCTTCCTCCCTTCAAGGCCCTGCTGAGAGCTCACCTCCTCCAGGAGGCCTTCCCAGACTGAGCCCCTTCCTTCCTCTCCCCCTCGTCCCCCTCTCCATCCCCTCCATCTTACCTCCTTCCATTCCCCACACCACCTGTATATATGTATATATGTTTGTACATATTTTTTTTACTCTATTTATTTATTTATTTATTTTATTTGTACATATCTATTCTATTTATTTTATTTTGTTAGTAAGTTTGGTTTTGTTCTCTGTCTCCCCCTTTTAGACTGTGAGCCCACTGTTGGGTAGGGACTGTCTCTATATGTTGCCAATTTGTACTTCCCAAGCGCTTAGTACAGTGCTCTGCACATAGTAAGCACTCAATAAATACGATTGATGATGATGATGATGCAAAATCCTGCTGGTTCTCCTAGCATCTCCTGGAACTGTCCCACCCAACAAACAATTACCACCCCCGTAGAAGCTAGACTACTGCATCTGCCTCCTCAGTTGGTCTCCCAGGCTTCAGCCACATCCATCTCCAATCTATCCTACAAGCTGCTGCACAGATCATTTTCCTGAAGTGTTGCTCTGCCCACATTTCCCCCCGCTCCTTAAAATCCTCCACTCACTTCCTGTATCTCTTCCCATCAAACAAAAACTCACTGGTGACTTCAAGGCTCTCCACTGATTAATCTCTCTTTCCCTATCTTCACCCACTATTCCCCAACTTGCTGTCTTCATTAAAGAAGCATCATGGTCTAGTGGAAAGAGTGAGGGCCTGGGAGTCAGGGGATGATCTGGGTTCTAATCCTGTCATTGCTAGTTGACCATGGGCAAATCTCTTAACTTCTCAGTTCCTCAGTGTCCTCAACTGTAAAATGGGGATTCAATACCTGTTCTCCCTCCTACTTATACTTTGAGCCCCAGGACAGGAACTGTGTCTGACCTGATTAACTTTTATCTACCTCAGACCTTGGAACAGTGCTTGACACATAGTAAATGCTTAACAAATATTATTATTATCATTATTGTTGTTATTATTCACTGCACACAGTAAGCACTCAACAAATACGATTGAATGAATGAATTCATTCCTCCCATGCCAACCTTCTAACTGTACTTTTGATTCTTCTGCTTCCGTTCACACTATTACCCTGGCTTGGGACTCTCTTCCTTCTCACATCAGACAGATCTCAGCTCTCCCTGTATTCAAAGCCCCCCGCAAAATCCCACTTCTTCCCACAATTAAATTATCAGAAACCCAAGTTATATAAGCCACTAGTCAACTCTAGCACTTAGGAATTTATCATCAGCAGAAGCAGCATGGCTCAGTGGAAAGAGCCCGGGCTTTGGAGTCGGGGTCATGGGTTCAAATCCTGGCTCTGCCAATTGCCAGCTGTGTGACTTTGGGCAAGTCACTTCACTTCTCTGGGCCTCAGTGACCTCATCGGTAAAATGGGGATTAAGATTGTGAGCCCCCCGTGGGACAACCTGATCTCCTTGTAACCTCCCCAGCGCTTAGAACAGTGCTTTGCACATAGTAAGTGCTTAATAAATGCGATTATTATTATTATTATTATTAATTTCTCTGGGCCTCAGTTATCTCATCTGTAGAATGGGGATTAAGACTGTGAGCCCCCCGCGGGACAACCTGATCACCTTGTAACCTCCCCAGCATTTAGAACAGTGCTTTGCACATAGTAAGTGCTTAATAAATGGTATCATTATTATCAGCACTCTTGTAATAATAATAATAATAATATTAACAAATATAGCATTTGTTAACCACGTACTATGTGTCAAGCACTGTTCTAAGTGCTGGGGTGCATGCAAATTATCAGGTTGGACACAGTTCCTGTCCCACATGGGGTTCGCAGTCTAAGCAGGAGGGAGAACAAGTATTGAATCCCCATTTTACAGTTGAGGAAGCCGAGGCACAGAGAAGTTAAGTGACTTGCTCACGATCACACAGGAGACAAGTGGCAGAGCCAGGATTAAAACCTAATTCCTCTGACTTCCAGGCCCATCCTCTTTCCACCAGGCCAGGCTGCTTCCCATGCTGCTTGTATGTATATTTATTTAATTGTACATTCAATTATTTATTTTGACTCCTCTAGTAAATATTTTATATCTGTCTCCTCCATTATAGTGTAAACTTCTTGTGGGCAGGGAACGTGACACTTCTTTATTTTGGATTTCTCAAGTGTCCAGTATAGTGCACTGCACCAAGTGGTTACTCAATGAATACTATCTAGGATAAAAAAAACCAAGCTAAAGAATCAGATAATTTATTGCTTGGATCATGCTCTGAATGGACTATCTACCACGGGTAACAAACGATCACATGAACCAGTGATTTCTTGAAAATAAGTAAATGCTCTAGGCCACAGCAAGGGTAATTGATCAGAGGGAAGAGGGAGTTAGTAGAGAGAAGCTGGAATTGACTGGTCCAGGTTTAGTAGGAGTGCCTCCTGGGGCTGGGATAAGCAGGCAGATCGTGCAATGAGGAAAAAAAATAGAAAATGGCAGAGTCATTCACAGTTCTTGTTAGTTTATTTCTGAAAAATGGAAGCAGTATGGCCTAGTGGAAAAAGCAAGTGACTGCGAGTCAGGAGGCCTAAATTTTAGTCCCGGCTCTATCAGTTACGTGTCATGTGATCTTGGGCAAGTCTCTTAATCTCTTTCTGCTTCAGTTTCATCATTTGTAAAAAGCTGTCCTCCCCTTCCTTAGACTATGAGCCCCATGTGGGATAGACTTTATGTCTGATCTTATTGTGTATCTATACCAGATTTGGCACAAAGTGTTCAATAAATTATATTATCAATCGATCAATCAATAATCCCTTTTCTCCTTCTACAGCCCACCCCGTACCCTCCGCTCCTCTGCCGCTAATCCTCAGCGTACCTCGTTCTCGCCTGTCCCGCCATCGACCCCCAGCCCACGTCAACCCCCGGGCCTGGAATGCCCTCCCTCTGCCCATCCGCCAAGCTAGCTCTCTTCCTCCCTTCAAGGCCCTACTCAGAGCTCACCTACTCCGGAGGCCTTCCCAGACTGAGCCCCTTCCTTCCTCCCCCCGTCATCCCCCTCTCCATCCCCCCATCTTACCTCCTTCCCTTCCCCACAGCACCTGTATATATGTATATATGTTTGTACATATTTATTACTCTATTTATTTTACTTGTACATATCTATTCTATTTATTTTATTTTGTTAGTATGGTTTTGTTCTCTGTCTCCCCCTTTTAGACTGTGAGCCCACTGTTGGGTAGGGACTGTCTCTATGTGTTGCCAACTTGTACTTCCCAAGCGCTTAGTACAGTGCTCTGCACACAGTAAGCGCTCAATAAATACGATTGATGATGATGATGATGAAGTGCATACTGTGTGCAGAGCTCTGTACTAAGCTCTTGATAGAGTTGATAGATAGGATCCTTGTCCATGGAAGCTTACTGTTTAGAGGGGGAGGCAGAAATTAAAATAAATTACAGATGAGGGAAATGGCAGAGTGTAAGGATAAGTGCTGTAGGGCAGAGGTTGGGGTGATTATCAAATGCTTAAGGGATATAGAGCCAAGTGCACAGGGGACACAGAAGGGAGGGTGAAAAGGGGAAATGAGGGCTTAGTCTGGGAAGGCCTCATGGAGATGTGCTTTTAGGAGAGTTTTGACCTATCCATCCATTGGTGGCTCAATAGCAGATTCAGCAACATATTTTAAAGGTCTTGGCACTCATGAATTAACTGTTAAAGATTTTCTTTAAAGAACACATACATTTTGGAAATCTCCGATGTAGATGGTTCATAATCAACACATTATCATTATGGTACTTATTAAGCACTTTCTATGCCAAGCACTTTACATAGCATATAAGTAGACACAAGACATTCATATTTATTGAGCAATTACTGTGTGCAGAGCACTGTACTAGGTGATTGGAAAGTACAATTCAGAAATAGAGACAATCCCTGCCCACACTGGGTTTGCAGTCTAGAAGGAAGGAGACAGACATCAAAACAAGTAAACAGGCATCAATATAAATAAATAGAATTATAGATACAGTCACATCAAAACAAGTAAGCAGGCATTAATATAAATAGATATAGATCAGACACAGTCCCTGTCCCTCACAGGCCTCACAATCTAGGAGGTAGGGAAAGTGAGTATTTTATCTTGAAGCACAGAGAGGTTAAGTAGCACAAGGGTACTCAGCAGGCCAGTGGCAGAACTGGGATTGGAATACAGATCTCCAGACTCCCAATACCATGCTCTTTCCACTATGCCACCCTGAAAAATAGCCACAATGTAACGCATACTACTTTGACATATTTAGACACTAATGGATTCAGTGAGAAAATGGGTGGATTTTAATCATGATCTATTAAGCTTATTTTTTCCTTTGTGCTTTTGACCTCCTGAAAGTCTCTACTCCAACTGGGGACAGTTGAACATTCAGCAGCGGACCATCAAGCTGGCTGTTAGGAAGCCTTCCTATTTTAAGGCAGAGTTCACTGTTCACACTTTCAGTGCCAAAACCTTTAAGCCTTTTTAAAAAAATTAATAAATAGACCTTGCTTTCGCTGATAAAGCACAGATCTAAGCCTCGGGAGCGATTGTTAGGGAGCGGGACTATATCTACCACGAATGTGAAATGTTCAAGTAGATACCCTTGAAGCAAGTGAAGGAAAAAAAAGCCACTGACATTGACTATGAGTCTAAACAAGAATTGCACACGCTAGTGTCCACTACGTTGCCTCGCCTTGCGTTGCCTTCTGGGAGTTGTAGTTCATTGGGCGGACACTGTCCTATTCGGCGGAGAATGACCTAACCTTTTCTCGAACTACGGATCCCAGGAGCACCCAGGCTCTGCCCCCCCCCCCGGGTGAGCGTGTGTAAAGTAACAGTGCAGGAGGGATCGAGGGAGGGGGTTGTGGCTGGCACTCCGAAGGGGCGCTGGGCATACGGGTAACGTTATCTGTCTTGGCTTCCCCTCTTTCTTTCTCCCCTCTCTACCTCACCAACCCCAGATCTTAAACTCCTTCCCTCCTTTCCCTCTCCGTGTCTGATCGGCGGTCCCGGGGTCGGGGAAAGCGAGAGCGATGCAGACGGAGTCGGGGATTGTGCCGGATTTCGAAGTCGGGGAGGAGTTTCACGAAGAACCCAAAACGTATTACGAGTTGAAAAGTCAGCCCCTGAAAAGCAGGTGAGTGACAGAGAGCTGCGGCACCGCGCGGGGTCGCACGGGCATTGCCCGGTGCCTGGGGGAGGAAGCGGGCATCTCCTGCCCAGGAGTCCCCCAACCCTACATCAAGAGATCTCTTCTCTCCTTTCCAATCCCTTGTCTCCCCGCCCCCAGGAAACTCGCTTGCTTTCCTATTAGCGTTAAGGACCCGGTGCCCTTGCCCCAAGCGGAGAGAACTCCTTTCGAACCGCCCCTACCTTCGGTCTTTCCCTCTAATCTCCCGGGGCAAAGAGATCGCACATCGGGGGAGTGGGGGGCGCTCTCCCCCGATCCCAAACGGGCAAGAGAGCTCATCTCGGAGGCGCTTTCGGGTCGGGAGGGATACATTTAGGGGAAACCCTAGAAGAGCTCGCCCGCATATGGGAGAGGAGGAGACAGCGACTCTTGGGAAATAGAAACTCGCTTGCTTTCCTATTAGCGTTAAGGACCCGGTGCCCTTGCCCCAAGCGGAGAGAACTCCTTTCGAACCGCCCCTACCTTCGGTCTTTCCCTCTAATCTCCCGGGGCAAAGAGATCGCACATCGGGGGAGTGGGGGGCGCTCTCCCCCGATCCCAAACGGGCAAGAGAGCTCATCTCGGAGGCGCTTTCGGGTCGGGAGGGATACATTTAGGGGAAACCCTAGAAGAGCTCGCCCGCATATGGGAGAGGAGGAGACAGCGACTCTTGGGAAATAGGGACTTGACGGGAGAGATCTGGGCACCCTGTCTCGGACAGTGGAAGGGTGGGGGAAGAGATCAGAGATTTCTGAGCCATCCTGGCCTGTCCGGCTCGGGAGCCAGCGAACCCAAAGGGCCGATGAGGGGTGTAAGGGGACCTGGGGAAACTCCAGTTTGACTTGATATGGAAGGAAGGAGTGGATTCCGGCCAGCCCTTCCCAATCAGCCAATCGCCAATCCGTTAAGAAAATCCGCCTAGCTGATTCCCTCTCCTTTCCCTCCCCCGCCCCCATGGGAATTACCCCTACCTGCGGGCTATACGCTCGGGTCAAGATTGGTCGCCGGGCGGAGGAGGGATCTTTTCTCTTAGTCATTCCCCTCCGGAGAGATCTCCTGTGAAAAGGGGGAGCGTTTTACCACTCAATCCAGAGTTCCCAGGAGTGTGCTGTGGTTTATCAACTCAGGTATGTCCCTGGAGCCCTTGATTTTTTCTTGGTTGATTTGCTCCCAGTTTTAGTATTCAGCGATATCAAGGGTGGGAAGGTCGATAGCAGGAGGTGTGGAGAACCGGAGGCACAGATCTACTCCCGGTGCTTCCATGCCCCTTGAAAATGATGGTAAAGGTGTCCAAGGGGCTATTAGGCCTTTTCTGACCCTGAATTCTTCGGCTTTCCTGGAATTGGCAGGATGGTTCAGCAGGAATTTTGAGGGTGGTTTAAACTTGGCAGCTGAGTTTAATTAGTCAGTGCTACCTGTGTTTCTAAGCTGTAATGTTTTCAAAGGGGGAGGAAGGTCAGGATAGATATTTTGGTGGAAGCGGAGGAGGTATATTCATTTTCAAGGTAAGACTCGCATTGAAATTATTCAGCCATAGTTCCCTTTCCATGCCAGACAAACACAAGGGCCACTTAGGAGGGCTAGAGGGTAGAGAAGCCAAGAGATGAAATCAGCCTCAATCGGAGCTTGGATGTGAAGATCAGCCAATAAAATTATTTAAAGTGCAGCCAACTTAATTGATAGTTGGGAGTGAGATAGGTTTAGCATCCCGTTCTGATGAGAATCGAAGGCCGTTTATTTCCATCTGTTTCTTCAGCAGGATTCTGATTACAAGAATCAGGGAAGAGAAAATCAGGGAGCAGTAGAACTTTGCTGGGTTGCTGAATCAGTCTATTTGTAAATGTTTCCAAAAAATACTGAAGGGAAACTTCCTATACAGCGATAGCATAGAAACAGCCTTTAGCTAGGGTTTCTTTTCACAATAGCAGTTTGTTGTATGCCCTTGTAGATGTGTGTGTTGGGGGTTGGGGACTTTTAACGATATTGTGAAGGGGTATTGTTGATTCTCATCTTTATCTAGCCTTAGCTGAGAGTAGTGCTGTACTAAGAGCAGTTCTGACTGTCTCACATATGCTCAGTATGAAGAGAAATACACACATATTTCATTAAGGTTCTGAAGTGTGTTTATGTGTGCACAGGTATTTGGAGGCCAAAGAAGTGACTTAACTGGATTGCTAAAGTATTTCTCATGAGAGTGGATACATTTCATTAATCAGAAGGAGTGATGGAAAACACCATCTGGAAAAATAAATGAATGCTGTAGAGAGCTAATGGGTGAAAGATCCAGTGCTACTCCTTTTTAGAATTGGTAAAATCTATTTATGAAGTTGAATGTCATCTCCCTAGGTAGCTTACTAATGTAAGAGCAAAGTGGCTATGTGGTGATACATGGCTTCTCACTTTGAAGCTAGAAACAAGTGAAGGGCAGGATTTGTGATAGAAGAGAATTAAATTATAAAGTTGTAGCAAAACCATGGTTTTTGAACAGATTCATGCCATTTGGAAAAAAACAGTAAAATACAGTTTGCGAATCAATGAGTCTATAATGTTTTTGTTCATAATGTTTTTAGACTGGTGTCACCTATATTCATTCATTCAATCGTATTTATTGAGCGCTTACTGTGTGCAGAGCACTGTACTAAGCGCTTGGGAAGTACAAGTTGGCAACATGTAGAGACGGTCCCTTGGTACTTTGGCAGGGTTACATTTTATCTGTGCATTGCCTTTCTCCTTTGTTTTAGGACATCCTTCTTCTAGGAGGATGCCTAGTAGGAAAAATGACTAAACGGATATTATTGTATCCAGTCAGTTCTGAATACCATGTAAATTGTATGTTGCTAGCACTGGTATTCGTTACGTTATAAACTTATAAAAATAAAGACATGCTGTTGACATAATTGCACTGTTTTATAACCTTGCCCTTCAGCTAAAGGTTTTTACATCTATATCACAATTAGTTCTTAAATGCTATATTGTTAATCATGCTTCTGAAATCTTTGACTCCTATCAACAGCAATGCACTGAACAATTTATTTGCTTTAACTTCACTAGGACTTTAAATGTTTCTGGAGACATTTGACTTCTAAGGAAGGCCTTGTTTTTAAAAAGGTGAAAAGTTGGAGTAGTATTTTCAAATCCATCGTCTCGTATTAGATCACTGGTATTGGGTAAGAGAAATGGAAAAGTAGAGGACTGTTATAAAAATACTTCAGGTCACCTAAAAAGTTGTTTAAATATTCGTCAATTCCTGGGAATGAATTGTAGCAAAGTAAAATTGCTGAATATCAAAAGTCCTTAATTCACACACCTGCAAAGTAAGGTAAATGAATTTGGGCTTGGTAAATGAACTCTCTGCAGCAGTGCAAATCCTGCCCAAAAAGTGTTCTATAACACAGTTCTGGATGACACTCCCCTTCCTCCTTTCTCTCTCTCTGCTCTTTACCTCTTCCCTCCCTGGCCCCCCACACCCTTGGAAGATTACAACGTCTCCCACTCTTCCAGTGCCCCACCCCACTCCAATATGATAGCAATGGAAAGATTCTAGTTTTGAATGTTGAGAGCCCTCTAGACTATAAGATCTTTGTGGTCAGGGATTGTGTCAACCAACTCGGTTGTATTATACTCTCCCAATCAGTACAGTACTCTGCACACAGCAAGCACTCAAATACCATTGTTGATTGAGCTCTAGCTGATGGCTCATGGAAAGATGAATCTGGAAACTCTTCCCATTGATCCCATCCATCCTGCCTGGGTTTTAAATGGTGAAAGCTTTACAGGATTGACATCAATATGGAACTAACTACCGAACCTGGGGATGTAAGCAAATGCAGCCCAAGTGAGTCATCAACTGGTAGTGGCACATTTGTACGACTGGGATTCTTCAGTCACGACTTGCTGAGTTCAGCAGTAAAAACCTGTGCACAGGCGCCGAGCAACTCTCTTCCCAGTGCCAGTTGGCAGATTTGAATGCTCTTGGGATGTTTACACCATTTAAATGATTTGAATGTAGAGCAAAACTATGTAGGGAATTTTAGAGTATGGTATTTTTTTGCTTTTTCTTTTTGGGTCCGGGGGAGCTTGGCTGCACGCTTCCTGTAAGCTCATAGAAATCACTACTGCTCTATATATCTATAAGGCCTTAATTGATTGTGATAATTCTTTAGTACCTTTATGCCTATTTTAGACATTTTAGATATAATAATGATTATGGGTTTTGTTAAGCCTTTACTATGGATGAAGCTTGTTCTATGGTTTTCTGGGGTAGATAGAAGTTAAGCAGGTCGTACAGAGTCCCTGTCCCACATGGGGCTCACAGTTTAAGTAGGAGGGAGAACAGGCATTGAATCCCTATTTTATAGATGAAGAAACTGAGGCACAGAGAAGTAAAGTGACATGTCCAAGGTCACAAAGTAGGCACCTGGCAGAGTTGGGATTAGAACCTAGGTACTCTGACTCCTGATCTGTGCTCATTCCACCAGGCATTGCTGCTTCCCACAAATAGCAATATTTTATTTAAATGTGATGAGATTGGTGACTGGAATTATTTAAATTCCTTTTTACATTTGGTTTCCTCTTTCTTCTCCTTTACACAAATCAGTGTATTGTTTAATACCCTAACCTAAATTTTAATGAACAATAGGGAAAGTTTGATTTTAAATTTGTGGAGCAAAAGATTTTAAAGTTGACTCAATTGATTTTTGTTTTGTTTGTCTTCCCAATAAGGCAAATTATGTTCTGTAGTAAAGTTTCCTCAATTTTAATCAACTCTCTTTACTAATGTTCCCATTGTCATTGCTAGTGTATGAAAAGTTATACAGTTGCTAGTATTCTGATATCAAACTTTATATATAGGAGCCCAGTGATTTAAAAATAACTGCTTTGGCTTTGTGGAGAAGTAGCATAGTCTAGTGGATAGAGCACGGGTCTGTGAGTCAGCACCTGGGTTCTAATCCCAGCTCCTCCACTTGTCTGCTGTTTGACCTTGGGCAAGTCACTCCACTTCTCTGTGCCTATGTTAACTCATCTGTTAAATGGGGATAAGATTTGAGAGCCACATGTGGCACATGGACTGTGTCCCACCTGATTAGCTCATATCTACCCTGGCACATACCTGGCCCATAAGTGCTTAACAAATACCACAAAAATATCACCAAGAACCTTTGGAATAATTATTTTTAGATGCATTACCCCGCAGCAGTAGCTATATAGGGGACAACTATTAAGTTTCATATGTTGTAGCCAAGAGTCACCTAAATGGAGGCATCCAAATGCTATTTTCTGTAGGCTCACCAAGCTTCATTTGCATACATTAGTCCTCTTTCTCTTTACAGTCAATCAGCAATTTTCCCCAAGGTTTAAAGTCACCTTCTGGTGCTGGTTTAATTGTGATTTGGTTGGAGAGTGGCTTCTTTCTAGCAGAACTTTCCATTACATGAGGGTATTGTCCCATTAAAATGTGACTTACAGGGCAAAAATGGTGAGAATCTCTGACAGGCAAAATTGCACTGATTTAGAAAAAGGGTCTTTTGACAGCAGATGATCAAAATGTTTAAATTTTATTAAGAAAATTTGAGGAATAAGCTGATATAAAGTTGAATTATTTTTCTTTATTGGAGATATCCTTTTTCAATTATTGCTATTTATGGAACTTAAGAGTATTGTAGTCCTTTTAACTTCTGCAATGCAGTTTTGCTCAGGCTGATGTTTATATCTGTTCCAGTTGTGCAAGAAGTGGAAAATATCCTTTATTTAGAACAGGTCACATGTGCTTACAGTCAGAAACAGAGTCTCAGTGTAAAAAAATGTATCTTGGGACAAATCAAAGTTTCTAAATTTCTTCCTTGAATAACCCAACGATAATAGTTTAACAATTGGCAATGTTTGGTGAAAAACACTTAAATGACATTTTATGAATCCCACTTTTGATTTTTCTGATTTTTATAAAATATCACTTTTCTTCTTTTCTTTCCTTTTTCTTTCTGATTAAAAAAGGGGTGATGGGATTTTTTTTAATTAAAAAAATTACTTAAATGTTTTCAGCTTACTGTAACGTTCACTATAAAATATGTATGATTCAGAAAAGACTTATGTGATGCAGACATTAAATATTATAACCGCACAAAATCATTTGATATTTTTGGGAAAAACAAAACCCCTCAGTTATATTGAGCCCTAGTTGCCAACTGGCATGGGTTGTAGGACAGGAAGGGTAACTTCATGGAGGGTGTCCTCTCTGGGGTTTATGCAGTGAGGGAGGATCATTGCACCTCTTCCCTCTCATACTCAGCACAGATGCTACTACTAAACATTGGCCCTTTGTGGGCTATACCCCTCAGTTTGCCATGATGACATGCAGTGCCATTTTGGGCCAGATCTGGGAGTGGCTGCTTTGCAGTAGTTGTGATCTTGTCACATATGTGGAACTGAATCGGCTCTGCTCTCCCCATTCCTTCCCCCTTGACCCTTTTGCTATAGTCCTGAAAAGCAGGAACTGGTTTGGGCCTGGATTCCCCACAGGAGCTTGCTGACTTCCTCCCCCGCCCTCCAAGTCTGCCCCCAAGTATTCCATGCCTACTTGTACTTGGCGGTCCAATCTAGAGAGTGCTGTGTGTTTTCTTTATAAGCACGACCAATTTAGTACCGTGCTGATACTGACCACAGAGCTTTCCCTGGGCTGGCGACTCAATGACTGTAGCCGGTGGGCTCCTGCTTCGATCACAGCCTTGGGAAGGAACACAGGGAAATTGTTACTCCCGTCTCTCCAAGGCCCACACATTGCAACCACTGGCAAGAATAGCACTCAATTTTTATTATCCCAGTAATTTGAAATACCTTAAACTAGATATTGTGTAGATACAAGATTCATTCATTCAGTCATATTTCTTTCAGTCATATTGAGTGCTTACTGTGTGCATAGCACTGTACTAAGCACTTGGGAAAATACAATACAGCAATGAACAGACCCGTTCCCTGCCCACAGTGAGCTTACAGTCTCACACTAGGCTTCAGTCCCTACATATTTGAGAATGATGAGGAAAAAAATTAGAGGTTTTAACCCTTTCAACCTCCTATTGTCCATATCATACCACCACCAAAAAAGTAAGCTGTTGTAGCAGGATTTCCATTCGGTGGAGAAGGGAATACAAAAATAACACCTTTGTTATGGTCATTCCAGAAATGAGTAAGTTGTCCCCAGATCTTTGGTCTGTCTGTCTTTGGCCTATATAAAGAAGATAGTAGGGAACACAAGAGTTTAAAATGAGGAGTAATTGGCAGGGTGCTAGGCAGTAATGGGGGATATAGAGTGTGACTAGGACAGACTTTTTTTTCTACTAGGAAAAAGTGTTATTTACCTGGGATGCATCTTCCATAACAATGCTTGGCACATAGTAAGTGCTTAGCAAATACCGTCATTATTATTTCCACTCCAACCTCATCTCATGCACAAAGAGCAACCTTTATTTAATTTCAAAATTTATAATGTAAGTATTTGATTTTATTCCATGTTAATAGAGAATTTTAGTGAACCATATTTTGTTATATAAATTCTTTAATATTTTGTTTGCTTAGTCACAGTGAACTCAATTACCATTGACACTTTCAGATTCTGTTTTGCTTCCACATCACGGTGTATGTCAATAACAGTTTTTCAATTTCCAGCTTGTTGTGTTCTCAAATATTTTCAATTCTCTGAAATTTCCAACAAACTTCCTTTTTTAGAAGAATTTATTTTCCATCTTTACTTCACTCTAAAATGATGACTGAATAGCAAAGCACAGTGTCAATCTGTCCCAACATACATACTCCCTTCACTTGAATATGTGGCTACTGGGTCTGTAATGGAGGAGGTACAAACTGAGAAAAATATCTTATTAGTTTGCTGTTAGTCTTGTTTTTTCCTTTTTTTTCTTTTAATGGTACTATAAGTGCTTACTATGTGCTAGGCACTGTACTAAGCGCTGGGGTAGAGAGAAGATATTCAGGTTGGACACAGTACCTGTCCCATGGAGCTCACAGCCTAAGTTGGTCAACTGAGCGCTATTTTTAAGTTGATTGCCTCCACAGATATCACGGGTGAGTTGGAAAGACTAAAAGTCAGAAAAAGAAGTGTAGACTGAAAGCTCCTCGTGGACAGACAGGGAGCATAGCTACTATGTTGTACTTTCCTAAGTTCTTCGTACAGTGCTCTTTACACAGTAAGCACACAATAAATACCATTGATTATAATGAGAAGGAATAAAATGTAAAGTTCATAGTGATCTATTAATGAACCAGTTTTAAAGTGTTCTGTTTGATTCCTTTTTTAGTACTAGCAAATTAGTTTGCCAAATTTTATAGTATTTTACACTAGTGTCTTAGGCTTTAGTTCTGGAAAAGCAGAGGTGGATAGATGCTCCTACATCTACCTGTTTTGGGATATAACTTCGACTGATCTGCAAATGGAAATATGAAGACAATAGATAAATCTGTCTAGTGTTATGAAGCTTGAATGCTCAGGATATTTTCTTATGTAGAATAACTTTATTCTACAATGAATGAATAGAACAACTCTATATGTGAACTACTATAATTTACCTCTTTTTTTCTCTTGCTCTTTGCAACTGATAGATTCTCATAGTTACTTATTTCTACCCTTGCTTCATTAAAACTGGACAAGTATGGTTCCTTATATTTGTTTCAATTTAATGCTATTCAATTTTGTGGCCTAGTGGAAAAAGCACAGTCCTGGGAGTCAGAGGACCTGGATTCTAATCCTGGCTCTGCCAGTTGTCTGCTTTATGACCTTGGGTAAATCATTTCATTTCCTCTGGGCCTCAGCTATCTCACCTGCAAAATGGGGATTAAATCTTAGCCCCTCCTATTCAGATTGTGAAGTGCCATGTGGGACAGAGACTGTGTCCACCCTGATTATCTTATATCTACTTCAATGCTTGATAGAAAAGTGCTTAACAAGTACCTTATAATAAATACATTGCATAGCTGAATTTAGAACTTTTATGGCATGCAACTAATTCTTATTTGCAAAAATGTTCTATACCCAAAGTCCTCAGGGTGTTTAAATACAGCGTACAAAAAAAACAAACCCAGAACTCCTGACTCGTAGTCCTGTGTTTAAACCACTAGGTCATGCTTCCTGTCTTCATGGACTAATAAATGTCAAGTAGTGTAGAAATTAAAAAAGAAGAACCTCCTCTCCCACATACAACCTACCCTCTAAGCTTACATCAAATATATCATCCCTCAGGCAGTGACATACTTTTTTTCTTCCATCATATAGCAAAATATATTTTCCACTTAATATCATTTTAAATTTCAGCAGGATTTTTTTAACCTCACGGAGACTTTGGATGATTCTCCCAACTTAGGCACCAGAATTATTTTTAAGACTACTTCAAGTAAAGATGTAATGAGGGTTCTATTTTGAAAGCAATAACTTTCTGGTTATGGGTAATAGAGAGAAACTTGATTGGAGATTGCTTGAAAGGGTATGAAGAGGATATGATTGATCAGAAAAAAATAAGCAACAGTAAAAAGTGCAGAATTGACTGTCTTGTAAGCTCATTGTGGGCAGGGAATGTGTCTGTTATATTGTATTCTCCCAAGAGCTTAGTACAGAGCTCTTCACATGGCACATGTCAACGAACACGATTGACTGATCAATGGGATAATCTTTATGGCCCCCGAAATCCTGTGGAAATTAACCTGTAGTTGTCCCTCATATTCGAAGAAGGCAGTGTTGATGATGAGCCTCACCTATGAGTGCATGTGTGACTGAAAAGACCAGTGTGGAATCCAGTCCTCGTCACATTTTGCACATAAGGCTGTCTTATGTTGTGCTTAATGTGCTGTTTCACTTACGCTTCATTGTCTCTAGTTATGAAGCTCTTACTTTGGTTCAGCATGGTTTGAAGCCTTATTTGACTGTGTCCTTAAAATGTTTCCTTTGCCCTCCTAGCATTTGGTTTCCCAATTTCAGTTCTTAATATAGCAACTGTTTGCTTCTCAATCAGTGGTATTTATTGAGCCCTTAATGTGTGCAGAGCACTGTATTAAGCACTTGGAAGAGTACAATACAACAGTTGATAGACACATTCCCTGCTTATAACAAGCTATCCTGCCATTGCTCATTCTCTTCATTTGTCCTACCCAGCAAAATTTTGATGATAGGAGACGGACTAAATTCCAGAATGTCATCGTTCATCATCTTGTCTTGTCACTTGATGTTGGATATTGCCCATAAGTGATGCAGATGGAACTGCATAAGGAGCCTGATGTGGTGCAGATCTTGCAGTGTGGTGTAGCCAGAGGATGCAGGTTCAAGTCCAAGCTCTGTCACAGACCTGCTGAGTGACCTTGGGCAAGTGTTGTAACCTCTCTGTTTCTCAGTTTCCTCCTCTGCAGAATGGGAATAATAATACCTACCTCACAGGGTTGTTATGAGACAAAAAAATGAGATAATTGGTTTGAGCCCTTTGGAAATAAAAGGGCTAGACAAAAACCAAGGTATTAGAGAAGGTTAGACAACATTCCACTGCTTGTCTGGAATCTTATACCACACTGTTGCCACCGTCTATTAGTCTCTGAAAGGATCTGCTGGCTTCTTGATCTGGCTTTCCACTTCAGTACTTTCCACTTTTCAGACATATATGAAGGCTTGGGGTGTTCAGCACATACCTGGGTCTCTTCTGTTTTGGCACCCCATCACTGGGCACATGTTTCTTAGCTCGATCTGCATTTCCTGATAGATTTTTATAGACCTTCATTTTTATTATAATCACAAAGATCTGCAAAGTTCTGTTCTGGCAGCAGATGGGAGAGAATATGTCTTGGGCAAAGATGGGCAAGTCAGTCACATCCATAGGATCTTACCATTAGCATTATTTTAGGAAAACAAAGGACTCTCTGTCTACATATATGTGATACTATCTCTTGTTGAAAAGGAGCCTAGATTTGATCACTTACAGCTTGAATGGCAAGGTGTGCAGCATACACCCTTCTTGCCCCCCATCCCCCACCTCCACTGACTGTGGAAATGTCAGGGCAGGGGTTAGTGCTGGTTGATAGCCCTTAACGCCGTCTCTGACTTAGAGCATTTCTCCTTTGCTGTAGCAATTCATTTGCCCTCGGAAGACTGAATAGAGGAATGACAGATCTGAAGCTCAGGCTGAGGGTTCTCCAGCACTAGTGTCACTGGAGCAAGTTTTGAAGTTGGACTTCACTTAGTCTCTGTCTTTTCCTCTAGCCACTTTTGCAGCATGTGTCTGTGCTTCATAAAAGTGTCTTAGGGATTCTTTAATAGTCCATTCATACCACTTCACTTCTCTGTGCCTCAGTGACTTCATCTGTAAAATGGGGATTAAGACTGTGAGCCCTGTGTGGGACAGGGTCTGGGTCCAACCTGATTACCTTGTATCTACCCCAGCTCTCAGAATGGTGCTTGACACTTAGTAAGTGCTTAGTAAATACCATCATCATCGTCATCAGATGACCATACCATAGCCGATCCCTGAGTGTCATTACCTTGATGTTCATGATTCAGCAGTATTGCATGCTCTTTGTATTTGGGATGAGGTGGTGCCATTTTCTGTTGACTGTCTGCCTCAGACAGACTTGGTCAACTAGTGTGTTGTGCTGTCGCAGTGGTGCCCATTCCTCACAGCCATATAACTGTGCTATGGCAACAGTGATCAGTCCAGTCAATAGTATTTGTTGAGTGCTTACAGCGTACAGAGCACTGTCCTAAGCATTTGGGAGAGTCCAATGCATTTAATAATAATAATAATGATGATGGTATTTGTTAAGCGCTTACTATGTGCAAAGCACTGTTCTAAGTGCTGGGGAGGTTAAAAGGTGATCAGGTTGTCCCACGGGGGGCTCACAGTTTTAATCCCCATTTTACAGATGAGGTAACTGAGGCACAGAGAAGTGAAGTGACTTGCCCAAAGTCACACAGCTGACAGTTGGTGGAGCTGGGATTTGAACCCATGACCTCTGATCCAAAGCCCATGCTCTTTCCACTGAGCCACGCTGCTTCTCCATTTGAATTGGTAGACACGATCCCTGCCCTCAAGGAGTTTACAGTGTAGAGACTGTGTTCAGGCTATTGATATCTACACCAGGCAAGATCAGGCCTCATGAACTGAAGAGCTTCAGACCACTCCCATGTCTTCTTGCCTCCAGTGGCTTTCTATTTCCCTTTGCATCAAGTAAAAACTCCCCACCATTGACTTCAAAGGTCTCCACAAACTTTCCCATCCTAAATATCAGCCCTCCTCACTCATTGCTCTCCAAGTTGCCCTCTCCATTCTGCCCAAGTGTACCTTCTAACTGTACCTCCTCGCGCTTGACTTTCCAACCTCTGTGCTTATCACTCTGGGTCTCCCTCTTATCCTCCCCCAGTCTAACAAATCACAACTCTCCCCACCTTTAAGCCCTCCTAAGATCTTGCCTTCCCCAGTTAACTCCCCAAATCCAAGTCCCAGCAAACCATCCACCAACTCTGACACAGATTTATTATTTGTACCCTCTCACAGCACTTATATATACTCTATATACAGATGAGCTGCAGTCTGGGCACCCTGTTATTTACATCTACCTATGTCTAGACTCACCTTATTCTTTTTGTTGAAAACTGGCACCCTCAGACATTCCAAACTTGAGCACCTTCCTCTGCTTTCCTCAGAACAGAAGGTTCTAAACTGAACAAGCTCCAGTCAGATATGGAACTTTGTCTTTTTTTTTGATATTGAATTGCTTACTATGTACCAGGCATTGTACTATTTGCTGGGGTAGGTACAAGATAAGCAGAATGGACACAGTCCATGTCCCACATGGGGCTCACACAGTCTTAATCCCCATTTTACAGATGAGGTTGTTGAGGCACAGAGAAGGTAAGTGACTTCCCCAAGGTCACACAGCAGACAAGTGGTGGAGCTGGGATTAGAACTCAGGTCCTCTGACTCCAGTCCCATGCTCTATCCACTAGGCCATGCTGCTTCTCTGAAACCGAGCAAGAGAGTTAGCAGCACATGGGCTCCATGTGCGTTTTGAAAAAATTGCCCAGAACCGCCTAGCAACATGTGGGACTGTCCCGGCTAAACTTGAATTGTCAGCCCAAGTGTATGGAAGTCTTATATCCCAAGGTCTTTGCTAGGGCATTTTGTGTTTGTCACATGACTCTAATCATGTTCCCCTAAACTGCTTTTTTGGCACTGCCTCTAGTTAGTTGGCCAATGGCATGCTCGAAATTGAGTGGAAGAAGATGTATGTTGAGGAGGACTCTGCAGGGAGTGACTGTTCCCCCTGTGGCCTCACATATCCTCAGCTTTCTACTCTGTCCCTGCAAGAGATGGAGAGGTAAAGAGATTGTGGCCACTAGCATTTTGAAAGTGGGACATCTGTCCCACTTCCCATACCCTAGGCATGACTGTGCATTTCCTTACAAAATGAGAAGTCCTGCAAATAAGAGGTGCTATGGAAACTTTTACTTTTGTTTTTGCAAGCTGCAATTGAAGGCATTCTATCCAGATCTTCAGAAGACAAGTTACATGTCTGTGTTAGCAGGCTCATCTCTTGTGGGGGTGTTGGGCAGTTTACCTGATTTGGAATCGTTTAGGTGAAGGGTACTTATAGAGTGGAAATATCTCCCTCCGCCCATGTTGTGTTTGCTGCTGCATCACTCCTGCCTCTCCCAAGTGGGACTGAGGGCAGCTTGTTGTGGGCAGGGAATGTATCTATTATATTGTACTTTCTCAAGTGCTTAGTACAATACTCTGCACATGGTAAGAGCTCAATCATCATCAACCGTATTTATCAATCAATAAGACTTGACTGACTATATGGTCTGCAGCCTGTACCAGCCTCCAGGCAATCAGTCAGTGGTATTTATTGAGCACTTACTGTGTACAGAGCACTGTACTGAGCTCTTGGGATAGTAAGTACAACAGAGCAGGTGGACACCTTCCCTGCCCACAGTGAGCTTACAGCTTATAGGGGGAAGTGAAGCCGCATGGGGTTGCAGGAGAAGGGCAGGGGCAATCACAGGCCTGAGCTTCCTGTCTCCTTCCTACCCTGATGCCTCATGTGCTGGAAACTCCCTGAACTCTCCAGGAGATTGGGGCCCTCTCTAGTTCAGGGTCTTGAGCTCTCTGGATGCTGTCAGGAAAGACTGGGAGATAGCGGAAGGCTGCCAGTGTGGAGAAGGGGAGAGTTTAAGGAACCAAACTTCTTCCCTTAAATCTCCCCTTCCCACAGACTGACACTTTGGCACTGCTTCCATGCACCACCTAGCAGGTGGGATTCCAGGCAGCTGCTATCCTGTGGGACAGCAGGCAAAGGGACAAACGAGGAAGAGGGAGTGAGGCAGGGGACTTTGTCTATGGTCCTCAACTGCTCTGATTCACCCGTTATTGCTGAGAGGTTTAGGGGTCCCTGGAGTGGGGGAACCCAGAGCAATTGCACGTAAGGGCAGCCCTGAGCATCAAAGTAGAAATTCTAGTTGTCTCAGTTCCAATGAAATGAACTAGCCTTTTTTTTTCTTTCCCAAAGATTCTTAGCTTTTTTGATGGCAGCCAGAAAGCTTCATTTTACATTTGCTCCATGGTGGTGGTACTTTATAAGATCTATAATTCTTCTTTTATTGGCTGAGACCAAATTTAGAACATATGCAGTACAGTCAATAAACTTTGTGCAACTATCCTCTGCTTCATGTTCATGATTTTGAAGGAGGAAGGGTGTGAATAAACTTTAACCTCACTTTTAGAGGGGAATACAAACTTTCATGAGAAGCAGCATGGTCCAGTATTGAAAGCATGGGTGTGGGAGTTGGAGGACCAGGGTTCTAATTCCCGCTCTGCCACTTGGCTGCTCTTGTGACCTTGGGCAAGCCACTTACTTTCTCTGTGCCTCAGTTCCTTCTTCTGTAAAATGGGGATTAAGACTGCAAGCCCTATGTAAAACAGGGACTTTGTTCAACCCAATTATCTTGTGTCTTCCCTGGTGCTTAGTATAGTGCTTGGCACATAGTAAGCACTAAACAAATACAAGTGAATCCAATGGTCAGGAGTTTTGGTTTGATTGAGAGAAATGGGTTGCCACTGGAAGTTTTTTTAGGAAGTTGAGTGATAGAACGTTGGGTAGACTGATGGCAAAGAGGCTGGATGCAGGGAGGCTAAGCCTGGGAAGTGACAGGAAGAGGTGGATCTGATTGTGGAGGAAAAAGCAGCCGGATTTAGAGTCAGAGTGTGGGAGGTGAAAGACAGAGTGTGAGTCAGGAAATGAGAGGGATGGCAAATTTTCTTCTCCCTGATTTTTTGACATGGTGTGACTGAGTCTCTGTAGACTTAAATGCTGTATTTTCACACTCTGTTTTGTTTGTTATCCAACCTTTTAAGAATTGCAAAATCATTTCAAAATGTCTCACTTTAAAAAAAAATGGTAGTTAAGCACTTAGTACGTGTCAAGTAATCAGGTTGGACATGTCCCTGTCCCACATGGGGCTCACAGTCTTAAGTCAGAGGGAGGAGGATTTAAATCCCATTTCACAGATAGGTAACTGAAGCACAGAGAAGTTAAGTAACTTGCCCAAGGTCACAAAGCAGGTAAGTGGCAGAGCTGGGATTTGAACCCAGGTCCTCTGACTCCCAGGCCTGTGCTCTTTCCCCTAGGCCACACTCCTTCTCTTCACATTTTATTTGTCTTACAATATAGGTACCAACTTTTCACTTTGAATGTGGGAGTGAATAGGGAGTTTTGGAGGGATAAGGTTTGAGAGGGGCCAGGCTTCAAAGAGCCAGAAGGTGCCCTTTAAGGCCAGTTTTCAGCCCTGATTGAAAATTTTTCATGTCTTGTCAGTGCTCTGGAATATGCAAGGATGGGAGGCCAACTCAAACAGTCATAAGGCCATCTCCTCTCTTGCCTTTGTGGAGTGGCCTCATTCTGAAATTCTGCTCCTCTAGCCACGTACCCTACTGTTTCTTGTCTTGTTAGTCATATTTATTGAGCACTTACTGGGTGTAGAGCACTGTACCAAGGGCTTGGTAAAGTATATTATGTTCCCTGCTCACAATGAGCTTACAGTCTAGCGGGTATGTCTTGGTCTTTATTATTGTCTCAGGGTTTGGTTTTGTCTCTCCTCCTGTCTCTGTCACCACTCCCCTCTCCTCCCTTTTCATTTTTATCATCAGTGGTATCTACTGAGCGCTTATTGTGTGCAGGGCACTGTACCAAGCTCTTGGGAGAGTACATTATAGCAGACACATTCCTTGCCTGCAGTGATCTTACAGTCAAAAGGATGAGTTTACATGTTCCCTGCTCACAGTAAGTTCTCTGAGGGCAAGGGACCATGTCTAATTCCCACATGTGTATTCTTTCCGTTCACTCAGTACAGTGCCCTGCACCCAATAAGCACATAATGAATATTGTTATTACTCCTCCTTCTCTCGCTCATAAGTTTACAATAGCAGCTATCAGTGGATAACTAGTGAGAAAGGCAAATAGTAATACAGATCATGGAGTTCCCATTGTCTTTTTAAAATATCTGTTATTCCACAGTGCATATAAGTACTCCTAGTAGGCAATCTCTAATCTATGTAACCAATCAATATTGAGGCATTGAGGCATTATTCTCACTTTTATCACCAACACAAGTGTGTTGTCCATATAGCCAATCCTTACATTTTCTCTCTGTCTGAGGAAAATTCCCCAAATGCTCTCCCTTCCCAAGAACTCTACCAAGTGAAATGCCACCATCTCACTCATTTCCTATCAAGGAAACTTGGGGACATCTCCAACTGTTCTTTGCCCTTCACTACCCACATTCACTTTCTACCCAAAATCTGCTATTTCTTCCTCTACAATAATGCACATATTAGTCTTTCCATCCCACATCCCAATCAGTCCATATCCAGGCTTGTGTCCTGTCTCTGCAACCTCTGCTTCACTGGCCCCAGTGCCCCTAACACTGCTGCGAAGTCATCTATGTTACCTGTCACTGTCAACCAATAAATAGTATTTATTGAGCACCTACTGTATGCAAGAAGCAGCATGGCATATTGGATAGAGCACGGGCCCTGGAGTCAGAAGGTCATGAGTCCTAATCCCAACTCTATCACTTCTCTGCTGTGTGGTTTTAGGCATATCGCTTCATTTCTCTATGCCTCAGTTACCTCATCTGTAAAATGGGGAAGGACACTGTGAGCCCCACTTGGGACAGGGACTGTGTCCAACCCAATTTGCTTGTATCCACCCCAGCGCTTAGTACAATGCCTGGCACATAGTAAGTGCTTAACAAATACCACAATTATTATTATGAAGTCCTTGGAGGAGAACAGTAAAAATGATAAATACAAACCCTGTTCTCACAGATCTCACAGTCTAATACGGAAGATGGACAGGATAATGCCAAGTGGTCTGGTGGAGATGGAGGGAGGGGAAATATCTGGCAGGAGGAAGGATGTAAGCAGTGGGTTGGAGGTAGGAAAGATGAAATTGAGGCACAGTGAGTAGGTTAGCTTGAGAAGAACACAGTACTTTCCCAACTTGGAGCTTCAGGCTTGCAGTGCCCAATGCCTGGAATGCCTTTTCCTCTCCATCTACCCAGGTCTGCTCATCAGCCCACCTTCTTTAAAGACTTTCAAAAATATTACCCAAATAGAGCTGAAATTATTGAAAATTTCTGGAGTGAAAATTTCATGAGTGAAAATTTCTTTCCTTACATAATTTGGAGAAATTCACATTTCATAGTAAACCATCACATATTAGAGCTTTCCAGAACATGCTTATTTGTTAGAGAAGCAGCGTGGCTTAGTCACTACAGCATAGGCCTGGGGGTCAGAATGACCTGGGTTCTAATCCCAGCTTTTCCACATGTCTGCTGTGTGGCCTTGGGCAAGTCACTTCACTTCTCTGTGCCTCATTTGTAAAATGGGGATTAAGAGTGTGAGCACCATGTGGGACAGGGCTGTGTCCGACCCGATTAACTTGCCCCAGAGCTTGGCACATAGAAAGCCCTTAACAAGTACCATAATTATTATTATTAACAATTTTATATTCTTGCTGTAGTCCTCTTTATGTTGTACCGTTTAACATGTCAAATGTATGTATTGATAGTTGCCATTGACTTTAGTGTAGCCTTCCAAAAGGCAGGGTTCTTGTTTAATTTATATTGTAGAGGACTTTAGCAGAGTGCTATGTGTAAAGGGAAGGAGCATGAGCTAGTGGATTGAGCACGGGCCTGGGCGTCGGACCTGGTTTCTAATCCCGGTTCTAACAGTAGCCTGCTTTATGACCTATGTGCTTCAGTTTCTTCAACTGTAAAATGGAGATTCAATACTTGTTCTACCTTCTACTTAGACTGTGAGCTCCATGTGGAACAGGAACGGTGTTCAACCTGATTGATTTGTGTCTACCCCAGCACTAGAACAGTATTTTGACTCATAGCAAGTGCTTAACAAATACCATAAAAAGGATACTTAATAAAGATTTATTCCTTTAGTGCAAAACCTCCAAATAACAGTAGGCAAAATGAATTAGGTGGTTTTATTATTTTTTAAATTCCCTTCTGTGTAATCCAGGCAATATTTCCTTAAGACAGCTTGATCGTCATAGGGCAGTTTTAATTCACATTATGAATTTTGCTCATGGAAATAGCAAACATGTTGAGGTCATTTGATTAAATACTCTTGATGATATAAGCGATGGTGATTGCACTGGAAAATATCCAGCTTGATTATATTTTCACAGACCTACTGATGACATCTACTGAAAACTATCCTAGACCATTACTGCCTTCGCATTAAAATGCATTCAGAGGAGTGAACCTTCAGAACTGAGTCTCCACATGAATGTGAGGAGTCCAGGTGCTCTGGCAAAAAGAAGTTGCCTTGTCACTGTTGGGCCTTAATTTTTACTTTTCTACTACTTAACTGCTATTACCAACCAGGAAAGTGGGTTTTTTTTTGTGTGTGTGTTTGTGTGTGTGTGTGTGGATCTAATTATTTAGAGGGGAAGAGGGAGAATGGTATATAGTTAACTTTGGGGGTACATGGAGGGTGGATAGGTGAAATCCATCAAGAACTTAAAAACTCACTTTCGCAAAAAGTTTAAAATTAGGAGAAGGGGTTACTGTAAGGAAGTGAGTTTTAGAGATGAGAAACAACACATATACAGAATGGGGAAAGACTGGCGAGGGGCACAGTTATAGCAGAAAAAGTCCCAGGGCCTTAGGTGATCAGAAGCTGAATATGTTGGCAATGTAATGCCTTATTTAATCAGTCAATCCGTGGCATTTATTGAGTGCTTACTGTGTGTAGAATACTTGCACTCAGCACTTGGGAAAATACACTAGAGTTGGTGGACACTACCCTTGCTTTCTAGAAACAATCTAGTCATTTTGCTATACTTTGCACTGGTCATACCTTTGTTTAAGGTAAGTGTGTCTCCTTTAGGGTTCACGCTTTAAAACTTGTAGCAGTCCCAGAGGGA
The DNA here is from genome assembly GCF_015852505.1 of Tachyglossus aculeatus. Classification (NCBI taxonomy): domain Eukaryota; kingdom Metazoa; phylum Chordata; class Mammalia; order Monotremata; family Tachyglossidae; genus Tachyglossus; species Tachyglossus aculeatus. Next base: position 62,654,903 of record NC_052101.1, on the reverse strand, counting down.
ATGACAAAGCAATTATAGTGTTTGGAAAAAGGGTACTATGAGGTAAGGCCAAAGGAGGTTGTGGTAATTTAGCCAAGAGAATAGAAACTAAGGGATGACCTACTAACCAAAGTGTTTTCAATTCTATGGGACAATCATTGTTGGATGTTGAAGAAGGGAAAGGATGAGTTTGAAGCTGGGAGAGCATTCCATGTGGGCAGAATAGCATGAGCGGTTGGGTGGAGGTGGGAGATTCAAAATGTGGAGGATGAAATTTGCTAGGGATGAGTTTAGTGGGAGGAAAAGGCAGCTAAGAATGAGGGAGCAACTGCTGGACGATTTAAAATCCCTGATGAGGAGCTTTTGTTTTATGAGAGGCATCGGCGGGGTCATTGGCGATCTTGAGAAGCAGAGTGATGTTTTAGAAAGATGATCTCTGCAACTGAATCAGTGGTATTTATCAAGTACATTGTGCAGAGCACTGTACTAAATGCTTGGGAAAGTACAATATAATCCATGGTATTGGAGTGCTTACTGTGTGCTGAGCACTGTATTGAGGAAGCACTGAATGTATGGAATAATAATAATTATGGTACTTGTTAAGTGCTTACTATGTACCAAGCACTGTTCTAAACACTGGGGTAGATAGAAGTTAATCAGGATGGACACAGTCCCTGTCCCACATAGGGCTCAGACTCTTAATCCCCATTTTACAGATGAGGTAACTGAGGCCCAGAGAAGTGAAGTGACTTGCTCAAGGTTACTCAGTAGACATGTGATAGAGCTGGGATTAGAACCCAGGTCCTTCTGACTCCCAGGCCCATGCTTTATCCATTAAGCCATATGCTTCTCCTGAAGGAAGACTGAAGAAGGGAGAACAGTAATGAGGCCCGTAGAATAATCAAGCCAGAAGAGGACCCGTGCACGTATCTGGGTAGTGATTAAAAGGGGTGGGGGGGAGAGGAGGGGAGAAAGGAGAGGATCTAAGAAAAATTGCCCAGGAAGTACTGGTTAGAACTTGCAGATAGAGGGAAATGAGAAAGAGGAGCCAAAGTTGCCACCAAGGTTGTGAACCTTTGGGACAACAAGCAACTGCAAAGTGGGGATTCGATACCTGTTCTCCCTCCTACTTAGACTGTGAACCCCATGTGGCACGGGAACTGTCTGACCTCATTACTTTGTATCTACCCCAATGCCTTAGTACAGTCCTTGCCACATTATTAGTATTATCACTATCTTTGTCCATCACTGTTTTAAGAACAAGGTAGATCAGACATAGCCCCCTTCCCACATGGAGCTCACAGTCTAGGGGGGAGAACCGGTATTGAATCTCCATTTTACAGATAAAAAACTGAGGCACAGAAATGTTAAGTGAGTTACCCAAGGTCACACGGCAGGCAGTGAGCTGGGTCAAGACCCAAAGTTGTGCTCCATCCAGTAGGTCATGTGCTTACTATGTGGAGCAGCTTATCAAATATGACAACTACTATTATTATGTTGGTGTGGGAAAGTTAGAAAGAGGAGAGTGTTAATAAGGAAGAGTTCAGTTTTAAGTGTTGTAAGTTTAAGGTGTTGGCAAATAGAGGTGCCGTGAAGGCAGGAAGAAATATAGATGGAAAATCAGGTGAGGGGTCAGGGTTGAAGATGGAGATTTGGGAGTCATCTACACAGTGTGGTAGTGGAAACCATGTGAACAATGAACCTCCCTAGAGTGTGAGTGTAAAGTAAATAGAGAGCCAAGAGTGGAATCCTGAGAAACACCCATAAAAGATGAGGAGAGAAAGAGAAACCAGCAAACTAGAAAAGTGTTGTGTTGGTAAAACAAGACTGGGGAAAGTTTCTAGCATTAGAAAGATCAAAGAGGATTAGGGCGGAGAAGGGATTAATTAGATTTCACCAGACAGAGCACATTTGAAACTTTTGGTGAGTTCAGGCTCAGTGGAATGAAGAAAGACATACAATTAAAATACATTGTGTTGTGCTTAAGCACCATCTGTGTGCCAAGCACTGAGGTAGATCCAAGTAATCAGGTCGAACACAGTCCCCATCCCACTTGGGGCTCACAGTATAAGTAGGAGAGAGGTGAGATATTGAATTCCCATTTTACAGATGAGGAAATTGAGGCTAGGTTGAACTTCTTGATTCTCAGGATCATAAAATGTTGGCAGGGACTGACAAGGGCAATTGTGGAGTCTCATCTTTGGAGAACTTTAAGGAAAAATGTGAACTTATTATCTAGGCTTAGTTATTCACCTGCTAGGGAGCAAGGGAGAGCAGTGTGGCCTAATGGATAGAGTAGGGTCCTGAGAGTCAGAGGGACTTGGGTTCTAATCCTGGCCCCTCTACTTGTCTGCTGTGTGACCTTGGGCAAGTTACTTCACTTCTCTGTGCCTCAGTTATCTCATCTGTAAAATGGGGATTAAAACTGTGAGTCCCATGTGGGAGAGGGACTGCATACAACCTGATTATCTTGTAATTACGCCAGCACTTGCCCCAATCTGGTAAATACTTAACAGGTACAATTTTTTTAAGTAGGGCAGGGTAGGGTTGGGGCTGGATCAGTTCATCTCTTGATGTCCCATCAGGGCTAATATTGTAAAACCTTCTCTTCCACAAAGTAATCCAATTGACAGATTGTAGTTTCATATTTTTCCTTTCACATACCTACCCTTCAGAAGACATGCCAACAAGAGGTTGGAAAAGGAAGATAATTTGCAGGCCTGGATATTCCCCTAACTGTGTAGTCAACAACAGATAATTTTGAGTTGGTAAATATCTAACATTGAAGTGACACAGTAATTCCTGTAGGTGTGCTATTTGCATCAGTCTTGAATTTTTTGTAAACACTAGAATAATCATACCCATAGATTGTGGCATGGTGGAAGAATTAATACAATATCCTGGGGTTGTGGCCAAAAGATGTTCAAATGTGACAGGTAACTGAAGAAGTTAATTTTGCAGTTACATCCTCCAGGGAGCTGCAGCAATCATTGAAGCACTTGTTCCATGTAGGTTGAGTCCCTTTTGAGTGGAAGTGACTCTCAAATTTTGTATTTCCTCAAATTATTTGTCTTCCTTCAAGGGAAGCAGCGTGACTTAGTCGAAAGAGTGGGCCCGGAAGTCACAGGATGTGGGTTCTAATTCTGGTTCTGCCACTTGTCCACTGTAGGACCTCGGACAAGTCACTTCTGGATCTCAGTTTCCTTATCTGTAAAATTGATTTTTTACCGGTGGCCTTTTTACAGACACAGAATAGTATAGTGGATAGAGCATGGGCCTGGGAGTCAGAAGGTCATGGATTCTAATTCTGGGTCCTCCATTTATCTGCTGTATGACCTTGGGCAAGTCACTTCACTGGGCCTCAGTTACCTCAGCTGTAAAATGGGGATTGAGATTGAGCCGTACATGGGACAGCTGCTGTGTCCAACCTGATTTGCTTGTATCCACCCCAGGGCTTAGTAGAGTTCCTCACACATAGTAAGCACTTAACAAATACCATTATTATTATTTGAATCATACTCTCTTTTACTTACACTGTGAGCCCCCATGTGGGAAAAGGGAATGTGTCCAACTGAGTTCTTATATTTACCTCAGCTCTTAATACAGTGAGTGCTTGGTAAATAATAAGCTATTAACAAGTACCATAATTATTATTAGTAATAATAGCGACCAAGGATGCTTTCACACCAGAGATGAAATATGCTGAAATGTGCTTGGAAACCAATTGAACTTCCTAACACATGTCCTTATCTGAAGTGAATTGTACTACTTTTGAGGGGCAGAGCATATCTCTCACTGATTGAATCAAATTATGAGGCCCTGTGGATAATGTTGTAGTTTCAATAAAATATAATATGAAGAAATCCGCTCTACCACTAATAAGCTAAGTCATTTTGCTTCCCACACTCTCTCCACAGGGAGTTTGCTTCGTGACCTCTGCTGTGTTGTGATAGATAACTCAAATTAACCCAACCACTTTTGGGCATTAGCTTTTAGGCTAGATCTGTAACCCAGGAAATGAAAACATCCGTGGGTATTTGTTCTGTTGTTTTTGTTTGGGTTATTGTAAAGTTGTGTACACTAGTCATAATGGAATCCTGCCCCTTGGTGCCCCCATCCGAAAGCACCGGATGTGGGGGTTCAGGGTGGGGGGAATCAGCCCCTGGCACTCTGTGGAGAGCAGTGGGGTGGTGGTGTTACATCCATGGCAGGCATTCATTCGTTCACTCAAACATTTATTGAGCACTTACTGTGTACAGAGAAGCAGTGTGACTCAGTGGAAATCAATCAATCAATCAATTGTATTTATTGAGCGCTTACTGTGTGCAGAGCACTGTACTAAGCACTTGGGAAGTACAAGTTGGCAACATATAGAGACAGTCCCTACCCAACAGTGGGCTCACAGTCTAAAAGGGGGAGACAGAGAACAAAACCAAACATACTAACAAAATAAAATCAATAGAATAGATATGTACAAGTAAAATAAATAAATAAATAGAGTAATAAATATGTACAAACATAAATACATATATACAGGTGCCGTGGGGAAGGGAAGGAGGTAAGATTGAGGGGATGGAGAGGGGAAGAGTGGAAAGAGTCTGGGCTTGAGAATCAGAGGTCATGGGTTCTAATCTCGGTTCCGCCGCTTGTCAGCTGTGTGACTTTGGGCAAGTCACTTCACTTCTCTGGGCCTCAGTGACCTCATCTGGAAAATGGGGATGAAGACTGTGAGCCCCCCGTGGGACAACCTGATGACCTTGTATCCCCCTCACAGCGCTTAGAACAGTGCTTCGCACATAGCGCTTAACAAATGCCATCATCATCATCATTATTATTATTATAATGACTGTTGATGTTTGTCAAGGGTGAATACTGCATTTTGTTTTTTGTTTGGATTAGTGTAAAGTTGTGTACACTAATCATAATGACTGCTGATGTTTATCTGTATCAATACTGTCTTTTGTTATTTTTGTTTGCCTTAGTGTAATGTCAGTATCAATACTTCATTAGCTGCCAGACTACATTGCACTTTGGTAGAAATTCTTTGCATCAGGTTGACTCCTTTCAACCCATATGATGAGAGGTGTAGAACCTTGCCAACTCCGCAGGGTGTCAGTTGGCTGCATCAGTTATCAGCCAGGGTTACTCATTGACTGAGAACCAGCTCCAGACAATGGTGTCTCTCCTTTCATTGGAACTTGGGAAGAAGAGGTTTTCTGGAGGCAACTCAGCTCTCCCCTATGCACTCCAAAAGAAGGAAGATAGGTCGAACACGAGTAGAAAGGTTGCCCAGTGGCTGGTTTTGCTTTCACCTGCCAGGGATCTAACCCCTCAAAACAGTTGTATGCTATTTCAGCAGGTGGTCATGCTCCTTTTGAAAGGTGGTGGAATTTGTTTAGCCATGTTGGAAGGCTGATTCTGGCAATCAAATAAAGCTCCCATCATCAAAGGCTGCAGAAAGATGCTTATTTCAGCAGATACCTGGAGTTTAGGTCAGGTCTGAGGCTCCATAATATTCATTGCATAAAACCTAAGAGCTGAACATCCTGGGCTTCATAAATGGGAGGACTCAGTCTCCTCATGAGATTCCAATTTTCATTGGGTGGATGACTTGGCTATCATTTTGAATATAAGGACTACTGAACTTGGGCTCATTCAAAACTTTTATTGAACTACACTATTAGATGAAGACAAAACTCGGGATTTGAGGCCAATAAATGACCTTTTTGGTCAAGAGAAAATTGGCTGTGGCCTTAAGTAATGCTACCGTTATCTAGGTCTATGTTATCTACGTCACACTTCTTAAAGATTTGGTTCATAAACAAAGTTCTAACCAGGCAGGACCTTCAGGCTGCACTGGTCTGTATTGATTAATTGTTAATCAAATCAGTCGTTGGTATTTTAGTGCTTACTGTTCTGTAACCACGTGCCAAAGCCATGATCCCTGCTGTGGGCATAGTGGGGCCAACAGCCTAATTGATTGAGATAGTCAGATGTCAGTCATATAGGTATAGCAGTAGCAAAAACAAGGATGTAGTGGTTAGTAACTTCTGTATTTTGGGATGAAGTGACCAAATAACTACCTATGTGTATACGTTAATGCTGAGGGTGGGTGGCAAGAGCGTGGGCTTTGGAGTTAGAGGATGTGGGTTGTAATCCCAGCTCTGTCACTTGTCTGCTGTGTGACCTTGGGCAAGTCAGTTAACTTCTCTGGGCCCCAGTTGCCTTGTCTGTAGGGTGGAGATTAAGGCTGTGAGCCCTATATGGGACAGGGACTGTGTCCAACCTGATTACTTTATATCTACCCCAGTAAGCAGGGTGGCTCAGTGGAAAGAGCATGGGCTTGGAAGACAGAGGTCATGGGTTCTATTTCCGGCTCTGCCACTCGTCAGCTGTGTGACTTTGGGCAAGTCACTTAACTTCTCTGTGCCTCAGTTACCTCATCTGTAAAATGGGGATTAAGACTGTGAGCCCCACGTGGGACAACCTGATCACCTTGTATCCCCCCCAGCACTTAGAACAGTGCTTTGCATGTAGTAAGTGCTTAACAAATACCATTATTATTATTATTATCATTATTACTGAAAACAGTGCTTGGAGCATAGTAAGCAGTTAACAAATACTATTATTACCCCATGGTAGTTCAGCATTATTATTTAAGTGAAGATGCTTTCACTAACTGTAATCATTTAAGTATCACAGTTATTTCATACTTTACAGTTTTATATATCACCTATGAAAACTTTTGTGCAGCAGTCCCTTATGCAGTTTCTAGCCTCTCACTGTACCTCGATCTCATCTATCTTGCCACTAACCTCTCGCCCACTTGCTGCCTCTGGCCTGGAAGGCCCTCCCTCCTCATATCCGACAGACAATTACTCTCCCCGCTTCAAAGCCTTATTGAAGACACATCTCCCCTGAAAGGCCTTCCCAGACAAGGCTTCATTTCCTCTTCTCCCACTCCCTTCTACATCACCTTGACTTGCTCCCTTTATACACCCCCCTCCTAGCCCCATAGCACTTACATACATATCTGTAATTTATTTATTTATATTATTGTCTGTTTCACCCTCTAGACAATAAGTTTGTTGTGGGCAGCGAATGTGCGTGTTATATTGTACTCTCCCAAGCCTTCAGTACAGTGCTCTACACACAGTAAGCACTCAATATAATAAGAATAATAATATATTTGTTAAGCACTTACTGTGTGCCAAGCACTGTTTTAAGCACTGGGATAGATACAAGGTAATCAGGTTGTCCCATGTGGGGCTCACAGTCTTCATCCCCATTTTACAGATGAGGTAACTGAGGCACAGAGAAGTTAAGTGACTTGCCCAAAGTCACACAGCTGACAAGTTGCAGAGTCAGGATTAGAACCCACGACCTCTGACTCCCAAGCCTGTGCTCTTTCCACTAAGCCACGCTGCTTCTATAAATACAATTGGCTGATTTAGTAGGACTGGATGAAAGATTGTGGATGGCTTAGCACAGACCATCAGCACAACTCCGAAGACATTCAAGTGCATGTTCTGCTGGCAATAGGACATACCTTTCTCCTTTTAGCCAATGGTGTCTGAGTAATGGCAGGAGGTCAGAAAAGGTGCATTACTGTATTTTCATGGACATAGTGGGCAAGTGAGTAAGAAGTTCCCTGAAAAATACAGATACAGTTTCACTGTTGTCAATGTCATTTCAGAACTGAAGAACAACTTAACACTTGTAGAATGTTGTAGTATTTTTCTCCTAGTTATAAATGTTGTAGAGTTTATATTAGTATTTTAGACCCCCTAGCACTCATACTCTTTTATATTCTTATTCTGTCCTATTTTATGCACTTTGGGATAGTGGAAAGAGCATGGGCCTGAGAGTCAGAGGACCTGGGTTCTAATCCTGGGCTCTGCCACCTGCCTGCTGTGTGACCTTGGGCAAATCACTTCACTTCTCTGTGCCTCAGTTACCTCATCTGTAAAAGGGGGATTAAGACTGTGAGCCCCATGTTGAATAGGGACTGCATCCAACCTGATAATCTCGTATTCATTCAGTTGTGTTTACTGAATGCTTACTGTATACAGAGGACTGTACTAAGCACTTGGGAGAGTACAATAAAACAAACACACAGATTCCTTGCCCACAATGAGTTTACAGTCTGGGGGGGGGGGGGGGGGGCGGGCAGGGAGAGAGGAAACAAACATTAAATCAATTACAGATTTGTGCATAAGTGCTGTGGGACTGGGAGGGGGAAAAACAAAGGGAGGAAGTCAGGGTGATGCAGAAGGGAGTGGAAGAGGAGGAAAGGTGGGGCTTAGTCAGGGGAGGCTTCTTGGAGGAGATGTGCCTTCAATAAGGCTTTGAAGAGGGGAAGTGTAACTGTCGGATTTGAGGAGGGAGAGCATTCCAGTCCAGAGGCAGGACATGGGCGAGAGATTGGTGGTGAGATTGAGACACAGTGAGAAGGTTAGCATTACAGGAGCGAAGTATGCTTTTTGGGTTGTAGTATGAGAGGGAGGTGAAGTAGGAGAGGGCATGGTGATAGAGTGCTTTAAAGCCAGTGGTGAGGAGTTTTTGTTTGATGGGCAACCACTGGAGGTTTTTGAGGAGTGGGGTGAAATGTCCTGAATGTTTTTGTAGAAAAATGATCTGGGCAGTAGAGTGAAGTTTGGACTGGAGTCTGGGGAGGCAGGAGACTGATGCAGTAATCCAGGTGGGATAGGATGAGTGGTTGTATTAATGTGGTAGCAGTTTGGATAGAGAGGAAAGGGTGGATTTTAGTGATGTTGTGAAGGTGGGACCGACAGGATTTAGAGCGCTTAGAACAGTGCTTGACACGTAATAAACACTTAACAAATACTATTATTATTATGTAACAATAAGAGAAAAAGTTCTGTCCTCTCTCCTAACAGAGTCCTCAGATCTCTTGAGCTCCTCCATTTATCCTACGCCTTCATGCCCTATGTGAATTCCTGCCTAACATCTCACCTTATGATAATAGTTATAATTAATTATGATTATGGTAGTTGTGAATCTCTATGTATCAGGAACTGTTCAAAGTGCTATTGTATCTACAAATCAATCAGATTGGACATAGTTCCTGTCCCACATGGGCTTCACAGGCTAAACAAAAGGGAGAACAGCTACTGAATTCCCATTTTACAGATTAAGAAATTGAGGCATAGAGAAATTAGATGACTTGCCCAAGGTCAAAAAGCCAACTGGCAGAGCTAAGCTAAGAATCCAGGTCGCTTCAGTCTGTACTTCACTCTGCTGCCCAGATTATCTTTGTACAGAAACGCTCTGGGGATGTCACTCCCCTCCTCAAAAATCTCCAGTGGTTACCTGTCAACCTATGAATCGAGCAAAAACTCCTCACTCTCAGCTTCAAGGCTGTCCATCACCTTGCCCCCTCCTACCTCACCTCTCTTCTCTCCTTCTACAGTCCAGCCCAAACCCTCTGCTCCTCTGCAGCTAACGTCCTCACTGTGCCCCATTCTCGCCTGTCCCGCCAGCGACCTATGGACCACGTCCTTCCCCTGGCCGGGAATGCCCTCCCTCCACACATCTGCCAAACTAGCTCTCTTCCTCCCTTCAAAGCCCTACTGAGAGCTCACCTCCTCCAGGAGGCCTTCCCAGACTGAGCCCCCTTTTTCCTCTCCTCCTCCCCATCGCCCCCTGCCCTACCTCCTTCCCCTCCCCACAGCACTTGTATATATTTGTACATATTTATTACTCTATTTTCCTTGTACATATTTACTACTCTATTATTGATGTGCATATAGAGAAGCAGCATGGCTCACTTAATTTCTCTGTGCCTGTTACCTCAACTGTAAAATGGGGATGAAGACTGTGAGCCCCCTGTGGAACAACCTGATCACCTTGTAACCTCCCCAGTGCTTAGAACAGTGCTTTGCACACAGTAAATGCTTAATAAATGCCATTATTATTATTATATAGCTATAATTCTATTTATTCTGATGGTTTTGACACCTGTCTACATGTTTTGTTGTCTGTCTCCCCCTTCTAGACTGTGAGCCCGCTGTTGGGTAGTGACTGTCTCTCTATGTTGCCGACTTGTACTTCCCAAGTGCTTAGTACAGTGCTCTGCACACAGTAAGCGCTCAATAAATACGATTGAATGAATGAATATTCACACCCCATCATAGCACTTAGGTACATATTTTTATAGTCTATTGCTTCTCCCCAGCTCTACTTTATTAGTGCCTGTCTCCTTTGCTTGATTGTCAGATCCTTAAGGTGGCATATCTACTAATTCTATTGTACTTTTCTGAACACTTAATACAGTGCCTTGTGCACAGTAAGCACTCAGTAAATACTATTGTTTGATCTTGCTTATGAAACTATTCCCAAACTCTCTTCAATCAGTCATATTTATTGGCGCTTACTATGTGTTGAGCACTGTACTAAGTGCTTGGAAGAGTACAATACATCAGAATTAGCAGACACATTCCCTGCCCATACTGAGCTTACAGTCTAGAGGGGGAGACAGATGTTAATATGAATAAATAATGTGTAATATATAATTTAAAGATATGTACATAAGTGCTATGGGATTGGGTGAATATCAAATGTCCAAAAGTCACAATGGAAGTGCATAGGCAACTTTGAAGAGAGTGTGAGCCGGGAAAAAGAGGGCTTAATCGAGGAAGCACTTACTATGTGCCAGGCACTGTATTAAGCACTGGGGTAAATACAAAGTTATCAGGTTGGACACAATCCACATCCCACATGGGGTTCACAGTCTTAATCCCCATTTTATGAATGAGGTAACTGAGGCACAGGTAAGTGAAGTGACTTGCCCAAGGTTACACAGCAGACAAGTGGTGGAGCAAGGATTAGAACCCACGTCTTCTGACTCCCAGGCCCAGGTTCTTTCCACTGGATAGGGAATGTGTCTACCAACTCTATTATATTGTACTCTTCCCAAGGGCTTAGTGCAGTGCTTTGCATGCATTGAGGGTTCAATAAATACCATTGATTAAGCCTTTTGGTTTTTGAAAGCTCCCACGTGAACAAATGGACAATTTAGATCAGATGCTTACTGTTTGGGAGGGGTTTTCACCTTTTAAAGGTGTTGGGTAAGAGATAAATAAATGGAATTAACAAGACAGCCCTTTTTTGCACCTTTCCAACATTCATAGTAAGAACATCTTGCAAACTTATTTTAAAAACTGAATGTCTAGTTATATTTCTTTACGTGCTTATAGGCAGTTTAAAAAAAAAGGGATGGGCTCAACACTTGAAGAACACTTCTCAACATGAGAAGACCAGAAGAGAGAACTTATGAGTTTTAATTCTTCCAGGTCATTTTTAAGACCAAGAGAAGCAATGTGGTTTAGTGGCAAGAGCATGGGCTTGGGAGTCAGAGGGCATGGGTTCTAGTCCTGGCTCTGCTACTTGTCAGCTGTGTGACCTTGGGCAAGTCACTTAACTTCTCTGGGCCTCAGTTACCTCTTCTGTAAAACGGGGATTAAAAGTGTGAGCCCAATATGGGACAACCGGATTATCTTGTATCTACCCCAGTGCTTAGAACAGTGCTTGGCACATAGCGCTTAAGAAATACAATAATTATTATTTTTATAATTTTGAGAAACCTTCCAGATAGCCACATTCTTAATTTCAGAGGCCTGTAACTATTGTGACAAGCCAAAATGAAAGGTCATTGATTGTATTACTCCCTATGTAGTATAGGTTACAGTATCCAGGTAAAGGTGGATTTAAAAAAAAGTCTAAATGGTCACATTAGATGTCTGCTTTTCAAAATTGAGTCGGGTTAAAGAATGACTTGTGGCATATAAGAAATGCATTGCATTGACTGCTTTCAATCAGTGGTATTTATTGAGTGCTTGCTGGGTGCATAACACTGTACTAAATGCCTGGGAGAGTACAGTACATCAGAGTTGATACACGCATCACTGAAGAAACGCCATGAACGTGGCTGGCTACAGCACCCCTGAAGAATGCAAATGTTCCACCCTCATCATAGACAAGGACAGAATTGTGAAGAGGTGGTAGCAACACTTCAGGGTTCAATTGAACAGTTTTTTCCATTGATGATGACACTGTGCCAAGCTTAAAGAATCTATGCGAAGACTTGGTCTTTTTAAGTATAATTTTGAAGAAATTCTTGTCACAGTGAGAGTATAAAGTAGGTAACACTCCCAGAATCAGTGACATTCTTGCAAGGAGGTGGTTTAGTGCTTAGATGTAGGCTTTTCATCAAATTGTGTATCTGTACTAATGTCTGCCTCCCTCTTTAGCTAATCGTAGGCAGGGAACATGTCTGCCAACTCTGTTGTACTCTCCCTAGCGCTTAGTAAGTGCTCAATAAATACTGTTGTAATGCCACTGTAATCACCATATTTAGAAGACAAGATAGCTGGGTGTGGAAAGTACCAGGTTATTTATATGAAATCGATTTCCATTGCTGGCAGGATATCTAAGCAGAATCCTTGACTACTTCAGAAATACACTCTTTGGATTGCAGTGTGATTTTAGGCCAAAATTTAGCACAGCATTTATAATCTCTGCAGCGTTCATTGGAGGGACCAATACCAGGACTGTTATACTCTTTTGGTATATCTTCAATCAGTGGTAGCGCCCACCATGTACAGAGCAATGTATTGAGCATTTAGCAGAGTACAGTACAACAGAACTAGCAGACACATTTCCCTGCCCATCTTGTGGAAACACTTGATTCTACCGACAAACCTGGATTCTGGTAACTACTAAGCAAATTTTACTGCCCTGAGAAGTTCACCAAGCTCCTTAGGCCAGTGTTTGACCCTTTCTTCCTCCTCATCAGAGTAAGCAGGGCTGTCTGGTAATCAAGTACATTTTAATTTATTCTTCTTTCTCTTATTTGCCCTTTTTTCCCTAATGCAACTTCTATGTTTTAAATTATGATTTAAAAACACTTAAGACATTTCTAAATTTACACCGTTTTACCATTAAGGCACATTGGTTTCAACTTTATAGCACTAGGCTCCTTAAGGGCACTAGCTCCATATACTGCCTAGAGTACTTCATCAAAGATAAGCAATATGGGCTAGTGGAAAGAGCACGGGCCTGGGAGTCAGAAGACTTTGAGCCCCATGTGGGAGAGGGACTGTGTCCAACCTGATTTGCTTGTATCCACACTAGCACTTAGTACAGTGCCTGGCACATAGTAGGTGCTTAACAAATACCATTATTATTGTTATTCTAATCCCGGCTCTGCCAGCTTCCTGCTATGTAACCTTGGGTATGTCAGTTAATTTCTCTGTGCCTCAGCTCCCTCATCTGGAATTTGGGGATTCAATACCTGTTTTCCATACTATTTTGATGGTGAGCCCCAAGTAGGACATGATTATCTTGATTATCTTGTCTTTACCCCAGCTCTTAGTATAGTGCTTGCCAAATAAAATTATTATTATTACTATTATTGTTATTATTATCATTAGGTAAGATGTTCACATGCTGACACATCCCTGTTGACTCCACTTCATAATAATAATAACAGTGATGGTGTTTGTTAAGCGCTTACTATGTGCCAAGCACTGTTCTAAGCGCTGGGGTAGATACAAGGTTATCAGGTTGTCCCACATGGGGCTCACAGTCTTAATCCCCAGTTTATAGATGAGGGAACTGAGGCACAGAGAAGTTAAGTGACTTGCCCAAAGTCACACAGCTGGCAAGTGGTGGAGCTGAGATTAGAACCCATGACCACTGATTCCCAAGCCCGTGCTCTTTCCACTAAGCCACGTGTAATCAGGTAAATCCTTCCTTTTCCCTCCTCCTGGCCTCTCCTTCATTGCCTCCTCATCCCTCTTTACCCCCTACTCCCCAACGAAGTACTATTTTGTAAAACATTTTGCCTGGTGCTTTTATTTTTTTAATTTAATAATTAATTTAATTAAATTTAATAATTTAATACAAAATTTTAATTTTTAAATTTACTTAGGGTGAATCTATGCCATTTCCCCCGTCAAGCCATATTAATGGATGACAATATGGTAGGCCGAGTGAGTAGTTGGAGACATGAGTTTCTGGGGAGAATACGAATTACGTCAGGTAGGGTTGAACACGTAGCCCTGAATATTTAAGGTAGAGGAAAATTAGCTAGTCTGTATATTGTTGTAATCATCTTTTTAAGGCTTTTCTAAGGAAGGGAAGAGATCACATGCTGTGATGACTGAACTGATGGTGGTGGGAGAGGCCTGGTGTATTTACCCTGTGGGGGTGCTTAATCATTGGTGAGGGTGTGGTGCTCTGCATAGCTCTTGGTGTTTTTCATCCTGACTGAGAGCTCTAATTTTCCTGATGGGAAGGACCCTTTCCTTTTGTTGTGCTGGTAGTGATGCGGAAAAGGAGCTGTAATACATAAGCTTTACTCTCTTTGGGAACCTCAAGATTTTAGTAACACCTTACAGTTCTTTTTGGGGATTTTTTTTTTAAATTGTTTCTTTGGGTGTTCATAAAAACTAGTCATTCTATCTCCATTCTGCTAAATTTATCTGTAGCATGCCAAAGGTCTTGAAACATGATTGTGTGGTATAATGAACACAACTACTGCCTTGACTTGTGCATTAGTCATTGCTAAGAATTGAGTTGAATGTTGTCAATCAAGGAAAATGTTAGTTTTCGATTCTGGTGTTGAGCTAAGTGTGGTACTTTCCATCAGAGGCTTATTTTACTATAATTCAGAAGGAATTTAAGGACATTGTAATGCAGGGATTAGTAAATGTAGTAGTTGATGATATATGGACATATACAAGTCGGTCGTCAGGAATTTGCATGCCTTGGGTCCTGTCCATCTAATACACTATTTTTGTTTATCCAGGGAGAAGTTATCCAGAATGTTAAAATCTTTTTATATTTGAAGCCTCAAATAAATGACTTATTCATATTAATATCAGTCTCCTCCTCTAGACTGTAAGATCATTATGGGCAGGGAATATGCTAATTTTGTTGAATTGTATTGTGCACATAGTAAGCGCTCTGCACTTCGTAAGCGCTCAGTAAATACAGTTGATTCATGTTTTCTCAGTGGAAAACCCCAGCTTTTAAAATGTACTTCCCTTGTTCAATCTCTCATCCTATCCCGACTGGATTACTGCATCAGCCTCCTCTCTGATCTCCCATCCTCCTGTCTCTCCCCGTTTCAGTCTATACTTCACTCTGCTACCCGAATTATCTTTGTACAGAAACACTCTGGGCATGTCACTTACCTCCTCAAAAATCTCCAGTGGTTACCTGTCAACCTATGAATCGAGCAAAAACTCCTCACTCTCAGCTTCAAGGCTGTCCACCACCTCATCCCCTCCTACCTCACCTCTCTTCTCTCCTTCTACAGTCCAGCCCACACCCTCTGCTCCTCTGCAGCTAACCTCCTCACTGTGCCTCGTTCTCGCCTGTCCCGCCATCGACCTGTGGACCACGTCCTTCCCCTGGCCTGGAATGCCCTCCCTCCACACATCTGCCAAACTAGCTCTCTTCCTCCCTTCAGAGCCCTACTGAGAGCTCACCTCCTCCAGGAGGCCTTCCCAGACTGAGCCCCCTTTTTCCTCTCCTCCTCCCCATCGCCCCCTGCCCTACCTCCTTCCCCTTCCCACAGCACTTGTATATATTTGTACAGATTTATTACTCTATTTTACTTGTACATATTTACTATTCTATTTAGTTTGTTAATGATATGCATATAGCTTTAATTCTATTTGTTCTGATGATTTTGACACCTGTGTACATGTTTTGTTGTCTGTCTCCCCCTTCTAAACTGTGAACCTGTTGTTGGGTAGGGACTGTCTCTATATGTTGCCGACTTGTAGTTCCCAAGCGCTTAGTACAGTGATCTGCACACAGTAAATTGCTCAATAAATATGATTGAATGAATGAAATGCAAGTACAATAAGAGTCTGAATTTGCTGTTCCTCCGAGCCCACAAGATTATGTCTACTTATTCAGGCTATTGGTAGGCTAAACAGAGTTACCTGAGGAGGTAAGTATATTAATATCTTTGCTACCAATAATGCATTTTGCTGTTGCTTTCTTCTGTGGTCATATCTTTGAGACAGAATTGAATGCTGACCTGTTAGGTGTTCCTTTTGGTGTCTTCAGTGAAAGAAGCTAAATGAGCTTTGACTTAGTGGAGTGAAGATGAAAGGATAGGGCCAGATGGATCTTTTTCTTAATGATCTTAACAGGTTGTTTTGGACCCATTTTTGTTTTGGTAATATAAACTTGAAAAACTTCCTTTTATGTTCTCACTCCTTCTGAACCCTGCTGGTAATCTTATGATCTTTATAAGTGAACAGCTGCCTGTTCAATTTTCTATGGGTGGTTGTTGCTTATTTTGCTAACCAAGGAGCGGGGTGCTGGTGGTGGTGGGGAAGGAAGTCTCTCCAGATTTCAATTTTAGTAAGTCACTGAGCTATTTTAGCTTAGGAATTTACCACAACTTTTTCCCCAATCTACCAGATAGCTCTTATTGTCAAGAATTCAAATTTCCTTTTCCTAATGCATTTATCTTCTTTCATTTTTATGGTTTACTTGTCAAATCAAAAGGCCGTGAGGCAGTTTCTAATGGAGCCCTGTAACCTGTTGGATTCTAGACTGTGAGCCTGCTGTTGGGTAGGGACCGTCTCTCTATGTTGCCAACTTGTACTTCCCAAGAGCTTGGTACAGTGCTCTGCACACAGTAAGCGCTCAATAAATACAATTGAATGAATGAGTAGCGTCTGTTTTACCTTTTATGATTAGAATCATTAACACCTCCCTCCTTTCTGGCAGAATTCCCTGCCATTTTAAGTAGGCAGCAATTACTGGTTTGTTTAAATAAGTCTTCTCTTGCTGTGGAGGATCCTATTAATTATCACCTTATCACTAATTTAGCCTTCCAAGTGTTGAGAGAAGGTGCTTATAAGATGTAGCAGAGCAGCTGCAATCTCACCTTTGTCTTCTTTCTGAGACTTATTTAAGTGTGACTTTTTAAACCAGACCAGAGCACAAGACTACCCTAGTGAGTTTTTAGAACAATTTACCTTCTTGGGTTGGGCCTGTAGTAACTTTTTTGTTTTGGTTTTTGCCATCACTGGAGTATAATCTAAAATATGAATTGTATTCTAGGGATAATGATTTAACTTTCTGTAATTGTTATTTCATTTGTGAAATGGGGTCAGTATTGATTGTACAGTACAAAATTCTCTACAGGTTTAGCAAAAACGAAAAATTGCTTTTGAGGTCCTTTTAACAAAGGACCTTATGTAAATCCAGTAATTACTGTTGTGACAAAGTTTTCTTGGAAAAATCTTCTGGTTAATCAGTGGACCAACTCAATTGATTCAAAAGTTTGATGAGTTTTTTTATCTATTGTTTCATTCACTTTGAGTAAAAAAAATTGTTCTTAATCTTCTCATTGTTTTGGAAATGTTTCCTTTCCATTGAATTCTGTGTAGGGGGTGTATAGGGGAATTTGTACTTGTAATTCTGAGGGAAATATATTGCAAGAAGAATTATTTTTGCAAGCTTTAAGACACTTCCCAGACTAATGTTAATTTGTAGAAAGCTTTTGCAGCCTCAATTCTGTTGTTCTTGTTGGCTAAAGTATGAATGCTGCTGTCACTAAATTTCTTAAATTACAGTTGGTGGAGTTTAACAGAAATGAAAAGAACACCACTTCTTTATTTAACTGTTTTCTTTGCTAATTACACCATCATTGTTACTGCTCTAAAACAGTGGAGGGTTGTCATTTTAATTTTTCATTTAAGCAATAATTGAAGTATTGGGGAGGATCTGATAAATATCTTAATGTTTAATGCCCTGGTTTACTGAGTGCCCCTTAGAGAGTCATGATATACTTATTCCAACTGTTTGAGATTTTTCCGAAATAATCTTTTGAATTCTGTGGATTTTTAAAAAATACTAAATTAGTTTCCTCTTATAGCACCCTAAACTCTGCATTCCTTTGCCATCCTCCAGTTTAACTGGCTTTATTTGAAGCAAGACACTGACCACCTTCACAGACTCCTTTATATAAGGAATCCCCCCCCCCATTATTTTGTTGCTTATCTTTTTTTAGTTTTATTTGTGAATCTTAAAGGATCATCTAAAGTCCACAAACATTTTATTTTATTCATTTGATGACTAAACACTTCAAAAAAAATCCTGTAGCATTTGGTTCATATAAGCTTCAATGCCATTTGCTTCATGTTATGAGCAATAGTTTTATGAATTGTGCTGTCTGTTATTTTTGTGGTCACTTGTAAAGCAGCCTGGCTGCCTGTGTGAAGAGTGCTATTGAACTGCAAGATTGTATTGATTGTATTGCAGTTCTGTTGGAACAAAATATAAAGGACTCAGCAGTTTTACTTTACACTTGTGCATTGTTTTCTCCTATTTTGTGTATTTAGAAAATGCCACACTATGCAAACTCTGCTGACTTAATATTTCCCTGGAATGAAAACCATTTGGATAATTTCACTGAATTTTATCTAAGATCTTTGTTAACAGTGTATGTTTTGTTTCCTGGTATCCGATTTAGATGGAGTAAAATGAGAATATGAACTTTGTCATATGGAAGTTAGCAGATGTCTTGAGTGCAAAGATTTAACAAACTGACATAGCAAAGAAAATAGTCAAGAATGTGAATTCTGTCTATTAAGCTCATTAATTTAGGAAAGTTCTTGCAGTTTGATTTTTGCAGTTTGATGCCCTCTGATATAGTTAACCATTCTGACTAAGGCATTTCAGCATCAAGAAAATCCTTTTCATTTAATTTTATTTTCTCAAGCTGCAAATAATAAAGAGCAAAGTTGATATAATCAGTAATATTTATTGAGCGCTTTCTTTGTGCAGAGCACTGTACTAAGGGCTTCAGAGAGTACAATACCTTAGACTTGGTAAAAACGATCAAAGAGTTTACAGTCTAGTGGGAGAGAGAAACATTAAAATTGGAGGAAGCAGCAGAGTTTGAGTATGTACATTAGTTCTGTGGGGCTGGGGGTAGGTTGTCAAAGTGTTTAAAAGGTACCGACCCAAGTGCATAGGCAATGCAGAAGGGAGGGTGAATAGGGTGGGGACTTGAGAGGTTAATTAGGGAAGGCTTCTTGGAGGTGATCTTGTGTGGATCTTTGAAGATGGGAAGAGTGGTGGTCTGATGGAGAGAGTAAGGAGTTTCTGTTCGATGTGGAAATGGATGGGCAACCAGTGAAGGTTTTTGAGGAATGGAGAAATGTGCACAGATGACTTTTTTATAAGAGAAGCAGTGGGGCTCAGTGGAAAGAGCCCGGGCTTGGAATCAGAGGTCATGGGTTCTAATCCCGGCTCTGCCACATATCTGCTGTGTGACCTTGGGCAAGTCATTTAACTTCTCTGAGCCTCAGTTACCTCATCTGTCAAATGGAGATTAAGACTGTGGGACAACCTGATCACCTTGTAACCCCCCAGTGCTTAGAACAGTGCTTTGCACATAGTAAGTGCTTAACAAATGCCATCATTATAAGAAAAAAGATCTGGGCAGCAGAGTGAAGTATGGAATAGATGGGGGAGGGGCAGGGAGTCCAGCGAGGAGGCTGATGTAGTAGTTAAGGTGAGATATAACAAGTGCCTGTACCAGCGTGATAACAGTTTGGGTGGAGAAGAAGGGGTGGATTCTAGAGGTGGTGTGAAGGTAGAACCAACAGGATCTGGTTACAGGCTGGATATTCAGATTGAATGAGAGAGATAAGTTGAGGATAATGCCAAGGTTAATGGCTTGTAAGTCAGGGAGAATGGTGGTCTTCTCTACAGTGATGGAAGAGTCAGGGAGAGGAAAGGAAGTGAGAAGTCAGGGAGTTCTGTTTTGGACATGTTAAAGTTAAGATGTCAGATATATAAGTAGAGATGTCTTGAGGGCAGGAGGAATTGGAAGAGGATGGAGCTGGAGATACAGATTTGGGATTCATCTGTGTGAAGATGGTAGTTGAAGCTGTGTGAGCAAATGAGTTCTCCTAGGGAGTGGGTGAAGATGGAGAATAGAAGGGAACACAGAATTTAGCCTTGAGGAACTCCTGCCATTGGGGTGGGAGGCATTCATTCATTCAATCATATTTATTGAGTGCTTACTGTGCACAGAGCACTGTACTAAGCTCCTGGGAAGTACAAGTTGGCAACATATAGAGACGGTCCCTACCCAACAACGGGCTCACAGTCTAGAAGGCAGAAGAGGAGATTGAGAAGGAGCAGCCAGAGAGATAGGGGAGACAGGACAGGACCAGGAGAGGACAGGGGCAGTGGAGGCATGATTAGATAATGTTTCCAGGAGAAGGGGGTGAAAGCAGATGAAAGGTCAAGAAGAATTAAGATGGAGGAGAAGCTGTTGGATTTGACAAGAAGGAGATCACTGGTGATCTTTGAGAGGGCAGCGTCTGGGGAGTGGAGGGGGTGGAAGCCAGATAGCAAAGAACCCAAAGTGAATTAAATGTAGTATTTGAGTCAGATAAAATCTCCTGACAGTGGGAGGTTAGCAGGTATAATGGGTTACTGAGTCAATTTAAGGAATCTTCATCCTCAGAGACAAAAATAGGATAGATAACCTGAACAGAAGGAGGTTTAGGTGTATGCTAGAAAAGTAGGCGGCCTGTTTTTGCTTCCTATTGCTGGCCATCAATTAATCAATTATATTTATTGAGTGCTTACTATGTGCAGGGCCCTGTACTAAGTACATGGTACAGTATAATAGAGCAGGTAGCCATAATACTGGTCTACGAAGAGGTTACAGACTAGATGGGGAGACAGACATTAAAATAAATTACAGGTGGTATCAATCAGTAATATTTATTGTGTGTTTACGGCATGCAGAGCACTGTACTAAGTACTTAGGGCAGTTCAGTATTAGAGTTGATAGACACGTTCCCTGCTCACAACAAGCTTAGAGTCTAGAGGGTATGTACATAAGTACTGTGGGGGTGGAGTGAAAATCAAGAGTGTTTAATGTGTACAACAATGTGAGAAACAGGGTGGCCTACTGGGTAGAGAATGGGCCTGGGAGTCAGAAGGACCTGAGTTTTAATCCTGGCTCTGTTACTTGTCCGTTGTGTGAATTTGGGCAAATTACTTAACTTCTCTGTTCCTGTTACATCATCTATAAAATGGGGATTAAGACTGTTAGTCCTTTGTGGAACAGGGTGTGCCCAACCCAATTATCTTGTATCTACCTTTTACAGTGCTTGGCACATAGTAAGCACTTAACAAATACAATAAAAACAACAACAGAACAAACCCCAGAAGCAGCTTGGCTTAGTGGAAAGAGCATGGGCTTGGGAGTCAGAGGTCGTGGGTTCTAATCCCTGCTCTGCCATTTATCAGCTGTGTGATTTTGGACAAGTCACTTAACTTCCCTGTGCTTTAGTTACCTCATCTGTAAAATAGGGATTAAGACTGTGAAGCCTACCCGGGACAACCTGGTTACCTTGTATCTACTCCAGCACTTAGAACAGTGCTTGGCACATAGTAAATGCTTAAATGCTTAAGAAATACCATCCTTATTACTATTAAGGGAGGATGAATAAGGGAATTGAGGGTTTAGGGAAGGCCTCTTGGGGGAGATAGGATTTTAGTGAGGCTTTGAAGATAGGGAGAGTGGTGGTCTGTTGTCTATGAAGGAGAAGGGAGTTGCAGGCCAGAGGGAGAATTAGTGGTATTTAGTGAGCGCTTATATACAGAGCACTGTACTAAACGGTTGGGAGAGTACAGTACAATCAAGTTGGTTGACAGAATCTCTTCCCACAAGGAACTTAGTCTAGAGGGGCACACATCCATTAAAATATGGAGATATACATTGGTGCTGTGGGGCTGAGGATGGGATGAATATCAAGTGCTTAAAGGGTACACATCCACAGCATATGTGACACAAAAGGGAAGAGGGAGTAGGGGAAATGGTTAAGTTGAGGAAGACCTATGGCAATGTGATTGGGTTTGTATAATAATAATAATAATTGTGGTATTTAAGCACTTACTATGTGCTAGGCACTCTACTAAGCACTGGGGTAGATACAATCAAATCAGGTTGAATACAGTCTCTGTCCCTCATGGGGCTCACAGTCTTAATCCCCATTTTACAGATAGGGGGAACTGAGGCACAGAGAAGTGAAATGACACCCTGCATCATGCAGCAGACAAGTGGCAGAGTCGGCATTAGAACCCATGACCTTGTGACTCCCAGGCCCCTGCTCTATCCACTAGGTCATGCTGCTTCTCTGAAGATGGGGAGAATGGTAGTCTGTCATATGTGAAGGGGGAAGAAGTTCTAGGCCAGAGGGAGGATGCGGTCAAGGGGTCAGTGGTGAGATAGAAGAAATTGAGGTACAGTGAGTCGGTTGGCATTAGAGAAATTGGGCTGGATTGTAGTATGAAATTTGTGAGGTAAGGTAGGAGGGGAGAGCTGGTTGATTGCTCTAAAGCTGAGGGTAATGAGTTTCTGTTTGACTTGGAGGTGGATGGGCAACCACTGGAGGTTCTTGAGGTGTGGTGATATATGGTGAGAAAGATGAGTTTGAGGTACAGTGAGTAGGTTGGCAGCACATTGGCACAATGTGAACCTTGCAGTCAACTCCTTAAGCTAT
Source organism: Tachyglossus aculeatus (assembly GCF_015852505.1). NCBI lineage: Eukaryota > Metazoa > Chordata > Mammalia > Monotremata > Tachyglossidae > Tachyglossus > Tachyglossus aculeatus. The sequence continues at coordinate 62,632,335 of NC_052101.1, read as the reverse complement.
TCATTTTCACACACTAGACTATAAGCCTGTCTCTGGGCTGTAAGCATGTTGTGGGTGGGGAATGTATATGTTTATTGTTATATTGTACTCTCCCAAGTGCTTTGCACACAGTAAGCACTTCTTCTAGACTGTGAGCCCATTGTTGGGTAGGGATTGTCATTATCTGTTGCCGAATTGTACTTTCCAAGCCCTTAGTACACTGCTCTGCACACAGTAAGTGCTCAATAAATATGATTGAATGAATAATAAATACAATTGAATGAATGGATGAATGAAAACATACCCTTCCCCTTTTCCTCACCATCAATTTACTGTCTGCTGAATCCATTTGCTCTCTGCTGTTACAGCCCCATATCCTGCACATTTACAAAAATGGTCCCACCCTCCCCTCCCCATCCATCCCTAGTCCTATCTCTGCTGCATGTTTTTTTTTTTGCCCTGGTCCACGGAGCCCGTGTTCCCCAAAGCTTTGTGGCAGAAAAGATGGGACTGGGAAGGAGTGGAGTGGGAAAGAGAAAGGTGGTGGTACTCTTGTAGCCCTGAAGTTTAAAGTAAGCAGAGTAAAGGGGGATGTGAGAAGGGAGGGCAAGTAAGGGGGTGGGGAGGAGAATGGCTTACCTGGCCAACAACTGGCCACAGCAGGAAGTTTTACGTTGTGCTGATCAGCAGCAAAGAGAAATCCATCCAGCTTTCCCTATGAGAACCAGTGGATAAGTTATATAACCTCTACAGGTTCCTTTCAGCCCTGTGATCCTAGGGTGGGTTTTTTTTTTCATTATTTTGCGGCGGAGGAAAGGGGGTGGCTGGTCCATACCCGGGATCTCTTCTGCCGACCTTGGAACAGGAAAAGCGAGAATGGAAGAGTTGTGGTGGGAAGGTCTGCTTTCATCAGATATCCACTCGGCACTGAGAGGGAAGCCTAGCCCGCACCCTCCGCTCCTCTGCTGCTAATCTCCTCACTGTGCCTCGTTCTCGCCTGTCCCGCCGTCGACCCCCGGCCCACGTCATCCCCCTGGCCTGGAATGCCCTCCCTCCGGAGGCACATCCGCCAAGCTAGCTCTCTTCCTCCCTTCAACGCCCTACTGAGAGCTCACCTCCTCCAGGAGGCCTTCCCAGACTGAGCCCCCTCCTTCCTCTCCCTCTCCTCCCCCTCCCCATCCCCCCCGCCTTACCTCTTTCCCCTCCCCACAGCACGTGTATACATGTATATATGTTTGTACATATTTATTACTCTTTTATTTGTACATATTTATTCTATTTATTCTATTTTGTTATTATGTTTTGTTGTCTGTCTCCCCCTTCTAGACTGTGAGCCTGCTGTTGGGTAGGGACCGTCTTATGTTGCCAACTTGTACTTCCCAAGCGCTTAGTACAGTGCTCTGCACACAGTAAGTGCTCAATAAATATGATTGAATGAATGAATATGATTATGCTTTACAGGTCTTAAAATGTAATTGTGCAAAGCTAGCTGAATGTGAGAGAAAGCTGTAAATATCTGGAAAAAGAGTGAGAGAGCTTATGTGGGTGTTCTATGAGTGTGGTGAATCATCTGAATGACTTATTTTTTCCAAAAATCCACTCTTATAATGTTTATCTAGAGCTTCTCATTTTATGTGCAACATAATGGGGACTTAATGACTTAGAGGTTGAAAATGAGACACTTCTATATAGGTCATTCATTCAAATATGGCCCAGGATGATTAGTTTTTCCACTATATTACAGGTGTCCAATCATTGGGTGTTTATTGACTATTTACAGTGTGCTGAAACTAAGTGCTTAATTGCAATTTGGTGATGCTGTAAGCCAGCCAATGTGTTCCCTCCGCCCCCCCACCCCGAAAATTAGCATTTTTTTTCTTTTTCTTCTCCCACTAGCTTCTTGCACTTGGATTTGCACCCTTTAATCACCCCTCCCTAATCCCCACAGCATTTATGTACATAATCTGTAATTTATTTATATTAATGTCTGTCTCCCCCTCTAGAATGTAAGCTCATTGTGGGCAGGGAATGCATCTACCAGCTCTGTTATATTGTCCTCTCCCAAGCACTTTGTATAGTCCTCTGCACACAGTAAGCGTTCAAATGTGATTGATTTTTAGTTGAACTCAGGGTGACTGAGGTGATTAGCAGCCACATGCCAAAGACCTTACATATTTATAATTGAACCTTAAGCTTGAATGCCATAGAGGAATGAGAGACTTGTCAGTGTTTATGATTATGGTATCTGCAGTTCTTGCAGAGAGAATGGGAGGATGACTTCAGTGTATTTATTGAATAGACAGAGCTGCTAATGCCTGTTTGCTCCCTGCTTCTGACAGTGATTGTCCACAGGCTGGTACTCTTGGCTCTGGGCTCTCATCCCTCTCTGATTCCCAGTGGTCTGTTAAGCTCAAGAAGCCACCCGTCTTCTATCTCTCCTTGACACTGCCAACCTCCTGTTCCACCCCACCTCACCCACTCACCAACTTGGTCACACCCTCGACCTCATCATCTCCTACCGCTGCACTATTTCCACCCTCACCAACTCTGAAATCCCTCTCTCATCATAACCTTCTCAACTGCCTCCTCACTCACACTCCTCTCCCCAGTAAATCTATATTACTACCTCACAGAGACCTCCGCTCTCTCGACCCCATCCATCTTTCTGAGCGCCTCGCACCCCACCTCGCCTCCCTTTCCTCTCTACCTAATCTTGATGACCAGATTCCTGCTCTCAATTCTACCCTCTCTACTCAGCTCAACTCGCTCGCTCCCCTTTCCCTTCGCCGCTCTCGTACCACTAACCCACAGCCCTGGATCACTGTCATTGTCCAAATCATTTGCTCTTATGCTTGAGCTGCTGAACGCTGCTGGCGAAAGTCTAAACACCAAGCCAACCTTGTTCACTTTGAGTTTATCCTTTCCTGCCTTAACTCTGCCCTCTCCTTTGCCAGGCAAAACTATTTCTCCTCCCTTATTGACACCCATGCCCATCATCCCTGTCAGCTCTTCCGTACATTTAACTCCCTTTTCAGGCCCCCTGTTCCTCCCCCTCCTCCATCCCTCACCCCCAACGATCTGGCCTCCTAATTCAGTAGTAAAATTAACTCCATCAGGTCTGAGCTCCCCAAAGTCACTCCTCCCCATTCTTCAACCCCCCTGCTCTCAGCCCTCTCTGCTACTCTTCCATCCTTCCCAGCAGTATCTCCCCTCCCTCCAGGCTCGCATCTCCTCCTGCCTTCAGGACATTGCCATCTGGATGTCTGCCTGCCACCTAAAACTCCGCATGTCCAAGACTGAACTCCTTGTCTTCCCTCCCAAACCCTGCCCTCTCCCTGACTTTCCCATCACCGTTGACAGCACTACCATCCTTCCCATCTCACAAGCCCGCAAACTTGGTGTCATCCTCGACTCCGCTCTCTTGTTCACCCCTCACATCCAAGCCGTCACCAAATCCTGCTGGTCGCAGCTCCGCAACATTGCCAAGATCCGCCCTTTCCTCTCCATCCAAACTGCTACCCTGCTCGTTCAAGCTCTCATCCTATCCCATCTGGACTACTGTATTAGCCTCCTCTCCGATTTCCCATCCTCTTGTCTCTCCCCACTTCAATCCATACTTCACGCCACTGCCCGGATTGATTTTGTCAGAAATGCTCTGGGCATGTTACTCCCCTCCTCAAAAATCTCCAGTGGCTACCAATCAACCTACGCATCAGGCAGAAACTCCTCACCCTCGGCTTCAAGGCTCTCCATCACCTCGCCCCCTCCTACCTCACCTCCCTTCTCTCCTTCTACAGCCCAGCCCCCACCCTCTGCTCCTCTGCCACTAATCTCCTCACCATGCCTCGTTCTCGCCTGTCCCGCTGTCGACCCCCGGCCCATGTCATCCCCTTGGCCTGGAATGCCCTCCCTCTGCACATCCGCCAAGCTAGCTCTCTTCCTCCCTTCAAGGCCTTACTGAGAGCTCACCTCCTCCAGGAGGCCTTCCCAGACTGAGCCCCTTCCTTCCTCTCCCCCTCCTCCCCCCTCCATCCCGCTGCCTTACCTCCTTCCCTTCCCCACAGCACCTGTATATATGTATATATGTTTGTACATATTTATTACTCTATTTTACTTGTACATATCTATTCTATTTATTTTATTTTGTTAATATGTTTGGTTTTGTTCTCTGTCTCCCCCTTCTAGACTGTGAGCCCACTGTTGGGTTAGGGACCGTCTCTATATGTTGCCAGCTTGTACTTCCCAAGAGCTTAGTACAGTGCTCTGCACACAGTAAGCGCTCAATAAATACGATTGATTGATTCATTGATTCAGATGAGATCTCCTCCCTCCTCTCAAGTGCTACTCCAGCCACCTGTGCTTCTGACCCCATTCCCTCTCATTTTATGAAATCTCTCACCCCTTCTCTCCTCCCCTCCTTAACTTCCATTTTAAACCCTTCACTCCCCACTGGTTCCTTCCTCTCTGCTTTCAAACATGCCCACGTCTCCCCCATCATAAAAAAACCCTCTCTTGACCCCACCTCCCCTTCTAATTATCACCCTATCTCCCTCCTACCATTCATTTCCAAACTCCTTCAATGAGTCGTCTACACCCGCTGCCTCGAATTCCTCAATTCCAACTCTCTCCTTGACCCCCTCCATTCTGGCTTCCATTCCCTGCACTCCACCGAAACTGCCCTCTCAAAGGTCACCAATGACCTCCTTCTTGCCAAATCCAACGGCTCCTACTCCATCCTAATTGTCCTCAACCTTTCAGCTGCCTTGGACACTGTGGACCACCCCCTTCTCCTCAACATGCTATCCAACCTTGGCTTCACAGACTCTGTCCTCTCCTGGTTCTCCTCTTATCTCTCCGGCTGTTCATTCTCAGTATCTTTTGTGGGCGCCTCCTCCCCCTCCCATCCCCTTACTGTAGGGGTTCCTCAAGGGTCAGTTCTTGGTCCCCTTCTGTTCTCTACACTCACTCCCTTGGTGAACTCATTCGCTCCCACGACTTCAACTATCATCTCTACGCTGGTGACACCCAAATCTACATCTCTGCCCCTACTCTCTCTCCCTCCCTTCAGGCTCGGGTCTCCTCCTGCTTTCAGGACATCTCCATCTGGATGTCTGCCCGCCATCTAAAACTCAATATGTCCAAGACTGAACTCCTTATATTCCCTCCCAAACCCTACCCTCTCCCTGACTTCCCCATCACTGTAGACGACACTACCATCCTTCTCTTCTCACAGGCCCACAGCCTTGGTGTCATCCTTGATTCTGCTCTCTCATTCACCCCTCACATCTAATCCATCACCAAACCCTGCCGGTCTCACCTCCGCAACATCGCCAAGATCAGCCCTTTCCTCTCCATCCAAACCACTACCCTGCTGGTTCAATCCCTTATCCTATCCCGACTGTATTACTGCATCACCCTCCTCTCTGATCTCCCATCCTCCTGTCTCTCCCCACTTCAGTCTGTCCTTCCCGCTGCTGCCCAGATCATCTTTGTGCAGAAATGCTCTGGGCATGTTACTCCCCTTCTCAAAAATCTCCAGTGGCTGTCTGTCAACCTACGCATCAAGCAAAAACTCCTCACTCTTGGCTTCAAGGCTCTCCTATCACCTCGCCCCCGCCTACCTCACCTCCCTTTTCTCCTTCTGCAGCCCAGCCTGTACCCTCCACTCCTCTGCCGCTAACCTCCTCACTGTACCTCGTTCTCACCTGTCCCGCCGTCGACCCCTGGCCCACATCCTCCCCCTGGCCTGGAATGCCCTCCCTCCGCACATCCGCCAAGCTAGCTCTCTTCCTCCCTTCAAAGCCCTACTGAGAGCTCACCTCCTCCAGGAGGCCTTCCCAGACTGAGCCCCCTCTTTCCTCTCCTCCTCCCCATCCCCCCCACCCTACCTCCTTCCTCTCCCCACAGCACCTGTATATATGTTTGTACAGATTTATTACTCTATTTTACTTGTACATATTTACTATTCTATTTATGTTGTTACTGATGTGCACCTAGCTTTATTTCTATTTATTCTGATGACTTGACACCTGTCCACATGTTTTGTTTTGTTGTCTGTCTTCCCCTTCTAGACTGTGAACCTGTTGTTGTGTGGGGACCGTCTCGATATGTTGCCAACTTGTACTTCCCAAGTGCTTAGTACAGTGCTCTGCACACAGTAAGTGCTCAAAAAATACGAGTGAATGAATGAATGAAGTAGCCTGACTCCAGCAGAGACAGGTGTGCATACCACTCTGCAGTACCTTTAGGACCAGTTCTCCGTGCTGCCCTCCCTTCTGAATAAATGAAGTCCTTCTCATCATACAAAAACAGATTTTTCTTTCACGAGCATCTCTCCATTGCTTAAGCACTTCCAAAAGTTGCCAATTGTGCTTCACATCAGTCATCTCTTTCCCTTTAATGTATTCAGTTTTCTCTCACTACACTCCTGCTTCCACATTCCATTCCTCTTAAATTTACCTACTTGCTGTCTCTCATTCTTCTCTCTCCCATCACTGACTTCTTACTTATGCCCTCCCCCACCTGGAACTCTCTTCCCTTTCATATCCTACAGACCACTGCTCTCCCTGTCTTTAAAGTCTTTGTTTTCAAAGATCACATTACCTCCAGGAGGCCCTTCCATGACTAATCTCCAATCTCTTCACCTCTAGTCTTCCAACCACCACTTCAGCACTTTGTGACTCCTGATTTCTTTAATGACCATAGCCCCCAGAGTGCTTTATCTATTGTATGTTTTATATTTTACTGCAGCATACTTTGTTGTTCGCTCCTACTTGTAATTTAAGTGTTTATCTCTCCTGTTAAACTGTGAACTCCTTGAGGGCAGAGGATTGTGCCTTCTAATTTTTTTGTACTCTCCCAAGTAATTAGTCTATTGGGTTTTTTTCAGTCCACATTTTATTAATAGGGTAACTGATGTATGGAAGGTAAATTGAGAATGCATGGATTCAGTATGCAGCCATATTATAACTAAACCACTTTTATAGGATTTATAGCTATCGGAGAATAATAATAATTGTGGCATTTAAGTGCTTAATATGTGCCAGGCACTGTACTAAGCACTGGGGTTGATACAAGAAAATCAGGTTGGCTACGGTCCCTGTCCTGCTTGGGCCTCACAGTCTAATCCCCATTTTACAGATAAGGTAACCGAGGCACAGAGAAGTGAAGTGACATGCCCATGGCCACACAGCAGACAAGTGGTGGAGCCGGGATTAGAACCCGTGACCTTCTGACTCCCATGTCCATGGTTTGTTCACTATGCCAAGCTGCTTCCCATAACTGATGTTTACAGTCTAAGCAATGTAAGGAGGAGAAAATTCCTCCTTCAGGTATAGGCAAGATGCTTAAATTAAGGAAAACAACTTAAAATTAAAAAAAACTTTTTAAAAAAGAGGAGCCCTTGTTCCACTGTAAGCATATGTGTATATGTCTGTATCCTACCTTTCACTGTATTATAATTGGGTTTGAGAGCATCCCTAATGACCTCAGGTAAGATCCAAATTTTTAGGAAATTGGAGTCTTTTCGAGTTGAATTTTATTAATTCTCCTTTTTTTTCTTGAATTAATGAAATGGAGACATTAATGATATTTAAAAAGTGCTGTGAGATTCACAAGACTGAGACAAATTATTTTGGTGAAAGAATTAAAATGAGAAAGATATTGAAGTTTGTGACTAGAAATTTGGTTGGATAGAATGAGCAGTGCATGGTTTATTTCAGCTAGATTGTAAGCTCCATGAGGGCAGGGAATCACATCTTTTGCTATTTTTGTATGTTCCTCAAGTTCCTATTACAGTGCTCTGTGCATGATAGACACTCATTCTGTTACTGATTTCCAATTATAATGAAAAATTTCAACTTTGGCTTTTCGTTATGTTACAGTCACAAGTATCAGAAGTTCTTAAGTATCAGAAGTTTTTTTTTATCGATTTTGGTTGTGGTATTACCTTTTCAGGTGGACCTATTCTAGAAGTGACTGATGCAGTACAACTTCTCTTTCACAGGGAAAACTTTCAAAGTGATTTAAACTTGTATGGGCATAAACTGCTTATGCTAATTTGGTTTTGACTGTTATTCTTTATGTGGATCTATGATGCCAGATGTCATGTCATTTTAATTTAATATCTGCTGTGTGTCAGCTCCTCCTTATTTTTGGCAATTCTGAATATCTTCCTTTATAGATCTGTTATTGAGTTATAATTGAAGCATTTTGTTTTAAATTTAGATTGAGGGAGGGTGGCAAAGCCCTGCCAAAAGATGCATTTAATGGCAAATAGTAACTTATGCCAGAAATGAATTCTTGTAATTGTTAGTGTCTTTACCTCTGGCAAGTATTTTCATCCTACTTGTAATCACTTTTTTCTGAAAGACTGATTAGGCCTATGTGTGTGTCTGTAGAAAAGTTTTAGACTAGCAGCTTGCTTTTCAATCCTATGTTTGCTTTACTGAGGGACAAGTCATACATGGAGAAGAATGTTAATGCAATATGATTCCTCAGCCTGCCTGAACCTTGCCAAAAGGGTTTGAAGAATGACAGTTTTGAAGGGGACACAAAAAATAAACCAACAGGCAATTGTATTTATCTTTTTAAATAGTATTTAAATTCTTCGTACGTGCCAGGCACTGTCCTAAATTCTGAGGTAGATACACACTAAATCAGGTTGGACACCACCCATGTCCCACATGGGACTCACAGTCTTAATCCCCATTTTATAGATGAAGCAACTAAGGCACAGAGAAGTTGTTACTTGCCTAAAGTCACACAGCAGACAGGTGGCAGAGCTGGAATTAGAACCCAAGTCCTCTGACTCCCAGGCATGTACTTTTTTACTTCACTGCTTCTCATATATATTGAGCACTTACTTTTTTTTATAATGGCATTTGTTAAGCGCTTACTATGTGCAAAGCACTGTTCTAAGTGCTGGGGGGATACAAGGAGATCAGGTTGTCCCGCGTGGGGCTCACAGTTATCATCCCCATTTTACAGAGGCTCCGAGAAGTTAAGTGACTTGCCCAAGGTCACACAGCAGACATGTGGTGGAGCTAGGATTCGAACTGTGAGCAGAACATGATACTAAGCACTTGGGAGAGTGCAATAGAGGAAGTAGACATGATCCCTGCCCAGAAGGAGTAAATACACTTGAGTAGCAAAATTTGCTGTGGGAGTACTGTTGAAAACTCATAGAGTGCCATACAGTCATGGGGCATTTAATAACTAGCATAATCTAATGACTTTGGAGTATTTTAATGCCAAACTTTAACTCTTTACCCTTTTTTGTTAACCACTTACCAACTATGTGGGCTATTTATTTCTTATGACCCTATGTACAGAGAACAGAGTTAACTGTAATCCTATAAATACGGCCAATGTTGATCATTAGTCTAGAGAATGCAATTCCTCCAAAATAAATCAAGAAATTTTCCGGATTACAGTTTAAATTGATTACTGCTTAAATCGCTGCTTCACTTGGGCTACAAAAATTTAGACTTAAGCTCTTTCATTATTTGGAGGTGGGGACTATATTTCTCTACAGGTAAATGTCTCAAATTGTCTCAAATGTCTAGCTTGAATTGGAAAGAACTGATGATATTCAAAACAAATCTATGTATGAAGTATAATAATAGATTAGTAACGTCAAATGCCATAGTTAAAGACATTTTTGGATCAGAAATTTATTATATGCTAACTGCTATAATGTTATTTGTAATTTTAGTTACTTTGAATATGCCTCTGAAAAATCAAAGTGCCTTCAGGTTTCACTTGTTAAACACTGAGCTTTCATTTTTCCACAATGAGGATAGAGTAATCTTAGTGCAGTGTTTCATTGTTTTAGGAGACATATGGAGAAATGGAGAGAGACCAAAGGAAAGCTAAGATAATATATTAACAAGATGGAAAATATGATGTGTGCAGGAAAGTTAAAGGAAATGGTGTAGCCAGTACAAAAGAAGCCTGAGGGATGACTTAAGGATGGTTACAACTTACTGTGCTCCATCTCTCTTGAGCATAAATGAAGTAGAAATTTCAAACTGGAGTAAAGTGTAGGTTATTTTAATCACCCAAACTCAAGCCAATGACCACAAAGTTTATTAAATAACAACTTGTATTTTATCTTTAACAATGTCAAATGAAACTCAATTCCTCTGCTTTTCTGGCTCTTCCAACACTAGTATCCCTTTTTGTAATTTTCTCTTTAAGGTTTGCACTCCTATCTAATAATAATTGTGGTATTTCTTTAGTGCTTACTATCTGTCAAGCACTGTTCTAATTGCTGGGGAAGATACAAGATAATCGGCTCAGACACAGTGCTCACAATGTAAGTAGGATGGAGAACAGGTATTGAACAGGTATTGATTGAGGCACAGAAACGTTAAATTACTTGCTTAAGGTCACACAGTAGCCACCTCGCAGACACAGAATTAGAACCCCGGTCCTCTGACTTCTGGGCCCCTACTCTTTCCACCAGAACACACTGCTCTGTGTAACAACAGCACAGTTTCTTCACCTACATTAGGCGGACTGGTCATCTTAACATTGATACCTGAGAATATATGAGAGCAAATGATTGAACAAACACATTTGCAACCATCTAGAAGATCAGAAGCAACAAAGAAACAAAGATGGCTTTGCGAGAGTAAATTGTGCCAGACAAACAAGATCCCTATTTGACACAGATCTTACACACAAAGAAGAAACAATTGATATTTATTTTGATTCACTCCCACATAATAGCTTCATTGACAAGCTGAGCAAATCTAACCTTGACCATAGTTCTGATATGAGGGTGCATGGTCACTTGTTCAACCTGGGGATGCAAGGTATTGAGTAGTGTCCATCATTGTTTAGTTGTGGGGCTAATTCTGGTTAGTATCTCTGGATTACTGTGGGGTTTCAAGTTATCTGAGGTGTTTTGGATCACAGTTCCAAGCCACAGAACTGCGGTTACTATTCATGTGGCATTTAGAGAAAGTTAGGTTATGAGAGTTTCCCAAACATTCAGGACTTAGACACAGAGGATAGTTTAATGCACAGAAAAAGATAAAGGGGAAAGCTAAACCATATACAAATATCTTCCCACCCCTAGATATACAAGGTTTGATATAGCTATAAACTATTATAAATATGCAAGTAAACTTAAAAAACACAAAATTCTGAACGTGTACAGCCACAACTCTTCTGTAACATTTGATATTTGCCCCATCCTCAACTCCACAGCAGTTATGTACATGTCTTTAAATTCTACATTATGAATTATATATATTAATGTCTGTCTCCCCTTCTAGACTGTAAGCTCATTGTGGGCAGGGAAGGTCTGCCAACTGTGTTGTATTCTCCCAAGCAGTTAGTACAGTGCCTTGCACTTGGTAAGTGCACAATCAATACCATTAATTGATGATGCAGCCTTCGTCAAGGCTATCAGAATGTGTTCTGAGAGAGAAATCCTTTCCTCAGTTTAAAAGGCACCACTAAATTTTTGATTGGCTCTCATTTCCAATTGATTCTGGGAAATGTAGTTTCCAAGCAGCAGATGCTGGAAGAATAGTTTCATACTCCCCTTTCAGTCCCCGACCTCAGTTTCACCTCTAATAAGAGCCTGAACATTGTCACAGCCAGTCTGTGTCAACATGGGACTGACAAGGAAGCAAGAACATGCTCAGCAAATACATAGATATTAAATTGGACATGGGTTGCAACCCTTTGGAAGACAGGCAGAGAAATTAAAGTGACTTTGACAGTTGGAAAAGACAAGATAAAATTCATTAGGAATAAGAACAAAGTAGGGCATTAAGTGATGAAATACAACAGAAAAATATAGGATGGGGAAAGGTTAACAAGACAAAAACAACAGAAAAAGCCATATATGTCATAGTTCACCAGAAGCTGAATAAGTCAGCAATGTAATAGTGTGGTTAAGAAAGCCAGCATAGCATTGGAATGTATTAAACTCATTGTGGGCAGGGAACATGTCTACCAACTCTGTATTGTATGCTCCCAAGTGCTTAATACAGTGTTCTGCACATTGCACACTTTGTACACTGCACACAGTGCTCAATAAATAGACAACCAACATGGCTCAGTGGAAAGAGCCCGGGCTTGGGAGTCAGAGGTTGTGGGTTCTAACCCCGGCTCCGCCACTTGTCAGCCCTGTGACTTTGGGGAAGTCACTTAACTTCTCTGTGCCTGAGTTACCTCATCTGTAAAATGGGGATGAAGACGGTGAGCCCCACGTGGGACCAACCTGATTACCTTGTATCCCCCTCCAGCGCTTAGAACAGTGCTTGACACATAGTAAGTGCTTAACAAATGCCATTATTATTATTATTATTATTATTAATAATAATAATAATAATAAATGCCATTGAATTATATAAAAAGAATATGGAATAATTTCAGAGGTTCCACCAAAGTGATTTAAAAGGATGCAAATTAGACTGTATAGAAAAGTTAAGGAATTGGGGTTGTTTATCATAGAGAAGAGAACACTAAAAAGTGATTCAGTAATTACCTTCAAGAAAATGCTTTTTAAGAGAAGGTACCTGAGGTACATGTACCCTGAGCCTGTAAGATCATTATGGGCAGGGAGCATGTCTGCTAATTCTGTTGGATTGTACTCTTCCAAGCACTTAGTATGGTCTAGATTGTAAAATGGATGTGGGCAGAGAATGTGTATTTTTTTTTTAAGATTGTACTCTCCCAAGGGATTAATACAGTGCTTTATACACAGTGAGCGCTTAGTAAATACTATTGAATGAATGAATGCTCTGCACATAGTAAGCGCTCAATAAATACCATTGATTGATTGATTGGAACAAGAGGAAATGGGCTTAAATTAGATCAGGGAGAATTCAGTTGGACATACGGAAAACATTCTTGACTCTCAGAGAGCTGAAACACTAGAACAAGCTACCAAGGATGGTTGTGGACTCTCCATTCCTGGAGATGTTTAAGAAAACATGATCATCTCTTCTGGATGCTTTTGCCATTCCCCTGTCTGGTGGAGGCAGGGTGCTGGACCAGATGACCTTTTGAAATACCTTCCAAGTAAAAAAGATTCTTTTTTATTATAGAATTATAGTGCTAGAAGTATCATTACGGCAAATAAGTTTTTTTTTTTGGAAGAGTGTTTAAAAGTTTTCTCCTGGTTTTCTGGAATAGTTTCCACTATACAGTATAATTTTCCAATTACAAATATTTAAATTAAATAGGAAAACTATTACTCTATTTGAATTCATGGTGGTTTACTTGAGAGGTTTACCTTGGATGACATAATGGAACTTTAAGACCATAGCTTCCTGAGGTCAGGCATATTTCTTGCAAGTGGCAAGGGATTTTCCCACACAGACAGAGCTAATGGTTTTGGAGCCACTTGCTTCCTTCCTTTAAGCCCATCTTATAAACCCTGATGGCAGCTCATCCACCTTATTAACTGGTAGCATTTAGGGCTTTTCCATGTCCCTGTCAAGTCTCTTCATCTGCCACCATCCTGGAATTCTTCAGGCAGTTCTGGAGACCAAGAAGACTGGTAATGGGAAGTGAAATACCTTAGAGCTACTGATAATAACAATAGTGGTATTTGCTAGGTGCTTACTATGTGTCAAGCACTGTACTAAATGTTGGGGTAGATACAAAATAAGTCATACACCGTCCCTGTACCACATGGGGCTCACAGCCAAGTGGGAGGGAGAACAGATATTTCATTCCCATTTTACAGATGAGGAAACTTGAGACACATAGCACAGGGACTTGGCCAAGGTCACAAGGCAGTTGGTGGATCTGGGATTAGAACCCAGGACTTCTGGCTCCCAGGCCTGTATACTTTCCACTAGGTAATGCCCCTTCTCAATACCCCCTTGTATCAGCGATCAAAGCTGGATTTATCCGGAGGTCACAATTTTACAAGAAAAAACATTCTCACTGTCAGTGCTTTTCAACTATTTAACATATTGTGTTTATATAAAATATTAGTTTCAAGTTTCCCCTATCATTAGAGGATTAGTGAGGCAGATTTCATATTAAAAAATGTGGATTCTGTAATTTTTTTCCAAATTGACATTGGGTTTTCCCTGTGCAGACTCAGTCTTAAAAGAAGAACTAATTAGAAGTTTCTGTAGCAGAAATAACAGCACATTTCTTGCTGTGCATGAGAAAATCAGACCATTCTCCATCTAGATGTAACCCACTCTGAATTATCATTTCTAAGAAACTTCTTTTAATAGGCAGGCTATTCCTGCATTTATATGGCTTGTTTTTTAGAAGAATACAGGTATTGTTTCTTAGTGGGCAGTATAGCAGAAGTTCTGGGAAATGAGCCCAAATGTGCACGTGGATAGTTGCACCCAAAATTACATGAACATAACAGTTCTAAGCAGGTGGAAAATGTGATGTACACCTTTGCCCAGCTACTCATGAATCAGGATCAGATGTGTTGAGAGATGAAGTAATTACCATGCTTATGAATTTTTTTCGATGGGAAATCTTATGGGTGTTGGTGAGTTTACATTAATGAAAACAATAGTGATGGTATTATTAAGTGCTTACTATATGCCAGGCACTGTGCCAAGCACAGGGATAGATTCAGAATAGTCAGATCAGACACAGTCCCTGTCCCACAAGGGGCTCATTGTCTAAGAGGCAAGAATAGGTATCTTATCCTCCTTTTACAGATGAGGAAACTGAGGCATAGAGAAGTTGAGTGAGTTGCCCAAGGTCACACAGCAGAAAAGTGGCAATCAATCAATCAATCAATCGTATTTATTGAGCGCTTACTATGTGCAGAGCACTGTACTAAGCGCTTGGGAAGTACAAATTGGCAACACGTAGAGACAGTCCCTACCCAACAGTGGGCTCACAGTCTAAAAGGGGGAGACAGAGAACAGAACCAAACATACCAACAAAATAAAATAAATAGGATAGAAATGTACAAGTAAAATAAATAAATAAATAGAGTAATAAATATGTACAACCATATATACATATATACAGGTGCTGTGGGGAAGGGAAGGAGGTAAGATGGGGGGATGGAGAGGGGGACGAGGGGGAGAGGAAGGAAGGGGCTCAGTCTGGGAAGGCCTTCTGGAGGAGGTGAGCTCTCAGCAGGGCCTTGAAGGGAGGAAGAGAGCTAGCTTGGCGGATGGGCAGAGGGAGGGCATTCCAGGCCCGGGGGATGACGTGGGCCGGGGGTCGACGGTGGGACAGGTGAGAACGAGGTACAGTGAGGAGACTAGCGGTGGAGGAGCGGAGGTTGCGGGCTGGGCTGTAGAAGGAGAGAAGGGAGGTGAGGTAGGAGGGGGCGAGGTGATGGAGAGCCTTGAAGCCCAGGGTGAGGAGTTTCTGCCTGATGCGCAGATTGATTGGTAGCCACTGGAGATTTTTGAGGAGGGGAGTAATATGCCCAGAGCGTTTCTGGACAAAGATAATCCGGGCAGCAGCATGAAGTATGGATTGAAGTGGAGAGAGACACGAGGATGGGAGATCAGAGAGAAGGCTGGTGCAGTAGTCCAGACGGGATAGGATGAGAGCTTGAATGAGCAGGGTAGCAGTTTGGATGGAGAGGAAAGGGCGGATCTTGGCAATGTTGTGGAGCTGAGACCGGCAGGTTTTGGTGACGGCTTGGATGTGAGGGGTAAATGAGAGAGCGGAGTCGAGGATGACACCAAGGTTGCGGGCTTGTGAGACGGGAAGGATGGTAGTGCCGTCAACAGAGATGGGAAAGTCAGGGAGAGGACAAGGTTTGGGAGGGAAGACAAGGAGCTCAGTCTTCGACATGTTGAGCTTTAGGTGGCGGGCGGACATCCAGATGGAGATGTCCTGAAGGCAGGAGGAGATGCGAGCCTGGAGGGAGGGGGAGAGAGCAGGGGCAGAGATGTAGATCAGGGTGTCATCAGCGTAGAGATGATAGTTGAAGCCGTGGGAGTGAATGAGGTCACCAAGGGAGTGGGTGTAGATTGAGAACAGAAGGGGACCAAGCACTGAACCTTGGGGAACCCCCACAGTAAGAGGATGGGAGGGGGAGGAGGAGCCTGCAAAAGAGACTGAGAAAGAACGACCGGAGAGATAAGAGGAGAACCAGGAGAGGACGGAGTCTGTGAAGCCAAGGTCAGATAGCGTGTTGAGGAGAAGGGGGTGGTCCACAGTGTCAAAGGCAGCTGAGAGGTCGAGGAGGATTAGGACAGAATATGAGCCGTTGGATTTGGCAAGCAGGAGGTCATTGGTGACCTTTGAGAGGGCAGTTTCCGTGGAATGAAGGGGATGGAAGCCAGACTGGAGGGGGTCGAGGAGAGAGTTGTTGTTGAGGAATTCTAGGCAGCGCGAGTAGACAACTCGTTCAAGGAGTTTGGAAAGGAATGGTAGGAGGGATATGGGACGATAACTAGAAGGTGAGGTGGGGTCAAGAGAGGGTTTTTTTAGGATGGGAGAGACATGGGCATGTTTGAAGGCAGAGGGGAAGGAACCAGTGGAGAGTGAGCGGTTGAAGATGGAAGTCAAGGAGGGGAGAAGGGATGGAGCGAGAGATTTCATAAGATGAGAGGGAATGGGGTCAGAAGCACAGGTGGCCGGAGTAGCACTTGAGAGGAGGGAGGAGAGTTCCTCTGAGGATACCGCTGGGAAGGATGGGAGAGTAGCAGAGAGTGTTGAGAGCCGGGGGGGGATGGAGAAAGGGGGGAAGAGACTTTGGGGAGGTCGGACCTGATGGATTTAATTTTGTTAATGAAGTAGGAGGCCAGATCGTTGGGGGTGAGGGAAGGAGGAGGGGGAGGAACCGGGGGCCTGAGAAGGGAGTTGAATGTACGGAAGAGCTGGCGGGGGTGATGGGCATGGGTGTCAATGAGGGAGGAGAAATAGTTTTGTCTGGCAGAAGAGAGGGCTGAGTTAAGGCAGGAAAGGATAAACTTGAAGTGAACGAGGTTGGCATGGTGTTTAGACTTTCGCCAGCAGCGTTCGGCAGCTCGAGCATAAGAGCGAAGGAGGCGGACAGTGGCAGTGATCCAGGGCTGTGGGTTGGTGGTGCGAGACCGGCGAAGGGAAAGGGGAGCGAGTGAGTCTACCTGAGTAGAAAGGGTAGAGTTGAGAGCAGTAATCTGATCATCAAGACTGGGTAGAGAGGAGAGGGCGGCGAGGTGGGGTGGGAGGCGCTCCGAAAGATGGGTGGGGTCCAGAGAGCGGAGATCTCTGTGAGGGAGTAATACGGATTTACAGGGGAAAGGAGTGTGAGTGAGGAGGCAGGTGAGAAGATTATGATCAGAGAGAGGGATTACAGAGTTGGTGAGGGTGGACACAGTGCAGCGGTAGGAGATGATGAGGTCGAGGGTATGACCAAGTTGGTGAGTGGGCGAGGTGGGGTGGAGGAAGAGGTTGGCAGCATCAAGGAGAGATAGAAGGTGGGCGGCAGAGGAGTCGTTAGGGATATCCATGTGGATATTGAAGTCTCCGAGGATCAGAGTGGGCATGGAGAAGGAGAGAAGGAAGGTGAGGAAGGGGTCAGGGTCACATGAGTTCTTATCTCATGCTCTTTTAACCAGACCATTCTGCCTCCCATCTCAGTTCCATTCTTGGGGATTTTAAATTTAACATTAGTCATTGCCAAACTTGGCTGATTCAGATATTATTGAAAAGAACAGTATCCTCAAGTACCAAATCAAGTTCAAACCAAACATCACTTTATATAAAATTGGAACTGAATGGCATGGATCTTCCCTGGAGTGCCATCATCTACTGCCTCCCCTGACATTGGCCATACCTCCAATTTTTTGAGCAATTATTTTGCTATTTTTCTCACTTTCCTTCTCTCATTCTACTTCCCTTCAGTGGTCCTTGTGATTTATATGCCCATGTGAATATTGTGATGATTCCCCCTTGCCACCTGCTTCTTCTCACCCCTCAATTTCACCAACCTCCTGCTCCATCCCACCTCATCCGTTTACTAATTTGGACAAACTCTGGCATGTCATTGTACCATTATCCAACCCACTGACCCTAAAATCCCACTCTGACCACAATTTACTAACCTACCTTCTCTCCCACACCACCCTCCTCAAAACTCTTTTCTCCCTCCACAGAGACCTCCACTATCTAGACCTCCATGTATCCAAGGCCATCATGCCTCATTTGGGCTCCTTACCCAAGCTCCCTCTCCTCTCTTAATGTAGAAATCCACGTGCTTAATTCTGCCATCTACTGAACTCATTCCCTCCTTTCCCTTTAGTGTCCCTACATTGATCTGGTATCACTAACCCCCAGCCCTGGATCACCTTCAGAGTATGCTTCCTCCCCTTGTGCACTCATGCCTTGGGGTGCCGTTGGTGGAAATCCAGGTACCGGCCCAATTTCTGCCACTTCAAGTTAATTCTTATGGTATAACTCAACCATCTCTACCATTCATCAACACCTCTTTTTCTCCCTAATCTACTGTCATGCACACTGTACCCAACAACTAGTTGGACCTTCAGCTCCCTCCTGAAACCTCTCATGTCCCCACCTCACTTTCTCTCCCCTAATGACTGTGCCAATTACATTGTTGGGAATTGAATCCATCAGGCACGAGTGCCCCAAATCCACCTCCCAAGATCCTTCTTAGTTCCTCATCCCGTCTCGTAACCTTCTTGGCCAAGTCCAAGGAGATCAATCAATCAATCAATCAATCGTATTTATTGAGCGCTTACTGTGTGCAGAGCACTGTACTAAGCGCTTGGGAAGTACAAGTTGGCAACATATAGAGACAGTCCCTACCCAACAGTGGGCTCACAGTCTAAAACAGATCTCCAACCTTTCAAAGTCTAACCTGTTCCTTCCTGACTGTGTCTTCAACTGCTCACTCTGATTGCCCCTCTCCTTCTGCCTTCAAACTCAGCATCTCCCCAAACTTAAAAAAAAAGTATTCTCTAGATTTCACTGTAGGGATTGTGTCTTCTAACTCTTTTATAATGATAATAATAATTGTGGTTTTTGTTAAGCACTTACTATGTGCCAGGAACTGAACTAAAAACTGGGGTAGATGCAAGATAATTGGGTCAGACACAGTCCCTGTCCTACACAGGGCTCAGAGTCTTAGTCCCCATTTTACAGATGAAGTAACTGAGGCATAGCAAAGTTACGTGGCTTGCCCACGGTCACAATGCAGACAAGTGGTGGAGCCAGGATTAGAACAAAGGTCCTCTGACTCCCAAGCCCATGTTCTTTCCACTAGGCCATGCTGCGTCTCTGTACACTCCCAATCGCTTAATACAGTGCCCTGCACAGAGACCCTCAAATGCTAAAGGTCCTCTGACTCCCAAGCCCATGTTCTTTCCACTAGGCCATGCTGCATCTCTGTACACTCCCAATCGCTTAATACAGTGCCCTGCACAGAGACCCTCAAATGCTTTTGGTGGATATGCAGAGAGGTGGACCTAACAAGAAAGGGATTACATTCCTAGTGTGTGTGCTCTTCTATTCTCTGTGAAACACGATCCTGTTGGGATTAGAAAGAACCTCTCCTTAGTCTCACTGGTTCTGAAACAGAATCCAGCCTTTCCTCCCCTTTCTTGCAGCCTTTTGCAATAAGTTTTTGGGTTTTACTTCCTTTTTTTAAAGGGGTGAGGAGGAAATGAAATAGAATGAGGAAGATGATGAACAATAAATAATGGAAAAGAGCTACACCCATGAATCCTTTACAGAGTAATTTGGGGCTGTCTTTGACAGTGCTGTAAATTGTTTTAATGACATGTACTATACTTAACATATACAATTAACGTGTACTATACTTAAAATATACAATTAACTGTGCAGAGGAATGGGTGTACCTTTAACTGGTTGTCAGGATTTCAGAAATCATCATGCATATATACTGATCTAATCAGTAGGTGTGCTTCCCAAAAGGAAGCCTTTGGCTTATTCTTTCTTGATTTGATTTTTTTTAATGGAAATTGCTTTGTTTGTCTATGGGTTCAATCGTATATGAATTATTTAACATTATATATAGCAATTTATTTTGTCTTCAGTGCCCATTTTTTTCCACTGTCATCTCAAGAGAATTAGAAGGAATTTTTTTTCTCAGATATACTGTTCTATTTTCTGTTACCCCATCTCTTACACTGGACTCCAAGCTATTTAAAATGTCTCTAATCAAGGTTCCAATCCTTGTGGCTTTCAGTGGAAGGTGATCTAACAGGCAAGTGGTAGAGGAACCAGAGTGAAATTCATAATACTGCTAGATGTTTTTGAAATACTAAGAGTTCAGATACAGAAATTTAGCTTAATATATAGGGAGAAAAAAGGGAGATGCTAAACCAGTCAAATATTTAAACCTTAGATCATACAAGCATCAATATTATCAGACTACCATAATTTAACGAGTAGATTTCCATAGATGTACAAAGTTCAAAGTACAAAGCTTGTAGAAGCAGTGTGGCCTAGTGGATAGACTATGCTTGGTAGTCAGAAGGACCTAGGTTGTAATCTGTTGTGTGAGCCTGGGTAAGTCACTCAACTTCTGTGTGCCTCAGTTACCTCATCTGTAAAATGGGGATTAAGATTTTGATCCCCATGTGGGACATGGACTGTGTCCAACCTGATTACCCTGTGTCTACCCCAGATCCCGAATTGAATGGCATTGCCTGGCTTGCTTATTTGCCTCATTCCCAGCAGATTCTGGAAAATGCAAAGCTTCTGGAAACCATAGCTCATAGGCAAAAGGTGTTGTAAGAAAAAGTTTATTTCTCTTTCTGCCTCTATTGGGAGCCTACATTTCTTCCACAGCCAGGTTCTGCCAACAATTCCTCAATTCCCACCCCCTACAAAGAAACAGACCCCCAGAGCAAAAAAGTCCTCAATTTAGGCCTTAGCCTTAAGCAAACCTGTAAAAATTTCATTTGATAAGGGGAAACATTTTTTTCCAAACTATACTCAAGTGAAAACTGACTTTTGCAAATGAGTACCGTAACTATAAATATTTGGGTTTTTTGTTAGCTAAAGATAATCACTTATTTCTAATGTTGAGGGATGGGTTTTATTTTAGCAATTTATTTGAGGTGTGACTGATACATTATCAACTAGCCTTTACTCAGAAGGTACAATTATATTCCTTGAGTAGGTTCTTGTTTAAGCTGTTGCATTCAACATTTTTTTTCAGGTTTCACTGGAAACTGTTCAGGGCTGCTGCCTGCTTAGTCCAATCAATCAATTAGTGGTATTTATTAAGACCCCAAAACTCATCCATCTGGCTACCTCCCCCAGTATATTGATACATCATTAGAGATAGACAAGACCACTAGGAAGCCATAGTGAATTCTCAACAAGTTCATGATGTTTTGGAAGAATGTTCATTCTTTTGTTATAGTTTTGAGTGTTTCCTCTTTCTTTTCAGATTGATTCATTGAGGTAACCTTGATTCCAGGAGTCCTATCTCTCTTCAAACCAGTCTTCTACTTTGGCATAAATAAGTAATTTTAAACATAACTTGATCAGTAAGTTGTCTAAACTGGAATCCTCAAAACGAATGGGAGGGAGCAAATGGAGGCTCAGTGTGCCTTAATTGTAAGCAAGCTCTACTGGGAATATGAAACTTTTAGCAACTGTTGCAAAATGTAACCTTTTCATTCATTCATTCAATCGTACTTGTTGAGCACTTTCTGTGCGCAGAGCACTGTACTAAGCGCTTGGAAAGTACAATTTGGGCTTGGAAAGTACATTGAAAATGGTTTTATAGTTCATAATTATTCATTCCTGCAATTAAAGTTTCATAGGATATAGAGTAACCAACTAAATAATTGGGAATTAGCACCATAATTTTTTTTAACACATTCTCATCCTTATCTTGCCCTTTAAACAAATCTGATTAGGGAGATACTGTCTGATTCACAACTGTTTTGCTCACAAGAAGCCAGATGTACCTTTTGTCCATAGCAGCAAGTCTTGGCAGCCCGTCATGCTGAGCTTCCTCCTATTCAGCAATACTAAATTCAGGTAGCGTAGACTCAGCAATATCCATATGTGTAATGCATATGTCATTCAGAGTTTGACAATTTTAAAGGGGCTGGAAAAAACCTAGAGTCTCCAACCTGACTGCCAGTCCTTTCAAAATGGGTTATGCACAATGTTGGCATGCTCCTAGTATCATTCAAGAGTAGTAAACATGTCTAAATCTAAAAACTGTTCCTGAAAGTTGTGGTTTAATGCCAGCACAAAACTTTACTCCAAAAATTAGTAGTCTCTATATAATAATGATGGTGTTTGTTAAGCGCTTACTATGTGTCAAGCACTGCTCTAAGCACTGGAGTACATACAAGATATCTATACAAGATACAAGATGGTTGTCCCATGTGGGGCTCATAGTCTTAATCCCCATTTTACAGATGAGGTAACTGAGGCACAGAGAAGTTAAGTGACTTGCCCAAAGTCACATAGCAGACAGGTGGCAGAGTTGGGATTAGAACCCATGCCCTCTAACTCCCGTGCTCTTGCCACTAAGCCATGCTGCGTATAGTGTTTGTGAAGGAGAATCATTTTAATGGTTTTGCAGATACGGGGCACAGTCTAATTCTAGATTAGAGTACCTTGCATATTATTTTTGTGTGTTCCTGTCATCATTTAGAGTTCAGATCTGAGCCTGGCTTCCCCATTAATATGGTCTACTCTAAATTAGCAGGCTCTGGTTCACCCATATTCTGGATTATTCATGCCTTTCCGGCTGCCTGAGAGAGCGGAGATCAATCAGTTGCATTTTTTTGACAGCTTCTTGTGTGCAGAGTACTGTATTAGCCACTTTGAAGAGTACAGCATAACAGAGTTGGTGGATACATTGCCTGCTCACAGCAAGTTTACAGTTTAGAGGGATGTAGTGGTGTGTTTGAGCTGAAAGATTTCCAGACTTTGCCTAAAGAATCACTCTGTTGGGCAGAGCTTGTGTGGTGAACAGAACGTGGGTTGTCCAGCCTCGTTTTGAAGTAAAAGTTGGTGAATTTTCCACAGGTCTCTCACCAAGGGAAGGGTTGGAATCCCTCATCCCAGTTGGCCACATTCATTCATTCAATCATATTTATTGAGTGCTTACTGTGTGGAGAGCACTGTATTAAGCACTTAGGAAGTACAATTCAGCAACAGAGACAGTCCCTGCCCACAATGGGCTCACAGTCTAGAAAGAGGGAGACAGACATCAAACCTGGACACACAGCCAGCCTGATGAAAGAACTCCCTGAGAGGTGCATGGTAAAAGCTGGAGGCTTTTGGCTCCGGCACACCACCATGGGCTCGCCTGTCACATTCAATTCTAGAAGCTTCCAGCCTTTCCGTGAGACTCTTTTGGGAAAGATTGGGCATTGAGCCAGAAGGAGGACATTAGAGATCTTAGTAATGAGCACAGTTTCAGAGTGAAGAGGAAAAATCCAGATTGCATAAGTTCAGGAGGTGGCAGAGAGGAAGTTGAGGCAGTAGGTTTATACAGCCCATTCCAGGAGATAAAATGGACTGACAACTGGAGGTTGAGGTGTGACTTGTTTAGTTTGGAGAAGATTTGAGCTTCTTTGAAGAAAGAAGGGGTGGAGCTAGATGAGAGTGTGAAGCTGAACAGAGTAGTAAGTGGAGGTGGATTGGAGGGCTACTTTTAAGCAGTGGAGGTATTGAGGTCCAAGGCATGGGTAGGCATTAAATGATAAAACTACGTGGATTATCTCCAGTCTGTCAATAAATCATCTATTTCGAATATGTACTGTGCACACGACACTGTAATAAGCAGTTAAATATAATTAATAGACATGATCTTCCCTCAAGGATCTTACGATTAGTGAGGAGAGAGACACATTAATTGGGAGGAAGTAATAAAATAATAATTGTGGTATTTAAAAAAACTTACTATGTGCTGTACTAAGTGCTGTGGTAGATATGATAATAGGTCAGACACAGTCCCTGCATGGTACTCATAATCTTAAGTAGGAGAGAGCAGGTATTTAATCATCATTTGACAGGTGAGGGAACTGAAGCACAGAGAAGTTAAATGACTTGCCCAAAGTCATCCAGCAGACAAATGGCAGAGTCAGGATTAGAACTCAGGTCCTTTGACTCCTAGGCCCGTTGCTCTTCCCACTAGGCCATGTTGCTTCCCCTAATGGAGAATAAAGGTATGTACATAAATGGTATGGGGGCAGTTTGAGAATACAAGGTCTTAGATGGCATGGAAGTGCTGAAGTGGCAGTTGGACTAGAAAGTGGAGAGATGAGAAATTAATCAGGGAAAACCTCCTGGGAGAGTGATTTTTAGAAAGGTTTTGAAGAAAGAGGGAGTTCCTGGCAGAAGGGAGTGCATGAGCAAGAGATCAGTAGTAGAAGAGAAGGAAAGAAGAGTGCAGGCTGGGGTGTAGTGGAAGAAGAGTGGATAAGGAGGGAGAGAGCTGATTGAGTACTCTGAAGTCAATGATTAGTAGTTTCCACTTGATGTGGAATGGAATTTACAACCTTTGGAAGTTTTTGAGCAATGGGGAGATGTGGACAGAATGAAGTTTTAACAGAGTTGTTAGGGACTGAAGAGGGGAGAGGCTGAAGGCAGGGAGATCAGCGAGGAGGCTGATACAGAGTCAGATTGACATTTGCTACTCCATCCACCTGTGCTTCAGACCCCATTCCCTGTAATCTTATGAAATCTCTTGCCCCTTCCCTCCTCCCCTCCTTAACTTCCATCTTCAACTGCTCACTCTCCACTGGTTCCTTCCCCTCTGCCTTCAAACATGCCCTCGTCTCCCCCATCCTAAAAAAAAACCTCTCTTGACGCCACCTCCCCTTAGAGTTATCACCCTATCTCCCTCCTAACCTTCCTTTCCAAGCCCTTAGAACAAGTCATTTACACTCACTGCCTCGAATTCCTCAACGCCAACTCTCTCCTTGACCCCCACCAGTCTGGCTTCCGTCTCCTACACTCCACCGAAACTGCCTTCTCAAAGGTCACCAGTGACCTCCTTCTTGCCAAATCCAATGGCTCCTACTCTATCCTAATCGTCCTCGAACTCTCAGCTGCCTTCGACACTGTGGATAACCCCCCTTCTCCTCAACACTCTATCCAACCTTGGCTTCACAGACTCCATCCTCTCCTAGTTCTCCTCTTATCTCTCCAGCCGTTCATTCTCAGTCTCCTTTGTGGGCTCCTCCTCCCCCTCCCATCCCCTTACTGTAAGGGTTCCTCAAGGGTCAGTTCTTGGTCCCCTTCTGTTCTCTACACTCACTCCCTTGGTGAACTCATTTGCTCCCATGACTTCAACTATCATCTCTACGCTGGTGACACCCAAATCTACATCTCTGCCCCTACTCTCTCTCCCTTCCTTCAGGC
Organism: Tachyglossus aculeatus; assembly: GCF_015852505.1. NCBI lineage: Eukaryota > Metazoa > Chordata > Mammalia > Monotremata > Tachyglossidae > Tachyglossus > Tachyglossus aculeatus. The sequence continues at coordinate 62,607,066 of NC_052101.1, read as the reverse complement.
TCGGGTCTCCTCCTGCTTTCAGGACATCTCCATCTGGATGTCTGCCCGCCATCTAAAACTCAATTTGTCCAAGACTGAACTCCTTATCTTCCCTCCCAAACCCTGCCCTCTCTGACTTCCCCATCACTGTAGACGGCACTACCATCCTTCTCTTCTCACAGGCCCACAGCCTTGGTGTCATCCTCGACTCCACTCTCTCATTCACCCCTCACATCCAATCCATCACCAAAACCTGCCGGTCTCACCTCCACAACATCGCCAAGATCCGCCCTTTCCTCTCCATCCAAACTGCTACCTTGCTGGTTCAATCTCTCATGCTATCCCGACTGGATTACTGCATCCTCCTCCTCTCTGATCTCCCATCCTCCTGTCTCTCCCCACTTTAGTCTATACTTCACGCTGCTGCCCGGATCATCTTTGTGCAGAAACGCTCTGGGCATGTTACTCCCCTCCTCAAAAATCTCCAGTGGTTGCCTGTCAACCTACGAATCAAGCAAAAACTCCTCACTCTCGGATTCAAGGCTCTCCGTCACCTCGCCCCCTCCTACATCACCTCCCTTCTCTCCTTCTACAACCCAGCCTGCACCGTCCGCTCCTCTGTTGCTAACCTCCTCACTGTGCCTCGTTCTCGCCTGTCCCACCGTCGAACCCCGGCCCACATCCTTGCCCTGGCCTGGAATGCCCTCCCTCCGTACATCCGCCAAGCTAGCTCTCTTCCTCCATTCAAAGCCCTACTAAGAGCTCACCTCCTCCAGGAGGCCTTCCCAGACTGAGCCCCCTTTTTCCTCTCCTCCTCCCCATCACCCCCCACCCTACCTCCTTCCCCTCCCTACAGCACTTGTACAGATTTATTACTCTATTTTACTTGTACATATTTGTTATTCTATTTACTTTGTTAATGATGTACATATAGCTATAACTCTATTTGTTCTGACAATTTTGACACCTGTCTACATGTTTTGTTGTTTGTCTTCCCCTTCTAGACTGTGAGCCCGTTGTTGGGTAGGGACCATCTCTATATGTTGCCGACTTGTACTTCCCAAGTGCTTAGTACAGTGCTTTGCACACAGTAATCGCTCAATAAATACAATTGAATGAATGAATTTAAGAAATTAAAGAGGCTTGGAGGTCAGAAGGACTTGGGTTCTAATCCCAGCTCTGCCAAATCTGCTGTGTGACCTCAAGCAAGTCACTTAACTTCTCTGTGCTTTAGTTCCCTCATCTGTAACTCTCTCCTCGACCCCCTCCAGTCTGGCTTCCGTCCCCTTCATTCCACGGAAACTGCGCTCTCAAAGGTCACCAATGACCTCCTGCTTGCCAAATCCAACGGCTCATACTCTGTCCTAATCCTCCTCGACCTCTCAGCTGCCTTTGACACTGTGGACCACCCCCCTTCTCCTCAACACGTTATCTGACCTTGGCTTCACAGACTCCGTCCTCTCCTGGTTCTCCTCTTATCTCTCCGGTCGTTCTTTCTCAGTCTCTTTTGCAGGCTCCTCCTCCCCCTCCCATCCTCTTACTGTGGGAGTTCCCCAAGGTTCAGTGCTTGGTCCCCTTCTGTTCTCAATCTACACTCACTCCCTTGGTGACCTCATTCGCTCCCACGGCTTCAACTATCACCTCTACGCTGATGACACCCAGATCTACATCTCTGCCCCTGCTCTCTCCCCCTCCCTCCAGGCTCGCATCTCCTCCTGCCTTCAGGACATCTCCATCTGGATGTCCGCCCGCCACCTAAAGCTCAACATGTCGAAGACTGAGCTCCTTGTCTTCCCTCCCAAACCTTGTCCTCTCCCTGACTTTCCCATCTCTGTTGACGGCACTACCATCCTTCCCGTCTCACAAGCCCGCAACCTTGGTGTCATCCTCGACTCCGCTCTCTCATTCACCCCTCACATCCAAGCCGTCACCAAAACCTGCCGGTCTCAGCTCCGCAACGTTGCCAAGATCCGCCCTTTCCTCTCCATCCAAACCGCTACCCTGCTAATTCAAGCTCTCATCCTATCCCGTCTGGACTACTGCACTAGCCTTCTCTCTGATCTCCCATCCTCGTGTCTCTCTCCACTTCAATCCATACTTCATGCTGCTGCCCGGATTATCTTTGTCCAGAAACGCTCTGGACATATCACTCCCCTCCTCAAAAACCTCCAATGGCTACCGATCAATCTGCGCATCAGGCAGAAACTCCTCACCCTGGGCTTCAAGGCTCTCCATCACCTCGCCCCCTCCTACCTCACCTCCCTTCTCTCCTTCTACTGCCCAGCCCGCACCCTCCGCTCCTCCACCACTAATCTCCTCACTGTACCTCGCTCTCGCCTGTCCCGCCATCGACCCCCGGCCCACGTCATCCCCCGGGCCTGGAATGCCCTCCCTCTGCCCATCCGCCAAGCTAGCTCTCTTCCTCCCTTCAAGGCCCTCCTGAGAGCTCACCTCCTCCAGGAGGCCTTCCCAGATTGAGCCCCTTCTTTCCTCTCCCCCTCGTCCCCCTCTCCATCCCCCCGCCTTACCGCCTTCCCCTCCCCACAGCACCTGTATATATGTATATATGGTTGTACATATTTATTACTCTGTTTATTTATTTATTTATTTATTTTACTTGTACATTTCTATCCTACTTATTTTATTTTGTTGGTATGTTTGGTTCTGTTCTCTGTCTCCCCCTTTTAGACTGTGAGCCCACTATCGGGTAGGGACTGTCTCTATGTGATGCCAATTTGTACTTCCCAAGCGCTTAGTACAGTGCTCTGCACATAGTAAGCGCTCAATAAATACGATTGATTGATTGATTGATTGATCTGTAAAATGGGGATTAAGACTGTGAGCCCCTTGTGGTACAGGGACTGTGTCCAACCTGGTTAGCTTGTATCTACCCCAGTGCTTAAAACAGTGCTTGCATATAGTAAGCGCTTAACAAATACCATGATCCTGCATTTCATTTGGATGGAGAGAAAGTGCAGGTTCTGGAAATGTTGAGGAGGAAGACCTGATGGGATTTGGTGAGAGAGAAACTGAATATGGAGTTTGAAAGAGCAGTAAGAGTTCAGGATAATGCCAAGATTACAGGCTTGAGCGGCAGTGAGGTGTTATTATTTCTTGAGAGACAGTAGGGAAAGATAAGAATATGGATGTGAGGGCAGGAGAGCTTTTAGAAGACTAAGAAGGTTCTTGGAGAAGTTCCCATCTGATGTAAGCTCATTATGGGCATGGAACATTTATCCTAACTCTGTTGTATTGTACTGTCCCTAGTGCTTAGTACAGTGTTCTGCACATAGCACTCAATCAATATTGTGGAGTGATGGCTCTGCACATACTAAGCACTCAGAAATACCTTTGATGATGATGATGGACTTTATACAATCAACAGTATAGTTTGGTCATTGGGGGTTACAGAGGGTGGAGGTATAAGGGACCATCTGATACTAAACCTGCACCTGAAAGAAGTATTTCACTGTTACAAAGATGAAGTGTGATGAACAACTATTTAGCAAAAATATAGACTCATTCTAGGTAACCCCAGTTTTACAAATGAGGAAACTGAAGCACAGAGAAGTTAAATGACTTACCCAAGGTCACACAGCAGGGCTGTGGCAGAGCTGGGATAAGAACCTTGGTCAGAGCCTGGGCTGTTTCCACCAGGCCATGCTGCTTCTCAACAATTGTAATGGGACGTCTTAATGCCTGAGTTGGTAGAAATGCCAAAATGTTGCGGGGGGAAGTTGTCACATCCAAGGGAATTGGTAAACAAATTAGCAGTGTCTGTTTTGGCCGTATGAATGTGCCAGACACCATCTTGTGATCTCCAAAACCATCTTCTGTCTGCCAAATAAAAGGAAAATAATAATAATGATAGTATTTAAGGGCTTATTATGTGTCAAGCACTGTTTTAAGTGCTGGAAAACATCTTGGATGCATCCGTGATGTAAACCACAGCATTAAGGGATCTTAATGATGTACTGATCACAGTAGCCATGTATAGAGCAGTGTGTTAGATGGGCCATCATTGGCTATACAGCCATTGCATTGGAAAGTGGTCATCAAACTACCAAGAATGGGTAAATGTTAGGCATTTGTAAACATGTGCATGTGTAAAGAACAAGGATATCTACAAGGAGCTCTGCATTAATATTATAGCAGCCTGGTTGGAACAAGGAACTCCAGTTTCAGTGTCTACCAGGCACCTGTCACGACCTAGGACATGGCCTGCCTAAAAAAAAAAAACCCAAAACCTAAGATCAGTTTGTTGCAAATGACTCAGATATATGAAGTCTACTTGCAGCAGAATAACAACTTGCCGCACTTCATAGTTCGGAAAAATGAGAAACTTCCAGAAACTTGTGTTGTGGCACAGGTGGCAGGATGCCAAAGCAGACTAGATCCAAAGCTGTGCAGACCACTGCTGAATCAAGAACTTCTACATGTCGATAAAAGAATTATGTGGGGTGAGTGCCCTCAGCCCCAGTGCCCATGGAGGCTGGGATTAGTTTGCACAGTGCCTGGCTGTTAGCCCCCATGAAGGTGATCCTGCCCCTTCTCCAGCAGTGAGATGCCCCCGTGCCCCTATTCCCACTGGGCCACTCGCCTGTCCTCTTCCACAGTTTGAAGATAGCAGTGGGTTGGTGGTGCATGATAGGAGGAAACCTGGGGTGGCTAGCTTCTGAGGCAATGATAGTGATGGCAGACAGGTGGCTTGTGGGAGTGGGGAGTGCTAAGGGTGGATGTGGGACTGACACAACTCGTGTTTGTGTGTGTGTGTGTGTGTGTGTGCGCGTGCGCATGCAGTCATGCATGTGTATTTGTGAGCAGCTTCTGATAATTATAAGGACCAGGCATGTGTCCGTGTTGGTGTGTGGCTCATTTGGGGTGGGTAGTGCTCTTGAACATTGACTACGTGTAGATGAAGGTATGGTCCTCTTGATTTAAGTGGCATAGTGGGAAAAGAGATTTTGCGTTGTGCTGCCTTAGTTGACCCATTTGGAAAACATGAAATTCTCAAGTTGAAGGGAGTCATTTCCCATATTTCCCTGGGCAAGTAACAGTTTACAATAGGGAATAGAAAATGCTCATTTTACTTGCTTTATTACCAAAGTATCCTTTTGTGGGAGTGTGGGCTGGTTGAAGTATGTGCTCGGATTAATGAATTAATTACATGCAAAAGTGTGTTGGAGAATAAGGATACATAACCCTAGGGCCTGTTAGCTGAGGGCTACTCATTTGAAGGAGTTGTGCTTTTTTTGAGCCCTGCTTCATTCCACAAGTGGCAGAGCCCCAGGGGACGAGGAACCACAGCTCCCGAAGGAAGTGACTTTGGCTTGAGTATTGAGTAGCCTTGGACAAATGTAAATTTAGCATCCCCAGATTCCCTCTCTGGGCAGGGGGTGGGGGAAGTGTTGTTTAAAGAATGGATCTACTTGTTTCTATAGTAGTTCAACTTGTTAAAACAGTGTCAGTCTCTCCAGCCTCCATGCACCTCCCTGGACACTGAACCTGGGGCTGCAAAATGCCAGCTTGCCCAAGGCTTCCAATCTCCTAGCTCCGGGCTTGTATAACTCTGACTTTATATAATAAAATAAAGAAAAGGGAAATACAGTGAATATTCATTTTTGTTCAATTCTCTCACTACTAAAATGGTATTAAGTGGAAAGCAATTTCTATATGGCTCCCAGTGATTTTAAATTTGGGGGCTATTTTATGCTTTTTAAGTGTTTACTTGTATGCCATGCTCTCTACTAGGTGGATTCAAGATAATCACTGCTTTCTGCAGTTACTTCATGTATCTTACACTTTTCCTCATATTTGCTTCCTTTCTGTTTTTAGAAGAAACATTTGGAGGATTACCCTCTATCGTAGATTTTTTTCCTCTTTTGGAAGATTTCCAGTTGATTAATGATATATCTGCTTCCCCTGCATTTTTTCAAGGTGAACCATAGTTTCCTTGCCAATGAGTGTTATAATCCATGGTATTAATCAACATCTCAATATTTATGGCAAGTGTTTCTATAGTTTTTCTAGGTATTAGAAAGAAGGGGCTCTTTTTTCAGTTGTGAGAAGACCTCTCTGATGGCAGGGAGCCTCTTTCTTTCATGTAGTGCCCTGCCTCTCAAACTTGGAGGAGGCATAATTGACAGCCATATGGTTGACTCCTCCATTTGGGCCCATATTCCAAAGGGTAAGAGACCGGCAGGATTGCTGAGGGGCTCAGTGAAGGGCAGGGTGTTGTTCCAGAAGAAAAATAGGAGATTCCAGGTGTTATTGCTAATAAGAGACTGTCCCCTACCCTGATTTCAAGAGAATTTCGAAGAAGATTCGATTGTTGTCCTCCCATTGTATTGTAAGCTCCTTGAGGGCAGGGATCATGTCTACCAACTCTAATTGTACTCTCCCAAGTACTCAGTACAGTGCTGTGTACTCAATAAATACCACTCATTGATTGTGAGTGATCCCGTGAAGGGTTCCTCCATCCATTCTCTTAAGTGGAATCTTAATAGGAGAACATTGCAGTCACCTCAGCCAAAGAGGACACCTTCAAATCAATCAAACAATTGTATTTATTGAGTGCTTGTGTCCAGAACACTGTACTAAGCACTTGGGAGAGTACAGTATAACAGAATTGGTAGACACATTCCCTGCACAAAAGGATCTTACAGTCTAGAGGGGGAGACAGACATTAATATAAATAAATTATGGATATATTCATAAGTGCTGTGGGGTTGAGGGAGGGGTGAATAAAACATGCAAATCCAAGGGTAAGGGTGACACAGAAGGGAGTGGGAGAAAATGAAATGAGGGCTCACTAGTGGAAGGCCTTTTGGAGGAGATGTGTGATTTTAAGAAGGTTTTGAAGGCTCAGGGGTCACCTAACTAGTTCAAATGAAGAATTGTTGGATTTTTGTCATGTGAAGTTATTAAGTCTGTGCAGTATCAGCAGCTTTGGAGGACATCTCTGTGCCTACTGATAGTCAACAGCATTTATTGAATCACCAATGAACAGAGAAGTGTTCTTATTGTGGAGAGTTGCAAAGGAAGTAGAAGACATTGCCCCTCTTCTCAAGAAGCTCGGCTCAAGGAGGGAGACAGGACAAGACACAGGTTTGTTTGACTACAAAGCAGAGGGGCCAGAAATGATTTTTTTTTTTCCAAATAAAGTACAGTATATAACCAAGTACAATATATACCTATCTTTTCACTCTTGATTTGGAAAAATTCATTCATTCATTCAATCATATTTATTGAGCGCTTACTGTGTGCAGAGCACTGTACTAAGAGCTTGGGAAGTACAAGTTGGCAACATATAGAGATGGTCCCTACCCAACAGTGGGCTCACAGTCTAGAAGGGGGAGACAGAGAACAAAACAAAACATAATAACAAAATAAAATAAATAGAATAAATATGTACAAGTAAAATAGATAAATAGAGTAATAAATACGTACAAACATATATACATATATACAGGTGCTGTGGGGAAGGGAAGGAGGTAAGGCGGAGGGGGGGAGGGGGAGAGGAAGGAGGGGGCTCAATCTGGGGAGGCCTCCTGGAGGAGGTGAGCTCTCAGTAGGGCCTTGAAGGGAGGAAGAGAGCTAGCTTGGCGGATGTGCAGAGGGAGGGCATTCCAGTCCAGGGGGATGATGTGGGCAGGGGGTCGACGGCGGGACAGGCGAGAACGAGGCACAGTAAGGAGATTAGCGGCAGAGAAGCGGAGGGTGCGGGCTGGGCTGTAGAAGGAGAGAAGGGAGGTGAGGTAGGAGGGGGCGAGGTGATGGAGAGCCTTGAAGCCAAGGGTGAGGAGTTTCTACCTGATGCGTAGGTTGATTGGTAGCCACTGGAGATTTTTGAGGAGGGGAGTAACATGCCCAGAGCGTTTCTGGACAAAGACAATCCGGGCAGCGATGTGAAGTATGGATTGAAGTGGGGAGAGACAGGAGGATGGGAGATCGGAGAGGAGGCTGATACAGTAATCCAGACGGGATAGGATGAGAGCTTGAACGAGCAGGGTAGCAGTTTGGATGGAGAGGAAAGGGCAGATCTTGGCAATGTTGCAGAGGTGAGACCGGCAGGTTTTGGTGACGGCTTGGATGTGAAGGGTGAACGAGAGAGCGGAGTCGAGGATGACACCAAGGTTGCGGGCTTGTGAGACAGGAAGGATGGTAGTGCCGTCAACAGTGTTGGGAAAGATTTGCCAAATGTCTAAGGGGCAGGGGAATATCTCTGTGTCTGTATGGTAAAATGTGGGCTTTCAGTGTTGCCGGCTGAACTGGACAGCTGGTTCCAAAAAGTTGCAGCAGAAAGAGAATAACTGTGGTACCCAAGTGCTTGCTGTTATCCTCAGTGGCTTTTGTTTAGTGCTTCCTGTGTGCAGAGCACTGTCCTAAGTATTTGGGAGATTGCAGGACAACAGAGCTGGTAGACACATTCCCTGCCCACAGTAGTGTACATAAATAATTTATAATATATAACTTATAGATATGTACAGAAGTGCTGGGAACTATTGTGCCGAACATTGTACTAAGCACTGGGGCAATATCAGAGAAGCAGATTAGACACTGGCCCTGCCCCGTGTGGAGGTCCCGGTCTCAATGGGGAGGGAAAGATGCTTTTTTGCTACTTGTGGGAGGAGAAGACAGTACAATGCCTTGCACTCAACCTACGCATCAGGCAGAAACTCCTCACCCTCGGCTTCAAGGCTGTCCATCACCTCACCCCCTCCTACCTCACCTCCCTTCTCTCCTTCTACAGCCCAGCCTGCACCCTCCGCTCCTCTGCCACTAATCTCCTCACCATGCCTCGTTCTCGCCTGCCCCACCGTCGACCCCCGGCCCACGTCATCCCCCTGGCCTGGAATGCCCTCCCTCCCAACATCCGCCAAGCTAGCTCTCTTCCTCCCTTAAAGGCCCTACTGAGAGCTCACCTCTTCCAGGAGGCCTTCCCAGACGGAGCCCCATCCTTCCTCTCCCCCTCCTCTCCCTCTCCATTCCCCCACCTTGCTTCCTTCCCTTCCCCACAACACCTGTATATATGTATATATGTTTGTACATATTTATTACTCTATTTGTTTATTTTACTTGTACATATCTATTCTATCTATTTTATTTTGTTAATATGTTTGGTTTTGTTCTCTGTCTCCCCCTTCTAGACTGTGAGCCCACTGTTGGGTAGGGACCGTCTCTATATGTTGCCAACTTGTAGTTCCCAAGCGCTTAGTACAGTGCTCTGCACACAGTAAGTGCTCAATAAATACGATTGATTGATTGGTTGAAAGTCAGGGAGAGGGCAGGGTTTGGGAGGGAAGACAAGGAGTTCAGTCTTGGACATGTTGAATTTTAGGTGGCGGGCAGACATCCAGATGGAGATGTCCTGAAGGCAGGAGGAGATGCGAGCCTGGAGGGAGGGAGAGAGAGCAGGGGCAGAGATGTAGATTTGGGTGTCATCAGCGTAGAGATGATAGTTGAAGCCGTGGGAGTAAATGAGGTCACCAAGGTCACCAAAAATAGCATCCAAGTGTTAGCCTTATATGGTTATCCCAATGCCGAATAATAGTGAGTTCCAGAACTGTCTTCTCCCCACTCGAGCTCACCCTACAGTCAGAGTCCACTTTTAAAAATATGAAATCCTCAAATGAGAGAGAAAAAAAGGGCAATGTTCTCTTCAATTTAAATCTGGTCCATCTGTACCTATATTACCTCTATTGTAGTATTTGTTAAGCGCTTACTATTGAGAAGCAACATGACATAGTGGATAGAGCATGGGCCTGGGAGTCAGAAGGCCATGGGTTCTAATTCCAGCTCCACCACTTGTCTGTTATGTGACCTTGGGTATGTCACTTCACTTCTCTGTGCCTCAGTTACCTCATCTGTAAAATGAGGTTTGAGACTGAGTCTGTGAGCCTCATGTGGGACAGGGACTGTGTCTAACCTGATTTGCTTGTATCCGCCCCAATGCTTAGTACAGTGCCTGGCTAATAGTAAGCGCCTAACAAATACCATAGTTAATGTGCCAGGCACTGTAGTGAGCTCTGGAGTCGATACAAGCTGATCAGGTGGGACACAATCCATTTCTTACATATGGCTCAAAGTCTTAATTCCCATTTTACAGGTGAGCTATATGAGGCACAGATAAGTCAAGTGACTTGCCCAAGGACACATAGCAGAGAAGTGGCAGAGCTGGGATTAGAATCCTGGCCATTTGACTCCAGGCTCATGATCTTTCCACTAGGCCACACTGCTTCTCTAACAACCAATTATGGCACCAATTCTCTAACCAGGAGACTCAACAGAAAGAAATAATTTAAAATGATGAGTTATGAGAAAATAGCCACCACAATTTTGTTTCTATAGCAGAGGGTAATATCAGCAAAAGCTTGTTGTTTTGTGAAAATACTGTAGCATGGATTCATGGCATATCTTCCACAAAAGTTGTATTTACTGGTGGAGGAACTTAGGTTTTAGAGCCAAACACATATAAGCAGTGCTGAATGTTTAAAACAAAACAAAAAGTGACCAGAAGACAATTAGCCTTTGTCACCCCAGAGATAAGACGTCTTTTTAGGGGGTCGAGTGTGTGGAAACAGCCATGGTGGTGAGTTAACAGGCTTTTGAGTGGGAGGGAAGCACAGCCAGCCACTGAAGAAGACTCTAGGCACATGGCCAAGCGCCTCGGGGTGGAGTAAAATGGGAGAGGTTGGGGCTACAGAGATCAGGGGCTGTGAAGAGGGCCAGGTGGCCCAGCCGGTTCCCTGCCCTAAAGGCTCATTGCCAACCCTCCACCATCCCCACCTTGCTCGCTACCTCTACCCCTCTGCAGTCTCTTCTGCTCTGGACCTTTTTCTCTTATCAGAGCCACGGTCAGTCCAGTTACATCTTCCGGAACTTGACGGAGGGAAAAGGAGCTGTGGTAATATAGCTCGTTACACTAGTGAAATCTATGAATATCTCAACTGTGGGCCACTTAAGCTGACAAATTAGAAGGGCGACCCAAGGCCCATTAAACCAGCTCAGTGTAGTGCAGGTTGCATGGTATGAGTGAGTGTTCTGTCTGAATGTCACAGTAGTATGAGTTTCCACTAAATCACATTCTATCCTTCTTAAAAATTTGCCTGAAAAAAAGATCACCCAATCAATGATATTTGAATGATCACTGTGTGCAGAGTACTGTACTAAACACTTGGGAAAGTACGGTAAAACAGAGTTTGGTTGATGTGATCCCTGCCCATAAGGAGCTTACAGTCCAAGATGTTGGGGGCAGAAAGAAAACAGATTAAGGATAGGGGAATTGGTAGAGTATAAGAATATTTATGCATTGTGTGGCTGGGGTGAGTATCAAAGTGCTTAAGGGAATTTCTGTCCTTATTTCTAGTATGATACAGAAGTTATTCAATGACATTTTTTTTTTAGGGGGAAACAGAAAAAATCATGCACCAGGTGAGTGACATGTCAATAGCCTAGCAGAAAGAGCCCCTTTCTGAGTCAGGTTACCCTAGTTCCAACTCTGTAGCTGACTGACTGAGACCTTGAGCTAGTCATTTACTCTCTGAGCCTAAATACTTGCCTCCTATCTCTCTCAAAGGGATGTTTGAGAGTAAATAAGATAAAAAAGTATATGTAAACTTTGAGTTACTGAGAAGAAAGGAGCCTTGTGAGTCCAAGGTATTAATATTGCCACACATACCTCATTCTATTTACTATAGTGTAGAAGTAAATAATTCATATGATTTCATTACCAAGAGTTTTCCCTGTGTTCACTTTTATATTAGGAACGAAATTAAATCCATTCAGTTAATTTCCATTGTTCCAAGGAATAAGGCCTGGGCACTTAATTCTTATAAATAAATATTTATATAATGAATTCCTATTCAGCAAAACCAATAAAGGATCAGAACCTTGTTTTAATATGTGATTGAATTAGTACTTAAGGACTCTAAATACCTGCTTGAAGTACTTGAAATTATATTTAAAGTTGTTTTAATATTGGCCTTTGACTATTTGACATTGGCTTCTCTATTCTCTTCCAACGCATGGATAGTCTCATTGCTTCCTCATAGTTACACAGGACAGCTGTTGATTGCTTTGCTCCTTTTTGTGGTATTTAAGTGCTTACTATGTGTGAGGTACTGTACTAAGCGCTGGGATAGATACAAGCTAATCAGGTTGGACACAGTCCACATCCCATATGGGGCTCACAGTCTTAATCCCCATTCTTACAGATGAGATAACTGAGGCACAGAAAAGTGAAGTGATTTGCCCAGCACAGCAGACAAGTGGCAGAATCAGGGTTAGAACCCAGGTCCTTCTGACACCCAGGTCCATGCTCTATCCACTAGGCCAAGCTGCTTCTCACTGCTGAGTGATAGATGTCCCATACTTGTTTGAAATTTAGTTTCTCGTCTTCCACATATTACTTCCTATTTGGTCCAGACTGAATATTAAATTTCAGTAGGATACTTTTCCATGTGCAAAGGCCTTTTCACAGAATGATAGTCCACTCCCATGTGGATGGATTAATCAATTAATGGCACTTGCTCTGTACACAGCAAGCGCTCAGTAAATGCCATAGATTTATTTATTGATGGGCTTTCACTGTCAGTAGTACTATCTTCAAATATGAAGGGCAGGTATCTATTGGTATTTGGTAGACCCAATGATAACTAATCATTTCTATGAATCACCCTAAATGGGTGCAGGATTAAAAATCCTGACCTCATTTGTTTGGCATTCAGTAAATACCACTGACTGAAGACGCATTCAGTTGTATGAAAAAGTCAAAACATACTGAATGCTTATTGTGTGCAGAGCACTGTACGAAGTTCTTCGGAGAGTACAGTACAATGGAATTGGTAGACATTTCCCTTCCCAAAAGGAGTTCACAGCTTAGAAGGGAAAACAGACATTAATATAGATAAACTACAAATATGTACATCACTTGTGTGAGGCGGAGGTGAGGTGAATACCAAGTGATTAAAGACTACATACAGATCCAAGTTCATAGATATGTAGAAGAGAGAAAGAATAGGGGGAAATGAGGGCTTAATCGGGAAAGGTCTCTTGGAGATATAATTTTAATGAGGCTTTGAAGGTTGAGAGAGCAGTAGTCCGTATTTTATGGAAGTGGAGTGAGTTCCAGGCCACAGGGAGGATGTGGGCAAGAGGTTGGTGGCAAGGTAAACAAGATTGAGGTGCAGGTAGTAAATTGGAGCTAGAGGAGCAAAAAGTGCAGACTGAGTTGTAGTAGGAAATCAGTAAAGTAAAATAGAAGGGGATGAATTGATTGAGTGCTTTAAAGTTGATGGTAAGGAGTTTCTGTTTAATGCGGAGGTGAATGGGCTGCTGCTGGAAGTTCTTGAGGAATGGGGGGACAGGGACTAAATGGCGGTTTTTGGGGTTGGTTTTTTTTTAGAAAAATGATCCAGGCAACAGAGTGAAGTATGGAATGGGGAGAGGCAGGGAGGTCAGCGAGGAGGTTGATGTGGTAGTCAAGACTTCTTGGTATTGTAATTAAGCTTGAGTTACTCTTTTGTGTGATTTTGGGCAAGTTGCTTAACTTCTCTGTGCTTGTTACCTCATCTGTAAAATGGGGATTGACTGTGAGCCCCATGTGGGACAGAGACTGTGTTTAACCTGATGACCTTGTATTTACCCCAGCACTTAGAACAATGCTTGGCACGTAGTAAGCACTTAACAAATACCATAAGTATTATTGGCTTACATAAATGAAGAAAATAATTAAATCTTCATCTTGAGTTCCTTTGGGTGTCTGAACTTAAATCCTGCTCTGAAAAATGCCTACCCTGTGGTAAAATAAAATAGGTAATTATCATGATGATTCATTATAATACTTTTTTTAATGCTTCAGCCTACCTCCATTTCTTTCATTTCCATACATTCTGATTTCCAAATTTACTGTAACTGTGGCAATCAAATCTCATTCTCTGGTCCCTGGCAGAAATAATTTCAGTCTTCTCTGACTGCTGGCAGACATTTTCTTGTCGCCTCATACCCTCCTCTCCACAACCAAGGATAATTTATAACCAAGAAGTAGCTTACAAAATAGTCTTGGAATTTATGTTAAATGCATTTGTGCTTTTTATATTCTTCTATTTTATTTTACCAGACTAGTAAACACTGGGAGAAATTTGGCTTAAATATATCAAATCTTTTTTAACTGACCCATATTAAACCCTCATTATACCTCCTGTGGAGTAGACAGTTATGGTTATTAACCCCTCCCAGCAAAGGAGATTTGGTTATAAGAAACTCTTGTGTATGGGGAAGGAGTCTTTGACCAGTTAAGATCCATTCTGTCCTTCTTTCCCTGAGAAGTAGCAGAGGACCTAAGAAGATATTTCAGAGACTGAGGCCAACAGCCAGGAAGAGGCCAGCTGAGCTAGCTTCCCCAAAACCAGCTCTGTCACTGGTCTTTTTGCTTCTTTCCACCTGCCTTACTATCCAACGTCCCCGACCTTCTCTCTGTCTAGCTGCTTTTCTGACTATCAGCTCTGTCAGAATCCCATCCTCTACTCTCCCCTCACCCCACAGTCACCTAGAAGAAATCCATCCTTAAATTAGTTTTATGTGAGAAAAGCTGAAGCCTTTAGTAGAGCTGAGCCCGTTCTAGACTGTGTGTCCATTGTTGGGTAGGGATTATCTCTGTTGCTGAATTGTACTTTCCAAGCACTTAGTACAGTTCTCTGCACACAGTAAGCACTCAATAAATATGATTGAATAAATGAGCTTCTGACAGAACCACTGGTAGAGATGAGCCAATTCAGTGTTTAGCACTGAATGAGAAACTACTTTTCTGCCTACAAGAGTGTAAGGTTTTGTAACTTTAGAGATGTTAAAGGACTGTTTGTCTGCAAGAAGTTTTAACCTTTTGGTTTTTGCATGATTAAAAACATATAAATATTATAATTCTCTATAGAGAAGTTTTAAATGTGAGTGATTTGTGATTTTCATTTGTTTAGTAAAGGAAATGCATCTGACCTTTCCAGAAGTTGTTAATCCATGGAGGAGCTTTTGAAAAATGACCTAAACAACTGTTATCAAAGGTTTTGGTGCTGTTTCAAAGCCTAAGGACTAGTCAGCAGTATTCATTACCTGTTGTGTATCTTTGAAGTGCATAGTGGTATTCACTGAATATTATTTATAGGAAAAGATAGATGCACATTTTCTATTTTTAGCCTAATATATTTGAAGGTGTTCAGGTCAATTCCTCCCACCCCTTAGTTCTATTTACGTATGAAATAGATTGAGGAACTTGCCACATCAAAATGGGTAATGATCTGCCTATTTAATGGAGTTTAATAATTCAAATGTCTCTAAATGCAAGATACACATTGCATCTTTTTAGGCAGGAGCATAGTTCAAGTGAAAATTACCTTGGGGTTTTGCCTTTTTCCCCAGTTGAGAGCACAGATAAATACAATCTCAGATGCTTCCATGGACAGCCTTTGTAGTTTGTTTTAGTAGAGGCTGGTGTTGTGTGCTCAGAAGAAAATAATGAAAAAACTATTAATGTGTATTTTTGAAAAATGTCTTTGGTTTGCTGTTTGTTAAACATGTCATAATACTTTATATTAATATGCAATAAATCTGTAAAGATGCCTATGGGCAAGATTCTTCCCTTGTGCTTCATGTGATGCATGCATCTCTATTTTAATCTGTGCTGTAGGGTTACATGAATGCCATTTTCTGATTTGAATAATAATAAGCACAGGTTAGGGCCTTAATTTTCAGTGCTATATGAGTGATTGCTAGGGTGGACATCTATCTGTTTTGTATTGGGCGGTCTGCTCTTATACCGGACAGTCTGGTTTTCAGCTCGTCTGCCCCTTGTCTGGTAATGATACGACATCAGACACTTTTATGTCTGGAATTTTTATTTTAATCACCCGGCCTCCCACCATCTCGACTCCTACCTCTGAGTCCCACAGCTTGGAAGTGGTGCCTGTGTTTAAGGATTCTGGTCAGAAGTCCTCTTGGTGAAACGATCCAGGTTCTGTGGATTTTTGCAAAAGGCTCTGCATGAAGTCACTAAGGTATGTATAGCAGAAAATGTGACGTGTGTCTGCTATTTCCAGGTTGGCAAAGGGACATCTGTTATTTTTGCATGCTATTGGAGTCTACTGTTTCAGTTTCTCACAAAATCCTTGCTGGTAAAGAGTTACGTGATTAAGTCTCTATGCTCTTTATCTTTTATTAGACGAGAAGGAAGATATTGTATGCTTTTATGCACTACTAGACATGGAGTCCCTATAAATTACTTATCTGTTCATAAGGAAAATCATTTCAATATTTTTACTGTGGCCTTTTAGCCTTTGTAATAGCCTTATTCCTTAATTTCTGACAGCAGACTGTGTGAAATGAAGCTATTTATTGGGGCAGTTTTTCTCTTAGGTATTTTGCTGTTTTAACTATTAAACTGGTGAACAGCAGCACTCACTGGCAAAAATAGGAACAACTGACTTAAAATAAATGAATAACCAGTGCTAGAAAAATTAGGATTGCATTTTAGAAGGAAGTTGTCTTTTCTTTTTATTTCTCCCTTAATACCTTCTGCAGGATACTCAAGAAGGAAAATTAGTCTATTAAACTGGTGAACAGCAACACTCACTGGCAAAAACAGGAACAACAGATTTCATTTTTCCAGCATTGGGTACTAATTTATTTTCAGGTTGCATTTTAAAAGGAAGTTGTCTTTTTTATCTTTTCTTTTCTTTTCTTTTTCTTTTTCTTTTCTTTCCCATAATGCATTCTGCATACCTGAGGAGAAAGATGAGTTTTAATCCCATTTCATTGATCTGACCCTGGTTTTAAAGTGACTTTTAGGACTCTTCCAGTAACACGGAACTTTAGCAACAAGGTAAAAAGTGATCATGTCAGCATATTTAACATTTAACATCAGTATCATTTAATAAAATATAAACTTTAGAGAGCCTGAGAAGAGGAGAAAAAATACTTAAGGGTCAAGTTTTCAAGTATATATCAATGACATTGTCTATCAAGATGGAGAAGCAGCGTGCTGTAGTAGAGTATGGGCATGGGAGTCAGAAGCTGAGTTCTAATCCTAGCTCTGCCACTTGTCTGCTGTGTGACCTTGGGCAAGTCACTTAACTTCTCTATGCTTGTTACCTCATCTGTAAAATGGAGATTGAGACTGTGAGCACACTTGGGACAGGGTCTCTGTCCAACCCAATTTGCTTGTATCCACCCCACCACTTAGTATAGTGCTGGCCCATAGTAAGCACTTAATAAATACCACAAAACCCCCCCAAAACTGGTGTGCTTGTACCCACCCCAGTGCTTAGTACAATGCCTGGCATATAGTTGGCACTTAACAAATACCAAAATTATTATTAATATTACATAATGCATGTTAACCTAATTTTTCTCCACTTCTCTCCCAATTTTAGTGTTTTCAATAAAGTAGCTTGGCATTTAGACTGATAGAGATGTTAGGCAAAACTTTTAAAGATTAACACAGTGTAATGATATAGTAGGATACAGATGGCACAGAAATATAATCTAGGCTACTCTGCCTATTTGTAATTACTGAATTTTTGACTTTTTCAAAGGCTTGTTTGGGTTGTTGAACACATTTCTATGATATGGCATGACCCTTTTTCTTTTTTTTTGTCAGGTTCACCTGGGACAAATCCAGTGTCAGGCCAAAAATAAGGGTCTGTGGGATATTTCTCTATCTGAACGATGCCAGTGACTTGTTACTGTTTAGAATGGTAATGATAGGGAAATTTGCTACTGCACTTAAGTGTGATAGGACTGAAAAGTAAGGGGATCATGTGATTAAGATGAATTTGACTTTTGGATTGCATCGTTGCATGTGTTTCCTGATCAACTCTCCCCTGCAGGACATTATGGTGGCTTTATGGTCCTTTCCTTTACTATGGTGGTTATTTGTCCACTTTTCAGCTAGACTGATGCCTGTCAGGTATGGATATGGCATCAGTTGCCTGTATTTATAAAATTTTAATTTTAGGTGCTCAGCCTCCCTGCCACTGAGTTTCAGTTGGTGTGTTAACAAGGATTTGGGAAAGGAACACAGGTCCAGAGTAAATTGGAAGTTAAAGGGCTTGGCCTGGAGTTACGCTTTAAATTATAACTCCCTAAGGTCAAGGGTCATGTCTGTAAACTCTGCTGTATCGTGCTCCTCCAAGTGATTTGTACAATGCTCTATACACACTAAGTGCTCAATAACTATCAGTGATTGATTGGACAGACTTAGGCTTCCACACAGTGTTGTGTAGGACATCTTTGTTACATTGATGGCCTCGTGTTACAATTGTGTTATCAACCATGGTCCTCAGAGACAATCTGTCCCTCACCCAGGTACCAGCTAGCCTACTTCCTGGGAACTATGTTATGTCTCTGTGGTGTGGAAGGAAGTTGGGGGCCAAGACAGGTGCAGGGAGGGGTGTAGAAAAGCTTGACAGTCTTTTTTTTTTAAAATAGTATTTATTAAGTGCTTACTATGTACCAGGTACTGTCCTAAGCTCTGGAGTATATACAGGCTAATCAGGTTAGACACAGTCTGCATCCCACATGGGGCTCACAGTCTTAATCCCCATTTTACAGATGAGGTAACTGAGGCACAGAGAAGTGAAGTGACCTGCCCAAGGTCACAAAGTAGATGGATGGCAGAGACAGGATTAGAACCCAGGTCTTTCTGAGTTCCAGGCCCATGCTCAATCCACTAGACAACGCATTTTCTCTTGGGACCTCCGTCCAAGTTCACCAGATCCAGGTCAAATTGGCCCCACATCAAAGCAAAATGGAGCTGCACCATTTGTCCAGTTTTTTCCAGTTTGTAGCAAGTACTAGCCGGGGCTGGAATCGTAGGGGCCTGTGGTGGATAGGGCTAGGTGCGGGATCTGGGTAGGCTGGGCTGGGCCTCAACTTTTCTAGTCAATGTAGGTCTCTACTTATGAGGAAAACTAGTGGCAGCTGTTCCTAAAATATTGTGCAGAGAGCATATCTGCAGAGTGTATTGTACAGTCATGTTTGGTCGGTATTTAGCAACTAGGCTTGGCCTGTGCAAATTTATGCTGAAAACATCATTCCTATAGAAAAATACCTTGAACACCCCTGTTCTGTACAAACCTCAGATAACAGGAATTTTTATCAAGATAGATTCTGCTTAGAGAAGCATTGTATATTTTTTTAAAAAAATCTTTTGACATTGTGAAAGTGATCTGAAGACATTTTCTTAAAAACATTTTTCAGACAGTAAAGCATTCAGTGCTTTTGAATGCACTGTAGTTTGGAGAGTTGACAAGGACCATTTGATTAGGCAGCAATGAAGCATACATGTGACTTGTAACTGAAGGCACATCTGTTGCTTAGGCAACAAACAAAACTAGACAAAAACATTTAAAAATGCTCCTCAAAATCCAGTGTTTGGGGGTGATTGGGTTATATTAATGGAAGTCATAGTAAAATCATTACACAAATGACTTTGAAAATTCTGGCCTCAATTTCTTATGCTATTAAGACATTGGAATTCTACTTACTCTCAAATATTTAAAATCTCTCCATTCATTCATTCATTCAATCATATTTATTGAGCGATTACTGTGTGCAGAGCACTGTACTAAGTGCTTGGGAAGTATAAGTTGGCAACATATAGAGACAGACTCTACCCAACAACAGGCTCACAGTCTAGAAGGGGGAGACAGACAACAAAACAAAACATATTAACAAAATAAAATAAATAGAATAGTAAATATGTACAAGTAAAATAGAGTAATAAATCCGTACAAACATATATACAGGTGCTGTGGGGAGGGGAAGGAGGTAGGGCGGGGGGGGGATGGGGAGGGGGAGAGGAAAAAGGGGGCTCAGTCTGGGAAGGCCTCCTGGAGGAGGTGAGCTCTCAGTAGGGCTTTGAAGGGAGGAAGAGAGCTAGCTTGGCGGATGTGTGGAGGGAGGGCATTCCAGACCAGGGGGAGGACGTGGGTTGGAGGTCGACGGCGGGACAGGCGAGAACGAGGCACAGTGAGGAGGTTAGTGGCAGAGGAGCGGAGGGTGCGGGCTGGGCTATAGAAGGAAAGAAGGGAGGTGAGGTAGGAGGGGACGAGGTGATGGAGAGCCTTGAAGCCGAGAGTGAGGAGTTTTTGCCTGATGTGTAGGTTGACTGGTAGCCACTGAAGATTTTTGAGGAGGGGAGTAACATGCCCAGAGCGTTTCTGCACAAAGATGATCCGGGCAGCAGCGTGAAGTATAGACTGAAGTGGGGAGAGACAGGAGGATGGGAGATCAGAGAGGAGGCTGATGCAATAATCCAGTCAGGTTAGGATGAGAGATTGAACCAGCAGGGTAGCGGTTTGGATGGAGAGGAAAGGGTGGATCTTGGCGATGTTGCGGAGGTGAGACGGGCAGATTTTGGTGACGGATTGGATGTGAGGGGTGAACGAGAGAGCAAAGTTGAGGATGACACCAAGGTTGTGGGCTTGTGAGACGGGAAGGATGGTAGTGCCATCTACAGTGATGGAAAGTCAGGGAGAGGGCAGGGTTTGGGAGGGAAGATAAGGAGTTCAGTCTTGGACATACTGAGTTTTAGATGGCGGGCAGACATCCAGATGGAGATGTCTTGAAAGCAGGAGGAGACCCGAGCCTGAAGGGAAGGAGAGAGAGCATGGGTAGAGATGTAGATTTGGGTGTCATCAGCGTAGAGATGATAGTTGAAGCCGTGGGAGTGAATGAGTTCACCAAGGGAGTGAGTGTAGATAGAGAACAGAAGAGGACCAAGAACTGACCCTTGAGGAACCCCTACAGTAAGGGGATGGGAGGGGGAGGAGGAGCCCGCACAGGAGACTGAGAATGAACAGCCGGAGAGATAAGAGGAGGACCAGGAGAGAGGATAGAGTCTGTGAAGCCAAGGTTGGATAGCGTGTTGAGGAGAAGGGGGTAGTCCACAGTGTCGAAGGCAGCTGAGAGGTTTGAGGAAGATTAGGGTAGAGTAGGAACCGTTGGATTTGGCAAGCAGGAGGTCATCGGTTACCTTTGAGAGGGCAGTTTCGGTACTAAACAGTGTTAGGAAGGAAGTCATCCCTGAGCAATAAGCATTGGACATTAGCACCCATATTAGAAATCATTTGTGTTATTGAGCCATATTAGAAAGAAAATAGTTCATTGTCTAAGCAATGTTGGTATCCTTTTCACCACCCCCTTAAAAATATTGTACCCCCGTAGTTAAAGTATTATCTTCCAGAAACAGTATCATTCAATTGTCTGTTGAATTGCAGAAAATTAGGGGAATTACGAAGTAATCCCCATTGATTGTCAGTGCAGAGTAGTACCTTGTAGTCTTCAAAGGTATACTTTTGTTTACGTAGTATATATTTAGAGAAGAATTTAATGCCAGCATGGCAGTGCATACAAGAGCATTCTTAGAACCTGTCTATCAATCAGAATAATCAAGCAAGGCAAGGTGTCCAAGCTGGGATTGGCCAAGTTGAAGCAGTTTATGCTCTGATGTCAGTATGTCTATATTTGGGTGATAGTCTTCAAAAAGCTAATTATATATTTTGTTGTGCTGAAAAATGGAATATTTCTAAATTATTGCATGTCTTAAAGCTTGCACTGCTTTTCCAAATTTCATTCTGTCAATAGAAATTTTGGTTCTGAAAGTGTACAATCACTCACTGGACTCATTTTGCTATAATTTTTGAGAGTGAAAATAAATTGTCTTAACCAGTGGAATAGCCAATACATTTTATTGGTGCATGTCAGATTCTCTTCTTTAATGGAAATGTGTGGCCATCATCCAGCTCTTTAACTAATATGATCTTTTCCATCTCTAACTGAAGGTTATGTTTATCTGTTTTGTTCTGTCAGGAGCTGTGGTGACATATAGTGATAAAAATCTGTGGCCTACATGCTGTAGGTCAAAGATAATTTTTTATAAATATGAATACTGCTTTCAAAACATGAAACATCTTCATTCTTCCTAAAGATCATTTAAATGGATTAGAAATATCTGGAGACAGTTTCATTTAAAATAAAATAAAGAAAATGGCATTGTATCAGGATTGTTTCTGATCAATTCTAAGCCTGAAATATATAAAAAAGCTTTCTTTTCTGTATTCAATTTGCAATTCATATCAGTAACAGAAAGTGTACCCAAACATTATTAGGTTGTTGCCATTGAAGTGTGTTGAAAAATAAGAGTGTGAAGAATGGTAACCCCTCCCTGCACAGAAAGAAATTGACATTATTAATCAGGTTTTTTTGTGGAAGGAAAAGATTTGAAAGGGAAAAGCCTGTAGGATTAAGGGAGTAACTAAAGGGGGGGGAAACGTTTTGAGATGGAGGAAATAATTGAGAAGTAACTTAGATGGCAAATTATCCTTTTGTTTCTGGTTGGTTCACTTGTTTAATATGCATGCAATTCTCTGATCTTTCTATGCTGCTTTTGTTTCTCTTAGTAAGACTCTTCTATCCTCACTCCCCTTATGTTCCACCTACACTTTACTGAATCATTTTTCTTTTTGTCTGTGTCATGGCAAAACTTTTCACTTTCTGCAAATCTTTGTTTAAATCAATCAGCCATATTTACTGAACACCTATTGTGTGCAGAGCTGTATAACCACATAAGAGACTACAATATAACATTCATTCATTTTTATTAAGTGATTTGTGCAAAGCACTGTACTACATGCTTAAGCACTGTGCTTATAAAAGAGTTGGTAGATATGGTCCCTGCCCACAACAAGCTTACAGTCTAGAGACATAAATAAATTATGGGTATGTACACAAGTGTTGTGGGACTTAGGGAGAAATGAATAAAGGGTGCATATCCAAGTACAAGAGTGATGTTGAAGAGAGTGGGAGAAGAGGAAATGAAGGCCTAGTTGGGGAAGGCCTCTTGGAGCAGATTTGTCTTTAGTAAGGTGGGAAGAGAGATAGGAAGAGGGAGGGCATTCCAGGCCAGAGTCAGGATGTGAGCGAGAGGTTGGTGGCAAGATAGATGAGACTGAGGTACAGTGAGTAGGTTGGCATTAAAGGAGTGAAGTGTGCAGGCTGGGTTGTAGCAGGAAATCAGGGAGGTAAGGTACAATTTTAGGGGAAGGTGACTGAGTGTTTTAAAACTGATGGTAAGGAGTTTATGTTTGATGCGGAAGAGGATGGGCAACCACTGAAGGTTCCTGAGGAGTGGGGAAACATGGGCTTATTGGTTTTGTAGAAATTGATCTGGTTAGCAGAGTGAAGTATAGACTGGAGTGGGGGAGAGACAGGAGGCAGGTAGGTCAGTGAGAAGGCCGATGCAATAGTCAAGTGGGATAGAGTAAGTGGTTGGATTAATGTGTTAGCAGTTTGGAGAGGAAAAGGCAGATTTTAGCAACTGTTGTGAAGGTTGAACTGACATGATTTAGTGACAGATTGAATATGTGGGTTGAATGAGAGAGATGAGTTCAGGATAATGCCAAGTTTATGGGCTCATGAGACAGGGAGGATGGTGGTGCTGTCTACAGGGATAGCAAAGTCAGAGGGAAGACATTATTCCATTCACTATACTTTTTCTTTCCTTTCCATTTCCCATTATTTTTCAACACTCTTATTCCTTCTTCCAGCTTCTCTGATTACCCTGTAATTTCATTCTCCAAAATACCCTTCCACTTCCCTCATTTCATTCCTATGACTATGATCCAAATGTCCTTAACATATTAGTATAAAACCATTTTATTTTTTCAGCCCTGAAGACTTGCTTTTCAGTTCATTTAAGTCAATTAAGTTGTTTGTTATCACACATTCAAGGTTTATCAGGTGAAACATGGAATGAACTGAGATGGTACGTGAATTTGCATTCACAATTCCATACCTGCCATGCATTCTCAATTGTCTGTTTTAATTCAGGTTCCACCTTTCTTACTCTTTTCACTCTTCCCCTCCCGCCTTCCCATTCCTTTCCCTAATTTTACAATTTCATAATCACTTGTAACATTCATTTGATTTGTAAACAAACTCTTAGTGGGTCTCTGTGTGGTACTACTACTACTACTAATAATAATAATAATGGCATTTATTAAATGCTTACTATGTGCAAAGCACTGTTCTAAGCACTGGGGGAAGTTACAAGGTGATCAGGTTGTCACACGGGGGGCTCACAGTCTTAATCCCCATTTTACAGATGAGGTAACTGAGGCACAGAGAAGTTAAATAACTTGTCCAAAGTCACACAGCTGACAATTGGCGGAGCTGGGATTTGAACCCATGACCTCTGACTCCAAAGCCCATGCTCTTTCCACTGAGTCACACTGCTTCTCCTGCAGCATACTACATTTGGTAGTGTTCACCTAAGACTGTTCTTTAAAGCTGTTGTATTCTTCGCATGTACATGCTCAGGAACACCAACGGTAGGAGGCAGTTGTGGTCTCTAAATCAGTGTTTACTCTGCAAAATTGAGTAGTAAGAGAAAACTTGTTTGAAAGTGTTTTGCAAGCTTTTAATTTAGGAAAAAAAGTACGTTGAAAATGGACCTTGTGATTTTTTTAAATGATATTTTCTCTTAATCTGTCTCTCTTGCTATTTCTTTATTAAATATTCACACCAGCATATGAAATTGCTAATATTCTTACTTATTAGATGGTATTGCCACTGCAGATTAAAAACAACCAACTTCAAAAATCACAGCTGTTCCCTTTCCTGCCAGTGCATTGAAAATTAAATCAGATCTGTCTAAAGCACTGCTTACCTTTGATTGCACTTTAAAGTGTGTTCCATGCAGTTTAACTTCTTACGGTCATGTTTTATATGAATTTTATCACTGACAAAACCCTAAGAAACATAGACTAGAAAGTTAGTGGCGCTGCAAAAATAATGGTATATTTTATTAAGGTTATGATCAATTGTGGGCTTTAGTACTTTTATGGTGCTAGTGTAAGGCACTCCCAAAATATAATAAATGTCCTTAAGTTTAGCCTGCTGCATTTTTCATGTATGTATACCTT
This sequence comes from Tachyglossus aculeatus, assembly GCF_015852505.1. Classification (NCBI taxonomy): domain Eukaryota; kingdom Metazoa; phylum Chordata; class Mammalia; order Monotremata; family Tachyglossidae; genus Tachyglossus; species Tachyglossus aculeatus. The sequence continues at coordinate 62,582,113 of NC_052101.1, read as the reverse complement.
TCTTTTGTTTGACCTGCATTTACAAAACTACCTTGCAAAATTTTCAAAGTACATTCTGTAAAACAAGTCTCCCACCTACACTGAAGGGCATCTGCTTGCATAGGAATACACTCCTTGGGTAGGTATAAAAGCACTAATAGATCAAAGTTGGTTTCAACATATTGTACTACCAAACTTCTTACTAAGCATTTATCATTAGGAGAAAATTACCTGGTATATTGGAATATGTTAAAAAAAAAGCTTAGCTTTCATACATTCGTGATAGTTATAAAAATGTGGTACATTTCAATTTGGGATTTAATTTATATGAGTTGGTTATGAAATGACATTTCCAAGGGACCATGTCTTCCTATCTCTTCCCCAGTTTTTAAATGTTGGGGTTTTTGTTTTGTTACGATCAAGAATGGTAACTCAGTTCAACATAATTACCTTAAGTTGTTATAGTTTTGTTTAAATCAAGATAAAATGGGAAATAAAGCACATGCAGCTCCTTGTAATAAATTTACCATTGGTGGTTGTTAATGCAGCCAAACCCAGATTATATGGTGTAAACTTTGTGAAGGGAGAATGTGTGGATCAGCGTGGCTCAGTGGAAAGAGCACAGGCTTGGCAATCAGAGGTCATGGGTTTGAATCCCGGCTCTGCCACTTGTCAGCTGGAGGACCTTGGGCAAGCCACTTAACTTCTCTGTGCCTCAGTTACCTCATCTGCAAAATGGGATTAACACTGTGAGCCCCACATGGGACAACCTGATCATCTTGTATCTCCCCCCCCCATTACTTATAACAGTGCTTTGCACATAGTAAGCGCTTAACAGATACCATCATCATCATCATGAAATCCACCAACAAATCCAAAACCATGATTCAATTATTTCAACCTTCTTGTGCTCAAAACCTTTTTATTTGAGTTAACTAATAATAGTACAGTGTACTGGTTGGAGTTGTACATCCTATCCCTTTTTATTTCTCACTTGTGACGTTCCTAAGGAGCAATGAATGGGGTAAAAAGGAGGCAGACAACATCTGTACGAATTATCAATGTTATTTATTGAGGGCTTAGTGCAGAGCACTGTACTAAGCACCCAAGAGAGATCTCATCCTCTAGACTGTAAGCTTGTTGTAGGCAGGGAATGTGTCTTTATTGTTATATTGTACTCTCCAAAGTGCATAGTACAGTGCTCTGCACACAGTAGGTGCTCAGTAAATACAATTGAAGTGAATGAATGAACATTGTTGATAGACACATTCTCTTCTCACAAGGAGTTTATGGGGGAACGATGAGAAGCTGATGGCCCACACAGTCAATAAACTGGATAATCAGTTCCTGAATTAAAAAAAAAAACCATGGTTCTATCAGCCCAGTAATGCAATCCACTTTTTTTTTTTAAAAAAACTATGCATTCTCTCTCAAAGGAAATAGTGAATATTATTTTCTCTTAGTTGCTGGGAAGCCCCTTTTCTTAGAAACTTAGTATCATCAAGGATGGCTTATGCTGCTTTTTATCTGGTTTCAGTTCATGTTTGGGCAAACTTCAGAGGTATGAATCTGCAAGGCATAAATATAGCCCATGCTATACATAAGGAAGAAATGACTCCGCATCTCAGACTGAATATTTAATGGCTGTTCATTTTGGTCTAAACACAAATTGCAGGTTTAAAAGATTAGCTTTTCTGTGCTTTAAAGAGTTAATTTCAAAAGACTCATACACTCCTAGAAATATAGGAATATATAAAATATCCAGTGGGCTAGATTTTATGTTTAAAAATTACAATTGTACCAATGTCACTTAGAACAATGATGTCCTGCAATTTTTCTATATTCCTTCTCCTACTGCTACTTTTCTGCCTCTTGCATTTATTTCCTCTCAATATGGAAGCTACATCTCTGCACACATTAATGTCCAATCTTTAATTATTAAATCAGTCAATGGAATTTATTGAGCCCTTTGTGTATGCAGAACACTATACTAAGCTCTTGAGAGAGGACAGTACAATAGAGTTGGTAGACACATTCCCTGCCCATAATGAGCTTACAGTCAGAGGGGGAGACAAACATTAAAAGTGTTTCATGTTAATTTGATTAGAACTTTTTCTTATTTTATGGAAATAATTTCAATTGTTATCTCTAAGTGATAGTACTGGTCACACACTCCTAACCCTTCTATGTGCATTGGTCCAAATGGCATCAGAGGGAGCACTACACCAAGGATATGAAATAGGTAATTCATGACTTGAAATGCTAGCAGTACTGAAAGTAAATGAAAGTTGACAACTTGAATATTTTTTCTTGTAGTTTTGAAAATGCCACAAAGCTCCCAGAATTATTCTAATCGTTAACAAAAGTCTAGTTTTCCATCAGCTTACTGTAATTTCAGTTTGGGACAAAGGAATTTAATTTTTGTTACTGTAATAGGAACAAAACTGTTTATATAGAAATTGTTGGGTTGAAACTGAACTTGTTTGTATAAGATTGGATGGTTCAAGCAAATTTAATTGGAATGATTGACACCAGTGTAAGTCTAAGTAGTAAAACTATTGGAAATTCATAATAAGACTTTCTGTTTTGTGCTATACAGGCTAAGAAAACATTTATTACTAGACTCATACTTACTGCCTATGTGCTTTTTATTCTATTTAAAGACCAACATACATTGTCTAGCAAAGTTTTTTTTATAAACCCTTTATTATTTGCTTTTGTTACCTGACAGAAATCTTGCCATTTTTCTACTGTCCTGTGCTTATCATTCTTTTCTTTCTTTGGTAAATTTGTTTCTCTTTGTTAGGCCTCATTTGCTAAATATGATCTCAGTACTTTGAAAAGCATTTCCTCTGATTTAATAAAAGTAGTGCCTGTGGAATAATTATCTTGCATTTATACATAAAGAGGGATCAATACTCACTAAAGGGATTGGTTCTTGATTTCAGTCTTCCAGTAGCTTATTGTAAAAACATTGGTTTGAAAGCGATGAATCCTGTAGCAGCATAGCCTAGTGGCAAGAGCATGGGCTTGTGAGTCGGAGGATGGGGGCTCTAATCCCAGCTCCACCACTTGTCTGGTGGGTGACCTTGGGAAAGTCATTTCACTTATGTGGGCCTCAGTTTCCTCATCTGTAAAATGGGGACTAAGACTGTGAGTCCCACGTGGGACAATCTGATTACCTTGTATCCACCCTGGTGCTTAGAACAGTGCTTGGCACATAGTAAGCACTTAACAAATATCATTATTATTATTATTGGTCTTTTTAGTTAAAAAGTTAGGGTGCTTGAGGACTTGAACTAATCCTAGGCCTATTTATTGTTAGCTTTGTGGGAGGAAATTGTAAAATACAGCAGTAACTGAGTAATGCAAGTGACTAATTCAGATAGAGGGGTTCATGCATTTCCTCATGCTGGGTCCAATGCTATTTCCTACCTGATTCTTGCTTTCACAACCTCTATGAAGCCTTTCTACTAAAAGATTCATCCCATTCTTGATTGCCGCAAGCCAACCTGGCATATAATAATTATTGTACTTGTTAAGCGCTTACTATGTGCCAAGCACTGTGCTAAGTGTTGGGGTAGCTAAAAGATAATCAGGTTGGACCCCGTCCATGGGGATGAGGGGCAGCAGGCTCCCAGTCTAAAAAGGAGGGAGTATGATTTAATCCCCATTTTACAGATGAGGAGATGGAGGCACAGAGAAGTTAAGTGACTTGCCCAAGGTCACACAGCAGACAAATGACAGAGCTGGGATTAGAACCCAGGTCCTCTGACTCTCAGATCTGTGCTCTTTCCACTAGACTGTGCTGCTTCTCAGCACATCTGCTGATGTCATTTCCCAGCAACCTACATCTGTGCTATATTGCTTGAGACTGTATTTCTTTGTACCATTAAAATATATCCTTCACCTAATTAGCTTATTTCCCCCTATTCCCCACACCTCATACTTCATGTTACCAGTAACAGTTGTATGAGCATGTTATTGTTCTACATTGTCCTGTAGCTTGACCTAGTGGATAGTAGATGGGCCTGGGAGTAAGAAGGACCTGAGTTCTAATCTCAGTTCTGCCACTTGTCTTCTGTGTGACCTTGGACAAGTCATTTCACTTCTCTGTGCCTCAGTTACCTCATCTGTAAAATTGGGAGTAAGAATGTGAGTCCCATATGGGACAGGGACCATGCCCAACCTGATTAGCTTGTGTCTACCCCAGCGTATAGAACATTTCTTGACACATAGTAAGTGCTTAACAAATACCATCATTATTATTTTCCCCCTACAGAGTTGTGATATGGGACCCATTTTTTGGTGTTGGTAGATTGACCAGGTTCTAGGAGCTCTTTATTTTTGCCTGTCTTGCCATATGATGTTAGCTTTCATATTTATTTGATGGACCCGCTCAGTGAAGGTGGTGAAATCCATGGTAGATTGAACAGCATAATGCAAAAGTGGAAGTTCCTCCCACACTAGGATCACATGAAGACTGTCTCTTGTTTGTACTTTTACATTCATTTCACAGCAGTTGCTTAGTGTTGATTGTGGTGCTCCTTCTTAGGCCTGTTTTTCTAAAGCCTCTGTTCAAAAAGAGCCATCCCATTTCTGATTATATCATGCCTTAGATCCTAGACCGACCAAGAATGACCCATAGGTCTAGAGCCAACGGAAATAAGTCGACTGGCACTCTGTGTTTCCATGGTTTCTCAGGTCCCTGTAGCCCCCCCCCCCAAGAAAAAAAAAATTTGGATAGGGCCAGGGGAAAAGGGTAAGGGAACATAAAGAGTAATGTTTAGCTAGGCACCAATGAACTGAAAGTGATCATAGAGCAAAGTATTCAGAGTTTCTGCTTTAGGTTGGATTTTCCTGATTTTTGTCCTTTGTCCCACATCCTGAGAGACCTATGGCAGGACCCACTGAAAGAGAGAGTGTAGAACAGAATCCCTCAACATTGGTGGCAATGGTGGTGGCTCGAATTTATGTTGCTGAAGTACACTTCTTTTCAGTGGCAACAAAAGCAGCCACCCATATTGTGGCCTTGTTAATGTGGCTCAACTGGCATTTTTGACACATGGTTACAAATTTGGCCTCTTTTAGAAAGCCCTCACCAGTCTAGAAAGGCAAATTTTGGGGTACCCAACTGCCACCACAGCCTATTGTTGTCACCTGGGCTCATCACAGGTCTCTGGGTGAGGGCACCACAAGTTGGGTGGGGGGATTACCAGGCCATGTCCTCCTGGGCCCTGTATCGGGAGCTGTTGTCTGAGCACTGTCTCACAGGTCAGCTGTGCAGATGCAAGTGCTGGGCTTGCAAGTCCCCTAGTCATGCCCAAACAGCAGTGGGTGTGGGGTGTGCGCTGTGCCCACCTGGACTATGACTTGGACGATGGCTGCCGTGGTGATCCATGGGTGATGGCCATTCTGTTGTGATGATGGAAATTGTGACTCGCATGGCAAAGCAGTGAGATTTTTATTTGTGTCCCTTAATGTCTTTTTTGGAACCTTTTTTTGTTTCTCTCTTCTTCCCCCCCCGCCCCACCCCACAATCCCAACTCTTCTCTCTGACCTCTTCTCTTTGTAATTTCTTTGTCTTTCGGTATATTTCTATCCTTCTATCTCCTTGTTCTGTTCTGACTTTTCAGTCCTGCCCCTGAAGGCTGTGTTCCATTTTGAGCTCCCCAATATTTCCTTAGTCGTCATCAAGATGGCCTGGGCTTCATTTCAGGCATGTAATAATAATAATAATGATGGCATCTAAGTGCTTACTATGTGCGAAGCACTGTTCTAAGTACGGGGAGGGAATATCATCAACATCATCAATCGTATTTATTGAGTGCTTACTATGTGCAGAGCACTGTACTAAGCGCTTAACAGGAATACAAGGTGATCAGGGTGTCCCACGTGGGGTTCACCATCTTAATCCTCATTTTACAGATGAGGTAACTGAGGCTCAGGGAAGTTAAGTGACTTGCCCAAATTCACACAGCTGACAAGTGGTGGAGCCAGGAACAGAACCCATGACCTCTGGCTCCCAAGCCTGGCTCTTTCCACTGAGGCATGCTGCTTCTCACTGCTTGTACTGCTTCACAGTGTAGTAGTTCTGCACTTGCATACTCTCAAGCACTTAGTATAGTGCTCTGCATACGGTAAAGCCCTCAATAAATAGATTGATAGCTGTTGCCTGGGCTGTTGAGGCTACAGCTCACAGCAGCCTAGGGGAATCAGTTTATACTGTATCCATGGCAGTGTTTCTCCAATGTGAGCCCTGAACTATTTCCATGTGATAATATGTTACTTATTTGTTGTTTGAGTGCAATAACCCTGGATGCTGGAAGTTAAAATATATCCCTATAAATTCACTCTTGGAAACTTGGAATCTGCAAAGATGAGCTTGTGCAGTGAATCTAGGTGATACAATTTCTTATTTGAACCGTAATACATGGATTATTTTAATGCCTTTAGTGTAAATGTATGTCAGTGACTGTTACAACACAGTCTGTAAAGTTAGCTGCTGAATTATAGATGTGTTCAAACAGTATTTTATCAGTAAACATTAAATCATTTCTTCCAGTGGCTTAACCACTTTTTATAAAATGAGAAACATGCTACATTAACATTGTCAGTTAAGTAGTGCACCAACTGAAGCAACGCAATCAGTAATTTACTGACATGATGAGCAGATTATCTGCAGTACCCAACTCGTTCAGTGGTAATCGGGTAGATATTTAAGTTGGTGCATCAACTCAGTTCAGTGAAAATCAGTATTTGCCTATTGGAAATTAAATTTCCCACCTGCTTTTAAATTTTTCAAAAGCCCTTTCCAGATCACTCTCTGAAGGATTTTATACAAATTAGCCACTGATTAAGAAGCAGAAAGATTTTCATTATTTTCCCTTTGTCCAAATGCACTTACACAAATTGAAAATTTCCATTACCCTTCCAGATTTAAAAATGCTTCATTACTACTTAATTTCAGATATTAGAAATTCAACAGCTATTTCAATTTTAGAGGGTTTATTAGCTGGAAATTTACTTTTTAAAAGAAGTTTCATGTTTGGTCATTAGATTATAAAATTATTCAGGGAAAGTCCATATTTTATACTTAGTCAATATATTCCCCAAGTACCTAGTATGGGAGGGTTCTACACAAATCAGGCATTCAGTGACTCCTACTGATGATTTTGAAGGAGGAGGATAACACTTGAACTTTAAACAAGGGATGCATTAAGGTCCGCTTTTAAATGGAAACTTGAGAGCGTGGTGTCACTATATGGCAAAAAATGTAGTATAATCTTCTCTGGTTGAAGTAGAATTTTATAGGAATGCAGGCTTTCTCGTTTTAAAAATGAGTGACGGTGCATAGTGGATTAGGGTAGCTTTAGTAGATTATGAACCAATAATGGTAGGTTGAGAGATTGGAATTCTACAGGGTAAAATATTTTGATATTGGTAAAAACTAGAAAAAAATGCTATGGTTAAAATATGTAAAGTACTGATCAATTAGTGTTATGTCAGGGATTGTGTTTTCATTGTCTGTTGTACTCTCTGAAGGACATAGTACAGTCTTCTGCACACAGAAGGCATGCAATGACCTAGTTTAGATTGTAAATTCCTAAAACCTAATCAGATTGGACATAATCCTTGTTCCACATAGGTCTCACAATCTGAGAGGTAGGGAGAGCAGGTATCATGTCCACATTGTACAAAGTAGGAGACTAAAGGTCAGAGATTCTGATAGGCCCGAGGACACAAACTAGGCCATTGGCAGTGCTGGGATTAGAATCTGTATTGCCTGACTTCCAGTTCCATGCCCTTTCCATTAAGCCACAGTCCTATATACAGTGACATGTATCCTATTAAAATGCCATTCAGAATATATCACTACCTTCCTAAAAAACTTCTACTTATTTCTTCTCACATAAAAGAATCACCCTTAACCATTAGTTCCCATGCTCTCCAGCTGTTCCCCTCTTACCTACCCTGCCTCTTCTAGACTCTGAGCCCGCTGTTGGGTAGGGACCATCTGTATATGTTGCCAACTTGTACTTCCCAAGCGCTTAGTACAGTGCTCTGCACACAGTAAGCGCTCAATAAATACGATTGAATGAATGAATGAATGCACCAGCTCACATCCTTCACTCCTCCCAAACTAACTTCCTAACAATTGTAATAATTGTGGTATTTGTTAAGCACTTACTCTGTTCCAAGCACTGGGATGGATACAAGGTAATCAGGTCCCACATGGGGCTCATAGTCCAAGTACGAGGGAGGACAGGTTTTGAATCCCCATTTTGCAGATGGGGACCTGAGGCACAGAGAAGTGAAATGACTTGCCCAGGGTCACACAGCAGGTAAGTGGCAGAGCTGTGATTAGAACCTAGGTCCTTGACTTCCAGACCTCTTTCCGCTTGGCCTTGCTGCTTCCTTACTTTGTAATACTTTGCTCACAACTCTCCTCACTCCAACCCATTGATTGCTTATACCTTTCCCCCTGTGGAGCACTCCTCCCCATCAAACTTCAGTCCCTTTCTCCAAAAGCCACCTTCTTGATCACCCCATCACTTTAGCCACTTGAGCATTCATGTACATTGCTGTACTCCTACTCTTTCACCTATCATTTATTTGACAGTTTGTGCCTGCCTGTCTCCCCTATTAGATTGTAATATCTCCAAGGGCAGGGCATTGTATTTCACTTGTGTTCCCACATACCTTATTCAGTGCTCTGCCCACAGTAGGTCTGAATAAATGCTGTTGATGATGATGAAGTTGATGAGAAGCAGCGTGACCTAGTGGATAGAGCATGGGCCTGGGAGTCAGAAGGACTCCTGCCACTTGTCTGCTGTGACCTTAAGTAAGTCACTTCACTTCTCTGTGCTTGTTACCTCATCTGTAAAATGGGGATTAAGACAGTGAGCTCCATGTGGGACATGGACTGTGTCCCATCTGATTAGCTTGTGCCTACCTCAGTGCTTAGTACAGTGCCTGGAACATAGTAAATGCTTAACAAATAACATTTTTTTAAAAAAAGATAGGCATGGCAATTTTTGCAGGGATTTTACATGGACCCCTAAGGATTAGGTATCTTTGGGAAGAAGCCACAGCAAATCCTCACTGAGGATCAGAAACTCTGTTCTCTCAGGATGAGGACTGTGGTGGTTTCTCACCATTTTTTTTCTGAAGTAAATTTGGGTAGGGATTCTTCTCCCCCTCTCCTCCTCCCCCCCCCCCCCCCCCCCCCCAGGCCTGTGGTTAAAATCAGATTCCCTAAGAAATAACTTTAAATGTAGAAACAAACCATGAGAAGGCACTTTCCACCTCTCTTACCACTGATCTTGGGCTTCAGTGTGATAGTGTAACTACAGTGGAGAAAAATCGATCACATCTATTTAACACCCAAATGGTAATATTAAAAATATGACATCTTAAAATGATCTGTTTCTGAGCAGGAAAAGTTGATATGAAACATTTGGCTATGTTTGTAACAGAGAGTTTGCTGCGCTCCCTATAATTGATAGCAACATTAGCAAGTGAAGCACATAAAGTACAATAGTGATTTAAATGTTTGCTATAATGAATAGACCTTTTTCTTCAAAATCTTTGGAAACTATTTTTGAAAGATACAGTTTCTAATACAGTTAACTGGGCTTATATTCAGAACTCTTTGAAATGCCATTTAGTATCTTGTTCTTTGCCCTTGGTTGGATAAAGTGGTGTTTCATGTTCTTTGAACTCTGACTAATCAAAAATCAATTAAGGCTAAGACACCATTAACATGCTACATACTCAATAGAGATATTGGCATTATTTCTTTTCTTGAGCATTTTTGATGATCTCGCCTCTCAGAATCTCAGAACATGTATTGTGGTTTTATTACACTTGAAGTAATAGGGAGAAAGGAAAAATAAAGTAGTTGAATTTTGTTTTATTGTGGTTGTTGCCCATATCTGTCAGAGAGTAATTGAAGTACATCAAAGCAGAATTTTTGATCTGATCCTTTTGCTTAAAATTCCTTCTTGAAAAAGTATGCAAATAACTATGTCATCAAAGATTAGTGCTCTTTTCAAGAGTGTGGGTCAGTTTGCTGTCAAGATTGCAGTAGTTCATATTTTGAGTGACAATGGCATGTGTACCGTAGACTCAAGTGGCTTTGACTACTGGCTGTGTAATCACATTACTAACGAGTGAATCATCTTTGAGATTAAATATGGTTAATTTCCTCCATTTTAGCTCACAAACCAGAGTCATGAAAATTTTTAAGAATCTATAGTTTCCATTTAGTCTGTTTTTTCAAGATTAAGGTAGAGCCAAAATTTATAAGGAAATTGTCAGTCTAGTCTGGAATTTAAAAATGAAATTAAAAGTGTTTGATTAGGACACATAGGTTCAGCATTTACAGGCCAGCGAATGCATGAAAATGTATTGTAGCTTTAAAGAGGATTGACTTAATTCCTGTGGGCTTCATTAATGATTCTTAGTACTACCTTGGATTTTAAGAAAGAAAAACCTAATTTTCCACAAATATGAATCTCACTTTTAGATTTTTGCTTCCTCTTTCGTGATTTTTTTTCTTTGTTTTTGAACTGGAACATGAAAACCCAATTAATCATGTTCATTTTTATGTAGAAAATAAATCTTACTGAAGAGAAGGTGTGAGTTGAATTTGCTTTTTCTGCGTGTATGCATAGTCTGCATATATGCTTAATGGTTGGGTGAATATTGATGTTCCTTCACCTCTGTTACTTCTCAATGCCATTTGATTAAATCTTTTAGATTAGAGTTTCTGAAGTATTTTCCCCAGACTGCTTTTATTTATTTCCAACTTTTCCATGTATTTGAATCAGTTGTAGGTGATCGAGTCAGGTCTGTATTTTGAGAAAGTGCCTTCTTTACCCCTATATTTTTATTCTTTTTGTGACACAAACGAAAACAAATTTTGGTTGATTGGCATTACTTTAGGCCCCATTCGTGCACATCATAAAAACCGTTTTAGAGTTTGGCATTGTCAGTATTTTTGACAGACAGTGTGAAAGGTTCAGGACTGGAATAGCAAGGGTGTTAAGAGTTCAGGATTGAGGAGAATTGGCACAGCAGGGGAAGCATGCGTAACATTTGACAACACTGTGCTTGACTCAGGCAACTCATTTACATTGGTATATACTATTCTTTAATACAATATTTAATCGAAAAGACTAGGAGCATAAAGCAGTGTGAGCTAGAAGCCTGAAGGCTGGGATCATCAAGAGAATGTGAATTGTAAAAGGGTGTGTGTGTGCGTATGGGTGTGTTAAATCTCTTTTTCCGCCCCCTTCCCCACTACTTTTCTCCTGTTTGTTTTTGTCTTGTGGAACAAACTTTGTCATCTCTCTTTTGCTGTTTCCTCCCAACCCCATTTTTTTCTCTCACTCAATTCCCTTTTCTTGGCATGTCTCCTTCTCCATGTAGCCATAAGTCTAGTATTATCTTGTGTAGGCCAGTTTTGCTGCCCTGTCCTCTGTTCAGTTTTGAAATGATCCTGACTTTTTTATATGTATTTTTTAAATATATATTTTGGTACTGATCCTCCCTCTGCTGATGATCCTGCAGCTGGGTCCCAGAGCTCAGATGCTACATCAGATTTCACACAGACCTGGAAAGGGAACACAAAGGCTCTGGAACAATTGGAAGGGTCAGGGTACCTAGGAGAAATGCTCTAGATTTGAGCTGAATTAAGGAGACATCACATTATGTTGCATGCCCATGTAGTGTCTGTGATGACACTTGGGTCTTAGGGCCCAGGCGTTTGGAATGCCTTCACTGACCACTCTACCTTCCATCTTTTAGTCCCAATACAAGCCAAATCTTTGGTGATAAGTGAAATTCTGGCATTTTTCACCAAGCAATTGTGAAGTTCCTGTTTTGGAGAAATAAGATTTTTTTTTCTTTTTTACCCTTATCAGTCCAGTCATATCAGCAAAGAACAGAGAGGCTGTAGTACTATCTGGGGAAACATATACACAGGAAAGCAATGTGGTGTAGTAGAATTAGTGTGGGTTTTGAAGTCAGGAAACCTGGGTTACAGTCCCAGCTCTATGCTTCAGTTTTCTCATGTACAGAATAGAGATAATGTAGATGATTCCTTCCTTTCTGTACCCACTGGGAAGTTATAATGAAAAATGAAATAATGTGATTGAAGAAATTATAAAAATATAAAAATTAATGTATTATTGTAGTCAGAAATAGGCAAATCTGCACTGAGGGATGGAAGATGTGGAGAAGACAATATGAAAAAATATATTGCTTAAAATAAGGAAGACATCTTGAATGCCAGTTGATTAGTGAGAAAAGATGACTTCAGGATCTGGCAAAATGACAGAGTAAAGTGATCCTGTGGTAGGGGACTGTGGAGAGGGCCATTGTTGCAAACTGTGATTACCACAACCTGGAAAAGGCAGAAGTGGGAGTTTGGAGATTTGTACACAGTTCATTCGCAAAATGGTAAATACACTTATTGATAATTGGGAATTGACTCTAATTGTACACTCAACTTCAATGAATTTTTGTGACTTTTTTGTTGCTCTTTGAGCTGCTCACATTCTTTCAATTTTCTTACCTTTTAGAGAAGGCAGCTGGCTCGTTTGTAGAATGAGCCATTACACCTTTCATTACAAAGTTGTAATTTTTGTAACTTTTTCCATGTTGCTTATTTTGAGGGAAAGATAGGTGCTGTTGAGTCCTACAGCAGTTATCACATTGCTAGGGTCAGGGATTTACAGAGAAGTCTTTCCTTCTTTTGAAAAATCCTCAAAGGACTTGCAGAGCACTTCAATTAAGTCATGCTCTCCAGGGAGATGTTGCTTGTTCTGAAGCTTTTTATAAGCTATTTGACTAAAAATCTACTTCTAAATGTATGTTTCCTGATGTGCGTATTTCCTAGATTGAATTACATTTGGCAGACTGGATAATAATGGTGGTATTTAAGCGCTAAGTATGTGCCTGGCACTGTACTTAGCGCTGGGGTGGATACAAGCAAATTACGTCCGGCTCAGTTTCAATACCCATTTTACAGATGAGGGAACTGATGCCCAGAGAACAATAATAATAATAATGATGGTATTTGTTAAGCACTTACTCTGTGCCAAGCACTGGGGTAGATACAGGGTTGTCCCATGTGGGGTTCACAGTCTTAATCCCTATTTTACAGATGAGGTACCTGAGGCACAGAGAAGTAAAGTGGCTTGCCCATGGTCACACAGCAGACAAGTGGCGGAGCTGGAATTAGAACCCACGTCCTCTGACTCCCAAGCCCATACTCTTTCCACAAAGCCACGCTGCTTCTGTAAGGTGAAGTGACTTGCCCAAGGTCACCCAGTGGACAAGTGGTGGAGCTGGGATCCTATCTATACCTGAACACCATTGTATCAGTTAATATCTGGAGAAGTAGTGTGGCTCAGTGGAAAGAGCACGGGCTTTGGAGTCAGAGGTCATGGGTTCAAATCCTGGCTCTGCCAACTGTGTGACTTTGGGCAAGTCACTTAACTTCTCTGTGCCTCAGTTACCTCATCTGTAAAATGGGGATTAAAACTGTGAGCCCCCCGAGGGACAACCTGATCACCTTGTAACCTCCCCAGCACTTAGAACAGTGCTTTGCACATAGTAAGTGCTTAACAAATACCATCATTATTATTAATTATCTGGTTCCTTAGCTAAGAGTAATTAGATTTGGATCTGGAAATAAGAGGCAGGATGTTTTCAGGAGAACCTTCCATCCTAGATTCTTCAATTTCTGTTTTGGTCTACAATGGAGTCTCCCTTCTAGAATGACGGATAGACCCACAGTGAGTTTGAGGACACAGTGCAGACTTGACTATTTTCTGCTAAGTACTCATTTAATTTTTAAATTTACTAAAAATTTGAGGTGGAGTTCAATCAGTTAGTGGTATTTATTAAGCATTTACTGTGTGCAGAACACTGTACTAAGTGCTTTGGAGAGTACAACACAATACAATTGGTAGTCATGATCCCTGCCCTCAAGCATCTTACAGTCTAGTGGAGATTGTTCTGTTTAGGTAGGTATTCGATAAATGGGTTGTATCTTAATAGTAGACAAAGAAATAAAAGTTTTCTTAGAAAAGGATGCCCAGGTTTGCAGTTTTTACTGTAATATGCTAAATTTCAATACAGTAACCTTGAAGGAAAAGAATCCTGGGTAGATATGCTTATTAAGGAACTTCTCTAAATTTGTGATGCATATTGGCAAAGGAGATTCAAGGTAAATTAGCTTTTTGATATCAAATGCGTAAAGACAAAATCAAACAAGTAACAAAAGCGCTTACTCTCAAGCCAGTTGCCGATCCCACCTCTTACTCAGGCTTATCTAAATCTTTTTATCCCAATTCCAGTACTGATTTAAACCTTGATAAATGGTCTGCAAATGGCCTGCCTTTGGAGAACAAAGAGGGTTCAGAAGTTCAAAATCTGGAACTGCTTAAGTTAGGAGAATCTTCTTGCTGTGATCTGCACCTCTGTTCTCTTGAAACTGGCACTTAGGTGGGCACTAATCAATTATATTTATTGAGTGCTTACTGTGTGCAGAGCACTGTACTAAGCGCTTGGGAAGTACGAGTTGGCAACAGAAACGGTCCCTACCCAACAGCGGGCTCACAGTCTAGAAGGGGGAGACAGAGAACAAAACAAAACATATTAACAAAATAAAATAAATAGAATAAATATGTACAAATAAAATAAATAGAGTAATAAATATTAAGGGCTTAATATTTATTAAGGGCTTACTATGAGCCAAGCACTATGGTGGATACAAGCAAATCAGGTTGGACACAGGCTGTCATTCATTGTCGTATTTATTGAGCGCTTACTGTGTGCAAAGCACTGGACTAAGCGCTTGGGAAGTACAAGTCGGCAACATATACAGATGGTCCCTACCGGACAACAGGCTCACAGTCAGCTCGAGTGTAGAACCAGTTCTCGTCATAAGGCGCCAATTCTTTGTGTTTGGCTAGCTTGACTGTGTCCACCCATTCGGGGATCTTTAGCTTCCCTGACTTTTTGAGGAAGGCAGCCAGGGCTCGGACGAACTCCTGCTGGTTCACGTCCTTCACAGTGACTCCTGGCATCGGGCGGCCTCCGCGCTGCCGGGCAGGGAAGCATGGCAAATCTACGAAAACAGATGGCTAGTAGAACAAATGTGCCAGAAAATGTGAATCTGTCCAAGAAGCTGAATTTACTAAATCACCTTCTAGCGTCATCAGGACTGGATCTGATAGTTGAGATAAGTTGGGTGACTTAAAAATATTGGAAATGACATCTTGACTTATTAGCCGCCCTCCATACTGCATGTGCTTGTATCACTGTCAGAATTACCAGGTGGCATGACAAAGTTTCCTCCTAAATGCATATGGGCAGATTTTGGAATTAAAACATAGAAGCTTTTGCAATTCTTTCCCCAGAAAGACCGGACTCAGAATTTGGTGGATTATGTCTAGCACTAGATTTTAAATGAATTGGCTTTTTAAATTAATTTTTAGGAAGAAAAAGTATATTTAAAGCTAGAGCTGTACAATGTAGATGTTTGTTCTCCTTGTTTTATTTTTTTTAAAGCTGATTTAAGGGCCTGCCAGAGTAGAAAATGTTCAGTCCATCATGGGTTCTTAATAGCCCGGGAAAACCTCCTTTGTATACCCAGGGGATATGATGGAATTGGTGCAGGAGAAAATTAATTTAGTTGGAATTCATTCATTCAGTCGTATTTATTGAGTGCTTACTGTGTGCAGAGCACTGTACTAAGAGCTTGGGAAGTACAAGTTGGTCTGTGAACAGAGTTGAGCTAATGTGCTTATGCTTGCAGAACAGTTAGTAATCAGTCATTGCAGAATGTTTGCTGTGCTTCTGAATTGAGTAGCACCAACTACTTTAGGCAGTATTCTGTCAAAAATACTGTTGTGTAATAAGACAGAAATTTGAAATACAGCAGGGGTGTAATTTTAGGTCATATGTATGTAAGTACAATAGCATTTGCTATAGGTTCCTCTTTTTTGATACAAAACAAGTTAGTTATGGACTTTTCCACAACTTTTTTCAGTGCAGTCACAAAATATTTTCCAGCCCTACATTTTACAAGACAAGACATTTTCCAGCAGCTCATTTTGGCTAATATATATATATATATATATTAGCCAAAATGAGCTGTTATAGAACAGTGAGGATCTGTCTTACTAAGGTGAGTCAAAAGCAGGAAAAAGTTTTGCTGCTGCTTGCCAAATATTTCCATAAATGTTCACTCAAAAAGGAAGATAAAAGGGGTTTATTTATTTTTTAGTCATACGTCATTTCTTTAACCATTACAAAAATAGGGGCTTTTTAAATGTTGTAGGTTGGATTCTATTGGTGAAAATTTACTTGGGTGCAAACATTAAACTGGCTAACAAAAATAGCATCTTTACTGACAACGATGGAATTTTTTTCTTGAGATATTGCTCCTTTGTGTTTTTCAAGCTTGACTCTGTCATATTTTTTGAGTGCTTACTGTGTGCAGAGCACTGTACTAAGCACTTGAGAGAGTACAGTGTAACAGACACATTTCCTGCCCACAGTGAGCCTATGAATCCCAAAGCTTAAAGAAATAATGAAGCTGCTCAAACTTGAAATTTATTTGGTGGGGTGCATGTGTTTAAATTCACGGGCTCAGGTTAAAATAAGGTGATCAGAATCCCAATTTAGGGAATGGTTTGGGAGTTTTGTATTTTTTGTTTGTTTTTCCACATTTGATAAGGTTAAGGCAGAATCCTTTTCCTGGGTCACAGGACAGAAAACCTAACTGCTATCATTACCATCACAGTTGAACTGGTTCCCTTAGCTGTGAATAGGGATGTCTGCTTTGGCCAAATGATCTATTACTAGAGAAGCAGCATGGCCTAATGGAAAGAGCATGGGCCTGGGAGTCAGAAGATTTAGGTTCTAATCCCAGATCTGTCACTTGTCTGCCTTGTGGCCTTAGGCACACATCTGCATAATGGGAATTCCACACCTGTTCTCCCTCTTAATTAAAACCCCAAGTGGGACAGGGACTGTGGCAACCTGATGCTGTATTTACCTGTGCTTGGTTCAGTGCTGTTCTGCTACAACCCAACACCCTCACTTCACTCCTCTAATGCTGACCTACTCACTGTAGTTCCATCTTGTATATCTTGCTACCAACCTCTCACCCACGTCCTGTCTCTGGCCTGGAACTCCCTCCCCCTTCATATCAACAGACCATCAGTCTCCCTACCTTCAAAGTGTTTTTAAAATCACATCTCCTCCAAGAGGCCTTGCCCAACTCAGCCCTCATTTCCCCTACTCCCTCTCCCTTCTGTGTTACCCTTGCACTTGGATTTTTTTTAAATGGCATTTGTTAAGAAACACTTACTATATGCCAGGCACTGTACTAAGCACTGGGGTAGATACAAGCTAGTCAGGTTGGACACACCCATGTCCCTTGTGGGGCTCACAGTGTTAATCCCCATTTTGCAGATGAGATAACTGAGGCACAGAGAAGTTAAGTGACTTGCCCAGTGTCACATGGCAGATAAGTGATGTAGCCAGTATTAGAACCCAGGTCTCTGACTCCCAGTCCTGTGGTCTTTCCTCTAGGCCATGCTACTTCTTGTAATTTGTACCCCTTATTCATCCTGCCCTCAGACCCACAGCATTTATGTCCGTGTCTCTAGTTTGATATCTGTCCCTCCCCCAACACCAAACTGTAAGCTCCTCATAGGCAGGGATCACGTCTACTAACTCCATTAATGTACTTTCCCAAGCGCTTAGTACAGTAAGCACTCAATAAATTTGTTGATTTCATAATCATCCATCTTCTGTTAACTGTCTTAATGAGTTTCCTTCCGTATGACTCTAGCTTTTATTTATTTACGTATGTCTACTTGCCACTCACACACTGTGACTTTCTCTATTTTATGTCCATTCTGACTTTCTCTATTTTGTATTTAAACTCTGCCTGGTGACATGGAATACTGTTAAACTTATGCTGCCCCTCAGAATCACTCCTCTTGTTCCCATTTCCATCTCTTATTGTACTGTAAAAATGGAAACTATCAAAAAAAGGAATGCATAAAAATAACCAGAACATTTATCTGAAAACTTCAAAATGGAAGTTTTTAAAAATGTTAATATTTGGATAATCGGGTCCAGAGAGTATATTTGTAACAGTTATCCAGGTAATTTGTGTGAAAAGGTACATAGGATGATTTCTTTTTCTACTTTATTTCTGTTTCATATGTTTTTTTTCCACTGCTCGATTTCAATTTTCAGACTTATGCTATACCATGCCCTTCTCTTTCTACTGTTTCATCCTGTCTTTCCTAATGATCTTTGAAGATTGGTTTATAATTATGTAATTTCTCTAAGCACCAAGCTTTTACCTAGTCAGCCTTTTCTTGTACAGGATGTGTGTACCCACAGCCTCCACATCCTCTCTTCCAGCTCTCTTTTTGACCCTCCTTAGTCTGCTTTCCACCCCCTTTAGTGCAATGAGTCTTCTCTACCCAAGGTCACCAATAATCACCTCCTTGCTAAGTTTAATGGATTCTTCTCTGTGCCAATCCTTCTCCTCGACCTTCTGGTTACCTTCAACACTCTAGACCATTCCCTTCTCATGGAAACACTGTGTAACCGTGGTTTTTCTGAAACAGTTTGCTCCACTTTCTCCTCTTTGGCTGATCTTTGTCCATCTACTTTGCTGGCTCTCTTCTGCCCTTCATTTAGTTGTATTTACTGGCTGCTTACTGTGTGCAGAGCACTGGACTAAGTGTTTGGCAGAGTACAATATAATAATAAGCAGACATATTCTTTGTCTGCCCCCAATGAGCTTTCAGTCTAGAGGATGAGCTTGCAATCTAGGGGACTGCCTCCCACTCCTTAACTGTGGATGGTGCTCAAGGCTCAGTTCTGGGCCCCCTTCTTTTCTTAACTTACACTCAGTCCCTTGGAGAGCTCCTCTGCCCCCACAGCTTCAGCTACTCACTGACGTAAAGATGATTTCCAAATCAATCTCCTTAGCCCTGACTTTTCTTCTTCTCATGCAGTCTCATGTACAAAACTAATATAGTTTTATTTCCTTTTATCCATAAATACTTTAGTATCTATCTTCTATCTAGATTGTAAGTTTCTTGAGGGCAAGCATCATGTCTCCTAATTCTCCTGTATTCTCCCAAATTCCTAGTAGAGTGCACAGCATGCAGTTGGTGCCCAGTAAATCCTATTGATTGATTGCCACATCTCTGGTGGTAATTTGGTGCAGTGACAGAAATTAAATAGGAGAAACTGATTTAGTCACTATATCGTAACATTTTCAGCTTCCTTCCTCCTTTTTGATCCTCTAATTCACTACCATTTTAATGCCTGAGAGTAATATCTGCTGCCAAATATTATATAAATATGTCCCAGGCTTTTTCTCTTTTGACTAGAATTACCTCGCTCAGATAACTGAATAGAAGCTAAAACTGCATTATTGTATTTATTGAACACTTACTGTGTGCTGAACACTGTACTAAGTGCTTGGAAGAGTACAGTATAATAGAGTTCCCTCCCCACAAAAAGCTAACAGTCTTGGCCCATTTAGAATATGAAGATGCTTGGGATTGTGTATATATGTTTTTATATATATACAAGTATTGAAGTGACACTAGTTAGAACTGTACTAAGCACTTGAAAGAGTACAATACAGCAATAAACACACATTCCCTGCCCACAATGAGTTTATAGTCTAGAAATTCAAGAAGGTTTGTTGAAAACAAACAAGAAAACATTCTAAATCTGATTAAAGGGGCCAGTGTTCTTGCTTGATCCTATTTGCATTTCTTCTTATTGTATCAGTAGTTCATTAGCATTAGGTAGGGAACCAGAGGTTTCTAGCTAGAACTCCCTGCCTCCACTTTCTCTGCTTTCTCCCTTTTCAATTTTGTACGTGATTCCCTGCAATCTGGCTTCTGTGCTCTCCAGTCCAGGGAAACTGCCCTCTTGAAGGTTACCAGTGACCTTGTCCAATCCAATGGCCTCTACTCCATCCTGATCTTCTTAACCCCTCAGCTGCCTTTGACACTATGGACACCCCCTGCCCCCCTTCTCCTGGAAACATGTATCTGACCTTGGCTTCACTGGCCACCGTCCTTTCTTGGTTCTTCTCCTGACTCTGGCCACTCCTTCTCAGTCTCTTTTGCTGGCTCCTCCCCTGCCTCCCATTCTCTTACTGTGGGGGTGCCTCAAGGCTCAGTTCTGGGTCCTCTTATATTCTCCATCTACACTCACTCCCGTGGAGAACTCATTTGCTCCCACGGCTTCAACTATGACCTCTCCAGCCCCAGTCTCTCCTCCCTGCAGTCTCACATTTCCTCCTGCCTTCAGACATCTCTTCTTGGATGTCCCATGAGAATCTCAAACTTAACATGTCAAGGCAGAACACCTCATCTTCCATCCCAATCTGTGTTCCCCCAACAACTTTGCAAACACTATAGACAACACCACCACCCTTCCTGCATTACAAATCCATAATCTTGACATTTTCCTTATCTCTCTAATTCAGTCTTCATATTCAGTTTATCACCACATCCTTTGTTATACCTGCATAGCAGCTCTAGAATCTGCCCTTTCCTCTCCATCCAAACTGCTACTTAGATGATCCAAGTACTAATCCTATCCTGCTTTACCACAACCTCCTCACTGTCTCCTGTCTCTCCCCACTTCAGTCTATACTTCACTCTGCTGCCTGGATCATTTTTCCAAAAAGTATTATGTGCACATGTCTCCCCACTCCTCCAGTGGTTACCCTTCCTTCTCCACATCAAACACAAACTTCTTCCCCATTGCTTTAAGGGACTCAATCAGCTCTCCCCCTCCTACCTTACCTCACTGATCTCCTGCTACAACACAGATAACACACTTGGCTGTTCTAACAGCTCCACCCTGCTCTCTCTCCCTCCCTCCAGGCTTGTATCTCTGCCTGCCTTCAGAACATCTCCATCTGGATGTCTGCCCGCCATCTAAAACTCAATATGTCCAAGACTGAACTCCTTATCTTCCCTCCCAAACCCTGCCCTCTCCCTGACTTCCCCATCACTGTAGACGGCACTACCATACTTCTCTTCTCACAGGCCCACAGCCTTGGTGTCATCCTCGACTCCGCTCTCTCATTCACCCCTCACATCCAATCCATCACCAAAACCTGCCGGTCTCACCTCCGCAACATCGCCAAGATCTGCCCTTTCCTTTCCATCCAAACTGCTACCCTGCTGGTTCAATCTCTCATCCTATCCCGACTGGATTACTGCATCAGCCTTCTTTCTGATCTCCCATCCTCCTGTTTCTCCCCACTTCAGTCTATACTTCACTCTGCTGCCTGGATTATCTTTGTACAGAAATGCTCTAGGCATGTCACTTCCCTCCTCAAAAATCTCCAGTGGTTGCCTATCAACCTACAAATCAAGCAAAAGCTCCTCACTCTCGGTTTCAAGGCTCCCCATCACCTCGCCCCCTCCTACCTCACCACCCTTTTCTCCTTCTACAGCCCAGCCCACACCCTCTGCTCCTCTTCTGCTAATCTCCTCACTGTGCCTCATTCTCGCCTGTCCTGCCATCAACCCCTGGCCCACGTCCTTCCCCTGGCCTGCAATGCCCTCCCTCCACACATCCGCCAAGCTAGCTCTCTTCCTCCCTTCAAAGCCTTACTGAGAGCTCACCTCCTCCAGGAGGCCTTCCCAGACTGAGCCCCCTTTTCCTCTCCTCCTCCCCATCCTCTCCCTCTGCCCTACCTCCTTCCCCTCTTTAATGAATGAATAACATCTGCCTACTCACTTTACCTCTACTCTTGCTGCCAACCCCTTGCCTACCACCTCTACCCGGCCTGGAGCTCCTTCCCCCTTCATAGTCCGTCAGACCACCACTCTTCCCATCTTCAAATTTCTACTGAAATCAAATCTCCTTCAAGAAGTCTTCTCTGACTAACCCCTCATTTCCCCATCCTATTTTTCATCCCGTCTGTTACGCCTGTGCACTTAGGCCTGTACTCCTTTAGCACTTTGATACGAGCCCCATTGCACTTATGTACATATCCTTATACTCTGCATAGCACTGAACAAAGTGCTTGGGAAAGTTCAATACAACAGAGTCTGTATACATGGTCCCTGCTCATGGGGAGCCTACAGTCTAGAGGTGAACTACTGATTGTGCCAGAAAAGCACAGTGCTAAGCTGTGTCAGAGATAGGAATTGAAAGCCCAGTAGCCGTGAAATAACAGGTAAGGGCAAGGTTGTCAACTGAGGATGAGTGGTACTAGTGACTGGGCTTTTATGGTCTGTTTCAGGCAGATACTGGACAGTAATGAGCTAAGATGGCCCTATAGATTGTAAGCTTGTTGTGGGCATGAAATACTTCTACCAACTCTGTTGTATTGTACTTTCCCAAGTGCTTAGTACAATGCGCTGCATGCAGTAAGTGCTCAATAATACCACTGACTGAATTTACTTCTGCCCTCTGTCAGCTGACCATGTCCCTCTAGCATGGACACCTCTGGGGTTTGTGATGTCTACTTGAGTCCTGGGGCTGCACTAATGGTGTATTTCTGCCTCATCTCTGGTCCCTTAGACACCTTTAGGAATGCTCCAGGGGGAAGATGGAATTGGGGGCTCCGGAGCCAGTTTGATGAGCTCCAGCGACCTCGAGGGTACCCATCACCAGAGTCCAGAGCCTCCAACTGTGGCTGGCCATTATCATCCCTCCCCACCTTTTTTTCCTCATCATTCCCTCTTCCTTCCCACCCCCCCCATCCCATCTCCTCAAAGCCTTGCCCCAAGTTGTTTCAGTGCTCCAAATTCAGAGTATTCACATGTTTTCGGTAATTACTGCACGTTTGTAGCATTCTAAGCATAGAACATAGGCCTTCAAATGCTCTTTTTAGCTTCACCCTCCAAATTCCTAGATTAATGGCCTCATTATGTAGTATCTTTATCAATATCAGATAGCATTTATTATTTATTAAACTTCTACATGTGCACAGTGCTGGACTTTGTATTGGTCAAAGCAAGTTAAATATTACAGTCTCTATCTAGTTTTCTTGATTAAAATGGCAATATATGAAAGGACGTAGCGCTTTCTAAAAGAAAAAAATTCAAGGACATGCTCACCAAACACATGCATATGTGTGCACGACCCCCCGTCCAGAACGATGAAACACACCATGAGCTGAATCTACTGATTGAGTACAAGTTAAAAAGTCAATCAGTAATTTTAGGTTACATTCTAGTAAACAGTGTTTATATGTTATGAGATTTGCTTGCAGGATTCAGTTGGAGTAGGGGAAATGTCAACTCCTTTCCACTTGTGGAAAGTTTTGGGGGATGAAGTGAACTACTTACAGATGTTCAGCTATGGTTACATATTTTTAAAGTTTCTGGTTAGTATTTGTGGAATGTTCTACAATTGTGGAAGAACAGAAATTGAGATTGTAAATTGTGTACATATCTGTAATTTATTTATTTATTTATATTAATGTCTGTCTCCCCCTCTAGACTGTAAGCTCATTGTGGGCAGGAAATGTGTCTGTCATATTGTTATATTGTATCTCTCCCAAGCGCTTAATACAGTGCTCTGCACACAGTATGCACTCAATAAATGTAATTGACTGACAGTGGTGCCAGGATTTGGTATTGAGTGCACAAGTGAATTTGGGACAGGAATTTGTGGGGTGGTGCATTGGGGGCAGAGAAAGAAAGGGAAGGGGGAAAGTGGGAAGAACACTTAATCAATCAATCAATCGTACTTATTGAGCACTTACTGTGTGCAGAGCACTGTACTAAGCGCTTGGGAAGTACAAGTTGGCAACATATAGAGACAGTCCCTATCCAACAGTGAGCTCACAGAGACAGTCCCTACCCAACAGTGGGCTCACAGTCTAAAAGGGGGAGACAGAGAACAAAACCAAACATACTAACAAAATAAAATAAATAGAATAGATATGTACAAGTAAAATAAATAAATAGAGTAATAAATATTACCATCAATAGTATTTATTGAGCGCTTACTGTGTGCCGAGCACTGTACTAAGTGCTTGGGAAGTACAAGTTGGCAACATAGAGAGACAGTCCCTACCCAACAGTGGGCTCACAGTCTAAAAGGGGGAGACAGAGAACAAAACCAAACATACTAACAAAACAAAATAAATAGATATGTACAAGTAAAATAAATAGAGTAATAAATATGTACAAACATATATACATATATACAGGTGCTGTGGGGAAGGGAAGGAGGTAAGACGGGGGATGAAGAGGGGGGAGAGGAAGGAGGAATCAATCAATCAATCAATCGTATTTATTGAGCGCTTACTGTGTGCAGAGCACTGTACTAAGCGCTTGGGAAGTACAAGTTGGCAACATATAGAGACAGCCCCTACCCAACAGTGGGCTGACAGTCTAAAAGGGGGAGACGGAGAACAAAACCAAACATACTAATAAAATAAATAGAATAGATATGTACAAGTAAAATAAATAAATGGAGTAATAAATATGTACAAAGATATATACATATGAACATATATACATACATATATGTGTATACATACACAGCATATAGGTGCTGTGGGGAAGGGAAGGAGGTAAGACGGGGGGATGGAGAGAGGGGGCGAGGGGGAGAGGAAGGAGGAATGCTCAATAAATACGATTGATTGATTGGCTTGGGTGTGGGGGGGTCCTCCCTTCCGCATCAGCGCTTAGAACAGTGCTTTGCACATAGTGAGAGCTTAACAAATGGCATGATGATTATCATCCCCCACCCGTCCCGACGGTAGGCCCGGGCAGGGCCCGGGCTCCTCTCCCGGGGGGTGTCCCCCATCCCCCGACCGGTCGGTCCCGGGTCAGGGGTTGGGGGGCTGGGGGAGTCGCCCTCGAGGCCCCCCTCCCGTCCCTCCTGGATCCGGGCTCAACGGCCCCCGACCCCGGGGACCGGAAGTGGCGGTTGGCCCTGGGGCCCATCCGGCTGGGGGTCGCGGTCGGGGCGGGGGGCTCCGTCGTCGGGGGGCCGGTCTTGCTCAATCCCGGCAGCCAACGCGGCTGGCCGGCTGCCCCTCCGGAAAAGGGGGAAGTGAGGGAGAAAGGCGTGAAGGGAGGGAACGAAGAAGAGAAAGAAAGGTACTTTGTTCCTGCCTTGCCATCTCCTATTCCTCCTCCTTCTCCCCCTGTCCCTCCCTTATTCTCTTCCACTTCCATCAGAGAAGCAGCAGGGCCTAGTGGAAAGAGCAGGGTCCTTTCTAATCCTGGCTCTGCCACTTGTCTGCTGTGTGACCTTGGGCAAGTTGCACTTAACTTTTCTGTGCCTGTTACCTCATCTGTAAAATAGTGATTAAATACTCCTCCTTCTTGACTTCGACTGCAATACCAGTGTATAAGAGGGACCATGTCCAACTTGATTACTCTGTATCTACCCCAGTGCTTAGAACAGTGCTGAGGACATAGTAAGCATTTAACAAATACCATAATCATCATCATCATCTTTCTTTCCTTGCCAAGCTCAGGGTCAAGACACTTTCACCCCTGACACTCTATGAGGACAAACCAACCAGCTTGGGGTAACTATGCGGGACAAGGTGGAGGTCACAGGGTTATGTGTACCCCTGAATCCAGATAGTCTTGGCACTATATAGTGCATGCACTCACTGCAGTCCCTGCCATGTCCCTATGGCAAACCAGGAGGATTGGGGGAGGAAGATGGCTTTTGCCTCGAACCTGATGAGAATGGAAAAGTAGGTGGTGGCTTGCAATATCCTCCTGCTAGAGGGAGACAAGAGGTGGGGCCAAAATCTTGCTCCACTTCTGGCCCCATTTTGGCTCCAAAGAACAGAGTGAGCTGGTTACTGCTGCCCACCAATCCCATGAGGATGAAGGCCTCTCCTTCCAAAATGGAGTTAAAGCATAAGGCATCATGACCAAGTGGAAATACCATGGGCTTGGGAGTCAGAAGACCTTGTGTTTGAATTCTGGCTCTGCAGCTTTGCCTGCTCTGTGACCTTGAGCAAGTCACTTCACTTCTCTGTGTCTCAGTTTCCTCATTTGTGAAATGGGAATTTGAGACAGGGAGGGTGTTCGACCTGAATTTCTTATACCTACTCCAGCACTTAGTACATTGCTTGGTGCACAGTAAGTGTTTAATAAATACCACAATTACTATTGTTCTCACCATTATTAGTAGTTTTTATTACATTGTATTCCATGCCCAAGGATGCTAATTCAAATTTTGCAAGTAATGGTGGTAGCATTTATTGAAAGTCCACTTGGTGATACACTGGACTGGACAGTTTATTCTGGGTACAGAATAAAGAAATAACATATTTGAGAGACAAACATCAATATATTTGCAACTATAGCAGTAAAATATAAATAACTGAGTACACATATGTGAGTGCTAAGGAGAAAATAAATAAGTAATACTCCAAATTTTAACCCTTGATGCAAAAGTATGTATCCCTTATCAATCATGGTTTGATCTTCCCAATTTGATTCCTTAACTCTTCCATCTGTAAAGTTAATGGCATAGTGAAGAGAGCATGGGCCTGGAAGTCAGAAGGTCATAGTTCTAGTCCTGCCCCTGCCACTTGTCTGCTGTGTGACCTTGGGCAAGTCGCACTTAACTTTTCTGTGCCCAAGTTCCCTCATTTGTAAAATGGAGATTAAGACAGTGAGCACCATGCGGGGCAGGGACTGTGTCCAACCCAATGTGCTTGTATCCATCCCAATGCTTACTATAGTGCCTGACACATAGTAAGCGCTTAACAAATACCGCAATTATTATTATTATTAGTTTCTCAATGTTGATTTCATATTTTGCCCAGTGATGCTGCCTTTAGAGGTACAAAGCTTCTGGCAGTACTTACTGGTAAGTTAGATTTACCATGTGATGTTCAATACAGTCAGTCAGCTGTACTGAGTGCTTACTGTTTGCAGAGCACTGTACTAAACGCTTTGGAGAGTACAATATAACAATAAACAGACTCATTCCCTACCCACAATGAACTTACAGGCTACCCTGGGCTATGGAAGCAGGCTTGCATAATGGATAGAGAGCATGGATCTGGAAATCAGAAGGGTCCTAATCCGGGCTCCACCACCTGTCTGCATTGTGACCTTGGGCCAGTTGCTCAACTTCCCTATGCCACAGTTACATCATCTGTAAAATGGGGATTAAGACTATGGGCCCTATGAGGGACAGGAACTGTATCCAACCTGATTAGGTTGTAGCTATCTTCCCCAGCGCTTAGTATGGTGCCCGACACATAGTCATTCAACAAATACCATAAAAAATTTAAAGACTAAGATGGCAGAAGAAAAAGCAGCAGCATGGCCTAGTGGATAGTGTAGAGGCCTGGGAGTTGGAAGACCCTGTGTTCTAATCCTAGCTCCTCCACATTAAATCATTGATTAAATTGTCCAATAGCTAATTGTGATTTAGCTAACAGGTCTCAATTAAGTGTATGTGAATTCAGAGTAGTAGTATTGTTTCACTAAATGGTAAAATTTTGTTATGGTCTTTCCAACACAGTCTTAGCACATCCTCAGTCTCTAGGGTTTGGGTGTAGCTGGGCATTGTTCTACTTTAGGGTATCATTAGAGCATAAATGGATATAAACCCTCATCAGTCAATTAATTGTATTTATTGAGTGCTTACTATGTGCAGAGCACTGTACTAAGCACTTGGAAGAATGCAATACAGCAGAGTTAATAGACACGATCCATGCCCCCAAGGAGCTTGTTGATGATGGAAAGAAGGGAAGACAGCTGCCTGAGAAGAAGAGTGGGAACTTGGAAGATCCGGAGCTAACTGATCCAGGGGGACATAGTAGTTCTTTACTGTCTCTCCAGTTAGATTACTATGTTTCCATTTTAAATTGTAAAGACAGTCACGATTTAGAGTATAGACTGAACATCTGTAACCTACCTCTACCATCCACGCAAAATGCTAGTTTGAACTACCCAAGATTTTAAACATGTTTGTATTGGACAGGAAGGATTACCAGATTTTTGAAAGCAAATATACCACCATATTGAAATTTTGCATCAGCACATTAACTACTAAAAAAGTCCTGTGAATAGTAAAGGAAACTTAACTGTTATTAGTGATAGGTTTGGCATGTTGATGAAGTAGTAATCATTACTCATTTTTTTTTCATGTGCAGAACTTCTTTAACAAAAGCAGATGCAAATAGAGCAAGGTTTAGTAGGTGGACAATAGCAGCAAAATAGTCAGTTTCTGGATGCTCGTGCCTAAACCTTGCTGTACAACTTTGGTTTTGTAGCCTTTTTGTTCTGTGCTTCTCTTGGTCAGAATTGAAAGCATGACTTTTCAGGGTAAGTCTGTTTGGACACATTTTTAGTTTTCTTAAATTAAAACAAATGTGGTATAGAACTTTATTAGTATATGTTGGTATTCTGTTTTGTGAAATCTTGTTGACAGAATTTGAACTGCAAGAAATACAGTGTGAAGGACATATAGTGTATCCAGCCAGCGAAGTCTTTATTTACTGAGTCTATGGCTGCTGCCACAAAAATGTTGTTTTTTTAAAGTTCAGTGTTCAGAATCTGTTCTGTATGCCAACTGGAAGTTGCAAAGGTCATGGAGTTCTGAAATTTGTTCTTGGAGGGTAAAAAAACTATGGTCTTTTACCTAATTTTGCAGAGGAAGTTGTCCAGTAAATTAATATAATCTGCCTTTATATGTTTACTCTTTAAAAATATTACAGAGGTTACCTAAGATTTAAGCTTATTCCTTTATAACAAGAAATGTCTGAACATGCACAGTCTTTTTGACTGATTGATCTCCACTGTTTCTCAATATTGAAGTTCAAGTTTCATAAGAGGTGGGCTCTTGAAAAAGTCAGATATTACTGTGATCCCAGGTAATTAGGAATGCAAAGAACAGTAATCTATACTGAATCCTAAAGGAGTTTTCTAAGTACTCAATTTTACTGGTAATATTGATAAAATAGTTCAACCTCCAAAATCTGCCATTTCCCCAGAATTAAATATTCATTTTCAGTGGTTAAAAATAGCAAAATTTTGTCTCGGCACATGGGTTTAGAATGGCCATCTTTTGAAGTCAGTTTTCATTGTTCAGTAGCTACTTCCTTGACTTATATACCTGATTGCCAAGTGTATTTTATCATGCATCCTTTTCCCTAATCTCTTATGAAATTCTTATTTTACCACCAAAATGAGACCACTGAAATTCAGAAGGTAATCTGGTTCTTTGATAGCCTAATATTATTTTCCTGTTCCCATTTCTGTGCTGCTGCTCTGAAGCTGTACAACTTCTTTTGCATTCATGCCTCTCAAACATTGTGACTAAGTGCCCTATAACGAGAGGGAAGGCCATGCTTTTATGCCTCAGGCAGGATCCACTAGGGCCCTGCTTTCAGTCATGGTAGGTAGTTATGAGCTTGGCAGCTGGAGTGGTGATGTGGCAGCAGGGAGTCTAGAAGAGAAGACTATCCAGCCTCCTACTCCTATTCTTTAGTAGTGGCAGTAGCTGTTGCCCCTCACCATAGCTCAAGTGACCTTTCCTGGGCTGTCCCCAGGAGTTTTCAACACCACTAGAATTAAACATTTCGAACTCTGCCAAAAACTCTCTAGGAATGACCCTAGGAAGGGCCAACTCAACCAGGGCAGCAACTGGCAGTGGTTCTAGTGACATAATACTGGCTTGGTGAGTCACCTCACTCCCTCCTCCCTTCTTTTCCTTTGTCTTTTTTTCCTCACCTTCCCTCAGTCTCCGTCTCTTCCCCCAATCTCTGTCTCTCCCCCATTTCCTCTCATCTCCTTCTCTTTTATTTCTGGTCCACCCAGTACTCCGTCCTTCTCTGCCCTGCTACTTCTGCCTATTCCTCACTCTTTGTTCCAACCATTCTGTCCTGGATCTGGTCATCTTATTTTTAAATGGAGTGTGGGACAGAGGCATAAGAGTGGCTGATACCTGAAACGACTGCTTAGAAACTTGTAATAGAAGGCACTGTGCCAGGCAAGTGCCCTGTGTCATCATTGGCATGCATGCTGAGGGTTGTTGACCTTGCCCAGTGAGTTATCCTAAAGAAGAAATGCTCAGCCTTAATGTGTGTCCTCTCTTTGTATATTGGCTAGAATGCTATTAAGCAGTTAGGGAATGTTCATCTGAAAGCATGAACATGTTTTGAGGATGAAACACTGCAATGCCAGAAGAAATAGTTTGTGGACATCTAGGTGAATGTACACATGATAATAATATAATAATGATGACATTTGTTAAGCACTTACTATGTGTGAAGCACTGTTCTAAGTGCTGGGGGGGATACAAGGTGACCAGGTTGTCCCATGTGGGACTCACAGTCTTAATCCCCATTTTATAGACGAGGTAACTGAGGCTCAGAAAAGTTAAGTGACTTGCCCAAGGTCACATAGCAGACATGTGGAGGAGCCAGGATTAGAACCCATGACCTCTGACTCCCAAGCCTGTGCTCTTTCCACTGAGCCATGCTACTTCTCTATGAGCATTCATGTCTTGTTGGATACAGTGAACACTGCAACATGAATTTTTCTTAAGGTGGAGTTTGGCAAAAATGCAAGTCCCAAGTTATAGGGGAAATGGTTGTCACTAGAAATCCAGTCACTTAACTGGATTTCAAGTCAGTCTAGAAATATTTTTTCAGGAAATTCCTTAAAGGAAATAGGCAATTTGAAACATGGTAAGTGACCTATACATAATTGAGACAAAATGTTTTATTTGGGTATATCAAGTGCATTTAGATTTTTACAAACAGAATGTACTTTGATATGCTACTTAATGATACATAAATATTGAAAATAGCATTGTGTTTACAGATAGCTACCACTACATTAAAAAAGCTAGTAAATCTTGGAGGACAAATTTTAATTTGCAGATTTACTGCTTGAATTACATTTAAAGCATAGATTACTTTGTGCAGTTAATCTTAGCAGCACAAAGTTTAAGTAGTAGTGACTTGCCCAAGGTCACACAGCAGACATGTGGTAAGCTGGGATTTGAACCCAGGTACTAGATATGATAGATGACAAAAAAAAATTCTGAGGCAGTTATTGCAATGGTATTATAAATTTTGGGAAAACAAGGTGATAGTATTAGTATCCTAAATGCATGGACCTATAAGGAGAACTCAAGTTGTACTACTTGGACATTAATTTTAGGACCAATATATTACAACTATAGTAAATAAGTTTAGAAAGATGTTCTTGAACAAGTCATGACTTTTTTCTATTTGTCGTTTAATCTTTTTTGTTTTTGTTTCAAAGCAAAATTACTAAAAATGCATTAATGAAAGTGTATATGGAGAAATTTGAAGTAATCTAGTGGAAGGACACTGTCCGGACAAGAGCCCTGGGTAAAAATCTGATTCGGGCCTAGCCTGGCCCAAGGCAAGTCCCTGTTGGGGAGGGGGCTTACCTGTGGGTAACTCACCAGGCGCAAGGAGTGGGCAGAGAATATGTCTGTTTATTGTTGTATTGTGCTTTCCCAAGCACCTTAGTACAGTGCTCTGCACACAGTAAGGTCTGAGTAAATACAATTTAGTGACTGAATGAATGCTAACCCTTTCCGAGGCCTCATGCTTGTGGGCTGCATGGTGACCCCACAGCTGCTGCATATTCAAGAGAGCAGATAGACAAAATAAAAGTGGGTATATTCAATAGCAAATAAACAGATGTAAGCTCCTTGTGGGTAGAGAATGTCTCTACCAACTCTGTTATATTACACTCTTCCAAGCGCTTAGTATAGTGCTCTACACACAGTAAGCACTCAATAAATGGCATTAATTGATAGCAGAAGGATAGGGGCCAACTTTTTTCAGTCTAACCTACAGTCAATCAGAAAAATCAATCATATTTAATGGGCACCTGCTGTGAGCAGTGCATTTTACTAAGCATTTTTGAGAGCATGAATGGTTGGCATGATCCCTGACATCAAGAGCTTACAAACTAATGGAAGAGATTAAGCCCTGTTTCCCTGATTCCCTCTCCCTTCTGCATTGTCTGTGCTCTTAGATCTGTACCTTAGGGGTACTTCCTATTAGCCCCACAGCACTTATGTATGTATCCGTAATTATATATACTAATGTCTGTCTCCCCTTCTAGACTGTAAGCTCATCGTGGGAAGGGAATGTGTCTACCAACTCCATTGTACTCTTCCAAGCACTTAGTACAGTGCTCTGCACAAAAGCCCTCAATAAAAACCATTGAATGATTGACAGATGCAATAGTTTACAGATAAGAAGTAGACATGCTCAGATGGCAGAGTATGTAGATCAGTATATTCAGAAGTGTAATGGGAGGTTGTGAGGCAGAGGCTCTGGGTTTGAATTCCAGTTCTGGCACTTACCTGCTCTGTGACCTTGGGCAAGTCACTTAACTTCCGTGGCCTAATGGAAGGAGCACAGGCCTGGGAGTCAGAAGGCCAGGGGTTCCAATCCTGGTTCTTCCACTTGTCTGCTCTGTGACCTTGGGTAAGTCACTTCACTTCTCTGTGCCTCAGCTATCTCATCTGTAAAATGGGGATTGAGACGGCAAGCACCACATCAGACAGGGACTGTATCCAACTCGATTTGCTTGTATCCACCCCAGTGCTTAGTACAGTGTGTCACACATAGTGAGTGCTTAACAAATGCCATTATTATCATTATTATTATTCTCTGTGCTTCAGTTCCCTCATCTGCAAAGTAGGGATTCAATGCCTTTCTTCCTCTTACTTACTGAGCATCCCATATGGGACCTGATTAATTTGTATCTACTTCAGCACTTAGTTCAGTGCTTGGCATATAGTAAACACTTAACATACACCACAGTTGTTGTTATCATTATTCATTCAGTTCATTCAGTTGAATTTATTGAGTGTTTACAGTGTGCAGAGCACTGTACTAAGCGCTTGGGAAAGTACAATACAGCAATGAAGACTGACAATCCCTGCCCATAATGAGCTCACAGCAGGAGAGACAGACATCAATATAAATAAATAAATAAAATTACAGATATATACATAAGTGCTGTGGGGCTGAGAGAGGGAGGAAGAGCAAAGGGAGCAAGTCAGGGCAATGCAGGAGGGAGTGGGAGATGACAAAAAGTGGGGCTTTATCTGAGAAGTCCTCTTGTTCGAGTTGTGCCTTCATTAGGGCTTTGAAAGGGGGAGAGAGTAATTGTTTGGCAGATTTGAGGCGGGAGGGTGTTCCAGGCCAGAGGTAGGATGTGGGCCAGGGGTCGGTGGTGAGACAGGAGAGATTGAGGCACAGTGAGAAGGTTAGCACCAGAGGAACGAAGTTTGCAGGCTGGGTTGTAGAAGGAAAGAAGCAAGGTGAGGTAAGAGGGGGCAAGGTGATGGGGTGCTATAAAGCCAATGTTGAGGAGTTTTTGTTTGCTATGAAGGTGGATAGGCAATCACTGGAGATTTTTGAGGAGGGGGAGGTGACATGTCCTGAAAGTTTCTTTAGAAAGATGATCCAGGCAGCCTAGTGAAGTATGGGCTGAAGTGGGGAGAGGCAGGAGGTTGGGAGGTCAGCAAGGCGACTGATGCAATATTCTAGGTGGGATTTGATGAGTGATTGTATTAACATGGAAGCAGTTTGGATGGAGAGGAAAGGGCGGATTTGCCATTATTTGGAGAGAGTGCTTCAAAGCTTAACAAATACCCTAAAAAAAGCCAATGATCTGGAGTTTGAGGAGAGGAAGAGGTGATGATTGAAGGTTCTGGGGTGAGTGGCGAGACATATGGTATGATGTTTTAGGTCCCCACAGCACCTGTATTCCCCACAGCACCTGTATATATGTACATATGTTTGTACATATTTATTACTCTATTTTACTTGTACATATCTATTCTATTTATTTTATTTTGTTAATATGTTTGGTTATGTTCTCTGTCTCCCCCTTCTAGACTGTGAGCCCACTGTTGGGTAGGGACCGTCTCTGTATGTTGCCAACTTGTACTTCCCAAGCGCTTATTACAGTGCTCTGCACACAGTAAGCGCTCAATAAATATGATTGATTGATTGATTGTAAGCTCTAGGCTGTAAGCTTGTTGTGGGCAGGGAACTTGTCTGCCAACTCTATTATATTATACTCTCCCCAGCGCTTAGTGCAATCCTCTGCACACAGTAAATGCTCAATAAATACCATTGATTGATAATATCCAAGTAGCAGAGTGAAATGTGGATTACAGAAGGAAGAGGACAAGGTTGAGTCCAGATAAAAGAGTCAGGAAAGCTAGATTCTGATCTCTGTTCCACTCTAGGCTAGGCTTTGGTTTTAAGGAAGTCATTTAACCTTTAAGTTGTAGTTAGGATAATATTTGTCATATTACAATTTAACAGTAGAATTTTGAAAATAAATGAAAAAATGTTGGTGATTCCTTTAAGAATAGCATTATATAAATCGAGGGTAATTATAACGTATTGTTAGTATTAGTAAGACTTACTCTCCATGACCATTATTATTAGAAGACCTACTACTTTCTAGATTTAGAAATTTATTTCTCTCTCTTCAAACTATCAAGTTGGCAATTAAGTGATTCTTGATCAAGTGAATTAGTTGGGCATGCAAAATTATGTAAGTAGTTAAAATGTATTTTTAATTACTCAACTAGAAGTGACTTATTTTCATTAACAAACATGATCTGACATGTATAAATGGTACGTTTTATTTAGGGTGAAGACAGAATATTTAATTTACCTTTGCTTGACATATTACACAAGGAATGATGACATTTTTAATAAGTACATGAAACAAACTTTGATAATAAATATGTAGAGCTGAATACTAATAAATGCTTGTGACTAATGTTTCGACCATATGTATGTCATAGAGGCTTCATGTGACTTGAGGCAGGGGCCTGGACCAGATGAAGTCTGATATTAAAGTTCTGTAACTCAGATTTGCTGATACTTCACATGTAATCCTTTTCAAGGCCATTACTTTGCCATTACATCTGTTCCATAAAAAGGATCTGGCATAAAACCAGTTTTTTTTTTTTTGTTGTTGTTGTTGTTGGTTTCTGGATGTTTATTTTTGAACTCCTGCTGATGTTGTGGTTTCATGGGTTCTAGAAATTACTTAGATTTTTTCCCTTAAAATATATTTAGAGGATTTGAAATTTCAGCACTTGCTTCTTTTTCTGCCCAAATTTCAAATCATCGTCACAGTTTCAAATGACTTGGAATTAGGACTGCAGCACAGATGCTTTGAATAGCTTTATAATGTTCTATTTATACTTTTAGAATTGTTTTCTTTGCTGACTGTTTATTTGCATTTCTTTTTTACCCAGTTATTCTGCTGTTTACTTATTGCACCTGCTTGAGGAGACTATATGTGAAATACGAATACTTGAAGTGCAGTTTGGAGTTTGATTTCAAACTGTGGTATGAGCTCAAAAGAATAACAGCCCCATAGTCTATATTGACATTTTATCCATGACTTCAGAGCCATATTTGTCTCTCACTGTCTTTCTTCATAAACACTGTTAAAAGAATGATGTTAAATTGCCTGACTAAACTGTGTTAGTAGTGGGTAAAGTAAATCAGGCTATTTTGCAGAAGTCAGTTAGTGGGAATTTATTGGTTAATGTGACAACTATGCAAACCATAGACTTAGATATTTCATTAATTTGCATTTGATTGTATCCAGTGGTTTGAAAACATATGAAAAATCCAGATATTAAGGCATATCTACGCAAGTCAGTGGAAAGCGGAAATTTAGCATGAAGTTATCTGTAAATTATAGATAGCCTGCCTTGATCATTTTGGAGATATTTCCCTAAATATCCAGTAAAGGAATGACTGATTTATATAGTAATAATATGTGAATCCTAAAATTTTTTGAGTAGATGTCTAGATGAGTGCAGAGTGAAGCAGAAATGTTTCTGTGAATTGCAACCATCCTCACCCCAGGTCCCCAAAATAAACTCTGTACGCATGAAACATAAATACACTCATGGGACCCTTACTACTCTATCCTTACAACTCTCATCTGAATTCTAAAGTTCACTTTTGACTGGGTTTTGTGATCTCTGCTTGAATGAAGGATGCAGAGTCTCCAAAATGAGTCTCTATAACCTAAATCTCAATAGTAAATGTTGATCTGTTTCTATTTATAAATAGACATACACACGTAGATATATTTCTTCCTGATACAGACCCCATATAGCTGTCACTCTTTATTGAAGATGGCCTTTCTGAAAAGACCAGTGCATGACCAAAAAGCTCTCTGTCACAATCAAAGGTAGGTTCCTGCTGTGTTTATGGGTTTGTACTAGCCTGCCAGTTGATACCCCAATCCTTTGTTCCAACTACTCCAAAGTCTCCCCCATATCTTTTAGGTAGGTTTTATTCAGGTCAAGCAAGAGACAAGCTCAAATTGAGTCATTTTGAGAGTGGGGACAAAGTCTAATCTATGTTGCACACTCTAGAACAGTCCCAATATTTGATGATGAACTTGTGATGCATGTGAACAAGAGGTACCATTTTATGTGCAAATCTATGTTTTAAAGTAAAATAGGTGCAAGGGTGAATAAGCAAATAAGTCACTGCATTAGTGCACAAGAAAATACATTTACAACTAGAAAAGCTTACAGCATACATCTGATTGAATTATTTTCTGTTAGTGGCTTTAGTTGCTGATAATGGTATCAGTTGAAGGAAATGGTATTCACATCTTGCAGATACCAAAATGGATCTTCCTCACAGCTGATCTTTCTCAAATTTTCCACAGACGCTTTAAGGAATCTTGCTATGACATTTGGATTTTTATGGCAGGTTCCAACCACTACCTCTGTAGAACTCACACCGAATCAATCAATCAGTGGTATTTATTGAGCACTTACTAAGTGCAGAGCACTGTACACTACAACAGAATTAGCAGGATCATGCTACAGCATGCTCAAGTTTAGTAACAATATAGTAGTGTTATCCTGTCGAGCCAGTTAAACACTACCCTATCCCTAGTACATCATATAAGGTTTGCACAGATTTATTACTCTATTTTACTTGTACATATTTACTATTCTATTTATTTTGTTTTGTTAATATGTTTTGTTTTGTTGCCTGTCCCCCCCTTCTAGACTGTTAGCCTGCTGTTGGGTAGGGACTGTCTCTGTATGTTGCCAACTTGTACTTCCCAAGCGCTTAGTACAGTGCTCTGCACACAGTAAGCACTCAATAAATACGATTGAATGAATGAATGAATGATTCCAGGATATGACTCCCCTTATTCTCTATCACTCTTTAAAGCTAAATGACCGCATCTGCTCCAATGTTAAAAGGCTGTATTTCTTGGATAAATATGAACAAATTAATTTTTATTGCTGCATAAATGTGTGTTATCTGTTTTCGAGGGAGCATAATCATTGTGGTAAAAGGTAGTTAGCAATAGGAATGTTCATGCAAATAAGGGCAATTGTCTTTAGTACTGCAGCTCCTATCCTGGTTACAGTAGGATACAATTAAAAAAAATACTGTTCCCCAAGGCTATAAAGATGAGTTCAGAAAAATCGTATGATCAGTTTGAAAAAAATTTTTTTAAAATTCTGTTAATCTTTACCCAAAATATGGGGATTTAGAAGACCTTCATGAACTGTCCTCTGTGTAAATAGCAATGTACCAGACAATATGATAAGCAGAGAAAGAACATTTCCATCGAGAGTTCAAGCTCAAAAACAAAAATGTACAAAGAATATTCCGCAGACTACCATAATTCCAGAGGTTCTTTTTGGTGCAGCAGTCTAAAACACAAAGTTTTAAAGAATAAGATCTCTTGAAGTGTGTTTAAAATTAAGCTAGTTGTTTTCAGACTCCCATGTCTGAAACCAAGTTCATAGGAAGCTGGAACTCAAACAGGATATTTGCGGAAAGTGGAGGATGACACTTTTGGATTTTGGGATACCAAAGGTAAGCTCAGTGCTTCCACTGTCAAATATTTTTGGGATTATGCTTCACTGAGCCTCTTAGATAAGTAACCCCTTTCCCAGTGCTCATACTTGCAGGGAAGAGAGGAGTGAAATAATAGAACCCCCAGAATCTATACACTCGAAGCTTGCTCTCACTAAAGCAACCTAGAAGCTAAATCAATCAATCAGTTGTATTTATTGAGCACTGTACTTTGCAATTAGGAGAATACAATAAAACAGAATTAGAAGACACATTCCCCGCTCCTAAGATTCAACTCTAAATCACTTAAACTGCATTTAGGGTAGAAGAGTTCAAGGGAATAATGTAGTCCGAATGGACTTTGCCTAAATGATGCAGTTTTTTAATGGTATTGTGCTAAGCAGTGTACTGAGCACTGCATGTGGTTCAAGATATTCACTTTAGACAGTCCCTGTCCCACATGAGGCTCACAGTGTAAGTAGAGGCAGTAGTAAATGCATTGAATTTAGAAAAATTGCGTATTTGCATAAATGACTTTGACGGCTCGGTCTTGTGCTTGTTTATCAGCAGTGTAAGAACCAAAGTTAAAATGGAGTGAGGTCATAAAGGCCAAAATGTGGGGTATTCATGGGTCAACCTTTTGTGCAAGCATGAGTGAGGAGAAGGCTTCAATAACAGAGTTTTAGGGGTGCATAATTCCTGAAATGTTTAGGGACACAGAAAACTATGAAGCACTTAGTACAGTGCTCTGCACACAGTAAATGCTCAATAAATACGATTGAATGAATGAATGAATGAATTAAAATTATGGCCTGAGAACTGATAGTGGGAAAAGTGTAACAGCTTTCATCTAAAATGTCTCTAAACTCTTCCTCTAGATTGTGAGCTCATCATGGGCAGGGATCATGTCTACCAACTCTGTTATATTGTACTCATCAAGCATTTAGTATAGTGCTCTGCACACAGTAAGCACTCAGTAAACGTGATTGATTGATATGTTCCTCATATTCAAAGAGAATAATAATAATAGTAATGATACTTGTTAAGTGCTCACTATGTGCCAAGCACTGCTGTAAGCTCTGGGGTAGAAACAAGTTAGGTTGGACACAGTCCCTGTCCTACAAGGGGCTCACAGTCTTGATCCACATTTTACAGAAGAGGTAACTGAGGCCCAGAGAAGTGAAGTGACTTGTCCAAGGTCAGACAGCAGACATGTGGTAAAGTCGGGATTAGAACCCAGGACCTTCTGACTCCCAGGCCTATGACATTGAGAGGCCAATTAATTTGACTTGAGCGGTAGACACACCAAGGAAAACAAATCTAAATGTGTTATAGACATGATTTTGTGATTAATCAAAATATGTATTAAAGCAAATTTGAAAGACCTTTGCTTGATACAGTATGTCATGTTGAAGACAATTGAATCAAATTACTTTCTATTTTCAAAATGCCCTTAAATGCATTTATTATTGTTACCTGATAGACTAAAGAGCCCCACTTTTCCTCATCTTCCACTCCCTTCAGCATCTCCCTGACTTGCTCTATTTGCTCTCCTCTCCACCCCTCAGCTCCTTAGCCGTTATGTATATATCTGCAATTTTATTTATTTGTAATGATGTCTCTTTCCCTCCCTCTAGACTGTGGCTTGTTGTTGGCAGGAAATGCCACTGTTAGTTGCATTATATTTTCCCAAGTGCTTGGTACAGTGTTCTGCACACAGTAAGCACTTAATAAATATGATTGAATGAAGGAATGCATACTGATATGACTCTTTATAACTTGGTCTCCCCAATCCCATTTGAATTGTGTATCCCATTTCAGTATACTGTACACATTTCAGGTATATTATAGGTCAAAGGAAAGGCAGAAATACCGAAGTGTACTTCATTCATTCATTCATTGTATTTATTGAATGCTTACTGTGTACAGAGCACTGTACTAAGTGCTTGGGAAGTACAAATTGGCAACATATAGAGACGGTTCCTACCCAACAACGGGCTTACAGTCTAGAAGGGGGAGACAGACAACAAAACAAAACATGTGGACACGTGTCAAGTCATCAGAATAAATAGAAATAAAGCTAGATGCACATCATTAACAAAATAAATACAGTAGTAAATATGTACAAGTAAAATAAATAGAGCAATAAATATGTACAAACATATATACAGGTGCTGTGGGGAGGGGAAGGAAGTAGGGCGGGGGGATGGGGAGGAGGGGAGGAAAAAGGGGGCTCAGTCTGGGAAGGCCTACTTATTTACCAAGCCACATTTAATAGTGCTGTAAAAATCTAGACATATATATGACTTATAATTGTAGTCGTGCTGGAAAAAGCTCTCATTTGGAAGGTTTCTTTTTGTATTTCTTCCCCTTTCTTGAACAGTTCTGCATTCTGGTTTATTAATGTGGTCTAAACAGAGAAAATGTAGTCTGAAGTACCTGTAGAAAATTTAATCAATCAGTCATATTTATTGAGCATTTACTGTGTGCACTAAGTCTATGCACTTCCATCTGTGACTTTTGGACATTTGATATTCATCCCCCCTCCCAACCCTATAGCACTTATGTACATATCTTTTAAATTATATATTATAAATTACTTATTCATGTTTAGTGTCTGTCTCCCCCTCTAGACTAAGCTGATTATGGGCAGGGAACATGTCTGCTAATTCCTCTGTATTGTACTATGTCTACTGTGTGACCTTGGGCAAGTCAATTCACTACTCTGTGCCTCAGTTACCCCATCTGCAAAATAAGGATTGAGATTGGTGAGCCCCACATGGGACAGGTACTGTGTCCAACCCGATTCGCTTGTATCCACTCCAGAGGTTAGTACTGTGCCTAGCACATTCATTAATTCATTCAATTGTATTTATTGAGCGCTTACTGTGTGCAGAGCACTGTACTAAGCACTTGGGAAGTACAGGTTTGCAACATATAGAGACGGTCCCTACCCAACAGCGGGCTCACAGTCTAGAAGGGAGAGACAGACAACAAAATAAAACATAAACCAAATAAAATAAATAGAATAAATAGATTTTGTAAATATGTTCCTTGCTCACAAGGAGCTTTAGTTATAGTTCAGAATTATAGGGTACATTTTATTTTGATAGTCCATTAATGGTACTTCAGAAACACAGTAGATTCTAATCAGATAAATTGTTATTTTTCACAGTAAGGTTAACTCTCTGTTTGGATTTCCTTTGTTTAGTTCTGGCATCATACAGGATTTCCAAGCTATACTTTCTTTACCTTAGACATAATTCTGAAAGTAAGAGTTGGGGATTTTGGATCACATTTGTCACTGTAGTTGCATGTTCCCTGATTATTATGATGTCATTTCCTAAAATTTTTCTTTTAGGCTCAATTCTTACTAGAAATAGGAATATGCTGGGAAGGCCTGTTAACTACTAAATGTATTTCCTGGTGCATAGGTATGATATCCAGTTTGTCAAATCAATATGTTAGTTTATAAATTCACTTAGTTCCTGAAGCATAGGTATAAGATCCAGTTTGTCTAATCAACATGGAATTTATTTCATTTTATAAACTGTGTTCAGAAGCTACTGTATTTAAAAACCAAGAATGTTGCTTGGCTCTTAGCCTAAAAATGTAAATCCCTGCCCATACTAGTTTGGAGACAGTTACAAGTGGGTCAGATATCTCTGATTCAAGCATTAATAAAGACCAATAGAAATAGAGAACTATCAGACTAATTAATAATCAGTATTAAGGGGTTTATTTTTCTGGTTGGAGAAGACAATAACATGACCAAACAGCTGAAAATTCAAAAACTGGCCAGTTAATTTGACCTTAGCAGTAGACACACCAAGGAAAGCAAATCAAAATGTGTAATAGACATGATTTTATGATTAATAAAAATATGTATTAAAGCAAATTTGAAAGACCTTTGTTTGATACAGTATGTCAACTCTTCACTCTTGGCTTCAAGGCTCTCCATCACCTCACCCAGCCCAGCCCACACCCTCCGCTCCTCTGCCGCTAACCTCCTCACTGTGCCTCGTTCTCGCCTGTCCCACCATTGACTCCTGACCCACGTCCTTCCCCTGGCCTGTAATGCCCTCCCTCCACACATCCACCAAGCTAGCTCTCTTCCTCCCTTCAAAGCCCTACTGAGAGCTCACCTCCTCCAGGAGGCCTTACCAGACTGAGCCCCCTTTTTCCTCTCCTCCTCCCCATCCCCCCTGCCCTACCTCCTTCCCCTCCCCACATCACTTGTATATATTTGTACAGATTTATTACTCTATTTATTTTACTTGTAGATATTTACTACTACTCTGTTTTGTTAATGATGTGCATATAGCTATAATTCTATTTGTTCTGACGATTTTGACACCTGTCTACATGTTTTGTTGTCTGTCTCCCCCTTCTAGACTCTGAGCCCATTGTTGGGTAGGGACCATCTCTATATGTTGCCAACTTGTACTTCCCAAGTGCTTAGTACAGTGCTCTGCACACAGTAAGCGCTCAATAAATACAATTGAATGAATGAATGTTGAAGACAATTGATTCAAATCACTTTCCGTTTTCAAAATGCCCTTAAATGCATTTATTACTGTTACCTGATAGTCTAATGTTCACTCTTCATCTACGCACTGTGAACCATCAGTTGATATTTGAAGATGTCAACGTGCTTAGAATTAAGAATTCAAAATAGGTGGTCTAGAGTGTGATGAGAAAAATGAGAGTTAATTGCCACAATATGTGTTGCAGCAATTTTTTTTCCAATGTTGGTTAACTAGAATACTTTTTAAATGTCTGAAATCCAAATCACATGCAATCACAAATCACATGCAATTATAAAATGAAATTGGCCTTTTAAGACAAGACACAAAGCTCCATCTAGTGTATGAAAATATTTTACAGTTAGGTAGTTTTTACGTACTACAAAATAGTCATGGAAAGAAGAAAATCTTATAGGTAAGGGCTCATATCACTCTAGTCTTGTTACTGAAGTGAAATAAATGCAATTTATATGAAATTAATTAAGAGCTAAAAGTAAGCATAACTATTCTAAAAGTTATTCTTATGAATTTCTATGAATTTTATTTGTCAAACTCAGAGGTTGTCAAACTCAGAGGTTTCAAGGAGCATTCCACTTTTCAAGACTAGTGTACCATTTAGTGTGTCAGTGTTACTTTAGGGTATGATTTAGCATAATGGTTAGCATGATTCATCAATACTGTAGCACTAAATTGTACCCTAGTAGCTCCAATGATGCACCTCCAAAAATCATTTTAAGGCAATAATTACTGTAAAATCAAATTCAGAGGAAGTTGTAAATGTGAATTTTTTATACATCTAGTATGGCAGGGAGTCTACAGTAT
Source organism: Tachyglossus aculeatus (assembly GCF_015852505.1). NCBI lineage: Eukaryota > Metazoa > Chordata > Mammalia > Monotremata > Tachyglossidae > Tachyglossus > Tachyglossus aculeatus. The sequence goes on along the minus strand of NC_052101.1, from coordinate 62,538,862 downwards.
TCATAACTTTTTTGAATTCAAAAATTTCACGTGGAAAATAATTTCTGAGTGGTGTCTGCATATCCATATACTTTTCTCCCTTCTTGTCTTGTCTAATGCTGTTGAGTTATTTCTGATCTGTAGTGACTCCATGGACACATCTCTCCCAGAACACCCCACCTCCAACTGCAGTCATTCTGGTTGTGTGTCCATAGAGTTTTCTTTGTAAAGATATGGAAGTGATTTCCATTGCCTCCTTCCATGCAGTAAACCTGAGTCTCTGTCCTTGACTCTCTCCCATGTAGCTGCTGCCCAGCACAGGTGAGTTTTGACTTGTAGCAGATTGCCTTCCACTTGCCATTCGCTGCCCAAGCTAGGAATGGAATTGGGTATGCCTCTGCTTAACTCTCCCTCCTGTAGCCGAGATTGGTAGAGTACCGGAAACTCTCCAGGTGTGATCCTGAGAGGGTGTTTTCTCCCTTAGCTATGACTATTTTCTAAGATATAAAAAGCAGTCATCCTGTATTTCCTAGAGGTATCCCAGAGGCCTGAAATAATTAACGTGCTTCCAAACAATGACTTCACCTTGGAACTTCTGGTTGATACTCACTTTAATACAAGCTCTAAGGAACTGTGCTTGACATCTAGGTGAAGTTAAAACAATTCTGAGAATGAAAGTTCATCTTTGCAGCAGTGTGTATACAGTTTATGCAACAATACATTAACTGTACCATTTCAAAGTGCTCATTTTACCCCCAGGGTAGCAGCTTTAAGCACTGGGATAATTTGGTTCATCTGTGCCTCCTGAAAACTTGAATACTCAATAAAGCCAGCAGACAAAGAGTCTTAGTAGCACCATAGGAGAGAGCTTTATATAAGAATGAACAAGTTCTCCAATGTTTTGGTAAACAATCAGACTTTTCAGCATCTGGCATGCATGACATTTTGCTCCAACAGCTTTTCTTTTTATTAAACAAATATATTTTTGTAGGAGTTACTAACAAAGCTAACTGCATATTTAGTCTGTACATTTCCTTGGACTATTTAGTAGCATTTTCCTATAATGACATCCATGAAAGGAGTTATCCTTCCCCCTTTCTTCCCCTCTCCTCCTTCCCAGTTATGCCAATAAGGCCCAGCCTGACCTTGGCCCAGGGCTAATAATGGGCATGAGCTGCAAAATCTGTGCAGCAGAAGTGGTTTCAGGCCATTAAAGTGACTTCGGTAAGAACCTACTTTCAACAATTTTCTGTCCTGCTTTATTGGTGCAAACCTGGACAGTAAATTCTATGAGAATGATAGAGTGATCACTGTAATAACTAGGAGTTGGTGTTGTTGGAATTTGTGCTAGGACAGACTTACTGGCTGTAAAATAATTGGAAAGTAATATTTTTTTTTATTGAGTGCCTGCTGAGTGCATTGCACTCGGGAAGGTACAACAGAGCTTGTTGAGGAACTGAGTGATGGAGTGTCAGAATAAACAGATGTGTGTGGCTTCAGATGTACTAAGTTCCCTTCCCCATTTATTCTTAGATTGTAAGTCCCTTGGAGACCAGGAACCCTGTCTAATTTTTAGCTCTGTATTCTTTCCCAGATCTTTGTCATGGTATTTAGATGCTTACTGTGCGCAGTGCACTGTACTAAGCCCTTGGGAGAAGACAGTACAACAGAGTTAGGAGATATGTTTCCTGTCCACAAGGAGCATACAGTCAAGAGGGAGAGACAGACATTAAAATAAATCAATGTTGGGGTGAGAGTAGGATGAATATCAAGTGTTTAAAGGGAACAGATCCAAGTGCATAGGCGATGGAGAAGGGAGAGGGAGTAGGAGAAATGAGGGCTCAGATGAGGAAGGTTTCTTGGAGGAGATGAGGTTTGAATAGGGCTTTGAAGTGGGGGATAGTGGTGTTTTTCGTATATGAAGGTGGAAGGGAGTTCTGGACCACAGAGTGGACAAGGGCAAGGAGTCAGTGGTGAGGTAGGTGATCAACGTATAGTGAGTAGGTTGACATTAGAGGAGCAAAGTGTGCAGGCTGGGTTGTAGTAGGATATCGTTGAGGTAGGAGGGGGAGAGCTGATTCAGTGCTTTAAAACTGATGGTAAGGAGTTACTTTTAGAGGATGTGTATATGTTACCTCTCCCCCTTTTAGACTGTGAGCCCACTGTTGGGTAGGGACTGTCTCTTTGTGTTGCCAATTTGTACTTCCCAAGCGCTTAGTACAGTGCTCTGCACATAGTAAGCGCTCAGTAAATACGATTGATGATGATGATGATGAGAGGTGGACTGAGTGGTTTTATTTTAATGACCTGGGCAGCAGAGTGAAGTATGGAATGGAAAGATGCAGGGAGGTCAGTGAGGAGCCTGTTCCACTCAAGGTGGAACAGGATAAGTGCTTGGATTAACATGGTAACCGTTCGGATAGAGAGGAAAGGGCAGATTTTAGAGAAGTGAAGGTACAGCACACAGGATTTGGTAGCAGACTGAATACATTGTTTCAGTGAGAGAGATTGGTTGAGGATAATGCTGAAGTTATAGGCTTGGGAGATGGGGAGGATAGTGGTGTTGTCTACAGATGTGGGAAAGACAGTGGGAGGACAGAGTTTAGATGGGAAGGTGAGTTTGCTTTTGGACATGTTAAGTTTGAGGAGTCAGGAGGACATCTAGGTTAGGTGTCCAGAGGCAGGAGTATATGCAAGACTGCAGAGAAGGAGAGACGTCAAGACTGGAAAGGTGGATTTGGCAATCATCTGTGTAGAGATGGTAGTTGAAGCCATGTGAGCGAATGCATTCTCCAAGGGAGTGGGTGTAGATTCTTTTATTCAGATATGCAAGAGTGCAACCCTCGTGTTACAGACGAATTAGATGTACTTGAAAAATGGGGGTAGCAATACTTTTCAACTGCATTTATTATGAGGCTTGTTTTTAATTACTTTTTTGTGGGGGGGAATAAAAATAGTAAATTGAAGTTTCTAAACAAGATACTAAACAAGCAGTGCTAATATTATTATATTTGCTTGAAAATAGACAACTCAAATTCCAGAAATATTTTTTCTTAATATCTTTTCACTCCTGATCGTGAAGCTGGTGAAGGGACCATCTTGGGTAGGTAGATCTGGATGTCCGCCCGCCACCTAAAGCTCAACATGTCGAAGACTGAGCTCCTTGTCTTCCCTCCCAAACCTTGTCCTCTCCCTGACTTTCCCATCTCTGTTGACGGCACTACCATCCTTCCCGTCTCACAAGCCCGCAACCTTGGTGTCATCCTCGACTCCGCTCTCTCATTCACCCCTCACATCCAAGCCGTCACCAAAACCTGCCGGTCTCAGCTCCGCAACATTGCCAAGATCCGCCCTTTCCTCTCCATCCAAACTGCTACCCTGCTCATTCAAGCTCTCATCCTATCCCGTCTGGACTACTGCACTAGCCTTCTCTCTGATCTCCCATCCTCGTGTCTCTCTCCACTTCAATCCATACTTCATGCTGCTGCCCGGATTATCTTTGTCCAGAAACGCTCTGGACATATTACTCCCCTCCTCAAAAACCTCCAATGGCTACCGATCAATCTGCGCATCAGGCAGAAACTCCTCACCCTGGGCTTCAAGGCTGTCCATCACCTCGCCCCCTCCTACCTCACCTCCCTTCTCTCCTTCTACTGCCCAGCCCGCACCCTCCGCTCCTCCACCACTAATCTCCTCACTGTACCTCGCTCTCGCCTGTCCCGCCATCGACCCCCGGCCCACATCATCCCCCGGGCCTGGAATGCCCTCCCTCTGCCCATCCGCCAAGCTAGCTCTCTTCCTCCCTTCAAGGCCCTGCTGAGAGCTCACCTCCTCCAGGAGGCCTTCCCAGACTGAGCCCCTTCTTTCCTCTCCCCCTCGTCCCCCTCTCCATCCCCCCGTCTTACCTCCTTCCCTTCCCCACAGCACCTGTATATATGTATATATGGTTGTACATATTTATTACTCTATTTATTTATTTATTTATTTATTTATTTATTTTACTTGTACATTTCTATCCTACTTATTTTATTTTGTTGGTATGTTTGGTTCTGTTCTCTGTCTCCCCCTTTTAGACTGTGAGCCCACTGTTGGGTAGGGACTGTCTCTATGTGATGCCAATTTGTACTTCCCAAGCGCTTAGTACAGTGCTCTGCACATAGTAAGCGCTCAATAAATACGATTGATTGATTGATTGATTGATTGATAGCCACATGGTAAGTATAATATTTGCAGCATTACAGATTCAGGAGAAGTTTGAGCAACATAAAGTCTGCTATATTTTATTTGCAGACTGGATAGTAATATTTGATGCCAGGAACCTATCTGTGCTCTGACAATTATTAAGCAAATTTGGCAACTCTGAGAAGTACACTACAATTCCAAGGTAATTTCATGATAGTATGTCCAATTGAGTCAGAGTTGAAAGTTCTCTGTCAGACCCTATTTATTTTAATTCCAAGGGGTTGTTTTAATGCTCTCTGGCCTGTTCTTCCATGCTTGAGGAAATGTCAAGGGACCTGGAAGTTGGTGTCAAGAGGCCTTGGAATTACTAGAAAACTGTTCCAACACAACAGACTTTGAGTAATTTAAAGACTTTGAGACAGTCATCCAAAACCTACTGAAGGCTGATGACTGATCAGGAAGCACTTGCACACAAAGTCATAGGTGAGAACTGTTTCACAATTAGGATAGGGTGTTAAACTGACAGTAAGCCTGAAGGAGACCAAAATTATACACCAGAGAAATTGGAGACATTCACTAGCAACACAGAGCTTGTTGTGTAAATTAAATATTGCTAATACACCATCTAAATGATAAAGTAAGACACCAAAGTCATTTAAGAGAGTGACAGAGTTGGTTACAGTTGGGATCAGAATCAAACTTAAAGTCTACAAAATTCAGATTATATCCAGACTTTTACACAACCATCAGAACTACCCTACCCAAGAAGGCATCAATTACAATACACCACTCTCCACCTCCAAAAATCTCCAAAGATGCTCCATTACTTTTCATATAAAACAAAATATTTCTGACCATCAGCTTCAAAACTCGCCGTATGCTGGCTCCCTCTTACCTATATCATCTTTTCCCATCTCACTCCATCTCATTCTGTGGTCTTCAGTCTTCTCAAGAAAATCTCCCATTTGACCCTTACTCTTGATTCTCTCACCTCCAACACATTGCTCATGTCTTTTCCTCCTGTCTAGATTGCTCTCCGCTCACTAAATTTTGTCAAGCAACATCCCTTCCTGTTTTTCTAAAAAAGTCATATCCTCCAGGAGGCATTCCCTGATCAATCAGGCAGTGGTATTTATTGGACACTTACTTTGTGCAGAACACTATAGTAAGCACTTGGAACTGTAGACTGTAAACTCCTTGTGGGCAGGAGTCATGTTTACCTGACTGTTGTATTGTACACTGTACTGTTAGTACAGTGCTCTGAACATACTAAGCGCTTAAGAAATATCATTGTTTGGAAACATGTGCATAGCCTTGCACTCCCAGTTCTCCCAAAATATGGGGATTGTGGTCTTTCAGAACTTAGTGTTAAGGAAGACTCACACTGTAGTATGAATATTGTCTGATGCCACATTTATACACATAACTGGTTCTTCTAGCATTGTCAGAAGAATGTTCCCTAATTCTGTTGTCTCGTTCTGTTAGTCATCTGAGTGCTTACTGTGTGCAGAGCACTGTACTAAGTGCTTGGTAGAGTACAATATAACAGACTTGATAGATGTGTTCCCTGCCCACAAGGAGCTTATAGTCAAGATGGGGAGACAGGCATTAAAATAAATTTATGGATATGTATGTAAGTGCTTTTGGGGTGAATACCAAGTGTTTAAAGGGTACAGATCCAAGTGCATAGAAGATACAGAAGGGAGAGGGAATAGAGGAAATGTGGCTTAGGAAAGGCCTATTGCAAGGTATGCAATTTTAATAAGGCTTTGAAGGTGGGGAGAGTGATCATCTGTCAAATATGAAGGGGGAGGGAGGTCCAGGCCAAAGGGAGGATTTGAGTGAGGGGTTAGTGGAGATAGATATAAAGATATGGTGTGTAGGTTGGTGTTAGAGCAATGAAGTGAGCATGGTCATTCTTCTGATCACCCTCCTAGCCACAATGTGAAGTTTGAAAACCCACTTTATGACAGAACTGACTTTGTCAGGAACCTGAGGCCCTGAAGGAACAAGCAGTAGAAGTAAAAGGTGGAGTCCCTACCAATGAGGAGTTTATGGCCATGAGGAGACCAGCAGACATATTCTAAAATGTAGACTAGGTAAGAAAATAGATACAAATAATAGAAAAGTATGAAATATACAAAAGAGTGCTGATGTTATGTCATGTTCAAGAAGGGAGGTATTTGTCAGGTAATGTCTAGAAGGAGCATAGCATAATGGATAAAGCATGAGCCTGGGAGTCAGAAGGTCATGGGTTCTAATCCCAGCTCTGCCACTTGTCTGCTGTGTGACCTGGAGCAAGTCACTCACTTCTCTGGGCCTCAGTTCCCTCATCTGTAAAATGGGGATTGAGATTGTGAGCCCCATATGGAACATGGACTGTATCCAACCCAATTTGCTTGAACCTACCCCAGCACTTAGTACAGTGCCTTGCACATAGTAAGTGCTTAACAAATACCATAATTATATTATTATTAGGGTGTTTTTAGGATGACTTTGAAGGAGGGTAATTACAGGTTTGGAGTAATTTAGGGACAATGGAATTTCTTGTAGGAGGAAAGGTATAAGTAATGGTTTAGAGATGGGAGACCTGAGAGTGAGAGAGTTAGATTAGCTGGGTAGGAGTGAAGAGTGCAAGTGGAGATATAGAGGGAGAAGAGTAGACAGCTAGTGGAGAGCCTTCAACCCAAGTGGTTAGGAGTTTTAATTTTATGCAAGAAGAAATGGATTGCCATAGAAAGTTCTTGATGTGAACATATGTGCACTGTAGTGAACAAGGGAGAGGTCTGAGGTGTGGAGACCAATAAGGGGGCTACTTTAGTAGGCTGTGAGAGTTGATAAGGACTTGAGCCAGGCTGGTGGTCATAAGGGTGTATAGGAAGGGCAGATAAGATTCAGGAAAGGAAGAACCGGGAGGATTTGGAGACAGACTGAATGTGTGATGTAAATGACAGAAGTCATTGACACAAGTTGTGAGCATGTGAGACAGGGAAGATGGGGATGATGATGCTGTTTGGTGACTTGAAATGGGGCATTTGCAAACAGGGAGAAGCAGCATGGCCTAATGGGTGGAGTATGGGCCTGGGAGGCAGAACTTGGGTCTAGTGCTGGCTCTGCCACTTGCCTGTTATACGACCTTGGGCCAAAGACCACTTCTCTGTGCCTCAGCTACTTCACCTGTAAAATGGGCATTAAAACTGTGAGCCCTATGTCAAACATGGACTGTGTCCAACCTGATTATTTTGTATCAACTCCAGTTCTTAGTACAGCATCTGGCCCATATTAAGCTCTCAGTAAATACTATTTAAGAAAAAAAAGGGGGGAGAGTCAAACAAGCATTTTAATGACATAGTGAAGAAAAATCTCAAAAGTGTGAACAGTTAGGCGTAATGGGAGCATCAGATCATCCAGGTGTGTGGCAGTCAGAAAAGACTGAGGTGTGCACTTTGACAGAGGCTCTGGAAAGATTGGGAGACCAAGAAAAATTCAAAAATTACATGCACTGCAAGTGCACAATGCATCAACAAGGCTAAAAATACCTGCTATATATATATATATATATATATATATATATATATATATGGCATAGAACTCCACACACCAAAATATGACCCCATATTTTGAGTTGTGAATAGCATTAACTTTGACATGAAGTTCAATAGGTGTACATCTGTGCCAGGTTCGATAATGGCATTGTAAATTTTTAAAAGAAAAAAGATTTATATGAATTTTTTTTCCCCCGGTTTTCCTTTTCAATTAGATATCCCTTTTCTCAAATAAAACAAGGGGAAAAGAATCTTACCTGGTTATTTTGACTCAGTAGATTTTCTAAATTGGGTGTGTTGGATGAGTAATGGTTAAACTATTTTAGAATTTTGCCATCTATTAAAAATATATACTTTGCAGACAAGACCACCTACAATGTGAAGTGTAAGTATAGAACTATGTGTATTGAGTTTATCAATCTTATTCATAATCAACATTCAAGAACTTTTGAGCAAATGTTTTTTTCTCATTTAAAAAATCCTTTTTGTTAAGCACAATTGAAAGCAGGATATCATTAGTATAAGATATGAATCTTTGGGAATCTTCACAATCTTTATAAAATCTGATTAACACAAACATACCATTGGAAGCTAGTGTACAGAGTATCCAGGATGTAGAAAAGGATGTAACTTGATTGATTTATAAAACTTTGCAGCCTCTCATCAGACACCTGAATCCTTTTGCAGAGTTTTAAATTATAAATTTAATGAAGGGCTATTGACCAAAAGTAAACAGTGGTGTTAACCTCAATCAATCAATCAATCGTATTTATTGAGCGCTTACTGTGTGCAGAGCACTGTACTAAGCACTTGGGAAGTACAAGTTGGCAACATATAGAGACATTCCCTACCCAACAGTGGGCTCACAGTCTAGAAGGGGGAGACAGAGAACAAAACCAAACATATTAACAAAATAAAATCAATAGAATAGATATGTACAAGTAAATTAAATAAATAGAGTAATAAATATGTACAAACATATATACATATATACAGGTGCTGTGGGGAAGGGAAGGAGGTAAGACGGGGGATGGAGAGGGGGACGAGGGGCAGAGGAAGGAGGGGGCTCAGTCTGGGAAGGCCTCCTGGAGGAGGTGAGCGCTCAGTAGGGCCTTGAAGGGAGGAAGAGAGCTAGCTTGGTGGATGGGCAGAGGGAGGGCATTCCAGGCCAGGGGGATGACATGGGCCGGGGGTCGACGGCGGGACAGGCGAGAACGAGGCACGGTGAGGAGATTAGTGGCAGAGGAGCGGAGGGTGCAGGCTGTGCTGTAGAAGGAGAGAAGGGAAGTGAGGTAGGAGGGGGCGAGGTGATGGAGTGCCTTGAAGCCAAGGGTGAGGAGTTTCTGCCTGATGCGCAGATTGATTGGTAGCCACTGCAGATTTTTGAGGAGGGGAGTAACATGCCCAGAGCATTTCTGGACAAAGACAATCCGGGCAGAAGCATGAAGTGTGGATTGAAGTGGGGAGAGACACGAGGATGGGAGATCAGAGAGAAGGCTGATGCAGTAGTCCAGACGGGATAGGATGAGGGCTTGAACGAGCAGGGTGGATGGAGAGGAAAGGGCGGATCTTGGCAATGTTGCGGAGCTGAGACTGGCAGGTTTTGGTGACGGCTTGGATGTGAGGGGTGAATGAGAGATCGGAGTCGAGGATGACACCAAGTTTGCGGGCTTGTGAGACGGGAAGGATGGTAGTGCCGTCAACAGTGATGGGAAAGTCAGGGAGAGGGCAGGGTTAGGGAGGGAAGACAAGGAGTTCAGTCTTGGACATGTTGAGTTTTAGATGGCGGGCAGACATCCAGATGGAGATGTCCTGAAAGCAGGAGGAGATGCGAGCCTGGAGGGAGGGGGAGAGAGCAGGGGCAGAGATGTAGATTTGGGTGTCATCAGCGTAGAGATGATAGTTGAAGCCGTGGGAGCGAATGAGGTCACCAAGGGAGAGAGTGTAGATTGAGAACAGAAGGGGACCAAGCACTGAACCTTGGGGAACCCCCACAGTAAGGGGATGGGAGGGGGAGGAGGAGCCTACAAAAGAGACTGAGAATGAACGACCGGAGAGATAAGGAGAACCAGGAGAGGACGGAGTCTATGAAGCCAAGGTTGGATAGCGTGTTGAGGAGAAGGGGGTGGTCCACAGTGTCAAAGGCAGCTGAGAGGTCGAGGAGGATTAGGAACTTTCTCAAGGAACTTTCTTAAACATTGCATATATTTAAGTGTAATATATCTTCCATTCTTTTGAAGGTAGCACACAATTAATATTAAATTAAAATAAAATGATTTGAAGAAACAATCTCTTAGCCAACCCTTCCCTTTGGGAGTCCTGAGAGAACTGAACAGGTTTGCTCTAGGGTCTGGTGCCTGATAGCCTTAGGCTTTGTTAAGCCGTGGTCTCTGTTTCTGTCCTGAAGTCCAGTAAAGCCTACAGTGTTCAGACTAAAGATCACTGGTGGAATTGGGACTCCAAGAATCTAGCCTTAGTAGGGAGGACATTTCTGAAAGAAAGTTTGAATTTCAAAATATCGTTAGTTAAAAGCATTTCTTGTGGACAGGGAATGTGTCTACCAATTCTCTTATACGGTACTCTCCCAAGCACTTAGTACAGTGCTCTGCACACAGTAAGCACTCAGTAAACATAATTGATTTCAATTCCACTTGGAAAAAGACTAAACATCAGTGTACTTCATTATTCAAGCGTATAACCAAATCATTTTTGTATATTTGGCATTCCTTAAATTTTGCCGAGGCTGAAATATTCTAAGGCATTTTCTGTTGGACAGTTTTCCTCATTTTTATTTCAAGTCATGGAAAGTAAAGAAAAAATAACTGAGTGTTACATTAATAATAACCTGATGATTCTTTTATTTGCCAGAAAATGTCATGTTTATAACAGGCTCTCATAAAGTATTAGCATTTATTTGATAGTGAAATTATGTGTGCATTTGTTCCTCTTTAGAGAAGATAAAGCTTTCACCACTATTTGTTTACCTAGATAAAGAAAGTAAATTTCACGTTACAAAATTTCTTATTTGAAGGGATTGTCACCCAGATATTATCTCACCACTGTTTTACTTTTCCACCTTTTTGTTGTTTCACCCACTTGGCTTTCGACACAGATTGCAGCCCACTTACTGCAAACATTATTTTGGCATTTGCTGATAAAAGAGAAACTCCATCCAAATGTCTTTAACAAAGTAACTGGCATTTCTTTTGAAGTTAAAGCAAAGTTTATTAAAACCTTTTATTAGCCAACAGTGGATAAATCTGTATTGATTATAGCTTTAAAAAACAAATCAACTTTGTATATGTTTCCCCTTTTTTTGCTCTAATTGTGGTATGCTTGATTTAGTTTGTTGTTTTATTATGTCAAGATTCTCTAGCTACGCTGAAATTAACCTTTTTGTGGAGGTATATGTATGCATCTAGGCAAATGATGCATATTATGCTTTAGCCACACAAGTACACACAGTGCAGTGGGGCTAGGCACTTCTTGAATCAGTCAATCAGTTGTATTTATTGAGCACTTAATTGTGTGCAGAGCACTGTACTAAGTGTTTGGGGAAAATACAAGTACACACGTGCTCCTTTACCATCAATGATGTTTTTTGGTACAAAGGACAACTGTAGCTATAGCTTATATACATTTCTCTAATGAAGCTAGTCCCAGTGAAAACTTCTATGGTTCTCTACAAATAGCAAGTTACTAGGTTGGCACTAGACTTTAGAGAAGTAAATAGTGAAATATGTGCTAAGCACTGTACTAAGTGCTAGGGTGGGTACAAGATAATTAGGTCCCACGTGGGGCTCACAGACAACGTGGAGGGAGCACAGGTTTTGAATCTCCATTTTACAGATGAGGGAACTGAGGCACAGAGAAGTGAAGTGATCTGCCCAAAGTCACACAGCAGTTAAGTTGAGGAGTTGGGATTCAACACCAGGTCCTCTGACTCTCAGGCCCTTGCTATTTCCACTGGGCCACGCTACTTCTCTTGGTAACTGCTTTTCCTGACCAACTTTGCTGCACTTATGGGTCACGTTTTTACCAAAGTAAAATGAGTAGGCAAGATCAGCTCATGAGATCAAAATCCCTTCCTTCTGTGTGTCCCCATCATATTAAATTGTTTTTGTAGTTTTAGAAGTAGCAGTGTCAGTGGGATTTTTCATTGTGAACTAGGCACTATTTGGATGTAGAAGTGGCCAAGAATAATATTGATGGCTTTTTTTTAAAAAAACAAACCTTTTACTAGGAGGTTGTGAGTGCTTTGAATATACTGATCTATTAAAAACCTGGCTTTTTCATTTTTAAAATACAAAAATTCCTATTTAGACCCTAGAATAGAATGATCAAACTGTTCATGGCATTTTGAAAAATTATCAATGAAAACTTTCATATTCGGTTGTGTCAAGATTGGTTTTAAGTGCCTTCTCTATCTTCACCCTAAGACTGCAGAATCATTACCACAGGAAGTTGTACAGCTGGAAGTGTTAGCAGGCCCAAAGGGGGTTTGGTTAAATTCATGGCTATGTGGTTCATAATCAGTTTCTTGAGGGCAAAGTAGAGGTGTTAGTTGGCTGCAGTCCTTGACCTCCATCTGAATATTTATGGATGGACCATCCAACATCCAAGCATTGTCACAGTTGCCACTGCCAGTCACTGTGCTGGACTGCATGGACATGTCAAAGTAATGGCATTTCTTATGTTCTTTATAAGGGCATAAAGGAAAAATCTGGGGGAATTAGAATTTCCTGAACAATTTAGAAACTAATCCAAAATCCTTCAAGTAGGTAGGATTTCAAATTTTAGCTTCTTCAAATGACCTAACTGGGAAACAGTTCTATAACTTAAGCAGTTTAGGATGTTAACTAAATCATTCTGATATGGAAAAATGAGTTTTTCAAGTTGGAGCCAGATCAAATGCCCTAGATGTATGTTTGGAGATGTTACTTTGTATTTAGAATAATTTTGATACACTTACAGATTTTCAGTGTGTCTCATGATTAAATCTTGAGTGATAAATCATACTAGTCTGAATATTTCCTGCAGTTGTTAATAGTAGTACATTTTGGCTGTTTAATTTCTTTAAGATGGAGATTGTAATGTACAATGTTCACCCAGATAATAATATTAGTGCCTGTAATTCCCAAAGATTCTTAAGCTGTCTGGGCCATATTGTAACCCTAGTACCACATAGCAAATGTTGCTGCAAATAATACGCCACTGAAGTTTAACACCCAGCTCAGGAAGGAACATTACTTCAGTAAGATATTGTGGAACATGACATTATGTCTGTGAGATCTTAAGCTTTTCAATGTAGTATTGTAGTAACAGCTCATAAATATGGAATTTGGGGATTGGAAAATTTAACCTTTCCCCTCTTTTATACCCTTGCCACTAATTGTCATTTTGCTTTGTTAGATACTGTAAAGGTGCAGATACACAAAGAAACACAAAATACTGTTCAGAATAACATAATAAGGCAGAGGAAAGTATCTCCCTAATTCTTCTGTTGTGTCATACCCAAATCCATATCAAGTACATATTGCAGAATACTGATATGTGGCCAATATTTGCTGTATTTAACCTGTTTACAGTTTCTTCCTAAAGTTGTCTCCATTACACAGAAGGTCTTAAATTGTCTATAGAAAACTAACACTGCTTATGTGGATTCAGAGTTCGAAGACACATCTGCACCTGTTTCTCTACAAGCATATCCTCAATCACTTGGGCTTCTTTTCAACATTCAGAGTTTGGGATTTAGTCCTTGCTCAATTCTGCTGTGATTAAACACACATTTCAGCATTTAAGAGCCTGGAAATGGTGGGGAGGAGGATAAGGCTTTGTACTTCATGGTACCAATTGGTTATGGTAGAGTTCTGAAACTCTTTATTACCAGGGTACTAGTGCCGCCAGCAATATTTCCTGTTCCTTGCGTAGTGATCTGAAATACATAGAATACAGCTCAGGAAAATACAACAAGATGAGAAAAGTTTTGGTATTTTTTCTGTTCATGCAGTGGGGCTAGGCAATTCTTGAATCAGTCAATCAGTTGTATTTATTGAGCACTTACTGTGTGCAGAGTACTAAATACTAAACACTTACTATTTGGGGAAAATACAGTGCAACAGAGTGGTAGATGTGATCCCAGCCAACAAGGAGCTTACAGTTTTCAAGGGGAGACAGATATTAAAATAAATTAGTGGGGAGAACATTTGAGAAAGTCCTTTGAGGTTGAGGTATGTGTCAAAGTGCTTAAGGGGTACCCAGCCAAATGCATACGGGAAGACGGATAGGGGAAATAAAGGGCTTAGTCTGTCAAGGCCTCTTGCAAGAGATGAGAGTTTTAAGACAGTTTCAAAAGTGGGGAGAGTGCTTGTTTGTCGAGATATGAAGGGGGCGGGAGTTCAGTGCCCGAGGGAGAATGAGGGCAAGGGGCTGGTGGCGGGATATACTAGATTGAGGTACAGTAAGAAGTTTGGTGTTTATAGGAGTGGAGTATGCGTCTTGGGTTGTTGTAGGAGATCAGTGAGGTTAGTTAGGAAGGAGAGAGCTGATTGTAAGGAATTACTTTTTGAAGCAGAGGTGGATGGGCAACCACTGAAGGTTCTTGAAGAGAGAGGAAATGTGGACTGAATGTTGTTTTAGAAAAATGATCTGGGCAGCAGAGTGAAGTATGGACTGGAGTGGGGAGAGACAGGAGGCAGGGAGGTCAGTGAGGAGGCTGCTGCAGTTGTCAAAGTAGGGTGGGATAAGTGCTTGTATCAGCGAGGTAGCAATTTATGTGGAGAGGAAAAGGTGGATTTTAGCGATGTTGTGAAGGTAGAACCAGAAGGATTTCTGGGTTGAATGAGAGATAAGTCAAGGATAATGCCAAGGCTTTGTTTTTTTTTTCAAATGGTATTTGTTAATCGCTTATATACCAGGCACTGTACTAAGTGCTGGAGGAAGAAGCAAGTCAATCAGGTTGGACATAGTCCCTGTCCCACATAGGATTCAGTCTTAATCCTCATTTTGCAGATGAGGTAACTGAGGCACAGAGAAGTGAAGTGACTTGCCCAAGGTCACACAACAGATAAGCAGCAGAGCGAGGATTAGAACCCAGTACCTTCTGACTGCCAGGTCTGGGCTTTATCCACTTGGCCTGCTACAAGCTTGTGAGACAGGGAGGATGGTGGTGTTGATTACAGTGATAGGAATGTTAAAAGGAGAACAAGGTTTGGGTGGAACAGGAGTACTGTTCTGGACAGGTTAAGTTTGAGTCATCGGTGGGACATCCAGGTAGAGATGTCCTGAAGGCTGGAGGAAATGCGAGACTGCAGATGAGGAGAGAGATCAGGGCTGGAGTGAGAGATTTGGGAATCATCCTCCTAGAGATGCTAGTTGAGCCATGGAAGAGAATGAGTTGTCCAAGGGACTGGATGTTTATGGAGAATAGAATAGAAGAGAAACCAGAACTGAGCTTTGAGACACCCCTACAGTCAGGGGGACACAGAGGAGGAGCCTGTGAAAGAGACTGAGAGGGAGCGGCCAGAAAGATAGGAGGGGAGCCAGGATTGGATAATGTTTCCAGGAGAATGAGGTGGTCCACAGTGAATAGATACTAATAGATCCTTCTACCCTTCCCTTATGCCTCTCATTGAACCATTTGCACGAAATAGCAGAAAGGAAGAAGCAGCTATCTGGCTAACTCACTGGAAAAGAGAATAATACCCTGCAAGAAGTAACAAGCTGAGGGAAGTATTGTTTCTGTCAGTTCAGGTCTGTGTTTGTGTGTTTCAGTATCATATCTGTTTCATTTGGATATTTCTGTTGTTTTTAAGTTCCCTGTCCAACTGGTTAGCTGCCTTCTTGGCTGTTTTCACTCCAGTATATTTTTAGCTACAACAGGTAAAAGAAAAATTGGCAGCTTTCCTGATCAAACACTAATTATTCGGAAATGAGCCCTGAATCCGGTGTAAATCAAGCCCATATGTGCCGAACGTATGTTCCAGTTTGGGTCCCACAGCAATTCATTCTGGGACATAATTGCTAGTTATTTGTTCTGTTTATGCCATGAGACCCCAAATGTGTGGATTGGCAGATTTTTCTAAATGAGATTGTTTCCATGTTCCCCAGTATAGTGAGATGAGACGTCCCAAAGAGTGACTGAATAACATGGCTGTTCACTTTATAGTAAATTTCTCTGTGTCTCACTTTCAGTATTATTTAAATAATGATGAGGTGGTGGTCAGTCTAAAACTCCACAAAATTGAAATTCCTTAGAAGTCATAATTAGTGATTATTCAATCAATCAGTCATATTTATTGAGTGCTTACTGTATGCAGAGCACTTTACTAAGTGCTTGGGAAGTACAAGTTGGCAACATATAGAGACAGTCCCTACCCAACAGTGGGCTCACAGTCTAGAAGGGGGAGACAGAGAACAAAACCAAACATATTAACAAAATAAAATAGAATAGATATGTACAAGTAAAATAAATAAAGTAATAAATATGTACAAACATATATACATATACAGGTGCTGTGGGGAAGGGAAGGAGGTAAGATGGGGGAAGGAGAGGGGGACGAGGGCGAGAGGAAGGAGGGGGCTCAGTCTGGGAAGGCCTCCTGGAGGAGGTGAGCTCTCAGTAGGGCTTTGAAGGGAGGCCCTTTGTATTTCATGGCAGTGATTGAAGAGCAAGCCTTTATGTAAACTGAAGCTGCTTAATGTTTAGAAAACTTTCTCTTAAAATAACTAAAAAAGGCTTCCAAATTTCTGTAACAAGATATGCTCCCTAAAGTTATCACATCCTTGTTATTCCTAAAGTGGAATGAATCATGGCGAGGCTTGGTCATATTAACCCAGTATTTTCTTTATTGATGGATGATTTTCTAAGTTCTCAATAGCAAAAATTACCCAAAGGAATTTTGATGTAATTGCTATCTCTGGGCTTCATTTCCCTCATCTGTAAAATGGGGATTAAGATTGTGAGCCCCCCGTGAGACAATCTGATCACCTTGTAACCTTCCCAGCGCTTAGAACAGTGCTTTGCACATAATAAGCACTTAATAAATGCCATTATTATTATTATTATAGCAGGTCCTCTTCATTATTTGGAGTAGAATATAAAAATCTCATCTACCTGGTGAATGGCATGAACCTGAGTGGTACCAAATAACCATTCCTTCTAACATAGGTATTCAGTAATAGGACTTTCATTCAACCATGCAATTAGAGATTAAAAATTGACCAACTGGTTTCTTCTACTAGTGCCAGTCTAGGGCTGTGGAAAAAGGAGCTGACAGGAACTTTATAGGGTGGGGCTGAGTATGGTTGTTCCATTTGATATTCAGGGAGAGAGAAAGGTTCTTGGTGACTGGCTGAACCCATGTAGGTTGCATAAATCATATTCTTTCTTGGCTATTATCTACCTTGTATCATATATTAAGAGAAAATACATCTTGATACTGTAAACTGTGTTATAGTTTGGGCAACGAGAACATAAGGAAGAAAATTATAAATTGAATTACTACATAATGGCAGTTCCACAAGTGAGGTGGTGAATAGAGGAAAGAAAGTGAGTTCAGGTTCCTGATAGTCGCAAAGAGAAATGAGGAAAATTCAAGTTTTTAACTTTAACACTAGCAAAAAAAGTACATTGTGAGCTCCCACAAGGGACAGAGACCGTGTTTAATTACTACCTGTGTATTTTCTCCCAGCACTTAGTACAGTACTCTGTACATAGTAAGGACTTAATAAGTACTACTACTAAAGATTTCTGAGTTGTGGGACTAATGGATTGAATAAAAAGAAAAACCTCTTTCCTTTTCTGTGATCCAGTCAGCACATTGACTGCTGAAAGGAATCAAAAGCACAATTTAGCTCATGAAGTAAGACTTAACTATCCCATTGTAGTTTTAAATTCAGTTTCAGGGTAGCTCTATATTGTAAAATGTTCTCAGTGATTCATGTAGTAGACTTGCTGCTGTGGGGTTTTTTTTCAATAATAGTGGTTTGTATGGAATTAAACAGTAAAGCTGGTAAAGTCTTTAATAAGAATTACTCATTTACTTTTTATTGCTTCTATTTCCTGTACTAGTAAAGGATATGAAGGCAACAACGCTTGTCCTAAAACTGAAGAGACTGTAACTATTACATTTTTCTATTTGGAAACCTAAAGTTTTTCTGACTTATGTGGATTTTCTGACTTTCTGTATACAAATATGTGAGATAATCCTCTGCCTCTTACCTAACTGCTAATAAACAGCCAATTCAGCTATAACAATTGTTTTCTTTGTGGTATTTGAATGTAACATGATGGAAGAACAAGTTCTGGTTTAACACGATCCACTTACTGGTACAGGTAGATTTGAGGTAGGAAGAAATGGTTTTGTGTATTGTGTGACATTGGTCAAATCATGAGGCTCCTAAATGTCCCAGTCTCATCTGCAGCTCTACTGTACCAGACAAGATGTTGTATTTCTTTCTGATTATTCAACCTTTCAGTATTTAATAAAGTAAAATAATAATGATAATAACGGTTTGGTATTTGTTAAGTGCTTACTTTGTTTTCAAGCACTGTTCTAAGTGCTGGGGTAGGTACAGGTTAAGTTGGACACAGTCCCTGTCCCATATAGGGCTCGCAGTCTAAGTAGGAAGGGAGGACAGGTACTGAATCCCCATTTCACAGATGTGGAAACTGAGGGCATTAAGTAAGTTAAGAAGTTAAGTAAGTTGTCCGAAGTCACACAGTAGGTAAGTGGTGGAGCCGGGATTAGAACTCAGTCCTCTATCTCCCAGGCCGGTGCTCTTTCCACTGGGACATGCTGCTATTGGTGGATAATAATATAGGAATTTGTATTGAAAAATATTAGTCATTGGTGGTATGTCCACTCCTAAGCTCATTGCTTCTCACACTGTGGCTTACTGGAAAGAGCATGGGCTTGGAAATCACAGGACATGGGTTCTAATCCCAGCTCTGCCACTTGTCTGCTGTGTGATCTTGGGCAAGTCACTTAACTTCTCTGTGCCTCAGTTAACTAATGTGTAAAATGGGGATTAAAAGTGTAAGCCCCACATGGGACAACCTGATTACCTTGTATCTACCCCAGCGCTTAGAACAGTGCTTGGCACATAGTAAGGACTTAACAAATACCATTATTGTTATTATTATTATTATTATTTAATAAATTGCTTTTCTAACACAATTTCCCTATAACATAGGATTCTTCAAGAACACAACTCCTGTGTTTATAGGAGAACGTCTTTTATCTAAGCTAAAGGAGGGCTAGGCTCTTAAATTCATAAAGCAGCAACAAGAATTCTGAAGATAATATTTGTAATAAATTAGAAGCAGTATGGTGTCATGGAAAGAACATGGGCCTGGAAGTCAGAGGACCTGAGTTCTAGGCCTGGCTCTGTCACCTTAGGGAAGTAGAGTGGCCCAGTGGAAAGAACCAGGGCCTAGGAATAAGAGGACTTGGGTTTTAATTCCAGCTCTGCCACTTACCTGCTGTGTGACCTTGGGCAAGTCATCTAATGTGTCTGTGCTTCAGTTTCCTCATCTATAAAATGGGGATTTAATTCTTGTTTTCCTTCATATTAGACTGTGAGCCCCATATGGGACAGGGGACTATGTCTGACCTAATTATCTTGTATGTACCCCAGTGCTTAGAACAGTGCTTAGCACACAGTAAGCACTTAAAAATACCACAATTGATACAGGTATATATTCTAAGGATAATTAGGTTGTTTCTGGTCCTTGGCCACAGAACTCAAGATATATATATATATATATATATATATATATATATATATATATATTCTTTTTCTTCTGCCTGGCCACCCCTCTGCTAAAAGACAGACCACAGTGCAAACCTTACCCCCTTTTTTTTTAAATCGAGAGTGATCATCTCACAGTGCTGTTGGTCTGCTGGATGTTAACAGAAAAGTGTCCTGACACAACTCAAAGCCTCACATGCTGCACAATAGACCAATTTTCCCAGTGTGCAAACCACTGAGATTAAGCAATTAAAGTTTCATCCTACTAAACGTTACCTTTTAAAGCACTTAATCACCTTGCTCCCACCAACCTCATCTCACTACTCTCCTACTACAACCCCGACCGTACACTTTGTTCCTCTAATGCTAACCTTCTCACTGTACCTCGATCTCATCTATCTTGCCACCCACCTCTCACCCACGTCTTGCCTCTGGCCTGGAACACCCTCCTTCCTCAAATCAAACAGACAATTACCCTCCCTGCCCCCGGCCAACAAAGCCTCCTTGAAGAGGCCTTTCTTCCAAGCCCTCCATTCCATTCCTCTTCTCCCTCTCCCTTCTCTCCCTTCTGTGCCACCCTGACTTGCTCCCTTTATTCTTCCCCCCTCCCGGTCCCACAGCAGTTATGTAAGTATCTGTAATTAATTTATTTATATTAGTGTCTGTCTCCCCCTCTAGGCTGTAAGCTCATTGTGGGCAGGGAATGTATCTGTTATGTTATATTGTACTCACAATCGCTTATTACAGTGCTCTGCACACAATAAGTACTCAATAAATACGACTGACTGACTGACTTCCTTACTGGACTGAAATAATTCTACTTCAGAAAATGCCTCTCAACTATCGGGAGAATATGATGCAGGATGGCTTAGTAGATTGAAGAGTCAGAAGGATTCTAATCCCGGCTCTGGCAGTTGTCTGCTGTGTAACCTTGGGTAAGTCACTTGACTTTTCTAGGCCTCAGTTCCCTCATCTGTAAAATGGGGATTAAGACTCTGATCCCCATGTGGGACTGGACTTTGTCCAACTTTACTAGTTTGTATCTACCCCAGTGCTTAAAACAGTGCTTGACACATAGTAAGTGCTTAACAAATACCATCATTATTATGCAGTGCTTTTTGGTAAAGCCATTTTTTTTTCAGGAATGGTCACTGCTTTTGAATAAAAATTTTTCCCAACACATTTATTTGTTTCTTTCTGATTGCCTCTCTGTGTTCAGAATTTTGATTTCTAATTAAAATGTTGGAAAACTAATAGTTTTTCATATTGATGTATTAGGCATGTCTAGGCTGTGAGCCCGTTGTTGGGTCGGAACCGTCTCTATATGTTGCCGATGTGTACTTCCCAAGCGCTTAGTATGGTGCTCTGCACACAGTAAGCGCTCAATAAATATGATTGAATGAATGAATGAATGAACTTGGCTTGGTAAGAATCTAGGAATGCCTAAGTGCATTACGTGGAAAAATGCATGTAATAAGCAGTTTTCTGTGAGGACATGTAAATTCTAATTATTTTCCTTCACATCTCATATTTACTTAATTTCAGATTTTTGCCCCGTGGATGTTAAAAAGCCTGTGTCCCTTATGTTGTAGAAAAGCACATGAAATATTCAAGACTTTGATTCTTAGAATGTTTATTAAAAAGTAAATGAGACATTTAACAAACAGGTAGAATGTCAAAGTAAAATCTCTCTCAAAACAAAAAACAAAACAAAACTAGGTAATCATATTGAATATTAAACCTCAAGGGAGTGTGCAATTACTCCCCCTTTTGAAGTTCCCTGATAAAGCGCCCATGTAGTAATATTAACTAAGCACAGGATATGTAAGTGGTCACAGGTTTAGCTTTGCATTTGTTTGTTTTTGTGACATTAATAGATTGCACTTGTGCTTTTTGGTTGTATTTTATTATGCAAAGTGGCATTTTTTTCTCCAGGTACTTTGTGGGTGCTGGATTAAACAGGTCTGCTAATACAGAGAGACACTAGGGCACCTTTGGAGCACAGAGCTGTGCTTGGATTGGAGTTGCCAGGGCTTTATCAGGAGCCACCCCTAGTGACACATCCATTGCCAGAACTTAGTTTGACTTTCACTCTTCTCCAAGGGCTTGCAGAACACCTTAAAGGAAAAAAGATGGAGGCTCTTAGAGTTCAGATGTTCATGCCTTATTCCTTTGAAAGCTTTTATCTGTAAGTGGAATTTTATTTCAGAAATAATGTTGGGAGCATGTTGAAAGAATGATTTGTTGGGAAGAAGATTTTTATTATGACAGTTAAAAATACAAAGGTGGTTGTTTTGTAACTGTATTTTTATAAAATTACAGCAATAACCTCTGAGCTGAATATTATAAAGATAGCATTTTAAATGTGGGGGGAAAGAAAGCAAAAATGTTAGCCTGATACCTTTAGATTGTTATTATTACTTAAAAGTTAGTATCAACATAGTGCTGTTTAGAAAAAAATTATTTTTCTGTGTGGGTTAGAAAGGAGGTATGCAGATTAGGATTTTTATGAATAACAACACATTTTCTGCTAGAAGAATGTCAGTGTTTCAAATTCACAAAACTCTCTTTTTTAACCATATATTTTTTTCACTAATGTTCTTTTGGAGTAAATTTAAGCTATGTAATGAGGAAATAGATTATTAATACTTTTGGTGGGGATCAAATGAAATTTAAAAAAACCTGTTTAGGGAAGATCTGAATTTACTTTGGAACCAGATTTGAAATGAAATGCGTAAATAAATTCTAGAAACTTGGCATATGATAGCTGGTTTTTTTTTCAAACTTTACCTTGCTACTTAGAAACAGAAATGATAAGATTTCAGAAAAGTACTGAAAGCTGGGTCCCCAAGTGAATAACCATTCAAGCAAATCAACTTATGGCATTTTATTAAGTCGAGACTCAAGTAAAAGCCACCTCTAGAGCTTAATCATTATTTACTGAATGTTCTTGGGTCATGAGAGAGGTTTTGATTAAGTCAGAAAAGCATTATGTTCAGCCGCTTGTGAAGGTGTGTTTAAAGACAAGAAGAAAAATGGAAAAATACTAAATGGTGCAGAACTATTTTTAGAATTTAATAATTTAAAAAAATCACATTTTGTTAGGTGTTGAAGATCATATTCAGTGCATACTACTTTTTTGTTCTCACACCCTATTTTAGAATTAGTTTTATTTTATTTTATTTTTTAGCACTGTACAACTGCTACTTTTAGTTCAGTGGAATAGACTTTCATTATGGGTGTTTTCACCTCTGTGTTATTAAAACATTTGATACTAATCACATTATCCATGGAAATGGTAAAAATTGCAAGAGCTGTCATGTTTTCAAAAAACGTGTCATTTCTAGTAAGAGAACCCTTTTGATTCTTTAGCAAGAAAGGTAGGAAGATGGAAATTACACAAGGGAGGTATAGTCTGTATAAATGATGTTAAGAGTAGCATAATTTTCACAAGTTTAGTGCTCTTTCCTTGAAAGAAATGACATGGCAGGGTACTAAGACTTTTTTCATGTTGGTTTAAAGCAGTTACCTTAAGCATGGCTGAGTGAAGTGCTATTCTATCCCACAATCAACTATTAAGAATGTCATAGAGAAAAAGCTTTCTTAATTACTTTGTGGTTAGTAATTTTTTCCCTAATTGAAACCAGAAGACCTCCTTTTTTATTTTATCAAGAAGGGGAGTGGTCACAGGGAGGAGTGTAGTAAATATTAGGAAAACAACACATAAGCTGTTTATGTTATTCCTATTAAGGTTCTTTACCACTGAAATTTTACCAGTGTGAGATCATTTGGATTTTTTTTCATTTCTCATTCTTAAATGAAAATGAGAGAACATTAGAGGAGTAGCTAGTAATTTTGAAAATGATTCAGGGGACCCTCAGTGGGAAGGATATATTTATGCCCTCTTTAGCTTCCATTAGTACAGTTTTTAAAAAGTTGATCTGAATTGATTCATTATGATAGACATTCATTGTCATTGAAACTTCAGTTCATCTGATATAAGTAACTGAAGTTCAAAAATGTTATTAATTGTACGATGTGTGTAAGAATGCTGTAACCCTTGTGCTTCCTTCAATCCTTAATATATTTGTTTGTCGTCAACAGCATTTATTGAACACTTTAGTATATATGGAACTCTGTTCTGGATACTTGAGAAAGTTCAATGGAGTAAAAGACATGCATCCTGCCCTTGATGAGCTTACAAGATGCCTTGAATTGCTAAACATAGAAAGGATATAAGCCACTAATAATGAAAACAAAATTTGAGAAATGAGTGCTAAGTTGTCATGACTATGAAGGTGGGGGCTTCGTACTGTCTGTCTCCTCCCCTCCACCTCCTTTATTCCCCCTCTTCTAGTGACCCCCAATTTCCCCACCCACTAGTGCTCCACCTCTGTTGGAAAAGACAGGATTTGGTGAAATTGAAAGGGTTTGAAGTTCCACACAAGGGCAAAGGTGCAAGCAATGTGCTAGAGGTGGGAGAGATGTTTAAGTGTGATATAAGTAGAAAATTAGCTTGGGAGTAGGAAGCAGCATGGTCTTATGGAAAGAGCACACCCTGTATATGTCTGTAATTTATTCATTTATAATAATAAACTATGGTGTTTATTAAGTGCTTACTATGTGCCAGGCACTATACTAAGTGCTGGGGTGGATACAAGCAAATCGGGTTGGGCATAGGCTCTGTCCCATGTGGGGGTCACAGTCTCAATCCCCATTTACAGATGGGGTAAGTGAGGCCCAGAAAAGTGAAGTGATTTGCCCAAGGTCAAACAGCAGAGAAGTGGTGGAGTCGGGATTAAAACCCATGACCTTCTGACTCACAGGCCCATGCTCTATCCACTACACCATGCTGCTTCTCCTATCTATTTATATTAATGTCTGCCTCCCTCTATAGACTGTGAGCTCATTGTGGGCAAGCATGTGTCTGTTATTATACTCTCTCAAGTGCTTAGTACAGTGCTTTGCACACAGTTAGCAATCAATAATTAAGATTGAATGAATGAAAGAACCTGGGTTGTAATCCCTGCTCCACCGCTTGTCTGCTGTGTGACCTTGGGTAAGTCACTTAACTTTTCTGTATCTGTTTCCACAACTGTAAAATGTGGATTCAAAACCCGTTCTACGTTCTACTTAGACGGTGAGCCCAATGTGGGACAGGGACTATGTCTGACTTTACCCTCTGGAGTTTAAGATGATTGTAGCAAGGAATGCACAACTCTGTTGTATTGAACTCTCCCAAGTGATTAGTACAGTGCTCTGCACATAGCAAGTGCTCAATATATTATCACCAATGATGATGTATTTATTTGTCTCCACCCCAGTGCTTATAACCATGCTTGACACATAGTAAGCACGTGAATACCATTTAAAAAAAAATTGTGGTCTCAGGAGAGGCAACATGGCCTAATGGATAGAGCATGGGCCTGGGAGTCAGAAGGACCTGGGTTCTAATCCCAGTTTTGCCACTTGTCTGCTGGGTGACCTTGGACAAGTCATTTCACTTGTCTGTGCCTCATTTTACCTCAGTAAAATGGGATTTAAGACTATGAGCCCCATGGGCTCATAGAAGCAGCATGGCTCAGTGGAAAGAGCCTGGGCTTTGGAGTCAGAGGTCATGGGTTCAAATCCCAGCTCCACCAATTGTCATCTGTGTGACTTTGGGCAAGTCACTTCACTTCTCTGGGCCTCAGTTCCCTCATCTGTAAAATGGGGATGAAGACTGTGAGCCCCCTGTGGGACAACCTAATCACCTTGTAACCTCCCCAGCACTTAAAACAGAGCTTTGCACATAGTAAGTGCTTAATAAATGCCATAATTTATTTTATTTATGTGGGACAGGGAATGTGACCGATCTGATTTGCTTGTGTCTACCCTAGGGCTTAGTACAGTCCCTGACACATAGTAAGAACTGAAGAGATACCACAATTATTACCAGGAGAAAAGTGTTAGTTACTTGATAGGTAAGTGGGAGACAGCTGTTGGAGAGCTTTGACATTAATAGGAATTTGTGTTTTATTTGAAAAGAAATGAGAAGTCATAATACAAGGAAAGGTACTTCAACAGTTTGGCTTTGTGGATAGATCACCGGCCTGGGAGTCAGAAGGAGCTGGGTTCTAATCCCCACTCAGACACTTGTCTGCTGTGTGATCTTGGGCAAATCACTTCAATTCTCTGTGCCTGTTACCTCATCTGTAAAATGGGGATTAAGACTTTGAGCCCCATGTGGGACAGGGGACTGTGTCCAACCCAATTTGCTTGTATCCACCCCAGTACTTAGTACTGTGCCTGGCACATAATATGAGCTTAACAAATGCCATTATTATCATTATTATTGTTATTACTATTATTAAACATAGAGTTATGTGTTATGAAAAGCAGAGAGAGGCTGAAGGCAAAAGGACCAGTTAGGATGCTGTTACTGTAATTCTTTTTGGAAATGATGAAGGTTAGAACCAGGGTGGTTCTAGAAAGGGAGGAGAGGGTAGGGCAGATCCACGCAAAAAAATAAAAATAAAAATTATATATATATATATATATATATCATCATCATCATCAATTGTATTTATTGAGCGCTTACTGTGTGCAGAGCACTGTACTAAGCGCTTGGGAAGTACAAGTTGGCAACACATACATTTTTTATATATATATATATATAATGGTAATTGTTAAGCACTCACTATATACCAGGCACTGTACTAAGCATTGGTGTCGAAACAAGTTAATGAGGTTGGACACAGACCATGTTCCACATGGGGCTCACAGTCTTAATCCCCATTTTACATATGATGGAACTGAGGCACAGAGACATTAAATGACTTGTCCAAGGTCACACTGCAGACAAGTGGCAAAGTTGGGAATAGGATTCAGGTCCTTTGGACTTGCAGGCCTGTGCTCTATTCACTAGGCCATGCTGTTTCCCTAGTATTATGAAGGAAGAAGTGGCAGGATTTATAGATTGGCTAAATGGGGAAGGTAAAAGTCAGAGAGTAGCCAAATATGAAACCAACTTTTGGGACAAGGAGGTTGGGGTTGTCAACAGCAGTGGGAAAATCGGGAGGAAGAAAAAGTTTAGGAGGGAAGCTAAGGTGTTCATTTTACAGACATGCTAAGGTTATTCCTTGTTGAACTTCCATATTTGCTAATTTGGTTTGCTTGTAGCCATTATAAATGTTGCCTATTCAGTTCTACCAATTCATCTTATAACAGTTTGGGCATGTTGCTATCTTCCTTTATCCATACATGTTACAGCCTTTGAAGGTATGGTGGACCATGTAAGATCTTACTGTTTGTGATTCTTGCTTGCCATGCGGTCGGTTAAGTATGCCACATGGGTGTTGATAGAAGTGCTCTAGAATTTGTTAAGTGTGTGTGGCAGGATGTCATCTTTTGTTTTTGAGTGCTAGGGTGAACTTTGGGTATAGCATTGAGGGGGTAGGATACAGGGGATGATAGAGACAAAGACGGGGAGAGAAAGGATAAGGGAAGAAGAAGAGAGGGGTGGAGAAAAATGAAGTAAGGAGAAAAGGAAGATTCTCTCCCTTCTAGACTGTAAGCTCAGTGAGGGCTCAGAACGTGTCTATCAACTGTTATATTGTACTCTCCCAAGCACTTAGTACAGTGCTCTGTAACCAGTAAGTGCTCAATAAATACAATTGATTGAGAAGGAAAAGGAGAGATGAAGGTACAGAGGTACTTTTTATTTTTTCCCAACATGAGCCCAGAGCCAGACTGTTTAAAAATGACCACCAGGACTCCCTGCATGGAAGTGAGGGTGCTAACCCCTTGTCCACACCATCGGGGCTCCCATCAGTCCGTCCTTTTTCAGCTTGAAGGGTGAGGAAGCAACGGTAACATGATCTCAGCTCTTAGAAGGCTGTGTCTGCTGCTGTGATTGTTGGAGTATGAACTGTTGGGACCTGGAAACTCTGCTTCTCAAACCATAGTGCCCTTTCCCTCATCTTGTTATTGTCCCTGTCTTTTATATTGTTTTTGTGTGTTCATTGTTTGTGTCATCCTTTCTTGTGTGTCTGTCACCCATTCCATTTCCTCCTTCCTCCAATTTATTCTTAAATTGTGAGTCCTTGTGGGGCAGTAACCTTGTCTAATTTTCACCTGTGTGTATTTTCCTAGAATTTGATGAATACAATTACTGCTCCTAGTGGCCCACACCAGTAAGTACTCAGTAAATAAATGAATTTATCCCTCCTCTAACTCATTGCTTTACTTTTTCCCTTGTGTGGAACTTCATCCCCTGTCAAATTTACCAAATGGAGTTGGCACCAATGATCTGTGGTGGGTTAGTCTTACAACTATAAATGAAGTTGAACACATTTGTTTTACCTTCCTTGAGTTAATTTGAATTCTTATGCCCTGAAGTCACCACACTGTTAGTCTTCAAAAAGGCATGTAAGTCTTCTTGATCTAGATTGCTACCTTTTTGGCTATGATTGAACAGCATGCTGCCTCAGGAGCAGAATTTAGAGACAACATTCAACTCTGTGAAGCATTTGTAGGGTGCAAGCTGGTAATGTAACTTGAGTTGCTACAGGCCAATTATCAGCCCATAGCATTCTCTTGATTCTGAAAAATGTTTTATTATAATGTTCTTCTGAGAGATCCCAAGAGCATTCTCATCCAGGTAGCAACTCTGTATGACTGAATCAAGGGCCTTAAATGATGATCATAACCTGTGGAGTTGGAAAAATTTCCTAGAATAATAATAATGGCATTTATTAAGCACTTACTATGTGCAAAGCACTGTTCTAAGCACTGGAAAGATGGGAATCATATTCTGACACCAATTTCTAGATTAATTTCTACAGTCTCAAGTATGGCTATGAAGAATAGCTGGAACAAGAGTGGGTCTAGCACTCAGCCCGGAATTCCTGACAGTTGGTCATCGAGGGTGGGGCGATTTCTGCATCATCATCCTCAGGTACTGGTGAAGCCTTCGGATAGAGAACAGGGATCTGCATTTCATTAACTTTTTTTCCATCTATTGAAAAACTAGTTCTCCGACAGTTTCCTTATGAAACAACCAACCCAGGGAGAATCCAAGAGGGTAGTGAAGAAGGGGTACTAGGGAAAAAAGTGAGCTGCAAACCTGGGGAGGTGGACCTGTGAATACGTATGCACATACAGGGGGCCAGGGAAGTGTGTGTGTGTATACACACCACACGGTATGAAAGGTGAACAGGAGTTGCCCATACAGAGCTGGGAGGAGGAAAAAGCAAACACCCAGGGAAAGCTATTGTGGACCTGCCAGGTACCAGGAGTTGATGCTGGGGGGAGGGCTGTTTGCCACATGAGACGGGGGCTTGGTGGAATTTAAACACCTGTTCCTGGCTTGAGATTGGGGCCAGGTGGGCTCTGGAGCACCTATTCCCCACTCAAGGCTTGAATGGGGGGCTGAGGAATCTGTGATTAGGAACCTTGTTGTGGCTACAATTTCCGGCTGTTCCTTTTTGGTATGAGGGCCCTAGCAGGCAACCTGAAAAGCTGTCAAGGTTATGCTCCCTTAACCCTTCCTCAAGAACCTATCTTTTCCTGGCATTACCCCAAATTCCCAGAGGCAAATGAGGTAATGGGCTTGAATTTCATCATCCTCATCCCATTCCTGAAACCCCATCTCAGGTGGATGAAATGTAGAAGTGGGCTAGGTGGGCTAAGAAGCTCCTTTGCTTCCATGACTTAGCATTATGAGACACAATGTGGCCTAGTGGAAGGAATACTCCTTCATGGACCTGGAAGTTAGAGGATGCAGGTTCTAATCCTGGCTCTGTCAATTGCTTGCTGTGTGGCGTTGGGAAAGTCACAACTTCTCTGTGCTTTAGTTTCCTCAACTGTAAAATAGGGATTAAATCCTAATCCCTCCTACTTTGACTGTGAGCCCCGTGTGGGACAGGGACTCTGTCCAACCTGATAAGCTTGTATTTACCCCAATGCTTACAACAGTGCTCGACACAGAGTAAGAGCTTAACAAAATACCATAAAAATATATCTCCTGATATTTCTGTAACACTCTGCTGAAAGCCAAGAAAGTATGGATAGCAGCAGAGTTTGTGCTTCAGCTGAATACTGCACAATTTAAACAGCTGCAGTTGTGTGAGAAATGGCTGTAAGCAGACCTTGGGTGACAGGTTTTAGGTCCTTGGGGTACAGACTTTTTTGGGATGTGTAGAAGTCCTTGATTTGTAGAAGTCCTGTCCATATAGCTTTGGATCTCTTCAACCCTTAATGCCAGACAACTTTGCAGGGAATGAGACATAGCATGACCTAGTGGAAAGAGCACGAGCCTGGGAGTCAGTGGGACCTGGGTTCTAATTCCGGCTCTGTCACATGTCTGTTTTGTGACCTTGGGCAAGTCACTTCACTTCTCTGTGCCTCAGTTCACTCTTTTGTAAAATGGGGATTAAGACTGTGAGCCCTATGTGGGACAGGGACTATGTCCAACCCGATTATCTTGTATCTACCCCAGTGCTTAGAATAGTGCCTGGCAGAGAGCAACTGCTTAACAAATATCGTTATTGTTATTATTTTTATTACTATTAACATGTTCTTTGTGCCATGACAGGCTCCAGTAAACATCAAAAAGCATCCCTTTGGTTGGGATCATAAGTCTGCAAAGTGCTGCAAGTAGCTATATTCATTCAATTCATTCAGTCGTATTTTTTGAGCACTTACTGTGTGCAGAGCATTGTACTAAGCACTTGGGAAGTACAATTTGGCAACATATAGAGACTGTCCCTACCCAACAACGGGCTCACAGTCTAGAAGGGAGACAGCTATATGATTTAGGAGTCATTCTCATCAAATCAACTCTGATGCTGACTGCCCATGGTCCAAATGGTTACCTGGTAGACACTTATTGGTTACTAATAATAATAATAATTGGGGTTCTTAAGAGCTTAGTAGCTGTCAAACACTATACTAAGTACTGGGGTAAGTGCAAGCTAATTGTCAGACATGATCTTGATCTACATGGGGCTCACAGTCTAAGAAGGAGGAACAGGTATTGAATCCTCATTTTACAAATAAGGAAACTGAGGCAAAGAGAAGTGACTTAGTTGCATTCATAGAAGCAAGTGTCATTTTCTGATCCATTAAGGACTTCCTTGATGTCATTAAGAGCTTGCAGATACCCTCATTCTTTATGAATTTGACATTACCATGTGGGTAGTTTTTATCACTTAAAATTTGGAAACTATCAAGCGACGGTCAGTCCAATTTGATGTCAAATATAGCAGAAGGAATATAAGCACCATTAGGTCTTGCTGTGGGACAATAATATACTCACTAAGGTATGTACTATCTTGGTTTTATCTGATGTAGCTTTGTCTTACCTGAAAAAAAATATTGTTTAATGGTTAAAAGCTGATGTTTATCACAATAAAGAGTTAACCAATGAGATTTAACTGATGGTATCTTTCTTTTTCTTAATAGTAATAATAATAATTGTTATTTAAGTGTTTATTCTGTGCCAGGCACTAGGTAGGCAGAAGATAATCATGTTGGACACAATTCCAGTCCCTTAAGGGATTCCCAATTTAAATAAGAGGAATAATTGAATCCCCATTTTACCAATGAGGAAATGGAGGCACAGAGAGGTTAAGTGACTTGACCAAGGTTGCAGAGCAGAAAAGTGGTGGAGGTGAGATTAAAACCCAGATCCATTAATTACCAGTCCTATGCTCTTTCCACCAGCCACACTGCTTCCTTATGGTGGGGACATTGTTTGTCAATAGATCCATTCCCTGAACTATCTTGGTTATTCTATTTGCCTTTGCCTACATTTTTGAGTCCTCACAAGGTAAAACAGA
This sequence comes from Tachyglossus aculeatus, assembly GCF_015852505.1. NCBI lineage: Eukaryota > Metazoa > Chordata > Mammalia > Monotremata > Tachyglossidae > Tachyglossus > Tachyglossus aculeatus. The sequence continues at coordinate 62,507,580 of NC_052101.1, read as the reverse complement.
CATGTTTACTGTTGTGGCATTTTCTCATAAATCATGTAATGCACATTTTATAACATCATATCAAAAAAAGTAATTTGCTAAACTTTGCAGAGTAGACTCTGCTGCTGTTCTCTGCCTTCAGCTCTTTCTGGTCTGCTACTGGAACACTCGTAATTCTTAAAGGTGCATCACACTGACTTAAGTTACAGCATTATCAGAATTCTGTCTCATACGGAGGCATTTACTTGGTTATTAACTTGCCAAAGGCACTTAAAAGCTCTTGAGCAGTTTAAAACCTAGGCAGTTGTGCGTTTACTCACCATCTATTGTTTTGTGGTATTTTCACCTCCACATGGAGCTATTCCAAGTCACACCCATTGGTTTTTAGAACCACTTCAACAAACAGTATAATCAAACGGGCCTAGATCATTACAATTGTTCAGGGCCTTAGTACTACGGAGCTCAAGTCAGAATGCTATAGTGTATTTTTAGGTGGAAACCTGTCAGCGTTGATTCACCAGCTCTTGTTAACTACAAAAGGTGTGGTTCAAGTATCTTTGTCATTTATTTTAGCTAGGAACATCTATTAGCTACCATCAGAGGTAGCATAATGCAACATACTGCATGGTGGATTTAACAATTTTGAACAGAGCATTGAAGTAGATAATGAGAGGAAATAAAAGGAACGTAAGGAACATACAGTCTATGCCTCTGTCCATTTGGAATTGGGAAGAAAAATATATCTCTTTTCCACCCAGGGAGGCTGAATAATGAATATTCAAGAAATTTTCTATCTTAAAAATGGTGTGACATACACTAAAGATATTATTCTTGAGTTCTCCTCTACCTTGGGTTAGAGGAAGAATAGAGAAATTTAAAAAAGGTGGAGGTTGCCCTCTGGTGTTTTAAGCTCATTGAAATTGAGGGAAAGGATCACTTTCCTCTTTCAGTGTAGCCATGCATAGAAAAAAGTTCCCTTGCTCTTCCTACCCTAGTGCAAGCCACTAGCACTGCTTACAATTATGGTACAAAAATTAATCTTTTATTCACTTATCAAAAATCAGTGTGGGGCTATTATGCAACAATACTAAATTGAGCTGTAGGCTTTAATTTCCAGGATTTTTTTCCCCTGTTTGAAGGGGAGTAGAATAATTTATTGCTGGACTTTTCAAAGCCTTTATACACTATGTTCTGGACTAGAATTAAATGTTGGGCACATCAACCTCATTCTTTTACCACTGAACCTGTTGTATGGTGTCACATGATAATTTTCAAGGGTTGCTCAGAGCAAACATACAATGAGATTTAATGTTCTGATGTCTACTAACAAACTAGAGTTCCTTTCGGTTTTCACAGAGCAAATGTCAGGCCTTATGTGACAAAGCATTTTCTATTTGGGACTTTCCTCCATTAGATGTATCTGATCAGTCAGCCTGAATCAGTTTAGTGGAAAGATTAAATTAAAGGAAGTTCTAGTCAACTCCTAGTCTGTAATGGGAAAAAAAAATTCATTTTGTACTACTGACTTAAATGTGGCCATTTGGCTAAAAATAAATATCTCTGGACTTCACCCATCTGCTCTATTGAATGTGTCATTAATTTTGGTTTTTTCTTTCTTCAAATCAGGTAGCCTTAGTAGTTCAACCTGGTAGGAACAAGACTCCTCTTTCGTAGCATGTTTCCTTAAGGTTATCTGGGACACCAGCCAGAGGCACAAGTCTCTAAACAGAGCAAAACCCTTCCTTAGTTTTGAACAGAAGTAGGAACCCAGGTTCATATTTTAGTCAATCATATCAATAATAATAATAATGGTATTTAAGCACCTACTGTGTGTCAAGCACTGTTCTAAGAGCAGGGTTAGATACAAGCTAATCGGGTCAGACACAGTCCCTGTCCCATATGGGGATCATAGTCTTAATCCCCATTTGACATATGAGGTAACTGAGGCCCAGTGAAGTGACTTGTCCAAGGATGCACAGCAGACAAGTGGCAGAGTCAGGATTAGAACCCAGGTCCTTCTGACTCCCAGGCCCATGCTCTATCCACTAGGCCATACTGCTTCCCAGCATGAGTGCTTACTGTATGCAGAGCATACAAAGCACTTGGGAGAGAACAATATAACAGACACATTCCCTGCTCATAATGAGCTTACAGTCCAGAGGGGGAGACAGGCTTAATATAAATAAATAAAATTGCAGATATGCATGTAAGTGCTGTGGGACTGGTGTGGAAGAATGAAAAAAAGGAACAAATCAAGGTGGTGCAGAAGGGAGTGAGAGAAGGGGAAAGAAGGGCTTAGTCAGGGAAGGCTGACTGTGGCAATAGAGAGTGAGTGTACAGACAATTATTTCATTTCTTAGTTTTCTGAACTGAAAGTTATGAGTGACCAGTGTTAGTTACTCTGGTAATGGGCATTGGTGGGGGAGTGGTGGCATGTGGTGGAGAGCAGATACTGGGGTAACAGTGGCAACAGAGCATAAGAAACAGCTGGTACAGAGCTTGGTGTGGTTGGGTCAGTTGCCACACTTCTCCCTGGCCTGGACCTAACCAGGTATGGGTTCTGGTACTGTTGAAAGGACTGGAACAGCAAAGCACTTCAGTCCGCTGTCACCATTGCAACAGAATGATAAGTAAATAGCATGAGCGTTCAATCTGCAGAGTATCAGAAGAAGAGTCATGTTTTGGCTTGTTTTAAAACTGGACATTTAATCCTGTAAATTGTCACTGAACTGATCCTGTGTTACAAAATTACAGGATAGCTTGACATTTGTATTGTTAAATGTATGTTCAACAGAATTTTTAGCTTTCCAGTAAGTTTTGAAATAATTACATTGCTTGTATGTTTGTGTTTCAGAGCTATCCACTGCCTTCTACTCCACTTTAAGCTGTACTGATGTCGGATGCTCTAGGCTGAGCAGGGACGGTTTTGAGGGTATTTAGTTAAAAAGACAAGGAAAAATGTAGTGCGTACATAAAGCATTGGTGTGAATTCTAGTGGTGAGGATTTTCCTTCATACAAAGTTGAATTAACCCTCTCCTCCACAAAGCATTCTGTGATTAAATCCCCTCATCAAGCCAATTCTGCCACCCTCAGCCTCTTCAGCACCTCTAGGCCTTTATCTTATTTTTGTTCATTATTGACATATTTGTCAATTTGTGTGTATAATTTATATCTATTTTCATACTTCTTTCGAAAGATAGGCTTGTCAATTTGTATCTCTTTGTCTTCTCCATTAAGTTGGTAAAATCTTTGGATTAGGGATTCATTCATTCAGTGGTATTTAATTGAGCACCTACAGTGACCAAAACACTGTATTAACCATTGGGATAAAATACAATGAAAGATGAATGACAGGAGAGGCAGCGTGGGCTAGTGGAAAGAGCGCAGGCCTGGGAGTCAGAGGACCTGTGTTCCTAATTCCGCTCTAAAACACTTGTCTACTGTATGGCCTTGGTTCAATACCTGTTTGATCTCCTACTTAAACTGTGAACCCCATGAGGGATGATCTGATTAGTGTGTGTCTACCGCAGACCTTAGTACAGTGCTTGACACATAGTAAGTGCTTAACACATACCACAGTAATTATCGTCATCATCAATTAATCATTTTTATTGAGTGCTTACTGTGTGCAGAGCACTGTACTAAGCACTTGGGAGAGTACAGTATAATACTACTACTAATAATAATGGCATTTATTAAGCACTTACTATGTGCTAAGCACTGTTCTAAGCACTGGGGAGGTTACAAGGTGATCAGGTTGTCCCATGGGGAGCTCACAGCTAATCCCTATTTAACATGAGGTAACTGAGGCACAGAGAAGTTAAGTGACTAGCCCAAAGTCACAAAGTTGACAATTGGCGGAGCTGGGATTTGAACCCATAACCACTGTCTCCAAAGCCCATACTCTTTCCACTGAGCAACACTGCTTTGTAGACACATTCCCTGTCCATAACGTCCCCAGCCCTCAGGGCCCTCACAATCTAGGATTGTGTTTCATTCATTCAATCTTATTTATTGAGCGCTTACTGTATGCAGAACACTGTACTAAGCACTTGGAGAGTACAGTTCAGCAACAGAGACAATCCCTACCCAACAACAGGCTTGTGAATATTCCCTAAGCACCCAATAATGTTGCTTTGCATGTAGTTGATATTTAGTAAATACTATTGGCAATTTTATGTGGTAATTATGATTCTAGAAAGGGAGGATGTACAGAAATAATCTGATGATTGTTTGAAATTCCTTAGTGTGTTTTGCAAGATTTATGTGATCTCTCAAATGCTTTGAACAGTGCTATGCACGGAGTAAGCATGCCATAAATAATGCCATTTATTAACGGTATCCCTATGCAGAAGAGCCCATTATATAATTGTCAGAATTTAGAAATTCACTAAACTTTTCTCCATATTTTTAGGGATGGGGGGCAGGCCTCACAGTATGTTCTTTAGCCTTGTGGAATTGGCAGGACCTAGGTGTATTTCTGACAAGATGCCTCAGTTTCTCTCCTGGGAAAAATGACTGTACTATCCTTTCACCCCTGATGCTAACTCAAACGTGACTTAAGAAATCAATTCTAGAATTAGGATTATTTTGAGAAAAGAAAAATATGTATCCATTTTCTATAAGATGAGACTAACTCTACCAGAGCCTAAACTTACTGTTTGGTAGAAAGCTAGCCTTACTATTGGTTCAGTGGAAAGAGGCCTGGCAATCAACACCCATGGGTTCTACACCCAGGTCTGCCTGTAGCTGGTTAACATGGGTGAAGACCACATGTTTACTTTGCAATTGCAGCTGGAACATTAGAGACAGGGAAGAGAGAGGGTGAGCGCATTGCACATTCTCCCAGAGGCACTGTGGCTTAGTGGATAGAGCACAAGCCTGGGAGTCTGAAGGATCTGGATTCTAATTCTGACTCCGCCACATGTCTGCTGTGTGACCTTGGGCAAGTCACTTCTCTTGTCTGGGCCTCAGTTACCTCATCTGTAAAGTGGGGATTAAGAGTGTGAGCCCCATGTGTGACAGGAACTGTGTCAAACTTGATTAACTTGTATCTACCCCAGTGCTTAGAACTGTACTTGGCATATATTAAGTGCTTAACAAGTACCATAATAATAATTATTATTAATTATTTTTATTAATCAAGTCCTCCTTGGAAGTTCTCAGTCCTGTAAGGTCTCAGAACTGAGGCTCATATCAGTCATTCCTGCTGAGAGACTCCATCCTCATCACCCAACAGTCTAGAAATGACCATCATCTAGTCTAGATGATTGTTTAATTCATGTGCCAATCAGAGAAGCAGCATGGCTCAGTGGAAAGAGCACAGGCTTTGGAGTCAGAGGTCATGGGTTCAAATCCTGACTCTAACAATTGTCAGCTGTGTGACTTTGGGCAAGTCACTTAACTTCTCTGTGCCTCAGTTACCTCATCTGCAAAATGGGGATTAAGACTGTGAGCCCCCCGTGGGACAACCTGATCACCTTGTAACCTCCCCAGTGCTTAGAACAGTGATTTGCACAAAGTAAGTGCTGAATAAATGCCATTATTATTATTATTATTATTAATTATGTCCAGTGCATATGCAGTAATATAGCAAAACAGTTCCCATTACAAGAAAGTCACTTTAAGCACTAGGACAGACTAAACATGTAATTAGAACTACCTTTCTGCAGTAGTCACAATAAATTCTTTTTTCACTTGATCCTATTTTTAAGAAAAACATTCTTGCAGCTGTCTTCATTACTGTTAGTACTACCTAGTACTTTTCATGCTTAATACGTAGTACGGTACTATTGTTAGTTTTGAAAGATTGTGCTCTTTTGTTTCACGTGTGGTATTTTAAGAATCTGTATTTCTTCGCTTTTTTTTTCTTATAAAGTGATGATAATTCTCGTTCCAGGCAAACCAGAATGTTGAAAGGATTGAGGGCAAAACTGAAATCTAGGATTAATAGAATTAATAGAATTAATTTTTAACAACATAAAAAATATTCTACAGTATTAATGCAGGGCAATGCTCCCAACATATTTCAAAACCCAGTTAAGTGTAATAACCATTGAAGTAGGTTTGCTGGATTTAGGTTTGTGGTAGTTGAGCCCCTTATTTTCTTAAGTTTTTTTCAAGTATTTTATTTCAGAAGACCCTTAAAATGATACCTCTGTCATTTTAAAAAGTTGTTCTGAAATGACAGGCAATAGTGTTTTCGGTTTAAGAGGCAAGAATGTTTTACTGTTAATTGAACAGTTGCAGATTTTTTTTTCTTTTGCAAGTATCACAGTCAATGACTTGTCTTGACCAGCTAATTAATGCGATTATTCCACAGCTGCGTTAGTTACAGCACAAAGGTTTTCTCTTGTTTTATCAAAAGGATCAGTCTCTCTGGGAATGTTACAACCTGACAGGCTTTGAATAGCAAGACAGTTTTTTTTCCCCCTCATTTTTTTTTTTAAAGGAAAATGAGATTTTCTTGCTTGGGAAAATCTGTTTGATCTTTTCTAAAAAAGAAAAAAAAACCCAAACTCCTTGAAAACCACCACCTCATCATCTTTAAGCTATTTCAGTTCACCTCAGTGATTCCTACAGGATAGATCATTTTGAACAACCAATGTATTAAACACCAAGGGATTCATCAACATGCAAATGAGTACTTAAAGTTAAAACCTAAACAGAATAATAAAATTAATTTACATATCATATTTTTTCTGTTTGTTCTAATCAAAAACCAAGGCAACAGCAAAGGTTAGATGACTTAAGAAACTTCCTGTAACTCTTTTGAGGAGACGTTGAAGATAAGTGAATAAAAACTGAGCAGGACTAGCACTAACACTTCAGTGGCCCTGGCTTGCAAAATAAGGGATGGAGAGATTATTTAAGGAGTGGAACTTCTGAGCCATCCCAGCAGTTCTGCTCCTTCAGAATCTTCCTCCCTGTATTCAGCCTGGGAGGTTTTGGTTCTAGTATCCAACAAGTCTGTGGATTTGATTTAATACGGGGGAGGTTCCATGAGCAGAACTGCTGGAATGGAAGCTATTTCTGTTCTTTATATTTCCCCAACCTGTCTAGAAGGTTCAGAAAATATGTGGGCTCTCCCACTTTTCTGGAAGGGCCAGGGCCCAAAAAAGACACCCTTTCCCCCACCCCAAATATTAGGGGACTTAAGCAACCACCAACTTCACTCACCTCTAAAACTGACTCTGAGTATCAGAATGCCATTGCAGTTCTTGTTTCTTCATTATACATTTTAAAGTATTGCTTAAATCCTGCTTCATTTTCTCTCCTCCCCACATATGGTTTGTTGTGATCACTACTTTTGAAGTACTTTCTAATGATATAAACCAGGATTTAGATTTGTTGTATGAATAATGGAACTAAAAGAGCTTTCTACTTGTCATATAATGTTAAAGAAGTAGGGTGGTTGGAGTGGGAATTGAGTTGAAATGGAATCCTTTGTATTTACCAACTGCGGGCATATAAATGGGATTTTTCTCCAGCCTTTTTAGTTACACAGCCTTTGTCAGGGTGACTTTCCAGCCTAGTGCCTTGATTCTGAGGAAGTGACTCGAGTGGTTTCAAGAGTGAAAATTCAGAGGCCTGTCTTTTCACCCATCTATTGGCCTCACAAGCCTCCATCGCTTTTGACTTGACAGCTCTCATCTACTTATTCACCCCTTTCCATTGATTCCTCTGACTTGTGCAGTATCTATTCTTCGAAGTTACGTACATTTTTACCTTTCCTTAATCAAAGAAGATCTCAAAGGAGAAATTAAGGGTGAATGACCGCATGTGGTTCAACACTTGCAGTCTTAAACTCTTCACCTCAAGGTGATCATATGAAAGATCCTCTTTGAAAAAGATGTTTTTAATTGAGCAGGTTATTAAACATTTGACTGCTTCAAGAAGCTGTGAATCACTCTTGGAATTCAAACGTGTAGAGGCAAATAAAAGTGTAATAAAAATGATTGGATTAGTTAAGCACTTGTTACATGCCAAGCCTTGACCAAAGTATAGGGGTGGATAAAGGATAATTACATTGGACACCATTCCTTTCCCCCTCACTGGGTCTTATAGGCAATCAATCAGTGGTATTTATTGAGCACTTAATGTGTGCAGAGCACTATACTAAGTGCTTGGGAACGTACAATGTTATAGAAGTTGGTAGATGCTGTCCCTGCCCACAAGGAGCCTACAGTCTACAGAGGGAGACAGGCATTAAAACAAATTAAGGATAGGGATAAAGGGAAGGATAATAGGGATGGTACTACTAATTGAATAACCAGATTAACTACCTAAAGTTCCTGGGTTTTTTAGGGGACCCAATTGGAGAAGCAGCATGGTGTAGTGTATAGAGCACAGGTTTGGTAGTCAAAAGGTCATGGGTTCTTATCCCGGCTCCGCCTCTTGTCTGCTGTGTGACCTTGGGCAAGTCACTTCTCTGTGCCTGTTACCTCATCTGTAAAATGGGGGTTGAGACTATGAGCCCCATGTGGGACTGAGACTGTTTCCAACCTGATTGGCTTGTATCCATCCCAGTGCTTAGCACAGTGCCTCACACATAATAAGCACTTAAAAAATATGACTATGATTATTATTAGTCCCAGAAGGCCCCAGCCACACATACTACCATTATACGTAGGACAGTGATCAGCCGTAGAATGGGAGGAATCTAAGAGATTCATGTTGTGAAAAGTGGCTACATCGTGAATGGCCTGTACTCTCAGCACTTAGTGCCTTCCTAGTTGGCTGCTAACATGATGCTCCAATCCATGGCCATGCTCAATTCCTAATAGCATCTGGTGAATTTAAGGGCCCACCCCTTCATATTCTAGGTAATGCTGAGAACTTTTCCCTCTCACCCACACAGAGGTTCTCTTATAGAGAATGCATTCTTGTGAACCCTGCAGTAAGGAAAACTCATGCTGTAGCAGTCACCCATTCGGCTGCCATCCAAAAGCCACCTCCTCCCACATGGGATTGGGTTACTGGACAACACTCCCTAATTTCCCGTCAGTCTAGGTCAAATGCATATGGCTTTAGGGAAGAACTGAGTGTGGCTGTTCCGGTTAGATTCATTAACGATAATATTTCATTCATTCGTTCAATCGTATTTATTGACCGTTTACTGTGTGCAGAGCACTGTACTAAGCGCTTGGGAAGTACAAGATGGCAACATATAGAGACAGTCCCTACTCAACAGCGGGCTCACAGTCTAGAAGGGAGAGACAGAGAACAAAACAGAACATATTAACAAAATAAAATAAATAGAATAAATATGTACAAATAAAATAGAGTAATATGTACAAACATATATACATATATACAGGTGCTGTGGGGAGGGGAAGGAGGTAAGGTGGGATGGAGAGGGGGAGGAGGGGGAGAAGAAGGAGGGGGCTCAGTCTGGGAAGGCCTCCTGGAGGAGGTGAGCTCTCAGTAGGGCCTTGAAGGGAGGAAGAGAGCTAGCTTGGCGGATGTGTGGAGGGAGGGCATTCCAGGCCAGGGGGATGACGTGGGCTGGGGGCCGATGATGGGACAGGCAAGAACGAGGCATGGTGAGGAGATTAGCGGCAGAGGAGTGGAGGGTGCGGGCTGGGCTGTAGAAGGAGAGAAGGGAGATGAGGTAGGAGGGGGCGAGGTGATGGAGAGCCTTGAAGCCGAGGGTGAGGAGTTTCTGCCTGATGTGTAGGTTGATTGGTAGCCACTGGAGATTTTTGAGGAGGGGAGTAACATGCCCAGAGCGTTTCTGGACAAAGACAATCCGGGCATCGGTGTGAATTGAAGAGGGGAGAGACAGGAGAATGGGAGATCGGAGAGGAGGCTGGTACAGTAATCCAGACGGGATAGGATGAGAGCTTGAACAAGCAGGGTAGTGGTTTGGATGGAGAGGAAAGAGTGTATCTTGGCAATGTTGCGGAGCTGAGACTGGCAGGTTTTGGGGATGGCTTGGATGTGAGGGGTGAATGAGAGAGCGGAGTTGAGGATGACACCAAGGTTGCCGGCTTGTGAGACGGGAAGGATGGTAATGCCTTCAACAGTGATGGGAAGGTCAGGGAGAGGGCAGGGTTTGTGAGATTAACTCCACGCGAGTTCAGCCTTTCATACTTGATAGTAAAAATCCCAGCACAGGAAATGGAGACGTACCTAGGAGATCCAAGAATTAATTTAACCCAATCCCAGGTTAGTAAAGATTAATTTGTCAGTGTATTTCTGCTGAATTGAGGTCAGAGATAGATGTCTCAAAGGAAGCATGTTACAAACAGTTCCTTCCCATGCCACCAAATCTCTTATATTTCCTATCTACAGCATCTCTATTCTATGAGCTTTGCAATATCTTAAGGAAGAAAAATTTAAACAATAACTTGAGTCAGCAGTTTAGTACTCTTCCCTCTCTAGGGAAGACCCTGTTTTATAACACAGTATGCAAGAACTAACTTGTCAAGTCTAGCATCTTCCAGTGATTTAGTTGGTCCTGAAGGACTACACACCATGCTTGTGACTTTCTTTCAGAGCTGATGTCTCATTTGTGACTTCGGATTTGACGTTAACTCTAAGATTTGTCTGACTTTACATGGAGAGATTTTAGTCATTAATGGAGATATAGTCATTTCATCTTTTCAGCCATCCGGCCTACGAGTTTATGTGACTGTAATGAATATAGGCATATACTATGGGCAATTTATTAAAGACCGAAGTATTATCAGCCAGCTTCATGTTAGGCTGTCCAGGGCAAATTTGTAGCCATCCCATTATGTTGCTTGTGTCTACAGCAGCCTGTAAGACGACACCACCATATGCCGCATGCACACGCAGTCTAATGTGATGATGGCATATCCGTTTGAACCACGGACCTCAAACACTCCTTTCAGGGGATCCCCATCCAGACCCCACCGCTCCAGGACTAACTACATTCCCCTTCTAGGCACCACTTCAGAATCACGCAGGGGCTTTTCAGTGTTTAACCGCCTCCATTCCCATACCCACCAACCCCTCTACCCTTACACCCTGGGGCGGTTGCTTACTTGGTATACCGTCTGAAGCTGGCCCTGAGTATTATGTGATTGTCAATTGCAATTTGCATTTTCTAATGATTGGAAAATATCAAGTGATTTCTTTTTCCCATAGCAAACTGTTTTCAACCTTTACTTTTGTTGTTGACTGTGGTAATGTACTGCAACATACATCAACACTGGAATATATGCTAGTTCTCCTGCTCTGAGCACAAAAAGTAATTTCAAGTTATATTATAGGTTCAGGCATAAGAAAATCAAGCAATTCTTATTTAAATATTAAGTCTTATTAAAATTTCTGGAACATGTTATCACACATGCCAACTTCATATTTGATTGTTGATGATGAACAATCTGTACTTTGATGTTTTGGAGAAAAATAGGATTTTCAGATAGAAATGTTTGGATATGATCAATTTTAAATCATTTGCTAATGAAAAATGTGATCAATTCTTGAATTCTAAATTCATTGACTATAGTGGTATGGCTGAATATGCTTATATGAAATCTAATTTCACGTTTTGATGTAAATTCAGACCTCCCGTCTTCCCTGCCCCCCACCAAAAAACAAAAAGGTATTTAATTAGGAAGGTAAATTGTCTTCATTTCTGGCCTTCCCATAGCAGTTCAACGGAGCATCCAGGGGCATCCAAGCCTCCGCTAAGCGCCTCTGGTATGACATCACGAATTTTGCTACGACAGCAGCTCATGCGTGAGCAGATGCAGGAGCAAGAGCGGCGTGAGCAGCAACAGAAGCAACAAGCAGCCCAGTTCATGCAACAGAGAGTACCTGTGAGTCAAACACCGGCCATTAACGTCAGTGTCCCTACTAGCCTTCCTCCTGCTACCCAGGTGCCAATGGAAGTCTTAAAGGTATGTGATCATTTCTGTTTTTCATTAAAGAACCCTTCTTACTTGTTTCCTTTTCCGAGGGTTACACTTATCTAGATGTATTTCATGTAACGGGAAACATTTTAAGGTGACATTTATGGATGGAGAATGTAGCAAATTAGGATTATGACTTTTGTCAGAAAAGATAGACTAAATATTAGAAGAAAGCCTAAACATTTAATGTTAAATATTGAAAAGTAGCCATTATTGGCAATAATGGCAACTTTTCTTGGTGATAGCTAGAGGACTGGTATAGTTAAAAAAAATCCCTCTTCTCATATCACCAAATTATTTTTATTTGGTCTTTAAATTTGGTTACTTTCATATGCAATTTATGTATTTTTAAAAATTGAATGTAACCCCTTGACAAAATTTCCTTAGCCTTTAAACCTGGGTGAGTTTTCGATCACTGTAATCCTTTTACTCAGATGAGTTAATTGCTTTTAGTTAGACATGGAGCTGCAGGAGCTTGTTAGAGTCTTTCTTTTTGGGGGTATATAGCTTCCTAATTACTAGAGAAAATTGAACCAAATCTAAGAATAGACTTTGTGTCACACATGTAGACAGTTCAGGTAGTCACATTCTGTTAAAAGTTCTATGAAAAGCAAATGACCCACAACTGCAAAAACATGAAGTTATCACTATATTTGTTTTCTAGCGATTGTGTTTTGCTCCAAAATTTATTACATGCTGCCAACCAGTAAACAAAGTTTTTATACTAGTTATCAGCTGTTGATGCTTACTGTAGTCTCTATAGAAAGCAAGATTGGAAATTATTTTGGTCCACATAAGTTTTAAAAAATCAATATTATGGAACGGTGTTCAGATCAGCCTAAAAATCTGGGAATCTTCATTATTATGGTAATGTATATAATGTTTTTGACATCAGGAAACTAGAATTATCATGAGCTCCACAGTAAGCGCTCAATAAATACTATTGATTGATTGAAAATAGAGGAAATGGAAAAGACATAGTTTTACACCCTGAAATCAAGATTAGAATAGATTTCTTGATCAGAAATATGGCTCTGAGCAAGTTCAAAGTTAACCTATTTTGCTCAGACTGTAAAGATGAGTAAAATCTAGCTTTGCAAATAAGGAGACTCTTTGATGTATAAATAACTGAACGATATGATAGAGCTAAAAAATTCAACCTTTAAAAATAGATTTAATGGTATGCTTAGTATGATTTACAATATGACTGAATTTCTAATGGATCATTATTAATAAACATATAGTCATCCTTTTTCATAAAGGTAAGTCCTTGTGAGCCAGACTCAATCGTCACCTTTTACTAATTTCAAATATTTCTTACCTCTAAGAGTGAGGTTACCTAGCATGGTTCATTAAGTTCAGAGTAATAACTCAACGTGTATTTTTCTGATTGCTTTTGTCTATAGTATAAACCAAAGGTCATCTAGTATGCAGTGTGTATATACACACTTTAGAACAGATTAGATATTAGTTCCTGATGCTTAATTATCAGCAGAAGTGAATATTTAAATATGTAGATGAAATAGGTGCCTTTTTCTTGGCAAAGTTGCTGAAACAGATAAACATAGTGCATTATAATATTTTTTAGAAAGTTCAGCAAAAAGATCACTATGTCCACTTGAACCTCCTGAAGGGAAGTTCAGAGGATGCATTTGATTGTCATTTTAGAATTATTTAGTTGCAAATATGCATGTCAGTTGGAGTGCCTGTGTTCAGCATCTTGGTGACTTTGACCTGTAAGATTCTTGAGCACTTTGAAATATAAGTTCCTTTACAATGCAAAATGCAAATGCAAAATGCAAAATTACAATGCAAATCCTGCAAATGGATACACACACAACTGAATTTGTTCATGAAATTGGAAAGAACAATCCAAGTGGATGATTGGAAAGTATTTAAATTTGGTAATCATTTGGACTGGGTTTTGTGCCCTTAAATGATGAGCTGTAAAAAGATGAGTTGAATGTTTAAAATGTTATTATGAAAGTTAGACTTTCAATATAAAACAGTATTAAATATAAATTATTCTTAAGTAAAGTCATAGATACTGGAGCATGAAAACAAAATATATTCTCTGTTATGTTCTTAGTGTACAGTTGTTTCATATGAATTATAACATTATAACATAGATTTATTTTTACCTATTATGACAATTCATTAAAACAAAAAAGGTTTCTACCAAACAAATTTAGAGTTATTTTGCATTATTATGAAACCATTTCAGTGCAGAGTATTTTAAATTTTTGTCATGCATCATAGGCAAATGTCATATTTTTGTTTGAACTGTATTACATTTTAATCAGTATTACCACAGAGTTAAAAAATATTTTTTTTTTGGCAGGGGGTGGGAGGTGGGAAGGAAGATCAGCTAGGACTCTAATATGTGTGCTTTCCAGGGGTAATAGCTAAATATGTAGCTAACAGTATTTGCTATCAAATCTCGATAGAATTCTTCAGCCTTAAAATTAGTTTGATTAAAATTATGATTGGAGTAAGGACAGTATATACCAGATTACCAATATTTTGCTCTGTTTCTCCTTAACATTGAAATAATTCACATTCATAAGGTGATTTATATCATGATGAATTTACATCCTGCTTGGCTTCATAGAAATTATTAAAAGAAATAGTGTGCTATACACTTTTGTAGAACTATTGATAAGTGAATAAGCTGGGTTTTAGCATTTTCGATTGACCTTTTAAGGTCACCTATTATCTGGGATTCTACTCCTTAACTCTCTTATTAAATAAACATTTGTATAAGGTATTGTTAACATTTTGGTGCCTTTTTTAATAAAATGTAATGTAAAGCAACAAGACCAGTCAAAGCACAAGATGAATGAAGTCAGAAAATCTGGATCTCACTCATTACTCAACTGCCATTTATGCATGAATTAAGACACAGGCCTTTAACTTTACTATGTCTCAGTGACTCCATAAGCAAAAAGGCGTTGTTAATCCTGCACTTCAGAGAAGTGTGCTTACGATTCCTGCATTGATTTTCATTATAGACTTCATTACTATCAGCAATGACTTTAATACTGGGGAAATTAAGTTACTCAGTATCATAGAATTCTTTACTTGGAAGTTAATTTTTTATATGCCATTTTCATATTATCATTTGTCACTCCAGTAAAAGTCTAGTAGAGTCTAAGTGCTCTAAGAAAGCCATTCAAAACAATTTTCCCCACCTAAATATTCTGAGCATTATTTAAGACACATCATCTTCAAGAAGGTATTTGGATCTGATTTTAAATTCCTTTTGAGAACTATTTCCTCAGGGGCTTTCTTCTGACGTTGCTATAATGAGTCTTTAACATCTCTTTTCCGAAATAGTCTGCTCTGATTAAGATTTCTCCTTGGCGTTAGTCTTCTGGTCAAGGGCAAAGTAATTTGTGCAAGTCTTTTGACTAACAGCAAATCTTATACATGACTGTAGTGTCTTGAAACTAAGGAGGAGTCACTGCACATTGCCTTATCTCCTTCATGCTCATCAATCAGTCTCTTCTATGTTTCTCTCTCTTGATTTGATTTATTATCGAAGCACCTGGTTGATCCCTGATCCCAGAGCACCGGGTTCAACTATATTTCTGGCATAAATTGTGTCAGGATATACATCCAATATAAAATTATGTGTAGTATTGAGATCTATAGATCCTGCACAAGAAATGGTATTGTTCATTTTCTTTTAGAGGTTGAGTTGTGGGTGGTTCAGTCATTAAAAAAAAAGTAAGAAATAAAAACATGGGTATCACCACATGATAAAAATGTATCCTAAATTAATGCAAATACTGTAAAGATTGATTTATCTTTTTAGGGTTCAGTTTCAGCATTTATAAACTAAGGAATCGGATTCTCATTTCTGATTCCTATATATACTACATGTATTTTATTGTAGCCATTATATTACAACACCTAATAAAAATTTTCTAAAGAGCTTTGAAGAAATGCTATTTAATCGGAGTGCTGCTCCAAAACAATACCATGAAAACAAATGATTCTTCCATGGCCACAAAACATTTTCTTCTTGATCACAGCCTCTTTCTCTAAGGAAAAAAAAAAAAGGGAGGCCCTTTGAGACCCGAGGTGCTGCTGAAGTGAGGAACTCAGGAAAAAAACATTGGTGGAGGAGGGGAACAGGGCGGGAAGTGTGAAATTCCCATGAAAGTTTCTGAGTTTCAGACAGCCTGAACCTTTCTGATACAAATTGTTACCTGGTGACTTGTTATTTATTTATTATCTGTTGTCTGAGTTATTTCTGGGAGGTAAAATAATAATTAAATAATTATGGTATCTGTTAAGCACTTATGTGCCAGGTACTGTATAAAACTAACTTGGGTAGTGGTGAGTGGGGAAGAAGGGATATGGCCTTTGTTCTTTTTATTTCCAAATTTGAAGGTTTATTGCAGGGATTTTTCCATCAGAATCACTTTCCTGCCAGCCTTCCTTCCCTCTTTACTTCCCTTTCTCTGCTGCCTTCCCTACTCCCAGCCCCGATTTGAAACTACGGGTATCTGAAGGTGGAGGGGATAGGAGGCTGGGAACAGGGCTGCAGGGAGAAGGTAAGGCTTCAGAGACAATCCCTCAAGTAGACCTTGGGTTCATAGAGAGAGATCTAGACTGTGATCCCGTTGTTGGGTAGGATCCGTCTCTATATGTTGCCAACTTGTACTTCCCAAGTGCTTAGTACAGTGCTCTGCACACAGTAAGCACTCAATAAATACGATTGAATGAATGAATGAATCATATCTTCATCCCACAATGAGTTGCAATCATTGTTTTTACTGCCATTTACTCGCCAATGGTAACTATGTGCAAAGCTGGATGAAACCAGTCTTCTTACGATGGAATCTTAATTCTTGTAATGCATCTGCTTAACATTCAGATATATAAAAGAAAATTCCAATTTACTTCCAATCCTTTTCAGTACAGGTGTTCCCCAAGAGACTGTGAGCCCACTGTTGTGTAGGGACTGTCTCTATATGTTGCCAATTTGTACTTCCCAAGCGCTTAGTACAGTGCTCTGCACATAGTAAGCGCTCAATAAATACGATCGATGATGATGATTGATGATGTCCCAGTGCATTGTGGTTGTATCATTAATTGGGATCAACATTCTCACATAGACTTACATGCAGTTAGTTCCACTGTGTCCAACCTGATTACCTTGTAACTACCCCAGCTCTTAAACAGTGCTTGGCACATAGTAAGTGCTTTACAAATACCACAGTTATTATTATTCCAATCCTAACCCAGGTCCTACACGATGGCCGACTCCTGTTGATAAATAAATATTTCTCTGAGAGCCATTCATTTTCCTTCCATCCCTTCACCCATTCCATTCTCTTGTTCCTAGAGAGTTTTCTGTCCCTCTTGCTTCCTAAACTTGCTCCCCGCCCCCAACCAATACTCCAACATTGGTTTTTCCTTTGCTTGAACTTCGAATGCAGTAGCATTTACTGCTGTAGACAGTGTCCACAATCGGGGCCTTTGCATCACCCCTTCCCTTTTCCTTACCCTTCATAGATTATATCCACCTCCCAACCCCTAGCAGTTGTGTGTAAAACAAGCTGAGAATAGGAGAGAAAATGGGGTGGTATGATGGCATTGGCAGCCACACCTGCAGCTTCAGCTGTTGCCCCCATTCGGCCTGTCCTTGCCCTGTTCCCGTGGCTGGGGGCAGGGAAATGGCAGGGATGCACAGGGCTGCACATGAGGGCTTCACTAGGGTTAATATTTTAAAAAGGTAAAATAGTGCTGGAGCATGAGGGTGATGATAGGCAGAAGAGAAGCAGCCTGGCCTATTGGATAGAACACGGTCCTGGGAGTCAGAAGGACCTGAGTTCTAATCCCAGTCCTGTCACTTGTCTGCTGTGTGACCTTGGGCAAATCACTTCACTTCTCTGTGTCTGTTACCTCATTTGTAAAATGGGGATTAAGACTATGAGCTCCATGTGGTACATGGACTGTATCCAACCTGATTAGCTTGTATCTACCCCAGTACTTACCCCAGTGCTTCCCACATAGTAAGCACTTAATAAGTACAGTTTTTTTAAAAAAAGAGAGACAGTTTGGGATTGATGGTGATGGTAGGAAAACTTCTGGGAATGGAAGAAAGCAGGAATGTGTGAATAAGGAAGGAGAGGGCAGAGAGGGAATTAACTTACCTTTAGTGATTGAACAAAACATCCAGGGCAACACTTATGGATGCTGGTTTAAATCAGCAGATAGTGAATGCAGCATGTATTCTGAGGTTGCACTTACTCTGGGATAGCCGTACCCATAGATTTATGCAGTACATTATATATACTGTATGAAACTGGTAGGGAGGTCAGTGGAGCCTGGGAAAATATGGTCAGGAGAAGGAAAATTGTTGCCCTTAAGGAAGATGGCATGACCCTTCCTGCTGCCATGTATCTTTTCAATGGCAAGGAGATAGAATGGTTTCTGTAGCTGGCTCTACTGTTGCTACAGAAATGTACCAAGAAAGAACTGTGTCCACACCTATTACTACATACTGAATACCACCTACATCTTCTTTCTCCCAACACACAAAGCTGTTTCCTTTCCCCATGTACACACAAACCTTCCAAGACACATAGCTCCTTCCAGTGCACTTATCACTCACTCACAAACCTGCACACATATACCAGATTCTCTCTCTTTCTCTCATGCATTCATTCATTCACTCATTCATATTTATTGAACGATTACTGTGTGCAGAGCACTGTACTAAGCGCTTGGAAAGTACAAAGTGGCAACATGTAGAGACAGTCCCTACCCAACAACGGGCTCACAGTCTAGAAGAGGGAGACAGACAACAAAACAAAATAAGTAGACAGGTGTCAAAAGCATCAGAATAAATAGAATTATAGCTATATGCACATCATTAATAAGAGTAGTAAATATGTACAAGTAAAATAAAGTAATAAATATGTACAAATATATACAAATGTGGGGAGGGGAAGGGAGTAGGGCGAGGGGCTATGGAGGGGAGGAGGAGAGGAAAAAGGGGGCTCAGTCTGGGAAGGCCTCCTGGAGGAGGTGAGCTCTTAGTAGGGCTATGAAGGGAGGGAGAGAGCTAGTTTGGCGATGTGTAGAGGGAGGGCATTCCAGGCCAGGGGAAGGACAAGGGACAGGTGAGAACAAGGCACAGTGAGGAGGTTATCCGCAGAGGAGTGGAGGGTGTGGGCTGGGCTGTAGAAGGAGAGAAGGGAGGTGAGGTAGGTGGGGTGAGGTGATGGAGAGCCTTGAAGCCAAGAGTGAGGAGTTTTTGCCTGATTTGTAGGTTGTCAGGCAGCCACTGGAGATTTTTGAGGAGGGGAGTGACGTAGCCAGAGCATTTTTGTACAAAGATAATGCAGGCAGCAGAGTGAAGTATAGACCGAAGCAGGGAGAGACAGTAGGATGGGCTATCAGAAAGGTAATACAGTCAGGATAGGATGAGAGATTGAACCAGCAAGGTAGCCTTTGGATGGAGAGGAAAGGATGGATCTTGGCAATGTTGTGGAGGTGAGACCGATAGGTTTTGGTGACATATACGCTTACCACCCATGCGCATACATAATCCCATGTCTACACACACAGACTGTTCCACACCAAACTCACTATAGGTATAACACACCAACTCACAAGCATGCAACCCACACTTATCATTTATGTGTATGGAAATACACACAGACACAAAATCTCACCCCAACACATGAAGGGATACATGCTCCTCTAAAGGTATAGAGAAACAACCTACCAAATACAGATTTAAACCTCTATGCAAACACATAAACGGGAAACAGCTTGGCCTAGTGTAAAGAACACAGGGCTGCGAGTTAGGAGACACATGTTCCAATCCTGGCTCTTCCACTTGCCTTCTAAGTGACCTTGGACAAGTCACTTAACTTCTCTGTGCCTCAGTTTCCTCATCTGTAAAATGGAGACAGTGTATATGTGTGTACATAAATAATGACCAAATTAAAATTGGCAAACAAGAGACATTCCTGACATTCAGGAGAGGCTTAAGGAATTTCTTTTTGACCAAATAACAAATATGTAGTATTTTGTTCCAGTCTTTATGGCAGTTTCGACCTGTCCCTTGGTGACAAGATTAGTTCTTTTTCTTCCTAGTAATGTTAAACTAGTAAAAATTAGATTAATAAGTACCAGGCAGGGATGTGAAACCTTGGAACATTTTCTT
This sequence comes from Tachyglossus aculeatus, assembly GCF_015852505.1. Classification (NCBI taxonomy): domain Eukaryota; kingdom Metazoa; phylum Chordata; class Mammalia; order Monotremata; family Tachyglossidae; genus Tachyglossus; species Tachyglossus aculeatus. Next base: position 62,487,524 of record NC_052101.1, on the reverse strand, counting down.
TAGAAATAAGAAATCTTACCTTAAATGATTCTGTCTTCAGTGTTGGTGCCTTAATTAACCTCATGTCCTTTAACCTCCTCAGAAATAAGTAAGGGATAAATTTGGGGATCAAGACAAAAACGTACATAGACTTGCCACACACCGATAAGTAATTCATCAAGGAATGTTGGTAATTAGCCCTGTCTCTTTCAGTTCTTGGTGCATTTCATAAAATTATTTGATTTAAAATAAGCCCTGCTGGTTCATTATCAGAAGTTTCAAGTCTGGAACTTGGCTCCTAAACAAAAACAATATTGTGCAGTGATTGTAATGTGCTCTGATGTTGGCATTTTTCCTTTTTCAGTTTCTGAAGGACAACCTACAGTTCCCTACTAAATTAGTCACTTACTGCATTTTCTTTCACAACTTTCAACTTTTTCTGGATTTTTCTTTTATTCCTCAGAAGAAGGGAAAAAAATGAAAACCATTCCTGTTCAGGAGATTTGGCCTGTGAGGTACCTGTCAAACCGTATTGGTTCAAATTGGTTTGATGGAATCTAATTTGCTGCTTGGTCTGAGTAGCAAGACAAATTGAGATAATAGGAATTGTTTTGGTTTTTTTTTCACCCAATATTAAGCATTTTGGAAAAATTGTGACCTTTGCTGCAAGTAGCAGAAACACTTCCAAATACTGTACTGATCTTCCTAGGATTGAAGGAAATTAATATTTCAGTTTTACCGTTAATTTCCAGTAATGCCAACAGGAATTCCCCTGGCGCATTTTGAAATTACTTTAACTTTCTTTCAATTGTTTATATCTAAAGTTGTAAAGAAGTAGCTGTGTATTGTGATTCCATTTCCAGGATCAAGAAACTAAATTATAGTGAAATCATACTTAAAAGTTTTTGTGCTTCAAATGGTCACTTACACTTCTTCCCATCACTAGCAGCCTCATTTATCGTCTAAGTATTGTTAACCTTTTTTTTCACCATAGCCCTGCATGGATTTTTCCTCCCCTTTCTTCTCAGATCCTTCCACCTTTTATTTTTCCTGTCTGCACATCTGTCAAATTAATTCTGTTTACTTGAACTCCAATTCATGGCAAAAGTTTCACTGGATACTTATTATTCACAAGATCCCTCATTCTTAAAAATGATTGCATTTAAAGCATACTTATTCTACATTCATGTAGCATCAGCTCTTAGATGCATTACTACAAAGCAATTAAAAATACTTGTTTGTTCTTTTAAACCATTTTACAAATGGAGAAATAAAGCCTGAGGACATTAACTCAAAATTGTGGATCAAGTTGGTGATTGATTTGAACAGAAGTGTGGACCCATGTTAGACTGGCCATTTAAACTTTTCAGCTCAGTGACTCACATATAGGAATGATGATCTAGCCTCCAGCATTTCTGGCTCAAATGTTTATCAATTAGTTGTATTTATTAATTGCTTACTATGGGCAGAGCACTGTACTAAGCGCTTGGGAGAGTAAAATACAGCAGAATGAGCAGACACGTCCCCTGCCCATGACGGTTTTACAGTTTAGTAATGTAGCACCCAGAAAAATTGCATTGGGCCAGATCTGCCTCACTGCAGTCAGCTCACCATAAGCAGGCAAGGTTAGAGTCTCCCCCCTGCACCGCCAGCCCCTAGCATAGAGAGTTCACTTTTCTTGGGGGGATAGATGTCAGTCAGCTGGTATTTCATTAAGCAAACAGTAACAGCTAAATTCATTCATTCAGTCATATTTATTGAGCGCTTACTGTGTGCAGAGCACTGTACTAAGCGCTTGTAATACTGGCAACATGTGCATGGAAATCTGAAGCACTGTAATACTAAAGACTATGGGAAAGAGAGGGAAGAAGTGAGAGAGCCTGTTTCAGAGCCGTGAAAATCCCAGGAAAATCTGCTGACTTTTTTTTGTATTACAGTAGGAAAAAAATTTGGAGGGCACCAGGAAGCCGTCTGCCACTTAAATGAGAAAGCAAACACCTATGTGGTATAACTTCAACTTCCAGTTCACATTTCAAAATGTGTAATGAGCTGTAGTCAGAGTGCCAAACAGGAAACGGGGGGGGGGGGGGGGGGGGGGAGTACAGCTCAAGGATTGTGCCATCTACTAGTGCTGGTGTGTGTGTAAATGTTCAATGTAATTGGCCTACTAGTTGAATCAGTCAGGTCCTGCTGAATTAGTAACATTGGCATTTTCTATGGTGTGTTAAGCACTAGGCTAGATACAAAAATAGATTGGAGACAATCCCTGTCCCATTCAAGGCTCTTAGTAGTGTGACTGTGAGGAAGGGAGGTATTCTATCCCCATTTTACAGATGAGGAATCAGAATCATGGAGTTTTTTTAAGTGACTTGCCCAAGGTCACACTGCAGGCAAGCAGCAGAGCTGGAAATCAGGCCCAGGTCTCCTGAATCCCAGTCCTGTGCTATTTTCAATAGGGAACACAGCTAAAAACCAGCAAATAGGAACAGAGCAGCTCCCAGTGTCATTTGTGAAGCAAATGACAGTGAAGCAGCATGGCTCAGTGGATAGAGCATGGGCTTTGGAGTCAGAGGTCGTGGGTTCAAATCCCAACTCCCCCACATGTCTGCTGTGTGACCTTGGGCAAGTCACTTTACTTCTCTGTGCCTCAGTTCCCTCATCTGTAAAATGGGGATTAAGACTGTGAGCCCCACATGGGACAACCTCATCTCCTTGTGTTCCCCCCAGTGCTTAGAACAGTGCTTTGCACATAGTAAGCGCTTAACAAATACCAACATTATTGTTATTATTTGTTGTTAGAGACAATTTATATGAATTACTGCACTTTTAATACAAAAAGTGCCATTAGCAGTCATTGTGGTATAAGTTATTTCAAAAAGGATGCTTTTTTAATTAGGTTTTTATTTTTATTATAATTTTCTAAATTATTCAGCAGCAAGCCCACTAGGGTGCAGAGGACACAAGGACTGCTTTAGGGTTCGGGACAGGGGAAAACCCAGCCCACGCTTCCATTGCTCCAGCTTTTCCAGCCAGCAGCCTGCTCATTCCAATCCCAGCAGCAGAAGATGTGTCTGATCCGTTAGCATTGTATCTACCCCAATGTGTAGAACAGTGCTTGGCACACAGAAAGCCCTTAAGAACTACTATAATTACTACTCTCCACTCTGCAGTGGTGATTTTTAAATGCTTTGCTCCCCCAGCCTGTTTCCTGCCCCTTTCCCTTCATCTCACAACACCCTTTCACTTACACTGTAGTTTGTGTGACTTTGGGCAAGTCACTTAACTTCTCTGTGCCTCAGTTACCTCATCTGTCAAATGGGGATTAAGACTGTGAGCCCCACGTGGGACAACTTGATCACCTTGTAACCTCCCCAGTGCATAGAACAGTGCTTTGCACATAGTAAGCACTTAATAAATGCCACCATTATTATTATTATTATTATCAATCAATCATGTTTGCTCACTGTGTGGAGAAAAGTTAAGTATTTTTACTTTCATTCCTAAAGAAAACCTCACATTTTACTACTTAAAACCAATTTTTCTGACACTTGGTGCTGTGTCAAGGTAGGGTCACGTTGTCAGAAGATTGTTCTCCCATTCAACCATTGATTTAACCAAAGCACACATTCCAATAATAATAATAATAATAATAATAATTGTGGTATTTCTTAAGTGTTTAATTATGTTCCAGGCACTGTACTAAGCACTGGGATAGATATAAAATAATTGAGTTGGACACAGTCCCTGTCCACATAGGGCTCACAGTTTCCATCCCCATTTTCCAGATGAGGGAATTGAGGCACAGAGAAGTTAAATCACTGGCCCAAGGTCACAGAGCAGACAGTTCTGGCAGAATTGCTCATTGTGGGCTGGGAATGTGTCCACCAACTCTATTGTATTGTACTCTTCCAGGGCTTAGAACAGTGCTCTTCAAATAGTAAGTGCTCAGTACATACCTTTGATGATGATACCCACTGCATTGGGAGACGGGGATTGAGAGAAGTCAATTTGATGGACTCAGATAAAAGTTCCTCTCACTATCAATGATTTTGTGTATTTAATGAAGTTGGCGAAATTTTTTTTGAGTCCTCTATTTTGGAATAAATAAAGTGTCCAAGAACGAATGTGCCAACTCTAGCACTTTAGTAGGTTTTGCCCAATCTGTATTTAAGCCGAGTAATGAAGAACAGAGGCTGAAAGTATCATTTCCACTCAGCAACTTATTTTTAGAACTGTACCAAATTGTTGGGTTTTTTTCTATTTAAGTTGACCTAGGTTCACATATCTTAGTTTTATTTATTGCCAGACTCGAAGTCAATGTTCATTCATGCCAGGAAATCATTCTGTTTTCCTGACACAGAATCATGTTAAGTGAGGCAATTTTCTGATTCCTGTTTACATCAAAACCTTTGAAGTTTTCTGCTACTTTACTGAAATGGGCACTTATATAATTCAGGTCTGCTTATATTTGTTGTAGAATATTAATAGACTTATTGTTTTAGATTTTGTGAGGTGTGATACCTTAGTTTTACTCCAGAATATTTTGAAATACACTTTCCTTCAAATAAAACACTGTAGTAGGATACACTCTCCTATGAAGAAGTAATATAATTTAGATTTACCAGTCTTTAACTTCAAAAATCACATAGATTCATATATGTACACAAACAAATGTTAAATTTTGGTGTCTGGTGTAGCGTTTCCAGATTACACTCATTCTGATTTGGAAGAAGTAGATCTTTAGGAGGAAGCCCTCTATTTTTGTAGGTTTTTTTAAATTTCTGCTTTTGAAATAGTTCTTATCCTCATTGGCAGAAACAACTCATCTCTTCGGAGTCCATGGAATGCTAAAATCTATCATTTCAGCACAATCAGGCACTAGCTGGTTCATCTGACATTGAAGTGTTGTTCTGTTGAGGTTTCTGTAGTCCCAGCAATATCTTTAAAAACAAGAGCGTTGACATCAACAGAAACAAACTAATACTTTAAAAAAAATATGGCTTTTCTACCTGGAAGCTGTATTCACTGCATGCTACTGAGCAACTCTCCTCCTCTCCTTTCTTCCCATTGAAAAGAAATAATCACTTTAAGAAATTGCAAATTGAGTCTTCCTAGATGCATAAGCCTTAAAGTGCCTACGAATGAACAGAAAGCACCAAAAGTACTATAATTTATGTCATACTATTTGTTTTTTGTTCTCTTCATTAGCCTATTTCAGATGTGCCAGTCTTTGATTTTGAGCATGAGGGGATGCTGCCTTGTGACCTTAGGCAAGTCACTTAAATTATTTGGGCCTCAGTTACCTCATCTGAGAAACTGGGATTAAGACTGCAAGCCCTGTGTGGGACATGGACTGTGTCCAACCTGATTAGCTTGACCTACCTCAGCTCTTAGTACAGTGCCTGGCACATAGTAAGCGATGAACAAATACCATTAAAAAATGTTTTGTATAGAATTCATCAGTGGTGGTGATTACTGTGTGCAGGGTGCTGTATTAAGTACTTAAGAGAGTGCAGTAGATTTAATAGACACAATCCCTGCCCTTGAGGAAATTATAGTCTGGTCGGGGAGGCAGACATTGAAATAAATTATAGATGGAGAAAATGGCCAATACCATCTCCTAATGGTTACCTTCAACTGAGAAAAAGAATAGTGCAAGTTTATTGCAGCTTATGCTCAGTATTGATTTAAGTCTTATATTCCTAAAGGCCAAGTTTTTTGACATTCAAGAGGACTACAAATGCCACACATCAGGTAGGGCATGGTAGCAATTCGTCTGACAAAATGAAAAACTCAATTTTCCATTATACATGGAATACTGTCTTGTATATAGTTCATTATATGCTGAAGGATATGTTTTTAGTGAAAGGCAGCAGCCATTCAGCTAAAACTTCTGCGTGTCTTTAAGTGTACTGATTGATAAAATTTAGATAAGAGATACTAATCAGGAAAAACTTTGAATTCTCTTGGTTATCATGGTATTTCCCTTATCTCTACTCTTCTTGGTACAAGTGCTCTCAATTTCTGTTACTTCCTCTTTTCCTGTATCTCCTGGAGTCGGTTTCCCCATTGGTCTCTTTACTTTTAAGTCTTAGTTTCTTAAAACTTTCCACACCATCTTCATAATACCACACTGATTTATCCACTTTCGAAGTTCTGCAACTAATATTATTTGCTTACTACTTATAAGATTTAAATCTTTGTGATCCTTTTTCTAAGATAAATTATGAAGTGATATATGGCACTCATACTGTCAAGACTACATTGAAAAAAGCAGCATGGTCTGATGGATAGAGCATGGGTCTGGGAGTCAAAGAACCTGGGTTCTAATTCCGCCTCCACCACTTTTCTTGCTGTGTGACCATGAGCCCCATATGGGATATGGACTGTGTTCAATCAGATTAGCGTATATCTACCCCAGAGCTTAATACAGTGCCCAGCACATAGTAAGCACTTAACAAATGCCATTAAAAAAAAATTCAGACTGTTGCTGACATTTGAAAGTAACAGTTAAGTGCCACCTTGTATTTTGTGTTGGGTTTTTTTTTTTGCTGTTGTTTAGTAATGTACAAATGAGCTAAACAGACTGGATGAGTAGTAGTTCATTTTTGTACTCACGTCAGAATGTGAGGAGACACTGCTGCCCTGAGAATGAGAGAACCTGGACTTCTCACTTTTCATTATGTGATTTGGGCAAGTCCCCTAACCTCTCTGTACCTCTGCTTTCCCAGTTGCAGAATGGAGAAGTAGTGTGACCTTGTGGAAAGAGCATGGGCCTGGGAGCCAGAGGACCTAGGTTCTAATTCCGACTCTGCCATATATCTGCTATGTGACCTTGGGCAAGCAAGGCAAGCAAAACTGACCTTCTCTGGGCGTCAGTTACCTCATCCGTAAAATGAGGAGTAAAGCTATGAGCCCCATATTGGACATGGACTGTGTCCAACCTGATGATCTTATATCTACCCCAGCGCTTAGTAACAGTGCCTGGCACAAAAGAAGTTGCTTAATGAAGATGTTGGACTTACGGTCTAAGTGGGAGGCCGTAGGATGTAATCTCCGTTTCACAGATGGGGACACTGAGGAATCAGAAGTTAAGTGATTTGGCCCTGGTCACACAGCAGGCAAATGTAGAGGTGGTATTAGAACCCAGGTTTTCTGATTCCCAGGCCCGTGATCTTTCAACTAGGTCCGGCCTGTCTGACAAGTTAATAAAGGTCCAAGCTCTGATGTAGAGGTGACTTTGGAACAGTTTAATGATGGTTTTGACTTGCCTCTTTCTGTTTCCTCATACCACAACTCCCTGAATAACTCTCCACACACCCTCATCAGTAGTAAAATCAGTGATATTTTTTTCATTCATTCATTCAATCGTATTTATTGAGCGCTTACTGTGTGCAGAGCACTGTACTAAGCGCTTGGGAAGTACAAGTTGGCAACATATAGAGACGGTCCCTACCCAACAACGGGCTCACAGTCTAGAAGGGGGAAACAGACAACAAAACAAAACATGTGGACAGGTGTCAAGTCATCAGAACAAATAGAATTAAAGCTAAATGCACATCATTAACAAAATGAATAGAATAGTAAATATGTACAAGTAAAATAGAGTAATAAATCTGTACAAACATATATACAGGTGCTGTGGGGAGGGGAAGGAGGTAGGGTGGGGGCAATGGGGAGGAGGAGAGGAAGAAGGGGGCTCAGTCTGGGAAGGCCTCTTGGAGAAGGTGAGCTCTCAGTAGGGCTTTGAAGGGAGGAAGAGAGCTAGCTTGTCAAATGTGTGGAGGGAGGGCATTCCAGGCCAGGGGGAGGGCATGGGTCGGGGGTCGACGGCGGGACAGGCGAGAACGAGGTTCAGTGAGGAGGTTAGCTATAGAAGAATAGAAGGGAGGTGAGGTAGGAGGGGGCGGGGTGATGGAGAATCTTGAAGCGGAGAGTAAGTCCTTACTCTGTGCAGGGCACTGTACTGATTGGGAAAGTACAGTATAATAGGGTTGGTAGACATGATCCCTGCCCACAATGAACTTACAGTCTACAAGGGGAGACAGTAAAATAAATTACAGATAGGGGAAGTAGTAGAGTATAAGGATGTGTATGGCCTCATTACATCAATTAGAAAAGCAGCATGGCTCAGTGGAAAGAGCATGGGCTTGGGAGTCAGAGGTCATGGTTCAAATCCCGGCTCCTCCCATTGTCAGCTTTGTGACTTTGGGCAAGTCACTTAACTTCTCTGTGCCTCAGTTACCTCATCTGTAAAATGGGGATTAAGACTGTGAGCCTCATGTGGGACAACCTGATCACCTTGTATCCTCCCCAGCGCTTAGAACAGTGCTTTAGAGAAGCAGTGTGGCTCAGTGGAAAAGAGCCCGGGCTTTGGAGTCAGAGGTCATGGGTTCAAATCCCACCTCCACCACTTGTCAGCTGTGTGACTTTGGGCAAGTCACTTCACTTCTCTGGGCCTCAGTTCCCTCATCTGTTAAATGGGGATTAAGACTGTGAGCCCCCCTTGGGACAACTTCATCACCTTGTAACCTCCCCAGCACTTAGAACAGTGCTTGGCACATAGTAAGCGCTTAATAAATGCCATTATTATTATTATTATTATTATTATTATTATTATTATTATTGTAAGTGCTGTGGGGCTGGGGTGAGTATACAATTTCCAAATACATAGGCAACATAGAGGGGAAGATGGTTAGGTGAGTTTACTGAACATTCAGTTAACTCTCATCTCCTCATCTGTTCCTCTTTCCCTCACACCGACTTGGTAATTAATGCTTTAGGTCCATGTGAATAGAGGTGTAAAATTATCTGAAAAGGGGATTTGTTCTCATCTCCAAAAGCTTTGCTGTGTCTATCATGAACACATCATGATGGTTTCATTAAGCAACATTAGCTGACACTTGAAGAATTAATGACCTTTCCAAATTAGAGCTGACAAAGACTGGTGGAAGAGAAAAAGTGAAGAGGTTGATTTAAACCTCCTCTCCCAGTCACCAAATAAAATAAAAGCTGTTTTTTGAACAAATGGTTTTATTTGTTCATAAAAGAATAGTTTGTAAAAAGGTTTATTTTTATATTGCTTTCCTCATTCTTAGAATTCATAACCCTCTGAAGTACTTTATCCACTTTGTTGCTGTTAGAGAATTTAGACTTGAAAAATGTGTTTCCAGATGCTCTTTGGAAAGTTTTTTTTTTTTTGGACCAACAAAAGAACAATAACAAAGAGTAAGTTTTGGGGATACAAGTTTGGGGATTTCAAAAAAAGAGACACCTAAAGAAACAACCTTATACTGTAATACTTATCCCTATATATTATCATCTTATTTTTCCAGGGACAAGTGTTTTTCTTTTTGGATTAACCAGCCATTATAGGAACCAAGACATGGCACTTATAAATTTATTTTAATCTGATTGTTGTTTTCTGACTGATTTTATTTTTGAACATAAGTGATCTTCTGTCATATGATTAACAGAACTAGGTTAAATTACAACAATGCAGAGAATGTTTTCGTTCTGGCTCATCTTTTTGGGCTCTTAAGTATTTTGTGTAATATTTTATGACAGATTCTTCAAAAGTGTTAATTCTGTATTGCAGACTAAAAGTTAGAGGCTTGGGTTCCAGTCTTTACTTCACCATTGATTTGTTTGCAGAGAAGCAGCGTGGCTCAGTTGCAAGACCCTGGGCTTTTCATTCGTTCATTCAATCATACTTATTGAGCGCTTTCTGTGTGCAGAGCACTGTACTAAGTGCTTGGGAAGTACAAGTTGGCAACATATGGAGACGGTCCCTATCCAACAATGGGCTCACAGTCTAGAAGGGGTAGACAGACAACAAAACAAAACGTGGTCAGGTGTCAAGTCATCAGAATAAATAGAAGTAAAGCTAGATGCACATCATTGACAAAATAAATAGAATAGTAAATATGTACAAGAAGAATAAATAGAGTAAAAAATCTGTACAAACATATATACAGGTGCTTTGGGGAGGGGAAGGAGGTAGGGTGGGAGGGATGGGGGGGATGAGAGGAAAAAGGGGGCTCAGTCTGGAAAGGCCTCCTGGAGGAGGTGAGCTCTCAGTAGGGATTTGAAGGGGGGCAGAGAGCTAGCTTGGCTGATGTGTGGAGGGAGAGCATTCCAGGCCCGGGGAGGACGTGGGCCGGGGGTCGACTGTGGAATGGGTGAGAATGACGAACAGTGAGGAAGTTAGCAGCAGAGGAGCGGAGGGTGTGGGCTGGGCTGTAGAAGCAGAGAAGGGAGATGAGGTAGGAGTCAGTCTAATCCTTACTCCACCACCTGTCAGCGATGTGACACCGGGCAAGTCACATGACTTCTCTGTGTCTCAGTTCCCTCATCTGTAAAATGGCGATTAACAGTGCTTCACACATAGTAAGCACTTAATAAATGCCATTATTATTATTTGCCTTTAGCTCTGCCATTTCCTGATTTGATATCTTCATCGGTGAAATGGGAAAATATAATACCTCACTTTCTCTATCTCCCTGTGGTAGTGGGATAACCTTTGTTAAAACACAAGACCACAAATGAAGGAAGACACATGAAGGATGTTGAAGGGAAAAGGACGTATGAAGTGGAATAGGTGATAAAGTTGTCCGTAAGTTCAAAGATACAACTGCCTACAATCATATTGCTTCCATGTGTATGGGTCTTGAAGAGAATGTATTGCATGCTTTCACACTGTGCCCATGACAAAGCAGTAGTCCACCTTTTCTGCTCCTTTGTCATTTGAATAAGCATTGCTCAGACACCAGTATTTAAGAGGGGGAAAAGTGGTACTTACCTCCCATAGAAAATAGGCTTGAGTACTTTTTATGTTAACAGCAATAAGATTGCTCTGAGCTCTTCACACTCTCTCCTGGTCCTCCACTGCTCAGTGCCATATATTGTGAAGCAGCGAGAGGGAGAACAGGTGCAGTCTGTGGTCACAGATTAGAATGTGCCCAAGTCCTCAGCAGCAACATCACTGTGCCCTTACTCATTGATAAGCCATTGTTGAGTATGATGCTCCCTTTTCTGGGTCATGCTCATGGAAGGACACGAAAAGGAGAAATGACTTATCTGGCTTTCTGACTGCCTATTGCCTGATTCCACTTCATACACTATTGTTGAGTGAGACTCTCACCACTGATGTACAGAGTACCTACAGTGGAAATGGGTTCAGTAATGGAAATGCCAACTTTTATGGAGAATGAAAGAAAAATAAAATTAAAATATAATAATAGTAATAATAATAATGGCATTTGTTAAGCGCTTACTATGTGCCATGTAAGTCTGTGTATGCATCAATGCAGGCAAAACCTCACCCTTGTCTCCATATGGGGCAGGAAAAAATGGCTGCCCCTTAAGGCTCCTTTCCTCAGCTAAGTCAGTGGAAATACATGGACAGTGAAGAAAAAGAGAGAGAAGTTTCTTACCCTACTTCAGTTAATCAATTGAAGGTATTTTTGAGCAGTTACTGAATGCAGAGCACTGTACTAAGCATTTGGAGAGTACAATACAGAGTTGGTGGGCAACTTTTCTGCTTTCAGTGAGCTTACAGTCTAGAGGGAGACGGACATTAATATAAATGTTTTATAGACATGTACATAAGTGTTGTGATGCTGAGGGTGGAGTGAATACCAAATGCCTATAGGGCATAGATGACGCAGAAGGGAGCCCAGAGCTGGGGGAAAAGAGGGCTTGACTGGGGAAGGCCTCTTGGAGGAGAGGTGACCTTAAGGTTTTGAAGGTAGGGAGAGTGATGGTCTGGAGTATACGGAGGGGAAGAGAGTTCCAGGCCAGAGGGAGAACATGGGAAAGGGGTCAGCAGTGAGGTAGAGAAGATCGAAGCACAGTGAGCAAGTTGGGCGCCAGAGGAGCAAAGTGTGCAGGTTGGGCTGTAGTAGGAGTAGGAGCCCTTGGTTGTCTCATGGAAACTGAGTTGATGAGAACAGTAATAATTCAGTTGAGGGTGCCCAGGGATGTTCTTTGCTGCGATGCATTAATGAAATAATTTACAAAAATGTTGGGGATGGGCCAATATGAAATGGAATTTGGAAGCAGTTATTTTAATAGAACACAAAGTTGAAGTGTGATTCTAATAAGGAGTCTGAGAGTAACGATTGTATATATGTGATTCAGGAAGCAAATTGAGATATTGAAACAGCACTGTAGTCTTATTAATCCATCTAAATAAGTCCTTAGGGATAGTTGAGAAGCAGTGTGGTCTAGTGGAAAGAACATGGGCCTGGCAGTCAGAAAACCTGGATTATAATTCCAGTTTTGCTACTTGCCTGCTCTATGACTTTTGGCAAGTTACTTAACTTTCTGAGCCTCCATTTCCCCATTTGAAAAATGACCATTAAATACCCATTCTCCCTCCTGCTTAGATTATGAGCAATATGTGGGACAGGGACTGTTTCTGACCTGATAATCTTGTATCTACCCCAGCGCTTACTATGGTGCTTGGTACATAGTAAGTGCTTAATAATATTATGATGATGATAATTATTGTCTATATAGGGGAATCCATAGGTGAAACAACATTTTGGCAAGAGAGAGGAAGTAAAACAATTACCCTGGAATGTTTTGATAGAGGCTGAGTACGGATGTAGGTAGGACCTGAATTACTCTAAATATGGCTCAATGAATAATAGCATGATGCAGTGCTTTAGGTGTGAAAAGTATGGGCATAATAATGACTAGTTCGTGAATGCCATCCCTCTAGACCATAATAAGCTTGTTGTGGTTAGGGAATGTGTCTGTTGATTTGTTGTGTTGTACTTTCCGAAGTGCTTACTCTGCACACAGTAAGCGTTCAATAAATACAATTGAATGAATGCCCTTCACACAGTAAGTGCTCAGTAAATATGATTGATCCAGTTACAGTGCAGAAAGAAGCATCAGTTTGGTGTGATCTATTTCATATGCTTGTCATTTATATAAGAACAGATCACATCAGACTCACTTGGTAGTAGCGAGGGCTGTCAGAGTGGAACCTTGCCAAGGGTCCAGAGGACCTAATGGAAGAATACTCTTCATAATGAATAGTAATAATAATAGTAATTTTGAGTAATTATGGTACTTGTTAAGTGCTTATTGTCTGCCAAGCACTTTTCTAAGCACTGGGGTAGATAAAATTTAATCAGGTTGGACGCAATCCCTGTTCCACATGGGGCTAACACTCTTAGTCCTCATATTACAGATGAGGTAACTGATGCACAGAGTAGTGAAATGAGTTGCCCAAGGTCACACAGAAGACATAGGGTGGAGCCAGGATTAAAACTTAGGTCCTTCTGACTCCCAGGCCCATGCTCTATCCACTAAGCCTCACTGCTTCTCTAATGAAGAACAAAGGAATAGAAGTGGACCATTTGGAAATGGAAGGTGATGGGGGGAGAATTCAAATGAAGGTGTCAGGGGCAGGAAAAGATAGAAAACATTAAGCAGGAAAATTAGAGCTTTAGTGATCTTGGGAATATTGTTTCCACCTGCTAAAGTATCCTGAGCCACTAAATTGGTCTAGAAGAAAGTCCTCCATCTGAGATTAATTTAAAAATATGACAATAAGGAAATGCTCAGGAAAGAAACTTGGAGAAAAGCATGATAAATTGTCAGAGAGGGAGAGGGGAGGAAGAAAAGGTGGCAAATTCATTCAGTCATTCATTGAGTGCTTACTATGTGCAGAGCACTGTACTAAATGCATGGAAGAGTACAGTATAGCAATAAACAGACACATTCCCTGCCCACAATGAGCTTGCAAATGAAAACTAAATTGAATTTGTTGGGGAAAATGTTATCAAAATCAGTAATACAATAAAGGATCATACAATCAGTCAAATTTATTGAGTGCCTACTGTGTGCTGAGCACTGTACTAAGCACTTGGAAGAGTATAATATGATAGAGTTGGTAGACATAATCCCTGCCCACAATGAGCTCTATAGGGGAGACAGATCTTGATATAAGTAAATCATAAATGATAATGATGATATTTGTTAAGCACTTACTCTGTGCCAATGTACATAAGTGTTGTGGGGCTGAGAGGTGAATAAAGGGAGCAAATCAGGGTGACACAGAAGAGAGTAGGAAAAGAGAAAATGAGAACTTTTGTCAGGGAAGACTTCGTGGAGGAGATGTGCCTTCAATAAGGCTTTGAAGGTGAACATTTTTGTAGAAAAATCATCCGGGAAGCAGAGAGAAGTATAGACTGGACTGCAGAGAGACAGGAGGCAAGGAGGTCAGCAAAGAGGCTGGTACAGTGGTCAAAGCACGATAGGATAAACGCTTGGCATAGGTGGTAGCAGTTTGGATGGAGAGGAGGGGAGGATTTTAGCTATTTTGTGATGGTTGAACCAACAGGATTTATAGCATGGCTTAGTGGATAGAGCACAGTTCTAGGAGTCAGAAGGACGTGAGGTCTAATCCCAAATCCACCACATGTCCGCTGTGTGATCTTGGGCAAGTCACTTAATTTATTTAGGCCTCAGTTACCTCTTCTGCAAAATGGGGACAAGATTGTGAACCCCACATATGACAGGGACTGTGTCCAACATGATTAGTAACTTTTGTCTACCCCAGCACTTAGACCAGTGCTCGGCACATAGTAAGTGCTTAACAAGAACCACAATTATTTATTAGTTATAGATTGAATATGTGGGTAAAATAAGAGGGATGAGTCAAGGATAATGCCAAGGTTACAGGCTTGTGAGATGGGAAGGTTTCTAGACTGAACCTGTTGTTGGGTAGGGATTGTCTCTGTTGCTGAATTGTACTGTCCAAGTGCTTAATACAGTGCTCTGCACAAAGTAAGCACTCAGTAAATATGATTGAATGAATTACTGGTACTTGTTAAGCACTTACTGTATACCAAGCACTGTTTTAAGGACTGGGGTAGATACAAATTAACCATGTTGGACACAGTCCATGTTCCACATGGGGCTCATACTCTTAATCCCAATTTTACTGACGAGATAACCGAGGCCCAGAGAAGTTAAGTGACTTGCCCAAGATCGCACAGCAGACATGTGGTGGAGCTGGGATTAGAACCCAGGTCCTTCTGACTCCCAGGTCCATTAATCCACTCTGCTGAATGTGCGTGAGTGGCACTGTAAACTCCCTGTAGACTGTAAGCGAATTGTGGGCAGAGAACATGTCTACTAACTGTTTTATCGTACTCTCCCAAGCGCCTAATACAGTGCTCTGCACACATCCCTCAGTAATTGCCATTCATTGGTTACACAAGACTTTAGAACTTTAATCATATCCTCTCTACAGGTTCTTAGTCCTTGAATCTGTGGAGTGAGGCTCATCTTTTGTTCCAACCAGAAGACAACCTATGCATCAAGCAAAAACTCCTCACTCTCGGCTTCGAGGCTCTCCATCATCTCGTCCCCTCCTACCTCACCTCCCTTCTCTCCTTCTACAGCCCAGCCCACACCCTCCGCTCCTCTGCCACTAACCTCCTCACTGTACTTCGTTCTCACCTGTCCTGCCGTCGACCCCCGGCCTACGTCCTCCCTCTGGCCTGGAATGCCCTCCCTCCACACATCCACCAAGCTAGCTCTCTTCCTCCCTTCAAAGCCCTACTGAGAGCTCACCTCCTCCAGGAGGTCTTCCCAGACTGAGCCCCCTTTTTCCTCTCCTCCTCCCCATCCCCCCCACCCTGCCTCCTTCCCCTCCCCACAGCACCTGTATATACATTTGTACAGATTTATTACTCTATTTTTCTTGCACATATTTACTGTTCTATTTATTTTGTTAATGATGTGTGTCTAGCTTTAATTCTATTTGTTCTGACGACTTGACACCTGTCCACATGTTTTGTTTTGTTGTCTGTCTCCCCCTTCTAGACGGTGAGCCCGTTGTTGGGTAGGGACCGCCTCTATATGTTGCCAATTTGTACTTCCCAAGCACTTAGTACAGTGCGCTGCACACAGTAAGCGCTCAAGGAATACGGTTGAATGAATGAATGAATGAGACACCATCATCATCTTTGAAAACAAAGAACAACTCTGTGTATTCATATATTAGATGTATATATAATCAAAGATCTTTGAGATTGTATTTTAAATATATATATATATATATATATTTAAATTGAGCATCACTGGGATAGGGAGAAATTAAGATTAGAAAGTATCCACACCCCTTAGTAAAAAGTAAAGATAGTTATTATGAAGAATATAAAGTGCTTTAAACTTCTCCTTAGTCATTGCTTCACTGTTCCCGTATGTTGCATGTCCTCAAAGTTTTAAAATATGCAACTCATGTAGTCTTGTCGATAAGCTGTGAACGGAATCTGTCTAAATTTAAATCTTGGATTCAAGCCTAGGGTTTAAATATAATCAGATTTGTGACATTTGATAGTTGCTAAATTTTTCCCATTTTTATGCCAGGCAGTTCAGTAAGTTTCCATAAGTATTCTGTTTTTTGCCCTTTGTATTTGAAGAGTTAAATAACCAGTGCTTAGACTAAGCATGGTTTAAAATAGACTCCTTTGAAAAACTAGCCTGGAGGTCAGAATTTTCTTATGATGGTAGTTTGATCTTCTGACAAAAATACCACTTTTAATTACTGTGCAACACTTGTAACCTTTGGATCACTGGCATGATTGTATACTCCATTCTTTGTATTTTGTGAGTGTGCCTTTCTTTTCAGTTCCGGGGTTCACGGTTTTTATTTGAGATTAATTCTGGGGTCTTTTAAAGGACTCCCTAAACCTTCTTAAAAGAAAAACAAAGTCTGTTTTGTAATTTGCAAAATAAAATCATTGTGTTTACTCTCCAAAACTCAGACTAAGGAGTTGGGAACAGGGAGGGAGTAATAAGATTACTGTACTGCATTGTTTGCATATAAACTGCTACACCAAATGCAATTAAGAAAGGCCATAGGCAACAGTGTCTGATTTAAAAATAATTAAGGTTTAGGATTTCTCTTAGCATCCTATAATGGGATGTTCTATTTGCACTTCCTGATCCAGCTAGATGTATAACATTGGAAATGAAAATCCACTATTATCCTAAAAACAGTATGAACACACATTGCAGCACCCTTATAACTTTGTCTTAGACAGATTTTTTGTTTGTTTGTTCCTAATGGTATTTAAGTGCTTACTGTGTGCCCGGCACTGTACTTAGTGCTGGGGTAGGTACAAACTAATCAGGTTGGACACAGTCCATGTTGCACATGAGGCTCACAGTCTTAATCCCCATTTTAAAGATGAGGGAACTGAGACACAGAGGAGCAAAATGATTTGCCCAAGGACACAGAGCAGACATTTGGCAGAACCGGGATTAGAACTCAGGGCCTCTGACTTCCAGGTCCTGCACTAGGCACGCTACTTTTAAATCCTTGGTATTTATTGAATACTTACTGTGTACAGTGCCCTGTACTAAGTGCTTGTGGGGAGACCACAATACAGCAGAGTTCAAGAGGTAGACATGTCCCATGCCAATAAGGAGCTTACAGCCTAGAGGAGGAAACAGATATTAAAATAAATTACAGATATTTAGAAAGATTATGGTTATTCTGTGGGGGAGGGGGTAGAGGGGGTGAGGTGCATATCAGGTGCTTAAAGAGTAGTTCCAAGTGCATAGGCAACACAGAAGGGAGAAGGAGTAATGGAGATGAGGGATTAGTTGGGGAAGGCCCCTTGGAGAAGATGTAATTTTAATAAGGTGGGGGAGAGTGGTGGTTTTCTGTCTATGAATGGGGAAGGTGTTCCAGGCCAGAGGGAGGACATGGGCAAAGGTTCAGCGGCGAGGCAGACAAGATTGAGGTGTACAGTTAGCAGGTTGGCATTAGAGAAGAGAAGTGTGCAGACTGGCTTGAAGCCGGAAATCAGTGAAATCTGGTAGGAATGGGGTGAGCTGATTTAGTGCTTTAAAGCCAACAGTAAAGAGTTTCTGTTTGACGTGGAGGTGGATGGGCAACCACTGGAGGTTCTTGAGGAGTGGGGAAGACATGGACTAAAAATTTTTCTAAAAATAACAATCTGGGCAACGGAGTGAGGTAAGGATTAGAGTGGGGAGAGAGAGGAGGCAGGGAGGTCTGCAAGGAGGCTGATGAGTATTCAAAGTGGGATACAGTATATACTTGGATACTGCCTTTCTTCTTCCTAACTACTTTTACCTCTGCTAGATTGTAAGCTTCTTTAGTGCAGGAATCATCTCTATTAATTCTATCATATTCTCCCAAGTGCATAATACACATTAAGCACTCAGTAATTACTAGTGATTGATTGTTCTCAACTCTTCCCCCGACCTCTCCCAAACCATTGTTCAAACCATTCGGCTGATGTGGTGTACCCTCCCCCACTTAGTAGTAATAAGAGCATTTATTGTTCCCACTTGATGCAATGCATTATATTACACACTTCGAAAGTACAGAATAAAGAAGTGATACATTCCCTGTCCATAGTGGGCTTGTACTCCAATGGGTAGACAAACATGAAATATTTACAACTAGAATAGTCAAAATAAATACTTGAGTACACATATATACATGAGTGCTAAGGAGGGTGTACATCAGAGTTGGCTGAAGGGATGATGTGAATTATTGTGCTGGGAAATTAATTTGAGAGCTTTTTGGTAGAGTTGGGGATTTTAGGAGAACTTTGAATATGAGGAGCACTGTGGTCTATCTGATATGGGTAGGGAGGGAGTTCTTAGAAGTGTTTAAGTATTTACTGTGTGCAGGACACTATACTAAGAATACACAGGTGGGAACAGTGTGAGTGAGCAGATGGAGGCGGGAGAGTTAAGAGTGAGGTATGGGAAGCAGGTTGATTTAGGAAGAATGCAGACAGTAGGAAGGAGAGGAGAAGTAATAGTATTAAGCACTTTATGCAAATCATTGAACTAAACAATCACTAGACTGTAAACTCTTTAGGAGCAGGGATCATGTCTACCAACTCTTGTACTCACTAAAACACTCAGTACATTTCTCTGTGCACAGTAAGTGCACCATAAATACCATTGATCAATTGATCTGGGAAAAAATGCACAACTGAGAAATAGACCAGGTTCTTGGTCTATGGAGGGTTCACATTCTGATGACAGGTGCTCTGAATAAAATAAAGCAATAAGGATACAAAAATAATACAAAACACGAGGACGGGGATAAAGAGTTTCATGCTCCTGGCAGCTCAGTCCAACAGTCAAGGCCACAGCTGCAGTTTTTCTCATGTTCTACATTTTGTGGAGGCAGTATGCTGTTCCTGTTTCTGTCTTTCCCATCAAGATGGAGCAAGGCACGTCAGAATCGAGGTCCTAGGATGAGACCATTGGGAGTGGAGTGTGTTAGTGAAGGGGATTGGGAGTCCAAATCGATCAGTCAGTGAGTCATATTGAGTGCTTACTGTATGCAGCGTACTGTATGAAACACTTGGAAGAGTATAATATAACAATAAACAGACACATTCCCCACCCACAATGAGCTAGAGGAGGCGCACACTGGCTCTACTTATGTCTTTCTCTCCCAGTTGGAGCTGGTGGAACAATAAATTGGGGAATAGCAGGCCAGATAGCGGAGAGCCTTGAAACTGATTTTGAGGAGTCTCTATTTCATGGGGAAAGACAAGGAAGCCAGTGGAGGGGAGGCAGCACATGGACCAAGCAGCAATTTGGGAACATGAGCCATAATAATAATAATAATAATAATAATAGTATTTATTAAGCACTTACTATGTGCAAAGAACTGTTCTAAGTGCTGGGGGGGGTTACAAGGTAATCAGGTTGTCCCACCGGGGGCTCACAGACTTAATCCCCATTTTACAGGTGAGGTAACGGAGGCACAGAGAAGTTAAGTGACTTGCCCAAAGTCACACAGCTGACAACCGTTGGAGCCTGGATTTGAACCCATGACCTCTGACTCGGCTGAGTCAGTGAGGAGGCAAAAACTCCTCACCCTCGGCTTCAAGGCTCTCCATCACCTCGCCCCCTCCTACCTCACCTCCCTTCTCTCCTTCTACAGCCCAGCCGGCACCCTCCGCTCCTCTGCCGCTAATCTCCTCACCATGCCTCGTTCTCGCCTGTCCCGCTGTCAAACCCCGGACCACGTCATCCTCCTGGCCTGGAATGCCCTCCCTCCGCACATCCGCCAAGCTAGCTCTCTTCCTCCCTTCAAGGCCCTACTGAGAGCTCACCTCCTCCAGGAGGCCTTCCCAGACTGAGCCCTCTCCTTCCTTTCCCCCTTCTCACCCTCCCCCCCCGCCTTACCTCCTTCCCCTCCCCACAGTGCCTGTATATATGTATATATGTTTGTACGTATTTATTACTCTATTTTATTTGTACATATTCTATTTATTTTATTTTGTTAATATGTTTTGTTTTGTTCTCTGTCTCCCCCTTCTAGACTGTGAGCCCACTGTTGGGTAGGGACCGTCTCTATACATCGCCAACTTGTACTTCCCAAGCACTTAGTACAGTGCTCTGCACAGAGTAAGCGCTCAATAAATATGATTGAATGAATGAATGAATGACTCCAAAGCCCATGCTCTTTCCACTGACCCACACTGCTTCTCATATAGCCATGAAACAGCATGTAGTATTGATGGGAGAGGGTAGAAGAGGGGAGACCAGCATGGATTCTTGTAGTCTAACTGTGACAAGACCAGAGTTTGTCCCAGGGTGGTAGCAGTTTGGTTAGAGAGGACTGGGTGGATCTTGGAGATGTTATGCAGGAAGAACTGGCAGACTTAGCAGTAGAATGAATTTCAGACTTAAGTGGTAGCAGAGAGTCACAGTAACCCTCAGTTTTGCCCTTTGAATGTCATCATCATCATCAGTGGTATTTATTGAGCGCTTACTATGTGCAGAGCACTGTACTAAGCACTGTATTGGAAGAGTACAATACGACAGAGTTGACAGCCATGATCCCTGCCCACAATGAGCTTACATTCAGGATGTTTTTCTCCCCTTCCTTGGTGTACCGTCTCATCAACCACTTCAACATTCATGTATTCATCAAATTATTGGTTTGTCACCATATTTTCTCATTCTTAATTGTCAGTGCTCTGCACACAGTAAGCGCTCAATAAATATGATTGAATGAATGTATTCAATCAATTTATGTTTACTATCTTCCTGCATAAGATTGTAAGCTTTTAAATGAAGGGGTCATGCTCTTTACTACTTTTGTGTGTTTCTCAAGACTGCGCAGTACTCGGTACACAGTACTTAGTTAATGAATACTGGTGAAGTGAATTTTTCTTTAGAAATGGAACTTGAACATGCCAGCTCATTTTCTGAAATCGTGACATCATGAAATAATCACAATTTACACTTTCCATTTTTGCTGTCTATGATCTAATTAAAAACAGAGGCTTCAGGAAAAGCCTTCAGCTTCAGAGAAGCAGTGTGGCTCAGTGGAAAGAGCCCAGGCTTGGGAGTCAGAGGTTGTGGGTTCTAATCCTGGCTCTGCCACTTGTCAGCTGTGTGACTTTGGGCAAGTCACTTAACTTCTCTGTGCCTCAGTTACCTCATCTGTAAAATGGAGATGAAGACTGTGAGCCCCACGTGGGACAACCTGATCACCTTGTATCCCCCCCAGCGCTTAGAACAGTGCTTTGCACATAGTAAGTGCTTAACAAATGCTATTATTGTTATTATTATCTTTCCCTTTCTTCTTTCTTAATTTTAATAGATTTTCTTCCAGTTTGGAGATGAAATATTCACATCCTTTGGTTATTCTCTGTTCTGCTGCACTCATTAGTAACACCATCCAATGGCAGGGGAAGGAGGGTGAATACATAAAACTCCAGTTAATTCTCAGATAAGTTCTGCATCAGATGTGCAGCCTCACTTAACTAACAGTATGTTAGAATATGGAGTTAAACAAGACATGTAGTCTTTTTGGTATTGATAATGTGCAACACAGGTTATGTATGTAATGCGTTCATCAAAAATGTGGATGTATTGTGAACCGTCATATTTTGCGATGTTTTCCCATAGTCTTAAATGTAATTTGTTAGTTCTTTGTTCCAGAACTTGCCCCCAACATGATGATCAAGCCCTTTTGGCTGAAGGCAGCCTAGAAGCAGGGTGGGAGAGATCCAATCCTGCCCCATCGAAGATTCCTCCCTCTTGAATGTCTGCCAAAGTGGAGAACCTGGCCAGAAAGTTATTGACTTGAAAGTTGCACGGGGGAGGATGTGTGGGCAGAGTGAGGTGAATTGGAATGTAGCAGGAGTAGAGCACAGACAAGGAAAAAAGAGATAGCTGCTAGAGAGCCTTAAATGCTATCGTTAGGGGGTTTCCAGTTGATTACTGTTGGCTGCTTTTGAGAAGAGTTGCGACATTTGAAATAGTGTTTTAGGAAAATAACCTGAGCAGTTCTATGTAGGCTAGCCTGCAAAGGAGAGAAGCTAGAGGAAGGGAGACCAAAAAGGAGATGGTGCAGAAATACACCTTGCAGGTGACAAGGGTTTGAACCTTGGTGGTGGCCATGAGAATGGAGGGGAAGGGGCAGATCTATGATATATTATGGAGGAAGACTGGCTGGACTGAGAGAGAGACTGAATGTGAGAGGTGAAATACAGCAAGGAGCCAAAGCCAAGATCAAAGGTTGTAAACTGTTGCTGCAGGGTGGATGCATTGCCAATGGTAATGGGAAAGTTAGAAGTAATTTGTTTAGGAGGGAAGATGAAATAATAATTAATAATAATTATGGTATTTGTTAAGCGCTTAATGTGTGCCATGCACTGTTCTAAGTGCTGGGGTAGATATAAGATAATCCGGTTGGACGAAGTTCCTGGCCCACATAGGGCTCACTGTCTTAATCCTCATTTTACAGGTGAGGGAACTGAGGCATGGAGAAGTTAAATGACTTGCCTAAGGTCACATAGAAGACAAGTGGCAGAACCAGAACTAGAACCCATGGCCTTCTGACTCCTGGGTCCGTGCTTTATTCACTAGGCCATGCTGCTTCAGTGTAATGTGTTCATGAAAAGACTGTTGCCAATGGTAATGGGAAAATTAGAAGGAATGTGTTTGTGAGGGAGGATGAAAAGGCTTTTGAAATGCAGAGTTTAAGGTACTAGTGGGTTATCCATATGGACATGTCCCAGAGTCAGGAGGAAACGTGAAATTGTAAAACTGGTGAAAGACTGGGGCATAAGGAGGTAGAATAGGGAATCACCTCCATAGAGGGGGTACCTGAAACCGTGTGAATAGATGAGCTCACCAAGAGAATGAGTGTGGTATTAGAATAATAATGATAATAATGATGGCATTTATTAAGCATTTACTATGTGCAAAGCACTGTTCTAAGCCCTGGGGAGGTTACAAAGTGATCAGGTTGTCCCACAGCGGGGGGAGGTCACAGTCTTAATCCCCATTTTACAGATGAACTGTAACTGAGGCACAGAGAAGTGACTTGCCCAAAGTCACACAGCTGACAATTGGCAGAGCCAGGACTTAAACCCATGACCTCTGACTCCAAAGCCCATGCTCTTTCTATTGAGCCATGCTGCTTCTCCACTCTTCTAGAAGAGTAGAAGACATGAACAAAGCAGCAGTATAGCCTAGTAGAAAGAGCACAGGCCTGAGAATCAGAGGACCTGGGTTCTAATTCTGTCTCTGCCACCTGCCTGCTTTGTGACCTGGGGTAAGTCACTTTTTTAAATATTTGCTAAGCACTTACTATGTGCCAAGCACTGGTGTAGATACAAGATAATATGGCCTAGTGGAAAAAGCGTAGGCTTGGGAGTCAGAAGGACCTGGATTCTAATGCTGGCTCTTCCACTTGTCTGCTGTGTGACATTGGGCGAGTCACTTAACTTTTCTGTGCCTTAGTTACCAAATCTGTAAAATGGGGATAAAGTCCTACTCCCTCCTCCTTAAACTATGAGTTCCAAGTGGGATAGGGACTGTGTCTGTCCTGATTAACTTGTATCCACTTCAGCTGTTAGAACAGTGCTTGGCACAAAGGGAGAATTTACCAAGTACCATAAAAACAACAGGTCAGACATGGTCTCTATTCCACATGGGACTCACAGTCTAAGTGAGAGGGAGAACAGGTATTGAATCCCCATTTTATATATGAGGAAAATAGAAGTTGTGACTTGCCCAAAGTCACACAGCAGGCATGTGCCAGAGCCATTAGAAGCAGAATTGCCTACTGGATAGATCGTGGGCCTGAGAGTCAGAACGACTTGGGTTCTAATCCCGGCTCCTCCACTTGTCTGTTGTGTGGTCTTGTGCAAGTTACTTCACTTTTCTGGGTCTCAGCTTCCTCATCTGTAAAATGGGCATTAAGACTGTGAGCCCCACGTGGGACAGAGAAACTGTCCAGTCTGATTAGCTTGTATCTGTCCCAATGCTTAATACAATGCCTGGTATATAGTAAGCACTGAACAACTACCATAAAAAAACATACGTTTGTGCTCTTTCCACTAGACCATTCTGCTTCTCTGTGCATCAGTTCCCTCATCTGTAAGGAGGAGATAAAATGTCAGTCCTCCATCCTACTTGGATTGTGAGTCCCATGTGGGGCAAGATCTGTGTCCAACTTGATTATCTTGTATCTTGATTATTTTGTATCCACCCCAATGCTTAATATAGTGCTTAATATGTTAGTAAATGATTAATAAATACCACAATTACTATCATTACTATAATTATTATTGTTATTAGCAGTCATCCCCACAGTTAAAGAAGAAAGGGTGGATGAAGAGCTATCAAAGAGTGGGATGGTGAAGTTAGCAGGGAGGGAAGAGAACCAAGAGAGTAGTCTTGGTGAAATCAAATGGGAAGAGAGTGTATTTGACAATGTCAGAGGCATTCAAGAGGTCAAGAAGGATCAGGACAGAGTAATACCCATTAAACTTGGCCAAAAGGAGGTCATCGGAGATTTTTGCTAGTGCTATTTCAGTGGAATGAAGCTAGCAAAAACTGGAATGCAGTGGGTCATGAAGAGAGTTGGTGGAAAGGAAGAGACGTCAATGGATGTGCATATTCATAACCCGACCACCTCTACACATCCGCCAAACTAGCTCTCTTCCTCCCTTCAAAGCCCTACTGAAAGCTCACCTCCTCCAGGAGGCCTTCCCAAACTGAGCCGCCTTTTTTCTCTCCTACTCTCCTCTCCATCGCCCCCTCCTTCCCTCTGCCCTACGCCCTTCCCCTCCCCACAGCACTTGTATATATTTGTACATATTTATTACTCTATTTATTTTATTTGTACATATTTACTATATTTTATTAATGATGTGTATATAGCTATAATTCTATTTATTCTGATGGTATTGACACCTGTCTACTTGATTTGTTTTTTTTCTGTCTCTCCCCTTCTAGACTGTGAGCCCGTTGTTGGGTAGGGACCATCTCTATGTGTTGCTGATTTGTACTTCCCAAGCACTTAGTATAGTGCTCTGCACACAGTAAGCACTCAATAAATACGATTGAATGAATGAATGAATGCATATTCAAATAATTTCGACAGTAATGGGGCCAAAGGGCTGGAGTCAAAGCCAGGGAAGGATTTTTAAGTATGGTAGAGATTTGAGCCTGTTCAGAGACAGAAAAAAGAGATTAAAAGAGTTGGAGATGACAGTAAGAGAGGTAGAGTGCAAAAAGATCTATGAACATCTACACTATAGAAGTTAAATTGTTAAATTCACAGATGGCCTCTAAATTGGCAATATCTATATTCCTACCCTTCCATGTTTCAGATATCAGAGAAGCAGTGTGGCCTCAAGAAGCAGTGTGGTCCAGTGGAAAGGCCTGAGAGTCAGAGGACCTGGATTCTAATCCCAGCTCTGTCACTTGTTCGCTATGTGATGTTTGGCAAATCACTTAAACTCCTCTGTTGTGCAGTTCTCATATCTGCAAAAATGGGGATTCAGTACCTATTCCCCCTCTTTCTTAGACAGCAAGTCCAATGTAGGACCTGATTATTTTGTTTTTCTCCCAGCATTTAGTACATTGCTTGGCATATAGTTAGCGCTTAACAAATTTCACTTATTATTATTGTTATTATTGTTGTTATATCAGTTCCTCATCAACTACAAAAGCCATGATATGGTCTTACTTTTTATAGAAAGTATTTAGGACCCTTGTGCTGCAATTCACAAAGAAACCAACTGCTCAGCAAATTTAGCTGCCCTGAGAAGTTCACCCACATCCTAAGGCTATTCCAAGATAGTATAGCTGATTAAGCCAGGGTTCAAGGGGCCCTGTGTTCTTTTTCCCAGCCACCAAGAGAGTAAAGTAGTATTATGCAATTAATCCAGAATTATCCAATCTATTTTATGTACCCAAAATTGAGGATACAATTGACCTGAGAACTGGGGTTTGTATATGCCAGTCTGGACTGCTGTCCTCATCAAAAAGTCCTTGAGTATGTTGTCTAGGAGTTGTTATTATCTGATTACTGTGCTTTGGAAACAGTACACAAGAAAACCTGCAGAATCAGCAGAAAGGTCTGATGACAAGCCTTAAGAAGCCTAAGACTATGGACCAGCTGCAGTCAGAAATCCTCACAGCCAGCCAAAAGTTTGTCAACAATACAGAGCTGAATACAGTCAATAAATTATGTTTCCTGGGAATCCACTCTCTAATGATTCACAGATAAAGGGTAGAAACCCAAATAGGTAAATCAGGAATGGTAAGAGGGTGTCGGCCTAGTGGATAGAGCACGGGCCCTGGAGAAGCAGCATGGCTTAGTGGATAGAGCTCGGGGCTGGGAGTTAGAGTGACCTGGGTTTTAATCCCAGCTCCGCTACATGTCTGCTGTGTGACCTTGGGCAAGTCACCTCACTTCTCTGGGCCTCACTTCTCTCATCTGTAAAATGGGGATTAAGAGTGTGAGCGCCACTTGGGACAGAGACTCTGTCCAACCTGATTAACTTGTATCTACCCCAGCACTTACAACAGTACTTGGAAAATAGTAAGCACTTAAGTACTATTATTGTTATCATTATTATTAGAAGGATATGGTTTCTAATCCTGGCTCTGCCACATGCCGCAATTATCATTATTATA
Source organism: Tachyglossus aculeatus (assembly GCF_015852505.1). NCBI lineage: Eukaryota > Metazoa > Chordata > Mammalia > Monotremata > Tachyglossidae > Tachyglossus > Tachyglossus aculeatus. The sequence continues at coordinate 62,460,563 of NC_052101.1, read as the reverse complement.
ATTATTACACTGAAGGCAGACTGGGCTTCCAGTCATTAAGCAAAGTTTCTCCCAAATTGCCAGGTAATGCACATTGGAAATGCACAACATCACAGCATAGGATGGTCATTATTCATGTACGTTGAGAAAGTGGTTGGTGTTTGAAGTCAGTCCACTGGCATCAAGGTTGTTCTAGACATGAGCAGAGAGAGGATGGCTGACCATATGGAAGCCATATAGCTGCTGAAACGGGGCAACTAATCACAAGATGGACAAAAGGCAATGGTTAAGGATTACTACCTGATACTGTCTTGAAATTATGTTCCCTTCTGAACTTGTGTATGGCCCCTTCCAGGTTACCAAATAATCATCTACTTGGGTATCTTGCTGTCATCCAACATAAAGCACTGAAGATTAGCATAAAATATATTAGGGTGGCTGTTGGAGTGACCTGACACCGTCACTGTAGACGGACTACCATCCTTCCCGTCTCACAAGCCCGCAACCTTGGTGTCATCCTCGACTCCGCTCTCTCATTCACCCCACACATCCAATCCGTCACCAAAACCTGCCAGTCTCACCTCCACAACATTGCCAACATCCGCTGTTTCCTCTCCATCCAAGCCGCTACCTTGCTGGTTCAGTCTCTCATCCTATCCTGACTGGACTACTGCATCAGCCTCCTCTCTGATCTCCCATCTTCCTGTCTCTCCCTGCTTCAGTCTATACTTCATTCTGCTGCCCAGATTGTCTTTGTACAGAAACGCTATGGACCTGTCACTCCCCTCCTCAAAAATCTCCAGTGGTTGCCCGTCAACCTACGAATCAAGCAAAACTCCTCACTCGGTTTCAAGGCTCTCCATCACCTCGCCCCCTCCTACCTCACCTCCCTTCTTCCCTTCTACAACCCAGCCCGCGCCCTCCGCTCCTCTGCCGCTAACCTCCTCACTGTGCCCACCTGTCCTGCCGTCGACCCCTGGCCCACATCCTTCCCCTGGCCTGGAATGCCCTCCCTCCACACATCCACCAAACTAGCTCTTTTCCTCCCTTCAAAGCCCTACTGAGAGCTCACCTCCTCCAGGAGGCCTTCACAGACTGAGCCCCCTTTTTGCTGTCCTCCTCCCTTCCCCTCCCCACAGCACTTGTATATATTTGTACAGATTTATTACTCTATTTATTTTACTTGTACATATTTACTACTCTATTTTGTTAATGATGGGCATATAGCTATAATTCTATTTATTCTGACGGTTTTGAAACCTTTCTACATGTTTAGTTGTCCATCTCCCCCTTCTAGACTGTGAGCCCGTTGTTGGGTAAGGACCGTCTCTATATGTTGCCGACTTGTACTTCCTAAGCGCTTAGTGCTCTGCACACAGTAAGCGCTCAATAAATACAATTGAATGAATGAATGAATGAATGGTAAATTAGGGAGGGCTTCCTGGTGAAAGTGGAAGTTCACTCTGATAGTAATGGTAAAATAACAAACAAGGGACCTTCAGTTCACTGTGGAACATTTCAATGTGTAAGTAGGCACTAGAGCTGAAACAAGCAAATCATTGGCCCTCATTTGAATTAGAAAGCTAAGTAACAGTGGTCTACTTCTAATCAGTGAATGTGCTGATTAGACATCATGGATGCCCTTGAAATGTAAACAATGCCACCTCATAGATTAATCATCTTCCAGTTGAGAAGGGCTGAGTGCTTTACTACTGGCTCATATGCTCACTAAACTGTATACTCCTTATGGGAAGGGAATGTGTCTGTTGTTATATTGCACTCTCCCAAGCACTTAATACACTGCTCTGCACACAGTAAACACTCAGTAAATACAATTGACTGACTGACTTACTCATTCCAAGAATGAGCTTTCAGCACAACTGTGCTCAGAAAAAAGGCATCCGAATCATCTAGATAGCTAACTACTAAGCTCCTAAAAAAAGATAAAGAAATCTGTAAGACACCCTGTGACAGTACCAGTACAGCCCTGTTGGAACAGGGGCCTCAGCTATGTGAACTGTGCTTGGATATTTCTCAGAAGATACATTGATATTTTCCAACCAAATAACTCCTGTCTAACCACGCTTCATGACTTTGTAGACTTCAATGATGTCTCCTCTTGGTCCTTTATCTTTCCAGATGAGAGAGTTCTAATTTTTTTTATTCATATTTATGATGAATTTGGTCCATTTTCCTGGCCATTTTGATTTTTCCCAACTGATTATTTTTGTCCTTAATACTAGCTATTGTAATTGCATAAAGTAGTCAAGTTACAGATATATCATAATTTTATATAGTAGCAATACCATGCTCTGTGTTTTGTTTTCTAACTACTTCTTGATGGTGTCTGTGTCTTAAAATAGATTTGAGTAAACAGTCAACAGTGATTTCAAGATTCCTTTGCTAAGTCAGGACTGGTACCTTAGTCTTCATCATCATGTAGATGTAGTTGAAGCGTCTCTTCCCATAAAGTCAGCTTAATGGGATTTCTGGCAGTAAGTGCTTAGTAAGTGCTGTACTAAATGCAATTGATTGATTTATCCTCAACAGCACCCCATTTTACCAAACAGAAGAGCTTAATGTCATTTGAGACTGTGTGCTCCCTATTTCAGATCATTTCTGAAAGTGTTAATAAAATCAACTTTAAAACCAATCCTTGGGGCACCCCTGCACTTGAAATTCTGCAATCCGGAAGTGACCTTTTATTCCCATCTTTAGTCCTTATTTCATATCCGTGACAGAACCTAGCTATCAGTTCTATACCTTTTAGAAGCCCTTGGTGTGGAACCTTTTTATATTTTCTGATAAAAAATATATTAAGTCCATTAGTTCTCCACAGGTTTGTTGATTCCTTTAAATACAGCTCTGAGTGAGACATGATTTCCCTTACAGATTCTTTGTTGTCTTTCCTCCGACAGCCTGTGTTTTAATAAGTGCTCACTGACCTTCAGTTTGATTATAGAGTCTTTCATTAATTCTTTCAATCAATCGTATTTATTGAGCACTTACTGTGTAAGCACTGTACTAAGCACTGTGTAAGCACTGTACTAAGTGCTTGGGAAGTACAAGTCGGCAACATATAGAAATGGTCCCTACCCAACAATGGGCTCACAGTCAAGAAGGGGGGAGACAGACAACAAAACAAAACATGTAGACAGGTGTCAAAACCATCAGAATAAATAGAATTATAGCTATATGCACATCATTAATAAAATAGAGCAGTAAATATGTACAAGTAAAATGCATAGAGTAATAAGTCTGTACAAATATATACAAGTGCTGTGGGGAGGGGAAGGAGGTAGGGCGGGGGGTGATGGGCAGGAGGAGAGGAAAAAGGGGACTCAGTCTGGGAAGGCCTCCTGGAAGAGGTGATCTCTTTGTAGGGCTTTGAAGAGAGGAAGAGAGCTAGTTTGGCGGATGTGTGGAGGGAGGGCATTCCAGGCCAGGAGAAGGACGTGGGCCAGGGGTGGATGGTGGGACAGACAAGAACATGGCACAGTGAGGAGGTTAGTGGCAGAGGAGCTGAGGGTGCGGGCTGGGCTGTAGAAGGAAAGAAGGGAGGTGAGGTAGGAGGGGGCGAGGTGATGGAGAGCCTTGAAACCGAGAGTGAGGAGTTTTGCTTGATTCGTAGGTTGATGGGCAACCACTGGAGATTTTTGAGGAGGGGAGTGACATGCCCATAGTGTTTCTGTACAAAGATAATCTGGGCAGCAGAATGAAGTGTAGACTGAAGCAGGGATAGACAGGAGGATGGGAGATCAGAAAGGAGGCTGATGCAGTAATCCAGTCAGGATAGGATGAGAGATTGAACCAGCAAGGTAGCGGTTTGGATGGAGTGGAAAGGGCAGATCTTGGTGATGTTGTGGAGGTGAAACCAGCAGGTTTTGGTGACGGATTGATATGTGGGGTGAATGAGAAAATGGAATCAAGGATGACACCAAGGTTGCGGGCTTGTGAGATGGGAAGGATGGTAGTGCCATCTACATGACAAGACTGGAGTTGCCAAATGCCAGGCCTCTAATAATATGACCATTTGTAAAGATCGGTTACCCACTCCTCAGTACTTCATGACTTCCTTCATAACAGTCAAAGGTGTGAGAACTTCCTGAATGCTTCCCTCATTTAAGATCAGAAGGTAGGATATATTGAGTCTTTTAGCCACCTCCTTTTTATCCTAAAATGCACTTTATCCCTCCTAATGACTAAGGGATTTGATTCCCTAGTTGGTTTCTACTTTTGATAAGTGTGAGGAACCTTTTGTTACTTTTGTAATACTATTGTTTCTACTTTTTAAAAATTCTGTGCCATACTTTTGCTTTAAACATTCTCTAGTTGGTATTTTTATATCTCTTCACTCTTTAGCTAGCATATTAAGTTTTGTTGAATCTCCACGTATAACATATATCTTCCTGCATCTGGTTCTATCCTCCTTTCAGAATTAAACCCAGTATATTGTCTTTACTTGTGGATTCGATTGTTTGCTGTTCCAGAAATCAACATTTATACTATTTCAGAATTCGTCTCCGTTTCCCATCTAATGTGTTATGGGTTATTCAGCCAATATCTGAGTGTGTAATTGAAATCTTCCATTACTTCTGTTGGCCCTAATTTTGTATTTTTCCCAATCACAGCTAATGGATCAGTAGATTAATGGTATTTATTGAGAGCTTACTTCTGTGCACAGCACTATACTAAGCACTTGGGAAAGAAAGTACACTACATTAGAGCTGGTCGACACAATCTCTTCCCACAAGGAGCTTAGAGCCTAGATGGGGACAGATATTAAAATAAATTACAGACAGGGAAATGGCAGAGTGTAAGGATATGTACATAAATGCTGTGGGGCTGAGGGTGAGGTGAAAATCAAATGCTTAAGGGATGCAGATCCAAGGGCATAGGTGACACAGAGGAGAAGGCAGGTAGGGGAAATGAGGACCCTAGATAAGGCCTTTTGGAGGTGATTGTGATTTTAGTAGGGCTTTGAAGGTGGCGAGATTGGTGAACTGTTAGATGTGAACAGGGAGGGAGTTCCAGGCCAGAAGGAGGACGTGGGCATTTTCAAGAGAAGCAGCGTGGCTCAGTGGAAAGAGCATGGGCTTTGGAGTCAGGGGTCATGGGTTAGAATCCCGGCTCTGCCAATTGTCAGCTGTGTGACTTTGGGCAAGTTACTTCACTTCTCTGGGCCTCAGTTCTCTCATCTGTAAAATGGGGATTAAGACTGTGAGCCCCATGTGGGACAACCTGATCACCTTGTATCCCCCAAGCACTTAGAACAGTGTTTTGCACATAGGAAGCGCTTAACAAATACCATCATTATTATTATTATGGGCAATGGGTTGGCAGCAAGATAGACGAGATTGAGGTGCAGGGGTAATATTAACTAAAATACTGGTATTTGTTTAATGCTTACTATGTGCCAAGCATGGTACTGATTGCTGGGATGGGTAATTATAAGATAATCAAGTTGGTCACAGTCGCTCTCTCACCTGGAGCTCACAGTCTACCAAGGAGGGAGCAGGATTTAATCCCCATTTTACAGATGAGGAAGTTTAGGCACAGAGAAGCTGAGACTTCCCCGAGGTCACACAGCAGAGAAGTGGTGGATCCTGGGATTAGAACCCAGGTCTTCTGACTCCCAGGCCCATGCTCTGTTCACTAGGCCACACTACTACAGTAAAAACCTGTAAGTTGGCATTAGAGGCGTGAAGTGTGTGAGTTGGAAATCAGAGAGGTAAGGTAGAGGGGGAGAGCTGATTGCACGCTTTAAAGCCAATGGTAAGGAGTTTTTGTTTGTGGAGGTGGTTGGGCAACTACTGGAAGTTTTTGAAAATGGAGAGATATGGACTGAATGTTTTGTCTTTTTAGAAAAATGATCCAGGCAGCAGAGTGAAGTATGGACTGGAGAGGGAAGAGACAGTCAAGGAGGTCAGTGAGGAGGCTCATGCAGTAGTCAAGGTGGGATAGGATAAGTGCTTGGAACAGATTGGTAGCAGTTTGGCTGGAGAGGAAAGAGTGGATTCTAGAGATGTTGTGAAGATAGAACTGGCTTTCTTCCTTCCCTCATCCTTGTTAAGTACTCATTATTACAATCCTATCACTACAACCACCAGGTCCTAATAATGATGATGGTATTTGTTAAGCACTTACTGTGTGTCAAGCACTGTTCAAAGTGCTGGGGTAGATACAAGTTAATCAGCATGGACACAGCCCCTGTCCCAAATGGGGCTCATGGTCTCAACCCCCATTTTACAAATGAGGTAACTGAGGTTCAGAGAAGTGAAGTGACTTGCCCAAGGTCACACAACGGACAAGTGGTAGAGCTGGGATTAGAACCTAGGTCCTTCTGACTCCCAGGCTCATGCTCTATCCACTAGGCCATGCTGCTTTGTTTAACAATTTATGTACACATCTTGTGAAGTGTCAGCTTCCTTTACACTTGGCAGCCAAGATACTATGCTAGCCTGTTGAACCCCAGACTCAAATGTGTGTGTGCCTAATAAATACATTTTCTGCTGCTACAGTCTGCTTCTACCTCTTCTGTGGGGATCTCCCTTCCTGGCATAGTGCCCTTGGTGTAAGAAAGCATTGTAATGTCAGCTAGAAAGTGGGTCCTGTCTAAGGGTTTGTTTCATTCCTTTCCATCTGGGTGTTCCCCTTTATGATCATGGTAGCCATAGGAATGGAAGGGACTTTGTCATTGTCTCATCCTGTTCTCTGTCTCTAGTCATAGCTATGCTCCCTGGGAAAACTGAGTGGTTAGTCATCAAAGTTTAAATGGTTTCAATTTTAATTCTTGACTTCCTAATTTTTTCATATAAAAGATAACCTCACCGATCCTAGAGTTCAGTTTCTAGTTAGTACATTTATGTACTAACCACTACACTCACATAAGCCCTCTAATTATTTGAGTGGAGAAGTTCTACCTCAAACAGGCTAGGTGCTGGCATACTTAGAATATATACATTTTTTCCAAGACTAATTCTAACTTTAATCCTCACAACAAGGTTGATTGGAATTTTTAGAAATTGAAGAGGAAAGATTTTTGCAATTATTTCAGATGTGTAGGAGTCAGTGTTAGAGCTTGAAAATAAACACTAGAAGTTCAGTGATTTTTAAATAAATTTAGGAATTATTTGGGGTGGTAACTCAATTTGCTTAAAGTCCACAATTGTGAACCAAGGGGAAAACATTCTCACATGTTGACTAGATCAACATTGTTGTCTACACTGATGTACAATTTGTTCTTTAATTAACGATGTTAAGGACATAGTTATTTTTACCTTCATTTATCATTACTCTGAAAAAAAATTCCCATATGAATTCCGAGTGTTGGACTTTGATGTTATACAGCATGGCTCAGTGGAAAGAGCACGGGCTTTGGAGTCAGAGGTCATGGGTTCAAATACCAACTCCGCCAATTGTCAGCTGTGTGACTTTGGGCAAGTCACTTAACTTCTCTGGGCCAGAGTTCCCTCATCTGTAAAATGGGGATTAAGACTGTGAGCTCCCCATGGGACAACCTGATCACCATGTAACCTTCCCAGCGCTTAGAACTGTGCTTTGCACATAGTAAGCACTTAATAAATGCCATTATTATCATTACAGTATCATTTAAGCTCAAGAAATGAATTCCTTCAGTAGATATTTCGTTTGTCCTGCTTTTGTGATGTAAATTTTCCTAAGGTACCCCCCTAAAAAAGCAATATTTAATGGAGCAGTTGAGAGAGTGTACAGTTCAGTTTCCATGAAGGTGACTGGGATAATCTTATTCTTAAGATGCTTGATCATCATGTTCAGTGATGTATTGTCTCTTTATTATAATGCAGTAGATTCTCTGTAGACATAAATAATATTACAGCTCATTGAACAGAAGGATAAAACCAAGCAGTTCAATAGCAAGTGAACCTATGTCATCTTCATGTAAACTAAGTCAGTGATTTTAGGATATTTCTAATGAACGTATTAGTAGTGTGATAAAATGAATGCCTTTAAATTGTTTTTGTGGTAGTGCTTACTCAACCTTTCCATATTCAGAATAACATAAAAGCCATAACGGGCTGTAGGCAATGCGGTATAGATTTCATATTACTCTTTTTATTAGCTGTGACGTCTAATGGCTTAGGGCACTTAAATGACGGGGAGAGAAAAGCTTATCCGTTTTTTGAATTAACAGAATCTTCATTCTTAGCAAAGTTATTTTTGTGGCCCCTAGCATTTGTTGAAAACAAAGAAACAGCCTAAAAAGAAGCATCATTTTAAACAAGCAGTCTTTTGTGTTTGAGAGAGAGGAGACTCTGGTTGCCAGATCACTGGTTTGTGAACTTGGAAGGGAATTGTACTTCTGAATCCACCGAGGATTCACTTTCAAATTTTTGCACAAATCATTTTATCTCTCTGCCCCAGGTCGCTCCATCCATTTGTAGCATCAGAATAATAATGCTTACCTCACTTATAGGAGTGTTGGGATGATTTGTTGGTCAATGTTTGAAATATAGTTTCAAGATGAATGGTGTTCAGTAAGTGCAATTATTATAACTAATGGTCAATTAAAGTAATGACAGTGTACAAGTTGACATGAATGCTTCCGCTTTATTTCCATACATTTAAAGTTTTAAAATCTATATCTTTTTAGTTGTAGAATGGATAATATTTAGAGTAGGGAATATGAATGGGAACTCTGCAATCTACTTATCAATCAATTGTATTTATTGAGCACTTACTGTGTGCAGAGCACTGTACTAAGTGCTTGGGAAGTACAAGTTGGCAACATATAGAGACAGTCCCTTCCCAACAGTGGGCTCACAGTCTAGAAGGGGGAGAAAGAGAACAAAACCAAACATATTAACAAAATAAAATAAATAGAATAGATATGTACAAGTAAAATAAAGAAATAGAGTAATAAATATGTACAAACATATATACATATATACAGGTGCTGTGGGGAAGGGAAGGAGGTAAGACGGGGGGATGGAGAAGGGGACGAGGGGGAGAGGAAGGAGGGGGCTCAGTCTGGGAAGGCCTCCTGGAGGAGGTGAGCTCTCAGTTGGGCCTTGAAGGGAGGAAGAGAGCTAGCTTGGCGGATGGGCAGAGGGAGGGCATTCCAGGCCCGGGGGATGACGTGGGCTGGGGGTCGATGGCGGGACGGGTGAGAACGAGGCATGGTGAGGAGATTAGCTGCAGAGGAGCGGAGGGTGCGGGCTGGGCTGTAGAAGGAGAGAAGGGAGGTGAGGTAGAAGGGGGCGAGGTGATGGAGAGCCTTGAAGCCAAGGGTGAGGAGTTTCTGCCTGATGCACAGATTGATTGGTAGCCACTGGAGATTTTTGAGGAGGGGAGTAACATGCCCAGAGCGTTTCTGGACAAAGACAATCTGGGCAGTGGCGTGAAGTATGGATTGAAGTGGGGAGAGACATGAGGATGGGAGATCAGAGAGGAGGCTGATGCAGTAGTCTAGACGGGATAGGATGAGAGCTTGAACGAGCAGGGTAGCAGTTTGGATGGAGAGGAAAGGGCGGATCTTGGCAATGTTGTGGAGCTGAGTCCGGCAGGTTTTGGTGATGGCTTGGATGTGAGGGGTGAATGAGAGAGCGGAGTCGAGGATGACACCAAGGTTGCGGGCTTGTGAGACGGGAAGGATGGTAGTGCCGTCAACAGTGATGGGAAAGTCAGGGAGAGGGCAGGGTTTGGGAGGGAAGACAAGGAGTTCAGCCTTGGACATGTTGAGTTTTAGGTGGTGGGCAGACATCCAGATGGAGATGTCCTGAAGGCAGGAGGATATGCGAGCCTGGAAGGAGGGGGAGAGAGTAGGGGCAGAGATGTAGATTTGTGTGTTATCAGTGTAGAGATGATAGTTGAAGCCGTGGGAGCGAGTGAGGTCACCAAGGGAGTGAGTGTAGATCGAGAACAGAAGGGGACCGAGAACTGAACCTTGGGGAACCCCCACAGTAAGGGGATGGGAGGGGGAGGAGGAGCCTGCAAAAGAGACTGAGAATGAACGACCGGAGAGATAAGTGGAGAACCAGGAGAGGACGGAGTCTGTGAAGCCAAGGTTGGATAGCGTGTTGAGGTGAAGGGGGTGGTCCACAGTGTCGAAGGTAGCTGAGAGGTCGAGAAGGATTAGGATAGAGTATGATCCATTGGATTTGGCAAGCAGGAGGTCATTGGTGACCTTTGAGAGAGCAGTTTCCGTGGAATGTAGGGGACGGAAGCCAGATTGGAGGGGGTCAAGGAGAGAGTTGGTGTTGAGGAATTCGAGGCAGCGCGTGTAGACAACTCGTTCAAGGAGTTTGGAAAGGAATGGTAGGAGGGAGATGGGGCGATAACTAGAAGGTGAGGTGGGGTCAAGAGAGGGTTTTTTTAGAATGGGAGAGACATGGGCATGTTTGAAGGCAGAGGGAAAGGAACCAGAAGGGGAAGGGGAAGGAACTTATTCACTCACTAATGACTGTCTTGCCCTCCTTTTGTCTACATCTATTATTAGCTAAAAATAAGGGTAATGGCATGGAGCAAATGCACAGTGTTTGGCTAGATTGTAACCTCATCCCGACTTTAAGCTCACTGTGGGCAGGGCATGTGTCTACCAACTCTGATTTAGTGTACTCTTCCAAGTGCTTAGTAAGTGCTCAATTCATACCACTGATTGATCAATATTTGTAAACAACATGGAGAAGCTTCATTTTTTATGGCATTTGTTAAGTGCTTACTATGTGTTCAACACTGTTGTAAGCACTGGGGTACGTACAAGTTAATTAGGTCTGACACAGTCCCTGTCACACATGTCCCCCTTCTAAGCTGTGAGTCCGTTGTTGGGTAGGGACCGTCTCTATATGTTGCCCACTTGTACTTCCCAAGCACTTAGTACAGTGCTCTGCACATAGTAAGCGCTTAATAAATACGAATGAATGAATGAATGAATGGGGCTTACAGTCCAAGTAGGAGGGGGAACAGGTATTGAATCCCCATTTTACAGTTGAGGAAACTAGGGCACAGCAAAGTTAAGTGATTTGCTAAAGTCACACAGCAAGCAGTTGGCAGAGCCAGGATTAGAACCCAGGTTCTCTGACTCCTAAGCCTGAGCTCTTTCCACTAGGCCACACTGCTTCTCACCGTACAACTTAATGAGTCCTTTCCCTGATGTTAGTGTCCATGAGGAATTTGGAGCACTTGTATCAAATACAGAGGGAAGGGAACAGCTATAACTGAAATGGTATTTTAGAAATTTTGAAATTGGATTGTGTAAAGTACATATCCCTGAAGCCAGTGGTCATTTTGGCTCACCTCTTCACTCCCATGTCCCAATCACCACTTTGAGGGTGGGAGCAGACCTGGCAGAAGTGCTATCACCCAATCTTGCATATCTCTGAGCATCACATCAATCAATATATTTATATTTTTAGCCTGGCCCAACTCCTAAGAAACCCTTCTTTAATATGAAAAATGTTATGTGTTAGTGAATCAGTTTTGGCCAAGTACAATTAAATATAGTTGCACTTTTGTGAAATAAATATTTAACTAACCATGTGAAATACTGTATAGTATTACTTGAACCGACTTCACCCAGTTCTTCTATAGCATGAGGGTTGCATTCTCTCAAAGCCCTGCATTAAAAAAAAAAGACATTGTAGCACTCACACTGTCTGAAGCTTCTCATACCTATGCACAAAAAACTTTTATACTGACACTGCTGCATGCTTTATCCAAACAGGCCCACTTTTAGGGAACAGAATTCCCAAACACCATTCTAGCCAAAATGCAATGTGAATACATGTTCTGGCCCAGCTGAATGTACCCTAATCATAACCTCATGGTTTGTTAGTTTATGGTTTGTAAAAGGGGTTGGGAACCTTTTTGTGCAGAAGAGCTGGGCCAAATGAAATTTTTGAGGAGTTGGTGCCCAAATATCCATGCAATTTATGTGACAGCATACATGATGAATGATAACATCATTGTGCTATGTGGCTGCTATGTTTAGCTGTTTGCAACAACAGTTGTTGCTGTCACCAGTGATGGAAAAGATAAGGGAAGAGGAAATGAGAGGAAAAAGAAAAAAGGAGGCCAAGAGAGGAGGGAAAATGGGAGAAGAAGGTGAGGGAAGGAAGGAAGGACAGGGGAGTCCGCAGGGTGGTCCTTGACTCTCTTTCTTGGTCTGCAGGGCAGTTTAATTTGGGAACAATTTGGAATTCTGTCTGTATTAGCATCAGCAGGAGAATCTGTGAGAGGAAAGATCAGGGACTTGGTAACACCGGTATCTGTCCTACCCTGATAATAAAGGTGACAGCAGGGTATTCATTCATTCATTGTCATATTTATTGAGTGCTTACTGTGTGCAGAGCACTGTACTAAGTGCTTGGGAAGTACAAGTTGGCAACATATAGAGACGGTCCCTACCCAACAGTGGGCTCACAGTCTAGAAGGGGGAGACAGAGAACAAAACATATTAACAAAATAAAATAAATAGAATAGATATGTACAAGTAAAATAAATAAATAGAGTAATAAATACGTACAAACATGTATACATATATACAGGTGCTGTGGGGAAGGGAAGGAGGTAAGGTGGGGGGGATGGAGAGAGGGAGGAGGGGGAGAAGAAGGTGGGGGCTCAGTCTGGGAAGGCCTCCTGGAGGAGGTGAGCTCTCAGTAGGGCCTTGAAGGGAGGAAGAGAGCTAGCTTGGCGGATGTGCGGAGGGAGGGCATTCCAGGCCAGGGGGATGACGTGGGCCGGGGGTCGACGGCGGGACAGGCGAGAACGAGGCACGGTGAGGAGATTAGTGGCAGAGGAGCAGAGGGTGCGGACTGGGTTGTAGAAGAAGAGAAGGGAGGTGAGGTAGGGGCGAGGTGATGGAGAGCCTTGAAGCCGAGGGTGAGGGTATAGTGAAAGAGGAAACACAAACTAACATCTGGTTTTCTCTCTCCTCCTCCTCCGCCCCCTCCCCTCCTCCTCTTCCCCCGCCTCCTCTTCCCCTTCCCCCCTCCCTCTCTTGCCCCTTCTCCTCCTCTCCCACTGCTTAATTGCTCTCATACACTTGGTGTGCATGGGATCCAGTTATAAGTGTTCACAACACCAGCCTGGGGATTGAATGTGCTCCCTGCCCTGGCACTTTTTTGCTGCCTGTTGTGCAGCCCACGCACTCTGCCACTCTCAGTGAATGTGGTGCCCAGCATCCAACATGGGAGCTGCACATGGCCCACGATGAGTGACCTCCTTCCCTGTCTGATTAGGCTGGCCCACTTCGGTGCCACCAGTGCTTGCTATCAATGGGAATGTGGCAAGTGTACGGGAGGTGGGTTGAGACAAGAACAACTTGAGCTCGGCCTGCCATCCAGTGAGGCCTGGAGCCACCATCCGGGCTCCCGCTCTGCCCCTTTCCAATACAGAGAGATGGGGCAGGCCCTCTAATTCATACCCAAATTTATGCATTTCTTTTTGCTGTGGAGGGAAAGCTAATGGCATCATCCTTATGGTGCCGAGTCTGCTGGTGATCTATGGTGCGCAAGAGACATATTTGATACCATGAAGAGCCATATGTGACTCACCAGCCATAGTTCCTGACTTCTGGTTTAGTAGTACTAAACCTGTCAGGTGACTTTTATCCCTTGATTACTTGATTTTTGTGAATCTTAAACTTAAGGGTCAATATTCAATAATGTTGAGGTTTTCATCTTTGGATGTTCTTTACAAGTGACCCTGTGATACAGCATAATCTGTTCCTCAAAAAAGTGGCTACAGCAAGGGGTATGTTTTCCCAAAGACCACATAAAATTTGTTAGGTTCTGTTCTAGAACCAGCCCTGACAGGATGACTGAGCCCTATAAGTAAATTATGCTGTAAATACCTCTTTCACTGCCTTGATTAATCAGTCAAATCAGTGGTATTTATTGAACACTTAACCATGTGCAAAGCACTGTACTAAGTGCTAGGGTGAGTACACCAGAGTTGGACAAGTGCCCTGCTCTCAAGGAGCTTATAATCTAGTGGGGTATAGAGACATTTAAATAAATTACAGACAGGGAAGCAGCAGAGTATAAGGATCCATATATAAGTGCTGTAGGGCTGGGAATGGGGTGAGTATCAAAATGTTTGAGTTGTGGACCCAAGTGTTTTGGCAATGCAGAAGGGAAGGAGGATGGGGTGATTACCTCATTAATTCCCCTCCCCTGTTCCTAGGCTCTTTCCTGCCACGGACCTGGCCCCCTCCTCCTGTCTACTCACACCCATCATCCAGTTTAATTTTTTTGGAACTTTGTTGTTGCTAATGCGACCAACTCTATCACATCACTCCTGTCATCCCCACCTCTGAGTCCTAGCAAAATAGGGAGAAGGGTAGCACGATGATAGTGGAAGCTGAAAAGCAGTTGCCTTCATTCTGCACTGCCTCAGTTCCCATGGTTAGGATGGTGATAAGCTCCTTGTAGACAGGGAAGGGTCTTTTGATGCCCAGCACTTAGAACAGTGCTTCGCACATAGTAAGCGCTTAACAAATGCCATCATTATTATTATTATATTGTCCTCTCACAAGCGCTTATTACAAGGCTGTGCGCACAGTAAGCTCTTAGTAATATGATTGACTGACTGAATGATATGGGTCCACAAGTAGGGCCTGAGAGACTGTGGGCTGAACTAGATACAACTGCAGTGAGAGAGGAAAGGCGTTTGATAGAGTGCCTGGCACGAGGGTGGAGAAGAGCTTTCTTGAGCTGACCAGTGTTGCCTGTGGCCCAGGCAGCGATGATGATGCTATTACGTGGTGTTATGGGGGGTTGTATCCGAATGGCGTAGTGGATAGAGCAGGGGCCTGGGAATCAGAAGGTCATGAGTTCTAATCCTGGCTCTGCCACTTGTCTGCTGTGTGATCTTTGGCAAGTCACTTAACTTCTCTATGCCTCAGTTATGTCATCTGTAAAATGGGGATTGAGACTATGAGCCCTATGGGGGACAGGGACTGCATCCAACCTGTTTTGCTTGTAACAACCGCCAGCACTTAGTAATAATAATAATTATTATTATGGTATTTGCTAAGCACTTAACTATGTGCCAGACACTGTACTAAGAGCCGTAGTGGTTACAAGCAGTTCGGGTTGGACACAGTCCCTGTCCCACCTGGAGCTCAATTAGTCTCAATCCCCATTTTACAGATAGGTAACTGAGGCCCAGAGAAGTGAAGTGACTTTCCCAAGGTCACACAGCAGGCAAGTGGCAGAGCCAGGATTAGAACACATGACCTTGACTCCCAGGCCCGTGCTCTGTCCACTATGCCAGCCTGGCACATAGTAAGCACTTAAATATAATTAGTTATTATTATTATTATTATTATTATTATTATCAGCAGCAGCGTTTCACGCATGTAGAGTAGGAGGCTACATGTGTAACCTGGACACCAAAATGTTGGGATTGGATAGAAAATGTGAGAACTGAAGTCAGGATGTATGAGGCAGAAAAAAACACTCCTAAGAGTCAATCCCCATTTTATAAATGAAGTAACTGAGGCACAGAGAAGTTAAGTGATTTGCTCAAAATCACACAGCAGATATGTGGCGGAGCCAGGGTTAAACCCCAATTCCTCAGACTCCCGGACCCATGCTCTTTCCACATGGCAATGCCGCTTCACTTTGAATGGGCCAGCAGATATGTGATAAAGGAAAAATTGACTCATTGCCTATTCATAATTTGAATTCAGCCCAGAGTGGAAGGGCAGGTAAATGCTGTTGGTATCTAATGCTAGGCACATGAGTAGGTCTATATTGAACGTCACCATATAAAATGGAACAGGAACACATAGGCTTTATTTGTTTGACTGACACCAACCTTAATCATCTTAATTTAAATTTCTACCTTATAGGTTATTCTTGTAAGTGTCTAGCCTGGTTTATTTTTTAGTATGTGTCAGTAAATTTGTTTCTAAAATGTGGCACCCATTTCACAAATTTGCTGCGGGTCAAAATTATGCCATAACAGGAACACAAGCTTGTAAGTGGGAATGTGGGAATGTGACAAGAGCAAATTAAAGGGATCATTTTTTTCTAATTGCAAGTTATTTGACATGTTGGTTAACTAGCTGAATTAATGAGAGCTGCCCTCAGGCAAATAATTGCAGCAAATTATATTAGGTCTGACTGGTACCAACACAAAAGATCACGTTTTGAATTAACAAAGCACAAACGTTTTTGACTATAAAAACATATCCTTCTATCTGTCGTTTTCTTCAGTAAATATTCACTTGTTCCTAGAATCATCTATTGATCACTAAATTTTCAAGTCCTCTTATCTTCTTTAAATAAAACAAATAAATAAATATTGTCCATGTGTACAAGCCTGAAATGTAAATCCTCCCTTGCTCAACCAATTTAAACAAGCTTTGAACTTTTTTATTCTTCAAATGGCCTTTTAAGATATGATTATTTTTTATCATAGTATACATTTCTCTGGCTGTTCCTATCTACTTCCATTTCAGAAAGTCTCACTTTAAGTGCCATACTCATCACCAATTTTTGCTTTCTGAAGTGAAAAAATATTATGAAAAATACATTTTTTGCTCTCAATAATAATAATTGGATTACTTCTTAAGCCCTGTGTGCCAGTCAATAAATGGTATTTATTGAGTGCTCACTCTGTGCAGAGCACTGTACTGAGCACTTGGGAGAGTTCACTATAACAGAGTTAGTAGACATTTTCTGTACTGGACTAAGCACTGAGGTAAAAAAAAAAGATAATCAGGTTGGACACAGTCCCTGTCCCACATGGGGCTCACAGTCTTAATCCCCATTTTACAGATGAGGGAACTGAGGCACAGCGAAATTGTGGCTTGCCCAAGGTCACACAGCAGACAAGTGGCGGAGCCAGTATTAGAACCCCTGTCCTCCGACTCCCAAGTCCATGCTCTTTCCACAAAACCACGCTACTTCCCACTTATTATTATGTGTGACAGCGACTGTGCCTGATCTGATTGCATTGTATCCAACTTAATGCTTAGTCCAATGTTTGGTTTATTTTAAATGCTTAAAAAATGCCATAACCATTATTAGGACACACAGAGAGGATGATATCAACATAAACATATGCACATAGGAGCAGGACACTGAATGAGTTAAAGAGTTGATATGGTTAGAGAAGGAGAGCAGCAGAAAGAGGATATGAACAGAAAAAAACAGAGAAAAGGAAGATGCCATAGATAACAAGGAAACAGAATAAGTTTTCTGGTAGTATTTTGTGAAGGTAAGAGATTTAGAGCAGCTAACTATTCCAAATGTCTGTAGGTATGTAATTATGCCTCCTCCTGAAATATGTTTTCATATATTTTTCCAACCTGGCTTTAAGCCCTGTACTCCTATCTGCCCCACCCACTCCCAACATTTGTGACACCAAGGAGGGAAGAGATCCAGATTAATAGATCATAGAAGGATGAGATCATGTCAGATTCCTGAAGTCCGAAAAAAACAACATTTTTACTACCCTCATCTGGAGTTCTGGGTTGAGGCCTATTTCTTCAATACTCTGGCAGAAGTCTTATTTGGAACCACATGGCTGCCAACATTTTATATGTTGTGGAGTTCATATTTAAGCTGTTTAATTGTTTAACATATAATGACTGATCTAAGACCAAACTTCATAATTTTCAATCTTAAGGCTTAAATAGGGGTAGATCTTTTGACCTTCACATATATTTGTACATGCATTGCTGGGGGAAAGTTGGTGAAATGAGTATTCTCAACTGGAAAAGAAGGGAGTTGGATGCCTTTGAGTAAAAGTTACCCTGATGATCTACTCAATTTCCCTCTTAAGTTCTGAGACAAGATGAGTCCTTTAAGGCTTATTGTGTGAGCTCCAATTTGTTTGTGGGCAGGGAATGAATGTGCCACTTGCTTACTTTGGACTTTCGAAGCATTTAGTATATAGCATATTGCCTCAAGTGGGCACTCAATAAATGCCTCTACAATTAGTAATACTATTATTACACTCCCCTCCCCATTCTTCCTCAGTGGACATTTATAGAACTGAAAGGAAGTGAGCTTGATGTTTTTCCTTAGAGTTGAGTTAGTATTAGCTATTTTTCAAAAGTTAAATTGTGATCTGAACTCCCTGAATATGATTCATTTCTGGGCATACCTTTTATTTCACAGTTAGCATCTCCATGTAATTTACTTCTCTCTATACTTGAATTGAAGTCTTAAAACAAAATTACGTTTACAGAACCTGTTCTTCACCTGTGCTCCTTATATCTTGGAAAACAAAGGTTGAAGCTACTTTAACATTTTGTGACATTCAGGTTTCTGTTTTGCATTCTTGATTGCTATTTCTAGAAGGGCCATGTTTTGTCACCATACTAATTTATGTCAAATGCTGGCTGTACTCGCCTTTTCAGTGGTGACAGAAATAAGAATGCAGCATTTCTTTTTCCAAAGGCATAAAAGAGGATGCCACTGGCTTCAAAGGCACAGTTCAGATTTCTAGACAAAAGTGCATATCTCAAAAGCACCGGTGAGGAAGAATATAGGTCATTAGAGCCCGTATCACTAAACTTGCCTATATATTTTGTGAGCCTCAGTGCCTCATAAAGCTCTGAGTATTGTTTAATCCATGTCAGTTTATTTTATGTTTTTGTTCTCTTGTGACAAAGGATACAAAGGAAAAGTAGAAATAGACTCTCTTACTCAAGTGAGAAGCACTGTAGCCTTGTGGAAAGAGGAAAGGGCTTGGGAGTCAGAGGACCTGGGTTCTAATCCCAGCTCCACCACTTGTTGGCTGCGTGACTTTGGGCAATTCACTTAACTTCTCTGTCTCGGTTACATGATCTGTAAAATGTGGATTAAGACTGTAAATGCTATTTAGGACAAGGACTGTGTCCAACCTGATCATCCCGTATCTACCCCAGTGCTTATTACAGTGCCTTTATATCAGTTCACCAATATGCAACCATTATGACATTTCTTTTTCTCGTGTCAATAGTAACATTTTATTTTCACATCAAAGTAAGATTTGTGGGAGCCATTTATTTTAAAGTAAAATCCAGAAAGAATAAGGGTTTATCAAATGTTTTGCAAGCTACTGAGGCCATTCCTAGACTACTCTTTTGATTTCATTAGTTCTTGTGTTCACCAACCTGGTTTCCTGATCCAGGGATGATTTCACTGTAATTTCTTATAAGAAATGGAACATTTTATGGGAACTAAGGCCCACTTGTCCATCTGCCAAAAACCCTTTAGAATTTTCTTTTAAATATTTTATTTTAAAGTTTAAGACCACTATCCTTTGTTCCAGATGTTTTATGTTGACCAAGCTTTCTTCCTAAGTAGTAAAAAAGAGACATGACCAAGAATGTCTACATTTTTGTCTAAATCCTTCCAAAATAGCATAGACTTGCAAAGCCAAAGTATGTATAAAGGCAAACCCCCGATACTGAATGACCACAACATGTGAATTCCAGAGATAACCATGCACTAATTGCTGACATAACCCAGGATCTGTAAATTCCACTCAACATTATGTCCAGTCATTGCAGGGAATTTAATTCCTTCCCCTTCTTCAATTCCCTTAAATAATTGAAGAAGGTGACCCTGATGAAAAGAGGGGTTTAGAGGTATGCAAGATGCTCAGAAGGTCTTAATCTGCTAGAAAGTGCTTTATAAAGAAAAAAGAAGGCTGTTGTTCAACTTAAATTGGATAATTTTTTCCCCCTACCAAAGGCAGCAAAACAAACTTCTACTTTTGCAGGCTCCTGCAAAGATCTATTTCATGAATTATGATGTAATGCATTAATAGATAATAAATAATAGATTGTGGCAGTTATTATTACAGAATATTGCATGTATGGAATTTCATATTTTTCCAGAGGTTCTGGAATGGATTCCAGTTTACAACATGTAAGTCTATATGAAAATGTACTTTATGATACAGTGGCTCATGACGCATCCACATTTTGGGGGGCTCTATTACTGCTATATCAGAGGGTGTTCCTGTATTGTCTTTTCAGGTAGGAGACTACATTTTTTTATCTGAAGAGATTTATGGCATATGCTCCTAACTCTTTTTGAAAATCAATGTAGGATCTCGATCTTACAAACTAATTGTGGAGTTTATTTCGGTATAAGTATATTCCACAACTGTAACTCAGAAGTGAGTCTTTCAGTAGTTTCCTGTAACTGTCTCCCTCTTTTTAAAAATCTATAACCCCATGTGCTAATCAGTGAGGTAAAAAATAACACTTTATTTTAACACCATATACCATGTACGTAAACCTTGCAGTTATTGTTCTGGATATGAGTTGAGAGACACTTTCTGTTAAACTTTTTTACTTCACTCCCATTTAGAAGCAATCCTTTTAGTTTTAGGATTACTATCAGGCCACTTCTCATTTTGTTCTCTAAGTCTTCCAAATTTGATGAAAAATATTAGAAATTTAGTTAAAGAAAATATTTTTGCATTTACACAGTGGCTTTTGTTAGTAGTTTGAAACTCATTTTGTGAATGGTTTAAGTTTAGTTTAAAATGAATCGCTAAATTACACAAATATCTTAACCTTTCTTAAAAATCCCATGACATTTAGATTCTTTTGATCAACAAAAAGTTCTTTTGAGCTGCAAACATTCTCCTTTCCAAAAAAAAATACTCTATGAAATTACTAATCAAAAGTCCTGAGGCAATTTACTTGGAACAAATGTTCACTTTGACTTCCTTCCTTAGAGAGACCACTCTTTTCTCTGACTTACTAGTGAAGTAAGTTGTTTAATTAAGTACTTCTTCAGTCAACTTCACATCAATAAAAAGTTCCTTCTTAAATTCAACTTTCACACATTTGAAAGAACATTTTCTTAAAGTACATTAAAACTACTTAAAGATAAATGGTGAAGACTAGATTCGGAGATGGGGCAGTCAGTGCCTCATATCTGTGTGTAAAAGTGAGATTGTAAGTATGCAACCAGAAATGCCATGTGCACAAATTAATAATAATAATTGTGGTATTGTTAAGTGCTTATTATGTGCCAGGCACTGTACTGAGTGCTGATTAGTTTTTTCATTTTCTCCCACTTCCAACTGGGTGGTTTTTATTTCTCTTGTTTATACATACAAATGGGAATATTTAACTCAGGAGTGTAGAAATCTACTAAACAACCATGATTGAAATTATAATATGGATTCAGTGCTCAGCTGATAAAAATGATAGGTCCATTTACCCAGAAATTTATTTTGTTCCTTATTCTGTGTAAATGTTCTAAATAATAATATGTAAAGCAAAGGCGTAAGTCTTTTTTCAATTCATTAAGCACCTGACCATGAGCTAAAGAGAAGCTAAGCCTGCACTTGCTAATAAAATGATTTTCTCAATTTTCAACCAATCAATGGAATTTATTTAGTGTTTACTGTGTACAGAAAACTGTAGGGGTTTAAACAACCTGAAAGGTGTGTACTTTCTGCTTGATGGAAAAAAAACCCACATGGGACAGGCATCTGGTAGTGTAGCTGTCTCTGCAGCCCTATGCATATTCTCCAGCTACTTTGTTATTTTGAGCTCATATAGACATGACCCTCAGGCCAAGAGGATTCAGTCCTGCATGTGCCTTTGGGGTCTATTGAATAGCCCTCTTCCTAGACTCAAAGGAATATTTTCTCCTTTGACACCCTATGCTATCTCACATCTTCTAGAAGTGTCAGTCATTATGAAAGAGAGCATTTCCCTCTCCTTTAGGAGTCTCTAATTCCCAATAAACTGATAAAAAACAGGGACATGTGTTGAGGGGCAGAGGAGGGGGGGAGAGTGGCAGTAGAATTGAAACCAAAGACTGCCTGTGGTCTGCTGGCAGTGTTAAACTAGGACACTTAGAAAAGTTGTAGCATGTGAGATGTTCTCTCATAACTACTGTTCAGATTTTTTTTAATGGTCATTCCTGACAAGAGGCTACTAGTAAGGCAACATCACATAATAAGCGTATCTTATGAGATTTGCTATTTATTTGGAAATGTACAAAGTTTTACAAGTGCCCAAGTCAGGCCAGCACAAAACATTAAACAAAGACTTTAATTATCATTTTCTGTGTCTAATATATTGTATGATGAAAAAAAATGAGAAAGGAGATTTTCCAGAACTTGATTAATATTTTGAAGTTGAATTAATTTAATTTATTTCCCACAAAATTATTGTGTGGCATTCTCCTGAATTAAGCTTTTCATTTTCCTCACCTCAACCTTTTAATATCCCCGATGTAAATGTCTATTAATTTCATATCTTCGAAGTTGATAGAAAAAGAAAAAGTCAAGATTGTGTGTGCATGTGAGAGAAAGATAGGGAAATTAGATAGGTTCGAGAAAGGGATCCTAAAGTCACAACTCTCACTTCCAGGGCCCTATTGTACCTATGATTTACTGGGCTCAGAAGACCACAAAGCAGCCTCAGCACCCACAAAGAAACAAAAATCGATAGCTTTTGGGTACACATAGTAGTTAGAGAAATCATAACACAGTAGTAGTAGTGCATTCACCACCCTGATATATCAATCTGTAGTCATGAGAAAAAGGGCAAAAATGAGAACAAAATTTAACTCATAAGCTTCTATTACCTGAGACGGACAGATGTATTCCCTGTTTTTATGCCTTTCCCCTCCATTACTCATTCTCTTTTCAGATGCTCTGTTCTCTCAACCACCCTCCCAAATCCTCCTCTACCTGTCCTTACCAAGTTCCTTTTATTCTCTTTCTTCTCCTTTGTTGTCATGCACTCTCTCTCTCTCTCTCTCTCTCTCTCTCTCTCTCTCTCTTTTTCCCTCTCCCCCTCATTCCTATCCCCTTCTTTTCTCTTCCTTTCAAATCCCTTCAATACGTAGTTCCACACTAACTGCTATTTCACCACTTCTTTGTCTCCTAAATACTTGGGTACACCTTCCCTCCCTTAGCACTTACATACATATATTTATATTCTATTGCTCCCTCCTACCTCTAATTTATTCAAGTATCTGTCTCCCAGGCTAAATTGTAAACTCCTTGAGGGCTAGAATAATGTCTATTAATCATTGTACTCTCCTAAGCACTTAGTACAATGCTAGGCATGAAGTAATTGCTCAATAAACATGATTGATTGAACAAGAAAAACTCTTTAAAAAAACATTCTTGGTAAAAAAAAAACAACAAACCTCTTAAACTTGAGGTCCATTAATGGAACAAACCATGCCTTAGTTTATTATTGCTTAGTGCCAGTGCAGCTTGATCCATATAGAGTTGGATCATGTAGGAGGAACAGAGGCTTAAGGGAGTGAAGATTCAATATACTTCTCATCTCCCAAAAATTATATCTGTCTGTATTTACAGTAGGTATAAGTGGCTCCTCCTTCGCTTGTCTGCTGTATGGCCTTGGGCAAGTCACTTAACTTCTCTGTGCCTCAGTGACTTCATCTGTAAAATGGGGATTAAGACTTGTGCCCCATGTGGGACATGGACTGTGTCCAACCTGACTAGCTTGTATCTACCCCTGTACTTAATGCATATAGTAAGCACTTAACAAAACTATAAAAAATAGCATCATAAATTTTACCAAAAATATCCTTCTGCAGGTAGAAATTGGGATTGCCTAGTAGCAAAAGAAGCCTAGTTCATCCCTGAGACCTGAAACCCACTACGGAACTGAAACAGGATCCAATTAACCCTTCATTTATTTGCAACCCCAGTGTCTGGGTATGGAGACAAATTGAACCTGATCTCTTGCCTACCTGAAGACTAGTCACAGGGTGGACTGACCATGAGGAGGCGGAGGGAAGAAAAAGAAAGAAAGTAAAGGAAAATGGGACCTGGAAGGGGGATATAAGTAGAAGTGATGGATAAAAATGATGGGGAGAGAAGATGATATGGAAAGAATGAAAAATTGAAAACCATGGAAGAGGTGGTTGACCCAAGAGAAGGAAAGAAACAGGAGAACAAAAAAGGAACCACCAGTGTGAAAGATACAAATATGGGGAGAGGAGAGGAGCAAGGAGTAAAAAAAAAAATACTTGCTAAAATCAGGAGGTCAGAGAGAGAGAAAGGAGGCCTAGTGGATAGACCAAGGGCCTGGGAGTCAGAAAGACCTGGGTTCTAATTCCTGCTCTGCCACTTTTCTGCTGTGTGACCTTGGGCAAGTCACTTGACTATTCTTTGCTTCAATTACCTTATCTGTAAAATGGAGATTAATCCTGTGAGCCCCATCTGGGACATAGACTGTGTCCAACCTGATTGGCTGGTGTCTACCCTAGTGCTTAGTGCAGTGACTGGAACATAGTAAGTCCTTTACAAATGCCTTTAAAAAAATGGAACAAATGGGGAAAAAAAGAGTACCGTGCAGGTAAGGAGGATATATGGAGCAGACACAGAGACAAAACTATTAAAATCCTGTGAATATTTCAAGGGTTAATCAGTCAACCAATGGACTGTAAGCTCCGTGTGGACAGGGAATATGTCTACCAACTCTGTTCTATTGTACTCTCCCAAGTACTTAGTACAATGCTCTGCATACATTCATTCATTCAATCATATTTATTGAGCGCTTACCGTGTGCAGAGCACTGTACTAAGTGCTTGGAAAGTACAATACAGCAATAGAGAGAGACAATCCCTGCCCACAACGTGCTCACAGTCTAAAGGGGGGGTAGACAGACATCAATACAAGGTACCAGGCATCAATATAAATAAACAGAATTATAGATATATACATATATGCATAAGTGGGGTGGCATATATATATGTAAGTACACATATGTGCATGTAAATGCAAGTGCTCTGCACAAAGTAAGCTCCCAGTAAATGCCACTGATTGACTGAGTACTAACTTTGAAGCCTAACAAAAAGAGCATTGGCCTTCAAGTAAGATGACTTGGGTTGGGTTCTAATTCCAGCTCTGCCACTTTCTTGCTGTGTGACCTTGGGCAAATCACTTAACTTCTCTCTGCCTCAGTTTCCTCATCTGTAAAATGGGGATTAAATGCTTGTTCCCCTCCTACAACTGCAAGCCCTTTGGGGCAGGGGCTGTATTTTGATCTGTATATGCTGTATCTACTCCAGTACTTAGGACAGTGCTTGGCATATAGCGAGCGCTTAACAAATACCACAGTTATTGTTATTATTATTGCAGAGTTCTGTACTAAGTGCTTGGGAGCGTGCATTAGAGCTGGTAGACCTGATCTCTAGCCTCAGCGAGTTTACAGTCTAGGCACTAAAACATTTCAGTTATTCTACACTTTACATCAGCTCGCACACTCCTCTCAAGCCAACCTACTAAGTGTACATCATTCTCGCCTCTCACACCATCCCTTCTGCCTGGAACTCCTTTTCTTTTCATATCTGGCAAATTATTGCTTTCCCTCTCTTCAAGCCCTTATGAAATCACATCTCCTCCAAGACACCTTCCATTATTAATCTTTCATTTCCCACCCTATTTCCCTGCCTGCTGCTACTCCAGCACATTCACATCACGTAAGCTCTTAGATATTCACTGGCCTTCCCCTTTTCATGATAGCATTGATATATATATCTTTATAATATGTTGCTTCCCCCATCTCTAATTCAGTTCAGTGTCTGTATCTCTGAATAGACTGTTCGCTCCTTGAGGGCAGGCATCAACATCAGTGGTATTTATTGAGCACTTACTGTTTGCAGAGCTCTGCACAAAGCACTTGGGAGAGGATCCTGTCTGGGTCTGTCCACCTTGCAGATGTCCTGGGTTGTTTTTTGCTTAGAAACCTTCACCCCTGAAGATGTAACCCTGGAAGGCAGAAGCAGCATGGCTTGGTGGATAGAACATGGACCTGGGAGTCAGAAAGATCTGGATTCTAATCCCATTTCCACTACTTGACTGCTGTGTGACCTTGAACAAGTCACTTCACTTCTATGTGCCTGTTACCTCATCTGTAAAATGGAGGTTATGACTGTGAGCCCCATATCAGACATGGACTGTGTCCAACCCGTTTAGCTAAATCCCAGCATTTAGTACAGTATCTGGCACATAGTAAATGCTTAACAAATACAATTATTATCATTATAATCATTATTATTATCATCACTATATGTATTGCATTTTCCCAAGTGCTTAGTTCAGTGCTCTGCACAGAATAAAAATTCAGTAAATATGATTAATTAGTAATAATGATAAATTATTAATATTATCAATTATTATAAAATCCTGCATGCATTGCTGCAGTCCATTCCCCAGTGGAGTGGGGACATGACTAGCAGGGATGAGAGAATGCTTAATGCATACCACTAGCACTATAGTCAGTTCTTTGGCTCAAGGCTAAAATTTTTCTATCATTCTTGATCTCATCACTATCGTTAATCTTATACACGTATTGTAGACCAACAGTGTAGAACTTTATGGTGCCCACTTATTAGATATATTTTGCTCTCCTGAAGCAGGGGAAAATAATATGTTCTTTAACTCCTACCTGCTTGATTCTATTAGTTCCTAATAATCTATAATGATTTACAAATAAGTTTGTAATTTTGTGATTTTCATTCCATTGAGTATCTGCCCTTTCTTATCCTTGAAGAGGCTGAGAGAAATTCTCTCCCTCCAAACTGCTGTGGCAAACCTTTTTTAATTAACACCTTTATTCTTACCTTAGTCATTATCCTTATTAATTTTCATTTTTAAAATGTCAATTCTTTTTCACCTAGTTTAATATCTAAGAGTAAAGTAAACCTGGAAGGGCTATTTAAATGACAGACAATGAACAGTGAACAGATGGCAAATGAGCAGAATAAAGACAGAGTAAAAACTATCCATGTTTTCCACAGCACTTTTAGGTTAGTCAGCATGCTTTCATATGGTTTCACCTATTAGCAATCTGGACCTTGGAAGGATTCATATCCAACATCAGTATGGTTCATGTCTATTTTCATGTTTCCTGTAAACAGGTATACAGTAATTCGTCACACCATCACTTCATTCATTCAGTTGTATTTATTGAGTGCTTACTGTGTGCAGAGCACTGTACTAAGCACTTGAGAGAGTACGATACAACAATAGGCAGACATATTCCCTGCTCACAGTGAGCTCATAGTCTAGAGAGGGGGAGACAGACATGAGTACAAATAAATTACAGATGTTTACATAAGTGCTATGGGGCTGGGACCTTCTCTCTACTTCTAGCATTCTTACAAGCCCACGTTAGGATCTCCAAATGATAATTTGCAAGGTTCCTTTGAGTTCAGACATCATGGAAAATGATCGTTCTTTCACTGCCTTGCTCCAATTTCTCCCAGGCAGCGATGTATCTAGGCAGGGCTAGGGGGAAGTAATATGAGTCTTTATTAAGCCCCTTCTTTTTGCAGTGCTTGGGCACCGGAAAGGAGGGAGAATATCAGGAGAAGCAGACTTTAAGCAAGCCAAGAAGCCCTCCCCAGTTCCCATACCAAAGAGGTCTCGTACAGGTCAAGAAGACCATGGTAGCTCAATGATTCACCCAGGCCGAGGGCAGCCCCACCACCATCTACATTCCTAATTTAGCCTCTTCTCAGGGGCTGGGTAGAGTCAGATAATGATTCTGGTATTTGTCAAGTGCTTACTATATGCCAAACACTGTACTAAGCACTGGAGTAGATACAAGATAATCAGGTCCCACATGGGGCTCACAGTCTAAGTAGGAAGGGAGAACAGGTATTGAATCCCCATTTTACAGATGAGGGAACTGAGTCACAGAGAAGTTAAGTGACTTGCTCAAGGTCACGCAACAGGCAGGTAGTGGAGCCTACTGACTCCCAGGCCCATGCCCTTTCCACTAGGCACACTATTTCTCAGCAGATGTCAGCCAGCAGAGGAGAGAGAACAGAGAGACCCAAGCCAGTTGACCCAGGAGTTCTTAAAGGCTTGTGGTAGATTGCTCCCACACAGGAAATACCTACCTTGCCTGCTGGGGAATGGCCCAAATTCCACAAGAAACCAGGCCCTTTGCCTGTTGGGAAATATAGTCCATCTCCTTTTTCCTGCAATCCCTTAGTCCCACCACCAAAAAGAGATTTAATTGGCTGTTTTGAAAAGTGAAGCAGCCCCACAGTGTTATCCTTAAATCTTATTTTCCCTCTGCATACAGGGAGAGAAAAAATTGTTGTAAGTCTAAAGAGAGAAGGCTCCAGTACCAAAAGTGTGAGAAAGAGAATGCAAATTACAATTTGGATAGATTGCAAGGATGCTATGCTATATTGCGTTATTGTGCAACTGATGGCACATAGAACTGTTTGGGGCATCACTGAGGTTGGATAGGATGATGTGTGTGCACTGGTGGTGATTATGATGTTAGCACAGCAACAGCTACTCTGCTTCCCTTCCACCCTCTTCCAGGGTGATTGAACAGAGGCTCTTTAGAGGGATCCAGAGTGGTTGGTTCACTGCAGCAATCTGAAATGAACCTGCTCTAAGTGGTCATTTGAGGGAGCATAAACAGGGTTTTCCCTTCCACAGTTTCCCAGTGTGCACTGTAACACTCTCAGGAACTCCGTTGAGGGACTAAGGACCCATGTCTAAATTTGAAAAAATATGGCAACAGATTTCTGGGTAGCAAAATTTATCACATGGCTACAAAAGAAATAAAAAATGTCCCAGACCTCTAGCAGATTACAGTTTAATGGAGGAGACAG
Organism: Tachyglossus aculeatus; assembly: GCF_015852505.1. Taxonomy (NCBI): domain Eukaryota; kingdom Metazoa; phylum Chordata; class Mammalia; order Monotremata; family Tachyglossidae; genus Tachyglossus; species Tachyglossus aculeatus. The sequence goes on along the minus strand of NC_052101.1, from coordinate 62,432,004 downwards.
GAAATATATATTGATGAATATACCAGAGTTAAGAGAAGGAGGATAGATATAAATCAGAGACTCTGATGAAAAATAGAATAAACAGATATTAAATGTGTGGGTGCCAAGGTGGCTAGTGAGAGACGTGACCAGGTAGATGGAGGACTTCTTCAGGGAATGTCTTCTTGAAAAGGTGCTCCTTTTTAGGAGGGCTCTGAAGGAGGACACGAACATGGTTTGTGAAACTTAGAGGTAGAGTGTTCCAGACAGGGGGAAAAGGTTAGTATAACTTATGATATGTGAGATTACAGTACTTCTGGATTTAGGCAATTTCCAAGTCAAAGGACATCTCATTGGCCTTAGAAAAGAGCAGCATCAATTTGAAATGACTGTCCTGTGAATCAATCAATCATATTTATTGAGCGCTTACTGTGTGCAGAGCACTGTACTAAGCGCTCGGGAAGTACAAGTTGGCAACATATAGAGACGGTCCCTACCCAACAGTGGGCTCATAGTCTAGAATGATCAACAGACATTCAAAATGATTTTGCCTCGTAATTGAAACCTTTGAAATACTGAAGAAGGAAAGTAATTAGAAGTGTGGTTAGAATATTTGAAAACCTATATTCTGTTGTGCTTACACCATATTGGGGCAGTGCATAGCATACCTAATATTCCAAATAAGGACTTACAAGAATACAACATTCTTATTCATTAAGAAATAAGCCTATGCCATTGAATTACAACTTATTTTTAAATGTGAATCTTAGTTTTTAAAAAAGTGTAAAAGTGAAAAAAGCACCTTACACATATTGCCCTCATTTAATGTTTATTTTAGAAATGTCTATTGCCCTCATCATTATCGTGTCTGGACCCTTTACAAAACTAGAGCAATTTCATCATCACCACCTACGTGCCATACTTAAACATCAAATGGCAAGACAGGATTACAAACAGTGATGTCCCGGTATGCAGAGATACCTGACAGCGCAGCGAGTTTTGCTGCGCTGTTGGGCGAAGCACGCGACGCACAATGTGCTTCCTGTTGAGGTAAGTAAGTCCCTCCCTTGCCCCCTCCCTGCCCCCGCCCCGCTCATGCCCCACCCTACCCAGTCTTAGATTTGCCATTGGGGCAAATCTCTTTACCCCTCTCCTGACATCCTGAATGTGTCCCCTTCCATCCTTGTCCTCCATCCCTTTATTTCTCCCCAATTGGGGCCAGCCTAGCACCCATACCCGGTTTCAACTTTTTTCTTTTTTAAAAAAGTTTTTTTTGTTTTGTTTTGTTTCATTTTTTTTACTTAGCGGCCACATCCCTTTCCCTTCCCTGTCTTGCAGTCCCCATCTCCTGGGAGCCGGGGGTAATGGAGCGGGACCGGAGTAGATTGGGGGAGGGCATGTGGTGGTGCCCCCTTCCTGGGACTCCTCTGCCATGGCAGTGGCCACTAAGTTTAAAAAAAAATAAGTTTAAAACAAGAAAAAGCCTGTGCCATCAGCAACTCCTAAGAGTGGCGGGGGGGGGGGGGGGGGGTGGAACAAGCGTACTTATCTGACAGGTGATTCTGCATGTATGCAAAGCCAAGCACAAGTCACTTCATCAGGAAGTGATTTCTGCCAGGCTGTCATGGAACCTATGCAGTCAGCGCAACAGCATGGAAGCAATGTTTGCCATATTATACCTTCACTGGGCGGGACATGTGAGGAGAGTGGATGACAACAGGATACCAAATAGCTGCTGGATGGTGAGCTGAAGGCGGGAAGGGCGGGAAAGGGGAATGTAAACCAGGAGGATAGAAGAAATGTTTTAAAGATATAATGAAGAAAAACCTCAGATGATGTGCCCTATCTGAGGACAGCTGGGAGAGAGCAGAGGAAGAGAGACCAGCCTGATATACAGCAGTTAAAACTGGGGTGACTCTCCTACTTTCAAGTTTCAAGATGTTTCGAGACAATTACGACACCAAGAGGCAGAAAAATTGGTACCAGGTACTGCTAAGACTGAGGAAGGGCTTGTTTTTCTCATGCACACAACATGGGAGAAATTGTCAGTCACATTTGCCTACACTCATTAAAATTCGCCATCTGTAGCATCATTTTTAAGACTTGAAAGAAAGGTGTTTTTCTCCCTCTCTTCCCCCACCACTTCCTTTCTCTTCTTTCTCTCTCTCCCTCTCTCGTGTCTCTGTCTTCCTCCCACCCTTCCTCTTAATCTCATTAAAGAGAGGACAGCTGTCCTTCGATCTTATGGTCTCAAAGATGACCAATATCAAGAAGGACTCTGCACTCTGTTGTCAAGATTTGACAGAAGCTGCACTTTCCCTGAGTCATCAGTGAACACCAGATGTTTCTTTATGCTGTAAATCGAATTAACCACTGGCTAGTATACTTGGTGTTCATATGAGGAGCTTTTTCCAATGTCTTTGTTTGTATATTTGTTTAGAGGAGCATTTATATATTCCCTGGTTTCAGCTAAAAATAAATTACAGCAAAATTGCCTCTTTTAAAAAAAAAACAAAAACCTTTGTTTTTCCACTTTGTGGGAACAGCACTTGAAATAGTAGGAGATTATTTTTATTTTATTGTTCAGGGAATATGTTTAGAGTGGTTCAATTCCTTTCCTATTTTATTCAGACCACTTTTATCCACACTCTACAAAGTAGAAACACTAGCAGTCTACGTATCCCCCAAGCCAGAAGAAAGTTACACAATCAGACCAGGATGCCCAGACGTACCAGTGAAGCCTGCAAGTTCAATAAAGGACCTCATCAACACTAAGGGATTGGGTTAATGCCTCAGAGAATGGCAGGGGGCTATGCACATGTGGTAAAACTCATGTGTAGCAGCTTTTAGACCGTATCCATTTTCTAAAGTGAACATATAACTCTTAACCTTAATGCTGGAAGAGAAATACCATTGTCTATTAATATGACTGGAACTAAAGATGAATAGTGAATTGGCCTTGATCTAACTGTCAATCTGACTTTGATAGCCCATCACTTAAAAGGTTCTTTTATATTTATGAAAAAGAATGACGTCAACGGCAGGGAAAAATTTAATATCAATATTTAGTGCTAAACTTGCAGTATTTTCCAAAAAAAAAAGCCCCTTGTGTGAACAGTTTCTTTACATGCGTAGCTAATTAGCTTAGCTTATTATAAGCTGAGCCGCTGCAATGAAGTTTCCTGTGCTGTCTCGGGATACCTTGTTTATGGTGCCTTCTGTACACCAGTCTCCAAGTTGGAAATACAGAACATAGAGTGTCTCTTCTACCTTCTTTCTCTTGGCTGGATTAGAGCTTTATAATACATTGTTATGCTGGAAATGCTAGAATATAGTCATTACCAGGTGAGCTATCTTTTTTGTGCCTGATTGTGCTATGTTATAAAGGATCAACAGTGATAATATATCAGGCCAACGCTATTTTCCTCTCCACCATTTGTACCATGTTTTCAGAAAGTAAAATTGTCTAATAATATAGTCATTTTTTGAACAAGTGATATGCTGTATTTTATTGATGGGACATTAAATTCAAGGAAGTTTTTCCAGGATGCCCACTGTCAGCTGTTTATTTCTATCAACTATTTTTTAATAGTTTACCTATAAAATAATTTTTTATTGGACAAGCAAATGACATTTTTAAAGTCAGAAAATTTTCCTTTTAAAGTAATTTTACTTTACCTCTCTGAAGCGAAAATGATATGGGGAAAACCTAATTCCTTAATAATGATAGCTTTTTATAAAATATGTATTTGAGTGTTCTGCATTTGCAAGAACATGATTATGGTTATGCTGCTTTTGAACATAAATTCTGTCTTTTGAAAAAGTGAATAAATCATTTTCATTGGTTATTTAATCAATGGAGTATTTCTCTTTATGTAACATAATTGCCCTGCAGTGATTCCCTTAATTAGGGATTTTGATTAGAAAACGGCTTTGTGTGTTAAGGTAAAATTGATTCGTAACAGTCTGTTTTCTGCATGAATTTGAATGGTAGGAGCATTATTTCTAATTTTGTAGAACTCCTTTTGGAAAAATATATGTATTTGCCTTTTGGGTGAGATGACAGATTATTTGTCTGGGGAGAAAAACAGAAGGAGCCTAAGAATTGTGCAATGATTTGATTAGTAAATTAATTGAAACATATTGTTATTTATAAAATAACTCCGACAATTGCCTTTGAAGTTTTATAGTGCAAACAATATTCCCTGAATGTAGGAATGGGCATTGGGCCTAGGGGAAGTAGGTGCTAATCACAACCAGAATTCATAAATAATGAAACTTCCTCTTTTTGGTCTTTATTTTTCTGTCTTTTTGTGTAATCAGGTGCAGACCCACCTTGAAAATCCTACCAAGTACCACATTCAACAAGCCCAAAGGCAGCAGGTAAAGCAGTACCTTTCTACCACTTTAGCAAATAAACATGCCAACCAAGCTCTGAGCTTGCCCTGTCCAAACCAGCCTGGCGACCATGTTATGCCACCTGGACCTGGAAGCAGCGCACCCAACAGCCCAATGGCTATGCTTACACTTAACTCCAACTGTGAAAAAGAGGTAATACATGTCTACTCTCCTCTCCTTTTTTTCTTAGTCTGAATAACTATGTATTACATTTTCTTTGTGCATTTAACAATGAAATACACTATGTCCTCTTAATCACATTTAGTGGGCTTTGTTTTCTCTTCTGATGCTAACTAGACAACCTAGTACTTTCATGTCATTATATCAGTAGTAGGAGCAGCATTGGAGTCATTAAGCACATAATAAGTTCCACAAAAACCCTTGGCACAGTACCGAATGTTAAGTCAATCACAGCCCCTTCCAACTGGAATGTGGTAATACAGTGTTATCCTTTTAAATTTCTTTCAGTAGTGATCTCTGTTGTATTAGTCCCATATTCTGTTTTTCTCAGTTTAATGTTACAGCCTTTTAAGATGACAATGCAGGGGAAATGCAGACAGGAACAGGGAAGGTGAAGAGGGAAAAGTAAAAATAGGAAAGGTGCGGAGCAGGAGATCTGAAGCATCACTTCTGAATGCCTGGACCGCTATTTTTATTTATGCCTCAGTTTAAAAAGGAAATAATTTGATATTTGGGAAACAAGTTTGAGCGAGCAAATAATAAAATATTTACACGATATTAAAGATTAAATACTGCCAGTTACTCAACTAGATCATAGCTTACTTTCATCATTTTCAAAATATCAAAATGGAATTTTGAAATTCAGGAATAATTTCCGTATTCTTTCCTCATACCTCAAATAAAAAAAAAACCTCAGATGAATTTACCTTTGCCACAATTAAAAAAACCCTTTTTACGTGCTAAACAATATAAAACTGGTTTTAAAATCCAACTCATTCACTGGTTCCCTTTGAAGAATAACAAAATGAGGCTTCCCCAGGACTGTTGACCATGCCAAATGATTACTTTGCTAGTTCATTACACCAATTTGTCATCAGTCACATGTGTAAAAGACATTTTTTCCTCACTTCACTACTCCCTATCCACTTCTTCTTTTTCTTTGATTTTCTTTTCCCAGGGATTTTATAAGTTTGAAGAGCCAAGCAGGGCAGAGAGTGAATGTCCAAATCTGAACCCACATTCGCGAGCATCGTGTATGCAGGTACTGAATGACTAAGCAGCTGAAGGATGTAACACTTGGAAATGAGAATTTGAATTTGTTAGGTATAGCACCTTCATGGTGACTAAAGACAACTTTTCATGGTGTTTTAATTTGTGAAGGATATTCATGATAGCTTCCTCTGAATTTTATCAGCATTAACCAGGTACATTGAAGAAATGATCTTTGGGAGCATTTTATTATCGTCTTTAGTTATTGAAAAAAATTGCTTGACCCTGGGATTATTGTATTAAGTTGGAATACTGAGCTGTTTCATCATCCTGAAGAAATGACGTAATTCATGTTATAGTCATAAATACATAGGGCTGTGGCATATTTAAATTCAGTTCTCTGCTGGGTGTCAGTTATCCTCTGATTTGAAAATTACAGCAACAGTAGTGCTTTGGAATGGTGTAAGTATATTGATTAGTGGTAGTATCAATGAAACAAGATCTCTTTGTAATTTGCTAAAAGAGAGAGACCAAGGTGGCTATATGGTTAGATTTTAAAAATTCAAAGAGAGGGTACTGGAGATGAAGACCTGAAGTCCCACAATTTCAGTATAAAATTATACACCCAGAAGTCAGTTTCAATGCATGTGCTGTTTATTAAGACGTTTGAGCAAAATTTGTATTTTCAACTACTGCAATGCACTGGAAATCACTGCTGTTTATTATAACCGATGTTTTAGTACTTCAGGAATAAAATTGATCTAGTGGGAATGTTAGCTCCACTGCTGTAATGATAACCTCATACTGATGAAGTCCTCCAGGAATACAAAGATTGTTGGCAGCTACACCAAAATAAAGTGTTGTTTTACAAGTGACTGCAAGAACATTACAACAGGACTATTTTCCAAAGTTCTCAGGCTATCCAATGGGATACAATTTGCAGTTGCCCTGCACTATCCTGAAGGGAGGTCTGGGGTGGATTTCCATGTATGATCTGTGTTCTCCCAGAAAATATTGGAATTTTGTGAGATTCAGTCTCTAAGGAGATATAGGAAATGGCAGGCATCCTTCAAGAATACATTTTCCCTCATATTAGTGATTTACTGCCTTGTCCTTAGTGGAGAGTGTGACTTTAAAGCAGTTTATTGTATTTGAGCAGTTTGTTTTCTGGGTTTCTCAAAAAGACATTAAGAATTTGGTGTTGGCAAAAAAAAGAATGTATTTATCCCTTTTATATAGAAATTAACACATGGTGGTTTACATCATGAATACTTATTGCCATCTTTCTCCAATTGCACTTTTCCAACAGATGGATGATGTAATTGATGACATAATTAGTCTAGAATCAAGTTATAATGAAGAAATCCTCGGTCTGATGGATCCTGCACTGCAGATGGCAAACACGGTATTGATGAGCATTATTCTTTTAATGTGCAGATTTATGAGGTGCTGTCAATAGCAAGTCTGAGATTTTTGATAGTCTTTCAATGCAGAAGAGAATTGTGTTGGATTTTATTGAAAAATATCTTTGGTTAAGATAATGGAGGAATGTCCTGGGAATCTGTTTTCCTCTGCACCTCAGTAACTCCCTGAAAGTAAGTTAGCTCCTTTCAGGGCACATGGATTCTTTGAGATCACTAGGTAGGCATTTGCTAGGCAGCATCAACAAGGGGTACTCATATCAACTATACACTAAACGTTACCTTAGGCCCCGAAAGAATTTATGTACTTTCTAAAGTCTTTAAGTGCCTAACATTGGGTATTGGAGAAGAATCAGGCTCGTTGAACTAAAAAAAATTCTTAGTAGTGATTAATAAATCAGTGTTTACATTTGTTTTTGGATACCACTCACAGCGCTTTAAGCTTCCTAATCCCCCTCCATGCCACTCCTTGGACCTCCTAATTCCACATGCCGAAGATTATGCTCTTCCTTCCCCTATGAAGGTTAGAGGCTTTCCATGTATTGTGTTACTATATTTTTACCTTTTGTGGGAACCTGAGCTATTGTTTACATTTTGAAAAATGTATTTCAGCCCTAGCCCCCAATTTTTCAGCTTCCAACCCGGCTTCAAAGTGTTTTTGTTTGGTGTATACAAGACAGAGTTAAAGCTCTCCTTATATATCCTAAAGAGATGTTTACAGGATTCTCCCTCAGGAATTATAAGCATATGAAATACCATAATTATAGAAGCAGCATGGCCTAGTGGCAAGATCACGGGCTTGGGAGTCAGAGGTCATGGGTTCCAATCCCAGCTCCACCACTTGTCTGCTGTGTGTCTTTGGGCAAGTCATTTTACTTCTCTGTGCCTCAGTGACCTCATCTGTCAATTGAGGATTGAGACTGTGAGCCCCATGTGGGACAGGGACTGTGTCCAACCTGATTACCTTGAATCTACCCCAGTGCTTAGAACAGTGCTTGGCACATAGTAAGCACTTAACAAATGCCATAATAATAATTATTATTATGAAAAATAATAGTAATAAACATTCATTGAGCACTTTTAGCGTGTAATGCGATCGACTTAGCATTAGAAAGAGATTTTGGGTATTGATTCAAGCCTGGTTCCCTGTCCCCAGTGGTCTCCCAGTCAGAAGGGTGGGGAAGACAGACACAGAGGGTAAATTTAACAAAGAACAGTGAAATACCAGTTCTTACTGAGGCAGTAGTCCTTAGGGTCCTCACTATAGTGGGCTAAGCTATCTTGATCCAAATCAAGAATCTAGAAGTTGGGAAAGGTAGGTTTCTCTACTGTAGAATCACATAGGGGAGAGGGAGGGGCCGCCCCAGATGGCAGTAATCCCACTAAGGATACTGGATCTCCAGTAGCTGGATGTTCTGGGCTGCGTATTCCCACTGTCTCCTTACCACACCTGCAGGGAGACAGAGTTCTTCTCTGCAGTTTTGGGCAGTGAGAGTGGAAGTATTCCATAATCTTTGGAATAATAATAATAATATTAATAATAATAATGCCATCATTATTATTATTGGAAGCTCCAGGCTACATTGCCAGCTTCTGTTCACCTTCTGCCTTGAAAACAGTCTTAATCTCCACTTTCCACATGTTGGTAATGTTACAATGTAAAATTCCATGGTGGTCACCTCAAGGACCCCTGGATCTCTAAACTTTGAGCAGAGCTTTGTCTTGGCCATGGTAGCATTTGTGGAATTATGTGTCAAGTGAGAGAACACAGACCTGTGGCATAACTGCTGCTGATTCAGGAAGAAGTCTGGAAAAGTTCGTACTCATTTCTTCTGTTCGAGGGAAATTGCTTTCGCATAATGGTAAAAAAAAAAGTTCTCACTGCTGAAAGTACCCTGTTAGCATGGATGGGCCTGTTTTACTTTTTCAAGATAGTTATAATTAAGCTCCGGAAGACCCTGATTCTCTGATGATCCCATTCCATAAAAGGCCATCAGAGTGACCTCCTGCTTCCCATCTTTGGTCACAGAGGATAGTTTCATTTCCTGGAACCCACAAACTGGCTAATCCCTGCCATTTTAAAAAGATGCTTCATTATTGAGGAGGTTATGAACATTGGAATTAAACTGTCATTCATTTTGGAATGGGTTTCAAAATATAGTTATGACAATTTTTTCCTGTCAAATTAAAATTTAAAATTGCATTAGACTCTTTACTTTTGTTTGGCCATTTCACTTGTGGTATTTTTTTTTTTAAGAGAAGGTGGATGAACACTTGGAGGAAGATGTCCTTAGGGAGTAACAGTCTAGAAATAACTATTCTGGGAGTTAACAAGAGCTCTCTTGTGCTACCAGAAACAAAGAATAAAAGTCCCAGCTGTATCTTGTGCTTACAGTGCTCAATTGATAATAGAGAAGACCTCCATAAAGATAAAATACTAAAATAACTTAATTATCATTTGCTTAAAAATATTCATTTTGGTATAATGGACATTGATGACTGATGCAAACCTAGTTTTGGACATAGATGGGTTAGTTTTCAGGTCTCTATATACAGGCCAACCATGTTTTTTCCTGCCACAATTTTTATGTATTCATGCTCATTTTTCTGTAGGCTATTTTGGCTAGCACAGTATATGGCTTTGGGGAGCAGTAATTTTGAACAGCAGTGGATAACACTATATGGCTATACTCTCATTTGTTATCTTCAGTGCTGGGTTCCTTTGTGTTTGACTATTACTGAATCAATAGGTCATTAGCACTACACAGGGAACTTAAGTGAAGTGTTTTAAAATCATGAGTTCACTGGTAACAGTAAACTCTAAATGTTCCCTGGATATGCAAGTTGTGTGTGTGTGTGTGTGTGTGTGTGTGAGAGAGAGAGAGAGAGAGAGAGAGAGAGATACAATTATGCATTCCCAGGGCTGGAGATAGCAGGTGAGAAAACAACTAATTGGAGATAGGCTTAGAATCCTGTCATTTATCTGGTTTACCACAAACTTTCTTGAATTTCCCCCGTCTTATTAGACAGTACCTAACCCCTTTCACATGTAAGTCAGGGTTGATGAGGTTAGAAATGATATTCAGTAACTGGTTAGGATAAGAGAAAGCATGTATCCAACTTGAGTGCGTGAGGTGGGGTGGAGCAGGAGGTCTGTGGAGTCGAGAGGTGATGGGTGGGGGTCATTGGGAACATTGATATGGATATTTTCGGCCCCAGAGATCAGCACTGGGGAGGAAAATGAGAGAAGGAAGGGGAGAAAGGAGACAGAATCATTCAGGAAATTGGAGATGGGCCAGGGGAGCTGTAGATGACTGCAACAAGTAATTATAGTGAGAAATAGAGACAGGCAGCATGGGGTTCAGAAGAAGAAAAGATGAGAGATGGCACTGGGGTGATGGTGCAATAAAATCCTTTATATCCAGGGTCAGTTTCTGCCCAAATACCACTTGAATCTACTGCAGACATTTAGCTGCCTTGAGGTTGGGAAAATGTTTGCCATCCCCTCCTCCCAAACTTTGTGGGACACCAATTCATCATTATCTAGATCAAACTTCCAAGTCTTGAACTCTGTCTTCCAGCTCAATGCTGCAAGCAAATTTCTCCAAACCAGAAATCAATCAATCAGTGGTATTTATTGAGTACGTTCTGTGGGAAGAGCACTGTACTTGAAACATTGAATCATTACGCTGGATTAAAATACAAGGAATTCTTCAAAATCTGCTTAATCACTATAAAATGTCCATCACAGTGAAGTGTATGAGTTTGCAATCATGAATCACCTTGTAGAACTGTGAGTTAAGGAAGAGAACGTCCTTTGGCTCAAAGGCCCGTCCACTGTGCGGTTGAACTACTCTCTTCCTATCAGCCCTGACTACTTTTACAGTATTATGTATTGAATACTACTTGCACATGCAGAAGCAAAATAGAGACTTGTGAGGGTCCTACAGAACTTGGAATACTTGGTAGGGACCTGCTCTGGGCCCACCAACTCTCTGAGGTTTGTCACTAATGCCAGTTTCAAAACTGCTGGGCTTCATTGATATTTTTAGTCATCACTTATGTCATTCTTATTATTAATTCCTCTTGGGGTAAAGGTTGCACCACATTAAGAGAATTTTGAGCATTTTTTTGAAACATTGACTTGTTTCAAAACTCCAATTTTTTTACCCTTTGCCTCCCTTGTCTTTCTGTCAGCTTGGTGATTTTCTTTGTATTCTGTTATTGCAATGTTTATGATTATATTTTTCTACAACTACTCAATGGGAAGAAAGAGTCATGTGTAAATGCTTCCATAAAGTCAGATGATGAATAATGGTTTGTAATTAAAAGTTCTCAGTAGAAAATTGTGGCACATAAAAAAATCTCCAGTTGCAGATTTTTCAAATTTTCAACTGCCGCTGCCCTGCCACCCCATTGACAGGGCACCCTGAAGTGGTTGTCCTTTTTGCTTCCAATCTGAAGCTGTAAATTGTAACAAAACAGAGGAGAATGGCAGTCTTACTGAACAAGCCCACGTAACTGGGAAAGTATCAAACTTCTGCTCAGAACATTCAGCAGTGCCATAAGTAAGCCAGACTGGAACTCGGCTTTGGTATAAGGAAAATGTCCCTAAGCAGCCACTGCCGTTTGAAAAAAAATTGTTCTGCAATGGTGGAGCCAGCCCCTTTGGCCGGAGGGAGGGACAATGGTAATTCATGTCAGGCGAAATATCCTTGTGTGCTGAGTTTGGTCACCTCAAATCTGGTCTGTTCCCCTGCCAATATTGGAAAAAAAGTTGGAGCTTTAAATCTTTGGGGAAGCTGAAGTTCTGTTGCAGGTTATTTTTATGGGAATAAATTATTTCTGATCATAGTAATGTGTAAAGTTTCTAACAAACGATTTTATAGCACTGATATTAACGTTTTTCACTGCTACATGTGGGTGTTTATACACACACACACACTAGATTATGATTTTTAGTGTCTTCATTCTGTTAATAGTCATTGTCATAGTCATAGTCTGTTAATTTTTTCAGGTTTCAGTGTAATAGCACTTTTGTTGAGATGTCTTCACAATAGTTAATCAAAATGCACTTGTAAGACTTGTTGTCTCAGATTACATATTACGGATGCTTATAGAGTATCTTAACTCCTTAAAATGTAAGTTCATGGGAAGATGCATTTTGCTACAATATAAAGTTTTCAAATAACCCATTGCATGCAAGTTTCTGACTTCCTCCTTCCCCTTCCCAAACCTGAAACTCCTGAAGCTTCCATAGAGAAAGGTTTTCCATGTGTGAAAGTATATCCATCAATTGCTTAGCACTTCTAGAACCCCAGCTACTTTATGGTATGTATTTACTGTCTACTGAATGCAGTGCACTCCCTATGATTTGTCAAGAGTTGAAATCTGGCCATGAAAGAACTGTTACAGAAATTATTCTTTCCTTTGTCTCTGCCTTTTCTTCTCACTTTTGAGGTCGTCAGCTTCTGAAGCCTCTATACTTTAATCCTGAACTGAAAGACTTAGTGAAAACTTCACTTTGTTAGCAGTAGTATTTAATGAGCACCTGCTGTGGACAGGGCATCATACTAGCTCTTGGGAAAGTACAGTAGAAGCAGAAACTATGGGCCCTGCCTTCAGTTTCAGTCCAATGAGTGAGTCAGACAAACACAAAGTATTTACATATAGTGGAAGCAGGAGAAAAAATGAAGATAACCTGGTAGTAGAAGAGAGTGGCAAATTGAATAAATATATTAGGGAAAAATTATAAATTAGAGTACCTAAATGGGTAGATACATTCATAAGTGCTTAGGTGGCTGTTAAGATGAGGCAACCTAGGGTGACTGAAATTAATTGGAGAAAGCCGCCTGAAGGAGGTGGGTTTTCAGAAGGGTTTTGAAAAAGAGAGAGTTGTGGCTTGACATATTTGAAGTGGAGAAGGGAGTTCCAGAATAGGGGAAGGGCTTGGAGGCAGGCAAGTTAAGACTGAGGCACAGGAATACAAAAAATTGTTCCATGAATCACATTGTGGCTTAGATACAATGCATTATAGCTGGTTGACTTGAACCTTGCTGTATGTCAAATACAGAAGAGGTACAGGAAACACCACTAAGATGTCTACTCTGCAAATGTAGACCTTACAGAAGCATTTGATGCCAAGCAGCAGTATTTATTCAGTGCTTACTGTGTGCAGAGCACTATACTAATTTGCTATTGATAATTTCAGTAGAACTAAGATCTAGCCATTGACCAGAAATGTCAAACTTGGAAATTCTTCACCTGACTCTTCGTCACCAACAGAGTAGGACATAGTGGTGTAAAAGGTCTGGTCTTATTTGAACTATCCAATCAATCCTTACTTGAGGATCTGGGAGTGAGTTAATGTTCTCCTGATCCTACAGGAAAGTCTTCCCAATCAGCATAGTACTGGCATCATTGGAAATCCTTGAGAAAGTCATCCAGGAACTGCCAATTGCAGAGTGATGCGCACTTACAGGAAGACAAGAAGTCAAGGGAGTTCCAAGGCCTGAGGCAGGGTATGGTCAAGGGATCAGCAGTGAGATACACAAGATTGAGGTACGGGGAATAAGTTGGCATTTGAGGAGCAGAGTGAGTGGACTGGGTTGTAGTAGGAAATCAGTGAGGTAAGATAGGAAGGGGCGAGCTGATTGAGCACTTCGAAGTCGATGCTAAGGAGTTGTTTGGTGAAGTAATAGGGAACCATTGGAAGTTCATAAGAGTGGGGAGAAAAGGATTGAATATATTTTTTAGAAAAATGACCTGGGCAGCAAAGTGAAGTGAGGTGGAGTGACGAGAGGTAGGAGGCAGGGAGATCAGAAAGGAGGCTGATGCAGTAGTCAAGGCAGGACATGATAAGTTCTTGCATCAGTGTAATTAGCAGTTTAGATGGAGAGGAAAGGATGAATTATAGTGATATTGTGAAGGTTGGAACTGACAGGATTTGAGTGGCAGATTGAGAATGTGGGTTGAATGAGGCATATGAGTTGAGGATAATGCTCTGCGCATAGTAAGTACTCAGTGAATACTACTCATTGATAATGCCGAGGTTATGGGCTTTGTGAGATATGGAGGATAGTGGTGCTGTCTGCAATGCTGGGAAAGACATGGGGAGGAAAGGGTTTGGATGGGGAGATGAGGAGTTTTGTTTTGTACATGTTTAATTGAGGTGTTTGCTGATCATCCAGGTAGAGGTATGTCCTGAAGGCTGGAGGAAATGTGAGATTGCAGAGGATAGAGGTCAGGTCTGGAGATTTAGATTTGGGAATCATCTACCTAGAGATGGTGGTTAAAGCTGTGGGAGCAAATGAGTTCCCTGAGGGAATGGGTGTGCTGAAGAATAGAAGGGGACCTGGAACTGAGTCTTGAGGGCCTCCAACAGGCAGAGGAAAAGCCTGTGTAAGATACTGAGAATCTGCCGCCAGAGAGATAGGAGAAGAATCAAGAGAGGACAGTATTGTGAAGCAGAGTGTCAAAGGCAGCTGAGAGGTTGAGGAAGATTAGGATGGAGTAGAGGCTTGGGTGGAAGATTTAGTAAGAAGAAGTCATTGGTGACATTAGAGCAGTTTCTGTAGAGTGAAGGGGCACCGCCAAAACTAGATTGAAGGGGTCAAGGAGAGGAAGTGGAGGCAGTGGGTGTAATAACTTGCTCAAGGAGTTAGGAGAGAAATAGTAGGATGACGTTGGGGTGATAACTGGAGGAAGTCATGGAGTCAAGGGGTTTTGTGTTCAGGATAAGGGGTACATGAGCATGTTGGAAACAGTGGGGAAAGCCACGGTAAGTGAATGGTTGAAGATGGTGGTAAGGGAGGGTGCAAGTGTTGTTTTTACAAGGTGTGAAGGGATGGGGTTGGAGTTGCAGGTGGAAGGAGTAACTTTTCAGAGGAAGTGTGAGGTTCTCTTGAGATACCACTGGGAAAGATAGGAAAGTTGTTTGCATCAGGGTCTCTTCAAGCAGAAGCTCTGGATAGATCATGCCACTTAAGATAGAACATAGAAAACAGAACTAAACTCTGAAAGTAACAAATAAACTATGGCAAAAGATGGTCTTTATGTGTTCTCTGAATGGAAGGTACCATGTGTCACCTCAGCCACATTTGCTCATTAACAAAATTCTGACAGTAGTGTTATCTTGAGCACAAATATGTGTGTATAGAAATGTTTACATGCAGACCCAAGCCCAGAAAGACAGAGGCTGGCCAGCCAGAAGAAAGGAAGGCAAAGAGGGACAGAGGAAGACAGAGATGGGAAAGAAGGGAGAAAGGAGAAAGCAAAGTGGGAAAGAGAAATATGAGGTAAATATAAAATACAAATAAACAAAAATGGTAAAGGGTCTTAATGCCTAAGGCATAGAGAGTAACTTCCCCACTTCTACTATACCAAATGGTGAGTCATATTACTAATGAAAGACATTCATCTCATTCACAGCCATCAAATGTTATATATTCAGTATTCTAAAATTTGAGTCAGCTAATCACCAAATCCTAGTCCTAATTCACCCTAACTGTAGTCAAAACCATTTTACTAACCCCAGTCTTTTCATTTAAAACACCCCATTACGGCTGTTTAAAAAATGTTTTATTTTAACAAGTAACCTGTTTCTTCCAGAGTGAATGAAAGGAAGTTCCTTAGCTGCAATCTTCCAAATTTTGAGAGAACTTATTCTGTGGTAGTGCTTATCTTTTCCCTGTGGGATATTGTAATCTAATGAACTGACATTCCTCATTGTTTCTGGAAAGCTTGAAAACATAATACACATAGGATGTCCATTTGAGCCATTTCTCATTTTCTGTGCTCTGAGATTTAGGCATGTGTCTGTATAGCCTAATGTGTAAATAAAGGACAGTTATAAAAACTTGAACTGTAAATCCTTATATTGAAAACAAGTGTGTTCAGGTTATTATTGATTTTGAAGATGTTATCCTGGGCCTCAAACTCTTGGTATTAAGATTTGTGATATGTCCTTTAGCATTCAGATAGAGGGTGATTGAGGATATTTTTTGCGATGTGTAAGAATATTATTACATCAAGACCAGGAAAAAAGAAGGTAAGTAAGATAATTACTCTAATTGAATTAAAGTTGCAAAAATTCAGGAAGCACTGTATAAATTGGCACAATTCTTGGTAATTCCTTAATTATATTTTTCTACCTGCTTTGCTGGTTAGATAATGTATAGCAAATGTTAGGCTAAAAATTGCCTGAAGTAACTTTTTTAAATAATGAATTTTTACTTTGTCCTTTTTAGTCAACGAGTATACTTTTTTAATTGAAAGAAAAAGGGGTTTAAAAATGGTTACAAGGGACTGTTTCAGTACTATTTTAATATAAAATATTTTATACTTCATTGAAATTTTGGGCTGCAACTAAATTATGAATCAAGAATGCATCCAGATTTCTCCTGTATTTAAATACTTGAACTAAAATGTCACTGATAATGTCTTGTAAATAAAAGAGTTTACACAGGCACACAATCAAGAACAAACATTAGTTTATGTGGTTGTGAAAATGCTAGACAATACATGGACTTCATTGTCTTTGCGATATCAAACATTTAAAGTTTTTACATTTAAATTTATATATTTTGTAAATCTAATCTTTTATATCTTTTATATAAATTTATAAATTTATATAAATTTCCATTTATATCTTGTTATAAAATAGCTTGCACAAGCCCATATGAAAAGGACAAGCATTAGTTTACAGTTGTCAAAATATAAAAGGTAGTGCATTAACCTCATTTAAATGAAATGTCAAACTAAATAAAACTAAATACTTATTTTCATTTTAAACATTTGGGTTTTTATTTTTGTTTACCCTTCTTGTTTCTAACATCTTCTGTAGAGTGAAAGGGCTCCCTCTTGTGACTGTTTTAAAAACTATTTTTCTTTCCATTATTTGAAAAAGTGTACTCATTTTTATTAAAAAGGATAAAGTACAATATCCAGTTATTACCTGTATTTGTTCATTACCTGTATCTTTTTCATCTAGGGAATGTATTGTTCGCAGTAAATGACTAACCTGATTTGTGAAAGCGGAGCTCCTTTGATGTTTTTAATATGAAAAATCTTTCTCTTTTCTACATTTTTCACACCTGTATACCAAACTACTGTAGGAAAAAAAATTCTCAAATTTTGAAATTAATTAGCTAGTTCCATTAACAAAAGATGGATAAGAGCAAACATATATCTAATTTTGTGCAAGAGAAAACCTTAAGTTAAATGGGGTTGCTTTGGGTTTGTTCTTCTGTATTATCTGCAAGTGATCCAGAAACACTCCAACAATTCTTTTCTACTATGTTTCAGTTGCCTGTGTCTGGTAATTTGATTGATCTTTATGGCAACCAAAGCATGCCACCTCCAGGCCTAACAATCAGCAACTCCTGTCCAGCCAATCTTCCCAACATTAAAAGGGAACTCACAGGTAAACACTTTTAGAATTGATTCCATTGACATTAGGTATATTTACAAATTAATTTGCTATGCTTTGCACATCTCTTGATAGCTCTTTTCCAAACTGGGTTCTCACCATAACTTTAGTGATTGGTTTCTTCATATTTCCAGTAAAACTTCTGAGTGATTTTTTAAAAATTGGTATGAGTTTTGTAGAAGGTTGAACTGCAGAAAGCTAAAAACTTTTAAATAATTTACAAATGTTGTGTTACTTTGAATCATGCCAGTTTTATTTTAAAGTAAAACAGATAAATTGCTATTGTGGCATCTTGAAGTATTGGTGAATTGTTTGTCATTGTTTAGTAATGCTTATGGCTTATTGAATCACACCATATATTTTGGAAGGAGTCAATTCTTCAGAATACTGGAGAAAAATTTAGAACTGCTTTCTATGGTTTTGAAGTTTGAATGGTTTTTATGGTGCTTATTAAGTGCTTACCCAGTCACTGTACTAAGCACTAGGGTAGATAAAAACAAGTCAGGTTGGGCATCGACCATGTCCCTCATGGGGCTCACAATCTTAATCCCCATTTTACAGTTGAGGTAACTGAGGCCCTGAGAAATGAAATGACTTGCCCAAGGTCACACAGCGGGCAGGTGGCAGTGGTCGGACTAGAACCCAGGCCCTTCTGACTCCCAGGCCCATACCCTGTCCACCTGGTAGCTTCACTAAGGGCTTTTTCAACCCTTTTCCTTTTTCTCCTTGTAAAAAGTTCCTGTTTCTTCACATGCTACAGGGACTAGATAGCTAAGTGAAAATGTGATGGAGTGTTCAGAAATATTTGTTGTGACTAGGTATATCAAAATTGTTGAAACCATAGTAACATTAAAGATAAAAAATATATATGAGAAAACTACCGAAAAGTATAAAATTGTGTCCTCAGGCCAACATTCATATGGGCTAGAAAAAAAAAGTACTGTCATACTGGCTAAAAACTAAAAAATACCCTACTAAGTCATCAACAAGGGCACTTCATACATATCAAAAATTTAAATTCAGTCATTAACAAAATTATTGATCCTGAAAGTCTGAATCAGGACTAGGTCAAGTGCGTAGTATTAAGATGAAGTTTCATTGAATGCCTGATTGATAATTGCTTTAGTAGTGGGCTATCATACCTTTTTAAATGCTGACTATAGAAAAGGGGAAATACTTGAAAAATACCTGTTTTGCATAAGGTTGCATACTTTTTTTGTTATCTCAGTGCTAACTTGGTGGTAGCCACTGCCACTCCTCCCTCCCCTTCCTGCTACTTTCCATTCTCTGATTTGCAGTCTGATTTCCCCACCCCGGCTGAGGCTCCAGGGCAGAGGCAGAGATGGATGCAAGAAGATGGAGGTGGGGGTAATGACAGCTTGGGAGAGGACTGCCATCCCCCCATTACACTTCAAATCTGTCACTGTTTCTGTCCTTGCTGCTTTGGGTGGGGCAGAGAAGAAGGGCTGCAAACCAATGAATGGGTAATGATGGAGGGGAGACAGTAGCTGCTGCTTAGGTTAGAAATTAGGTTAGGTGAGAGATGAAAGAAAGAACGAAACCGTTGTACCACACAACACAGTTCAGCACAAAGTGGTCATTGGGGGACGGAAGTGGTGACAGGTAAGTGACCAGGGTAGGAGAGGATGTAGTAGGAGAGTGGGTAGGGAACGAGTCTGCTAATTCTGTTGTATTGTGCTCTCCCAAGCGCTTAGTACAATTCTCTGCGCATAGTAAGCATTCAATAAATATGATTGAGGAAGAGGGCGATTCCTAACCTCGTGCAGAAGTATATCATAAACAACATTCTTTTCTGAACAGCACAGGGAGAGTCAATCTGTGGTATTTATTGAACACTTACTGTGCACAGAGCACTGTACCAGTGTTTGGGAGAGTACAATTCAACTGAGTTGGTAGGTTCTCTGCCCACAAAAAATTTAGAGTCGAGGGAAATACAGATATTAAAATAAGTGATATATGTGTACATAAGTGCTGTGGCACTGAGAATGGGGTAAATATCAGATACTTAAAGAGTACATGTCCAAGTACATAGGGGATAGAGAAGGGAGAGATAATAGGGGAAATGAGGGCTTAGTCAGGGAAACCCTCTTGGAGGAGATGTGACGTTAATAAGGCTTTGAAGGTGGGCAAAGTAATCGTTTGTTTGATATGAAGGGGGAGGAAGTTCCTGGCCAGAAGGAGGACGTAGGTGAGATGTCGGAGGTGAGAGAGATGAAAACCAGGTACAGTGACTAAGTTGGCATTAGCACAGCAAATTGAGCAATTGGTGGGTTGTAGTGGGAAATCAGCAAGGTAAGATGGGCGGCGGGGGGCAAGCTGATTGAGTGCTTTAAAATCAATGGTAAGGAGTTTCTGTTTGATGCGGACGTCGATAGACAACCACTAGAGGTTCTTGAGGAGTGGGGAAACATGGCCTGAATGTTTTTGTAGAATGATCCAGGCAGCAGACTGAAATGCAGACTGGAGTGTGAAGAGGCTGATGCAGTAGTCAAGGTGTGTGATAAGTGTTTGGATCAGTGTAGTAGTAGTTTGGATGGAGAGGAAAGGACAGATTTTAGTGATGCTGTGAAGGTTGAAACAACAGGATTTGGCGGTATTGAATATGATCAATCAATCAATCGTATTTATTGAGCGCTTACTGTGTGCAGAACACTGTACTAAGCACTTGGGAAGTACAAGTTGGCAACATATAGAGACAGTCCCTACCCAACAGTGGGCTCACGTTGCTCCCCGTGGTTTCGGGGGCAACGCTCGGGTTCTTACCCTCTCCGGGTCTTCGGACGTTTCCGGACGTGGCCCGCGCGTTCATACCAGGAAGAGTCAGCCAGAGGTTCAAAGCTTGGTTGCCGTTTATTTGCTATCAGCGGTTACATGGTTGAAAGAGAGAGAGAGCGAGAGAGAGAGAGAGCGAGAGAGAGAGAGGGAGAGAGCGCGCGCATGCCCCCCCCCCTTTGTCTTGTTCGTCTCTTATACCCCCCGTTGCCCGGGGGCAGGGTTTTCTCGGGGGATGGCATATCGAGGCTTTGACCGCCCTCCAGCCACTAGCCTAACAACAGCTCTGTCCAGTCATGAAGCGTTTGCTCTGGCTCGCCCCCAGCCACCCGTTGCCAACCGTCGCTGGCTGCGGATATGGCCTTGAGGTTGCCTCCGAGCCTTGCAGGTGCAAGCTTGCTTTTCTTGCCCTGGTCTCTTTATCTCCTGTTGTTGAGTCTGTTTGGCCTTGAGCCGTTGGGTACGGTTTGTGTGCACATACTGCCTGTCTCATCGCCTTCCCCCGCTCCCTACGGGCTCACAGTCTAAAAGGGAGAGACAGAGAAGAAAACCAAACATACTAACGAAATAAAATGAATAGAATAGATATGTACAAGTAAAATAAATAAATAGAGTAATAAATATGTACAAACATATATACATATATACAGCTGCTGTGGGGAAGGGAAGGAGGTAAGATGAGGGGGATGGAGAGGGGGAGAGGAAGAAAGGGGCTCAGTCTGGGAAGGCCTCCTGGAGGAGGTGAGCTCTCAGTAGGGCCTTGAAGGGAGGAAGAGAGCTAGCTTGGCGGATGGGCAAAGGGAGGGCATTCCAGGCCCGGGGGTCGATGGTGGGACAGGCGAGAACGAGGCACAGTGAGGAGATTAGCGGCAGAGGAGCGGAGGGTGCGGGGTGGGCTGTAGAAGGAAAGAAGGGAGGTGAGGTAGGAGGGGGCGAGGTGATGGAGAGCCTTGAAGCCGAGGGTGAGAAGTTTCTGCCTGATGTGCAGATTGGTAGCCACTGGAGATTTTTGAGGAGGGGAGTAACATGCCCAGAGCGTTTCTGGACAAGGACAATCCAGGCAGCCGCATGAAGTATGGAGTGAAGTGGGGAGAGACACGAGGATGGGAGATCAGAGAGAAGGCTGGTGCAGTAGTCCAGACGGGATAGGATGAGAGCTTGAACGAGCAGGGTAGTGGTTTGGATGGAGAGGAAAGGGCGGATCTTGGCAATGTTGCGGAGCTGAGACTGGCAGGTTTTGGTGACGGCTTAGATGTGAGGGGTGAATGAAAGAGCGGAGTCGAGGATGACACCAAGGTTGCGGGCTTGTGAGATGGGAAGGATGGTAGTGCCGTCAACAAAGATGGGAAAGTCAGGGAGAGGGTGGGGTTTGGGAGGGAAGACAAGGAGTTCAGTCTGGGACATGTTGAGTTTTAGGTGGCGGGCAGACATCCAGATGGAGATGTCCTGAAGGCAGGAGGAGATGCGAGCCTGGAGAGAGGGGGAGAGAGCAGGGGCAGAGATGTAGATCTGGGTGTCATCAGCGTAGAGATGATAGTTGAAGCCGTGGGAGCGAATGAGGTCACCAAGGGAGTGAGTGTAGATCGAGAACAGAAGGGGACCAAGCACTGAACCTTGGGGAACCCCCACAGTAAGGGGATGGGAGGGGGAGGAGAAGCTTGCAAAAGAGACTGAGAATGAACGACCAGAGAGATAAGAGGAGAACCAGGAGAGGACGGAGTCTGTGAAGCCAAGATAGCATGTTGAGGAGAAGGGGGTGGTCCACAGTGTCGAAGGCAGCTGAGAGGTCGAGGAGGATTAGGACAGAGTAGGAGCCGTTGGATTTGGCAAGCAGGAGGTCATTGGTGACCTTTGAGAGGGCAGTTTCCATGGAATGTAGGGGATGGAAGCCAGACTGGAGGGGGTCGAGGAGAGAGTTGGTGTTGAGGAATTCGAGGCAGCGCGTGTAGACAACTCGTTCAAGGAGTTTGGAAAGGAATGGTAAGAGGGATATGGGGCGATAATTAGAAGGTGAGTTGGGATCAAGAGAGGGTTTTTTTAGGATGGGAGAGACGTAGGCATGTTTGAAGGCAGAGGGGAAGGAACCAGTGGAGAATGAGCAGTTGAAGATGGAAGTTAAGGAGGGGAGAAGGGATGGAGCGAGAGATTTCATGAGATGAGAGGGAATGGGGTCAGAAGCACAGGTGGCCGGAGTAGCACTTGAGAGGAGGGAGGAGAGCTCCTCTGAGGATACTGCTGGGAAGGATGGGAGAGTAGCAGAGTGTGTTGAGAGCCGGGGAGTTGGAGAAGGCGGGGGAGTGACTTTGGGGAAGTCGGACCTGATGGATTTAATTTTGTTAATGAAGTAGGAGGCCAGATCGTTGTGGGTGAGGGAAGGAGGAGGGGGAGGAACCGGGGACCTGAGAAGGGAGTTAAATGTACGGAAGAGCTGGCGGGGATGATGGGCATGGGTGTCAATAAGGGAGGAGAAATAGTTTTGTCTGGCAGAGGAGAGGGCTGAGTTAAGGCAGGAAAGGATAAACTTGAAGTGAACGAGGTTGGCATGGTGTTTAGACTTTCGCCTGCAGCGTTCGGCAGCTCGAGCATAAGAGTGAAGGAGGCGGACAGTGGCAGTGATCCAGGGCTGTGGGTTAGTGGTACGAGAGCGGCGAAGGGAAAGGGGAGCGAGTGAGTCTAGCTGAGTAGAAAGGGTAGAGCTGAGAGCAGTAATCTGATCATCAAGACTGGGTAGAGAGGAGAGGGAGGCGAGGTGGGGTGTGAGGCGCTCAGAAAGATGGATGGGGTTAAGAGAGCGGAGATCTCTGTGAGGGAGTAATATGGATTTACAGGGGAAAGGAGTGTGAGTGAGGAGGCAGGTGAGAAGATTATGATCAGAGAGAGGGATTTCAGAGTTGGTGAGGGTGGACACAGTGCAGCGATAGGAGATGATGAGGTCGACAGTATGACCAAGTTGGTGAGTGGGTGAGGCGGGGTGGAGCAAGAGGTTGGCAGCATCGAGGAGAGATAGAAGGTGGGTGGCAGAGGAGTCATCAGGGATATCCATGTGGATGTTGAAGTCTCCGAGGATCAGAGTGGGCATGGAAAATGAGAGAAGGAAAGTGAGGAAGGGGTCAAAATCGTTAAAGAAGTTGGAGGTGGGGCCGGGGGGGCGGTAGATGATGGCTACAAGAATCTGGAGGGAGTCATAGAGGCGAATAATGTGGGCTTCATAGGAAGGGAAGGAAAGGAAAGGGGGAGGAGGGATAGTGCGAAAGCGACATTGTGGGGGCGAGAAGGAAACCGACACCTCCTCCTTTTCTGGTGAGTCTGGGGTAGTGGGAGAAGAAGAGACCTCCACTGGAGAGAGCAGCAGAAGAGACCGTGTCGTCCGGAGACAACCATGTTTCAGTTAGGGCAAGGAGAAGTAGAGAGCTGGAAAGGAATAGGTCCAGGATGAAAGGGATCTTACTTAAAACGGAGCGGGGGTTCCAGAGGCCACACTTGGCAGCAGCTGTTGAGGGAGGGTAGGGAGGGGGAAGGATGCGAGGGGTGGGGAGGGTTTGGATTGGGATCAGTTGGCGGGGGCTTAGGCGGGGAGAGTGGGAAGAGGGGTGGCGATGGGAAAGGAGAACTGGGATGGGGTGGGGGTGGGGAGAAGGGGAGGGAGGGGGCTGGGAGGGAGGAGTGGAGGACTGGCACTGGTACAGGGGGATCCTTGGTAGGGGGTGAGGGGGAGTGGTCTTGGTGGGAGAGAGGGAGGGAAAAAGCTGGATGGGAGAGGGGAAGGGGAAGGTGAGGAATGGGAATGGCATTTGGGAGCAAGGGAACTGAAAGTTCATGGTGAGGTCAGCAGGGCGAGTGACAGTACAGCGGGAGGTTAACAATTGAGATGCAGAAGCGATAAAACAGTAGCAATGATATAAGTAGGCGATGGCATCACAGGGGGTAGTTAAACAATTAACATGAATATGATGATGGTGGTGGTGGTATTAAGTGCTTACTATGTGTCAAGCACTGTTCTAGGCACTGGGGTAGATACAAAGTTATCAGGTTGGACACAGTCCCTGTCCCACATGGGGCTCACACTCTTAATCCCCATTTTACAAATGAGGTAACTGAGGCCCAGAGAAGTTGGGTGACTTGCCCAAGAGCTCACAGCAGACAAGTGGTGGAGTCAGAATTACAACCCAGGTCTTTTTGACTCCCAGGCCCATGCTCTAGCGCCTAGACCACTCTGCTTCTCTTCGTGGGTTGAATGAGAGAGGAGATGAGTCGAGAAAAATGTGAAGGTTTTGAGCCTGTGAGACAGGGAGGGTGTCTACAGTGATGAAAAACTTTGGAGGGGACACAGTTTGGGTTGGGAGATGAGTTTTGTTTTGAATATGTTAAGTTTGAGGTGCCAGTGGGACATTCAAGTAGAGATGTATTGAACAGGCCAAGAGGAAATACAAGACTGCAGAAAAGGAGAGAGTTCAGGTCTGGAGGTGTAGATTTGGGAGTCATCTGCCTAGATGTGGTAATTGAAGCCGTGGGAGCAAATTCATTCCCCAGCGGAGAGGGTGTAGATGGAGAATAGAAGGGGACCAGGAACTGAGCCTTGAGAAAACCCCCACAGTTAGAGGCTGTGAGGCAGAGAAGCCTGAGAAAGATACTTAGAATGAGCAACCAGAGAGACATGAGAAGGCAGTGTCAGTGAAGCCAAGGGTAGTAAATAATGTTTCCCAGAGAAGGGCGTGGTATACACTGTCACAGGCAGCTGAGAGGCTGAGGAGGATTAGGATGGAGTAGAGGTCATTGGGTTTGGCAAGAAGGAGATCATTGGTGGGAAGCTAATTGGAGGGGGTCAAGGAGGGAATTGAAGGAAGCGGGAGTGAAGGCAGCAGTTGTAGATAACTCATTCAAGGAGTTTGGAGAGGAATGGTAGGAGGGAGATGGGGTGATAACTGGAGGGAGCCATAGGGTCAAGGGAGGGTTTTTTTTTTTAGGATGAGGGAGTCACTGAGATTTTGGGTAACTGTCATTTTAGGGTTAGGTTTAGGGTATTGAATCTCTTCTTGTTTTAATATTCTTAAATGGCTTTTCTTTTCAGCATTGGTGACAAACATTAATGTTAATGCTGTGCTTTGAATAGCTTAGTACAGTGCTCTGCACACAGTAAGCACTCAGTAAATACAATTGAATGAATTGCTTTAACATGGATTAAAGAGTAGTTTAGTTTTGTTTAACATAGCAGTGTATAACACACAAAAAAATTTCATGTTATTTCTCCACGTTCTGGAGAAGGTCTTGATTTATAAAATATGTATGTATGGGAAAACATCCCTTGATACAGCTATTCACGATGCAACCACATCTTCAGAGAACATAAGTGTGCTGTATCATGGGCTATACCCATATTTCCTAAAGTATTAATTCTGTTATTGATAACTGTGAACACTAAAGTCCCAATAATCTTTTTGTTGTTATATTGTGACAAACACATCTGTAGTATTCCTTGATTTTTAAAAATATTATCACATTATCGTTATGCCAGTGAACTACTAATAGAAGTTTAATTCTTTCATTGATTTCTTTATTTTTGAAAATAATTGCATTCTATTCATTTTAATTCAATTCTTATTTAAAGAGATATTTTTGCTTGATTTTCAAGTCAGAGAAGATGCCTTATGTTAAGAAAATAAAGGTTTTGTAATTCGCATTGTCGCGTGCCTTGAATATTACCAAATTCTAATTGTATCTTTCACGTGCACAGCGTGTATTTTTCCTACAGAATCAGAAGCAAGGGCATTGGCTAAAGAAAGACAAAAAAAGGACAATCACAACTTAAGTAAGCTGACTTTTTTCATTTTATAAATAGTGGCATTGATTGTAAAGTGTACGTCAGAGTTGTAAGTTTTGTGAAAGAAAATCAGTGATTTCAGAAGCATAGAAGTAACGTTTAAAATGCAAATGCTATAAAACAAGCTGAAAATAGACTACATTTCTTCACATTTTTACAGTTTCTCTTTACTCCATATTTTGTCTTAGATCCTGTTTGGGTTTTTTATGGCATTTGTTAAGCACTTATTATGTGTCAAACACTGTTATACGCACTGGGGTAGGTACAAGATAAGTAGGCGGACACAGTCCCTGTCCCACATGGAGCTCACAGTCTAAGTAGGAGGAAGAACAGATATCCCCATTCTACAGTTGAGGAAACTGAGTCACAGAGAACTTAAGTGACTTGCCCAAGGTCACACAGAAAGCAGTTAGCAGAGGCCAAATTAGAACTCAGGTCCTTCTGACTCCCAAGTCTGTGCCATCTCCACTAGGCCACACTTCTTCTCTGTTTGCACCATGATGAGTAACACATTAATTTTCTTGTATTATATGGGATTTTTCATAGGGTGAGGGGATGTAACATAGATTGTCATCCAAATCCTAGGGGTGTGAAACCCAGGAAGATTTCAATAGGAAGATTAGAATTTCCTCTCTGGAAACTTTGAAGAAAAGAATAAGATAGTTATCTTCAAGTACAGTCTTCCCTAGAGCATGGATCTGGATTGGATGATCCTGTGATATTTCTTCCAATCCAAAGGTGTAACTATGAAATTTCACTGTAGTAAATACAGAGTGAATTGAACAGAACAGTATTTATGGGTATTTTTTTAATAACTACAGATCAACTGTCCCAAGCTTTTCCATATTAATTGCCTTTATTTCTTCTTTAATTAGGATAAAGTAAATGGAAAATTGGGTTTATTATATTCTAGAAGGAACATTCCAGTAGTAGGTTGGTTGAGCAATACTGTAACATAATCATCTCCAGACCAGGATAGCTGAGAAGCAGCGCGGCTCAGTAGAATGAGCATGGGCTTTGGAGTCAGAGGTCATGGGTTTGAATCCCGGCTCTGCCAATTGTCAGCTGTGTGACTTTGGGCAAGTCACTTCACTTCTCTGTGCCTCAGTTACCTCATCTATTAAATGGGGATTAAGACTGTGAGCCCTGTATGGGACAACCTCATCACCTTGTAACCTCCCCAGCGCTTAGAACAGTGCTTTGCACATAGCACTTAATAAATGCCATCATTATCCAGCCCTTAGAACAGTGCTTTGCACATAGTAAGCACTTAATAAATGCCATTATTATATATATATATATACATCAATCAAGACTCAATTTAAATAAATGTATGATACTAAATTTAAATTTAGTAAATGCTGAACTAGGTACATATTCAGAGTGTTCATAAAAGTGTAAACTTCAGCTTAAATTTAATGTCAACATGGTTTTCTTGGAGTTTGGTGTATTTTGTAGAAAGTAACTAAGACTTTTGGCTCAGTGTGTTTGCATGTTCAAGGCATTGTTTCCCAATAATGGTGTTATTACTGTGCCTTTCCAGAGACTTTGTCCCTTAAAGATATGTGCTAATGAATATGTAGTATGTTATTGATTGATTTTTTTTATGTTATTTTCTCAAAGTCGAACGAAGGCGAAGATTTAATATCAATGATCGTATTAAGGAGCTAGGCACTTTGATACCCAAGTCAAATGACCCGTAAGTACAACTGTATGTTAATATGTGGTACATACTTTTCTAATTATTAATTTCAGTGTTTCCCAAATAGTGACCATTTTTAAATAATTTTGAGTGAAAACCTTTCTTTGTTAAACTCAAAATAGTATTTTCTCCCTTTGGTTTAATCTAAATGGTTGTTACATTCACACAAGTCTCATCATAGTTTCATCTAGCATGAGTTTATTGTGTTTTTCTATTTAAGGGAGCATCTTCCCCATGTAATGTACTGACTTGTAGGGAGGTTCAGATGAAAAAGAGAGATTCTGGATGATAACAAAGGCCTTGGTACCTAATGGAGATCCGGAAGGATTGTAGGCTGCCTTTTTAAAATTTATTATTTGATTCATTATTCATTTATTTTTAAAATGTCTTTACATTGTTCATTAACCCAGAACCCTAGAGGTTTCAGTCATTAAGCAAAAGCTTTACTTACTTGCTCCCGAACCTCGATATTGTCCATAGTCCCTGATGAACAGATATATCATAACTGGAAATCAGACAAGTTTGTATTCATGAACAGAGAAAAGGTCAAGTTAGTAAAATACATTCCTGAGAAGCAAGACTACAAATTGGTTTTGTTTAAACTTTGCACGCATGTGGGCGCACACACACACATTTTCAAAATCATATTCTGACACCATTAATAATTACTGCCCAATCAGATTAGTCTTTTACTTCGTTTTACCATTGAAAAAAATTGTAATGATAAATATGCGCTTGGGTAGCTACATCTTGACCAAATAGGAAAACAGACAAATTTTGTACCATTTTTATCTGTTTGAATCTGACCTATTTGGAGTGAGCTGGGAAAGTATATATTTTAATAACATATGTCTATATTTATATGAAATCACCCTTTCATTATGACCTTTTAGCTACTTAATAAAATGCCAAGTTGAAATCAAGAATTTCTTACATTTGAAATTTGATATATACATTATTGTTCATGAATTGGTAACAAAATAATGTAAAACCATTACCCAATGTAAGGTGTCATCTAATGAATGTCCAGATGAAATGTTCATTTTCATCATTTTGCTTACCAAGTTTGTCAAGTAATTTTGAAACTTGAAACATACAAATTCTTAGTTCTGCTGTACAATTTTATAATATCAAGGGGCTATGACCTTCATTTCTTACAGTTAGTCTTGCATGATAGTTGAAATTGAATTCCCATTTTCCTCTTCTTTATCAGTTTTCACATTTTAGCATATTCTTTAACTTCAGCATGTGAACATCTTTAGTAAAGTATTATAAAACTAGGCAGTAGTGTTAAAAAGACAGAATTTGCATATCTTTCTCATTTCTACCCTGTAATGGAATGTTTACATATTTTAAAGGATGAATGGCAGTAATCTATTTTGTTCAACAGTATTTTAAAATGAAATTTTCTGCATTATATTTGAGGCTAGTATGCAGTATATTGATGAGACAGCAGCCTAAACAAAAATGGGAGTAGATGGACTATGAGTAGTTTCCTCTTCCAACTTTGAACCAGCACTTTCCCTTTTTCAACATTGACTTACCCCTTCTACAATGATAGCTTTTATTCACTGGATATTTGTTCTCCAGCTGCTGAGGTTTCTCTCTTCCAAGATGTTTTGCTGTGTAAAGCAATCAAGCCCTAGGGATTGACATCAGAGAATTCAGTGAATACCTTGGTGCTTATTTTAAATTTGGAGAAGCAGTGGATTCTTAAGAGCCCCAAGGCTACGAAGTTTAACTATTTTGGGATTAACTGTTGATGTCATCATGAACGAAGAAAGGCTTTGAATATGATTCTTTTCCTCTCCTTCTCCATCTATATCTGTCAAATTGCAGTTGATCATAGCTGCTTGCGAAGGGCCCAACTCTTAGAGGGGGAGGGAAAAGAGGGGTGATCCTCATGGGGATTGAGGGGGTTGGGTACCATGGGGGTGAATTCAGTAATTTTTGCCCCAAAGCCTTTTGAGTGGGGTAACTACCCCCACCCTTAGAAGTTTGAAAGGGGCCAGCGTTCTCTGCCAGACGAATGCAACCCCTAGCCTGATCCTGGCACCTGTGAGGTTCCCTTCATCCTCACGGGGTTGTTGTGCCAGGCCAGTGACCTTTTGCGCTCCCAGCCATGGAACCAAGGAGGCTCATCTAGTGGTGGTGGCAGTGGGTGGGTGAGAGCAGCATCAGGCCAAGAGGAGGAAATCCCTGTGGGATGTAAACAGCCTCCTCAGCAGCTCTGAATGGCTCTTCCTTAGGGGCTGTGGAGCCGGGGATGAGAGGACATCCCTGACCCCACAGCCCTGTGAGAACAAGAGAAGTGGTGGTGGCAGAGGAGGAGGAGAAGGTACAGCAGGAAAAGTAAGTTCTTCCTTTGGTGCCTACTGTGTGCAGAACGTGCTACTAGGCACTTGGGAGATACAGTAACAGTATCCTCTTGTCTTCCTCTCCTTTCTCTCCTCTTTTCCGTTCCTCCTCTACTCCTTCCTTTCATTTCCCTTTCCTCTCCTCCTCCCCTCCTCCTTTTCCATCTCCTTGTCTCTCTCACCCTTTTTCCCCTCCCTGTCCCCTCAAACCCCAACCCCCAGTGCAATGCTCAAGCTTGACCCTATATGACAAGTTGTCACCTCTGGGTACCTGTGGCTTAATTTACTGGCAGTGTCCACAATGCCTATAAAGACTGCTTTTCCTAGACAGGATAAGAATAAAAACTAAGGTGAATCAATAATCACCATATAACTAGACCATTAGGGGGTGTGGGAAAACTTGGGGGGCACTAAGTAGGCGATGTTTCAACTGTGCGTCTTTCCACATTGCAAATAATTCCCCATTACTTTAGGCCAATTCTCCACACTGTGGAGCTTCATTGCTTCCATGACTTCAAGGGGGTTGCCCCACTCCCCTTTCTGCATGCATTCACAGAAATATATTATTCTTCCAATAGTATTTCCTATAATACTTGCTGATCGCTAGTAAATCTCAGTGGTAATTATATCTGCTCCCTTATTCTTGAGCCCCCAAAGGTCTTTTCGTATTCTTTCTTATTACAGCGACATGCGCTGGAATAAAGGAACTATTCTAAAAGCATCTGTGGATTATATCCGAAAACTACAGCGAGAGCAGCAGCGCACAAAGGAACTTGAGAATAGACAAAAAAAACTAGAACATGCTAACAGACATCTTTTACTCAGAATACAGGTATGCAGAACTTTTTTCAGTGAAATTAATTCCATCATAAAAAATTTCTCTCTAAATTTCTTATGATTTCTTACTTCCATTTATTTTGAAACTTGTTTTCTAGCTTCCTTAATGCCATAGTCACTTGCTCTCCTGTTCAGGTCAAAGCATTTTGGAGCAGCCTTCATTTGAGAACAACATTTAGTTGTATAGTTGAGAAACAACATGGCCTAATGGAAGAAGCACGGGCCTGGAAGTCCGAGGAGCGGGGTTCTAATCCTGGTTCTGCCACTGCTTGCTTGGTGACCTTGGGCAAGTTGCTCAACTTATCTGTGGCTCACTATCCCCCAACTGTAAAATGGGGATTCTCCCTCCTACTTAGAATGTGAGCCCAATGTGGGACATGGACTCTGTCCGATCTGATTATCGTGTATTTACCCCAGTGCTTAGAACAGTGCTTGACACATAGCAAGCACTTAAAAGTATCATAATAATTATTAAGGTGGCTAAATCAATCAGTCATATTCATTGGATGCTTACTGTGTGCAGAGCACTCTACTAAGTGCTTGGGAGAGTACAGTAGAACAGAATTAGTTATATTATGGTAAAGGTGCTTGGGGACTTTTGGATGACTCTGTACCGAGAATGGTATTTCAGAAGGTCTGTGAGAAAACACACATGGTTGTTGGGGCTGGAGAGGAAAACACAACCTACTACATCAATACAGCAAGAATGTTAGTTGGTCCTCAGAAAATCATGGGCATGTACCAAGAGGTTTGGATCAACCAAAATACAGCTGGGGAGATTGCTGGCCTGGTCAAGCTTTGGAGAAGCATAGGTGCCAGGAAGAGACCTGGTCTTCCTCTTAGTTCTTTACCAGCCCAGCAGGGAAGCTAGGGAAGCCCAGTGGTGTCCCCTTCCTCATCCTTTTAATAATAATAATAATAATAATGGTAGCATTTATTAACCTATGTGCAAAGCACTGTTCTAAGCACTGGGGAGGTTACAAGGTGATCAGGTTGTCCCATGGGGGGCTCACAGTCTTAATCCCCATTTTACAGATAAGGTAACTGAGGCACAGAGAAGTTAAGTGACTTGCCCAAAGTCACACAGCTGACAATTGGCGGAGCTGGGATTTGAACCCATGACCTCTAACTCCAAAGCCCGGGCTCTTTCCACTGAGTCATGCTGCTTCTCTTTTTCCCTTGCCCTCATTATTTGATGGGGCCTGTTGGCTTATTCAATTGGTATAGGGGTTCCGGTTTTTACTCCTTCATGGGTTCATTGAGGGGTATTATGTGAGTTAATCTACCTGGAGCTGAGGGTGGAATATTCCAGATAAAAGGTACTGAATAAAATTTAATTGCTGACAGAAAAGTAGTCATTCTGTTGAAGTACAGTGGAAATCCTGCTATCAAGCAGTAAAGGTAAATGAAAGTAGAATTGGAAACAGAGCAAAGAGGCTGAGAGAGTTTTCTTATATGACCACTTAGAGCCATTTAACACTTATGTTAAATGCCCCTGGAAACATTATGGTATCATGCTGTAATGAGTTCTGACAGTTCTCACTTTACCAAATGATTCAGAAAATAAGATAATTGTTTATTCAGCTGATAAACAGATATTTTTAATTAAGCAGTAAAGGATTGTTGAAAGAAGGCTGTCTTTTTCATGAATCAATCAATCAATCAATCAATCATATTTATTGAGTGCTTGCTATGTGCAGAGCACTGTACTAAGCGCTTGGGAAGTACAAATTGGCAACATATAGAGACAGTCCCTACCCAACAGTGGGCTCACAGTCTAAAAGGGGAGACAGAGAACAAAACCAAACATACTAACAAAATAAAATAAATAGAATAGATATGTACAAGTAAAATAAATAAATGAAGGTTTTTTAACCATTTGATGAGCAGGGGCATTAGGTCCCATCAGCATGTACATTGGGCACGGGGGAGTTATATGTGAGCACATATTTTCATCTTGAAACTAGGGGCTTCCTTTCATTTTTCATGCTGCATGCAGACATTTTACAGAAGAAAGAACATATTACCTTACCGTCGGTGAAATTTCTGTTTTCCTAAACAGCCTGAGGCTGCAAAAATGATTCCTGGAAAGGCATGGTTTTCTAGATTATGTTAAGGATCATACAGATACTTGTGTAACCATCTCATTTCAGGCTCTTCTTATCTCATACTCATACTCATATTTCAATTAGGAAAATAGCAAATAAACCTTGACAAATGATAGGGCACTAGGCTGAAAACTAATTTTCAAGGAATATTTGGTAGTTGTTTTGTCTTCTAATTGGGTGTCAATTTTCTGTTATTGTAATCTGATCACGTCATGAATGCAGATGGACCTGCCCTACAGAGTAAATAAATCCATTTATAGTCCCAAAGCAGAGGGCATGCAACCTCTCAGAGGTTACTAAAAAGTCACAGACTGTGTATCAGTCCTTCAAACTGAAGGCATTGTCAAATGCCTTTGGGAGGGGTGGGTGGGTAGTGGGTAAGACTGGAAAAGCCCTGCCTAGCATAGAGAAAATGAAACAATTGCTCTGTGGGAAATGTGACTGAAGAGAACTAAGGTTTTTGAAGGTGTAGCCAGACTTAATCTCGGGGACAACTGCAGTTGTACAAGATGAGAGATGAAAGAAGTGGAACTTTTTAGCTTGAATGTTTTTTCACTTAATTTCTCATTTTAATTTTCTTTTTAGGAACTTGAGATGCAAGCTCGAGCACATGGACTTTCCCTCATTCCATCTACAGGCCTTTGTTCTCCAGATTTGGTAAATCGTGTCATCAAACAAGAACCGATACTTGAAAACTGCAACCAAGAGGTCTTACAGCGCCACCCAGACCTGACCTGCACTACGACCCTTGATCTTACTGATGGTACCATCACTTTCAGTAGTAATTTAGGGAATGGGACTGAAAGTACCGCCGGCTATAATGTCCCCACAAAAATGGGCTCCAAATTGGAAGACATCTTGATGGATGATACTCTCTCCCCCGTGGGGGTAACCGATCCTCTTCTCTCATCTGTGTCTCCTGGAGCTTCTAAAACAAGTAGCCGGAGAAGCAGCATGAGCATGGAGGATGCTGATCATGCTTGTTAGCAGAAAATATCTGACCGGCCCTCTCATAAACTGCTTAATTTCTTGATCAGTAGTTTGAATAATTTACCTTTGGCAGTTTTGGGGATAATTTCCCTTTAATACAAAAGCTCCTCATGCTTCATCAATAGCCCAGAGTATACTTTTTTTATTTTTTAAAAGAACTTGTACATTCTCTTTGACAACTACAAATGCCTCCAAAGTATTGTACAACACACGTACAGTATCTGTGAACTGGATTCATCAACTTTTGAATTCTTGCCGTAACTATTCAGAGAAATATTATTTTGAATCAAAATCACAGTCAATTTTTATTCAAGTGAAACTTTGTTTGAAGCCTACTTTGACATATAAAACCTAATGAAAGAATGTAAAACAACCAAAAAAACCCTATCCCATATTGTAAACCAGTTGATTTTACTAGTGCTGCCTTAAAGGTACACCTTTCATCCAGCATTAAGTTTTATCTTTACATTACAGAGTATTTTAAAAAAAATGTTACCACACTCTCAAAGGGCAACCACTTTTATGTATTATCAAGGAAGAAAACGCTAGCTCTAGAGTGTGTGAGAGGAAGCGAGATACCAAGAGGCCATCAAAACAAAGAGTGCCTCTTGACAATCTGATTTTTCAAATTCTCTGTATTCATATACTTTTTCCTAAAGGAGTGTAGTGTTTTTTTCCTCCTTCACTTTTTCATAAAAATCTTTTATTTTGGAAAGGGCCTCAGAATTTCAAATTTCAAAGTAAAATATCACAGAAACCTTGAAATGGTTCCCTCCCCCCGATTTTCAGACCAAAAAAAGTGATACTTTTCTAAACTGGGCATATTTCTAATTGGCCTTACTACATTTGTTTTGAAATTATATTTTACCATTCATTTGATTTGTATGGATTCTGTATCTTTTTTTTTCTTTTCAGTATCTTTGTATTCATTTGTAAGACCATGCATTGTAAAATTGCAACAGATTTCAACATTTTTAAAACACAAGTGGTTTATGCATTCTTTGTAAACACATGAAGGAAGCTTTTATGTGAGGTCTTGTGTTTAAAGAGAGATAGATTTGCCAATTTTTGTATATTACACTCACTTGGAAATATTTTTAAAAACATTTAAGGTCTAGTATAAATAGATTAGTTAAATAAACAAGGCTTTACATAGGAAAAAAAAACTTAGATATTTATTTTTAGTGATACGAAATGGTAACATTCTTGAAAATGGATAGTTATAGAGTTAATATGCCCATAATAGTAATTTAAATTGGGGTTTATTTCAGCAATCTTGCTGGGTTATTTTTTAAAAAAGAGAGATTAATTACTATAGCAGCAAATAACTGTTACTTGATAACAATGTTAATTTTAACATACAACAATGTTGTAAAAGTAGTTTCAGTGCATTATCTACTCAAGTGTAGTCTATGCAATAACAGTAGTTTTACTTGTATTATATCAAGAATAGATGTTTTACAAAGATGACATATGGTGTTATGAGCCAGACTGTTGAATGGAATTTCTCAATAGCAGCCTACAATTGAATTGCAAGTGGCAGGAAAGCATATCTCATTCAGAATGAAGTGCCTTAAATTATAGTAGTAGTCTACTTTGGACTAGCACTGACTGAAGTGTGGCATACACGAAAGTTTGGGGTGGTATTTATAGTCAATAAGGGTGTAGCATGGTGCCTATGTAGACATAAGAGCTTCCAGTTTTCCTTGAAATATTTTTAATATTAAATATATTTTAGTGATTGAGTGCCAACTTCTCTGACTTGGATCAGGAAACCGTGTTTAGGATGGTTGAAAATATTTAAAGATCAATATGGAATTCATGGTGAAAGATGGGAGAAAGACGACAAGAAGTGCCAGGAGTGTGAGTGAATAATTCAGAGAAAAAATCAACTCTGCATCTTTCATGTGCCCCTTGGGCTCTAGAAATCCTTGGAAACATTGATGATGCTATCAGTTTCATAGCTTTATGACTTGAGGGGATAAGGGAAAAAAAACTCCCATTCTTTCAATCCTCTTAATTGTATAGCTCTTTCATTAGCTAGTTATGCAATTCTGCACTTCTGCTTGAACAACTAATTGTACCTTAGGTGTACATCATTACAATCATAGCACTGTCACTATTTTTCATATTCATAGGGATTGGGGAAAAAATGGTCAAAGATTACAATGTTACAACTAGGCCTGTTTTTCTTAGCCAATTTGGGGAATGTTTTTATAGAGGTTAGAGTGGGGCTGTCCGGGGTTTGGCTGAGTGGGACTGCATGTGTAGACCAGCACTAAGCAATGCATTTGAACAGTTCCTTTATAGACCGTAAGGCATTATGCACCATATCCTTGCCTCCTATAGCTCTTACCTAAGCAGCCAGTCCCCCGCCTCCACTGACTTGTTGTTTCTAGGGGATACTGGGCCTGGGAGGAAAGTGAGCTCTGGAGAAAGAAGCAAAAGGATATGGTGGGTTGATTTATTCCTCTGTGCCAAATTCGAGCATGGAGGAGTATGACTGTGAACAGAAAAGTCAACAGTTAAGTCTTGGGGAAGTGTACTGTGTGTTAACAGGAGCAAAAGACAGCACTTGGAGATTGGGGCCTGGAGCCTCAGACTGAAGTGACTTTGTGGTCTAAATGCCAAAATTGTCTGGCCTCTTCTGTGTCAGCTGAAAAGGTAATGAAAATACCAAACATTTGGATTCCATCAAAATGGTGCAGCCAACATGATTTTGTATAATGTGATGGTTTTTTCTGATTGTTTTGAGACTCTAAAGCAATAATAATGCTGCAACAAATTAGTATAAACAGGAAGTTTAAAAGAGACAAAGTGAAGCACAAAAGAATGCACTTACATTGATATTTTTGACAGAAAAAAATGCACTTGGGAAAAGTTGATATTGATAATAGTATAAAAATTATATTTCTTGAAAAAGTGACAAATTACTGTTTCTTGCTATGATGCTTGGTACTGTAATGTTGTTGATATTCACCTGCTGTTGACTGCAGCAGTAATTTATGTATGGTCCATAGCACTGTATATTATGGATCAATATTAATGTATCCAATGAAATAATTGAACTGTCTTTCTTGATAGACTGATTAAAGCATTTGGTTTTCCACATATTTAGTAGTGGCCAGTTGCGTTAATAACAGTCTTGAATGTGTTTAAGTTTATCATAAATGTAGTTCACATTTTCTTCAGCTGTAATGTGACAAATTGCATAACAATTTTTAAAACAATACCAGTAAGTGAT
Source organism: Tachyglossus aculeatus (assembly GCF_015852505.1). NCBI lineage: Eukaryota > Metazoa > Chordata > Mammalia > Monotremata > Tachyglossidae > Tachyglossus > Tachyglossus aculeatus. The sequence continues at coordinate 62,394,758 of NC_052101.1, read as the reverse complement.
TTTTAGTCTTAAATGCCACTCTAAAATGTTGCCTTTGTTTTAAACATTTTCAATTACTTTGACTTGCAATCACATGGGCTGTAATTATGCAGTTTTTCTAAATTTAGGAAAATGCAAAGCTCTAGTAATATCAAGTGATCATTTTCATTTCCAGAATGTAATTAAAAATGTCGCTTCCATTTAATGTAACTTTTTTTGAAGCAGAAGAAGAATTGTCAGCTTTGCCTTGTATATCTAGGGGAAAAAATAGACTTTTAAAATCCAAGTTTATATTGTTGAAGTCTTAAGGTAATCAGCTTAACAGCTCCAGACTGACATTCTTTGAATCCTTTGAGAAGTGCTGAATTGGAATTGGGAGGTGTCAGATGCAACATGTCTGTATTCCCTAGCCAGACCTTAAACTTCTGCCCTTTTAAAAAACATTCTGATTAATTCTCTGGAGAAAAATATAGTGAAAGTTCTCATAACTGTGCTGTTCTGACTGGCAGCTCATTTTTTAAGGATCTCTTTTTAATTTAAATTATGGTAATATACAATAATAGAGAAGCCATTTCTTTTCAGAGTTTTTTATAATTTGAGTCATTTCCATTTCCCATTCAATGTAATTATATTGTGGCTTAAAAACATGTTTAGAACATTTTTTATTCCAAAAAAAATTTCAGAAATCTTTTTATTTTTTTGCACCTGCAAGTGTGTTGCCCGTTTCCCAGCCTCAAATGCTCTTCTTTTCATTTTTATCTTCAACTCAGTCCTTAGGGCAAGGTGGACATTCTTTGGGACTTTAATTTCTGCTACCTTCCGTACAATCGCCATCTGCTACAGAAGGTGTTTGGCCTCAGCATCCCAAGTGGTGATCTGGAATGCTGATGCCTGAATGATGTGCTCTACCATCTGTCTTCACTTTTTGCCTCCCAGAGCTGATTGGGTGTTAGCCTCTCACAGTGGGGTAATACCAGTAGGTGGTCCTGATAGCACAAAGAGACCTATTCCTGGATTCCAGGAGGGTTGACCTGACCTCAAATCATGGTAGTCAGGGGCACTCTAGGAGAAAAGGTCAATTCTGGAACTGTCCTTAGGGGTTTGCCAAATCCTGCCAGGACTGAGGGTTCAGAATCACACTCCATTTGGCCACTGCAGGTTCTCTTGGCTTGGATGACCTCTGGGGCAAGCTTGCCTAGAGTTCTGCAGCAGGTTCTTCCTTGGTTTTGTACCTCGGTACAGCTGTGGCCATCCATGGCTTGGCAGGGGTACCTCTCCCATGGCCACACCAGGACCCTATGGCAAAGGTGTCTAAGTGAACTTGTATTTCAAGATGCTTTTGGCCCTGAGACTGCACATTTGAAGTTAGATTCCTTCACCTTTAGTCCTCTTCTCTCAGACGTACCTGGAGATATATGTATGGATTATGGGATATTTTATCCAATTTTCCCTAATTCCATTTTTTCTATTTAAATTAAACCTGAATGAGCTTTATTTGTGCCTATACAGAATTCCCTATAGCACTGTACTGTTTGGTCCGCTGTTTTGGCATGCTGCCATTTCTCATTTCCCTTTCTTTCCTCATCCTCGCTCCACCAAAGGCTGTCCCATCTTTTCTTCTTTTCCCTCTTTTCTTAACCCAGACTTTCCTCTGAGACAATAGGTAGTCTTCAGGGGTTCAGGGAAATATGGGGAAGAGAAGGGGTTAGAGGTGCTGCTGCAAACAGAGTTCAGCCCCTTTCTGACTATGAGCATGAGAGTTGCACCTAAAGTAGCCCCTGCCACTGCCATACCCAACCTCACCCTTGTCAGCATCTCCCCTGTCACTCCCCCTTCAAGAAAAATACTTTAATGCCACCTCTACTGCCAACTCCATTTGCAGTGAAATATTGAGGCAGAGAAGTATAGGAACAAAAAGATAAAGAGAGAAACTGGGGCTGAAGCCAAAAAAGAGGCCCAGGCCCTGGAAACATAAGAAGCCCTAGATGAAAAGAAGAGTGTTGGTGGGCAGAGCAACTGGAAAGCAATATGATAAAGCCTATGGGGGTCAGGGGGTCAAAGTAGAACAACAGAAGAAGCATGAACTGCGAGGTGGAATTTATGCTTCTGGTTCCCTTAAAATGATTTTATGTGACTTACCTTTGTTCAACTTTTCATGCCAGATTGAAGCTAGGAGACATAGTTCTCAACCTGGTTCTAGTTATAAAATGTCACCTTAGACCCAGAAATATCAACCCCAACCTTGCCTCCTGAATTCCAGGATTACCTCCAGGTGGGTAGTGATGGTGATGATAATTATGATCCAGCACCACCACCATGTACTTCTCACTCCAATTTCTCATTCATTCATTCATTCATTCATTCAATCGTATTTATTGAGTGCTTACTGTGTGCAGAGCACTGTACTAAGCGCTTGGGAAGTACAAGTTGGCAACATATAGAGATGGTCCCTACCCAACAGCAGGCTCACAGTCTAGAACTGTGGAGACTGTGGAGAACAGAGTTCTCCACAACTCTGGCCCCAGAAATCCAAGAGTGTGGTTCTCTTGTGGTAGCAATTTAATATGGGTGTTCCCTTACTGTCGGTAGGAATGTCCTACATTGTTTTTTCCAAACTTATCTATACACTCGTACTCAACCTCCACACCCCCAGGTGGCTTACAGCAAATAAAACAGTTTCAAAGGTTCCACAAAGGATTATCATCATTTTGAACTCTGACCAGTTTATCTGACAAAGTCTTCCAACGTGGCCATGGCATTTTGCCACCTCATCCATTGTCCGTTAGGCACTGGCCTAATGAAAAGGGGGCAGGGCCAGCATAGAAGGAGTTGGGACATTCCAGTAGGCTTGGCTTCTACCCCTTCCTCAGAAGTCTCTCAGTTCCCCATCAAAAGCCCACCTCTGCTTCCTCTCTTTCCCTTGGTGGCCATAGGGACGGTGGGGGCTATGGAGGGGAAAGCCCCAGGTGGGCATGACCCCTCCCAAGAATCCAGGACCAAGCCACTTCGGTTATTCTTCTTCCTCCTCTCTGGGGCAGCAGTTGTGGCACACCCTCACCACAACCTCCTCCCAAGGAGCCAGGACATGGCATTGTTAGCCCTGTTTCTCCTTTTTGTCCTCCCTTCCTCCCCTATAGAGGCAGAAGAAAGCACTGTGAGTCCTGCTTCTCTCTGACCGGGACAATTGCAGCATCCCAGACAGGGCCTGCAGTGCTCATGCAAGTGCAGTGGTGGCTCTCGGTACACAAACAGGAGAGCCCCAGCTCCCACCCTTCCTGCAGTGGTCTCTCTGTGCCCTAAGGAGCTAGGCAGCTGCGCTTCCGGTTTCTTGTCCTGCACCTTTTCTCTGTCTGAGGCAGCTGTGGCAGCCAGTACACGGGGATTTAGTTGCTCTCTTGAGATGAGCATGATGGGGCAAAAGGATTGGGGATGGGGGAAGATACAGATTTTGGTTTTTCACAAACATTCTCACTGTCTTTCCTGGTCTCCGTGTCTCTCACTATGATTTCACTGCATCAGAAGATGGGCAGATCTTCCAATTAATCAGATCCTACTGCGGGAACCAATCAGAGGATGTAGCTCACGAGCATGTTGTTGTACCACTTTCCTATTTCCCAGGCCAGATAGTCCCTCCTGATAGAATGGCCTATGAAAATTTACTTCATCTGGCTTTGAAAAGGAGCCCAAGGCTGTATCTTTCTCATATTCAAATCAATCAATGACAGTGAGCACTTACTCTTTGCAGAGCACTGTACTAATTACTTGGGACATTACAATTGAGTAAGTAGGCACAATCTCCGATCTAAAATGGGCATCTCTATTTATATAAAATGCAATCATGGTTGATCTTAAAGTGTCAGTATTTATAGGTGTTTCTACCCTACTACAAAAATAGCAACTATACTGGCAAGCAAGGCAGCAGTGTATAGATCCAAATCTGAGAATTGCATCAACATTTCAATGGTATTTTGCCTCCTAAATGGATTTGCACTTAAAGAGTTAGCTATACATTTATTTGAAGCATTTGAATCCTTGGAGTCAATTTGTAGCCGAAAAATGTTTGTCTGATGAAATATTGGCTATTTGCTGTAGACATGATCAAGAATTCAGGACAGTCACCATAAGATCTAGCTAATTTTAATAATGAAGGTTCAGCCAAATTGAGACGGCATACAACCATAAAAGTACTGGAAAAACCCCACAGGTACATTTCAGTGGTTTATTTTTAAATCTGGCACTTTCATTACAAAAGGAAACAGTGAGCTGCGCATAGGTAGAAATCCGCTAGGAGAGCCTAGTACAGTGCCCCATAACTAATGAACATTCAATAAATGCTACTTCTTAAAAAAAATAGATGTAGGGTTGCCAAGTGGAGAAAGCATGGGCTTGGAAGTCAGAGGACCTGAGTTCTAATCCAGATTCTGCCACTTGTCTGCTGTGTGACCTTGGGCAAATCACTTCACTTCTCTGTGCCTGTTACCTCATCTGAAAAATGGGGATTAAGACTGTCCCTTGTGGGACAGGGACTGTGTCTAACTCGCTTACTCTGCCTGGCCCATAGAAAGCATTTAACAAAAAACATTTTTTTTAAAAGTGGTATTTGTTAAGCACTTACTATGTGCCAAGCACTGTACTAAGCACTGGGATAGATGCAATACAGTCACACTGGATACATTCTGATCCCACCCCAGGAGCCATACCCAATACCCAGGATGGGTGTGTGTGTGTGTGTGTGTGTGTGTGTGTGTGTGTGTGTGTGTGTGTGTGTGTGTGTGTGTGTGTGTGTGTGTGTGTGTGTGTGTGTGTGTGTGTGACTCAATGGTATATATTGAGCACTTCATGCAAAAATACTGTACTAAGCGTTCGGGAGTGTACAATACAACAGAGTTGGTAAACATGTTGCCTTTAATCAGAGATTGGTATTCACAAATTTTGATTTTATATACAAATGTGTCTTTGGCCGATAAAACTATGTCCTTGGTTGCCTAGGTTGATTATTACCAGAATAATCCCCATCTTGGTCCAGCCCACTACCTCCCCACAACTTAAATCTATGGCAGGGCTCAAAGATACTTACTGGACTTTTCTCTTCAAATTCCTGGACAGTTGAGCAAATCTTTTCTTATCATCCATCAATTTGGACAACAATTCTGTTCCACCCATGGAAATCACATAAATTCAAGGTAAGAAGTATTTAAAGTGATTATATAGCATAACATTTTGCTGAAATTGCAACTTGTCCAACAATCCCCCCCCGCCACCCCCCCCCCCCCCCCCCCCCAGCCACCAGTTGATGGAGTGACATCACCCAGGGGATTAGTTGGGAAATGCCTCTTGTAGGAGGTGGCTTTGAAGTTGGGGAGGGAGATCTAGACCAGGGTAAGGGTACACATAATGGGTCAAACATAAGAGGATTTATCTGATGATCATTGCCCACATCCAATTTCTATGGCAATTCATGAGCGCCTCCTATGTGCCATACTCAACATCACAAGGCATGACAAGATCACAGATGAGAAATCAGGGCATTGATGCTGAAGGGAGGGCTGATTAAGAGGACACTTGAAAGGCAAGCTGGAAAGGGGATAGAAGGAAGGGCTTATCTTTTCTTTTAGACCTATCATATATTAAGGAGTGCATGCAAAAGGACCTATTTCTTGTTTCTCCAGACCTAAGGCCATGATGAAGGCTATTTTCATCATTTAAAATCTCTATTCCTGATTTTCCATCAACATGCCAGAGAAAAGGGTCTCTCAAAAAACTCAGAACAGTATTCTGCCCACGAAACACTTGTCACTTGCAGGATGTATTGACACACAAATTACTTACTTCATAGTCCAGACTTATATGAAATTTTCAGAAATAGCTGAGTTTTCATTTCTCATTTTGTTTGATATCACTGTTAGATATTAATTAAGAAAAGACACTTAAAGTACTGTCACCTTAATTACTGTATGAGGTTTAATGAAAGTAAATTTCCCTTTATAGCTTTAGACTTTTATGCCACTCTGTTTCTGTTTATTTCTATGAATTATATTCTGGCACTCACAAAAATCATATAACAAATGCATAACTAATGTGACATTCACATAAAACATCACATTAGTTCCATATGATCAGTTCTATTCCAGTGACTACCAAGTGAAATCATGTTATTGTAATGTGAGTTGTGATTTAATACTCTAATCATTTGTAAGTAGTTTTGTCTAGCTAGAGAAGTATGTTATTTACACCAATCATTGTAATTTAAAAGAAGCTCTAATTGCATACTTAAATCTGCAATATCTCTAGGATATGAAAAACAGTTCTGTGTCACAAATGCCCTATCATTCCCTTAAATTCTTTATTTCCAGGCAGAATTTATATAATTTCTGCCTCTGTCAATAAGACAAAGCCTCAAAATGGTCAGTCAGTGAGAAATTCCTGTGACCCACTCTTGGTTTACAGAGTTAAAAAATGTAAACCAAGAAAGAAAATTGGTTTAGAAATTGTTAAACATCAAGTTCCAAAACATCACTAATCAAACTGGGGTCAGAGCAGAGCATGGAACTGCCGGCTATTGGTCCTAAATTCAAAATTGGTCTCTTTGAAAATAAGGCATGACCTTTGACTATTTCATTGCCTTATGTGATCTAATATTTAGTGGAAACTAACAAGATATTTCTTAGGGATTTTAAGGTCTAGTGGTGCTAAAATCATTCTTTTAGAAATATGGGAAATGACGGTGTAATTGAACAAGAGTTTGCCAAATTAAAAGAGAAACAGTAAATTAGTAGTAGATAAAATGTATTTTTAAGCTTCTAAGAAGGAATTACAAACAATGGAGGGTATATAAATAGATAGCTGCCGCTTTTCTAATAATACTTTCCAACTTCCTTCTTGATCTTTTGATGACAACCCTGCCAGAGGTACTCTTTATCAGACACTAAAGCAATTTAGGTGCTGTCATATGCCTTTCTTGATATATACATATTAGACATAAAGCAGTTTTATGTTCTTTAGCTTATTTTAGCGTATAATTAAAAACGTGGCTGCTTGCTACTAAGCAACGAAGCATGGCAAAGGATGATCACATTCTATCATAGAGATAGAAAGAGGAAAAATAATAAAAATATTCACATACATTCTGGAATCAACCTTCAGATCTTAATTATTCTTTAGCTCCTTTATTATTGTGAAGGCAATGCACTTTGAAGTAGGCTCTCACCTCTCTCCTAAATTCAAGAGAATAGCACTTTTGTAATTTGAAATCCTGCCTTTGGTAGAATATTTTTAAAGAAACAGTATCTTTTTTTTCTGAGAATTTAATTCCTAGTCTAGAATGTCTAGGTCTGATTTGAGTGAGGATTCCATGTTTACCAGTCAAGCCTTTCTATAACTGCTAATTATCTAGTTTGGGGATTATCCAGACCCCTTGCTACTGCTCATCTCCTCCCTTTAACTGCATGCCTTTTGGACATTTTATTGTTTGCATTAGCAACCCCCCTTCCCCCAATGGTGAGCTTGGAAACAAAAAAGTATTAAAACATAAATTAGATATTAATACTATCTAGTCAAATGGCTCCAATTACTACAGATAATCATGAATTGGTGCTGCATAGCAATGCATTAGTTGGTAAACCAGCTGGATCATCAGATTTACTAGTCTGACCTCTCAAATAGTAAAGTCTGGATACAATTTTAAGAAGCTGCTGAGCCTGTGAGTACAATGTATATAGATAAACACAGTAAAGCAAACTATTTCTACCAATTTGACCACTGAATCAATGTATCTAAAATATCATCTAGGCTTTGTGTTGGCAGACAACACCAGGTAAATTTGACCAGAATAACTATTGGATTCTGACAATATTGCAAAATGTCATGGTTGAGAATCAGAAATTCTACCCTTCCAAGTCACATCCCCTATCTCAGGGTCATGCCTGGAGAGGTTCCAGTTCTCTACCAGTCTCAACTAAGGGAGGGAGAGGTAAGCAGATGCATATCTGTTCTATTCCTAGCTTGGACAGTTGCTAGCAAGTGGAAGGCAATCTGCTACAAGTCAAAACTCACCTGTGCTGGGCAGCAGCATCATGGAAAAGAGTCGAGGGTGGAGACTCAAGTTTTCTGTGTGGAAGGAGGCAATGGTAAACGACTTCTGTATTTTTACCAAGAAAACTCTGTGGATACACTACCATAATGATTGCAGATGGAGGTGGGGGTGTTCTGGGAGAGATGTGTCCATGGTATCGCTATGGGTCGGAGATGACTCGCATCATAAGACAAGATATATCCATGGGAATTGAAATGCTATGTGATCCTTTAAAAGCATCACTAATGGTTCCAAAGAAACATTAGATGTACAGGTGTACATCCTTAAAGTGAGGTCCATATTTACAGGCACAATATTCATAAGCAATAATTTCATAATAATAATAATGGCATTTATTAAGCACTTTCTAAGTGCAAAGCACTGTTCTAAGTGCTGAGGAGGTTACAAGGTGATCAGGTTGTCCCATGAGGGGCTCACAGTCTTAATCCCTATTTTACAGATGAGGTAACTGAGGCACAGAGAAGTTAAGTGACTTGCCCAAAGTCACACAGCTGACAAATGGCGGAGCCGGGATTTGAACCCCTGACCTCTGACTCCAAAGCCCATGCTCTTTCTACTGAGCCACGCTGCTTCCCCTTCCCCTTCTCGCTGCTTCCTTCATTTGTGGAAGACTGATATTAACAGAGAGAGGGGAAACTCACAGAGAGTTCAAAACCTTTTTTTTCCTGCCCTAACATTTGTCCACAAATTGAACAAGGAGGTTGTGACCACTTAACATGTGGAGAGAGACAAAGGCCACTTGACCAGTGGACACTCCCTAGGTACCAGGTGAGGAATTGAAAAGCAGAGACAAAGGACAGCAGCAGGGCCAGAGAGAAAGAAAATAGCCCAACATGCCAACTCTTAAAACTCCTGCCTCAGAGTAGGCAGGAAGCTCAGGAAACAAGTTTATGAGAGGCCTTGGTATTTCCAGTTCCAGTTGAGGAGCAGGAAATGTCTTTTGTCTTCTGGGAAATGTAGTCTCCTTAGAGAAAATCACTAGTCCAAACTTTGTTTTCCCTTCAGTCCCTTAGCACTGCCTCCAAAATAATATTGGCGTATTGGATTGAAATACAGTGAAACCCAGTAATGGCCCTCAAAGGATTAGAGAAACAGCATGGCCTAGTGGAAAGAGCATGGGTCTGGGAGTCAGAGGACATGGGTTCTAGTCCCAGCTCTGCCACATGTCTGCTGTGTGACCTTGGGCAAGTCACTTCACTTCTCTGTGCTCAGTTACCTCATATGTAAAATGGGAATTAAGACTATGAGCCCCATGTGGGACAAGGACCGTGTCCAACCTGATTATGTTGTATCTGCCCCAGTACTTAGAACAGTGCTTAGCACATAGTAAGCACTTAACAAATACCACAACCAAATACCACAACTATTTGGAACATATGAGGTGATTGTCAGGCCAGCAATTGGCACCACGTATAGCGACAAAGAATATATGAATATACTTCAGGTATCACTGTCCGATTATGTTAAAGTGCCTCAGCTTGGATCCCAGATACAATCAAGACATCTTTCTCTTTTATGGTAGTCAAAACATTGTTGCCGTTATGAACTGATAATTGGTAGATTCACAAAGTAGAGTATTCCATTACTAAATACTTGCCAATTCCATGCTCTCCACTGATTTTATTTCATCTTTAAGTGTCACTGTTCCACATATACACATTATCTGCCATGAGAATCAGCTTAATGGACATTGCCACCATTGTGACAGCCCTGTTCAATCTATCACTCAATCAATGGGCTTTATTGAACATTTACTATATGCAGAGCACTTGTTCATCCTTCCCTAGCTGTTTTTCAAGAGATGACCCATCTGCTTTCAAAATCTACCTCTTCTACCTGTACCTTCTACCCATTTCTTTTCTCCTTGTAACTTGTTCCCGCTTTTCCCACCATCATCAACAACTCAGTCTCTAATGGCTACTTCCTCTCTGCCATCAAACAAGCCCACATCTCTTCTATCCTAAGAAAAAAAATATGTGGACCCTACTGTACCCTCAATCAATGGTATATATTAAGCACTTGCTGTGTGCAGAGTACTGAACTAAGTACTTGGGAGAGAGTACAATACAACAGAGTTGGTAGACATGTTCCTTGCCCACAATAAGTTTATAGTTTATATAAGCTATCATACCATCTCCCTCCTTCAATTCCTGTTCAAATTCCTAGAATGGGTTAATCCTGGAAACACTAACATTGGTTTTACCAACAACATATCTCTCCTTTTTCCCCTTGACTGTTCTTTCAATCAATCAATCGATTGTATTATTTGAGAGCTTACTGTGTGCAGGGCACTGTACCTAGCACTTGGGAGAGTATAACAGAGTTGATAGTCATGTTCCCTGCCCGTAAGGAGCTTACCCACTATAGTGAGGGACCCTAGACTCTTTCTGAGTTTCACTAGCTCTACCTCCATATCTCACTCCTTACTTTTGAGTGCTCTGTTCTTGGTTTCCCCCCTTTTATGGTATTTGCTATGCGCTTACTATGTGCTATGCACTGTACTAAGCTCTGGGGTAGATACAAGATAATCAGGTTGGACACAGTCCATATCCCACATGGGGCTCACAACTTTAATCCACATTTTACAGATGAGGTAACTGAAGCACAAGGAAGTTAAATGACTTGCCCAGGGTCACACAGCAGGTCAGTGGTAGAGCTCTGTTTAGAACCCAAGTCTTCTGATTCCCAGGCCCGTGCTCTTTCTACTAGGCCATGCTGCTTCTCACTTCCTCACTGCTTCCCTTCTCACTTTATACTCACTCCCTTAGGGAGCTCATCCACTCCCAGTTTCAACTACCATCTTTATGAGGATGACCCCTCATCTCCATGTTAATCTTGCATTTTCTCTTGCATCCAGGACACTGCTACCTGGATGTCCTGTGGGCACCTCAATCTCAGTAGGTCTAAAACTGAACTCCTCATCTTGCCTCCCAAATTCTCTCTGCCACCTAACTTTCCCATCACAGTTGCCAACACCATCCTTCCTATCTCTGGAATACTAAACTTGGTATTATCTTTGACTACAGCCTTTCTTTTAATCAATGACTGATATTTATTCAGTGCTTACTGTGTGAAGAGCACCATATTGAGCACTTGGGAGAGTAAAGTTCTAGACTGTGAGCCCATTGTTGGGTAGGAACTGTCTCTATATGTTGCTGACTTGTACTTCCCAAGTGCTTAGTACAGTGCTCTACACACAGTAAGAGCTCAATAAATACGATTGAATGAATGAATGAATAAAGATGGTAAACACAATCCCTGACCTCAAGGAGATTATAATACAGTGTACAAGCTTTCAATTCCACATGAAGCTTGTTTCAAAATCCTGTTGATTTTTTTTTTCTCCACAACACTTCCAGAATCCTCCCATTTCTCTTCACCCAAACGGTCACCATGCTTGTACAGGTACTTACTATATCCCACCTTGACTACTGCATCAGCCTCCTCACAGACTTCCATGTTTCCAGTTTTCCCCACATCCAATCCATACTTCACTCTGTTGCCCTTAATCACTTTCCTAAAACATCACTTTACACACATCTTCCCACTTTTCAAAAGCCTTCAATGGTTGCCAATTCCTCTCCCCATCTAGCAGAATCTTCTGACCACTAGATTTAAAGGTATTCAATCATCTCTTTTTCTCCTACCTATTCACTCTCTTATCCCACTACACCCCAAAGTGAAATCTAATGCTTGAAAAATGATTCAAGAACCTTAAAGGCTGATGTTGGAATATAATTCTCCTCTTCTGCAAATCTCTTTCAACTAGACAGGTTTAGAGCATCATTGAAAGTCCTTAAATCAATCATACCTCCATGCTGGTGACTAGTGTAGCACACTCTCAAGAAGAAATGGTGATGATTATGAAGAGTTTGTCAAAATCATCAAAGTACCATGTTGCATCAGCATAAAGAAACCTAAGGTTTTTCCCCAGCCTGTACCAAACAAACCCTATAACCAACCAAGGATCTTTATAAGCGATACTGAATTGAGAACAAACAGGCAGATGACTAGCAGATGGAGTTTGGCTTCTACATTCATTCAATCGTATTTATTAAGCACTTACTGTCAAATACTTGGGAAAGTACAATACGACAATAAAGAATAACAATCCCTACCCACAATGAGCTCACAGTCTAGAGCGGGGAGACAGACATCAATATAAATAAGTAAAATTACAGATATGTGCATAAGTGCTGTGGGGCTGGGAGAGGGGAGAAGACCAAAAGGAGCAAGTCAGGGCAACGCAGAAGGGAATGGGAGATGAGAAAAAGCGGGACTTAGTCTGGGAAGGCCTCTTGGAGGAGGTGTGCCTTAAGTCAGTCTTTGAAGGGGGGAGAACAGTTGTCTGGTGGATTTGAGGAGGGAGGGAGTTCCAGGTCAGAGGTAGGACATGGACCAGGAGTTGATGGCGAGACAGGTGAGATCAAGGCACGGTGATAAGGTTAGCACCAAAGGAGCGAAGTGTGAGGGATGAGTTGTAGAAAGAGAGAAGGGAAGTGAGGTAAGAGAGGGCAATGTGACATTCATTCATTCATTCATTCAATTGTATTTATTGAGCACTTACTGTGTGCAGAGCACTGTACTAAGCGCTTGGGAAGTACAAGTTGGCATGAAAGTCACGTGTCACGTAGGAGTTCTACATGACATGGAATTTCAAAAACAAATTGAATGTAGAGGAATTGTGGTGTGCAACATTCTCTGTGACTCTGTGGCCTGGACAAAATGTATAAAGAGGATGGATAACAGCAAAATATCCAAACAACTGCTTTGTGGTAAAGTGGGAGTGATGGACCTAATAAGCATTTTAAAGATGCAATGAAACAAAACCTCAGACAACATGGTATGGTTGTGGGCAACTGGGAGGTAGTCTTCATTTGAATTTGCTCCCCTTTCCACCCCTCCCTTAGCCCTAACAGCACTTAGGTACTTATCTGTAATTTATATTAATGTCTGTCTCCCACTCTAGACTGTAAGCTTGTTGTGGGCAGCAAGCGTGTCTAACAACTCTGTTACATTGTACTCACCCAAACTATTAGTACAGTGCTCTGCAAACAATAAGTGCTCAATAAATATGATTGATTGGTAGTCACAACAACAAACAGACCAACCTTTTGGGCATCAATTAAAGACGGGTTGGCTTTCATAGACCAAATACTGAGAAGATCATGACACTACAAGGCAGAATCAAAAATGACATAAGGACCTGCAGATGGCAAATGTAATAGAGCTGCAAGTCAATTTAAAATATAAATAATGTGCAAGAGATCCTTGATCAGACATTTTATTATCAGCCACACTCACGCATTTGGATAAAATCTCCTCATCATGATTTCATTTTCAAACCCAAAGGTTAACTTCCTCAGCTTTCTCTCTCTCTCTCTCTCTTTCTCTCTCTCTCTCTCACTCTCTCTCTCTTTCTCTCCCTCATCACTCAGATAACCAATTGTATTTATTGAGTGCTTACTGTGTGCAGAGCACTATACTAAGAATGTGGGGGAGTACCATATAATAGATTTGGTAGACATGCTCCCTGCCTTCAAGGAGCTTAAACTCTAGAGGAGGAGGCAGACCCTGATATAAATGCTGGGGGGCTGAGGGTGAGATGAATAAAGGGTACAAATCCTAGTGCAAATGGTGATGCAGAAGGGAGAGAAAGTAGAGGAAATAAGGATTTATTTGAGGAAGGCATCTTGGAAGAGGTGTGATTTTAATAAGGTTTAAAACTGGGGAGAATGATTGCCTATTGGATATGAAGGGGGAGAGGATTCCAGGCCAGAAACAGGACATGGGTGATGGGTCAGTGTTAAGATATATGAGCTTGATTGACACATTCTTTAGGATGTGACTATTGCTTGGAAATGAGTAGAGCAGCATTGTCAAGTACAGGAACTGCGTAAATCAAGAGGCCATGTTATTGCATGAACGGAGATAAAATTTTGAATGGAGCCATGTGTGTATAGTACTCACAATCTATCCTATGTTCTAAAAGAACTTTGCAGTTGTTCATTTATCTAAGGTCTTACTGATTTTCAAAAGGACTAACTAGTTTCTGTTGTCCTGTAACAAGAAGGTGGGCTTCATGTAGAGATAGCAAGGGGAACGCTAATGACATCTCTTTGTGATGTGTCCCCAGGATATGCCTCTGTGCAATCAACAAAGCAAGGTTTATGCTCTGGGCAAATTTGCACAGAATTGATTCCCAGAGGGCCAAATTGTAATTCTTGATCTTCCTCAAATGGGAGGAGACTACAACGTTTAGCATGTGTAAAGGACCTTACTATTTAATGCAGTGAGCTTTAGCCACATCACATTATCCAATTGCTTTAATTTTTTTAAACCTTATACTAAGACTTCTATTGGTAGAGGGGAGAAACTTGCATTACAGCAAGAGGAATAGTATATAGGAACGTGTTAGGTTTTTTATAATAATAATGATAATAATGATGATGGTATTTGTTAAGTGCTTACTATGTGCCAAGCACTGTTCTAAGTACTGGGGGAGATACAGGTAATCAGGTTGTCCCACGTGAGGCTTACAGTCTTAATCCCCATTTTTACAGATGAGGTAACTGAGGCATAGAGAAGTTAACTGACTTACCCAAGGTCACACAGCAGACAAGTGGCAGAGCCAGGATTAGAAACCACGTCCTCTGACTCCCAAGCCTGTGCTCTTTCCACTAAGCCATGCTGCTTCTCTTTATTTGTCTGGGTTATAATAATTATTATTATGGTATTTGTTAAATGGCTACTGTGTGCCTGGCACTGTACTATGTGGGAAATGACATTTGTTTCTGGGCATGGAGCCCAAGTTCTATTTAATTTTTACTGAAGATTTTCCAAGGTGATGATGATTCTATCCCCACAGAAAGGTGCTTCATCAATTGATAAATAATGACAGCTGTGCCAACACAATGGGTTTGCATTCTCAGGTTTGAATCGTCCCTGTTAATAAACCAAACAATGTTCAAAGCCATTTGTCTGTTTTTCAATAGTCTGTCTATGAACCCTGCTTACAGGAAGATGTTTTGATAATAAAATTTCACGTTGGAGTTTTACATCTTGAACCTAATACAGTAGCATAGTAAACTAAGTGCCACTGTATGTTTTCTAAATCTTGCTCATGAGAGTTCAGTATGACCTGCAAACAATTAGTTTTCAAGGGGGGTTGTACTTTTGTAGAATTTTTTATTCCTTTTAAATTTACGGGTCTTTTTTATATATTCTTGATCTTACTATTGTCAGATAGAGATAAATGATTTATTTTGTCATCTAGAGGACACTATCTTCTATGCAGACACCCCACATATAAGTATATATATCTGGTGGAAATGAGAGAGAAAGTGTGTTTGTGTATTCAAAAGTGACTGTTTGTAGAAAGAGCCCATCAGTGAGTGTGGGTATGGCTCTGAACAAAACCTGTGTGCAATGCATGAGTTTCTAAGTCTTTGAGACAAATCCTCCAGGGCATACAAAAAAACAAATGCTACAATGAGCAGAGGACAGAGGCAGCAAGGCAGATTTTGATAAATCAGGCAGCAAACCAATTGCTGCAGGTTTTATAAACAAATGTTTTAAAGAAAATCCTTTAAAACATTATTTGGTTAAAAATACAAATTGCTATTAAACATTTCACTGAACAGTTCATTGAAGGTACACAAACCTAGTAGACCCTCCATTCTTTGCCATATTGATGCATTTTCTACTTGCAGAAATCTCCTGTCTCTCCACTTCAGTCCATACTTCACTCTGCTACCTGGATCATTTTTCTAAAAAAACATTCAGACCTTGTTTCCCCACTCATCAAGAACCTCCAGTGGTTGCTCATCCACCAGAAACTACTTACCATCAGCTTTAAAGCACTCAATCGTCTTGTCCTCTCCTCACTCACCCCACTATACTCCTACTACAACCCAACCCACACATTTCGCTCCCCTAGTGCCAACTGTATCTCGATCTTATCTATCTCGTCACCAACCTCTCGCCTATGTCCTGACTCTGGCCTGGAACGCCCTCCCTCTTCATATCTGACAGACAATTACTCTCCCCACCTTCAAAGCCTTATTGAAAGCACATCTTCTGGGCTTATTAAGAAGCAGCATGGCCCAGTGGAAAGAGCCCGGGCTTTGGAGTCAGAGGTCATGGGTTCAAATCCCAGCTCTGCCAATTGTCAACTGTGTGACTTTGGGCAAGTCCCTTAACTTCTCTGGGCCTCAGTTACCTCATCCACAAAATGGGGATTAAGACTGTGAGCCCCCAGTGGGACAACCTGATCACCTTGTAACTTCCCCAGCGCTTAGAACAGTGCTTTGTATATAATAAATGCTTAATAAATGCCATTATTATTATTATTATCTTCTTCAAGAGGCCTTCCTGGACAAGGCCCTCATTTCCTTTTCTCCCACTTCCTTCTGTGTCACCCTGACTTGCTCCCTTTATTCACTCCCGCCCCGCCCCAGCACTTATATACATATCAGTAATTTATTTATATTCAGGTCTGTCTCCCTGTCTAAACTGTAAGCTCATTAAGGGCAGGAAATGTGTTGGTTATATTGCTGTGTTGTACTCTCCCAAGTGCTTAGTACAGTGCTCTGCACGCAGTAAGTGCTCAATAAATATGATTGATTGATTGGTCTGTTCCTGGTTTTGAATCTGCTTCTGTTCTTCTGATCTTTCTGAAGCTTCTGCTTAGGGAGGACAACCCCTTTCCTGATTGCTTGTATACCATGCTGGTCTGTCAACTGCAACTGTCTCCTGAAAATCTGCTGCTGAAATGCATTGTTTGATTCTGTTTTACTATATCTTTAAAACATATGTTCTGCCCTTCCTGCTTGTTCATATCATGTTTCAGTTAACTATACAGCAGTTGTTAAGATATACTGCTATTACCTATTCTCCTTGCATATCCCACATGTGAGAAACTGAAATACTATGCACACTGCCTCAGGGCTGGTATTCTGTGTTCCAGGATCTCACTGTCACCTGACTTGCCATTTGTTGTTGAATATGAATTGAAGTGTCATTGATAAAACTACTTAAGAAGCCAGATTTGGCTTCTGTAATAAGTTCTATGTCTAGAGCCATGCAGAAGGTTGACTACCTTGTAGACCTCTGATTTGATTTGAAGTCGAATGCCCCATTGTGTCGAACACTGTCAATCTCCAAAAGGATATACTGATTTATTGGTTTGATTTTCAACCTGGTCTATCTGTGCATTGACTAATAGACTATTGCCTAGAAATCTGTCTTTTGTGAAAGTATTCTACCGTCATCCTGCAATGTTGTGATGCTGATGAAAGTCATGCTTGTGTGTAAAGTTTTTCCAATGCAGGTTCACTCATACCTTTGGATTTCTTCAGGTTTATGGTCAATCCATTGCATTTATCTGATTCGGGAAAGCAGTTTTTAATCATTCTGTCTCCAGAGCCTGCAAACATGGTATTATCATTGACTTTACAGTCTCTTTCAACTCAAATATTCAGTATGTCATTCAATCCAATCAATTTTCGCAAGTGCATTTGCACCCAGTTGGTACTTAATAAATACTACCACTATTTTGTGAGAAGCAGCGTGGCTCAGTGGCAAGAGCCAGGGCTTTGGAGTCAGAGGTCATGGGTTCAAATCCCAGCTCCGCCAATTGTCAGCTGTGTGACTTTGGGCAAGTCACTTAACTTCACTTGGCCTCAGTTACCTCATCTGTAAAATGGGGATTAAGACTGTGAGCCCCCTGTGGGACAACCTGATCACCTTGTAACCTCTCCAGTGCTTAGAACAGTGCTTTGCACGTAGTGAGTGCTTAACAAATGCCATCATTATTATCATTACTGCTACTACTACCACCACCAATACTACTACTATCAATCAATTGTATTTATTGAGCATTTACTGTGTGCAGAGTACTGTACTAAGTCCTTGGGAGAGTACAATATAACAGAATGAGTAGATACATTCCCTGCCCACAATGAACTTACAGTCTAGAGTGGGAGACAGACATTAATATAAATAAATGAATTACAGATATGTACATAAGGGCTGTGGGGCAAAGGGAAGGGTGAATAAAGGGTGCAAATCCAAGTTAAAGAGCAATGTAGAAGAAAGTGGGAGAGAATGAAATGAGGGCTTAGACAGGGAAGCCTCCTAGAGAAGATGTGCGTTTAATAAGGCCTTGAAGGTGGGGAGAAGGATCATCTGATGGATATGAAGAGGGAGGGCATTTCACGTCAGAGGCAGGACATGGGTGGAGAAGTTGGCCGTGAGCTAGTCTAAACTGAGGTAAAGTGAGTATGTCAGCATTAGAGGAGTGAAGTGTGCGGGCTGAGTAGGAAAGCAGTGAGGTAAGGAAGAAGGGAGCTAGCTGAATGAGTGCTTTAAAGAAGTTTCTGCTTTATGTGGCGGTGGATGGGCAGCCACTGGAAGTTCTTGAGGAGTGGGGAAACATGAACTGAATGCTTTGTAGAAAAATGATCCAGGCAGCAGAGTGAAGTATGACCTGGAGTGGGGAGAGACAGGAGACACTGAGGCCAGCATTGGGAGATTCATTCATTCATTCATTCAATCATATTTATTGAGCACTTACTGTGAACAGAGCACTGTACTAAGTACTTGAAAAGTACAATACAGCAATAAATAGAGACAATCCCTGCCTACAACAGGCTTACAGTCTTGGGGTGGGGGAAGGGGAGACAGACATCAAAACAAGTAAACAGGAATCATTATAAATAAATAGAATTATAGATATATACACATTTGTGTACATAGCTGTGTAGATATACATAGCTGTGGGGTGGTGGGGGAAGAACAGGAAGTGAGTCGAGGTGACATGGAAGGGAGGGGAGATGAGGAAAAGAGGGCTTAGACTGGGAAGGCCTCTTGGAGGAGGTGTGCCTTCAGTAGGTCTTTGAAGGAGGGAAGAATGATTGGTGGGAGGGAGGGAGGGAGGGCTTCCAGGCCAGAGGTAGGACGGGGCCAGGGGTTGGTGGCAAGGCAGGCATAGTGAGAAGGTTAGCACCAGAGGAGTGGAGTATGCGGGCTGGGATATAGAAGGAGAGAAGAGAGGTGAAGTAAGAATGGACATGGTGATGGAGAGCTTTAAAGCCAATAGTGCGGAGTTTTTGCTTCATGTGAAGGTTGATAGGCAACCACTGGAGATTTTTGAGGAGGGGGATGACATGCCCTGAATGTTTCTGTAGAAGATTCATTCATTCATTCATTCATTCATTCATTCATTCATTCATTCATTCAATCATATTTATTGAGTGCTTACTGTGTGCAGAGCACTGTACTAAGCACTTGGGAAGTACAAGTTGGCAACATATAGAGACAGTCCCTACCCAACAACAGGATCACAGTCTAGAAGGGGGAGACAGACAACAAAACAAAACATGTGGACAGGTGTCAAGTTGTCAGAACAAATAGAATTAAAGCTAAATGCACATCATTAACAAAATAAATAGAATAGTAAATATGTACAAGTAAAATAAATAGAGTAATAAATCTGTACAAGCATTTATACAGGTGCTGTGGAGAGGGGAAGGAGGTAGGGCGGGGGGATGGGGAGGAGGAGAGGAAAAAGGGGGCTCAGTTTGGAAAGGCCTCTTGGAGGAGGTGAGCTCTCAGTAGGGCTTTGAAGGGAGGAAGAGAGCTGGCTTGGTGGATGTGTGGAGGGAGGGCATTCCAGGCCGGGGGAGGATGTGGGCTGGGGGTCGACGGTGGGACAGGTGAGAACAAGGTACAGTGAGGAGGTTAGCAGCAGAAGAGCGGTGGGTGTGGGCTGGGCTGTAGAAGGATAGAAGGGAGGTGAGGTAGGAGGGGGCGAGGTGATGGAGAGCCTTGAAGCCGAGAGTGAGGAGTTTTTGTTTGATTTGTAGGTTGACAGCCAACCACTGGAGATTTTTGAGGAGGGAAGTGACATGCCCAGAGTGTTTCTGTACAGAGATAATCTGGGCAGCAGAGTGAAGTATAGACTGAAGCGGGGAGAGACAGGAGGATGGGAGATCAGAGAGAAGGCTGATGCAGTAATCCAGTCGGGATAGGATGAGAGATTGAACCAGCAGGGTAGCGGTTTGGATGGAGAGGAAAGAGTGGATCTTGGCGATGTTGCGGACGTGAGACCGGCAGTTTTTGGTGACAGATTGGATGTGAAGGGTGAACGAGAGAGCAGAGTCGAGGATGACACCAAGGTTGCGGGACGGGAAGCGTGGTAGTGCTGTCTACAGTGACAGGAAAGTCAGGGAGAGGGCAGGGTTTGGGAGGGAAGATAGGAGTTCAGTCTTGGACATATTGAGTTTTAGATGGTGGGCAGACATCCAGATGGAGATGTCCTGAAGGCAGGAGGAGACCTGAGCCTGAAGGGAGGGAGAGAGAGCAGGGGCAGAGATGTAGGTTTGGGTGTCATCAGCGTAGAGATGATAGTTGAAGCCGTGGGAGTGACTGAGTTTACCAAGGGAGTGAGTGTAGATAGAGAACAGAAGGGGACCAAGAACTGACTCTTGAGGAACCCCTACAGTAAGGGGATGGGAGGGGGAGGAGGAGCCTGCAACGGAGACTGAGAATGAATGACCAGAGAGATAAGAGGAGAACCAGGAGAGGACAGAGTCTGTGAAGCCAAGGTTGGATAGTGTGTTGAGGAGAAGGGGGTGGTCCACAGTGTCAAAGGCAGCCGAGAGGTCGAGGAGGATTAGGATAGAGTAGGAGCCGGATGATCTGGGCAGCATGATGAAGTATGGACTGAAGTGAGGAAAGGCAGAAGGTTGGGAGATCAGAAAGGAGGCTGATGCAGTAATCCAGTCGGGATAGGATGAGTGACTGTACTAACATGGTAGCAGTTTGGATGAAGAGGAAAGGATGGATCTCGGTGTTGTTGTGAAGGTGAGACTGGCAGGATTTGGTGATGGATTGGATATGTGGGGTGAATGAGAGAGCAGAGTCAAGTATGGCACCAAGGTTCTGGGCTTGTGAGACTGGAAGGATGATTATGCCATCTACAGTGATGGGAAAGTTCAGTAGAGGACAGAGTTTGGGAGGGAAGATAAGTGCTTGGAATAATTTGGTAGCAGTTTGTGTGCAAAGGAAAGGGTGGATGTAGCAATGTTGTGAAGATTGAACTGACAGAATTTGGTGACAGATTGATTATATGGGTTTAATGAGAATGATGAGTCAAGTATAGTACTAAGGTTGTGGGACTGTGAGACAGGGAGGGTGATGGTGCTGTCTACAGTGATGGGAAAATCAGGGGGAAGGACAGATTTTTTAAGTGGGAAAATTAGGAGTTCTGTTTTGGATACGTTAGGTTTGAGATGTCAGTGGACATCCAAGTAAAGATGTCCTGAAGGGAGGAGGAAATGTGAGACTGGAGAGAAGAAGTAGTATTACTGCTACAACTACTACATATTTCCCAGATACAGCTCATCTCTAACCAAATGGCCAATATCCTGGTCCATGTGCTCATCATATCCTGATAAGGCTGCTGATCAGCCTCTGCACTGGTCTCCCTGCCTCCAATCTCTTCGCTTTCCAGTTCATACTTCAATCTGCTGCTTAGATCATTTCTCTAAAACATCATTCTGTACACAACCCCCCGCAACCCCTACCAACTTCTCAAAATCCTCAATGAATACCCAGCTGAAACTTCAGATCATTGGCTCTGCTCTCTTCTCTCCTACCGCCAGATCCACTTTTGTTCCACTCAACCTAACTGACTCACTGTGCTGTTTTCATCTTCCCCTTCTCTAACCATTTGCAAACTCCCTTCCTCCCTTGCCCTTCAAATTTGCCAGACTGCAGCTCCTCCTATCTTCAGATCCCTTATAAATTCCCATCTCATCCAAGAGACCTTACCCGATTAATTTTTCTTATCTCCAGACATACCCTCCTAACTACCACCTCAGGAGTTTTCACTTCGTCTGCACTTACTTATTAACAACTACCCATGGCACGTCTGTACATATCAATGTACGTATTTCACTCTTAAAGCCCTTCTTCATCCATAGATTCCTTTTTCCATGCTTTCCTTCCTCCTATCTGTAATTTATTTTGTATCTATTTCCCATGTTAGATTGGAAACTCCTTGAGGGTAGGGAGTCTTCTAGTTCTACTGTATTCTCCAAGTGCTTAGAACAGTGCTCTGCATACAGTAGGTGTACAAAAAATACTATGATCTCAAGAGGAGATCTCCTGCCTCCTCTCAAAATCCACCCCCTCCACCTGTGCATATGACCCCATCCTTTTGAGCCTTCACACTTGCCCCCTATCTTCTTCCCTCCCTGCCATCTTCAAATGTTATCTCTCTAATGACTTTTTCCCAAAAGCTTTCAAACATGCTCATCTCCCCGATCTTAAAATAACCCTCCCCTGACCCCACAGCTGTCTCCACTTATCACCCTATCCAAACTCCTAGAGTGAGTTGTCTACACCTATTGTGTCCAGTTCCTCTTATTGACCCCCTCCAATATGGCTTCCATTCCCTTCGCTAGACAGAAACTGTCCTCTCAAAGGTCACCAATGATCTCCTTGCCAAATCCAAAGGCCATCCATCCTAATCCTCCTCAACCTCTCATCTGGCTTTGACACTGTTGCCCACTCCCTTCTCCTGGAAACATTATCCAAGCTCAACTTCACTGACACTCTCCTCTCCTGGCTCTCCTCCTATCTCTGTTACCACTCATTCTCAGGCTCTTCTGTGGGCTCCTCCTTTGCATCCCACACCCTTACTGTGGGAGTCCCCCAAGGTTCAATTCTGGGTCCATTTCTAATCTCCATATACTCCCTTGGAGAATTCATTTTTTCCCATGGCTTCAATTATCATCTCTATGTGGATGATTCCCAACTACATCTCCAGCCATGATCTCTCCTGCTCTGTAGTCGCACATTTCCTCCTGCCTTCAGGGCATTTCTCAATGGATGTCCCACAGAGACCTCAAACCTAACATGTCCAAATCAGAACTCCTTGTCTTCCCACCCAAACCTTGTCCTCCCCGACTTTCCTGTCACTGTAGACAGAACCACCATTCTTCCTGTCTCACAAGCCCATTAGAGAAGCAGCATGGCTTAGTAGAAAGAGCACAGGCTTGGGAGTCAGAGGACATGGGTTCTAATCCTGACTCTGCCACCTGTCTGCTTTGTGACCTTGGGCAAGCCACTTAACTTCTCTGTGCCTCAGTTACCTCATCTGTAGAATGAGGATTAAGACTGTGAGCCCCATGTGGGACAACCTGATTACTTTGTATCTACCCCAGTGCTTAGCACATAGTAAGCACTTACAAATACCATTATTATTATTACTATTATTATTATTATTACCTTAACAGTACCCTTAACTCATCTCTCTCATTCGACCCACGTAATCAATGTAACCAAATCCTGTTGGTTTAACCTATACATCACTAAAATCCTCCCTTTTCTCTCCATCCAAATTGCTACCATGTTAATCCAAGCATTTATGGGCAGGGAAGCTGTTCATTGTTATATTGTACTTTCCCAAGAACTTAGTACAGTGCTCTGCACACAGTAAGCACTCAATAAATATTATTGAATGAATGATTATTACATCAGCTCCTTGCTGACTCCTCCTGTCTCTCCCCACTCCAGTCCATACTTAACTCTGATGCCCAGATCATTTTTCTATAAAACACTTCAGTCCATGTTTCTCCACCATTCAAGAATCTCTAATGGTTGTCCATCTACTTTCACAGCAAAGAGAAATGCCTTACCATTGGCTTTAAAGCACTCAACCATCTTGTCGCCTCCCTTACTTTCCTGATTTCTTACTACAACCCAGGTCACACACTTTACTCTTCTAATGCTAACCTACTTACTGTGATGCCTGTCTACTTGCTTTGTTTTGTTCTCTGTCCCTCCCCACCTTCTAGACTATGAGCCCATTGTTGGGTAGGGATTGTCTCTGTTGCCGAATTGTACTTTCCAAGTGCTTAGTACAGTGCTCTGCACACAGTGAGCACTCAATAAATACGACTGAATGAATGAATTAATGTATCTCTATCTCATTTATCTCACTGCTGACCTCTTACCCACATCCTGCCACTGGCCTGGAGCACCCTCCCTCTTCATATCTGACAATGACTCTCCCCACCTTCAAAGCCTTATTGAAGGCACATTTCCTCCAAGAAGTCTTCCCCTACTAGGCTTTCATTTACTCTTCTCCCACTCCCTTCTGAATCACTTTTGTTCTTGTATTTGAACCCTTTATTCATCCTCCCCTCAGCCCCACAGCACTTATGTACATATCTGTAATTTATGTATTTGCATTAATGTCTGTCTCCCTTCTACACTGTGAGATCATTTTGGGCAGAGAAAGTGTCTACCAGTTATGTTATATTGTCCTCTCCCAAGCTCTATGCACAGTATATGCTCAATAAATTTGATTGATTGATTGATCATTCTTAAGCATACAACAGTTGCAAGATGACTGTCTCATAGTCCTTTGACAAGTCTCATACCCTTTTGAGCTGGAAAGGCTTTTGTGGGGAATCAGAAGTTTATTCTGCCACCAGCTTCTGGTCCCTCAATGCCTCTGTAAGTAGGAAGACATAAAATAGATCCTTCATCATCATCATCATCATCATCATCATCAATCATATTTATTGAGCGCTTACTATGTGCAGAGCACTGTACTAAGCGCTTGGGAAGTACAAATTGGCAACATATAGAGACAGTCCCTACCCAACAGTGGGCTCACAGTCTAAAAGGGGGAGACAGAGAACAAAACCAAACATACTAACAAAATAAAATAAATAGGATAGATATGTACAAGTAAAATAAATAAATAAATAAATAGAGTAATAAATATGTACAACCATATATACATATATACAGGTGCTGTGGGGAGGGGAAGGAGGTAAGATGGGGGGGATGGAGAGGGGGACGAGGGGTGAGGAAGGAAGGGGCTCAGTCTGGGAAGGCCTCCTGGAGGAAGTGAGCTCTCAGCAGGGCCTTGAAGGGAGGAAGAGAGCTAGCTTGGCGGATGGGCAGAGGGAGGGCATTCCAGGCCCGGGGGATGACGTGGGCTGGGGGTCGATGGCGGGACAGGCGAGAACGAGGTACGGTGAGGAGATTAGCGGTGGAGGAGCGGAGGGTGCGGGCTGGGCAGTAGAAGGAGAGAAGGGAGGTGAGGTAGGAGGGGGCGAGGTGATGGAGAGCCTTGAAGCCCAGGGTGAGGAGTTTCTGCCTGATGCGCAGATTGATTGGTAGCCATTGGAGGTTTTTGAGGAGGGGAGTAATATGTCCAGAGCGTTTCTGGACAAAGATAATCCGGGCAGCAGCATGAAGTATGGATTGAAGTAGAGAGAGATACGAGGATGGGAGATCAGAGATCACCAGTGAAGCCACACCTATATTCATAGATTATGAGCCCCTCGAGTGACGGAGTCTGTGTCTAATTCTCACCTGTGGACTCTTTCCGAGCACTTAGTACAGTGCTCATCATGTAGTAAGCCCTTAATAAATACGATTACTACTACTATTACTACTACTACATTATTGTGTTCTGTCGAGATCTAAAATAGTCCCTCTTTTTTTGTGAGAAGTTAAGGCCAGGGATATAGAGGAGAAATATTGCAATGGAAAATATCCAGGGATAAAGTCAGAGCATGATAGTCTGTGGGCGGTGAGGGAGCAAGGTTAACTCTTCTCCAAACAGAAATAATAATAATAATAATAATAATAATAATAATAATAATAATGATAATAATAATGATAATAATAATAAGTAAAGCACATTGTGTTAAGCACTGTACCAAGTCCTGGGGAAGATACAAATCAATCAGGTCCCATAGGAGGTCTCATGGTCTAAATAGGAGGGAGAACAGGTATTGGATCCCCATTTTGCAAATGATGCAAACTGAGGCACAGAGAAGTAAAATGACTTGTCCAAGGTCACACAGCAGACAAGTGGTAGAGCCAGGACTAGAATCCTGGCCCTCTAACTCCCAGGCCCATGCTCTTTTCAGGAGACCACACTGTTTTATATTCCTTGAAGTTGATGTTTACCATGCTCTCATCTTACCTCCTTCCCTTCCCCACAGCACCTGTATATATGTATATATGGTTGTACATATTTATTACTCTATTTATTTATTTATTTATTTATTTTACTTGTACATTTCTATCCTATTTATTTTATTTTGTTGGTATGTTTGGTTCTGTTCTCTGTCTCCCCCTTTTAGACTGTGAGCCCACTGTTGGGTAGGGACTGTCTCTATGTGTTGCCAATCTGTACTTCCCAAGCGCTTAGTACAGTGCTCTGCACATAGTAAGCGCTCAATAAATACGATTGATTGATTGATTGATCTCATGGAACCTAAGGAATATCAGACCACAAATCCAACTCCTGAAAGACATCACTCTCCAGGTGAAAGCTTATCTAGCACCTGTCTCAAAGAGAGTTCTTTTTCAGACAGTCTGGTTTTTCTCAGGGCAACAATGTGGGCTCTATAAATGAAATGTAGTGGAAGACTACTACTTTTTTATCACAGTCACCTGATATAGCAATCAAGAAATTGCATTCATTGAGCACTTACTGTATGCAGAGCATTGTACTAAGCGCTTAGGAGAGTACAATGTAGCACAGTACACTAGTTATACTTTATATGTAGAACTTATTTAGAGTGAAATTACTAGTTTATACACCTACCTTCCATAATTGGGCAATTCTTGTAATGCATAATTCAATAGGTAATATCATTCATTTAAGAGCAATACAATCTTAGAATATTTGACACCAAAACGTGACTCCTGACAGATATTGTTGCTCTACAAAACACAAGATAATGTGATCTGCATCTACACCTATAGCTTTAGAGAATTCTCCTTAGCTTTTTCACTCTTGTTTTATTGTTGGATACAGAATATATTAAAAGGGGTATTCTCAAAAGCAGAAAAATATTACAAACAAAAGATATTGCTTCAGAAATAACAGTATTAAATTTATTTCTATTTATTCTCTTAAATTCTACTTAACCCATAAATTAGAAATTTGCACAATAATACCAGAAGGACAATATTACCATTGGTTCATTTCACAATCATTGGAGTACCACACGGATCAATTCTATTCCAGGGACTTACTGAACCATTGTTTATTTTCTCCTTCCAAGATCACTGTCTAGTGTCAATCTTCAGATTGTTCTGGATATCGTTCATATTTCATTTACCATCAATAAAGACTAAATTGATAAGGACTATGTGAGTCTCCAAATAACTCTTCTATAAAAGTTGTTGTACCTTAAGATTATGATGTAGATATATATGGTACTGCAATGAAGAATGTAGTACAATATTGAAGTCTTCAAGGTTCTTGTGACTCATTGTAGAGCCTATGGAGATGTACACATCTGCAAGAAGTTGTCTGGCATCATGACAGTAACCATTCTGCAGCAAGGAACTGTAGCTTTGGGATTTAGCAGTGCAGTATTTCCCAGTAAGTCCCATAGGCCACAGCATAAAGCAAATTTTTTTGGTGGTGGGTGGATGGAAGGGTGGGAGATAAATTTTTCAGATTAAGAAAAATGCTTAAAAATGTGTATTAATGATGCAAGATGCCTTCATATACATAATTTTTCAACTTTCATCCATACCTAATGGAACACAGCAGATATGATCTTGGCAAGGAGGTACATCAAGACCACTAGATTTGTAGGCCTGAAAATATTTTTGTCACAACTAACTGACTGGTCTCTAACAACTACCCTGCGTTCTAATCCTGCTCTGCCACTTGCCTTCCATGTGACCTTTGGTGAGTCTCTTAACTTCTCCGTGCCTCAGTTCCCTCATCTGCAAAATGGGAATTGAGTACCTGTTCTCCCTCCTATTTAGATTTTGAGCCCCATGTGGGACCTGATAATCATATATCTACCCCAGCATTTAGTACAGTGCTTGGCAAAGATTATTAGTAGTAGTAGTAGTATTGTTATTATTATCTATTAAGAACATTTGCCTTCCCAGACAAGCTCATCCAGGTCTTAACTGTTCCAAGAGTTTAATACAGTGCTCTGCATACTGGAAACAACCCTCAGTAAATACTATTGATAGATTAATGGATTAAACAATAGGGCTGGTATATGGCAAACACAACAAAGACTATCTTCATATCTGAAATAATGAAAGTCATGAATATGTTCTTTAAGCCACACCTGTCTTCACAGATAGTGTTCAGTATCTGTAGCATCATCTTTAAATACCTAATATGCACACACACACACAAACACACACATTTATATATGTTATTTGCATACTCTGGGCAAATGACTCCTTGTCCTGAGGAGCAAAGAATCAATTTTCCTAGTGTGAGTGTTGTTTGAAGAGTGTTGTTTGAAGAGTGTTGTTTGCTATGGGGTTTATGTATCCACTCTGCAGGGATGCTCAATTAGGATTTTTTTCCTTTCCACCTTTAGCTGTTATAGATGCATCACTAAGACATTATTTATTTGCTGAATTACTTAATATTTTGGACTATTCAATAAAGCAGAGTTCTTTCTCAAGAATTACTTCAGAAGAGTTTCTGACCCTGCTTCAGAGGCATTTTTGGTAATGGACACCTTTCTTTTGATTAGGAGTAGGACAATTGAATTGTCTAGCATCAATTCATTTAATTAAGGTTATTTCAGATGTTTTTATATTACCTAAAAATCTCCATTTCTATATTGCAGTATACTAAGCAATATAAGGGGAATGCCTCCAATACACAACTGAAAGCTGTTGATACTTTATGATATGATATTTCATTATAAGCTTCCTTATTCCTAATGAAGCTAGGTGTGCTTTCAGCTTGTTTCTCGTAAAAAAAAATGATAAAAATGCGCAGAATGAGATAAAAATCTTGTGGAAGATATTACATTGGGAACACATTATAGTTTCTCCCAGGCTGAGAATGAATATTAGAATGTATAGAGATCATTTTCTTTTAAACCTGTATTCAGATAGGCAGGTTCACAAGCTCACCTGAGAAGGCTAAATTTGATTTTTTTTCAAAAGAGCTTAACACATTTTGCTAAAATATCAAATATTTTCACTTCTCAGTTTCTATTTATTTTAAAGGATAAACTAGAGAAATTGTTTTCTATTTGTGCCTCTCATTCCTCATCCTGTGGGTGTCTTCATTTAAAACAACAGACACTGAAAGCAAAGTGATTTGAAAGTGGACTTGTTTTAAAATGTCCCACTCTGAAGTAGGCAACATACAGAGGAGATTTTACTTTTCCATTTAGTACAATATTTATAGCTTTAACTAATGAAAATACTATTGCATTAATAATTTGTTGACACCACTGATTTTATCATTATTATGCAAAATCAAATATGCCTATGAGCATGATTTAAATCTATAGAACCCTGCCTGCACATTGTGACACTCAGTTAAATGACTAAGATGAAAACTGATTGAAGTCATTAAAAAAACACATACACTAATTACAGAATACAGAGCTTATCTGCTTGCTCAGTTAAAAAACTTAAAAACAGGAATAGGCTAGACGAGTTTCTGTGCTAAACACCAGTGAAGTTTTTTCTCTTTGGTTTTTAACATTATCTTATTTGTAAAATAAACAGTGACTGCCACACGTTTTGGAGGAAAAAAATGTTGATTGACATTGGGTGTTAGCTCAAGAGTGACTGTAATTTTCAGATGTTATGTAAATTATCTTTTTTTCCTTTTAAAATTGGCATTCTGCTGGTGCTGATTCAGCTCTTCTTTTCAGGTAAGAATCACCCTTAAAGGAAGAGGGAGTGCTTAAAGGGTATGGAGACCCACCCTGTTGAAAGGCTATGTAACTTTCCTTGATGGAATGGTATATCTGATGGCATCTTTTCTGCATAAGGCTCTTTTAACCTCGAGTCAGTAAGTTCACATGATTCCACTTGAGTGAAGACTGAGGGATCAGGATAAGGGTAAGATAAATCAATCATATTTATGGAATGCTTACAGTAGGAGGAACACTGTACTAAGGACTTGGGAGAGTACATTATAATAGAGTTGGTAGAAAGTTCCTGGCCCTCAAGGAGCTTAGAGTCTTACAGTCTAGAGGGGAAGGCAAGCATTAGTATGAATAAATTACAGGTACATACATAAGTCCCGTGGGGCTGAGGGTGGGGTGAACATCAAATGCTTAAAGGGAACAGGTGATGCAGAAGGGAGAGAGAGTAGGGGAAAAGAAACTTAATGGGGGAAGGTTACTTGGAAGATAAATGATTTTAATAAGTCTTTGAAATAATAATAATAATAATGGCATTTATTAAGTGCTTACTATGTGCAAAGCACTGTTCTAAGCGCTGGGGAGGTTACAAGGTGAAAGAGGGGAGAGTGGTGGTTTCTTGTATATGGGCAGAGGGAGTTCTAGATCAGAGGCCTTCCCTGAATAAGCCCCCTTTCCTCTTCTCTCACTTCCTTCTTTGTTGCCCTGACTTGGTCCTTTTATTCATCTCCCCTCCCAGCCCCACAGCACTTGTGTACATATCTGTAATTTATTTATTTATATTACTGTCTGTCTCCCCTTCTAGACAGCTCGTTGTGGGCAGAGAATGTGTCTGTTTATTGTTATATTATACTCTCCCAAGAGCTTAGTACAGTGCTGTGCACACAGTAAGCACTCAATGAATATGACTGAATGAATGAATGAATGAGGGAGGGAGGGTGTGGACAAGGAGTCTGCACTGAGATAGAGAAGATCGAGGTACAGTGAATAAGATGGTGTTAGAGGAGCCAAGTGTACAGACTGGGACGTAGTGGGAAATTAGCAAGATAAGGTAGGAGGGAGGGAGCTGATTGAATACTTGAAAGCTGATGGTAACAGAGTTTCTGTTTCACATGGAGGTGTATGAGCAAACACTGGAGATCCTTGAAGAGTGGGAAGATGTGAACTAAATTTTTTAGAAAAATGATCCGAGCAGCAGAGTGAAGTATGGACTGGAGTAGAGAGATACAGGAAGCGGGGAGGTCAGCAAGGGGACTGATGCAGCAGTCAAGGTGGGAAAAGATAAGTGCTCGGATCAGAGTGGTCCCTAACTGTTGGAATCTCTCAAGGCTCAGTTCTGACTCCCCTTCCACTGCAGAAGCAGAAACAACCACTCCCTTTTTTTCAACTACCATCTCTATGTGGATGATTTCCATATCTACATCTTCAACCCTATCTCTCTCATTCTCTAGAGTTTTGCATTTCTTCCTGCCTTCAGGACATCTTTACTTGGATGTCCCATGGACACCTCAACTTAACATGTCAAAAACAGAACTCCTTATTTTCCCACCCACACCCTGTCTTCCCCCTGACTTTCCCATCACTGTAGGTAGTACCACCATCCTCCCTGTCTCACAAACCCATAACCTTGGCATTACTCCACACTTATCTTTCTCATTCAACCCACATATTCAGTCACCAAATCTTGTCAGATCAAACTTCACAAAATCACTAAAACCCACTCTTTCCCCTTCATCCAAACTGCTATGACCATAATCCAAACATTTAACCTATCCTGCCCTGATTTCTGCATCAGCCTCCTTGCTGACCTTTCTACCTTTTGTTTCTCCCCACTCCAGTCTATAGTTCACTCTGATGCCCAAAATAGCAAAATCATTCAGTCCATTATTTCCCCAAGTCTCAGGAAACTCCAGTGGTTGCCCAACCACTTCTGCATCAAACAGAAACTCCTTACCATCAGCTTTAAAGCAATCACCTTGCCCCCTCCAACCTTACCTCGCTGGTTTCATACTATAATCCAGCCCACACACTTTAATCCTCTAATGTCAACCTACTTACTGTAACTTGATTTCATCTATCTGGCCACTGACCTCTAGCCCACATCCTGCCTCTGGCCTGGAATGACCTCCCTCTTTGTATCCAACAGATGATCACTCTCCCCACCTTCAAAACCTCCAACAAGGCTTCCCTGACTAAGGCCTTATTTCCTTTTCTCCCACTCCCTTCTGTATCACCCTTGCATTTGGATTTGCACTCTTTATTCACCTCTACCTCAGCCTCACAGCACTTACATACATATCTGTAATGTATACATTAATATTAATGTCTGTCTCACCTGTAAGCTCATTTTTGGCAGGAAACATGTCTACCAACTTTGTTATATTGTACTCACCCAAGTTCTTAGACAGTGCTCTGCACACAACAAGTGCTGAATAAATATGATTGATTGGTTGATTGTTTTATTTAAGGTGTTGGCAGGACTTTCAGGTAGAGATGTCCTGAAGGGAGGAGGAAATTTGAGACTACGGAAAAGAAGAGAGGTCATTTCTGAAGAGGTAGATTTGGGAATTGTTTGCATAAAGGTGGTAGCTGAAGCTGTGGGAACAAATGAGTTCTCCAAGGGAGTGGGTGTAGATGGAGAATTGAAGGGGACCCAGAACTGAGTCTTGAGGGATGCCCCCCCATCACAGTTAGTGGGTGGGAGGCAGAGGCGAAGCCCATGAAAGAGACTGAAATGAGCATCCTGAGAGATAGGAGGAGAAACAGAAGAGCATGTTGTAAAGCCATGGTCGGATAATAATGATAATAATAATAATAATAATAATAGTGGTATTTGCTAAGTGCTTACTATGTGCCAAGCACTGTTCTAAGCACTGGGGGAGATACAAGGTAATGAGGTTGTCCCACATGGGGCTCACAGTCTTAATCCCCATTTTACAGATGAAGGAACTGAGGCACAGAGAAGTTCAGTGACTTGCCCAAGGTCACACAGCAGACAAGTGGCAGAGCTGGGATTAGAACCCATGACCTCTGACTCCCAAGACCGTGCTCTTTTCACTGAGCCATGCTGCTTCCACAGCAATGTTTCAAGGAATGTTTCAATAATGTTTCAAGGAAAAATGGGTGTTCCACACTGTTGAAGGCAGTTGAGAGGTCAAGGAAGATTAGGGTAGAGTAGAGACTGTCAGATTTGGCAAGAAGATCATGGTAACCTTTTAGAGGGTGGTTTCTGTGAAGTGAAGGGGATGGAAGCCAGATTGGAGGGGGTCAGTGAGAGAATTGGAGGAGAGAAAGTGGAGGTAACAGGTGTAGACAACTCACACAAGGAGTTTGGAGAGGAATGGTAGAAGGGAGATGGGGCAATAACCAGAGGGAGCCGTGGGTTCAAGGGACTTTTTTAGTCTAGGGCATACTTGGGGAAAAACCACTGGAGAGTGAACAGTTGAAGATGGTAGTCTAGGAGGAAGAAGGCGGGGGGGGGGGGGGGGGGCAAGTGCTTTGATGAGGTGTGAAGGGATGAAGTCAGAGGTGCAGGTGGACTAGGTAGATTGTGATAGGAGTCAGGAGATCTCCTCTTGAGATACTGCTAGGAAAGATGGGAGACCTGAAGAAGGGGAAAGAGGAGGGTGGGTTGGCAAGGAGCAGGGGAGATTTTAGGGAGATTACACCTGACTGGTTTCAATTTTATCAGTAAAATATGTGACCAGGTCTTAGGGGAAGAGATGGGGGGAGTAGGGTACCTCAGGGAATGGGGGTTTGAGGAAGGGCTTAAACCTCTGGCACAGCTACCGCAGGTAATGGATAAGGGAGTCACTAAGAATGGAAAAGTATTGTTGGGTGGAGGAGAGGGCAGAATTGAAGCAAGTGAGAATGAATTTGAGACAAGGTCAGCTGGTGTCCAGATTTCTGCCAGCTGTATTCTGCAATTCAAGCACAGAAACAGAGGAATCATACTATAGAGGTAATCCAGGGTTGAGGATTATTGACACAAGATTGGCAGAGGGACCAGGGAGCGAGGGAGTTGAATTAGTGGAGAGGGTGATGTTGAGTTGATCAATGTGCGCTTTAAAAGATGGTAGTTTGAGTATGAAGACCACAGCAACCTATTTATTCTTTCTTGTCACCAACCCCTTTCCCACATTCTCCCCCTAGCCTGGAACTCCCTCCCTTTCTATATATGTCAGGCAACCACACTCCCCACCTTCAAAGCCTTATTAAGCCTTATTATGTGTCTCCTCCAAGAGGCCTTCCCCAATTAAGACCTCTTTTCCCCCATTCCCTTTCCCTTCTGCATCACCTATGTACTTGGATCTGTGACCTTTAGGCATTTGATATTTGCCCACCCCCACAGCAGTTATGTACAAATCTATAAATCAAATACTATAAATCATTTTATTATATCATTATCTGTCTTCCCCTCTAGACTGTAAGCTCATTGTGGGCTGTTGTATTGTACTCTCCAGTGTTCTGCATGCAGTAAGCTCTCAATAAATACCATTAATGATGATTGATGATGAAGACCAAAAGGGGTATGATGACTTTAGAAAATTGGAGGGGCATGGGGGAGGCAGTCAAAATATTGGAGAACTCTGTGAAGGAACAGGATAAATTTAGGGGAATGGGTGTGTAGGAGAGAAGGCAGGTGAGGAGGTTGTGGTTGGATAGAGGAATTTCAGAGTCGATGAGGGTAGAGATTGTATTCATTTATTCATTCATTCATTCAATCTTATTTATTGAGCATGTACTGTGTGCAAAACACCTTACTAAGCGCTAGGGAAAGTACAATATAACAATAAATAGACACATTCTTTGCCCACAACGAGCTTACAGTCTGGGAGGGGAGACAGACATTGATATAAATAAATAAATAAATAAATAAATAAATAAATAAATAAATAAATAAATTACAGATATGTACATGAGTGCTGTGGGGCTGGGGATGAATAAAGGGAGCAAGTCAGGGCAATGCAGAAGGGAGTGGGAGAAGAGGAAAAGAAGGCTTAGTCAGGAAAGGCCTCTTGGAGGAGATGTGCCTTCAATAAAACTTTGAAGCAGGGAAAGTAATCGTCTGTCAGATATGAGGAGGGAGGGTGTTCCAGGCCAGAGGCAGGATGTGGGTGAGAGGTAGGCAGCAAGATAGAAAAGATCGAGGTACAGTGAGAAGGTTAGCACTAGAGGAGCGAAGTGTACTGGCTGGGTTGTAGTAGGAGAGTAGTTAGGTGAGGTAGGAGGGGGGTGGTTAGGTGACTGAGTGCTTTAAAGTCAATGGTGAGGAGTTTCTGTTTGATGCAGAGGTTGATGGGCAACCACCAGAGATTCTCGAGGAGTGGGGAAACATAGACTAAACATTTTTGTAGGAAAATGATCTGAGCAGCAGAGTCAAGTATGGACTGGAGTGAGGAGAGCCAGGAGGTAGGGAAGCCAGCAAGGAGACTGACACAGTAATCAAGGTGGGAAATGATAAGTGCTTGGATTAATGTAGTAGCAGTTTGGATGGAGAAGAAAGGACAGATTTAGTAATGCTGTGAAGGTTGAACCAACAGGATTAAGTGATAAATTGAATATGTGGGTTGAATGAGAAATAGGAGTCAAGGATAACACCAAGGTCACAGTCTCGTGAGACAGGAAAGATGGTGGCACCATCTACGGAGAAGGGAAAGTGACTGGGAGGACAGGGTTTGAGTGGGAAGATAAGAAGTTTTGTTTTAGATACATTGTTTGAGGTGACAGGAGGACATCCAAGTAAAGATGTCTTGAAGGCAGGAGAAAATGTGAGTCTGCAGAGAGGGAGAGAGATCAGGGCTGGAGATGCAGATTTGGGTTTCATCTGCACAGAGGTGGTAGTTGAACCCAGTGACTAGAGATTGTACAGTGATTAGAGATGATGACATCTAGTGCATGTTCAAGTTAATGAGTGGGTTAGGTGGGATGGAGCAGGAAGTCAATGGAGTTGAGAAGTGATGGAAAGGGGGCAGCCGAAGGGTCACCAAGAACATCCACATGAATGGAGAAAGAGAGAAGGAATAATAATAATAATGATACTTGTTCATTCATTCAATTGTATTTATTGAGCTCTTACTGTGTGCAGAGCACTGTACTAAGCACTTGGGAAGTACAAGTTGACAACATATAGAGATGGCCCCTACCCAACAGCAGGCTCACAGTCTAGAAGTACTTGTTAAGTACTTACTCTGTGTCAGACACTGTTCTAGCATTGGGGTAGGTATAAATTAATCAGGTTGGGCACAGTCTCTGTTCCAAGTGGGATTCACACTCTTAATCCTCATTGTATAGATGAAGTAACTGAGGCACAGAGAAGTTAAGTGACTTGCCCAAGGTCACAAAGCAGACATGTGAGAAAGGGATCACAATGGTTCAGAAAGCTGAAGGAGGGGGCTGGGAGGCAGTAGATGACCCTGACTAGTAACTGGAGTGGGTGGTAGAGTGCTTCAAAGAAAGGGAAAGACAGGGAGGGGAGACAGGAGAAGTGGGATGATGCGATGAGCACTAATCCAAGAATGAGATTGTATTTTCCATGCTGCCGTGAAGAAAACACTAGGAAACTCTTATAGTACACAGCTTAAAATCCTGGTCTATTCAAAGCCATTGTGGCATGGTGGAAACATGATTTTCCTTTAGTATCCAGAAAATTATAAACTACATGAACAAAATTCCAAAGAGTGTCTTTTATTGAGCTGCTTTTTTAAAAAAATAAATTAAATCAATTTGGTATGAGTGTGTCATTCTTCTTCCAGCGATGTTTAGTTTGAAAATAGGACTAGCACTTCAGTCCCAAAGATATAAAAATTTGATAATATTCATTCAGTTGGGAGGGAAGCCAAAAATCAGGAGGCTGTTGAATTCACTTGTCTTTATAAAAAAGTACATACCTCAATCAATCTGCGCATCAGGCAGAAACTTCTCACCCTCGGCTTTAAGGCTCTCCATCACCTCGCCCCCTCCTACCTCACCTCCCTTCTCTCCTTCTACAGCCCACCCCGCACCCTCCGCTCCTCCGCCGCTAATCTCCTCACCATACCTCGTTCTCGCCTGTCCCGCCATCGACCCCCGGCCCACGTCATCCCCCGGGCCTGGAATGCCCTCCCTCCCAACATCCGCCAAGCTAGCTCTCTTCCTCCCTTCAAGGCCCTGCTGAGAGCTCACCTCCTCCAGGAGGCCTTCCCAGACTGAGCCCCTTCCTTCCTCACCCCCTCGTCCCCCTCTCCATCCCCCCCATCTTACCTCCTTCCCTTCCCCACAGCACCTGTATATATGTATATATGTTTGTACTTATTTATTACTCTATTTATTTATTTATTTATTTTACTTGTACATATCTATCCTATTTATTTTATTTTGTTAGTATGTTTGGTTTTGTTCTCTGTCTCCCCCTTTTAGACTGTGAGCCCACTGTTGGGTAGGGACTGTCTCTATATGTTGCCAATTTGTACTTCCCAAGTGCTTAGTACAGTGCTCTGCACATAGTAAGCACTCAATAAATACGATTGATGATGATGATTGATGATACCTCAGTGATCTCAGACCTAGGCTCCAAACCCTCCAAAATGATTACAAAATAGAAACCTGTGAAAATGTATCCTAGAAGAAGCTGCTAACATGCATTTTCTAAGGTGAATGCATCCAAGCAACCATATATGAGAGCATTCTCTGCTCAAAGTCAATAGAGCTTTTTGCCCGAAAGAAGTATGATTAAATCTTGTGGGTGTCGTGCCACACCTAAAACCCTGCCAGTAGAGCTGCAGCCTAGGAATTCTAAATAGAGGATGTTTACAACAATCAATCGATCGATCTATCACATTTATTGAGTGCTTACTGTGTGTAGAGCACAGTACTAAACGCTTGGGAGAGTGCAATATAATAGAGTTGGTCAACCCATTCCCTGCAAACCATGGCTAAATATATTTGTTACTGTCATTCTTAGAAGAACAAAGGTGAAATGAGATTTTCATTTGAGGATAGTCTTAGTTTCTAGATACATATGAACACAAATTTGATAATAAATTGAAACAGTTGCAACAACCATTGAGAATCACTATGGACTATTATAAAATTGAAGTATCCTGTTGGTGTGCAGTTCTCATGACATTCATTGGGAGTTAACCTACTAGCCTGGAAAGGCTTAATAATTTATTTTAATTCTGGACTATTTCATATGCAGATTAGTTTACAGGGTCAAACAGGGTTTATTAAATGTCAATCCAAAGCAGGCAATTTGAAACGAGGATTTTGTTACTTTTCTTTCTGACTGTCCTTCAGTGGAATGAGGGTGAAATGTTCACTGAGCCTAATACCCTATGGGAGAGTAAAATACCAAGGAATAACAAAGAGAAGCCAAATTAGGAAAGCGGCTAATTAATTTGATAAGTGGATCTACTGCCCCTTTTTTCTTTTTCTCTCTTTCCTAACTTCTATATGTCTTGAACATTCCCCTTAAACCCTTTTGATGATCATTATTATTATTAAGTGCCGTAGAGTTGTTTCCGATCCATAGCAACCCCGTGTTCTCTGCCATAATCCGCAACCTTGATGATCATAGTAAAGTTTTATTTATATGTTGAGGTGAGTGCATTGAGACTATTGTATGGATACTGGCAATTATAGCATGAATTAGCTAATTCAAGACAACAAGTCCTATTAAGTACCACAAAGGAGGGGACTTACTACTGGTACATTCCAGTGGGGGAGTAACGGAGCTATGATTTGCATAAGAGGTGTCTGGTTGGCTTAAGAAGTTGCCTGGGCATCCTATCAGTTCTACCAATCCTGAGATGAAGGGGTTCAACTATCGTCCAACATGGTTCCCCTTCCCCCATTCAT
This sequence comes from Tachyglossus aculeatus, assembly GCF_015852505.1. Classification (NCBI taxonomy): domain Eukaryota; kingdom Metazoa; phylum Chordata; class Mammalia; order Monotremata; family Tachyglossidae; genus Tachyglossus; species Tachyglossus aculeatus. The sequence goes on along the minus strand of NC_052101.1, from coordinate 62,356,148 downwards.
TCATTCATTCAATAGTATTTATTGAGCACTTACTGTGTGCAGAACACTGTACTAAGTCCTAGGGAGAATACAAAGAGACACATTCCTTGCCCACAATGACCAATCATATGATGCAGTCTGATATCAGCCTAGTGCCCATCCATCACGCGCTGCCCTGTTGGATTGGGCAATGGCCACAGAGCTCCCCTTGCCCCTGCCTCTGACTGTTGCTAGCCCTGGGGTATTTATTTTTTTGTCTGTTTTTTTTAAATATGTAGAAAATACAGACAAGTCTTCCTGTTTCATCTCCTCCACCCATCCTGTGGGGAGAAGGACTTTGGGCAGCACAAACCTTCCCAATATCTCCACGCCCCACCAGAAAAGCCCAGCCCCCATTGGGCTGGGAGAACATGAGACTCCACGTTCCATCTCCTCCACCCACCACGTCATGCGACTATGGACCTTGGGATTTCAGGAAACACGAACCCAGGGGGAAATCCCAGTCTGGCTCTCTTCCTTTCTGCAGTGGTGATTGTGGCAGTGGTGGTAGGGCAGTGGGAATGAAAGTTCTTCCCACCTGTTGTGGGGATCAGCCAGGGAAGATGAGCCAGGGCAGTGGAGGGATTTTTCATAGAGCAAGATCTGTCTCATATTACCCCCCTCTCCCTTCTGTGTGTGAGCTCACTGTTGGGTAGGGACCGTCTCTCTTTGTTGCCAACTTGTACTCCCCAAGCGCTTAGTACAGTGCTCTACACACAGTAAGCGCTCAATAAATACGATTGAATGAATGAATGAAATCCAGGCACTTGGATTTCTACCCTTGATTCACCCCACTCTCCGTTTCATGGCATATACGTACAGATCCATAATTTATTTTAATATTTATCTGCCTCTCTAATAATTATAATAATGGTATTTAAGTGCTTTCTTTCTACCAGGCACTATACTAAGTGCTGGGTGGATACAACCAAATTAGGTTGGACACAGTCCCTCTATCCCACAGTCTTGATCCCAATTTTACAGATGAGGTAACTGAGGCACAGAGAAGTTAAGTGACTTGCCCAAGGTCACACAGCAGACAAGTGGCAGAGCTGAGATTAGAACTCATGATCTTATGACTCACAGTCCCATGCTCTAGCCACACTAAGCTCCTTGTGGGAAAGGGAAACATGTCAACCAATTCTGTTATATTATACCCGTCAGTTAATTATACTTTCCCAAGCACTTAGTGCAGTGCTCAGCACACAGTAAGCACTCAATAAATGTGAATGATTGATTGATTGGAACCATTCCAATTAGCATTCTTAATTGATTCCATGACAATATAGTTTTAAGAGAACTAACAATAAGTATAGCTTCCCAAAGGAAATAACTTAAAGTACATTAATGTGTTACGAAGATCCAAAAAATCCCCCTTAAAAAGGGATCAAAATTACAATGTAAACGTGTCCCACTAATTAATTTTTTGTGCATATGTATGTAAAAACAGTACTTAATTATCAGTATTATCTTCCACATCCTATTCAGCAAAAAGGCACCTTGCACTAACTTACTAGATTTCCTTTTCTAAGATAAATAGTGTCTAATACTAAATTGAAATGGGTTATGATCACTCTATTCAAGACAGACAAAGTACTTCAAGGAGTGAGTAAGGGAAGTGCTTAAACCAATGTAAACTTTGGAAATGAGAGAGTGCTGTAGTAATACCAGCACTAAATGAAAATTAAATAGTTACCTTGAAAGTTTGCTAAACGAAGAGCAGTACTACTCCACTTTCTATTCCCTTCTTCACTTCAGCTTATCTACAATCATTAGGTGGATAATGAATGAAGAATTATGGATAATTTTGGACCACGATATTTAACATTTAGTTTTGGTAGAAAGCCTATACAATGAAATTCTTCCACGAGTAAGTTGCTATTGCAATATTCATAACTTCTAGCCAAAGGTGTCAATTTAGTTACTTTCTTTGATTATAGTTTTATTTTGTTATAAGAACCTATCTTAAATTTTTGTAGCATTATTTTTGTGACCTTTCCCCTTCACTACCTCTTTTTAAAATTCAGCTAATGAAAATGATAAAATCAATCAATTGACAAAAAGTGTGAAATACTTGTAAAGTAAATCAATAAATGCTGAATAGAGAAAAGTATACTTTTCATGCATCCCTGGGGCACTTACGTTTTATATAAAAAGGCTTTCTGCAATGAATGCCCATTGCAGATGTAAGGGTTGTTTACAACGAAACTATACAGTAGGTTCTTCAAATTTTGATGATCTTAAGAGAAATGATCACCACTAGAGAGTATTATTCTACCACTGGATGTTTTTCAAATGATTTGAGAATTAGATTTTATGATTCTTCAATTAGTGAAGATTTTAACCCATTTCTTTAAACCTCTTTTTGGGAAGCTAAAATTTTGTCTTAAAAACTTGCTTGCTGCTGAGTCTCATTGTTATATAATAAGAGCAATTTATTTTTGTAATGATTTTCAAAGAAATCTAAGAAATGTTTCACTTTTAAAGAAGTAGTTACTGCCAAAGAGAAGAAAGAATTAAAAGATCTAAACCTGTTCAGCCTCTGAAAAGGGAAATAGTGAGGTGGATTTTTCATATCAACTCCTGAGAGAGTAGGTGTTTTTGCTAGCAGACAAGGAATTAATAAGGAAGACGTTTGTATTTCCTATGTCTGTTGCTCACACCATATAGTGTCCTCTATCTGTATTTAGAATATGGAAAGAGATTGATGATCCAGATTTCCCTATGTAATTCTTGGGGAAATATTTCATTAATCCAAATTCCTCTATATTGTTCTTTCTGCAACAGTCCCAATTTTTCATTCAAATGCTTTTAGGACCCTTGTGTCAACATAATGGGTTGCAGAGGTGGGCAACAAGTACCCTTTGACTACAGTCCTCTTTATGCTTTGTTTTAGTGTTCTGCTTTAGGACTCCAAGGATATTTTTGCCACTAGTAGGGGGCCATTTTTTTTTCTGCTGAATATTGCTCTGATTCATCAGTTCTGACTCATGAATAATGTTTCTTTATTATGTCATTTACAATAGTTTCCTTTGTTCTGACTTTTGTCTATTTTTCCTTCCTATTTTTCCAGCATGTCCAACATGGCACTTGCTTATAGGACAATAGACTAACCAAGATACGTGCTAAAACTGCCTCTTCCTATTATTTTATATAATTTTTAGAATTCTGTTAGTTCTCATTGAATAAGTAGAAAACTGTTTGTTCCATTTATGTCAAGCTGTAAGTAAGAGAGATTAACATTCAATGATTGAACACCCACTAAGAGCCACAGGACTGTTTTATATTGAAAATAAAAGCATTAAAACTTTATACATAAAAACAAAGGATGAAAAACTAATACGAAGAAGTTGGCCAAATGCACTTCCAGTTATTCTTTCATTCATTCAATCAATCATATTTATTGAGCGCTTACTATGTACAAAGCACTATACTAAGCACTTGGGAAGTACAAGTCGGCAACATATAAAGACTGTCCTATCCAACAATGGCTCACAGTTATGAGAAGCAGTGTTGTGTAGTGGATAGAGCATGGGCCTGGGAGTCAGAGGACCTGGGTTCTAGTTCTGGCTCTGCCACTTGCCCGCTGTGTGACCTTGGCCATGTCACTTCACTTCTCTGGGCCTCAGTAACCTCATCTGTAAAATGGAAATTAAGACCATGTGGTACTGTGTCCAACCTGATTACCTTGTAACTACCCCAGTGCCTAGAACAGTGCCTGGCACACTGTAAGCACTTAACAAGTGTCATTAAAAAAATCTTCTAATATAACAAGCTATAAGAATTATTGAATATACTATGTATTCTAGAAGCTTGGAGACATATATATAAAAAGACATGCAGCTGATTACAAACATCTTCACAGAGTTTGCATACCTGTATGGGCTGGAAGAATGCCAGCTGGCACTAGGGAACCTCAACTTATAAACAAAAGCTTTCATTGGCAATATAGAACTTAATGCAGTAGTTGAATTTAGCTATTTCACAGTATACCTGCACCCAAGTGCAAGTGCAGTACACTTGTCCTTGGATTTGCATCCTCTATTCACCCCTCCTTCATCCCCATAGCACTTATGTACATATCCACTATGTATTAATTTATATTAATATCTATCTCCCCTCTAGAGTATAAACTCATCATAGGAAAGGACCATGTCTACCACCTCTGTAAACATTTCAGAAAAATCATCCAAGCATCTGAATGAAGCATGCACTGGAGAGGGGAGAGACTTGAAGTCAGGAAGTCAGTGAAGAGACAGATGCAGTCACCAGGATGGGATATGACAAGTGACTGGACGAGTGCAAAAACCACTTGGATGGTGAGGAAGGGGTGGATTTTAGAAATGTTGTGAAGGATGAACTACCAGGATTTGGTGACAGACTAAATATGGGGGTTGAAAAAGAGGGAGTAGTCATAGATAATGCCAAAGTTAAAGGCTTTAATGCCAAAGTTAAAGTTAAAGACAGGGGAGATGTTGGTGGTGTCAACCAAGGTGGGAAAATTATGAGAAGGAAAGGATTTGGTGGGAAGAAGAGGACAGAATGATCTTGAGGTGCAGGCAGGACATCCAGGTACAAATGCCATGAAGGCAGAAGGAAATGCAAGATTGTGGAGAAGGAGAAAGGTCGGAGCTAGTTGGTAGATTGAAAGTCATCAGCAAATAGGTGGTAATTGGAGCCACAGGAACAGATGAGGTCCCCAAGAGACTGAGTGTAAACAGAGAACAGAGCCTTGAAAGTCTGGCAGTCACTTAAGCCGGCCTCACACTCAGAGGAGTAGGGGGAAGGCATATTCAGGAAGAGATCCACTCCTTAATATCCCTCCTTGAAGAAAGGTAAAATGGATTAGGTACCAAGACTCTATGAGATAATCACTTGGAGGAACATAGCCAACCAGAGAAAGGTTTTGCTCACCAGACAGCTGAGCAAATTCTCTGGGTACCTGCCACCTCCTCTCCGACCACTGTGACTCCTGGAGCCCTGGTCCCAGCAATCCCTGGCTCGTGCACCAGGGGCAGTGAGGATTGTGTTTCTCAGGCCAATCTCTCCACTAGACACTCAAGGGAATCCCCAGCAGCTGCCACCTTTCCACTGAAACATCCAGGACCCTTGGCATCCTCCTCCACTAGACCGTCATGTTGCTTCTCCAGCAGCCCACCCCAGCCCTCCTCTATGTCCCTGAGCAACCTTCATCCTGAACTAATAATAATAATAATGATAACAATATTCATTGTTTACTATGTGCCAGGCACTGTGCTAAGTGCTGGGCTAGATCACTAGAGTGTAAGCTTGTTGTGGGCAGGGAATGTGTCTGTTTATTGTTATATTGTACTCTCCCAAGTGCTTAGTACAGTGCTCTGCACATGGTAAGTGCTCAATAACTAGGATTGAATGAATACAAGGTAATTAGATTGGATGCTGCTCCTGTCATCATCATCATCATCAATCGTATTTATTGAGCGCTTACTATGTGCAGAGCACTGTACTAAGCGCTTGGGAAGTACAAATTGGCAACATATAGAGACAGTCCCTACCCAACAGTGGGCTCACAGTCTAAAAGGGGGAGACAGAGAACAAAACCAAACATACTAACAAAATAAAATAAATAGAATAGATATGTACAAGTAAAATAAATAAATAAATAAATAGAGTAATAAATATGTACAAACATATATACATATATACAGATGCTGTGGGGAAGGGAAGGAGGTAAGATGGGAGTTATGGAGAGGGGGACGAGGGGAAGAGGAAGGAAGGGGCTCAGTCTGGGAAGGCCCCCTGGAGGAGGTGAGTTCTCAGTAGGGCCTTGAAGGGAGCAAGAGAGCTAGCTTGGCGGATGGGCAGAGGGAGGGCATTCCAGGCCCGGGGGATGACGTGGGCCGGGGGTCGATGGTGGGACAGGTGAGAACGAGGCACGGTGAGGAGATTAGCAGCAGAGGAGCGGAGGGTGCAGGGTGGGCTGTAGAAGGAGAGAAGGGAGGTGAGGTTGGAGGGGGCGAGGTGATGGAGAGCCTTGAAGCCGAGGGTGAGGAGTTTCTGCCTGATGCGCAGATTGATTGGTAGCCACTGGAGATTTTTGAGGAGGGGAGTAACATGCCCAGAGCGTTTCTGGACAAAGACAATCCGGGCAGCAGCATGAAGTATGGATTAAAGTGGGGAGAGACACGAGGATGGGAGATCAGAGAGATCAGAGAGAAGGCTGATGCAGTAGTCCAGATGGGATAGGATGAGAGCTTGAACGAGCAGGGTAGCGGTATGGATGGAGAGGAAAGGGTGGATCTTGGCAATGTTGCGGAGCTGAGACCGGCAGGTTTTGGTGACGGCTTGGATGTGAGGGGTGAATGAGAGAGTGGAGTCGAGGATGACACCAAGGTTGCGGGCTTGTGAGACGGGAAGGATGGTAGTGCCGTCAACAGAGATGGGAAAGTCAGGGAGAGGGCAGGGTTTGGGAGGGAAGACAAGGAGTTCAGTCTTGGACATGTTGAGTTTTAGGTGACGGGCAGACATCCAGATGGAGATGTCCTGAAGGCAGGAGGAGATGCGAGCCTGGAGAGAGGGGGAGAGAGCAGGGGCAGAGATGTAGATCTGAGTGTCATCAGTGTAGAGATGATAGTTGAAGCCGTGGGAGAGAATGAGGCCACCAAGGGAGTGCGTGTAGGTCGAGAACAGAAGGGGACCAAGCACTGAACCTTGGGGAACCCCCACAGTAAGGGAATGGGAGGGGGAGGAGGAGCCTGCAAAAGAGACTGAGAATGAACGACTGGAGAGATAAGAGGAGAACCAGGAGAGGACAGAGTTTGTGAAGCCAAGTTTGGATAGCGTGTTGAGGAGAAGGGGGTGGTCCACAGTGTCAAAGGCAGCTGAGAGGTCGAGGAGGATTAGGATAGAGTATGAGCCGTTGGATTTGGCAAGCAGGAGGTCATTGGTGACCTTTGAGAGGGCAGTTTCCATGGAATGTAGGGGACAGAAGCCAGACTGGAGGGGGTCAAGGAGAGAGTTGGTGTTGAGGAATTCGAGGCAGCGCGTTTAGACAACTCGTTCAAGGAGTTTGGAAAGGAATGGTAGGAGGGATATGGGGTAATAACTAGAAGGTGAGGTGGGGTCAAGAGAGGGTTTTTTTAGGATGGGAGAGACATGGGCATGTTTGAAGGCAGAGGGGAAGGAACCAGTGGAGAGTGAGCAGTTGAAGATGGAAGTTAAGGAGGGGAGAAGGGATGGAGCGAGAGATTTCATGAGATGAGAGGGAATGGGGTCAGAAGCACAGGTGGCCAGAGTAGCACTTGAGAGGAGGGAGGAGAGCTCCTCTGAGGATACTGCTGGGAAGGATGGGAGAGTAGCAGAGAGTGTTGAGAGCTGGGGGGTTGGAGAAGGGGGGGGAGTGACTTTGGGGAGGTCGGACCTGATGGATTTAGCGGCAGAGGAGCGGAGGGCACGGGCTGGGCTGTAGAAGGAGAGAAGAGAGGTGAGGTAGGAGGGGGCGAGGTGATGGAGAGCCTTGAAGCCGAGGGTGAGGAGTTTCTGCCTGATGCATAGGTTGATTGGTAGCCACTGGAGATTTTTGAGGAGGGGAGCAACATGCCCAGAGTGTTTCCGGACAAAGACAATCCGGGCAGCGGCGTGAAGTATGGATTGAAGTGGGGGAAAGCATCCTGGAGGAGATGTAATTTTAGCATCACTTTAAAGATGTGGAGGGAAATCATCTGTCAGCTGTGAAATGGAAGGGAGTTCTAGGCAGGAAAAAAGGCATTTGGAAGAAGTTGGAGGAGGGGGAGATGAAAACATGACAGTGAGTAGGTTACTTTGAGAGAAGAGAGTGATTAAGTAGGAGGATTGAGTACCTTATAGGCTAGCTGGAGAATGTCAGATTTAGTGATTCTTGAGAAAATGTTAAATCTCTGACTTCCATGGACCAAAAGCCTAGACTTGATTTTTTCCTCCCACAAAATCCTGTGGGAGTAAAAAGTAAATGGTTTGGATAAAATCACCTCACATGATTATAGTTTTGTAAGACAAGAGACTGTATGGGATGCTCCACATTTCCCTCTGTAGATATAAATATGGGTGAAAATAGAATGGAACTGAATAGTTTCAGCTCACAACATTTATATTCATGCCTGTTTGGCAAGTCAACAACCTATTGAAAATCCAAGGTGTTATTTTTATATAAATGTGGAACTCTGCATGAACAGGTATGTCATATTGTCACTCTAATCTCATTTGCCTTTTTTGTGAGTAGATGGAATGTTGATTAATTCCTCTAAAAGGAATAACCCTAAAGGGAGTGAATTATAGTAAGGTTATAACTTCAGCAAGGCTGAATCATGGACAGTGAAAACGAACTCACAGACATGAAGTATGTAATAGTAGTATGGGGAAGGCTCTGAAATTAGTGCTATTTTATCAATGGCAGCAAGAAGCAGCATGGCCTATGAATAAAGCATGGGCGGGGAAGTAGAAGGACCAGGGTTCCAAACTGGCACTGCTGCTTCTCTGCTGTGACCTTGGGCAACTCACTTTACTTCTCTGTGCCTTAGTTGTCGCATCTGTAAAATAGGACTTAAGATTGTGAGCCCCATGTGTGTTATCGACTGGGTCCAATATGATTAGCTTGTATCTATCTCAGTGCTCATACAGTGCCTGGCACATCGTAAGTGCTTAACAAATACCATTAAAAATATTGCTAGATAAAGCTGATATTACTGTGGCCTTGTTGTGTATAAATTTCATGTCAAAAAGCTCACACAATTCTCATTTTCCAAAGTTTTGATTTTATTTTATCTAATTCTTAAAATATCAACTTGTGTTTGCTTTCCATTTTAGAAAAGTACTCTAATTTCTAAAAAATGAAAATGGGAGGCAGTCTCAGAAGTGGTGTTGGATCATTAGCCTTATAGAAAGCTAGAATTTCATGTTGATTAATTAATTAATTGGTATACTTGTATCATTGTAGACATCAGTTGTTAATTTTTTATTTTCTCCAGGATATATAAATGACAAATTTAAGAAGAGAAGAGGTGGACTAAATCAGAAATGTCTTGAAAACCAAAATAAGTAGCATCATGAGGGTTGTGCTCAATTTTTCCTCTCCTCAACAACTGACTGATTTTTCACTGTAGACTGTGAACTCACTCTGTGCAGGGAATATGCATGTTATATTGTTATTGTTAGTCTCCCAAGCCCTTGTATTGTTATTGTTACTCTCCCAAGCCCTTAGTATAAGGGTCTTCACACAGTAAGCACTCAATAAATACGATTGATTGATTGAAACCTGTCCTTCAAATGATGTGAATAAAAATCATTTTCATGGGATAAAGAGTTCATTCTAAAATCAGGATTTGGGCAATGATGGTTCATGTGTCTTTGAAGTATAAATGGGCAGTGGTAAATAACCTTACTTTTTAGAATAATAAAAATACTAAGTTCCATGCTCACATTTAAGCTATTATAGTAAATCTATTCCTGGATCTATTCTTACACAGTTGTTGCCATCTCTTGTTCAATACATCATCAGAGTGAAGTGCTCATATAATGTATTACACTAATACATTGTTCGAGGACAGAGCTGATGATAAATTTCTTAAATGATGGTGCTGTCTAAGGCTAATGATGCTAAGAGCAAATGCAAGGTAACGCAGTGATTTTCAGGTTTTTTTTCTGGACTCGGAAAAGAATTCAGAAGATATTTCGAAGCCATTTTCACTTGGGGACAATATTGAGATAGTATTTCAAGTGCTTTCTAACATGCCATTGAAAAATACTAGTACAGATGTGAATAATTTTATATTTCAAAGTTAGGACTTTGCTATATTTTCCCTAACGAGAGGCTAGGAGTTTTTCTTGCAAACCCCTATACTCTAAAAATGAACTTATTGTAATTTAAAATGAAATAATAAGTAAGCCTTTGGGGCTTTGAAATCCTTTTGGTGAATTACATGCAAGATGTTGGTTTTAATGTGCATTGTTTGGATTTGGGCCTTCACTTTGAACAATGCAAGTTCTGAAGATATGGGTTCAAGTGATTGAAGCCAAGAATATTTGGCTTATTGTCAGGTTTACTGTCTATGAGACTCTTGCCATGGCAGAAAGATAGCCAAGGGGTAGCTGAAAAATTATACGCGTGGCAGGAATTACTAATTACACACAAAAAGATAACCTTGAGGTAAGCTTAATATTCAATTTGTTGAATGTCTATTTCTGTGGAAGTAGTTTCCTTAGTCTGGACAAGAAATTCTTTATTACCCTGAAGACAGCTAGGACTGGTTAAGTTACTCAGCCTTACTCTATTTTCTATGGTGTATGCGCTCATAATAAAAAAAATCAGCAATTTTATTTCAGCAGAAAAAGAGTCCTTTAACTTCTTAACACTTAGGAAAGAAGCACTTGTTTCTGTTTTGATTAAGAAATGAAGGAAATAGAGTAAATTTGTTCTTTAAAAAAAATCACTCCCGTTCCTATAGGCTCTAGATTTTAAACAGACATGAAGCAGAAAATAAGGCAACCTAGTCTATGAAACCGATCATGCAAGTCACTTTCATAAATGTTCGCTTATAATTGGCATTGACTAACACACTAGATTTTTTTTCTTGCTGTGTTCAGGCAACTGGTGTGGAAATAAATCACTTTTGAGGTTTTGTCACCGATTTTCAAGTCTCTGCACCATGTAAGGAGTCCAAATGGGGAGTTTTATCTCTTATTTTATTGTTCTTTCAAAAGAATCTGTGGAGAAAGAAAACAGCTCCTCTGAACTCCACATTAAGCTCAAAAGCACCACTATATTTCTACTAATTATCCCATAGAATTTGCAGATTAAACCAGCTCTTTATTGAGGTGGGTCTTTTTAGAAGTGATTTCACCCTCGCATGGTGGAGGTTTCTATTCAAATGATTGCTCTATAGGATTTGGATTCTGGTTGCCTTAGAAACCTTGTCATTTATGCTCTACCTTTTCTTCACTTAGAAGCAGCTAAGGTATATCATCTAGATGATTTGAGATTCAGATACTGGGTGCCTTTAGGCCATATATTCTGCTCTGAAAGGGTTTTACCTTTGGAATCCTCATTTTCTGGTTCATTTGAACCTAATCCATTAATCTTCAGTGGATAATGCAAATCCCATTTTCATACTTGTAACTGAGGTTTGTAGTCTTTTTCCAAATGTAATGTGGATGACATTTCTTCCATAAAACGTTTCCTTCTGGAAATATTCTAACATCAGAGTGGATGGTAATGTTTTCTCTAGTGTCATCCAGAGCCATAATCCAGTAGTTTTACTCTGGAATATCACTGACAAATTAAAGCTTTCTTTGGATTCCTAAACAGCAATGCATGGATCATAAAAGCTTTCTTCTCAGGTCTGAATTCAGCTGGATAAACAGAGGAGTCAGGCTTTGTACCTTCTAATGAAATAAATTGCCTGTTACTCTTCAGCAGGAGAGCTAAACTAGACTAAGATAGACTATAACAGGTTGCCACCACCTTCCTTGTGACTGCCTCATAAGCAAACCTTAACTGACAGGCATCTGAGCTCTTGAAGAACTTTATTTCTGAAAAGGGTTGTATGCTGAATTTTCAGTTTAGAATGAGTTGTAAATTCAACTCTGAATGATATTAAAAGCACAGTTTCCTCAGAGGCTAATAGAGATTCAAAGACCCCTGTGACAGGTCCCAGATTACTTTAGCCAAGGACAATACTTGAATCTTGGTAAAAATGCTATGGGGCTTATTATTTTTTTTTACTTATGATATACAGGATATTGGTATTGGAATTATTTGCTAAGTGAATTGTTTGAAGTAGATATTTCCAATATCAATAGAAACAATACAAACACTATGAGTAATGAAGATGTTAGTGATGATGGTATTTGTTAAGTGCCTACTCTATGAGTCAAGCACTGTTCTAAGTGCTGGGGTAGATACAAGCTAATCAGGTTGGACACAGTCCCTGTTCCACATGGGGATCGCAGTCTTAATCCCCATTTTACAGATGAGGTAACTGAGGCACAGAGAAGTGACTTGCCCAAGGTCACACAGCAGATGCAGAGCCGAGATAGTAGTAGCAGTATTCATTCATTCATTCAATCCTATTCATTGAAAGCTTACTGTGTGCAGAGCACTGTACTAAGCTCTTGGAAAGTACAATTCATCACTTGGAAAGTACAATTCACACTTGGAAAGTACAATTCAGTAGTAATAGTACTAGCAGCAGCAGCAGCTGTGGTAATTATTGAGAGCCTACTTAGTGCAATGCATTGTCATAAACACTGCGGAAGTACAACAAAAGCACAAGACACATTTTTTGCCCATAAGGATCTTTTACTCTAATGAAGGAAACAGACATAAAAATAGGCCCAAGCAATCAAATCAGAATAAAGAATATTGAATGTTCATTCATTCATTCAATTGCATTTATTGAGCACTTACTGTGTGCAGAGCACTGTACTAAGCGCTTGGAAAGTACAATTCAGCAACATATAGAGATAATCCCTACCCAACAACGGGCTCACAGTCTAGAAGGGGGAGACAGACAACAAAACAAGTAGACAGGCATTTGTAGACAGACAGACAGGGTTGGGATGGTCGGAAGCAGGGAGGCTTAAGTTTATAAAAAAATAAGTAAAATTAAAAGAAAACTGTGGGGAGGGGAAGGGATCGAGAAGACATACACATGCACACACACACACACACACACACACACACACAAATACTGAGGCTGGACATAAATAAGTCCATAAGAGCAAGAAGAAACTGAAGGGTTGATATAATTTGGGGCATGAAAGTTAGTTGGGAAAAGCTTGTTGGAGGAAGTGGGAGGGTTTCAAAGTTGGGAAGGGCTAAAATCTGGCTAATTTGAAGGAGAAGGGAGTTCTAGGTTCAAGGGGCAAGGGTCAGAGGAGGATTAGTTGAGAGTAGGGAACAGCCAAGAGATGGGCTTGGGAAAAGCAAAGAGTGTGATTAGGGGAATATCCCTTTGCCCTACTTCCTTCCCCTCCCCACAGCACTTGTATATATTTGTACATATGTATTACTCTATTTTATTTGTACATATTTACTACTATATTTTATTAATTGTGTGCATATAGATATGATTTTATTTATTCTGATAGTTTGGACACCTGTCTACATGTTTTGTTTTGTTGTCTGTCTCCCCCTTCCAGACTGTGAGCCCATTGTTGGGTAGGGACCGTCTCTATATGTTGCCAACTTGTACTTCCCAAGTGCTTAGTACATTGCTCTGCACACGGTAAGTGCTCATTCAAGCTTGATGTCAGTCATTCAGTCAAATTTATTGAGCACTTAGTATGTGCATGGCACTGTACTAAGTGCTTGGGAGAGTACAATACAACAAACAATATTAAAGACACATCCTCTGCCCACAATGAGCTTACAGTCTACAGGATGGGTAGCTGAAACCACTTGAGAGTTTTGATGAGAGGCTAAACATGCTGAGTGACATTTCAGGAAGATGATGTAGGCTGCAACATTGAGTATGGACTGAATGAGACTGGAGGCAGGGAGACTAGAGAAAAGGCTAATACAATAGGCTAATAATGATATGATAAGGGACTTAGAAAATTATAAACTCCTTGAGGACAGGACTCATGTTTTATACCTTTGTTGTACTCTTCCAAGCACCTAATACAGTGCTCTGTAAACATTAGCTGCTCAATAAATCGATTCATTGATTGAATTAGGGCAACATCTGTATGGGTAAAGAAGATACAGCTATAAAAGTTTCTTTCTAAAGAAAATTTGGGAGGTTTTGGCAGAGATGGTTGTGAGAGCAGAATGATAGCAAAGAGTTAAGGATGACATCAAGGTTGAAAGCTTCAGTCAGTGATGGTGCTTTCATTGGCAATGGGAAAGTTAGGAGGTGGGAAAGATTGAGGAGTGAAGGTTGATAAGTTCAGTTTTGAAAATGTTGTATTTGAGGTATTAATAGGCCATTCAAATGATGAAGTCTGGAGGCAAGAGAACGTGTGGGATTTGGATATCAGGGGGAGATGTCAGGGCTACAGAGGTAGATTTGTGAATCATCTAATGGTAGCTAAAGCCACACAAGAAGATGAATGAGAGTGAGTGAAGAGGGAGAAAAGGAAGGGGCCTAACAGTCTTACGGGGAGATCAAACATAATGATTTAGTAGAATGAGCAGAAGACCAGGAACCAAGAGACCTGGATTCTACTCCTAGCTCCTTCACTAGTGCTGTGTGATCTTGGGCAAGTCATTTGGGCAAGTCATGCCTTAGTTTCCTCATCTATAAAATGGAGATTAAGTATTTTTTCCCCCTCCCCCCCACCCTTAGACTACTAGCCATGTGTGGGACAGGACCTGTGTCTGATCTGACACATAGTAAGTGCTTAACAAATATTATTATTATTATTATTTGACAGGTGGAAGAGGATCCAGCAAAAGATACAGAGAAAAGCTCTTGGAGAACTAAGAGAATCAGAAGAGTAACAAGTCAGATTGTGTCATAAGGAGAAAGGGGTGGTTTGCAATGTTGAAGGTAGCTGAGAGACTGAGAAAGATTAGGACAGAGTAGATCCCATTGAACTTGGCAGTGATGAGGTCACTGATAACTTGGAGAATGTGGTCTCAGTAGGGTGAGAGGGGATAGAAACTTCAATAAAATGACTTCTGACATTAAGGATATTATGAGATTTTAAAAAATTATTATTATCAATCATATTTATTGAGCACTTACTGTTTGCAAAACACTGTACTAGCACTTGGGAAAGTACAATATAACATCAGACACATTCCCTGCCCACAATGAGCTCACAGTCTAGAGGGGGAGACAGACATAAATATATATATATAATTAAATAAGTAAATAGATAAATTAATTACAGATATATACATATATTCTGTGGGAAAGGGAGGGAGAATGAATGGAGCAAGTATGAGTGGCACAGAAGGGAGTGGGAGAAGAGGAGAGGAGGGCTCAGTCAGGGAAGGCTTCCTGGAGGAGATGCACCTTCAATAAGCCTTTGAAGTGGGGGAGAGCAATTATCTGTCTGACATGAGCAGGGTGGGCATCCCAGGCCAGAGGTAGAATGTGGGCAAGAGGTCAGTGTCAAGATAGATGAGATCGAGGTACAGTGAGAAGGTTAGCACCAGACAAACGAAGTGTGTGGGATGGGTTGTTGTAGGAGAGCAGTGAGTTGAGATAGGAGGGGGCAAGGTGGTTAAGTGCTTTAAAGCTACTGATAAGGAGTTTTTGCTTGAGGCAGAGGTGGATTGGCAACCACTGGAGTTTCTTGAGGAGAGGGGAAATAGTCTGAATGTTTTTGAAGGAAAATGATTTAGGCAGCAGACTGGAGTATGGACTGAAGAGGAAAGAGACAGGAGGCAGGGAGATAAGCAAGGAGGCTAATACAATAATCAAGGCAGGATAAGATAAGTGCTTGGATTGATGTGGTAGCAGTTTGGATGGATACGAAGGGTCAGATTTTGATGATGTTGTGAAAGTAGAACTGACAGGATTTAGTGATGGACTGAATATGTGGGTGGAATGAGAGAGAGGAGTCAAGGATAATACTAAGGTTATGAGCTTGTGAGACAGGAAGGATGATGGTACCGTCAACAGTGATGGGAAAGTGAGCAGGAAGACAAGGCTCAGGTGGGAAGATAAGAAGTTCAGTTTTAGCCGTATTAGGTTTGAGGTAAGGGAGGACATCCAAGTAGAGATGTCTTGAAGGCAGGAGGAAATGCGAGACTGCAGAGAGGGAGAGCAAGATCAGGGCTGGAGATGTAGATTTGGGTGTCATCAGCACAGAGGTGATAGTTGAAGCCATGTGAGCAAATGAGTTTTCCAAGGGAGTGGGTGTAGATGGAGAAAAGAAGAGGATTCAGAACTGAACCTTGAAAGACACCCACAGTAAGGGGATGGGAGGCAGAGGAGGAGCCCACAAATGAGACTGAGAATGAGAGGCCAGAGATGAGGAGAACCAGGAGAGGACAGTGTCAGTGAAGCCGAGGTTGGATAATGTTTCCAGGAGAAGGGAGTGGTCTACAGTGTCAAAGGCAGTTGAGAGGTCAAGGAGAATTAGGATGGAGTGGGGGCTGTTGGATTTGGCAAGAAGGTGGTCATTGGTGACCTTTGAGAGGGTGGTTTCCATGGAGTGAAGGGGACAGAACAACAAATTACAATACAATATTGTATTGTAAAACAATTCATTCATTCATTCAATCATATTTATTGAGCACTTACCATGTGCAGAGCACTGTATTAAGCACTTGGGAAGTACAAGTTGGCAACATATAGCAACCCAACAACAGGCTCACAGTCTAGAAGGGGGAGACAGACAACAAAACAAAACATGTGGATAGGTGTCATCAGAATAAATAGAAATAAAGCTAGATGCACATCATTAACAAAATAAATAGAATAGTAAATATGTACAAGTAAAATAAATAGAGTAATAAATCTGTACAAACAAATATACAGGTGCTGTGGGGAGGAGAAGGAAGTAGGGTGGGGGATGGGCAGGAGGAGAGGAAAAAAGGAGTCTGGGAAGGCCTCCTGGAGGAGGCGAGCTCTCAATAGGGCTTTGAAGGGAGGAAGAGAGCTAGCTTGGCGGATGTGCAGAGGGAGGGCATTCCAGGCCAGGGGGAGGACGTGGGCCGGGGGTTGACGGGGGGTCAGGCGAGAACTAGGTACAGTGAGGAGGTTAGCGGCAGAGGAGTGGAGGGTGCAGGCTGGGCTGTAGAAGGAGAGAAGGGAGGTGAGGTAGGAAGGGGCGAGGTGACAGGGAGCCTTGAAGCCGAGAGTGAGGAGTTTTTGCTTGATGCATAGGTTGACTGGCAGTCCCTGGAGAATTTTGAGGAGGGGAGTAACATGCCCAGAGCATTTCTGCACAAAGATGATCCGGGCAGCAGCGTGAAGTATAGACTGAAGTGGGGAGAGACAGGACGATGGGAGATCAGAGAGGAGGCTGATACAGTAATCCAGTTGGGATAGGATGAGAGATTGAGCCAGTGAGGTAGCGGTTTGGATGGAGAGGAAAGGATGGATGTTGCGGAGGTGAGACCGGCAGGTTTTGCTGACGGATTGGATGTGAGGGGTGAACGAGAGAGCAAAGTCGAGGATGACACCAAGGTTGTGGGCTTGTGAGATGGGAAGGATGGTAGTGCCATCTACAGTGATGGGAAAGTCAGATAGAGGGCAGGGTTTGGGAGGGAAGATAAGGATAAAACAATATTCATGCTCTCTCAAGAGCTCAGTACAGTGACCTGCACAGAGTAAGCACTCAGTAAATAACCATTGATTGATTGATTGATGCTGAGAAGAGACACAACTAGAGTTGACATATAAAAATAAAACATCTAAATTAGGATCAAGTGTTTATGGATCCTCATTAGTAAAGGGAATCAGAAGAACCAGTTTCTAGTCCCAGCTCAGTCACTTGCCTGGTACGTGTCTTGGACAAATCTCTTAACCCCCTTTTCTCCCAGTTTCCTGATCAGTATACTGGGAATGAAAAGCTTTTTCTCCGATCCTCTTAGGCTGTGAACACCATGTGGGACAGAAACTATGCCGAATATCTTGCATCTACCCCAGCAGTCAGCATCATCATCATCATCATCAATCGTATTTATTGAGCGCTTACTATGTGCAGAGCACTGTACTAAGCGCTTGGGAAGTACAAATTGGCAACACATAGAGACAGTCCCTACCCAACAGTGGGCTCACAGTCTAAAAGTGGGAGGAGTGCTTGGCACATAGAAGTGCTCAATAAATATCATCATTAATATCAAATTCCACAGAAACAAAGAGAAAAAATTTTAATTATTTCTGACTGTGGAACTATTTGGTGATAAATGTAAATTTTGCTAAATGACATTAATCGTTTAAATCATGCTCCTACGTAATTAAAGATGGCTGTAGCAATAAATACTTACTCGACAGGTTTATCCATAGTGTGTATAAATGAGCATAACCATAAACTGAGAAAAAAGCATGCTTGCATTGTTTGCCTTAGCACAAAGACTTCCTCGAGGCAGTGTTTAGAAATTCTAATATCTCAATCTTTTAGGATCATTAATATATGTCTATGTATTTGTTACATATGCTCATAATGCAAATTTTGATGTATAAGAGAATGCTTTTCAAAAAATAGAAACATACAAGAATGAAAAATTCCAATTGAAAAATGGCATAACCAGAAATTTTGAAGATATCATACTTTTATGCCAAAATTAGGATGCCATATGCCGTGCCTATAAGCCAAAATTAGGATGAGTCTGTTATTGTGATCAGTCAGTTAACATTTCTAGGCTCCTTCCCAGAACTACCCAGATTTGTATTGAGTTTTTGTCAGAGGACATCAGGGAAATAAGAGGGAGAAAATATGGAGAAAGCTGAAAATGAATGAAAACAGGTTTGAGATAAAATCTCTACTTGCCTAATTTATCTGAAAGGAGTATTTTTTTTAAAAAAAATCAATCACTTATAGCAAGTATAGTAATAGAGAAATATTAAAAACTAACATTAAAAGCAGGATAAATCCCCCCACCTTCAGACTAGAAGATATTGATAGCAACCCCTATTTTATTTTACTTCTGATCCTTTGTTACAAAAAATTGGCCCATATATGGAAAGATAAAATTTATTGTAACACTAAGAAATGTGTGTGATGAGTATTTGTTCCTGAACATAAAGGCTGACTAACAAATCTTTAGATTGCAAATCCCCATTTTCAGATCATTTGAATTAAGAAATCTTTGCCTCAGATGTGTTAGGCAAAAAATGTGATTTAAATCAAAGTTTAATATCTTCAAATGCCTTGAGCAAGAATACCACATTTATAAATGTGGAGTCTATTTTCCAAAATCTTCTAAGAAATATAATTTCCAGCATTGCTTGGCAGAGCATTGCATTTGAGACGGAAAAAACAAAAACAAAACTCTCAATGTCATCTCATTTGCCAAGTGGAGGACAAACAAACCAAGTGACAATATCTTTAGTCTTCAAGATTAGAGGATAACTGCTTCTACTTGCTTTTACACCTAGTTGGGCCTAATGTTTTTGAAGTTCTTTAATTTTTCAATTTTGCTATTCTATAATTTCTATAATACAGAGATCATGTCTACTAACTCTATTTCATTGTACTCTCCCAAGCACTTAATATAGTGCTCTGCATACAGTAAGTGCTCAATAAATGCCATTGAATGAATGAATGAATGAAGAAATGTGTTCATGCCATAAATGGTATTTACAGACATCATTTACTGATAATATAAAAGGTTTTTGGAGACTATGCTGCAATTACTGTCTTACTAAAGTACAAAGTCTTGTCTATCATCTTAATCAGAAACAAATCATACCAACCTGAAAGTTTTGATAGATGATACGGTATGTAGGAAATTCCACTATTTGAAATTCTGTCCTGTTGGTGGTGGCTTTGAAATATATCGATGGCTAGGGAGTTGGCGTGGCCTAGTGGAAAGAGATTAGGAGTGAGAGTTAGAACACTTGGAGTCTAGTCTCAGGTCTGCCACTTGCCCACTGTCTGACCTTGGGAGAGTCACTTAACCTCTCTGGGCCTCAGTTTCCACATTTACAAAATGGAGATAAGATACCTGCTCTCTGTAGCTTTTAGATCATGAACCCTTATGAGTTTGGGACTTTATCTGATCTTATTTTCTTGTCTCCCCTAATGTAATGTAATATGATGATGTCATACAGATGGTATTTTGGGGGAACTGTGTCTAAATATGCCCAAACTAGAGGATTTCTCTGGGGTAACCTAACTCCCCCAGTAGCTAGAGAGCCATTGGATTCCCCTTTCAGGTCTCTCTGAACATGGATGCTGCTTCCAGACTACAGAACTTGGCAATGGGAAGGGAGAGAGGGTAATAGAATTCATTCATTCAATCGTATTTATTGAGTGCTTACTGTGTGCAGAGCACTGTACTAAGCGCTTGAGAAACTACAATACAACTATGAACAGACACATTCCCTGCCCATAATGAGCTTTCAGTCTAGAGGGGAAGACAGACATCAATACAGATAAATAAATTACAACTATGTACATAAGAGCTGTGGAGCTGGGATGTGGGAAGACCTAAGGGAGCAAGTCAGTATGACGCAGAGGGGAGTGGGAGAAGAGGAAGGGGGGGCGCTAGTCTGGGAAGGCCTCTTGGAGGAGGTGTGCTTTCAATAAGGCTTTGAAGTGGGGGAGAGTAATTGTCTGTTGAATTTGAGAAGGGAGGGTGTTCTAGGCCAGAGGCAAGATGTGGGCCATGGGTCAGCGGCAAGACAGTGTGGCTCAGTGGAAAAAGCACGGGCTTTGGAGTCAGAGGTCATGGGTTTAAACCTGGCTCTGCCAATTGTCAGCTGTGTGACTTTGGGCAAGTCACTTAACTTCTCTGGGCCTCAGTTACCTCATCTGTAAAATGGGGATTAAGACTGTGAGCCCCACGCGGGACAACCTGATCACCTTGTAACCTCCCCAGTGCTTAGAACAGTGCTTTGCACATAGTAAGCGCTTAATAAATGCCATCAAAAAAAAAAAGACAGGCACATTGAGAAGTTTAGCACTAGAGGAGCAGAGAGTAATAGAAATAACTGATGTAAAGGTGCCTAGGGCCAGATCTGTACAAGATAGGAGACACTCCAGCTGAAAACTGGACTGTTTGGGATAAAACTGGATGAATTATCACATTATTAGTGAAATTGTTAGGCAGCTGACAATAGGAAAATTCATGGCAATTCAGTACAGAAAGTCTGAAAATGAATATAAAGGAGTTCTGGAAACAAGGGGATTTTCGTGTTGGCCTGCATCCTTGCGGGTGACTCCCAATTGGCCTAGCATTGCACTCTATTCGATGCTGGGATGCTATTGTCTTGGTGCATGCCTCCTCTTTCCTACCTCTTCCTTTCCTTTTCCATCCCGGTTCCTCATTCAGTTGGGAACTTCCTGGGGATTTCCTTTAGGCCTTTCAGGGAGTAGGACCAGGAATTAGGGTTAAAGTTAGGTAGGAAAATAAGGTCTGAAGTCCACTCCTGTAAATCATCTGTATATACTGAAGTAAGGTATTTAATAAGCATTTACTATGTGCCAAGCACTGTATTAAATCCTGGAATCAAACCAATATTATCAGGTCAGGCACAGTCCCTCTCCCATAGGTGAGAGGAAATTTAAGAGAGTTTAAGAGAGTTTAAGAGAGAGGAAGAGCAGGTGGTATATATGTCTTAAAACCCTGATCTCGTCTTCAGTGTTCACTAATTTTAAACTGGTATTTAGCAGATTTGGGTCAAAACTGGAATTTTCAAACAATATATTGTCTTCCCAAAATATGCTTGCCCCAGGTGGACACATTTTCATAAGTTAATACTTATGAAGAAACTGCGGTAGTGATGTAAATTGCCATTTTGCGAATGGCCAAGAGAGGCTTGAAATTACCAGACCATAAATCCTATCCGGTTACTTAGCCCTCCAGATAATAATGTGTCTTTCATTGTATAAGTGTTTCATTGTAAAAATGACATTTTGAAGGATTGTGAAGTAAATTAGGAGTTTAGAAGGAAATATAATTATTATTGGGAGTGCTGCACACTGACTTTTGCTTGTTAAAGCATCATTCAAATATGTTTAGTAATAAGTTAAATGAGTTTGTTGCATCCCACAAGTTTGCCTGATCTTTGGAACTATACGTATTAATGAAAATAACGTACTTAAGTCTTGTTGGTTTGGAATTAGCAAGGCACTGAAGCAGCAGAGCAGCCATGGTCCAATCTGTGGTAGGCTTATCAGTTGAATCCATAAAAACTCCTTGCAGCTTTGTGTCTTGACTTTCAGTTAGTGGTGCGAGATTCAACTCTAATGACCTGAAATGATAGCATAATACTTTGGGTTTGCACTGATATTAGGAATACTGAAGAACATGAAAAAATGGGAGAATTAAATGCCCCCGAAAATGAGGGACTTGAACTATGGACTGTATTAGAATTGGCTCTCAGCCAAGCTTTATCACTATATCGAGAGCCTAACCTGCTGAATATGACTTATGCTACTACCACAGAGTGCCAATCACTCCAAATTATAGGGTGGCTTAGGGATGTCGATAAATGGAATAGAGGGCAAAATGATGCTTCCAAGCTTAATTTCAGTTATGTCATAATCAGGATGCAAATCAGTGTCCCCTGAGGTGAAAAGGCCATAAACTATTGCCCCATTGTGTTTTCCTGGATTTCAACAATTTGGTTCAAATCCAGAAAGCTTCTCTTTACAACAAAAGGCTCACTTGTATCAGAGGATGCCTAAACTCTCAGGGAGCCACTTTGATCATATCAGGTGTTTAATTTTTATGACTTTGCAGTGAATCTAAAGGTTTGTTATACAGGTAAAATGAGCATTTTGTAAAGCTGTGACTTACATTCTGTTCCCTCCAAACTTGATGGCAGGGACCATCAGCTCAGGAATGTTTAACTTCCACATTTAAAAAAAAAATGGGCCCTTTGGGAATTTGAGCAAATTCTGTAGTTTCCCAAAGATTTCCCCTAATATTTATCCTGGGAGTCGTGGAGTCCATAATGCAGCAGGATAATTCCTATTGTCTTATCTTTAGTGACCTAGGAAATACCAGAAGACTCTATTGAACCATTCAACACCTGCTTCTGTGCTGAATTTTTTTTCAGGATAATTTTCCAATTTACCCATATGCCCAAGATAAAGTGCAAAAAAAGTCTAGCTTAGGTTAGGCAAAATGTATTCTTTCCCCACCTGACGGTAGAAGAAACTGAAGATGACTATAAGTGGGTGAATTGCAGTCATGGGGATAGTAGCTCTGAATAGTAGTAGTATTAGTAGTAGTAGTAGTAGCAGTATTAACAGTAGTAGTAGTAATGGGTGAATTGCAGTCAGGGGAATAGCGTCTCTAAGTGATTTTAGTCATTTTCTGACATTTGGATAAGGATGGAGTAGGGTACCCATTTTTACTCATCATAAAGATACAAGTAAGCTGCTTGGGAAATCAGGACTCAGTTTTTACAAATGGCTGCCCATACACCACATTTGGAGGCTCAAATGAGCAGTTAAAAGCAGTTTCAGGCAGTTAAGAGAGTAAATTTGTCATACTGAGGACACATTTGAGGTCCCCCAACTGGGCTTTGGTATTAGGTATAAAAACTGGGCTTCATTTTTGTAACTTCAAAATGAGCCTTTCCAATATGATCTCAATCTAATATGAGGAAAGGTTGTGGGGGTTGGGGGAGAGGGGTTGGGGGAGGTGTCTCCAAATTTTTTTCAAGTAAGAATAAATGCAACTTTAGGGGTGTGTGTTGAAATTTTGATAAGTATATTGAAATGGACCTCTTGGTGAAAAGGAATTTAAATATGGATTTTTACTCCAACCTTAGAAATGCTAGTGATATGAAAGTAATATATTCTTGCCAAAGATTCTGTAGATTACATTCCATTGTACCAATAAACTGTATTTTTTTTTATTTCCCCCCGTCTTTTACCAGACAGAATAGGTGAAGAGGTTGAGTTGTAGATCTCATTTATCCTGTTTTGCTGCTTGTGAAGTCTGCCAACAGAATCCACCTTGACAAAGTCAAGGACTCTGCATTTAATGTTGAACCGAGTGAATAAATTATGCATGAAATTGTGCCGGAGTCTCTAGTGTGCAGAATTGCTCCTTTTGATATGAAAGGTTAATTCAGAAAGGAGTCCAAAATAGCTGGAAATTGTGGGGATAAGTGGATAGTATTCACTGTTGTGAGCTGTTATTACTAGAAATTGCATTCCTTCTCTAGCTTCCCCTGAGATTTAGCTTTACCAGTGAATATAAACTGCACTCAATAGAATAGCATTTAGGAGTAACAGTAGTGTATGTCCACATACAGTAAAATAGTATAATGGTGTTTTAAAAAGAAGTTGTACTTTTTCAAATATAACATATACCCTCAGGAAGAATTACTACTGCACTTAGGTCAAAAACAAAGCAAATCAAAGGAAATGGGTTTTGAGCCTATATTTATTTCAACATCTGATTTATTCGAAGGAAGGCCCAATTTAATTGAACTGGCCAATCATGTTCCAATAAGTTTGGGGTTAGCTTATTCAAAGAACTGGTCAAAAAATGCACTTGTGTGACATGAATTGTACCCAATAGTTAGTTTCACCTTCAGTATATTGATTATGGCCTTCATTCTATTTTGCTGAGCATTCTCTGAACTGCATAGTTATGGCATTTCTATATGGTTCCTTCTGTAATGTAAGAGAAAGTAGGAGTTGTTGAAGACCTGAATTATATTGAAGTATACTTTCTTGGGGCCTGTTGCAGATTCTTTTATATGTAAGAGCACATGATTTTATTCAAAACTGCAGGCATAAATCCATTTTCAGCAACTTCCTCACTGCCCTATATTGTTCCATCAGTTTCTGTCCTATTTCAGTAAAAATAGCTTAGGAAGAGTGGCATCTTTGATTTTAATTCACTGTCTGTTTTTTACCACTATTAGAATTTAAAGTCTTAATAGGAACACTGGGCAGGAAAAATATTCACAGTGATAGGATTTGCAATCTGAAATGAAACCACGCCACTAAAATACATTTTGTGATGACTAAATAGATCTTTTTGAAAGAGAATGCTGGATGTTTTGTCCCATATAATTTTAAATCAATATTTTCATTCCAGTGATGCAATTCATATATCCCTGGTCTTAGTCTTGAATCTAGAAAGCCAAAACAAAATTAAGAAGAGCCTAGCAAACCAAGCCTTATGAACATGTTATTTTTAATCTTCAAGGTTTCAAAATATACTATTAATAACCGGTTCTTTGAATGCATAATTTTACCCTACTCGTTATTGTCATGAAAACTGAAATTTTCTTTATTGTTCAGTCTGGGATTCATTAGTTTGGAACTCAGTCAGAAAATTGGCCAAATAGTCTACTATCATCTAAAATTGTTCCTTGTTTTCAGTGCCAGTGTTCTGCTCCATACAGAACTATCAATTTTCAGGTGATCCCCTTTCCAAAGCAGTTTGTTAAAACTCTATATCTTTAGATACTTCCTCCCATGTGTCTTAAGTAGACAAAACTTTAAAAAATGTAATGCATTAATTTGTAGTGACCAGTTGATAATGAGATATTGAAAATAACAATATTTATTAATCAATTAAAATGAACAAAATTTGGCACGGTCTTGTGGGAACGTTATAGCTATGAATATTGCAACGATGAAGATAACATGAACTGCAGTTTTATTTTTATTGTTGTGACATTTTAAGGGGAATGCAGCTTTTGCTTATCTACACTTGTAGGCTACAAATTACCTGCCTATGCTTTAATAAAGTTTTTTGTGGACAAATGGATATGCTTTACAATTAATACTCTTAAAAACCTCATAGAAATGACTAGTTATGTGAGAGAATCAATCTCGTTTAAAAGCTTCCAATTCACTAGAGGCCCCATCCAACATGCTCCTGCTCACTAACCTCATTCCATCCTCTAGGACCCATTACTGTTGCCTTTTTTTTTAAGGTAGATATCCATATGCTTAAATGTCTGTAAATCAACAAAAGAAATCAGCTCCCAAACTATACCATACTGGGTTCTACTACTGTAGAAGAGTAGAGAGTTTTAAGTATGCAAATATTTGGTTTTGACTTAACTACTTCCATCTGTAACCACTCATTTAGAATGCAATTCTCTCAGGGGGTAATCACTAAACTGCCCACCACAGGTGAAATGAGAGTTAATATTTGAAGGACATTAAATACAATTAATTTTTCATAATGGATCAGAACAAAGATATTTAATATAGTTTAGTCACTTGGGAAGGCTGAGTTTCTTAGATCTTCCTTAAATCATGCAAATGATATCTTTTTAAATGAGATTCTTATTAATGAGATATATATTTTTAGGTGGTGTTTGCTGAGCCTAAGCAGGTTAACAAAAGTATAAAATGGTTAATGAAATATCTGAGGAAAAGTCTTGTAATTTTTATATGGAAATACCTACTCTAAGTCTCAGTTGAGGAAATGAGAAAGGCGATTTAAAACCACAAGTAAACTTTAGGTAGAAAAAATATTTTGAAAGGACTGTAGCACTCTATTTTGCTGAGCTACCATGAATTCATGTGGAAGATGTTTTGTTTAACAAGATACTCAACTGCAGGAAAATTAAATTTTTCTTTGGCACAACCCTGAAATTTTTTCCCCATGGATGAAGTATTCAGCGTGGAGAATCCTCTTTTGAAAGAACAAATTTACTAGATGAATGTGGCTAATGAAAATGTTTTAGGAAATGAAATCAAGTAATTCATCCAGATCTTCTTGGTGAGTAGTTTGGTTCTCTGCTGATTAGTTGTGGAGAATGGCTTTTCCCCTCCCCCAAATTTGGTGTGGGTGTTCATTTTAATCAACTAATGTTATGTATTGATTTCACGCAAATGCATAGCATACTGCAAGAAAAGAACAGTTTATATGTATGTAATATAATATCCAAATAAACAATTGCCATTCTAATGCTAATATTTACTATTCATCGAAACTTCTGTGTTTTTAGCTTTCAAGTATAAAAATAATCTGACTCCCTGAAGCTTGTTTTTAAAACAAGTCCTATGAATTCATCTGATCATTATCAAGGAAATTGTAAGATTGTTTCCCGCTGAAGAACATTAATTCTCATCATATGATAGATAAAACATTTTAATAATAATAATTGCTAATAATAATGGTAATAATAATAATGATGCTTATTTGTAAAGCACTTACTATGTGCCAAACACTGTGCTAAGTGCTGGGGTAGATACAAAATGATCAGGTCCCACATGGGGCTCACAGTCTATGTAGAAGGGAGAACAGGTATTTTTATTAATATAGATAGAAATTAGATCCCAAATAGGAAGAACAGCAAGATTGTATTTTACTTTCCTAATTTGGAATCTTACTAAATGTATAGAAATGTAGTTCTTATAGACAGAGAGTAAACCAGCTTGGGTGAACTCATATTTCTTTGCCTATGATATTGTCCTTGCTTTAGGTTGATGTATGACCTATTAATAAGATACTATGCTATTTTAAATAAAATGTTGGGAGATAAAAACAGTCCAACAAATTCAAACTTAAGAGCCAAAAGGTCAAGTTTTATATTGATTCTCAGAAAGAGATTTATAGCAGAAGTTACATTATTCTCAGTGCTCCTTCAACTATATTTGAATGTTCTTTACATGGCAAAAAAACAAAAATGAGAAATTCCATAAATTGTCTGTCATAGTTGAAGCTAAGGACTGAGTCAATTATTTTTGGATGCAGCTCAAAGATTCACGGAGCTTGTTCTTAACCATCAGAACCTGCTACTGTTAGTAGGCCAGTTCCCTTTAAGAAGTGCCCTGAGTTTGTGAATATTGAAATGGTCAGGAAATCTGTACCGATTTAGTTGATATAAACATACTGAGATTCTGAGATAACAGGAGACCAGAGTCCTGAGAATGTAAATTCTATTACTTACTAATGTTCCTCATATATTACCACAGCTAATATTTTCTAGGTTCCCTTCACTGTGCTAATTTTTATATTGCAAACAGAATGCATGATCTGTATTTTGTTGGAGCTTTGACTCTACACAAGTAAGGCAGAAAGCATTTCACTTGGGAGTTTAGGTTTCTTTGGTTTTGATTCTGCTTTTTTTTAAAAAAAATGTGTTTTATTTGGTATAAGGCATCACTACACTTGGACTGAAAAAGTTTTTCTTTGGTCACCATTTCAAAGCTTTGGAATTCAAGAGAAAAAGGAAGTAGACCCAATTCTAATTTAATCAGGGAGGAGAGCCTTCTCAGAAGGAGGGAGTTTTGAGATGATCTTTCAATGAGGGCAGGGAAGGTGTCTGGAAGACATTAGGTAGAAGAAGACATCAGAAATGCTCCATAAATTGGAAAAGTCCCTCCAATGGGACATTTAGTAATTTATATGAAAAATAAAAATATAAAAAAATTCAGTATTTAGGAGTCATTTGTTTTTTCCTGTGGAAATACAGAAACTCTTCCAAGCCACTAAGACTGGTTTAGTACATCCCCTCTGACAGAACTCACAATGCATAGCTCATTGACCTGAAAGAGTTAATGTTTCCCCAGGAAGAGGGTATTTTACTTCCTTCCAGAATCAAGCTCTGTCGAATGAACTGCTTAAGCTACTGAAGGCTAAGGCTGCCAAGGCTGTCACTGATTTAGGTTAATGGTGCATATTTCTTTGGAAACATGTATGGCCTTGTTTCTTTAGCATGGGTCCATATCCCAAGTAATCTTGGAAAGTGCCTTTTTCAATTGGTAAAATATCTTGTGGTGCCTACATTCAAAAGGATGGAAGGGATTTTTTTTAAAGGAACAGTTTCCTGACAAGAAACCTTATGGACAACATTTTTTATCCTTTTTCCCAGGACCTCGTGATTGTTATAGAGACAATAACAATACCCTATCTAACAGTTTGGATCCTGAAGACCAAGTCTAAAAGGGAAAGCAAATTACTCACCATAGATTTTTTTAAAACCATGGATAACTGAAGAAAAACAGGATAAGACAAGTTACCTGATGGGAAAAATCATTATTTTCTTCCTATTCATTACATTTCACTTTTAGGAAAATGTCAGAAGAAGTCATGGAACTAAGACACTTAAAATTAAACAAACTGTTAACTGGAGGGGGGGCGGCGGTGTGCCTGGTGTGCCATTTCTTATGGCAAATGATGTGACATAAAATACAAGTATTGAATAACTAAGATTAAACATTAACATTAGGTGTAAAATTAAAGAATCAATTCACCCTAAATTTTGGCTATCTTTTTCAGCTAAGGTAGTTACAGACCCAAAAGGAAATAATCAAAAATTGCTCTCCAAAAATTCCAGTTAAAGTTTTCAGAAACCATTTAGTTGTTTTTCTTCCATGCCACAACTTAATTCCGGAGGCTCTGTGGACCCAAACTCAAACAATAGTTTTACAGGTACAGTGGAAAATGGCCCGTATTTCATGCATGGGCCATTAACCTAAAGTGCCTACCTAATAAAAGTGATTGTGAAACGAACCTTATTCAGAGGCCTGATCGTGCCATTAAAAGTTTCCCTCCCAGACCCAACCCTTCATCCTCATTTGCCCTTCTCTGCTAAGGCTATCACTGAGTTAAGTTAATGGAGCATATTTCTTTGGAAAAGTCTATAGTCTCATTTCTTTGACACAGGCTTATATCCCAAGTAAGTTCAAGACCTAGTGGTTGCTGAATTTAGTACAGTGCTCTGCACACAGTAAGCGCTCAATAAATACGATTGATTGAATGAATGATCCTGTTCAAATGTAGGGACGTGAAATATATGTATTTAATAATAATAATAATTATGGTATTCATTAAGTGCTTACTATGTGCCAGGCACTGTACTAAGTGCTAGGATGGAAACAAGCAAATTGAGTTGGACACAGCCCCTATCCCATATGGGGCTCACAGTCTCAATCCCTATTGAGATTGATTAACAGATGAGATAATTGAGGCACAGAGAAGTTAAGTGACTTGCTCAAGGTCACACAGCAGACAAGTGACAGAGCTGGGATTAGAACCCATGACCTTCTGACTCCAGGGCCCATGCTCTATCCACTACACCATTGCAGGGACTGTTTGTTAAGCACTTACTATGTGTCAAGCACTGTTCTAGTGCTGGGGTATATATAAGATAATCAGGTGGTCCCACATGGGTCTCACGGTCTCAATCCCCATTTTACAGATGAGGTAACTGAGGCCCAGAGAAGTTAAGTGACTTGCCCAAGGTCACACAAGCAGACAAGTGGCAGAGCCAGGAATAGAATACATGACCTCTGACGCTCTTGCCCCAGGCCGTAAAATGTGACAGAATTGTGATTAACAGTAATGTTTTAAAATGGTCATTTTATTTTCATGTAAAGAATTGTCATGCTGTCTGCTATCACTATAGTATCTCCAGTGGATCTTGGGATTTGGCTCTTTGTTCAGGTTTATGTTTATTTCTTTTGGATTTCCTAAGGGTTCCAAGCTGACTGCCTGGGAAGAAAGAAACTGTTCATTTTCTGGGAGAATTGTTACTCTGTTATTCAGTGGGGTCAAATGTAACCTGAGCCCAGGAGAGGTGAAAAATTCATATTTCCTGATTCTCCCTGCCTCAACTGGTAGATACCACTTTTTTCCCCACTCCTGAGTTGGCAAGCAGAGTTCTGAGCCTTTCTACTTTGAGTTCTATCCACAAATCAGTATTCACTCAGAAAATTCTGGAAAGCTGAACAGCAGCTCTGCCTCTAAACCACCCATCACTCTAGGGCTTCATTTGCAGTGTTCCACATCATGTGGGCAGCTGTCCACTGAGAAAAGGAAAAGGAGAAAAAATAAGGTCAAAGAGAAAAGGCAGAGAAAGCAGGAATACCTTGTGGGGAAAACATTGCTAATTTGCACTGAGATGGAAATGGGAACATAGACTTGCTTTTTTTTTGTCTTATTACATATGATTGAACAAATGCATATTTTGTGAGATACTGCCTAAAATACAATTGAATGAAAGAATGAGTTCAGTTCTGGGGTTTATTCTGTTTTTAGTATCCACAACCTAATTTTAGAGACTATAATAGAAAGTATATACGCAAATACTGCCTAGTTCTAGGAAAAAATAGGCCCCTAATTGTTTTGTATTATGCTAGGATCCTGGGGTCTATTCTCCCATTGATGCATTTACATAGTTCCTATTAACATTAATGGGAGTTATACATGTGCATCGACTGGAGAATAGATCCATATGCTGGTAATTTAATTTCCCGGTCTAGGTGTATCTCGGATAAGGTACAGTAATCATTATTACCTATTAACATCACAAAGCACAAAAACTCAGAAATAAATACTTAATATTCCATTTCAACATCTTCTTAGTCTTCAGTTTATATTGTACATGATTAGTAATTTTTATTCCTTCCTATAATCTTTCAATTGCAATGTAGCACCCTTGATATTTTAAGAGCATCTTAATTTTAAACAGCATCCAGCTGTCAAACAGAAACATTTATATTTTCCATATTATGAATATTGGGTACAATTGGGCAGTGCAATAGTTTCCAAAGAAAATTTGACTATGGCCAAAACATTTTGCTGGCTGTACCTTTTTAAATTAGCTTGAAATGAAAAACAGCAGAAACCTGTGAAAAATTCACATGATGGTACATGCCAGCTCTGGAGGATTTGATATACCATAGGGGCACTTAATCTCCCATACCCTGGCACTAGGAAAAGTCCACAAGGAATCTCCTCTGCAGTCAACTTGTGGTGGGTGGGGGTGGGGGTGGGGGGAAGGGAGAGAGAGAGAGAGAGAGAGAGAGAGAGAGAGAGAGAGAGAGAGAGAGAGAGAGAGAGAGAGAGAGAGAGTGAGAGTGAGTGAGTGAGTGTGTGGTTTATTCTGCTTCCAGCTCAGAGATTTGGATTGCAAGGACCACCAAGAAGGCAAGATCTCCTCCCTGCCTGCTGTCCTGATCTCTGAACTGGAGGGGGACACCCTTCAGTGGGATCCAAGGGGAATTTTCTGGACTCTAGGGCTCGGGTTATTAAATGGGACCCAGTGAGCCCCTGTTTCATTGTGGCTAGAAAAAAACCTGCATTTTAAGTTGACCTTACTGTCTGCCTTTGTCTCAATCAATCAATCCATCAATCATCTTTATTGAGTGCTTACTGTCTGCATAGTACTGTACTATGTACTATGCACTTGGGAGAGTACAATATAACAATATGAGACACATTCCCTAACCACAACAAGCTTCCCACTCAGTCAGTCTGAGTTAACAGGCCTCTGTTACAGTCTCTGACTACATGCCTGACTATGATTGCATAGAAATCCTCTGGTTACCACATAGAATGTGGAATACTGATGCAGTGTGTATAAAAGTGTATTCCTACTAGGCCATAATGGAAAAACTTCATTATAGCATGTATTTGGTGTCTGCATGAAACTGAGTCTTCTGGTCTTTGGTTTAAGACTTTATTCTTATCTCTTTTTTATCTCTACTCTCTTGTTGTTGCTTATGTTTTTCTCTCTTCACTCATCAATTTTTCATTTTCTCATTCACCTTACTCCCTTCACTCACCACCTCATCTCTATTCTTCCACACTATTCTCCTTGCATAAACATTCTCCCCTTTCTGCTCAACATTAGTCATCATTCAACTTTGATGGTTTTGTGAGATTCTCACTGGTCACTGAATTCTCTTCCCTCATTAATGATGCTAGAATGACTAGAAGACAATTTAAAAAAAACCAGAAAGAACAATTCATTAGCTTCTTATCTGCCAGATCTTTTCACCTACTGTCCTGCTGTTTTTAAGTTCTAAGAGATTTTTCTTTTTCATCATGGACATACTAAAAAAGAATAATAGTGAGTGCCTTATAGGAATAGCAGGACATGAACTGAAAGTTATTTCCCGTACTCCACCAAATGCTTAGTACAGTGCTCTGCATACAGTAAGTGCTCAGCAAGTGCTGTTGATTGATTGAAAAGTGAAAAAGAAAATAATCCAGGAAAGAAAAAATAGCTAAAAAAGGTAATTTTTCATGACTGATTTAATGTAGAAATTGCACATTCGTGTAAATACTATGAAATATACATATGCATACATATATTTTCATATTCGTTCAATTCATTCAATCATATTTATTGAGGGCTTACTGTGTGCAGAGCACTGTACTAAGTGCTTGGAAAGTACAATTAAGCAATAGAGAGAGACAATCCCTGCCGAAACTGGGCTTACAGTCTAGAGGGGCGGAGACAGGCATCATTATAAATAAATAGAATTACAGATACATACATATCAAAACAAGTAAAGTGGCATCAATATAAATGAATAGAATTATAGATATATGCATATATACATAAGTGCTGTGGGGTGGGGAGAGGGCAAAGAGCAAAGGGAGCGAGTTGAGATGATGTGGATGGGAGGGGTGAGCTGAGGAAAAAGGTAGCTTTATATGTGTATGAATGAGTGTATGAATGTGTATAGGTGTGCATGTAAATCAATCAGTGGTATTTATTGAGCACTTACTATGTGAAGAACACTGTACTAAGTGCTTGGGAAAGTGCAATATTATGGAATACCTGTAAATTACAGCATGAATGAGTGTGTCTCTTCCAATTTATAATCATTCATTTATGGTTGACAGTATAATATAAGAATGTTTGTTTTAATAGAACATTTATTTTAAAGGTTTCAATTAGTCATGTTTTCAGTTCCACAAAAGTGAAGAAATACTGTTAAAATTTTTGCTTTAAAGGGAAGAAATCAAGTTAAAACTTTTTATGGTCCCACCAGTCAGATCTTCATAACCGAAGTGAATAAAGAATTGCAACAGTAATGTTGTTCAAAAACATGCCTGAAACTAGGCAAAGCACATCTGAGACCCAAATTATTTACAGGTTTACATGGGGAAGACATAACTGCAGAGGGTGTTTACTTTTCCTCCTCACTCTTGAAGCTGGCTTGTTCCATCCTTGGGAGTTAGTTCTGGATAAGCTCAACATTAATGGTAGAGTTTCCTGTCAAGAACCATGGATGACCATCTTGAGACTTCAGAACTGAGAACATGTGAGAAGAAATTGATTATAGATAACAGTGGTTTCTACAGCATCACTGGAACTCATTCTTCCCTGTCAGTTAAGTTCCCCCTGAGGCAAGGACTGCAAAAAGTGGTTAGGGGTGTAGCACCTTGCACAGTGCACACAAAGGTCTTTTGTTTTTTATTCTTATGTGTCAGACCTATGTATGGCCTAAGCAACATTTGCGTAATGCCAATACTGTTCCCCTGTGCCCTGACCCAGAAAGTCATTATCAACATAGCTGCTAAATTCTTTGCTGTCCGTATTACTCAACTGCTTTCCAGAATTCCTTCTGGTACAGTCTGCCTTGTAAGAATGGACAAAAAATTCCAATACTGATGGCATAGGGAAACAGTGTGGCCTAGTGGATATAGCATGGACCTGAGAGATGCGTGGCTTTGGGCAAGTCACTTGACTTCTCTGTGTCTCAGTTACCTCTTCTATAAAATGGGGGTTAAGACTGTGAGACTCATGTGGAAGTTGGACTGTGTCCAACATGATTACCTTGTATCTACCCCAGTGCCTGGCACATAGTAAGCATTTAACAAGTAACGTTAACAACAACAACAACAAGCAGAATCAAGACTGGAAGCAGTGTGGCCTAGTGAAACGAACATGAGCCTGGGAGTCAGAGGATCTGTATTCCAATCCCAGCTCCACCACTTGCCTGTTATTTGACCTTGGGCAAGTCTCTTAACTTCTCTGTGCCTCCGTTTTCTCATCTGTAAAACAGGGATTCAATACCTGTTCTTCATTCTTAAACCATGAGCGTCATATGGGATGGGGACTGTGTCTGACCTGATTATCTTGTGTCTACCTCAGTGTTTAGTACACAACTTGACTCACAATAAATGCCTAAAAATACTGCAGTTATCATTATTAGAACCCAGGTTTCCTTATTCCCAGAAGGTTGCTCATTTATTAAATCAACAGCAAGGCTCAACATTAATAGTAACAATAGCAGTAACATAGGTGTAGTCGAAAAAGACATATGAGCACATGTATGACTGAAAAGATCCATGTGAGAATCAGACCCAGACACACTGTAAATCCAGAAAGGCTATTCCTTCTTTGGTTACCCTTGTTGTGTTGTGCTAGCTAACACACACCTGCCTGCTTTCGAAATCTTACTCTTCCACCTGTGCCTTCAACCCTATCCCTTCACACCTTTGAAAAATATTTGTGCCCACTTTTCTTCCCTCCATGACTACTATCTTCAACTGCTCACTCTCTTAAGACTCCTTTCTCTCTCTGCTTCAAATATGCCTATGTTTTTCTTATACTGAAATAAACCCTTCTCAACCCCACTGCACCATCTTTCTCCTCCCATTTCTGTCCCAACTCCTTGAACAGGTTGAATACACCCTACTGCTTCCACTTTGACACTGTGGATTACCCCCTTCACCTTGAAACATTATCTAACAAACATTATCTAACCTTGCTTTATTCTGATACAATTCTCTCCTGATTCTTCTCATACCTCTCTGTTCTATCCTCAGTTTCTTTCACTGAATCTGCCTTTGCATGCCACTACGCCTAACTGACCCTCAAGATAACTTCAGGGTCTCTTTTTATTCTCAATCTACACTCACTGCCTTGCAAAACTCATTCACTCTCACAGCTTCAGCCACCACTTTTATGGGCTGTCTCCCAAATCTGCCTTGTGAACCCTGAACTCCTTTCTTCTTCTGGATAATTTTACATTTCTTCCTTCCTCCAGGCAATATGTACATAGATGTCCCTCCAGAGCCTAAAATCAACATATCCAAAACTGAACTCCTCATCTTCCCTCCCAAATCCTCTCCCTCCACCTAACTTTTGCACCACAGATTACACCACCCTCATCCTCCCCATTTCTCATGCTCATAAGTTGATGTAAGTCATCACTGTTTCCTCTTTTTAATCCTCATATTCCTTGTGTTGCCAAATTCTATTTGTTCTTCCTTCACATTTCCAGATTCCACTCCTTCATTTCTATCCAAACTGCCACTATACAGGTCCAGGTGGGCATTCATCATATGGCTTGATTATTGTATTTGCTTCTTTGGTGACTTCCTTGTGTTTTTTTTAATCATTATTTTTATGGCATTTTTTAAGCACTACCTAGGTGTCAATCAGTGTTCTAGCACTTGGGGTAGATATAAGTTCATCAGGCCAGGTACAGGCCTGTCTCACATGGGGCTCACAATCAAGTAGGAGGGAGAACAGGTATTGAATCCCCAAGTAACAGTTGAAGAAACTGAGGCTAATAAAAGTTAAGTGACTTGCCCAAGGTCACACAGCAGGCAAATGGCAGAGTCACTTGCCTCCAGTCTCTCCCATTCTCCAATCCATATTTCACTCTGCTGCGTGGTTATTTTTTTCAAATGGTATTTGTTAAGCACTTACTACATGTCAGCACTGGGGTAGATACAAGATAATCAGGTTGGATTCAGTCCATGTCCCACATGGGACTCACAATTTATAGATGTCCCATTTTATAGATGAGGTAACTGATGCACAGAGAAGTTCAGTGACTTGACCAAGGTCACACAGCAGATAAATGGCGGAGCCGGGATTAGAACCCAGGTCCTCTGACTCCCAAGTCCACACTCCTTCCATTAGGCTATGATTCTAAAGCATAATTCTATACACTTCTACTACTTCTATTGCAATCTTCCAAGTGCTTAGTACATGCTAAGCAGACAGTAAGCACTCATTAAATACCATTAATTGATTGATTGATTAACAGAACATCTTTGGGTATCAGAGCAGGAAGAAATCTTGAGAAATTGTCTGCTACAACTCTCAGTCTTCAGAGAAGTGATTGACTAAGCTATCGGGGCAAATGACTGTTTTACTTTCCTAAACATGGTGCTCCACTGCCTTCTTTGGTGGCTTATTCTAGAGGTCGATCACTTTTGTAGTCAATTCTTCCTTATCGTGAACCAAAGTTTTACTGCATTATTTTACATCCACTTTTTTTTCTTGTTCTGCCCTTGGAAACACACACAAAAAAACCCAATTGTTTTACAACAAATTTAGTATCACCCGCAAATTTTCTGATTGTGGGCTTGATTCTTTCAGGTAACTATTAGAAATGTTAAGATGACTAGTCCCCAAACCTAAACTATAGGAATCATTCAAAACGTTTCTGTAGATTGACAAGAAGTCCCTTTGGTTATAACCCTAGCCAGCTATGTACCCACCTAGAAGAGGGTTGGTTAGTCCAGTGTTGGTCCACTGGAAAGAGCACAGCTCTGAGAATCAAGAGACTTGGGATTAGATGGTGGGTCTGCAAATAGGGTAAGCCTGCAAGGGGTCTCTCACCAGAATCATCAAGGACAATCTGCAAGGTGGAAAGGCCCAGCAGTAATCCTGAAAAATAGCTGGCTAACATGGGCAGTGAAGACCAAAGAGGCTACCAAGGCAACTGCCTGCTGTGATGTTACAGAAGCAGTATGGCATAGTGGATAGAGTACAGACCTGGGAGTCAGAAGGTCATGGGTTACAGTTTACCACCTGTCTGCTCGGTGGCCTTGGGGAAGTTACTTCACTTCTTTGTGCCTCAGTTACCTCATCTGTAAAATGGGGATTAAAACTGTGAGCCCCATGTGGGACAGGGACTTTGTCCAACCTGATCTGCTTGTACCCACTCCAGCACATAGTACAGTACCTGGAACATAGTAAATGCTTAACAAACATCACTATTATTATTATTATTATTATCATTGGTCTAAAGTTGTGGTCACTTCAGCTGTAATTGAGTCCTTCATGTAAAAAAAAATAACAAAAGCAAAAATAAAAACCTTTGTGTGTGCTACTCAATGTACTATGCATGCCTCTGTCAGTCTAGCATTCCACACCCTTCTGGAATCACAACTGACAGGAATGAAAGAGTGTAAGTGGTGATGTACAAACCTCTATCATTATTATCAATTCATGAAGTCTCAAGATCAAAACTTGTCCATTATTGCCATCATCATCACAATCACCACCATCATCAATATGGTCAAAACCTTGGTTCTCCAACTTACCGGTAACATCAAATGACAGAGTCAAAAGCCATATTGACATCTAAATAGATTATATCCACTCTTTCTCCTTTTTCTACCTCATGCATCCAGCCTTCCAACTGTTTCCATTGGTTCTTTTTTGAAAAGACAAAAGTGAAAAAACAGCCTTTACTTCCTCACTCTTCTCAGGGTTCCCTTCCTTTTTCGTAGGGAAGGACACATTCCCCAGTTGTTTTCTTTTGTCTAATATCATTTAAGTTTTTTTGCTCCCTTCATTTTGATCTCACTGTAGTTGCATTTCCTTTTGAATTTTATCTTTTATAATTTAGTCCCTACAAAATTGTATTTCTTTTGAACTTTCCTTAGTGACCTGTCAAGGAGCTAGGGTCCCTACCCCAGAATACTGTGATGTATGTTTAGCAGAGAGTAGGACACAAATGGCAAAGGTTGAGCTGATGTTTAAATTCTGGGCATGTAAGCATGGAAATCAAAAGAAAATATCAAAGTGACTACCATATATTTAACAACATAGCATCCATGCAAGTAAACAGAGGCCTCCAGGATCAAGACTTGAAGGAAATTATCCTGGGTCAAAGAACTTATGCTCTTGAGAAGTAAGAATTATAATTAAATTTGAAATTATAAATGTAGCATTAATACTATACTCCTTCAGCCTAATGATGCTCAAGAGCCATTCATTAGATCCATCAAGTCTACGATGTTTGTAATCATAAATATTTCACAGAAAGGTAAAATATTTGCTCACAATAGTATTTTTAAAGTTCATAGCATAGGTAGTTGAATAAAAAACTTAACTGTAACAATTCAAATTTCATTAAGAAATTAATGGACCTAACAGTGAGGTATGTTTTGATGAAGTGAGTATCCTGCAAGTTTTGTTTTCTATGAGCAACACAATTCTAGTGCAATATCCAGAGGTATTCATTCATTCATTCAATTGTATTTATTGAGCACTTACTGTGTGCAGAGCACTGTATTAAGCGCTTGGGAAGTACAAGTTGGCAACATATAAAGACGGTCCCTGCCCAACAACGGGCTCACAGTCTAGAAAGGAGAGACAGACAACAAAACAAAACATGTAGACAGGTGTCAAAATCATCAGAACAATTCTGCTTTATTTTCTTAATGAGTATGTTCATCAAGATTGTGCTCTCTCATGTGGAACAGTGCTTTGGAATGTTAGGTGTATAATCAATAAATCAATGGTATTTATTGAGTGCTCACTATGTTCAGAGCACTCTTCTAAGTGCTTGGGAGAGTACAATACAAGAGAACTAGCAGAGATGTTCCCTGCCCATATTGAGCTTACAGTCTATACATCTAAGATAACTACAACATTGTCACATCAGTTTTCTTTACATTTTGTTTATTGCGTTATTTACTTGAATTCACACACTCTGTATACCCTATAATTTTCACACTTTTAAAGGTGATTCTAAACCACATCTATGTGGTAGATTCAAAATGAATCGGGTATCTTCGATGTTATGGCCACTCTTTAATGCACTGCAGTTGAACATTTGGCCAGAAGATGGTGTAGTGTTCAAAGAATCATTCACAGAAAATTAGAAGACTGATCTTTAAAGAATTAAAATGAAGCTCTGTAAGACTACAATTCTGGGGAAAAAAAATGGCAAGTGTTCATATCAGCTCTACTCTATAATGATTAAATTCCTTAATGGTACCGTAGCTTCATGGCTCCTATGATTTTATATTTAATCATGTATTTTCTACTGTTTCTGTCAATGGGATAAAATTGTACATTTAAAATGGCCTTTCTTTTAGCAATTTATTAATCAAAAATGAAAGCTATTAGAAATGAAGATGTAAGAAAGACAGAAATATGCATGGAAATTATATTAGATGATTTACTAAGTACCAATATCAAAATTTATGTGAATTCAAGATGCAAGTCAAGATGCAGTACTAGAAACTTGGGAAACACATTTCTTCAAAAATAAGGAATCCCTGGGACTGTATGTGTGTGTACACACCCTCCACATAAATCTAAAATGGGAAGTTTTTTTGTTAAATAACCACTGTCGAAAAATGATACATTCTCAGGTGAAGTGTTGTAGCTCATTATCATTTTCCATAACGTACTGGGGTTGTTAAATAGATCGCAGTTTGGTTAAATGTCTTGTTTACATTTACTAGATGCTAATTAAAGAAGAAATAATTGAACTCGGTCAGCATTAGTCATTTTATGTTAAGTTTGAATAGCAAGTGCTTGATGTCATGACTTCACTATACAAACTCTTTAGAAAATTGAAAACTAATTTATTATCATGTACTTATTAACACAACCACAGAAGAGGTCACTGGTCTTTCCTTTAATTTCTGTCACAGACTGCAGGCCGTATTATGTTAAATCAAAGATACGGGAAGATAATTAACAGCATCTATGGCAAGTTTATAGGTGAGTGATGGCAGTTAACAGTTGTTCTTTAGAATCCATATTTCAATTAGTACAAATGCTATTTGAATCAATGAACATATATAGGAGGAAATGAATTTCACTTGCCATTTCAGTGATAATAGTCCCTGTTGAAGTTGCCCTGCCTCTTCATTTTGGGAGTGTGAATCGCTCAGTATTTTGAGAACTGCTAAGTACTGTTAGGCTTGCTGCCCTATGGGTGAAAAAAAAATGTGTTAGTGTTATATTTTGCTAAACGGCTTAGAAATATATGTTCTCCCAAATCATAGAATATACCCAGAAGTGTTAACTCTGTTCTAAATAGTAATACCAGTAGTTATATTTCACCCTTGTTGCCAACAGGTGTCACCATGGGCACTGCTGTATCAGCAGTGTCGTCAAAGAGCCAATAAACTATTGTAACATATGGAATGAAATCTCAACTGCTGAGCTAATCTGGAAGGCAGTTACATACTGGTGAACTGAGGCCCATGTAACAAAAATTGATCAATTACACAAATTAAGCATAGCCCTTAAGGAATTTATTTTATTGGTCTGGACATCTGTTGTAGTATTGTCCATATCCAAAAATCAAATGGTGCCTTGGGTTGCCAAGTTAAGCAAGAAAATCCAGTAGCTATAAAAGTACAACTGAAAACCCCTATATTAATGTCATGTCCATCTGCTGAATGTTATATAAATATGCACTCTTTTTTTATTTTCCTTGGGAATAACATTTATTTTTACAGTGCCCAGTTTGACACTCTATGACCTTCTGTTCAGTTTATTACATTGTAACTTTAAATTTTCTTCAAAAATGCATTCATAATGTTGTTGTTAATCCTTTTTCAAGTGTCTGTACCACCTGTTTTACTTATGGCAAAACAGAAGAGAAGTCCTTCTTACCGTCACAGACAGAAATGAAAATCATACAACACAGAGGTTCAGAAAATTGATTTTCAGTAACATACACTGAGGGTTAGGTTATACTACGTAACATTTATGGATGTTAATACTCCAAATTTTTAAAAGTCAAAAATGAATATCTATTCTTT
This sequence comes from Tachyglossus aculeatus, assembly GCF_015852505.1. NCBI lineage: Eukaryota > Metazoa > Chordata > Mammalia > Monotremata > Tachyglossidae > Tachyglossus > Tachyglossus aculeatus. Next base: position 62,315,056 of record NC_052101.1, on the reverse strand, counting down.
AGATTAGTAACCTTTCCAAATACATCATATTTATCCAATTACACTGAATAATTAATATGAACATGTAAAACATGCTAGTTTGTGCTGTTAAAGTGTCTTGGGGACAGCATTTGATTTCCACATGAGTGTTAGTGAGACATTAATACTAGTGAACATGTTTAGATTGACAGTTGCTCAAACACTAAGACAGCAGGTAGAATCTGATTTACCTTAGGAACCTGTTGCAATCTTGGCAAGAAGAAAATCTAGCAGTTATAAAAGTACATCTGAAAACCATGATGTTCGTAGCATGTCCATCTGCTGAATGTTAAATAAATATGTTGGTTGGTTATTTAAATATGTTGAGTGGTTAAGCCAACTGGTGAGATAGAATATTTCTAGAAAAATTTAGAGGACTTCAAAAGATGGTAAATTTTATCCTACATCATCAATTATTCTGCAAATTCTTCTCAATATTCTGTTATTAGGTTGTTCTTAATGGTTTAATAATAAGATCAAGAAAGCAAAATGTGTCATACAGACTTTTTAAAATCAGTGAAAATCAATGTAGTGAATCGAATATATCCTTCAAGTATTGGGAGAGGTTATCCTTTATAGGTGGAAGTCTATGGAACTGGAGACTGGTGACTTTTGTATGGCATGCTAGGCACCATAGTTATCATTGATTCTTAATTGAAACTATTAAGGTATCAAATATATGTAGACAACATTTGCTTTCAAAAGAATTTTCATGTCTGTACCACAAGGCATTGAGATGCAGTTTCACACCAAATTTAACAAAAAGATTCTTTAAGAAATTGTAATGTACCAAAATGCTTATTTAGCCAAAGTTTTAGGGTACCCCATAAAAGCAGAGATTTATGGCTTTCTCTTAAAAGCCCCTTCACAAGTAAGGTAGGGGCAATCAATCAGTCAGTCAATCAGTGGTATTAATTGAGTGTTTGTGCAGAGCTCTTGAGTGCAGTAGAGGTGGGAGACACTGAAACTTTCAATCTAATAAGGAAGACAGACATTAAAATAAATTACAGGTAGGGGAAACACCAAAGTATAAAAGTATCTACAAAAGTGCCGTGGGGATGGGTGAAGGACTGAGCATCAAAGTGCTTAGGGTGAGTGGACTTGAGTACATAGGTGATGAAGAATGCAGGGAGTATGGGGTAAGACTGTAAGCTTGTTGTGGGCAGGGAATGTGTCTACCAATTCTGTTAGATTGTTATATTGTACTCTCCAAAGTGCTTAGTACAGTGCTTTGTACACAGTAAGCACTCAATGAATACAATTGGATTGATAGACTGATAAAAAGATGAGAGATTAGTCAGGGAAGGCTTCCTGGAGGAGATATGTTTTAGTAGGGCTATAAAGAGGGGAAGAGTGGTGGTCTATTGGGTATAAACGGAGAGGAAGTTCCAGATAGGGATGATATGGCAAGTGCTTGGACTACCATGGTGGCAGTTTGGATGGAGAGGAAGGGGTGAGTTCTAGAAATGTTGTGAAGATAGTACTGACAATTGAGTGATGGACTGAATATGTGGGTTGAAGGAGATGAGTCAAGGATAAGCCAAAGTTTTAGGCTTATGAGACAGAGAGGATGATGATGGGAAGATGAGGGGATGAGATGATGAGGGAGGGGGCAGTGCCACTTCACATTAAGGATGTCTCCAATATAAAGTATCCAATATGTAGTCCATCCATCTTAAATTGGAGAATGTATATGCAGATATATGAATTCATGTATCCTTGAAAGCCCTAGTTGTCCATGATTCATTTGCCAGAACAATTGTTGGCCATACAGAGTGAAAGCTATCCTATTGATGGTAAAAACCTAGATATGTTCTTAAAAAAAGGAAGCAGCGTATTATTCTTAGCCCCGGTACAGCCTATACAGGAACTAGGATGTAGCACAGCTTGATAGGAACCCAGGTAATCAACCAGCTTCATCAGGAACCAGCTTCATTAGGAAGCTTTCCAAATAAAAGAGATCAACATGCCTGAAGAATTGAATACAAATACTTAGATTGCTATTTTACTTACAATTTCTTAGATTTTAATTTTAATGCTAAAGATGACTATGGATTCTGTCTTGAATTGACTCAATTCAGGCAATGAAATGCAGCTGTATCCATTTTACAACTTGAGGGAGAAACTAAGATAGTTAAAACTTTGTTTGGGGAAGGGAATATGTCTACCAATTTTGCTATATTGTACACTCCCAAACAATGGAGTTGGTAAATACATTCCCTGCCCACACTGGACTTATAGAAGTCAAGGGACAGAAATAGTACAAAGATAGCTGATTAAACTATTTCTTAGACCACACACTATTCAATGATAAATAATAATAATTATTATGGTATTTATTAAGCTCTTACTATATGCCAGGCACTGTACTAAGCACTGGGGTGGATCCAAGCAAATCGGGTTGGACACAGTCCCTATGCCATGTAGGGCTCACAGTCTCAATCCCCATTTTACAGATGAGATAACTGAGGCACAGAGAAGAGAAGTGAGTTTCCCAAGGTCACACAGCAGACAAGTGGCAGAGATGGGATTAGAACCCATGACCTTCTGACTCCCAGGCCTGTGCTCTAGCCACTACACTATGCTGTTTCCCATGGTGAAAGCAAATGATTGAATGGAATTCCCAAAAGCCTGGGAGGTTTTGAAAACACTGTATCTAGTTTTGTGTGGAATTTCAAGCACAGTTTCTGCATATTGAAAAGTATACAATCTGGGCTAAAGAATAACTTCAGACCTGATTTACTTAGATAACAAAGTAATTTATCATAAATGGGCTTATTTGGAAGGTTTAGCAGTAACTGCCTTTGTGAGGTGACAGGGTTAAATACCAAACTTGGATCCTGTGTAAAGTAATTAATCAAGAAATTATATTTTACTGCTATCCAAAAAGTCACACAGAGTACTACATCTCTACTGTGTTAATGGATGAAATTTTAAGAACTTTTTGAAAATGTTGAATTATTATGGTATTAGAAAGGCACTCAATCAGCTCTCCCTCTCCTACTTTACCTCTCTGATTTCCTACTATAACCCAGCCCTCACACTTCACTCCTCTATCAACAACCTACCTCAATCTCATCTACCTCACCACTTACCACTTACCCACATGCTCCCTCTGGCCTGGAACTCCCTCTCCCTTCATATCCAATAGATCATCACTCTCCCCATAGTCAAACCTCTACTAAAACAAGTCACATTTGGACTACATGGGGCTCACAGAGAAGCAGTGTGGCTTAGTGGAAAGAGCACAGGCTTGAGAGTCAGAGGTCGTGGGTTCTAATCCCAGCTCCACCACTTGTCTGCTGTGTGACCTTGGGCAAGTTACTTAATTTCTCTGTGCCTCAGTTACGTCATCTGGAAATTGGGATTAAGACTGTGAGCCCCACGTGGGACAACCGGATTACCTTCTATCTACCCCAGTCCTTAGCACAGTACTTGCCACATAGTAAGTGCTTAAATACCATTATTATTATAATTATCATTATTATCTGTACTCTCTAAGTACTTTGAGATCCACCCCACCCCCAGCCCCACAGGACCTATGTATATATCCTTATACTCTGTTGCTTCCCCTATCTGGAATTTATTTCAGTGTTGGTCTTGCCCATCAGACTATAAGCTCCTTGAGGCCAGAGACTGTGTCTACCAACTTCATTGGTTTGTACTTTCATGAGAGATTAGTACAGTGATCCCCACATAGTAAATGCTCAATAAATACAATGGATTGATTGATGAGAGTTCATAAATACATTAACCGTGAATCCATAAATAAGAATCATGGAGCTTACTGAATATATATTTTAGTGACTTTATTGCCTGTAAGATTATTATTTATTTATGATGCCATTTATACACAAGTAGCTTCAATCAGTCAATTAATCATTCAGTGGTATTTACTAAGTACTTACTATGTACAGAACATTTGGGAGAGTGCAACAGAATTGGTAAAAATGTTCTATGCCCACCAGGAGTTTGTAGTATAGAGGGGATTATTAAACTATTAAACTTTGGATATGTAAATAAAATGGGGGAGGGAGTAGGGGAAAGGAGGATTCATTTGGGGAAGGCCTCTTGGAGGAGATATCATTTTAGGAGGGTTTTGAGGTCATTGGTTTTTTGAGAGGGAGTTTCAGGTCAGAGGGAGGATATGGACAAGGGGTTGGTGACAAAGTAGATGGCATTGAGGTACAATGAGTAGGTTGACATTGGAAGAATGAAGTGTGTGGGATAGGTAGTAGTAGGAAATTATTGAGGAAAGATAGCAGGGGGTGAGCTTATGGTAAGGAGTGTCAGTTCGATGCAGAAATGAATGGGAAACCATTGGAGGTTTTTAAGGAGTGTTACAGTGTGTAGGTTGACATTAGAGAAGCAAATTTGCAGGCTGGGTTGTAGTAGGAAAATAGCAAGGGAAGGTAGGAGTGGGCAAGGTGATTGAGTGCTTTAAAGCTGATGGTTAGGAGTTTCTGTTTGATGCAGAGGTGAATGGGTGGCCCCTGGAGGTTCTTGAGGAGTGGGGAATCATTAACTGAACATTTTTTTAAGGTATTTGTTAAGTGCTTACTATGTGCCAGAAACCGTACTAAGCACTGAAGTAGATATAGGCTAATCAGGCTGGACACAGTCCCTGTCCCATGTGGGGCTCACAGTCATAATCCTCATTTTACAAACGAGATAACTGAGGCTTGGAGAAGTGAAGTGACTCACCCAAGGCCACATAGAAGACAAGTGGCAGAGCTGGGATTAGAACCCAGGACCTTCTGACTCCCAGGCACATGTTCTATCCACTAGGCCACATTGCTTCTCTAGGCCACACTGCTTCTCTAGTTTTTATAGAAAAATGATCCAGGGAGCAGAGTGAAGTGGACATATTCACTCCCCTCCTCAAAAACCTCCAATGGCTACCGATCAATCTGCGCATCAGGCAGAAACTCCTCACCCTGGGCTTCAAGGCTGTCCATCACCTCGCCCCCTCCTACCTCACCTCCCTTCTCTCCTTCTACTGCCCAGCCCACACCCTCCGCTCCTCCACCACTAATCTCCTCACTGTACCTCGCTCTCGCCTGTCCCGCCATCGACCCCCGGCCCACGTCATCCCCCGGGCCTGGAATGCCCTCCCTCTGCCCATCCGCCAAGCTAGCTCTCTTCCTCCCTTCAAGGCCCTGCTGAGAGCTCACCTCCTCCAGGAGGCCTTCCCAGACTGAGCCCCTTCTTTCCTCTCCCCCTCGTCCCCCTCTCCATCCCCCCGTCTTACCTCCTTCCCTTCCCCACAGCACCTGTATATATGTATATATGGTTGTACATATTTATTACTCTATTTATTTATTTTACTTGTACATTTCTATCCTACTTATTTTATTTTGTTGGTATGTTTGGTTCTGTTCTCTGTCTCCCCCTTTTAGACTGTGAGCCCACTGTTGGGTAGGGACTGTCTCTATGTGATGCCAATTTGTACTTCCCAAGTGCTTAGTACAGTGCTCTGCACATAGTAAGCGCTCAATAAATACGATTGATTGATTGATTGATTGAAGTGTGGACTGGAGTGGCAAGAGACCCTTCTAGACTGTGAGCCTGTTGTTGGGTAGGGACTGTCTCTATGTGTTGCCGACTTGTACTTCTCAAGCACTTAGTACAGTGCTCTGCACACAGTAAGCGCTCAATAAATATGATTGAATGAATGAATGAAAACAGACTGGAAGCAGGAAGGTCAGCAAGGAGGCTGATGCAGTAATCAAGTTGGGATAAGTAAGTGCTTGGATTAAGGTGGAAGTAGTTTGGATGGAGAGGAAGGGTGAATTTTAGTGATGTTGTGAAGGTTGAGCCAAGGGGAATTGGTGATGGATTGAATATGTGGGTTGAATGAGAGAGATGAGTCGAGGATAATGACAAGGGTATGGGTTGTGAGACAGGGAGGTTGCTGGTACTGTCTACAGTGTTGGGAAAGTCGCAAGGAGGACAGGGTTTGGATGGAAAAACAAGGAGTTCTCTTTTGGACATGTTAAGTTTAAGGTGTCCATGGGACATCCACGTAGAGCTGTCCTGAAGGCAGAAAGAAATACGAGAATACAGAGAAGGAGAGAGATCAGGGCTGTAGATGTAGATTTGGGAATCATCCACATAGAGATAGTAGTGAAAACCATGAGAGTGAATGAGTTCTCCAAGGGGTGGATGTAGATGAAGAATAGAAGGGGACCCAGACCTGAGCCTTGAGGGACTCCCACAGTTAGGGGGTGGGAGGGAGAGGAGGAGCTCACAAAAGAGACTGAGAATGAGCGGCTAGTGAGATGAGAGAACTAGGAGAGGACAGTGTCAGTGGAATGAAGCAGGCAGAACCCAGAGTGGAGGGGGTCAAGGAGACAATTGGAGGAGAGAAAAGCAGCATGGCATAGAGGATAGAACATGGGCCTGGGAGTCGGAAGATCATGGGCTCCAATCCCAGCTCCACCACTTGTCTGCTCCGTGACCTTGGGTAAGTCAGTTTACTTCTCCAAAGCTCAGTTACCTCATCTGTAAAATGGGGATTGAGACTATGAGCCCCACATGGGACAGAACTGTGTCCAACTCGATTTGCTTATATCCACCCCAGCGCTTAGTACAGTACCTGGCACATAATAAGTGCTTAACAAATACTGTCATTATTGTTAAGTGGAGGCAGCTGGTATAAAAAACTCATGCAAGAGGTTTGGAGAGGAATGGTAGGAGGGAGAGGGGGTGATAACTAGAAGGAGCAGTGGATTCAAGGGACGGATTTGTTTTAGGACATGGGAGGCTTGAATATGTTCGAAAACAGTGGGGAAGAAGACACTGGAGAATGAACAAATAGATTTGGGAATCACCTGCATAGAGATGATAGTTAAAGCCATGGAAGCATGAGTCCTTTCCTGCCTTACCTCAGCCCTCTCCTCTGTCAGACAAAACTATTTCTCCTCCCTTATTGACATCCATGCCCATCATCCCCATCAGCTCTTCCGTACATTCAACTCCCTTCTCAGGCCCCTGGTTCCTCCCCCTCCTCTTTCCCTCACCCCCAATGATCTGGCCTCCTACTACATTAATAAAATTAAATCCATCAGGTCTGACCTCCCCAAAGTCACTCCCCCCACTTCTCCAACCCCCCGGCTCTCAACACTCTCCACTACTCTCCCATCCTTCCCAGCAGTATCCTCAGAGGAGCTCTCCTCCCTCCTTTCAAGTGCTACTCTGGCCACCTGTGCTTCTGACCCCATTCCCTCTCATCTCATGAAATCTCTCGCTCCGTCCCTTCTCCCCTCCTTAACTTCCATCTTCAACCGCTCACTCTCCACTGGTTCCTTCCCCTCTCCCTTCAAACATGCCCATGTCTCTCCCATCCTAAAAAAACCCTCTCTTGACCCCACCTCATCTTCTAGTTATCACCCCATCTCCCTCCTACCATTCCTTTCCAAACTCCTTGAATGAGTCGTCATTACGCGCAGCCTCGAATTCCTCAACACCAACTCTCTCCTCGACCCCCTCCAGTCTGGCTTCCGTCCCCTACATTCCACGGAAACTGCCCTCTCAAAGGTCACCAATGACCTCCTGCTTGTCAAATCCAACGGCTTATACTCTGTCCTAATCCTCCTTGACCTCTCAGCTGCCTTCAACACTGTGGACCACCCCCTTTTCCTCAACATGCTATCCGACCTTGGCTTCACAGACTCCATCCTCTCCTGGTTCTCCTCTTATCTCTCCAGTCGTTCATTCTCAGTCTCTTTTGCAGGCTCCTCCTCCCCCTCCCATCCCCTTACTGTGGGGGTTCCTCAAGGTTCAGTTCTTGGTCCCCTTCTGTTCTCGATCTTCACTCACTCCTTTGGTGACCTCATTTGCTCCCACGGCTTCAACTATCATCTCTACGCTGATGACACCCAAATCTACATCTCTGTCCTTGCTCTCTCCCCCTCCTTCCAGGCTCGCATCTCCTCCTGCCTTCAGGACATCTCCATCTGGATGTCTGCCCACCACCTAAAACTCATGTCCAAGACTGAACTCCTTGTCTTCCCTCCCAAACCCTGCCCTCTCCCTGACTTTCCCATCACTGTTGACGGCACTACCATTCTTCCCGTCTCACAAGCCCGCAACCTTGGTGTCATCCTCGACTCCACTCTCTCATTCACCCCTCACATCCAAGCTGTCACCAAAACCTGCCGGTCTCAGCTCCGCAACATTGCCAAGATCCACCCTTTCCTCTCCATCCAAACTGCTACCCTGCTCGTTCAAGCTCTCATCCTATCCCGTCTGGACTACTGCATCAGCCTTCTCTCTGATCTCCCATCCTCGTGTCTCTCCCCACTTCAATCCATACTTCATGCTGCTGCCTGGATTGTCTTTGTCCAGAAACGCAATGAGCACGTTACTCCCCTCCTCAAAAATCTCGAGTGGCTACCAATCAATCTGCGCATCAGGCAGAAACTCCTCACCCTCGCTTCAAGGCTCTCCATCACCTCGCCCCCTCCTACCTCACCTCCCTTCTCTCTTTCTACAGGTCAGCCCACACCCTCCACTCATCTGCCGCTAATCTCCTCACCGTGCCTCGTTCTCGCCTGTCCCGCCATCAACCCCCGGCCCACGTCATCCCTCTGGTCTGGAATGCCCTCCCTCCCCACATCCGCCAAGCTAGCTCTCTTCCTCCCTTCAAGGCCCTACTGAGAGCTCACCTCCTCCAGGAGGCCTTCCCAGACTGAGCCCCCTCCTTCCTCTCCCCCTACCCCCGCTCTCCATCCCCCCCGCCTTACCTCCTTCCCTTCCCCACAGCACCTGTATATATGTATATATGTTTGTACATATTTATTACTCTATTTATCTTACTTGTACATATCTATTCTATTTATTTTATTTTGTTAATATGTTTGGTTTTGTTCTCCGTCTCCCCCTTCTAGACTGTGAGCCCACTGTTGGGTAGGGACCCTCTCTATATGTTGCCAACTTGTACTTCCCAAGCGCTTAGTACAGTGCTCTGCACACAGTAAGTGCTCAATACATACGATTGATTGATTGATTGATTCTCCAAAGGAGTGAAGTAGATGGGGAATAGAAGAGGACCCAGAACTAAGCCTTGAGGGAGGTAGACTGGAGCTCGCAAAAGATTCTGAGAAGGAGCTGCCAGAGAGATAGGAGGAGAACCAGGAAAGGAAAATGTCAACAAAGCCAGGGTTAGGTTATGTTTTCAGAAGGATACACAGCTGAGAGGTCAAGGAGGATTGGAAGGAGGTCACTGGTGACCTTAGAGAAGGCAGTTTCAATGGAATGAAGGGGGTAGAAGCCAGATTGGAGGGGGTCAAGGAGAGAACTGGAGGAGAGGAAATGGAGGCAGAGGGTGTAGACAGCTCACTTGAGGAGTTTGGAGAGGAATGGTAGGAGGGAGATGTGGTGACTGTGCCTCAGTTACCTTATCTGTAACATGGGGATTAAAACTGGGATCCCCAAGTGGGGCAACTTGATAACCTTCTATCTTTCCCAGCATTTAGAACAGTGCTTGTCACATAGTAAACACTTAACAAATAACATTGTTATTATTATTATTATCATTGCTCCAGTGCTTTGTATAGTGCTGCCATACAGTAAGTGCTTAATAACTGCCTCAATTATAATGCTGCAGTTACCTTTCAAAAAGATCTTTTAGTTTGCAAAGTGTGCTTATCAGGGTTTTTGTGGAAATGGTAAAGCACAAAACCATTTTGCCCCCTCCTGCCTCACCTCACCACTCTCCTACTACAACCCAGACCGCACACTTCACTTCTCTAATGCTAACCTTCTCACTGTGCCTCAATCTCGTCTACCTTGCTTCTGACCCCTCACCCATGTCCTGCCTCTGACCTGGAACACCCTCCCTCCTCAAATCCGACAGACAATTACTCTTCCCCCACTTCAAAGCCTTACTGAAGGCACATCTCCTCCAAGAGGCCTTCCCTGACTAAATTCCCCTTTCTTCTTCTACTCCCTTATGTGTTGTCCAGACTTGCTCCCTTTGTTCTTCCCTCTTCTCAGCCCCACAGCACTTGTGTACATATCTGTAATTCATTGATTTATGTAAATATCTTTCTTCCCTCCTCTAGACTGTAAGCTCATGTGTGCAGGGAATGTGTCTATTGTTGTAATGTACTCTCCCAAGCACTTGATACAGTGCCCTACACACAGTAAGCACTCGATAAAAGTGACTGAATGTCATTGGCATTCACTCAAAAAACTGACAGTAGTTCCAAGTTCTAATACTTATTAGATATACTTTACAGTTTACAACTTAGGACTCATTGGCTTTGGAATCTATAGTGGACTTAAGGCAATTGCATTTAAGTAAACTAACTGCCCATTTCAGCTGTTTAAATTTATTTCAGTTTCTGTCCTAGAGGAAAGCACAGTGGTAAATACTACTACTACTACTAATAATAATAACAATGATAATAATAATAATAATAATAATAATAATATTTGTTAATTACTTACTGTATGCCAAGCACTGGTGTCATCTTCAACACTCTCTGGTACTCTCCCATCCTTTCCAGCAGTATCCTCAGAGGAGCTCTCCTCCCTCCTCTCAAGTGCTACTCCGGCCACCTGTGCTTCTGACCCCATTCCCTCTCATCTCATGAAATCTCTCACTCCATCCCTTCTCCCCTCCTTAACTTCCATCTTCAACCACTCACTCTCCACTGGTTCCTTCCCCTCTGCCTTCAAACATGCCCATGTCTCTCCCATCCTAAAAAAACCCTCTCCTGACCCCACCTCACCTTCTAGTTATTGCCCCATCTCCCTCCTACCATTCCTTTCCAAACTCCTTGAACGAGTTGTCTACATGCGCTGCCTCGAATTCCTCAACACCAACTCTCTCCTCGACCCCCTCCAGTCTGGCTTCCGTCCCCTACATTCCATGGAAACTGCCCTCTCAAAGGTCACCAATGACCTCCTGCTTGCCAAATCCAACGGCTCATACTCTGTCCTAATCCTCCTCAACCTCTCAGCTGCCTTCGACACTGTGGACCACCCCCTTCTCCTCAACATGCTATCCAACCTTGGCTTCACAGACTCCATCCTCTCCTGGTTCTCCTCTTATCTCTCCAGTCGTTCATTCTCAGTCTCTTTTGCAGGCTCCTCCTCCCCCTCCGATCCCCTTACTTTGGGGGTTCCCCAAGGTTCAGTGCTTGGTCCCCTTCTGGTCTCGATCTACACTCACTCCCTTGGTGACCTCATTCGCTCCCACGGCTTCAACTATCATCTCTATGCTGATGACACCCAGATCTACATCTCTGCCCCTGTTCTCTCCCCCTCTCTCCAGGCTCGCATCTCCTCCTGCCTTCAGGACATCTCCATCTGGATGTCTGCCTGCCACCTAAAACTCAACATGTCCAAGACTGAACTCCTTGTCTTCCCTCCCAAACCCTGCCCTCTCCCTGACTTTCCCATCTCTGTTGACGGCACTACCATCCTTCCCGTCTCACAAGCCCGCAACCTTGGTGTCATCCTCGACTCCACTCTCTCATTCACCCCTCACATCCAAGCCGTCGCCAAAACCTGCTGGTCTCAGTTCCGCAACATTGCCAAGATCCACCCTTTCCTCTCCATCCAAACCACTACCCTGCTCGTTCAAGCTCTCATCCTATCCCGTCTGGACTACTGTATCAGCCTTCTCTCTGATCTCCCATCCTCATGTCTCTCCCCACTTCAATCCATACTTCATGCTGCTGCCTGGATTGTCTTTGTCCAGAAACTCTCTGGGCATGTTACTCCCCTCCTCAAAAATCTCTTTTGGCTACCAATCAATCTGCGCATCAGGCAGAAACTCCTCACCCTGGGCTTCAAGGCTCTCCATCACCTCGCCCCCTCCTACCTCACCTCCCTTCTCTCCTTCTACAGCCCACCCCGCACCCTCCGCTCCTCTGCCGCTAATCTCCTCACCGTGCCTCGTTTTCGCCTGTCCCGCCATCGACCCCCGGCCAACGTCATCCCCCGGGCCTGGAATGCCCTCCCTCTGCCAAGCTAGCTCTCTTGCTCCCTTCAAGGCCCTACTGAGAGCTCACCTCCTCCAGGGGGCCTTCCCAGACTGAGCCCCTTCCTTCCTCTCCCCCTCGTCCCCCTTTTCATCCCCCATCTTACCTCCTTCCCTTCTCCACAGCATCTGTATATATGTATATATGTTTGTACATATTTATTACTCTATTTATTTATTTATTTTACTTGTACATATCTATTCTATTTATTTTATTTTGTTAATATGTTTGGTTTTGTTCTCTGTCTCCCCCTTTTAGACTGTGAGCCCACTGTTGGGTAGGGACTGTCTCTATATGTTGCCAACTTGTACTTCCCAAGCACTTAGTACAGTGCTCTGCACACAGTAAGCACTCAATAAATACGATTGATTGATTGATTGATTGATTGATCTTCCAATGCTGTTGAGTGGTTTCTGACCCATAGTCACTACATGGACATACCCTCTTCAGAACATCCCATCTTCCATCAAAAAGTTGTTGTGGTTTGTGTATCCATAGAGTTTTCTTGGTAAAGATACTGGTGTAGCAGCACTGGTGTAGTTTCAATGTAATCAGGTTGGACACAGGCCATGTCCCACATTGGACTTACAGTCTAAGGGAAAGGAAAAGTGAAATATTAAGTTGTCTTTATCTCAACAGGGTGCTTGAAAAAGTGTTGAGCTAATGAAAATGTTCCCACAAGTCAAATGTATTTCAAATTGCAATTTTAAAAGCCAATCATTTTCTATTTTGACTGACATATGGCATTTTGGAGAAATTTTAAAATCTTCAAAAGCAGTAATCTACTTATTTTGCAGAAATACATATGCTCAGTTAAAAAAAATGATCAGGAATAGATTATAGTGAAAGGATTGAACTAAGTCAAATCATTTGTAATTATTCATTTTTAAGAGACACTCAAAATACATCCATTTATATGATCTCTTTCACCATAAGCATATCTGTTTCTGTCTGAACCTAAATCTGCCTTTCATTTCTCTCCAGATTATTCAGTTATTGATTTTCATATTAGTGGATTAATGATAATAATAATAATGGTATTTGTTAAGCACTTACTGTGTGCAAAGCACTGTTATAAGCACTTTTCATATGGGTAAATACATCATTCATATATAGTGATGTTCATTTTATCGTAAACTTATATTTTGAAGAAAATTGGGTGTTTTTTCCCTAATTGCTTATCCAGGGACACAGCAAACACAGCTCCTCAAGACCTTATGATGTAAAATCCTAGACCCTGTGTGTGAATGGATTGGAAGGAGAGTAAAAATAATATGCATTTGTTATAAGTAAATATGGTTTCAATAATTGAGTACAAACATAATCAGATTTATAAACTATTCTATGACTTTCTCTTAATTTAAACGCATCCAGACTCCTAATTAACAAGTAGAGTCCATCGTTATTATTTTTTCTTTGGTTATCAGTGATGATCAACCTTTGTTAAATAAAAGTATAACTCATGCTGGATATACTCTTGGAATATTAAAGGGATGATAATAGGTTTTCCAATAGTCTGAAGGTAGTTTCTAACATTTCTTTTCCAGCTGAAGTATTTTCTGAGTTCTGTCCAAACTTTCTATAGTTAAATAAAAGGTTTTTGACACTTAATACACAATGTTTTGGATTTCTAACTTCATATACATGTATAGTCATTTTAACAGCCACACTGTAGTACCAAATGAGACACTCTACAGACATAGAACTATGCCTCATTGTCCCAAAATTTCCATCAGAAGATATTCATTACAAATTACATTTTACCTAGTTGTTAGAGACCGTCAGGTGACCTTCATTTTCCTCAACTTGAAGGAATTTCTCTAGTTTAGTCTTATCAGTCAATCAATCGTATTTATTGAGTGCTTACTGTGTGCAGAGCACTGTACTAAGCACTTGGGAAGTACAAATTGGCAACATATAGAGACAGTCCCTACCCAACAGTGGGCTCACAGTCTAAAAGGGGGAGACAGAGAACATAACCAAACATACTAACAAAATAAAATAAATAGAATAGATATGTACAAGTAAAATAAATACATAAATAAATAAATAGAGTAATAAATATGTACAAACATATATACATATATACAGGTGCTGTGGGGAAGGGAAGGAGGTAAGATTGGGGGATGGAGAGGGGGACGAGGGGGAGAGGAAGGAAGGGGCTCAGTCTTGGAAGGCCTCCTGGAGGAGGTGAGCTCTCAGTAGGGCCTTGAAGGGAGGAGGAGAGCTAGCATGGCGGATGGGCAGAGGGAGGGCATTCCAGGCCCGGGGGATGACGTTGGCCGGGGGTCGATGGCGGGACAGGCGAAAACGAGGCACGGTGAGGAGATTAGCGGCAGAGGAGCGGAGGGTGCGGGGTGGGCTGTAGAAGGAGAGAAGGGAGGTGAGGTAGGAGGGGGCGAGGTGATGGAGAGCCTTGAAGCCCAGGGTGAGGAGTTTCTGCCTGATGCGCAGATTGATTGGTAGCCAAAAGAGATTTTTGAGGAGGGGAGTAACATGCCCAGAGAGTTTCTGGACAAAGACAATCCGGGCAGCAGCATGAAGTATGGATTGAAGTGGGGAGAGACACGAGGATGGGAGATCAGAGAGAAGGCTGATGCAGTAGTCCAGACGGGATAGGATGAGAGCTTGAACGAGCAGGGTAGTGGTTTGGATGGAGAGGAAAGGGCGGATCTTGGCAATGTTGCGGAACTGAGACCAGCAGATTTTGGCGACGGCTTGGATGTGAGGGGTGAATGAGAGAGTGGAGTCGAGGATGACACCAAGGTTGCGGGCTTGTGAGATGGGAAGGATGGTAGTGCCGTCAACAGAGATGGGAAAGTCAGGGAGAGGGCAGGGTTTGGGAGGGAAGACAAGGAGTTCAGTCTTGGACATGTTGAGTTTTAGGTGGCGGGCAGACATCCAGATGGAGATGTCCTGAAGGCAGGAGGAGATGCGAGCCTGGAGAGACGGGGAGAGAGCAGGGGCAGAGATGTAGATCTGGGTGTCATCAGCGTAGAGATGATAGTTGAAGCCGTGGGAGCAAATGAGGTCACCAAGGGAGTGCGTGTAGATCGAGAACAGAAGGGGACCAAGCACTGAACCTTGGGGAACCCCCACAGTAAGGGGATGGGAGGGGGAGGAGGAGCCAGCAAAAGAGACTGAGAATGAACGACCAGAGAGATAAGAGGAGAACCAGGAGAGGACGGAGTCTGTGAAGCCAAGGTCAGATAGCGTGTTGAGGAGAAGGGGGTGGTCCACAGTGTCGAAGGCAGCTGAGAGGTCGAGGAGGATTAGGATAGAGTATGAGCCATTGGATTTGACAAGCAGGAGGTCATTGGTGACCTTTGAGAGGGCAGTTTCCATGGAATGTAGGGGATGGAAGCCAGACTGGAGGCGGTCGAGGAGACAGTTGGTGTTGAGGAATTCGAGGCAGCGCATGTAGACAACTCGTTCAAGGAGTTTGGAAAGGAATGGTAGGAGGGAGATGGGGCGATAACTAGAAGGTGAGGTGGGGTCAGGAGAGGGTTTTTTTAGGATGAGAGAGACATGGGCATGTTTGAAGGCAGAGGGGAAGGAACCAGTGGAGAGTGAGTGGTTGAAGATGGAAGTTAAGGAGGGGAGAAGGGATTAAGCGAGAGATTTCATGAGATGAGAGGGAATGGGGTCAGAAGCACAGGTGGCCAGAGTAGCACTTGAGAGGAGGGAGGAGAGCTCCTCTGAGGATACTGCTGGGAAGGATGGGAGAGTAGTGGAGAGTGTTGAGAGCCGGGGGGTTGGAGAAGTGGGGGGAGTGACTTTGGGGAGGTCAGACCTGATGGATTTAATTTTGTTAATGAAGTAGGAGGCCAGATCATTGCGGGTGAGGGAAGGAGGAGGGGGAGGAACCGGGGGCCTGAGAAGGGAGTTGAATGTATGGAAGAGCTGGCAGGGGTGATGGGCATGGGTGTCAATAAGGGAGGAGAAATAGTTTTGTCTGGCAGAGAAGAGGGCTGAGTTAAGGCAGGAAAGGATAAACCTGAAGTGAACGAGGTTGGCATGGTGTTTAGACGGTTAACCTTATTCCCGGTTAACTAGTGAATGGTACTCAGGATTAAGTAAAATCTAAAATTGACTATATAGGGCAAAAATAGCTGAATCTGTATGTATATTGAGAAGAACTATGTATTCAACTACTAAAATGAAAAGAAAATATATATTAGGTACCTCCTTAATGACCCAAGTCCCCTACCTCTGGAGGCACACTGAATTGAAGTTCTGGGGCTGTTGTCTCTCCATCCCAGCGCACCCTAGTGGAAAGAGCTCAGGCCTGAGAGTCAAAGGATGTGGGTTCTAATTCTGGCTCCACCACTTACCTGCTATATGATCTTGGGCAAGTCACTTCACTTCTTTTGGTCTCAGCTCCCTCATCTTCAAAATGGGGATACTGGTTCTCCCTCCTACTTATTCAGGAGAAGTAGCATAGCCTAATGGATAGAGCATGGGCCTGGGAATCAGAAGGTCCTGGGTTCTAATCCTAGCTCCACCACTTGCCTCCTATGTTACCTTGGGCAAGTCACTTAACTTCTCTGTACCTCATTTACCTCATCTGTAAAATGAGGATTAAGACTGTGAGCCCTATATGAGACAGAGCCTGTTGTTGGGTAGGAATTGTCTCAACCTGTTGCTGAATTGTACTTTCCAAGTGCTTAGTACAGTGCTCTGCACACAGTAAGCTCTCAATAAATATGATTGAATGAATGAATGAATGATTAGCTTGCATCTACTCCAGTGCTTAGAACAATGCCTGGCATATAGAAAACACTTAACAAATACCACAGTTATTATTATGATAATTCTGTGAGCTCCATGTGGGACTTGATTATCCCTTACCTACCCCAGTACTTGGTACAGTGCTTGACCTATTGTGAGTGTTTAACAAATTCCACAGTTATTATTATGGCAGAGTGTTGTGCATCATCATGGCTTCAAAGCCTGGCCCTCTGTTCAGATGGCAAAGAGGCATCAATGTCTTCTAAGGGTCCCGAACATGCTGCCACAGGGATTGAGTTAGATGGGCTGGTGAAAAGGCGCACTGAACCTTGGTCTTGCTGGCGGAGCATTGGTAGCCAATCAATGCCCTACCCTTCAGTGAGCAGCCTGCCAACAAGGAATACATGGACTTCAAGACTCATCTTTCCACAGATGTGGAGTCCAGGACCTCAAGAAGGTCAATTCAGATTCTAGTTTGAGCCACTAGCTATCTGGCCTGGGCTGGATTGCATAGGGCTTTTAAGGCTTTAGTCTCCCCCTCTCCTCCTGGAATGGCAACCGTCATTGCAGCAACGAATGCAAGAACAGGAAGGGCAGGTGAAAGTGGACTGTGGCCTTCACAAATCATAAACACTGGGGTCCAATTGCTGTATGGGCAGCATCAGTAGGATGGGAAGGGGTTTTATTACTCTGGAGGACCTTGCAGAACATTACTTGCTTATATTTGTTTAGTAGTTGTAATGTGAGTTGATAATACCGAACCATTTATTGTTTTTAGGTTTGCCCTCCTCCTTACACTATGAATCCTTCAAGGGCAAGGATTCATCTAATTAAATTTACTTTGCACACTCCCCCAAATATCTCTTGGGGCATTCTAAACAAGCAAGTGCTCAGGAAAATAATTTTAATGATTCTGTTTCATTTGCATCATTCTTATTATCATCATTTTCATTGTCATTATTATTATTGTATTTTTTAAGCACTTACTATGTGTCAAACACTGTTCTAAGTGCTAGGGTAGACACAAGTTAATCAGGTCAGACGCAGTTCCTATCCCACATGGAGATCACAAGTCTAAGTACTAATTCTGGGGCCTTATTGTTATCCTGGTTTTAATTCCTAAATTTGCTTCTGCTGAATTTATTCCTTGCTAAGCCAATCTAGTCCTCCCAATTCATATAGTAATGTCAATGGCAGTTACTAAGAGCTCACTATGTGCCAAATACTGTGCTAAATGCTGGGGTATATATGGGGCAATCAGACTGAGTTCCTGTCCCACATGTGGCTCACAGTCTAAGAAGGAAAGAGAATGGGTATTTTGTTCCCGTTTAAAAAATGAGGAGACTGAGGCACAGAAAACTAAAGTGACCAGTACAAGGTAACACAGTAGAAAAATGGTGAAGCCAAAACTATAATAAGGATCTCTTGATTACCAGTCCAGTGTTCTTTTAACTTGGTGACATTACATCCTACTGCAAACAGCCCATTCTTTTCTGCATTCGGTCTACTCGTTCTTCACCATTCCATTTCTAAAGTATCTAATTCTCACCCAAGGCTGGTGAGAAGTGAGAGAACAGATGAGCAATTGGAAAGGGATTTTACACAAGTGCACTTCAATACAATTCATTTTAAATAGAATTATCCTCTTTAAAACTGCAGAAACATATTTTCTGTTTTCATGATTTTAGTGCCATAGTAGATTTTTAGTGGAAGGTATGAAAAATGATAATAAATCAAATGCAGATTACTCTGGAAATCTCTACTTCTTATTCTTGCTTTTATCCCTGAACATTTTAACATTTCATTTTGCTTCTATACCCAAAAGCTACTTTCTTATACCAGGAGATAGAGGCATTGACACTTAAGAAATGATTGAACATATATTTTAGGGTTTGGGGGAGTTTTTATATTTCTGGAAAAATATATTTTAGTACTTAAGATCAGACAAAATGTAATTTCCTTAGAAGATAGATATTTTTGGCAATATTTAATTTCATTATCCACTAATTCAAATTTGAAATCAGAGTTTTCTAAACATTTTTAACTCAGTAAACAATGAATTCAAGGAAATTGAAATTGCTCCAATTTAATTTTTCTCCTTCAGACATGTTAGTGTAAATCAATATGCTATTTTTAAAAAGTCATTTGTACATTTGAAAAATAAATTCTGACCTTTTGTGTTATCTGTTACTCCCTTTTCACCTTTCCTAAAATACAAAGTTGCAGAACTTGAGAGAGTAAGATGGCAGTATCACAATCAGAATTTAAATTTGCCCATCTGTGTTTATATCAGGCATCATCCAGTATCAGATTTCATCATATCTAGAATTCATATTTTTAAAACTCACATGTGCCTTTATTTCAATTTAATTAAAATGATCTTGCAACACAAAACCATCTTTTGGTACATTTGTACCAATTTCTTTAGAGTGTAAGCGTCTTCAGGACAGAGATTGCCTCTTCATGGCTAATTATAAAATGCTGAACTCATTGTTGCAGAATACACCAATGTGTATCTATATCTAGGCACATATGATTTCATCTTCATACTGCATATTTTTTAAATCACTAAATAGGAATTTTAAAAATGTAAAACACCCCTTCATACTTAAACACCTATGAATTTCACGTGTGTGTGTGTGCGTGTGCATATGTGTGTATCTGAAAAGCCCTGTGAGGGAACACACAAACTCAACCACCCTGTGTACCCACAAAAACAGCCTCTTGCTGTGCTGTCATGTTTACAGTGCTTGGAATGTTTTTGCTTTTGTCAATACAATACTACTACTACTACTACTATTACTACTACTATTACTTGTAGAACAGTGCTTTGCACATAGTAAGTGCTCAATAAATGCAATTATTATTATTATGCACTTTCTATGTACCAAGCATTGCACTAAACACTGGTATAGGTATAGAATAATAAGATTGGAAACAGTCCCTGTCCCACATGGGGCTTACAGTCTAAGGGGTAGGAGTTTAAAAGGCTTCTGCTTGAAGAGATCTACTCCTTGTTTGCAGTGCACCATCCTAATCTATCTGAGATAACATAGTCCCAGTTTATACCTGGGAAGTATGTAGCAAGAGGTGGGGTGTGTTGTACCTTAAACTGTTTTATCTGAGCAGCCTTCTCTTGGCTTCCTATTTTCACCTCTCTTGCAGCAGCTGTTCAGGTATCCTACTGTTGTCTGTTCTACTCACATGCTTCAGCTGTGTTGAGTTTAACATAGCCTCAACCCTAAGAGAGTGACTTTGTTCCAACATTGTTTGAAATCTTGTTTTGCCATTTGATATTGAGTACAACCTGAAAGTGACACTGATGGAATTGTTAAAGGTGTTGGATGTGCCTTAAAGACAATCATAGACCTTTAGTTCGGTCTGAAGCCTGATACTATACTGCCACCACACACTTGTCTAACAGTCCTCCAAAGTATGGACTGGATTTCTTGATTTAATTTTCTACTTGCTTATATATTTTTGAAACATTGGTCAGTGTGTTGCCTGCGATGGTGTTTTGCAGCTAGACTATGAGCCCATCCTCTAGACTGTAAGCTCATGGGCAGGGAACATTTCTGCCAACTCTGCTGTATTGTACTCTCCCACATGCTTAGTACAGTGTTCTGCACACAGTAAGTGCTCAGAAGCAGCGTAGCCTTGTGGAAAGAGCTTGGGCCTGGGAGTCAGAGTACTTGGGTTCGACTATTGGCTCTGGGTATCCTAGGGCAAATCACTTAACTTTTTTGTGCCTCAGTTTCCTCACCTATAAATTGGAGATTAAACACTACTCCTTCCTACTTAGCCTGTCAGCTCCATATGGGACAGGGACTGTGTCCAACCTGATTCTCTTGTATCTATGCCAGCACTTAGTACAGTGCTTGACAAGCCCGCTGTTGGGTAGGGACTGTCTCTATATGTTGCCAACTTGTACTTCCCAAGCACTTAGTACAGTGCTCTGCACACAGTAAACGCTCAAGAAATATGATTGAATGAATGAATGAATGAACAAGTACCATAAAAATTGATTGATGATTGCCAATTTGGATTTTCAGTTATATGAATGACTTCTGTGGTATAGACTGATATATTACTGTCTCTAAAATGACTAAGAATTATGCATGTATTTAATGTTGTCTTTAGATATGGATAGTCAGAAGTCCAAATTTTACATCATTTTAAAAACAAACAGATTTTTGGTACAATGTGGAAGAAACGACTCTTAAAAGGTTTTGCTCAGTCGAGAAATGTACTGAACAGTAATTCTAGCATTTATTGAGCATTTACTGTGTGTTATGATCTGGGCTAGATATAGTAGGGCCCGGAGCACAGACCCAACGGAGCGCTCCCCCTCCCCACACCGGGCTCGCCAAACCAAAGTCATGGTGAGGTGTCCGAGCCTGAAGACAAGAGAATATCTCGGTCCCGCATAATCGATTCCTCTTCTGGGTTTCTTTTTTCAAGCCATGCCTGTGAGGGGAGGGTGAGCCAAAATACCAATAATTGTGGTGTTTACTTAGCTCGAATTCCGTGCCAAGCACTGTGCTAAACTCTGACATGGCTGCAAGGTGATCAGATCAGACCCGATCCCTATCCCGCACGGGGCTGGCTCACGATCTTATGTGGGCGGGGTGGGGCTTTTGTAGATGAGAAGCAGCGTGGCTCAGTGGAAAGAGCCCGGGCTTTGGAGTCAGAGGTCATGGATTGAAGTTCTGGCTCTGCCAATTGTCTGCTGTGTGACTTTGGGCAAGTCACTTCACTTCTCTGGGCCTCAGTTACCTCATCTGTAAAATGGGGATTAAGACTGTTAGCCCCCTGTGGGACAACTTGATTACTTTGTAACCTCCCCAGTGCTTAGAACAGTGCTTTGGATATAGTAAACATTTAATAAATGCTATTATTATTATTATATACAATTTTCACCTTGGAAAATTGTCCCTCATCTCTTAGGTCTCTGTAAAATGGGTATTTTACAGATGAGAAAACTGAGGGTCAGAAAGCAGGCCAAGGTCAGAGATGAGACAAGAGGTTGGGTTTCCTAATTCCCAGTCCTATGCTCTTCCACTAGACTATAATGCCTCCCTGTAACGCAGGAGCTTAGCTTCAGGCAGATTCATTCTGGATTCGGCGAGACCAAAGAAAGAGAGAGGAGCCTTTGCAATGGGATTCGTATCACCTTTAATCTCGCGGTGGCTGGTCGAGGTCCTGGTGCAAGGACAGCCCCCTTCCATGGGACATCCATGGAGCATCCGCACCGCAACAGGTGTGGGGCAGGCTTTTATACAGAACTGGACAAATGTGGCCACTTGCCAAAGGCTTATCTAAGGCCTACATAAGTGTGGCGCAGTTAGAAATATACGGCGCATGAGCAGAAAGCAGAGCAAGGAATTCTAGGTATCATAACAAAGCGAGGGATCCTGGATAACACAACAAAGCGAGGGATTCTGGGTATCGCAGTATTCCGTGGACATACACTCCCTCAACAATAGATATATAAAAACAAAGTCTTCATTTTTTTAATTTTTCATTTGCAGTTTCTTTTTCACCTTAATCATTCATCTGAATAATTCACACATAAAATACACTGTTTTTCTCATATAAGAGATGAACAGTCTGCATGTAGGTGTAGTATGTCTCTTAAAATAGATATTTTTTTCCAGGTTTTTCATCAATATTTGTGTTGATGCCTTAACTGGTTAAAAAAACAACAAAATTGATCTATGATCCTGTATGTCAAACATATATTTTGAAGTTAGCGTGAAGTAATCAAGAATTTTCTGGAACACTGACATATATAAATTGTCTTAAATATGAATGAATCAGTAATTTTTACCAGTGCAAATGGACTAAGATAATGCTGGAAATTATTTTTAGTGTACTGGTTAGGATCCAAATACGATTTCTTTGCTGTGTTTAATTTATACCGACTGCCCACCTTGGCATAGGCCAAAAGAAACATCCTTTTGAAAGCAAAAAAAAAAAAAAAAAATCAACATGCTTCACTAGGGAAACAGTTCAGGCTCAGTTTCAATACAGCAGGTGAGGAATTATCATCAGCAATTTTTGAAGTAGTTTAAACAGATCTGCTGCTACCTGTCTAGATCATGCTTCCACTCTTCTCCTCTTCGATGTCTCCTGATTGGCTCTGGAGTCTGCCTGATTGACAGTTGCTGCCTAGCTGTGGCTTTGTGCTGCCTCCCCTTCCCTCACCCTGCAAACAGTCTTTTTGGACTAGGAATTGCTTTCAGGCCCTCCAGTGTGATAACAGAATGGTAGGTGGGTGTGGGGGCTCAGGACAAGCATGAAGGCTTGAACTACCTAAACCGTGATCTATCAGTTTGGCCGAGAGGTCAAAGTCATGGTTTCCTGGGTGTGTTTGGAGGTGCAACTTGGAAATCAGTTCCTTTGTCCCACTACCTCAGCAGATGTCAGTTTGGCATCCAAGATGATTTTGCTATGTGCAGATTTGAGTCAAAAATGGACAGAGTGCATCTTTACACTGGAAAAAGAACCTTCTCAGAAACATGATTGCCTTGTTAAGGCTTGGCCAAGATTCTATTGGTATGGGTTTCTTTTTGAATATATTAAAATGAGCTGTAATTGTGTGCTTTCAAAGAGCAAACTGTAGTTTTGAAACACGTTTTTCTTTGGATAGTGTTTCAAAACGTGGGTCCAAAAACAGAAAGTTCCAATAATGGTGATGTTCCTGATTATAGTGAAGTTATAATAGTCATCCATATTTTCTAAATGGACGCAATTTTCCTTGCCACTCAATGCTTTTATATTAAAAAGGACTAGAGATTGGATAGAGAGAAATAGAATCCTGAGTTTTTCTCCGAGATCCAATTACTATAGGTCCATAATACTGTTACCTTATCACTTCTATAGCCAGTTGGCCCCAAACATCTTAACTGCAGATTTTTAAGTAATTTAAGTAATTTTATTTTTTCCCAAAGAAAAGGTTATAGAGAGGGAAAACCTTACAATCCTTGATAAAACTATGGGACTATTGGACATATGATTTTGAAATGCATTTCCTTAAAATCAGAACAGGATGAAGTTGTCAGGGATAATTGTTTTGGAAGTGTGAACACGTCCTTTGTTTACTTAAACTCCAAAGCAAAAAGCAAAGATTAATATTGTTTGGCAAAACTGGTTCATCTAACTAAAAATGTGGGTGTTGGCAATGGAGGGGCAAGTCTAGATGGCCTTCATTTAGTTTAGTTTAGTTTAGTAAATGGAAAAATTTTGTCTTCAATAGAAATAAAAGGTAAATTTCTGCTTCAAAATCCAATATTCAATAAGATATTCCTTTGGAGGTATAAATTGGGATGACAAGGAAGTTTTGGAACAAAACGGTATTTTTATACTTTGTTCATTTCATATTTATCACTAGCTTGTTTGCTAATTTTCATTTGCAAGAGGCAATTCTTCCAGCTAACTGGGTGCCTCAATGGGCCACTGATTTCTCTGAAGTGACAGTCTGTAAATATGCATAAAAAAGGGATGCAATTAGCGTGTGTGTGGTTCAGTGCAGCCTGATTTCATTGGCAAGTTTACCCACAGTGTTGATAAGCTACATTATCTAGAAAATTGGCCGCTGAAAAACAGCACCTCTGATTGCCAGCAAAGGTTCCAGATAACAGGGTGCTGAAGAGAAATATAATTGAGGTTGAATATGTTAACCAAGGTGTCACATGCTCCTTAGAAGCGCTAATTTATCAGCATGTTGGAATTTTTATTAACATTTGGAATGCATTTCTACCACACTAATGAAGTGGAATTGGCAGTTCAGGTTTTAGTTATTGTCATTTCTGAGAAGTTAAATGCAATTTCTCGTTAGACACAGTTATGTAAATATATTTGTTCAGGGGCTGAAAAAATCATACATTTTGCAAATACAAATATGTTGTTAAGGAGCAGTGTGACAAATCAGAAATGGCTGAAGTCCTAAAAACCAGCAAGGTATTCATATTGCATTTTGTTTGTTACATCTCTTCTTTGGGGCAAATTGGAAAGAAATGAAGTAAGCATAATTTCATTAGCTCTGTAACTGGCTCACTATTGTGAAGAACAATTAAAATTAGGAAATATTTCATAGATTATCATGTTTTAAAAGGATTTTATGCTTAAACCATTAAAAAAAGCTTGTCCCAGAATGTAAGATAAATTAAACCCAAATCAAAACATGTGGTTTTTTTTGTTTTGTTGATGTCCCAGAACTTTTCTCACTGTGCCTATGTATTTAATACATACAATGATAAACAGTACTACTTTCATATCCTCTTATTAATTAGAGGAATATTGGCAAATAAATTCAATTCCCCCAAACACAGCTTGGCATATCTATTTTTTGTTTCTAGTATAAATTTTTAACACATTCATGCAGTGCTTACATACAGTAATTCTACATATAAAGAAATAATTAGCCAACAGAATTTATTTAGCAATCAGTAAGTGAGAGCACTGAACTGTGAGGGTATGGTAAAGAGATACAGAAGAAGTAATAAATGTGACACCTGACTTTGAGGAACTTACAGTTTAAATGAGAGGAAACAAACACAATAACATCACTGAAAGCACATATGAAAGAATGATAGAAATCTGTAAATAAGATACATTAAACTGTATAGCATAAACATGTGTAAATATATGTTCTGTGGATATATTCATAAACGCTAAGGGATTAGGAGAGTGATTGGTGTGATTAGTATTTGGAATGACCAGTCCAGAAAGGCTTAATGGAAGTAGTGAATATTAGTAGTTTTGAAGGAAATGTCATGTTTTGAATGAGAGGAATATGCCAGCATTCCATGAAAAGACATGTATTAATCCCTTATTTTTTTCCTAAATTCCTTAATCAATCAATCTATGGTATTGAGCTCTTACTGTGTGTAGAGCACTGTAAGAAGCACTTGGGGGGAGTATCATACCACAGAGTTGCTACCTTGATGGCAGAGGCACTCCTTTGAAGATTAATTTTAAAAGATGACAAAACTTTCTGCTAGTATGGTACTAAAATCTGAATAAAACAGAAGAAATCAAGTTGGACACTTGGAATGCTTGTTAGATCTATCTAACCCTGTTTTTCCCCCAGATATTGTATGTGGTGATTTCTTTAATGTTAACTACTTCTTCTGTCACATTGTCATCTATCTTCAAGCAACAAAAATAATGAAAACGTTTATAGGGAGAGGACTGGTACAACAGTCATCTAAACTGAAGATTTGAAAATTTTAGCCATTCAATATCTATGCCAGAAAATTTACTCAATTAATTTGCTGAAAATTGATTTGGATTTTATAGTTTCAGGCAATGGAGACAAAGAAAAATAGCTGGAGTTCATGGTAGAAAAAATGTGTTTCCCTTTTGTTTCTTTGGAGTAATAAGCAAGATACGCAACATGTTTATATGGCCTCCATCTTAGAGGATTTATCTCTTGTTTTATTGGGCCTAGACTTCAGAAAAGCCATATACTTTATTTATACAATTGAAACCATTAGTCATGATCTCCCTAAAATCTCCCCTGCTCTTCCCTCCTCTCCTCCTGCACTCTCTCCAACTCCCCCAACTTTTCCAGCAGTATCTCAAAAGATCTCCTGCCTGCCTCCTCTCATAGTCACCTCCACCTGCTCCTCCGGCCCCATACCTGCACATCTAATCAAAACACTTGCCCACTACCTCCTCCTCTCCCTGACAGCCATCCTCAACTGTTTACTTTCTAATGTTTTTTATGATATTTGTAAAGCACTTACAATGTTCCAGGCACTGTTCTAAGTGCTGGAACAGATGCAAGGTAATCAGGTTGGACAGAGTCCGTGTCCCACATAATAATAATAATAGCATTTGTTAAGCACTTACTATGTGCAAATCACTGTTCTAAGCACTGGGGAGGATACAAGGTGATCAGGTTGTCCCACGTGGGGTTCACAGTCTTAATCCCCTTTTACAGATGAGGTAACTGAGGCACAGAGAAGCTAAGTGACTTGCCCAAGGTCACACAGCTGAGAGTTGGCGGAGCCGGGAGGCTCACAGTCTTAAACCCCATTTTACAGATGAGGTAACAGGCACAGAGAAGTGAAGTGACTTGCCCAAGGTCACATAGCAGACAAGTGGTGGAGCCAGGCACTAGTACCCAGGTCCTTTTGACTCCCAGGTCTGTGTTCTATCCACTACGTCATGCTGTTTCCCTACTGCTTTCAAACACTCTCATGTATTCCCTAGCATAAAGAAAGAAAACATTCCTATGATCCCCAAGTCTCCCTCCAGTTATCGCCCTATCTCCCACCTACCATTCTTCTCCAAACTCGAAGAGCAACAGCCTCTACAAAAATACAAACACAGAAATTATAATTTATAGCAATAATAATGATAGCATTTATCAAGTATATGCTATGTGCCATACATTGGGTGGATACAGGATAATCAGATCAGATCCTGTCATTGACCCACACAGACCTCACAGTGTAAGCAGGAGGGGTAAAAGGTATTTAACCCCCATTATTCAGATGAGGAAACTGAGGTACAGAGATGTTACATGACTAGCCCTAGGTCACACAACAGACAAGTGACAGAGCCAGAATTAGAACGCGGGTCTCCTGACTCTCAGTCCTGTGCGCTATCCACTAGGCCACACGGTTTCTCATTGTGGTAACAAAGTATTTTGTGACCATCTATTCTTGGAAGAAATATATTATTCAAATTTTTACTTCAAAAAGTTTTTTTCTGTTACTTCTGAATATTGTTCCATTCTAATCTGACCAATGACTAGTCTCAAGCAGGAGATCATGTTTTCTTCAACTCATTTTCCATGAGGTAGTGAGTCCCTTGTGGGACAGCGACCCTATCTGAACTGATTGTTGCAAAATGGGTTATGTTAGTTTAGTTCATTCATTCATTCAACCGTATTAACTGAGCACTTACTGTGTGCAAAGCTCTGTACTAAGTGCTTGGGAGAAAACAATATGACAATAAACAGACATTTTCCCTGACCCCAGCATGCTTACATATTAGGTACTGGGTTACATATATCTTGCCCCAGAAATGTGTGGCTTAGTGGAAAAAGCATGGACTTGGAAGCCAGATGTGGTGGGTTCTAATCCCAGTTCCACTACATGTCAGCTGTGTAACTTTGGGCAAGTCACTTAACTTCTCTGTGCCTCAGTTGCCTCATCTGTAAAATGGGTTTTAAGACTGTAAGCCCCACGAGGGACAACCTGAATACCTTGTATCTCCCCCAGCGCTTAGAACAATGCTTGGCACATAGTGCTTAACAAATACCATTATTATTATTAAATGTACCCCAGTGCCTAATACCACAACAAAGTTAACATAACAATCAATAATACAATGAGTAAGGTGGCCATTCAGTCCAGTTTTCCACTGGCCTGTTTCCTGTCTGCTACAGTATATGTGGGAAGTGAGAGAGGATGGGCAGGAGTGTGCAAAGGGATCCAGTATTCTAGAATGGCATCAGTGGCCACCTTAATGCTGAGCTGTAATGCTCAGGACCTAACAAACCAAGCAGTAACACTTAGGTAGACTTTTCAAAGACCACAGTCTTATGCTGTGGCACCATTGGTCCTGCATCTGAGTCCATCCCAGGAACCCTGACATCATCATATTGACCTGACTGACAGAGCATGGCCATATAACAAATAGTTGAAACTGAAACACATAAAGAACATAAGAAATGTCACACTGGGTCAGACAAATGCTGAATCCAGTCCAGTATTCTGTCTCCAACAATGGCACCAAAGGATGCTGAAGGAACGGGGTGATCATTGCCCTCTTTGACATCTATCCTCATGGTTAGGGATATATCTTCTAACATCATTAGCTTGTTCCTCTAATAACCCATTACGGACCTTTCATCCATTAATTTATTCAAACCTTTCTTGAACCTACTGATGTTTCTGGCCTGCACAACTTCGGATGATAACACATTTTTGCCCACTGTCTGAAAAATGGTTTCCTTTTGTATGTCTTGAACCATGTTCACACCTCAATGGGTAGCTCCTTGTTGTTGTTTTGTGGTGGGGGGGGGGGGGGGGGCGGTTTGGTGGGAAGGACCATCAGCAATTCTTGGCAACAGGTGTATAAATTATGCTCACCCCTGGACCAATCACAAAGCGTGGGTTCCTTTGTGATAAATATGATCAATTCCTGGTTCACAAGATTAAATAGGTAGCCACCACCCATACCTTTTCATTTCATTAGGGAAGCAGTGTAGTCTAATGCATGGGTCTGGGACTCAAAGGGCATGGGTTCTAATCCCGCTCCACCACTTGCCTGCTGTGTGACCATGGGTAAATCACTTAACTTAACTGTGCCTCAGTTTCCTCATCTGTAAAAGGGGGATTCAATACCTGTCCTCTCTCCCACTTAGATTGTGAGAGCCATCCTTATTGACACCATGTCCATTGACCTCTCCGGTTTTTCCAGATATGTTCCAGTTGTTCCCCCGTCCCCCTACCTTCCCCATCCCTTGCTCCTAATGACCTGGACACCCACTTTACTGAGAAAATGGACACTATCAGGTGTGATCTCCCTAAAATCTCCCTTGTTCCTCCTCAGTCCCTCCCCACTCCTGCCCTTTCTTCAACTCTCCCATCTTTCCCAGCAGTAGGTCTAGAGATCTCTTGCCTTCTCTCAAAATTCACCTCCTCCACCTCCGCATCCAACCCCATTCCTTCACACTTTATCAAGACATTTACCCCCTCCCTTTTTCCCTCCCTAATTTCCATCTTCAACTGTTCAGTCTTCAATGGCTTCTTCCCTACTGCTTTCAAACATGCCCATGACTCCCCTATCCTAAAAAAAACCTTCCTTTGATCCCACGGTTCCCTCCAGTTATTGTTCCATCTCCTTCCTATCATTCCTCTCCAAACTCCTAGAGTGAGCAAGTTGTCTACACCCAGTGTCTCAAGTTCCTTTCCTCTAATTCTCTCTTTGACTCCCTCCAATCTGGCTTCCATCCCCTTCCATCCACCCTCTCAAAGTCACCAGTGATCTCCTTTTTGCCAAATCCAATGGCCTCTACTCCATTCTAATCCTCCTTGACCTTTCAGCTGCCTTCAACACTGTCGACCACCACCTGCTCCTGGAAACATTATCCAACCTCAGCTTTACTGACACTGTCCTCTCCTGGTTCTCCTCCTATCCCTCTGGCTGCTCATTCTCAGTCTCTTTCACGGGATCCTCCTCTGCCTCCCACCCCCTAACTATGGGAGGTTCAAGGTTCAATTCTGGGTCCCCTTCTATTCTCCACCTACACCCACTTCCTTGAAGAACTCATTAACTCATGTGGCTTCAACTACCACCTCTATAGAGATGATATCAAAATCTATAACTCCAGCCCTGATTTCTCTCCCTCTCTGCAGTTTTGCATTTCTTCCTGCCTTCAAGACATCTCTACTTGGATGTCCTCTCATCACCTCAAATGTAATATGTTTAAAGCACAACATCTAGCTTCCCATCCAAACTCTGTCATCCCCTTGACTTTCCCATCACTATAGATGGCACCAGTATCCTTCCTGTCTCACAAGCCCAAAAGCTTGGTGTTAGCCTTGACTCCTCCCTCTCATTCAACCCACATATTCAATCCATCACTAAATCCTGTCAATTTGACCTTCACAACATAGCTAAAATCCACCCTTTCCTCTCCATCCAACCTGCTACCATGTTAATCTTTTTATCTATCCTATCCTGCCTTGATTACTGTATCGGCATCCTTGTTAACCTCCACGCTTCCTGTCTCTTTCCACTCCAGTTCATACTTCACTCTGATGCCCGGATCATTTTTCTACAAAAATATTCAGTCCATGTTTCCCCACTCCTCAAGAACATTCAGTGGTTAGCCATCCACCTCTGCATCAAACAGAAACTCTTCACCATTGGATTCAGAGCACTTAATAATAATAATAATAATAATAATAATAATAATAATAATAATAATAATAATAATAATTGTGGTATTTGTCAAGTGCTTACTATGTGCCAGGCACTGTACTAAGCACTGGGGTGGGTACAAGTAATAGGGTTGGACACAGTCCCTGTCCCACATGGGGCTCATAGTCTCAATCCCCATTTTACAGATGAGGTAACTGAGGCACAGAGAAGTAAAGTGACTTGTCCAAGGTTACACAGCAGACAAGTGGTGGAGCTGGGATTAGAACCCATGACCTTCTGCCTACCAGATCCTTGCTATATCCACTATGCCATGCTGCTTCTCACTCACCTTTCCCCCTCCTGCTTCCCCTCGCTAGTCCCCTACTATAACCAGGCCCGCACACTTCGCACCTCTAATGTTAAACTTCTCTCTGCACCTTTATCACATTTATCTCATCACCAACCTCTTGCCCATGTCCTGCCTCTGGCTAGAATGCCCTCCTTCCCCATATCCAACAAACAATTACTTTCCCCCACTTCAAACCCTTATTGAAGGCACATCTCCTCCAAGAGGCCTTCTCTGACTAAGTCCTCTTTTCCTTTTCTTCAACTCCCTTCTGTGTTATCCTGACTTGCTCCCTTTATTAATCCCCCCTCCCAGCCCAAGAGCACTTTGTACATATCTATAATTTATTTATTTATATTAATGTCTATCTCCCCCTCTAGACTGTAAGCTGGTTGCAGGCACAGAACGTATCTTTTATACTGGACTTTCCCAAGTACTTAGTACAGTGATCTGCACATAGTAACACACAATAAATAGGATTTACTGAGTCACTGACATGTGGAACCTGAGGAGTCCAACCTGAACCGTTTCTACCTAATTTCCTTTTATTTACCCCAAACTTTAGTACAGTGCTTGTTTACATGGTACTCTCCCAAGTTCTTAGTACAGTGGTCTGCCTACATTAAGCAATCAATAATTATGATTGATTGGCACATAGTAAGCCCTTAACAACCATTATCATTAATAACAATGATGATGGTATTTGTTAAGCACTTACTATGTGTCATGCACTATTCTAAGCACTGGGGTAGATACAAGGTAATCGGGTTGTCCCATGTGGGGCTCCTAATCTTATTCCCCATTTTACAGATTAGGTAACTGAGGCACAGAGAATTTAAGTAACTTGCCCGAAGTCACGCAGTTGACAAGTGACAGAGCTGAGATCAGAACTCACGATCTCTAACTCCCAAACCTGGGCTCTTTCCACTAATCCACACTTATTAATGTATGTTTTGTCTCTTGAAAGCTCACTAGAATTTATTGACACTCATTTTTAATTTTTAAATAATAATTTCCTTATCTCTCATGCCCAATCATTTCTTTGCTTTAACAATAACTACAGGGCTTCACTTTCTTCCCATTTCCCACACAAATAACTGCCAGCCCTTGGTTTATTTTCAGGCTTTATTGTGTACCAGCAGTTCCTCAATTACTTAACCTCCTTACACCCAAATCTGACTATTTATTCTGCCCCAGAGACCTACGAGTAGTGAACAGTATTTATTAAGAGAGTGCCTACTATGTGCAGAGCCCTGTACGAAGCACTGAGAAAAAAAATTCACAGGTAAAAATTTGATATAGTTCCTGGACCTCCAAGGTCTCACAATCTAAGAATAAGGTAGAGAAGGACTGCTAAAGTTGAATCCAGGACTTCAACAAGGCACAATAGTGTCTACCCACCATGATGTCTACCCACCATGATATGAAGTTTTACTTTTCCTTCCCACCATCCTTATTATGTCCAGCAGCTAAAAAGGAGGCTACATGTCTCAGCATGGATTTAAGTGCCAGTTTCCCTTAATATTGGGGTACCTTTACCACTACTCTGGTTCACCTGCTGTTCAGCTAAGTGTACTCAGCATTCTCTTTGTTATTTTTTTAGAAATCACTTAATAACTAGCTCCTGGGATAGGAAGGCCCTGAATTAAACACTTAGCATGGTAAAGGGGAGCTCACAAGCTTTTGATTAGTGTCTACTACTGACACTTTAGTTTCAGTCTGAATGACTTTGTGCGATTTGTCACTAATTTGTAGGATGAATTTCATTTATCGGTTAATAGACAAACCTTAGTGAAGACAAAAGGAGCTCTTCCAAACCATCCAATAGGGGATTATTTACTGGGGTATGTAAGCCTCAAGTGAATAGATCATTGTAGTTCTTTCTAGCATCATGTAAGGGTAAGGTAGCAAGTGAGGATGAATTTGAAATATAAAAAACTGCTATTGCAATTGACACTAATTAACAGAGCTGAGAAAATCTTTCATTAGGAGTCTCTAAATCATGTAAACCAATTTTACTTAGAGAGAAAAAAAGTGAACTGTGAACCTTTTGATGAAAGTTCAAGTGATTTTTTTTTCCTATCTGAGGAACGTAGACTCTGGAGAAGATGTTTTTGTCAGTTTGTTTTGTAGAATATGAGACCAATCGGGAGCCTTTCCCAAAGGGACAAAATCTCAGAAGGGGCGGGGGATACTCAGAAACCTTTATGTATTGTCTCAAACAAAAGTTTGAGGCAAAACAAGAAGGGAAAGTCTTTTTTGTTTGCAAATGTGGTCAGAGCTGTGAGTCTTGTATTGGTCTTTTCAGCCATACACAGACCTATAGGTGAATTTCACTACCAGTGTCGTCTTCTTCAAGCATGAAGGACACCTATATGTAACCCTTGGAAAAACATTCCCCCTTTTATTCGATTGAATTTAGACATTCTTATGCCACTCATGCCATTAAGAAGCAGGTTGGGCTCAGGTTTTTTCAATTCATCATTGGTTTTTGTACCATGAAGGTGCTGCCATTATCTCTCTCCTTGGCAAACAACCAACATTCTGACTTCTTAATAGCTACCCAGGGCTGTTTTCTGCTTTGTCATTTACACCTGCTACATAACTAGCCTGATAGCTATTTGATTTGTTTAGTGTGACTTACTACATGAAACAAACATGAGGGACAAAGTCAGGCTGTGAATATTGAAAAATGTTCCCATACATTTTAGAAAGTGCATTTATTTTCTTTGAGAGAGATTAGAGGGACTAAATGGTATCTCAATTCCCCATTTTGATTTAGGAGTTGGAACATCTCTGTTAATGTTAAATTCATATTCATTCTCTCTCCTTCTCCCTCTCCCTTCCCCTCTCTTTCTCTTCTCCTTCTCCCTCCATACTCCAGATCTTTATTGAAGTCTATCTTCTGTAGAGAAGCAGCATGGCTCAGTGGAAAGAGCCCGGGTTTGGGAGTAAGAGGTCATGTGTTCTAATCCCAGCTCTGCCGCTTGTCCCCTATGTGACCTTGGGCAATTCAGTTCACTTCTCTGGGCTCAGTTCCCTCATCTGTCAAATGGGGATTAAGACTGTGAGCCCCACGTGGGACAACCCGATTGTCTTGTATCTACCCCAGCGATTAGAACAGTGCTTGGCACATAGTAAGCACTTACCAAATATCATCATCATCATCTAAGTATAGCATTCAACAACATACAGTGCTCTGCACACAGTAAGCACTCAATAAATATGATTGAATGAATGAATGAATGAACAGCAGAATAAGCTCAATCAATCAGTCGATCAATTGTATTTATTGAGTGCTTACTAAGTGCAAAGCACTGTACTAAGCACTTGGGAGAGTACAGTACAACAGAATTAGTGGAAACGTTTCCTGCCCATAATGAGGTTACAGTCTAGAGGGGGATTCAAATATTAATATAAATAAATAAACAATTTATAATATATAAAGATATGTGCATAAGTGCTGTTGGATTGGGGGTGAGGCAAATATCAAATAGGAAACAGTGTGGCCTAGTGGATAGAGGACAGTCCTGGGAGACAGAAGGACCTGGGTTTTAATCCTGGCTCTGCCACTTGTCTGCTGTGTGATTTTGGGCAAGTTACTTAACTTTTCTGTGCCTCGATTCCCTCATCTGTAAAATTCATTCATTCATTCGTATTCATTGAGTGCTTACTGTATGCAGAACACTGCACTAAGAGCTTGGAAAGTACAATTCAGCAAAAAATGGAGATTAATAATGTGAGCCCCACGTGGGACATAGACTATTTCCAACCTGATTTGTCTGTATCTACCCCAGCACTTAGTACAGGGGCTGGTACATAGCAAGAGCTGAACAAATGCAATTTAAAGAAATGGCTGGCAGTCACAGATCTAAGTGCATAGATAACGCAGAAGGGAGAGTGAGCCAGGGAAAAGAGGGATTGATCAGGAAAGGCCTCTTGGAGGAGATATGATCTTAATAATGCTTTGAAGGTGGGGAGAGTGGTGGTCTGGTGTATATGGAGGGGTAGGGGGTTCCAGGCTAGGGGGAGGTCGTGGGACAAGGGTTGGAGATGAGATAGATGAGATCGAGGTGAGTAAATTGATGCTAGAGAGTGGAATGTGCATGCTGGGCTGTTGCAGATCAGTGAGGTGAGGTAAGATGGGGCAAGCTAATTCATTATTTTAAAGTTGACGGTAAGGAGTTTCTGTTTGATGCAGAGGTGGATGAGTAGCCATTGGAGGTTCTTGAGGAGTGGGGAGACATGGACTAAGTGATTTTGTTGAAAAATCATCCGGGCAGCCTAGTGAAGTATGGACTGGAGTGAGGAGAGACAGGAGACAGGGAGGTCAACGAGGAGGCAAGGAAGGATAAGATGAGTGCTTGGATCAGTGAGATAGCAGTTTGGATGGAGAGGAAAGGATGATTTTAGCTATGTTACAAAGGTAGAACTGACGGGATTTGGTGACATTGAATATGTGGGTGGAATGAAAGAAATGAGTCTAGGATAATGCCAAGGTTATGGACTTTCATGATACAGGATGGGAAAGACAGAGGGAGGACAGAGTTTGGGTGGGAAGATAAGGAGTTCAGTTTTCAACATGTTTAATCTGAGGTGTTGGAGGTACATCCAGATAGATATGTCCTGAAGGTAGGAGGAAATGTAAGATTGCAGGGAAGGAGAGAAATCAGAGTTACAGATATAGAATTGGGAATCATATGTGTAGAGATTGTTGTTGAAGCCATGGGATCAAATGAGTTCTCCAAGAGAGAGGGTGTAGATGGAGAATAGAAGGGGACCTAGAAATGAGCCTTAAGGGACCCCCACTGTCAGAGAGTGGGAGACAGAGAAGGAGCCAACAAAAGAAACTGAGGAATGGTCAGAGAGATAGGAGGAGAACTAAAAGAGACTCAATAAATATGATTGATTGACTGACAGTCAGTAAAGCCAAGCAATTGATTATAGCAGTGGTTGTGATGATAATGAAGATGGTTTTTTAGGATGAATAGCATAAAGAACATTTTATTAGGTCATTTTGACCAGTCCATTGTCACAGAGGTTTGTGCTGCCTATTTCCCTCAAGGCCTATAACGCACTTACTGTCTATTTTGTAATTCAGTCCCACTCTTCAACCCCAAAAGGCATAGAAATAGAATAATTTGCAATGTTATTGTATAAGAAATCCAGGCTTTCCTTATGACATCATCTGGTCAAAAAAAATCCTTCATCTGTGATCTTACCAATCAAGCTTTTTGAATCACCTAGTGAAAAGTGATACTCAAATAACGTATGATCTGGATTAGTTTTGGACTTTGAAGTGCCACCTAGAAGAACAAGGCCATTTGAGTATAAATGTTACTACTCTGAAGTGCACCTTCTCTATGTTTCCTCAAAAAAGAGCTTAGAAATCACAGTGGATCATTCCAACCGAAGTGTGCATTAGCCTCCTTGATGACCTTCCAACCTCCTGTCTCTCCCTACTTCCAGTCCATATGTCTCTCCGCTGCCCGGATCATCTTTCTACAAAAACGTTCAGGACATGTCACCCCTGCCCCCCTCAAAAATCTCCAGTGGTTGCTTATACACCATCTCCATATCAAACAAAAACTCTTCATCATTGGCTTTAAAGCACTCCATCACCTTGCCCCCTCCTATCTTACCTCACTTCTCTCCTTCTACAATGCAGCCTACTCACTTCGACTCCTCTGGTGCTACCCTTCTCACGGTGCCTCGATCTCAACTGTCTCGCCGCCAACTCCTGGCCCACCTCCTGCCTCTGGTCTAGAATGCCCTCCCTCCTCAAATCCAACAATTACTCCCCCTCCTTCTGAAGCTTTATTGAAGGCATGTCTCCTCCAAGAGGCCTTCCCAGAATAATCCCCACTTTTCCTCATCTCCCACTCCCTTCTGTGACACCCTGACTTTCTTCCTTTGCTCTTCTCCCTTTGAGTCCCACAAAACCTATGTATATAGCTGTAATTTTATTTATTTGTATTGCTGCCTGTCTCCCCGCCTGCAGATTGTGAGCTTGTGGTGGGCAGGTAATGTCCCTGTTTATTGTTGTACTGTACTTTCCCAAATGCTTAGTACAGTGCTCTGCACATAGTAAGCACTTAATAAATACGATTGAATGAATGAATGAATGAAAGTATGACCCTCAGTTTTTGAAATATGGATCCAGTATTTGGTGCCCAACCCAAAGCAGATCTCAAATTAATCCACTTTATTGAGGGTACCAGGTAAGCAAGGCAACTGTATGCTAACCTTGATCATGATCTCCAGTTTCCGGTTCTTATAGACCTTTATCTCCAATTGTTATTATCTGCAGCTTGGACGCTATGGCAGGAAACATGTCTACCAACTCTCCCAAGTGCTTAGTACAGTCCTCTGCACACACTAAGCACTCAATGAATATCACTGATTGAATCCGAAGTCAGTCTTAGGCTCTAACTTTCAAGCCGGGCCCTTGGCAACCCCTCTTTTCATGCCTCTAATACTGGTCACTTGAGCTACCAAAGGGATTGGATTGCTCATCAAAAATTAATTGAATTTCCTCAGCAGCTGACCTAGAGCCTTGGAGAATCACTACCAAATAATTCTGGTTCAGCTGCTGGTGAAATCCATGCCATGTTCTGTTCTGTCAGTGAATCAGAGCCATTCTCCAGTCATTTTCTGTGACTCTAATTAAGCTACTGAAGAAATTTGTGCAACCAATCTCTTTTTTAGTTTCTGAGGAATTTCTGAGGAATTGAGAGGGAGGTTGTGGCACTACCTTTGAATGAGTCTGGGAGACTGGCAGCTGAGACTTTAGGTAGAAAGCTGGAGCTGGGACTGGGGAGCCATTACTGGGAACCGTGGAAATCATCCAGATAATTGCTTTTCTCTCGAGGATCAATCAATCAATAACATTTATTTAGTGCCTACTGTTTGCAGATCACTGTACTAAGTGCTTGGGAGAGTACAATAAAAACATGATCCCTAGCTTCAAGGAGCTTACAATCTAGCATCTAAAATCCAGGTATCTCAAAAGAGCCATTCCTCAGTGGTATTTATTTTGTGCTTACTACATGCAGAGCCCTAGGTATAATGTCCACAGGCAGCCCTCCCTTATATTGGTCAAGGAGACATCACGTATTACACAAAATACAAGAGTAATGTAATGACGTTCATTCATTAATTCATTCATTCAATAGTATTTATTGAGCACTTACTGTGTGCAGAGTACTGTACTGAGCACTTGGGAGAGTACATATAACAGAGTTAGCAGACACATTACCTGCCCACAACAAGCTTACAGTCTAGAGGGGGAGACAGACACTAATATAAATGAATCAATTACAGCTATGTAAAAAGTGCTGTGGGGCTAGGAGAGGGGATGAATAAAGTCATGGGTGCTGTTTTCTGGAAGTATTCAAATTTAGTGTGCTCCTAGAATGTTGCTGTAGGGGGATCCCTGAACACCTGTATTTACTTCAGAGCCTTTGCGTTCCCCTCCCAGGTCAGTATGAGGTCTGGGGTTATGGCCAAGCCATGGAACTTGGCAACAGGAGTTGTAACTGGGGAAGAGGGAGGCTTGGAACCAAAAGTAAAGAATACGGGCATAAAGTTCCATATTGAAACCAGGCAAGAGACATACCAGATGAAAACGGGATTGTTCGGTATAAAACCAGGTGACTGGCCCTCTAGTTGTAGGACTTAGCAG
The DNA here is from genome assembly GCF_015852505.1 of Tachyglossus aculeatus. Taxonomy (NCBI): domain Eukaryota; kingdom Metazoa; phylum Chordata; class Mammalia; order Monotremata; family Tachyglossidae; genus Tachyglossus; species Tachyglossus aculeatus. The sequence continues at coordinate 62,276,394 of NC_052101.1, read as the reverse complement.
CTTATAAGTGGTGACTTATGAAAAGTACTTTCTAGGACTCTGGAGTGATGCCATCTGTGAGTTCCAGCGCAGTCTCCAGGTCCTTTCTCTTTATCCCTGTATGTAAGTCTGCAGTTATAAAATCAGCCAAACATGTTCTTATTGTTTTGGATCACTCGAGATCTTACTCTTCTCTATATTAATTAATTAATTAATCAATTATGGTATTTGTTAAGCACTTACTATGTGCCAAGCACTGTTAGATACAAGGTAATCAGGTTGTCGGACATGAGGCTCACAGTCTTAATCCCCATTTCACAGATGAGGTAAATGAGGCACAGGGAAGTTAAGTGACTTGCCTAAGATCACACAGGAGACAACTGGCAGAACTGGGATTAGAACCCATGTTCTCTGGCTCCCAGGCCCATGCTCTTTCCACTAGACCACACTGCCTCTCTGTATATGTGCAGGAAACTAATATGTGCTGGATATATAGGCTATTGAAGGAAGTTTGGGTTGTTTTTTGGTTAGCTCACTTAAGGACAGATGGCTTATTTAAGAAACTCGGTTATCCAGAAAATAATACTAGATTGCTGTATATATTCACTTCTAACTCAATGACTAATTAACTTCTAACTCTAGATTCTGTTGAGAGCAGGGAATGTGTCTAGCAGCTCTGTTGTATTGTACTCTTCCAAGCTCTTAGTACAGTGCTCTGCAAAAAGAAAGTTCTCAATAAATGCCATTGATCATGATGGTTGAGAAGCAGCATAGCTCAGTGGAAAGAACACAGGCTTGGGAGTCAGAGGTTGTGGGTTCTAATCCTGACTCTGCCACTTCATTCATTCATTCAATCATATTTATTGAGCTTACTGTGTGCAGAGCACTTAGCTGTGTGACTTTGAGGAAGTGACTTAGCTTTTCTGTGCCTCAGTTACTTCATCTGTAAAATGGGGATTGAGACTGAACTCCACGTGGGACAACCTGATTACCTTGTATCTTTCCCAGTGCTTAGAACAGTGCTTGGCACATAGTAAGTGCTTAACAAATACCATTATTATTATTATTATTATTGATGATAAATTAGTAGATTCAGTTTATGCTACACTGTGAATACGTCTTGAAGAGGAAATTTATTTAGGGTAATTAATAATATTCTTCTGTGTATATTTTGAATTTTTTATGGTATTTGTTAAATGTTTACTATGTCCCAGGCACTGTTCTAAGTGTTAAGGTTGATACAAAGTAATCAGATTGGACAGTGTGTCCATGTCCCACGTGGTACTCACAGTCTTAATCCCCATTTTCCAGATGAAGTAACTGAGGCACAGAGCAGTGAATTGACTTGCCCAAAGTCACACAGCAGACAGGACTGCTGTGTATACAGCTATAATTCTATTTATTCTTACAGTTTTGACACCTGTCTATATGTTTTGTTTTGTTGTCTGTCTCCCCCTTCTAGACTGTGAGCCCGTTGTTGGGTAGGGACCGTCTCTATATGTTGCTGACTTGTACTTCCCAAGCACTTAGTACAGTGCTCTGCACACAATAAGCACTCAATAAATACAATTGAATGAATGAATGAATGAAGTGGCAGAGCTGGGATTAGAACCCAGGTCCTCGTCACCCTCAAGCCCATGCTCTATCCACTAGGCCACATTGCTCCACCAGGCCATGCTAAGTCCCACAAGTACAACAGCACACCAAAGAACAGCCTTTGTGTATACACAATGCAGTTGGGCCTATAGGCTCTGCATTGGGATTTTTGGTCACAAAGGCATCCAAAGAATATATTTTGCCAGCAATGTCATCTTCTTCGAGTACAAGCAATAGGTATACATTTTGGATATATTTCAAACTATTTGTTCTTCCTTTGATTATCCCAATACTCTATCCACAGACAATATTTGGGGGCCTTAAGAATCCCTGTGAGAAAATGGAAAGCACTTTAACTGAAGGTAGATAACATATTATGTTTATAATTGGGCAGGGTTTTCTCCTTCTGAATCACGTTAGCTGCATTGATCCAGTTTTATGAGAGGACCTAGCTATGACTGAAGCAGAGAGATGGGGTATTTCTCCCTACTATTTGGAATTATCTGGACTTTGGGGTGGCTTAGTGAATCATTTGAGTCATTTTAAAATGAAGTAAGTTCTTTTCTGAGCAGAAAGCTGAGTATTTCCTAGGTTCTTTGGAGGAACTAGCTAGAATCATCTGTGCATTTCTTGACAGACTTCCTAATAGAGGAAGGGAGATGACTCATAACAGTGAAGAATTGACAGAAGGTATTGATTATGCTATCTTTCATTCCTATTACCCCATTTTCTCTTGTTAAATATACAAACCTCTGAAGTCTCTCAGAAGAAGGTGAAAAGGTGAAATGATGAAAGGTGGGGAGATAGGAGATTGCTGAGTTTCTCTTTTTTTCTAGTTGCACTTAGTTTTCCTTACCAAGAAATAGATTCCTAAATGATGAGAACAAGTGGAAAACTTTGCTCAACCCGATTGCTGGCAATAAATTATTTTTCTTTTTTCAGGGCCACATGAAGCATTACCATCTGAAAAATGTCCTTTTAATTTGTCTAGTCTAGAAGCTGCAGAAAATAGGTTAATTGGTAGAGAGTGATGCTCTTATTGCTAATAGCATTTCGTTTATAAAATTGAATAGCTGTATCTTAAAGACGGCATGTTCGTGTAATCAATATTCTAGTTGCTAAGTGTTGCGTTTTTAAGATATAATTTGAATTAATTTATTCAGAGCCAGATGGTGTTATTCCTAATATCACCTCTAGGAGGAAACCTCAACCTATGTTGTGTCTGTAATAACAGGGTTTCCCATTTTATGTATTCAACTTTTATATTGTAGCTAAGTTAGTACTTTTGATATTTCTAAGTTTTTTTAAACATTTATGTAGAACACCACATAATTGCAGAAAAGATAATAGTCACATACCCTAGGGCCTGGTGTACACTTATGTTAAAAGTACAGCTTTTATTGGCAACTAAAGTAATAACCTTTCCATGTCAAATTGCTTTAAATTAAACTTTAAAAAAACACTGCTGATACCCACACTTAGTAATTGTCAAACATTAGCATAATGGGGAATACTAAAGCTGCCTAAATCTTAGGTTTAAAAAATAATTATTTACTTAGATAAATTCTGTATTCAAAGAAAGGTATTAGAATTTTTTCTGGAAACACTGTATTGATGTACATATTAATGTAATTTTTAGACTTGACATGTAAGTAGGACCGGTTCACATGTTAGCCACCAGGAAAAGGGTCTTATTTAATCTTTACTCATCCATCCATCATAGATCACATACAAGGTGGTAAAATTGACACTTTGATATTTACATGTATCACATGTATTAGGTGGTCAGAGACGAGTTTTCAGGAATAATAATAATAATAAAAAGCTCCAACCCTGCTAGCCTATTTTTGATTAGGCTGCAACAACACCACAGTATGTAAAATTTTCAACCATTTCATGGAGATGAGTATCCTAAATGACTATTTGTGTGAAGCCCTCAGCTGCAGGTCAGTGTAGCCTTTCAAACTAATGCATTGACATTTTTCTGACAGATTAACCAGATAGCTTTCAATTAAAACTAGCTTGAAATGAAATTAGGGCAGTTAAAATCTGCTGGATTCAGGAAACCCCTGATCAAAAAACCTAATCACAGGACAGGTACCATATAGTTTCATGTCTATCAATTCTTGGTTCCCTCCTAATCTGGAGGAAGAGAAGAAGAAAGAGAGCTGTCATCTTTCTTCATCCATTTTTTTTTTGCTTCTCTGGCAATTATGTTTGGATGATGATTTCAGTGATAGGAATATCTGTCCATTAGTAACTGACAATATATCACTCATTTTATATAATCTCTCACATTTCATATTACCTATCATCATGCCCCTGAGCCAATATGTTCTAAATTTGTTGATAAAACACCTTGAAGACTTCTTCTTCAAATATTGGAAATATATTATGGCATTGTCATATATACTAATAAGCAACTATGTATAATGAGTCTGTCATTCAATTCAAAGATTCTGGAAACATTAAAAACTTGAGAGAATAACTCAAATATTTGGCTATGTCACTAGAACATAGAGATGTACAGGGCAAGCTAATCGCATGCACTTAATGTTTCTGTAGTTTGCAAGTTGATGTTCCTCTTATCTAGACTGTGAGCCCCATATGGAAAAGGAACTACATCAAAACCTGATTAGCTTGCATCTACTCCAGCACTTAGCACAGTGCTTGGCACATAGTAAGCTCTTAAGCAAATACCATAAAAATGTATGCAATATATGCCTTCATCATTAAAATGGGTTCTGTTTAAAGAGAACTGAAATTGAAAGTGGATTCTTGATTATTCAAGCTTGTAGGCTATCCAAATAAGAAAGACTGCAAAGGATGAGAAAATGGGATTAATTTATATATGTATTAATATATATATATATATATATATATATATTGCCATCGAAATGAGCTATACAACACCAGATAGCATGCTAAGGGAGGTTGGCTTGAGGGGAAGGAAATGTGTGAACTGGAGTGTAGTGGGAGGAGAGAGTTAATTGAGGGCCTTAATACTGATGGTCAGGAGTTTTTGCTTGAAGAATGAGGATATATGTGCAGTACAATGTTTTAATAAAATGATCCAGTCAGCAGCGTAGAAATTAAAAATAAAGGTCCCAGGATTAACCTGATGAAACATTACACTTAGGCTAAAAGGAAGCTAAATTTAACACTTCTTAGGTCTACATGTGGGTGAGGAGATAGCATGAAGCCAACTCAGTACTAGGTACTGTTAGTATAGTCCTGAAGTTTCTATAAGAATTTTTTTCTTTGGCTTCTCTTCCTCTAAACCTATTAACTGGAGTCTCCAGTTCTGAAATCATTGACCCATTCCACTCCTTCTCAGCACCCAGGTCAGGTTCAGGTAGGAATGGGATGAGTTCCACTCCAGAAGAGCAGAAATCAGCTTTTTCTGCTCAGTTGACCCTATTTTCCTGTCTGAACTTTGGAGAGTGCACAACACATCCTCAGGAGCTGTGGAAGGTAAAATAATCTCTCATCAGTTTCTCCCCATCCAGCAAATTTACAGAAGGAAGCCACCACAGGCTTATGAAAATGTATACATTATCTTCACAGTGGGAAGAGTTGAGTTCAATAAAAGCTGGGAGGCAGTGAGGCTTAGTGGAAAGAGCACAGGACTGGGCAGCAGGGGACCTGGACTTGAATCCTGGTTCCACCATTTGTCTGCTGTGTGACCTTGAGCAAGTCACTTCACTTCTCTGTGCCTCTGTACCCTCATCTCTAAAATGGGGGTTAAGATTGTGAGCCCTATGTGGGACAAGGACTGTTGTCCAATCTGATTAGCTTGTATCTACCCCAGCACTTGGTGCAATGCCTGGCACATGTAAGTGCTTGAAGTAAAATATCACAAAAACAAATGCTACTGGTTTAATTTCAAATGAACTGAAGCAGTATAAATGGATGACTAGAAGAATTTAGGGCCAGAGGTATACTTTCTATTCTTCGCAATCTTGCACTAAGTGCTTGGAAAAGTACAATATAACAGAGTTGGTAGGGGCGATCCCTGCTCACAAGGATTTTACAGTCTGTAGGAGGGAGGCAGATATCAAAATAGATTACAGATAGGGGAAGAAGTAGAATGGGAGTGGTGGATAATCACTATTGGAATGTACATATCTTGAAATTATATATTATAAATCACTTATTTATTCATTTTAATGTCTGTCTCCTCCTCTAGACTGTAAGATTGTTGTAGATAGGGAATGTGTCTGCTAATTCTGTTGAAATCCCTTATTTATTCATATTAATGTCTGTCCCCTCCTCTAGACTATAAGCTTGTTGTGGGTAGGAAATGTGCCTGCTAATTCTGTTGTACTCTCCCAAGCACTTCGTACAGTGTTCTGGACATAGTAAGCACTCAGTAAATGTCATTAATTGACTGATTGTTTGGATGCTGATTTTCCCAATTGCTGTGTGTGTGTGTGTGTGTGTGTGTGTGTGTGTGTGTGTGTGTGTTTATGCATATGTACACTTCCACTCATTGAAGACCCAATATTTTTTAATGGTGTTTGTTAAGATTTTACTATGTGCCAGACACTATACTAAGTGCTGGGGCCAAAACCAGTGTCTGCTTCTCAAACTGCAGCCTCCCTTTTTTTTTTCTTTCATGGGTACACATTTTCTTCATTTAACTTTATATGGATTGAAAGAATGGCATTCAAAAACCAGGATGTCTACTTAGGGTTCAATGAAAAATTGGACCCTACAGCTGAATTCTATTATTGTAAAGTGCCTAGAACATTGTTGCAAATTGAAACTCTGAATACAGTTTTTATTATTAATCTCCTAAGGATTATGACTTTTACTGTCTCCTATATGACTCATATCTGGTCAAATAATCTCTGTGAATCATCGATTGAAATGTATAACCCCCAAAGCAAACTTTGTGACAATTTAAATAACCTCATATTCACCTCCAAGGGTAGAAGTGGGAGAAAACCAAAAATAAGGTTTAAAGAAAGACTAAGAGGTACATTTAAATAAACAAACTATTGAAAAAAATGTGACTTTCTAATCTGAAAAGTTGAGAAAAAAAGATCTGCTTTGTCTTTGACAACTTTAATGTAATTACTCTAAGCAGTGTTGCATAGTGGACAGAGCCCAGGCCTGGGAGTCAGAAGAACCAGGGATCTAATCCGGGTTTGCCATTTATCTGTTGTGTGACCTTGGACAAGTCACTTAACTTCTCTGTTCCTCAATTATCTCATCTGTAAAGTGGCTGTGAGCCTCATATGGGACATGGACTGTGTCCAACCTGATCAGCTTGTATCTACCCTAGTGCTTAGAACAGTGTTTGGCCCATAGAAAGGGTCAGGGAGGTTAAATTGGCATTTCCAAGGCTGCCAAGCACCTGGGCATTACAAGTAGTGTATTTGAGGACTCTCTTTGCTCTGGTTAGGAACCATATGCCTCTCTAACCTTCTGTAGTTTCATGAAGGTTTTGGACACAGATAAAATTAAGGCACACATTTAATCTTGGTCCTGGCAGAATCTGCTGCAGGGTACTATAGCCCTTCACAAAAGTTCCCTGCTTTCTCCATGAATTCCATGAGGATTTTGGCTCTCCCAGAGTAATAGGGAGTGTCCATAGCTGAGACGTTCCAGGATAGATTGACACATTTTGTGCTATGACGTGTTAATTGGTCAAAAATGCTTCAAAGATGATCTGATAGATGAGTGGTTTAAATCATTTCCTGATCGATTTTCTTCCTAGTTTAAATTACAAAGTCACTCAATCTTGCTACCCATAGGGGAGCAGCTCTGGGGAAGAGTGAAGTGGGACTTCCTGTGATCCCAATCCTCCACTTCTCCCCTTCCCTCAGGGGGTTTGTGAGCCCACCTCCCACCCTTTTGAAGAAGTACCTTGAGTGGCCTCTGCCCCCTGCCCCACTATGGGGAATCAGTTCTGGAGGAAGATTCTGGGCTGCCTTTTCCACTACCCTGCCATGGGGATTGGAAGGGACCTGAGCTGATTTCAAGATCTCCATATTGAGTTTATGGATTGGACGGGCCCACAGTAAGTTGAAGGTGGGGTGGATGGAAGAAGGGCGAGTAGGGAAGAAAGTGTAAGAATACTTAAATTCTGCTATTGTCCAAATATCAGTTATTTAGGAATTGATTAATAGGAAGCCATCTTCCTTTTGATTATGTCTTTCATATCTCTCCCAGAGCCTTTTTTCTGCCCTGCTCTCAGGGCAAGGTGCAAACTGGAACATTTGTTTACTGTGCCCTCACCACTCCTGGAGGAGGACCCTAGGCAGCCTCTGCCCTCTGCCCAAGCTGTAGAGGCACAAACACCAACTACAAGACCTGTTCCCAGGGTTACTTTTCCTGGAATTGACCCTCACAATGGGGGCTAGTGAGAGACGCCCTGTGACACAAGCTCAGGGGATGGAGTCTCTGGTGTGCAGTTTCCTCCGCTAGGGATGTGTGTAGATTACAGGGGCAGGGAGTGGACTGAAGAGCAGGTGCCAGGCTGGCATGAGATTGCATCATATGACTGGCAGGTGTCAATCATAGGGGGCATGGCTCTCTGTTAGGTCATAATTCAAGCAGCGTGGCCTAGTGGATAGAGCACAGAACTGGAAGTCAGAAGGACGTGGTTTCTAATCCTGGCTCTGCCACTTGTCTGCTGTGTGACCTTGGGCAAGTCACTTAATTTTTATGGGCCTCAGTTACCTCATCTGTAAAATGGGGATTAAGACTGTGAGCTCTATGTGGGACAGGGTCTATGTCCAACCTGATTAACTTGTATCTACTTCAGCACTTAGAACAGTGCTTGGCACATAGTAAGTGCTTTTAAAAAAAGAATTGGTAGTGCTGATAGAACATATAGATACATTCATAATCCAATCAAAGATCTCTAATGCAAACTGTACTCCTGTGACTTACCCAACTGAAATCATATGAGCTTTCAGAAAGGGAGGCTGTTGGTAGGCCAAAATCTTATTAGCCTCTTGCCTACATAGAATCTTCCTTTGGAGGCTCTATAGGCAAATCGGGCTTTCTTCCCCAAATTAATTGCTTAGCATTATCAAGGTAGGCAATCTCCTGTTTAAGAGGAAATTCCTTTGGAAAAAGATTTACCATCAGAGAATGAACCCAGCACTGACTTGCAATTTCCTTTGTTTTCCCTTGTTTATCCCTGTTTTGAAGAGCTGCATTTGCTTCTTTTCTTGACCAGTGAGTCTCAGCTTGAAAGTCTTCTACCAGAAGATCATTTAATTAATGATTACTTAAAAGAAGAACAATTTCCTGGTTCCCTTTCCTGTTGATTGATCAATTTATTGATTGTAGTATTTATTAGTGCCAAATAAACTGCTGACTGAGCAATCCCAATTTCCCAATTTCTTCTCCTTGTGCCCTTCAAAAGAAGAGGCTATCTGATTGAGGTGAATCTGGACTCTTGAGACACACTTGTACCCAGGTGTCAGTTTCAATAGTTTTCTCAGGTTAATGACCTGAAAACATAAAAGAGCATCTAGGAGTTTTTCAAATGGAATTTGATCCCATTACAAAAAATCCAAATGGATTTATTTCTACATTTCAATAATTTATTTCACATATTATGACACGTTTTCATATGCAGATTATTTTCTCAACATAATTTATCAGTTCCTTGTTTGATAATATTCTCTTGTTCATATTTGGAAATTCATATTAATCTCAAGGATCATATTATTTAGCCAACAAATGGTTACAGCTTTGATGAAGCTTTTGAAGTGTAACATGTAAATCACTATTTTCTCACTTTTAAAAGCAGATGAATTTTTGATTTGGTAGATTATTATGGTTCAGATGATATTTAAAGGTTTAGTTGGTAAAATCATACATAAAATGGTGCACTAATGTGTAAATGAGGCTATTTAATTAGAACTGCTATTAATGACAAATTAACATCTTTTACAATTAATTTTCTTCAGTAGACAAATGAGAAGTGCTATGCCAAGAGGGGATAATAGCAAATAACAGGATAAAAGGGGTAGATAAATATTTAAATTTAGGGACTGCATTTACATTGATTTTATCTTTTCAATCACATACTGATCATTTCATTTCAGAAACTATTGGGAGCTATCTTTAGAGGAAAGGCCCATCTTAACAAAATAATTGCATTACATGGAATTGATTGTCTGACGGATGCTTTTCCTTTCATATAGAAAGTTGTAGGCTGGGGGAGCTTCACTAGTACACATATAGATGAGAGAATCACGCAAATGAATCATTTCTCACTGAGCTTATGGGAAAATATATGTCTGGTAAGCAGGTGTTATGCTTCACGTTCTTTATTATATGACATCCCTGGCAGATAGAATCAACACGGGACTAGGATTAAGACAAGGACAAGGACTAAATACATACACACAGTTGAATCCAGAGTTAAACTCTGTTCTAAGTGGGACTTGGGCTGGCTGAGAGAGGTTACAACTTAGTAATATCATGTGTGCTCTAGAGTGATTCTGCTGCTGATGCGGCACCACTGCCACCTCTAGACACAAGGCTCCAGACTAATCTGATTGATGCCCAGGGGATGGAGAGGGCAAGAAGCAGAGCTAGAAGCCTTGGAACTGGTCTGAGCAGTCTGTGAGGGAGATGGTAATAATAATAATAATAATGGCATTTATTAAGCACTTACTGTGCTCCAGGCACTGTTCTAAGCTCTGGGGTAGATACAAGATAATTGGGTTGGACACAGTCCCTGTCCCACATGGGCTCACAGTTTTAATTCCCATTTTACAGATGTGGGAACTGAGGCCCAAAGAAATGAAGTGACTTGCCCAAGGTCACACAGTAGACAAGTGGTGGAGCTGGGATTAGAACCCATGACCTTCTGACCCCCATGCCCATGTTCTATCCACTGGGCCACCACAAAGAGCTGGAAAGCTGGGAGAGGACTGGCCACTCACTGCTGTGGTACACTTCCTCCATCCAGGTTTAGGCTTGCTGTTTAAGTTGTCTACCTCCCCTGGCCCCAGAGGTGCACTGCCTCCTGGAAGGAACCCTAGACCCAAGTTTAAGTTGGTTTCCAGAGGCAATGGGGGAACAGAGTTGATGTTTGCACAGCTCTGGGGACTGGAAAAGGTCCCATGGCTGCCTCATATCTCCAGCTGGGGCAGTCCTGCTTGGCTGCAGCTTGGAAAAACTCCTGTTTGTCCCTCACCCTCTCTCATTCCACAGCCCTGGTAAAATCCATACATCAGAAGAATTATGTTCAAGGCTCTTAATGTTCTGTGTGTGGGTGTGGGTGAAGAGGAGTGTGCCTTAATTCTGCATGCTATTGAGTACTAAACTCCCCCTCTAGACTATAAGCTCATTGTGGGCGGGGAACTTACCAACTCTGTTGTATTGTACTCTCTCAAGAGCTTAGTACAGTGCTCTGCACACAATAAGTGCTCAATAAATATGATTGCTTGATTGATACTAAAAATACTTCATCTGCAGTTAACTACTATTTCTAATGCACTCCTTGATATACGAACAAAAAAAAGTGATTTTGTAATGATGTTAAGAGGTATTATAATGGGTCTGGGAATACTCATTCTTTAAAAAGGAACAGTATCACAAAAACGTAATGATTATTCTCTCTGATAGAGCCTCAGACATCTTCCTAATTATATACATTGAAGAACCTCTCTAGTACTATTTCTACTAATGGCGCTTTGTGCCTCCTTCTTCATAGTAAGAATACTAGTGTGAAAACAGAATCTCTTGGTTTTCTAACATTCCAGTGCTTGGTTTGCCTGCTTCTCATCTTGATGTTCGTCTTCCTTTCCAGGGGACCTTGTCTTTTCATGTAACCTTGCAAATAAAAAATAATTGGATAAACTACATTTTCCCTTCGCCGCTCTCGCACCACTAACCCACAGCCCTGGATCACTGCCACTGTCCGCCTCCTTCGCTCTTATGCTCGAGCTGCCGAACGCTGCTGGCGAAAGTCTAAACACCATGCCAACCTCGTTCACTTCAAGTTTATCCTTTCCTGCCTTAACTCAGCCCTCTCTTCTGCCAGACAAAACTATTTCTCCTCCCTTATTGACACCCATGCCCATCACCCCCTGCCAGCTCTTCCGTACAGTCAACTCCCTTCTCAGGCCCCCGGTTCCTCCCTCTCCTCCTTCCCTCACCCCCAACGATCTGGCCTCCTACTTCATTAACAAAATTAAATCCATCAGGTCCGACCTCCCCAAAGTCTCTTCCCCCCTTTCTCCAACCCCCCGGCTCTCAACACTCTCTGCTACTCTCCCATCCTTCCCAACGGTATCCTCAGAGGAGCTCTCCTCCCTCCTTTCAAGTGCTACTCCAGCCACCTGTGCTTCTGACCCCATTCCCTCTCATCTCATGAAATCTCTCGCTCCATCCCTTCTCCCCTCCTTAACTTCCATCTTCAACCACTCACTCTCCACTGGTTCCTTCCCCTCTGCCTTCAAACATGCCCATGTCTCTCCCATCCTAAAAAAACCCTCTCTTGACCCCACCTCACCTTCTAGTTATCGTCCCATATCCCTCCTACCATTCCTATCCAAACTCCTTGAACGAGTTGTCTACACGCACTGCCTAGAATTCCTCAACAACAACTCTCTCCTCGACCCCCTCCAGTCTGGCTTCTGTCCCCTTCATTCCACAGAAACTGCCCTCTCAAAGGTCACCAATGACCTCCTGCTTGCCAATTCCAACGGCTCATACTCTGTCCTAATCCTCCTCGACCTCTCAGCTGCCTTTGACACTTTGGACCACCCCCTTCTCCTCAACACGCTATCTGACCTTGGCTTCACAGACTCCGTCCTCTCCTGGTTCTCCTCTTATCTCTCTGGTCGTTCTTTCTCAGTCTCTTTTGCAGGTTCCTCCTCCCCCTCCCATCCTCTTACTGTGGGGGTTCCCCAAGGTTCAGTGCTTGGTCCCCTTCTGTTCTTAATCTACACGCACTCCCTTGGTGACCTCATTCACTCCCACGGCTTCAACTATCATCTCTATGCTGATGACACCCAGATCTACATCTCTGCCCCTGCTCTCTCCCCATCTCTCCAGGCTCGCATCTCCTCCTGCCTTCAGGACATCTCCATCTGGATGTCTGTCCGCCACCTAAAGCTCAGCATGTCGAAGACTGAACTCCTTGTCTTCCCTCCCAAACCTTGTCCTCTCCCTGACTTTCCCATCTCTGTTGATGGCACTACCATCCTTCCTGTCTCACAAGCCCGCAACCTTGGTGTCATCCTCGACTCCACTCTCTCATTCACCCCTCACATCCAAGCTGTCACCAAAACCTGCCGGTCTCAGCTCCGCAACATTGCCAAGATCCGCCCTTTCCTCTCCATCCAAACTGCTACCCTGCTCATTCAAGCTCTCATCCTATCCCGTCTGGACTACTGCACCAGCCTTCTCTCTGATTTCCCATCCTCGTGTCTCTCTCCACTTCAATCCATACTTCATGCTGCTGCCCGGATTATCTTTGTCCAGAAACACTCTGGGCATATTACTCCCCTCCTCAAAAATCTCCAGTGGCTACCAATCAATCTGCGCATCAGGCAGAAACTCCTCACCCTGGACTTCAAGGCTCTCCATCACCTCGCCCCCTCCTACCTCACCTCCCTTCTCTCCTTCTACAGCCCAGCCCGCACCCTCCGCTCCTCCGCCGCTAATCTCCTCACCGTACCTCGCTCTCACCTGTCCCACCATCGACCCCCGGCCCACGTCATCCCCCGGGCCTGGAATGCCCTCCCTCTGCCCATCCGCCAAGCTAGCTCTCTTCCTCCCTTCAAGGCCCTGCTGAGAGCTCACCTCCTCCCGGAGGCCTTCCCAGACTGAGCCCCTTCCTTCCTCTCCCCCTCGTCCCCCTCTCCATCCCCCCATCTTACCTCCTTCTCTTCCCCACAGCACCTGTATATATGTATATATGTTTGTACATATTTATTACTCTATTTATTTACTTATTTATTTTACTTGTACATATCTATCCTATTTATTTTATTTTGTTAGTATGTTTGGTCTTGTTCTCTGTCTCCCCCTTTTAGACTGTGAGCCCACTGTTGGGTAGGGACTGTCTCTATATGTTGCCAATTTGTACTTCCCAAGCGCTTAGTACAGTGCTCTGCACATAGTAAGCGCTCAATAAATACGATTGATGATGATGATGATGATGATATTCTTACCTTAGGTTGTTTATTCCTTGTGAGCTAGAAAAATGTTCACCTCCTAACATAGCCTAGGCTCCCAGTAATAAAAAATAACAGTGGTATTTATTGCACACTTACTATAGGTCAAGTACTGTGCTAAGTGCTGGGGTAGATACAAGAAAATCTGATTGGACAAAATTCTTGTCCCACATGGGGCTCACAGTCTAAGAGGAGAGTCTGGAGAGGAGAGAAATGCCATGGGTTTGTGTGGCCAAGAGCCAAGCTTTGGATCTACACCAAAGTTGAATGTATTTGAAGTCTTGCCGTATTCCGATAGCTAATGCAGAGAGTGGCTAAAGGCAAGTATTTTTCATGACTTTGGTAAGAGGCATAGCATCTTTTCAGAGATATCTTTTTTCACTTTCCAACAGATTTGGGGAGAAGTAATCCTATTAGAAACAATAACATGGAATTATAAGGTAACTTTCTTGCTATTAGTTCTATTTCCTTTTGGTTAAAGTTAAAAAGCTGTTTGTTTTATACTGCAGAGACAAAATCTGAAAGGCCACAAAATGATAAGCAATTTTTCATTGCTATTATTCTTAACTTTTCATATGGAGCATAACACAGTGAATCTCCGTGAGCCATAAATAAAGAAAATCATGAATACAGTTGATGTATCCATTGTAAATATATGTAATAATTTTATTTGAAGTGAATATTTGTTTCTATATAAGCACTCACAAACTACAGCTAGTATGGCAACCTCCATTTCAGTAATCCATCTGAACAGTATGTCAAGATTCTTTCAGTATGAGGTGCATAATGTATTGTGCAGGCTGACTCCCATGTGAAAGAGAACACAAAACTTCCTTATGCATGAGGCATTTTTAGTAAATTGGACCCATTTCAATCTTGATGAAACTTGATGACATTTCCAACTTGCAAGTGCACAAAAATGAAAAAGCAAATCTTTAGCTATTATGTGTCAGAACATCAAAAGCTCTAAAGCCATAATTAAGGGTGTCAGCCTGAATAGAAGCCATATTTCTACCCTTCTCAGGGGTCTTCTGGGCCTTTTCCTTAGAGGTTAGAGATATGCTCCTCTTTCCCTAGAAAACTTACATTTTTGATTTTGTGAGCACTCCCTCAGAACTGTCTTTCATTGCAGATCCAATCATGACAGTGATGTTCTACTGGCCTGAAATTGCTGTCATTTGCATGAGATTAGAAATTTCAAGAACAAATAACAAAGTTTATTTTATTTGTGATATTCATGTCCCTTAATTACTATCGAGACTCAGAATTTGGAAATGTGAAGCTAAATAAAATAGAATAATTTGGTTTAGCACTTATTCACGCTCTAATATATTATTGACATTAATAATTCTAAATCCTACATGCTGATTTGGCTGATTTGATTGTTTTCAATTGTGCGTGGCAGGAGTTTATATGTTTAAAATTTTTATAATGTAAACTTTGAACTTTGCAACAGAAATGCCACAAGTGAACTGTACACTGAATGCTTCTGTTGCTAGAGTTTTTCACTTCATGATTAACAACAATAATAATAACACTGATAATAATACAATCTCTATGCTTTTTAGCATATCTACTTTCCAAGAACTCATATTGTTGCGAGTTTGATGGGGAGCAAGTGCCATATCCCCAATTTAAACATTAGGAAACAGAGCCACAAGGAAGGTAAGTGATTTACCAGTGATTACTTGTCAAGATATTGGCATAGTTAGGACTCTGTTCAGTATTGAACTACTGGGTCCTGAACCATGCAGCACTCTGGTGTATTAGAGGTTAAGGATGATAGCAAAAGTATAGAGTAATGCAAACCTAGTCTTAACATAAGTAGCATAATTTCCAATCAGAACTTTGGTAGGAAACGAGGTGGAGAAGAATCTTCTAATCTAGAGACAACCTAATGGCTTTCTTAAGTGTCCTTTGTAGTTTACCCTTGCAATGAGGAAAACATATCTTACTACTATATTGTGTAAGTTGGCTTAACATTCCACTGGTCAATGTAAAAGAGTACCCGGAGTTAGAGAATCCAGAAGCAATTTTGAAAAATCAACCAGGTCTCTTAATTTAAGTACCCCAATTGTTAAATTATGTGAAACTTGTGTAAATTGATTTTGATGGAGGATATCTAGGTATGTGAATAATTGTCAGTTCACTTTTAAAATGCTTATTAAAAAGAAACCAGTTTGTTTTAGCTTTTTGTAATTCATTTAAACAGATTATCCCTGTCTCTACTAATGATATAAAATTTTGAAGTTGTCTTGTTTGGAAAAATAGGTGAATTTCACAGCCAATCTTAGAAAAGGGGTTTGGTTTGCTTCTTGCCTAAATAACTCTAGAGGTCAGTATGAATTATTCAGGATTCAGTAGATTTTTGGATATGGTTTTCTTGTTTTTAGTCTAAGGTAATATAATGATCTGTTGCCGAATTGTACCTTCCAAGTGCTTAGTACAGTGCTCTGCATGCAGTAAGCACTCAATAAATATGATTGAATGAATGAATTTTACAGTTTCTCAATGAAAACGAATGGGAGGAAGTTGTCAGGGAATTAATTTTGGATAAAGTCTCCGAGGCTTCTTAAATGCCCCCAGATCACACAAGGAAGTTGGAAAGTTAATGAAGAACAACATGGTCCCAGGCTCAGGGGACCATACACAGAGCAATTGGCAGCACTCATGACTTCCACACTTCGACCCACCCCATGCAACTTAGACATGGAAGTCTACAGCTCTCAGTCCTCAGGGTCCCAGTGTCTTCTGGGTAATAATAATAATAATGATGGCATTTATTAAGCACTTACTATGTGCAAAGCACTGACTTCCAAATGAAGGAAGTGTTTGTAGAAAATACCCAGCAAAAGGGTAGAAATCGTTGTATGAATCACATTCCCAGGGAACCAGTGTGAAATGAGGTGATGGTAGGGAGGCAGGTATAGCGCCTTGCCTGGCAATGCAGCTCATTCTGTTTCCCACCCTACATCCAGTTGCTACATTTTTCAGTTGATGGAAGCAATGGGGGTCCTAGCTTCATCTGTTACTTAGGGGGAATTAGACCTATCAATCCTCAATGTTTTTACCCATGTCCCCTGTTTTTCTTCCTTCCAATGGCCCAGTTCTGTTCTCCATTAAATGCCAGTTGGAGCAGCCAGGATGGAAGCACCCTAAACTGAACCACAAGTCTCTTGGCTTCATTTGCACCATAGCAAAGCTGCAGAAATGCACATGCCAGCTATTAAGTAAAGAGAGCTTCTGAGTACTAAAATATTGTGTGTCTTTTCAAAGATCTTTGATTTTCTCCCCATTAGGATAAATTTTAGTCTTAAGAAATGACAATCTAGCCAAAGAATGGTATTGCTTTGTCACTGGCAAAGCGAAGTTTCTTTATTCTGCCCCACTGATAAATGCTCTTTATTTAACAACAGCAGGTGTATCATACTGTTCTTAAAACTTTGCATGTTACAGGGGGATTGTTGGTTTTTTTTACAATATTTAGAGAGCAAAAAGCACTTCTAATAAGACAACTCAACCTTACTCATAATAGATGCCAAACACATCTGAAGACTGGAATATTGAGTGCTCTTCAGAGATGATAAATAATAGCAATTATAAATGGCTGGCTCTAAGAGTCCTAGTGTTTTGACACCTTTACCACATAGAAACGCAGAACTGCCGATCTCGGTATGCTTCAAGATTAGTTTTTACAGGTGGCAGAGAATGCAACCAATGAAATATGTATGTATATTTATAAAACATTTGTATATATTTGTACATACATATATATGTACAAATATACAAGCATATATGTACAAATATACAAACATATACATACAAATACACCTATACAATATGTACAATATGTACAAATGTACATATACAAAACCATTTGTATATATATATCTTCTCTTTAGAATAAAATGGACCCATTACAGCTATCTATACCACATAATAATTAGTGATAAAATAGATATTTAAAGAAATAAAATGTATTAGTCTTCTGATGTCAGTTACATATCTTTATAAGTGCCTGTATTTTTATTATTTCTACATTTAGTTTTTCACATTGTTGCAATATTAATACTGTATTCTTGGTATCAATTCCTAAAGGCCACATAATTTAACAGGGGAGTTTATAGATAATCAAATGTTTGGAGTACAAATATAGAACTTTAATAAATGTATATTTAATAAGGTGACTTCCCATCAGTTCACTTGCAGCCTCTGATGAATCCTTTATTATATAAGCAGACCCCCCAATAGAGCTGTGATATATTTCTTGAAACATGGATGGTTTATTGGGGGCTACATTATTTTACCTTCTTACATGCGTCTATATTTCTGCTCCTGTTCCTTATATTTCTGGATTGATTGAGAACTGGAAATCAGGATTTTTGCATTACTGGGAAATTGGAGCATAAGAGAAGAAAAGCCCTGAAAGAAACCATTTCAATAGAGTAGATGTAATAATTAAAGGAACTTAGAAGAAGCATGGCCTAGTGGAAAGAACATGGGCCTTGGAGTCAGAATACCTGGGTTCTAATCCCTGTTCCACCACTTGTCTGCTATGTGACCTGGGACAAGTCATTTAACTTCTCTGTGTCTCAAGTATCTCATTTGTAAAATGGGGATTAAGACTGTGAGTCCCATGTGGGACATGTACTGTGTCCAACCTGATTATCTTCTATTTACCCCAGCACTTAGAATAGTGCCTGGAACATAGTAAAGTGTTTAGCAAATACCATTAAAAAAAAAACCAAAATGCATGAAAATCACCCACTGCATCAGAGTATAAATTCTACTTTGAATCCTAGTATTTCTCAATAAGGGTCATTAAATAATATTCAAATTACTTTAAAAAGGGCTTCTTTTAAGATGTCTATGTTTCTCATATGATTGCTTAGTGATGTCTTATTTTCCTGTTTTTGTTGTGTATTGTTATAGTCACTATCAATAAGCCTGTCATATCGCATAACCTTCCCACAGAAATTAAGAGACTGTGTGCTTCAATATTTCCACTAGAGGCAAAATAAACAGGACAGTACAAACAATATATTTTGAAAATGAGAAGAATAGCATGCTGCCTATAAAGATAGCATTAAAAAATTTTATTTCAAATCTTACATAAGACCTAGAAAGTTTTATATATTATTCTGTCTCCTGAATGAAGGCCTAGAGGTTATTTAACCACGTTTCACTTTAATTACTAGTTCACTTGTTTAAGACAGGGGCATTTTAGAAGAGGAATCTTCAGAGTAAAATATAGCACTGCCAAGTTTTGCCATGTTCTCTCTCATGAAAGAAAACCCTATTGCATTTTTGTCAAATATGTATAAAATGTTAACAGCCAGGTATTAACTTTGATAGGGCTATACCAGTATGTTGGATCCTTCCCCTTCTTTTCAAGGCAATGAGAAGAGGGCTTAACGAACTTTGGCATAGGAAAAGTGGATATGAGACCTTTTGTTTTATCATCAGCATCTTGCTCATTTTCATAACACCAAGAACTCAATTAAAAAGCACATAGCAAATTAAAGGTTGGAAGGGAAGTTTACTACAACATTGCTGCTGTGAATTTACACCAGATGTGGAAGGTGCATCATGGTGCACTTCCACCTAATCAATCAATGGTATTTCTTGAGCACTTAATGTACACAGAGCACTGTACTAAAATCTTGGGAAAGTACAATATGACAGAGCTGGTAGATGCAATCCCTGCCTAATCCAGAACTACCTAATCCATCTTCCTCCAGAAGACTAGATACCCTAAACAGATTCTCTGCTGTATACTCCACTCAATTTACAGACTTGCAGATTTCAAAATGAAACTCTGTGGAAGCTATTGAAATTTCAACTGGAGGTTGGGGTCAATCAGTCAATCATATTTATTGAGCACTTACCAGATGAGCCTGGTATAGCTGTGAAGTTTCATTACTAAACTTGTCCCCAGTTCTAATCACAAAGTTAAATTTGAAAAATGGAGTTCAATTTTAAAGCACTGAGATTTTGACAAAGGCACCTGAAATCTCTGCAGAAGAAAGTAGAACTAGAGGTTGAATTTTGAAGGCTCCAGCTTTTATTTAACACAAGTATTAGAAATTACAGCAAAAGGAACATAGAAAATTACTGTTAATTGCTTTTTTCAAGTTTGACTTTAATGCACTACCACCTTCTTGAAAAAGGAATGTTTTGTATGATTTTTTTTCATTTTGTTATATTTTAGTGACCATTTGAAATATTTTGTTGTAGTCTATATTTTTTTTCTTTTGAAGCAGCCTATAAGTGATATATTTATTTACATGAAAGAAAAGAATTACTGAGTGACAACATTCCATACTTCCCCTCCTAATTTTTCTTTCAAAGGGAGGATAGTTTTTTTTTATTTGGTTCCAACTTTCATTTGCTTAAAATGAAAAATGTATTCTTAAAACTAAATAAAAAAGTATCATATCAGTATTTCTGGCAGTGAGTGAATGAAAACTTACTCTGAATAGATCCATCTGAATGGCCACTCTATAACTACAATGTTTTGTTAGAAAAGTATATTAAAAAGTAGAAACAGCATCCTGAATGAAGAAAAGGATAGAAACAAAGTATAAAATATGTAATCGAAAAAGGGAGCCTTATCAATGAGGATCTTGGTGAAACTTTAAATGGAAAGTCACACAAACCTAAAGATTTCTATATCCTTTTCAATGAATAATTTACTTTCTAGATGAGATTCTTTAACAGTATTGCAATATAACTGTAATTGAAAATTATTAAAGCTGGATCTTTATTGCATTTTAAAGCCCTTGCATTTGATGTTTGACCAGGTCGGCCACATCATTAAGTGTTTTCAGGGAAAGTAAAATCTGTGTCTCCCATGAAATAAAGAGCAAGGGCCCTAATTGCTTTCTTGTTTCTCACAAAGAAGCAAATATGATGGACTAAATGTCAAGAATAATAAGACAAATTGATGGTGTATACCCTGCTAAGAGAAAATAAAACATCTTTTTATGTAAACTGTCATCAGAACCTAAAGGAAGCTCTCTGCTCTCTTCTGCCCTGATTTTGAACTGGTTCATTAAAAGCAATCTTTTTACATGAGAGGAAAAAAAAAAAACCTTACATTATACCATTTTTTTTTCAGAAAAATCTTTAATTAAGAGGATATTGCTATTTTCTGAGGCTTTTCCTCATGGTTGCCCTACTGAGTGATCTGCCCAAATTTGAATAGAAAGAGAGGAAAAAAGCTTTTCCCGAGATTTTGATGTTACTCACCAAATACTTTTTAATATCAGGTCCTATGAATGCAAAATAATTTCTATAAGACTAGGCTTAGGGAAGCACAAAATCAGAGTCACATTTGACACACAATAGGGCCTGCAGCTATGCCCCCCATATAATAATTATAATAATTATATTATTTGTTAAGCACTTACTATGTGCCAAGCACTGTTCTAAGCACCGGGGTAGATACAAGGTACTAAGGTTGTACCATGTGGGGCTCACAGTCTTCATCCCCATTTTACAGATGAGGTAACTGAGGCCCAGAGAAGTGAAGTGACTTGCCCAAGGTCACACAGCAGACAAGTGATCCCTCCTAGACTGTGAGCCCACTGTTGGGTAGGGACCGTCTCTATATGTTGCCAACTTGTACTTCCCAAGCACTCAGTACAGTGCTCTGCACACAGTAAGCGCTCAATAAATATGATTGAATGAATAAATATGATTGAATGAATGAATGAATGAATGAATGAAAGTGGTGGAGCCAGGAATAGAACCCATGACCTTCTGACTCCCAGGCCCATGCTCTATCCACTATGCCATGCTGCTTCTCATCAAGTGTGTATGTGTGTGTGTGTGTTTGATAGTACTTGGTAAGTGCTTACTATGTGCCAAACAGAGTTCTAAGCTCTTCAGTAGCTACAAGTTAATTAGGTCATACCCAGTCCCTGTCCTTCATGGGGCTCACAGTCTAAATAGGTGGGAGAACAGGTATCCCCATTTCACAGTAGATGAAGCTGACGCACAGAGAAGTGTGCATGTGTGTGTGTGTGTGTGTGTGTGTGTGTACAGTGTGTGTAGGGGTTGAAACTTTAATTGACTGGGGTTTAGGTTCCCTCCATAGCCAGCACCTTCCCAGGTTACCATTTATTAAGGCAGCAGCTCTAAAAAGAATTGCTGGGAAAGAGAGAGGGTGTGGATGCCATATGTACAAAGATGCCTAGACAAGGTCTATTTCATGGAACTTAACTCCGTTTCCATACATGTGATCAAACTATCAAACTCCTAAAAATTTTGTAGAGGTTTTGGAGTATTTGCACTGTGTGTGTCTTGCCCTTCCCCAACGCTTAAATGGAATGAGTTCACGGGACCTGAGCTCCAGTTCTAAATTTCTCTTTTTCCTTTTGGCAGGTGCTCAGGAAGGCTTTTCTTTTATGTCAAAGCTCCAAAGAAGAATAGGAGTATTACATTATGTCACTACAGGTAGATCCTGGAGTTATATGATTTTGAAAATGAAAAATACAATTCAGTTCGACATTACACAGTTTAGGGCTAATTTGGAATGGCCTCACGAACTGGTTCCTTATTCATTAGCAAACCTACTCTGTAGTGATGTGTGACAATACTAACCTGTGTTTACACTGGTGAGATGAAATGGAAAGTTGAAGCAATTATCCAGATAACTCAGACCTCCAAAGCACATAGGTTTGGGGATCTGAATTACCTCCTGGCTGTCTACCTGATTGACTTCACCAGCTAATTACTCAACTCACCATTTTCCTGTGGAGATACAATATTGAGGAGCCAAAATAAAGGGATACAAACCCAAGAGTAAACCATATATTTTAATATATTTCCAACTCATTGCCCCTGGGGATCCCATGTCCTTTTGACTGCCACTGTTGTACTTCATCTGGAATTTATGAAAATAGCATGTGGGATATGAGCTACCCACAAGTGCATTATATCTTCCAACTTTGCAGGAGGCCAAATTACACCCTTAGATACTCAGGCACTGTGGGAATCCACAGGAACTACACAGGCATATGGAGGGACAGAGTATGGATTAGTGGGTGTATCTGCTTGTCAGCGATCCCATTCATTGTTGTAAAAATACAGCCATTCTGTTACTAGTCTCAATAAATTTGCAAAGATTTTTGTTCACTCTGGTATAAACTGCTCTTGCCCTTTATATCACTGAGATTAATGAGAAAACCATTCATACTACATAAGAGATGCTTTGATTAGAGAAATAAAGTCTAAGACACTCTTGAAATCTTTGGACCTATTCACTAGGATTCCATCCAAAAAGCATCATAGACAACATAATTCTATAATCAATATATTACTGTGTAATGTAGAGGAGAATATATTGCCTTATAGCTGCTAAAAATAATTCAGTGAAACATTTAATCAAAGATCTTTTAAGCAATAATATGACACTAAGGTTTCTTTACTCAAACCATTAACCTTTCTAGCTTTAACTTATTTTTTAAAATATTGTAAAAAAGGTTTTAAAACTTTCAAATGGAATGCTTTAATTAGCAATACCTAGAGAAAAATTGATTTGATTTATATTGAGACTGTATTTTTCAGCCTTATAAGAAAATCTTCACAACTGTGCTTATTTCTGAACTGTTAAAAATTCCTTGTAGTTATTTTAAATGTAATATAATTTAAAATTACATTAATAAATGTCCAGTGGAAAGAGTTTTTTATTTTTTTTAATTTCCTGCATCAGATCTAGGTCTTTGATAAATACTACAGACAAACTGAGTGCTGTAGGATTGAGCTTGACAGTTCTTCAATAAAAGGCTGTGTGGTTCTCCGTCAGTGTCTTCCTTTCAGTGACAGCTTCTTTGTTCTTTTTCAGTCAGATTTTCTAGTTAACACATCAAAAGTGTATCTGTGTACACGTAGTACTGAGAAAACAGTTCAAAGAGGTAAGAGATTCACTTTTAACTCTTCACTACATTTTCCTTACACTTGTCAAAAAAGACATCTCATATAAGCTTCAGAACGAGGTGAGTAGTTCAGGAGAAGTGAAGTGTGAAGTATGGTATATGTGTGTTAGTGTCCAAGAGCATATTTGGTCAGTCCCCTGCTTACAGGTCTCATATTAATGGGGCCACTTAGCTTCAGAAATCAACCACCAAAATTGGGATCAAGCTTTCATTAGCTCTGCTATTGAAATACACTTTAAAAATCTTGGGATATCACCAAGGCATATACTGTATCCCAATTCATGTAAATAATCCTAAGCCCTTAACTGCATTTTGTGATCACATTACGTTTTGTACACTCACCCCCGAATTTGACTAGCTGATTTTTACCTGCTTTCAGTTACACATTCAGAATAGAATGACCTCTGTTCTCATCTCAGGGTATATTACTCCGTGCTTAGAACAGTGCTCGGGGCTTACAACAGTGCTCTGCACACAGTAAGTGCTTAACAAATACCATTATTATTAGTAGTATTATTATTACTCAGTCTAAAGCCAGTTTTACCAGTAGAGAATTGAAACCATGGAAAAAAATCCAGACTCTCTGACCCCCAGTTCCAGAACATATTTTGATGATCTCTCAGCTAACATTTAACAATGTAAAGAGAAGCAGCATGGCCCAGTGGATAGAGCATCTCTGCCACTTGTCTGCTGTATGACCTTGGGAGAGTTAACTTCCCTGTGCCTCAGTTTCCTCATCTGTAAAATGAGGATTAAGACTGTAAATTCCATGTGGGACATGAACTGTGTCCAACCTGATTATCTTGTATGCACCCCAGCACTTAGTACAGTGCTGGCACATAGTAAGCACTTAACAAATACCATTAAAAAAGTATTAGGCCCACATAGTGGATGGACACTATGCAAGGTTCTGGCATTTCACAGACTACAAAGGAACTTCTACGTCATTTAAGGAATCTCAGACTAATAGAGGAGACAGGGCAGAAACATAGCCATATGAGAAGCCCAAAAAGACAGAGTGAGAAAACAGCAATCAATTGCTCCATCAATGATATTTTTTTTAGCACCTGCTTTGTGCAGGCCATTCTAGTAAGTGCTTGGAGCAAGTACACTAGACTTAGTAGCCACAATTATCCTTGCCCTTGAGAAGCACACATGTAGCTGTCTACAATTTGTACCCAGCTTGGGGGAGTTGGGGGGGGGGGGGATTTGTGTTGCTAAAGTGCTTGTGTTACTTGAAGTTTGGACTGCAAAGGTACTCCATGGAGATTACAGGGTTTTAAAGGAGATTAGGGAAATTGTATGATGGAGAAAAATGGGAGGGACACCTATGAAAGAATGAAATGGCTCAAGAGGAGAAGCAAACCTGAGGAGTAACAAGAAGTTTACTGAGAGGGCTGAGCTTTGAAGATGATTCTATTTATGGGAGATCCTAGTCAAACTTGCAGGTTTAGGCTGAAAGGATACATTAGCAATTGGCAATCTATTCAACACTGCATATCTGCTAAGATTGTCCTTGTCCACACAGTAGTAGAAATAACATTTATTGAGCACCCATGGGTGGAATGCCCTGTATTGCATCTAGGAAATACAAAACAAAGGTTACACATTCCCTCTCCATAAGGAACTTGCTCTCTAATGGGGAAGCAAGTCATGCAAATATTTACAAAGACCATAGTCAAAATAAACAATTGAATGAACAATTGAATAAACATCTATATAAAAGTGTCAGTCCCTCTATACTGTAATCTTCTTGTGGGCAGGAATCGTGTCTACCACCTCTGGTATTCTCTCTCTCTCTTTCTCTCTCAAGCACTTAATACAGTGCTCTGAACATACCAGGCACTCAATAAATACCACTGATGGATTAATTGATCGGTATAAATAAATTCATATGTCCTAGAGATGGTCAGTGGGTTTATATGATTTAGGGTGCTGGGAATTAATAGAAGGAGGCTTATTTGTAAGAGTTGCATTCCTCAGTTGTAGTAACTATTGTTTTCTTATCTTCTTTTTGGTATGCCATTCTTTATGATGCTTTGATAAACTGTCCTGATTATTTCATGCCGGACAGGATTGTCTGTGGTTCCTGTTTGAAGGTATTCTTAATTTTGTCTTTAAAATATATGTTCTAATCCCCTCGCTTGGCAATATGCTATTCAGCAACTACTTGGGTATTCTGCCATCACCCATTCTAATCATACGTACTGTCCATTGAAACTGTGTTGCTTTGAGTACTTACTGACTCAATATTGGAGAACTGACTGCATTCAGGAGCTCATTGTTGTGATCTTGTCTATCGATGTTGGATAATGCTTATAGGTGTTAGCAATGAAACTGGTCAAGAAGCCAGAACTGTGAGCCCCTGTGGGACAGGGACTGTGTCTGAACTGATTATCTTGTAGGTAGCTCTGAGCTTGACACAGAGTAAGTACTTAATAAATGCCACTGTTATTATTATTAAGTTTCAATGCCAATTCAAACTATGAATCTGTGGTCCAGGTCTTCTCCCCCATCCAGAACACCCAAATCATTGCAGTGAGGCTGTTCAGGCAGAAAGATTCTCATTTTTGTATATGTTATGGTTTTAAAAGAAAATGAAACCCTTGGTTTTCTTGGTCTTAATCACCCTCATCAAAATATTAATACATTAGAGTATGTATACAACTAACCTTGAGTTGTGACTTTATTTCCAGTCCCAAAACAGCAAAACACCCTGTGTTGGGTTTTTTTTTAACTCTCTGCTATCTATTGGGTATTGGCTCCCAGAGCCCAGAGACTGGAGGAAGAGGTAATCAGTCAAGCAGTCAGGTTTATTGAGCACTTACTGTGTGCAGAGCAAACAGTGAAGCAGCGTGGTTCAATGGAAAGAGCATGGGCTTTGGAGTCAGAGGTCATGGGTTCAAATCCCGGCTCCGCCAATTGTCAGCTGTGTGACTTTGGACAAGTCACTTAACTTCTCTGGGCCTCAGTTACCTCATCTGTAAAATGGGGATTTAGACTGTGAGCCCCCCGTGGGACAACCTGATCACCTTGTAACTTCCCCAGTGCTTAGAACAGTGCTTTGCACATAGTAAGCACTTAATAAATGCCATCATCATCATCATCATCACTGGACTAAGCACTTGGGGGAATACAATGTTACAGAGTTGGTAGATTATGTTCCCTTCCCCCAAAGAGCTTTGTCTCAAAGTGAGGACAGACATTAATATAAATAAGTAATCCTCTTCTCATCTCTCAGAGCCTCACTGGTTTTCACTAAAAGGGGGATCCTGTGTCAGACAAAGAGAAGTTGGTAGCCCTGGGATCTCATTTAGCTTCCAGAGCACTGTAAGTCACCTGCTCCATGCCACCATTGCTTAAGGGTCAGGGGATGTGGTGGCAGCAGTCAAGAAAACTCCAGTTCCAGCAGAAGTTGCTACAGAGGCAATACCAGCATAGATCCTTCTCCCACCCCAAACCAGCACTGACTACTTGTTTCCCATCATTATTGTCCCCTTGGGGGTCCAGTTGCCTCTGCCTGTAGGGATCTCAGTACAGTCCAAGCAAAAAGTACAGTGCTCTCCAAATGGTAAGCATTCAATAAATTCCAATGATTGATCTGGTGAAGCAGCATGGCCCAGTGTGGAAAGAGCACAGACTTGGGAGTCAGAGGATCAAAGTTCTAATCTTGGCTCTGCCAATTGCTTGCTGTGTGACCTTGAGCAAGTCACTTCACTTATCTGTGTCTCAATTTTCTCTAACTGTAAAATAAGGATTAAATTCTGTTCTCTCTCCTATTTAGACTGTGAGTCCCATGTGGAAGAGGGACTGTGTCCAACCCGATTAAATTGTATCTTACCCCAGTACTTAGAACAGTGCTTGACAAATACAGTAAGTACTTAACAAATAAGGAGAAGAATAACAATAATAAATGCTCTCTTTAATATGTCTAGGTTTTACAAGCATCTGGAAGGATGGACAGTCTACAGCTTTAAAGTCTTTTAGTTTGACATCAAGCTTAATGTCCCACTGTTGTTTCACTCTATCAATCAACCAGTATATTGCTTTGGTAGCTGGATTTTCTTATAGCAGTAGATTTGGTGTGGTTGATAGAATTCTTTAGTGGTATCTAGGATTTCCCTGGTGCAAGTAGCTATATAACTTGGGTCTTCTTGAGGTTTACTGTTGGCCGAAAGCACTACCCTGACTTTGCAAAGGAATGTATATATACAACTGGAACACACTCATTAGTGTACATCTGATTAGCTTTGTATCTACCCCAGCTCTTATTAGCTTGTATCTACCTCAGCTGCTTGACACATAGTACATGCTTAAAAAATGCCAGCATCATCATCATCATCACTTCTGTAAGATTTTTGATGATGCTCATAGCCTGTTGAATTGGAAAAAATTCTGGTGAATCAAAGATTTGCAGCTCCTTCATTCCTTGATGGTATTTATTAAGTGCTTAGTATGTGTCAAGCATTGTGCTAAGGCCTGGGGTAGATACAAAATAATCAGATTGTGTACAATCCCTCTCCCCTGTCAAGATCGCACCTGGAGAGTTTCCAGTACTCTGCCAGTCTTGGCTATGGGAAGGAGAGTCAAGCAGAGGCATAACCATTCCTACTAGCTTGGGCAGTGGCTAGCATGTGGAAGACAATCTGCTACAGGCAAAACTCACCTGTGCTGGGCAGCAGCAGCTTGGGAGAGAGTAGAGAGCAAAGTCTCAAGTTTACTGCATGGAAGAAGGCAACGGTAAACCACTTCTGTATTTTTACCAAGAGAACTCTATGGATACACTACCAGAATGATTGCAGATGGAGGTGGAACGTTTTGGGAGAGATGTATCCATGGAGTCACTATGGGTTGGAGATGACTCGACAGCATAAGACAAGACAAGACAATCCCTGTCCCATATGGTCTCACAGTCTAAAAGGAAGGAAGAGCAGTTATTTTATCCCCATTTAACAGGGCAGAACTGGGAAGAGAACCCAACCCAGGTCTCCTGACTCCCATCCCATGCTCTTGGCCATGCAGCCTCCTGCTTGCCACATAAGCATAAAAGCATAGAATAGATTGAACATTAGTGGACCTACCCCACAACCTTACTTTGCTCTGATGGTGATGGGGAAAGGGTTAGTTGTTTGCCCTGAGAAGTTCTCCAATATGACTTTTGGAGTCAGAGTTGGAGGTGCCATGTAAGTGAATAACAGCAGTTAGATGAGGAAAAGCTAATCTGGTGGAGGATCTTGAAACCCATGCTTAGGAGTTTTCATTTGATGTGGGAGAGAACTGGGAGCCACTGAAAGGTTCTGTCAGGAAGAGGGAGGAGGTTGAAATAATAAAAACAATAATAATATAATAATTGTGTAATTCTTTAAGCACTTGCTATTTACCAAGCACTGTTCTAAAGTGCTGGGATAGATAAAAGGTAATCAGGTTGGACACAGTCCCTATCCCACATGGCGCTCACAGTCTTAATCCCCATTTTACAGATGAGGTAACTGAAGTACAAAGAAGTTAAGTGACTTGCCCAAGGTCACGCAGTAGACATGTGGCAGAGCCAGGGTTAGAACCCACATCTTCCGACTCCCAGGCCCATGTTCTTTCTACAAAATGAAGTGAGTGTGCACAATACAAGGGCAACAGAAAGGTGGCTCTCAAACATTTCTAATGGTTCATCACATTTAATTTCTCTCCTTTACTTGGCTTCCTTTCTGTCCTTCAGAAAAATCCACTTGTTTTTTTCTGTTACAGCTGTCTCGGTAACATTCATAAATTTCCCCTGTTCTGTTAGCTTTCCAATCTATTAAAAATGTACATATGCTTAATTTATATACTTATAATTGCCTCATTAAAAGCACAAGAATGAATTTGGTGATATGAAAAGTAAATAGATAAAAAATGAAAAGCAATAGAAAAGTCACTTAGACAAGATGAAAAATTATGGAAATGTAGAATATATTTCCCAATTTCATGCCTCTTTGCCCCAAATTTGTGTTACTTTTCAAACCATAAGTTGAAAAAAAATTGATCTCTCATGTTTATGGTCCCTTAAACTGGAGCTTAAGTAAGGAGGTTATTTCTTAACATATCTTCTTTGTCCTCTTACAAGACAGTTACAAGCATTTAGTACAGTACTCTGCACATAGTTAAGTGCTCAATAAATACCATTGATTGACTGATTGTATTATGCTGCAGTAGTATGAAATAACATAATTCTCTGACAGCAAGATTCAACTAAGTTTTCCGGTACTTTGATATATTATCTTTATCTGTCATTTAATTAATTTACTAATGCCAGTTTAATCCTTGCTCCTACTGCTCCCTTCTTTTCTTTCAGGAATCCGGAGCACTCTCTTTTAAGACATTTATTCTCTTCAGCTCATGGAGATTAACAGACAGAAGGTAAGACTGAGAGTCAGAAGTTCTAGCCATAGCTCTGCCATCTTCAATAAGGGTCCAAAGTCTGGATGTTGTGAGTTTTGGTGAACAAAAAGTCCAGGTTCATTCTAACCCCCATTAAGCTTCAATCCTGTATTCTCTCAGGCTTTATATTTCCAGGTAGAAGAATCCTAATATTTTTAGTAAATCCTCAAATGGAAGTTGCTCTATCCTGCTGATCATGGTGACTTATATATGGCTAGGAGTAAGAGAACATAATAATTACAGTATTTATTAGAAGGTGACTAAATGCTAAGCACTACGTAGATACAAGTTAATAATCAATCATAGTATTTATTAGATAAGCACATAAGTGCAATGGGAGGTGGAGAGTACCCAAGTACACAGTGGCTCAGCAGTGCTAAAATGGCACTTAGGGAGACTTAATCTGGGATATTGACTGTTAATTGGGGAAGGCCCTCTGGAAGAGATGTGACTTCAGAAGGGGAGAGCAATCGTTTGTCACATTCATTCAATCGTATTTATTGAGTGCCTACTGTGTGCAGAACACTGTACTAAGCACTTGGGAAGTACAAGTCGGCAACATATAGAGACGGTCCCTACCCAACAATGGGCTCACAGTCTAGAAGGGGGATGTGAAGGGGGAGGGAGTTCCAGGCAAGGGGAGAGGGCATGAACAAATGGTCAGCAGCAGAAGAGATGAGAACAAGGCACAGCAAGTAGATTAGCTTGAGAGGAACGAAGTGTTCAAGCTGGGGTGTACTGAAAGAAGAGAGTAGATAAGTAGGAGAGAGAGAGCTGATTGCTTTAAGCCTGTGGTCAAGAGCTTCTTCTTGATGCAGAGAGGAATAGGCAAGCTTTGGTGGGTTTTGATGGGTGAGGAGATGTCTACAAGACATGGTGCCTGTCCCATATGAGATTCTCAATATAACAGGGAAGAAAAAACAGATGCTATACTCTCATTTTACAGATAAGGCAATTGAGTCACAAGGTAAACAGCATGGCCTAGTGGGAAATCATGGGTCAGAGGACCTGGGTTCTAATCCCGGCTCTGCCAGTTGCTTGTTGTGTGACCTTGGGCAAGTCATTTATTTTCTCTGTGCCTCAGTTTCCCCATCTGTGAAATGGGGATTTGAAACCTGATCTCCCTCCTACGTAGACTGTGAGCTCCACGTGGGATAGGGACTATGTCCGAACTGATTAGAACACTTAATAGAGCTTAGAACAGTGCTTGACACACAGCAAGCATTTAACAAATACCATACAAAATCCAAGTGACTTGCCCATGGCCATACAGTAGACCAGAAGCAGGGCTAGGATAACAACATGGGTCTCCTGGCTCCCATATTTATTGTACAGAAGAGCACCTTTGAAAGTGCAGCAAAGTGTATCACTTTTGAAACTACTAGTATAATGGCATACAGGGCAATTTTTCACTCAGGGAGTGGCAAACTGTTTACTATTGTCCCTGGGCAATGTTGAAATTGGGCTGGGTGGGGTTGGGGTTAGGAAAGTTGACTTTCTATCGTGATCCTGTAAATTTAAATATAAATATCTGGAATTTGCTCCTCTAATTTATTCATTCATTCATTTATTCATTCATTCATATTTACTGAGAGTACATTCTAGGTACAAAGGACTGTACTAATCTGTGCAGGAGAGATCCAAGTTGAGACCCTGTCTCCAAAGAGTTTACAATTCTCCCATCCAAGTTACAAAAGTACATTAAACCAATAAAGTAGGACTCCAGAATAAGGAATAAACCTTTTGGACTTTTTCACAAAATATGTCATTGAGAGCAATCACAGAAGAAACTGACAACAGAACAGCTGTCTTGCCTATAAATAGGCAAAGAGGTTGAGAAGCCTAAGGCTAAAACAGGAAACAATAAGGAAGCTCTCAAAAATCAAGTGACTGAGAGCAATAATTCATAGCAATTTTTACACAAAGCAAATTAAACGTAGTCACTAACTGGTAAAGCACACAGATAATGGTCTGAAGGTATTGTTTAGAAACAAATTTCCCATTTTAGGGTTAACGACAAGAGACATATTTACTTTGAGTTTTGAAAATAATAAATATAGATACTCACTTCACGGAGGCTCTGCACTCCGCATTTGCACCCTTCATGCATCCCTCCCTCAGCCCCACAGCACTTATGTACCTATCCGTAATTGATTTACTTATATCAATGTCTGTTTTCCCCTCTAGTCTGTAAGTTCCTTGTGGGCAGGGAATGTGTCTACCAACTTTATTGTGTTGTACTCTGCCAAGTGCTTAGTACAAGAACTCTGCACAAAGCACTCAATAAATACAATTGATTGATGGGGACAACACCCTTCCCAGACTTGAACAATGGTGGCTGGGGGGCCCATTGGGAAGGAAATGTTGACACAAGAGGATCTGCAGCACTGAAGCTAAAAAGTACTCTTTTCATCCACTCTCTCCACTCAATGGC
This sequence comes from Tachyglossus aculeatus, assembly GCF_015852505.1. NCBI lineage: Eukaryota > Metazoa > Chordata > Mammalia > Monotremata > Tachyglossidae > Tachyglossus > Tachyglossus aculeatus. The sequence continues at coordinate 62,243,869 of NC_052101.1, read as the reverse complement.
CTGCCCTCAATGCCACACCCTTAGATGGTCTTCCCCAAGGCTCGTAGTGAAAAGTGGCCAACCTTGATAGTACATAATAGTTTATGCTTTGAGGAGTAGACACAAAAAAACTATAGATTTACCATCAGTCCTTTCACAAACACTGCTCTATTATCATTTTTTTTTCCTTTGGCATTTGTTAAGCCCTTACTTTATGGCAGGCACTGGGCTAAGTGCTGGAGTAGGTACAAGCTGAGAAGCAGCTCCTTGTCTTCCCTCCCAAACCCTGCCCTCTCCCTGACTTTCCCATCTCTGTTGACGGCACTACCATCCTTCCCGTCTCACAAGCCCGCAATCTTGGTGTCATCCTCGATTCCGCTCTCTCATTCACCCCTCACATCCAAGCCGTCACCAAAACCTGCCGGTCTCAGTTCCGCAACATTGCCAAGATCTGCCCTTTCCTCTCCATCCAAACCAGTACCCTGCTTGTTCAAGCTCTCATCCTATCCTGTCTCGACTACTGTATCAGCCTTCTCTCTGATCCCCCATCCTCATGTCTCTCCCCACTTCAATCCATACTTCATGCTGCTGCCCGGATTGTCTTTGTCCAGAAACACTCTGGGCATGTTACTCCCCTCCTCAAAAATCTCCAGTGGCTATCAATCAATCTGCGCATCAGGCAGAAACTCCTCACCGTCGGCTTCAAGGATCTCCATCACCTCGCCCCCTCCTACCTCACCTCCCTTCTCTCCTTCTACAGCCCACCCCGCACCCTCCGCTCCTCTGTCGCTAATCTCCTCACCGTGCCTCGTTCTCACCTGTCCCGCCATCAACCCCCGGCCCACGTCATCCCCGGGGCCTGGAATGGCCTCCCTCTGCCCATCCACCAAGTTAGCTCTCTTCCTTCCTTCAAGGCCCTACTGAGAGTGCACCTCCTCCAGGAGGCTTCCCAGACTGAGCCCTTTCCTTCCTCTCCCCCTCGTCCCCCCTCCATGCCCCCCATCTTACCTCCTTCCCTTCCCCACAGCACCTGTATATATGTATATATGTTTGTACATATTTATTACTCTATTTATTTATTTATTTTACTTGTACATATCTATTCTATGTATTTTATTTTGTTAGTATGTTTGGTTTTGTTCTCTGTCTCCCCCTTTTAATCAATCAATCAATCAATCAATCGTATTTATTGAGCGCTTACTATATGCAGAGCACTGTACTAAGTGCTTGGGAAGTACAAATTGGCAACACATAGAGACAGTCCCTACCCAACAGTGGGCTCACAGTCTAAAAGGGGGAGACAGAGAACAGAACCAAACATACCAACAAAATAAAATAAATAGGATAGAAATGTACAAGTGAAATAAATAAATAAATAAATAAATAAATAAATAAATAGAGTAATAAATATGTACAACCATATATACATATATACAGGTGCTGTGGGGAAGGGAAGGAGGTAAGATGGGGGGATGGAGAGGGGGACGAGGGGGAGAGGAAGGAAGGGGCTCAGTCTGGGAAGGCCTCCTGGAGGAGGTGAGCTCTCAGCAGGGCCTTGAAGAGAGGAAGAGAGCTAGCTTGGCGGAGGAGCAGAGGGAGGGCATTCCAGGCCCGGGGGATGACGTGGGCCGGGGGTCGATGGCGGGACAGGCGAGAACGAGGTACAGTGAGGAGATTAGCGGTGGAGGAGTGAAGGGTGTGGGCTGGGCAGTAGAAGGAGAGAAGGGAGGTGAGGTAGGAGGGGGCGAGGTGATGGAGAGCCTTGAAGCCGAGGGTGAGGAGTTTCTGCCTGATGCACAGATTGATTGGTAGCCACTGGAGATTTTTGAGGAGGGGAGTAATATGCCCAGAGTGTTTCTGGACAAAGATAATCCGGACAGCAGCATGAAGTATGGATTGAAGTAGAGAGAGAGACGAGGATGGGAGATGAGAGAGAAGGCTGGTGCAGTAGTCCAGACGGGATAGGATGAGAGCTTGAATGAGCAGGGTAGCAGTTTGGATGGAGAGGAAAGGGCGGATCTTGGCAATGTTACGGAGCTGAGACCGGCAGGCTTTGGTGACGGCTTGGATGCGAGCCCACTGTTGGGTAGGGACTGTCTCTATATGTTGCCAACTTGTACTTCCCAAGCGCTTAGTACAGTGCTCTGCACACAGTAAGCGCTGAATAAATACGGTTGATTGATGGATTGATTGATAGTGCTTAGTGCTTAGGAGGCCTTCCTCTCCTTCCTCTCCCCCTACTCCCCCACCCCATCCCCCCACCTTACCTCCTTCTCCTCCCCGCAACACCTGTATTTATGTATATATGTTTGTACATATTTATTACTCTATTTATTTATTTATTGTAGTTGTACATATTTATTCTTTTTATTTTTTTTGTTTATACGTTTTGTTTTGTTGTCTGTCTCCCCCTTCTAGACTGTGAGCCTGCTGTTGGGTAGGGACTGTCTCTATATGTTGCAAACTTGTACTTCCCAAGTGCTTAGTACAGTGCTTTGCACACAGTAAGCGCTCAATAAATATGATTGAATGAATGAATGAATGAATAGTGTGTAGAGCACAGGTCTGGGAGTCAAAAGATCATGGGTTCTAATCCCTGCTCTGTCACTTGTCTGCTGTGTGACCTTGGGCAAGTCACTTAGCTTCTCTGTGTCTCAGTGACCTCATCTGTAAATTGGGGATTTAGACTGTGAGCCCCGCTTGGGACAGGGGCTGTGTCCAACCCTATTTTTTGTGTGTGTCTAATCCTCAAAGCATAAACTATTATGCTCTATCAAGATTGGCCACCTTTCACTTGGAGCCTTGGGGAAGACCAACTAAGGGTGTGGCATTGAGGGCAGGTCATTTAATGGAAAGAGTGGAAGAAAAGAGTACTTTTTAGCTACAGTGCTGCAAATCCTTTTGTGTCAACATTTCCTTCCCAATGAGTGACCCAGCCACCATGGTTATTAAGCTAATCAGGTTGAACACAGTCCATGTCCCACATGGGGCTCACAATCTTAATCCCCATTTTACAGATGAGGTAACTGAGGCACAGAAAAATTAAGTAGCTTGCCCAAGGTCACCCAGCAGACAAGTAGCAGAGCTGGGACTAGAACCCAGGTCCTTCTGACTCCCAGGCCCTTACTCTATCCATTAGCCACACTGCTTCTCAAATTCTATACACATGTGGGAAAGTGGGGCAGGACACCAGGAAACCTTTTGGCCTTCAAGCAAAATTAGCATGTTTTCTCTCTATAATAATACAGTACTGCAGAGAAAGGATAAAATGAGAATTTTAGGAAGAGTACTATTTTTAAAAAGTTGTTTAGGTAGGGATCTTTCTAAGGGGTTAAGATAAAACTGGATGGTGCCTGGGGAAAGGAATACCTGTAGAATCAATAGTGCAATGGCAGGGTTGTATTAAGACAAATTGGAGTCGTGGATTGGTCTGTCTAGGAGCACTTAGTACAGTGCTCTGCACACAGTAAGCGCTCAGGGTAGGGACCATCTCTATATGTTGCCAACTTGTACTTCCCAAGCGCTTAGTACAGTGCTCTGCACACAGTAAGCACTCAATAAATACGATTGAATGAATGAATGAATAAATACGATTGAATGAATGAATAAATACGATTGAATGAATGAATGAATAGGAGGAGGGCTATCTCCGCCCCCCACCCCCCCTACTCCTCCCATGTCACGTGACCCTCGATGATGTCATTACAGTTCCTCCAGGCAGAATGGTGGCAGAGACTTGGGGAACTGTAGGTAGTCTTGGGAGCTGGGGTCAGGGGATTTTTTGTCTGGGTTGTGGGGAGGGTGAGGAAGGAGGGAATGGGAACTCAGAGAAGACTTCCACCCAAACTGAGGGGTGTTCCTGCAGTGCTTTTCTTCCTCCTCCACCTCCATGCTTTGCCTTGTGGCTTGCTCTTCCAAAAACAAAGGAGGCTGTGGGGCTGTGTAGGGTTCGGGAGGAAGAGAGGTGATACCATAGTGACACCTTAGAGTGCTGTGGGCAACCCTTGAGAAACAGTCAAGTACATACACACAAACACCACTTAAACATTAATCAATAATTCTGGTATTTGTTAAGCGCTTACTATGTGCCAGGCACTGTACTTAGCACTGGGATGGATGCAAACAAATTCATTCATTCAATCAATCCTATTTATTGAGCGCTTACTGTGTGTAGATCACTGTACTAAGTGCTTGGGAAGTACAAGTCGGCAACATATAGAGACGGTCCCTACCCAACAACGGGCTCATGGTCTCTGGTTGAACACAATCCCTGTCTTACGTGGGGGTCACAGTCTCAATCCCCATTTTACCAGATGAGGTAAATGAGGCACAGAGAAGGGAAACAACTTGCCCAAGGTCACACTGCAGACAAGTGGTAGAGCAGGGATTAGAATCCATGACCTTCTCACACCGAGGCCCATGCTCTATCCACCACACCATGCTGCTTCTCAAACATTAACGTAATATTTCTCCTTTCTAAGCACTGTCAATGTCTTCTTCCCACCAAGGAATCAACAAGATTATTCCAAGAGATGAAGAGCAAGGGGCAAGGTGGTGATTAACACTGGTTTGTGTTAATCACTACCCCTGCTGGTGGGCAAGAGATTTTTAAAGGAACTCTGATGGATAAACAGGTTCCTCTCTGCACCTCCCCATTCCCTTCCATTTAAAGGGAAATGTCCCCTTTAAAAGCCAGCCAGGCTGCCTTGTGGCTGCTGTTTTAAGAAACATGCCATTTTCATAATCCCCCAAGTAAAGGCTTTGTTGGCCAGGTCAAGAGATGCTTGATCAGGGGTTGATTGAGGCCCCTGTAAACCTGAGGCCCTAGGTTTAAGCTCTTTGAGCCCCTGAATTAATCCTGCCCTGACAACTGGGCAAAACCAGTCACTTGCTCTCTTAGATCAAACAAATCTGGAGAATTCAGGGACTCTTCTTAGATATTTGTTACTGCAGCATGTGATATCACAGTGGTTACCAATCTTGTGCTAATGAGATATTGCCATGGAAACTTGATTATCACTGCCACCTACAATGTAATGTATAATTTCCAGAAGTGAACACCTCAGAAACCTAAACTTGACCATTTGGGGAAAAAACACATTCCATTTGCTTGAAAGACCCTGGCTCTAAGAAAATCTCATCTGAAATAAAAGGTGGGTGAATAAAATGAGTAAAACAAAGTTCAGGCAGAGAATTATCAAGCTACTAATGATGAGACAGTTAAGTATGAGAGAAATGCTTTGATCGGTGGCCCCAGCCTTTTTCCAATCTATGGTGGGCCAGGTGCTGGTGGAGATGAAGGTGATTCCAGGGGGAACTCTGGTCAAACTGGTCAAATTCTGGTCAAACTCTGGTCAAACTGGAGGAATGCGTCTGTCTATTGTTATAGTGTACTCTCCCAAATGTTTATTACAGTGTTGTGCACAAAGTAAGCATTCAATAAATATGATTGAATGGAATTTCAGCTCACAGCATGCTGGATTGGTAGAGGACTGGCAGATGGCAGCTATGTATTATTTGGAGGAATAGTCATATGACATCTCTATGGACTTGGACTTCTTATGACTGATCACAATGTGTTGCCTGAATCTTTCCGACTGTGGGGGTCCTTTACCTGAGCATAAACCAACTGTGTAGATTTATTTGGGGTCATGGCTACAGGCAGGGCTAGTAGCTTAATAAATGTCATCATTATTATTAATCCCTGTCCAAGTACACCAGGGAAGCTGCCGCAGCATGATTCCAATAGTCTACTGGCTTTCTGCTTTATTGGAGGGCCCAGACATCATACGGGAAAATCCAGGAGTTCCTCAACACTCTTCAACTTGGACAGGAGAATGGGGTTTATAACATAGAAGACTTGGAGGCAATTGAAACAAATGTGCTATTTCTCTTTCAACATGCAGTGTTTAAATCTGTCTTGTGCAGGATATGGCAGAATTGTATTAAAACAATCACCAAAAGAATGTTTTGAGCCATGAAACTCTTTGTAGAATGAATGTGTTTGTTCTCTGCCTGTGAGGTTTTCAACTCATTCTGATCTACTTTATGATATCTGGATATATCAGTTGACATAATAACATAGTAAAGTTAAATAACCGCTCCTCTGGTTAAGAAAATTCACAGCATTAATGGAAGATCTCTAATAATGAGGAACAAGAAAATGTTCTTACCTGTTCTTTGTAATGCTATTTTGGTTTATATTTATACCTGTAATTATGTGCTTAATAAATGCCATGATGGTGCTAAAATGATAGAACCCGGAATGTACAGAAGTGAGTAAATAAACACAATATTAGGAAAGGTTATGCTAGAAAAGTTAAGTTGTGTGAATATCATTAGTTCAGTATAAATTTAATGTCATTCAGATATATTCTATTAACTGATTTATAAGCACTATTCCTTTACTGCTAAGACACTGTAAATGCCAAATTTTAGAGCCCAATTCTCTAGAAAATTTGCCTAAAAGCAAGTATATTAAACATATTGCAAATGTATTTTACAATAAGAAGATATCCATCAAAGAGAAGCTTCAGAGAATTGTTTAAAGTAAAAAATACTTAACATAAATTTTCATCTCTTTTCCTCTGTTATTTGGAATAGTAGCTTTTTTATGGAAAGATCAATTGTAGAAGCTGAGTAAGGTTAAAAAATATTGCTGCAGTTTTAATCAAGTGTAATGATATGGTACAATTTGGAGCCTGAAGGATGGATAGTTGCTGAGACACTTATGTAAAATAATGCTTTTAAATCATAACAAAATAGATACATTTAATAAGCATATTTTTTCTTAATGAGCTAAGTTTTTAATCTATAGCTTTGACCCCAAATTTCCCTGAATAACCCTTGACAAACCATGATTTTGTTGTTAAAACAGTATCTACCCTTAGGTAACTATGACTTGTAATTCACACTAATGGTTATTAGTAACCATTCCTATCATTGATTAGTGAAAATTATACTCATCTGACTTGAATGTTTTGATTATTTATTAGCTATTGTGTCTAGCGGTGTTCAAAAGTGCAAAGATTTACTCAAATAAATGGACTATAGTAATAAGCATTTTAAAAAAATGCAGGAACAATGGAGTATGTAATATTAGCATTCTCAATCTAAAATCAACAGAAAAGAATATGTTCACAGACACTTTATTAAAGCCAGGATATTGTTTTGTTGTAGAAACTACAGGGCATGATATATCAGAACTAATATCCATTCTGTCTCTCCTCTGGAGGATCAGCAAGAGAACCAGAGTTGGCCAGTGCTCTCACTGGCATGCCGATGTCTCTTTACTATGCTTCCTTTGGGCTGGCTCTCAGACTTTCTTTCCTGCTCTGTCTTCAGTTTACCCTACCTGCAGCTGCATAGATCATCTTTTTTGAAAGCACTGTTTGGAACATCACCATTAGAAACTTCGGGGGCCCTATTACTTCTTGCCCTAAACAGAAATTCTTCACCATTTGCTTCAAGGATTTCTACCTGCTGTCTCCTTCGGACTTATCTGCTCTTTTTTCATGCCACATTCTACATCACTCCATTTGTTCCTCCCAAGTTTACTTTATAACTACACCTCGTTCATGTCTCTCCTATCTGACCCATTTCTGAGGTCTCTTCCTACCTTCTTAGATTCCCTAAAGCACTCCCCTCTGCTCCTGCAAGCCCTCCTAAAAAGTCACATTTTCTAATTGAAAATTAGCCCCCCCAGGAATGGAGCCATATAGGTGGAACCCCCAAGGACTTAGAAGGAGCCCTGTTGAAGCTAGGGGAGTCCTTAGAGAAAAAGGGGGAACGAGCGGCAGAAGCTACTGTGGGTTGGTTATTTTTGGCCGCCTTGCATAAGAGCGCTGATGAGGCCCTCCAAACAGAGGCGCGGCTTCGTGAACTTAAGGAAGAATTGCAATGGGAACAGAACAGGCATATGGCATGGGAAAAGACCCGTGACTCATTAAAAGCAGAGGTTATTGTTTGTCAGGGTCGGGGGGCAGATGGCCTTAGTGCTCCCCCGGATGAATCCTCAGAAGAAGAGGGAGGCTTTGAGGTGGTAGATGGGGAGGATTCCCCGGGTCCCCTGTTTCAAGCCAGGCCTGTGGTACTACAAAAGGCAAAAATCCAGCAGCCTCGGGTGCCACAAGGCCAGATGCCCCCCCCTCCCCCCCCAGGTGGTGGAACACTCCACACTCTGTCCTTACACGCAGGCGGAATTAGTGGATTTGGGTTCCAGATTTAGGCAAAAATCCTCGGAATCCCTGGTGGCATGGTTGTTGAGGCTATGGGATGTAGGGGTGGATGGAGTCCTGCTTTCTGGCACAGAAATGGGGCATTTAGCTTTTATCACCTATCCTGCCCTCAGACAGCGCTTGCAAAATGCGCACCAAATGCAAGGGAATCACTCCCTATTGGAGTGGATTATGGCAGCAGCCCGAAAGGCGTGGCTGAATCAAGGGGATTTACCATTTACTCCGAGCCGCTGGCAGTCATACAGGAAATTCTGTGGGAGTCGGGTATGTGAAATGCTGTGTACAATATCGCCGCTCATGGCCCAGATGATGAGTGTTTTACGGCAGGGATGAGGGATCATATCCTACAGTCCGCCCCGGACCGGTATTTTGGCCCTTTGGAAGCTATACTGGCCCCGTATGTAGGGCAACCGATAAATACCATAACATTTGGCGAAGCGGAGGCGGTATGTAAAATGAATGGAGTGCGTGCCACGGTCAAACGGCGATCCCTTAAAGGTCCTGTAAAGGTCTCCCGTGCACAGATGTGGGTGGATCTCATTGAGGCTGGGGTGGATAAGAAAAAGTTAAACTGGGAGTCCAACAGAATTCTTTTAGAATTATGGCAGCAATTGAAACCAGAGCAACATTTTCGACCATCGCGATCGAGACAACTGGGCAGAGAAGCCCCTAGGAAACCGACGCACATCCGTACAGTCGCTCTCCAAGATTTCCTCCTGCCACCAGAGATGCCAGTAGAGACGGGAGCAGTGGTTACTGATGCATGGCAACTCCGGTTTGACTGAGGGGAGGGCCTTTCAGACTCGGGCGGGGACCGGAGGCATCATGTTGAGTTGGCAATATATTGGTCCTCTATTCCATTCCATTCATTCATTCAGTCATATTTATTGAGTGCTTACTGTGTGCAGAGCACTGTACTAAGCGCTTGGGAAGTACAAGTTGGCAACATATAGAGATGGTCCCTACCCAACAGCGGGCTCACAGTCTAGAAGGGGGAGACAGAGAACAAAACAAAACATATTAACAAAATAAAATAAATAGAATAAACATGTACAAATAAAATAAATAAATAAATAGAAAATAAATGTTCACATTTACAAAACGTTCCGTTTATTTGGCTAATAATTTACAAAGTGCTTTAGCCTTAGTAGATACAGGAGCAGAGTGCTCTTTAATACACAGTAACCCAGAATGGTTTCCAGGGCCCCCAGCCGTGATAGATGGGTATGGCGGTAAAGCAATAAGGGTCAAATGTGTACGATTGCCCCTGGGAATAAAATGGTTACTCCCAAAGGAGTATACAATATGTATATCTTCTATTCCCGAATATATATTGGGGATTGATATACTGCAAGGTCTGTTTTTGCATACTACAGCCGGGGAGTTCCAACTCTGAGTGTGTGTGGTGAAAGCAATTGAACGTGGGCATGCCCTGCATCCCCCAGTGGAGCTTCCAATGTCCAGACAGGTGGTAACAACTAAACAGTATCGTTTGCCTGGGGGACAACAGGAGATAACAGACACTATCGGGCAATTAGAAAAGGTGGGCATTGTACAAACTGCCCGAAGTCCCTATAACTCCCCAGTCTTGCCAGTATGAAAACTGGATAGTACTTGGCGAATGACGGTTGATTACTGTGAATTGAATAAGGTGACTCCTCCTTTGCATGCTGCCGCACCATCTATCTCGGATTTGATGGACAAACTGAGCCATGAATTGGGCACATACCATTTTGTTTTTCATTTGGCTAATGTGTTTTTCTCTGTTGATATTGCCGCCGATTGTCAGGATCAGTTTGCATTTACATGGGAGGGGCGGCAGTGGATATTTACCGTCCTCCCGCAGGGACATATTCACAGCCCGACAATCTGTCATGGATTGGTAGCGCAAGATCTTACCTTATGGTCCGTCCCCCAGAATGTTTGGTTATATCATTATATCGATGATATGTTGTTAACTTCTGACTCTCTTTCAGATCTGGAAGCTGCTGCTCTGGCTCTGTTAGAACATTTGCAGGGGAGAGGATGGGCGGTAAACATGGACAAGGTCCGAGGACCTGGCCTCTCAGTCAAATTCTTGGGGGTTGTTTGGTTGGGGAAGACAAAGATAATGCCGGAGGCCGTGATAGATAAGGTGCAGGCTTTCCCCATTCCCACGCTTGTGAGCCATCTGCAGGAATTCCTAGGGCTCTTGGGGTATTGGAGAGTATTTATTCCTCATTTAGCGCAGACACTAAAACCCCTGTATCATCTAGTGAGGAAAGGAAGTCGCTGGGATTGGGGTGAAAACCAGCAGTCTGCCTTTGCTGCAGCAAAAAGGGCAGTAAAAAATGGTTCAGGCTCTTAATGTTTTGGACACAGCACAGCCGTGTGACCTGGATGTCCACATAACAGAAGATGGATTCGGGTGGGGTTTATGGCAATGCGCCGAACGGGTTCGCCACCCGATTGGATTTTGGTCACAATTGTGGAAGGGAGCTGAATGTCTTTGTGGATTAGGCCCATACTGTTGCAGAGGTGGTTAATAGGTCAGCATGTTAGGTTTGTTCTGACCTCCCAACCAGCGCTTCAGACGGTCTTCCGTGGAGAATCGATGAGGCCAACTACACAGCGTGGGAGTGGCTACAAAGCTGGACCTCTCAGGACGAGACACCACTGTGGAACCAAACTTGGCAAGCGACAGGTGATCTTCTCTACCGACGGTTGAACCGGTCGCGTGAATGATGGCATGGACTCCTGAACTGTTGTGCGAGACTATCCTTAATGATGAGGTAGCCCAGATGCGCAAAGTGGTCCTGCAGAACCGTATGGCTCTGTACCTTCTTACAGCTGCGCAGAGTGGGGTGTGTGCTCTTCTCCACACCGAATGTTGTGTATATATTCCTGATGCCCATCATAACCTATCCCTTGCTTTAACTGCTTTAAGGCAAGAGATGCAGTGAATCACTGCACTATCCTGTGACCCTGTAGGTAATTGGTGGCAGTCGCTAACTTTCGGGTGGCTTACTGCCATCCTTACGGTACTTGGCTTAGCGCTGGGAATCCTGGTATGTTGTTGTAGCCTGTATTGTTGCTGTGGTATCTGAATGCAATGTTCCAGTTTCCTTGCCAAGGGATCTCCATGGAATATAATCATGTAGATTGTGAGGCAAGGATACTGGAGGGGTGGAGTGTATGTCCATGGAACACTGCGATACCCAGAATCCCTCGCTTTGTTATGATATACAGGATCCCTCGCTTTGTTGTGATACCTAAAATTCCTTGCTCTGCTTTCTGCTCATGCGCTGTATATTTCTAACTGCGGCGCACTTATGTAGGTCTTAGATAAGCCTTCGGCAAGCGGCCACATTTGTCCGGTTCTGTATAAAAGCCTGCCCCACACCTGTTGCAGTGTGGGTGCTCCACAGATGTCCCGTGGAAGGGGGCTGTCCTTGCACCAGGACCTTGACCGGCCGTCACGAGATTAAAGGTGATATGAACCCCATTGCAAAGGTTCCTCTCTCTTTCTTCAGTCTCACCAAATCCAGAATGAATCTGCTTGGAGCTAAGCTCCTGCGTTACACTAGGTATTGGATAAAATACGGAATATATAGGTATTAGGTATTATTGCTCTTGTCTCCTTCACCATTGACCTCTTGCTTACCCCCCTCCCCCAATACCTGGCACTCCTTCCCCGTTTACATCCAGTGGATGACTGCTCTCCCCATCTTCAAAGCCCTCCTGAAATCATCTCCAGAAGGCCTTCTCTGATGAATCTCTCATCTCCACACCCTATAACCCCTCTACTGCCACTTTAGTACTTCCATGTTACCTATGCACTTGAGTCCTTACTTCCTATTTACTTTCTCCTGTTTCTCCTGTAATGTATTTTAATGCCTGTCTCCTCTGCTAAATTGTAAGATCCATGAGGGCAGGGATCGTGTCAACTAACTTCATTGAACTCTCCCAAGCATTTAGTAGACTGCAAAGTAAATGCTCAATAAATACTACTGATTGATGAATTAGTGAGTTTAATAGGATCTTTTCCTGGTGTGGTGCTTCCTCCAAAGCTCTTAATAACTTCTGATGCCTGAAGCTGATCATGACACATGGGAGAAACTGAATTTTACCATGGGTTGTACAGCACTACCAACATATTTAAAAACAGTTAATTATACAGGCACTGATTATCCAGGTGTCTACAGTTCTGCCTTTGGCTACTTTTGTTCTCCTGTCTCTTGTTTTGGAGATATTTTGGTACTCATTATTGGCTCTAACCAGGAATTGAGCAGAAAAGAGGGAATAGATGAAATTTAAATTTGTATGTTACCATGTCACCGGTTAAAAAGTTTGGATGGGTCAAGTTTTAACATAATTAAAATGAGGGAAGGGGTAGGGTTTATCTGTGGATTGCATTTCTTTCTAAAGCCCTGTTTCCCCCTATGCATAATAATAATGATGATGGTATTTGTTAAGTGCTTACTATGTGCCAAGCACTCTTGTAAGCACTGGAGTAGATTCAAGGTAATGAGGTTGTCCCAAGTGGGGCTCACAATCATAAACCCTATTTAAGGCCCTGAGGCCCAGAGAAGTTAAGTGACTTGCCCAAGGTCACACAGCAGACAAGTGGTGGAGTGGGATTAGAACCCACATCATCTGAGTCCCAAGCCCATGCTCTTTCCACTAAGCCATGCTGCATATAAGTGAGAGTTAGCTTTAACTATGCTTGACATCATCTAAATTCTAACTTGTTTTGTAGTTGTGAAAATATTCATATTTATCTTTTCTAACCTTTTCTTTTTCACTTAATGGTGAGCACAGACAATATTTTACCAGGCCAGATATATATGAAAAGTTACCACAAAATTCAGTGAATACATATGACTTAGCTTTTTCACTCTGCTCACACACTCGAAAAGGCACAAGGTCGTCTTTAAATATATGTGCAGTAACAATATATTACAATATATAATTTAATTTTTCTGAAATAGGAAAGCATTTTCCATAGCATATTTCTAATTTATTGTTATATTATTACTTAGATATATGATACATATTTATGTCTAAAGAGAATGTAGCTCTTTAGTCAACATCTATTTTATTCCCATAAATTATAGTTACTGCATTACTCATGAACAACACTGTATGTTATTTATTTTTCCAAAGTATCTGAATGTGAATACAGCTTGAATGTAGCAAGTATGTTTCATAAATTAAAAGTGAATTTTCTGGGAAAAGGTTTAAAAAATAAAAGCAGACACATAGGAGATTAAAGCACCCTTTGCCATAAAATGTTATTGTAAAAATTGTATGAGCCCACATATAAATGAGGATTGAATTGGATTTGTGTTTTCATCTGAGAGCACAAACAAAACATTTTCAAAACATTATCCTTAATTTTTTTCATAAACTGTCAATCATTTATAAAGGTGATGAGAGAAACATTTAACACTGTGCATTTATTTGTCAATAAAGCATGCACTCTATCAGTTCTATCTCATTTACATTGTTTTATCATGTCAATATTTCATAAGATTATATGACTGACTAATGGGAATGGTTATTACCAGAGTTGATATACTTTGAAAATAGCAATCCATATTTTATGGACCAGAAAGAGACAGAAACCTGGACCCTTGACCTTATTGAGCATAAAGGGAAGACAATGCAAATGAAATTTACTTTCACATTTTCACAATTAGCTTATAACAGCCAACATGACCTGAATAAACTTTAAAATATTAATGTTCTTTCTAGATTAACTTAAATTTCATTCCGACCCAGTATAAAGAAGTTCTGTGGGAGATTAAGAGAATACAATTACTTCACTGTCCAACATAGGGTTCACAGTGGTTCACAGTCTTAATCCCCATTTTACAGATGAGGTTACCGAGGGACAGAGAATTTAAATGACTTGCTCAAGGTCACACAAGTGGCTGAGCTGGGATTAGAACCCAGATCCTTCTAATTCCCAGGCCTGTCCTCTTTTCACTAGGCCATACTTGCCTTATATCTACCCTAATGTTTAGAACTGTGCCAGGCACATAGTAAGTGCTTAATAGATACCATTAAAAAAAGTGTCATGCATTGCTAGGATTATCAGCAGCATATGCCAAAATAATTATGGTATTTATCAAGTGTTTACTATGTGCCAAACATTGTGCTTGAGCATTCGGGCAGAGTTTTCTGTGGGCAGAGAGTGTCTATTTATTGTTATATTGTAGCCTCCCGAGCACTTAATGCAATGCTCTGCACACAGTAAGTGCTCAATACATACAATTGAATGAATGAATGAATATCAGTTCAGACATAGTTCCTGTCTTACAGAGGGCCCACAGTCTAAGAGGGAAGGAGAACACGCCTACAAGAATCAGGAATTAATCCTTCCAAGACACTGCACTGGTCTGACTTTGTCATTAGGTAATGACTGTGAGACATGGGTTTACCACAGAAAGACCAAGTTTCTTCAGAAGTTTCATCAGAATCATCTGTAAGCCATCAAACATCAAATTCTACTCAAACTGTACTGCACATAATAAGAGTTCAATAAATGTGATTGATTGATCAAATGACAGTAAACTGGAACGATTGAAATAAAGCCTGCACTGGAGTTGGATGAGCTGAGTAAACCCTTACAGAATTGTAAGACGTAGAAGAGAAAAATCAGGTTTACTTCACAATTTTATTTTAGCAATTTTTGGTCTACTGCTGATGCTGTTATAAACAAAGATATATGCTTATTAAATACTTACCTCATGTTCAAGCTTATCTTTAGTACTAGTGAAAGCTTTTTCACTTTTTTAAGCATAAACATATATATATGCGTGTCATATTTTGGATATCGATAGCTACTTCAAGCGCTTAGTACAGTGCTCTGCACACAGTAAGCACTCAATAAATATGATTGATTGATAAAGAGCAGGTTAGACTGTAGACTATGTCCAAACTGATTATCTTGTATCTATCCCAGTGCTGAGTACCAACCAATCAATCAACTGTATTTATTGAGTGCTTACTGTGTGTAGAGCACTGTATTAAGCACTTGGGAGAGTACTATATATCTAAACATATTCATTCAATCGTATTTCATTCAATCGTATTTATTGAGCACTTACTGTGTGCAGGGCACTGTACTAAGCATTTGGAAAGTACAATTCAGCAACAGAGACAATCCCTACCCAACAATAAGCTCACAGTCTAGAAGGATGGAGACAACAAAACAAAACAAAACAAAACAAGTAGATAGGCATCAATAGCATGTGAATTTTCCAGGCTTTTCGTATTAGAAATCTCTCTCATTTTTCCTTGTTCTATTCTCAGTTGATGTAAAGATCTACTAATCAGTAGTGCTTGGCACATAGTAAGCACTTAACAAATGCCATCATTATTATTATCCCATAGAAAACCATCTTATAGTAATAATATTATCTAAATGCTTATTATGTGCCAGGCACTATACTTAAGCACTGGGGGAGGTACAAGTTAATCAGGTTACACACAGTCCCTGACTCACAGTGGGCTCACAGCCTTAATCCCCATTTTACAGATGAGCGAATTGAGGTACAAAGAAGTGAAGTGTCATGTGGCAGAGCCAGGATTAGAACTCAAATCCTTTGTCTCCCATGCCCATGTTCTTTCCACTAGACCACGTTGCTTCATATACTTGATAAGGATGACTATCTCCCTTAATCCTTCTTTTCTGTAGATTGTATAATGCCATTTCTTTTAACCTAATGCCAGTTATTTCAACCTTTCATCAATGATGGTCATAGGGTTGTTGAACTCTCTGGCATGGTGGATTGATCATGGGCCTGGGAGTCAGAAGGTAATGGGTTCCAATTCTGACTCCACCACTTGTCTGCTGTGTGACCTTGGGCAAGTCACTTCATTTCTCTGTACCTCAGTTACCTAATCTGTAAAATGGAGATTAAGACTGTGAGCCCCATGTGGGACAACCTCATTAACTTGTATCTGCCCCACTGCTTAGAACAGTGGTTGGCACATAGTAAGCACTTAACAAATACCATCATTATTAGTTTTATTGCTACAGTGATCTGCACCTAGTAAGCACTCAATAAATACCACTGATGATGAAGACAACGAAGATGGAGTCCTTAGCAAGGGACTCATTTCTTAGAAGCTCAATTTTGAAGGCCTATAAGCAGTTTGGAGATTTTCATTTTCCATTCAGTCTGCTCTAACTGTAAATTTAAGGTTCTAATAAACTGGGTAAAAGAAGGGGTTTTAACATAAAGCTGTAGTCTGGATTCGTTGTCCCTAGAGTGTGGGACCGCTACTGATCATCTGGGCTTATTCTTGTCTAAAGTCTCCACTGCTTTCATCAGAAAACCAACTTACCATCCCTTTAATGATTTTTATCATCCTTCTGTGACCACCCTCAGTTTCTCTACATCCTTTTAAAAGTGTGGTGACCAAAACCAATCATAATAGTCTAGTATTCTAATATCTACTAGTCCATCCAAACTGCTACCACATTAATACAATCATTCACCCTATCCTGCCTATATTGCTGCATCAGCTTCCTTGCTGACCTCCCAACCTCCTGCCTCTTCCCTCTCCAGTCCATACTTCACTCTGCTGCCCGGATCATCTTTCTACAGAAACTTTCAGGACATGTCACCCCCTCCTCAAAAATCTCCAGTGGTTGTCTATCCACCTCCATATCAAACAAAAACTCCTCACCATTGGCTTTAAAACACTCCATCACCTCAACCCCTCCTACCTCACCTCACTTCTCTCCTTCTACAACGCAGCCTACTCACTTCGCTCTCTGGTGCTAACCTTCTCACTGTACCTTGATCTCGCCTGTCTCACCATCGACCCCTGGCCCACTTCCTACCTCTGGCCTGGAATGCCCTCCCTCCTCAAATCCCTAGACAATTACTCTCCCCCACTTCAAAGTCTTATTGAAGGCACATCTCCTCCAAGAGGCCTTCCCGGACTAAGTCCCACTTTCCCTCTTTTCCCAGTCCCTTCTGCATCACCCTGACTTGCTCCCTTTGCTCCCCCCGCCCTACAGCACTTATGAATATATCTGTAATTTTATTTATTTATATTGATGTCTGTTAATTTGTAATGATGTTTGTCTTCCCTGCCTTTAGACTGTGAGCTCACTGTGGGCAGTGACTGTCACTCTTTATTGCTGTATTGTACTTTCCCAAGAGCCTAGTACAGTGCTCTGTACACAGTAAGCACCTAATAAATATGATTGAATGAATGAATGAATAGTAATAACTGGGATATTTTTAAAGCACTGACTATGTGCCGAAGCACTGTGCTATGTACTGGAGTCGATGCAAAATAATCAGATCAGACACACTGCCTTATCCATATTATCCACATTTTACAAATGAGAAAACTGAGGCATACAGGGATTAAGTGCAGGCCTAAAATCCAACAGTAGTAGCAGAGCTGGCTACAAGTCAGGCCTCAGGACTTTCCACAAAGCCACACAATCTTAATTAGTGGCACTCATTAAAATAGTCTTATGCTAATAAGGGTTTGACTTGTGCAGAGTACAGAAGAGGGATTCCATCTTAAATCTTTTATGCCATTCTCCTGCTAATACAAGAGAGTTATAGGGTGCTAATGGATTGCCTCTAACCCATGCTATTTACCCCTCCCCCAGCCTTGCAGCCAAGCCACTGAGGTCTGTTCTCCACACAGAGCCAATAAAGTGAGGGGCAAATTTCCCCTCTGTGATAATAATGATAATAAGAATAATAATAGCATTTGTTAAACACATACTATGTGTCTAGTCTCCATCTCTGTAGAAAGAAGAATTCTGGACATTATGCTCCAAATAGATAATGTGTTTGTACTGACACTTAACATTTAGTTATTTAGATAAGAAAAATGCTGCATTGCCATATTTTTAGTAATTCTATATTATTACTTCAGGCGTTCAATTTCAGGTTTTCTTTTTAATCTGATCAATATCAGTTCAAACCTATGTTCATTTTATCATTATTTCTCTTTAGTGCCATTTTAGACTGATAAATGTTTTCTAAAATTTAGTGCTTCAGAGGCACAAAGTACAAATTCAATTAATTGATGTTTATGTTAAAAGCATGTTTCATGCATTTTGAAATTCTTTCCAGTTATCTTCTAATGAAGAATGCCAATTGGACCTTAACCTGAATTCCTTAAGTAGACATTTTTATGATATTGTTTCTCCTCTAAACATGGTTTGGTCATTCTATCTTTCTGGATTGTAAGGTATAATAATCTTTAACACTCTTCATCCCCATTTGTTCAGTAAAAGTGGGTAGCAAGAGACTATTTCCCTCCGGGATATTGCTGGAATAGACTGCTTTTATGTGTATTATTTTCTTAGTCAATGAGCTTCAGAAGACAAGAAGCTATCAGTCTGATACTCAGTGACTTGCTTCAACACAAAAACAACCTGAGGGGAACTACTGTGACTGCTAGAGAGAAGGCAATGCTTCATGTTTAGGCTTGCTAACACAAATGAATAGAAAAGTCAGAGGAGTACTAGTGTGGGAGTACTTTGGGGGGTGGGGATTATGTGGGAGTGGAGGTTGGGGGGAGGGAAGGCAGCACCACAGTCAATTTAAAAAGGGAAATGTGCATCCTAAATAGCTGTTTGGCTTATCACTCCAATAGCAGAAAATGCTTAAATTGCACCTGGTGTGAAGCATCAACAGACACAATTGAATTTTGTTAGAGTACCATGCACAATGCATAAATTGTATGAATAGTTGAAGTTCTATTGGCTCTTTAATGAATCCAAAGGAACTACAGAGCCAACATGTCATCACTACAAGATTCCGTTTTTTTCCTAAGGAAACTACCCCATTGTAAAGGAGACATTAGTCTGTCAATACAAGTGCCCTTGGGATGTCAATGGAAGATTTTTTTACAAAAAAAATCCTCAAAGTGCTGTTACAAAGTAGAGGAGTGTCTAATTCATTTGCACTGACACAGTATAAGCTTTGAAAGAGCCTTCACACTGTCAATCAGATGTCTAAAGCACTGACACCTTCCAATGTCAATGAAATATTTCCCTTTAATTTTTGGAATTTCTGTCTGCTTGGACAATTAGAGCTATTAGAATTTTTCCTATGGCTCCAATATTATCTTTTAACCTTTGTTCAGTCGAAATTCATTAATGGGATTTTTCACTTCCAAATTATTTTTCATAACAGACAGGTCAAAGGAACTGAATCAAATGGTAATAAAACCAAAAAGATTTTTGACAAAATTGATCACCAGGATTGGGTGACATTCCTTCATGATTTCTGAAGGAACTGAAAGAGAATGATATGGAACTCCTGGCAAAAGTTTAATCCATCACTGTAAATTGCCACTGAACCAGAACTCTGGTGGATTGTGGCTATAGCTCCCATCCTTGTAAGGAGTCCTGGAGGTCACTGAAGAATATAGATTGGCAAGTCTCATTTTTATTCCTGGAATAATGGTAGATTCAATAAATAAATTCACGATTAGTGAGCACTTAAAAATACAACCTGTACAGCAAAGACAACATGATTTCTTAGAGAAGATATCACATTCCACTAATCTGTTGGAGTTCTTTGAAAGGGGAAATAAAGCTTGAGCTTTAAAACAAAAAGCCTGAATCATCATGGGATTGGAGGAATGGTCTTTCATGGCTAGAAATATGACTAAAAGGAAAAAAAGAGCCACTTTTCCGGGTCAAGTCAGCATTTGAAGAGACACCCCCTCGCCACCCCCCCCCAAGGGTTGATGCTAACATTAGTTTGACAGCATTCTGGAGAAGAACAAGATATGAGGAATTGAAATAAATGAATATGTGAAGGATCAGTGGGGATCAAGGATCAATGCACATGGGAATTCGTCCTACTAAAGTACCATCCACTAGGTATTGCTTTCTTTTATGTTGAAGGAATGGCTGTGTTCACCCTGACCTTAAAGACATCTACCACCACTGGAAGAACAAGTCATATCTTCCTGCAAGTGGAATACCTCTTTAGTATAGTTGTAGTCAAATGGTTTACCAAAGATATATTGGTTTCTTTTTTTGTTTTTGTTTTTTTGCTAAAGAGGGATTCATTGTGAATTCTTTGGGGTGATGATGATGATGGCATTTGTTAAGTGCTTACTATGTGCAGAGCACTGTTCTAAGCACTGGGGGGGGATACAAGGTGATCAAGTTGTCCCACTTGGGGCTCACAGTCTTAATACCCATTTTTACAGATGAGGGAACTGAGGCTCAGAGAAGTTAAATGACTTGCCCAAGGTCAGACAGCAGACATGTGGTGGAGCCGGGATTCGAACCCATGACCTCTGACTCCAAAGCCCGGGCTCTTTCCACTGAGCCATGGGTGGGGGGTGGGTACTATTTAGAAATTCACTACTCACAATCAAGCTCATCAGGAGATCAAAATTGGTGAACTTCATACTTACAGCACTGCAACTGATTGAAAATGAGCAAACACAATGACATTAACCACTGTATCATGGGACAGAGGGATGCTACTAGACCACAATAGAAGTGGTAGGCCAGAAAACAGAATGGTAGCACTGAGCAAAACTAAACTATTTGATGGATAACTCATAAATTAATTACTACAGAAAGCTGTGAAGACAGAAAGTATCTAAAGTTTCAGGAAGGCTTTTGTTTAGTTCATGAATGATGAATTCACAGTAGTTAAGGGATGGTAGAAAACGATGATGATGGCAATGATTCATCGAATCAAGAGCTTGGGTGACAAGAAAGACAATGATCACTCTGTGCCTCCAAGTTACTCTTGTTGCCACTGCAAAACAACGAATACCATGAAGGAGAGGTCTTTCTGCAGAGTTCCTTTTGGGCAGGGATCACATCTACAACTCTACTGTAGCGTACTGTCCTAAGCAACTAGTAGTGTGCTTAGCAGAAGAGCATGGACTTGGGAGTCAGCGGTTATCGGTTGTAATCCCAGCTCTGCCATTTATCAGCTGTGTGACTTTGGGCAAGTCACTTTACTTCTCTGTGCCTCAGTTACCTCATCTGTAAAATGGGGATTAATAATAGCATTTATTAAGCGCTTACTATGTGCAAAGCACTGTTCTAAGCACTGGGGAGGTTACAAGGTAATCAGGTTGTCCCACAGGGGGCTCACAGTCAATCCCCATTTTACAGATGAGATAACTGAAGTGCAGAGAAGTTAAGTGACTTGCCCAAAGTCTCACAGCTGACAATTGGTGGAGCCGGGATTTGAACCCATGACCACTGACTCCACTGAGCCACGCTGCTTCTCTGCCCCTGCTGACTGGGGCCCATCTCTGGATCCCTCCACCCCACCCAGCTGGGGAGGGAGGGGAGGATGGGGCCGGGCTGGAGCCGCTCCACAGGCTCCCGGCTGCGAGAGAGACTGTGCCCCCTGCCCTGCATTCCCCGTGGCTATGGGCACTGATTGCGAGCCCCACGTGGGACAACCTGATTATGATTACCTTGTATCCACCCCAGCACTTAGAAGAGTGCTTGGCACATAGTAAGTGCTTAACAAATACCATCATTACTATTATTAGAGAAGCAGCATGGCTTAGTGGAAAGAGCCCGGACTGGGAGTAAGAAGGTCCTGGGTTATAATCCTGGTTCCACCACTTGTCTACTATGTGACCTTGGGCAGTCACTTAACTTCTTTGTGCCTCAGTTACCTCATCTATAAAATGGGGATTAAAAGTGTGAGCCCCACATGGGACACACTGATTACCCTGTATCTACCAGCTCTTAGAACAGTGCTTGTCATGTAGTAAATGCTTAACAAATACCAGCATTATTATTATTATTATTATTATTATTATTATTGTTATTATTAAACATTCAATAAATACCACTGATTGATTGTCTATGTTCCTATATTTTAAGTTGCCTTGCTGTTTTTCCTACGAAAAATAAGTAATAATTTTCAAAGTTATTTACATGCTAGCTTTGTTGAGAAAAAGGAATAGGAAGAGACCTAAAGATAAGGAATTAATTTTCAAATGGTGGAGTTCATTTGATCACAAGCATGAAAAAATTTTGTAATTCTAAACTCTGGGGATTCTCCTGGTCCTCTTGCTCATGTATAAAATGTTACATTTATGATGCTGTCTAAACTTCCATTAAAGTTGGTGGATGTTCTGGCAGAGTATAAACGATGAGTGGATCCTTGAACAAAAAGAACAATTTATTAATCCTATTGTATTTTAGTTAAGTGGTGAAATAAGATATGACACATATGGGATTTCATTCCTCTAGTCACTTACCCAAAGAGTAGAAGAAAAAGTAAGGAGGGAGCCGGAGGAAAGGTTTTCGGAAGATTGTGCTAACACATCGGTATTGGACAATAATGGAGAATGTATTCCTCATTCTTCTTCTCATTAAGACAGCTGTGGGTGATACATCTTGTGCCACTGTCACCCTAATCTAGGTCATTCCTATTGTATGGCTTCTCAAATAGTACCTGTCTAGGTTTAAAATTTATGTGGAAGAAAGCATTAATGCAAGCTTTTAATAAGATGAAGAATTTAACAGTATGCTGTTATCTAGAGATGATATATTTTATATACATGTGATATGTTTAATTAGCTTTGCAAAAGTCAAATTGCCTTGTGCGGTAATGAAACTTCCCTTTCACCCCCTTTCTTGGCTCCCCCAGTTATACAATTGTATTGTTATACAATACACAAGAAATGCACAAATCTATTCAAAAGCTAAGCCCAGTTTCTATAGACCTAGAGCCTAGTGGAAAACTAACTCTGGGGGAAAGATTCAACTTAAATCTAAGAACTACAGCATAACAATAATAGGTTCCAAAAGCCAAACTGTGGCGAAGTTCAAAAGTAAGAGTACGAGTAGAAAAGGGAATAACTAAAGCATAAAAAGGAATAGTTTATTTGAGGCTGTTGGGAATCTATTCTAGATCTTGGATCATTAGCACTAATTTAAATCAGATAGCACTGAGATAGGAGATTTGGAATTTTAGCAAATATAGATGCAAATACATTTGAATGATCTGAATTCAATTAAATCACTATGAAAATGAACTCTTCTGATGTATAGCTGGGCCCAGTCGAATGACCAAAAGCTGCCAAAAGATTTGTCCTCTATCAATAGTTCAGTTACAGCTTCAGCAGTGTTTAAAAAAATACATTTTTGATAAACTTCTAGTTTCTCATGCAGATTTCTTGAGATTAAATATGACCATACATTTTGTAGTCATATCTCACAGTGACCTATGGTCAAACTATATTTGCGTTCTAGAATAATTTAAAATTTATTTTCACAGGTCTTTCTGGGGAATGCCATATTGGCAGTTTTTAAAAGGCGATTTTTCAAGCCCCTACTGAAATTTCTACAGATTTTTGGGTATCTGGTTTTCCAGAGCTCCAGAGCTCAAACCCCTAAAATGTGTATGTGAAACCCCCTGAGGATGTAAACTCATTCCAAATGGTAGGTTTAAATAGAAAACCCTGGTTGGACTATTCCACTGAGCAGGGACTATGTCCTTCTCCTCTACTGCATTCTCCTAGGCACTTAGTACAGTGCTTAACACAAGATGATGATAAATGAGCCTCCCACCAAGCACACGAATGAGCCTCAGTCCTGAGGTGCCTACAAGCACCTTTGCACTCTCTTGTCCTGCCAGTTGTGTGTCTACTGGGACACTCAATAAATACTATTGGTTGATTGACTGATGCATCCTTATCCCATTACAGGGCATCCCATCAGATCCTCTGTCCAACTGGTTCCCAGCCATGAAAACTCTATCCTTATAGTGAGAAAAGCTTCCACTGTTGTGAGAAACAGCAGATAGGCAATCATATTTATGGAGTGCTTACTGTGTGCAGAGCACTGTATTAAGCACTTGAGAGAGTCAGTACAACAATATAACAGACACATTCCCTGCCCACAGCAAGCTTACAGTTTAGATGGGGAGACAGACACTAATATAAAAAATTAAAATTACAGATATGTACATAAGTGCTCTGGGGCTGGGAGGGGGGATGAATGAAGGGAGCAAATCAAAGCAACGCAAAAGGGAGTGTGAGGCAAGAGGAAAGGAGGGCTTAGTCAGGGAAGGCCTCTTGGAAGAGATGTGCCTTCAATAAGGCATTGAAGATGGGGAGATTAATTGTTTGTCAGATATGAAGAGGGAGGGTGTTCCAGGCCAGAGGCAGGATGTGGGCAAGAGATTGGCAGCAAGATAGAGGGGATCGAGGTACAATGAGAAGAGTGACATTAAAGGAGTGAAGTGTGCGGGCTGGGTTGTAGTAGGAGGGTAGCGAGGTGAGGTAGGAGTGGGCAAGGTAATTTGACAGCACAAGTGTGATGCAGGAAGGAATGAACAGAGAGGTGAGACTAGGGAACAAGGATTCACGAGATGTGTGATTGTCTGAGACCAATCAATCAATTGTATTTATTGATCACTTACTGTGGGCAGAGCACTGTACTAGACACTTGGGACAGTACAGTATAACAAAGTTGGTAGACACATTTCCTGCCCATAACAAGCTTACAGTTTAATAATGGTATTTGGTAAGTGCTTACTATGTGCCAAGCACTGTACTAAGCACTGGGGTAGAAACAAGATAATCAGGCCCTATATAGGGCTTACAGTCTAAGTAGGAGGGAGAACAGGTTTTGAATCCCCATTTTGCAGATGAAGGAACAGAGGTACAGAGAAGTTAAATGAGTTGCCCAAGGTCACACAGCAGGTAAGTAGCAGAGTCGACATTAGAACCCAGATCCTCTGACTCCCAGGACTGTGCTCTTTCCACTAGGCCATGCTGCTTCTCTTCAGAGATCCAACCCTGTTTGGACAATGAGCTGGCAAGTGTTGGGCAATGAAGCAACACCATAGTAGAATTCTTTCTGTGAGAAATTCCCTCCTCAATTTCTCCCTTCAGTGAAGACACCTCACTGTGGATCAGCCCATCTCTACCTCCCATACAAATATCTAAGTGGTTTCAATAAATAAACTTGCTTACGTATGAATGAATATAATATAATGACCTCCTGCTTTCCAAATCCAATGGCTCATACTCTATCCTAATCCTCCTCGACCTCTCAGCTGCCTTTGACACTGTGGACCACCCCCTTCTCCTCAACACGCTATCCAACCTTGGCTTCACAGACTCCGTCCTCTCCTGGTTCTCCTCTTATCTCTCCGGTCATTCATTCTCAGTCTCTTTTGCAGGCTCCTCCTCCCCCTCCCATCCCCTTACTGTGGGGGGTCTTCAAGGTTCAGTTCTTGGTCCCCTTCTGTTCTCGATCTACACTCACTCCCTTGGTGACCTCATTCGCTCCCTCGGCTTCAACTATCATCTCTATGCTGATGACACCCAAATCTACATCTCTGCCCCTGCTCTCTCCCCCTCCCTCCAGGCTCACATCTCCTCCTGCCTTCAGGACATCTCCATCTGGATGTCTGCCCACCACCTAAAACTCAACATGTCCAAGACTGAACTCCTTGTCTTCCCTCCCAAATCCTGCCCTCTCCCTGACTTTCCCATCACTGTTGACGGCACTACCATCCTTCCCGTCTCACAAGCCCGCAACCTTGGTGTCATCCTCGACTCAGCTCTCTCATTCACCCCTCACATCCAAGCCGTCACCAAAACCTGCCGGTCTCAGCTCCGCAACATTGCCAAGATCCGCCCTTTCCTCTCCTTACAAACCGCTACCCTGCTCGTTCAAGCTCTCATCCTATCCCGTCTGGACTACTGCATCAGCCTTCTCTCTGATTTCCCATCCTCGTGTCTCTCCCCACTTCAATCCATACTTCATGCTGCTGCCCAGATTGTCTTTGTCCAGAAACGCTTTGGGCATGTCACTCCCCTCCTCAAAAATCTCGAGTGGCTACCAATCAATCTGCGCATCAGGCAGAAACTCCTCACCCTCGGCTTCAAGGCTCTCCATCACCTCGCCCCCTCCTACCTCACCTCCCTTCTCTCCTTCTACAGCCCACCCCGCACCCTCCCATCCTCTGCTGCTAATCTCCTCACCGTCACTCGTTCTCGCCTGTCTCGCTGTCGACTCACGGCCCATGTCATCCCCCGGGCCTGGAATGCCCTCCCTCTGCCCATCTGCCAAGCTAGCTCTCTTCCTCCTTTCAAGGCCCTACTGAGAGGTCACCTCCTCCAGGAGGCCTTCCCAGACTGAGCCCCCTCCTTCCTCTCCCCCTTGTCCCCCTCTCCATCCCCCGTCTTACCTCCTTCCCTTCCCCACAGCACCTGTATATATGTATATATGTTTGTACATATTTATTACTCTATTTATTTATTTATTTATTTTACTTGTACACATCTATTCTATTCATTTTATTTTGTTAATATGTTTGGTTTTGTTCTCTGTCTCCCCCTTCTAGACCGTGAGCCCACTGTTGGGTAGGGACTGTCTCTATACGTTGCCAACTTGTACTTTCCAAGCGCTTAGTACAGTGCTCTGCACACAGTAAGTGCTCAATAAATATGATTGATTGATTGATAATGTTGAAAAATGTAAAGTGATAAATACAGTTTTGTGATGATAATGATAATGGTGATGATAATGGTATTTGTGAAGCACTTACTGTGTGCCAAGCACTGAACTAAGCACTGGGGCAGAAACAAGACAATCAGGTTTCTGTCCCTGAAGGGGCTCACAGATTAATGGGGAAGAAGAACAGATACTGAATTCCCATTTTACAGATGAAGAAACTGAGGCACAGAGAAGTTAGGTGACTTCCCCAAGGTCATACAGTAGGCAAGTGGCTGAGCTGGGATTAGAATCCATGTCCATTGACTCCCAGGCCTGTGCTCATTCCACTAGGCCACGCTGCTACTAGGTAGTGCTACTAGGTAACGCTGCTTCTCAAATCAGACCTAGAAAACAACCAAAATTAGAATAATGTGTCTCAGTCTGTTGGAATCTATGAAGAGGGGGAACTGAGGGATCTTTTGAAGACTAAAAACCCATATGGAGCCACTGTTTCTTTTGCTACAGATAGATCTCTGGCTGAAAGTTTGATGTTCAAATCTACAAAAGGTTGTTGGATGCTTTCCATTTTGGAAATGTTTACATAAGGTAAAAGCTCACTCTGTAAGTCTCTATTTTAAGTAACAGGATTGCTAAGAAATTGCCAATTAGAACATCTAATTGTGAATGCAATGCAAGGATTAGTTCATTCACAAAAGCAGCTGCTCTGTATTTGATATGGATTAAAGGAATTTTCATAATTCATGAGTTTGCTGCTTCAGAAGATGTTGCTGTTTCTTGGAAAACTAGGGGAAATTTGCTGGACAAATCAACGAGTACTGCTGGACAGTTGAAGGTGCGCCATTAAAATGTGTCCTGCTGTAATAGGACTGTTGTAGTCTACAATTAAGCCTTAAAAAAATCTTTCACCAATCTTGATTCTATAAAATGAACTTTTGTTTGGTGCTTCCTGGCCTAATTTTCAATTTGATCATTATTCAATCGTGGCTTAGTGGAAAGAGCATGGGCTTGGGAGTCAGAGGTTGTGGGTTCGAATTCCACTCTGCCACTTGTCAGCTGTGTGACTTTGGGCAAGTCACTTAACTTCTCTGTGCCTCAGTTACCTCATTTGTAAAATCAGGACTAAGACTGTGAGCCTCGCATGGGACAACCTGATAACCTTGTATCTGCCTCAGAGCTTAGAACAGTGCTTGGCACATAGTAAGCACTTAACAAAATATCATTATTATTCAATATAAAAAATATATTTGAAAAGCAGAAGAACTCGGACCAGCAGGTTAAGTGGATCCCTGGAGCTCAGGTGCTCAGATCTGACCCCAGGGAGATACCCTAGGGATTTATGGGCATCACTGCTTTAGACTGTAAGCTCGTTGTGGGCAGGGAATGTGTCTGCCAACTCTGTTGTATTGAACTCTCCCAAGCAGTTAGTACAGTGCTTTGCACACAGTGAGGGCTCAGTAAATACTAATGAATAAATGAATGAATGGTACAGATAGAGAGCACTCCCATTCAGGTTGCATTTTTAATGTGCATCACTGAAGCCTTAACTGAGTTTCAGGGTTTCATCTGCTTTGACTAGAGGTGAGGGGCCCTGGAAAGATCCCTGCATGAATCTAGCTCACCCACATGTCCCAGACCTACAGAGTTGGGTTGGGGTAGTACCAAGCCAGACCCAACAGTATTTGATGGGCTTGGACGGTCCCTTGGCCCTTTAACTGTTCAGGGTATTCAGGCTGGAGGAGCCACAGTTGGGAGGCTAGAAAGCCACCATGAATGAGGGGTAGTAATGGATACATAATTGTCCTCCAGGCTGCTGGGAATAAAATCCCCAGTAACTCCGGAGGAAACAAACACATGGCACATTAGCCCCAAGACATTGCCCCCAGCCCCATATCTGGTTTAGTCTAGGTTCGCTTCAGTCAGGTCTGATATTAGGGTGTGACTCTAGACCTCAGAGGCCTCTTCTGGGCAAAGCAATGAGACCATAGCACAATAATAATAATAATACTTGTTTAGCACTTACTATGTGTTAAACATTGTTCTAAGCACTGGGGTAGACACAAGATAATCAGGTTGGACATGGTCCATGTACCAGATGGGGCTCACAGTCTTAATCCCCATTTTACAGATGAGGTAGCTAGGGCCAAGGGAAGTTAAGTGATTTGCCCAAAGTCACATGGCAAACAGGTGGCAGAGCCAGGATTAGAACCCAGGTCCTTCTGACTCCCAGGCCCTTCTGTCTCCCAGGCCTGTGCTCTATCCACTAGGCCATGGTGTTTCTTATAACTGGTTTCAAGATTTATGACCTTACTGAGTTATGCTTGTCACAAATATGGGGCATACACAGGTTGAGCATTTGACACACTCAGTCTCTCAAATCATTTCTAGTTCCTCTGTTAATAATGATGGCATTTATTAAGCACCAAGCACTGTGCTAGATACAAGATAGAGGTGACACAACACTGAAACATACAGGGAAGGATAAGGTGTATTATTCCCATTTCAAATATGAAGAAACTGAAGCACAGAGAGTTTATGCAACATGCCCAAGGTTACACATAGGAAAGTGGAGGATCCAGGTTTCCTGAACTCTTTTTCCATTAGGCCACTGGCCCTTCTTATAATAATTAATAATAATTATGGTATTTGTTAAGCGCTTACTATGTGCTAGGCACTGTACTAAACGCTAGGGTGAATACAAGCTAATTGTGTTGGAGACAGTCACTGTCCCATGTGGAACTCCCAGTCTCAATCCACAATTTACAGATAAGGTAACTGAGGCACAGAGAAGTGAAGTGACTTGCTCAAGATCACACAGCAGACAAGTGGCAGAGCAGGGATTATAGAACCCATGACCTTCTGACTCCCAGGCCTGTGTTCTATCCACTAAGTCTTGCTGCTTCTCTAGACTATACGATCATTGTGAGCAGGGAATGTGTCTGTTTATTGTTGTATTGTACTCTCCCAAGCGCTTAGTAATGCTCTGCATACAGTAAGTGCTCAATAAATACGACTGAATGAATGAATGAGTGTGATATTTGTGCCTTAAAAAGCTGACACCATTTTTCTTCTTTATTTACCGTAAAGCTTAATTTGATATAGAAGGTAAAACTATCACATTTCCATTATTAAAGTGAAAGTGGAAATGTCCTTTGAGATTGGGGAATGCAAATAAAAAAAGTTCCTGCCCTCTGCTGATAATTTCTTTTGATCCATCTTGTCATTAATGTAGTTACTCTCCTTAGATGGGTTCACAAGGAATAATTCTAGGACAAATGAAATGATGTGTGAAAAGCACAGAAAAATCCTTATACAAAAGGCACTATAGTTTAAGATATTATTCAGTAGTAGGCCAGATTCTGTTAATCAAGCTTTATCTCTGTTTCTCTCCTCCTGGCACTATATGTAGCTGTCTGTTGCATTTGAGGGTGAAACTGTCCATGAGTGCAGGTTTGATTGAAGAGGTAGGTCATGACACCAGTGACAAATATTTCCCAAAATGTAGTTATGAGGAAATTTAAATAGGAGCAATTAAAACATGAAAAACTAGACAAACAACAATTTCAGGTGTATGGTTTGGTTTTTACAATGATATTGACTGTTAAGGGATTTCTCTGCCATCCTTTCAATGTTTCCATCATTTAAATGGCTCCAAATTTTAGAAATTTGTTGGTTTGGAAGAACATTACTAGCAAATGCTGTGCATTTATCACTGCTTTCCACATTGTGAAAGATCTGTTCTAGACTATTGTCACCCATCATCTGGGGATGGGTTCAGAGAGAGAGAGAGAGAGAGAGAGAGAGAGAGAGAGAGAGAGAGAGAGAGAGAGAGGGGAAAGGAAAGCCTGAGTTTTATATAAAATTTATTCCGCGAGGTGAATTGAATTTATGTAATTGTTTAGGCGCAATGGATTGAACTTCCCTTTTGGGAGGAATATAATCAATTAGCAATATTATAGAACACAGTCATATGTTAATCGTGCGTGGGTGAGGCAGCTAGCTCTCACCCATGTGCACTCCCTACATGGGAGGAAGCCACTCATGATTCCCATCAGCAGTGGGGTACCTGGGTCCCACCTACGAGACACTCACCCGTCCCACGGCCCTTGCCTCAGTGTGTTGGTTCTGGTTGCAGGGTGGGCATCTGGCTTTCTGGACAGAGAAAGACATGTGGGTTGGAGCTGCTGCTGCTGCTCCTCCTGCTGCTGCGTGTCTTGGTGTTCTGACCCCGAAGGTCAGAGGAGACAGGTATTTATTGCCTGCGCCCCTAGGCCATTCAAGCTTCCGGCCTCAGTCTATCCAATCTCTGCCCTTCCCCCTCCTCCATACCTAATTTGATTGGCACGGGGGCGAGGGACACCTTCTGTATTCCCAGCTTGGGTTGTCAATCTAGCAGTTTTGGTTGTGGGGGCAGTATCCCAACCTCACTTCCAAGTTCCGCCTGCTGGCTCAGGTGGTCATGAGATAGTATTTGACCTTAAGATGGCTGGTACCCCAGGGTCACCTCAGGACATACCACCCCTTGGCCCTCGCCATCCGTGCCCACCTGACCCCACCCCTTCCTTCGTCCCCTCCGGGTCACTTAGTGGTGGGGTTGCACTGGAAGCTGTGCCTTCAGGCGCTGTCCCTCCCCTGAACGCAAGGGCCGATAACCTCCCTGGCTTGCCACAGGAACCAGAAAAGCAGATCCATGGGTTGGGGCAGAGGACATTTCCTATCCCATGGCCAGGGGCAACAGAAGGCAGTGCCCCACCCTCAAGACGTGCGAGTAGGAGGTATGGAGGTACGGCCCACCATGGTTTTTGAGGCACTGCACTAAGATAAGGGGCCAGTGATGGTTGAAGTGTCCGCTACCCGCAGATAGAGCAGTGTAGCAGTGGGACAGATAATAACCCCCTCCCTTACTAGCACAAGGGTCTTAAGATAGCACACAGAGGCAAGAGCTGGGGGTGACTGTAGTGTTTGTTGCACCTGTGTGAAAAGGGCAGAGCAACAGCAACTTAATAACCACCATCCTCCCACTAAGCCCACCGCCAGGAGAAAAAGTAGCAGCAACCCATGGAATAGTGAGCTTCCCCCCTCAAGTCTAAAGAGTCCATAGAACCAGTCCAAAACTCCTCTGGTGGTGTGGACTCCTTGTTAGCTGCATGGTACATTGCCAGAGATCATCGTGTCCAATTGTCCAGAATCACTGGAATGAGGGGGCGAGGTGCACCGGTCATATTGAAACAGGTGGTCTGGTAGAAACAGGTTCCCTTCCCTGATGCTGTCACGTCATGGCTAAGACTGAAGACAGGCTCTTTGGGAGGCAGTTCAGTGATGATTCCTTTGCTGGACCTGTCTGGAAGTCAGGCAATCCTGACCATAGAATTGTGAGGCAGAGAAGTACCCAGGAGCATCATATAGCCAGATACGATTGATAAAGTTTGAAATGATAGTTTTTTCCTAGTAATATTTAACAATTATTCTTAACTCTTTCTTAAAAAACTACTAACAATTTTAACACATTTTTCTATTATTCTTCTGTTGCTTTCCAAATCCTTGGGATATGATGACTAAACCTTTCCAGTCCCTTGAGAGGAAACAATTGCAAAGAAAAAGTAGACATCCAGATCTGTACATATGTATGATACCGAATAACGTACAACTGCTTTTTGCCCCTTAGCTAGGCTATAGCAGAGACGACATGCAGAACTTGCATTGTCAACCCTTAACATAATGGAAATTTTATATTAAAGACCATTTGAACCAATTTAACAAGCAAAGATGAACAAACCCCAGTTCTAATACATTCAATTTATAATATGCAGCAATTAAATCTGGACTTTGACTGTCCTAATAATATTTAACACGTTAAGTGACGAGCAGGCCAAGCAGTTTCATAGAGCGATATGTCGATGTGCCGTCATTCCCCCTCTCCCAGACGTGGTGTCTGCAAAAGAGAAGGGTCTAGGTCTTGGAGGATCTCCAAGCCTCTACCAAAGTCAGTGGGCAGCCCTCATTAGTATTAGCTGTACAGGTTTGCCCAGTCAGATTCATTTATCATCCAAATGTATCAAGATGACTTTTGTATTTGATTTGCTTTTACTTTTTACTAATCTAGCAAAATTTAAGGTAGTAGCATTTCAGAAATAATGATTAAATCACCACCCCTCCGGTTGTTCCTAGGCTGGGAGAACAATGGCAGGTTCACTCCCAAGTCACTCCTAATTACCGCCATTGTAGTTTCTAGGGGGAGGTGCCTTAGATTGAGGAAGGCAGCCATTCACTAAGAGGGAGGCAACCCCTTGCTGGAGGGAGGTGCCTTCCCTCAAACGAATTCCATTTTGATCTCCCAATCTGATAGCTCTCGCCCTGAAGGCAAAGTGGTTAAATTTCCTACTCCCATGCTTTAGCTTGCAAATTTCTTGAGTAGCTGGGTGCTCAGGTGACGGGAAGGGTCCCCCGTTTCCCAGTAACCCCGATTATGGAATTATTTCCTGTAATTGATGGTTGGCCTCCTTGCCAAGCATCCGTCCTCATCATAGATTCCCCGGGCCCTGGTGTCTACCGGTAAGGAGACTTTTTCCAACGATCATTTACTAGGATGGTCATATGGGGGGGGGGGGGGGGCGGGGAGGCCCGGGCTGCGAGAGGGCCAGGGTCCAACGGCAGGGCCCGCCGGATCCCCTTATAATTTCCCTGCTCCGTGGTGGCTGTGGCCGTTGGTCTGCCTTCCTGAGTGAGCAGCTTCAGGATATCAATCAATCAATCAATCAATCAATCGTATTTATTGAGCGCTTACTATGTGCAGAGCACTGTACTAAGCGCTTGGGAAGTACAAATTGGCAACACATAGAGACAGTCCCTACCCAACAGTGGGCTCACAGTCTAAAAGGGGGAGACAGAGAACAAAAATAAAAACGTACCAACAAAATAAAATAAATAGGATAGAAATGTACAAGTAAAATAAATAAATAAATAAATAAATAGAGTAATAAATATGTACAACCATATATACATATATACAGGTGCTGTGGGGAAGGGAAGGAGGTAAGATGGGGGGATGGAGAGGGGGACGAGGGGGAGAGGAAGGAAGGGGCTCAGTCTGGGAAGGCCTCCTGGAGGAGGTGAGCTCTCAGCAGGGTCTTGAAGGGAGGAAGAGAGCTAGCTTGGCGGAGGGGCAGAGGGAGGGCATTCCAGGCCCGGGGGATGACGTGGGCCGGGGGTCGATGGTGGGACAGGCGAGAACGAGGTACAGTGAGGAGATTAGTGGTGGAGGAGCGGAGGGTGTGGGCTGGGCAGTAGAAGGAGAGAAGGGAGGTGAGGTAGGAGGGGGCGAGGTGATGGAGAGCCTTGAAGCCCAGGGTGAGGAGTTTCTGCCTGATGCGCAGATTTATTGGTAGCCATTGGAGGTTTTTGAGGAGGGGAGTAATATGCCCAGAGCGTTTCTGGACAAAGATAATCCGGGCAGCAGCATGAAGTATGGATTGAAGTGGAGAGAGACACGAGGATGGGAGCTCAGAGAGAAGGCTGGTGCAGTAGTCCAGACGGGATAGGATGAGAGCTTGAATGAGCAGGGTAGCGGTTTGGATGGAGAGGAAAGGGCGGATCTTGGCAATGTTGCGGAGCTGAGACCGGCAGGTTTTGGTGACGGCTTGGATGTGAGGGATGAATGAGAGAGCGGAGTCGAGGATGACACCAAGGTTGCGGGCTTGTGAGACGGGAAGGATGGTAGTGCCGTCAACAGAGATCGGAAAGTCAGGGAGAGGACAAGGTTTGGGAGGGAAGACAAGGAGCTCAGTCTTCGACATGTTGAGCTTTAGGTGGTGGGCGGACATCCAGATGGAGATGTCCTGAAGGCAGGAGGAGATGCGAGCCTGGAGGGAGGGGGAGAGAGCAGGGGCAGAGATGTAGATCTGGGTGTCATCAGCGTAGAGATGATAGTTGAAGCCGTGGGAGCGAATGAGGTCACCAAGGGAGTGAGTGTAGATTGAGAACAGAAGGGGACCAAGCACTGAACCTTGGGGAACCCCCACAGTAAGAGGATGGGAGGGGGAGGAGGAGCCTGCAAAAGAGACTGAGAAAGAACGACCGGAGAGATAAGAGGAGAACCAGGAGAGGACGGAGTCTGTGAAGCCAAGGTCAGATAGCGTGTTGTGGAGAAGAGGGTGGTCCACAGTGTCGAAGGCAGCTGAGAGGTCGAGGAGGATTAGGACAGAGTATGAGCCGTTGGATTTGGTAAGCAGGAGGTCATTGGTGACCTTTGAGAGGGCAGTTTATGTATGGGCAGCCCCATCCAGCTCGTCCATAGGAAAGCCCCGCTCCCTTAACTCCCGCCATATGGCCACCCGTTCTTCCAGAGCCAACCCGCTGTGGGGGTTGGTGGGTGTCCCCTTTACTATTCGTTGGAACCGGCTTTGCCCTCCTGAACCCCAGAGCGTCCTAATCATGGCTGCTACACGCCGGGTAATCGGCACCTCAGGGGACTGGAATAGGAACCAGTCACTGACCACATTGGCCAAAATGCTCCAGGCTTGTACCCCAGTGCCCCTATCCCTCAAACGGTGAGCCAGCCCACGCTCCGGCCCTGGGGGTGCACCCATTACTATTGCACGAAGTAGGTCCTCTTGAGCAGGGAGGGACCAGGGGCTATGTTCCTGAGTTTTCTCCCTCTCATCCAGGAGTTGTTCAATTCCAAGCACCAGGAGATGCTGTTTTAATGTAGCTGGGTCGGTCCACTGGAGGGTGCCGGCCCTTCCCTGTTCACGCTGGGGGACTGTCCGAGCCCAATGTACCGCGAGGGTCCAGAGGGTGCGACCTTCAGTGTGAGTGTGGATCACATCCACCCGGGGCCCAAATCGAGGTGGCTGCTTTCATTTGGGCTGAGGTCCATCTGGGCTGCCACTCCCTTCCATACCCTGGCCAGCCAGCCTATCACCGGCTCCCCGGGGTCCCGGAAAAACTCCTTAGAGAGCTGCATGAGTTCAGTGGCTGTGAAGTTAGTAGTTTGGGTGGTGACCTTTCTCTCAGGATTCTGCTTTTCCTTGATAATACGATAGAGGGGCTTGGGCTGCCCCTCGGAGTTCTGCGGGGGCACCTCCCAATCCCGCGGGGAAGAGGCTGGTTCCAGCTGTGGTGGAGGATCGGGATCCTCCTTCCCTTCCCCAGAGGAATTCTTCCCACCCAGCTCCGAGTACACGACCCGCTTGATCTCCTACTCAGTTACGGGAAGTTTCCTCTGTGCTTCTGACTCCTTAGCCACCCGGGGTGCCAATTTCTGCTCTAAAAGGATCACCTGCTGCATTTTTACCTCGGCCGCTGTCTGCAGTAAGAGGCATTGCCTCTCACGTTCCTTTAGTTTTGCCTCTAGGACGGCCCTCTCCTGCCGCCACCCCCGACGGTCCTAGGTGGTGGCCTGCAGCGCCGTTGCTAGGAGACCAAGGAGGGTGGTCTTTCCTTTCTTTTTCCTGATTTGGGTAGCCTCCCACCAATCACAAAATTCCTTCACCAGATTGGCCGGATCCTCCCAGTGCTCCTCCACCCAGCGGCTGTCCCATCTCGGAGTTTTTTATCCCTGATCCGCGAGGAATTCAAACAGTCCTCTTGGCTCTGTGTTGCCTATCGCCGATCCCACCCTCATCGCCATTTATGTCACCCGTCGTCTGGGGACGGGTTCATTCAGTGATCGGCAAGGAGAGAGAGAGAGAGAGAGAGAGACAGACAGACAGACAGACAGACAGACAGACACCGGGGACGGAAAGCCTGAGTTTTATATAAAATTTATTCCGTGAGGCGAATTGAATTTATGTCATTGTTTAGGCGCAATGGATTGAACTTCCCTTTCGGGAGGAATATAATCAATTAGCAATATTAGAGCTTCCCTACACGGGAGGAACACAATCATACGTTAATCGCGCGTGGGTGAGGCGGCTAGCTCTCACCCATGTGCACTTCCCACTCAGGAAGAATCCACTTAATTTCTCACATGAGAAGAATTCATTACATTACCCGCGCACGTGGTGGGCGGCTAGCTCTCACCATGTGCTCTCCCTACATGGGAGGAAGCCACTCATGATTCCCATCATCAGGGGGGTACCTGGGTCCCACCCACGAGATACTCAACCGTCCCGTGGCCCTTGCCTCAGTGTGTTGGTTCTGGTTGCAGAGCAGGCATCTGGCCTTCTGGGCAGAGAAAGATACATGGGTTGCTGCCGCTGCTGTGTGTCTTGGTGTTCTGACCCCCAAGGTCAGAGGCGACAGGTATTTATCGCCTGTGCCCCTAGGCCATTCCAGCTTCCGGTCTCAGTCTATCCAATCTCTGCCCTCCCCCCTCCTCCATACCTAATTTGGTTGGCACGGGGGCGAGGGACACCTTCTGTATTCCTGGCTTGGGCTGTCAATCTAGCTGTTTTGGTTATGGGGGCAGTATCCCACCCTAACTTCCGAATTCCGCCTGCTGGCTCAGGTGGTCACAAGATAGTAATTAACCTTGAGATGGCCAGTACCCCAGGGTCACCTCAGGACAACTATATGAATGTAAAGTTATTTCTTTTCCATGCTGATTTTTTTTTTACCACTTGTAGGGCCAGTCACTGTTTTTACACATGGCTCACTTCTTGGTTCCTGATTTGTAAAGTCTTTGCTCAAGAGCAAACCTCTCCTGATTTCCACTTGCTAGGCCGGCCACTCTGCTGCTATTTTGACACTGGGCTTTGCAGTACCTTTAAAAGTGGTCCTGCATTCACTGCACCTGCTTAAGTATCATTTGATCATTAATTCTTCCCATGTCTTGCTCAACAAAACTGGGTTACAATGAGCATTGTTGCAAACCTGGTGAACTGACTTCTTGTTGGTGATCCCACTTTATCATTTGATGTTTTCAACAATAATGAAACAGTTTAAGAAGTTGAAGGTGTATTTTATGAGTGAAAGTCTTAATGATAGTAACAATAATAATAGTATTTGCTAAGGACTTTGTAATGTGTCAAAGCATTGTACTGAACACTGAAATAGATATGAGATAATCGTGTTGGACACAGTGTTGTAGTTATATTCATGACTAGTTTGAAGAACTTCAGTTTGATATGAAGTTTGATACTCTGTGGTCACTACACTTTGCCTGCCAATTTCTCAAAACATATGTTGGTCTTCTTAATTGAGTTTTCTAATTCTTTGCCTGGCTGCATAATTGGACTGTGTTGGTGATAGAATGAAGGTCTCTTAAGGTCCATTTTGCTTATGAAAATCTTTGGTCCTGTAAGATTTCTTTGGTTCAGGCTGGCACATACCCTAGGTCTTCTTCAGGGTTATTGTAAGTCCTTAATGCTATCATCATCATCATCATCATCATTATTATCATCATCAATGGTATTTATTGACCACCTACTGAGTGTGAAGTACTGTGAAACAGCCTGGCCTAGCTGAAAGAGTACAAGCCTGGGAGTCAGAGGACCTGCATTCTAATGCTGACTCTGTCACTTGCCTGCTGAAGCACAGAGAAGTAAAGTGACTTACCTAAGGTCACACAGCAGGCAAGTGACAGAACCATCATTAGAATGCAGGTCCTCTGACTCCCAGGCTTGTACTATTTCCACTATGCCAGGGTGTTTGACCTTGGGTAAGTCACTCACTTCTCTGTGCTTTAGTTTCCTCATATGTAAAATGGGGATTCAGTACCTGTTCTGCCATGAAAACTGTGAGCCCCAAGAGGGCCAGACAGGAGTTGTGCCTGACCTTATTGTCTAGTGCCCAGTGCTTAGTATACAGTGCTTAGCACACAGTAAGTGCTTAACAAATACCAAAATTATTATAATTAATGTAGTAAGCACTTAGAAGAGTACTGTACATAAGTGCTCAGGGGAGTACATCAGAAGAAGATATACTTTCCCTGCCCTCAAAGAGCTTATAATTTAATGGGGAGATAGACAAAAATAATTTACAAAAGTGGATTCAGGAGGAGTGGGATCTTGGTGAACTTCCCCAGCAGCCAAATTTTCTTAACTCCTTACTAGACATTCCTTTACCACTGGCTTTAAGATACTGAAGCAGTGTTCCCTTTCCTTCCTAACATTGCTAACCTACTACAACCCAGACTCCACACTTGGCTTTTCAAAGCCAACCTACACTCTGTATCTCGATCTCATCATTCTCATCAACAGTGCCTTGCTCATGCCCTGTGTGCTCTGCACATAGTAAGTGCTCAGTAAATACCATCGATGAAGATGTCCTCCCTCTAGCCTGAAACTCCCTCACCCTTCATATCTGACAGTCCACCACTCTCCCCATCTTCAGAGACTCCACGAGGCCTTCCCTGACTAGCCCTCATTTGCGCACCTATTCACCTTCCCTACTGTGTTACTTATATATCCAGCACTTAGAACAGTGCTCAAGCACTTAGAACAGTGCTTGGCACATAGTAAGTGCTTAATAAATACAATAATTAATTATTATTATTATATTTGGACCTGTCCCCCTTAAGCACTTTTGATTCATTCCCCACCCCACATCACCTTTATTCACTTTGATACTTATCTCACCCCAGCCTCACAGCACTTATGTATATAACCTTATAATCTGCAATTTCACTTATCTAGGTTTATTTTAACACCTGTCTCCCACACTAGACTGTAAGCTCCTTGCGAACAGGAATTGTGTCTACCAATTCTACTCAATTGTACTCTCCCAAATACTTAGTACAGTGCTCTGCACACAGTAAGTACTCCATAAATATCACTGATTGCTTAGTTTCAAAAGCTCCACTGAAGATTTTCAATTATTTTGTCTGGATTACAAACATGTCATGGGAAAAGGTCTTGGTGTTGCTCCCTGAATTTTTTTTGTATATGTTGTGATTTAAACCACTGTATTTGTTCTGAAACTATATTACTATTTCCAGAGTACATAGTTAATGATATTTATTCTTCTGTATGTGCTGTAAAAGGAGTCTGGCCAGAATCTTGCTGGCCACTCTCATACCTCTGTTTTTGGTGCTGATGGTGATTGTAGTGTTGTCTTTCAAGTCCTGTATTATTTACTTAATGTTCCATATACTGAGAAGGATCCCATGCTTGTTTCCAAGTAGGCTTGCAGATTTATTATTATTATCATTATTAGTAGTAATAATGATAATAATGATTATAGTACTTATTAAGCACTTAATATGCACCAGACACTGTTCAAAGTGCTGGAATAGATACAAGATAATCAGGTTCGACGCACTCCCTGTCCCACATAGGGCTCACAGTCTTAATCTCCATTTTACAGATGAGGGAACTGAGGCACAGAGAAGTTAAGTGACTTGCCCAAGGTCACACAGCAGACAAGTGGCAGAGCTGGGATTAGAACTCATGACTCCCAGGCCTGTGCTCTATCCACTGAATCATGTTAATCAGGTCCAGGTTTTTCATCATTTTTCATAGCTTTGGCTGGAGTAGTGACTTCTTCAGACTATGGAACGGAGATCATGGCTTCACAGGGCGACCAGATCTCGATGTTCCTTGGTATCATGTTTGTGATAATGGAAGGCATGTTCAGAAGATCAGTGTAGTGCTGCTGCCATTTATGCTGGATTCTCTACTCATAAATAATGTGGTGGTACTGCCTACACTCTTCAGGGATGCTGTGGTAATGTGAACGGGTCCCATTCCTGGGTTTGATCGAGTGATCACAGCTTCCAAAGGTGTTAATTTACAAGAAACAGGAAATAGTTTAGGCACTGGGAGAATTTGGTTATATATACTTACGCATACCTATGTTGTTTAATTTAGCTTTTAAGCTCTTAGAGGGCAAGTTCATGTTTATTAAAACTTACCTTTATAGTGTTCAGTCAGTGCAGCTCTAGATGGTGATGATGAAGATCAATATCTAAACTTCAAACAAATGTCAATTTTAATGAAAATTCAATATACTTAGCACAGTTCTTTTTGAAATGCTAGTTGTAGTAAGGGTGTTATAGCATATTAGCTAAGTCTGTATGGGGCAAATCTACTGTCAATTGAAAAAATATTTGCAGAATGTACATGTTTCTTAATGACCCTAAGGAAATTTGATTCAATAGCCAGCATTGATAGAGGGATTTACCGATAATAGTTTTACTCTCAATTCATCAAGATAAGACTAAAACATAGTAGTTTGAGGTAATACTGAAAGGTATTTTTCATTAAATTTTCGTTCTCATTCAGCCTATATTTGATTGGTTCAGGAATCTGACTTACTGATAGCTGTGTTTTTGTTTGTTTTTAATGGTATCTGTTAAGTACTTACTATGTGTCAGGCACTGTTCTAAGTGCTGGGGTAGATACAAGTTTATCATGTTGGACACAGTACCTGTCCCACATGGAGCTCAATAGTCTAAGTAGAAGGGAGTAGGACTTAATCCCCATTTGGCAGTTGAGGAAATGGAGGCACGGAGAAGTTAAATGACTTGCCCAAAGTCACACAGCAAGCACTTGGATGAGCCAGGATTAGAACCCATATCTTCTGTTCCCAGGCCTGTATTCTTCCCACTAGGCCAAGCTACCTCTCACGCTGTTGCCAGGAAATGCTGAGGACCCAGCTCTGCTTCCCTCAAAAGTTTGCCACCTGGCTAGAACTCTGAGGACTACCCAGGAGCAGTGAGATATAGCATGAGGCTTCCTGCTGGAAAAACCTGAAATAGTAACTGTCAAACAGCTTCAAACTGAAAGTGAGGTAGGGAGTCATCTCAAAGATACATACAGTAGAAGCAGCAGTTTGCTTCCAGACTTTGATTATGATAATGGTATTTATTAAGCACTTACTATGTGTCAAGCACTGTTCTAAGTGATGGGGTAGATACAAGCTAATCAGGTTGGACACTGTCCCTGTCCCTCATGGGGCTCACAGTCATAATCCCCATTTTACAGATGAGAGAACTGAGCCCGAGAGAAGTTAAGTGACTTGCCCAGGGTCATATAAATAGCAGACAAGTGGAGGAGCCGGGATTGCCAAGATGGCTGCTGTTTGGGACATTCGAGATGGTGCCAGTACCAGAGACCTCATCATCCATCCTTTCCTCTCCATCCAAACCGCTACCCTGCTTGTTCAATCTCTCATCCTATCCCGACTGGATTACTGCATCAACCTCCTCTCTGATCTCCCATCCTCCTGTCTCTCCCCATTTCAATCTATACTTCACGCTGCTGCCCAGATCATCTTTGTGCAGAAACGCTTGGGGCATGTTACTCCCCTCCTCAAAAATCTCCAGTGGCTACCAAAAAATCTACGCATCAGGCAAAAACTCCTCACTCTCGACTTCAAAGCTCTCTATCACCTCGCCCCCTCCTACCTCACCTCCCTTCTCTCCTTCTACAGCCCAGCCCGCACCCTTCACTCCTCTGCCGTTAATCTTCTCACCGTGCCTCGTTCTCGCCTGTCCCGCCATCGACCCCCAGCCCACGTCCTCCCCCTGGCCTGGAATGCCCTCCCTCCGCACATCCGCCAAGCTAACTCTCTTCCTCCCTTCAAAGTCCTACTGAGAGCTCACCTCCTCCAGGAGGCCTTCCCAGACTGAGCCCCCTCCTTCCTCTCCCCCTTCACCCCCTCCCCATCCCCCTGCCCTACCTCCTTCCCCTCCCCAAAGCACCTGTATATATGTTTGTACATATTTATTACTCTATTTTACTTGTACATATTTACTATTCTATTTATTTTATTTTGTTAATATGTTTTGTTTTGTTGTCTGTCTCCCCCTTCTAGACTGTGAGCCTGCTGTTGGGTAGATACTGTCTCTATATGTTGCCAACTTGTACTTCCCAAGCGCTTAGTACAGTGCTGTGCACACAGTAAGCGCTCAATAAATACGATTGATTGAATGAATGAATGAATGATTCTTCTACAGTATAAGCTTTTGTGAGCAGGGACCTTGTCTACGAATTCTATTATATTGTATTATCTCAAGTGCTTAATACAGTTCTCTGCACATAGTAAGCGTTCAATAAATACGATTGATTGGTTGATTGATTGATGGTCTCCACACATGCACAGAATTTCTGCCTTTACCCCTTGTCTGTCACATGTTTGGCAGCCATTTTTAGTCTTCCCTATGACAGAATCCTCCACTTGTTTATCCTCCCCTAACACTGCTCCCCACCCCCATCAGTCCCTGAAATAAAGGAATCTTCTAGAGAGGTTTGGGGTTTTTTTTGTTAGTTTATTTAATAATTGGGGTATTTGTTGAGTGATTACTATGTTCCAGGCACTGTACTAAATGCTGGGATGGATACAAGCTAATCGGTTTGGACACAGTCCCTGGCCCAAATGGGGCTCACAGTCTCAATCCCTATTTTAGCTCTGCAGTGCTCTGCACATAGTAAGCGCTCAATAAATACGATTGATTGATTGATTGATTTTACAGAAGAGGAAACTGATGCACAGAGAAGTGAAGTGACTTGCCCAAGGTCACAAGGCAGACAAGTGGTGGAGCCGGGATTAGAACCCATGACCTTCTGACTCCCAGACCTGTGCTCTATCCATTACACCATGCTGCTGCTCATTTATGCAGCCCAACCCGGAGCTGCAGGATATCCAGGAGCTGCTTAATTTGGTGAATGGCTGAATACTGCTTGTTCCTTCAGGCCCTGGAGGTGACTCAGAGCTGATTGATAGGGTGGGCAGGCTGAGGAGTCTGGGCTAGTATCCCCCTGCTCCAAGTAAGGAAGCCAGGACAGTGCTTCTGAAGTTCTAGGGCAGGAACTCAGAGCTGGACAAACCATAGGGTGGGATCCTGTCCCAAGGTGAGCCTGGGGTATCCACCATCTCAAGGTCAAATGCTGTCTTGTGACCACCTGAACCAGCAGGCAGAACTCACAAGTATGGGTGGGATACCGCCCCCACAACCAATTGACAGCCCCAGCTGGGAATAGAGAAGGTGTCCCTGGCCCCCTGCCAATCATTCATTCATTCAGTCAGTCAGTCATATTTATTGAGCACTTACTGTGTGCAGAGCACTGTACTAAGCGCTTGGGAGGTACATGTTGGCAACATATAGAGATGGTCCCTACCCAACAACGGGCTCACTATCAATCAATCAATCAATCAATCGTGAAGGGGGAGACAGACAACAAAACAAAACATGTAGACAGGTGTCAAGTTGTCAGAACACATAGAATAAAGCTAAATGCACATCATTAACAAAATAAATAGAATAGTAAATATGTACAAGTAAAATAAATAGAGTGATAAATCTGTACAAACATATATACAGGTGCTGTGGGGAGGGGAAGGAGGTAGGGCAGGGGGATGGGGAGGAGGAGAGGAAAAAGGGGGCTCAGTCTGGGAAGGCTTTGAAGGGAAGAAGAGAGCTAGCTTGGCAGATGTGTGGAGGGAGGGCATTCCAGGCCAGGGGGAGGATGTGGGCCGGGGGTCGACAGGCAAGAATGAGATACAGTGAGGAGATTAGCGGCAGAGGAGCGGAGGGTGCGGGCTGGGCTATAGAAGGAGAGAAGGGAGGTGAGGTAGGAGGTGGTGAGGTGATGGAGAGCCTTGAAGCCGAGAGTGAGGAGCTTTTGCTTGATGCATAGGTTAATTAGATATGGAGGAGGGGGGATGGAGATTGGATAAACTGAGGCTGGAAGCTGGAATGGCCTGGGAGCACAGGTGATAAATACCTGCAGCTTCTGACCTTCTGTGTAGTGGATCAAGACTTGCAGCAGCCAGCTGCAGGTCACCTCTGCCCTGAGTGTGAGAACCCCTCTCTGCCTGCACCAAGTGAGGAGCTGTGGGATGGGTGAAAGTCCCATCCTGCTGAATGCTCATGGGGCTGGAAACCAGGTGCTTCGCCATGGGTGTGTAACACATAAGTGGATTTCTCCTAAGTGGGAAGTGCTCATGGGAGGGAGCTAGTCACCTCACCATGTGTGAACAAACCATAAGTGAATTCCTCCTGGGTGGGACTTGGGGGTTTTGTCACACATGAGTAACACATAAGTATATTCCTTCCATTAGGGAAGCTCTAATATCATTAAATAATCATATTTCTCCCAAAAGGGAAGTTCAATTTGCCACATCCAAAATAATCAAATAATTCAATTCGCCTCCCAGAATAAATTTTGTAAAAAATGTAGGCTTTCTTTTCCCAGTGTCTGTCTGTCTGTCTGTCTGTCTGTCTGTCTGTCTGTCTCTCTCTCACCATAC
The DNA here is from genome assembly GCF_015852505.1 of Tachyglossus aculeatus. NCBI lineage: Eukaryota > Metazoa > Chordata > Mammalia > Monotremata > Tachyglossidae > Tachyglossus > Tachyglossus aculeatus. The sequence goes on along the minus strand of NC_052101.1, from coordinate 62,199,073 downwards.
GGATTCCTGAACAAACCCGTCCCCAGGGGATGGGTGACAGATCCACCAGCAGTATCTCAGAGAAGCAGCATGGCTCAGATCACGGGCTTGGGAGTCAGAGGTCATGGTTTCTAATCCCTGCTCCGCCATTTATCAGCTGTATGACTTTGGGCAAAACACTTAACTTCTCTGGGCCTCAGTTACCTTATCTGTAAAATGGGGATTAAGACTGTGAGCCCCATGTGGGACAATCTGATTACCTTGTATCCCCCCCACCACTTAGAACAGTGCTTGGCACATAGTAAGCACTTAACAAAAGTCATCATCATTATTATTATCTCAGAAATCAACAAATCAATCAGTATCAAATACCGGGAACAAGGCTAGTATATCCCACCCTTGAAGGGGTGAGAGCTGTGAAGGCTTTGAATTGGCATGGGGGAGCACCTGCTTTGGGACTCTCACCTCAGTGGGCACAAAGTCAGAGTAGGGTCATCAGACCTGAAATAGCTATTCTCCCATGCTGATTCGGAGCTGTCACAACCCCTGCCCCTGGGGGTCTACAGTTGCCTTCCCACCACAGCTCCTTTCAGCCCCTTTACTCCCAGAGGACAAGGCCCCTTCAATTACAAGGCAAACCCTTTGACCAGCTACCAGACTCAGTCCAGATTCCTCTCTGCCTTTAGTACCCAACCACTACCAAGGCCTCCTGCCTACCTCCGTCCTTGGGATGTAGGCAGCTCTGTCAGGATGCCTGTTACTCAGGTGTAATGCCAAAGCCACCACAGAGGTGCTGAGGGTTCATGCACATCCCACCCCTAATATTACATCCCATCCCTAATATTCCTCCAGCTGTCCCCTGAAATGAAAATGTCTCTGCAGGGTATCTTACCAGCCCTGAGTACTTCCTCACCCCTGCCCCTTCCAAGGTTCTGCCTGCCCCTGAACTTTCCACCACAGCAGTGACTCCAAGCTTAAGTTGGCAATGCACACATGTAGCTGCCATCTTGGAAATGTTATGTGAATCAGAGCACTAAAGACACTCACTTCTGGGCATCTGAAGACAGTTCCTGGGGCAGAGACTCCCAGGAGAGACTAGTGGTATGTGATTGCAAAAACTGAGTTTTCTCTGCATGAGGTAATCGCTGCTAATGTTAGGTTGATGTTTAATTAAATGTGTAGTTTGGGCCAAAATGGAATTTTCCAATAGAAAATTCCTTTCCAAAAAACTGCCTGGCCCTATGCAGACACAGCTTGCTAGGAAATGTGTTTTATAAATAATTTTACAGACTAGGGTCATGGACTGGAACCTTCTGTGATTCCCCATATTTCAAAGACACCATCTGAATACCGAATGAATATATAAAGAGACTCAGGAATTGAGATCTTCATTATCAAGGTTTACTCATTTGAGATCTTCTCTTAGGCTAATCAAGATTTTAATCTGAACACTCTTCCTCCATTTTAATAAACATAGATTCCCAAAATCCTGATGCAGTTTTTCACTCTGGGATGGATGCCAACTTTCCCGATAGGATCACACTTTCTTCCTTCATAAATGGATTTCTGACATTTTGGGGGTCTGGAGAGTGGGTAGTTATATTAGTGTCACTCTCATTCATCATCATGTTTTGGTTACCTTATTAGGGTATCTTTCTATTAAAAAGGAACTTATTTATTCAAGGACCTGCCTGAGCACTACTTCTAAAATACATTTGATTAGCACAAGTAATAAAGAAAATGGCAAATAGTGGATAGCGTGTTAAATAATACTCAACTGAGAAGATTATAAATGAAATGAAAAATAATGGTTGCTGTTTTCCCTTAAACTATTATGTATCTTTTTAAAAACATTTTAATACATGATCCCCCTGTCAAATAGAATACTCCTCAAAACTACAAGCAGCTCAAGACAGATATATCCTTGTGCATTTTAGCATCCAAATCTTCTTAACCATTTTTGCAATATGCACATATTTAAAAACAGGATATAAACACTTGGCAAGGGACACATTGCTTCAAATACATCATGGAGAAATCTTGGGAGGTGAAGAAAAATCAAAGGCAGGTAAGGCGGTAGGCGAAAACACCCTAAAAAAGCTTGAGCTGAAGCAATAGGCCTAAGGCATTTGTTTTTTCATTTATCATAAAATTCTTAATACTCACAATAACTGATATTTCAGGCTATTTGGTCAATTTAAGATATCTACTTTCTCATGAGCACAAAGAAGCATTTGCAAATACAAACAGCATTGCAATAGTAGATGATAATCAGCAAAGCTTCCTTATGACACTGAGGTTGTTAAATCTTTAATGATAATGGGCAGTACTCAGAGGTTGAGTTCATCCTGAGATAAGTGTCCCTAATCTCAGGTGAGGCTAATGTCCTTATTAAATTTGAAGGATCAAGTCAACAGTTTGTAATAAGAGTGTGTGGAAGATACGAATTTAGAACTTTGAGTATAAAATAACAATAATAGTACTGAGCTTCGGAAAACTGCTTAGGCAAATATAAAAACTCATGTGGAAACAATTTGAGGAGTGAGTAAAGAGGACAGAGTTCTGAACTGCAGGGAACAAGCTGTAGATCTTCTAAGAGGAGGAACAGGAACCCATTGGGCTTATGCAAATTAAATTGGGGGCCCCTTTGGATTGTGCTTTTTGCTCTCCCAGACCTCCACAGAGATTACTGGTAGTGTAAATTGGCTAACTGTGAATATGAAAAGACAGGGTAATATATAAAGCAAAGGAAGCCTGAATGATAATGCTGTGGATAGATGTGAAGGCTGAGGAGATTAACACTTGTAAATATGGGACTCTCAGTGAATAGGGAAGTGGAAAAAAAAAGAAATCAGTGAGAGGAGATAAGAATATTGTTAGTGTTGGTAGCTTATATCAGCACTAATGTTTTCACACAAATGTTTCTACATAACATCACTTTTCTAACATTAGACAGCTCAAATAAATGCAGCAGTCTCCTTTTTGTGCTTGTAGGTGTTTTACTAACACGTTTCTTGACTCTTTAGAATATTGACTTCCATATTTCAATCAACCAGTGGTATTTCTTACATACTTACTGTGTGAGATCACTGTATTAAGCACTTGGGAGAGTATGATACAATGGAGTTGGTAGGAACAATCCCTACCCTCGAGGAGCTTTGTTTAACTAAACTATGAAAATTTGGAGTCTTTAAATTGAGTTTCCCACTGGTATATAATTTGATACTTTACTGTACCAGCCCATTATGTTTGGTCCCATTAATTAAAAACTGTGTGAAGCACAAATCCTTAAAGTCAAAGACAGGAAAGTGAAAGTTGGATGGATTGTTATGTTGCTTTGTATTACAAGGCTGTGCTTAATCCTCCAAGAAAGGAAATCAATCTCGCTTCCTAAAAGAGAAATCTTTTTTTTTTTAAGAAATCAGCATCATATAGGTACCAAATAATCTAGAAACTCATGAACATCATTCAGAAGCTAATTTTCTGGATCTCATAAAGAACTCATGAAGTACTTTATTCAAGGAAATTGTTTGTAGTCTGTGACAACTTGTACTTCCCAAGTGCTTAGTACAGTGCTCTGCACACAGTAAGTGCTCAATAAATACAATTGAATGAATGAATGAATGATTTACCAAAACTTTTGATTATCCTTTTCATTTCCCAAACTGCTGTTTTCATTGGAGATATTCATAGGAAATATTCAAATATGATTTCATTTAAAAATTTGTACCTGGCTTGTTCAGGAGACCTTTAATAGTTAAAATTTCAAGGTTTAAAATAAAAATAAATGAAACAGGCCAAAAAAATCAAGGCAGGAAAGCCTTTTCCCCCCCTTAGACTGTAATTGATTTGCTACCTAAAAGAGATTTTCTAGAGCTGAAGTTAGACAATACAGTAACCTTGTCAGAAGAGGGTAATAAATTTAGAGTTGGACTAGTTAGGTAGATAGGACTAAGACTGAAGTGCATTTTATAAGAACAGAACATCAAGAGTCGTTGTTACTTTATAGAGCCTTGATTAGATAGGTTATTGATTTTGGCTTCTGGGCATACATTTCTTGTTCAGAAGGTATCAAACTCATACTTAATAAAATACAAGCAAAAGGTTAAAAAAAACAGAGTGAGGCATTGGCTATCTTTCTAGTTGTACTACTTCAAATGGAGTGGGGAAGATATGCCTTATTGCCTTTAGACCTCTGGAAGCAGTTATGTATATTAAATACAGAAATAACTTGATGTTTTAAAAGCTTATATCCTCATCCAAGTAAAATGGTTTTAGAAGACTACTGGGAGTTTCATTATTTTATAGTTAAATCGATACTTAGATTTATGTCTTTTGGATATAGAAACTGAATTTAATTGAGAAAATGGAACTAATGAGAATAGACATATTTTGTGCAGATGGAGGAGAGGTTTTTTTCCCTCTTTTATCTTACAATTTGAAAAATGCACCAGGTACCTTAGAAAGTAAGATGTACATATAGAGAAAAAAGACATACTTTGAAAAAGTGAAAAAAATGAGGTGTTATAGATATTTCAGAATGGTGGGTCTGAGACAGTACCTTGGTTTATTTTATTCCTGAGTTTTATATTCACTAGTTATTCAGAAAGGCATGAAATACTTCACTTTGCATGGCACACATAATGGAAATATAATAGTAAACTATAGGCATAACAATTTAAGCAACTTCAATTGCTTCTTACTTTTGTATTCTTGGATATGGTGTACAAACATGCACTTTACTTATTGACCTTCATTATACTGAGAAGTCCTTTCAAAGTAAAAGAAATATGTAGGCTAAATAAATAAGAAAATGTGAAATTTCTTGGAATAGCTGTAAAAGGAAGCTGTTGTGGATATTTCATAAGTTATTACAGAGTTTTCTAGAGCTTTGGAAATGGAGGGGGAAAACTACATAGAAAATTTACCAAATATAAATAATTGGCAACATGCAAATTCATACTAACCCTAATTCTCTTCAGTTGAAGACAGTATTTTCCTCCAGGATATTTTCAAATATGAACTGTTCTTACCCAAACAAAAATTCAATTTCCTAGAAAGTCCATATATTTAAAAATTGCAAGATTAGCTTCTGAAAAACAATGAAGCGATTTATGCTTCTAGAAGCATAAATTCAATAACTTCAAGGAAAGTCATCTGACTATAGAATTTGGCAAAGTGATGTCTTTAGCGGCAGTGAAATAGTGTTAGCGGTGATTGCTTGTATTCTTGCTATCCAGAAATTTCACATTAGAGAAACATCCCATTTTTCTTATTACATTGTCCTTGGTTTCTCATCCCTCACAAATTAGGGGATTCATTCCAATAATAATCATTATAATAGTAATCATGATGTCTGGAAATGTGTCTGTTATATTGTTGTGTTGTTCCCTCCCAAGTGTTTAGTACAGTGCTCTGCACACAGTAAGCACTCAATAAATGCAATTGATTAAGACCTTGCTATGTGCCAAACACTGTGCTAAGCACTGGGTAAGATACAAGATAAACAGATTGAGAGCAGTCCCTGCCGTATATGAGGTTCATAATATAAAGGGGAGGGAAAAAAGGCATTTTTAAAATGGGCAAACTGAGCCACAGAAACTAAGCGATTTGTTTAAAGTCACACACCAGGCAAGTGCTGGAGCCAGGATTAGGACCCAGGTCTCCTGACTCCCAGTCCTATGCTCTTTTCATTTGTTAATGCTGCTTGGGATAAGCAGTATTGTTCCAGTGGATATTTTCAGGGGAATAAATCAGTAAGTATTTATTGAGTGCTAACTCTGTGCAGAACATCATACCAATTATTTGAGAGAGTATGTTATAGTTAGTTGTTATAGTCCCTCAAAGAGTTTACAATATAGCAGGGAAGACAGACATTCAAATAAATTACAGATAGAAGAAAACAATTTAGTGTAAAGATATGTAGATAAGTGCTGTGGAGGGGAGAGGGTGGAGCAAGTTCCCTGAGGGCAAATGCTCAAGTGCATAGATGACACAGAGGTGGGGAGATAAGTAAAGAGATGAGAGATTAGCTAGGAAAGGCTTCTGAAGGAAATGTGATTTTATTTGGCCTTTGAAGATGGGGAGACTGGTGGTCTATCAGAGATGAGACTGTAAACCCCATGTGGGACACAGACTGTGTCCAACCTAATTCTCGATCTACACTCACTCCCTTGGTGACCTCATTCTCTCCCACGGCTTCAACTATCATCTCTACGCTGATGACACCCAGATCTACATCTCTGCCCCTGCTCTCTCCCCCTCTCTCCAGGCTCACATCTCCTCCTGCCTTCAGGACATCTCCATCTGGATGTCTGCCCACCACCTAAAACTCAACATGTCCAAGACTGAACTCTTTGTCTTCCCTCCCAAACCCTGCCCTCTCCCTGACTTTCCCATCTCTGTTGACGGCACTACCACCCTTCCCTTCTCACAAGCCCGCAACCTTGGTGTCATCCTCGACTCCGCTCTCTCATTCACCCCTCACATCCAAGCCGTCACCAAAACCTGCCGGTCTCAGCTCCGCAACATTGCCAAGATCCGCCCTTTCCTCTCCATCCAAACCACTACCCTGCTCGTTCAAGCTCTCATCCTATCCCATCCTGACTACTGCACCAGCCTTCTCTCTGATCTCCCATCCTCGTGTCTCTCCCCACTTCAATCCATACTTCATGCGGCTGCCCGGATTGTCTTTGTCCAGAAACGCTCTGGGCATGTTACTCCCCTCCTCAAAAATCTCGAGTGGCTACCAATCAATCTGCGCATCAGGCAGAAGCTCCTCACCCTCGGCTTCAAGGCTCTCCATCACCTCGCCCCCTCCTACCTCACCTCCCTTCTCTCCTTCTACAGCCCAGCCCGTACCCTCCACTCCTCTGCCGCTAATCTCCTCACCATGCCTCGTTCTCGCCTGTCCCGCCATCAACCCCCAGCCCATGTCATCCCCCGGGCCTGGAATGCCCTCCCTCTGCCCATCCGCCAAGCTAGCTCTCTTCCTCCCTTCAAGGCCCTACTGAGAGCTCACCTCCCCCAGGAGGCCTTCCCAGACTGAGCCCCTTCCTTCCTCTCCCCCTTGTCCCCCTCTCCATCCCCCGTCTTACCTCCTTCCCTTCCCCACAGCACCTGTATATATGTATATATGTTTGTACATATTTATTACTCTATTTATTTATTTATTTATTTTACTTGTACATATCTATTCTATTTATTTTATTTTGTTAGTATGTTTGGTTTTGTTCTCTGTCTCCCCCTTTTAGACTGTGAGCCTACTGTTGGGTAGGGACTGTCTCTATGTGTTGCCAACTTGTACTTCCCAAGTGCTTAGTACAGTGCTCTGTACACAGTAAGTGCTCAATAAATACAATTGATTGATTGATTGATTGATCTTGTTTCTACCCTAAGGCTTAGTATGGTGTCCGGCACATAGTAAGGGCTTAACAAGAACCACAAAGAAAAAACAAAAATCAAGTTCTGTGTGAAGAGGGAAGGAGTTCTGGGCAGGAGGGAAGATGTAAGGTAGAGATCGATGGCCTGAGAGATGAGAACTAGGTTCAGTGACTAGGTTGGCCTTAGAGGAGTGAAGCATCTGGGCTGAGTTGTAGTGGGAAAGGAACAAAGATAAGTAGCAGAGAGAGCTGATTGAGTGTCTTAAAGCAGATGATCAGGAGTTTCTGCTTGAGGTGGAGAAGGCTGGGCAACCATTGGAGATTTTTGAGGAGTGGGGAGATGTGCTTAGAATGATGTTTTAGGAAAATGATACAGGCAACCTACTGAAATGTGGACTAGACTGGGTAGATGTCAGAGGCAGGGAGGTCAGTGAGGGGGTTGATGCAATAGCCAAGACAGGATATGAAAAAGTGTTTGGACCAGCATGGTGGCAGTTTGGATGGAAGGGAAGAGGGATTCTGGAGGTGTTGTGCAGATAGAACCGATAGGACTGATAGAAAATTCAGGTTGAAAGATCAATCAGTCAATGAATCATAGTTATTGAGCATTTACTGTAAGCAGTGCTTAGGAGTATTAAGTGCTTAGGAGAGTACAGTATAACGCAGTTGGTAGATTCATTCCCTGACCACATTGAGCTTACAGTCCAGAGGAGAGAGGACTCAGAGATAACACCAAAGTTGTGGGCTTCTAAGACAGGGGTGATAGCATTTTCAATGGTGATGGGACAGTAGGGTGAATGAAAGGCTTTTGGAAAGAAAATGAGAGTTTAGTTTTGGACAATGTTGAACTTGAAGTTTTGGTAGAACACTCAATTAGAGATGTTCTGAAGGCAGGAGGAAATGAGGGTTTGCAGAGAGGGAGAGAGATCAGGACTGTTGGGGTAGATTTGGGAGTCATCAGTGTAGAGTTGGTAGCTGAAGCCATGGAAGCTGATGAACTCTACAAGAGAATGGATGTAAATAAATAATTAAAGGGATCCCAGACCTAGATTTGAGGCACCCCCACAGGTAGTGGGTGGGAGGCAAAGGAGGAGCCAGCAAAAGAGACCATATCCTCACTAATTCACAAGCCCATAACCTTTGCATTATCCTCAACTCATCTCTCTCATACAACCCATATATTCAGTGTCACCAAATTCATCGATTTGACCTTCACAAAATTGCTAAAGTCTGCCCTTTCCTCTCCATCCAAGCACTTATCCTATTCTGCCTTGACTACTGCATCTGCCTCCTCACTGACCTCCCTGCCTCCTGTGTCTCCCCACTCCAATCCATACTTCACTCAACTGCATGGATCATTTTTTTAAACAAATGTTCAATCCATGTCCCCCAACTCTTCAAGAACCTCCAGAGGCTGCCCATCCACCTCCACATCAAACAGAAACTTCTTACCACTGGCTTTAAAGCATTTAATCAACTTGCCTCCTCCTACCTTACCTCACTGATCTACTACAGCCCAGCCTGCACACTTTGCTCCTCTAGCATCAGCTTGCTCAGTGTGCCCTGATCTTGTTTCTCTTGCCACCAACCCCTTCCCCACATCGTCCTTCTGGCCTGAAACTCCCTCCCTCTCTATATACTCTAGACATTCTCCTACATATACTCCAGACCTCCACTCTCCCCATCTTCAAAGCCATATTAAGATCACATCTCCTCCAAGAGGCCTTTCCTAAGTCCTCTTTGCTCTGACTTTCTCTCCCTGCTGCATCACCTATACACTTGGCTCTGTATCCTTTGAGCACTGGACTTTCACCCCACTGCACTCATGTTCGTACTGGTAATTTATTTATTTGTATTAATGTCTATCTCCCCCTCTAGACTGTAAGCTCATTGAGTGCAGGGAATGTGTCTGCTAACTCTGTTGTATTGTACTCTCCCAAGTGCTTAGCACATTGCTGTGCATACAGTAAACACTAAATAAATTCCACTGATTGATTGATTAACATTGAGTAGCTCAGGTTTGTATACTCAGCTCCTATTCCCTTCCAAGACTGACAGCCTTAGGAGAAGTGGTGTCCTGCCTTGGACTTGAGGGAAAATAGAATGTACTCTATCCCGCCAAAACCCAGGGCCTAACCTTTCACATATCACCCCTGTGGTCTCAGCTAAAACCAAGTGTCTCTGGAAGAAGGCCCATAGCACTTCCCTTCAGGAGATAGTAGACAGCAATGACCAATGCACAATTGACGGCAGCAACTTCAGCTTCAGTACAAGTGCCTACAAAGGAGAGTCAGCTGGGAGAAGTAGCACTTGCTGGGTGAGTGATTGAGTGTATGTGTTTGTCTAGTATAGGTATGTAAATATGTGTGTGTTTCCATCACCCCTAGTGCCCCCCAACAGACACACACTCTATCTTTCTTTCTCCCTCTCTTTCTCTCCCTTACGTGAGAGTATTTGACTGGTGTCAGGGATCTCGATCTAATACTCAAATTAAGGGTTAATTCCCCACACCCATCAGAACCCTACTAGCTGACAGTCTTCATTAGAGCCCTATAAAGAGCTCTCATTTCCTGGTCTTGATGCCAGATGGTTATGTCAGGACAGAGTGAGTCAGGGAGACCTTTATGATTTGCCTGAAAGCACTGGAAAAATGCATAGGATCAATGTATGTGGATGTCATGAATGTTTCCAAGGTGACTGGGTGGTTTGGTAAGCAGAAACAGGTTAGGAGGGGAATGAGACAGGAGTACTCTAGGAGCTTTCTACTCTATGTATTTGGAATAGAAACTTGTAGTGGCAGAGTGCACTGTAGAGTAAAAAGCAACGTTTGGTGCCAGTTGTAACTGGTAATGAATAACCCTGATGTGGATGACATCATGACAGCATCAGAAGAACAAGAAGCTGGGCATTGTTTTCAGGGTATGAAGAATTGGCAACTTCCTTGGAGGCTGAGAAGAACAAAGAACAATGGCTGGGAGGATAGCAATCCAGAAAGTGCTCATGAACTAAAAATCTAGAAAAATGGAAAGGTTTTTCCGGGATGAGATGATGCAAAAGTTTGGAGTGGTGGGGGAGAAACTGGAGGGAGCTTGAAAAGTGTAGTGTAGTCTAGTGGAAAGAGCACAAGACTGGGTGAGGACGCCTGAGTTAAAATCCTAGCTCCGACATTTGCCTACTGTGTAACTTTTGGCAAGTCACTTACTTTCTCTGTGCCTTATTTGTAAAATAAGGATTCAATATCAATTTGCCCTACCCTTCAACTGTGAACTCCATGTGGGTCAGGGTCTATGTCTGTCCTGCTTATCTTGTATCTACCCTAGAACTTGGTACACTCCAAGTACTTGACAAATACCACACATTATTATATTGTTATTATTTAGAGATGCCCGGGGGCAAATTGACACATGACCCTTGTCTATGTTGTGTTAAAGGGTTAGAAGTTCATTAAACTACCTTGTTGTTTAAATAGACTTCCTTCAAGAGAAGAAATTTTTAGAAGATATCTTGGGTTAAGGTTTAGAAGTAGTCTCCATTAATACTAGCGTGATTATAAATATGAGGCTCCAGATCAGGAAGAATAAAAGATGATCTTTTATCCCCTTTGGGTTTTCCTCCCTGTCATCTTTATCATAGTTTACAGTTTTTTTAAAAAAAATGAATATCTTTAAATATATATTTTCTCATGACAGCCCCTGTGAAGTAGGTCAACATCATCTCTTTGTATTATTGAGGAGGCTGAAGTCCAAACAATTAATATCTTGTCCTATTTCATGGAAATACAGTATTCATTCATTCAATCATATTTATTGAGAGCTTACTGTGTGCAGAGCACTGTACTAAGCGCTTGGGAAGTACAAGTTATCAACATATAGAGGCGGTCCCTACCCAACAATGGGCTCACAGTCTAGAAAATAGCATTTTGGGGAGCCATATGCCTTACAGAATCATCATGTCATATTTGGTCCATTGAAAAATATGACTGCTTTTCTCTTGAAAGCATTAACAGTATGCACCTGTGGTCAAAGAGCTCTGCTATTATTACACAATAATAATTGTGTAAATATTACACAGTATTACACAGTATTTTGCAATTCTCTTCATGAACCTGGACTCTCTCCCTTCGGCATCACCCGTACACTTGTATCTGTACCCTTTAAGCACACCCTCAACCCCACAACCATTATGCACATTATTTTAATTAATTAATTTTTTGTGTTTATTAATTAATTTAATTAATTTTAATGTGTTTCCCCCTCTATATTGTAAGCTCCTCGTGGGCAGGGAACATATTTACCAACTCTCTTGTATTGTACACCCCCAAGTGCTTAGAACAGTGTTCTGGACACAGCACTCAGTAAGTACAATTGATTGATTGATTGTTCACCAATAGTGAAGAAACGTAGTTTCTATCTACAGAACAAAATGAAACTGGAAATCAAGAAACTATTTGCTGAAATCAATCCAGAAAAATAGCCAACCAGCTAAAGAGGAAAATTGGTTTTGGGGGGGAATCTGTGGCCCTGAATTTTTCCTGCTATGTGACTGTGAGACTTGGATCTTCCACAGGAGACCCATCCAGCTCCCAGAGCATTTTCACCATCGACACCAGTGAACTGTGGGCAACATTATATATGGCAGGACATGATTACCAAGAATGAGGTCATGAAATACAATCAGTTCACCAGCACTGAGGCAAAGGGAAGCATGACAATATAGCTTACATCCTGAAATATTCATATTAGCACCTGTTAAAATCTTGTTTTTCCTGCTCTTACTGTTTATAAGTCATTTTCACCTGTCTCTCAAGTTTATATTTCCTTAAGGGCAAGGGATGTGTGGTTGGCTTTATTATATTCTTCAAATTGATCAATCATTGGTATTCATTGAGCACTTACTCTATTCAGAGCACTGTACTAAGCACTTGGGAGAGTAGAGTTAGTAGACGCTATCCCTGCCCTCAGAAAGCTTACAAACTAGTGGACAAAGCCAGTACTAAAAAACTGCATATGGGAGAAGCAACCCAGTTTAAAGATATGTACATAAGGGCTGAGGGAGGAGGGGATGGGTACTCAAGTGCATCAGTGATGCAGTAGGGAGGTTGAATGGTGTGGGAAGAGGAGCAGTTAGTCAGGAAAGGCTTCCTGGAGGAGATATGATTTGAGTAAGACTTTGAAGATGGGGAGAGTTGTGGTCTGCTGGATGTGATGGGGGAGGGAGTTCCAGGCAGGAATGAGGATGTGAGCAAGAGGTTGATGGTTAGAGAGACCAGAGTGAAGCACAGTAAGTAGGGTGGCATGGCATTAGAGAAATACAGTGTAGAAGCTGGGTTGTGGGAAAGACTGTAAGCTCACTGTGAGCAGGGAACATATCTGCTAACTCTTTTGTACTTAGTACAGTGCTCGGCACACAGTAACATCTCAATAAATACCATTGATTGATTGAGAGGAGGGAGAATAAGTAGTGTGGGGGGGGGGGGGGAAGAGCTGATTGAGTTCCTTAAAGCCGATGGTGAGGAGATAGTCTTGATGTATAGGGGAAGGGGCAACTATTAGGGGTTTTTGAGGAGTGGGGAGACATGCACAGACTGATGTTTTAGGAAAATGATCTGGTCACCAGAGTGAAGTGGTCATGGGTTCTAATCCTGGCTCTGCCACTTCACTTTGGGCAAGTAGCTTAATTTCTCTGGGCCTCAGTTCCCTCATCTGTAAAATGGGGATTAAGACTGTGAGGCCCACGTGGGACAATCTAATTACCTTGTATCTACCCCTGTGCTTAGAACAGTGCTTGGCACATAGTAAGCGCTTGACAAATACCATTTAAAAAAGAAGTATGGTTTGTTGATGATGATGATATTTGGCACTATTTACTTGCCTACCTGTTTGGGAGCACCAAGTTTCCCTTTGCTGAACTCCACCTGGTTGACCACAGTTAGCTGATGATTGGTTTTGTGACATTGGCTATCAGCAGAGACCAACAAGTGAACACCCCTATCTCCATCCCTGTCTGTTCCTGAAGAAACTGGCTACCCCGTTAGTCCAGCTGCATCAGGGAGGGAGTTCATGTAATTTCATGATCTTCAGTGCAGCCTAGGAGGAAAGAACATCTGGGAGGTCAAGTAGTACTGGGAACTGGTCAGGCAGCAAGGAGGTGGGGGAACAGAGTCCACGCGCACCAGGGATAGGTGAGGAAAGGAGTTCAGGTTTTTGGGTTTGGGAAGAGATCCCTGTCTTCTGACTATTCCAATACCTGTACCATTCCCCCAGCCCTGGTACCACCAGACCCTGAATCCCAAGGGAATAGAGACCAGCAAGCTGTGATTGAGGAGAGGTATATCTGATCCTGTATATTTTGTCGTCAGTGAAGCAGGGAGTGAGGTTTGAGATCCAGAAGTCTGGAAGATGCAGGGAGACTGACCTGGGCTGACTGCAAGGAGGATTAGAACAGTGCTTTGTACATAGTAAGCACTTAATAAATGCCATCATCATTATTATTATTATCTGTGTGCCCCCGTCCATTCCAGCATTCCCCCTTTAGACTATAAGCTCACTGTGGGCAGGGAATATGTCTGTTCTATGGTTATATTGTACCCTCCCAAATGCTTAGTACAGTACTCTACACACAGTAAGCGCTCTATGAATACAACTGACTGACTGACTGACTGACCAACCCCCTGCTGTTCCTGACCCTGATGGGAATAGCAGTGATGGGCAGAGTTGAAGGACAATAGCAGTCAGGAGGTGTAGAGCTGCCCAGGAAGCTGAGAGTTGGCTGCCAGAATTGCCAGTAGGGAGGACAATTGGTGGTCAGAGACCCATCAGGAATGGAAGGGATAAATCTGAAACCTCCCATCCCAGCTCCCACCCACGCTCAGCCAATTCTGATTATCCCATTCTCTGGCTCCTTCATCTGTCTCAACCCCATAAAGCCTAGCTGGAAGAGTCAATAGTCATCTCAATCAATCAATCATTATATTTATTGAGTGCTTACTCCCTTCCCAGTTGCTAATTTCCTGGTGGCAAGAGCTAACTTGTGTACTAGTGAGGCAACCCCAAATGGAGTGATGATTGGGTCTTATCCCTAGGTAATAATGTTACTTTCAACACAATTTGGTTGGGAGAAACATGTGAGGAGAATGAAGTTCCAGGCAGCTGCTGTATGGTGGACTGAAAGTGGGGCACACACAAGCAGGAAAAGCAGAGCAGGTGCTTCAAAGATGATAGTAAACCACCATCTCAAACAATATCATAGAGAAGGAAACTTGGAAGCATCAGCATCCAAAATTCTAGCCTGGCATGCAGCAATCAGGAGAATGTTTGCTTTCCTTGATTAAAAGCTTCAGAATGATTGGGATACCAAGAGGCAATCTTGAAAAGCGTGATGAGCTCTGTAAGCAGAAAAGGATCAACAGAGCAAGAAAGTATCCTATGTGTCCATGGTGTGCATTGAAATGATGGCAATATGGCCCAGTGAAATGAGCATGGGCCTGGGAGTCAGAGACCTGGGTTCTAATCCTGACTCTTTCACTTGCCTGATTTTGGACCTTGGGTGAGTGACTTAACTTATTGGTGCCTCTGTATCCTTATCTGTAAAATGGGAATTCAATACCCATTCTCCCTCCTACTTAGACTGTGAACCCCATGTAAGTCAGGGACTGTGCCCAACCTGAGCATCTTGTACCTAATCCAGAATGTAATATGCTTACTGGCATATAGAAAGAGCTTAACAAATATTATTATCATTATTATCTATTAAGTCACACCCACTGCATAGAGAGACTCTCACAGTCAGTAATGAAGGTGAGTTAGTAATGAAGGTGCTCTAGAAACAGTCACAACATTAGTGTAGGGATTGTGGTCTCTAATACTGTTCTTGGACAGTCCCAGATATTAAATGAGACCCTCTTATAATGAAGAAAAAAAGTCCCTCCTTCTAAGTTCATCCTTCCTGAGTTTTGTAACTCTATGGAAAAGATCCTGGCTGGGACTGGGTTCCTCTTTTCTAATTCACTGTCCAGGGAGTAAATCCTTTCCACACATGGATTTTTAAAGTTGCTGTGAAATGACCTACTTATATCAAAGTCATGGTAATCAATCAATCAATCGTATTTATTGAGCACTTACTGTGTGCAGAGCACTGTACTAAGCGCTTGGGAAGTACAAGTTGGCAACATATAGAGACAGTCCCTACCCAACAGTGGGCTCACAGTCTAGAAGGGGGAGACAGAGAACAAAACCAAACATATTAACAAAATAAAATCAATAGAATAGATATGTACAAGTAAAATAAATAAATAGAGTAATAAATATGTACAAACATATATACATATATACAGGTGCTGTGGGGAAGGGAAGGAGGTAAGACGGGGGGATGGAGAGAGGGACAAGGGGGAGAGGAAGGAGGGGGCTCAGTCTGGGAAGGCCTCCTGGAGGAGGTGACCTCTCAGTAGGGCCTTGAAGGGAGGAAGAGAGCTAGCTTGGCGGATGGGCAGAGGGAGGGCATTCCAGGTCAGGGGGATGACTTGGGCCAGGGGCCGATGGCGGGACAGGCGAGAACGAGGCACGGTGAGGAGATTAGCGGGAGAGGAGCGGAGGGTGCGGCCTGGGCTGTAGAAGGAGAGAAGGGAGGTGAGGTAGGAGGGAGCGAGGTGATGGAGAGCCTTGAAACCGAGGGTGAGGAGTTTCTGCCTGATGCGCAGATTGATTGGTAGCCACTGGAGATTTTTGAGGAGGGGAGTAACATGCCCAGAGCGTTTCTGGACAAAGACAATCCGGGCAGCGGCATGAGGTATGGATTGAAGTAGGGAGAGACACAAGGATGGGAGATAAGAGAGGAGGCTGATGCAGTAGTCCAGACGGGATATTATGATAGCTTGAACGAGCAGGGTAGTGGTTTGGATGGAGAGGAAAGGGCGGATCTTGGCAATGTTGTGGAGCTGAAACCGGCAGGTTTTGGTGATGACTTGGATGTGAGGGGTGAATGAAAGAGCGGAGTTGAGGATGACACCAAGGTTGCGGGCTTGTGAGATGGGAAGGATGGTAGTGCTGTCAACAGTGATGGGAAAGTCAGGGAGAGGGCAGGGTTTGGGAGGGAAGACAAGGAGTTCAGTCTTGGACCTGTTGAGTTTTATGTGGCGGGCAGACATCCAGATGGAGATGTCCTGAAGGCAGGAGGAGATGTGAGCCTGGCGGGAGGGAGAGAGAGCAGGGGCAGAGATGTAGATCTGGGTGTCATCAGCGTAGAGATGATAGTTGAAGCCGAGGGAGTGAATGAGGTCACCAAGGGAGTGATGGTAAGTCACCAAGTTATAAACTACTGCAAGAGAAAAAAGAGATCACGTAGCCAAGAGTGATTAAAAGCACACAGAGTCCATTATTTCTTATTCAGACTATGGTTTGGGTAACCCCAGTGTACTGCTCTCTATTGATTCATGTTTTTCTTGGGATCACACTGACATGTCTGTTCTGTCTCTCTCTTGCTTTTCACTATTTAGCTTTTTTCAGATACACAGTACCAGTTTGTTAGCTTGTCTAGAATTTTTTCATTATTTTAGAGTCTCTTTAATGGTCTAACCCAGTTAAGTTTTATTGTCATGTTAGAGACATTATTATTATCATATTGTACTCCATATGCATTCCTGAACCATTAATGTCTATTGATACACACAGCTGAGACTGGCTGGGATTTTAGATTGGGGACTTTTGAAATTTGTTGCCAGTTTCCTGGGGAGGTCAAGGACCGATTCACCAGGACTATTTATTCTGGAATCCCTGACTATTCTCTCTCCGTGCATATCTCTGTGTAGATAGGTCTTGTCGAGGGATTCAAAAACAATTTATACCTATACTCAGCCCTTGTACATTCAATTATTTAGTCTGACCACTATTTGAAAGTATTTATTTATGTTAGCCTCCCCTGTGAGAGTTTAAGCTCCTTATGGGTGGGGAACATATATCCTTCTTCTGCCCTTGCTAAGCAGTTCATACAGTGCATTCCAGGCAGTGGACATTCAGCAAATAGCACTGCTATTACTATGTGGTTTCAGAGCTGCAAACATTTTGCCTTATCTGAAAAAAAGATATTTGCATCAGCCTCAATCAAGTTGTGCAGCACAAGCAGGAAAGGAAGAAATACTTGAATGATAGAAGGAAACAATAAAATGATGCAATTTAGTAGTGGGCTGTGGGGAGACAGTCATGGACCTCAATACAAGTTTAGGGAGCAGAAATGAGGATTCCATAGTTTCTTCTCTGGAAGTACCCTGACATCTGATGTGGAGAGAAATCCCAGGTCAAATGGAGCAGGTTTTTCTCGCTCTTTTCATGGCTGCATGGGAGTTAGTCGCCTCCTTTTTGGTGGCAATAAGAAGAAAAGAAAGACTTATAGCCCATTGTTGGGTAGGGACTATCTCTATATGTTGCCAAATTGTACTTTCCAAGAACGTAGTACAGTGCTCTGCACTCAGTAAGCACTCAATAAATACAATTGACTGAATGAAAAGAAAGACTTCTATTTCTGAGCATTCTTAAGTTCTTCCTCACAGCTAAACCTAGTTTATGAATTATATTCTTATTCTATCTGATGTATGACTAAATTTACAAAGTATATGTTTGTGGAGCCCCTACATACACTTACTGATGATAATGCACTAATCAATAATCAATCAATCAATGGTATTTATTGAGCACTTAGTATATGCAGAGCACTGCACTAAGCACTTGGGAGAGTACAATAGAGCAGAGCTGGTAGGCACATTCCCTGCCAACAGGGAATCTGCAGCCTGGAGGGGAGGGACAGACAGACAGACAGACAGACAGACAGACAGACACACACACACACACACACACCTGTTATATTGTACTCTCCCAAGTGCTTAGTACAGTGCTGTGCACACAGCAAGTGCTCAATAAACGCAATTGACTGAATGATAGATATGATCAGCTTGGCCATGCCAGGCCCCCTTTGTCCGGGGCCTCCTCCCCACTCCCTCGGCTGAGTGCTGCACCATTTTCCACTGTGCTGCAGGCCCCGCTTCCGGCTGAGCCCAGTGATCTGCAGCAGATGCTTCTCGAGAAGCATCAGGTCCTCAGGTCCGAGAAATCTCTTCCCGCCCCCGTTGTCAGGGTGGCCACAGCTGCCAAGGGCCCATCTGCCATCTTCCTGGTTCCGTTGTGCTCTAAGCTCTTAGTACATTGATCAGCACACAGTAAACTCTCAATAAACACCACTGATGACAATGGTCTGCACCGATTACAGGATCACCATCAGAGTGCAAAGCTACCACTCTTTCTTGGATTTGGGCCCAAATTGTACCCAGTGATTTATAACAGTGCTTCACACATAGTTAGCGCTTAACAAATACTATTATTATTATTATTATCATTATTATTATTATTATTATTACTGCAATGTGCAAGAGTGGTAGAGAACCTTCTTCTTCTTGCAACCTGGTGGTGGGTTCACCCTATAGGACTGTGTGTTTCTACTCCCCACACAAGAAGTTCAACTTAGATAGCTCTAAACAAACATCACACATGACTTATATTAAGGTTAGCAAGTGAAGCCTGCTAACTATTACACCTACTGGCAGGGTTCTCTTCAGAGAAGTTGTAGATGATGTATGCCGCTTCAGAGAGTCTTGCGATACAGTACAGTTCAAAACAGACCAAATACAGGCACTGAACTGACATTGCAAAACCAGAATAAATATGCAGAGGCTTATATAAACCAGCATTTATATTCTGCACTCTTACAAGCTGTTCCTTGGATGTGTGGAGGAGTGGTGTCAAAATAATTCTTTGCCTAAGGCTCCAATACCCCCAGGACCAGCCTTGTTCCAGGAAAATGACTATATCAGCAAATCAGCATTTCTTAAGTTGCAATATCATTCCTGGAAATATTGTTATATAACATACCTTGGCTGCCAGTCTCAGGGTGAATGAAATAGAGCAAGCCTCATGTTTTCCATTGTTGAGATGTTAGCATAAATCTCTCACTAATGCACCTCTCTTCTTTGGTCTAAGCAGCCCAAGAAAATAGGTTGAGTATTGAGGGAGTGATATACAGTGGTTATAACTTGAAGGTAGGTGTTTGACTTTCTCTGTTGAATTCTTACCTCTGCCAATACCTGGATGAATTTTTGAAACTCTTATCTCTTAGGGGCCCGCTGAGAGAAATTAAATCTGCCTCTGTTTGAAATAACCCAGGAAATGGGGCTCTAGTTTACCAAGTCTGAACCACCCCAATATCCTGGAAGACACAGGATCAAGAAGCTGGGAGGAGCTAGCCAAAACAGGGTTAAAGGTTTAATTTACTTATTCTTGTTCTTATCTATTTTCCGTATCATTTAAGTATGTCACTTCGGTTAGAATGAAAGAGTTTGATAGACAGAGAATGAGAGGAGGGTAGAAAGGAGAAGCAGTGTAGTGAGTCTTCTTTTAAAGCACAGCTATTATGGCTTGACTTGTTGACAGGAAAGTGCACACAATGCCTTTGGAATACCCTGTAGATATACAAGGTCTGGTAGCAGTTGTCCCAAAAAGCAAGGTGAGAAGTGTTTTCCAGGATGATCCCAGGTTATAACACCTTACTTATACCTAACACATTAATAAAAAAAAATTAAAGTCAGTGGAGGATTTTTCCTTAGCAGGAATGATAGAGAACTGAGGACCGCCATGGTTTATTTCAACATCACACTTTTTAAACAATTTTAGCAGCAATCCCCCAAATCTATAAAACAGTAAATCCAGAGAAGCATAAGATGCTTTATTTGTTTGGCCCAAAATGTTCCAAGAAAGAGACTGAATTAGAAATTTAAAAGAATACTGCGGCCAGAAGAAGGGATAAGAGTAATTTCAAATGTTGACTTTTTCATGGTCTCTACCATGCCATTATGTGTAGACATTTCTAATTTTTATTTAAAAGTATCTGTCTGCTTCATATGAGAAAAATATACAATAGTTTCTTTCATTTATGTTTTGTATATAAATATATACATCATGATTATAAGATATGCATGAAATTAGTTGTCTTGAAATAACAAGGATTTAGTATCTCTGATAGTCAGAAATTGTGAAGAAAAGTTCAGAAGAGAGGTCTAAAAAAAAAGTATGTCAAGTTTGAATTTATTGTCAACCTGAAGAAACTTTAGGAAAACAAGAAGGTTCCAGAATTAGCCAATTGCCCTTTATGTCTCTCTTTCACACATTCACACACAGACTTTGGTTCTTGCCATAAGAGACATGATTGTAGAGGAAGCCAGTGTCTGGCTGACTGCGAAGACATTTTCGATTCTTATGGCATATGTTAGCTGAAATCTTGATGCCCCCCTCAAAAGCTGAAAAACATTTGGCACAGGTGCAGAAAAGCTGAAAATGTCTGGCAAAGCTCACAGGCGTCTTTTTCCATTCTGTACCAAATGTTTTACAGTCTTCATGAGCCCATATAGAGTCTGGCTTCTGCCAAGTGGTTTGTTTGAGACTGTGGCCTGTGTTATAGCAGGCACAGAAGTGCAGCTGGCCTTTAAACTGCATTTTATAGGAGATAACTTTAAGGTAAATTGGCACACAGATGGCTTTCTTTTAACATTGGATGTAAATATAACAGGTTTCATTTGGGTGGAGCTTTCGCCAAGGAAATACTAGTCTATTCATTTTCCTAATTCAGAATAAGCTTTGGAAATTTCAATGAAATCTCCACTCTTTCACGGGGTAATTTATAGTAAGGTCCCAAAATGTGACTGTACCAATTTAGCGCATTTGAAATCAAACATGAATCTAAAAAATTCTAAGTTACAGAAGGTGGCAGAATAGTTCTCAATGATGTGATTCTCACTAGTTTAGTGTAATAGTATTTCAGCCTCAGTCTTCATTGTGAATGGACTTTTAATAGTTAACTATTCATCTCTCTCTCTTTCTCTGTTGCTCCCTCTCTGTGTCTCTCCCTTCCTTTCATCTTTCTTTGAATCCTAATCATGCTATTGGCAATGATTTTCATAAAATTGAAAACTAAGATGATATTTGGGGAATATAAAACAGACGGCTGTGATGCTTCCTTCAGACCTCCATAGCCAAAGCAAAGTGGAAGGTTCATCCCAGTGGCACAGACAGATGGATAGTTTTGTCCTTTTTGTTCTGGATAATTCTTTCCAATACTTTGTTTCTTGAAATGAAAAGGCCCCAGAACTTTTGACTCCCAGGTTTGAGCCTGTTGGCATTAGGGAAGCAGCATAGCCTAGAGGACAGAGCACGGGCTTGGGAGTCAGAGGATCTGAGTTCTAATCACAGCCCCACCACTTGTCTGCTATGTGACCTTGGGCAATTCACTCAACTTCTTTGTGCCTCAGTTGCCTCATCTGTAAAATGAAGCTTAAGACTGTGACCTTTATGTGGGACTGGGACTGTGTCAGAAATGATTATCTTGTATCTACACCAGCACTTAGTAAAGTGTCTGACACATAGAAAGTGCTTAACAAATATCACAATTCTTATTTTTATGGGAAGATAGAGGAGGCCAATAGGATTCCTCACAGTGTTGGTCCTAGAGATCAGAACTAGAGAGATCTGAAAGGATGTTTAGTGGTGAATGGGGCAAAATGGTTCATTGAAAGGTCTCGTTCCTTCCACTTACCTTTTTCAGTCTAAATGTTTGTTTCAGTAACAGCTAATGACACTTACTGAGTGCTTACTGAGTTTTTCATCTTTCTTCCTCCACTTAAAGGCCTCTTTTTTAGCACTGGTGTACTATGCTTGCTAGGCTAACATTTGGAGAAAAGACTGCTCCTATTTCTGCAATTTTACCAATTCAAATGGGAGTTGTAACTAGGGCAAAGAGCTTATGAGTTGCCCTATAAATTTCACAGAAACTCCGATGTTTCCTTGTTTTCTGAATGCTGTGTCTCAGTTAAAGCAAAAAATGCTGCCTGGTTATTAGTCATCAAGAATACATGCCTGGTTCAACTTTAATGAAAATTTGTGAATTTAAATGGAATTTAAAGACTTAGAGAATCTCTGCAAATCCATCATGGCTAGCAGCTGCCCAGTTGTTCTCACAGCACCTCTACTGGGCCAACAGTAGAAGGGAGGCTTGAAGTCAACCAATCAAGCAATCATATTTACTGCATTCAGAACACTGAACTAAGCACTTGTGAGAGAAAAGTAGAAACAAAAGACACAATCCCTGTCCTCAAGAGACATACATTTCAGCTAGGAGGTTGAAGAGAAGGGAAGGATTGAGAGGCAAATAAGCACTTAAATAGTAAAGCACTTAAGTGGATTTGAACTTAAATGGATTTGTACAAAAGTGCTATGGGTGGCTGTGAGTGCACAAGTTCTGAGGTGATAGTTGGGAGTACATGACATGGAGAGAAGAAAAATGAATTAAAACAAACTTCCTGTAGGAGGTGGAAGTCTTTTGTTGCTTATTATGGAATTTAGTAACACGACATGGAAAATTGAGGTTTCTATGTAAAAGAGAAAATGGGTCAGAAGCCAAAACATGCTTAAATATTCATGCATTAGGTCAGGTTAGTGTCTGAATTCCTCACCTCCTGGGTGGACAACAGGCAGAAAAATAAAAAATGAATGTAAAGATTGAAAAAGAATTACCATCTCCTTTTGGAAGTGCTTTTGAAGATATCCACAATTCTTAGTGCTGTAAGCAAATCAAATTTGGACCTGATTTCTGCAAATATTGATTCACTTCTAAAGGAGTATGGTTCAGGGAATATGCTATTGGTCATCTTGTTTTTGGTTAATTAACTTTTCTGGGAAGCATTTTCCTCTACAACTGCTTAAGCAAGCAGCAAGAAAAAAAAAGCTAGGGCACAACAGTTGCCAGAAGGCACCACACTGAGGAACTCCAACTCTCAACTTCCAAATGTTGAAGTGACCCACTGAAAAGTTATTAAATAGGCATTTAGAGTGGCCCTTTCATCAACTCCAGTCTCATTCTGACCACTTAAAGTTTGCTAAACTCACAGACTATTCCTTGGATATACTTTACCCCTAGAAGCTTGACCTGTAATGCAGCCTTAAGAGCATTCATTTCCCTGGGTTTCCCACCAAACAGAGAAAAGCAAACCTATTTTACAAGGATAATGCAAGGATTCATCCTGTAAAGGATTTTGAATGCTGGGGAATCAGGTATTAGGATATGAAAGCATTAGGGTTTATTGTATTCTGATTGCATCTATTTTTTCCCTATTTTGTCCTATGCAAATTTGGGAAGGTTTTTTGTTTGTTGTTTTTTTGGCTGATCCCTCCAAACCCACAAATCTCAGGATTTTTTTTTTCATTTTTACAATTGAAATTTCTAATTTTTACAAGATCCTTATGTACCTAATTATCTGGGAGAAGAAAATGATATGACCTCACAACTTTGGTTATTATATCTTCAACTCTCATAAACAGTTAAAGTCCAAAAAAAGCTGTGCATTTCTTGAGGAAAAAAGCAACAACTTTCTGCCTGACTGTCTTTGAGCTGCTTCACCTTCACTAAGGTCCAGAGGCCCAGGAATCCACCCTTTATTCAGAGAACGACTCACTGGGAGGCTGTCAAACTTGACATTTGCTTCTAGGAGTGTATCATTAAGTGATGTTATGCATTCCCTCCCTCTGGGCTAAGGGTACTAACACAGAGTGCTGTAGTTCAGGGGTTGACCACTAATGTAATGCAAACTTTGAAGTTCCTTGATGATGGAAATCAGTCTTATTCCAATTTCAGTAAATATGTAAGCACATTCATAATAGGAGTAAAGTGGAATTGGGGGTTAAATTCCTCTACAAACTCTTTCAAGAAGCTAATGTGCTGTTTTATTAACAACATTTGTGAAGCAAAATATAGTCTTAGTTGACAGATTAGGTGACACAAACCTTCACTCTGGTCAAATATAGATTCACAATGAGTTCTGACCACTGGGAACGTATTGAGATGTCGAAGAAGTCCAGGACCACAGATTTGACTAATAATTTTCTCTAAATAAATTCTACTTATGACTAGTGAAATAACATTTCAAATTTCATTGCTCCTTTTCGTGCCTCAGGACTTGCCAGAGTCTGAAAATACAATTTAGGGTATAGGAGAAAGTTATGTGCACTTTGTTTAAACCCCAAAGAGTAACTCCCTGACTATTATTCTTCACTGTTTTATAAATAGCAAGTGGCAGATAAAAGAGTAAAAAATATGTCAAGTTGGAAGATGGGCTAGTCAGGGGGAGACATCTTTTCCAGATTTGGTAAGTAATAACTCACATTTGACTTCAATATTCCATGATAAACTTTGTGGAATATATATTTGAAGAAGTAAAATACTTCCCCCTGATTGAAAGTTTTGGGGATTGGACCTTTACTGCGGCAGTTGAGATTTAACATCTCTGGAAAGTCTGGAGCAATTTTAAAATACTCGTTTCTTTTGCTCGTTCCAACTCTGGCTTTCAAAGAAAATGAGATGTTTTTGGAATGAATTGTGGTGGACTTATAAGAAAATTTATATGACTAAGAATTGGATTTCTTCCTCTGGAATATTATGGATTATGTTTTATGTTGGAATTACATCAGTGTGCAGAACTGCATAAGGCTGGCTTAATGTAGCTAAAAATATACCTTGACTTTCCAGTTGGAACATAATTTTTTTTTCTTTCCCTTCAATTTCTTTCCCTTCAGTTTCTTTCCCTAATGAGAATGATGGCTTAATGACTCATATTTGTGATAGTAAGGAGCTTTGATTTCAAAATGAAGAGAATTTCAAAAAGGACTAGAGTTGAGTTGAATGTTGCTTTTAGAGAATGGGCTTAGCCATGTAGATCCCATTGAATATACAAAGAGATCCAACTGATAATGGGACAGATTCTGCTAGAACTGAATTTACTGCCTGATTGTACATTTAGGCACTTTGGAAGTAAAGTTAGTACTTTCTGGCCAATAGAACCTGGTTCGGTTAGGTAATAATAATAATAATAATAATAATAATAATAATAATAATGGCTATCCTCTTAAAGGTGGAATGTGGAACCAGAGACCTGCATGGTGCTCTATTTTGCACCTATCTGCACCTGACCAGCAACCACAAAGTAGGTCTCCTTACCTGACTTGACCTGCCTTTTTTTAAAAAAAAATTGTATTTGTTAAGTGCTCACTTGTAAGCACTGGGGTAGATACAAATCAGTACAGTTGGACACAGTCTCTGTCCCACATGAGGGCTTACTGTCTCAGTAGGAGGGAGAACAGGTATTGAATCCCTATTTAACAGTTGAGGCACAGAGATGTGGAGTGCCTTGACCAAGGTTTCACAGCAGGCAAGCGGCAGAGCCAGGATAAGAACACAAATCCTCTGACTCCCAGACCCATGCTCTTTCCACTAGGCCAGGCTGCTTACCTTTGTGATAACAATTTAGATTCCCATGTGGCAGTTCCAGTGCATCTTAAGTTCAGCTTCTTGATTGTTAGTTTCTACTTAAGAAATATAAATCAACCCTCCACTTTGGCAGAGGAATGGACTTAGTTCTTGCTTCACATGCTTTTCCACCTAACACATACCTGCATGAAAACATTTATTATCCAACCCAACCCACAAGTTTGCTGCATGGGTCAAGTTGGATAAATTGTGGGGTAAGTAAGTTCTTATCTGGATCACTCAAATCCAAGTTGCTCTCTTACCTGAAAGATCCTTAGGGTATCCATAGTGGCCTGGAAGCTCCAGATCCATTCCTTTTTTTTACATCAATTTTTAGCTGTATCTCATCTTTCAAAATGAGGTTCTACCCACTGCACATAAGTGCAGCTGAAAAGACTGATGGGTGACTAACACTTCCTTCAGTACTGTTAACACCTAAGGATGGATTCTTGCTGAACTGCTGGGTTTGTCCCTTACAAGGCTACTTCTGTACTGGGGGTCAGAGACAGTGCCCAAAGAGCAGAGCAACTCCTATCACTGGGGACACCATTACTATCATCCCAGACTAAGCCCCCTTTTTCCTCTCCTCCTCCCCATCGCCCCCCTCCCCCACCCTACCTCCTTCCCCTCCCCGCAGCACTTGTATATATTTGTACATATTTATTACTCTATTTATTTTACTTGTACATATTTACTACTCCATTTTATTAATGATGTGCATATAGCTATAATTCTATTTATTCTAACGGTTTTGACACCTGTCTACATGTTTTGTTTTGTTGTCTGTCTCCCCCTTCTAGACTGTGAGCCCGTTGTTGGGTAGGGACTGTCTCTATATGTTGCTGACTTGTACTTCCCAAGTGCTTAGTACAGTGCTCTGCACACAGTAAGCGCTCAATAAATACGATTGAATGAATGAATGAATGAATGTACTTGAAAGGAGAGCAGCCCCTCTCCCAGTTACTTCTTCCCAGACTGATGTATCTGATCTGGCCTCCCAGCCATCCTTTGCTGGGTTGCTTTGTTTGAGGCTATAATCCCTACTTCCTTAAATCATTTATTCTCCCCTTCTGGCTTGTTTGCATCTCTTTTTAGTTCCCCAAAGAGGAACTTCTTGAATAGCCTCTTCTACCCATTCTTCTCACATGTCCCACATGTTGCTGATGAAACTATTGGTTGTGTAGGGTTTCCTAGGTGTAGGCTTGGTATATAACAAGAATTTAGAGGAAATGCTACCACTATCATATTGATCCTAACTGAGGTACACATTATTAGGGATAAAAATGCTCAATATTTCATCTCTGATTTTTTACATAAATTTCCGACAAACACTGTAACTACCCAGACAATATGAAATCAAGAGTTGGGCAATTACCTAGGTAATTCAGGCAAAAAAAGAAAGCCTCCTAAGAAAAGTTATTTTGGGGAAATGAAAAATTGCTAGATTGACTAGCTAAATTGACCAGCTATTTACTTATCGCTCCACTTCACATTTGCCTTTTAATATTTATGGCACTTTTAAAAAAATGGTATTTGTTATGTCTTTACTATATGCCAGCTACTGCACTAATCACTGGGGTAGATTTGAGCTAATTTAGTTGGACAAAGTCCACGTCCCACATAGGGCTTATAGTCTTAGTCCCCATTATACACATGAGGTAGCTGAGGCACAGAGAAGTGAAGCCAAGGCCACACAGCAGACAAGTGGCTGAACTGGGATTAGAACCCAGTTCCTTCTGACTCTCAGGTCTGTGCTCTATTCACTAGGCAATACTGCTTCTGGCACTTGTTAAGCACTTATTGTGTGCCAAGTACTGTGCTAATTGCTGGGGTAGATTCAAGATAATCAGGCACAGTCCCTTTCCCACAAAGGGCTCACAGTTTAAATTGGAGGGAGTAGGATTGAATCCCCATTTTACAGATGAGGAAACTGAGAAACAGAGAAGGTAAGTGGCTTTCCCAAATTCAGAGTAGGATTAGAACCCAGGTCCTCTGACTCCCAGGCCCATACTCTTTCCATTAGGCCATGCTTCTTCTCTTTTGCTCTAACCATTTGACCCCAGGCCTCAGAGCAATGATTCAAATAGTAGACTAAGAACATTTTTCATTGTGTCATCAGTTTTGAAAGCTAGAAACGTTTGACTAAAATATCTATAATCCTTAAAATCTTATTTCGTCTTAAGCTGTCATCTCCGACCCATAGCAACGCCATGGACACATCTCTCCCAGAACTCCCCACCTCCATTGGCAATCATTCTGGTAGTGAATCCATAGAGAATTCTTGGTGAAAATGCAGACGTGGTTTACCACTGCTTCCTTCTGCACAGTAAACTTGAGTCTCCCTCCACTCTCTGCTATGCCACTGCTGCCCAGCACAGGTGAGTTTTGACTTGTAACAGATTGCCTTCCACTTGCTAACCACTTCCCAAGCTAGGAATGGAATGGATATGTCTTTGCTTGACTCTCCCTCCGATAATTGAAACTGGTAGAGTAATGGACACTCCAGGTGCGACTCTGAGAGAGGAATTCCGTAAAATACTGATTGCATATTATAGATGTATGAAAACATGGTCCTTTTTAGTTCCAATTTGTAGTTGATGAAATCTTATTTTCACTTAAACATCTCCCACAAGAACACTTGCCCTCTAAAATCCTCTCACATTCTACCCCTTCCACCTTTGCTTTTGACCCCATTCCTTTTTACCTTATCAAAGCAATTGCCCATTCCCATCTTTCCTTCCTGATCACCATCTTCAACCGTTCAGTTTCCAAAAGGCTCCTTCCCCACTACTTTCAATCATGCCTATGTCTCCCCTGTACTAAAAAAATAAAACATCCCGGGACCCCATGACTCCCTCCAGTAATTGCCCCATCTTCCACCTACCATTCCTCTCCAAACTCCTTGAACAAGTTGTCTACACCTGCTACTTCCAATTCCTCACCTCCAATTTTCTTCTTGATCCCCTCCAACCTGGCTTCCGCCCCCTTCACTCCAAAGAAACTGCACTCTTTAAGGTTACCAATAACTTTCTTCTTGCCCAATCTGCTGGCCTTTACTCCATCTTAACCCTCCTTGCCCTTTCTGTTGACGTCGATACTGTGGACCATCACCTTCCATCACCATTTTCTAACCTTGGCTTCATAAACACTGTCCTTTTCTGGTTCTCCTCCTAGCTCTATGACATTCCTTTTCTATCTTTCACAAGCTCCTTCTCTGCCTCCCACCCTCTAACTGTGGGAATGTCTCAGGATTCAGTTCTAGGTCCCTTTCTATTCTTCATCTTCATACACTCTCTTGGAAAACTCATTTGCTCCCAGGGCTTCAAGTACCATCTTTATGCAAATGATTCTCAAATCTGCCTCTCCAGCCCTGACCTTTTTCTTTCTCTGCAGTCTCACATTTTCTCCTACCTTCAGGATATCTCTACTTGGATGTCCCAATGACACCTCAAATTTAGCAAGTCCAAAATAGAACTGCTCATCTTCCCACCCAAACTCTGTGCTTCCCCTGCCTTTCCTCTTACTGTGGACAGCACTACCATCTTCCCTGTGTCACAAGCTGTAACCTTGGCATTATCCTCAAATCATTTCTTTGTTTATATTGTACTGCATTATCCTCAAATCATTTCTTTGTTTATATTGTACTCTTCCAAGTGCTTACTACAGTGCTTTGCACACAGTAAATGCTCAATAAATATAATTGATTGATTGACTTCTTGCTTCTATCCATACATTTGGTCTGTCACAAAGTCCTGTTGGTTCTACCTTCTCATCTCTTGACTCTGCCTTTTTCTTTCCATCCAAACTGCCACTATGCTGATTCAAGCATTTATCCTTTCCTGCCTTAACCACTGCATCAGCCTCCTCATTGACCTCCCTGCCTTCTGTCTCTCCTAACTCCAGTCCGTACTTCACTCTGCTGCTCATATCATTTTTCTGAAAAATCGTTCAGTCCATATCTTTCCATTCATTAAAAACTTCTAGTGGTTGCCCATCCACCACTGAATCAAACAGAAGCTCCTTATCATTGCTTTAAGGCACTCTTTGGTTCTCTACCTCCTACCTAAGCTCACTGATTTCCTTCCTACTAAACCCAACTTGGCACATCCTGCTCCTCTAACACCAACATAATATCTGTACTTTGAGCCCAGTTATCCTTCCACTTATAATAATACTAATAATGATGGTATTTGTTAAGTGCTTACTACGTGCAAAGCGCTGTTCTAAGTGCAGGGGAGGTTACAAGGTGATCGGGTTGTCCCACGGGGGGCTCACAGTTTTTATCCCCACTTTACAGATGAGGTAACTGAGCCACAGAGAAGTTAAGTGACTTGCCCAAAGTCACATAGCTGACAGTTGGCGGAGCCGGGATTTGAACCCATGACCTCTGACTCCAAAGCCCATGCTCTTTCCACTGAGTCACTGAGCCACACTGCTTCCCTTGGCCACAGTCTCATTAGGACCTGGAACTCCCTTCCCCTTCATATCTGAGAGTTCATTACTCTCCTTACCTTCAAAATCCTCCTAAAATCACATCTCCTCCAACAGGCTTTCCCTGACTAAGCCCTTTATTTCCTCTAACTGTGCTCCCCTCTGCAATGACTATGCACTTGCCTGTGTACCCCTTATGTTCTTTGATACTCACCCCAGCCCACCAGTATTTATACTCTACTATTTCCCCTGTCTGGAATTTATTTCAATGTCTGTCTCCTCCTGTAGACTGTAAGCTTCTTGTGGACAGGGACAGTGCCTACCAATTCTGTTATATTGTACTCTCCCAAGAGTTTAATATGGTACTCCCCACACAGTAAGTGCTCAATAATACCATTGATTGATCAATTTCTGATGGATGCACATGTGTTGTCTTCTGATTCATAGTATTTTCTTTTGCTTGACCTTTGGAAAAGACTATTCACTTTCAATGCCCACTGTTGATATTTAGATTTGTAGGGCTACCAGCCTATGCAGTGAAAGCATTTCAGTAAGTTAAAATTCATGTTTCTGATGCTTTTCATATTTTGTATCCTATTGAAAAAGTATTGGTTTTTAAAAATCCATGAGCAAAGCATAAAGAAAGTTACTATCTGGTTATATTTCTATGGGAAAATCACTGTTCTGAGCATCATAGACTGTTAAATGTCCTCAAATTTATTTTGGCTTACATTGTATCTTAAATAGGAAACTTTGTCCTTTCAGAAGCTCTATCTTTGTGAACCCCAAGTTCTTTATATTCATTAAAGGAGTCCTATGTCATGTTTCCCCAAATTACAGGGTCATTCTAGAGTCTATAATTTTTATTTGAACAGTATCCACATGGCTTTTTCTTTGTGGAGTTTCTGAACTTCATGATTATATTTTTCTCTCCGCCTAACAGTTTGATCTTGTAAAAATTCAATTCATTCATATTTGCAAAAAGGGTAATGTTTTATTATTGGTTGTAAAGAAGTGAAATTTCACACACTGTATAACCAGTTCTTTCTTTGGCAGCACAGTTAATTCTGAAAGTGTGGAACAAGTTAACAAAGTGTGGGTAGTGAGGCCATGGAAAGACTTGCTGTTTGTGTCTTTTTTTGGTTAAAAATGAGTAGGTTTTCTCAAATCCCAAGTGGGCTTTCTGAAAGCCTGAGTGAATAGGTTCACAGACATGTTTAGGGCTGGATGGCATTGTGGGCTATTAGTAAAAACATGGAAAACGGAATCGAGAGCCAGGTTCTAATCCCAGATTAGCTATTGTCCTGCTGTGTGACCTTTAGCAAGTCATTTAACCTCTCCATACTTCATTGTCCTCATCTGTACAGTTGGGATATCTCCTATGACATAACACCTTATCATGGCAGGAGATTTTGCAGATGCCAGTAAAGCTTAGAGCTATACGATTGAGAGATTCTCTTGCCAGGGTTACCCATAATGGAAAAGTCTAGGCTGAATCATCAGACAAAGTTGATTCACATGTTCTGGGGAGCAGTGGTATGGGAAAGAGTCAAAAATGGATGATCAAGTGATCAAAGTTGATCAAAATGTTGATCAAAGACAATGGCAGAGACTTACGTTTTTACTGCATGGAAGAAAGCAGTGGTAAACTATGTCCATATTTTTTTTTTTACCAAGAAAACTCTATGGATATAAGTCCATAAAGTCACTGTGAATCAGAAATGACTCGATGGCATTTGACAACACCACAGTAGGGATATTCACTTACCCTAGATTATGAACACAGTGCACAGTGCTTTGGCACATAAGTAAGCACTTAATAAATATCATTGTTGTAATTATTAAGAACAGGAGGAGGAAAGAGTATAATACCCCTTCTCTAGAGTTGGCAGGAGCTAGGAAGCATGAGGAGTTTCTGGCTGTAACTACCTTGCTCTGACCCCACCTCACCTTCTAGTTATCACCCCATCTCCCTCCTACCATTCCTTTTCAAACTCCTTGAACGAGTCGTCTACACGCGCTGCCTCGAATTCCTCAACACCAACTCTCTCCTCGACCCCCTCCAGTCTGGCTTCCGTCCCCTACATTCCACGGAAACTGCCCTCTCAAAGGTCACCAATGACCTCCTGCTTGCCAAATCCAATGGCTCATACTCTGTCCTAATCCTCCTCCACCTCTCAGCTGCCTTCAACACTGTGGACCACCCCCTTCTCCTCAAAACGCTATCCAACCTTGGCTTCACAGACTCCGTCCTCTCCTGGTTCTCCTCTTATCTCTCCGGTCGTTCATTCGCAGTCTCTTTTGCAGGCTCCTCCTCCTCCTCCCATCCCCCTCCTGTGGGGGTTCCTCAAGGTTCGGTTCTTGGTCCCCTTCTGTTCTCGATCTACACTCACTCCCTTGGTGGCCTCATTAGCTCCCACGGCTTCAACTATCATCTCTACGCTGATGACACCCAAATCTACATCTCTGCCCCTGCTCTCGCCCCCTCCCTCCAGGCTCGCATCTCCTCCTGCCTTCAGGACATCTCCATCTGGATGTCTGCCCGCCACCTTAAACTCAACATGTCCAAGACTGAACTCCTTGTCTTCCCTCCCAAACCCTGCCCTCTCCCTGACTTTCCCATCACTGTTGACGGCACTACCATCCTTCCCATCTCACAGGCCCGCAACCTTGGTGTCATCCTTGACTCTGCTCTCTCGTTCACCCCTCACATCCAAGCCATCACCAAAACCTGCCGGTCTCAGCTCCGCAACATTGCCAAGATCCACCCTTTCCTCTCCATCCAAACCGCTACCCTGCTCATTCAAGCTCTCATCCTATCCCATCTGGACTACTGTATCAGCCTCCTTTCTGATTTCCCATCCTCTTATCTCTCCCCACTTCAATCCATACTTCACGCCGCTGCCTGGATTGTCTTTGTCCAGAAATGCTCTGGGCATGTTACTCCCCTCCTCAAAAATCTCCAGTGGCTACCAATCAACCTACGCATCAGGCAGAAACTCCTCACCCTCAGCTTCAAGGCTCTCCATCACCTCGCCCCCTCCTACCTCACCTCCCTTCTCTCCTTCTACAGCCCAGCCCACACCCTCCGCTCCTCTCCTGCTAATCTCCTCACCGTGCCTCGTTCTCGCCTGTCCCGCCATCGACCCCTGGCCCATGTCATCCCCCTGGCCTGGAATGCCCTCCCTCCCACATCCGCCAAGCTAGCTCTCTTCCTCCCTTCAAGGCCCTACTGAGAGCTCACCTCTTTCAGGAGGCCTTCCCAGACTAAGCCCCGTCCTTCCTCTCCCCCTCCTCCCTCTCTCCATCCCCTCTGCCTTACCTCCTTCCCTTCCCCACAGCACCTGTATATATGTATATATGCTTGTACATATTTATTACTCTATTTATTTATTTTACTTGTACATATCTATTCTATTTATTTTTATTTTGTTAATATGTTTCATTTTGTTCTCTGTCTCCCCTTTCTAGACTGTGAGCCCACTGTTGGGTAGGGACCGTCTCTATGTGTTGCCAACTTGTGCTTCCCAAGCGCTTAGTACAGTGCTCTGCACACAGTAAGCGCTCAATAAATATGATTGATTGATTGATTGATTGTGCTGCTGCATTGCTTGGCTCTGTGCTGCCACTGACCTTCCAAAGATTTCACTCTCACCACTGAGAGTTTACTGGCCATGCAGTCTTTCTGGTGAGTATCAAGACCAGGATGGAGAATGCTTGGAACTGTCCTGTCCCACCCAATATAAGATGAATGACTTCTTTCCTTTTGACTGAAATTTTAAAATTCCAATTTTCTCTCCCTGTTTAGTTAGAATTTCAAATGAGTTTTGAAGTTTGAAATATAATATTCTAGGGCAATTTTGAATAACACTGAAGACAGGTGGGACAGTGACCCTGAAGAATTGGGCAGCCCCAGAAGGTTTTTACTCTGAGGTCTTGCAATGTTGGAACAACAACAAGTCAGCAAATCCTCTAAAAGATCTGGAGCTGGTCAGCAGTTTGCAGATAAAATGCATTGGGAAGTTTTGCCTAACTGTATCCAAGACTGACTATACAGAGAGAGGAAAAATTCACCCCTCACATCCAAGCCGTCACCAAAACCTGCTGGTCTCAGCTCCGCAACGTTGCCAAAATCCGCCCTTTCCTCTCCATCCAAACCGCTACCCTGCTTGTTCAAGCTCTCATCCTATCCCGTCTGGACTACTGTATCA
Source organism: Tachyglossus aculeatus (assembly GCF_015852505.1). NCBI lineage: Eukaryota > Metazoa > Chordata > Mammalia > Monotremata > Tachyglossidae > Tachyglossus > Tachyglossus aculeatus. The sequence continues at coordinate 62,164,683 of NC_052101.1, read as the reverse complement.
GCCTTCTCTCTGATCTCCCATCCTCATGTCTCTCCCCACTTCAATCCATACTTCATGCTGCTGCCCGGATTGTCTTTGTCCAGAAACGCTCTGGGCATGTTACTCCCCTCCTCAAAAATCTCCAGTGGCTACCAATCAATCTGCGCATCAGGTAGAAACTCCTCACCCACGCTTCAAGGCTCTCCATCACCTCGCCCCCTCCTACCTCACCTCCCTTTTCTCCTTCTACAACCCACCCTGCACCCTTCACTCCTCTGCCACTAATCTCCTCACCGTGCCTCATTCTCGCCTGTCCCGCCATCGACCCCCGGCCCACATCATCCCCCGGGCCTGGAATGCCCTCCCTCTGCCCATCCGCCAAGCTAGCTCTCTTCCTCCCTTCAAGGCCCTACTGAGAGCTCACCTCCTCCAGGAGGCCTTCCCAGACTGAGCCCCTTCCTTCCTCTCCCCCTCGTCCCCCTCTCCATCCCCCCCATCTTACCTCCTTCCCTTCCCCACAGCACCTGTATATATGTATATATGTTTGTACATATTTATTACTCTATTTATTTATTTATTTTACTTGTACATATCTATTCTATTTATTTTATTTTGTGAATATGTTTGGTTTTGTTCTCTGTCTCCCCCTTCTAGACTGTGAGCCCACTGTTGGGTAGGGACTGTCTCTATATGTTGCCAACTTGTACTTCCCAAGCGCTTAGTACAGTGCTCTGCACACAGTAAGTGCTCAATAAATATGATTGATTGATTGATTGATTGAGATGCTTTAGAGACATCTATCTGGGTTTCTAATCCATTTAATGCATTTTTTCCTACTACTCAAGACACAAGCAAGCTTCAAGAGATTGTATAAGTGCATTTTAAATGACAATATTTTGATGTTTCTCATTCATTTGAGGGGTTCTTTTTCAATCTTTTTTTCATTTTAAATACTAGTTTGTGGTCCAAATTATCAGGGAAATTGTCTTAACTTTTGACTTCAATTCTTTTGGCTTCTACATGCTTTTTAATATACTGGGTTGTACTGTAATGGAAAAATATTGACACATATGTTCAGAAACTCCTCAGTAAAAGCAGTAAAATCATTCTGTTGAATATCAAAAACAAAGGAAAAAAATTCCTTAATCCAAAACAAAGCCCCATAGTGGGCTTTCTTTTCACTGATGCCTCCCAAGTCAAAATACACCCTGTGACTATTATATACATCAAGTGCATCACTTGAAGAGTTTTTATTAATTACATCCATTATCAGAAAAGGAAAAAAAAATCTGAATTACATCTTGAATGAAGAAACTCCTTGCTGAATGACATTTTCATTTTTGTACCTTTTTAGTATTTGTTGAATTGTTAGTGTAATAAAGCTAAAGGATTTCCCTCCTCCCCCAACTCCCACCTCCCCCCGGTACCATGATATTTACTGTACAATGCAACAGAAACCAAGAAAATGAAAATTGATTATTTCAGGTCATTCTACTCTTGGAACATGCATACATTTCCCATTAACACTAATTAGAACTAAGGAGAACCTTTCTATAACAAATTAAAAATAGGTATAACCTGTTCTGACATAATCATAGACACATATTAATCTACTCTAGAATTACAGTTCTGTTTTAAAGCATATTATATTCAAAATTCACTGGAGATGTGTTAGAGACATCTGCTGTAATTACAGTAACGTGGTTTCTAATTCATTTAATTCCCTTTTCTTTCCTAAACTGAACACATAAGTGAGTTTTAAAAGATTGTATAAATAAATTTTTAATTACAAAATGATGTTATATCATGCATTATTAATAATAACAACCAACAATGTGTAATGTTTATGGATGAATCCATTAGGAAGATAAGCTAATGTATATCAATCCTAAAAGAATGACTTAATTTGTCCTAAATTTGTGAATGAGATGGAGTTCATGGGACAAGCTGGTGAACAGAATAAATCCAAGGAGTTTATAAAGGCATTTAGGAGTGAAGGATCATGCTTTTAATTTTTCATTTAACTGAATTATAAACACAAAGACTTAGTTGGGAATGCTCCTGTGTGCAGACAGGTGCACCATAGCGTCTTCAGGAACATAAAATTATTTAAAGAAAAAAAAATTCCATCCTTTGCTGTACAGCATATTCCTTAGAGTTCAAAGAGCTTGTAAGACTCTTGTTTCCTGATGTTAGCGGTAACAGATTTCTGAAATCTCTAAGGCAAGCTCTAAACATTCACTGGTCTCATGACAGGAATCAAAAAGACTGCAGTCAACATCACAGTTGCAGTTGCAGTCATTGCCAGAGAGACTCTCATCGGAGGTGTAATGGTATCTGTGGGAAGGGCAGCACATATTGGTGCATGCAGTTTCACAGGTATTAGGCAGCATTAGTAGGCAGTCCCAAAACTGGCAGAACAGGCAGGTGAGGATAAGTGAGACATATTCATCTGTTGAAAGGAGAAAGGAATAAAGAGCAGGATCAAAGTTAAAACTATTGTATCAGTAAGAGATAGACTGAAGACTGTCAACTCCTTGCAAACAGGGAATGTGTCTACCAACTCTGTTTTATTGTACTCTCCCAAGGGCTTAGTACACAAGGTAAGTGCTCAATAAATACCACTGATTGATTGATTAGATAAGAAGTTTAATTCTACTCTATTTTGCTGTTCCCAGCTTCTGCCAACTCCAGACAAGGGGAACTGTGTTTGTCCTCCTGTTGTTTTAGAGTAATGGTATTTATTAACTGCTTATGTATGTGTCAAACTTAAAGGTATAGATGTTGGTACTTATGTACAAAAATTGCCACTTCTAGCTCACCACATCCTTTCTCCACACAACCTTATGTTCTCCATCTTTCAGGGCTGTCCAGCATTGGTTAAAAATATTATACTCTATGCTTTCTGTTTTGTGTGAGTCAATCATATTTATTAAGCACATACTGTGTGAAGAGCACTGTACTAAGCACTGGGGAGAGTACAGTATAACAGAGTTGGTAGATATGTTCCCTTGCCCACAAGGAGCTTACAGAGGGAACTTACAGTCTAGAGTTAAGTAATGATATTATGAATTTGTATAGAGTTTTGTTTTTCCAGAACACTTTTACATAAATTATTTCATTTTATCCTCACAGCAACACTGTGAGGTAGGAAGATGCAGGGGTATTGTCTTCTCCATTTCACAAGTGGTTGACTAACTTGCCATGGTTACATAGTAGGTCAGTGGCAGAGCTGGACTAGAACTCAGGTCTCTTGATATCCAGAAGACTCAGAACTCAGGTCATACTCCCAGGATGCCTTCCTTATTCCATTTTGCCAAGCATTATCCCTTTCCTGTTTTAAATGTGAAGTCTTCCCTAACTCCCTAAAGCCACATACATCATTCACTAATGTTTTATTAGCACTTATATACTGGTACAGTTCCACATAGATTTCTATTATTCATGATCTTGCACTTTTAATTTGTAACATTTTAGTTTATGTTTAGCTCTGCTATCAGACTGTAAGCTCAGTGAGAGAAGGCACCTTGTATTAATTAGGTGTCTCTTGTAAATTCCTTTGTACAATCACATGTAAAATTAATCCCATTGATGATGATCGTTCTAAAATGCATAAATCATATCTGTTTTCTGTTAATCAAGCAGTATAGAAACTCATCATAGCTCTGTAAAATTCTGAAAAGTATCTCTAAGTTTTGCTGGTAGTTCTAGTCAAGCTTATTAGTGAAAATAAGTTAAAAATTGGTAGATTTTGGGGTTTTGCATGCAAGAAAATATACCAATCATCTTATTGAAAGGATTACTTTCTCATCTGCAGGCAGAAAATATTAAAATTTTACAAGCAAAAAGTGAGTGAGCATTTATCATTATATATCATCCCCAATTACAAAAACAACCCTTGGAATGTGCAAGCCATCTATGCTTGAAAACAGCACTCTAAAATAATATTTTTTTCTCCAGATGGACTGATCATCTGTTTATGGTTTGATTTTTCCATTAGATTTTATTAGATAAAACTGGTTACTATCCAGTGGTTTTCAGGCCTCAATAAACAGTAACTAAGCAGCTGAGCAGAAGAGAATTTACTTAAAGACACATTCTTCCAAACTCATTTTTCTCTAGCACATTTTAATGAACATTTTACATTTTTGTTCACATGCTTGTTAATTTTTAAAGGAGGAAAAATGTCAAAATGTCACCCCCAATAGAAACAATATATATATATATATATATTATATATATATATATATATATATAATGAAACCTTTTTTAAAAAAAACTTGTAAAGCATTGTATAAAGTTCCAAAGTGAGCCTTGCATATTGGTAAGCAGGCTTTTTTTATAAGATGGTGGTGTGAACCCCACTATGATTCACTTATGACTGGTTTAATTGTCACATCATGTTGCAGGTGCTGTGGCAATTATTCAATATTTATAGTACAAGCAGCTCGTACTGCAATGCCGTCTTAATGTATGCACTCGTCTTTTGCCAGTCTTGGTTTATTTTGATTTTCTCATTGCCAACTTCTGGCATATGTGCTGTACACCATATTCCATAAATAACCATAAAATCATCCACAAAAAGAAAGACGTTAGCACAGTGTATAGATTTTTTCCCCGTCTATGTATTTCAGAAGAGGAGGTGTTGGCTGTAGATGGGACAAGAAAAAAAACCCTTCAAAACTCTTTTGAGATACATGGAGGGCTATTCAAGTGAGCACCTATAGAAGCAAATTCTGAGTAAAGCATATCCTATTCAGAACACCCAGCATTCTATAAAGGTGGAAGACAAATTGCATTTCCCAGCCACTATTCACCCTGCCCACTAAAAGTGATCCCATGGGGTCCTCTCACTTGATACACGTCTCCCATTTATAGAAGCTCAGTTCTGCAGATACCTACCTATAGAGGAGAGAGATTCATTCATGGAAATGACCTTTCCCCTTTCTGTAGTGTCCCCCTATGTTGGGTGAAACCTACAAAGCTTGCTGGAGTTGATAGTCTCTTAGGTTCTGAGCCTCTAGTGCAAGCAGCAGACCTTATTTTTCATTTCATTTCCCTTAGATTTTGGCAGGATCAGCATTATAAGATTTCTCCTCTATTTTGCACTTGAGAATACAGACCATTTTTCTCAATTTTTAAGTTAGCCTTTTTTATTTGGTAGTAAAAGGTGGGCATTCTTGCCCAGGGTAAACATTGCAACATTAATGAATTGGAAACATATTTTTCTGGCTTTAAAATATGTTCCAATCTTTTTCTCCAAAGAAATATTAAAGAATCCTACATCAGCAGGAAAAACTGTTTTGCATATGGCCCTTTTTGTTTGCAGAAAAGTAACATAAGCAGCGTTGAGGAAATGTTGCAACTTGTTAGAAACAGAGTTGGATTTTCACGTAATGTATTCTACTAGTAAGTAGACTAGTAAGTAGTTTGACTGAACTACTTCCCTGAGTTTTAAAGTAAAAAAAAAAAGATCCTCCTCCCTTCTTTGCTTACCAAAGGCCTAATCCCAACTTCTTTTTCCAAGCTCCATCTAAGATCTGAGGTCCAGTGAAGGTCTCCCGCATTGTGATTCCTCACTATTTCACTACAGCATTTCTCCATTTTCCCAGAACAACTTTTAGTTAGACCCTTGCTGGTGGATGGAGAGAGGATTATTTTCCTTACAATAGGAACCCAAATGGGGTTCTGGTACTTCTATTAATGAAAAAGGTCCTGCCACCCTTCCACAGTACAAATTTGATCCCCAAGTCTTTGTGAATATGAGGCTTTCATTTTTCTGCCCAACTTTCTGTGGAAATGGGACACCATATGTTTTTGTAACTTTGAAGTATTTCTCTCCAGTAACCATGAACCAATCACCTTCAAATTTCAATGTTTGCCTAGGTTCTGAAATTTGACTTGGTGAATAACAATTCTGTGTTCTCCTTGTCCACCCACTTCATGATTATGTTACTTCCATCATGTCTCTCCTCAGTGTGCCTTTCCAAATGGAATAGTGCAAATCAGTTGTTCATCTCCCTATCATTTTACTTGCCCTCCTCTGTTATGCCTTTCCTAAAATGTAGTGACCACAATGACAGGTAATATTCTAGGTAAAGGCTTTAATTTAAAGAAAAAAGTGGTCGATGTTCACTATGGTTAACAAAGTCTCAGAGAATTGACCACCAGTGATACATGGTGGCATCAGGGGAGAGGTGGGGGAGAGAAACCAAGGTGGAAAGGAAGACATTTCCTGAATCTTTAGCTGCTCTAAATTTACAAAGACACTTAGAGAAAAAGAAAAAGACTGGTATAGACACGAGGAGCTAAACTGGGACTTAGCAACCACAGAGATACAGAAACACACATACTGCACACCTCTCCTCTTCCTCCTCCCCCTTCTCCTCTTTCTCCTCCTCCTTCTCACCATCATTAGTATGTACTAAGAGACTACTATGTCTTGCACTAGGTGTTGAGATAATTTACTAAATAAACAAGACAGAGCCTCTTTAGGTCAGGCAGGAATTAGGAAATGGATTGCTCTCCTAGATTGACATTTTCACAAAGATTGAGATGTATAGAGGTGGAATTGAAAAAGGAAATAATAATAATGATGGCATTTGTTAAGCGCTTACTATGTGCAAAGCACTGTTCTAAGCGCTGGGGTGAATACAAAGTGATCAGGTTGTCCCACGTGGGGCTCACAGTCTTAATCCCCATTTTACAGATGAGGTTACTGAGGCACAGAGAAATTAAGTGACTTGCCCTAAGTCACACAGCTGACAATTGGCAGAGCTGGGATTTGAACCCATGACCTCTGACTCCAAAGCCCGTGCTCTTTCCACTGAGCCACACTGTTTCTCTAAGTATGATGTTGAACAAACTCACTAACATTAATCAGTCAATCAATCAATGGTATCTATTGAGTGCTTATGGTACACAGAGCACTGTACTAAGTGATTGGGAGAATACAACAGAGTTGTTAGACATGTTGCCTGCCCACAAGGATCTAGCCTAGTAGTAGTAATAGTAATCGTATTTATTTAATGTTTACTATGTGCAGATCACTGCATTAAGCACTGTACTAAGCATTTCCTTATATGAAAAGAGTCTGGGACGGTGTGTGTTGGTGTTGCTTTGGTCTTTTCAGCCAAGCCTCACATATGAAAAGATCTCTCAATCAGTAGCATCATTTTTGAAAACAAAGGGCAGCTACATTTTATTATATACACTATTTCATAACATAGCCAATGCTGTTTACTGGGGAAAGTTTACTGGAACAATGTGAGCCTTTGAAGTTTCTAGAAGAAAGTAAAATTCCAAAAGAGGAAAAAATGGCCCCTGAATACACTGGCTTTTTTGTGTGTGTCAAATTCTGCTACAACGTGCAACAAGAATAAATAATGTGTGATTGAATTTCTTTCTGTAAATGGTGTATAATCCACGATGTTATCAAGTGCAACTCCTATTTAAATATGTCAAGATCTTTTTAAGTTCAGACAAGCACAACTAACTTCCTAGTCAGTTCTTTAGAATTAGAGTGACTGGATTTGGGTGATACTTAGTAAATTTGTGCTTATATTTTTTTCTGAGCAAATGAACTGAAATAATTATAAAATTGAAACATTTTATAAGGTGACGTTGCTGCATTTAATTGTATGAAATTTACAGTCTAGAAAATGTAATCATTTTATCCAGTAGTCCATGATGTAATTAAGACTATTCTTTTTAGATATCCTGTATTTATGATTTTTACTTACATGTAGGTAGGATGTATCAAATTCAAAATTATACATCAATTAGACATCTCCTCAAGGTTTTTTCTTTAGTATCAGTTCTGTCTTATAATAACATGTATATTCTGGAATTTATTAACCTTACTGATAGTCTAACAATAAGGTAGTAGATACCTAAAACATCTATGGTTCTTTAGACTTTATTCATTATTATAAAAAGGGACCACACTAAAAGACAACCTTTTAATAATAAAGTAATGTTGCAGCACACAGTCTGTGATGTGCAGTAAAGATGCTTTTAAATTCCCATCAGAGCACACACCATGAACTGTGCTAATGGATGTAACACATTTCACAAAATCTGCATATGTGAGGCTTTTTCATCCTTTTTAAGTGGGGTAATGTATATAAATAATAGATATTAGCAATTAAGGATCCATTCCTATGCACTCATTTATATATTTGAAAATAAATTAACCACAAACAGCATAAAAGTAGATGCAGTCTTCCATATTCTCTTCTGTTTTCCCTGCTGTTCTTGAAAGACATTACTGTATTTATCTCAGTAAGAACAATGACCCTGGCTTTCAATTTCTGCACTATGAAATTAATTACCACTAAAAATATTTATAATGCAGTAAGTCTGAAAACGCTCGGATTTCTTGTTTTGGGTTGTTGAGGATGGTGAGTTATTTTTATTTATTTATTTTATTTTTGTGTGTGTGTGTCTGATCCTTTGTATTTTAACCTCTTTAAAATTACTTTTGTGACTACTTAGACCCAGTGGGAATGTCAGCCGACATCTCAGTCATAAACCTTAATGTTTTGGGTTGTTGCATGCTTTAGCCCAGACCTTAACAAAAGCAACCTGCATTCATTTAACATATTAATATCCTTTGCAATTTTTAGCAGTGAAAAATCCATCATTTATGTGGTTAGAGGCTCCTGCCTACCTATTATAATTTTAAGAGAACAATTACTAAGGTACTTCACCTAGAGTTCAAAATCTCCAGTAGCACTTGTTACATTAGATATTCCTGTTATTCCAGCATCACTGATACAATAGCTCAAAAAGGTTCCTCTGCAGCATTATGGTTTATTGTGTTGATCTGTGCTTTGGGCATTCTTAATTCAAGGATCATTAACATGATACTCAGGGCATGATCAAGTTTCATTGGTACAATTCAATAAAATGCTTTATCACCTAGATGCTCATGTAAGGAACTTTAAATTCTGGGACTCCAAATAATCTGTTGTTATTTTCTAGTTCACCTTTTTAAGATTATTTACAGAATATCCAGATCTTTTGCTTGGAATATGTTTTTTGCCGCAGAGTGATAAGGTTTGCATATGTTTCATCTTTCCTGTTTGAAGAAGAAACATGGAGCTTTCTGGGTATGTGAATGTAGCTGAAAGGACTGATCCTTTACATACTGAGACATATCTCCATAAGCACAGCAGAAGACAGGCAGGAGCATGCAGAATTGTAGTTTGTAGTCAGACCAGCTAGCCATAGCTATTGAAGATGTTTCATTTGGTTACCACAGCTTTATTTCTCATCTTATATAGTCACTGACCCAACCAGTGATGATGATGGAATCTCCCATCAAAAAGAATGCATGAGCCTCCATCACATTACTTCCAGTATTTTCTGAGATGTTCATAGAGGTCAAGGTGTGAGGCACATGGTCAACCACTGTTATACAGTTCTGAGAGCTGCCTTTCACCCAGCACATTTCTCCTTTGCTGCAGTTAGGTGTTTGCCCTCAAATGACTGAAGAGACAATGGTAGATCTGACTCCAGAAGGACCTATTTCAGTCTCAAGCATTAGTGTCAGTAGAGCATGTTTTGAGGTTGTCCTCAAGGGGTGTCTTTGTATCTTATCCTCTGGGCACTTATGAAGCTTTGTCCATTGCTAAGTTTTCCATAACAGATTGTCTTAGGTGTCTTTAAAAAATTCATCCATATGAGAAGACTGCAATGTTGCAACTGAGCTCAAATTCCCACTGCCTTGGAGCCCGTGATCCCACAACGTTGAAGGACCAGTGTTCAGGATGTGATTTTGTGCCCCTTCAGAAAGTGTACATGGAATTGGTCTTGCCATGTGATAAACTGTCGGTGTAGTATCCGTGCCTCAGAACTGTATAGCAGTGTTGACATGAATGGCGCAAGATAGATCTTTGTCCTCAAGCCGATTGCTCTTTCCTTCTAGAGCCAATGTTTAACCTTTCCACATGCTACACTGGCCGTTATGATAGGTCTTTCGAGGTCATCTATAACAGTTTGTTCCAGGTTGTCATGTTCATGTAGACACAGGTTCAGATATATATGGCAAAGCTCTAGGCACTGTTTTCAGGTCCTGATACTGTCTTTGTATTACATGTCTTTGTATTACATGCTGCCCAACACTTTTGCTCAAAATATAGCTCCCCATTTCCATTAGTTGCACTAGAGGGTATTCTCTCTGCTTCTGTTCTTTCCCAGCTTTACATAGCTATGCTACATCACTTGAAGTGTTTCCTTATACTATTTCACAGTCCGGCTTACCTCAGTTCAATTGCTCCATTTGAGTTCACCATAAATCAATTGCTTGGGTATCCTGCTGTCATCCATCCTCTGGACCTGTCCAACCTAGCAGAATTATGTGGCTACAAACATTACTTCAATAAAGGTAGACTGGCTGTGTTCCAAGACCTCATTTTCAGTGATCCTGTCATGCCACTAAATGTTAATTAAGGCTCCTAGGTGATGCAGATGAAAGCCTCTTAAGAATTTGAATGTGACGTTTGTGCCATGTCTAAGGCTCAGTCACAAAGAAAGATTGATATTACTACCATTCTGTAGTTTCTTTAGTGCTAATGGTAATTGTTTGGAAAAGATGCCTTTAAGAGGGTAGCGCCAATGATCCAAGGGTTATGGGAACAAAAGCAATCAGATGGAGAACTATATGCAGTGGATCCTTAGAATTAAACAAATTGTTTGTTGTTGAAGAAAACATGCAGTAAATGAATTAATTATAAGTGTAAAAGTACATTCCAAGTCTGGCACAAGAAAAAGGTAAAATTTTTCCTAAAAAAATGCATTGGGGTTATAATGTATAGCATCAAAAAGACTGAAAGGCTGATATAGTTGGCTGAAAAAAAACAACAAAAACGCTGTTAAGGTATTTCAAAACTAACAGAAAAATAGAATAGAGCCCAGAGGCAGGGAGGTCAGTGAAGAGGATGATGCAGTAATCAAGCTGGGGTATGACAAGTGCCCAGACCAGCATGGTAGCAGTTTGGTTGGAGAGGGAGAGGTGGATTCCATGCCACCTAAGCACTTAGGTACTCCCACCCACTGGTTGCACTTAAATACATATCTTTATACTCTATTACTTCTTCCAATATGTAATTCATTTTATTGTCTGTCTTCTCCACTAGATTGTAAGGTTCTTGAGGACAGGGATCATAACGACTAACTCCTTTAGTCCCTCCAAAGTGCTTAGCACAATGCTGTCATATAGTAGTACTCGATTGATTGCAAAACCAAAATCTCAGCAGAAACTTCAAAAACAAATATAGAAATATGGGTCAGAGTGGAGGCCAGTTATGTACATATCAAGGTCTATCTCTATTAAAGAGATGATATGCTCATCTAAAAGAGGCACATCTTCAATTTTAAATTAAAATAATTTATTTTTTTCTTGCAGCAACTAATCATAAACCACTCGTAATGATTTTTGTGAGATACCTTAGGAGGCAGATTTACACATTTGCAAAGACTTTATTCAAATAAGCAATATTTTGAAAGTCATGAAATTTAAAATTATTTTTAATCCTATTAGAAATCATTCAATCAATTAATCAGTCAATGGTATTTACTGAACACTTACTGCATGCAAAGCACCGTGCTAAACACCTGGAAGAGCACAATACAGTGCAGTAGGTAGACATGATTCCTGCCCAAAAAGAGCTTACAAAGATAGTTGTAGAGTTAAAATGAAAGCATTTCCCATGTTGAAGTGTGGAGAGCATACACAGCTGAACTGACTGAAAGGAGATTTAAGTGCTTTCTCTGTGTTTCTAAAGGTGCTTAGTCTGAAGTGAGCATTCACTGGGAATGCCCATAAATTCATAATGCCCGAAATCATTTGTCTTTTTTTAACTCACAGTTGATAGGTGCTTTAATTTTTACAAACCTTTAATTTATATTTTTCTATTATTTTACTTTGTCTAGGCTTGTTTGCCTAATGTCACAAGCAAAGTAGCTCCCAGAATCTGGTGTGGGGAACAAGTTCAATGGTTTTCTTTATTCTCTTTGTAGCCCTTTGACAAGAGTGATTATATCCTAGCCACTTGAAACACTTTTCTTCTGGTTCCCAGCTTTGAAGGCAACAATCTGCATAGCACATTTATTGCAAAGTGACCTTGACATGTGTCATTCATCATCATTTGGATTCTGAGCCCTCCTGTTTAATATTCATAAAGTTTTTTTTTTACAGTAAGCATATGTGATTCTTTCATAAAAAATGAAGATTTTATTTATAGATCTGTGTAATTTTAAGAAACATACCATAATTGTCTCTCTGATGAATGGATGTATCATTTTGGAGGTAGGAACATTCTGACCAACATTCTTCGATGGAAGAGAGTGAGGTGTTGGACTCTGACAAGTTTTTCTCATTCAGTGTTTCCTTGGTTGGGGTGTCTGTGATATTGAATTCCGATACTGAATTCATAATAGTGCTTTTAAGAGATTTTTCTTCTGTATGTATCTCTCTTGTATGCTGTGTATCTGGATCAAAACACACACACACACACACACACACACACACATTTACATATGATATTAACCAAATAAAGTTAAAGGATGATCATTTCACAAATTTTCATGCCTAAGAAGCCAAAAATGCAAATGCAGGATGAGTAAAATTTTAAGTGGGAGATCACTTACAATCAATCCTACTTCAGTGAATTTTTAACAGGTGATAGGAATGTCGAGCAACTTGTGTGTGTCCAGAATTATGGTCAAATTTAATTATTTAATATATGTTCTACTAAAGGTCATGATCCCATAAGGAAAACACATTTTCTGGAGAAAATTATTGGGTAGAAAATATTTTTTCTTTTTTATCATTCCTCAGAAAAACCACTGTGAAGTGTTTAACTAATGTTATATTTTATCTGGGACGAAATCAGTGTTGGCAGAGCCATGTACCTCTACTTTTGCTCCCAAAGGTTCTTTGAAATTTTGACATCATCACCTCTGCCTGACTGGCAGCATCACAGGTTTCTCCACTCCTAGGTCCAGGCTCCCACCCTGCTGCCACTCTGAACAGTGACAGGTGAGTTCCCCTTTATCCAGCCAGGCTGGCAAGGATTTGGAGTGAGGGTGCAGAGCTGTCAACACTCCTGAGAATGAGGTGCCCATATAATCCTAGGCAAATTAGAAGATGCTCCTAATAACACTGATAATCGTGGTATTTGTTAAGTGCTTACTGTGTGCCAGGCACTGTACTAACCGATGGGTAGGTACAAGTTAATCAGGTTGAGCACACTTTGTGTCCCACATGGGGCTCACTGTCTAAGGGGAGGGAGAAAAGGTATTTAGCCCATTTTACAGTTGAGGAACTGAGGCACAGAAGTTAAGTGACTTGCCCAAGGTCACACAGTAGGCAAGTGGCAGAGCCAGGATTAGAATCAAGGTCCCTCAATTCCCGGGATCATGCTCTTTCCATTAGGCTAATCTGCTCCTGAGGAAAAAATTCTTTGTCATGGCTGTTTTGTCTTCAGTTGCCCAACACATTTTCCAGGGGAATGATGCTAAACTCTAACAAAAAGTATCAGGATTCCAAAACCTCTAGCTTGGTAACAAGACTGTTAAAAAGAGCAATTACAATGACTTACACTGCAGTGAATAACAGAGTAAACAAGTCAACATCACAGTGTTAAAGCAACTACACCACTCTAGGAAGTCAGTGTACTTGGTCTCTTCACCCCTTCAGGCAAATTAGTGGTAGTTTCAAACCTGGAGAGCTTCCCCAGCATTCTAAAAGTCATAAAGGCTTCTGGTGTGTGGCATTCTGTGGGTCCAAGGGAAGCTGGTCCAGGAATGAGGCTGCCTCCTCACGACTCCAGAGTTCTTCGGACCTGTCTGCTCAAATCTGAACCCAGAATGGACCCTGCCCCATACCAGACAGGGATGGCTCTGAATGTTAGGCCCAGAAGGTGAATTCCTCAACCCAGCAGGCTCATGCCGTTCCATGCCTTGATACCCTTCCCAGGCTCCTGGTTCCCAGATGAAGAACAGAATTCCTTGAAGATAGCCCTGGGTTGGCTTAGTGTATCACAGGACCTGATATGACCATATCAAGGACTCTGGCACTATATTAATAATAATAATAATAATGATGGTTATGTGTTAAGTGCTTACTATGTGCCAAGCACTGTTCTAAGCCCTGGGGTAGATACAAGGTTATCCGATTGTCCCATGTGGGGCTCAAAGTCTTAGTCCCCATTTTACAGATGAGGTAACTGAGGCACAGAGAAGTTAAGTGACTTGCCCAAAGTCACACAGCTGACAAGTGGTAGAGCTGGGATTTGAACCCACAACCTCTGACTCCCACACCCATGCCCTTTCCACTAAGCCATGCTGCTTCTCAGACTAGAATAGAATAGAATAGAATGGGGTCCTCTAAAGAATCTATTCACTTGTATTATATCACACATAAATCTGCCTGGTATGTCTCAGGAATCATTTTCCATTATATTTTGCCCATTAATAAATAATGATAGCAATTGTAATTATTGTAATAACAACAATAATGACAATTGTGGCAATTGTTAAGGGTTTGCTATGTGTCAAACACTGTACTAAGGCCCCAGTTAGATACAAGATAATCTGGTCCCACATGGGGGTCACAGTTTAAGTAAGAGGGAGAGCAGATATTTAATCCCCTTTTTGCAGATGAGTCAACTGAAGCACAGAGAAGTTAAGTGACTTGCCCCAGGCCAAATAGTGAAGTGGTGGAGCTGGAACCAGAACCTAGGTCCTCTTGACTCCCAGGCTTGGGCTCTTTCCCCAAGGCCATACTGCTTTTCTTATTTGATATTTCCTACTTGTATGTTCTGCTACCCTGAAATCCCTACCTTGTTGAGGTCAAACAAGCTAAGGGTAAGCATGCAGCTTCATATATCATCATCATCATTAAGTTTGTATTGATCACCCACTTAGTGCAGAGCACTACAGTAAATGCTCAGGACAATAGAAGTAAAAGGTGAAATATCTGTCTTCAAGGAGCCTACAATTATTCACATTAGCACCTGAGGTCTTATATATGTTTTCTAAGAAAACAATGTCATTATAGGAAATAAAAATTTAAGAAGCACATAATTTTGAGGACACTATCGAAGAGAAAGACAAGAATGTGAGGAGAGAGATGGAGCAATAGTTGGATGAGGCAATGTGGTGCAGAGAAAATTTTTTTTTAGTGGGGAGATGTGTATGTATTTAAAGGCAGAGGGAAAGGAGCCATCAGAGAACAGGAAGTCTTAGATAGTGGTCTGGAAGATAGTGAACACAAGTATATTTAGATGGTGAAAAAGGATGAGGTCAGTGGTTTGAAAGTAGGAAGGTGCTCTACTATTGATAGGCATGGGAGAGTGGATGTGGGGATGGGATGGAGCAAGGGGGAGATTTGGGGAATCTAAACCCTGATGGTTTTGATTTTCTCAACCAAAAGGTTGGCAAAGCCATCAAGGGTTAAAGGGGAAGGAGGTGGGAGCACTGGGGATTTGGGAGGGAGGTAAGGTTTGGAATACCTGGTGGGAGTTTTGGGAAGGGGAGTGGATGGGGGAGGCAAAATTGTGTAGCTGAGAAGAAAAGGCAGAATTATAGAGAGTATGGATGAATTTGAAATGTCCAAAGTTGACTAGGGGCCTGGATTTCTGTCAGTAGTGCTCTACAGTATAAAAGCAGTAACAGGAAGCATACTGTGGAAATAATCCAGGTATGGGGGTTGGTGGTGTTAATCTGATGGAGGGATGGAGGGAGGCAGGGCAAGGGAGTTAAGTTTGGAAGAATGTATGGAGATGAGTTTGTGCATAAAGAGTGACAGGGGGACATGAGGGTGCAAATAGGGCATGATGGCCTGGAATAAGTGGAGGGGAATAGAGGTTGGAGGGATCTGTGAGAGGAAAGCACAGTTTTGTGGGAAGATGGGATTAGGAGAGAAGGCAAGTGAGGAGGTTGTGAACAGAGAACGGCAATTCAGAGTTGGTGAGGCTAGAGGTGACACAGTGACTTGTGATGATGTGTGTCCAAGTGGTGAGTGGGTGAGGTGGGTGGATCAGTGGGGATAAGAAGTGATTTGGAACAGGCAGATGGGGAGGCCATCAGAAATGTCCACATGGATGTTGAAGTCCCCGACAATCCGTGTAGGGAGAAGGAAGGTGAGAAAGGCATCGAAATAGCTCTGAAAATTGGAGATAGGGCCGGGTGGGAGGCAGATGATAGCAACATGCCATATTAGTGAGTAGTAGAGGTGGAAGATGCAAAGCGACAGATGGAGGGGATGAGGATGAGGCAAAAAAAAATATTGGGAGGCTAGGAGCAGGCCAACTCCTCCCTCTTTGCCTGTGAATTGTGAGGAGTGTCTTAGTGAAAGCAGAGAAAGAGTGAGTCAGTTCAGTAAGTAATTGGGAAACAAATAATCTTGTCCTATTTTTATTATTTTGTAATTTTATTAAATAATAAACTTAACCTATCCTGCCTTATCTACTGCATCTGCTTCCTCTATGACCTCCCTACCTCCTGCCTTTCTCCACTCCAATCCATACTTCACTCTGCTGCCTGGATCATTTTTCTAAAACAAAAATGTTCAGTTCATGTTCCCCTGCTCCTTAAGAACCTCCAATGGTTTCCCATCTGCCTCTGCATCAAACAGAAATGCCTATCATTGGCTTTAAAGCATTCAATCATCGTACCCATCTGACCTTACCTCACTGATCTCCAGCCTGCACACTTTGCTCCTCTAACACCCTCCCTCTGACCTGGAACTCCCTCCTCCTCCATATACGGCAGACCTCCACTCTCCCCACCTCCAAAGCCTTATTAAGGTTAAACCTCTTCCAGAGGCCTTCCTCAATTAAGCCCTCTTTTCCCTGACTCCTTCTTCCTTCTGCATCATCTATGAATTTGGTTCTGTTCCCTTTGGGCACTTGGTATTCAACCACCCTCAGTCCCACAGCACTTATGTAAATATAGATGCATTATTTATTTATACTGTCTATCTTCCCTCTAGACTGTAAGCTTGTTGTGAGAAGGAAACGTATCTATCAACTCTCTTGTAGTCTCCCAAGTACACAGAGTAAGCACTCAATAAATACCATTGATTTATTGATTGGTTGATTCAGAAACCAGGAAACACAACATATACCCAGTCCAGCTCCCTAGCTGACCTAACTCTTATCTTTAGCTGGTAATGGCTAGCACTTCACGTTTACCAAGCCTTCCTTTTATTCAATCCAATGTTCGAGATGCACCCTTTCTTAAGTTATATACAGAAAATCAATTCTTACAAGCAATTTGACTTTACAAATATGTAATTTTGGAAACCTACAGTTAGGAGCTCTGCAGTGCTGGACTATTAACATCTACAAAGAGAGATCAAGTTTGTGAGAGAACTGCTGCTTCATATTGTATCTTAAAGAGCAGCATAGAAAAGGTTAATAGATAGCAAAACCTGATGATTATAAAGATTGCAGTACCTATTTACTTACAGAATTAATTAACAATCAGTTCAAATTATCACACGTAGTCAGGCTGCATGTAATTTAAATCGCTTTTGCACAAAGTGATTCAGAAACAAAAAAGTTGGATAGAGGTTACTGGAGTGTAAGAACATGTGGAGAATTCTGTATAAACCTAGGTGTCTTGAAACTTCCATGTACTGCATTAAGGAACTGTTAAGTGTAAGCTGTTATTTGTATAGCAATCCGTGCTATTGGTAAGTTATTTTATTTCTTTAACATCCCTGTTTACGTTTTTATTTTTCAACTCCCTAAGAGAGCTATCTCCTCCTCATTAGCAAATCATCTGACATGCACATCCCTGAGCCCAGTCTGTTCAACCCAGAATTCTGACATCTGAAATGAGTCACAAACTTCGGGTACATGGAACTGACATTTTCATCTTTTAAATAGTATGCAAACAATAAATTTCTTAAATTTCTTCCTTTGTACCGTTATTTGACATTAGACTCACAGTAGCATAAGCCTAAAAGAAAAAATACACAAAGGATATCAAGTTCTGAACATTCAGCTAGGAATTTATAAAGCTATATTAGAATGCTCTTCATGGTTTTTTGACATCAACCTGGGGGGGAATAATTTCAGAAACTGCTAAGACATTGCAAAAAATAAATAAAAATGAGGACTGAAAAATGTAGCTATTGAAAACTAGAATACCAAGTGTATTTCATAGAAAACAAGTCAAATCAGAACCCTGGATTAAGCAAAAATAGAAAGGAATATTTAAGATAGAGGCAAATGATAGAACAATTAGACAAAAAATGGAAAATAATGATGATAGTAAATGAGGTTTAATTGTCATTGAAAAAGTGCTCATTTAAAAAAAATTAACATTTACTGAGTGCCCGCATGCAAAAAAATTAATCAGCATGACATGAGATATTCATCATTTTAATTTTTATCTTTAAACTAGAAAGTAAAGCACATTTTTCATAGTCTCTTTTTGTCTTTGATAAAAAAGTCTATATGTTCCCACTAAGTTTTCTCTATTAGGCTGTCATCTAAGTGAGGGCAAATATCAAGTCTTTTCCTTAATTAATCTTGCATAACAGCATACTGTCTAATACAGTACCACTGAAGATACTAGGAATGAAAGAAATATTATGCCAATAATACTTGAGGGAAAATATGAGGCAAAACTATAGCTTTAGCCGTTGGTGATCTTAGACTTGAGAGTGACTTTATTAATCTTTAAAACAGTAGGAATCATATCCTGTAATTCTTTAATTGGCAGACTATTATTCGTCAGCATAAGGGCCACAGATGGAATCCTGTATTTGTGAAGACAGTATTTTCTCTCTTTGCGTTTTCAACTGCCTTTGTCTCTTTGCATCTTTAAGTGCTTTTAGATGTCTCCCAATCTGATGCCACCGTTTGTCTTGGTTTGCATTGTTTTCTTGTTCATATTTTTGTGTTCTGGTTAGAAATAGCTGGGGCTGGGAAGAAATGGGGGAAAGCCAGAGTTGGGGGTTAGGAGGAAAGGGAAGAGAAAAGGGAAAGGAACTGGAGAGAGAACAAGGTCTACCCTAAACTTGTATATATATTCTAAATGACTTGAATAAAAACATTGACAAAGGAAGTTCCTTAATGAGAATTTTGAAACCTAGATATGACCTCTTCATGGTTTACTGTTGCAAATCAAAAAGGTATGTTTACCACTTGAAAATTGTGTTTTTTTTAATTGATGTAAGCATTCCTTTTAGTCATTTGGAGAGGGCAGATATGAAGAGCATAAAATCATTTGAAGTGGGATTTTCTCACTCCTTCCTGTTCTCACTGCCACCCTTCTCCTCCCAATGTCACATTTTGAGAACATAGACAGATGATGTCTTTAAAAATGATTGAGTTTTAGTAGGTTGTAGCGTATTCTTACATCAGCAGACATGTTTGACATGTTTTTTCTGCTACAGTGCACTTGAACTCTTTCCTTTAGCCACTTGCCTGATTGTAAAAGTGTAATGGCCACTTCTGAGTAAATATTCATTTACGGAAGTACAAATTTTAGAGAAAATACTTTAACTAAGAATCTATATTGCAAGTATAAGAACTTGTCTGTTAAAAACTGTTTCATAAGATTTAAAGCAGGCTGCATCTTAGGTTAGTTCTCTAATTACATTTGTGATTGATTCTAGATCAAGATAACCCCAGTGGAATTTCCAAGTACTTTTGCCAAACCAACTTGCCATATTATTATTACAATGGAAACATTTCTGATTGAAGCCCAACTATACAGAAAAAAAAAAACAAAACAAAACCAAAAAACCTAAGCAAACTAAAACTTTTTCACTATTTGAAGCATGTAAACTATGTGAAAAACTAAGCTGATTTTGTAGAAAAAAATATGACCCATTTTCTCTCTAGCCAAGCATGTAATAGCACAACCTCCTTCAAAATACAGTGAGACATTCAATAGGACTAGATTGAAAACTGTGATGAAAATTATCAGTAACTGCCAGAGTAACATTTACTGTATCTGCAGACTGCTACTATTTATACATCAAGCAAAGTTTTAAAGTTGAAGCTCTGTTGAAGAGAAGTCAAAACTAGAAATATAAAGACATAGCTGTAACCTGAATTCTTCAGTACAGTACCATCAGACAAAGTGGTAACAAAAGCTGTCACTCAAGAACTTTTCTGTTTATTCAAAGAAGTCACATTTTTGAACATATAATAAGTACTTTTTGTGCCTGCCTCATGCTATCCCTTTTGCTACTCATTCTAAGGATTTGGTAGTGGGATCTATCAAATGAAAATCCTAAATTGCAGTCAATGGGAATGAATTGGCATATAGAAGGTTGTAGAACCAAAAGAATGAAAATAAAAAGGAAAAATCTTATGTACATTCGCTATCATGCGCTTATACTTAAGAAAATACTAAGATCAAACTACTCAGTAACTCAAATAGCAAAACTTGGTGCAATAGTTTATTTCTTAAAATTTGAATTAATTTAAATTGAATACTTAAAAAGAGCTATATACAGTATAATAGTTTGGCCCTTTTCATTTGGTTTTTACAATGCATTTTTCTTCACCAAAAGTGTTGCTTGATCAAAAACAATAGTAAAATTTAAACTTAAACTAAATTTGGCCCATGCAATCCTTAGCATTTCACACACCCAAGGAGCAATTCTCAATGAGAAGATCTTTGCATAGAGAAGTCTATGAGCGAGTAGATTGCACTTATATGTCTCCAATTCATTTTTATGCAGTTACCTCAGTTTAATGTTTGCACAAAGTGTCTAAAGAAATAAAAATGCTACACCAGCATAAAAAAATGGTTAGCAATTTTTATAGCTTGATGCTACATGGATTAGTAATAGTTTTAAGGCTTGGAAAAATAAATGAAGCTAAACAGGCTTTAAAAATCATGCATAATTGCTATTATATGTACAGTTGATGTTTTTTATTATCAGTGCTTAAATATGAATGTTAAAAAATTAAATTACAATTACCCAAAGCACCCTCTATCACCTTAAAACTACCAATCAATATAACCTAGCCATCATTTTTAAGTAAATGTCTGGGATTTTAGCAATCAAATTTTATATTCACAGTCTCTCTTTGAAATCAACCAAGAGATAACAAATGTTGAAAGAGACCTTTCTTAAGGATAGAAATCTCTTTATGCCTTCTGACTTTCTGGGTTATTCCAAGGGTATTTAGATGTGGTGGAAGAGTATTTTATCAGAAGGTTCTTCTCATGTATCCTCAAAAATAAAAACCCTGAATCATGAATTCATGTTTGCAAACCCAAACTTGATAGTCTCAGTTTTTACATTCTCAATTGATGTTTATTTCATTTATTATTTTGGTAGGCATACTGAGGAAATACTTTCTAATAAATGGTAGAACCCAATTATAACCTCACCTCTTAGTACATGACCTTGTATTTACGTAGACAGGGATATGTACATTACCATGGGAAGCACCATGGCCTACTGCAAAGAACTCAGACCTGGAAATTGGAGGATGAAGGTTCTAATCCCAGCTCCGCCACTTACTTGCTGTGTGATCTTGGGAAAGTAACTTCAATTCTCTGCCTCAGTTTCCTCATCTGCAAAATAGAGATTAAATCCTAGTCCCTCCTATTTAGACTGTGAGCCCCATGCGGGACAGGGACTGTGTCCAACCTGATTACTCTGTATCTTGTCTTATGCTGTTGAGTTGTTTGTTTCTGATCCACAGCGATGCTATGGACACATGTCTCCCAGAACGCCCCACCTCCATCTGCAATCATTCAAGTACTGAATCCATAGAATTTTCTTGGTAAAAGTATGGAAGTGGTTTACCAATGCCTTCTTCCATGCTGTAAAGTTTAGTCTCAGCCCTCGACTCTCTCCCATGCGTCTGCTGCCCAGCATAGGTAAGTTTTGACTTGTAGCAGACTGTCTTCCACTCGCTAGCCACTGCCCAAGCTAGGAATGGAATGGGTATGCCTCTGCTTGACCCTCCCACCTGTAGTCGAGGCTGGTAGAGTACGGAAAACCCTCAAAGCGTGATCCTGAGAGGGGATCCTGTATCTACTCCATGCTTAATATAATGCTTAGCAGTCAGTTAATTGTATTTATTGAGCACTTTCTGCAGAGCACTGTACTAGTCATTTGGGAGAGTACAACAAAACAATATAGTAGATACATTCCCTGCACAATGAGCTAACAGTCTAGTGGATAAACACTTAACAAGTACCACAGTTATACTATACTATATATGTATGAGTGTTTTCATATAAATACTATATATGTATGAGTGTTTTCATATGAATCTTATCTATATATATGTAAAATTCATTAATTTTAGTTCCAGATATATACATCTATAGTATAAAATCTCTGTGGCATTATCATTCTATTCAACATTTGAATGTAATGTCATTTATTTTTCAGTCACTTGAATGTTTTAACCAGTTTTTACTGTTTTTCTTCAGTGGTTGGCTATGTAGTCTCAGTAATGTTTGCCTGATAATTCTTAAATCCGTAATATTTTCAGGCCAGAAAAAAATAGGCACCAGAGTTTCCTAATATGCCCTGCACCCATCACTATCTACAAATGGTCAGTATGCTTTGTTCTGGGTTTAATAATAATAATGATGGCATTTGTTAAGTGCTTACTATGTGCAAAGCACTGTTCTAAGCTCTGGGGAGGATAAAAGGTGATCAGGTTGTCCCACGTGGGGCTCACAGTCTTCATCCCCATTTTACAGCTGAGGGAACTGAGGCCCAGAGAAGTGAAGTGACTTGCCCAAAGTCACACAACTGACTGTGTGACTTGACTTTGTGACTTTGGGCAAGTCACTTCACACAGTCACACAGCAGAGCCGGGATTTGAACACATGACCTCTGACTCCAAAGCCCAGGCTGTTTCCACTGAGCCACGCTGCTTCTCTTGTTTAATCAATCAATCAATCAATCAATCAATCGTATTTATTGAGCGCTTACTATGTGCAGAGCACTGTACTAAGCGCTTGGGAAGTACAAATTGGCAACACATAGAGACAGTCCCTACCCAACAGTGGGCTCACAGTCTAAAAGGGGGAGACAGAACAGAACCAAACATACCAACAAAATAAAATAAATAGGATAGAAATGTACAAGTAAGATAAATAAATAAATAAATAAATAGAGTAATAAATATGTACAACCATATATACATATATACAGGTGCTGTGGGGAAGGGAAGGAGGTAAGATGGGGGGATGGAGAGGGGGACGAGGGGGAGAGGAAGGAAGGGGCTCAGTCTGGGAAGGCCTCCTGGAGGAGGTGAGCTCTCAGCAGGGCCTTGAAGGGAGGAAGAGAGCTAGCTTGGCGGAGGGGCAGAGGGAGGGCATTCCAGGCCCGGGGGATGACGTGGGCCGGGGGTCGACGGCGGGAGAGGCGAGAACGAGGTACAGTGAGGAGATTAGCGGTGGAGGAGCGGAGGTTGCGGGCTGGGCAGTAGAAGGAGAGAAGGGAGGTGAGGTAGGAGGGGGCGAGGTGATGGAGAGCCTTGAAGCCCAGGGTGAGGAGTTTCTGCCTGATGCGCAGATTGATCGGTAGCCACTGGAGATTTTTGAGGAGGGGAGTAATATGCCCAGAGCGTTTCTGGACAAAGATAATCCGGGCAGCAGCATGAAGTATGGATTGAAGTGGAGAGAGACACGAGGATGGGAGATCAGAGAGAAGGCTGGTGCAGTAGTCCAGACGGGATAGGATGAGAGCTTGAATGAGCAGGGTAGCAGTTTGGATGGAGAGGAAAGGGCGGATCTTGGCAATGTTGCGGAGCTGAGTCCGGCAGGTTTTGGTGACGGCTTGGATGTGAGGGGTGAATGAGAGAGCGGAGTCGAGGATGACACCAAGGTCATGGGCTTGTGAGACGGGAAGGATGGTAGTGCCGTCAACAGAGATGGGAAAGTCAGGGAGAGGACAAGGTTTGGGAGGGAAGACAAGGAGCTCAGTCTTCGACATGTTGAGCTTTAGGTGGCGGGCGGACATCCAGATGGAGATGTCCTGAAGGCAGGAGGAGATGCGAGCCTGGAGGGAGGGGGAGAGAGCAGGGGCAGGGGTTTACTGTCCTGAAGTTCTTTCATGGGCCTGGGAATCAGAGGAACTGGGTTCTAATGCCACTTGTCTGCTGTGTAGACTTGGGCAAGTCACTTAACTCCTTTGTGTGTCAATTACCTCATTTGTAAAACAAGGATTAAGACTGTGAGTCTCACATGGGATATGGACTGTGTCCAACCTGATTAGCTTGTATCTACCCCAGCACTTAGTACAGTGCCTGGCACATAGTAAGCTCTTAACAAATACCATTAAGAAAATCATAGTGACATGGCCAATGGGTACATGGCATAATTGGTAAAGCAATCATGGGGTTGTACTGGCCAATTGGTGAGTGCTAATGTCAATTGACAAGTCAGCAGAATGTCACTGTCACTAACAGTGTTGTTAGTGAACCTGGGACTTTATCAAGTTGATTAGGTACCTCAAAACAGGCTGTGGCTAAACAAAGCAAGCATTTCCCTAACACACCATATCCTTTAATACCCAAACTTTCCTTTTTTCTCCCTCAAGATATAGTTGCCCTTTAGTTTTAAAGAGGATGGTACTGACAATGATATTTTTATCTATGTGTTCAAGTAGTTGTTAAAACCAATGTGCAACTGACAATCACTTCCATAATATGTGCACGTATAATGCAAGTGCTGCACTGCTGCACTGTTGCACTTGTTATCCTTGTTGCCAGATGGTGTTTGTTTCCTTTTCTTTGTATCTCCATCTCCTCAAAGTCTGTGCTCCACAACAGTCATGCCATTTCTGATTACTGCATTTTAGGCTGACCTGTCTTCTAAGAGCAAGCAACAGTGTGAAGCATGGCAAGGAAGCGGGATGGAAATGTTTGCTAGAATGCCTTTCAGTTACAATGGGTTTTTCCTGACTCCTGCTCCCTTCATCTTTCCTCCCTCTCCTTCCCTCCCCTGAGACAAAAGGCCTCTTGATCCCAGTATTTCTGCTGCCACTCTAGTTGGTGGCTCTGTGATAATGTCATTGAGGATTATGTGAGGGGAACCCCACTAGATAGCCCAGCCCAGGGCCCTGACTTCTCTTAATGGGGCCCTGGCTCCTTCTACCCAATCTGCTTGATGGCATCCTCAGCATTCTCAGCAATCAGGTTTGGGGATATTCCAATCAAAATTCAGAGGGTTTAGCCATCCAAGTAGTCTTCCTCCTTTGGGGAAGGTCTTTTAGAGAAGCAGTGTGGCTCAGTGGAAAGAGCACAGGCTTGAGAGTCAAAAGTCATGGGTTCTAATCCCGGCTCCACCACTTATCAGCTGTGTGACTTTGGGCAAGTCACTTCACTTCTCTTGGACTCAGTTACCTCATCTGTAAAATGGGGATTAAGACTGTGAGCCCCACGTGGGACAACCTGACTACCTTGTATCTACCCCAGCACTTAGAACAGTGCTTGGCACATAGTAAGTACTTAACAAATACCATAATTATTATAATTATTATTATTATTTGGGCTGGCAGGATTGCCTGGGCAAGAGGCATAGGTCTCTCTGGCCGTATTTCTTACAGGGTCCTGCTTTATCCTTATCTACTACTCTTGTCCTATGCTAGTAACACCAGCTCACCCGAAAATTCTATTTATAAGAGCCAGCTCGACAACTAAAAAGGAAAGCCTGAGCTATTACAGAAACTTTGCCCCCAGATGTAATTTTTAGGGCTGAAGTAACAGCCCCCTCAAACTGAATCTTCCCTTTCTATTGAAATTGAAAAGAACAAAACCCTAATTCTTTTTTGTTTAGAAGTGAATTTAGTTCTTGGGACCTAAAGTTTTCTGGTGAGTCACCAAACAGGAAAAACCCCATGATGCCTGGGCAAACCAGTCCTCCACTGAACTTCCAAATCCAAGAAGGGAGGCTCAGTTCAGATTTTTTTATACAAAAGTTGCTCATAATCGAGTTCTAAAGTCATTTTCCTTCTGCCTCCTCCACAGCTGGACCATTTCCCCTTTCTTTTCCATGCAAAGGGAGAAAGAGGGGAAAAGATGCAGAAAAAGGAGGAAAGAAGGAATGAACCAGTTATGAGGAAAGAGGCAGAGAAAGCTGGAGACCCTAGACACCTATTTCCTTTTCCTCCTATTCCTCTGCCAAGATCAGCTTGAAATGTCTTTGAAATCAACAAATTGAAATGATTTGACACACTGCATGCAACCACCCACTCTCCTCAACCATCTGGGGCTCCCACTCTTCCTTATTCCAGAATGGTGAGTAGAAGACTGAAGCCCTGACTGCTCCTTGAAATACTGTTCTTTTAGTCATAATGTCCTGTAGGTCCTACTGTATTCATTGTTGACCTTGCATTTTAATTGTCTTCTATTTTTATTATTTTGGTCTTTCCTTATGTGACAGTTGCCAACACCTCAGCCCTCCTTATTCTTCTTTGATTGTGAGCCCCTTTGGGCCCAGGGACAGAGTCTAATTCTTATTCTTATATTTGTTCCCAGTGCTTAGTAGTAGTAGAGTTGTTCTTTGGATGGAACATTAGTGTATGTTTTGCACATGGTAAACATTCAGAATACTTTTGAAGGAGTACGTGAATGAACAGCCCATAGAGATAAAGAAATAAAATATTTCACAGCACCTTGGTAGAACCTTCCTCCCCCTCTACCTTGGATCCTTTACCAGGCCCTTCCATACTCCCCTGCCTGCTCTCCCCGCATTCAAACCCTCCTAGTTTTGAAGCTCCTGGAAGTGGGGACTGCCAGTTTCACAAAGGGCCAGAGTAGGAAGAATGACCTGAACTTTGTTTAAAAAAATATTGAGAGAATAGCAGGGGAGGGTACAAGGCAAGTGGGGACTGGGAAAATTTGAGGACTGGGAAGAGGGGAAGAGGGAACAGGTGAGCCAAGGGCCAGGAACTGGGATGGGTTGGGCTGTTGGGTAGGGGGAAAACACTTTTTGAAGAAATGATTTTTTGCCAGCCATCTCCAAATGGGGTGCTATATTCCATTAGCAAAGGGGAGGGATTGTCCTGTGATATTACACTGCCATCTTCTGTGACATCAGCCCACATGTCAGAGTGGGCTTCTGAGAAGACAGCGTCTCTCCAGCAATTCAGAGGACTGGAGGCTGGAGGAAGAGATGGGGAAAGACTAGGAAGAGACACTTCCTTCCTGAAAAAGACAAAAACAAGGGATGAATAGTCTTTCCCCAAAGACTGAGAGAAAAAAAAGAAGAGAACCATCATCTATGGAATTAGAAGCAAACCAGGAGAAAGTCCACCCCTGCAAAGGAAGACCTTCCATAAATAAATAAAATAAAAAGACGAGACAATCGCTCTCCACATAGAATCATGGATGGTGATGAATAGAAGTCTTGGAGTGGGGGTCCACCCTCTAAAGAGATATGAGAGAGAAAAGTTGCACTTCTTAGAGGAGCCAGAGGAAGGAATCAGTGCACTGCCTCAACCCAAAGGGGAAATTCACTGGGATGCCTCTCTAGGAAGGATTAGAGAAACAATGGGGACTATCGTCCCTTAAAAGGGGGAGATGTGGGAGTAAAAAAAATAGAAGAAACATATGTCATGGAGACAGTGGACCCCATAGAACCAGTGATTAACGAAGGTGATCCTCTTTCAAGAATATGAGCTAGGGAAGAGTGGTTGCTCTTCCCTTTGACATGGAGCAAATCAGAAAAGGTAGAACACAGCAGAGGCCAATTAAAAATAACAGCGGGGTATCCCTTTTTCCAAATTAGCATGGCAGTACTTAAAAAGTTGGAGATATAGGATGAGGTAGCTGTCTCCGAAAAACAACCAATGAAAGGGGTCCCAGACAGTGAGGCAATAGGAGGAAAATCAGAAGACTCTGTTTTGTTCCAGGAATATGTTAAAGATGAGTGACAATCACACTCATTCATTACAGAACACTGGGAGTACTCTGAATGAAAGGGTTAAAATAAAACGCAGGATGCACTAAATTGGACCTATGGGCTAGTTTTTATATATATTAATTAAAAAAGGGAAACAATCAAGAACAGATATTGAAAGGTAGATTCTGACTCAGCAGGAACATTCCCTCTAGGAGAGTTGTGGGGATTATAATTGGGGGTTTTCTGGGGTATTTTTTTATTAAAGAAAGGACTAGATTTCTCCCTTCCCTACCTTGCTAGTTGAAGACCCTAGGTTGGGAATGCAAGCAATGGTAAGCAAGGGACTTGCCTCTGGTCCTACTCCGTGTAACCTCCTTCCTCCCAACGGTTTGTCCTTGTCCCAGACTGAATCCAGGAGGAAGTGAGATAGCTGTGATGATGCACATGGGTGAAAATTTCTGGAAACATCTCACCAATTCATAGCTCCTACTAGGGCCAGATAAATGCAGGGCACAAAGGGCTTAAACCCAGGGCCTTCAGTTTACAGGGGCCTAGACTGACCTCTAAATTTGTGGCTCTCTCGACCATACCAACGCAACTGCTGCTTGGGGTCTTATGAACATGGTGGGTTTTTTTTTTTAAAACATCTTCTTCAAGGCAGCCCATGCCAGCATGTCTGTCTTCCTTTAAACTGAGTTCCTTTTGGGCAGGGAACATGGATACCAACTCTGCTATATTGTATTCTCCCAAGTTTTCAGTTCATTTAAAAATTTCTGGATCCAGCCTCAGTTGACCCACCCTCAAGGGGTGGGAAGGGATAGTGATTAATACAAATAGGTGCTAATACCTGTGCTAATCACTTATTTACCCATTGCTCTTCATCTCTTGGAAGCATCTCCATTGCTTTGTTGGTAGAAGTCTTTAAGCTAATAGTGAATAGTGAAGGGGAAAGGTGTATTTGCTGTTTAAGGGACATAGAGGTGATACTTGTTTTTGTGGGTCTGTTTGTGTGTATGTTTTTACTTATGGGCTCTGTGGTCCTGCTGCACTCTAGGTTGTCACAGTGACCAGCCTGAAGAGCAAGTCACTGGGCCAAGTGTGGGGAGTAAAGGAGAGGAGAGACTCATCAGAAAATGACCCTGCAGGGGTCTTCCTGATTCAGGACTCTGGACTCAGACTTTCTCCCTCCTCTCTCTTCCCTTCTCCCTTCTTCCTCTACCTTTCCTTCTAGGCCTCCAGTCCATGCTCCAGAGGCCACCTACAGCCCCCCTACATCTCTGCCTACATCTCTGGCTGGTGGTGCTGTAATGTTGTCATGGAGGGACCCATGGGTGGGCGGGGCAATCCCTTGATAAGCCATCTGAGCCCCCCAGACTTCTCTTAATGCAGTCCTGCATGCATGTCCTGGGCTGTCATTCCTGTTAACAACAACTAAAGGGATTATTATTGTGTTCTGCCCCTATGCAGCTGTTTTCTCCAGATGGCAGTTGATGCAGCTAATCCCAGGTTGGCTCCCTCAAATACAGGGGTACTGGGGGCAGAGGGAAAGGGAAGAAGGACAAATGAGGAAGGGATCCTCCAGCCCTGAGTCTCTCTCTGCAGGTCTGGAGAGTCTCCCCTTCTCATTTATCAAAGTTCAGCCAAGGTCTTTTGAGCTAGGTTGACCAGGCTTTGGTTCCCCACCTAATAATAATAATAGTCGATAATTATCATATTTGTTAAGCACTTAAGAGGTACCAGGCAGTGTTCTAAGTGCTGGGGTAGATACAAGACTACTGGCTTACATATGGCTCACAGTCTTATAATATTAATAATAACGATTGTATTTGTTAAGCTCTTACTATGTGTCAAGCACTGTTCTAAGCACTGGGGTCTATACAAGCTAATCAGGTTGGACACAGTCTCTGTTCCAAATGGGGCTCACAGTCATAATCCCCATTTTACAGATGAGGTAACTGAGGCCCAGAGAAGTGAAGTGACTTGCCTGAGGTCACACAGCAGACAAGTGGCAGAGCCAAGATTATAACCCAGATCCTTCTAACTCCCAGGCCTGTGCTGTATCCACTAGGCCATGCTGCTTCACCTGACTGGAGTCTACATCTCCCTGCATGCCTTGCAGCTTCAGCTCATCCAGGCCTCCTACATGCCTCCTCCACACAGTACCAAGTAATAGGCTAGAGTTGCAGGGTGGGAAGGTATATCTGTCAGGGGAAAGGGGGTGATTGGAAGGAAAATATGTTCCTTCTAGCTGTGCTTGAGGGAAGTTTTTGGTGGGGGTTGGGGAGGCAGTGGCAGTGGCAGCTCACGCAGGTGAGAGGTGCTTTATGGGGTGTTCAAAGCACCCAACAAACTTTAGCTAGGTCCCTGAGGCTCTGTTAATAGGCATAATGCAGTTTGAAACAAACATTTCAAACTGCTGAATTCATCCCCACATTAAGAAATAAAAGCCCATATCAGTACACACTTTCCAAAAGCATTTGCTTGCCATCATAAATGATGTCGCTGTGTGTGTTTTGTATGCACCAGTCAAAATGTTCTACATACAGAAGAGCAAGAGTACTAAGTGGGAGGGTTTTTCAGATCTTTCTTGTTAAATGTATTTTAACAAGTTGAGGTCACTGATTAGAGATCCATTTCTAGCTTACACAAACTGAAAATTGTGTTGGTTCCTTATTTTCCATTAGGATTGGAATTGAATGGAAACCTATATTGATACCAATTGCAGAATTGGCTTAAATGTAATTATTCTGTGAGTTCCTGATGTAGTGATGGAAAGAACATACTATTTTGGAAGTTCTTGGGTGCCATAACACCTCAAAACTGAACTATTCCTGACAAGGATGTGCAGATGGAGATGCATATTTCTGTCCCTTAAAGTCTACATGAAGTGTAAGGATTAGAGCTGTAACAATAAATAGCAAAATATTTTCTGTGAAGACATAGGTAATCTATAGACAAATGTATTTACAGTGATTCAGTCTACACATCCCCATTCTCCATCAAATAAAGCAAACAACATCCAAGAATGTTGAGAGAAAGAATACTGTAATAAGCATGATATAGGAATTAAAGCAGTTATCACAGAATTAGGTGAAACATTGTTGAAGCAGAAAGTTTGTTTTTGATGGCAATTTTGGAAAGCTGGGTCTATTTTACTATCTTGAAATTTCACTTTGTTTAATTATTTCTGCAACTGTTTTACACCTAACAAAAGGAAAATCCACATTACAGCCAAAGGTTAAAAATAGTGATCTTTGGGTAGAACCTCGCATTGTTGAGTTAGGGATAAAAATGAGTAAAGCTTCAAGGTGGGGGAGGGGAAACATAACTATGAAAAAACAAACACGATAAAAATGCAATTCAGTGGCTGAATCAGTCAAGTTATTTAAAATGTCACTTTCATTGGTAATTTTCCCTTTAAAAAGGCTTTTAAAAGATTTTCTTTTGTTTTCTTGCAGTAAAGATGAAGGCAGGTGTGGTGGAAAGGATTATTATAAGTGTTTGTTCTTTAATTATCTACTAAAAATTTACAAAGGAAGGGAAAGGGGGAGGAGAAAACCAAAGCGTGAAGAAGAAGCAGGGGTTGTGAATTTCCAATGAGAAGACCAACTCCAGAAATGGGGAAGATTCAGGATAAAGAATGGGGCAAGAGCATGGAAGTGAAGGTACATTAGTCATAGAATTAACCAAAAGAAGAAAAATGTATTTCCTCAGGTTCTAGTTAAATCTTTAGCACTGGCTGAAGACAAGTGTGTGTATCTCTCTCTGTGTCGGTTCACCCCAACACAAGAATGTCTAGAAAGAAAGAGATGTTAATAATAATGATAATAATAATAATAATAATGATATTTATTCAGTGTGTCAGGCATTGTATTCTAAGTGCTGGGGTAGAATCAGGCTTAATCAGATTGGATGCAGTCCCTGTCCCTCATAGGGTTCGCAGTCCAAGTAGGGAGTATGATTTAATCCCCACTTTACAGATGAGGAAACTGAGGCCCAGAGAAGTTAAGTGACTTGTCCCATGGCACACATCAGGCAAGTGGCAGAGTTCAGATTAGAACCCAGGTCCCCTGACCCCCAGGCCCATGCTCTTTCCACTAGGCAAACTGCTTTTTGCTACTAATGGTGAGATTTTATCCAGTGTGAATATGACTGAAAAGAGTGACCAATAGTATTTTACATATACATATAATTTTCCCCTTATTATCCCAATCTTCCAGAAGGCTCTTCCCTAAAAATGCCATCCTACCACTGATTACTATGCATCAATGGCTAAAGCTGTCATCCCTCTGCTTTCCTAAAATATGCCAAATTATCTGAGATTATGCTTTACTGATTCCTGAAAATGCTGTTTCTACCTTTGGTTACTGTCCCACTATTTCAGGCCAACAAGCAACAGCTGTTTGGGTGTCTGGTCTCATTTTTTATATCACATGTCCCACCCAGAGAGGCCTTGGGTGATGAGCTGTGCCTCATTAGTGGCAGACTAAGTATGTTCCATAACCTTATTGTTAGAGATCTGAAATTGCCAGTCATTGCCATTTATTGTTAAATATAACACATAGGTGATGCTGATGAAATCGTTTGAGAAGTTTGAGGTGGTATCTGTGGAGGTTGATGCCCCTCTGCATGCCATTAACTGTTAGTCTCCTAAAGAGCCTTGATTACTTTGTTATTGAAATCTCTCTTGCTTTTATAATAATAATATAATAGTGGCATTTATTAAGGCCTTATTATATGCCAAGCACTGTACTAATACTGGGGTAGATACAAGATAACTAGGTTAAGCACAGTTCCTATCCCACATGGGTCTCACCTTTCAAATAGGAAGGAAAACAGATATTGAATCCCCATTTTACAGATGAGGAAATAGAGGTACAGAGAAGTTAACTAACTTGTCCAAGGCCATACAGCAGACAAAAAGCAGAGGTGGGAGTAGAACCCAGGTCATCTGACTCCCAACCAGTGCTTTTTCCACTAAGTCATGCTGCTACCCTTGCATATTTTGGGTACTATGTCGTTTTCATTCACTGGCATTTGTTGAGCACTTTCTGTGCCCAAAGCACTGTCCTAAACACCTGGGAGAGTACAATAGAGTTGGTGATCTCTGCCCTCGAGGAGCTTGGAATCTTGAATTTGCCCAAAGCATGCCCCAAACACATAACATTATTTAGCTACGGATATCTTTGCACATGGTAAGTGCTCAATAAATACAATTGAAATAATGAATCTTAGGGGGTCTATCTGGAAACTGGTAGGGGAAAGACAAAGAAGGAGCATTATTTAGAATCAGAGATGGGTGAGTATCCTAATAATACTTAAACAGCAGTTTGCAATCCGATTTGAGCCTCAGCTATCTATGAACCAAGGAGAACACTAAGGAATTTTTATTTTCTGTCCTAGCAGGTTTTACACACAATTGAGGATTTCCTTCTGCAACACAGTTGAACATTGGTTATTATATACTGCTACCTGCAACACTGCTAATCTGCCAAGATAAACAGATAGATCCCTAAGATCTCTGTATCTAAAGGACCTCATTTTCTTGGGCTATGTTTTTGGCAAAATTTATATCTGTTCTCTAGGCAGCATACTACCTGTGATGCATGAATAAACAAATCAAGAAGACCAAACTGGAAGACAGTGGTGTCAATATGACATCAGTCTTCAAGCCAAACTGAAGATGATCATAATAATAATTGTGGCATTGCTAAGTGCTTTCTTTGTGCCAAGCACTGTATTAAGTACTGGGGTAGGTGCAATATAATCTGGTTGGATACAGTCCCTGTCCCACATGAGTTTCACAGTCTATAGAGAAATTGTGGTATGTAACCCTTTATATATCTGTAAGATCTGGATTCATCAAAATATCATATGTAACTGCTTGAACAATTCCATCAACAGCATCTTTGTACCACATTTTAAGACCAATGTCAAGAGAGGATCACAAACAGTAAATCCTGGAAGGTTAGGTGGGACACAATCAATCAATGGTGTTTATTGAGCACTTACTTTGTGCAGAACACTATAGTATGTGCTTCTGGGAGTGCACTACAGTTGGTAGACACAATCCCTATCCTGAAGGAGCTTACAATTTAATGGGAGGACCAATAGTCCACCCCCAAATTTTCTTGAGATCAGGGTAGGGGACAACCTCTCAATTGAAAAGAACATCTGGAATCTGTCATCTTTCTTCTAGAGCAATACTATGCTCTTTACTGAGGCCCTCAGTATTCCTGTCGGTCTCTCTTATCCTTTGGAATATTGCTCCAAATGGAATAGTCAACTATATGCCTGTCAACTAAATTGATCTGTTGTTATTATCTAATTCTAAATTGAAATGAGCTAAAATCACTCTTCAATCAGTCAGTATAATTCAATGGAACAGGAGGAAAGCGCCTAAGATAAGGTAAATTTTGTAAGGTTATCTAAAAATGCGAGATCGGTGTAGGAAATATTGGCTTTAAAAATCAGCAGTGCTACTGCAAAAAGGGTTAAAAGAAGGGTATCATTGTGGGGAATGATTGTATATTGAGATAGGCTGAGAGCAGAGCAAGTGGTAAGGCTACACCCATCCACCAACCTGGCTTCTGTTATTTTGGCATATGTGCCATAAATACTAATATCATATTAAAATTAGAGGGTGGAAATACAAGGACCAGATAGACTGTATCCCAGTATCCATTTTCATCTCACATCATCGAGGGCATATTGTTGAATAGGCTATGAAGAAATGGCGATTTTTTTCAAATTTTATAGGCAGTCATTTGGAACACTGGAAAATCCCAGGATTGGTAAAATCTCTGGACATGGTTCCAGAATGTTGCATGATTCACCTACCTCTCAAAAGCAGTGTGAATATTTTTGAAGGATTTGTAGTAATATACTTACACCACAGATTCTGTAACTGATTTTTTGTCCTTGATGGCTTATTCATTCTGCTTTTTAAATTTTTATTTACCATTTGTTAAACTCCTCTGAGGGCCTTCATGCAATTCATGAAATGGGACCCTTTCATAAGAACAATGTTTTTGTTTGCTCAATAGCAGCTCTTAAGGAAGCCTTCTCCCAGGAGAGTAAAGCACCCTGATGCTGAGAAGCCATTTAACATGACACTCTAATTCTGTGAATACTCACTACATGATTCACTTTAGAAATGCCCTTTTGTCTTCCTGAGTGTCAGTGGCTAAAACAGGATTCGTTATCCACACAACTCTGTTCAATACTCAGAATCTAAGATGTCAGTGGGAGTTAAGCAAGAGTCACAGAACACTTCACCGTGTGTGTGTGTGTGTGTTTAACCTTACACTTAGATGTTCAGGTAGTAAAATACTATTTCCAATTCTTTTCTACCCATCCAAAACACCTAAGGTAATAATGGCACTATAATTTTTTAGTTTTCTTCTTCACAGATACTAAAAAAGAAAGAGATAGATGAAAATATATGTTAAATTAAAACTTAATATTATATTTCACATTACTTTACAAAGGTTGTTAAAACAATTTAATTAGCTTTGATTAAATATAAGGTTTATAGGAGTATTTTCAATAGGTGACATGACAATGTTGATGTCTGAGTTCAAGACAATGGAGGTTAAAACTGTTTTGAAAATGTCTTCCTTTAATATATCCTGTATGTTATAAAAGTTACAGAATAAATAAATGATGGTGCTCTTTAATCTTAACCAAAGGTTTTTTAAAAGCAGAAAAATCTTTTTTATGGAATAAATTCTGTAGTATGATGAGGTATTCTACAAATATTTTTTTATTTAATAAAATTAAAGCAATTTATAATGTTGATATGTAGATATGTTTTTCAATAAACTTTTCCACTGATTTAAAAAAATTCTCTTCCCTTTAAGAATTATAATTATATGTCTTCCTCCCACTTTTAAAATGGCACAAGGTGCTCATTTGCAGAGTTCTACTGTTCAAATCTTCACGGAGAATAGAAATGTCATGACTCAGTTAACAATGCTTTATTATTCACATTGATCTTTTTTTATAGTGTTCTTTATCTCAAAAACATTGTAAATCAGATATCTACCTCCCACTCTTTTGTTCATTTGCAAATTTTTATTATTCTAGTTTAAAAAAGCAATGGAGTGTCAAGAGTCAGTGTATATTGTTTATGTTCTTTTTACATTAAAATCACTTTTAACTCTAAAAAGTAAAGATTCATAGCCAGAAAAATGTCTGAATTTTGAGCAGCTTTTTATGAAAATTGGACACGATACTCTGTGTGTGTGTGTGTGTGTGTGTGTGTGTGTGTGTGTGTGTGTGTTTTCAGGGCTTCTTATATCTTTATTGAACTCTGAAAAATATGGCCCTCAGGTGAAAGGGCAATTAAATGAATATACGAGAAACCTTAGAGGTGAGTGCCCTGGTCTCTGTTCCCATTTCCTATTAGTGATTGGGACAAAGTGACTTTACTAATCTATGCCTCAATTTCTCCACCTTTAGCTCCTTACTCATTTTTATGTAGGGGATAGGGAAGGGACCTTGACTGTAGATTGACAGGGCTAAGGTTTTTATTCCCAGAAAATGATCTATACATCCCAAGGGCTCTGCTGTCCAAGTAGGTAACAAAACTGTATTATCCTGGGCTCTGCATTCTGCTACCCACGGACTGTAGGACCAGTATTCCTCAGAATCTGTCTTGAGCATCCATATTTCCTGTTGTGTGGAAGGTGGGGATAGATATTTGGACCACATACTGAATAGTTTAAATGAAAAGCCAAACCAACAACAGTAATACAAGGACCATAATGCCTGAATCTAAACAGGATATCAGCAAAACCAGTAACACTAAAAACTAACTCATTTATAATGACCTGAATGAATTATCAGATGTTTCAAAAAACAAATGTATGTAAGGAGCCTGATGGATGAAATTAAGGGGGATTTTTTTCAGGGGATGAAATTAGCCCGGTTAGATCATAACTATTTGGACCAATATTAGATAGGAACCCGGGAGCAGATAGTGCTATATATGCATGTGTGTATAAAAGTTTAAGCTTCATATTCAGAGGTGCTGCTACTAATGGTGAGATCATCTTCATGGGTGTGCATGTGTCTGAAAAAAACTGATGTGCAGCTGGCCAGCCATTCCACACTGGAAATACTAAAATGACTGCCCTTCGATGTGTGATAGTTGATCCACTTGTAGGGCACGTCATTGCTCTTAAGCCTGCCTCTCAGGATCCCAATCTTCTGGAAGTCTATTCTCAAGAATAGTAGATTTCTATATTAGATTGTACTGTACTCTTCCAAGTGCTTAATACAGTGCTCTGCGTGCACACAAGTGCTCAATAAATATCATTGATGATAATGATGATTAGACATGTCCATCTACATCCATTGGACTGTATCTGGTCTGATTCACTTGTATGTATCCCAGCACTTAGAAAAGTGTTAGACACATAGTAAGTGCTTAGCATATGCCATAATTAATTAATCAGATCCCAGTAGTTCACTGTCATACCACATTTCTTTAAGACTTTACAATTTCTTTTAAACATTTATTCTGTCCTCCCTGCTTTTGAATGCCATGTTCAGTTCATCATACAGTAGCTAAATGGACATACCATTTTGATCAGTTCTCTTTATATGTACAATTCCAGGAAAGCTGCATTGAGCATTGATCTCAATGCTGAGCTGATTGTACTTTAGATCATGTTTGTTGGTGATTCTTATTAGAAAAGCAACATGGTCTAGTGGAGAGAGCATGGGCCTGGGAGTAAAGGGACTTGGGTTCTAATCTTGGCTCCTCCCCTTGTCTGCTGTGTGACCTTGGGCAAGTCACTTCACTTCCCTGGGCCTCAGTTTCCTCATCTGTAAAATGGGGATTCAGTCCTTGTTCTCCCTTGTACATAGACTGTGCCCCTCCATGTGGAACAGGGACTGTGTCTGACCTGATGACTTTGTATCTACCCCAGTGCTTAGAACAGTGCTTGAGACATAGTAAGCACATAACAAATACCATAAATAATAATAATAAATAATAATGGAGATTCACTGCCTGTTCTCCTTCATACTTAGACTGTGAGACCCATATGGGACAGGGATTGTGTCTGACTTGATTAACTTGAGAGAAGCAGCATGGCTTAGTGGAAAAAGCACGGGCTTTGGAGTCAGAATTCATGGGTTCGAATGCCTGCTCTGCCACTTGTCAGCTGTGTGACTTTGGGCAAGTCACTTAACTTCTCTGTGCCTCAGTTACCTCATCTGTAAAATGGGAATGAAGACTGTGAGCCCCACATGGGACAACCTGATCACCTTGTATCCCCCCCAGCACTTAGAACAGTGCTTTGCACATAGTAAGCGCTTAATAAATGCCATTTAAAAAAAACTTGCATCTACCCCAGCACTTAGAACAGTGTTTGACACATAGTAAGTGCTTAACAAACATAATAATAATCGTCATGTCTTCTTATGATATTTGTTAAGCACTTACTAAGTGCCAGGTACCATACTAAATGCTGGGGTAGACACACGCCAAACAGGTTGGACACAGTCCCTGTCCCTTGTGGGGCTCACCATCTTAATTCCCATTTTGCAGATGAGGTAACTGAGGCACAGAGAAGTTAAGCGACCTGCCCAAGGTCACAGAGCAGACAAGTGGAGAATCCGGGATTAGAACCCAGGTCCTCTGACTCCCAGGGTCTTTCCATTAGGCCATGTCTTGACAATTGATGTTGCAGTTGTTAGTCATTGAACCCAGATGAAAACTGTTCAAGAAGCCAGTGTGTCTTCCATGGTAGGTCCATATATAGAAAGTTGAACAAAGCTCCAATTTTGTAAGCCTTTAGTTTAATAAGAAGCTCAATGCCCTGTTTTCACTACATTCTGCCTGCCAATATTCCAAAGGACAAATTGATCTCTTTGATGTGGCTTTCAGTTTCCCTTTTTACATCTATGTTGGTAATAGAATTTGGAGAAAGCATTAAGCTGTGAGTTGCTGATGGAAATCTTTGGTTGTGTGTAGGATTTCCTTGGTGCAGGTTGGTCTGTAAATTTGATCTATGTCTATGCTTATTGTCAATCTGTAGTCCTGAGCTTCTTTTGCAAAGGGGTTAATAATTATCTGCATGAAATCTAGTTTATTCAGATCAGTCACCAGCATATAGAAACTTCTGAATTATTGTCTCAAAAAGTTTTGATGGTGCTTATAGTTCATTGAATGGCCTCAAGAAAAATACATTCTGAGACAGTCTAGATTTAGATCCATAAAATGACATAGTAGCGAAAAATATTACACAAATTTTGACTGTTACATCAATGCATGATTTTGCACTGTAAATAATTTTACAATGTTAATTGAAATATTTGAAATGCACTATTTCCATAACTAAAAGAAAAATTACCTCTAGCAGCAAGTATATCTCGTTCTTTTTGCACTAATTTTTCATCTCACTAATGCAGTGTTACTGTCCATACACGTTTAAGAAATGTACGTTCTTTAAATGGACTCTGGTTTATGTTATATGTAGTATCTATGTGGGGGTAAGGATCCCCAGTGTGCATGGTTTAAGTTGTTTATCTTTTTTTAGCCTAGGCTATTGAGAGCTATTATGAACATAGAAAGTGGGAAGCTTCCAAAAATCAATTCCCTGGAATCTGTAAAACATTTAGAGCTGCAGGCTAATTTTTTTCTAGTGCTAGATAATGATGTGTCAACCCTCCCTGCCCAGCCAAACACAGACTTTGTGAATATTCTCAATCAATGAATCAATGGTATTTATTAAGTGCTTACTGTGTACAGGGCACTGTACTAAGCACTTGGGAGAGTATGGCACAATAATATAACAGACACAGTCCCTGATCATAAAGAGCTTGCAGTCTAGAGGGGGAGACAGACATTAAGTAAATTATGGGTATGCACATAAGTGCTATGAAGCTGGGCGACACAAAAGGGAGTGGGAAAAGAGGAAATGAGGGTTTAGTAAGAGAAGGTCTCTTGGAGGAGATGTGCTTTGAAGGTGGGAAGGGTAGTCCTCTGTTAGATATGAAAAGGGAGGGCATTCCATGCCAGAGGCAGGATGTGGGTGAGAGGTGGGTGGTGAGATAGACAAAATCAAGGTACAGTGAGTAGTTTGGAACTAGAGGAGCGAAGTGTGTGGGCTGGGTTGTAGTAAGAGGGTAGTGAAGTGAGGTAGGAAGGGGCAAGGTGATTGAGTGCTTTAAAGCTGGTGGTAAGGAGGTTCAGTTTGATGCGGAGGTGGATGGGCAACCACTGGAGTTCTTAAGGAGTGGGGGAACATGGACTGAACGTTTTTGTAGAAAAATTATCTGGGCAATAGAAAACTTACACTCCTATTTACCTGTTCCCTTGATTTACAGGAACTAGCAAATGCACTTTTCAGCAGAAAACACTAAACCTTTGCGGACTATAGATTTCTTAATACAGCAGGCAGTGGTAGTTTCAAAATGTTAAACTTCCCATAGACCTTGCCTGTAGAAATCTTTTTCAGTTGCATGCCTGAATATGTTCTACATTTCAGATGTAGTTTAAGTAAGTTCCATTATTCAAACCACTTTCAAGATTTGTTCAGGTTTTATAACCATTGATGCTAATTTAGAATATAATGAATAGATATTAAGCAACTAAATATTCACTGGAGCACATTGAAAGGAATTTTTCTTGTCACTAAGGCACCTTATCCTTCCTCTGTCAGTACAAAT
Organism: Tachyglossus aculeatus; assembly: GCF_015852505.1. Taxonomy (NCBI): domain Eukaryota; kingdom Metazoa; phylum Chordata; class Mammalia; order Monotremata; family Tachyglossidae; genus Tachyglossus; species Tachyglossus aculeatus. Next base: position 62,124,159 of record NC_052101.1, on the reverse strand, counting down.
TCATAGTCTGGGAGATTCTCTAAATGGCATACATGGAAATTTGCTAAATTGAAAATTATATAAATGCAAAAATATCCAAGTGGGAGAAGTAAAGTGAAAGTAACCACCAAAGGTTTGTGATAAATGTCTTCAGGTCTGGAAAACTCCAGAAACTGTGATATGACTAGAGAACTATTTGAAGACACTATTTATATTTACCCCAGAGCTTAGCACAGTGCCTGGTGCCATAATTAGCCATAAACCATAAACTTTAGGCTTATTAGTGGAGTTGGCAATAGCCAGGATCCCTACTCAAATTCATTTACTGTCTATATCCATTTTCAAAGCAGCTGAGGCGGTTTAAGCTCGTTGTGGACAAGGAATGTGTCCATTATATTGTTATATTGTACTCTCCCAAGCACTTATTACAATGCTCTGCACACAGTAAGTGCTAAATAAATATGATTGATTGTTTGATTCCCCTAAGTCTGCAGCCTTTCAGATCCATCCTCCTGCCATTGCCATCCATTGCCTCTGTACATTGGGAAGCTTCCCTCTTTTCCTCCTTCAGTCCTCTGTTTACTTTCAGTATGCGCAACAAGGATGCTGTGGGAGGGTCAGGTAACAAATGCAGTATTTTCCAAATCTACCAGCATAGTTACTATGAATGGTAATTGAGATCTTTTTTAAATTGATGTAGAAGGATTGGGACATTAACTGAGTAGAAATACTAAAACTTAGGAGGCCTTCCGTAAAGTGCCCCTCATCCCCCCCGCTTCCCGGTCCGGTCCTGACTGACTCTACCCCCGCCCGCCCCTAGGTAAAAAGCCCTTGTTAGCACCTTGTTAGCACCATGTTACATGTTACATTAACGACAACCTCATTCCCACCTCCTCAGCCCTCCCATGCTAGTTGACTGTTCGCTCCCCTCCCCAGGTATCTCTGCTCCCTGACCCCCCTTAACTGGCCCACCCTACTCCAGCTCTTAATAGTTTGTATCTGCTCTCTGTGGCATCATTGTTTGCCAATTCTATTATTGCCATAGCATATTGATTGCTCAACTACACCCTGTGATGCCATCGCCTACTTTTATCATTGCTACTGTTTTATTGCTTCTGCATCTCAATTGTTAACCCCCCACTGTACTGTCACTCGCCCTGCTGACCTCACCATGAACTTTCAGTTCCCTTGCTCCCAACTGCCATTCCCATTCCTCACCTTCCCCTTCCCCTCTCCCACCCAGCTGTTTCCCTCCCTCTCACCCACCAAGACCGCTCCCCCTCAACCCCTACCAAGGATTCCTCTGTACCAGCGCAGGTCCTCTGCTTCTCCCTCCCGACCCCCCTCCTCCCCTTCTCCCCGCCCCCACCCCATCCCAGTTCTCCTTTCCCATCGCCACCCCCCTTCCCACTCTCCCCGCCCAGGCCCCCGCCAACTCATCCCAATCCAAACCCTCCCCACCCCTCGCACCCTTCCCCCTCCCTCCCCACCCTCGACAGCTGATGCCAAGTGTGGCCTCTGGAACCCCCGCTCCGTTTTAGGTAAGATTCCTTTCATCCTGGACCTTTTCCTTTCCAGTTCTCTACTCCTCCTCGCCCTAACTGAAACATGGCTGTCGTCGGACGACACGGTCTCTTCTGCTGCTCTCTGCAGTGCAGGCCTCTTCTTCTCCCACTCCCCCAGACTCACTGGAAAAGGAGGAGGTGTCGGTTTCCTTCTCGCCCCCCAATGTCGCTTTCGCACTATCCCTCCTCCCCCTTCCCTTTCCTTCCCCTCCTTTGAAGCCCACATTATTCGCCTCTACCACCCCCTCCAGATTCTTGTAGCCGTCATCTACCGCCCTCCGGGCCCCACTTCCAACTTCTTTAACGACTTTGACCCCTTCCTCACATTCCTTCTCTCCTTCTCCATGCCCACTCTGATCCTTGGAGACTTCAATATCCACATGGATATCCCTAACGACTCCTCTGCCGCCCGCCCTCTATCTCTCCTTGACGCTGCCAACCTCTTCCTCCACCCCACCTCACCCACTCACCAACTTGGTCATACCCTCGACCTCATCATCTCCTACCGCTGCACTGTGTCCACCCTCACCAACTCTGTGATCCCTCTCTCTGATCATAATCTTCTCACCTGCCTCCTCACTCACACTCCTTTCCCCTGTAAATCCGTATTACTCCCTCACAGAGATCTCCGCTCTCTGGACCCCACCCATCTTTCGGAACGCCTCACACCCCACCTCGCCACCCTCTCCTCTCTACCCAGTCTTGATGATCAGATTACTGCTCTCAACTCTACCCTTTCTACTCAGCTAGACTCGCTCGCTCCCCTTTCCCTTCGCCGCTCTCGCACCACTAACCCACAGCCCTGGATCACTGCCACTGTCCGCCTCCTTCGCTCTTATGCTCGAGCTGCCGAACGCTGCTGGCGAAAGTCTAAACACCATGCCAACCTCGTTCACTTCAAGTTTATCCTTTCCTGCCTTAACTCAGCCCTCTCTTCTGCCAGACAAAACTATTTCTCCTCCCTTATTGACACCCATGCCCATCACCCCCGCCAGCTCTTCCGTACATTCAACTCCCTTCTCAGGCCCCCGGTTCCTCCCCCTCCTCCTTCCCTCACCCCCAACGATCTGGCCTCCTACTTCATTAACAAAATTAAATCCATCAGGTCCGACCTCCCCAAAGTCTCTTCCCCCCTTTCTCCAACCCCCCGGCTCTCAACATTCTCTGCTACTCTCCCATCCTTCCCAGTGGTATCCTCAGAGGAACTCTCCTCCCTCCTCTCAAGTGCTACTCCGGCCACCTGTGCTTCTGACCCCATTCCCTCTCATCTTATGAAATCTCTCGCTCCATCCCTTCTCCCCTCCTTAACTTCCATCTTCAACCGCTCACTCTCCACTGGTTCCTTCCCCTCTGCCTTCAAACATGCCCATGTCTCTCCCATCCTAAAAAAACCCTCTCTTGACCCCACCTCACCTTCTAGTTATCGTCCCATATCCCTCCTACCATTCCTTTCCAAACTCCTTGAACGAGTTGTCTACACGCGCTGCCTAGAATTCCTCAACAACAACTCTCTCCTCGACCCCCTCCAGTCTGGCTTCCGTCCCCTTCATTCCACGGAAACTGCGCTCTCAAAGGTCACCAATGACCTCCTGCTTGCCAAATCCAACGGCTCATACTCTGTCCTAATCCTCCTCGACCTCTCAGCTGCCTTTGACACTGTGGACCACCCCCTTCTCCTCAACACGTTATCTGACCTTGGCTTCACAGACTCCGTCCTCTCCTGGTTCTCCTCTTATCTCTCCGGTCGTTCTTTCTCAGTCTCTTTTGCAGGCTCCTCCTCCCCCTCCCATCCTCTTACTGTGGGAGTTCCCCAAGGTTCAGTGCTTGGTCCCCTTCTGTTCTCAATCTACACTCACTCCCTTGGTGACCTCATTCGCTCCCACGGCTTCAACTATCACCTCTACGCTGATGACACCCAGATCTACATCTCTGCCCCTGCTCTCTCCCCCTCCCTCCAGGCTCGCATCTCCTCCTGCCTTCAGGACATCTCCATCTGGATGTCCGCCCGCCACCTAAAGCTCAACATGTCGAAGACTGAGCTCCTTGTCTTCCCTCCCAAACCTTGTCCTCTCCCTGACTTTCCCATCTCTGTTGACGGCACTACCATCCTTCCCGTCTCACAAGCCCGCAACCTTGGTGTCATCCTCGACTCCGCTCTCTCATTCACCCCTCACATCCAAGCCGTCACCAAAACCTGCCGGTCTCAGCTCCGCAACATTGCCAAGATCCGCCCTTTCCTCTCCATCCAAACCGCTACCCTGCTAATTCAAGCTCTCATCCTATCCCGTCTGGACTACTGCACTAGCCTTCTCTCTGATCTCCCATCCTCGTGTCTCTCTCCACTTCAATCCATACTTCATGCTGCTGCCCGGATTATCTTTGTCCAGAAACGCTCTGGACATATCACTCCCCTCCTCAAAAACCTCCAATGGCTACCAATCAATCTGCGCATCAGGCAGAAACTCCTCACCCTGGGCTTCAAGGCTCTCCATCACCTCGCCCCCTCCTACCTCACCTCCCTTCTCTCCTTCTACTGCCCAGCCCGCACCCTCCGCTCCTCCACCACTAATCTCCTCACTGTACCTCGCTCTCGCCTGTCCCGCCATCGACCCCCGGCCCACGTCATCCCCCGGGCCTGGAATGCCCTCCCTCTGCCCATCCGCCAAGCTAGCTCTCTTCCTTCCTTCAAGGCCCTGCTGAGAGCTCACCTCCTCCAGGAGGCGTTCCCAGACTGAGCCCCTTCTTTCCTCTCCCCCTCGTCCCCCTCTCCATCCCCCCGCCTTACCGCCTTCCCCTCCCCACAGCACCTGTATATATGTATATATGGTTGTACATATTTATTACTCTGTTTATTTATTTATTTATTTATTTTACTTGTACATTTCTATCCTACTTATTTTATTTTGTTGGTATGTTTGGTTCTGTTCTCTGTCTCCCCCTTTTAGACTGTGAGCCCACTATCGGGTAGGGACTGTCTCTATGTGATGCCAATTTGTACTTCCCAAGCGCTTAGTACAGTGCTCTGCACATAGTAAGCGCTCAATAAATACGATTGATTGATTGATTAAAACTTGAGAGACAGTGTGTCCTAGTGGATAGAGCCCTGACTTGGGAGACAGAAGGACCTGTGTTCTAATTTAGGCTCTGCCACTTTTCTGTGAGTCAATTCACTTCTCTGGGCCTCAGTTACCTCATCTGTAAGGTGGGGATTAAGACCGTAAGATCCATATGGGACAGGTTCTGTGTCCAGCCTGATTTGCTTGTATCCATCCCAGCACTTAGTACAGTGCCTGGCACATGGCACTTAACAAATACCACAATTATAATAATAATAATAATAATTATTTCTAGCAGAGATCAGGCAACCCAACTATTTCCTTTGGTTCTTTGTATAACGGAGACAAGTTCTGGGCTTAGATAAACTAGGCATGTTGATTTGTTTTTGGGAAGTGCAGTAGGAATTTAGGATTTAATGATGAAGGAATCCTCCTTAACACTGTGTCTTGGATTACCCTGACAAGGGACAGATGTACTTAAACTGTTAGCCCCATGTGGGATAGGGCCTGTGTCTAACCTGATTATCTTGTATTTACTCCAGCACTTAGTACAGTGCTTAGCATATAATAAACACTTTGCAAATACCATCACTATTAATGTTATTATTAAATTTGCAAGACAAAATCACGATATGCATTCACAATTCTTCAAATGAATCTGAGATTTGCATTCAAATGCAAGAAGTTGTTTTTTCAGGATTGTTTGCCTCTTTTTTTCTTGCCCACAAGCATTCTATCATCACTTTTCCAGATATCAGGAAATAATTTTAGGGGGCAAATAATCTTTCATGGTACTAAATCATATAAATTTGGGAGAAGAATCACATTCTGTAGTTCTAATCTCTAGCCTTAGATGGGTCAAAAATATCCTTTTAGACCAGGAATCTTATCAAATATTTCCTCAGAACTATTCTGCAGTCATAAGAAGTTCGTTTTTTTCTGTCAGCAAAACACTATTGTTAACAACTATAAATGTATTAAAAACACAAGAGCATTTTAGTATGTGTATTGTGTGTGAAAAATATTGTTGCATGACAAGCTCAAATTGGCAAGTGGAAAGAGGTTTTATTGAAGGAAACAGCAGTAGCAAACAGTGAACTATGCAGAATAATGGTAATTGTTCTTTTAACATTGGCAGCACACATTCACTTAATATGATGACTCCTCTGTCTCTGCCTCATCCAGACCCAGAGGACCTGTTAGACAAACAGCCAGCCACCTCTCCCTGGGATCAAGCTGTCAATGCAAACTTGCTTTCTTTCTATTTTTCTGAGCTAAGCTATACCCCCAGAGCTCCAGAAGCTTTCTTGAGTGAAAGCTTTAAAAAGAGCCCCATTCTAAATTACATCACACTAGCTGTTCTCTTCAAACTGACAGAACAAAAGAGCAAAATTCCAAAGTATGGTCTGAGTGACTTGTTAGTTGCATTGAATGATTGCAGCTTAATAGTTATCAGCACAAATTGATGTAGTTTTGACCTTGCATAACTGAATTTTGCAGTGCTCCTCCCTAATTAGTTTCTAATCAAAGAACAAAATTGAATTGGTTAATCAGTGAACAAAAAAAATACATGTAACAGAAAGCTACTATAATAGGAGTAATACTACGTCTCCCCAATTAATTGCAATATCATAACACTGAATTCCTGATTCACAAAAATCTACCTGGAAAGCTAAATAGACCTATGAACATCTTTTGTCTGCCATGTTGCATCCTTGAGATGGTGTAGCTGTTTGAGCTCTGAAATGGTTGTACTTAGGTGGCTGTCACATGAGCCATGGCAGTGGAGCTTGTACTAGCACAACCCAAGTGGCAGTGGGGATTCCCAGAGCACAGTCACTCCCAAGTTCACACCCGCTCACTGGGCCTGGCACTTAGGGAGCAGCAGCACCCCCCTCCCCCAGTACACCCCCCCAAGCTCCAGGGCCCTGCATCTTTCCCTCTCCGTGATCCATCTCCTGGGCATCTCAGCCAAATACTTTTTTTTCTCCTTCATATTTCTCAGGGCATGGATGTCCAGGAGAACCTTAAAGCAAAAGGCAGGAAAGACCCTGAAATTTATAAACTATTCCACCCAAATTAGGATGTCTGTTTGTCTGCTGCACAGTCGACTCCTAGGGGTAGGGGTAGGGGCAGGAAAGGTGCATGTGAAACATGTGGTCTGCCTTGAGTGGCCTCTTGTGAATACCAGATAGATAGATGCATTCAGTCTCAGGCTCTATGCAGAGTATGCAACATAACATTAGGACGTCATAGACATCATTTTGCACAAGTTTGCCCAAGGCCACCCCAGCACTATAAGCCATGAAATGTGGCAGCAGGAGCTGATTTGGAGAGAGGCTGAAAGCTTAAAATGAAAACACTGTACATCGAGCTGCCTGTTCCATATACAGTCTGTTCCATATCCACACCAGAAAATGGACAAGATCAGCTGAAAAACAGATTGGCCACTATAAAACTGGAAATGAATGACCACACTAGCTATGCCCCAACATACTCCTCTTCTACTTGCCACAACATTGACTCCTGTGGTGAAAATGGCACCAGGCAAGGGACAGTGAGCTTCTCCTTACCAACTACCAAGCTGCTTCTACCTAGCCTTAGGTCCACCTCCTGCAGGACAGTGAGGGTTCCATGGCAGTACAGTAGAAATCACTTCTTGTCAAAGTGATTGCTGCTCAGGTTCCTGTTTTTGAGAAATTACCAGGAAAGAAATTCCTCCCCGACTCCATCCCACTCCCCCATCCTGCCCTCTCATAACAGGGTAGAGGAGGACTGTGAAAGCCACAGTTCTCAGCCCTTGGCTTTCCTGTTTCTGCCACCAACCCTAGACATGACTCTGGTCTCCCTGTCCCACTGTAAACCCTCTTCTATATTAATTCTATTCTTTTTGTGGGTACATTTTTTGAACAACACCTTGACACTGCCCCTACCTCCACAATGTCACCTCATTCTCTCAGAGACTTGCAGTTTCTGCTATCCAAAAGCTGCAAAGCCAGGGAACTGGGATCTGGTAGGGTGGGATGAGGAGAGGACAGGCAGTGGTAGGGGAGGAGGGGGACAAGAAAGAAAATCCAAGGCAGCAGCCACCTCCTCCCCAACTTTGGCTACCTTGGACTTTCTCCCTCCCACTCCCCAGAGGTGAGTAGAGGTGAGTTATGGATGTGGGGAGAGTGGGGAAGAAAGCCAGAGGGGGGTGAGTTGGGGTTTACATACCTTGACATATAAGATGCTGTATTCTTCAAGTTTTGTCTAGTGAAAGTTGCTGCTGCACTGATAGGTAACTCTTGGTTCCACATCAGCCTGGCAGAAACTACCAGCTAAGTCTCTTTCTTCCTTCTTGTGTCAGCCTCTCCTTCACTGCATGGAGTTTCACAAGCCCATAACCTTGGCGTTATCCATGACTCCTCTCTCTCATTCAACCCACATGTTCAGTCTATCACTAAATCCTGTTGATTCAACCTTCACAACGTCACTAAAATCCGTCCTTTCTTCTCCATCCAAACCGCTACCATGTTAATCCCAGCACTTATCCTTTCCCGCCTTGATTACTGTATCAACCTCCTTGATGACCTCCCTGCCTCCTGTCTCTCCCCACTCCTGTCCATACTTCACTCTGCTGCCCAGATCATTTTTCTACAAAAATATGTTCAGTCCATGTTTCCCCATTCTTCAGTAATTTCCAGTGGTTGCCCATCCACTGCCACATCAAACTGAAATTCCTTACCATTGCCTTTAAAGCACTTAATCACCTTTTCCCTTCCTACCTCACCTCACTACTCTCCTACTGCAACCCAGCCTGCATTCCTCTAATGCCAACCTACTCACTGTACCTTGATCTTGTCTATCTCATCACTGACTTCTAACCCACATCCTTCCTCTGATCTTGGAATGCCCTCCTTTTAAATATCTGACAATTACTCCCCCCACCTTCAAAGCTTTATTGAAGGCACATCTCCTCCAAGAGGTCCTCCCTGACTAAACCCTCACTTCCTCTTTTCCCACTCCTTTGTGCATCACCCTGACTAGCTCCCTTTATTCACCACCCCCACTCCCAGTCCCACAACACTTATATACATATCCTTAACTTTATTTATATCAATTATTATCTCCCCCACTGGACTGTAAGCTCATTGTGGGCAGGGATTGTGTCTGTTATGCTGTCATGTTGTACTCTCCCAAGCGCTTAGTACAGTGTCCTGCACACAGTAAGCATTCAATAAATATGATTGATTGATTGATTGCATGTCTTTCCCTTCTTTCTCTGTGACTCCTCCTAATGACTTCCTTTGGCACCTCACCTCCTTGACTCCCTCATTCCTATCCTCAGTGTTCTTCCCTTATCCCTCTCTGAATTATCCTCCTCCTTCCTCTCCCCCTCCTTTCTATGACCACTTCCCTTTTCTTCTTCAGTGTTACTACTTGGTGTGTCTGTTTCCTGTGCATCTGCCTGTTTGTTCACCTTCAGGTGTGCAAGTATGTGTCTGTCTGTCACCCCCATGGGAAGCAGAGACTTTTTGCTAATCTTTTGTTTAGGGAAAAACAACATTATAAGGGAGAGCTGTTTCTTTGCCAATTTATCGAGTGCTTGCCTATAATTAATCAACTAAGAACTGGCTAACCCCATGGGAAGAAAAATATCCCTAATCAGGGGGAGAAAAAAAAAGATTTATTCCCTCCCACTGTTCCCAGCTAGTAAACTGCAATGGAACAATAAATAAGAGTACAGCCAACCCCCAGCACGGGGAAAGGAAAACTCCCACCACTTTGCTGCTCCCTTCCCTCAGCACAACCTGCAACCCGAGACCATCACACCCATTTTCCTTTGGTACCTGGTGGAAACTGGTTGAGAACTCATGAATTGCTGCTTATGAGCGAGTGTCTGTTGTATGTGTGAATGAGTCAGTGTCTGCATGTGTTCCTTCTTCCTAGATTTGCCCTGTCTCCCCATATTTCTTTTTTCTTTTTGTGCTTTTCCTCCTCCTCCTTCTCTGTGACTACATGTTCCTCCACCGTGTTCTCCCCCTCACCCCGTTCTCCCTGGTATGCTCATTCCTGTGTCTCTTATGGTCCCCCAGTTACAGCCCCTTTCTCCGACTTCCTTGCCCTGTCTCTGCTCCTCCCCAGTTGTATCAACCTTTGATCGTGATTGCACTTGAAACTTCTGTGGCTAGGCTGCTTTCCATCCCGTAACACATACCTCTCAGTCTACCTGTGATGTGGCCTTAATATCTCCCACTAGACTGTTAGTTCTTTAATAATAATAATAATGGCTTTTGTTAAGCACTTACTATGTGCCATGCACTGTTCTAAGCACTGGGGGGGTACAAGGTAATCAGGTTTGTCCCACATGGGGCTCATATTCTTAATCCCCATTTTATAGATGAGGTAACTGAGGCCCAGAGAAGTTAAGTGACTTGCCCAAAGTCACGCAGCAGACAAGTGGTGGAGCTGGGCTTAGAACCCATGACCCCTGACTCCCAAGCCCATGCTCTTTCCACTGAGCCATGCTTTAAAGGAAGGGATTATGTCTGCCAACTCTACTGTACTCTCCCAAGCACTTAGTACAGTGCTCTGCACCCAGTAAGTGCTCTATAAAAGTGATTGAGCAATTAATTGATTGATCCACTGCCTTGCTTACTGCTTGTACTCCTGTACTCCCCTCCCAATCCCCTCATCCCAGATTATCTTCACCATTTCCACTACCTAAAACCTCATCCCCATCCCCATCCCCACCTCCTTTCTGATGCTAATTCCTTCTGTTGTCTTTTGTTGATCTCCTTTAGTGTTCATTCATCCCACATTAGGTGGAAGGGGCACATATTTTGGGATCATCTGGGTATGTGGGAGGGGATATAAGAGAAATGGGGGCAAAAGAGAATGCCAATGTTGTTTTTCCTCCTCTTTCTCCTCTTACTCTTCCCTTCTCTTCCACTGCAGCTTCCCTTACACTGATTCTCTGGAGATTTCTGCCATACAAGGCAATATACCTGGAGCATATTCTAAATCACTTCTAGCACTGCAGTACATGGCAGAAAAGACTGTAAAAGGGGAGAAAGTGGCATCAGTGGGCAGGAAGGATGTGGTAGGTACTTTGTCTGTGTTTGTATATGTGTTTATGTGTGTGTCCCATCATTTGTCAGTTGTGTGACCTTAGGCAAGTCACTGTGCCTCAGTTTCCTCATCTGTAAAATGGGGATTAAATTCCTGTTCTTCCTCCTCCTTAGACTGTGAGCCCTGTGTGAGACAAGAACTGTGTTTGTTCTGCTTGTATTGTAGCTACACCAGCACTTAGCATGGTGTTTGCACATAGTAATACCACCATTATTATTATTATTGTTACTATCATTATTATTATCTCATATCTCTCTGCCACTCTGTCTCTTTATTTTTAGCTTTCAGTATCTCCTACATTTTATGCCTTAGAAATTATGGTCCTGATACACTTATTTGATGCCATTGTGCTTCCTTCTGCTATAACAAGGCTATTTCACTTCCCTCACCCCCCGCCTCCCACTGGCGCTTTATAAAGGGTTAGCCCACTTTTCACTGTCCAGTGCTACTTCTGAATCTCACTGACTCCATCACTCTTTCATAATTTGCGATCCACAACATCAGCTTTGCTGAGGCATTTCTTTATTTCCACTTTCTCAAAACAATATCCCCCCTCTCTAAATCCCAAGTAGCCTTTCTTTCCTTAGTCTCAATTTCTTGTCCTCATCACTCTCATCACTCTCTCTAGTACTCGACTCTTTTACCATGCTATCCTTCCTTTGCTCTCAGCTTGCCAAATTCCAGCTCCAGATCCTGCCCCCTCTCTCCTCTTGCTATCCCTTGCTTCTACTTTCACTCCTTCAAACATACCTAGATCTCATGATGTGAGCCCGTTGTTGGGTAAAGACCATCTGTATATGTTGCCGACTTGTACTTCCCAAGCGCTTTGTACAGTGCTCTGCACACAGTAAGCGCTCAATAAATATGATTGAATGAATGAATAAATCAATCACCAGTTTCTTCAATCCATCCCTTTTCTTCAATTCTGATCTAAACAATTCGAACAAACTGTGTATAATAATTGTCTTCACTTCTTTATTTCCACCTCTCTTTATCACCTCCCTGCTTTCTCCACTTTATTGAGACTTCTCTGGGCAAAGTCTTTGACAAACTCCTTCAATAAATGGTATGTATTGACTGATTGTGATTGACTGATAGATTGATAGTACAACACTATACGAAGCGCTTGGGAGAGTACATCAGAGTTGATGGACACATTCCCTGCCCCCAAAGGAGCTTGCAGTCTAGAGAGCAGCTTACAGTCTCCTCAGCATTCTCTCTTGTCTTGGTTTTACACCCACATGATTTTCTTGGTTTTATTTCTACCTCTCTGCTTTTTTTCCTGTCTCCTTTGTTTGTTCCCTCATTCCTCTCTTGTCTTGCTTCACCCTCCTTCCCACTCTCCACCCTAGCCAATGTAACTCTTTGACATCTCCTGCACTCCTCTCTCCCATCTCCAGCCCATCGTTGCTCATGCCATCCTCCGCTGAAATGCCCTCCCCACTCTCTTACAAAATAATTCAATAAGATAAGCAACTCACTGAGAAGTCATTGCAAAACCATTTCTACCACAGACCCACTGAATGTTGGACAAAAGACATAACTTCTTTCTTTCTTAGTTCCTCCTCCATAAACTGTAAGCTATACTTCCCCAACCCAAAAGAGTTAAAGAAAAAAAAACACGTCTCACATGATTATCACAATAAGTTAAAAAAAAACCCTTATACTAAGACAGTCCTTTTCTGAGAAGAGGAAACTTTATCAGAGAGGTAAGGAAGAGCTTACTGGAGTCTCCAGGAGGATTTCTAATTGAGCTGGCTAATCCTGAAAAAATAGGCGGAATTAAGCATCAAGAGTTAATTATTGGGTTTAAGCCTTGGTCATCATTTCTTCTGTGAAATCTCTTCTTTCTATCACTCTGAGTGAGGTCCTGAAGGAAGGTAAATCTCCTGGGCCCAGTTCTAACTTTCTCTTTTTTGGATACAAAATGTTTTTACTATTACAGTATTCAACACTGTGAAATTGAGAAAAGAAATAAAACATAAGAAATTCTTTAAAATTCTGTGTCAAGATTTTATGCCAATTTGGATTTATAGTAAAATGAGCAACTGAGGTGTGGTTGACAGTGACCCACTATTTCAAAAGCAAAACAGATGGCCCTATCTCCTTGTCAATATGGAGCCTAAGAGAACACAATCAATCAATGAATCAGTGGGATTTATTGAGTGCTTACAATGCGCAGAGACACTTTCACAATAACGAACAGTGAGAATTACAAGACAGATCCTTTAGTGTTTATCCTGTATTTCCTATTTCCTTCTACTGATCTATTGACTGAAATGGGAGTCATTTGTCTTAACGCCAGTTGTAAAGAGTACTTGAGCTGTATTTTCCAGATGTAGAGCAGTCCAGTGGAATTAGAATGGATTTGAAAGTCAGTTGACCTGGGTTCTAACCAGCTCTGTCACTGGCCTGCTGCTTCCTCAGACAAATCACTTAGCCTCAGTTGTTTGTCTGATCATCTGGATATTATTCACTTCCATCCATCTCATGGTATATTGTGAGAATCAACCCTGGCCTGGAATGCCCTCCCTCCACTCATCCACCAAGCTAGCTCTCTTCCTCCCTTCAAAGCCCTACAGAGAGCTCACCTCCTCCAAGAGGCCTTCCCAGAATGAGCCCCCTTTTTCCTGTCCTCCTCCCCATCCCCCCGCCCTACCTCCTTCCCCACCCCACAGCACCTGTATATATGTTTGTACAGATTTATTACTCTATTTTACTTGTACATATTTACTATTCTATTTATTTTGTTAATGATGTGCATTTAGCTTTAATTCTATTTGTTCTGATGACTTGACACCTGTCCACATGTTTTGTTTTGCTGTCCGTCTCCCCCCTTCTAGGCTGTGAGCCCATTGTTGAGTAGGGACCGTCTCTATATGTTGCCAACTTGTACTTCCCAAGTGCTTAGTACAGTGCTCTGTACACAGTAAGCACTCAATAAATACGATTGAATGAATGAATGAATGAATGACTGGACTTTGTAAAAATATAAGGACTGCATAAATTCAAGGTATATAAAGATATTTGCAAAGATGTGACATCCAAGGCTTGGAAAATGAAGCTGATCTGAAAACATTGGTAATTTAATCTCTCCTCCCTTGGCCTAGTCTGTCTGGCCATTGTTCCTACCGTGGCTCCTATTACTGCCAGTATGACTCCCTGGCATGCCCCAGTCCCTGCCACCTCTATGCCACCACCTGGCATTTGGCAGCACTGAGATCCAGAAGTTCTAATCCCATCTCTGCCTCTTGCCTGCTGTGTGACCCTGGGCAAGTCACTTCACTTCTCTGTGCCTCAGTTACTTCAGTTGTAAAATGGGGATGAAGACTTTGAGCCTCATGTGGGACAGGGATTGTGTCCAATCCAATTTGCTTATATCGATCCCAGCACTTAACACAGTGGCTGGCACATAGTAAGCACTTAAATAAATGCCACAAATATTATTATTATTATTAAGTTGGCTTCTTTTTTTCCTAGATTGCAAGATTCTTGGTGCTTAGTCAAACAGGACCTGGGAAGAATAAGTCAATGGGAAAAGTGGGTTGTATTTATTTTGAATAAATACATTTTGAATACCGTAATCCATTCCTAGCCAAACAAAGTGTTTTGTTTAAGGCTTCATTAGCAAGCTACCAACCAACTTTGAATCAATCAATTATTATTTACTGAGCACCTACATAGCTCAGAGCACTGTGTTAAGTTCTGGAAGAGTATAATGAAGGTAAGAGACACAATTCCTGTCCTCACCTCATAATGCTTTACTTGTATTGTTTTAACTGGGGAAAGGAAGAAAAGAAATAGAATCAAAGTAAATTCTGTAGCAGGATAGCAAAATAGTTATCAAACAGAATAACTTTGTATGTATAAAAGAGATAGCAACAGTTTCCACACCAGGGTATTCTGTGTTTAGAGATAGGACAATAAAGATATGAAAGAACAAGAAATATGTTATACATTCTTATGAGGTTTCTGGAACTTGGACTCTAATAAAGTGGGAGTACCTAAATCTTCTCATTCAGAAATCCCTGCTCATTGTTGACTTTTGACTTAGTAAAAAGATTAACTGAAATAATAGCACCCAAAATTTTATTTTGCTCATTCCTCAAAGCCCAGTTAGGACTACTTAATTTTTCTGTTTCCTTTGCTAACTACCAAGGAGCCTGCAGTTTCACTTCTCTAGCCATAGTACCCTTCAGATCTTTTTTTTTTTCCAAGCAGGTTTTGTATTGTCTTAGCTTTAGTTTCATCTTTCCTATGTATCTGTCACCAGTCCCCTTCCTCCCTTTTATTTGTTGATTGTGAGACCTCCAGAGACAGTATCTAATTCCCACCTGTGTATTTTTCCCCAACTCTTAGTACAGCACTCTGCACATAGTAAGTACTTAATAAATACTAATTACTATTACTACTACTGTTGCCACCATGCTAAAATCAGCCAATTTACTTTTTGTAGCTAAATATTCTGTATTCATTACTTGATACTATTCCATTTATTTGACAGGGTGTTCCATAAATAAATAAGGTGACAAGTTTAGAATCATGTTAATTCCCCAGTTCTTATCAGATCTCAATTTAATTAATGATAGTTTATTTGGAATTTCAGTAAAAGAAATAACTATTATCCTGCAGATTTCACATTTAGGATAGACAGTAACTTGTTTGTAGATCTTGAATATTTCCCATGAAACTTGATTCATTGAACACTGAGAAAAGTTAATGTCCTTCTTAATTCATCTGACCCTTCACAGCTAAGTTATTTTTTCATTTTTGCCCTGGAAATTTATAAACTCATAACCAAGTTACCTGCACAACATTTTCATGTACAAAATTAACTGCACAAGTACAGTGCTCAGATCTTCACTGGGGATACAGTCCTCTAGACTGTAAGCATCTTGTGGACAGGGAATATGTCTACCAATACTGTTATACTCTCCTAAGTACTTTGTACAATGCTCTGCACACAGTAGGAGCTCAATAAATACCATTGATTGATTGATATCACAATACATAAATAATAGTTAAGCATGCAAGACTTGCTACTAACTGGTGTCATTTTGGCCTCTTGGATGAGAAGCAGTAGCACATACAAAACTTCAAGTATAAAATTGGAACCTTGTTCAAAGCTCAATCCTTATGTCCAACATTAGTACTGGGCATTAAAAAAGGAAATGTGCTACTGATTTTCAACAATGTTATCTGATGTTAATGACAAAACCTTGGGTGAAGAAAAATAATCCACAAGAGCAAAACTACAGGCAACAACCCAACCCTTGTTAAATGTTATGGCAGTAGCTGAATACTTTTCTCCCACTAAAGTTGCTGCCATACCTGTCAAAATACCAAAATCAGGCACATACTTATTAGGGTGCTACACTAATTTTCCATCTGGCCTCCATTCGGGCACTGTGATGGATTCATTCTCACCATGAGCCACAGTTTGTGAACCTTTAAATGCAAAGTACAATAGTTACCATCATGTTTCAAGTAATATGAGGGTGTTGACTGATTATAATTGCTAAGTCTGAGTTATTAGCTTGTTATTATTGTCGAATAACTGCCATGGAGCAAATTGCTAGTGGTAGAACTCTTTGTCAACCCAGAGGCTGATGCTAAAAGAAGGCAACTTCACTCTGCAGGGTTATTCAAGATAATCCATTAATGAGCTTGATTCTCCCCAGTGCCCAGATCATTTGCAGGGAGTAAGTTAATCACTCAGGGTTCCTCAGGAATAGTACATTACTACTAAATTGAGTTCATTACTACTGGGGCCCACTAAATGGCTGTCTAGTGGCCTGAAAGAGAGCATATGCCTACTTGAGTGCTTCTCTTACTTCCAGGGAATGACTTGACTCCTGAAGAGAGGAGAGTGCATTTAGTAATAAACTTGATGTATTGGGAGGTGGGAGTGGAGGATTTAAAAATTTGCTACCCCTTCTATGGTGACCTATTTACTGCTTCCACTATCCATTCCCACTGTCCATACTGCACAGATTGGAATCTGTATATCTCCAGAACTATGCATTTCCACTTCAGCTCCCAGTCACCTCACCTGAAAATGGTTAGGGGGGTTGAATTAGCACAAGTATCAGGTGTTGGAAAATGTAGTCTTCCAGACTGACTGAATGCTGCCTCCTGGCATGGCATTTATGCACAGTACAAAAATTGTTTGTTTCCCTCCAGCCCCTGTATCCCTCCCACCCCCCCAAAAAAATAGCCATCCTTAAACTGGGCCTAGGCAGCAGACATTTAAATCTTCTGTGCAGAGAGGGATGAAAGTATAGATCTGACAGCTTTTTTCCCTGGATCTGCTGATGTTTTATGAGGTGAGCCCCTCAGGTAGCCCTTCTGCTTCCTTATGTTTGTAAGCTTAACACATTGCTATTTTTTTAATGGCATAGGGTTATGAGGCACTTTGATCATGATGTAAATAAAATGACCATTACTGCATACACCTTCCCTTTTTCATGTCTAGAAAGCAGGACTTGTTACAACTTCCAAGCCATTAGTTTGCTACCACAGCTGGGTTAAACTTGAAATCATCTCAGATACCTTTCCAACCCATAGGTTTCCTGTTTTTCTCAGTCTCATTTTTCAACTTGCCAAAATCCTACTCCTTTTCTGAAGCATTAGCAGTGCCAAAGGAAATTCAGTGTGCCCAGTATATTTGTTAAATTGTTTCCAATTTAACTTGAGAAAAGTGTATTGACTTTTGTATATTTGGCATAGGAAATCTGTATTTCTAAGATAGCAAATTGTTTGTTGGAACCATAGTACATTATGTATAATTCTGCTTTTAGCTGTACAAGTACATTTACTGGAATCTTATTGTGTCAGTACTTGGAAAGTTTGCACCAGCAGTGGTAATCTAATTTGTATCTGGTGGGTGGCAGTGGAAATATGGAGTATGGGAAAACCAAATGTAATTGCCATATGTGATGGATAGCAATTTGGTAACAGGACTGTCTAGTCAGGTGGTGAGTAAAGTATTAGTCAGAAAATGATTAAAAATCTGACCCAAATATCCATTTTGATAGGTACACCAGTTACTGCGGTATTGGTTTTCATTATTTTCTGATTTTGTTCTTGGCTCGAGAGCTTGAAGTTCTAATAGCAAGGTTGAAAAATCTGATTTTATCTTTCTCCTGCTTCTTACTGCTAATCCTCCACTAGACTGTATTGTTTCCTGTATCTTTTGTCTTGGGTAGAAAAGAGACAATCTCTGGCTCATGAACATCTTGTTAAGGTCTATTGAGGATTAGGGAGTGTGACACAGTTTTCTTGCTCAGTCTTTATTGGGAATTTTTCAGCCTGCTTGTCCTGGAGGTCTTTGAAATGTCTTCTATCAAGAAATAATTTTTAGTTCTCTTTGTTCTCCTAAAAATTGGGGTTGTATTTTTCTTAACTGTTTCTGGGTCTGGGAAATGGATTGTATTAGCTGATTGTCTTGTTTAATAGTCGAGTGTGAGATATCCTGTGTGTAATAGCACCATCGGTGAATATGACTTAGAGTATCCTACTGCACTGTACTGATGAAATGTGTTTTAATTTTTGCTTTCCTAAGAAGGAGTTGAAAGAAAAACTCAGAATTTCCATAAAAAGCACTGGACACAAACAATATATGAAAATGTAGAATGCACTTCAATCTGGAGAGTACATGGAGAAACTATTTTACCCCTGGAGAAAATATCTTAATAATTTTCTATAGTTTCTTAAATTTGATAACAGAGGAGGTAAGGTCACCTTTTATCTGATTTGCTTTTGATCTGCTAATTATCTCTTCCCTCTATAATGTCTTTCATCTCTCCTGTAACCAACTTGACTCATGTAATGATTCCCATTTTGCCCCATACTCTGCCTCTACACATTTTCTTTCCACACCAGCCCTCCCCTCCTCCCAGCACCTGTTTGTTGCGATGTTTCTTTAGCTGAGATAGAGAAATGAAACCAAGTACCCCTTACTTCCCTAAAGCTCTCATTTCTTTTTTAAAAAACAGTGTTTACTCTGTAAAATGTAAATTATGTTAACCCTATAGCTTACTCATTCTGTATCATGCATTCTGGCATAAAACTCATTTTTTTTTTGAAAAATTACTGGTGCAAGCCACCGTAGACTTTTCATGGGGTTTTTTTTGTTTATTTGTTTATTTGTTTTTCATTTTCTAATGCTTCTTGGCTCCTATTTCATTGATTATATTTAGTGGGGATCTTAGGGAACCATCAAAAGGATGTTTATTTGCTACTGAAATATCAATTAAGACCACATGCAAACTAATACAGTAATCAAATGCTTGTGCTGGGTAACAAAGTTTTTTAGTCTTTTTTTTTGAATAACGTTAAAGCTGCAGAGGCATGCTAACAAATCTATTTGATCAATATATGGGATGTTAAAAAAGAGAACACAAGATTGACTGATGAATAAAATGAAACTGACACAAATAGGCTGACAGCCAGTTGCAAGTCTCTTTAGGGCAAATGCAATTAACTTAGAATAATAGACTCAAATTTGATGGTTAGAAATGCATTTTTATTAACAATCACAGGCTGAATCATTATGCACTCCTATGAATAAAAGGGTACTTATATTTGTGCATATGTGTGCATGCATATATAAATAAATATGTATTTAGGGTTATTTACATCTATAAACACTGTATACATAGCTTTGAGGAGGGTGAATGTAGATATTAGAATGAGATTTCTGAAATGAAAAAGCCATTCACAAATTGTCTCCATGACTATAAATTTTGAATATGCTTTCAAATTACATATATAAAAATCATTCTAGTTATCAGGTGCCATTAGACATAAAGTCAGTGAGTCCTGGTCCCAGAACTGCTGGTCCATTTGGGATTTGAAATTGCAATCAGGGATTTACAGATTTCATTTTGAAGAGGAGAAGTCATTACTAGAATCCTAAACTCATTTCCTTTCCTTTAATAGCTATTTTAAACTATTCATTTAGAAAATACATTAACTGTTTAGTGTACCTGCGATATATTTCTGTTGGCATTAAATCTGAATTATTTTATTTTTCTTTTCACAAATAACTTCAAAAGAGGAGAAGTAGCAAGTAGTTTCCTTTCAATTAGACTGGAATGTGGCCATCAATAGAATATTGTAAATCACTTCTAAAATCATAATTTTAGAATATTTAACCTCATTTTTTCTCCCAAGTAGCTTATCTAATTTAAATAAGAAAGGAGTTGTGTTTATGAAACAAATCAAATGAAAAAAAAATCATTTGAATCAAATGGATAAAAAAAATCTATAGCATATGAAGAAGATATTAATGAAGCGGAAAATCCTGTCACACTTACAGTGTTTGAAATTAACTTAAATATGATGACTGTGAAAATGTGATGATATAAGAAAACTAAGGCCAAATAAATCCTAACTTTAGAAGTTCCCTGAAGACTTTGGAAGGCAATGTCTTGAATCATTCCTAAACTGCTTTATACTGCATTTGCTTCAAATGTAAAATAAAGCTTCAGGAATTATGTAATTGGCATGCTTCAAAAGGACATCATGAAGATTGACAATTCTTTTTTTAACTATTCTCATGATGGTTTTCAAAACAAATACACTTTAGAAGAGGGCTGCCACCACACATTCCAGGCGCTCACTGACTTTGCTTATAGCATTAGGCACATCAGTTCAACATCTTGCTTTTTTCTCCCAGCTTTGTTCTTTTGAGATGGCAGGGATCTGAACTAACAAGACATCCATTTATATAACAATAACTGGTGGTGTTGTTCTCTTTTCCTATCACTGCTTTCTCTTCTCTCTCTTACTCTCATCTTTTGTATTCAGAGAAGATGCTATTGACAGTGAATTTCAGTGCTTAGAACAGTGCTTTGTACATAGTAAGTGCTTAATAAATGCCATAAAATAAATTTTACCCATGTGAACAGGTGTCGTTGAAAAAAACTGATGCTTGACCGACAGATCCTACCATAATGAGTAAACATGCAGATTCTTCCCTATTGTTCTGATAGGTATTCTGTTTGCAGTTCCTGCACTATTTTCAGTTTTGCATGTTCCATAAAAAAACATGTTGTGCCTTTTTCACTCAACAGGCTTCTCTGTCAGATGCCATGGTGTCTCAATATCCAGCTGCCATATTCCATTATAAGAGGTTTCATCTGTAAAATGGTTCCTTTGCTTCCCTGTGCTATTTTTCAATACTTGTTAAGCATTTACTATGTGTCAAGCATCATCCTAAAAGCTGGGATAGATACAAGTTAATCAGGTGGGACACAGTCCCTGTTCCACATGGGGCTTACAGTCTAAGTAGGAGAGAGAGCCAATCTTGAATCCCCATTTTTGCAGTTGAGGTAACTGAGGCACTTAGAAGTTAAATAACTTGCCCAAGGTCACACAGCAAGTAAGTGGTAGAGCCAGGCATGCTTTCAAATCCTCAATTTGAGCTTACCATACAGTAGCTTTTAGAAAATCTTGCCGTCATTCATTCTGTATATGTGTCACTTCCAGCAAAGCTACATTGACTTAGCCATTGCTCTGAGACTGGGAGATTGATTTTAACTTCAGGATTTGAGAGAGAGAGAGAGAGAGAGAGAGAGAGAGAGAGAGAGAGAGAGAGAGAGAGAGAGAGAGAGAGAGAGGAGAGAGAGAGTGTATATGTGTGTGCAAAGATAGATGATAGATGGATGAGTAGATAAAAGATGACACTTCTCACAGATCCTATTCAGTTGTGTGAGTGTGGTTGAGAGGACCTAAGTGTGATGCCCTGCCTTGTTATCTGCATTTAAGGATAGATTCTTGTTGTGTTAGTGAGTATGTCCCATACAGGTTCTTTTTCTGTTTAAGAGCCTGCTTCTTGGCATCTTAATCTTTACAAAACCTAGGCTCAAAGGGAGCAAACCCTTTTCTGATTGCTGCATGGCAGACTGGACTGTCCACAGTAGCGATCTCCCAGTAACCCACTGCCATTTTCCATTATTTGAGACTGTGCTGTGCTGTGTCTTCAATTTTTTTAGCCCTTCCAGCTTGCAGGTGCCCCTCTTCAGTTCACCATCTAACAGCTGCTTTGATACCCTGATGTCCTCCATTCCCCTCACGTGTTCTGCACAGTGGAGCTCATTTGCTGTGAGCTTTGCTTTGAGGTTGATAAGCTGATCATGTTCCAGGACTTTTTTGTTGATAATCTTGCCCTTCCTTCTGAGCTGAGTATCATTTGAAGATGTGGCTGGCAAAATTGCTCCAGGAGCTGTGTCTCCTGTAGAAGGTCCAGGTCTCATAGCCACATAGGAGGTTAGGCAATGTGACTAATGTATAGACCTTCAACTTGGGATGGAGAGTGATGTCCCATTGTTGCCACACCATTTTACAGTCTGCCAAAATGCATGATAACCATTTTTAATTATTTTTTTCTATCTGTGCACCTTTGGACAGCATGCTGCCTACGTAGCAAAATTTGGTAACTCTTTGAATTTCTATGTTATAATGAAGACCTTTGGTTGTTCATAGGGTTTAACTGATGTGGGTTGATATATAACTTATGTTTTCTTCATACTTACTGTTAGACTGTTGCACCGTGCACAGTCTGCAAAGCAATTCCTAATCATTTGCGTATCTTCTTGTGTGTGTGCCTCTAGAGCACAGTCATCTGCATAAATCAGTTCCTGAACCACTGTTTCAAAGACTTTTGAAAATATTCATTGCCTGTTGAGCTGGAAGAGTTTCTGCATGGATCAGAAGTGTATTTAGATTGTGTTTTCTTTCAAAACAACTATTTTTGTTGGGGGAGGATTTAAAGAACTTTAGGAAAAAGGTCTCTAGGAAAAAGCAAGTTAAGGGACTGTTTTCCTGAAGAGTTGGGCCACAATTCAGAGAGCAGAGGGGCTGTTTCCTGCACAAGAATAGGAAGAGCCTCTCTGAATCCCTTAAGAACCTCTGCCTGAGTTGTCACATCCTTTTCTGCCTCCACTGGATGTTCTTGGGATCCAATATCCATTCCATCTGTTTCCTCCACTATAGTGTAAGCTTCTTGAGGATAGGAACTGTTTTTACTTATGATATTGTACCTTTCCAAACACTCAGTACAGACTCTGCACACAATAAGCACTCAATAGATACCATTGATGGATTGATTCTAGTCCCTGGAATAGGCCTGAATAGGCATATCCACATAGCTCACCTATCACCTAATTAATGTTTTGTGGGAAAGTTTACATCTAGCAAAAGTTATTTAGGACTTTTGTTTATGAATCTATTTTTCTCTGTGAATTCCAATCCTCCTTTGGGTACATTTTTCCTTGTAAATGTTGTTGGTGGATTCTGTCTCAAAATGTTTGCTGAAAATAGTTTTACATAAGCCCAAAAGACTGATCATCTAACACTCCAGTTTTCCTGGCTATTTCTGGGAAGAGCTGGGTAATGATACTTATGCAAATTTTTTTATCAAGGTTACCCAAGTTTAACAGTTTTCACCCCAGCTTGTAGATCCCTTATTGCATTTTAAAGTTGGCAGCATAAAATAGATTGAACAGGACTGGATCACAGCCTTGCTTCACTCCAACCAAAGTGGAAAAAAGGTTCAGTTCTGTCAACTCAAAATCAGTCAACCAATTTGTCATGCAGTTGCGTAAGGATCTTGGTGAGTTTCACAAGACAACAAATTTTATTTACTTAGCATTTTCCAGAGTCTTGGACTGTTGATGGTGTCAAATATTTTTATGTTGTCAATGAACACAATTTAGAGAGTTTGGTGCTGCTCACTATGATTTTCCAATATTTGTTGCCTTGCAAAGATCTTGTTTGCTGTGCTGCAATTTGGTTTGAAGCCGCATTATAATTCAGGCAGCATTTAGATGACCATGTTCTTAGTAGCCTGCACAGAAGAATTCTGGCTAGAATTTTGCCTTCTGTAGTCAAGTCTCTCCCTTTTCCTATTAAAAATGATTATTAGGGCAGAGTCATTGATATCTGTGGTGCCTACTCTGTGTTCACCACCTCCTCCTGGAAACAATATTTAAGCTTAGTTTCACAGACACTGTCATCTCCTTGTTCTCCTCCTATCTCTCTGGCCGCTCCTTCTTAATCCCTTTCACCAGCTCCTCTTCTGCTTCCCAACCCCTAACTGTGGGGATCCCTCAAGGTTCAGTCCTGGGTCCCCTTCTAATTCTCCTTTTACACCCACTGCCTTGGAGAACTCCTTTGCTCCCATGGTTTCAATAATCAATTAATAATAATTATAATTATAATAATAGTATTTGTTAAGCACTTACTATGTGCCAAGCACTGTTCTAAACACAGGGATAGATACAAGGTTATCAGGTTGTCCCATGTGGGGCTCACAGTCTTAATCCCCATTTGACAAATGAGGTAACTGGGGCACAGAGAAGTTAAGGGACTTGCCCAAAGTCACACAGCTGACAAGTGGCAAAGCTGGAATTCTATGTGGATAATTCCCAAATCTACCTCTCCAGCCCCAAACTCTCTCCTTTCCTGTAATCCCACATTGCCTTCAAGACAACTGTGGTGATCCCACAACAAGCTTCCTTATTAGTGACTGTTTGTGATCCCACAAACAACAAGAAGGAAGACATTGGTGAAGGCATTAATGGGCTGTATCTGAGATAGGTGATTGCTGGCCTGTGGGGGCAGAGCATGGAAGGAGGAGTGGCTTTCTCTTCCTGTTCTACCCGGTAATGGGCCTGGACCAATCAATGACTGCTACGTAGAGCCACAGCTGCAATGCCTAAACCAGATAAAAGGAGCTCGTTTTGAATTGCAAGGAGGTACACTAAGGCACCGAGAGAAGTAGAGGGAAGCAAGTATTGAAGGAGCGAGCAGCACTTAGGAGCAGCAGAAGGCAACAGTGCTTGGAAGCAGAAAGAAGAAGCAATTGGCAGAATGGGCTCCCTTGATCAGCAGACTGGTATTGGACCCTTGGTGGAGTGAGTGTATATGTCATTCCCTTGCATGTTGGTAAAACTAAGTAAAAATCTTCCCACAGTAACCTTGGTGATCAGAGGTGTGGCTTGACTCTAGTATGTGTCACTGAGGTTCCACCCAGTCCAGGAAGGCCCTGGTTGGTATGATCCTGGCAGGAGAGGGAGGTTGGTTGTGACAACAACTCTACTTGGATATCTCAAACTTAGCTTGTCCAAACCATACCCTCTGATTGTTCAGATACAAACTCTCTCTTCCTCCTGATTTTCCCATCACTGTTGACAACATCACTTGTCTCACAAATCCACATCATCTGGTATCATCCTGACCAATGTCTCCTTTTACTCACATATTCAGTCACCAAATCCTGTTGGTTCTATGCTCACAATTTTTCTAAAGTCTGACTCTTCTTCTTCATCCAAACTGCTACTATGCTGGTTCAAACACTGTATCCTACCTCAACTCCTGTATCAACCTCCTCACAGTCCTCCTTGCCTCCACTGTCTCCCTTATTCAGTCCATACTTCACTCTGTTGCCTGGGTCATTTTTCCAAAAAAATTGTTCTATGCATATCTTCCCACTCTTCAAAAACTCCCGGTGGTTGCCCATCCACCTCCTCCTCACCATCGGCTCTGAGGCACTCAATCAGCTTTCTCCTCCTACCTATCCTTGCTTCTGTCCCAGTATCATGCAGCCTACACACTTCACTCCTCTAATACCACCCCACATACTCTGCCTCAGTCTCATCTTTCTCACCTCCACACCTGTGTTCATGCACTGCTTCCTGCCTGGAACTTCCTCCCACTTCATATTTGACAGACTTCAAAGCCCTACTAAAACCTCCTCCCACTTCATATCTGACAGACTTCAAAGCCCTAATAAAATCATATCTCCTTTCAGAAGCCTTCCCTGACTATCCTTTCCCCACCCTATTCTCCCTCCTTTCTGTTTCACCTGTGATGATGATGATGATAATAAAAATATAATTGTGGTATTTGTTAAGCCCTTACTATATATCAGGCACTGTACTAAACACTGAGGTGGTTATAAGTAAATTGGGTTGGACACAGTTCCTGTCCCACAAGGGGCTCACAGTCTTATTCCTTATTTTACAGATGAGGTAACTAAGCCCCAGAGAAGTGAAATGACTTGCCTATTGCCACACAGCAGACAAAAGGCAGAGTCAGGATTTGATTCCAGGTCCTTCTGACTCCCACGCCCATGCTTTACCCACTAGGCCATGCTGCTTCTCTATGACTAACCTCCTTTCATCTCATTACTCTGTTTTCTTACCCTTCTGGTATCACCTTTGATTGCGGAAAGGCTTGCTCAGAGATCTGAGGACTAGGTTCCCTCCACGCATATTGATATCTAAATGATGCCATCACATTTGGCTGCTTTTCCATTTTTCATGGCTTTGATTATAGAGATTACTTCCTCAAAAATAGAGCTATGGTCATGTCTCCACTTTGGCTGGTTATCTATGTCTAGAAGGGTCTCTTTCTCTATGTGGAAAGCATGGTCAGGAATTCACTGTATTGTTCTTCTCATCTCAGGAGAATTCTTTCTTCGCTTATGATGATCTGCACTCTTTCATGGTGCTGTAGTAGTGTGAATGGGACCATAGCTCTTCTTTACAGATGAATAAAAACCTTTTGTTTGGTGATGATCACCATATCCCTGGATCTCTTCAGCTTTGGTATCTCACCATTGGTCATACGTGCTTCTTACTTTGACCTAAACCCATCACAGCTTTTGTGTGGGCTTCTGTTTTGTTACAATAATGGAGAACTGTGAGGCTCTATTGGAGTATTTCCTGTTTGGCTCCAATTTTTCAACATCTAAGTCACTTATCAAACCAGTTTTGGAGGTTTCTCTTTGTCAGACCCAGTCTTGATGGCTGCCTGAAATACTTGTAGCTGGGATTCCTTGTTCCAATAGAGCTGCTTTGATGCTGTCACCAAGCACCATGTAAGTCTCTTTATTTTCAAGGAGTTTGATGTTAGTCTTCTTGATGTTTAGTTGCAACCTTTCCAGTACACTAGTTTTCTTGGTAGCTTGAGTTTGGAGCATATTAGCTGCTAGTCATTCCAACAGTATGGAGCCTTGCATGGCTGCAATAATGCCATTCAATCAATGGTATTTATTGAGCACTTACTATGTGCAAAGAATTGTACTAAACACTTGGGAAAAGTTCAGTACAACAGAGTTTGAAGGTGCAGTCCCTGACCACAAGGAATTTACAGTCTACAGGGGAAGAAAGCCATTAAAATAAATTTCAGATGGGGGAAATAGGAGAGTAGTCTATGAGAGGCCATTGTTTAGACCTTGGGTTCAAATATGAGGTCTTTCTCTGGTTTGGAAGGCAGAAGGTGTTGTTGGTGATTACTGGCTGATTCATTCATTCAATCGTATTTATTGAGCGCTTACTGTGTGCAGAGCACTGAATGAAGCGCTTGGAAAGTACAAATCGGCTGATGATGTCTGGAACATTCACTGAGCAGTAAGCAAATTGCTATTTGGCTTTTTGATCCTCTGGCATCTGATAACTGTTTTCTCTGTCTTGGCAACACTATCCATTCTTGCCTTGAAATCTCCCATGAATACTAGCTTGTCAGCTGTTGGATATGACCTATCTAGATCCACTTACCATATCTCATCTTGACTACTTACTGCATCATCCTCCTCAGTGACCTCCTTGACTCCAGGCCTTGCTTCATTCTGCTGCCCAAATCATTTTTCAAAAAAATGAAGCAGAGTGGCCTAATGGATAGAGTGTGGGCCTGGGAGTCAGAAGGACCGGGGTTCTGCTTCTGGCTGCACCACTTGTCTGCTGTGTAACCTTGGACAAGTCACTTAATTTTTCTGTATTTAAGTTATCTCATCCGTAAAAAATGGGGATTAAGACTGGGAGCCCCATGTGGGACATGGACTGTGTCCAACCTGATTAACTTGCATATATCTTACAGTCTACAGGGAGACTGCTTAGTATAGTTCCTGGCACATAGTCAGTTCTTAACGAATACCATAAAAACAAACAAATAAAGTTCTGTCCACGTCTCTCCACTCCTCAAGGACCTCTAGTGCTTGCCAATCCACCTCTGCATCAAACAGAAACTTTTTACCATTGATTTTAAGGCATTCAGTCAGCTTTCCCCTTCCTACCTTACCTCACTAACCTCCTACTACAACCTAGCCTGCACATTTCAATCCTCTAAGGCCAACCTACTTACTGTACCTCAATCTTGTCTATTTCACCATGAATCCCACACCCATGTCCTCCCCCTATCCTGGAACTCCCTTCCCCTCCATATACACCAGTCCTCACTCTCTGCACCTTCAAAGCATTATTAAGGTCACACCTCCTCCAAGAGGCCTTCTCGATTTAAGCCCTCTTTTCCAGACTTCTTCTAACTTCTGTGTCACCTAAGCACTTTGATCTGTGACTTTGGGGCATTTGATATAATAACAATAATGATGGCATTTGTTAAGCGCTTACTATGTGCAAAGCACTGTTCTAAGCGCTGGGGGGATACAGTGGGATCAGGTTGTCCCATGTGGGGCTCACAGTCTTAATCCTCATTTTACAGATGAGGTAACTGAGGCTCATAGAAGTTAAGTGACTTGCCCAAGGTCACACAGCAGACATGTGGTGGAGCTGAGATTCGAACCCATGACCTCTGACTCCAAAGCCCGTGCTCTTTCCACTGAGCCACACTGCTTCTCTATGCACCCCACCCTCAATCCCACAGCACTTATATAAATATCTTTAAATTATTTACATTAACATCTTTTTCCTGCTCTAAACTGTAAGTTCATTTTGGGCAGGAACATGTCTACCTCTCTGTTGTAATGTAACCTCCCAAGGGCTTAGTACAGTGCTCTGAACATTAAGTGCTCCATAAATACCATTGATTGATTGATTCACTGTTATTTGTCATTATTGGGGTATAGGTACTAAAGATAGTATCAAAGCTCATAAACCTCTGGGCAGATTTGAGAGGCAAGAAATTAAGGGCTGTCAGATTACACAGTTGACACCTAAGTGATGTCACTCTGGAGATGGGAAAGCTCACCAGAAGAAGGTGTCTCCAGCACCTGTCTCAGTGAACTGTCCTTCATCAGATAGTCTTATTTTGTTTGGTGTAGCAATATCTACTCTGTAATTGGCCAGTTCAAAAGCAACATATGCCATCCTTCTTTGGGGAAATTGTTGTTGTTATTGTTCACTAGTGTCTTGATAGTCCCTGACTGAATGGTTAATTTCTGTTTATTTATGGGTTTTCTCTTTGTAACTGCACTGCAGGATAGAGGTTCACTCTGCCCATCTTCTGGATAGACTCTTAATGAACAACCAGAAGACCCTCTCATTTTTTTTAAGTAAAAATAATGATAATGATAAATAACATTTATTGAGCACTTACAGTGTGCAGATCACTGTACTAAGCGCTTGGGAGAGTGTAATGTTACAGAGTTGGTAGACACGTTCCCTGTCCACAATAATATTTAAGTGCTGATGGTGTGCCAAGCACTGAACTACATTCTGGGTAGGAACAAAATAATCAGGTCCCACGTGGGGCTCACATTCTAAGTAGGAGGGAGAGCAGGCACTGAATCTCCATTTTGTTGATGAGGTAACTGAGGCACAGAGAAGTTAAGTGACTCACCCAAGGTCACACAGCAGGTAAATGAATTAGAACCCAAGGCTTCTGACTCCCAGGCCCATGCTCTTTTCACTAGGCCATGCTGCTCCTCATTGAGAAACAATATTAAGCTGTTGGTTTCTTTTGTAAATCAAAATACAGTTGTAGTCTTCCAGGAAGTGTGACTCCTTTTCATTTCCATGAATGACATCTAGTGGACTGATCACTGGATTGGGGCTCAGGAAACCTTGGTTCAAATCCCAGTTTCTCCACTGCCTTTTGTGGCCTACAATAATAATAATGTCACTTATTAAGCACTTACTATGTGCAAAGCACTGTCTAAGCGCTGGGGAGGTTACAAGGTGATCAGGTTGTCCCACGGGGGGCTCACAGCCTCAATCCCCATTTTACAGATGAGGTACAGCCACCTAATCTCTCTGGGACTCAGTTCCCTCCACTGCAAAATAGGAATACGGTAGAAAATGAGTCCCACACGCAAAAGGGACTTTATCTGCTCTTATAACCTTGTATCTACTCCAGTACTTAGCACATAGTAGAAATTTAATAAATACCCTAATTATTGCCAGTCAATAGTGTTATGCAGATTCTGCAAAGCAGTTCATAATCAACTAATCATTTAATGGTATTAAGCAGGCTACTAAGGGCAAAACAATTTACTTAGTGCTCACAAACATAATGGAAGCAAAATACATATTCCTTCCCCACGAGAAGTTTAGAGTCTCATGGGGGAGACAGAAATGCAAAATTACTTACCCAACTAGTGGGGACAGAGGAAAGAACAAGGATGAAATAGGTAGCAGAATGAATATTCCAGGATACAATAGCAGAATAAATGAGAAGAATAAATAACAGAATGGTAATTGAATATACAAGAATACATAAATGCCAAGGAATAATATGAAATGTATAAGGCAAAGGGGATGATATGACTTGGGGTTTTGAGAAAAGTTTCCTAAAGGAGATGTCATTTTAGGAGAACACAATTGCTGCTGGTCTTCTTGTTTTTTTTTTACCTCTGGAGCACAATAGAGACTACATGTAATGACCTATGGAAAACTGTGTCAAGCTTCTTGGGATCTGTTGAGCTGGAAAAGTGTCCTGGTAGGTAAGATGTGTATTCTGACATCAGCTTCAAGTACCCTTCTCATGGCCGTATTGTTATGGAATACCCAAAAGATCTAGACAAACTTCTCGCGGCAGCCAACTAACCTTAGTTTTTTGGTGTGAGTCCAAGTCTGCTAATAGTGGCAAATGATTCTGCAAAGAGAGTACTGAGGTCTCAGTGGTGTTCATTGTATATTTCCTGTGTCTGTTGTACTCCTAGGTTTTTGGATTCTGAGAAGGGGTGATGAAGACATTTTTCAGTAGTCTGTTTTGTTTTGTTGTCTGTCTCCCCCTTCTAGACTGTGAGCCCGTTGTTGGGTAGGGACCATCTCTATATGTTGCCGACTTGTACTTCCCAAGTGCTCTGCACACAGTAAGCGCTCAGTAAATATGATTGAATGAATGTTCAGAAGGCTTCTGGCTAGGATTTTACTAGGAATCCAGTTATCTTTCTACTCACGTGGCATTTCCTCACCCTTCCATATGTTAAGGTGAAGTCCAGGTAGATAGCTAAGAAGTAAACTATCTCTTTATGTATCCTACTTTCTTCAGTATTGCTTTCTCCACTGGTTTTTCCAATTTTCATGGCGATGACTGCAACAATGGTCTTTATGTCAGCATGTTTCTATGCTAATAGCTCATTCACACTTAGTTATAATGAAATTAAAATGCTATTTTAGGTTTACCACATTGGTCTCAATGTTCTGCTTTAATCTGTTTCCTCTCCTTATCACCATCCCTCTCATCTCCACATCCACATTCCAAGAGGATTAATTTTTTATGATGTTTGTTAAGCCCTTGCTACATAATAATCATAATAATGATAGCATTTATTAAGCGCTTACTATATGCAAAGCACTGTTCTAAGCACTGGGGAGGTTACAATGTGATCAGGTTGTCCCACAGGGGGCTCACAGTCTTAATCCCCATTTTACAGATGAGGTAACTGAGATGCAGGGAAGTTAAGTGACTTGCCCAAAGTCACACAGCTGACATGTGGCAGAGCTGGGATTTGAACCCATGACCTCTGACTCCAAAGCCCGTGCTCTTTCCACTGAGCTACGCTGCTTCTCCATGCCAGCCACTGTACTAAGTGCTGGGGTAAATACAAGCTACTCGGGTTGGACACAATCCATGTCCCACAAGGGGCTCACAGTCTTAACCACTGTTTTACAGATGAGGTAGCTGAGGCCCGGAGAAGTGGAGTGACTTGCTTAAGGTCACACAGTAGACAAATGGCAGAGCTAGGATTAGAAGCCAGGTTCTTCTGAATCCCAGGTCCATGTTCTATCCACTAAGATGCCGAATGAAGCTGCATTCATAGTAAAATTCCGACAATGATGCTTTACTTAATTCTGCGTCACTTACCACCTCATTATAACTGTATCAGTCTCCATACGAGGGCAAGAAGGACTCTGGGACAAAAGGGCAAGGAACACAAGCAGGTTGCCTCAGCAACCTCTTTCCGCAGGTACTTCCATGGTCTAATCACTCTGGCAGTGAAAACTTGTGTTTTTCCTAAGGTTGAAGCTAACATTTTTTCCTTTTTCCTAAACAAATATCAGTGGAGGTGCCTGCTGTGAAAATGGAAAGAAAGTTAATGTCTTAAACGGGAGTGCTGACAATTCAACAGTGATGCAATGAGGATAGCTATCCTGTTCTTTCCTTTTTTGGAAGTTGATGAGACACCAGGGCAGTGTGAAGTCCTCTGTGTTCTCAATGTATTTATTTTCTTAAGATTAAAGTTGCTAAGATACAGTAGTTATTCCAAATTGCAATAGTCCATGCCAAGAGTAATAAATGAAAGGACTGAAATTGCTAATAAAAAAAAATTCTTGAGGGAGTGAGGAAGTTCTTTGGCTGAAAAATGAACACTATGTTAGGTGCCCTATGTTATAACACATAATTAGACCCAGTGGTCAGGCTGTTGTTTATTTGGATTTTAGAGTGGAATTTTGGTTTCTAGTTGTTTATTAGATGATGGTTGTCACGGGAGGGATCAGTTATTGGTTGCTCTCTTCTGTGTGATAAATATTAGGATTTTGGCTGCTTTGGTCTAGCCTTCTAAACTTTACTCTTGCTTAGGAGTATAGTTATTTTCTTAAACTTCTTTGCTTCACACCCAATTAGCTCCAGACCTTCTTCAAACTTTGGCTCATATTTCTTTTCCTTAAATTTTATTTTGATTTGATTATTACAAATAAAATATATTGCAAGTAAAGTGAAATTTCACAAACTAATACATACAGATCATCAATGATCATACCAATTTGAATTACATTCCTCTGAAAACTTCAAAGGGCTTTTGAAACAATTTCCTTCATCGTCATGAGAGAACCCTGTGCTGGTAGGAAAAACTGTCCATAAAACACTTAAGAAAAAGCATTTAAACTTTTGGGGAGAAATTCAGAACCTTGATCCATCAATGTAGATGAGGCTGTGAATTGTGGAATTTCAAGTTACAGTAGTTTTTTTTTATTTCATGAAAATTATTTTCCAACTTCTCCCCAGACCACTCAAGCCCAAATATTCAGAGTTTCCACTGGCAATGTCTTTGTTTGTCCTGGAAGTATCTTCTGATTTGGGACTAAGAAAATATTATGTTCCATTTGAATTTAGAGAAGCAAACATATGCGTTTTTCTCAACACACTGTTCTTTTTCAGCAAGAGCCAGGTTTAATGGGCAACTTGTCAAATGTTCACAAAGTTCCATCAAATGATGTATTACCTTCAGTGAAAAAAAGGAAAGGATTTGTCAATAAAATTAAATGCATTTAGAAAAGAAGGATTGTTAAAGAATCACCCTACTCCATGTGGCTTCATTAAAAGCATTAAAATGTTTGCAAAATCACCATTAAATTCCTTTATACAGTTTAAGAATGTCCTGTGCACTATTGAAATGTTAAGTAAACATGAATACCCAGTGAAACCGTATTCTACAAATATTCCGTGGTTAATTGTAATTCCATTAAATTACAAAGTGTTGATTTCTGGCCACATATTTAGGACCAAAACACTCATGCTGTGGCATTAGCATCTGATGAGCTTTGTAACCACTGATTCTGTAGAGCCTCAACTATATCATCTTAATTCTTAAAAACTTCAGAACAAAGAAGAAAAGAATTTTCCACTACCCACACTCTTGGAAGTGCTTTCCAAATTTCCATTTTTTCTCTGAACCAAGCTCTCTTTCTTTAGCTTCACCTCAGTAAGCCTTTCATAGGAGTTCTACTGTTACTCTAGCTTACTATTATTGGGCCTTTAGACTGCAAGCCACTTAGGGCCACATCCAACTTTTATAACCACCACCCCATCCCCAAATGGCCCCTTGCTGTGACAGCTGTGTGGAGACCGGGAATGGAGGGTAAGTAGCAAATGTATTGTCACCGCACCTGCTGCTTGGGAGGTACATTTCCCACAGTCTTCTGAGAATCAATCAGGAATCCAGGAAAAGCCTTTTTACTCAGGAGGAAAACACCCAAAACTCTTGCTTTCTTCCTTCCTAACTGCTGAATTACATTTTGGCAGCCTTGCTGAATGTTCTGCTCTACTTGCTGACTTGTAGTACACACACTCATTACTTTGTGCTTGTATCTAGGGAAGGTTAAAATCAATCAATCAGTCATATTTATTGAGCATTTACAGTGCTCCGCACACAGTAGTAAGCACTTGGGTGAGTACAATATAATAGTTGGTAGACATGTTCCCTGCTCGCAATGAGCTTAAAAGTCTAGAGGGGGAGATGAACATTAAAATAAATTAATAAATTAAATTACAGATATGTACATAAGGGCCATGGGGCTGAGGGAGGGGAGAATAAAGGATGCAAATACATGTGCAAGGGCAAGACGGAAGGGACGTGGGAGAAGAGGGAATATGAATTTAATCAGGGAAGTTCTCTTGGAAAATATGTAGAAGGTGGGGAAAGTGTTCACCTGTTAAATATGACAAGGAGGCAGGATGTGGGAGAGAGATCAGTGGTGAGATAGATGAGATCGAGGAACAGTGAGTAGGTTAGCATTAGAAGAGCGAGGTGTACCTGTGAGTTGTAGTAGGAAAGTAGCAAAGTAAGGTAGGGTGGGAAAGGGTGATAGAGTGTTTTAAAGCTTATGGTAAGGAGTTTCTGTTTGATGCAGAGGTGGATGGGCAACCACTGGAGGTTCTTGATGAGAGGGGAAACATGGACTGAATGGTTTTGTAGAAAAATGATCTGGGCAGCAGAGTGAAGTTTGGACTTTTTGAGTGGTTTGCTCATATGCTTGGCTGCATATGTGTATATTAAAGCCAGTGCATCTAATAGAGGGTGAATATTTGGCTTTGTCCTCTTCCTTACTAATCTAAACTTCCATGACTGAACTCTGACAGTTTGAGACATTTCTGCGTGTATTTTTAATTTCTCTCTGGTTCCTCCATCACAAAACCCGGAGAGACCAGCTTTTGCTGAATGACACATAGGTGGTAATTTCAGTCATGTCACTCACATCCTTTATTGGAAAACTTGTAGTCTAACACATCATTATGATGGAATAGGTTTTTGTCATCTTGCTGTAATCTTGAACCTTATTCTACTTTTTGAGGATGACCCCAGAATATCCCAGGTGCTCCTGTTCTCCCTTTAATTTTGCAGCCCTCAGCCACATCTCAACCTGGTTAGAAGCTCCCAATCTTTGTATTTTAAGGCACTACTCTAAACCTAGTAAAATCAGATATTAAAAATCAATTTTATTCACAAAATGATTAAAGAGGAGATTTCATTCTCCATTTTATGCACTCAAAATTCCATTTTAGTCTCTGATTTTAATAACAACAACAATAATTATGGTATTTGTTAAGCACTTACTATATGCCAAACACTGTTCTAAGTGCTGGGGTAGATACAAGGTAATCAGGTTGTCCCACATGAGGCTCATAGTCTTAATACTCATTTTACAGATGAGCGAACTGAGGCCAGGAGAAGTGAAGTGACTTGCCCAAGGTCACACAGCAGACAAGTGGTGGAGCAGGCATTAGAACCCAAGACCTCTGACTCCCAAGCCCATGCTCTTTCCATTAGCCACACTACTTCTTTAGTAGGACACAGTGAGGTTGATAGGGTTGGGAATGTTGGCTGCTCTCGGCTTTTGGAGACTTTAGGCCATTTTCACTGTGGGAGTGACATTCCTTTAAATTAAATTATTTTGATCAAGGTATAATATATACTCCATTAAATAGTGAAATTAAACACATTTTATACATTCATTAAACCCTTTGAGTGGAATATTAAATATGTTAAGTGCCTCACTTTGGGTTAGTATTAACTGTAAGAGAGGCATTATCAACTTATTACTTATTGATTAATCTAAAATTGGCCTTAAATTGGAATTTGTTGACTCACAATCCTGTCATCTGGGTTCTTTTCTTATTTCCCATCTGGTCCAATCCATCACCATATCTGTTTAGGACAAACTTAAAAGCTGGTTAAATCACAAAATCCACCTATCTCAATGACACCAATGATATCTGATTAAACTGGCCAGCTAATGTTATTTAGTTGTCCTGAAAAGGCCAATGCAGGACCCATTGTCCTGGCTGCAATAGGCACACAAAA
Organism: Tachyglossus aculeatus; assembly: GCF_015852505.1. Lineage (NCBI taxonomy): Eukaryota > Metazoa > Chordata > Mammalia > Monotremata > Tachyglossidae > Tachyglossus > Tachyglossus aculeatus. The sequence continues at coordinate 62,088,172 of NC_052101.1, read as the reverse complement.
AGCATGCCCCTTGTTATGTTGTAATGTTTAATGTTTTCAGCATCTGGAGCTATTTTCAATCAATCATATTTCTTGAGCATTTACTGTGTGCAGAGCACTGTACTAAACACATGGAAGAGTAAAATATGACAGAGTTGGTAGACTCATTCCCTGTCCACGAGCTTACAGTCTACAGTTCACTTTTGCTTCCCTGTCTCTTTATCCTCAAAAAGAGTCACTCCTTTCTTAGTTGTAATATATTGTGGTGATTCCTGGCAATTGACTCCTACTGTTTGGCTGGGATGCAGTATTGTTTGAGGATTTGTTGTAGTAGTACTAATAATATCAATACTATTACTACTACTACTAATAGTAATTGTTAAATGCATACTATGTGTCAAATATTGAACTAACCTCTGAGTGAAACAGTCTGGGTCCCACATGGAGTTCACAGTCTGAGGAAGCAGGATTTAAACCTAATCTTACAGATGAGAAAACTGAGGCCCAGATAAGTAAAGTGCCTTGCCCAGGATGATAATAATAATAATAATTATGGCATTTAAGTACTTCCTATGTTCCTTGTACATCCCAAGCGCTTAGTACAGTGCTCTGCACACAGTAAGTGCTCAATAAATACGATTGATTGATTGATTGATTGCCAAGCACTGTTCTAAGCACTGTAGATACAAGGCAATCAGGTTGTCCCATGTGGGGCTCACAGTCTTAATCCCTATTTCACAGATGAGGGTTACACATGAGGCATAGAGAAGTTAAGTGGCTTGCTCAGGGTCACACAGCTGACAAATGGTGGAGCCATGATTCAAACCCATGTCCTCTGACTCCCAAGCCTGTGCTCTTGCCACTAAGCCATGCTGTTTCACAACAAGCAAATGGCAGAGCTGGGATTGGAGCCCAGGTGCTCTGCTTCCCAGGCCTGTGCTCTTGATTGTATCCTTGGAATGTTTTCTCTTCCCTCCTTGGTTTCAGTTTCAGCTCACCACACAGCAGTATTTTGATATAGTTTATTCTTCTCACATTTCTCACCTAGTTTAGCTGTTAAGCATTTAGCTGCTTTGTTTTTGGTTGCACATATGGCTTCCTAGGTGCAGGTTAATGAATAACATTGGTTTCTTTAGACTTATTATCAGTTTTTAACCTCCTGCTGAGAAGTTGTTTACAATCATTTCCATATCTTCTTGTGGGGATAATCCTCACACTCATCTGCATACAGTCATTCTTTAATGACTGTTCCTAGAACTTTGAATGATACAGAAGTCTGAGTTGGAAGAGTTTCCCAGAGGAATACATGTTTATTTTTAAAAAATAGTATTTGATAAGTGCTTATTTTATAGGCACTCTACTAAGCTCTGGGGTAGATACAAGATAATCAGGTTGGGCAGAGTGCATGTCCCACATGGGGCTCAAACTCTTAATCCCCATTTTATGGGTGAGGTAATGGAGGCACAGAAAAGTTGAGCGACTTGCCCAAGGTCACAAAACAGACAAGTGGTAGAGATGGGATTAGAACCCAGGCCCTTCTGACTCCCAGGTCCGTATTCTATTCACTAGGCCATACAATTTCTCTGCAGGTATATTCTAACACTTGCATCCAAATCTCGTAACAAGAGAATGGTTGGATAAACCCCTGCCTACTCTCCAGTGACATTGGAGAATAATAGATTAGACAGGGCACCTCAACACTGACTCAGCTATGGTGTTATGGAGTAGTCCAGAACCATGATTCAATCAATCATATTTATTAAGTGCTTACTGTGTGCAGAGCAGAGCTTTTGATAACAGCTATGTTAACTAAGCAATTTCCAGAGAGCAGATCCACTGATGATTGTTGAAGAATGAAAGGGTTAAAATAGACACCACTTGTCTGGAAGCTTGTATTCCTAAGGTCACTTGATCACCAAGGTTGTCTGCTCAACCAGATGATGGCAAAAAGGAACAGAGAGCAAGGTGAAAATTTAACTTGCTCCACTAGAGTTGCTCTAATGTAGCTGGAAAGCTCCTTGAGATATCTTTATTTTCATGGGTGATTTTTCTTCAAGTGGATACTAGTAGCAGGCAGTAGTCAAGTCATTAAAAAAAATAATGGTACTTGTTAAGCACTTACTTTGTGCCAAGTACTGTTCTAAATGCTGGGGTAGATACAAGTTTAATCAGATTGGACACAATCCCTGTCCCACATGGGGCACACACTCTTTACCTCTATTTTACATATAAGGTAACTGAGGCCCCAAGAAGTTTAAGTGATTTTCCCAAGGTCACACATCAGACATGTGGCAGAACTAGGATTAGAACCCAGGTCCTTCTGACTCCCAGGCCCATGCTCTATCCATTAAGCCACGCGGGTGAATAGCTACCCTAGCAGGCCAGATCAATGGGCAACAAAATCCTAGGGCAAATGTCCCAAGTTTCCCTAGACTGGACTTGGTGTGAGGTAGGGCTGAAGTGTGGTTTTCTGCATGGGCTTTCTGTTACATTGCTACCCTTCTCTATCAGACTTCTGAAGGGCCGCCGATTGATTGTTTATATATTGAATGGCAGTTCAGTTCAGCCAAGTCTGATAGTTCAGTTCTGCAAGGTCATATGAGACATCAAAGAGAAACCCTGCTCACAACCTCTCCCATCAGAACTGACTAGAAATTCCTCTTTAGAGTAGCAAATCAAGAAAACAGTACAGCTGGATCTAAAAGAATATTATTCTGTCACTTGGCAAACTGATTAAAGAACTGGAATCTCATATGTAAGGTTATTCATATTGCAGGCCAGAAAGGAGGGTTAAAGATACAATGATAGCATCCGTTCTGAATACTTATGACAGTTCTAAGTGAGAATTTCATTATTCTGATAGTCATATCATTTTACATTTTATTTACAATTTGTAGCATTACAGTTCCAATAACTAAAAAGATTATTCAAATAGCAATGATGAAATATTAATGCAAATTTTGTTATTTTAACAGCTATAAGTTCCATTTAAATTCTGGTGAACTTACTGGATAAATTACATTTTGAAGGCTACTTAAAGGATTCTTTTGAAAAGTTCCAACCCATTCTTAACTTGTTTGTGCTGTCCTTAAAAATTAATCTTTATCATTGCTTTATTTTTAAAGTTTTATACTATCACGTACTACTGGATATAAGCACAATATAATTTAATTGCAAAGAACTTAATATTAAAATTAATGTCCATCTAAGGCTTATAATAATAATAATAATGACATTTATTAAGTGCTTACTATGTGCAAAGCACTGTTCTAAGCACTGGGGAGGTTACAAGGTGATCAGGTTGTCCCACGGGGGGCGCACAGTCTTCATCCCCATTTTACAGATGAGGTAACTGAGGCACAGAGAAGTGAAGTGACTTGCCCCAAGTCACACAGCTGACAAGTGGTGGAGCCGGGATTTGAACCCATGACCTCTGACTCCAAAGCCTGGGCTCTTTCCTACTGAGCCACGCTGCTTCTATGCTGAGCCATGCTGCTTATATGAGAGAGTGAGTCAAATTTTCATCTGGTTCATTCCTAAGAGGTAAGTTAGACACTTTGGGAGAAGCATTAATTTAATCAAACTGCAGGAAGACCTCTAGGAATTACAGTAGTATTTGTACAATATATAGCTTTGTACTAGAAGGGCCCTTACTTGACTGACAGACTTAATAGTCCTCACAAATAGCCTACTGGGTAGTAAACTTGATCCTGGGGAGGTTTGGGTTCAATTTTCTACATATTAGGGTAAACAAGTTAGCCTTCAGGTAGGGGTGGCTCACTGAAGTTTTATATTATAAAAACAGGAGTAGAGGGAGCATGGCTCAGTGTAAAGAGCATGGGCTTTGGAGTCAGAGGTCATGGGTTCAAATTCCGGCTCCGTCAACTGTCAGCTGTGACTTTGGGCAAGTCACTTAACTTCACCGTTCCTCAGTTACCTCATCTGTAAAATGGGGATTAAAACTGTGAGCCCCCGTGGGACAACCTCATCATCTTGTAACCTTCCCAGTGCTTAGAACAGTGTTCTGCACATAGTAAGTGCTTAACAAATACCATAATTATTAATTATTATTATTATTATTACCCATTTGAGATTCATAATTATAGAAAAACATGGTCTTTTGAACCTAGTATTTCTACCATGTTACTTTTCCATCTTGATAATACAGTACACTCAGTTCTGCCATAATTAAACATGCTTTTACTAAATGTTTTGGATGTAACACTGTTGGGGAGCTAGGAAATGTTCATCTGACAGTGTGAAACATTCATCTGAAAGCCCTTTGATATTGGGTGTGGTCCATAAATTTACAGTATAGACTGTAAGCTCCTTGTGGGCAGGGAATATGTCTGTTATATTATTATATTGTACTCCCCCAAGTGCTTAGTGCAGTGCTATGCACACAGTAAGCACTCAATAAATACAATTGACTGACTGATGCTGGCAGAACTGCTCAAGGAGCCGGATGTGGTGCTCGTAATGGGGTCCTGGTCTCACAAGCTATAGAGAAGACTGAATACAACCACAGCTCTGTAGATCTTTAGTTTGGTCTGAAACCTGATAAAAATAAGAATGATGGTATTTAAATGCTAACAATGTGCCAGGCACTGTACTCAGTGCTGTGCTGGATACAAGGTTGGATACATCCATATCCCATGTGGGACTCACATAGTCCCTGTCCCACATAAGGCTCACAGTCTCAATCCCCATTTTACAGATGAGGTAACTGAGGCCCAGAGAAGTGAAGCAGCTTGCCCAAGTTCACACAGCAGACAAGTGGCAGAGCCAGGATTAGAACTCATGACCTTCTGACTCCCAAGCCCATGTTCAATCCACTATGCCATCATGCATTTCTGCTGCCACATTCTGTTTAACAGTTTCCCAAGGGATGTCCAGGAGTTTGTGATTCATTTTTCTACTTCCTTGGCTATAATTGTGTCTTTGGTCAGTGTGCTTCCTATGTAATAGAATTCTGTGACAGTGTTTAGCTTTATGTTCATTCATTCAGTCATATTAAGCTCTTACTATGTGCACAGCACTGTACTAAGCACTGGGAAAGTACAATACAACAATATACAGCAACAATTCCTGCCCACAATGAGCTCACAGTTTGCCTCAGTTTTCTTTACAGATATATAAGTTCCTAAGGCTTATATATATTGCCTCAATTTGCTTTTAACCTTTTTGTCAGCTCCTAATATCTGGCTGATTTGGTGAAGTGGTTTACAATCATCTGCATGTCATTTGGTTGTGGGTCTCCAGGACGCAGTGATTTACTAACCACAATTCTTGACTGTTTCTAGAATTGTGGAAGCTGCTCCAAATCTGTCAAGTTGAGTTTCCCCATAAGTGTGGAAGTGTATTCTAATACCTGTATCTGGGTCTCTGATGATCGTTAAACATGGCTGCATTGAAGATGTTGAACAGGATTGGGCCCACTATGCATCCCTGGCTTAGCTCAGTGGAACTCATTCATTCATTCATTCAGTCATATTTATGAAGCACTTACTGTGTTGCAGAGCACTGTACTCAGCACTTGGGAAAGTACAATACAACAATAAAGAGTGACAATCCCTGCTCACAATGAGTTCACAGTCCAGAGGATGGATCAGAGGACCCTTAGCTCTGACCTGGCCAGCTATGCCTCATTGAGCCATGTTGTATCAGGCTTCTGAATACTCTACACACTTTCAAATTTCTCTGGCTACTATGATTGTCTTTAATAATATGTAATAGAGTCATCTGCTTTCTTGAGAGCTGATGCAAGACTTTCACATTCCAATATTTTAGCTGGAGGTAGAAAAACAATAATTTCTTCTTCTGTTTCAACATCTTTCAAAAACACATTAGATGACTGAAGTTTGAGAAGGTCTTTGGACAAAATTCCACAGAACGAGGTGCAGTTAATTAATGAATAAATACATAATTAATTTTGAAGTTAATCATTTTGAATTTTAAGTTCCTTGGTATTTCCACAACTTCTTAGGTGGTTTACTCAGGGTCTCTTCGATGCCTTGAAAATCTGATGCAAACTTTGGGCACATCTCTGCCAAGAGGCTTTCCCTAACCAAGCCTTCATTTCCTCTTCTCCCACTCCTTTTTGTGTTGCCCTTGCACTAGGATTTGCACCTTTTAGTCACCTCTCCCTCATCACTATTGCACTTACATACATATACATCATTTAATTTATTAATTTACATTAATGTCCATCTCCCTCGCTGGACTGTAAGCTTGTTGTGAGCAGGGAACATGTTACCAGTGTAAGCTTGTTGTGGGAAGGTAATGAGTCTGTTATATTATTCTAGTGTACTCTTCTAAGCACTTAGTACAGTGCTCTGCTTATAGTAAGTGCTCAATAAATATGATTGACTGACTATATTGTACTCCCCCAACCACTTAATACAGTGTTCTGCACACAGTAAGCATTCAATAAATATGATCGATTGATTAATAGGCTATAACATACTCTAGCCTCGGATAATCAATCAATCAGTTATTTAGTGTTCACCATGTGCAGAACACTGTACTCAGCACTTGGGAAAGTACAATACAATAGAGTTGCTAGACACTTCCCTTCCCAATAGGTGCTATAGTCTTGAGAAGGAGATAAACATTAAAATAAATTACAGATAAGGGAAATGGAAGAGTATTCATATAAATGCTAATGAATTGTGGGTGGAGTCAATATTAATTGCTTAAGGGATACAAATCCAAGTGCGTAGGCAATACAAAAGGAAGGGGAAAAATAGGGAAGCCTCTTGGAGGAGGTTTGACTTTAAGCCCATTTGGGGCAGGGAATGTGTCTAACCACTCTGTTGTATTATATTCTTCCAAGTGCTAGTATAGTCTCTGCACACAGTATGTGCTCCATAAATACAATTGACTGATGTGATTTTAGTAGGGTTTTGAAGGTACATAAAGTGGAATGCTAATCCAGGCCAGAAGGAGAATGTAGGCAAGGGGTTGGCAGTAAGACAGATGGGTTAGAAGTATAGTGAATAGATTGGCATTAGAGGAGCAAAGTGTGCAGGATGGGTTCTAATAGGAAATCAGTGAGGGTTGATCTAATGCTTCAAAGCTGAAGGTGAGGAGTTTCTGTTTGATGTGCAGATGAATAGGCAACCAGTGAAGGTTCTTAGAACAGTGCTTGGCACATAGTAAGTGCTTAACAAATGTCATCGTCATCATCATCATCATCATTATTATTCTTGGGAAATCGGGGGAAATAGACTGAACTTTTTTTAGAAAAATGATATGGGCAGCAGAATGAAAAGTGGACTGGAAAGAGAAGAGAAGTGAATTGGCAAGGGGGCTGATGCTGTATTCAAGGGTGGGATATGATAAGTATTTGGTCAGTGTGGTAGCAGTTTGGAGAGGACAGGTTAGAATATGTAGATATTGTAAAGGTGGAACTGATGGCTTAGTACGGTGCTGTGCGCATAGTAAATGCTCAATAAGTACCATTGGTTGTTTGACAGGATTTGATGACACACCAAATATGTGGGTTGAATGAGAAAGGTGAGTGGAGGATAATGTCAAGGTTATGAGCTTGTGAGACAGAGAGGAAAGTGGTGTTGTTTACAGTAATGGGATAGTTTGGTAGAGGGCAGGGTTTGGGTGGGAAAATGAGGAGTTCTGTTTTGCGCATGTCAAGTTTGAGGTGTTGGCAGGACATCCAAGTAGAGAATTCCTGAATGCAGAAGGAATTGCAAGACCATGAAGAAGGATCAAGATCAGGGCTGGAGACGTAGATTTGGGAATCATCCAAATAGTGATAGCAGCTGAAGCCATGAGCAAATGAGTTCTCTAAGGGAGTGGGTGTAGATGGAGAATAGAAGGGGCATATATGGAGAGAGGTTGGTGGCAGGATGCCCAAACAGCTTCTGGATGGTGATTTGAAGTGGGGTACTACAAATCTACTGAACAAAATCTTATAAAAGACACAGAACCACAGCCTCAAACAATGTACCCCTTAACAGTGAACCACTGGAAGGTTAAGCCATACCTAGTCCCTAGGAATAAATGGTAACTATCACAGTTTTTGGACAGGGATGATTTATTCTTTTTAACACCCCAAATCTAAAACAGTGGGTGTAGCCCAAAGGTGAAATATTTTCACATGTCTCATATGGAAGGAAGTGTTGTTCATACAGTGATCTCAGGTACACTTGCACAAATCGAAGAACAGTTATATATGCACATTGTTAGCAATAACTAAAAAAGTAATGGGTCTGATGTTAATGCTAAGAAGCACTTACTCTATGAAGTTGTATTAACTATCTCAGAACTCCTAAACCTTTTGCTCAGCCATTTCTCTCAGTGTATGCAATAGAACCCTTATACCTGAAGCTCTTAATGAACTAATATAAAGACTGTGCCACTTTCTGCCTCTGCATGTAATCAGGCCTTTATTAAAGAAGGTCTCAAGTTGTGGGATTTACTCCTCCCTTGCTAGCAATACAGAGAGGTACCTGGCTTAGTCAAATTATATTGTTGTCCACCTAGTTAATCCTGGCTCTCTGCAATCCCCTAAAGAGTCAATTTGCACTTAAGCGTTTTCAAAATACTTTACAGAGAAAATCTCTCAGATTTTGTGCGACTGATTGCTTTCTTTGAGGTGGGGTTGCAGCTGAAGATTAAAATGCACAACCTTGGTGCCACCTTCAACTGCTTTCAGATATCATATTCAATCAATTGCTAAAATTTGCTGGTTTCCTTGTTCACTAAATTTCCCAGATCTGCCCTTTTCTTTCCACTCAAACAATCCCTACCCTGGTTCAAACACCGGTCATCTCACAATTAGATTACTTTATCAGCTTTCTCAGTGATGTCCCAGCCTCCCCCGCCACAATCCGTACTCTCTACTTGGGTATCCATTCCTCTTCTGTCCAAATCATTTTTTTTTAAACATTATTTGGTACACATCTTTCCACTCTTCCTAAACCTCCAGTGACTACCCATTTCCCTCTACATCAGGCCAAAACTCCTGACCATTAGATTCAAGGTTCTCCACCAGCTTTATCGGTCAAGCAACCATATTTATTGACTGCTTACTCTTTGCAGAGCACTGTACTAAGTGCTTCAGAGAGTACAATATAAAAGAGTTAGTAGACATATTCCCTGCTCACAAGGAGCTTATAGTCTAGTGTCGCCAAAGTACACTATCAACTCTCTTCACCCTTAACTCCCCAGCTACCAACATCACAAGTTTCTTCAACCCAACAGCCACCTTTAGAAGTTACGTATTTATACTTATCCTCAGTACTTGTGTATATTCAACTTTTTATTCAGCTATTTTATTCCGACAGATCCATACTATTGTTTGGTATGTCCTTATTCTTCCTCCTCTTCCTCACAGTATTTGTAGAGAACTCAAGTCTGACTGCTTCCCCCATTCAATTATAAGCTTATTGAGGGCTGGGAAAATGTTTTGATTCTGATGTACTCTTCCAAATTCTTAGTAAAGTGCTCTTCACTCAATAGGCACTCAGTAAATATCTTTGATTAAGGAGTGTCTGAATAAATTTCTGGTAGGTCTGTAGCATCTTAATAAAACAGGCAAGAAGCTGTTCTAAGACTGATGCATTTGCCTTAGGGCCTGCCTGTACAGGAATTTCAAGAATTCCACTTGCTTCCCTTTATTTCATGAAACCTCCTCTCAATCATATTTATCGAGTGCTTACTGTGTGCAGAACACTGTACTAAGCACAACGCAACAGACATATTCCCTGAGCAGAAGGATCTTAGTCTAGAGGGAGCTTACACTCCTGAGTCTAGGTGCATACAATGTGAAAGAAAGTGTTAAGTCATTGCACATCAGTTGCTTCAGCCGCACCTTTATGCTAGACAGGATTTCACTAGAATGTGACCTTCAAAAATGAAGGGCAGGTATATCTAGTGTATGTGTGTGTATCTATCTATCTATAGATAGATAGATAGATATTATGCCTTTTTAAAATGCAGACTAATTTTATGAAATATTTTACCTGTGGTTATGTTTGCCATGTGAAGACTCAACCAACAAGTGCTCAATAAATACTGTCAGTGTTGGGTTACCAAGGAACAGCCTTAATGTTCATTGTTTTTGGTACATAATGCTTATAAATTGTGACTGCCATTATCAGAGACATAGAATGTGTAAACTCATTCCAGACAGACACGCGCACACACACACACACACACACACACGTGCATACAGACACGCGCACACGCACACACACACACAGACACTGTGACAACCAGTTGCACTGCCCTCATATTTAGGAGAGGGAGAAGGAAGCTAAGAGAGTCACTCATCAGTGTCCTTCCCTGAGGGAAGTATGGAATCTTAACTGAACCAGTGAGAGAGAGGAGGACTGGAGAGGAAGTAGAGGGGCCAGGTTAGGGGAAGAAGAAGACCCTCAGCCATCTTGGAGGCAAGAGGTTGGCAAGCTGTGTGCCTGGGAGATTAGAACATGGGGAGAGCTTATACTGTGGACTCTGGATAGACACAGGGCACAGGGTGGGATTGGAGAGTATCTCTGGAGGTTTGGAATCCAGTGGCCAAAGCTCTCCCCTGACAGGGAAGAACAAGAGCCCCAGGATGCCTGCAGGAAGTACAGAGGGTCTTGCAGGGAGTAGTAGTAGATCCTGGAAAGGCAAACTTGATTTTTTTTTAAAATTTGTTACCTTGTTAAGAACTCATTAACATTAAATTAAATACCTTTGAAAAGTGTCAGAATAAATTTCTGGTAGGTCTCTATCATCTTAATAAAGCAGGCAAAAACTCATTAAATACTTACAGGTCTCAGTGTCTGCCTACAGTGGGGGCAGGAGAAGTTCCAGGCCCTCGGAAGACATGTGACCTGGGGAGTTGTGGCAGGGAGAGCTTTGTTGGAGGGCTTCCTGCAGCCAGGCTAGTCCCTGATGACCTCTACACCTTCAGGGAGATGGCTAGGCTTCAGCCATAGAGTATTGACAATGACTGGTGTATAGGAACTTGGGGAACCATGAGGGTGCCCCACAAAACCTGTGGGAGAGGAACAGAATGGGAGAGCTCTATCAGGACCTAGCCAAAACTGACCAGGGTCCAGGAGCCTCTAAAGTGAGTCTGGAGGCTCTTTTGTACTGCATTTAAGGCTGAAAACCTCCAGTAATACTTATCTAGTAAGTACACATACTTACTAGATAACCAAACTGTGGAGATTTAAATTTTCCACCTACATTATGCATCTGCCAATGTTACTGGGACTCCACTTTGCCAAAACAATTCATATAATGCAGCACAAACTGTCATCATTTGCTCATGGTGATCCTCTGCCAGTCACAAATGCTTCTGACTAGGTAAAAGGACTAAATGCTTGGCCAAATTAAGGATACCGAGAGTTCAGAGCCGGACTGAATTGGGTGCCCTTCAAGGCCAAACAAAAGAGTTTGAGGTGTGGAAATTGTTTTTTCTATAATGCTATTGCTTCCTTATCTGCTGCCAAGGGAAAGCAAAATTCGGTGACAATTATCCCTGAGCCAATTAAAGGGGCACAGTTTTGACTTGGAGCCAGAAAGGAGAGTAGTTACCCAGCAAAAGCAAGGGAAATTCTTTGGGAGGCTTGGTCTGAGGTAAACATAGCCACAATCACCAATGCAATTGAACAGCTGCCCATCAGGGGTCTCTGCCGTTGCAAGACTGTGTAATTGCTCCACTTCATCGGGATCAGTATGCTCCGGAAGGAAGGACAGAACTGGTTCCTGGCATACCTCTCCTGAAAATATGGGCTTGGCTGGAAGATACCATGGTAGACTGACTCTGGGTTGTATCACAATTAGCTTGATATTATTTCTCGGAGAAATTTCCTAAAAGGGTCCCAGGAAAAAACAAGATAATGTTTCCCTTAGAAATGTGCCTGGAATGAGTTTATACATTTTATGTCTCTGATAATGGCAAACTCAATCACGATTTATAAACATTATATACTAGAAACAATGAACATGAAGGTTGTTCTTTGATAAACCAACACGGACAGCATTTATTGAGCACTTGTTGGTTGAGTCTTCACAGGGCAAACCTAACCACAGGTAAAATATTTCATGAAATTAGTCTGCATGTTAAAAGGGCTAGCAATATCTGATTTATCAACCAGCTGATGTTGAAATTTTTGTCACGATTTAGCACTGAAATTTTGAGGTTGTGCAGTTGGGAGTTTTCCTTTTGCCTGCTTCCTGATTGGCCTGTAAATCATCCTGACATAGCTGTTTTTCCCTCATCCTACCACCAATTTGTCTGGACTCTGACTGGAGTAACCAAAGGACAGAGAAATGAAAACTTTGAAGTGCTCTTATGGTTTAAATAGACCAATCTGGCACCGAGGTTCTGTGGGGTCCAAGCTCAGGAAGACAATACAAAATTAACTCAAATGGGTTCAAATTCCATTGTGGCATACCTGCATCTTAGGTCTGGAGGAGAGGGGAGAAGGGCACATTAGAGAGGGCAGTCCAGTGCTTTCATACAAGTGCAATTATTACCTAGCCTCCAAACTAAAATTTCCAGAAGGTCAAGGATAGCATAATGTATTTGGTAGCACCCACCAGAAGTGAAGCCTTCACTCCTTTCAGTTTGGCAGGGGGTTACTTCTGGTCCAACTTAGGCCTGGGCTGAACTTGGATGCTATTATTCATTGTTTCCACTCAGCACATACCAAGTATTAACCAGGAGTGGAATGGGATGGGCCAAATCAGGCCAGAAAGTTTCCACACATAGAGGGCTCTTTTCTTTCTGGCAATCACACAATTGGGATTCTTGAGGTAGCCAGTCAGAGACTAATGGTACATGGCTCCAAAAGAAGTGATCTTGTCCGTATGGCAAAATCCACACCAATGTTAGAATGGTTCTTAATGTTAGGTTCATCCAACATGGAATTTTCTAGAGGAAAATTCCCTTCAAAATTATGTTTGGCCTATGCAGACAAAGACACACTGAACAGAGCAATATACTAGGTGTTGGGGTTAAAAAGGAGGGACAAAACTGCATCCCTGCTTTCAAGGAACTCACTTAATTTTGATGGCTAATAGAGGTTTTAAATGGATTGAACACTCAGCATCCGATGAATTACATTATACTAGTTTAGAAAATGATTATGGCATTTACTACATTCTAAGTGCTGGAATAAATGCTTCCTGTGGGCAGGGAATGTGTCTGTTATGTTGTTACATTGTACTATCCCAAGCGCTTAGTAAAGTGTGTTGCACACAGTTAAGTGCTCAATAAATATGACTGATTGAATGAACAGATCCAAGGTTATGACATTGGACACAGTCCTTGTTCCAAAGGGGCAAACAGTCTATCTGATCCCATCTTTCAAGTGAGGAAAATGAGGCCCAGAGTGGTGAGTTGACTTGCCCAAGGTCATACAGTAGTAATAATAATAATAATAATAATTATTATTATTATTATTGTGGTATTTGTTAAATGTTTATTATGTTCCAAGCACTGGGATAGATACAAGGTAATCAGGTTGGACACAGTCCCTGTCCCTAATGGGGCTCACAGTCTTAATCCCCATTTTACAGATGAAATAACTGAGGTACTGAGAAATGAAATGACTTGCCCAAGGTCACACAGCACACATATGGCAGAGCCGGGACTAGAGCCCACATACTCTGACTCCCAGGCCCCTGCTCTTTCCACTAGACCATAATGTATCTCCAGACCACATTGCTTCCAGTCGCAGAACTGGGATTGGAACTCAGGTCTTCTGACTTCCAGTTCCATGCTTTTTACACTAGACCATACCATGAGAGGAAAAGTCTTGATCGATCAATCAGTGATTGATGATCACTGATGAGCCCTATTTACTGAGGGCTTACTGTGTGCAGAGCACTGTACTAAGCACTTGGGAGAGCACAATATCACAGTTGGTAGACATAATCACTGCTCACAATGAGCTTACAGTTTAGAGTGGGAGACAGACATTTATGTAAATATATCAATTACAGATATATACATAAGTTCTGTGGGGCCGAGCTAAGGGTGAATGAGTTCATATCCAAGTGCAAGGATGACACAGAAGGGAGTGGGACAAGAGGAAATGAGGGCTTATTTGGGGAAAGCCTCTTGGTGGAGATGTCCTTTTAATAAGGCTTTGAAGGTGGGGATAGTGATATTCTGTGGAATATGAAGAAGGAGGGCATTCCAGGCCAGACATAGGATGTGGAAGAGATGGCAGAGACAAGCTAGACTCTGAGTTACACTGAGTTCACTGAGTTACAGTGAACAGTGGGGTTAGCATTAGAGGAGTGAAATGTGAGGCCTGAATTGTAGTAGGAAATGCAGGGAGGTAATGTAGGAGGGGCAAGGTGACTGAATTATTTAAAGCCTATGGTAAGGAGTTTGATGTGGAGGTAGATGGGCAAGCACTGGAGATTCTTGAAGAATGGGGAAACATGGACTGTATATTTTTGAAGAAAAATGATCTGGGCAGCAGAATGAAGTATGGACTGGAGTGGGGAGAGACTGGAGGCAGGGAGGTCATCAAGGGGGCTGATGCAGTAATCAAGGTGAGATAGAATAAGTGCTTGGATTAACATGGTAGAAATTTGGATGGAGAGGAAAGGACAGATTTTAGCAATGGTTTAAAGGTTGAACTGACAGTATTTGGTGACAGATGGATTATATGTGTTGAATGAGAAAGATGAGTTGAGGATAATGCCAAGGTTATGAGCTTGTGATATAGGGAGGATGGTGGTGCTGTCTACAGTGATGGGAAGTTAGGGTGAGGCTAGGGTTTGGGTGGGAAGATGAGTTTTATTTTGGACATGTTAAGTTTCAGCTATCAGTGGAACATCCAAGTAGAGATGTCCTGAAGGTATAGGAAATGCGAGACTGCAGGGAAGGAGAGAGATCAGGGCTGGAGATGTAGATTTAGGGATCATCCGCATAGAGATGGTAGTTGAAACCATAGGAGCAAATGAGTTCTCCAAGGGAATGGGTGTAGATGGAGAGTAGAAGGGGGCCTAGAACTGAGCCTTGAGGGGCTCCCACAGTTAGGGGTTGGGAGGCAGAGAAGGAGCCAGTGAAAGAGACTGAGAATGAGTAGCCAGAGGGATCGGAGGGGAACCAGGAGAGGATAGTGCCAGTGAAGCCATGGTTGAATAATGTTTCCAGGTTGAAGAGGGGGGTGGCCCACAGTGTTGAAAGTAGCTGAGAGGTTGAGGAGGATTAGGCTTGAGTAGAGGCAATTGGATTTAGCAAGAAGGAGATAACTGGTGACCACTTGGTGGTTTCTGTGGAGTGAAGGGGGCAGAGGTCAGATTGGAGGACATCAAGGAGAGAATTGGAGGACAGAAAGTAGACAGAGGGTGTAGACCACTTGCTCTAGGAGTTTGGAGAGGAATGAAAGGTGGAAGATGGTGCGATAACTGAAGGGGGCCGTGGGATCAAGGGAGGGTTTTCTAGAAGGAGAGAGACATGAGCATGTTTCAAAGTATGAAAGCATATTCACAAATATCTTTGTTGGACAAAGCCTTTGAATTTTTCCAAGTGTTGATCCTGATTTCTAAAAAGTACATGTTGCAACTCCTACATTTAATTAAAGGACTCAGGAAAACAGCTTTGCTGCTTCTCAACTGCTGTCTTGGCTGGTTTCTACTCCATCAGACTCCAAAAATTAAAATATTCATGGCCTTGCATCATGCACTGATCACGTGAATGTGTTTCATATACAGTATATTTCAGTCCCTAGCACATCCTGTCAAGCTGATTCTGGTCTTCAGATTTCATCTTTACATGTGTCGACTTCACCATATTTCCCATGCCTTCCTCTATCCAACCTGGCTGACTTTTCTATTCTCTGCGTCTCTCCTTTTGGCAACATTTCTTCCTGACTGGTCCATGATATCTTGTAGAAAACTTCAACTACTTAATTCAATGTTAACCAAGGGACAAAACCATATTAACTGGACGTTTTCCAGTCTTTATGTAGTTACTTCAGGCAATCCTATCTGTAGCTGGTTCTCCTTGGCAATTTTGTTGTAGGTGAAGTGGAACTAACTAGTGGTTACTTCCTTCCCCTCCCCACAGCACCTGTATATACGTATATATGTATATATGTTTGTACATATTTATTACTCTAATTATTTTACTTGTACATATTTATTATATTTTGTTAATATGTTTTGTTTTGTTGTCTGTCTCCCCCTTCTAGACCATGGGCCCGCTGTTGGGTAGGGACCATCTCTCTCTGTTGCTGACTTGTACTTCCCAAGCGCTTAGTACAGTGCTCTGCACACAGTAAGCGCTCAATAAATACCAATGAATGAATGAATGAATGGTTGAACAGTAGATAGGACATCAGTAATATTAGATTGTATTAGTAAATTTCACAATTCAGAAAAGTTAAATTCTCAATTTCCTTATTTCTGTATTAAATATAATGATTATTTTCAGGAGGCTACCGGACATATTAATACTGACATTTTTGATAAGCACTTCTCTGTCTTCATATAGTATTCTATGAAAATGAAAATAATATTTCTTCAGTTTAAACAGGGACACAATGATACCTCCCTATGAAGGAAAGGAAAATTCTTGAAAGTTGAAGAATGGTGGGAATATTTCAAAATATCTCCTTTTTCCCAGGCTATTTTGCAGATGGGCTTAAAACAAACACTACTATACCTAAAAAGATACTCACACTTTGTAAAGACTATGCCTTTCTGGCAGTCATAAATAATGTAATTCAGTAAAGCATAATAATGGTGGCTCTTATATTGCTTGATGTCACTGTTCTTTTTCACAGAATCTCTTGATGTCCTACTACATTTCACAGTAGCTTATTATTAAGTTGCAGATATAAAATGTACAACATTCTTTCTGGAGATGTCACAACATTTTGATCCTTTCAGCTCAAATGTACTGGGCTTTCTACTGACTGTAACTACTGATAGTCACTTTAGGATGAGAGGGGCAGACAAGGAAGATTAGCCAAAGATTAGCCTAGTGGATTGATTTTGGGCCTAATCCCTGCTTCTCTACTTGCCTGCTGTGTGACCTTGGGCAAATCACTTAAATTCTCTGTGCCTGAGTTACCTTATATGTAAAATGGGCATCAGGACTGTGAGCCCCATGTGGAATATGGACTGTGTCTAGTCTGGCATAGTAAGTGCTTAATAATAACAATAATAATAATGGCATTTGTTAAGAGTTTACTATGTGCAAAGCACTGTTCTAAGCCCTGGGGGGTATACAAGGTGATCAAGATGTCCCACGTGGGGCTCACAATCTTAATCCCCATTTTACAGATGAGGTAACTGAGGCTCAGAGAATAATAATAATAATAATGGTATTTGTTAAGTGCTTACTATGTGCAAAACACTGTTCTAAGCGCTGGGGTATACAAGGTGATCAAGTTGTCCCATGTGGGGCTCACAATCTTAATCCCCATTTTACAGATGAGGTAACTGAGGCTCAGAGAAGTTGTGACATGCCCAAAGTCACACAGCTCACAAGTGGCTGAACAGGAATTAGAACCCATGACTTCTGACTCCCAAGCTCTTTCCACTGAGCCACACTGCTTCTCTATGAATGGCTTAATAAATGCCATTAAAAAAATAAATGAATAAACAGGTCATTCAGGTCTAGGCCATCTGGGTGGCAGCCTGTGGGATCATTCTGATAGAGTTTCTGTGGCTCCTGGTTTGCAAGTTGGGACATTTGCCATTTGTGTATATGGCCAACCTAATGGCAGGTGGAAAACTTGCACAGAATCTGTGTATGTCTTAATGGTGTGAACAGTATTGGACTCATTAGTCAGCTAACTCTTATTTTTGGTTGCTGCAAATCAGCCCAGAGAGGTTGGAAAACACAGGATTGAACTAGTGCTTCCAGGAATTTTTTTCCTTGAGAATGCATCCTCATGTATATCTCCTGGAGTGAGCTACCAAGCCTGCTTGAACTTTTCCTCAGGTCTCCAAAAAATGGGAGTAGGATGTAGGACAGATTTGGGTGGTAGAAAAGCTTGAAGTGTTAACTATCCATCAAATTGGTACGCTGAGGCCAGAGCTCAGGCCTAGAGTTGATCCTGATCTAGTTAGCCAGCAATAGAATTGAGAAAGCCTGTCCCCAAGATGTATGTGACATCACATGCATTAATGCTGGTACCCAGGGTAACAGGATGATGTCATAGTCACCATCCTGCGTAAGTCTTCCTGATTCCTTCCCAAATTCTTGTGCACCTAGAGCCTTTCTCCAGGGTACCCTGACCTCCAAAATTATTCAAAAACCTTTGCGTTCCCCTCAGAAAGCCCTCTGAATGTGACGTTCATTTCTGGGTCAAGGACCCCAGCAGCAGGAACCGAGGAGGAGGGAGAGTCTACGTTGAAAATATAAATATCAGACATAAAGGCGTCCGGTGCTGAGTCTCTACCAAACAGGGCACAGCACAGCTCAGAACCACACAGTTCAGTATAAAACCAGATGATTGGCTACCCTAATGTTTCAAAATGGTGAAATTTGCACTAATCTTAGGTTGGTGTTTACCCTTTAGGTTGTCCATGAGGATATAGTCCCCAAATGGTTTTCTATAGGAAAGTCACCTTCAAAACATACAATGGCTTAGACAGACACAACCAAAAGGTGGGCTTGGCTCAGGACCTAGCTTTCATTATTGGAGCGTCATCTAAGCCAGGTCAACTCCTTCCTGGTGTTTATACAGTACTTATCACTTTTTTCTTGTTAAAAATGAAGTGTTAAAACCTTTAATCCAAGGAGTAGTCTTGAAAGCCACAGGAGAAGATCACAAAGTTGGTGCTTTTCAAAAGTGTCTCAAAGATTTTACCAATTCCCAAGAGATGCTCTGGAATGGACTTCCTGAAAGCAAAAATCTCCAACAAATATGTGAGAAATTATAGCTACTGGAAAGGGTGGTCCAGTCCTAATCAGGTACAGTTGGATTTTACTGAGATTGTTGAATATTTATGTGTGACAGCTTGCACATTATCTGTGCCTTTTCAGCTGCATGAAAATCATATAGAGATATCTCTAAATTGTTCAATGGTTGATTATATTGTTTTTCATATGGAAATGTATTTCAATTATTTTCAAACTCACTAATGTTATCTTAATGACTTATGTAAACTGAAATATCTATTATTTGATTTTTTTTTCAGCACTGGCCTCACACAGGCATATTAATGATTATTTGTCAAAGTCACACTGTTTGCTTACAAGGTATGAAGGCTTTCTAGACACTGAAATGACAGCTTTTGATTCACTTGATAATATTTAGAATAAGCCATAAAAGCCAATCTCTGAACAAACAGATCGCTTTTATTGGCTTTTAGTGCTATTACTGCTGTCATAAGTGGTAAATTGGACTAATGCAAGTAATATTGCTGTGTAATACTATAAAACCACTGCCTGGTTGTATACTTTATTCTATTTTCCATGAAAATGTGGCATGGTATAAAGCATGTTCTACCTCTACAAAGCTAGAGGACCCTGGCTCTCTGGCTGCCCATAATGCACTATGTATTAGAGAGGGGTGACTATCAAACTTGTATAGAGATGTGGTTTGGACAAGTCCATAAACTTTTGTTCATTACAGCTTTAATCACGTATTTCCAATACTCCTTTTCCTCCTGGCCATCTTCCCACCATCTTGCTTTCGAACACTAAAGGTCTTTAGTGCCTCAGATTGCCCATGGTGGAATAGAGATCAGGGCAATAGTTTGCAAGTATATCCAAGCCCACTTGTAGTTATTTTGCTTGCTTTCTTTTAATTCATTCTTTAAAATAGTTGGGTACTTTCAAGTTCCAAGAGAGTAGGAGTTAAGTTGTTGATTGTTCTCTATGCATTATTCACTCAGAAAACAGTCAATTCTCCCACAGTTCATGTTCAAACTATGTGTTTTGGCTAGAACAATGTTGTAAACTAGGGAATGTTCTTCCGATGAAACATAACCATTTAGATGGAGTATGATGCAGTGTTGGAAGAAATGGTTATGGGCATGAGCTAGTCAAGTTGTGACAGTATAATTCTCTCAAGACTATGGTGTCAACTGAGGCTTGGTCATAGGTCATCTAAGGAAACTTGGCGATTAATTTCTTTACCCCTAATTCATTGTTTCATTTCTGACACAGTTCCCAGGGGTTCACTATCTTAGTGGAGTTATTTGGATGATACAGTCTTTGGGTTTCTAATTGCTCCAGGCAAGCAGTTAGGAATTAATGAGAATCCACTATAAGCTGTTTCTGCCGACACTCCAGTCCTGAAAGGGCCCCTGAGCGCATCTCCTGTGATGGTGACAGGATGTGGGTGGTTTTGATCCTTTGTACCTCCCTCCCATAAAACCCTGAGCCCTGACATTAGGGCCCTCCAATCTTACCTTGCTGTTTTCCTACTATGACCCAGCATGGTCACTTTGCTCCTCTGATACTAACTTACTCATTGTACCTCAATATCATCTATCTCACTGACAACCCCTTGCCCACATCCTGCCTCTGTTCTGGAATTCCCTCCCCCTTCATGTATAACAGACCACCACTTTCCTTACCTTGAAAGCCTTATTAAAACCATATCTCCTCCATGAGGCCTTCTCCAACTGTCTTCATTTCCCCTACTCCCTCTCCATTCTACATCACCCTTGCACTTGGATCTGTATCCTTTATTCATCCAACCTTCAACCCCACAGCACTTACGTACATAGCCATGATTTATGTTTCAGTCAAACAAAATTTTAATGTCTGTCAACCAATCAATCAATTGTATTGATTGAGCACTTACTATGTGCAGAGCACTGTACTAACTGCTTAGGAGAGTATAATATAACGAAGTTGGTAGACATGTTCCCTGCCTACAACAAGCTTACAATCTAACTCCCCATCTAGACTGTAACCTCCTTGTGGGTAGTAATAATAATAATAATGATAATAATAATAGCATTTGTTTAGTACTTATTGTGTGTCAAGCACTGCTCTAAATGCTGGGGTAGATCCAAGCTAATCAGGTTGGACACAGTCCCTGTCCCACATGGGGCTCAAAGTTTTAATCCCCATTTTACAGCTGAGGTAACTGAGGCACAGAAAAGTGACTTGCTCAAGGTTACACAGCAGATAAGTGGCAGAGCCAGAATTAGAAGTCAGGTCCTACTGACTCTTAGACTGCTCTATCCACTAGACCATGCTGTTTCCCTAGGAACATGTCTACCAACTCTCTTATATTGTACTCTCCCATGTGCTTAGTACAGTGCTCTGCACACAGTAAGTGCTCAATATTATTGATTGACTCACACAAAGCAAAGTATCGAGTATCTTTTTTTTTTTTTTTGAACAATGCATCCATTTATGACCTGGGTTCTAATCCTGGCTCCACCACTTGTCAGCAGTGTGACTTTGGGCAAGTCATTTAATTTCTCTATGCCTCAGTTACTTGGGATTAAGACTGTGAGCCCCACGTGGGACATGGACTGTGTCCAACTTTATTAGCTGGTAGGCTGCAGGGAGGAAGGAGGGAAGTGGGGAGGTGTGGTATCTAGATATTTTCTAGTTGTCCCAAAAGCCCTTCCCTCCTCCTCCACCCCATGCCTGGGTTTGCGTATCCTGTGGATCTCCACCACTAGGTGCTGGGTACTAGACATCACCTACCAATGGGCCAAATAGATGCCACAACCAATGCCCAATTACCCATTTTATATTATGTAAAATGATGTCAATGAATAAGCTTGAAAGTTAGTAAGTTATTTTTCATACTGTTTGTAAAAAAAAAAAAAATCAATCTCTGCAGTGGGTAATCCTGCTGCTGAACTGACTGTGAGGGGATTGTTTTTCTGAGAAGATTTCATGGAGAAAATACGTTATAAAAAGGGTTGTGGTGTGATTAAGCCAAGGGAGAAGGGGAGGGGGCATTTCAGGGGGGAGAATACTGTAGAAAAACTAAAATTGACTCCTCTATAAATTAATTATAAGACCAATACTAAGCAATCTTCATGACTTCCATTTTCCCCAAACATTCATGTGGTGAAACTGAAGTATAGGTTTCAAGAAACTTTCCAGGCTCCAGAGAAAACTGATGTCTGAGGGAAATTAAGATTTCAGAAGATTTTTGGCAGTTAGTCTGGTACTCTCAAATCACACTTCTCTTTAACTTTCGAGTGTGTTGATTTGGTTCACATTAAATAATGCATTTATATAATCTATAAACATGATTTAAAATTATTAAATAATTCAGTGTCTAAGTGGAAGGAACAGTAGATTTAGTTATGTGGCCTGGGTTCTGTTCTTGGCTCCAGTGTTGATTTGCTGAAGATACTGTAGAATCACTCTTAAATGTGGCTCCATCTCTCATCTCTCCATTTGAAAATCTGGGAAAAAATGCCTATTCTAGGGAGATATAGGGAGGAATAATTAATTTATTCCAGTATGATACCTTTATTAGCTCAAGAAAGCTTCTGTGTTTTAAGTAAGAGTAGTAAATGTACAAGTACTATATTCCTAGATTATTCTGTTGGAAAATAAATACATAAAATAATCAAAGCGTCTTCATAAAATGATACACATCTAATCCAGGAGAGATCTCAATACCGCAGAATACTTGTTGTCAATTTAAAGTTTGAATTTCAGTTCCTATTGCTACCAACCAATTCCACTATGCTCTACATTAGAGAGTAATTGTCTAGACTTATTCTAGATGTAACAGGAAGAATCAGGGTCAGACCTGAGATGGAATTGAACAAAGCAATTATGGAAAGGTTTCCCTATAACAAAAGTTCCATTCAGAAATTCCTACTATACTCTATGGACAAATTCCAATCCTGAGGGTGGAAGCACTCTGGAGCATGGACTAGTGGAAAGAACCCAGGCCTGGGAATTGGAGGACCTGCCACTCTGCCACTAATCTGCTGTATGACCTTGGGTAAGTCACTTCACTTCTCCATGCCTCAGTGCCTCATCTGAAAACAGGAATTGAATACCTATTCTCACTCCTACTTATACTGTGAGTCCCATCAGGGACAGGAATTATGTCAGATCTGATTATCTCGTATCTACCCAGTGTTTCATCCAGTATTTGGCTGGTAGTAAGTGCTTGACAAATCCCATTTTTATTATTATTCACCCATCCTCAAGTGCTCCATTCAGAGGTGCTAATTCTGCTGGGTTGATGGGGGTTTTTGTTCCCATGGGTGCTCTAGCTGTAGGGGAAAAGACATTGTTTTCACCCCTGTGGCCTCACTCAACTCAGGTCTTCAACAAGAATGGAGAACTTTTGAGCAGAGCTGAAAAGAGCTAAGAGTTTGCAAATGGAGTTGAGAAGGTCCCCCATATCAGGGCTCTCCAGTCTATTTACTCTTCTATGTCTGCTTGCCACTCCCAAGCTCCATCCTATATAATAATAATAACAATAATAATGGTATTTGTTAAGCGCTTACTATGTGTAAAGCACTAAGTGCTGGGGAGATTACAGGGTGATCAGGTTGTCCCACGTGGGGCTCACAGTCTTAATCCCCATTTTACAGATGAGGTAACTGAGGCACAGAGAAGTTAAGTGACTTGCCCAAAGTCACACAGCTGACAGTTGGCGGAGCTGGGATTTGAACCCATGACCTCTGACTCCAAAGCCCATGCTCTTTCCACTGAGCCATGCTGCATCCTATTAGCTCCCCAGCCTGCTAATCACCCCACCACCTTTTTGCCTGTCCACTAAAAATGAAAATTTGAGACCTTGGGATGGCTCCCTTTATCTTGCAACATCTCAAAGAAGGGTAACTAAATACAAAGTATTTCTGCCCTTTCACTTTACTGTGCCAGTTATTTCCTTATAGTGTGGATATTTTTCTATTTCTACAATTACTCATACTTCAAATGATGTCCAACCTGAGGGTGTCTAATTCAAGCAAAAGTCCACTACCTGCCACTGTGCTATCAAATTGCTTATTTCAACTTCAATCTACATTCTCCTAGACAATGGTTAAATTTTTCTTGAGAAACTGACTTTTCTAATTGTATTGACTGAATGGCATATAATGCCTTAGAAAAGTCCATATATCTGAATATCAGAAAGTAAGGCTTTGTGTAATATAATTTACTCACTGGAGAGATTGTATGCCAAGATTGAGATATTTGCAAATTAAAGCTAGGATTGGCAGCCAAATATCCTTGAGTTTGTAGGTGACTTACTCTCCTTATTAGCCATGCAAAAACACATTGCCATTTCCCAATCTACATGTAGCTGTGATAATTTTCCCACACTTTGAACTGATATGCTTTACCTTCAAGTACTTGTTTCACACAGATCACCAAACAAAATAAGATTTATATTCCCATCTTTCATTAGCTCTATGTTTTATTGGTTAGCTCAATAAGAAAGATTAAAATGAGTTATATTTTGTCTTTTAGACTTTGCTTATGTGGTTAATGAATGAATATTATGGAAGTGGGACTCCTTTACTTTTTAAATATGAATGCAGCAGTAGTGCAAAGTTGTAGTTCACTCTCAAATATTTAATTGCTAATATCAATAGAGAAATTGGCATCTATATCTCTCTTAATGTTGTAACAGTATTTCCCTTTCCATTCAAACTGCTTATGGCCATATTCCAGAGAGATGTGGAGAAACCTAATTTGTAATAGTAAGAAGTTCAAAGATGAATCATCAGCATTGACGTACCCAGTGACCTTTATTTAGTTGGAGAATTCCAGTGAGTACAAACAGGGATTGCCATTCAAGTTTGCTACCTCACATTCATCAATATTTATATTTGATTTTCTATTTAAGAAATTTCCTCAATAAATGTTAAAAATGATGTTTGAATCAATCATATTTATTGAGCACTTTGTGCAGCATTGTACTAGGCACTTGGAAGAGTACAACAGAATTAGCAGACACGTTCTCTACTCATAATGAGCTTACAGTCTAGAAGTGGAGACAGAAAATATGAATAAATGAATAATTTATAATGTATAATTTAAAGATAAGCACATATGTACTGTGGGTTTGGGGTTGGGACAAATATCAGGTATCCAAAGGTCACCGATCCAAGTGCATAGACAATACAGAAGGGAAAGCGAGGTGGGGAAAAGAGGGCTTAATTGGGGAATGTATGGTTTTACATAACTACAACTCTTTCTTTTTTGAATATCTCATGAGCAGTTTAGTCATTACCATTATATACAATACATGCTGTTTTGGACTTTAAAATGAACACAGTAAGTTAGGTTTTTCCTCCTACAAAAAATCTTTTTAAATTGATGAGCAGTGTTGCACTGAAATGTAAAATTTGGTCAGCTATTTTTCTGGACAGACTTGAAATGTAAAGTCAAAGGAGTAGCAAGAACTAGAGAGTTGGGTAGAGATATATTTTCTGTGATTCACTTGACTTTCTGAGAGTCTCATTCTGCAGTGTGATTTCAGTGAAACATTGCTTCTCTGTGATAGGATTAGAGGCAGTTATTGATGGGAATGTAAACTGTTTACCATACTCTTGTTACATTACTCACATATGGTTTTAATCCCTAGAGTGGCCAGAAGATCTATGAACTTCATTTGGATCCATGTATTCCATTTCCTCTCCTGCAAGAATCCAAGTGTGATCGACTAGATTTCTCCATGTGAAATGGGCAGCAGATGTTGGAATGTTCCATGATTCTACCCCATTTCCTCTGCTAAGTCCCCAAAACAAAGAACAAACCCATGAAACCAAGAGCCATCCTAGGGCTTTGGGACTCCAAGTTCTGAGCATTTTCACCTCTTGCACTAAAGAGGCAAAAGAGAAAGAGTAACCCAACAACGAAGAGCAGCTACTCTGTTCCCACCTGTAGGCAAAATGACTCTGCCTTGAATTGCATTCCATGTGCTGGTGGAGACCTAGGGCCTGAAGTGGGTGTGTGCCAGTCTTACTTATGAATCAGGGAACAAATATGTGGAACAAGGACTGTATCCAACCTGATTATCCTGTATAGTTGTGGTATAATAATAATGTTAGCATTTGTTAAGCACTTACTATGTGCCAAGCACTGTGGTATGTATTAAGCACATATTAAGTGCTGGGGCAGATACAAGATAATCAGTTTGGACACAAACTCTATCCCACATAGGGCTTACAGCACTTAGGACAGTACTTGGCACATAACGAATGCTTACAAAAATGCCACAATTATTTATTGTTATTTTTATTAATATTAGGAAAGTGTAGCCTTGTGGAAAGAGCACAGGACTGGGAGGCAGGAAACCTGGGTTCTAATCCCAGTTCTGTCACTCATCTGCTGTGTGACCTGGGGCAAGTCACTTGACTTCTCTGGGCTTCAGTTTCCTCATCTATGAAAATGGGGACAAAATACCTGTTCTACCTCCCCATTAGACGGTGAGCCCTGGGTGGGACAGGATCTGTGTCTGATCTATCACAGTATCTGTGGTAGACACTGTGGTACTTTAACTACAGTGCTTGTAACATAGTAAGTGCTAACAAATAAGCGCTTAGTACAGTGCTCTGCACACACAGTAAGCATTCAATAAATACAATTGAATTAATATAATAATAATTATTATTTTCATTCTCATCATTATTATATGATGCACACTCTTGGATGTGCATAGCTCCATTCTTTTGAGAGAATTGAGCTCAAAGTATAATATTATGCAATTTTTTTCTAAATTAATTGAACATTTTCATTTTCTTTGTTTTTAACTACTTGTTTCACAACTAGATTTAAAAAGTCAGTTATTTACATGCAAAACTCAAGTCAGCTTGGTCTATCACACTGGGCAAACATACAACCTTTCCTGCCTTAATTTATCCAACTGGGGATATGGGGATAAATGGGGATTAGACTAGAATCTTTGATTCCCTTTCTCCACAGGGATGTTTGACAATAAATGAGATGTGCTCTTAAAAAGATATGCATGATTCAATCCCTCAATCCCAAGATGATAATGATAATGATGATGATATGATGATGATTATGGTTCCTGCTGTTCAAATAACTGCCAGAATTTACTTTTTAAGATAGACTTACCCTTATCCAAAGATTTTTGGCAGGCTATGTGTGAGCAAAAATTGACTTTTCAAAATTAAATTGTGATCCCAATTAGGATCCTTGAGGCTTTGAGTAAATTCTTGAATGTGAAGCATATAAAATGTATTAGAAAATAAGATTTTTAAAAGGGTACATTCCCTGACCATTTGGTTTGTTATCAAGGAGGATTACCAGTGCAGTTGTTTCAACCATCCTTTGTTAGAGACAAATATTGGGCTGAATGGACCACTGGCATAGTTTATGGTCTTGTAAAAAGCCTACATAAATCAAAGTATAATAAGAACAGAATCAAAAAGCCTTTCATCAGAGCAAAATAGAGTGTGATGATGGTAAAGTTAGAGGGAGGACAGGGTTTGGGTGGGAAGATGAGGAATTCTGTTTTGAACATGTTAAGCTTGAAGTGTCGGCAGGACATCCAATTAGAGATGTCCTTAAGGTAAGAGGAAATGTGAGATTGCGAAGAAGAGAAATCAGGGATGGAGAGGTATATTTGGGAATCATCCATGTAGAAGGAAAGAGATCAAGGGTAGATAGGAAGATTTGGGAATCATTCATGTAGAAAGAGTAGTTCAAGTTTTGAGAGCCAACGAGTTCTCCAAGGCGGGGGGGGGGGCTAGAGAGAGAATAGAAGGGGACCAAGGATTGAGCCTTGAGGGGCTCCCACCATTAGAGGGTGGGAGGAAGAGGAGGAGCCAGTGAAAGTAACTGAAAAGTAGCAGCAAGAAGGGGAAGAAGGGGCCGGGGAGATGAGGGGGGGTGCTGATCGGGGGGAATGGAGGTGGGAAAATGAGGGGAGGATGAAAATGGAGGAGGGGAGAAGAAAATGGAGGGGGGAGAAGGTATACAGGGAGAAAATAAAGGGAGGTGAGAAAGGAAGGAAGGGGGTGAGAAAATGGGGGGGAGAGAAAATGGAGGGAAAGAGAGAAAGGAGGGGGAGAAAATGGAGGAGATGAGAAAATGGAGGGGGGAGAAAGTGGAAGGGGAAAGAAAATGGAGGGGGGAGAAGGTGGAGAGGGGGAGAAAATGGAGGAGGGGAGAAAATTGGAAGGGGAGGAGGACCAAGAGAGAACAGTGTTAGTGAAGCCAATAACATTCATTTAAAACATTCTTTTTCAAGTGGTCATATGTACTCTGTCATCTCAGTTTGTTATTGATGTTAGGGCACTGTAGGGTATCTTTACTACTTCCTCAAGTCATACCTTGCTAAACCATTGCTATTGTCCATGTCTTACATTTTTCCTAGATATCATCATCATCATCAATAGTATTTATTGACCATGTGCTTTGCACTGTTCTAGGCACTTGGAAGAGTACAATGCAGATAAAATGATAATAATAAATAATAATAATGGTATTAAGTGCTTGCTATGTGCCAAGCTCTTTTCTAAGCACTGGGGTAATTACAAGGTAATTAGGTTGTTCCATGTAGGGCTCACAGTCTTAATCCCCATTTTACAGATGAAGGAATTGAGGCACAGAGAAGTTAAGTGACTTGCCCACAGTTACACAGCTGATAAATGACAGAGTCAGGATTAGAACCCACAACCTCTGACTCCCAAGCCCAGGCTCTTTGCACTAAGCCACGCTGTTTGTTTAAAATAGAGAACAACTCAGGCCTTTGTGATATTTGAAGTCACAACCCCTGGTTTATGAGACCAGTGCCCTCATCCATGAGCTACAGAGCCTCACTTGCAATGGTTCTTGATCCCAAGGAGTTTACACTTTCATGCTTGTTTTGATTTTCCTAAAGCTGATAGTGAAAGTCAGTAAAAATGGTGATTTATTATTAAAGATTTATATCAATTTATTTATTCCCATTCCTACTAATACTTCTGTAATGAATACTTCTTGAAGGTACATTCCATACAAATGTGCTACCATCTTAAAGATTGAATGAAATAATAGAAAATAAAGATAAATGATTTAAAATTATTTATCTGCAGAATCTCTCAAAAGTGTGGTCTTTGCCTCTGTAATAGTGAATTAGTTGAAGTCTTAAGTGCATGATTAAAAAAGCTCTAATTTTAGCTGAAAATGGTTAAATACTTTGCATCTTCAGGTGGTGAGTCTCAGAGAAATAGGAATTCTTCCTTTGGAAACCAATTCTTATTGAAGTATGTTAATCTCTGGCAGACAGCTGTTTCTACATGCCAAATTCTCTTCCCACTGGGCCAGTATAGTTTGATTCCTGATCTGCAATGACTGTATTCACCACCAGTACATAAAATTTCAAAGAATAATAGTGAGCTAAGATAATTCTATATTTGATATACTCCATCATTATTGAATGAGAGTCTTTAAATCTGCTATTTTACTATCTTTAAAGGACTTCAGTTTGATTCATTCATTTGGTTTTAGTCTTGAAGCTGACATGGCATCTTTCAGGCATTCCAATGGGATCAGCATAATCAGTTTTTTAAATGATCTTATTGCTTAACAATCTTGGTTGGAAAGAGTAAGCTGAAATTTCAGATGTCAGGTTTTAGTAGGTGCCACTGCACTTTATTTGTAGACCTATGAGAGCATGGAAAAAAAAATCTCATCTGATCAGTAATTTCTTTTATTGAACTCTCCAAACCCGTAAGATTAAGTCACGAGAGAATCACAGTGGCTCTGACCCCTGAACCTCAGTGGAAGTCCAATTCATTTATAGTAACTACCATCCTTCCCGAAATATTCAGCACTTTATCAACAAGTACTTGCCAAGTTCTTGAGAGACTATTGTCTGATGAAGGGATTGAAAAATCAGGACCCTGCTTCAAGTCCCATTTTTGTGTAATTGGTCATCATTAACATGCCCTCCTCTTGACTTTTCTACCTTATGGGTTTTGTGGGTGTGAAATATCATGAAGAATATTTTGCTCCAAATCAAATTATGTATCTTTAATGTCTAATGTCCTTGCTCATGTGGACCTATTATGCACTAGTGGTATTTCTTTTGTGACAACCCTATTTTTATGTGCTATTACATGGTGTTTAAAGATAATGAGGAAATTTAGCTTTCTTGCTGCTTTTTTTTTTTACTTAAGCTTAGTGTCTAAGACCTAAATGATCAGGAAGACAAAAGATGATTTGGGATGACATTAATCATTTCAGTTTTTTTTATATCATACTTACAAACAAAGCTATACCACCTTGACTTAGCTTCTCTTTAAATGAGCTTTAGCAGTGAATAAGTACATGGCCTAACAGAGCTAGTAGGAAATGAAATCTTTCACCTTAGGTATTCAATAAAAGTCTGGAGATAAAGTATAATGATAACCTGTTGCCATCTTCAAAGCCCTGCTGAAATCCCACCTCCACTAGGGGGCATTCCCTGATTCATTTTTTTCTCCCCACATCATATCCTTTCAACTACCATCTCAGTACTTTTGCCTTCATTGGCCACCCTTAGCAATCCATCACTCAATCAATCTTATTTGAGTGCTTACCGTGTTCAAAGCACAGTACCAAGTGTTTGGGAGAGTAAAATACAACAGAGTTGGTACTTGAGCACTTTTGTGCATATGGATTTATGTATTCTACTCCTCAGCACTTATCTATTCATCTACAATCCATCTTCCCATTCTCCTTTTTCTCTTACCTGTAAATGTTTTTGTGTCTGTTTTCCCCCTTAAATGGCAAGCTCTTTGGAGGCAGAAATTGGATCTCTTGCCTCTATTGAACTCTCCTAAATGCTTAATACAGTGCTCGGCACACAGTAAGAGGTCAACAAATACTAATTGATTGTTGAAATTTCAACAAAATGGCAATTCTGAGTAGAAAGTGCTTGAATTTATTGATATTGAACAAATTGCATTTTCATTTTTAAAGCATGTAGGACTACTCATTTGATAGATAATCATATAGACTAACCACTGTAAATAAAGCACTTGAAAAAAATTAAATTGATTTGTAGCTAGTACCTCAAGATGGAAATATTTTGATGTTTTTCATCTGAAAGTGTCTTGCACTGAAACACAGTGGAAAATGTATTAAATCTGAATTAAAGGGAATTTCAGTATGCTTGCAAATGGATTAGTATGCTAAGAGCCTTTCTGGATCTCCCTCTTGCAAACAAACTTTGCCAGTTTGGGTCTCTGGTGAGTAAATTATTGCAGTTATTCTGACTGGATAATAAATGATATATTTATGTATTCTTATAATAGCTTTATTTAAAAAAAATTCTGCCTACAGAAGGTACCAAAATCATGTATGATATTCTTATAATTGCTTTTGGCTACATTCCATAAACACCAATTCCAGATGGTGATAGAACTCAGGTGTGGCACCTCAAAACTTAGCTTGTCAATACCACCATTGCCTTTCTCACATCAAACCAATGTTTTGGTGTTACCTGTGGGGCAGTAGATGAATGAGTTTGAAAATCCTGCTGTGACACAGAAGAAAATCCCTGTAATCTGAAAAATTACAGGCATACCCCTTGATACAATTGCCTTTCCTTCCTTGAAAATGTATTTGTATCTTGAATGGTTATGTCATGCAATATGTTTCTCCAGAGATTTACATGTGATTAGTTAGGTTCCATTTCAGAACCAACCCCATTGTGAATGCTGAGTAAATCCCTCCCTGCCTCCTCCCCATAGTCCCAGCCCTCAAACCTTCCCTCTTTCCATCAGCTATCTTGTCCTTCTCCCTCACCCCATACTCACTGTGCCCCCCACCCAACATGTATGATCCCATGATGCCATGGCCACGATTGTGGCTATTCCCCTTTCCCTTCCCTGCTTGTAGCTCTCCCAAAGCCATCGAAATTAGAAGAGAGAGAGGCTGGAGAGTCCCTTCCATGGCCTTTACACCAGCTGCCCACTCCTCCCTTCCACTCTAGCCACTTAATCAATCAATAATATTTACTGAGCATCTACTATCAGTAGAGCAATCTATCCATGATGTTTTTGGAGTGCTTACTGTGTCTATATGGCCACGTGGGTTTCAATCCTGGATCTGCCACATGCCTGCTGTGACCTTGGGCAAGTCATTTAACTTCTCTGACCCTCAGTTACCTCATCTATAAAATGGAAAAAGACTGTGAGCCCCATGTGGGACAGGGACTGTGTCCAATCTGATTACCTTGCAACCACCCCAGTGTTTAGTATAGTGCCTGGCACATAGTAAGCACTTAAATGTTATTACTACTTTTATTTTTATTATAAGCATTTGGGAGAGTGCAATACAATATTCATTCATTCATTCATTCAATTAAGGAGAGAATGATTGGAGAGACTGGGCAAGAGCTGAATTTGGTGTTTGGAAAGGGACGGATAAGGTTGGAGAGGGTGCAGGCCGAGGGGAGGAGAGGGAAGGAGAGAAATTGACTTACCTGCAGCAATTGGCTGAAACTGGGGTCAGACATTGGTACACTGAATTATGAAAAGTTAGTGCGTGTCATATCCCTGGGGTGGATGAGTTATGCGGTGGTCATAACCCAGGGTATACCTGTGTACCTCTTTGCTGCATCTGTTCAAAAATCATTCTCACTGTGATTACTGTTTGGTTCCTTGAAGGACAGAAGTTTATCTAGTTATCAATTGTAACCTTAGAATCAGGTTATATATTCATTCAAAATGTGGGTGTCCCAGGTGTGTTTATTCAATTCCATTTAAGAATACAATTTAGGAGATGACTTCCCAGAAAAATGATTCTTGGTGAAAAATATGCTAATTAAGGAAGAGATCACGATAGACAAAATAGAAGGCAGCTTAACACTGATTCCCTAGAAGACAGTTGAACAAATCATCAAAAATTCAATTTGCAACCACCTAAAAGATTATTAAATACTAGGAAGCCACCAACATGATTTTATGAAGAGCAAATCATATCAGTCCACTTTAATGTCTGCTGATTGGTAGAGCTTGTACTGAGTGATGTTCCATGAGTATAGGTGGTGGGGCCTGAGATCTATCTTTATCAGTATCCCAAACTCAAGAATCAAGAATATTGGTTACACCTGATCCTAAATTGAATAGAGTTACTGGGACTTTGAAGTTAGGCACAAAATTTCAAAGTAATCTTGATAACTGGAAAATTGGCACCAGAGAATGGGGATGAAATTTAATAGTAACAAGGGCAAGGAATTCAACAAGAACAATAAAAACCAAACAATACATAACACTGGATGGTAGAACTGACCAGACATAAGTACAACAGAAATTGACCTCAGAATCATAGATGACCAGAAAATGAATATGGGTGAAGAGTGGAAAGTTGCTAAGGAAAAAAGAAATTGGAGAAGATGATGAATTAAAAAAGAGCATGATATACAAAAGTCAGGAAGTGATCCTACAGTGTTGCTTAGTTAAAAGAGCCTGGGAATTCTAGTCCCAGCTCTGCCATTGGCCTGCTGTGTGTAACCTGGGGCAAGTAACAGACTCCCTGTGACTCACTTTCTTCATCTTATAGGGGTGTTTCAATCAATCATATTTATTGAGCACTTACAGTGCAGGACACTGCACTAAATGTTTAGGAGAGTACACTATAACAGAGTTGGTACACATGTTTCCTGTCCACAAGGAGCTTACAGTCTAGATGGAGAGACATACATCAAAATAAATTGTGGATATATACACACAAGTGCTGTGGGGCTAAAGATGAGGTGAATAAAGCATAAAGAGCTAAATGCATAGGCAGTACAGAAGGGGGAAGGATTAGGAGAAATGAGGGCTTAGTTAGGGAATATCTCTTGGAGGACCTGTGATTTTAATAAGATTTTGAAGGGGGGGAGAATGGTGGTCTGTTGCACACGAAGGGGGAAGGAGTTCCAGGCCAGAGGCAGGATGTGGGTAAGGGGTCAGCAGCGAAATAGACGAGACTGTTGGCATTGGTGGAGTGAAGTGTGCAGGCTCATTTGGAGTAATAATGGTGGTTTTTGTTAAGCACTTACTATGTTCCAAGCACTGTTCTAAGAACTAGGGTAGATACAAGGTAATCAGGTTGTCCCACATGGGGGCTCATAGTCTTAATCCCCATTTTACAGATGAGGGAACTGAGGCACAGTGAAGTGACTTGCCCAAGGTCACACAGCAGACAAGTGGCGGAGCTGGGATTAGAACCCAAGACCTCTGACTTCCAGCCTGGGCGCTTTCCACTAACCCACACTGCTTCTCAGGAAATAGGGGAGGTGAAATAGGAGGGAATGAGGTGACTGAGGCTTTAAAGCCAATGGTAAGGAGTTTCTGTTTGATTCGGGGGTTGATGGGCAACTACTGGAGGTTCTTGAGGTGTGGTTAAACATGGAATGAATGGTTTTGTAGCAGCATGACCTAGTGGACAGAGCAAGGGCCTGAGATTCAGAAGAATGTGGCTTCTAATCCCAGTTCCTATGCTTGACTGCTGTGTGACCTTGGGTAAGTCACTTAACTTCTCTGTACCTCAGTTACCTCATTGGTAAAGTGGAGATTAATACTGAGAGCTCCATATACCTGGCACATAGAAAGCACTTAAATACCATTTTAAAAAAGTATCTGGGCAGCAGAGCGAAAATATGGATTGGCGTGGGGAGAGACAGAAAGCAGGGAGGTCAGCGAAGAAGCTGATGCAATAGTCAAGGCAATATAGGATAAATGCTTGGATTAATGTAGTTGCAGTTTGGATAAAAAGGAAAGAGTGACTTTTAGTGTTGTGAAGATTGAATCAACAGGATTTGGTGATAGATTCCGTGGGTTGAATGAGAGAGAGATGAGTCGAGGATAGCACCAAGGTTATAGGCTGAGTATAGTGTTTGTGAAGAAATGCCCAGAGAACCACCACACTAGCATGAAGAGAAGCAGCATGGCCTACTGGATAGAACATGGGCCTGGGAGTCAGAAGGACCTGGATTCTAATCCCAGCTCAGCCATTTGCCTGCCGTGTAATCTTGGACAAGTAACTTCACTGGGCCTCAGTTCCCTCATCTGTTAAATGAGAATTAAGAGTGTGAACCCCCTGTGGGACAGGACCTCAATCCAACCTGATTAACTTGTATCTACCCCAGTGCTTAGAACAGTGCTTGACACATAGTAAGTGCTTCACAAGTAACATAATTATTGTAATTAAGTCCAGAAGCCACTGCAGCAGCCTCACCCGCTCCCGACCACCACCACTGGGAACCAACCCTATCTCTGCATGAGGAGTGTAGCCAGCAGAAGTACGTCTTCCCTACTGATAGAACTGTAAGACCGTTGGGACAGAGGAACAGGGGACTGTGGCCCAGCCCCGTGCATCATCTCCCAAGGCTCCCTCCTCCACAGACTCTTCTCCCATGTAATGTTCTTAATTTATGAATTAATTAACATCCTTTCCTTTTACTATGTGTCTCTTCTCCAAGCACTTAGTACAGTGCTCTGCACACAGAAGCACTCAATAAATACTATTGAATGAATGAACTTAGATTGTGAGCCCCCTTTGGAGTAGTTGTGTTTTACCCAGTGCTATGCATTATATTCAGCAAACAGTAGTCAGATATTTATTTCTTGATAGGAAAGTGTTTTGGAAAGCTATAAATACTATTTGTTAAAAGAGCAAGGCCACAGGTGAAGCAGGGGACTTTAAAATCCTTTCAAAGCAGGGCTGGTAGGAGGATTGCTAAGGAAGGGAGCATGAAGTGCAAACTCCATATTGCAAAGAGGCTGGTTTCACCTACAGCTCTTGAGACATTCTGGGAGGAGGGAGTGTGAGTGGCATCACAGAATCATCAATGTCAGTCATGTTCCTACTGGGGCATGAAGTGCAATGATCAATTAGGCAAGCAGTGATAAAGGACACAGCACAGTGTGTGGGCTTTTTGCCCCCCATAGCCAGCTACAGGTAGAGTTGGTGCTAAAGTCCATGTCCCCTGATTCCCAGAATAGTGTGCTTTCTATTGGCCTAATGGAAGGGCTACTTGAAATAAGTAGTGAAGTGAAACAAAAACATGCTGGAAAGGCAAGCAGAATTCAAGGTGAAACCAAATACATTTAGATTACTCCAGGTTTTTTTTAAGGTCTTTGAATCTTGTAAGTATTCTAGTGTCTATTTTGCTCATGCAAAATCTGAAATCTTGCACAGTTTAAGCATTGAAACAATCCTGAATCCAGCAATTTAAGTAGAATGACAAAAATGTTGACGTATAGAGAACGAGGCTGGGAGTCAGAAGGTCCTGGGTTGTAATTCCAGCTCCACCACTTGTTTGCTGTGTGACCTTGGGCAAATCACTTCTCTGTGTCTTAGTTCCCACATCTGTAAAATGGGAATGACTGAGGGTCTTGTGTGGGACATGGACCGTGTCCAACCTAGTTAGCTTATATCTACCCCAGCATTTAGAAAAGTGCTTGGAACATAGTAAGTGTTATGGAACATACCATAAACAAAATATATAAGATGATTTTAGATTTGGGTAGCCAAGTGAATTCCAAATTGATTGGAATGAGACATGCTACCTTTATGGGCTATCTTCTTCTTACTCTCTCTCTCAATAACAATAGTATTTCTGTTTTGCCTTGCAATTTCACCCCTTGTGGTAAGCACAGTATTCCCAATTTGCATTCCATAGTTTTCCTATAAGTAACAGTGCCTGTGAAGGTAACGTGGAGCACTTAGGTGAACAACAACAACAAAAAAACACTTTCCCAGAACTTTCCGCTATATTGTAGGCATTGATTGTCTACAACACACGTTAATCTCTGAATCTCCCCCTTCACACCTCTGTCCTAAACACCATAGTAATAATAATAAAAATCATTAATAATTATGGTATTTAGTAAGAACTTACTATGTGGCAGGTTGTGTGTCAAGTACTGTACTTAGTTCTGGGGTAAATAGAATATAAGCATGTCAGACACAGTCCCTGTCCCACATGAGGCTCTCAGTCGAGGTAGGAGGGAGAACAAGTATTTTATCCTCATTCTACCAATGAAGAAACTGAGGCCTAGAGAAGTTGTGACTTGCCACTAGGTCACACAGCACGCAGAAATAGAACTAGAACCCAGTTCTAGAACCTCTGAATATCAAGCCCATGTTCTTTCCACTAGTCCACACTACTTCAGTGTTGTAATGTTATTTACAGAGAAGCAGCATGGGCTTGAGAATCAGAGGACGTGGGTTCTAACCCCAGCTCAGCCCCTTGTCTGCTCTGTGACCTTGGTCAAATCACTTAACTTCTCTATGCCTCAGTTACCTCATCAGTAAAATGGGGATTAAGAATTTGAGCCTCATGTGGGACAACCTTATTACCTTGTATCTACCTCAGTGCTTAGAATACTGCTTAGCACATAGTAAGAGCTTAACAAATACCATAATTATTATTATTATTACTCAATTTTGGATGATCAATCAATCAGTGGTATTTTTTTGAACACTTATTGTGTGCAGGCGGATCTTGGCAATGTTGCGGAGCTGTGACCGGCAGGTTTTAGTGATGGCTTGGGTGTGAGGGGTGAATGAGAGAGCGGAGTCGAGGATGACACCAAGGTTGCGGGCTTGTGAGACGGGAAGGATGGTAGTGCCATCAACAGTGATGGGAAAGTCAGGGAGAGGGCAGGGTTTGGGAGGGAAGACAAGGAGTTCAGTCTTGGACATGTTGAGTTTTAGGTGGCGGGCAGACATCCAGAAGGAGATGTCCTGAAGGCAGGAGGAGATGCGAGCCTGGAGGGAGGGGGAGAGAGCAGGGGCAGAGATGTAGATTTGGGTGTCATCAGCGTAGAGATGATAGTTGAAGCCGTGGGCACGCTATCCTCTCCATCCAAACCGCTACCCTGCTCGTTCATGCTCTCATCCTATCCCGTCCGGACTACTGCATCAGCCTCCTCTCTGATCTCCCATCCTCGTGTCTCTCCCCACTTCAATCCATACTTCACGCTGCTGCCTGGATTGTCTTTGTCAAGAAACGCTCTGGGCATGTTACTCCCCTCCTCAAAAATCTCCAGTGGCTACCAATCAATCTGCGCATCAGGCAGAAACTCCTCACCCTCAGCTTCAAGGCTCTCCATCACCTCGCCCCCTCCTACCTCACCTCCCTTCTCTCCTTCTACAGCCCAGACCGCACCCTCCACTCCTCTGCCACTAATCTCCTCACCGTGCCTCGTTCTCACCTGTCCCGCCGTCGACCCCCGGTCCACGTCATCCCCCTGGCCTGGAATGCCCTCCCTCTGCCCATCTGCCAAGCTAGCTCTCTTCCTCCCTTCAAGGCCCTACTGAGAGCTCACCTCCTCCAGGAGGCCTTCCCAGACTTAGCCCCCTCCTTCCTCTCCCCCTTGCCCCCCTCTCCATTCCCCCATCTTACCTCCTTCCCTTCCCCACAGCACCTGTATATATGTATATATGTTTGTACATATTTATTACTCTATTTATTTATTTTACTTGTACATATCTATTCTATTTATTTTATTTTGTTAATATGTTTGGTTTTGTTCTCTGTCTCCCCCTTCTAGACTGTGAGCCCACTGTTGGGTAGGGACTGTCTCTATATGTTGCCAACTTGTACTTCCCAAGCGCTTAGTACAGTGCTCTGCACACAGTAAATGCTCAATAAATACGACTGATTGATTGATTGATTGGAAGAGTACAATACCAAAGAGTAGGGATAGGCAATCCCTGCCCACAAGGAGCTTACAGACTCAAAATCTGCTATTGGATAGATTAAAATAAATTGATCACTCCTTGAATTGAATTAGGTTCATTTATGTTGATCATTTCTGTATTTGCAGTATTCAGTTTATGCAAAACATACCCTCTATTATCAAAAGTGAGGCCTTGAAAAACACAGAAATACCAACATGCAAAGACAAGGCACTTGTCCCAACTATGAAGATGTCACCATAGTAATTAGAGCCATTAAAAAAATGACAAAGCACTTAGACCCAATGACAAAGCTGCTGAGATCTACAGCCTTAAACATAAACATTTGCCTAAACCTTTTCTTAATACATGAACCCCTGAAAAAATGATACAGCATCTCAAAGATGTCACCATCCTCAAGAAGAAAGGTGAAAGATCACTAGATGCAGAAGTACAGGGAACAACACCAAGGTGTTTATGCAGTTAAGATAGACTTCATGAATGCTTTTGATGCTATCATTAAATAAGGATTTACAGAACTGCTCAGTACATTTGGCTGCCCTGAATATTTCACTAAAATTCTGAGACTGTTAAATGGTGGCATGACCGATGAGGGCATTAACAGAGGTGCCCTATCTGATCCTATAGCTATCACCAATGATAAAGCATGGATAATAATAATGATGGTATTTGTTAAGCACTTACTACATGCCAGGCATTGTACAAAGCAAATTGGTTTGGACACAGTCCTTGTCCCACATTTCACAGATGAGGGAGCTGAGGCACAGAGAAGTGTAGCAACTTGCCCAAGCTCACACAGCAGACAAGTGGCAGAGCTGGGATTAGAACCCAGTTCCTTATGACTCTCAGGCCCATGTTCTATCCACTAGGCAACATTACTTCAAATCTATTCAATTTATCCTACACAGCCATAGTGGAGTTGCAGCAAAGGAACTGGATGCAGCTGTTAAAACATGCACTTCACTCTTCCAGAAAACTCTTCCTATTCAACAGGCTACAAATGTCCCTTTAACTTCTAGAGGCAATCATTCAAGAATTGCTTCATGTGGGTGAGATATGCTGTTGGTTCAGTGGAAAGAGCACAGCTCTGGGGATAAGGAGATCAGTGTTCCCATTCCAGCTCTGTAAGTAGGGGAAAGCCTGATGAGGCTGCGCCATATCAGGTGGCAGTTTCTGATGAAAGAACCACTTCAGGCATTCCAGTAGTAGGACGGGCCCAGCAGAAGTATTAAAAAAAAAACCTGATTTACGAGGGCAGCAAAGATTACAGTGGCTACTAAAATAGCCGCCTGCTGAGTTATGATGCTAAAACATGGCATCAGCACTATGCTGTGGTTACTTTGGTTGTGAATGAGTCTCGGATTCATTGGCTTTGTCACACAGTGGGAACACGACTTGCTGGCATGAGAGAGTGTGAATGGTGCTGTGCAAATCCCTCCCAATATAATCAACTGCTAGGCACAGGTTCCTGTCCTAAGACTTCATCCGTCATTTCAGTGGGGGACTCCGTCATCATATGCAGATGACTGCACCCTACAAGGACACACCCAAGAAGGCATGCAAATATTTATAAAACACATTGATGATTTAGCCAATCCCTAGAAACTGAGGAGAAATGAAGAACACCAGGGATGCACTAGACACTACCAAAGATCTTCGTTGACAACTTGGAGTTAATTTTCATAATATAATTTTGGTGCCTAGGCAGCACACTGGCCAACAAAGCAAGGATAGAGAAGGAAATAAGAAAATGGAATCAAGAAGGTCAGTCCATCCTTTGAAAGACTGGCAAACAGATTATGGCTCCAGATCAAACTGAAGGTTTACAAAGCTGTAGTACTGTCTAGCAATGTTTTATATCCCTAGATTGTAAGATGGTTATGGTCAGGGACCGTGTCTGCTAAATCTGTTGTACTATCCCAAGCGCTTAGTGCAGTACTCCACACATAGGAAGTTTTTAATAAATTTCACTGATTGACTGATAATCTTCTTTATGGTTGTGGGACTTGGATCCTCCTCAGACACCATCTCCAACTTCCACTGTTTCTTCGGTGTCATGTACGGGACCCACTCAACATCAAATGGACAGACAGGGATCCAAACAATGAAGTCAGTCTCCTACTGTTGAAGATATGCTCACCTGAAAACAGCTTCCCTGGATAGGTCCTGTCAGGAGAATCCATGCAGTACAATATCTAAACAGCTGCTGTTTGATGAACCAGCAACCAGAAGCAAAGGGGCAGAAGAAACCCTTTTGTGATTAAGTGAAGTGCAAACTCAGTCTGGAAGACTGAACAGCATGGCACATTGCAATCAAGAAAAAAGTGGTTCTTTTTGAGCGGAAGTTTTGAAAGGATCATGAAATGAAGAGGCAAATGCCAAGTTCCAGAAATGACAAACACAACAGCACAACAAAAGGCAGTGTCTGGGTGTGTCCACACTGTGATTGGGACTACGAGTCTAGTATTGACACATTTGTCTTTAGGTGAATTTCACTGTCAGTGGCATCTTCGTTGATTAGGGAACACTAATTAGTTTGAATTTCCTCCATGTAGTAGGCCTCTAAGACTGACATGGATATTTTGTTCCATAACAACTGCTTTACATCAGAATCAATAAAAAAAAGCATACAGTGTCCATCTGCAACTTGTTTTGGGTGAATTTCTCCAACACCTTTTCATTTAGACTTTGCCAGATGATATGGCTAATTTTTCTCAAGAAGATGAATCTTGTATGATGGTAGAGCAACCGTTACCAAATAGTTTGTAGAACCCTCATGATAAAGAGTATGAGAGGATCTCCAAGTCTGTCATAGTGTGCTCTCTGCCTTGAAATCCTGAATCATTTCAGCGTGGCTCAGTGGAAAGAGCCTGGGCTTTGGAGTCAGAGGTCATGGGTTCAAGTCCTGGCTCCACCAATTGTCAGCTGTGTGACTTTGGGAAAGTCACTTAACTTCTCTGTGCCTCAGTTACCTCATCTGTAAAATGGGGGATTAAGACTGTGAGCCCCCCGTGGGACAACTCGATTGCCTTGTAACTTCCCTAGTGATTAGAACAGTGCTTTGCACATAGAAAGTGCTTAATAAATGCCATTATTATTATTATCATATAGTCTGTACATTATAATCATTTTATAGAGTCTTAGTTGTGAGACTGGGAAGAAACAAAATAGGAGTCCTTCTTCTTCTCCCAGTGTTACCTGCCAGGATTTAGGACTAGAGTTTCGGATCAGAGTTAGTAATGCCATCTGATTGCAACCATATTGCTAAATGAAGTATAAGAAAATAGGATGTTTCCAAGACAATCCTCCCACATCTGTGTAAAGCCTCAAAAAGCAGTGTGTCTCCTATACTTAGGGTGATTTCTATCACTATGATCACCAAATTACATGTTAAAATGGGAGTCAAATAATTTCAAATCAGTTATTCTTAAAAGATGGATAAAGAGGATGGAAAATTAGTACTAGAGACTTCTAAATGCATTTCCACATGATAAGAAAAGCAGCATGGCCTAGTGAATAGAGCACTGGCTTTGGAGTCAGAAGGACCTGGGTTCTAATCCTGACTCTGCCACTTGTCTGCTACATGACCTTGGGCAAGTCACATAACTTCTCTGTGCCTCAGTTTACCTCACCTGATAAATGAGGATTAAGATTGTGAGCCCCATGTGTGACATGTACTATGTCCACCTTGATTAGCCTATGTATACCTCAATGCTTACTGGGTGCCTGGCACATAATAAGTGCTTAGCAAATACCATAAAAAATGGTTCTTGATGAAGACCGAAACCAAGTTACTTACAAGAGAACAAGGAGGGTAGCACTAACTGCTGCTCCCCAGTAAAAAGAAAAAAAAATGTTGTCATCGAGCATCTGGATCATTTTCTTTTTATGAAATATAGTAAATCTAATTTCAGTGAGCTTAAATTAAGTGTCCAAATGGGATAACCCAGGTCACTTGGGAAATTAGATTTTATAAATGAAAAACATCAAATACCTAGGCTGTATTTACAAGACAATTTTTAAAAAGTAAAATATTCCTTTTTTAAAAAAAAGTTTGAATTGTTGACCATTGAGATTAAAAGCAAAAT
This sequence comes from Tachyglossus aculeatus, assembly GCF_015852505.1. Lineage (NCBI taxonomy): Eukaryota > Metazoa > Chordata > Mammalia > Monotremata > Tachyglossidae > Tachyglossus > Tachyglossus aculeatus. Next base: position 62,045,578 of record NC_052101.1, on the reverse strand, counting down.
ATAAATTGTTTGGGCAGGGAGGAAGTTGAAAGGAATAACAGTAGAGGGGGATCAAATTAGTCTTCACAGAACTCTGATGCTTCAAGAACTGATTAAAAGGAGAAAGAAGACTAGATAGATCAATTGATAGAATTATTTAACATGGTTACTCTCAAATATTTGGGACTCATGGCAAAAGTCTAAATGAAATGCTTGGTCCATTGCACATGGTAGATGCAACTCTGGTATAATTCATGAAGAATGTTCTACAGCTTTTAATAAAATTTCCTGTTTTAACAATTCCACTAGTTTAAAAAAGAATAACCATATATTTTTCAAAGACAATGGTTTGGATAATAAAATAGTTCTATACAAAGTATAAAAGAGAATAAGAAGTCTTATCTAAAATATTAGCCCTCCCCCCCACCCATTAAGTGCAGCTTCTAACAGAAGCTGAATAGTGATACTGTCCAACAGTCTGGTTAAACATTTCAGGTGAATGCATAAGAGCTTAGTACAGTGCTCTGCACACAGTAAGCTCTCAATAAATATGACTGAATTTCCCAAAATGTGTTTGGGCTGAGAATGCGATCAGGGAAAAAAGTGGTTATGGAGAAGATGCATGAGATGTAGGACATTGTTTTAAAAAAGCAATAAAGCACTTTGAATATGACATTTTCCAAAGTATAACTTTATGAGTCTGTTTAGGGCTTCTCTTCCAACTTCAATAGCTAACTTGGCATGCGGACATATATGCAGCCTATGTACTGCATTTCTGACTAATACTAGTAGGTGACGTTTAGAATATTTCAATACCATTAGAAGTGAAAAAAAATTGGTGTGTCATTTGTTTAGTTATGGATCTGTTAGTGAAGAAAGCAAAAAATTAATATTTGTGAGGTGTTTGTTTTTTAACCATGAAGACGGGATTCTAATTATTATGTTTTATGTGAAAAACTGTCAGTGTACAGATAGACCATAATGATTATACAGACAATATATATATATATATATGTATATATATATAATAAATATATATAAATTAAATAATGCACTATTGTGTGAGAACATATTGATTTGTATGTGTATTTCAGGCAATGGTATTACGCCATGTTTTGGTGGTAACTGCATCACAATCCCCCTGAGAGACTCTCTTCTCTAATTGCAGAGGAGGTGATTCTATTTGTAGACTTTTAAATCCTACCGTAAGTGCTCCTTTTTATTGTAAAAGATAATTTCATCACTATCCCGCCCAGCATTTGGTTTCCTTCAGCTTCCATAGGGAAAATAAGAATAATCCTGAGCAGGTCACCTTCTTTTACCCCATATCCTTCAAGAGGCAATGTACATATTGACCACATCACATATTTGAAAAACAACAAAACAGCCCTCCTTTCCTCGTGACCCTAGGCTTTCAGTTACAAGCACTTTCCTGTTAGGAACAATAGTCCCAACTTGGAAAAATAGGAGTATTCATCCATTTGGGATGCCTGAGGAAATTGATTTGCTTTCTCCTACAGTAACCCTTTAGATAAACATAATCCAAACTTCAAATAATGAAAAGAATGCAAACAATAGAACTTACCTTCATTCAACCAAGAAATATTGTTTTTATCAGTTTCAAAATGCTCTGCTGCTCTGCTTTTTATGTTTTCTGGTTCAGTTTCTGACATCTGAGAGGAAATAGAATTGTGGCATGAAAAGTTTTACTAAGAAGCAAAGTTTACAATTTTTGAATTTATTCTATCCAGAAACTTCATTTAATATTAAAATGTTTCCCCATTTTTTCTGATTACTGCCTAAAGTTCAAAATCTTTTAATACTTTTCCCATTAGTTAAATTTTACATGCTAAAGCATTTTTCTGATGATTTATGTATATAGTATCTTCAATAATATAAAGTACTATAATTTTTTATGAACTGTATCAGTAATAAATTCTTCATGTGCAAGTAGAACAAATACACTTGCAGACACCAAATTGTAAAAGGTATGCAGTGCCAGTTTGATATGATTTTAGCTTACTGTAAAATATAAATAATAATAAAATATTTATAAAGGGAACCTTTACAGTGTATAACCAAAGAAAAAACTCAATTGCCACTTTCAACTATTTATTTGGTCTAATGTGAATCAGATGACCCAAAGCATGCAAAGGAACAGCAGCAAGGGTTTTATGGAAAGCTATTAGACACATTCTGCACATTGTACCTGATTTGCCATGCTTGCTAGAAATAAAATAAGGATGTCAACTCTTTAGCTGATTTGGATTCACTCTGAAAACAGTTCAAATAGTTCAATATATTTACCTGTATATTTCAAATAGAAGAAAACAAAAGGAGTGGGAGTGGAGAGCAGGAGAGCAATTCTTTCTGCGGATTTCCTTGTTGTCTGTTGATGTCCAGCATTCCCTTACACTGACAGAAGTGAGAATAGCAAATGCACACTCCTTCCCATGTGGTGCTAGATTTGTCTTGCTGCCAAAATTATCCAACTTACTGCTGAAGGCTTTTTCCTAGGCATTTTCAAGCATTGGGTGTTCAAAACCTTAACAGAAAAGCATCATAGATCAAGCAGTTAACTCAAAATGGCATTCTGCAAACTGAGGGACAAATAAGGATTATTTGCAATTGTTTAATGCTCCACAGTTCATTGCTTAGAGAAAATGCTAAAGGACATCAAGATTAAACAACACCAGAACATTAAACACACCAGAATGTTCTAATTGAAATCATCATACAAATGTCATGGGGCTATGTGGTCTTGGTTCACATATTTCAATTGTAATTTAAATAGCAAATTTCCAACAGCTTATGAACAAATAAGTAGGACAAGAATTATTTATTCTAATTTTCAATAGAGATACATTATCTACTAAGCAGCCAAGTAGGATTTGTTGCTAGATAATAACCTATAATAGTAATCCTTTTAAATAATCCAAATAAAATACTAGCATACCCTAATTATGGCAGCACCTCATTATCATGAAGGAGAGGAGAGAGGAACAAATTGGTTTCCGTTTCTTCATCATCTTCCTTTATCATCTCTTAGAAATGGTTTTGTTTGTTCAGGAAAAAAGTGCACTTGGTAAATGTAAAATGTTAGAAAAAAATGCTATCATTGGTATGTCTGATATAAAATACATAGCAAGCCTGGTTACACTGGACTTTACAGTAAAGTTTTATAATGAAACTTTGTATAATGAATTAGAAGGAAAGTTAAAGTAACTTTACCTTTATAGTCTGATCACTTCCAGTTCTAGGGAGACTCCCTTGTTGTGATGTTTTGAGGTGAATTGTGTGTTTGCTCCAAAAGGAAAAAAATAAAGCACTTAAATTTTATCCTTTTTTTTTCCTAAAAGCCCAAAACATAATTCTACCTTGAAAGTTGTTTTGCCTGGAAATACTTATTAAATGCCCTGAAAAATGTATTTCTAACAGCCTACCTGCATTCTATACATTCCTCTGAAGTCACAGTAAACAAGGAAGGGGACCAAGCATCTCAGAGTTGATTACATTCCCATCACAGTTAACACTACCATTACCTTTCCCAGAAGCCCACAAGTTTGGTAACATCCTCTACTCCTTGTTGCCTTGCAAATTTCAAATTGAGTCTGTTGTTATATTCTATTAGTCTTTTTCTCAACCACATTTCCTACTTTACCAATCCTGGTTCAGGTGCTCATCATATCCAGGTTAAATTACTTCATCAGCCTCTCCCTTCTCACTCAGTCATTTAATAGTATTTACTGATAACCTACTATGTGCAGAGTACTGCACTAAGCTCTTGGCAAGGGTATGCTAGAAGTTAGAAGACATAATCTCTACCCTCAAGGAACTTAAAGTGTAGCAGGGGAGGTGACACAAATTGATTAGTACATAGAAAAAGAAAATGGGTATATAAGTGAATACATGGTTAAATATTAGGGTATATAAGTCAATCAGTTCCAAAGTGCTATGAGTGCACAAGTGCATAGTTGGCACAGAAGTCTTGTGAATGGGGGGGCGGGAGTAATACGAATAATAATTATGGCATTTGTTAAGGGTTTACCATGTGCTAAGTACTGTTCTAAGAACTGGGGTAGATATAAGGTAATCAGGTTGTCCCATGTGAGGCTCCCAGTCTTAATCCCCATCTTACAGATGAGGGAACTGAGGCACAGAGAAGTTAAGTGATTTGCCCAAGGTCACAGCAGACAAATGGAACTGGTGGGAGAGATGAGAACAAAGCATAGTGAATGTACCACACGCTACTGCTAAGATCATCTTCCTAAAACACCATTCAGCACATATCTCTCCACTCTTTAAATGGTTACCCATTTCTCCGCCCATCAAGCAGAAACTCCTGATTTTTAACTTCAAGGCTCTCCACCAACTCGCTTCCTCTTAACTCTCTTCGTTCGTTACTCCCCAACTGCTGTCTTTGTATCCCTTGAGTGAACCTTCCTGTACCTCACTTTCAAATTACCCACCATCAGCCCAAAACCTTGGCTCTTCCTCTTCCTGTAATTCCTCCTTATTCAAATTGGCCATCCCAGAGCTCTACCCAACTTCTAAACACTTCTGAAATCCCACTAACTGTAACCTCAGTTTCTTTCCTCTGATCCCTCTATTTCTAAATCATTTTGTGTTTATGTGTCTCTCTTATTGCTTTGTAAGTTCAGGGATTGTCTTTCACATCTATTATACTGCCCTAAGAGCTTAGTACAGTGCACTGCACACAATAGGCACTCAATAAATATCATCAATGATGATGCTCTTCACTTCTCCCAATGCAACCTCATCAAGGTCCCTGAATTTCAACTTTCACACCTCCAATCCTTTGCTCATGCCTTTTCCCAGTCTAGAACACACACCCTCCTTATCTTTTCCAAACTTTGTCCCTCCCCTTTCCAAAGGCTCCTAAAAAGTCATCTCCTAAAAGGGTGCATTTCCTGATTAATCTCCTATTTTTCCAATTGTGCTATCCTATCAGTTACCTCAGTACTCATGTATTTATCTGCTTATTTTTTCACCTGTTTATTCCTTTTATCTAGTCTTTCATTTTTAACTATGGCATATGATCAATTCATGTCTATGGTCTCCCTCACTAGATCATCAACTTGTTGCTCTCAGGGATCACATCTTTTACCTTTTTGAATACCAAGTTCAGTCCTCTGAAAACAGAAGATGCTTGATTCTTTAAGTGCAGCTTGAAAACCTGCTTCATTTGATGAAGAATCACAGGCCATCATCTATTATACTGTTAGAGTCAGTGTCCAAATTAATTCACTGTAGGGGCTCAGTAAATACTGCTGCTGATGAAAGAGATCATCATTTAAATTAATGGGTACAACAAATCCTATTCAGGAATATTGTCTCGGTGCATCAGTTATTTTGCTCAGCTGTATTTTTAATTACAAATATTTTGGATAATACACTGTTGTTTCTATTTTTTTATTAGACTTGATTACATCACAGTTACATAATTCCCCTTTACATAATTGAATATCATTAAGTCCCCCACCTAACCTTCAAGTAGCTCCCAAATCTCTTTGACAAGAGTCATCCTAAACCCATTTTGTATATGTTCATAGCTCATTTGTGGTATAATCAGACAATTTTAATGAATGTACATATCTGTAATTTATTTTATGTTTTATATTAATGGCTGTCTCCCCTTCTTAGACTGTAAGCTCCCTGTGGGCAGGGTATGTGTCTCCCAACTCTTTTAAATTGTACTCTCCCAAGTGCTTAATACAGTGCCCTGCACACAGTAAACACTGAGTAAATACGATTGGTTGATTTTTAACATGGTAGATTTTGAATAGATTGTATGGTTATACATTCACATTCATGTCAACTAAACATGGAAACAACCATGGCATTGAGGAGATTTAAAAAGTATCTTTATTCAATGCCCTCATTTTTTCATTAACATTTTTTACCTATCATAAACACCAGTGCTTTGTGTGTGGGAAAGAGACATAAATACATGCATTAAAGAAAAGACTCATGACACAGAAAAAGGAAGAGACTGAAGGAGACATATAGTGCTAAGTGCTTAGTACAGTGCTCTGCACACAGTCAGCACGCTCAATAAATACGATTGAATGATTACGCCTGTACTTACACCCTCACTTAGACACACATTCATGGAACATCATATTGTTAATGACACAAATACCATCAGAGTGGAGTGGAACGGCAATGGAAAGAGAAGGTAATTCAAGTCCTAACTGGCTGCAGCCACTGTCAGTGGAAATCACACAGTAGACCCCTGTAAGATCTGATAAAGGCGGGAAATATGGACAGCTGGTGATGGGGATACTTGCTGGTAGTTTCCCTTACCTTTTCATATTATTGCTCCTCTGCTCTTTGTAGGACTCTCCCAATTCCATCTCTCCCAGCTTCTAACACTACTTGCCAAGAATAACAGTCAGCTAGAGCTGAGAATCATGGTGACTGAAATGACAGCAGCTCTGTTCTCTTTAGGAAACAGCATGGAATAATGGATAGAGCACAGGCCTAGGAATCAGAAGGTCATGGGTTCTAATCCTGACTCTGCCACTTGTCTGCTGTGTGGCCTTGGGCAAGTCACTTAATGTCTCTGGGCCTCAGTTACCTCATCTGTAAAATGGGGATTAAGACTGTGAGTCCTATGTGGGTTAACCTGAATACCTTGTATCTACCCCAAAGCTTAGAACAGTACTTGGCACATAGTAAGCATTTAACAAATACCATTATTTAGAGAAGCAGCATGGCTTAGTGGCAAGAGCATGGGCTTGGGAGTGAGAGGTTGTGTGTCCTAATCCTGTCTCCACTACTTGTCAACTGTGTGACTTTGGGCAAGTTAGTTAACTTCTTTGTGCCTCAGTTACCTCATCTGTAAAATGGGGATTAAAGACTGTGAGCCCCATGTGGGACAACCAAATTACCTTGTATCTCCCCCAGTGCTTGGAACAGTGCTTGGCACATAGTAAGCACTTAACAAATACCATCATTATTATTATTATTTTGGTTTCTACTGCAGTTGATGATGATGATGATGGTATTTGTTAAGTGCTTACTATGTGCCAAGCACTACTCTAAGCACTGGGATAGACACAAGTTAATCAGTTTGTCCCACGTGGGGCTTGCAGACTTAATCCCCATTTTACAGATCAGGTAGCTGAGGCACAGAGAGGTTAAGTGATTTCACACAGCTGATAAGCTGACAAGCCTGCAGAGAAGCAGTGTGGCTTAGTTGAAAGAGCACGGGCTTGGCAGTCAGAGGTCGTGGGTTCTAATCCTGGCTCCACCATTTGTCAGCCATGTGACTTTGGGCAAGTCACAATTTATCTGGGCCTCAATTACCTCATCTGTAAAATGGGGATTAGGACTGTGAACCTTGTATCTACCCCAGTGCTTGACACATAATAAGTGCTTAACAAATACCATCATTATTATTATTACTCCTCTTCTCTGTACCGAGTATGTCGGTCTCAGTAAGTATCATCAATCAATCAATCATATTTACTCATTCATTCAATCATATTTATTGAGCACTTACTGTGTGCAGAGCATTGTAATAAGTGCTTGGAAAGTACAATTTGACAACAGATACAGTCCCTACCCAACAATGGGCTTGCAGTCTAGAAAGGGGAGACAGACAACAAAACAAAACAAGTAAACAAGTGAGTTAAAGAAAATAGAATTATAGATCTATACACAGTGACTTGCCCAATGTCACACAGCTGACGAGTGGAGGAGGCGGGATTAGAACCCACGACCTCTGACTGCCAAGCCCAGGCTCTTTCCACTAGGCCATGCTGCATTTACTGAGTGCTTACTGTGTGTAGAGAACTGCACTAAGCACTTGGAAGAGTACAATATAATAGAGTGGGTAGACACACTCCTTGCCTACAAAGAGCTTGCAGTCTAGAGAAGGGAGAAAGCATGTTAATCTCAAGGGAATCTGTGTGTTGAGCTAGTGTGTATGTATCTGAGAGGTGGTGTGTGGCTGTGGTAGTGGTAGGTAGCTCACTAAAGGAGAGTCAGGAAGGGATAGACTAGTGACCGATCTCACCCCCACATCCATTCTTGCAGGAGTTGGAGTTAAGACAGCAAGTCCTGTCTGTTAGCCACTTTTGATTCTGGCCTATGTTCTACTTCCAAACCTTCTTCGGACTTCTGGTCAAGCAAGCAGTGGCAGGTACTGATCAAAGTGAAAGTGAAGCAGGAGAAAATTCCTATTTGCCTCATTACTTTAGGGGACTCAGCATTAAAAAATGCCTCCAGTTACATGGTATTTGTATTTCATCCGCTATATCCAGTTTTCACTTCAAAGTTCTTATTCGCTTTCATTTGAAGGATCCTAGGATGTGCTCTATGAACTTGATTTCAATAGGGCTTTCACTTGAATAGGAACTGCATGAAAATTCTCAAAGAAATGAAGACATTGTCAACTTCTGGTGGGTTGGAAGGATAACTTTACCTAACAACTGGAAAGGAGTGTGAGTGCAGGGGAATGCATTGTAGAGGAATATTAACATGCTACCCTTTCACATAGGGAGTCTTCCTGTTTTTTTTTTAATCATGCTGATATCTTTTGTGTTGGAACTTATACAAGGAAGTATAATCTTCAAGAAAAGGGTATCAGTATTCCTATGCCAGTCAATACCACCTGTGCACTTTTTAAGAATATCAACTTAAGGTTGCCTGCAGTAGCAATGGACCAAATTCTTCAAAGAATTGTAACTCATCACAGTCACCACAACTTCTTTTTATTGTCAGGTAATTTGATTCTCCGGGTTAAGTAGAGGGGAAGAATAGTTAGGACTGCAGTAAAGGAATATGGCTGAACTGTATTCTTTTTCTCTAAATTTGTCCATGATGCCAACAGGCATGATCCCATACCTTCCTCAAGAGTGTCCAAATAATGCAATGTTATCCACAGGGCAGCCTACTGTCCTTTCATACTTGGGCTTGCCATTGCTTTGAGAGATTCTCAGCCTTAATATATACTTTTGAGATGATGATCTGCTACTCCATCCTCATTCTCACCCCTAAATGATCCAGCTATATGACTTTGGGCAAGTTACTTAACTTCTATGTGCCTCAGTTACCTCATCATGCTATGAGGGACCCTACAGTTAGGGGATGGGAGGGGGAGGAGGTGCCCACAAAAGAGACTGAGAATGAACAGCCAGAGTGATCAGAGGAGAAACAGGAGAGAACGGAGTCAGTGAAGCCAAGGTTGGATGACATATTGAGGAGAATATTGTTGGGGGTGAAAAGGGGCCTCTGTGAGCTACAGCATGGTGAAGTTATCCTCTTCCTTAAAAGGAAAGATCTCAGTCTTTTTTGCCCTCCCTGGAGAGAATATGCTCATTGTTATTCTCACCAAAACGTATTTATTTAGTTCATTTTTCTGATCACTTTAATATATCGGATTTGTATAGTTTGGGACTTTGTGTTGTGGGAGTCTTTTTTTAAATATCTTAAACTGCATGCCTAAGTAAATCAGTATAAAATCCATATTCATTTTTAGAATAGGAAAACAAAGAAAAATTAAGTAACTTACCTAGGGCTACACATTATCAGTAGCATACCCAAACTGTAAAATCCACATCCCTAATATTTGAGAGAGTATTTACTGCAATATTCAGCATGGTAAATATTATAGAAGTTGGGATAGCAATGAACTCAAAGTTCCTTGAAATTTTCCCTAAAAAAAGAAGAACAAATTCAAAATAGAATGAAAGGAGAAAATATGCCTTATCCCATCTTCTCCATGTAGTTATGTTCTTTAGCTGGACAAACACCACCAAAACAATGTGGATATGTATCTTCAAAAATTGATAATGGTAGTGTATATATCAATCAGTGATATTTATTGCATTCTTACTGTTTGCAGAGCACTGTTTAAGTGCTTGGGAGAGTACAATTCAAGAGAATTGTTAGACACATTCCCTGTCCACAACATGCTTTACAGTCTAGAGGATATAAGTGTCTAATTACATAAACAAAGATGTCTGTGCCTTTAAATGCATGATCAACTTTTTTGTTGTTTTTTGTTGGTGTTTTTTTTTTTAATTTAGCCTTCTGGGTGTAGAGTGACTCCTTGCAGAAGACAAAATGATCTTTTTTGGATTCCCTTTTCAAAAAAAGATATAGTTCTATGATTGAATAGACCATGAACGCTAGACTGTGAGCTCGTCTCTGGACTGTGAGCTCATTATGGGTAGGGGCTGTGTCTGTTTGCTGTTGTACTCTCCCAAACAATACAGTGCTTTGCACACAGTAAGTGCTCAATAAATATGATTGAATGAATGAATGAATTTAAAAAATAGGTTTGAAATCTGTGGTTTTCCAATTCTAAAACTTTCCAAAAACTTCAATTTCCAAATAAGTTTGAAAAATATTGTGTAAGAATATGTTTAGGGCCATGGAAACTGGGCAATATGCACAAAAAAATCTTTTTTTTCAAAAAAGTATGAAAACAACCATTAAGGAAAATAGAATAGAATAGAACTTGCCCAATCCTTCCCAGCAGTATTTTCTGAGATCTCCTGCCTCCTCTCAAATGCCACCCCCTCCACGTGCACATTGGACCCTATTCCTTCACACCTGATTAAAACTCTCACCCCTCTCCTTCTTCCCTCCTTAACAACCATCTTCAACTGCTCAATCTCCAATGGCTTCTTTCCCACTGCCTTCAAACATGCCCACATTTTCCCCATACTGAAAAAAACCCTTTTGACCCCACAGCCCCCTTCAGTTATTGCCCCAAATCCCTCCTACCCTTCCTCTCCAAACTCCTTGAGCAAGTCATCTACACTCGCTGCCTCAAATTCCTCTCCTCCAACTCTCTCATGGACTCCCTACAATCTGGCTTCTGCCCCATTCACTCCACTGAAACCACCCTCTCAAAGGTCACCAGTGACCTCTTTCTTGCCAAATCCAATGGCTCTTACTGCATCCTAATTCTCCTCGACCTCTCAGCTGCCTTTGACACTGTGGACTATCCCCTTCCTCAATACGTTATCCAACCTTGGTTTCACACTCCGTTCTCTCCTGTTTCTCCTCTTATCTCTCTGGCTGTTCATTCTCAGTCTCTTTTGTGGGCTCCTCCTCCCCCTCCCATCCCTTAACTGTAGGGGTCCCTCAAGGTTCAGTTCTTGGTCCCCTTCTATTCTCCATCTACACTCACTCCCTTGGAGAACTCATTCGCACCCATAGCTTCAACTATCATCTCTATGCAGATGACACCCAAATCTATATCTCCTCCCCTGTTCTCTCTTCCTCCCTCCCTCCAGGTTCGCATCTCCTCATGCCTTCAGAACATCTCTACTTGGATGCTCTCCCTCCACCTAAAAGTCAACATGTCCAAGACAGAGCTCCTTATCTTCCTTCCCAAACCCTGTCCTCTCTTGAACTTTCCCATCACTGTGGATGGTACAACCAACCTTCCCATTTCACAAGTTCGCAACCTTGGTGTCATCCTTGACTATGCTCTCTCATTCACCCCACATATCCAATCCGTCACCAAATCCTGCCGATCTCATCTTCACAACATCACCAGGATCTGCCTTTTCCTCTCCGTCTAAACTGCTACCATGTTAGTACAATCACTCATCCTATCCCGACTGGATTACTGCATCAGCCTTCTTTCTGACCTCCCAACCTCCTGCCTCTCCCCACTTCAGTCCATAACTTCTCTATTCTGCCCAGATTATCTTTCTACAGAAATGTTCAGGGCATGTCACCTTCTTCCTCAAAAATCCCCAGCGGTTGCCTATCAACCTCCATATCAAACAAAAACTCCTCACTATTGGCTTCAAAGCTTTCCATCACCTTGCCCTTTTTTTTTTACCTCACCTCTCTTCTCTCCTACATCCCAGCCTGCAAACTCTGGTCCTCTGGTGCTAACCTTCTCACTGTGCCTCCATCTCACCTGTCTTACCACCGACCCCTGGCCCACATCCTACCTCTGGCCTGGAATGCTTTCCCTTCTCAAATCTTCCAAACAATCACTCTTCCCCCCTTCAAACCCTATTGAAGGTGCACCTCCTCCAGGAGGCCTTCCCAGACTAAGCCTCCTTTACCTCATCTCCCCCTCCCTTCCACTGCACCTCAACTCACTCCCTTTGCTCTTCCCCCCACCCCCACCCCACAGCACTTATGTATATATACATATATCTATAATTCTATTTATTTATATTGATACCTGTTTACTTGTTTTGATGTGTGTCTGCCCTCACCCCCACCCCCGACTCTAAGCCCACTGAGGGCAGGGATCGTCTCTCTTTATTTCCATGTGCTTAGTACAGTGCTCTGCACACATTAAGCGCTCAATCAATACAATTGAATGAATAAATGAATGAATGAATATAATGAAACCTCCCTTAGGTTATACTGATCTGACTGGCAAGTCAAAGAATGTGAAAATCTTTGGTTGTGATGTCCTTCCTTCAAGTGCCCAGACTCTACATACAGGGGCTTCATTCCAAAGCTGTCCCTTCTTCCAGTCTTTTTCTCTGTGTCTCTTCTGTGGCTCCCATTTTCTGTCTCCCTATTCCTCCCTCCTAACCTTCCAATCTTATCTCTCAATGGGTGCTTCTTCCTGCTTTATCCTCTCAACTGCCAAGCACTTTCTCATCTCCTAGGCTGCCTCCTTGCTCTTTCTGTTGCCAGACCCTTTCCCCTGCCAAACAGTGAAAAACAGAACTTCTTTCTTTGCTGATAGAGCATTCTTTGCTGATAGAGCACTCTGTTTCATACTAATATCAATGGGAACAGCTTGGTTTTCTTACCAGAGAGGGAAAAAAATCCATTATCTTCTCTGAACCTCTCCCCAAACTATTTCTCATAGCTCAAACTTGGACAAAGTCATTTAAATATAACTTAACTTCATACAATTTCAAGTCTTTTGGATCCTAAAATTTATTCTAGAATTTGATTAATCATAAATAATATTTCTGCATTTAAAAAAAGAATTTTAAACAAAATTCAAAATTCTGATAGTCATCTGAATTTGAGAGTACTTTAAAAAATAAATCTTTATGAAATATCAACTTACATACATTCATGTATACACGTTCACAGTCTTCTCAGAGTAAGCCAGTATATACCTTTATGCCAAACCTATATGTCTCTTTTTTAGACTGTTTCTTGTGCAGAGTCTGGGGATTAGGAGACTAATGACAATAATAATGATGATGACTATAATGCCTTCTTCCACACAGTAAACTTGAGCATCTGCCCTCAACCCTCTCCCATGCCTCTGTTGCCCAGCACAGGTGAGTTTTGACTTGTAGCAGATTTCCTTCCACTGGCTAGCCACTACCCAAGCTAGGATTGGAATGGATATGCCTCTGCTTGACTCTCCTTCCCATAGTCAAGACTGGTAGAGTACTGGAAACTCTCCAGGTGTGATCTTGAGAGGGGGAGCACAGTGGTAGATGCAATTTAAAGAGATCAGGGAGAGTTCCTATACCACAATCTAAGGGTTGGGAAAGCTGGTATTTAATCCACATTTTATGGATGAGGAATTTGAGGCAAAGAGAAGTTAAATTACAAAGCCAAGATCACACAGCAGGCAAGTGGCAGAGCCAGGACTACAACCCAGGTCCCCTGACTCCCAGTCCTGTGCTCTTTCTATTAGGGCCTAGAGCCTCTATATTAATTAAGACAGGCTCCAAAATTCTTACTAGGAAATCCTGGTGGTAAGAAAGCGGGGAAAGGGAGATTTGAGGAATGGAAGCCTATTGATTTGCATGTGCCACACTGTTCTAATTGCCTTCATATTGATACCCTTTACTCAGGGCAAGCCAATAGCTGCTCAGAGGCAAACATCAATCAATGGTAATGAGTCCCAAGTGGGACAGAGACTGTATCTGATCCAATTTGCTTGTATCCACCCAGTGCCTGGCACACAGTAAGTGCTTAACAAGTATCACTATTATTATTATTGTCGTTATTATTATGTGCTTACTATGAGCAGAGCAATGTGTCAAGCTCTTGGGGGAATACAATACAACAGAGTTGGCATTCACATTCCCAGCCCACAATGAGTGTGTAGTCTAGAGGGGGAGTCATACATTAATCTATGTATACATGAATAATTAATATACACTTGGCTGATGGAGCCCACATGGGCTTGAACTACTGGGATTTTTCTGATATCTCAGTAGGTAAATCCAGCTCTGCCAGTGTAGGATGATGGTAAATGCTCATTTGAACATTAGTACTGTGTATAAAATGTTATAACCTAAATTAACATGTTTAATGCTATGTTAAGGTGAGCATAGGATCAGTAATAATAATAATAATGGCATTTATTAAGTGCTTACTATGTGCAAAGCATGGTTCTAAGCACTGGAGACTGACCATGTTCCAGGATTTCAGTGTTAATGATCAAGTCTTTCCATTTGATATTGAATATGGCCCATAAGTGATACTGGTGGAACTGCTCAAGGAGCTGAATGTCTTCAGCAATGTTCAAAAAGCATTAGCCTACAACAAAGTACTTTAAATTAGATGAATTTTTCACTAAATTTGGACCTAAATTGGATGAATTCTTCACTAAATTTGAAAAATCACTGCCACATTCAACAGAACAGGTTTCTAACTTCTCCAGCCTCCTGTAAAGATTCTTAAACATGCTATAAATCATTTTGTAATACTTTAATTACTCTTACAGAACTCAAACAATAGTTTAGCAATGTTTAGCATAATAACATATAGAGAATGGAATTTCATAGGATTTTTCCAGGTGTTCTGGAGAGGATCAGGATTTATAACATATAAGTCTTTGGGAAAACATATCTCATGATATATCCATTCATGATACATCTACGTTTTTGAGGAACACATCACCACTATATTGTGGAGAATGCCTGCAAGGGGATAGCAATGGACACCCAAAGATTTTTGTGGCTGGATGTGAAGAGGATTAGGACACACTAGTCCCCTCTACTAATGGATATCAGTGGATCTGAATCAATTCTAGAGCCAGTGAGGGCATAAAACCCAGGGAGGGCTTTTCATCACTGCCCACTTCCTATCACTCCTCAACCCCACTGACCTCCTGTTCCATCCCACCTTGCCCACTCACCAACTTGGACACACACTTGATCTCATCATCTCTAGTCACTGTATAATCTCTACCCTCACCAATTCTGAAATCCCTCTATCTGACCACAACCTCCTCACCTGCCTTCTCTCCTACACACCTCCTCCCCCACAAATCTGTGCTGTTCCTTCACAGGGATCTCCGAACTTTTGACCCCATCCAACTTTCTCAAGTCATCATGCCCCATTTAATTTCCATACCCAAACTACCTTGCTTTGGTGACCAAATTGATGCTCTCAACACCACCCTCTCTCCTGAATTTAAATCACTGGTTCCCCTATCCCTTCATCTATGTTGTACCACTAACCCACAGTCCTGGATCACCTCAACAGTTCGCTTCCTTGGCTCCTGTTCTGGGTAACCTAAGTAGATATACAACAGTATCTGAAAAGGTGCAGCATGTGGGAAGGATTTTTCAATTGCTTATTAGTCATTTTAGCCACCCATTGTACATGTGGATATGTTCCTCATCAGCAACTTCATTTTCAAGCATGCAAAAACAGTACACACACACACGCACACACACACACACACACACACACAAATACACATCATAGCTGAATCTTTGTGCATTTATCTGGACTGCAGGTGGACACATTCTAGAGTAAGTCATTTCCAATTTAGAAAGCAATTGAAATAAAATGTTTCAATATTTGGTGCACACATGGCTATATTCCAGTGGATTTATTTAATCTTGGCAAGTAAAACAAGAAGCCAACAAGGGGGGTGATATCCTGGAGAATATGCTGGAAAGATGGATGAAAATGTGCCAAAGTCATAGAGTCTGCAGTACATAACAATTTTCTCCATAAATATCAAGAGAGTCTGTCAGAGAAATGAATGTTACAAGACCCCCCAAAGAGGTAACTTAATGACCAGAAAATGGAAAGCAATTCCAGGATTCAGAGGGAGTATAAAAAGTACCTAGCGGTAGTAGTTGGAAAGTGATCAAGATGAGAGAGTCTTTAAGGAGCAAAGGTAGCAAATACATTTGCCTTTTTTCAGTTATTTACAGAATGAATTCCCTCCCAGTGTGATGATAGAGAGGGGACTGGTTTTGAATTGCCAGATTCCACCTCACTTCTCCTGCTGAATTGCATTACTTTAACTGCTATATTCTTCCTCTTTTTTTCACTATTCTCTTTTGTCAGATGTTTTCCCACCTCCACACCCACTGGAACAAGGGATGTCAGTTCCTTGTGAGCAGGGAACATTTCTACTATCTCTGTTATATGGTACTCTCCCTAGCACTTAGTACAGTGCTCTGTGTACAGTAAACACTGTGTGCCCGATGTGGGCAGGGATTGTCTCTCTTTATTGCAGAATTGTACTTTCCAAGTGCTTAATACAGTGCTTTGCATACAGTAAGCTCTCAATAAATATGATTGAATGAGTAAATATGATTGAATGAATAAGCACTCAAGAAATAAGATTGATTGATTAATCAGGAGAGCAATAGTCCACTCATGCCAATCAACTAATCAGTGATATTTATTAAGCACTTACTATGTGCAGAGCACTGTGCTTAGAGTTGGCAGACACACTCCCAGCCCTTAAAGAGCATATAATCTAGTCATTGCCACTCACCTAGAATCCAAGAAGGGTTATGATTACATTTTAAATTGTAGAGATCAGGGACCACATTTGTGCAACTTGTTAACCCAGGTCCCGGTATACAATCACAAAAATGTGGGCACTTAAGAAATGCTCGTTGATGTTGATGCTGATTATAATTAGAATTGACTTAACAGTCTGTTGCTTAATTTATGAACTTACATTACTTATTGGAGATGAGTACTTAATAAGTATTTTTCATTATGACATAATAGTAATCATAATTATGATAATTATAACAATAATAACAAATAATGAGCTCTCTTCTAACTGGGAGAACAGGCTCTCCTAAAGACACTTAAAATTCATGAGTTTGAACACTTATATGGTGGGGAGTGGAAGAGAAGCAGAAAGGATTACCACATGATGTACTTAACCATGGACTTGGGGCACACAGGTTGTCACTGCCCACCCCAGCTTGCCCCTGGCAGCAAGAAGCAGATTGACTTGGAGGGAGACTGATTATGGGATAGCTGGAATCCTGTCCTTGGTTCAGGCCACCTCCCATTCATACCTTTATGTACTGTTGAATTGTACTCTCCCAAGCGCTCAGTACAGTGCTCCTCACACAGTAAGTGCTGAATACATTTGATTGAATGAATACCTTAAGGCATTTTTAGATACTCTGGCCTTCATACTGCTTAAGCATGGAATCCAGATGCCCGTGGTCCACAGGTACTTGGATAAGTCTTGAGGATTTTCTCCACTCAGAAGGCTTCACAGAGGGGTTCTGACTTAAAGCAGACAATGGTTCCATAAACTGCTGAGCTCCAGAATGATTTTAGGTGCCTCTGTGTTTTTTTCAATTTATTATGGTATTTGTTAAGTGGTTACTGTGTGTCAAGCACTGTTCTAAGCACTGGGGTAATTACAGCTTAATCATGTTACACACAGTCCTTGTCCCACATGGGGCTCACAGTCTAAGTAGGAGGGAGAACAGGTATTGAATCCCCATTTTGCAGTTTGAGGAAACTAAGGCACAGAGTAGCTAAATGACTTGCCCAAGGTCACACAGCAGGCAAGTGGCAGAGCCGGGAACAAAACCCAGGTCCTCTAGCTCCCAGGCCCGTGCTTTATCCACTAGGTCATGTTGCTTCCCCCACTGATGTTTTGGAAAATAGAGACCAGCTAAACCAGACCTTATATTCTTCGGGGAGATGTGGGGGGAGGGGCACTTAATGTGGTGAATAGAACAAAGACACCATCTCTGCTCATGTTGACCTGAACCCCTGGCAGGATTCGAAGGCAATGGGGTTGCCAGTGGTTCAGGAACCTCAGAGAAGTGCAGTTATGTCTTGGAGAAAGACATGGATCCCTCTCCCCCTTTTAATTTTTCAACTGTGAAGTTTTTAGATTGTGAAGCCCCTGAGGTACAGAGAATTCCTATCTGTGTATTCTTTCCTAGCACTTAGTGTCATGGTCTGCAAACAGTAAGCGCCTAATAAATACTAATATTACTATTACTACTACACACACTGGCTTCAAAGACAGAATCTGAGTGGCACGTGCATAAAAACTGGAAGCCCTAATACAGGTTTAGCTGTGCCCTCTTGAACCGGAATATCAGACTTGATAATAATGATAATGATTGTTGTTTTTACATGGGCTGGTGTTATTTTCAAAATATTGTATGTCATGCTAATTTCTTATAGGGCCCACTAGCTACCAATTTATTGGCTGGTCAATCAGGTAATCAGGGTTTCAGATTCCAGTTGTTTAAATAAAGATAATAAGAATTCATAACTCCCAAGGTACTGAAATTAAAGATGACAGGCCTATAAAATCCTGTGAGCAAGCCTGTATAAATTTCTGAATAAATACAAAATGCCACTAGAACTGAAAATCTCAGATGTGAAATTAAATTTTAACACTCTACCAAAGCACAGCCTTTATTGTTCCAACTTTACTTGAAAATCTAAAAATGCTTTTTGTGCACAACTTTTATTATCAATCTGTTTGAATTTTATTTGACTAGTTTTTATTATATTAAATAGCATTCTATTGAGAATTGCTAGGATAGGAATACCTATGTCATAATTTGTGTCTACATATACTAGTTGATTAGTGGTAACTATCCAACTCAATGAATCGATCAGCTGTTTTTACAAGTGGTGTTAAAGTAATATGTTTTGGAGAAATGGTGGTGTTGAATAACATTTATAATCAAAGATCAAACTTTTCCAATATACTTATTTGTAACCAATCTTTATGTAATTTTGACAAGCCAAGTTTCTATTAGAGCTAGAAAAATATTTTTGAATCATATACAGGTAAAAATTATTTTAACCCTTTAACGATCATCTTGGTTCAGTCATTAACAATTAAATATTCAGTATAGAGAAAGAAATTGATAATTTATTAATAGTAGAAGAGCCGTCAACTATTTGTAGATGCATGTTTTTCCTCGGTTTTCTCTGTATAATTAGGGTCAAATAAAACACCAATATGATTTACCAAATGTATCAATTTTATCCAATGATACCTCACAGTCTTGAACGTAAAGTCATAGACTTGCAGAGAACCTCAAAATACTATCTTGTCCAGAATTCTGTCTCCAGGCAGACAACACCCCCAGAATTCCTTCTATCCTTCTCTCACAATGGCTCTGCTTAGCATTGAAGATCAGATAAAATCAGAAACATTTAAGGTCATTAAATCTGTCATTCAGGCATATTTCTAGACTATCAAGGAAACTTGAATGAGAGCTAAAATAGGATAGGAACATGATATTAGGAAAGCATAAAATAAGGAAGAACATCAGGAGATCAATCCATTTTAAAGCCTTAGTATTATAGATGATAACTAAATCTAAATCCTCCTACCCCCCAACTCCAATTATAGAACACTGAGAACATCAATAATCTGCTGTACATGAATTATGAAGTGAACACCATTATATTTAATGAGGATATATAGAGAGGTATAAATATAGATACATACAAGTAGGTATAAGGAGATACTAATCTGAAAATATCATCTTAATTTTAGACCACCTTAATTCATTCATTCATTCAATCGTATTTATTGAGCGCTTACTGTGTGGAGAGTTTTATTTTACTTGTACATATCTATTCTATTTATTTTATTTTGTTAGTATGTTTGGTTTTGTTCTCTGTCTCCCCCTTTTAGACTGTGAACCCACTTTTGGGTAGGGACTGTCTCTATATGTTGCCAACTTGTACTTCCCAAGTGCTTAGTACAGTGCTCTGCGCAAAGTAAGCACTCAATAAATATGATTGATTGATTGATTGATTGAGAGCATTGTATTAAGCGCTTGGGAAGTACAAGTTGGCAACATACAGAGACGGTCCCTACCCAACAGCGGGCTCACAGTCTAGAAGGGGGAGACAGACAACAAAACAAAACATATTAACAAAATAGAATAAATAGAATAAATATGTACAAGTAAAATAAGTGAATAAATAGAGTAATGAATATGTACAAACGTATATATATATATATTTATATACAGGTGCTGCGGGGAGGGGAAGGAGTTAAGGCAGGGGGGATGGGGAGGGGGAGGAAGGGGAGAGGAAGGAAGCGGCTCAGTCTGGGAAGGCCTCCTGGAGGAGGTGAGCTCTCAGTATGGCTTTGAAGGGAGGAAGAGAGCTAGCTTGGTGGATGTGTGGAAGGAGGGCATTCCAGGCCAGGGGAAGGACGTGGGCCGGGGGTCGACGGCGGGACAGGTGAGAATGAGGCACAGTGAGGAGGTTAGCGGCAGAGGAGCGGAGGGTGCGGGCTGGGCTGTAGAAGGAAAGAAGGGAGGTGAGGTAGGAGGGGGCGAGGTGATGGATAGCCTTGAAGCCAAGTGTGAGTAGTTTTTGCCTGATGCGTAGGTTGATTGGTAGCCACTGGAGATTTTTGAGGAGGGGAGTTACATGCCCAGAGCGTTTCTGCACAAAGACGATCTGGGCAGCAGCGTGAAGTACAGATTGAAGTGGGGAGAGACACGAGGATGGGAGATCAGAGAGGAGGCTGATGCAGTGATCCAGTCGGGATAGGATGAGAGATTGAACCAGCAGGGTAGCAGTTTGGATGGAGAGGAAAGGGCGGATCTACGCGATGTTGCGGAGGTGAGACCGGCAGGTTTTGGTGACGGATTGGATGTGAGGGGTGAACGAGAGAGCGGAGTTGAGGATGACACCATGTTTGCAGGCCTGCGAGACAGGAAGGATGGTAGTGCCATCAACAGTGATGGGAAAGTCAGGGAGAGGGCAGGGTTTGGGAGGGAAGATAAGGAGTTCAGTCTTGGACATATTAAGTTTTAGATGGCAGGCAGCCATCCAGATGGAGATGTCCCGAAGGCAGGAGGAGATACGAGCCTGGAGGGAGGGAGAGAGAGCAGGGGCAGAGATGTAGATTTGGATGTCACCAACGTAGAGATGATAGTTGAAGCCGTGGGAGCGAATGAGTTCACTGAGGGAGTGAGTGTAGATAGAATAATCTGTAGACACAGGATAATCTGTCCTGTGTCTCTTTATATACAAAGATTGATGCAGATTACCAAAATCATACCTAAGCAAGAATACAAAAGAGCATTTGGTTTTATTTTGTCTTTATGACATTCACTTTGACAAACTACGTGCTGCTGATGATTATACTTGAATTCAATTTTCCCCTATTTTGAGGGTTGTGTGTTTCAAGATTGTGTGTGGCAAAGATTTTGTAATCTAGAGCAGGTTTTGATTTTTATGCATGCAATCCCCAGAGCTAAATTAATATGTCCTTCAAATAAGGAAAATTGAGGTTTTTAAAATTATAACTACCATTTCAATCAATCGTATTTACTGAGCACCTACTGTTCACAGGGTACTTTATTGAGTACTTGGATGAGTGCAGTAAAATTAGTAGTTGTAGACATGATTCATGCCCTCAAGGAGTTTACAGTCTAGCCAGGCAGACACTAAAACGTATTGCAGATATGAGGAAGTAATAGATAAAACTATATACATGAGTGCCACAGGGTTGGATGGGCTTGTGAGTGCCCAAGTGCTTAGGTGGAGAAGATGTGCTGAAGTGGCACTGGGAAGGGCTAGGGGGTGGGGAAATGAGAGATTAACTAGGCAAGGCCTCCTGGAAGAGATGTGACTTCTGAAGGGTTTTGAAGTTGGGAAGAGCAGTGGTGGTAATAGTAGTAGCAGTAGTAGTAGTAGTAGTAGTAGTAGTAGTAGTAGTAGTAGTAGTAGTAGTAGTGGTAATAGGAGGAGGAGGAATGGTGGTGTAATAATAATAATAATAATAATAATAAATGCTAATGCTACTATTCCTATTATCATTATTATTATTTATGGTATTTGTTAAGCATTTACTATGTGTCAAACACTGTTCTAAGCACTGGGGTAGATACAAGGTCATCAGGTTGGCCACAGTCCCTATCCCACATGAGTCTCAAAGTCTAAGAATAAATGAGAACAAATGAGGAAACTAAGGCCCAGAGTAGTGAAGTGACTTGCCCAAGTACACACAGCAGACAAGTGGCTGACCTGGGATTAGAACCCAAGTCCTCTAATTCACAGGCCCATACTCCATCCACTAGGCCAGGCTGCTTCCTAGTGTTCACTCGTTGTAGTGCACTGTACCACCTTAGACCACCTAAATCTGCCCTTAAAAAGTACAGAATAATGAAGGAACATATTCTCTGTCAATAAGGAGCTCACACTCTAATGTTCTGTCAGAGGAGAACAGGACTGCCTACGAGTTCTTAAATGCACAGAAACTGTCCTCCATAGGTTTTCATACTTCAACACTGAAGGTGGAAGAGGGGGACCAGGTCTTTTCTCTTCCACCCCACCTCCCATCACCCACCTTCTCCTTAACTGTACTCGGGGACATAGTACACCTTATTGAGCAGCTGGCCTGCTAATGGTGATTTTGTCACTTGGACAGCCCCATCCCAGCCATTCTCTAGTCACGTCTAAAGATCCGACTGCATTCCAGTTGGGGCAACCTCCATGGGAGAGCCTGAGTTGATAGTGGTGGTCAGGGTACTTGATAGGGGCAGTCCAAGGCTCAAGTACTGCACTTCTGGAAAACGCTGCAGCGCTCTTAATGGGTCTATTGCCCATTAAATACTGGCATTGAGGTGGCTACTAACCAGATGAGTCCCTGCCTTAAAAAAAGGTTGAAGTCAGGGTTACAGCTAAAATGGACCTCTTTAAAAGGCAGGTTTAACAGTGCTTCTGCAAATTAATTCACAGAGAGTAGGTGTTCAATAAATCCTATTGATGTTGATTAATTGGCTGATGTTATTATTCACATTTTAAAATAGATGAGAAAATTGTGGATAAAGGAGGCAATGACTTAACATCCATCAGAAAGCTGAGCTCTGGTCTAAACTGCAATACATGGTCCGGATGTCATTATTTTTTTCCCCTTGAAGTTTGATGCCACTGTAATTGCATATTAACAGTCACCACCAATGATCAGCTGAAGTATTTATTGGGTGAATATTGTATCTAGTGCACAAAAATAAGTGTTTGGGAGAGTATAATAGAAGTTAAAGACATGGTCTCTGCCCTAGGGATTTTAATGTATGTACCTGGTCATCAGACTAAGTATATGCATACACTTTTGGCCTGCAATTAGTAGTAGTCTGAAAACATTATTGCTGAGGAAAAGGGAATTTGGCTTTATAAATGCTGTTATATAATAGCATGAAAATTCTACAGATTTGTTCAGAGGCCATCCTTTATTTTGGGCCTGTAGGCATGAACTTCCAAGTATACTTATATGTGACAAAAAGAAGAGATAGCTCCTCGTGGGCAGGGAACAGGTCTACCAACTCTGCAATATTGTACTCTCCCAAACTCTTAGTGCAGTGCTCTGCACACAGTAAATCCTCAATAAATATGACCAATTGAATGATTAAGGATTTTAACATATCGACTAACTTGGACTTACCTAGCTTCTCAGCCTAGTTTCCTTTTACAACAGTATGAAAATATAGTGTTGAGCAATGAACTTTTAGTAACTGAACTTTGGAAAATAAGTCCTTAAATTTACCAAGTGAAGCTTATCCTGCTTGTGAGAAATGATAATTCCTTTTATTTTCCTGTAGCTTCTTGTTTATATCCATCACTGTTATATACTTTTTTACTTTCACTATACAATTTCCAGTTGTTATTAACCCTACTTTCTGGTCAAATCAAAGCTCAGACCAGTGAAATAATTGAAGCTTGTAGATGATCTAACTCTGTGTTAAAACATATGTGGACTTCATCACACTGAGAAGACCCCAAAGAGAGAAATGTGTTTCTATTCCTCTCTTATCAGGACGAGACATTGTGCCACCTGATATCCAACCCCAGATTCTACCTCCCACTGAAATCCAATTTATACAATCTACTTTGGGGCTTTGGCATTTCAAATAGAACTAGCCAACACACTCTACTTTTTCTGGTAGATAAGCTAGAAAATTCAAGAAAATATGGATGAAAACTCAACAACAAAGCATGCACACAAAGTTCCTGCTAGCTCTGTGAAGAGGGCATTTAATCTCTTCAAGGTTCCAGAGCTTAACCCTTGCCAAAAAAGGGTCTTTATCCACACAGATCTGGTTTGTATTGATGGGGTAGAGTTGTTTTTTGTTTTTTAAACCGTTGTCAGATGATTTGCATTCCTATTCATTGTCTATCCCATTTTTATCCTCCATTTGCCTCTGTTCTCAAGAAACAGTCATATGTAAATTAGCACAATTCTGGATTTTTCAAGTACCAGAAAATTATAAAATTTAATGGAAGAAAATGACATTAATGTGTTTTTTTGAATAAATCTCGAGAGATATGGTTCAAAAACTTCACAACTAAATTACTGTCAGTGCTGTAAATGCGGAATAAGGAACAGTAAGAATTTGTGAATACAGTATTGATGGATCTTATGAATGATGTAGAAATATAATGAACTCTCTCTCACCTCTGTTGGATTTATATATAGCTTGTCCTTCGTGCTGGAAGATGTTACTACTGACTTTGGGATTTTATCCATACAAGTGCACCAGAATCAATCAATTGATCAATTGTATTTATTGAGAGCTTACTATGTGCAGAACACTGTATTAAGCACTTGGGATAGTACAATACAACAAGGTCTGATTTCATCCAGCAGTCCTTTCTACACCTTGCACAATAAAGAAAACCGTATACCTTGCTTTTTGCAATGTCTGGCTGTGGGTTCTAATCCCAGCTCCACCACTTCTCTGCTGTGTGACCTTGGGCAAGCCACTTAACTTATCTGTGACTCAGTTACTTCACCTGTAAAATGGGGATTAAGACTTTGAGCCCCATGTGGGACAACCTGATTACCTTGTTTCTACCCAGCACTTAACAAATACCATTGTTATTATTATTCTCAATCTTGCCTCTCAATATAATATTCCTTCAGTCTCTAATATAAAAGACACTCTATTCCTGATTGTTACCCAATCACTCTCTCACAGCAGCCCCACTAATCCCACATCACCTAAGATTGTGCTTTTGTTAAAAATTTCAAGTGTTTTTTTTTTCCTCCTTGTTTATGGTCCCCACATCTCCACTCCAGCCCTCCCTATACCAATTGATTGGGTTTCCTGCTGCCCATTTTCATCACCTATTAAGCCCAGAGATACTGTGTAGAAATAAGCATTGATTTGATGTCATCAGAATGATTGTTTTCCAGATGCTTGTTGTCTGTTCTCCTGTCTCAACATTTTAATGGCAAGTATGGCTCATATGTGATGTTAATGAAACTGCTCAAAAAGTTGGTGTGGCCCCTAAGGCCTTTATGTCAGCTCCCCGTTCATTCATTTGTTCATTCAATCATATTTATTGAGCATTTACTGTGTGCACAGCACTGTACTAAGTGCTTGGGAGAGTACAATGAAGCAATAAACAGACACATTACTGGCCCACAATGATCTTACAGTCTAGAGGGGAGGCAGACATCAATATAAATAAATAAAATTACAGATATGAACATAAGTGCTGTGGAGCTGGGAGTGGGGAAGAGCAAAGGGAGCAGCTCAGGGAGACACAGAAGGGAGTGAGAGATGAGGAAAAGTGGGGCTTAGTCTGGGAAGGCCTCTAGGAGAAGATGTGCTTTCAATAAGGCTTTGAAGGTGGGAAGAGTAATTGTCTGTTGGATTTGAGGAGGAGGGGGTTCCAGGCCAGAGGCAGGATATGGGCTAGGGGTCAGCAGTGAGTTGGTGAGACAGAGACACAGCTAAAAGGTTGGCACTAGAGGAGGAAAGTGTACAGTCTGGGTTGTAGAAGAAGAGAAACGAGGTGAGGTAGGAGGGGGCAAGGTGGTGGAGTGTTTTAAAGCCAATGGTGAGGAGTTTTTTTCTGATGTGGAGGTGGATGGGCAACCACTGGAGTTTTTTGAGGAGTGGGGTGACATGTCCTGAATATTTTTGTAGAAGAATGATCTGGGCAGCAGAGTGAAGTATAGACTGGAGTGGGGAGAGAGAGGAGGCAGGGTAATCAGCAAGGAGGCTGAAACAGTAATCAAGACAGGATAGGATAAGTGCTCGATTAATCAATCAATCGTATTTATTGAGTGCTTACTGTGTGCAGAGCACTGTACTAAGTGCTTGGGAAGTACAAGTTGGCAACATATAGAGACAGTCCCTACCCAACAGTGGGCTCACAGTCTAGAAGGATTAACCTGGTAGCAGTTTGGTTAGTGGGGGTAGGATGGATTTTAGCTATCTTGTGAAGGTGGGACTGACAAGACTTAGTGATGGATTGAATATGTGGGTTGAATGACAGAGAGGAGTCAAGGATAATGCCAAAGTTACAGACTTGTGAGTCAGGAAGGATAGTGGTGTCATTACAGTGCTGGGAAAGTCAGGGGGAGAACAGGGTTTGGGTGGGAAGATAAGAAGCTCTGATTTAGACATGTTAAGTTTGCGGTGAAGGGAGAACATCCAAGTAAAGTTGTCTTGAAGGCAGGAGGAGATGCAAGACTGGAGAGAGGGAGAGAGATCAGATTGAGAATGAATGACCAGAGAGATTAGAGAACCAGGAGAGGACAGAGTCAGTAAAGCCAATATTGGATAACGTTTCCAGGAGAAGGGGGTGGTCCACCCTGTTGAAGGCCTCTGAGGGGTTGAGGAGGATTAGGATGGAGTAGAGACCGTTGTAATTGGCAAGAAATAGATCATTGGTGACCTTTGAGAGGGTGGTTCTGTGGAGTGAAGGAGATGGAAGCCAGATTGGAGGGGGTCAAGGAGAGAATTGGCGGAGAGGAATTTGAGACAATGAGTGTAGGCAACTTGCTCAAGGAGTTTGAAGACGAATGGTAGAAGGGATCAATCAATCAATCAATCGTACTTATTGAGCGCTTACTATATGCAGAGCACTGTACTAAGCACTTGGGAAGCACAAGTTGGCAACACATAGAGACAGTCCCTACCCAACAGTTGGCTCACAGTCTAGAAGGGATAGAGGTCTTGTTTTGTCTTATGCTGTCGAGTTGTCTTCAACCCATAATGACCCCAAAGACACATCTCTCCCAGAATGCCCTGCCTTCATCTGCAATCGTTCTGGTAATGTATCCATAGAGTTTTCTTGGTAAAAATATGGAAATGGTTTACCATTCTCTCCCTCTATGCAGTAAACCTGAGTCTCCACCCTCAGCTTTCTCTCATGCCGCTGCTGCCCTGCACAGGTGAGTTTTGACTTGCCTTCCACTCACTAGCCACTGTCCAAGCTAGGATTGGAATGGGTATGCCTCTGCTTGACTCTCCCTCCTGTAGTTGAGACTGCTAGAATACTGGAAACTCTCCTGTTGCAACTCTGAGAGGTGTGGGATAAGGAGTAGGAGGGTGTTAACTGGAGGGAGCCATGAAGTCAAGGGAAGGGTTTTTCTAGGATAGGGTAGACATGAACATGTTTGAAAGCAGTGGAGAAGAAGCCATTGGAGAGTGAATGGTTGAAGATGGCTGTTAGGGAGGGAAAAAGCAAGGGGGTGAGAGTTTTGATAAGGTGTGAAGGAATGGGGTCAGATGTGCAGGTGGAGGGGGTGGCTTTTGAGAGGAGGTAGGAGATTTCTAGAGATACTGCTGGGAAGGATGGGAGAGTTGAAGAGTGGGCCAGAAGGGGGAAGGACTAAGGAGGGACAGGGGTGATTTTAGGGAGAGTTAATTTTCTCTGATAGTGTCTGATGGTGTCAATTTTCTTAATAAAGTAGGTAGCAAGGGCATGGGGAGCAAGGGATGAGGGAGGTGGTGGGAAAAGGGCCCTGAGGAGGGAGTTAAATGTCCGGAACAACTCTATCTCAGGTGGAATTGCTCAGGTTGTTTGATACATTATCTATATAGGGTCCATGACTCAACTGTGTAGTCGTGGTGGAAGAGCAGCAGCAGAGTAACATCAATGTTTGTCTTTGGGCGGACTCCTCTTTCCTTCCAGTGCTTAGTGCAAACATTTAGTGCAGTGCTCTGAGCACATTAACTACTCAGCATGATGCAATATTCCAGCTTACCAAACGGTGCCCTGTTTACACCAAATCACCTTGTGATGACTTTGTCTATAATAGCATTTTGAGAGAGCTTCCTACCCAAGTAGTACTTTTTCAAGGCTTTGAGCCACACTCTATTATATGCGGATACCATCGGAGAGGGCGTGATGGTTTGGTGATTTGGTTAGCGCATGACTTGGACCTTTTTCAGACTGATTTTATCATCCCAAAGCATTTAGTGTAGCACATGTGTATGCAAAAATGCTAGCCACTAGTGCACAATCTTCTCCTATGAATAGACGCCTTATCATGACAGGAGAATTTGCATATGCTGGTGAAGTTTAGAGCTATGCCATATAGGGTTTCCCATAATGGATAGATCTAAACCAAAGCATCTGACAAAGTCAATTCAGCTATGCTGGGCAGCAGTGGCATAGGAAAAAGTCAAAGCCGCATGATCAAAACGTTGATCAAAGACAATGGCAGAGATTCAAGTTTTTACTTTACAGAAGAAGGCAATGGTAAATCACTTCCATATATTTACCAAGAAAACTATGGATACACATACCAGGACGACTTTATGACAGAGGATGGAACATTCTGAAGAGGGTGTGTCCATGGAGTCGCTATGGATCGGAAACAACTCAACAGCAATTGAAGAAGAAGAAGCGCACAATCATCAACAAATAGCAGTTCACAGATGAGAGTTCTTGAGCAAAGTCACTCCAAATTCAGGGGTCCTCTGCCTTGATCATGCAGTTCATAGACCCCATGTTCTAAATCTTGGAACTCATCAGTCAGCAAGGTTTCGAACTTTTGAGGAAAATATCAGTGTGGGAATGCAATCTTGCTTGGCACCATTTGTGACAGCAAAGGGTGTTGAGAAGCAGTCTTGATCCAGTATTCTGATTGTCATTTCAAAGAAAGACCTCATGATATTAGCAAACTTTTCCATAAGGCAAAGAATGGCCCATGGGCCATTGTGGTTTAATATTGAAAGACAACCAGAAAGAAGAATATGGAAATGGAGCAGGAGAGCATTGAGGAGGTGAGGGAGGGAGACACTTTGGGAAGTTCACATTTGATGTCATTTCGCCTATTGCATGAGGGTTGCAGTCATGCAAAAACATCATGTTAGGGTAAAGTTATGCTGTAGTACTCATCCCATTTCAACACTATGCACATGAGCAAAGGTGTTTTTTTTAACACTGCATCACTCTGTATCCTGACAGAAGTGTATTATCAGATGAGCAGTCCCTAATTCTTCTGTCACATTCATGCTGAAATACATAGTGAAAACTTCCTAGATTGTAAGCATCTTGAGGGTGCTTACTTAGACCCTATGTTCCCAAATGCTCTCCCAAATGCTTAGTAATCAATCAGTCAATGGTAGTTATTGAGCATTTACTTTATGCAGAGCACTGTACTAAGCGCTTGGTCAGAGCAATACAACAGAGTTGGTAGACACAATCCCTGCCTACAAGGAACAGGGACAGTCTAGGGCAGAGGGCTCTGAAGCACTCAATATGAAGTCACTGGGGGATTGTAAAGGGAGGAAGTGGAGGCTGTGGGTATGTATATCAGTGAGGGAGAGGTAACAGTATTGAGCTGATGAAAGGACAGAAGTATAGCAAGAGAGGTTGTGAAGTGGTAGAGGTTGACTTAGTTCTAGATTTCCACCAAGGATGCTCAGCTGAACAACTGCAAGAGTGGAAGAAATGAAAATGGGGAAAATCAAGGGCTGAGGGTTGATGGCATGAGAGTGAAAGAGGGATGAGAGCATAGGACTTGAATTTAGAAGAGGACATTGTTTAGGGTGCAGGCCTTAATTGCACAGCGTGGCTCAGTGGAATAGCATGGGCTTTGGAGTCAGAGGTCATGGGTTCAAATTCCAGCTCCGCCAATTGTCAGCTGTGTGACTTTGGGCAAGCCACTTAACTTCTCTGTGCCTCAGTTACCTCATCTGTAAAATGGGGATCAAGACCGTGAGCCCCCAGTGGGACAACCTGATCACCTTGAAACCTCCTCTGTGCTTAGAACAGTGCTTTGCACATAGTAAGCACTTAACAAATGTCATTATTGTTATTATTATTAACAAAGGTCTGCATCTAGACAGAAGGAGGTGATTAGCAAAGTAACTTTGCTCATCTAACACCAAGCTACTCACTGTACCTTGAGCACATCTGACTCATAGCAACCCCTTGTCCTTGTCCTCCCTCTAACCTGTAACTCCCTTCCCACTCATATCCCACAGACCCCCACTCGCCCCACCTTCTAAACCCTTCAAATCTTCTACTAAAATCCAAGAGGCCTTTCCTGACTAGGCCTTCATTTCCCCTATTCATCCTCCCTTCTGCATCACTTATGCACTTGGATCTGAAGCTCTTAAGCACTCGATATTTGCCACACCCCCAGTACCACAGCACTTATGTACACATACAATTTCCCTATATGTAATTTATTTTAATGTCTGTCTCTGCCTCTAGACCGTAAGCTCCTTGTGGGCAGGGGACATGTCTACCAACTCTATTACATTGTACTCTCTTCCAAGTGCTTAGTACAGTGTTCTGCATACAATAAACACCACTAATTGATCAATTGATTGCATGAGTTCAAGAGAGGTACTATTAGGATAGGTGGAAAGTGTTCAGAGCTAGAGGCTTCTGTGGATGCTAAGGTCAGATTTCAGAGGGTGAGGGAATGTGAATGAGGAAGCAGATTAAGAGGTTTGGCCTCAGAACGGCAATGCACAGTTGGTGAGAGCAAAGGTGGAGAAGAGTCTGGGAAGTATAAGGACCAAGGTGTATACATATTTGTAGTTTACATGGGGCATAGTTGGACATCATTAGATTTGAGTAGAGTGTGAAAGCAGGGGGCTGGAAGGTCAGCAGATTGTCTTTTAAAGTGAATGTGGTTATGGGATTGGGAGTGGTGGGGTTGAAAAGGGCATCAAATTTATCCAGAAATGCTAATGTGGATTTTGAAAGGTAATAGATGATGGCACCCAATAGCTATAGTGGGAGGCAGAAAGAGATTATGTGGACTTCCAATAATGTGACAGCAATCTAAACTGTAGGCTCACTGTGGGCAGGGACTGTGTCTGTTATATGTTATGTTGTACTCTTCCAGGCACTTACTACAGTGCTCAATAAACACAATTGACTGACTGACTATGTGGGGAATTAAGATGGTAGAGTGAAGGGAGCACCAGGGTGGCAAGTTACTGTGAGGTCCTTCTGAATGACACAAGCCCAGCTGTCTAAGTGCTTAATGTTCAAATCTCCCACTACCATCACTTAATTATACCTATCAATCAATCAATAATATTTATTGAGCACTTACTATATGCAGAGCACTGTACTAAGCACTTAAAGGAGTACAATATAACAGAGTTGGTAGACACATTCCTTTCCCACAATGAGTTTACAGTCTAAGGATCTGGTAGAAGAATATACCATGCTTGAATCATCATCTTCATCATCATTACCATTTGATCAAATAGTATATACTAAGTTCATGCCCAAAGAACTGTATTGAGAGCAATACAAACATGGTCTGTGTCTCTGAGATATTTGCTTCCTAAAATTTTGAAATTCCACATTCCAAAATGAACCTAAGTGCCCTACTAGACTGCTTTTAGTAATGCTTTTGTCACCTGACTACATCCCCAAACATAAAACTAGAAGAGTGGTGTTTGAGTCTGGGCCATCCATTCATAAAATCATCTTGTGGTCTTGTAAAGCCTATTCAGTTTAATTGCAAATTTCATTTCTAACTGGATTTTAGGTAAATACAATAAGGAGTGTCCTCCTTTGAATGAAAACTTCTTAGCATTTGGTGGTAATCCAAATTTCCTGATTGGACAGAAAAAAAATGGATTTAGAAACCTCGATTATTCTAAGAAACAGGATATACCATATTTATGCAAGTATTGTTTTGTGCTCATTATTTCAGATAAATTTTACTTTGAAATATCCAGGTGTATGTGATATTTGCAGGTGATCCTTGGAATCACCCCAGGCTCAGAAATGAGACCCAGACATATTCTGAAAAGAGGTACCCAGATTTATTTTCTATTAAATAAACTTGATAATAAAATTTATCTACAAATGTCATCAGAAAAAGAAGTGGAGGCAGGGTTTTTAGGTAGAATAAATGTCTGTTTTCTGGAACAGATGGACCTAGAACCAACAAGGAAAGATAACATACTAACTAGATTTAATATTTAGTGGACAGGAGCTTTTTCAGGAGGTGTATGTGGGAGAGCCTCTCTGTAACAGTGATTATGCTCAATAAAATGTAACCTTCTTGCTGGGTAGGAGGCCAAAAGCCTAACATAAGGATATTTAATTTTAGAAAAGAAAACTATGAAAAAATGTGGACTTTGGTAAATAGCTGAAAGGAGGAGATTTTTTTTTTAGAAAGCAAGTGATTTACTACACAGACCTGCAACAGCTAAAAACACCAGGCCCGAGTAAAATATGGACCACAGAACATCTTGTATGGCTACCTGGCAGGATCAAAGAACCCTCAGAGAAAAAAAAAAATCATCCTTTAAAAAAATGGAAAGCTCCCCAAAGTGAGGAGAGTAGGAAAGTTTAATGAGTGTTGAGGCAGGTACAAAGCAGAAATTAGGCAGATCAAAAAGAAATATGAAAAGCACCTATCCAAAACTAATGATTAAAGATTTTTCAAATATATCCAAAGCAAGAAGCTGAATGGGAAATTAGTGGGGCCACTTGATGGTAGTGGGATAAAAGGTGCACTAGGGAATGAAAAGAAAATTGCCCAGAGTCCTAAAGGATTTTTTTAGTTTTAGCTTAACTGAAAAAGTTGTTCAATAATAATAAATAATGATGGTATTTGTTAAGTGCTTACTATGTGCAAAGCACTGTTCAAGAGATTCCCAACCCAAAATATTTTTTTGTAGCAAAAGGATAAGAACTGGATCAAATTATGGTGCCAACACAGGCTGTTTTAAATATAATAAACAAAATGGGAACAGTCACTGGGACTAGATGGCATCCACCCAATAGTTCTATAGGAACTCAGAAGGGAAGTTCTGGAACTCCTAGTAAGAATGTGTACCCTACCATTGCAGTCACTGAACCAGTGGAGAAGCAGGTTGCCAGTTTAACTCTATAAAAAAGGGTCTGACAAGTGATCCTAGGACAAGTGATCCTAGGATGTTGCACATCTTTAATGTGCAACAGCAAACTCAAAGGACAAGCAAATGCTGGGATTATCAGGAAAGGGATAAATAATTTTTTTAAAAGTGTATTTTTTTCTTTAGGAAAGCTTTACTAAGCTTTAACAAATTGATCTACTAAGGGTAGTTGTGGTTGCTGCCTTAAGAAGGACATAACAGAGGTAGAAAATGTAGAGAAAGCATGATTAAAAGGTGATTAAAAGTGTTGAAGAAGCTTCCATATGAGGACTGACCTTAAAGATCAGGACTCTGTTCTGGAAAGATGAAGGTTGAGAAATGGCATGATTGAGCTTTACAAAATTGAGAAGGAGGTGGGTGTGGCTTAGTAATAATAATAATAATGGCATTTATTAAGTGTTTACTGTGTGCAAAGCACAGTTCTAAGCACTGGGGGGGGGAATACAAGGGTGATCGGGTTGTCCCACGTGGGGCTCACAGTCTTAATCCCCGTTTTCCAGATGAAGTAACTGAGGCACAGAGAAGTTAAGTGACTTGCCCAAAGTCACACAGCTAAGTGGAAAAGCCGGGATTTGAACCCACAACCTCTGACTCCAAAGCCCGTGCTCTTTTCGCTGAGCCACGCTGCTTCTCTACGCTGCTTACTGGAAAGAGCATGGGCCCGGGAGTCAGAGGAAAAGAGTTCTAATCCTAACTCCACCACTTGTCTGCTGTATGACCTTGAGCAAGTCATGTAACATCCCTGTGCTTCAGTTACCTCATCTGTAAAATGGGGATAAAGACTGTGAGTCCCATGTAGCACATGGACTGTGTCCAATCTGATTAGTTTGCATCTACCCCAGCACTTAGTACAGTCCCTGGCACATAGTAAGCACTTAACAAATACCATTAAAAAAAAGATAAGGCAAAGCAAGAAATGTTGTTCAGCCAATTCCTAATACCAGAGCACCCACTGAAAACGGTAGGTTCAAAATATACAAAAGGAAACACTGCTTCACAAAATGGATAAGAAACATTTGGGAAAGCATTACCACAGAAGTTGTACAGAATTATCAGTAAGTATGGATAATGAGTTAGGGATGTATTGAGAAGTAATTAGAGATATTATAACCTCATATATAAATATAACCTCAATCATTAGGATGGGTATCTGAAAAGACAATTATCACACAGGTTCTGCAAGCATCCTGTTGGAAAATAATACTGGGGTTGGTGGACTTTTGTCTTTACTTTGTAGTTGCATTGCTTATGTTCTTGATCCAGGCTCTAATCCTGGTTCCACCACTCACCTGCTGTGTGACCTTTGGCAAGTTACAACTTCTGGGTGCCTCAGTTTCCTCATCTGTAAAATGGGGTTTAGAAATTTTCCCCCCTCATCTTAGACTCTGAGCCTCAGATGGGACAGGGACTGTGTTCAACTTGATTATCTTGCCCCTAACCCAGTGCTTAGCTCAGTGCTTAGCACACAGTAAGCACTTAGCAAAATGACTGCTTTCTCTCTAGAGTCCACAGTTCATTGATCTCCCTCACCACTGAAAACTAGATGGGACTTCTGACTTGAGAGAATTCCACTGTAACTAACACATGATGAAGCCTGCAGTTAAGACATTAGTCAGGAGGACTTTAATGATTGCAACCAATATGCTTAGTTCATAAGGTACTTTGAACTCAGTGTTTAGTACAGTGTTTTGCACACAATAAGCGCTCAGTAAATGTGATTGAATGAGTGAATGAACTCCATTTTTTGTTTCTATCAGTTGCCTTCTTTTTCAAGGTTTGGTCACTAGAGCTGTAATGATGAGCCCATACTCTTCTACCTCCATGGATAGGCAAGCCCTTGAAGAAAGAATATCACCTTTCCTAGGTTGGAAAAGAAATGGTCTGGTCTACTAACTGCTATGGAAAGTTCAACACTATACTAGGCTAACTATTCCTAGGCTACCACTTTTGAATTCTCATGTTGCCGAAGATTATGAAAATTAAGAGTAATATCTAAGTTTCAATGGTAAACTTTCTCTTGTACTTCCCAAGCACTTAGTACAGTGCAGTACAGTGCTCTGCACACAGTAAGCGCTCAATAAATATGATTGATTGATTGATTGATCTTTGAGGTTTCATAAACTTGGTGTTCCAAGATTTGGAATTAATCATTCAGTCAATCAGTGGTAGTTTTTGAGCACTTACTGTGTGCAGAGCACTATACTAAGGGCTTGAGAGATTACAATACAAGCATTAGTAGACATGATCCCGGTCCTCAAGGAGCTAAAGTGCTTAGTACAGCACTCTGCACACCATAAGTGCTCAATTAGCATCATTGATTGATCTAGTATGGTAGACAGACTTTAAAATAAATTACAGACAGGGAAAGCAACAGAGTGTAAGGATATAGACATAAAGGCTCTTGGGGTGGGATTTGGTTAAATGTCAGATTGCTTAGAGGGTATGGACATAAATGCAGAGATGATGCAGAATGGTGGGAAGATGAGAGGTTAGTCAGGGAAGGTTTCCTGGAGGAGACATGATTTAAACTAGGACTTTGAAGGTGGGAGGAGTGGTGGGCTGTTGGATATGAAGCGGGAGGGAGTTCCAGGCAGGAGGGAGGACATGAGAAAACAGTTCACAAAGAGAAAGATAAGACTGAAGCAGAATAAGGAGGTTGGTGTTAGAGGAGTGAAACATGCGGGCTGAGTTGTAGGAGTGCTGATGACTATCTCAAAGAATTTCATTGACGCTTGTAGCCTATCAAGTTGGGTATTTACCAGTGCATGGAAAGAATATTCTGAGGACTCTCAGATTCCTAATCACACACTCAAGCATGACAGGGTAGTACAACTGCTAGAGCCATGACTATATTTGGAACCATGCCATACATCTGAAGATGGGCCATGCATCAAGAGGATTAATTTGGCTCGATATGCAAAAGCATCATATATCCCCTCTGCATAACCCTCCATGCACAAATCCTTGGCTCTTGAGATAAGACTGTTCCCTAAAGACTAAAATAGTTTATGAACAATTTAGTTGCCTCGACCCCAAAAAATCAGCCCTTGAAATTTGGTACACTTTAAGGAAATACAGCAACAAGATACATTTTATTTAAAACAAAAAAATATTTAATATAAATTCAAACTATGGTATATGCTGCTGAACCATTTACACAAAAGATCCACAGAAATAGTTTCTAGATAAATGGCAAGGATAGGTAGGAGAGGGGCTGCTGATTGAAGTCATTAAAGCCAATGGTGAGAAGTGTCTGCTTAATGCAGACATGGATGGGCAACGAATGGGAGGTTTTTGAGGAGGGAAGAAATGAGCGCAGAATGATTTTTAGAAAAAATTATCTGGGCAGCAGAGTGAAGTATGGCCTGGAGGGGGTTAGAGGTTGGAGGCAGGGGGATTCAGTGAGGAGGCTGATGCAATAATCGAGATGGGATATGACAAGTGCTTGGACCAGCATGGTAGCAGTTTGAATAGAGTAGAAGAGGTAGTGAGTGACTGAATGAATATGTGGGTTGAGAGACATGAGTTGAGGATAATGCCATGGTTGCAGGTTTGTGACATAGGAAGGATGGTGGTGGACAGTATCAGATTCTCTTTGTTTTACTGTTCTATTGCTATTTTTTTCTGAGAACAAGTAGTGTTAGACTATGACAAATTTAAGTGCTTGTTTTTCCCGTTAAAAATTCTGCATCCTGCTACATATTCCGTTCTTAGTTTTCTCTAGGGACAAAAGCAACAAGGAAAGAAAATGAATAGATATCAGCTCAAAGTTTTATGTCCAAGTACTGTAGTACCTTACCGTTCTTAAAAGGCATTTTTCAGGCCTTAAGAATGTACAAGTCAAAAGACTGCTACATTCTCACTTGAAAAGGAATATTTGACAGCTGATATTTATGTGGGTTTTTGAATGGATGCTCAGAGACAAGCTGAAATAACACTTAAAACCTGAGAGATCACTCCAAAAACTAAGCTTAAAAGATGGATTTTCTACCAGTCAGATGTTCAGTAAACTTCCATGCAAATTTCATCCCAAATTGTTACACATTGCAAAAATTGCCATTTATCTAGAAATTATTTTTGAGGATCCTTTGTGTAAATGGTTCAGCAGTATTTACCATAGATTGAATTTATAATAAATGATTTTTTGTTTTTAAGAAAATGTCTCTTGTTGCTATAGTTCCTTTAAGTATACCAAATTGCAAGGACTGATTTTTGCAAGGTCAGGGCCATTAAATCATTCATTAAGAATTTTAGTCTTCAGGGAACAGTTTTATCTCAAGAGCCAAGGATTTGTGCATGGAGGGCGACGCAGAGGGGATAGATGAATCTTTTCAGTTTTATTGCCAAATTAATCCTCTTGATGCATGACACATCTTCAGATGTGTGGCACGGTCCCAAATTTAGTCATGGCACTAGCAATTGTACTACCCTGTCATGCTTGAGTGTGTGATTAGGAATCTGAGAATTAGTCCCAGAATGCTCTTTCCTTGCACTGGGAAACTCCCAACTCGACAGGCTACAAGCACCAGTGAAAGTCTTCGAGGTAGTCAACAGGCACTCCTAGAAGGAACATGCACAGGAGGACTTGTAAATCATTATTATTAAATGTTCTAGAGATCAACAGTACATCTGAAGAAGACTAAGGTTATATACCAATCTGCACCATGAAACCCCAGACACAAAGCTTAATACTGTCATCGAGTCTGATTAACTAAGCACTATACTTTTCAATAGTGCACAGCCAGAAAAATAATTATGAAGTGGAAACGAGAAGCACAGGTGTCTTCTGGAAGATTGAAAGGCAGAGCGTGGCCACCTGGGACATCAAGCTTTATACCAAACTAAACAGTGTGGCTTAGTGGCAAGAGCCCAGGCTTGGGAGTCAGAGGACATGGATTCTAATCTTGGCTCTGTCACTTGTCTGCTGCGTGACCTTGGGCAAGCCACTTAACTTCTCTAGGCCTCAGTTACCTCATCTGCAAAATGGGGATTAAGACTGTGAGCCACTCGTGGGACAACCTGCTTACCTTGTATCTGCCCCAGCGCTTAGAACAGTGCTTGGCACACAGTAAGCACTTAACAAATACCAAAATTGTTATAATAAAGCTGTAGTTGTGTCCAACCCAGACCTACCACAAAAGCCACATCCAGATTTTAGAGTTTTAGCAGTATCACCTACCAGGCATATTCAAACATCAGGTGGTGAAAAATGACCAACAAAAAATGAAGTACTGGAAAATGGTCAGTAGACCAAATTAAGGTGCATTGAAATTCACCTTTTCTAGGCAGGACATTTGAGAAAAATCAATGCTAGCAGGATACCAAGTAACAGTAAACAATAGTGAGACATAGGCAAGAACAAATATTTTAAAGGCACACTGAAGTATAATCATTATTAATATGGTATAGCTGCAGACGATTAGAATACAACAGACCAGCCTGATGCATGATAATCAGGTTACCCTCTTTAAACAGAGGCTTCAGTAAGTAGGTTCAAGATACCAAGAAGCAGAGTTTGAATTGATCAATCAATAGTATTTATTGAGAGCCCACTATGTGGAGGGCACATTGCCAAGTGATTGGGACAGTACAGTAGAATTAGTATTAGAAAATTAGAGAAACAGCATGGCCTAGTGAAAAGAGCACAGGCCGGGGAGTCAGAGGACTTGAGTTCTAATCCTGACTCCTCCACTTGTGTGTTGTGTGACCTTGGACTAATCACTCAATTTCTCTCTGCCTCAGTTACCTCATTGGTAAAATGGGGATTTAGACTGTAAACCCTTTGTGGGACAGGGACTCTGTCCAACCATATTATCTTGTATCTACCCTAGCACTTAGTATAGTGCCTGACACATGGTAAACGCTGAACAATACCATAAAAAAATAGTAGACAACATTCCTACCCTCAAGGAGCTTACAGTCTAGTAGGAAAGGCAGATAGTGAAATAAACAACAGGTAGGAGGAAGAAATAGTGTGTAAAAATACGTACAGAAGTGCTGTGGGAGTGAGTACCAAGTACCTAAGTGGCACAGAAATTCCGAAGTGGCAATTGGTGTTATGTAGGGTGGGGAGATGAGAGATTAATTGAAAACAGTAACAGGGTCAGAAAGTGGAAAGAGCATTGGCATGATGAGAGTAATATTTATGTGCCCCCAGTATGAATGAGTTATAGGCCCAAGATGAGAGAGAGCAGCTGTGGAAATTACCAGGGTATCTCACTGCTCTACATTGCCAGTAAAATCCAGGCCAGAGTCTATCTGGGCAAGCTACTGAAAAGTACCATTAAACTTACCATCCCTGAATCACATTGGGGCTTCAGGCCATAACACAGCTCAGCAGACAAGATCTTTGCACTACAACAAATACAAAAAAGTGGCAGGAAAGAAACACCAAGTATTTGTTAATCTTAGGAAAATATTTGACACCATCAGCAGACTTGTCTCTGGTGATTACTAAGCAAATTTAGCTATCTAGAGAAGATAACTGTAGAATTATCATTGACATCATCAGTACCTATTGAACATCTACTGGATGGGGACCACTGTGCCGTGCATCTCAGTCTTGTTGTTAGTAGAGTAGACAGAGCAGAGGACTCTGCACAAAGTAAGCTCTCAATAAATATGATTGAATATTTAAGACATGAAGAAGATTATGAACCTCTGCAAAATTAATATCAGTCAATCAATTAATCATATTTACTCAGTGCTTACTGTGTGCAGAGTACTGTACTAAGCACTTGGGAGAGCACAATACATCAGAGTTGGTAGACACATTTCCTGTCCACAAGGAGCTTATGAGGTTATGTACCAACATACTGCAAAAACCTTACCTCCAATTAAAGAGTTTCATTAACAATACAACTTTATTCCATTGATAGTCAGTCAGTCAGCCAATCAGTCAGTCAGTCGTATTTATTGAGTGCTTCTTGTGTGCAGAACACTGTACTAAGCACTTGGGGGAGTACAATATAACAATAAACAGACACATTCCTTGCTCACAACAAGCTTACAGTCTAGAGGGAGAGACGGTCATCAGTATAAATAAATATCGCTAGATAGTATACTAGCTAAAGATACATGTTTACCCTTGCTAAGTCCCTTGTTGCACGTTGGAGTGGATCATGAGACAGTAGGGAGGGATAGTAAGTGCAGTATGGGGCTCACAAAACAGATTATCTCTGAGACTTCATCAGCAGATAACACTGTCCTTTCCTAGTGTGTATACTATTATTGAGTGAGACACTAGAAGTGGTTTAATAAGAGCTGGGGGTCTTTTTCACTTTCTTGTGAAAACCAGGAGAAAAGCTAATACAAGCAAACACCAGACTAACAAAAACAAAAAGGAAATAGTTTTTCTTTACATAACTGAACAGACCTAAGCCAGAGAACAGCTGAAGTATCCAGTTAGGGCCTATAAAGACCCTTGTGCAAAGGCTATATTTTCAGAGAGCAGCACAGCATCACCAGATGGTCACTTCTACTTCTGAGCTGATTTGGAAGGTTTGGTTCCCACGACTGTTTTACTGCGAAAGCCACCTCCATCCAGCTGCTGCATTGATGAGATGTTTTTTTCCAAAAAAAGGTATAACACAGCACCCCTCCCCATGAGCCATCCTTCAACAGACCGTATAGTTTCACTATACCTATAGTGACTCAACACCTGACAAGCCTACATGCTGTAGGTGCTGCCATCCTTTCTATACTATGACTGTTCTCATTGTCACATCCTGCCCTGACCAGTGGAAATGTAATATTGAAGTGACAGTTTTAGATAGTGAAGGAGTAGGGTAGAAGACAGTTAAAAACCCACACATGTGCCACATTCTAGAAGCAGGGAAACCATGCTCTTCTGGAAGCCCATGTTTTCTGTGCCAGGCAACTTGAAGGACACATATGCTTTTATGGTATTTGTTAAGCACTTACTGTTTGTCAAGTACTGTTCTCAGCGCTGGGATAGATACAAGACAATCAGTTCGGACTCAGTCCAATATAGAAAAGAAATGTCTTAGTTCAAGCTATCACTTTTTTTCACTGTTACAGTGTACTCTCCCAAGCACTTAGTACAGTGTTCTGCACACACTAAGTGTGCAATAAATATGATTGATTGATTAATTATTAATGAGTAATATCAGATCTGCTGACAGTACCAAATTATTTTGTACGATACAGAGATACAGTGGGAAGGCATTGATACTGTAGCTTATTCAAATGTGTTGAACCTACATGAGTGCTCACAATTTCAGGCTGGATTGGGACACATCTTATCCTCAGGAATGATTTCAGGGAGGCTCAAGGAAAGGTCTCAGATCTGGGAATGGTTTCAGTCCATTTTCATGATATGGCACACAGTCAGGAATGGGTCTGTGCCCTGCCTATTGTGAGATGCACAGACTCTTAGAGGCAACTGTACCAGAGGTGCATTCCTCTGCCTCTATAAACCCCACAGGGGAGGATTCTGTTTGGTGAAATTTTCAGTAGGCTCCCTACTGCAGCTTGCTCAGGGGAGAATGCACAGGGATAAACCAACTCTGGGGTGCTTTAAGGAGCTGTATTCCCCTTCTGTTCGATCCATCCCAGGAATAAGACATCCTTTCACACTAACCATCAGTTAAGAATGGAGTCTCATAGTCACATCACACACAAATCCTTTGAGCCTTAACATTAAGAGAGGCAAAAGTCCCTTCAGGGGCAGGGAGGTACTGTTGCTTAGCAAATGGAGGGTTTAGAACTGAAAAAAGAGCCTCATCTTCCCTACTAAATAATTTTGGGGTTTTTTTTCCATATTTTGGGGTGGGGATTAGCAACCAATGATAAGCTTAGAGTTGGTGGAGAGCAGAGAGATACAGTTGGTGCAGGAAAGTGTGAATAAGAAGACTGGTGACTCTGACACAAATTTGGTGCACTGATCAGGTGGCCTTTTGATATTGTTTCTCTATTTGATGTGCCAGGAGACAGAGTGTGCAGTAGGGCAAGTCGCCAGTTGAACACTTCATTTATTCTTCTAACTACACTTATCTGCTTCTGTATTGGGTAGAAAACAAGGGATTCAAATGGACTCATCTCTCATAGTGGGGTTCTTTAAAGATTTTAGGCAACAGATACTGAGAAAGGAGGCATGTGTACATGTCTCTTTGTAATATGCATGTCAAAACCTCATGGTTCTATAAATGAAATGAAAGACAGCATAGTTCTTTTTTCAGCGGGAAAATGCACATTTGGTACAGAGTATTTGGGAATTATGTAAAGAATAAACACGTACACTACACTTCCTACCCTGCTAAAAATATCTCTAAAATATGATATTGATGGGGATTTTAAGGGCCACCAGATTTCTGTATGGCTTGGATTGTACTACTTCTATATGTAAGTATTTATGTATGTAGGTATCTACTTATATATGTATATAGGAAAACAAATGTACACATATGTACGTTTTTCACTTACTCCATCCTTTTTCAAATTTGGAGCATGCTGCATGGAGTAAAATGATTGTTTATCTTTAGCTAGCAGCAGGAAAGAAAATATGGCTACTATCATTTAAAAAGGTTTAGATCCTTAATCAATAATTATATTAAATATCAGAATACTCCAGCTAGCATTTTTGAACATCCATTAAATGAAACTATCATTTTCATGTCTCCGTGTCTCTTTCCCTGTAGTATGTGCTGGTGTGTGTGAGTGATATAAGCCTCAGTTTAGTGGGGAAATACTCTTTATAGTTGAGAGCTGAGCAGTCTCTTGAGTGAACTCTTGCATACTTTGTTTGCAGTACTGAGGCTGAGCTGAGGCAGCAAGTATTGAGACACACCCCCTAGTTACAGAAAAATATGCTTTCTCCAGTGTTTTACTTGGATTGAATTTAAATATCTATCTTTGTTCCATTTTTATTTATATTTCACAAAAGACTGTTAAAGATTGGGGATTTGGGAAGATGTGAGCTAGGTGACTGTTAAACATGTTTGCCTGCCCTTATCAGTTTATTGAGATCCTAAAGCTACTCCACAATGGGCAGCCATGTCAATATGAAGGCATTATGCCTGCCACAGCTCTCATTATTATTATATCTTATCTTGCTCAAACCATCCTACACAGGCATGCTTGAGAATATAACAAAAGACCTGAAAGTTGTATCGGAATGCAATTCCAGACCTCCAGAAAACTCTTCCAACAAAGAGCATCATTAAAAATCCTTCAATCATTCACACAGGACCTTCCAACTGCTTATGGCTGTGCCCTAGAAATTACATGGAAAGAAGACACAAGAAGCAATTGGATAACAATTAGCTGGAGAAAGACTGAAACTATGTTTTTAACTTGTTCCTGGCAAGACATACACCTAACCAAAGTAATACAGTATTGACAGCTTTTACTGAATTCTGCTAGTGGCAATATATTGGCCAGCAAAAAAGACAAATAAATAGAAAATCAAATCAAGAAAGTCAACATATCCTATTAGGTCATGGCATCCTGATTTAGACCAAACTGAAGGTCTAAAGAGCATTACAGTGGCCTAGCTTTCTAAGCTAGCTCTCTTCCTCCCTTCAAAGCCCCACTGAGAGCTCACCTCCTCCAGGAGGCCTTCCCAGACTGAGCCCCCCCTTTCCTCTCCTTCTCCCCATCCCCACTGCCCTACCTCCTTCCCCTCCCCACAGCATCTGTATATGTGTTTGTACAGATTTATTACTCTATTTATTTTACTTGTATATATTTACTGTTCTATTTATTTTGTTAATGATGTGTATCTAGCTCTATTTTTATTTATTCTGGTGACTTGACACCTGTCCACATGTTTTGTTTTGTTGTCTGTCTCCCCCTTCTAGACTGTGAGCCCGTTGTCGTGTAGGGACTGTCTCTATATGTTGCCAACTTGTACTTCCCAAGTGCTTAGTACAGTGCTCTGCACACAGTAAGCGCTGAATAAATACGATTGAATGAATGGATGAATGAATATGGCTATGAAACCCGAACCTAGCAATAATGCCACATACACTTATTGAACAGTTCCACCAGCTTGATTTATATCCATTCTTAATACCAAGTATTAAGGTAGGTAGCGGTGTGACCTAGTGGAAAGAGCAGGGGCCTGGGAATCAGAGGACCTGGGATTTAATCCCGGCTCTACCTCTTAGTCTGCCATGTGACTTTGGGCAATTCATTTAACTTTTCTTTGCCTCAGTTATCTCATCTGTAAAATGGGGATGAAGAATGTGAGCTCTGTGTGGGACAGGGATGATGTTCAACCCGATTATCTTCTGCCAACCCCTGTTCTGT
The DNA here is from genome assembly GCF_015852505.1 of Tachyglossus aculeatus. Taxonomy (NCBI): domain Eukaryota; kingdom Metazoa; phylum Chordata; class Mammalia; order Monotremata; family Tachyglossidae; genus Tachyglossus; species Tachyglossus aculeatus. The sequence continues at coordinate 62,001,017 of NC_052101.1, read as the reverse complement.
AGCGTGGCTTAGTGGAAAGAGCATGGGTTTGGGAGTCAGAGGTCATGGGTTCTAATCCTGGCTCTGCTACTGATCAGCTGTGTGATTTTGGGCAAGTCGCTTGACTTCTCTGTGCCTCAGTTACCTCATCTGTAAAATGGGAATTAAGACTGTGAGCTCCCAGTGAGACAACCTGATTACCTTGTATCTACCCCAGTGCTTAAAAGAGTGCTTAGCACATAGTAAGCACTTAACAAATGTCATCATTATTATTATCAGTATTACAGTGCCTGGCAGTGCTTGGCACATAGCAAGTACTTAACAAGTATCATTAAAAAAAAGTTCTCAACAATGAGATCTTACAGTAGTCAGTCCATCAGCCCATCACATCACACCTTTACAGAGGAGTGCATTTTAAGTGAATAGGCAATAAATAGAAAACTACCCAAAATTAGTTGTAAAGTAACTGAAATTGAGGGCTGTAAATTGCCAGGATAGAAGGAATGCTTTAAGATGCAATCCATGGACAGCTAGGATAGACCGATAGCAGAGGGATAGACCTACAATAAAGGACTGGTTTCAGACAATAAGCAAGATGAGCTGTTGCCTTAGGGCACCACGCAGGATCTTACTCAAATCACATTCACTCAGCCTTCCAGTACATGGAAACCAGGCAACTTCTCTCAAAGATGGCCCCTCTCCTGCCTTTCTCGAAGATAATAATAATAATAATAACAATAATGGCATTTATTAAGCACTCACTATGTGCAAAGCACTGTTCTAAGCTCTGGGGAGGTTACAAGGTGATCAAGTTGTCCCACGGGGGGCTCAAAGTCTTAATCTCCATTTTACAGATGAGGTAACTGAGGCACAGAGAAGTTAAGTGACTTGCCCAAAGTCACACAGCTGACAATTGGCAGAGGCAGGATTTGAACCCGTGACCTCTGACTCCAAAGACCGGGCTCTTTCCACTGAGCCACGCTTGACTAGGTAAGTACGTTTCTCAAAGATAGCAGCATATTAGAAGTGATCTGTTAGCTGGGCTTAAATCACGGTCCCAAAGCCAAACTTCCCCCGGGTCCTTGGTAGAGGAGTGGCTGCAAGAACTGTGGGGATTGTTGTAGAGCTGCACTAGTAGAGACGTGCTATTTCTCAAAATATTTCCACTCACATCATTATGTTATTTTGTAGGTGTGCACAGCACAAGTTAGTGATGTCGTGTGGAACATGGAGAGTGGCCCTTTTGGCCCTGCCTAAGGGAGGCCAATTGTTTAAAGTTGGCCTTGCTGGAATTCCACAATTCAAAGCATAGAGTCAGAGAGCCGGAAGGGCCTTGAGAAATTAGCTGGCTCAAACTCCGACCTCCAGACAGATGAGTGACTAAACCATCCAGAGCAGATGGCTGTTTATTCTTTCATTAGTTAGTGATCTCCAAGAGACACCCCAATCTCTATTTTAGCCTATTCCATTGTTTTATCATCCTAATAAATAAGAAGTTATTTCTGTGCCCAACCCAAATCTCCTCTATTCTATGCCCATTTCTTCTTGTTTAGAGATGAAAGGCTGGGAAATTTTCTCCCCATTGAAAACCCTGAGTTATTAAGTAAGTATGGAGTCTTCTCCAAGTTAAACAACCATATTAATCAATCAATCAATCGTATTTATTTTGCACAGAACACTGTACTGAGTGCTTGTGTGAGGACAATACAACAGAGTTGGTAGACATATTCTCTGCCCACAATGAGCTTGTAGTCCAGAGGGGATTATTTTTATTTTTAAGCTCCTTGAAGCTTATACTCTCATCCAAGAGTTTAGTGCAGTGCTTTGCACACAGTAGAATGCTCTCAATTAGAATATAAGGTCTTCATGGACAGGGAACATGACACCCTCAGCAGACCAAGTTCTGGAAATTGCAAAGTGAATGTAACTGTCCTGAGAGGGTAAGAGCCTTAAGCTACTCCATGATAGACTAGCTGGTCAAGTTAGAGATGAAGGAACCCTGTCTAACCCTTTCCCTAATATTGTCAGAATTAAGCAGGTCTGTGTGGTATGTCAGGTCCTGTTTAATTTAGGCAGCAGAGCCTAGGAGAAAGAGCACAGACCTGGGAGTCAGGAGGCCTAGATTCTAGTCCCAGCTCTGCTGCTTACCTCTTGTGTGACCTCGGGCAAATCACTTCACTTCTCTGTGCCTCAGTTTTCACATCTATGTAATGGGAATAAAATATCCCCCTCTCAGGCTGTAAACCCTCTCCCTCTCAGACTGTAAATCCTATAGAGGACAATGATTGTGTCTGATCTGTTTATCTTTTATCTAACATAGTGCTTGGCACATAGTAAGTGCTTTAATAAGTGTCATGGTTATTATTACTACCTCCACTGCAGCCGAGAAAAGCATCCATGGTAACTGCTTCCTTCCCTCCCACCACTGACAGTCCAATGCTAGAGTGGTTGCTGTGGCTATGGGTGTGTCTTGGACTCCAATCCCTAAGAAGCCTGAAATTCTGTTCCACTAGCCAGAACATCCTACTAATTTTGATTTTATTTTTGTATATTTGTCTGGATTGTTTTAATGTTTCACCTTTCTGTTGGGTCTGCCCCCAGTCCCTTCTCCCCACTTATACTCTTAGTTTGTGAGCCCCCTGAGGGACAGGGATCATGTCTAATTCCCACTTGTGTATTACCTCCCAGTGCTTAGTAAGTACAGTGCTCTGCACACAGTAAGAACTTAATAAATACTATCACTACTACTATTATCATGCTGCTGTGCTTGAGGATTCAGTGAGAGATCTGCAAGTTGGAATCAGAATATGCTTCCAGTCTACTGGAAAATACTTTATTCTCAATAGGTCAATCAAATGGGCAGGCAGAAAGAAAGATGAAATAATAAATGAAGTGGCAGAAGATGAATTGATTGCTTTGAATGATTATTTAATTTCATCTCTCAAATGATCCATAATCTATTTTCAGATCATTTAAATTTAGCTATCCCATTCTGACCCTTGTTTCAGAATGTCTACAAAGCAGCTATGTTCCCAGAGTCATCATAACATAATAATAATAATAATAATGGCATTTATTAATCACTTACTATGTGCCAAGCACTGTTCTAAGTGCTGGGGGGATACAAGGTAATCAGGTTGTCCCACGTGGGGCTCACAGTCTTCATCCCCATTTTACAGATGAGGTAACAGGCACAGAGAAGTTAAGTGACTTGCCCAAAATCACATAGCTGACAATTGGCGGAACCAGGATTTGAACCCATGACCACTGACTCCAAAGCCCGTGCTCTTTCCACTGAGCCACGCTGCTTCTCTTTATTTACTTATTGCTTATTTATGCTGTCTATAATGAACTATAGGTTGAGGAAATGTCAAGTTCATTAAGTGGGTGATCAATCAACAGTTCTACTGCAACAAAATAGTGATGTAAGATCATTGCAGTTTAACATAACTAAAGGTATACAAATGGACTGTGAAACACCTTCAAATGAGCCCTCTCTTCCTCATTCATTCTAAGTAATACCAAGGACTGTGATAAAATATTTTTACAGTGTTTTCATTGTCACTTTCGTAAATTAACTGCCATCATAAAGCTGGGCCCAATGTTAAACTCCTCTAGGTATGCTATTTATAATGATACCAAATGTGTGTACCTTTGAGGGAGTACTTAGGGCCTCAAAAGACACAAAGCTCTTCTGTTTTATCAGTCTTGAATTTTGTGACACAAAGGGTATGCAGCAATCATCCTGGCATTGTCATTTTTCAACTACTTTTATTGAAATGACATTCTGTCATGTATAGAACACAAACTAAGACTTGCATAATATTTAGAAACTTTTGCAAACCCGTATTGCAAGAGAACAAGAACAATACTTTTGAATGCACAGAAATTCAACTTTTCCTATGGCATATACTGCCACCGATTAGCTTCAGCAGATGTAGCATTAGGGCTTAGTATTCATTAAGCACCCATTTGATGCAGTATGTGCTACTAGGCACTTGGAAAGTTCAGAATAAAGAAGTGATAGGATCTCTGACTACAAAGACCTTACTCTCTAATAGGAGATAAACGTAATAATGTTTTCAGGAGTGCTCAAAATAAATATTTGAATATACAACTGAATATATAAAAATGGTGAGTATGGGTATAAATCAATCAATCAACTGTTTTTACTGAGCACTTACTGTGTGCAGAACACTGTACTAATAGCTTGGGAAAATACAATAGAACAGTTGGTACTCATCAATTCATTCAATTCAATTCAAGCAGCGTGGCTCAGTGGAAAAGAGCCTGGGCTTTGGAGTCAGAGGTCATGGGTTCAAATCCCGGCTCACCAATTGTCAGCTGTGTGACTTTGGGCAAGTCACTTCACTTCTCTGGGCCTCAGTTCCCTCACCTGTAAAATGGGGATGAAGACCAATAAATGGGGATGAAGATCAATAAATATGATTGATTGATTGATTGATTGACTGGGAGCCCCCCCGTGGGACAACCTGATCACCTTGTAACCTCCCCAGCGCTTAGAACAGTGCTTTGCACATAGTAAGCGCTTAATAAATGCCATCATTATTATTATTATTATTATTCATTCATATGTATTAAGCGCTTACAGTGTGCAAAGCACTCTACTAAGCGCTTGGGAAAGTACAATGTAACAACAAACAGTGACATTCCCTTCCCACAATGAGCTCACAGTCTAGAGCCGGGGAGAGACAGATATCAATACAAATAAATAAAATTGCAGATATATACATAAGTTCTGTGGGGCTGGGAGACTGGGGAAGAAAAAAGGGAGCAAGTCAGGGAGACACAGAAGGGAGTGGGGGGAAAAGAGGGGGATAATCTAGGAAGGTCTCTTGGAGGAGATGTGCCTTCATTAAGGCTTTGAAGAGGGGAAGAGTAATTATCTGTCGGATTTGAGGAGGGAGGGCGTTCCAGCCAGAGGCAGGACATAAGACAGAGGTCAGAGGCGAGACAGGTGAGATGGAGGCACAGTGAAAAAGTGAGCACTAGAGGAGCTAAGTGTGTGGGCTGGGTTGTAGAAGAAGAGAAGAGAGGTGAGGTAAGAGGGGGCAAGGTGATGATGAGGAGCTTTTGTTTAGTAGATATGTTCCCTGCCCAGAGTGAGTTTACAGTCTAGAGGAGGAGCTTAGGGACATTTTATGTGAAAGTTGTTACACTTTTCCCACAATCAGTTCCCAGGTCATAGTTTTCTGTGTCCCTCAGTGCTCATGCTTGCACTAAAGGTTGACCAATGAATATATGTATATATATATATACACACACACACATATATATATATATATGCATATATATTATATATATATATATATATATATATATTAGAGTATTAGGAGATCAATTAGAGAAGGGCTTGATGGAGGAGATGGGATGATGAACAGAAGCAGCAGCTATGACTCACGGTCCATACCTTTTTTCTGTTTGGGTTATTCATGTAATATTAATAATAATAATGGCAATTAAACTCTTACTATGTACAAGGCACTGTACTAAGCACTGGAGTGCATACAAGCAAATCGGGTTGGACGCAGGGTTGCTGGGTTCAGGGAGTTACAGGTCTTTAAGATAACCTCAGGGGTGTCAAGAAGGAGGGCTTGATGACTCCCAGGCCTGTGCTTTATCCACTATGCCATGCTGCTTCCCATGTGTTTATGTATAGGTAAAAATGCTAATCTGAGGACTGTGAGATTTCCTGTAATTTGGTCAGGCACTTTCTTAGGGGAAGGTGGTTTAAAGTTTTCAATTCAATGCTGTTAATGTTCTCTTCTCCATGTCTTTTTGACAGCAAGAGGCTTCAATAAGGTTAATGTTATGCACTATTTTATCCCTCTATGTGTCATGAACCTGATCCTGAGCCAAGGTCTCCCAAGTTGCTGTATTTATTTATTTGTTCATTTATCTGATGGTGGCGGTTGTTCCGGATGGCCACCAAGTTGCCGGGCGACTAAAGAATTAGTTAGACAGCATGTGACTGCCGAAAGTTTTAATAAAGTTTTTATTGGTAAGGCCAAAGACCGAATAGGGGGAACGCACCTGGCTGGCTTATTTCCTTAAGGAAAAAGGCCCCGAGTGCCCAATACAATGGGCTTATATACTGCTGTTGCTGATCACAGTGATTGGTAGATTTGAAAACAGTGGGGACTGGATTGGTGCAGATTTGTTCCAGATTTGGTGCAGAGCTGGGCGGAGTCTATCACCTTATTTGGTTTGGTTCCTGGACCCAGCCAGTGGGCTGCAGGGTCTAAGGCCTGTACCAGATATGGCAACAGAACCATGTACATTCAAACAATATCTGCAACCTTTCCATGGTGCATGAGGGGCCCCCATCATTCCCCCCTCAAAGACATACGACCCTTATTCCTAAGGGGTTGCTGAGGGTCGATGGTCCATCTTCTGGAGCAGCTTCATGCTGACAGTGGGCGATGAACTCATAACTAGGTGTGTTCAGGGTCGTATGGGTGTACCGCAAACCGGCCGTGAGCTCCACAGCGAGATGAAGGTGGTGTCACGGTCGGGGTGATTTCTCGTAGAGTCTGTAAGATGGGGGCAGTGTCCCCCTCAGGTTCGTCAGTTGACTTCTGTCCCGTGGGTTGGTGCTCTTCCCTGAGGAGCCGGAGGTGGAGGTCACCGATTCGGTCACAGGTGTATTGTGAAGGAGTGTCCTCCTGGGGAGAATCAGAAAAATCTGGGACAGGAGGTGTATAGGGTTTAATGCATGAGTTATGAGTCCACGAGGACTGGCCCTCCAGTTTCACAGGAGTGGGGGTAGCAAGTATCACCCGGAAAGGACCTGTCCATTTTGGCTCTAAATCTGCCTCCCCACCGTCTGCCAAGTTTTCAAGAGAACAAGTGAGCCTGGTGTTATGGTGGTGCCCACTGGAGCCTCGTCTACATCAGGGGCTGGCAAATGAGAATTTGCATACCTGCGCAGGGCCGCGTGTACCGCTCCTAGCTGGGAAGCAAAGTGCCGTAAAGTCTCTGCTTCTGGGTCCACCACAAGATCAATATGAGAAAGGAGTGACCATACAGCAGCTCAAAGGGGCTGAGGCCTAGGCTTTTGCGGGGCACCATACGGAGTCGGAGGAGACCCGTAGGCAAACACTGAACCCAGGATTGTCGGGTCTCGAGGCAGGGCTTAGTCAGAATATGTTTTAAAGTGTGATTAGCCTTCTCTACCTTCCCTGAGGACTATGGGTGCCAGGCAGCATGCAGGTAGTAAGTAATCCCTAGTGCGCGGGCAATGGACTGGGTCACTTGAGAGGTGAAGGCAGGTCCGTTATCACTTTGGAGAGAGCGGGGGAGTCCAAAGCGAGGGATTATTTCCCTAAGGAGCCACTTGCCCACCTCTATTGCATGCTCAGTGTGGCATGGGAAGTCCTCGATCCATCCCGTGAAGGTATCAATCAGGACTAGCAGGTACCGGTATCCAGAGCAAGAAGGCATGTGGGTAAAATCCATTTGCCAGTCCTCTCCAGGCAGCTGGCTGCGCCGTTGTACTGGTGTCAGTAAGGGAGGCTTCCTCACAGCCCCCTCAGGGTTAGCTCTGGCACAGATTGGGCAAGTGCGACAAACCCTCTTAATGGTTTCCCACATACCTCGTCCCACAAAAATGGGTTCTAAGAGGGTATGTAAGGCATCCCGACCCAGGTGGGTAGCCTGATGCATTCCATTCAACAACTTCCAAGCGGAGGCTGGGGGAATGAGGAGCTTTCCCTCTGGGGTTTCTAGCCATCCATCCGTCTGGAGGATGCAGCCTTCCTCGTCCGCTTTGCCCAACTCCAACTCAGAATATACCGGGGCACCTGCAAGCTCTGAGAGCGTTGGTACAAGAGCCAATGCACTGGCTGCCTCGGTCCTGGTGCAGTCTGCCTGTCGAGCAGCTGTGTCCGCAAAATGATTTCCCTTGATTATTTCTGTATTCCCCTTTTGGTGTCCCCGACAGTGAATTACAGCCACCTCCCGGGGTTCCCAAACAGCTGCGAGTAGCTGGAGGATTTCCTCTGCATGTTTGATAGGGTTGCCTCCGGCAGTGAGGAGACCTCGCTCTTTCCAAATAGTCCCATGAGCAGGTAAGACATGGAAGCCATATTTGGAGTCAGTAAATATAAGACGCATCCCCTTTCCCAATTCCATAGCTCGAGATAGGGCTACTAGTTCTGCTTTCTGTGCAGAGGTCCCTGGAGAGAGGTGCTGTGCCTCGATGACCTCATGGAGGCTCACTACCGCGTACCCTGCATATCGGACTCCCTGGTCCATGTAACTGGACCCATCCATGAACCAGTTAGCCTCCACATTGTCAAGGGGTAAGTCCCTAAGGTCTGGTCTGCTAGAGTAACTCTCGTCAATTTCGTTTAGACAATCATGAACTGGGGCTGGCCAGTCCCCTTCCCCATCTTCTGGAAGAGGGAGAAGGGTTGCTGGGTTCAGGGAGTTACAGGTCTTTAAGATAACCTCAGGGGTGTCAAGAAGGAGGGCTTGATATTGCAGCAAGCGGCCTCCCGTGAGCCAACGCTTGCCCCTATTTCCTAGCACTGCTAGGACCCGATGTGGGGTATAGACAGTAAGGGGTTGGCCCAAAGTCAGCTTTCTGCTCTCCTGTACTGCCACAGTGGTGGCCGCAACTGCACGGAGACATGCTGGCCAACCAGAGGCGACACTATCCAACCGCTTGGAAAAATACGCTACCGCCCGAAAGTCTGGTCCCAAAGATTGACCTAGAACCGCGGCACAGTGGTGTCGCCGCTCATCTACATATAAGGCAAAGGGTTTGGCTAGGTCAGGCAAGGCTAAGGCTGGGGCTGAGGAAAGTTTCCGTTTGAGAGTTCGAAATGCATCCATCTGTTCGCAACCCCACTCCAGTGGCTCGTCCTCTGGCCCAGCAAGGGCATCATACAGAGGCTTGGCCAGGATCCCGTAGTTTGGAATCCAGATGCGGCAGAAACCGGTTATTCCTAAATAGGCACGTAACTGGCGCTTGGTCTGGGGGGCTGGGATTTGCAGGATAGCATCTTTTCTCTCTGGGCTTAGGGTCTTCCCTAAAGGGCTTAATACATGACCCAGATATCGAACCTCTTGTTTGCAGGCCTGTAATTTCGAAGGGGAGACTCAGTACCCAGAACAGGCCAGGTGGTTAAGTGTCCGGACAATGTCCTCCTTCGCGCCCTCCTCACTTGGGCTGCAAATGAGGAGATCATCCACGTATTGAATGAGGGTGCTCTCACGTAATTCAAGGTCACGTAGATCTCGGCCCAAGCATTCCCCAAAAAGGTGAGGGCTATCCCGGAATCCTTGTGGAAGGACTGTCCAGGTGTACTGATGTCCCAACTTTTCCCTTGGTCCAGTCCACTCAAAAGCGAAAATATACTGAGACCCTTTACTCAAGGGGATACAAAAGAAGACATCCTTCAAATCTATTACCGAGAACCAGTTAGTATCCCCCGGTATCTGTGCAAGGAGAGTGTATGGGTTCGTGATTATTGGGTGTATAGGGATCGTAGCTGCATTCACCCTCCGCAGGTCCTGGACAAAGCGATAGGTCCCATCTGGTTTCTTTACCGGGAGGACAGGGGTGTTGCAAGGGGAATAGCATGGCACAAGTAACCCGTGTTCAAGAAATCGCTCGATAATTGGTTGGATCCCTGCCTGTGCCTCTGTCGGGAGTGCATACTGGCGTTGGTGTGGAAAATCGGAGGGATCCTTTAGGCGCACCTCGACTGGGATTGCATTAATGGCTCGGCCCGGTAAACCTTTATCCCAAACGAGGGGGTCAACTTTTTCCACAGGGTACTCAGGTAAGTCCACTTTATTGGCTGTGGCAGTGAGGATGCCAACTGGACGGACCCACCAAAATGATGGTGGCAGTTGTTCCGGATGGCCACCAAGTCGCCAGGTGACTAAAGAATTAGTCAGACAGCATGTGACTGCCGAAAGTTTTAATAAAGTTTTTATTGGTAAGGCCAAAGACCGAATAGGGGTAACGCACCCGGCGGGCTCATTTCCTTAAGGGAAAAGGCCCCGAGTGCCCAATACAATGGGCTTATATATTGCTGTTGCTGATCACAGTGATTGGTAGATTTGAAAACAGTGGGGACTGGATTGGTGCAGATTTGTTCCAGATTTGATGCAGAGCTGGGCGGAGTCTATCACCTTATTTGGTTTGGTTCCTGGACCCAGCCAGTGGGCTGCAGGGTCTAAGGCCCATACCAGATATGGCAACAGAACCGCATACATTCAAACAATATCTGCAACCTTTCCATGGTGCATGAGGGGCCCCCATCATATCTATTTATTCATTTCTTTTTAAGTAACTTTTAAGGATATCTTCATAAGATGTTCTCTGTCTTCTAAAGCACTCAGGAATGAAACAGTTCATCAAGCAATTCTTCAGAAGGAGCATGGTCTAGTAGAATAAACATGGGTCTTGGAGTCAGGAAAATTTAGTTCTAATCTTGCTTTTGTTGCTTTCCTGCTGGGTGACCTCGGGCAACTCACTTAACATTTCTAAGCCTCGGTTTCCTCTCCTGTAAATTGAGGATTAAGTACCTGTTCTCCTATCCCCTTAGACTGTGATTCCCATCCATCTGGGACTGTGTCTGTTCTGATAACAATAATAATAATAATGATAATGATGGTATTTGTTAAGCGCTTATTATGTGCCAAGCACTGTTGAAAGCACTGTGGTAGATACAAGGTAATCAGGTTGTCCCTCGTGGGGCTCACAGTCTTCATCCCCATTTTACAGATGAGGTAACTGAAGATGCATTCTGAGAATGCATTGTATCTATCCCAGCAACTGACACATAGTAAGCACTGAACAAATATTATTACTATTATTATTATTATTATTATCACTATTATTATTATCCTTATTATATAGCAGAGACTTCAGGAATATCATCATAAATGGTATTTATTGAGTCCTTACTTTATGCAGAGTGTACTGCACTAAGCACTTGGGATAGTGCAATATAACAGTGTTGGTAGACCCATTCCCGACCCGCAAGGAGCTTACAGTCCATCAAAGCAAAAAGATGACTTTTTTTTTAGAAGAGGCAGTTGTGTAAGCAGTAGTCTCTCTAGAGTCTCTTTAGATTTATATTTAGATTTTAGATTATGAGAAGCATCATGGCTCAGTGGAAAGCACACGGGCTTTGGAGTCAGAGGTCATGGGTTCAAATTCTGGCTCCACCAATTGTCAGCTGTGTTACTTTGGGCAAGTCACTTAACTTCTCTGTGCCTCAGTTACCTTATCTGTAAAATGGGGATTAAGACTGTGAGCCCCCCGTGGGACAACCTGATCACCTTGTAATCTCCTCAGCGCTTAGAACAGTGCTTAGCACATAGTAAGCACTTAATAAATGCCATTATTATTATTATTATTATTCACCTGTAGGCATGACAAAACTCTCCCTAAAAGTGTGTTCTCTGAATATGAAGGACAGTTAGGTTTTCTTCACAGTTGCATTAGTGGAGGGAGCCCAGACTGAACTGGACTTTCAGGACTGAGAAATTGTTACCTAGCTTTCTGAGGTGTGGGCAGAACCCAGATGGTCCCCCTCAGCGCCCAACTCTTAGAGATCTGCTGGACTTGGGTCTGATTCCTTTGTGTCTGTTGCCCACAGAAGTGGATTCAAATATGGAAAGCTTGGGTGTAATGTACCAGGCCCAGTATATGGAATAGATCACCAGTTCCCTGTGATTGATTGATTACTGATGTATTGACAGATCATATTGTACTTTCCCAAGTGCTTAGTTCAGTGCACACAGTAAGCACTCATAAATACTATTGATTGATGCTTGCTCACACCCTTTGAACCTGACTTCAAAGCTCTCCATCACCTTACCCCCTCCTACCTTACCTCCTTTCTCTCCTTCTACATCCCAGCCCACACACTGCACTCCTCTGGTGCTAACCTTCTCACTGTGCCTTGTTCTCGCCTGTTCCACCATCGGCCCCTGGCCCACGTCCTACCTCAAATCCACCAAACAATCTGCCAAACATTCACACTTCCCCCATTCAAAGCCCTACTGAAGGCTCGCCTCCTCCAAGAGGCCTTCCCAGACTAAGCACTCCTTTTCCTCAGCTCCCTCCCCCTCTGCATCGCCCTGACTTGCTCCCTTTACTCTACACCCCTCCCCGCCCCATAGCACTTGTGTATATATGTACATATGTATAATTCTATTTATTTATATTGATGCCTGTTTACTTGTTTTGATGTCTGCCACCCCCTTTCTAGACTGTAAACGGGGCATGGGCAGGGATTGTCTCCCTTTATTGCTGAATTGTACTTCCCAAGCCCTTAGTACAGTGCTTTGCACACAGTAAGCACTCGATAAATATGCCTGAATGAATGAATGAATGAACCCTCCCTCCTGCCAAGAACTCCCTCCCACTTCACATCTGAATGACCTCTACTATCCCCATCTTCAAAGCCCTACTAGAATCACATCTCCTTCAGGAGCCCTTTCTTCATTAATCATTTATCTTCACCACTCTATACCCCCCACCCCCACCACTGCCACTTGAACACTTCTGTGTCACTTGTGCCTCACCCCATTCAGGAAATCACTCTTCCCTGCCCACAGTGTTTATGTACATGTCTTTAAACTCTGTTACTTTTTTGTGGTATTTGTTAAGTGCTTACTATGTGTCAGTCACTATACTAAGTGCTGGGATAGATACAAGCTAGTCAGGTTGGACACAGTCTATGTCCCACATGGAGCTCACAATCTTAATCCCTATTTTACTTGTACCTATCTATTCTATTTATTTTATTTTGTTAGCATGTTTGGTTTTGTTCTCTGTCTCCCCCTTCTGGACTGTGAGCCCACTGTTGGGTAGGGACTGTCTCTATATGTTGCCAGCTTGTACTTCCCAAGCGCTTAGTACAGTGCTCTGTACACAGTAAGCGCTCAATAAATATGATTGATTGATTGATTGATTGATAGATGAGGGAAGTGAGGCACAGGGAAGTGAAGTGACTTGCCTAAGGTCAGACAGCAGGTTCATAGAGGAGCCAGGATTAGAATACTTTATTTTTCCCCCCTCCCAGCCTCACAGCACTTATATACATACCTGTAGTTTATTTATTTATATTAGGGTCTGTCTCCCCCTCTATTCAATTCAATTCAATTCAATTGTGTTTATTGAGCGCTTACTGTGTGCAGAGCACTGTACTAAGGGCTTGGGAAGTACAAGTTGGCAACATATAGAGATGGTCCCTACCCAACAGCGGGCTCACAGTCTAGAAGGGGGAGACAGACAACAAAACAAAACATATTAACAAAATAAAATAAATAGAATAAATATGTACAAGTCAAATAAATAAAGTAATAAATACGTACAAACATATATACATATATACAGGTGCTGTGGGGAGGGGAAGGAGGTAAGGTGGGGGGAGGATGGGGAGGGGGGAGAGGGGGAGAGGAAGGAGGGGGCTCAGTCTGGGAAGGCCTAATGGGCAGGGAATGTGTCTATTTATTGTTACATTGTACTCTCCCAAGCATTTAGTACAGTGCTTTGCACACAGTAAGCGCTAAGTAAATACGATTGAATGAATGAAAGAACCAGGTCCTTCTGACTTCCATGCCCATGCCTTATCAACTAGGCCACGTTGCTTGTCACAGTCTGCCATTTACTATAATGTCTGTCTCTCCTACTAGATTGTAAACACCTACTAATTTTATTGTACTCTACAAAATTGCTTAGTACAGTGCTCTGCCCAGAGCTAATTATCAATAAATACTACTGATTAATTGAGGTGCTCCACGAGGGTTTGCCTTCATTATTCTGCACCTCCCTATTTTACTATCAGTACTGTATTTTGTTTAAAAATGTCTTCTCACAAAGGGAATTCAGTAAAAGCACCTTTCTCTTGGTAATGTTTCTTCATGTAAATTTGGCAGTCTAGTGAAATTAAAAAAAAAACACGATTCATTTCTGTGAGTCTTAAGACCAACCACCTTTCCAAATAAACATGCTTTTTCTGAGAAATCCATGCACTTAAAGGGTTCCCAAAATGATATATAAAGTACATACATATACAAGCGCACACCTGGAATTTTGCCTATTTTCCTAGACAGAACTGGCTAAACATTTATGGTTCCTGAATAGTATTCTCTTCTCAAGGCCTAATGCCCACTGCCTGACCCTTTTTCCCTCCATAGCCAGTAGCAGTTCTTACATAAAATACAGGGCCTTATTTTCTTGACCTCTTGCGCTATTTCTCCCACAAGATGAGCCACCTTTCTAAAGCCAAGGGCTTTAAAGAGTAATCCTTCTACATTTCTAAGGAACCACGATCATGCATCACAGTATATATCTTCCCAAGCCCACAGAGTACATGTATTTTAAACCTGATTCATATCCAAACACTGTTACTTAAATATTTGATTGAAACAGTCTGTACTCCTGGTATGTTGTAATTGAGTGATCGTGTCAATCAATTTGCACACAGTTTGCACAATTTGTACACACACAATCACCTAAGCGCTCAATAAGTATGGATGAATTCCCTAGGACTAGTTTCCTTTTAAGAAACAATGAGAAAAAAACCCTCTAGGTTGCTATTTTAGCACAATGTTTTCAATTTTATTTAATGAATTTAGCATGATGTTAGTCTAATTGATGTGAAGTCCTGATTGGGTTTTAGGATTGGGGTATGAAATTAAGGACCCCAATAAGATGAACAGCCAGGACTTTGGGGGTTAAAGGAGTGATATAGATGGAAATTTGAAAACAGTAAACATGCAATTTGTTTAATTTATGAGGATCATTTTCTATATCAGGATAACAGCAGTGAAAACGGGTGTATAGTAAGGCTTCCCAAACAGAATGATTACCTAACAAACATCATCAGTGGTATTCATTGAGCACTTACTAAGTGCAGAGCACTGTACTAAGTACTTGGGAGAGTACAGTACAAGAGTTGGTAAACATGTTCCCTGCCCACAAGGAGTTTACAGTCTAGAAGTCAATCATCAATTGGTTTCAAGAAAAGGCTGGACGTTACCTAGATATTTTGGTTACCCATATTTATCATTTCACCTCTGACCAATTGGAAACCACATGTGATTGAAGATGGTCTCCATCTGATTGGAGGCAATATATGTCCATTCCCAGATACTGGAGGCAGGGACTGGACAGAAGCTTCCAAAGTCTGATGCTTCCTAGAAAGTTCCAGAATCACCCTACTAGCCTGAGAATTTTCTGAGTTGGTGGGGAAATGTGCATGTGTGTGTATGTGTGTGGGGTAATAATAATAATAATAATAATAATAATAATGGTATTTGTTAAGCACTTACTATGTGCTAAGCCCGTTTCTAAGTGCTGCAGTAGATACAAGGTAATCACATTATTCCACAGGGGGCTCACAGTCTTAATCTCCATTTTACAGATGAAGTAGCTGAGGCACAGAGAAGTTAAGCAGCTTGCCCAAGGTCACACAGAAGACAGGTGGCGGGACTGAGATTAGAACCCATGTAGCCCGTGCTCTTTCCACTAAGCCACACTGCTTGCAGCACCCCACTGGGTCCATTTACACCAAGTAGATTTGCCCTAGATTGCCCTGCACCCTTAGGGAAGCCCACAGAGAAATTAGATTATTTGGGTCAAGCCGTCACCCCCATCTGAAGATAAATGATCCCCAACTTTTTCAAACAGACTGGTATGATCTTCCAACACTATCTTAGTATTCATCTAATGACAGTTTCTACTGTCAGAACTGTAGTGCATTTAGAAAAGTTTTCAAGGAGAGATGTTTAATTGCTCTGATGAAATGCTTCATCCATATAAACATAAACCATGATTGCTACTGCCCTTCTATGAAACAGCTTGCTTGTTCTGTCCTTTTTCCCCACATAGCATCTGCTTAAAAATAAATAAATCTTAGTCACATTCGGTTTTCTCCAAATACTATTTGTTAACAGACTGATTTTCCATCTTTCGTTAGCTGGGGAAGATACAAGATCACCAGGTCCCATATATGGCTCACAGTCTGAGTAGGAGGGAGAACAGGTATTGAATCCCCATTTGGGGGATGAGGTAACTAATGTCCAGAGAAGTGAAGTGACTTGCCCAAGGTCACACAGCAGACAAGTGGAAGAGTCAAGATTAGAATCCAGGCCATCTGACTCCCAGGCCTGTGTTCTTTCTCTAGGTCATGCTGCTTCCCATAACCACATACAAACTGATACTAGGGGTTCTCATAATAATGGGGAAAATGGAAGAGATTTCAAAAACATTCTTGGACAAACTAACATTGTTTCTGAATGTAGTACCCATTTTCATCCATGAACTTCTGGATCAGATGATTTCATTTTAGTCTCTGAACAAGAACCAAAAATGATCTCCAGGTTTGAATCAGAGTCTTAGGGTTGAAAGTAAAATCAGATAAGCGATGAGGTGGAAAGGAGTTTCTGATCTGTACAATGCTCTTTGATAAATCTTTGGCAATAGATTTGGGCAGAGTAATAGATATAGTGGAAAGAGCCCGGGCTTTGGAGTCAGAGGTCATGGGTTCAAATCCCGCCTCCGTCAACTGTCAGTTGTGTGACTTTGGGCAAGTCACTTAACTTCTCTGTGCCTCAGTTACCTCATCTGTCAAATGGGGATTAAAACTGTGAGCCCCCCATGGTACAACCTGATTACCTTGTGGCCTCCCCAGCGCTTAGAACAGTGCTTTGCATATAGTAAGCGCTTAACAAATACCATCATTATTATCTTCTAGGCTGTGAGCCTGCTGTTGGGTAGGTACTGTCTCTATATGTTGCCAACTTGTACTTCCCAAGCGCTTCGTACAGTGCTCTGCACACAGTAAGCGCTCAATAAATACAACTGAATGAATGAATGAATGAATATAAGTATATATAAGTGATTAACTGCATGTGTACTTTTGTGCATTGTTAATTGCTCATCAAATGATTCCCAAATAGAAAAAATGCTGTATTTGGGCCAGTAGACTAAATTGAACAGATTGAATCAACAGCCAGTATTAAGGATATTTTGAAATACTATAAAGCTGTTTGACTGTAAGCTGGTTATGGGCAGAGAGCGTGTCTGCTAATTCTGTTGTATTATACTCTCCCAAATGCTAAGTACAGTGCTCTGTACATAGTAAGTGCTGAATAAATACAATTGATTGATTGACTAAAAGGAGCTTTCATGATGAAGTTTCTTCAGTGTTTAAGACTGAGTCATTTCTGTAACCACTTTGCCTCAAAATCTCCAGTGGCTACCAATCAATCTACGCATCAGGCAGCAACTCCTCACCCTGGGCTTCAAGGCTCGCCATCACCTCGCCCCCTCCTACCTCACCTCCCTTCTCTCCTTCTACAGCCCAGTCCGCACCCTCCGCTCCTCCACCGCTGATCTCCTCACCGTACCTCGCTCTCGCCTGTCCCGCCATCGACCCCCGGCCCACGTCATCCCCCGGGCCTGGAATGCCCTCCCTCTGCCCATCCGCCAAGCTAGCTCTCTTCCTCCCTTCAAGGCCCTGCTGAGAGCTCACCTCCTCCAGGAGGCCTTCCCAGACTGAGCCCCTTCCTTCCTCTCCCCCTTGTCCCCCTCTCCATCCCCCCCATATTACTTCCTTCCCTTCCCCACAGCACCTGTATATATGTATATATGTTTGTACATATTTTTTACTCTATTTATTTATTTATTTATTTTATTTGTACATATCTATTCTATTTATTTTATTTTGTTAGTATGTTTGGTTTTGTTCTCTGTCTCCCCCTTTTAGACTGTGAGCCCACTGTTGGGTAGGGACTGTCTCTATATGTTGCCAATTTGTACTTCCCAAGCGCTTAGTACAGTGCTCTGCACATAGTAAGCGCTCAATAAATACGATTGATGATGATGATGATGATGATGATGATGATGATGATAAATGTAAAGTTATATTGGAAAAATAATTTTTCTCCAAATTTCACAAATAGTTTTTGTTTTTGATTCTTTTGTGTGGCTGGCATCAGTTTTATCATTTTCTTCAACCTGCTCTTTCTCAACTAAATGTAGTGCTAGGCTACTTATAGAGTTCCACTGTATAAAGACTGGTAGCCTATGTGTAAGACACTAGGTATTAGGATATCATTAATTTTAAGATGAATCTGCACCCGTATGTTTTATTGTTTTTAAAATAATGAACTAAATTGATAAACTAAATGAACTTAACGTCTACCTGATGGAGTACTTGAAAGATTGGTCTGAAATGAAAATTTTCTTTAAGTGACATTTCCAGATGCCCTAAAAATACTGGATTTGGCATCAAATTTGGTATGAATATATCTTGTGGAATAAACTTGGGATACTTTGTAAAGAAAGCCCTGTCTCCTTGTAATTGATACTTGTAAGAAGTGTCTGAAAAATAAACTTATTTCATAGCCCACCATTTATAGATGTAGGCTTATGAATATCAGTTTATGGAAAAAATGTAGGATGAACAGAGTATTTTTCTCTTTGTTATCAATTCACCTTAGTAAATGTATCTAGAAATCCTTTGAGACTGAAGTACTTCATTTTATTGTTGTCCTTCCCTACATGTTTAATGAGGATTGCTTAGAATTAGTGTTGATGAGTGGATAGAGCATGGGCCTGGGACAGAAAGATCTGGGTTCTAATTCTAGTTCTGCTACTTGTCTGCTGTGCGACCTTGGGCAAGTCACTTCTGTGCCTCAGTTCCCTCATCTGTAAAATGGGGATTAAGATTGAGAGTCCCATGTGGGACATGGGCTGTGTCCAACCTGATTAGCTTATATCTACCCCAAGCGCTTAGTACAGTGCCTGACACCTATTTTAACAAATACCATAAAAAAGATTGTGGCTTCTAGTTAAGACTTCAAAAGTGAATTTGTTTCAGAGGGGAGGCCACTGGAAAAGGCTAGGCACTGACCACCAAGGATCTGACTGACTGGGGAGATTGGATTGCCTATGTCCACTGAGGTTTCAGAGCAGCTACTTCGCACTCCTGGTCAGTCCTGCGTCCTCTACTACCACCCATTTCCCAGGCTTCTGCTTCCCAGGGGTTCTGAGTAGGTAGTACAGTTGAAAAATGCACCTCCATTTTCCTTGTCACCCACACCCCAGGTCTCCCAACAGCTCAGAGCTTGTGACTTGGGTGGGGACTCAATGAGAGGTGGAGCCAGACAAGGCATGGGTTGGGGGAGGTTCAGCAGCTGAGTTGAGTTGCTAGGCAAAGAACCGGAAAACCTCCAGCCCTGCACTCTCCAAACTGTTGATGAAGTCAGACGAAATATCAGATACTTCACTTCCTGCAGTCAACATAAACAGTTCTGTTTTAAAGGAATTTTAATTCATTATGCCTTTATTTTTTATTTAAAGTCCATTTTTACTCATTTTTTTCTTATAAGAATTAAGTATCTCTTTAAGTCTTTGGTCTCAATCTTGAATGTAAATTCACTTCATCTTTATACATGAATTATGTAAAATATAAAGGTAGACAAAGTAATGGAATGAAATGGAAATGCCAGTTGACAACAGAGTTTTACTTTGGTTTAATGTTGGCAGTCTTTTGCAATTATCTTGACTCTTATCGCTTCATCCAGTGGTTCTTGCTCAAGTTTAGAGGGAGGTTAATTGAAAAATGAGTTGTCTTGCCAAAGATACATTTGCCTCCCCCCCAAAATAGTAACAAGGATATAACTTGAGTTAGAAAAAAATCAGGGACATTATCACCCATTTCTACTCTAATAAAAGTGATTATTCTTGCTTGACTGCCCTCTGCTGGAATTCCTGAATTATACAATTTGTGTACAATGGACAAGACACAAGTTGCCAACTTGAAGGTTGGACCAACAGGCTCAAGTTGCAGATGGTGAGCAGTCTTTCAAGATTTAATAATGTAAAAGAGGTCAGGTAGATAGCATTATAAATAGATTCTAGATAAGCATTAAACGCAGGGGTGTAATGTTGATTTAATTAGCCATGAAAAATAGCCAGATTTGAATGGATCAAAGAAAACAATTATGCATAATGCTAGAACAGAAAACAATTGACTATTACTGAAAGAAAGAAATGCTCTAATTAAACTAAAAGATATACCTAAAGTTAAATGAGGTGAATACAAAACCTCCATCAAAAGGTTGTTTCAGAACTGAGCATAATGCAGAAGGCAAGAAAGGAGATATAAATAATACATATATATATGTATATATATATATATATATATACATATATATATGTAAGTGGGCACAATAGGAAAAGATCAGTTTGGTCATTTAACAATAATAGTATATAATAGTAATAGTAATTAATATGACATTTTTTCTTATTTGAAAAATAAATTAAATTATTTCAAAACAATGCTAGGTTTGTGAAATGTGATGGCCAATTTTTTGTTGACTTGTTCTAATAGTTTGTGATTAATAACATTTCTACTCATAAAAATCTCTGTAATTCAACTTCTTTGAAATTGGGACAGTATTACATATTTTCAACTGCTTGGTTTTTCAGCAAAATGTGACTTTAGTATGTCAGATATTGTAATGATGCCCCAGCTTCACCATTTTGTATATTCTTGATAGAATACTCTGAAAGTGAAAATATCAGTTACTGTCTATATCTCATTTTGATTTTCAAATATCTTTGTCCACTCCAGTTGTGGAGTGCAGTGGGGAGAGTTTCTTTAGTAAAGATGGCATCCAATATTGGGGGACTGTGATTCACTAAATGGAGAAAAAAGTCTGCAGGCCAACTTTCTTTTCAAATTAAGAGCCCTCAGTTGCCTTCTTCCTTTTATGTCAAAGTGTGTAATTCAGAGAAACAGGCTTGGAGACTGTGAGGATGGTGTTGGGTAAATATGAAAGAAAAATGAAAAGATAGTAGCAAAGAGATGATGAATAGTGAGAAGGAAAGTAGACAGAAGACTGATATCATTCTTTCCCACCTTTACATTTCATTCCATTCTCTTGCCTTTCCAGGCTGGTAATGTTCACTTGCAAATGCTATGCTTCCCATGCTCAAGCCACAGATTCAGTCGCCTTGAACATTAATGCCCAAGTATTGCAGTAAGGGAAGATCACCTGGAAATGGTGTTAGTTACATAGTAATATAAATTCATTCTCTGCAGTAGAACTTAACTGAAATTCATATTCACTCTGTAAATAGTAGTACTTGGTTCATATACTTTGAACAATGTACCAAAAAGGAAGGAAAAAAAAGCTTTGGAAACCTCCTTGTCAGTAGAATAATGTTTAATCCCACTTCTACCAGGACTGATCGTGTCTGCATAGGGCAAATCTAATGGCAAACTGGAAAAATGCCATGGAATTTTCATATCTCTGAACAGTAGTAATGGTATCTGATTAATTGGTTAGGGAAATTTTCTCCTTAGTATTTTTTCCTCACAGTTTAGTAGTATAGGACTAAAAGTGGTATTTGGGTAAGCTCCTTGAGAGCAGGAACTGGATCTTCAATTTTTATTATATACACCCATGCATTTAGTATAATGCTCCACACACTGCATACTGATGGTTGATATTGATAATAATAATAATGATGACATTTATTAAGCACTTACTATGTGCAAAGCATTGTTCTAAGCACTGGGGAGGTTACAAAGTGATCCGGTTGTCCCACGGGGGGCTCACAGTCTTAATCCCCATTTTACAGATGAGGTAACTGAGGCACAGAGAAGTTAAGTGACTTGCCCAGAGTCACACAGCTGACAACTGGCAGAGCTGGGGTTTGAACCCATGACCTCTGACTCCAAAGCCCACGCTCTTTCCACTGAGCCATGTTGATGATGATGCTGGTGGTGGTAGTAGAGTGGTGTAGACCAAGAACAGTTCTGGGAAGGATTTGAAAAAGCTTAAAATGCATTTTGTCATTCAGATGGCTTGCATGGATGACACAGAAGGGAGAGGGAACCGGGGAATAGAGGGTTTCATTGGGAAAGGCTTTTTGGAGGAGATGTGATCTTAATGCTTTGAAGGTGGGGAGAGTTGTAGTCTAGCATATAGAGAAGGGGAGGAAGTTCCAGGCCAGGGGGAGAATGTGGGAAAGGGGGTCAGAAGTGAGATAGACGAGATCAGGGCACAGTAAGTAAGCTGGTGCTAGAGGAGCAAAGTGTGCAGACAGGGCTGTAGTATGAATGGTAGTAGGGTACCTAGGATGGTAGGAAAGATGAGGCTCAGCTTGAAACTGTGTCTTGCTTTCCTTATAATTCCAACTACAAAGAAGTTTAGTCAAGACTCTTTCGCCTAAATTAATCAATCAGTGGTATTTATTGAACGCTTACTGTATGCAGAGCACTGTGCTAGTTCTTGGGAGAGTAAAATAGAGCTGGTAGACACATTTTCTGCCTAAAAGGTGCTCACAATCTAGAGACTTTAAAAGAAATTAATAAATTACAGATATGTACGTACGTGCTGTGGGGCTGACGGTTGGGGGTCAGTCAATCTTATTTATTGTGGATTTACTGTGTGCTGAGCACTGTACTAAGCGCCTAGGAGAGTGCAGTATAATAGAGTTGGTAGATATGTTTCCTGCCACAAGGAACTTGCAGTCTAGAAAGGGAAACAGATATTAATATGAATAAATAATTTATAATATATAATTTATTATAATATACGTTTTAAAGATATTTACATAATTGCTGTGGAGTTGGGAGTGAAGTAAATAAAGGGTGATGAAGAAGGGAGTCGGGGAAAAATAAATGAGCACTTTTAGTCGGGGAAGCCCTCTTGGAGGAGATGTGATTTTAATAAGGCTTTGAAGTGGGGAAAGTGATCGTCTGTTGGACATGAAGAAGGACGGTGTTTCAGACCAGAGGCAGGATGTAGGCAATCGGTGAGTGGCCAGAGAGATGAGATTGAGGTACAGTGATAGGTTGGCATTAGAGGAGTTCCAGGCCAGAGAGGGGACATGGGAAAGGGCTCAGTGGCAAGATAGATGAGATAAAGGTACTGTGAGTAAATTGGCATTGGAGGAACAAAGTGTGTGGATGGACTGCAGTAGCAAATGAGTGAGGTAAGGTAAGAGTGGGTATGCTGACTGAATGCTTTAAAGCCGATGTAGGGAGATTCTGTTTAACACAGAGGTGGAGGTTCTTGAGGAATGGGGAGACATGGACTGAATGCTTTTTAGAAAAACGATCCATGCAGCAAACTGAAGTATGGACTGGAGTAGAGACAGGAGGCAAGAAGGTCAGTGAGGAGGCTGATGCAGTAGTCAAGATTGGGTAGGATAAGTGCTTGGATCAGCGTAATAGCACTTTGGATGGAGATAAAAAAACTGATAAAAGTGGTTACTAACAGTAATAAAAAAATAGGTTCTACATGAGGTTTATTGTGGTCTGTGAGAAATAAATGCTGGCAGGCCAGAGACTGTATGTAAAAATATTACTAGGTCAGAAAGACCTCATCCCATTTTGAGCATTTAAATTTGATTCATTTGTATAAGTAATACTGCTAAGACTTCAGTGGTCTTCTGATTGATGCTCCCTTTTTGAAAAATTGCATGAAATTTCCAAGATGCATCTCCTAAAGAGCCAGCAGGAGTAAGCAGAAGGAATGTATTGACATTAGCTCTGACTGACAACACCTTTCAGGGTGCACTACACCCTTTCCCCTGCTTCTTATTGAACTTCAGCATCTGCACTGGGCATGTGCCAGACTGAAATTTACAAGACATATGTACAGTATACCACTCTTCATTTCTTGGCATGTGCATAAATAGAATCCTAATATCTAAATCTAGGTACTATATAAATACTAAGTTGTTCATTCTCTGGATGTCATACATCATTTATACATATATTTTTAGTGTCACCAACACATTTACATATGCTGTCACAAGTTTCAAACTGTACCTCAAAGCAGTGCCTGTTCAACAAGAACTCCTCATCAACCTCATTCTAGTATAACATATTTTCATTATGAATGAAGATCATCAGCAAGAAAAACCTACAAAAATGCAAAATATGGCACTTGGTTTATATGTTCTGCCACTTGTCTGCTCTGTGACCTTGGGCAAGTCACTTAACTTCTCTGTGCCACAGATACCTCATCTGTAAAATGGGGATTGAAACTGAGCTCCACATGGGACAACCTGATCACCTTGTATCTACCCCAGTGCTTAGAACAGTGCTTGGCACATAGTAATTGCTTAACAAATACCATATGCTTCGCACACAGTAAGCACTCACTAAATATGATTAAATGACTGTGCTCTCAAGATAGGTGAGGATTACATGGGATGACCTTGTGGTATAAGCCTACATTCCAAAACATGGTTTCCTGTCCTCTTCAAACCATGATAAAATATACTGACTTGTAGAGATAGCTCTATGCCATTGAGGGACATACACATTTAGGTGTGTGTATGTGTGTCCATATGCATATGTGTGCACATGCACACACACACATACACACACCACCTAGAGCTAGTCTCCATTTTCAAAAATGGTGCAAATGATTGAAATCCTGAAGCAGCATGGCTTAGTGGATAGAGCACGAGCCTGGGAGTCAGAAGGACCTGGGTTCTAATCCCAGCTCTGCCCCATGTTTGCTGTGTGTACTTGGGCAAGTCACAACTTCTTTGGGCCTCAATTACCTCATATGGAAATGGAAGTTAAGACTGGGAGCCCCATATGGGACAGAGACTGTGTCCAACCTGATTAACTTGTATCTACCTCAGTGCTTGGCACATAGTAGGTGTTCAGCTAGTACCACAATTATTATTATTATCCATGTGTGCAAAGGTACACTAAATGCTGATAAACAACCAGCACTGTTCTACATTGTGTGCTTGTAAAAAAAATCTCCTTGCCTATCTGATATGTTTCCCACACATAACTTCTCTATTTTCAAGGCTGGTACTTTATAATCTAATCTTGACGAAACCTCCATCTAAGGAGAGCAACCTTTCTCCCATTTTTTGTGATTTTCCAGACCACGTGTACTGCCTTTCAGTTCTTCAGACAGCAGCTGCTTGGGTGTAATCAATCAATCAATCAATCGTATTTATTGAGTGCTTACTGTGTGCAGAGCACTGTACTAAGCGCTTGGGAAGTACAAGTTGGCAACATATAGCGCTTGGGAAGTACAAGTTGGCAACATATAGAGACAGTCCCTACCCAACAGTGAGCTCACAGTCTAGAAGGGGGAGACAGAGAAGGAAACCAAACATATTAACAAAATAAAATAAATAGAATAGATATGTACAAGTAAAATCAATCAATAGAGTAATTAATATGTACAAACATATATACATATATACAGGTGCTGTGGGAAAGGGAAGGAGGTAAGACGGGGGGATGGAGAGGGGGACGAGGGGGGGGAGGAAGGAGGGGGCTCAGTCTGGGAAGGCCTCCTGGAGGAGGTGAGCTCTCAGTAGGGCCTTGAAGGGAGGAAGAGAGCTAGCTTGGTGGATGTGCAGAGGGGATGATGTGGGCCAGGGGTCGACGGCGGGACAGGCGAGAACGAGGCACGGTGAGGACATTAGCGGCAGAGGAGCGGAGGGTGCGGGCTGGGCTGTAGAAGGAGAGAAGGGAGGTGAGGTAGGAGGGGGCGAGGTGATGGAGAGCCTTGAAGCCCAGGGTGAGGAGTTTCTGCCTGATGCGCAGATTGATTGGTAGCCACTGGAGATTTTTGAGGAGGGGAGTAACATGCCCAGAGCGTTTCTGGACAAAGACAATCCGGGCAGCAGCATGAAGTATGGATTGAAGTGGGGAGAGACACGAGGATGGGAGATCAGAGTGAAGGCTGGTGCTGTAGTCCAGACGGGATAGGATGAGAGCTTGAAAGAGCAGGGTAGCGGTTTGGATGGAGAGGAAAGGGTGGATCTTGGCAATGTTGCGGAGCTGAGGCCGGCAGGTTTTGGTGATGGCTTGGATGTGAGGGGTGAATGAGAGAGCGGAGTCGAGGATGACACCAAGGTTGCAGGCTTGTGAGACGGGAAGGATGGTAGTGCCGTCAACAGACATGGGAAAGTCAGGGAGAGGACAGGGTTTGGGAGGGAAGACTCTAGGAGCAGCGTGGCTCAGTGGAGGAGCAGCGTGGCTCAGTGGAAAGAGCATGGGCTTTGGAGTCAGAGGTCATGGGCTCGAATCCCGACTCCACCACATGTCTGCTTTGTGACCTTGGGCAAGTCACTTAACTTCTCTGAGCCTCAGTTACCTCATCTGTAAAATGGGGATTAAGACTGTGAGCCCCACATGGAACAACTTGATCACCTTGTAACCCCCCCCCAGCGCTTAGAACAGTGCTCTGCACATAGTAAGTGCTTAACAAATGCCATTATTATTATTATTATTATTATTTATTTTATTTGTACATATTTATTCTATTTATTTTATTTTATTAATATGTTTTGTTTTGTTCTCTGTCTCCCCCTTCTAGACTGTGAGCCCACTGTTGGGTAGGGACCGTCTCTATATGTTGGGTGGCGGGCAGACATCTAGTTGAAGATGTCCTGAAGGCAGGAGGAGATGCGAGCCTGGAGGGAGGGGGAGAGAGCAGGGGCAGAGATGTAGATTTGGGTGTCATCAGCGTAGAGATGATAGTTGAAGCCGTGGGAGAGAATGAGGTCACCAAGGGAGTGAGTGTAGATCGAGAACAGAAGGGGACCGAGAACTGAACCTTGGGGAACCCCCACAGTAAGGGGATGGGAGGGTGTAATGCTATCATCCATTCTCCTTACATGTCCCACCCAGGAGAGCTGTATTGCTAAGATCATTATCTAAAATCTAGTGAGCTAAAGTTCAGGATATCGTTGTAGGTGATCTTGTCCTACCATTTGATGATGAGAATAGCTTGTATGTGATGCTGGTGAAACTGTTCAATAGGCTGGTTGTGTATTCTGTTTTAGGTCCAGTTCTCACAGCGTACAGAAATGTTTTATAGACTTTTAAGTTGGTAGAAAATATGATACCCTGTTATGGCTTAACTCCCTATCTATTTGCTGAAAGTCACGCTGGCCTTTTATATGATTTTCTGCTTATTAGTCTATCATATTGTCCTTCATATTCAAAAATGACACCACAGATAGTGAGGTTTGCCTATGTTGGGAGTAGAAAAATGTGGCCTGGTGGATAAAGCATGGGCCTGAGAATCGAGGATCTGGGTTCTAATCCCAGCTTTGCCACTTGTGTGCTGTGTGACCTTGAGCAAGTCACTTCTCTGTGCCTCAGATCCCTCACCTGTAAAATGGGGAATAAGACTGTGAGCCCCATGTGGAACAGGGACTATGTCCAACCTGATTTGCTTGTATCTACCCCAGCACTTTATACAGTGCTTGGCACAGAGTAATGTTCAACAAATACCATAAAAAACAAACAAACAAAATAACCTGTTTCCACCTCCTCCTCCCGAACCCCAGGACCGGCTACAAGCTCCTGGAGGCCATAAGGTTCCTCCATTCAGGTCAGGTCCCTCTCTTTTCCCCTCATGGAGCCTTTCTCCCCACCCCATTTTTCAAATGATGTACCTGGGGCTATGTACCTGTCTGGCTGCTGTCCAGGGGGAGGAGAGGATGGGGAAGGAAAGGGTTAGGGGGGAATCGTTCCCTTTCTCCCTCCTTTTTCCTGCCTTCTCCCTTTTCTATCTTTTCCTTTCCCTTTCTTCTCCCCTTCCCCCTTCCTCCTCCCTGACCTCGTCTTTTCGCTTCCCTTTCCTCCTCACTCCCCTCCTCTTTCCTCTCCCCCTTCTGTAATAGATCCCCCCTCTCTCCTCCCCCCACCCAAGAAAAGAAGATCCAGGGGGTGGCTGCCTGGGAGCTCTGAGGTAAGAGGTGTCAGGTAGTCAGAAAGAAAGAAATGGGGAGTTGTGGTTTCTACAAACATTCTAGCTGTCCCCAATAAGCCCTCCCTCCTTCCTTCCCTCTTCCCCACCCCCACCAGGTGTCTGGGTTGGCACGTCCTGGAGCGCCACTCCTATGTGGTGGACACTCGGCATCACCTAACTGTACACCAAAAAGATGCCACAGCCAGTGCCCAATTCCGATCTTATAGCATGTAAAACGATGTCCATAAAAAAGTTTTAAAGTCAGTAATTTTTAATCATCCAGTTTGTAAAAAAATCACTCTCAGCAGTTGTCAACCCTGAGGTAAGACCAAGCATGTTCCTGCATACAACTACCAAAAAATTTCTGTGACAAAAAAGGAAATGATACTTTGGAAAATATGTAAATGCAAAATGCCCCCAATAAAATTTTACTGAGCATAGAGATGATAATTATCTACTAACAATTCAAAAGTCTTCATAGTGCTTTACAACATATTCAAAGACTCCTAAGCAGGAGGAGTAGGAGTGTAATTATAATGGGACCACTGTGGTACTTGCCCTGGGGGCCTCCTTTTAATCTCATTTTTTCCTAAAGGTCTCCATGCACTGGGGCACCCTCCCATCCCCTCAACCCCTTTGCCAGGCATGTGTGCTCATTATCCTTAGAAATTCCAGTGGGCACATTCCAGGCTTCTTCCCTCCATTCTCAAGTTCTCAAGTTCCCAGAGGGAAAAAGCCCAATAATAAATTATGCAGGAGGTATTCTTAAGTAAACAAAAGCCTTACTCCAGTCTATGGATTTTAGAACAGCATTCATGAGTTTCCAGGCAAATGATATTTTTTACAGTTTCTCAGCTAAATTTAATACCAAGTACCTCCATCCTGCCAGATTCCTCACTGCTGCCCCACAACTCATTTTTTTTTTTTTAGCCTGGAAGTTGGTCTCAAAGGTATCCAAAACCAAACAGAATAGATCAGGTTTGACTTTGATCACATCATTATCACCTCATTAGTCTGTCAGAATCCATGTGGGTTAACTAGGTGATAATGGGGAGAAAATGTTCTAGACCTTGAACCTTATCTTATGCTTCACTGAATTCAACTATCCACCCCTTGATTTCAGTGGGAAGCTAGCAAATACTCACATCGAATTAAACCCTTCATCAAAATGAAAAGAAGGGAAGGAAAGACCTTGGTTTAGAGTCAAAAAAATTCAGACTTCTATTATACTGGCATACCAGCTTTCTCAGGCATACAATAGCCACTTCCACCATTATTTTCTTTTTTCTAAGGACGATTCTTTAGTTTCCTTTTACAAAGAATTTTAAGTTTGAAAGAAAATTCACAGTCGACCAACAAACATGGAAGTAAGAGAACAAGGATCTGTTTCAGAATAAATGAGGAAAAACATTAGCAGAGTGTTGGGTGTTATAAATTTAAATATAAAAAACTGTCTTGATATAAAACATTTAACCCAATGTAATGGTTCCAACTCACTGGTCAAGTCTTACAAGGGCAAATCTAACATCAGGGTGAATCTTTTTTTTTACAGAATCTAAATTGCCTTAATGACTTTGTTAGTCAAGTGACAGTAGGAGGGTTTACTTCCAATACTTTATGCCACAGTTAAGATGGAAGGATTGGAAAACATTAAGTAAAAGTCTTGCAAACATGTTTTTCTCTGTAAGATTACGTCCCTGAGAATGACTCCTAATTGGTGCTGGGGATCAACCAATTGACAGTTGCTGGCAGCTCTCTGTTTTCGCCCTTGTACCACTGCCAAATTGTTTGAATTCTGAGGTCTGTACTGAGGCTCTCTAAATTGGCAGCAGGGTCGGGAAACACAAATAAGACTGGAGAAGCAGTGTGGTCTAGTGGATAGAACGTGGGCCTGGGAGTCAGAAGGACCTAAGTTCTAATCCCAGCTCTGCCACTTGTCTGCTGAGGACCCTGGGCAAGTCACTTCACTTCTCTGGGCTTCAGTTACCTCACCTGGAAAATGGGGAATAAGACTGGAAGACCTCTGTGGGACATGGACTGTGTCCAACCTTGTGTCTCCCCCAGTTCTTAGTACAGAGACTGTCGCATAGTAAGCGCTTAACAGATACCTTAAATAAAATCCCTCAAAATTCTGTCAGTCAAGTATGCCGACATCACGGCTTCTGAAGTAGGCTCTGAGGCAGAATTATGGTACATGGCTCCAAAATTACTCTTATTTGCCTAGCACAATCCCTAATGACAGTTTGTCAGAACTTTCATTCTCCCCATGGAGGTTAGGGTCTATTGAGGAGGTTTCTCCTTGAAAATTCATTTGAAAAACTATGCCTGTTCCAAACAGGCTTGATCATTGTCCTGCACAAAATGAATTTTCAGTTGAACCAAATAACGTATTTTTCACACCTATGCAAATGTTAGGTACAGTCCTTTGAATATGATCAGAAACTCTCTGGGCATGTTACTCCCCTCCTCAAAAATCTCCAGTGGCTACCAATCAATCTGCGCATCAGGCAGAAACTCCTCACCCTCGGCTTCAAGGCTCTCCATCACCTCACCCCCTCCTACCTCACCTCCCTTCTCTCCTTCTACAGCCCAGCCCGCACCCTCCGCTCCTCTGCCGCTAATCTCCTCACTGTGCCTCGTTCTCACCTGTCCCGCCGTCGACCCCTGGCCCACGTCATCCCCCTGGCCTGGAATGCCCTCCCTCTGCCCATCTGCCAAGCTAGCTCTCTTCCTCCCTTCAAGGCCCTACTGAGAGCTCACCTCCTCCAGGAGGCCTTCCCAGACTGAGCCCCCTCCTTTCTCTCCCCCTCGTCCCCCTCTCCATCCCCCCCATCTAACCTCCTTCCCTTCCCCACAGCACCTGTATATATGTATATATGCTTGTACAAATTTATTACTCTATTTATTTATTTTACTTGTACATATCTATTCTATTTATTTTATTTTGTTAACATGTTTGGTTTTGTTCTCTGTCTTCCCCTTCTAGACTGTGAGCCCACTGTTGGGTAGGGACTGTCTCTATATTTTGCCAACTTGTACTTCCCAAGCGCTTAGTACAGTGCTCTGCACACAGTAAGCGCTCAATAAATACGATTGATTGATTGATTGATTGATTGATCAGATTCACTGAAATAAACTACCAGGAAAAAACACATAAAAAATGAATCCATACAAATTAGCATGTGCCTTCATGTCCAGGCAATCATAGAAATTAGGCAGACAGAGGATAATGTACATTCTGACTCTCATTGTCTAATTTTTTTCCCTTTATGTTTTTATGTGTATCTGTTTTGTGGGGAACTT
The DNA here is from genome assembly GCF_015852505.1 of Tachyglossus aculeatus. NCBI lineage: Eukaryota > Metazoa > Chordata > Mammalia > Monotremata > Tachyglossidae > Tachyglossus > Tachyglossus aculeatus. The sequence continues at coordinate 61,969,970 of NC_052101.1, read as the reverse complement.
TGAGTGTATTTCATTCAATCATATTTATTGATGGCTTACTGTGTGCAGAGCACTGTACTAAGCACTTCTGCAGGTATATCCTTGACCTATTTCAGACTAATAAAACAGAGCAGAGGGAAAGGGTTTTTGGGTGAGAAAAGATGTCCCCTTCCTAAGCCCTCGTTTGACTTTTATAAATATTTGTGCCCATTTAGAGGTGGAACTTTGGCTGAACTGAACTGAATAAATAGAAAGCCCAATCCAGTTACTTACTCCTGGCTGGAACTATATGTCACAGAATCCTTAAAATTTAAGGATTTCCCTGATTCCCTGGAAAAATGGAACCTTCTGGGAAGAAATAAGTCTAGCCAATAGCCTTTAAAAAAGCACAGCCACTCAGTGATTTAGGCAGAACTTTTAAAATCTTATGGAGGAATATCTAAGAATGTTCTTCTGTTGCTCTGCCTCCTCCATGAAACTATTTAGTTTGAGTATTTACGTCTGTGAACATATACTGAACACATTACAGCAACTAAGGGGGGTTTAGGAGTGAATCAATGGGCTAGTGAAATTTTGCTGTGAGAGGATTTTGATGAAAGGGCTGTTAATTGCCCTGTAAACTCATTTTGGGTAGGGAACGTGTCTATCAACTCTGTTGTATTGTACACTCCCAAGCACTTAGTATAGTGCTCTGCACATAGTAAGCACTCAATAAATGCCATTGACTGATTGATTGATTTTGAAATTAGGTAGTAACTCTATTTGCATAAAATTTGGGGTGATGTATTTTGAACTTGAATGCAGCTTCTCCCATTCTTTTTCTGATTAGTAAAACAGGATTTTTTGGTGCTGAGAAATATAAACTATGAAAATATCTGGTGTGGCTAAGCAGCTTCCCAAGGTAATTCACCATCGTAAATCAGCATCCCATCACAAATGCCACAAAGATCATAAAAAGATGAAACATCCCATCAAACATCACTATGTGAGATTTCAAAAATCAAAAAATCTAACTTTAAGACTTTTTAAAATTACACATTGGCATTATTAACACATCAAATGAACAATACTGTTCCCACCTAGACTCGTTATGGGCAGGGATTATGTCCCTTTATTGCTGTATTGTATTTTCCCAAGTGCTTAGAACAGTGCTCTACACACAGTAAGTCAATAAATACGATTGAATGTACAATATTACCCACCTACATTTGCTATAGTGTGGGAAAGGGAATATTAAGGACTCTACACATGGTTTTCCATAATAAATTCTGTCAATATTCAAAATTCTGTTCTATTCTGAGAAGTGATGTGATGATGTGTGCATCTCATCATCTTCAGAATGGAGAACCTGCATGAAAGAACTGACATAGTGCTAGTGGCTTGCACACCAGCACTCATGTTTGTTATCTCTGGAGAACAGAGGGCAGTGAGCGATTAGGCAGGCAGGGAAGCAGCACTTTGCAAAGTGCATGGGAGATCTTTGCCCACATTAGCCAGTTACAGGCAGAACCAGGACTAGAACCCAGGTCTCCTGATTCCCGGAACAGTACTCCTTTTTTATGGCATTTTTTAAGAGCTTTCTATGTGTCAAATTGTACTTCCCAAGCGCTTAGTACAGTGCTCTGCACACAGTAAGCGCTCAATAAATACGAATGAATGAATGAATGAATACTTCCTCCGTGGTACACAGGCCGTCACTGTTAAACTTGCATTTGGGAAAATAAGCACTATCTACATTATTACATTAAAAAAGTGCTAGTAAAGTGCTCTGCACACAGTAACACTTAATAACTACCATTGATTGATTGATTTAATGAAATAACAGTGGATATTGAGAGGCCCCTACAACGGACAGACCTGTTTGGCAAGCAGCATTGGAGAGGGGTTACTCTTCTCAATTAAAGGCTTTGCATGTTGGGTAGGGACTGTCTCTGTTGCTAAATTGTACTTTTCAAGTGCTTAGTACAGTACTCTGCACACAGTTAGCTCTCAATAAATACGATTGAATGAATACTAGAAAGCAGGCTTGAAGTCAGTCAGTCAATCCTATTTATTGAATATTTACTATGTGCAAAGCACTGTACTAATCTCTTGGGAAAGTACACTATAACAATGTAACAGACACATTCCCTGACAACAATGAACTTGCCATCTAGAGGATCAGGAGGTACTGGAGGATCAGATCTGATGAGGAAACAGAGGCAGCATGCTTGAGTAGCAGCATGGCACAGTGCAAAGAGCATGGGCCTGTATTGGGCAAGTGTATTAGCCCAGCAAGGACTTATCTTTATGTGTAGTGTGGTAGGATGTGCTGCTGCTCATGCATTGGTTTTGTTCGTCACTTCTCGTGCACAGACTGGATCTCACTGTCAGCTGCATTCATCTTTAAAAGCAAATGATAGCTATGTGTATACACGCATGCAAAATTTCATTTTGGAATTAGTTCCCTCACACTCTGTAGTGAACCTATTTTCCATAGAAAACTGGGACTCTGACCATCGTGGTCATTTGATTTTCCAGGTCCCTGTTTGACATGTTGGATTAGTGAGTTTAGCAACATGGCCAACTCTACCTTGAATAATTATTTTCTTCCCACTCACAAATTCTTCCTGGAGATTCAATTGGAGAACTTATTCTTCAGTTCTCCTCTTGAAAAATGTTATGTAATGTTGATGGCACAGAGGGGTTGCTGTGTTCCACCCCAAAGGTAGCTATATTTCAGTGGTTGGTGAAATAGTATCTATTTATAGTCTGTAAAGAGCTTTGGGATAGCTGGAGATGAAAGGCACTATATATGTGTAAGGTATTATTATTACTAAAGTATTATTATTTCAACTTTCCTACAAGTTACAACGAGACTATAAATTCTGCCTTGGAGCACCGAAGCCTGTTACAATTGCAGCTTTAAGTTCTGTTCATCTCAAATCTTTGTTTCTCTCACATTAATTTGATCTGCTACTTTTGATTAAGCAAACTCATTTGGAGCACTTTGAATCGCTTATTCTAGATATCTTCAATGGAAAATATGGGTAATGTGGCCATCTGAAGCAACACTTAAAGCCTCACCTCTCTGGTATCTAAAAGAAAGAAAGGAGAAAATAACCCTTTTATGGAGAAAATAAGAAAAAAGGGGAGAAAAAAATCAACTGCAGTCACACGGAGACTTAAACACTATTCAGTAGCTACCTACTGATTTAATCAATCCTTTTCAGTTAAAAAATAGAAATTGGAGAGTAATAAGCATGATGAGAAATTTTAATAAAATACATCAGGATGTTTTAATGGGAAATGAAAATGATCTGAAAGAGGCCAAAGCACTTTCAGAAAGCACCACAAAAGAAAAGGAAAACCTGGATGTGAACATATCAAAGCCTATTTACAATTTCATTTAATTATCTGTAATGTTAGAGTTTTTAAAACAGACCTCCTAGGCATAGGCTTTCTATGAGAAATGACCCTGAAAAACTTCTGTTCTTTCTACCAAACGGTCAGCATTACATATTGCTATTATCATGCAAGAATGAGTCTATTGAACTAAATAAGGGAGCATTTGGTTTGACAGGCAGTGTTATCTATTGGAAAGAGAATGAAACTGGGAGTTAGGAGACCCAAGTTCTAATTCCAGCTCTGCCTGCTGGGTAATGGAGGATGAGTCATTTACCTTCTCTCTGCCTCAACTCCCTCACTAATTAGTTATCTCCTCTCCCTACTTCTTAAGTGGTGAGGTCCGTGTGGGACAGGGATCATGTCTCATTTGGTTTTTTTGAATCTGCTTCAGTGCTTGACCTTTAATAAGCTAAATAATTTCCTATCTCAGAACAGGCCTGGGGAGACCTGAAAGGATGAGGTGACTGCAGTTAGAATGGGGTAAAGAGTAATGAACATGTTTCTCTCTCACCTTCCTATTCAGTCCTCTGAAATACACTGTCCTATTAGTTCAGCCCCCTTCTCAGGGCTGCACCTGGAGAGCTTCCAGTACTCTACTGGTCTCGACTACGGGAGGAAGAGTCAAGCAGAGGCATACTCATTCCATTCCTAACTTGGGCAGTGGATAGAGAGTGGAAGGCAATCTGCTACAAGTCAAAATTTCCCTGTGCTGGGTAGCAGTGGTATAGGAGAGACTCGAGGGTGGAGACTCAAGTTTACTGTGTGGAAGGAGGCAATGGCAAACCAATTCCGTATTTTTACCAAGAAAACTCTAAGGATACACTACCAGAACAACTGCAGATGGAGGTGGGGGGGTTCTGGGAGAGATGTATCCATGGTTTCGCTGTGGGTCTGAGATGACTCGACAGCATAAGACAAGACAAGTTTAACAATGCACATATAGATGATGAAGAAGAAAACCAAGTCTGAGAGACCAGTTTCTTCTTTGGACTCTGAAAGAGTGTGGTGACAATGTGACATCAACTTCATAAAAACAGCAGGTCTCCAGAGTCATAGTTATGTCCAGCCTTCCATAAGACTTTGAGATTTAACCTGCCATAGATATCACATCTGGCTTTCCAGCCAGATCTAAACTGCAAACCATAATTAATGACAAATGGCAAAACAGGATCACCAATAATGAGATGCTGGAATGCAGTCAAACCATGTTCATATAGGCAGCTCTCATTAAAGCCCAGCCTCGCAAAGAATGGAACATTGGAAGGCAATGTTGGAAGGCTTCCGGGGAAGCAGCATGGCTCAGTGGAAAGAGCCCAGGCTTTGGAGTCAGAGGTCATCGGTTCAAATCCCGACTCCACCACTTGTCAGCTGTGTGACTTTGGGCATGTCACTTCACTTCTCTGGGCCTCAGTTCCCTCATCTGTAAAATGGGGATTAAGACTGTGAGCCCCCCGTGGGACAACCTGATCACTTTGTAAACTCCCCAGCGCTTAGAACAGTGCTTTGCACATAGTAAGCGCTTAATAAATGCCATTAAAAAAAAGGCAATGGATGCCAGCAGGATACGTAAGAAGATGCCATGTGATGAGCATAAATGGGGCATTATAAGCAGGAAAAGCAAGTCAGACACTTTAAAGACATATTGTTCAGCACAGCAAAAGACAGTTGAGAAACAATAGCAGGAGACAGATCAGATTGGCACCCGTCAGGAGGATGACTGCCCTCTAGCAAACTTCAGGAACATCATGAAAGCAAAAGAGAGAATTGAAAGCAGCACCAGGTATTGCAAGTACTGAAAGCATCAGCAAAATCAAGGTGTATCTACATGTGCACTCGGTCACACTGACTCAAGGGAAGGCTCTCACCACCAGCTACATCATCATTATATCAGAAGGACAGGTAAATAATAAATTAATTAATTATGGTACTTGTTAAGTGCTTATAAAGTGTCAAGAACTGTTCTAAGCACTGGGGTAGAAACAAGTTAATCAGGTTGGACACAATCCCTGTCCCACATGGGGCTCAGATTCTTAATCCTCATTTTCCAGATGAGATTAGTGAGCCTCAGATAAATTAAGTGACTTGCCCAAGGTCACAAAGAAGACATGTTGCAGAGCCGGGATTAGAACCCAGGTCCTTCTGACTCTGTGCTCTATCCACTAAGCAACACTGCTTTTCTGTGTGCTTTTCTGCTTTTCTGTGGCATATTTTGCCACACATGTCTGCTGTGCTGTGCCTGCCATCTACCCCAAGATAGTATGTCAAAAATTGACTATATCACTTTCCCTCCCCACCCCTCCTTCTTGTCTAACTTCTCTATCCATGCTGACAACAGTTTCCTAGGGAAAAAAATGAATTTGAAATTGACGCTCTCTCACTGTGTACATGTAAAGACAGTTACATGTTGTACTGATGTGTTTATCAATACAGAACCTGTCTTTGTTTTCAAGGCTGCTAGTTGATTACCCAACCTTCTAAAGCCACTCAAGGAGAGCAACCCCTCTTCCATATGCAAGCTGGTATTTTTTTCCTGCTACAGCTGAGCTCCTGGCTTCTACTCTGCCTAAGCCTCATCACTCACAATGATGATATTTTTTGATAGAAATTTCTATATTATTGCCCAGCACTAGCAGAATGCTTTATACCCCCTCATAATTTTCCTGCATTGAAGATGATAAAGTTCCCCAAATACAAATAAACATAACATGTACAGTAGGGCCTAAACAGTCACTGGAAAGCATAGCAGAATCACAGTGTGACCTTGTGCATATGCACACTGTTGGAAGAACATTGAAAGAGCATTCCTTAATTTCCTAACAGCATTCTATTTGAAATGTGTAGTGAAAATGCATGTTATGGTAAGACCAAGTATGCTACTATTAGGGTGGAGTTGTTAAAACATCATCAGAAAATGGAAATAGAATTCATAATGATGGGACCAACTAGAAAAAATGACTTTCCAGAAATGGGATCCTATTCAATTAACACAAGTGACAGTACACTCAAGGACAAAGACACATACAATACCAGATGGGATAAGAGTGGCTAGCACAAATGAAACACAAAACCACTGGAACAACATTGTTGACCCGAAGCTGAATATGATTGAATAATCTAGTGATATTAAAAAAGCAAATATGGGACAGAACTCCATTAACAGGGATTTGGCATACAAGATTCAGGAATTGATACTTCTATAGACTGTAAGCATCTTGTGGTCGAGGATTGTGTCTATCAACTCTATTGTATTGTACTTTCCCAAGCATTTAGTAAAGTTTAATTTATTCATTCAATCATATTAATTGAGCACTTACTTTGTGCAGAGCACTGTACTAAGCTCTTGGAAAGTACAATACAGCAATAGAGACAATCCCTGCCCACAGTGGAATATTCTGCATTCATTCATTCAGTGAGCTTACAGTCCGGAGGGAGAGACAGACATTAATATCACAGTAAATATTCAATAAATACAATTGATTGATTCTGTACTCTGCATATGTCAGACCTTAAAAAGGAGGTAGGAAAATGTGCGTCCATAAAACGTGACAATAATGATAGGAAAAATTGAAGAATTGGAGCTGCTTAACCTAGAAAATTCATGCATTCATCAGCATATACTGAATTCCTACTGTGGATGGTGTAGGTGCTGAAAGCATACAATCATGGTCCCTGCCCTTGGATCATTTACAAAGAAGAAAAATATAAAGGTGCTTCCATCACCAACTCTACAGCACTTATGTACATACATCTAAAATATATATTATAAATTACTTATGTATTCATTATAATGTCTGTTTCTCCCTTTAGACTCTAAACTCATTATGGGCAGGGAACATCTCTGCTAATTCTGTTGCACTGTACATATTTATGAACAGTAAATATTAAAGAATATATTTACCAAGTGTTTAGTATGGTGCTCTGCACCACCCAGGCCCCCGCCAACTCATCCCAATCCAAACCCTCCCCACCCCTCGCACCCTTCCCCCTCCCTCCCCTCCCTCGACAGCTGCTGCCAAGTGTGGCCTCTGGAACCCCCGCTCCGTTTTAAGTAAGATCCCTTTCATCCTGGACCTATTCCTTTCCAGCTCTCTACTCCTCCTCGCCCTAACTGAAACATGGCTGTCTCCAGACGACACGGTCTCTTCCACTGCTCTCTGCAGTGCAGGCCTCTTCTTCTCCCACTCCCCCAGACTCACCGGAAAAGGAGGAGGTGTTGGTTTCCTTCTCACCCCCCAATGTCGCTTTCGCACTATCCCTCCTCCCCCTTCCCTTTCCTTCCCTTCCTTTGAAGCCCACATTATTCGCCTCTACCACCCGCTCCAGATTCTTGTAGCGGTCATCTACCGCCCTCCCGGCCCCACTTCCAACTTCTTTAATGACTTTGACCCCTTCCTCACCTTCCTTCTCTCCTTCTCCATGCCCACTCTGATCCTCGGAGACTTCAATATCCACATGGATATCCCTAATGACTCCTCTGCCGCCCGCCTTCTGTCTCTCCTTGACGCTGCCAACCTCTTCCTCCACCCCACCTCCCCCTCTCACCAACTTGGTCATACCCTCGACCTCATCATCACCTACCGCTGCACTGTGTCCACCCTCACCAACTCTGAAATCCCTGTCTCTGATCATAATCTTCTCACCTGCCTCCTCACTCACACTCCTTTCCCCTGTAAATTCGTATTACTCCCTCACAGAGATCTCCGCTCTCTGGACCCCACCCATCTTTCGGAGCGCCTCACACCCCACCTCGCCGCCCTCTCCTCTCTACCCAGTCTTGATGATCAGATTACTGCTCTCAACTCTACCCTTTCTACTCAGCTAGACTCACTCGCTCCCCTTTCCCTTCGCCGCTCTCGTACCACTAACCCACAGCCCTGGATCACTGCCACTGTCCGCCTCCTTCGCTCTTATGCTTGAGCTGACGAACGCTGTTGGCGAAAGTCTAAACACCATGCCAACCTCGTTCACTTCAAGTTTATCCTTTTCTGCCTTAACTCAGCCCTCTCTTCTGCCAGACAAAACTATTTCTCCTCCCTTATTGACACCCATGCCCATCACCCCCGCCAGCTCTTCCGTACATTCAACTCCCTTCTCAGGCCCCCGGTTCCTCCCCCTCCTCCTTCCCTCACCCCCAACGATCTGGCCTCCTACTTCATTAACAAAATTAAATCCATCAGGTCCGACCTCCCCAAAGTCTCTTCCCCCCCCCCCCTTCTCCAACCCCCCGGCTCTCAACACTCCCTGCTACTCTCCCATCCTTCCCGGCAGTATCCTCAGAGGAGCTCTCCTCCCTCCTCTCAAGTGCTACTCCAGCCACCTGTGCTTCTGACCCCATTCCCTCTCATCTCATGAAATCTCTCGCTCCATCCCTTCTCCCCTCCTTAACTTCCATCTTCAACCGCTCACTCTCCACTGGTTCCTTCCCCTCTGCCTTCAAACATGCCGATGTCTCTCCCATCCTAAAAAAATCCTCTCTTGACCCCACCTCACCTTCTAGTTATCGCCCCATATCCCTCCTACCATTCCTTTCCAAACTCCTTGAACGAGTTGTCTACACTTGCTGCCTAGAATTCCTCAACAACAACTCTCTCCTCGACCCCCTCCAGTCTGGCTTCCGTCCCCTACATTCCACGGAAACTGCCCTCTCAAAGGTCACCAATGACCTCCTGCTTGCCAAATCCAACGGCTCCTACTCTGTCCTAATCCTCCTCGACCTCTCAGCTGCCTTTGACACTGTGGACCACCCCCTTCTCCTCAACATGCTATCTGACCTTGGCTTCACAGACTCCGTCCTCTCCTGGTTCTCCTCTTACCTCTCCGGTCATTCTTTCTCAGTCTCTTTTGCAGGCTCCTCCTCCCCGTCCCATCCTCTTACTGTGGGGGTTCCCCAAGGTTCAGTGCTTGGTCCCCTTCTGTTCTCGATCTACACGCACTCCCTTGGTGACCTCATTCGCTCCCACGGCTTCAACTATCACCTCTACGCTTATGACACCCAGATCTACATCTCTGCCCCTGCTCTCTCCCCCTCTCTCCAGGCTCGCATCTCCTCCTGCCTTCAGGACATCTCCATCTGGATGTCTGCCCGCCACCTAAAGTTCAACATGTCCAAGACTGAACTCCTTGTCTTCCCCCCCAAACCCTGCCCTCTCCCTGACTTTCCCATCTCTGTTGACGGCACTACCAACCTTCCCGTCTCACAAGCCTGCAACCTTGGTGTCATCCTCGACTCAGCTCTCTCATTCACCCCTCACATCCAAGCCGTGACCAAAACCTGCCGGCCTCAGCTCCGCAACATTGCCAAGATCCGCCCTTTCCTCTCCATCCATACCGCTACCCTGCTCATTCAAGCTCTCATCCTATCCCGTCTGGACTACTGCATCAGCCTTCTGTCTGATCTCCCATCCTCGTGTCTCTCTCCACTTCAATCCATACTTCATGCTGCTGCCCGGATTATCTTTGTCCAGAAACGCTCTGGGCATATTACTCCCCTCCTCAAAAATCTCCAGTGGCTACCAATCATTCTGCGCATCAGGCAGAAATTTCTCACCCTGGGCTTCAAGGCTCTCCATCACCTCGCCCCCTCCTACCTCACCTCCCTTCTCTCCTTCTACAGCCCAGCCCGCACCCTCCGCTCCTCCGCCGCTAATCTCCTCACCGTACCTCGTTCTTGCCTGTCCCGCCATCGACCCCCGGCCCACGTCCTCCCCCGGGCCTGGAATGCCCTCCCTCTGACCATCTGCCAAGCTAGCTCTCTTCCTCCCTTCAAGGCCCTGCTGAGAGCTCACCTCCTCCAGGAGGCCTTCCCAGACTGAGCCCCTTCCTTCCTCTCCCCCTCGTCCCCCTCTCCATCCCCCCATCTTACCTCCTTCCCTTCCCCACAGCACCTGTATATATGTATATATGTTTGTACATATTTATTACTCTATTTATTTATTTATTTATTTTACTTGTACATATCTATTCATTTTATTTTGTTTTGTTAGTATGTTTGGTTTTGTTCTCTGTCTCCCCCTTTTAGACTGTGAGCCCACTGTTGGGTAGGAACTGTCTCTATATGTTGCCAATTTGTACTTCCCAAGCACTTAGTACAGTGCTCTGCACATAGTAAGCGCTCAATAAATACAATTGATGATGATGATGATGATAAAAAGTGCTCAATAAATATGGTTGATTGATTGATCTAAGTTTATGAAAGGTTTTTATGGAGGAAATGCTGACCAATTGCTCTTTATGACAGGGAGGACAGAGCAGGAGGAAAACATTCAATGAAAAACAAGAGAAAAGCTAGCTCTCCTATCCCATTTATATTCTTCAATGGGTTTTGATGCAAAAATGTAAAGAAAATCATTTTTAAAAAGTAATCTATGCACTATTTAAAGCATGCATTATGCACTCACATTTAAGTGTCATTTTCTTTGACATGGACTATTTTGACTGGAAGTAGTATTTCTGGATGGGTTTAACATAATACTTTGAGAATTAGGTTATGATTTATCTCATTTAAAATTTTTGGCAGACAGAGGAGTTTGGGGTTGCCAGTTAAAGTCCAAAGATTATTAAAGGGAATTTGTGCAGGTTTGGAGCAGTGATGATTATTAATGGTTTCTCTGATAATAGTCCTTTGCAGTTACAGTTGGACCTCACTATGCTGGGCTCCTCTCCCTAGCCTTGTTAGAGATAACACAAAATTAAAGGGACCTTGTAAGAATATGCCCCAAGATACCCAACACTAAGAAAACCTTGACACAGGAACATTCAGGCACAAGGCAGCTGATTTCTCAGTTGGGATGTATTTCAGGGAAAAGATGGCAACTTGCCTTCTCCATCAGGACTTTATAATAATTCTACTATTCATGAACAGATGCCTTGGTCAGATCCCCAAGTGTATTTGAATTCATTAAAGGGTCTAGGGTATTGATGTTTAATTCTGAATCATTATATATTATGGTTTTTTATGGAAACCAGTAGGGGAACATGGCAAGAGGAGGTAATGGTACAGATAATACCTGGTTCAGAAGTTCTCAAGAGCCCAGAAGGGGATCTCTTTCTCCAGTAAATTTTACACATAAACCATTTTTTTTCTTCAAATGGACTGATGAATAAAGCTCTAATATCAGAGTCTATAGCTATATGACTGCAGAAGAATGATATTATAAGTGGCCATCTAAGCATAATAATATCAGGATTCTACTTCCCTAAAAGACAGCTCTAGTTGTGATTGAGAGTTCACAACAATCTGAACATTTTTTCTATTTGCTCCATGTGGCAGAACATTTGTAAAAGCTAGCTCTGGTGAGATTATTCCGAGGAAGAAATTATCTTATTTTTCAAGTACGTGAAACTACCAGATAATACCAGAAACTACCAAGTGCTACTAGTACATAGTAATATAAATAAGCTTTTTTTCTTATTGAATGACAAATTGTTTGTCATTAGCTGGTGTATAGGTGAATTTATTTTCTCACCTCCATAATTTATCAATCAGTAGTATTCAATTGGGTGCTTACTGTGTGCAGGGCAATGTACTGAACACTTGGGAGAGTACTATACAACATAATTGGAGACACGTTCCTCACCTTCAAGGAACTTACACTCTAGAGGGGGAGACAGACGTTAAAATAAATTACAGATTTATACATTACATTATATACAACAGATTGGAGACACGTTCCTCACCTTCAAGGAATTTACACTCTAGAGGGGGAGACAGACGTTAGAATAAATTACAGATATGTACAGTACATTATATACAACAGAATTGGAGACATGTTCCTCACCTTCAAGGAATTTACACTCTAGAGGGTGAGACAGACATTAAAATAAATTACAGATATTATAAATTTATAGTAATAAATTACTATAAGGCTGAGGGTAGGCTGAATAGCAAGTGGTTAAAGGGTATAGAGCCTAGGACCCAGGTGATTACAATGGGAGAAGTAAGGGAAATGAGGGTTTAGTAGGGGAAGACATCTTGGAGATTTGATTTTAGTAAAGTTGCATAGTGCAGGGGGTGTCATGTAACTAGCATGTCAGAATCTTTTTGTTACAAAATTAATTCTAAAGGAATCCATAGTGTTTTGTTTGTTTTTAATCAACTGAACATTTTGAGATGTGAATTACTAAAGACAGCATGCCACTTTCAGATTACATTAAGTGGTTTTATATAAGAAATAAGGTTATTTTATCAAACCATTTATTTCTTTTAAGCTATCATGTGTTCCTGCACATGGTACAAGTATTCCATTGGATTACACAATTAATTTTGTGTTAAAATTTTACTTCATCTTATCTGCTTTGCCTTATTGAATAACTACTATGCACTGTACTAGGCACTTGGGAGAGTACAGTATAACAGAGTTGGTAGACACATTCCCTGCCCACAGTGGACTTGTAGTGTAGACTAATTCACCTCATTAAATATTATTAGAAGCATTGCCATCTATGTAATTATCTACGTAATTAATTGCCAATAATAGAATGCATATTTTAGAGAGTACTTGCATGGTAGTATAGCCATTTGTATCAGGCAATGCAGTTTTTGGTTAGTTTATTCTTTGTCTGGTACTGATGCTGAACTGAACAACTTTATTCAGCCACTCTATTTTTAAACAACCAGCCTCCCTCTCTTCAGCTTGGCTCCTGCACCTGAGTTCTATGGCTCATAAGTGGCCCCTGTGTTAACAGAAGCCAAGGAGAGGAACTCTATATCTCTGGAATAATGAGGGGGTCAGGGTTCCACCCAAGGATAAACTCAGCTCCCTTTCTCTATTCAGAAAAGGCAATTCTGGGTTCAGCTGGCTAACTGCCACTGCCATTTCTCCAGGATGGGCTCCTGAATTTGGCCAATGGCTTCTTCCAAGTACTCAGTACAGTGCTCTGCACACAGTAAATGCTCAGTAAAATATGATTGATTGATGACAATGAGGGAGGAGAGATGGCAGATGGAATTGAGGCTGCCAAGGGCTCTCCTTAGAGGGGCTTTCATCTGACCCACATAAGGCAGTGGGGACTGAGAGGGGTGGGACTCTCGGCAAAGAGGAGTCCTGCATTTTTGAGTACCATCCATGACCACCCATTGTCTCTAGATTATATCTGGAGAGATGGTCTATTAGATTCCAAATTCCTATTTTTATTACTCTCAGTGGAGATTGTGAAGACAATCTTCATGATCTGGTGGAAAGTTGATGTGTTAGAACTGATTCACTCAGAGCATAATCTCAGCCTTCCCAGATTATCTGGGATAGTCAAACAGTGCCTCCCAACACAGCTTCTGTGTTTGAATAGACTTTTGCCTCTGTGATAGATGTGACCTTTCACATGAAAATGAGTGAACCATTTTGATAAAGGTAATCACACACACCGAAATGGATCTTTAGATAGTAAAGTGGGCTACTTGGATGAAGACCTAGCCTAACACTTGCTTCAAATATAGATCATTTCTTGTATTAACATAATTGGTACCCTTCTCCTCCCATCTTTCACACCTTGTTTGTAAATAGGCTGGTTGGTTCAGAGGTGCTAGTGTCCCACAGGACCTAGAGAAGTGAATCAAATGCAAGCATGCCATATATGGAGTTCTTTGGAGAAATTTTAACTATCTTGGGTCTGGGTTTGGGATTTACTTGCTTCAGTTACTATTCTTACCCATGGACCAGAATTTTCCCTTTTTGTAAGGGAAAAGTACTTTCAATTTCTTCTGTATCTGTAGTTTCTGAGTTTGCCAGGAACCTCATTTTGTGTGGGAAATCACAGACGTAGAGTTTGGTAGCCTGGAAGAGTCTTTTGGACTTCCACCTAAGGTGTATATACACTTAAAGACTCAATTCAGATCTGCAAACCTAATGTCAGGTAGAAAAATACTAATCCGTATTAACGGCCTGCTCAATTTCCAGTGAGTCTCCATTACCAGCCCCCATTTCTGTTTGATAGTTAGTGCTTCCTGGGCTTCTCCAACTCAGAAGACAACACAATCCCATCCTCTTTCCAGAAATTAAAACACCAGATGACTATGAAAGTGTGTGTGTGGGGGGTGTGTGTGGGTGTGTGTGTGGGTGTGTGTGTGGGTGTGTGTGTAAGAAAAGACATGGGCCAATAACCACTGTTTAGGACAGCAGAAATTGCATAGGAAATATTGACCCAGCCTATAAAGGAGACATCAATATGTGACACTAGAGCATGAGGACCCATTGATCCTCCAAACTCCTTCAAGACAGACAGGAAGTGTCAGCTTCAAATACAGGAGCTATAGGAGGGCATATGGAAAAAACCCTGGCCTTGGCCAAAACCTCATAACCTCCTCTTCGGTGTCCTGTTTTCCAGCCAGAAATGGGAAAAATGTTCCTGAAGTGTTTTGAGCACCATAAAAAATACTCTATGAAAAGCTCAATGAGGATGAAATGCAATAGTAGTCGGCATGTCAGCACTTCTTTTCTGAGCTGCCACTTTTCTTTTTCATGTTACCACCACTAGAAAACCAAAGAACACTTCATTTTACCTCCGTTCCAACACTGATACTATACTAAATAAATAATGAAGAAAGATTTATACTTGGAGTACTTTTCTTTACCAATAAGCAGGAATTATATTTATTAAGGCAATACTTTCCAAAAATTGATTTTCATATAATCTATCCAAATAAAAATCAAAGCACAGGTGCAATTAAAACCATAAAACTCTGTACACAAGATAAAATATTTTCATCAGAGGATAGGTGCTTTCAACCAGGGAATTTTTCTCTTCCGTATCAACATTAGTGACTCTGAGGGTCAGATATAGAAAGGAAACTGAGAACCTGTATTTGAGGAAATCTGTTTTTTACACCATCCATCAGATGTCAGAACATTATAATTTTGAAAGTATGGAAATGTTTGTGAAATATGTAATCAAAGACAAAGTGAGGTGAGGAATTGATTTTGAATAGGGTATCTATTGACCACAATCGAAGACATCAGATCCCTTCCCCTTTACAGACACCACAGCCCCTATTTTTATTTAAATGTTTTTCCTTGCAAATAATCTCTTAATATCATTTTTTAATATTGTATTTGTTAAGTGCTTACTATGTACCAGGCACTATAATAAGCAGTGGGGTAGATACAAGCTAATCAGTTTGGACACAGTCTATGTCCCATATGATGTTCACAGTCTTAATCCCCATTAAACAGATGAAATCTGAGGCCCAGAATAGTTAGCTGATTTACCCAAGATCACACAGCAGACAAATGGCTGAACCAGGATTGGAACCCAGGTCCTTCTGAATCCCAGGCCTATGCTTCTCAATATTTATAGCCCATTAACTGTCACTCATCTAATAATAATAATAACGATAATTATTATCATAATCAGAGAAGTAAACTTAGCCAAATGGATAGAGCACGGGCTTGGGAGTCAGAAAGACCTGGCTTCTAATCCTGGCTCTGCCACTTTCATTCATTCAGTCGTATTTATTGAGCATTTACTGTATGCAGAGCACTGTACTATGCTCTTGGGAAAGTACAATATAGCAACAAAGAGTGACAATCCCTGCCCACAACGATTTCACAGCCTAGAGGTGGGGAGGCCGACATCAATACAAATAAACAGACATCAATATAAATAAATAAAATTACAGATATATACCTAAGTGCTGTGGGGTGGGGAGAGGGGGGAAGAGCAAAGGGAGCAAGTCGGGGCAACACAAAGGGAATGGGAGATGAGGAAAAGTGAGGCTTTGAAAGGGGGGGAGAGTATTTGTCTGGAAGATTTGAGGAGGGAGGGCATTCCAGGACAGAGGTAGGGCGTTGGCCAGGGATTGGTGGTGAGACAGGTGAGATCGAGGCATGGTGAGAGGGTTAGCACCAGAGGAGCGAAGTGTGCCGGCTGGGTTGTAGAAGGAGAGAAGCGAGGTGATGTCTGCTGTGTGATCATGGGCAAGTCACTTGAATTCTCTGTGGCTCAGTTACCTCATCTGTAAAATTGGGATTAAGACTGTGAGCCCCAGGTGGGACATGGACTGTGTCCAACCTGATTAGCATGTATGTACCCCAGTGCTTAGTACAGTGCCTGGCACATAGTAAGAGTTTAACAAATACTATTAAAAAATAGTGCTAACACCAATAGTACAAATCACAGTAATGGTAATAGATACTAAAAGCAACAAAAATGAAAATCAGTCTGTATTTAGCTTGTAGGAATAATTAGTGTTTGTACTTCTGTCAATTCATGGTGATAGTCATATATTTTTAAGTGACAACTGTTTTCATGTTTATCTCTGCACAAGTAATGCAATGCTACGCAAGGGAGCATATGTGTCATAAAGACACATAGGTGAAAAGGTTCTCTGCATAAATTCCAGAAGCTATATAGCTTTGAAAAGAAATGACACATATATTGACCAATGATGACAATGATAAAGTTTTCAATGGTGATTCTTAGTGCCTGGGTGTTTAAAAATAAAAAAATGGACATAAAGGTGGGCAATATCAGTGCTTAGTACAGTTCTCTGCACCAATAGGAATTCAATAAATACTACTGATTGATTGGCAAGAAATAGGCTAGCTGAAAAGAGGCAAGACAATATAAAATGGGATGAATGGCCACCCTAATTTTGAAAATTTTGTATTTATAGTATTTGATTTATTGGAGAAGTGTTTATTTTCTTTCACAGATGACTTCCATAATTTTTTGTTCACCTAATATTTGTACTCATGCCCAGTATTTTATTTTAATGTATTTTTTCAGGATTGTGTGTTTTGGCACATAAAGCAAAGGGTTTTCTGGTTCAGTTTATATTGGACTGGCTTGTCTCAGTTTCTGGGTGCTAATAGTAATTTTTTTTATAGTAATCCATAGTAGTTCTGGTAAGTTTCTCTTGTAACTGTAATTTAGAAATTATGGCTAGAGCATTCTCTGGGAATCAGGAGACCAAGGTTCTAGTCCTGGTTCTGCCTGTTGCAGATGTAGTGGTAACAGTATTTATCAACCCCTTACTGTATACCAAGCACTGAACTAAAAACTGGAAAAGAGTCCATGAATAGGAATTAGACATGGTCCCTGAACCTCAGCAGGCTCACAATCTAAAAATGAAAAGGAGGTAGAGGAGACTGGTGACAGACACATAAGGAGAGATGAAATGAAAAACTAAAATAGTAATCTCGTTGTGGGCAGGGAATGTGTCTGTTTATTGTTGTATTGTACTCTCCCAAGCGCATAGAACAGTGCTCTGCATACAGTAAGTGCTCAATAAATATGATTGAATGGACAAATGAATGAATTAAAGAAGCAGGTGGTTAGAGCACGGATCTGGGAATCAGAAGGTCATGGGACCTAATCCCAGCTCTGCCACTTGTCTGATGTGTGCCCTTAGGCAAGTCACTCCACTTCTCTGTGCCTCAGTTACCTCATCTGAAAAATGAAGATTGAAACTGTGAGCCCCATGTGGGAGAGGGACTGTGTCCAACTTGATTTGCTTGCACTCACCTCAGTGCTTAGTACAGTGTCTGGCACATGGTAAGTACTTAACAGATATCATTATTATTATTTTTATTATTAACAGCAATAATAATAATACAAAGGTCAGTAGGTCATGTAGCTACAGGAGTGGAATTTCAGGCTCCCCACAACTCAGAGTCTACAGTCACAATCACAGCCACCATGACCAATTACAGCAGCAGCAATTGCTACAGTTTTCTCTAGATTTTATTATTATTATTATTATTAATAATGATAATAACAATAATTGTGGTATTTGTTAAGCGCATACTATGTGCCAGGCACTGTATGAAGCACTGGGGTGGATACATGCATATCAGATTGGACACAGTCCCTGTCTCACGTGGGGCTCACGGTTTCAATCTTCATTTTTCAGATGAGGTAACTGAGGCACAGAGAAGTGAAGTGACCTGCCCCAGGGTCACACAGCAGACTAGTTGCAGAGTTGAGATTAGAACCCATATCTTTCTAACTCTCAGGCCTATGCTCTATCCACTAGGCCATGCTGCTTCTGCAGGTTTTGTGGAGGCAGTGCCAGGCTGCAACTGCTTTCCTCTATACAGCTGAGATGACAGCTCAGTGCTTAGAACAGTGCTTTGCACATAGTAAGTGCTTAACAAATGCCATCATTATTATTATTATATTATTATGATGCAGGACAGGCTGAGGTGAAAGTTCCCCAGTGAAGTGGAGGAGAGCAGGTGCAAGCTTCCAAGGAGGCAGGCATGGTGGTCCGTAGATGAGAATGTTGTGGCAGGAAGGCAGCAGCTACAGTGGATTCCCTAGGATGTCTGGTGGAGAGAAAGGCACAGAAAGCACTCTTGATTGGCTTAAATTTCTACCACCTATGGTTCATGGGGCATGCTGAGAACAGGCTCCTGGATATGCCTAGATATGCCATTAGTGGTGAATGTTTCTGACCACCCAAAGCAAAAGGTGAGGTCAACAGGTCCCACAGGAATCCTGAGGAATATCTGGCAGAGTCTACCAACTCTGTTGTATTGAACTCTCTAAGTGCTTAGTGCAGTGCTCTACACACACTAAGCGCTCAATAAATACCATTGATTGTTTGATTGATTGACTGGGCAGCAAAGACCACACCTGCTAACAAGGTCTTCTGAGTTGTGGTGATAGACACATTTTTTTAAAATAGTATTTGTTAAGCATTTACTATGTACCAGGCACTGTACTAAATACTTGGGTAGATACAAGTTTGGATACATCCATATCCCATGTGAGACTCACCGTTTTAATCCCCATTTTACAAATGAGGTGTCTGAGGCATAGAGAAGTGAAGTGACTTGCCCAAGGTCACACAGCAGACAAGTGGGAGAGCCTGTATTAGAACCCAACTCCTTCTGACTCCCAGGCCCATGCTCGATCCACTCGGCCATGCTGCATCTCTATTGGCACTACACTGCAGTCACTTTGGCTGTAAAGAAGTCCTGAATATAAAACCTTTGTGTGCACTTCTCAACATGTACCCACCTACTAACTTGTTGCACTTTATGCCCCATTGGAAACGCGACTTGCAGGGATGAGAGAGTGTGTGAATGACATTTGCTAAGGTCTAATGGTGGTATTTAAGCCCTTACTCTGTGCCAAGCACTGTTCTAAGCACTGGGGTAGACACAAGGTAATCAGGTTGTCCCTCGTGGGGCTCACAGTCTTCACCCCCATTTTACAGATAAAGTAACTGAGGCACAGAGAGGTTAAGTGACTTGCCCAAAGTCACACAGCTGATATGTGGTGGAGCCGGGATTAGAACCCACGACTTCTGACTCCCAAGCCTGGGGTCTTTCTACTAAGCCACGTTACTTCCCTAATACGTCCAGAAGCATCTGCGAGGTGGGTCACCAAGGAGCCGAGCATGAAACCGAATGCATGGGCCCACTCGGGGTGGGAGGGAAGGAGGGCATCCCGTTCAGGCCAGGGCTTCTAGCTTAGGGGTCCCGGTGGCCACGATTTCCTCCCCCTGCCCCCCAGGCCACGGTTCACCCCCAAACCCAGCCTGAATCCCTGCATTAAGGGCATGGGGAGGAAGGGTGGGATGCGATCTTCTCTCGCTGACGTGACGGGGTTGGGGACACCCATCCAGGGCATCAACGCCAGCTTCTGAGCCGTCGGACTCAGACCGCATGGGTTTCTCTCTTTCTCTTCCCCATTCATCCTTAGCCCCTTTCTCTCCCACAGTGCAGTGGCAACTCTAGGAAGAAACACTCTCACCTTCCCTTTGAGAAGCAGCGTGGCTCAGTGGAAAGAGCCCGGGCTTTGGAGTCAGAGGTCATGGGTTCAAATCCTGGCTCTGCCAATTGTCAGCTGTGTGGCTTTGGGCAGGTCACTTCACTTCTCTGTGCTTCAGTTACCTCAACTGTAAAAATGGGGATTGAGACTGTGAGCCCCCAGTGGTACAACCTGATCACCTTGTAGCCTCCCCAGTGCTTAGAACAGTGCCTTGCATGTAATAAGTGCTTAATAATTGCCATTATTATTATTATTATAATTATTCACTTGGCTGCACACAGAGCTGCCTTATCATTAGTATTATGGCATAGCGGGTAGAGCCCTGGGATTGGAGGTTGGAAGGTCATGGGTTCTGATCCTGGCTCCACTGCTTGTCTGCTGGGTGGCCTTGGGCAAGTCACTTCACTTATCTGGGCCTCAGTTCCCTCATTTGGAAAATAGGGATGAAGACTGTGAGCCCTCTATGAAACAGAGACTGTGTCCAACCCGATTTGCTTCAATCTGCCCCAGCGCTTAGAACAGTGCCAGACACATAGTAAGTTGTTCAAAAATACCATAATTATTGTTATTATTAATACCAATGTCATCATTATTAACAATAATAATAATGGTAGTGTTTGTTAAGCATTTAGTGTGTCCCAAGCACTGGGGTGGGTACAAGCAGAAGCAGAGAAGCAGCATGGCTCAGTAGAAAGAGCATGGGCTTTGGAGTCAGAGGTCATGGGTTCAAATCCCAGCTCTGCCAATTGTCAGCTGTGTGACTTTAGGCAAGTCACTTAACTTCTCTGTGCCTCAGTTTTCTCATCCGTAAAATGGGGATTAAGACTGTGAGCCCCCCGTGGGACAACCTGATTACCTTGTAACTGCCCCAAGGCTTAGAACAGTGCTTTGTACATAGTAAGCACTTAATAAATTCATTCATTCATTCATTCAATCGTATTTATTGAGCGCTTACTGTGTGCAGAGCACTGTACTAAGCACTTGGGAAGTACAAATTGGCAACATATAGAGACGGTCCCTACCCAACAGTGGGCTCACAGTCTAGAAGGGGGAGACAGAGAACAAAACAAAACATATTAACAAAAAAATAAATAGAATAAATATGTACAAATAAAATAAATAATAATAATAATAATAATAATGGCATTTGTTAAGCACTTACTATGTGCAGAGCACTGTTCTAAGCGCTGGGGGGGGGTTATAAGGTGATCAAGTTGTTCCACGTGGGGCTCACAGTCTTAATCCCCATTTTACAGATGAGGTAACTGAGGCTCAGAGAAGTTAAGTGACTTGCCCAAGGTCACAAAGCAGACATGTGGTGGAGTCGGGATTCGAGCCCATGACCTCTGACTCCAAAGCCCATGCTCTTTCCACTGAGCCACGCTGCTCCTCCACTGAGCCACGCTGCTCCTAGAGTCTTCCCTCCCAAACCCTGCCCTCTCCCTGACTTTCCCATCTCTGTTGACGGCACTATCATCATCATCAATCAATCAATCAATCAATCAATCGTATTTATTGAGCGCTTACTATGTGCAGAGCACTGTACTAAGCGCTTGGGAAGTACAAATTGGCATCACATAGAGACAGTCCCTACCCAACAGTGGGCTCACAGTCTAAAAGGGGGAGACAGAGAACAGAACCAAAGATACCAACAAAATAAAATAAGTAGGATAGAAATGTACAAGTAAAATAAATAAATAAATAAATAGAGTAATAAATATGTACAACCATATATACATATATACAGGTGCTGTGGGGAAGGGAAGGAGGTAAGACAGGGGGATGGAGAGGGGGACGAGGGGGAGAGGAAAGAAGGGGCTCAGTCTGGGAAGGCCTCCTGGAGGAGGTGAGCTCTCAGCAGGGCCTTGAAGGGAGGAAGAGAGCTAGCTTGGCGGATGGGCAGAGGGAGGGCATTCCAGGCCCGGGGGATGACGTGGGCCGGGGGTCGATGGCGGGACAGGCAAGAGCGAGGTACAGTGAGGAGATTAGTGGTGGAGGAGCGGAGGGTGTGGGCTGGGCAGTAGAAGGAGAGAAGGGAGGTGAGGTAGGAGGGGGCGAGGTGATGGAGAGCCTTGAAGCCCAGGGTGAGGAGTTTCTGCCTGATGCGCAGATTGATTGGTAGCCATTGGAGGTTTTTGAGGAGGGGAGTAATATGTCCAGAGCGTTTCTGGACAAAGATAATCCGGGCAGCAGCATGAAGTATGGATTGAAGTGGAGAGAGACACGAGGATGGGAGATCAGAGAGAAGGCTAGTGCAGTAGTCCAGACGGGATAGGATGAGAGCTTGAATTAGCAGGGTAGCGGTTTGGATGGAGAGGAAAGGGCGGATCTTGGCAATGTTGCGGAGCTGAGACTGGCAGGTTTTGGTGACGGCTTGGATATGAGGGGTGAATGAGAGAGCGGAGTCGAGGATGACACCAAGGTTGCGGGCTTGTGAGACGGGAAGGATGGTAGTGCCGTCAACAGAGATGGGAAAGTCAGGGAGAGGACAAGGTTTGGGAGGGAAGACAAGGAGCTCAGTCTTCGACATGTTGAGCTTTAGGTGGCGGGCGGACATCCAGATGGAATGTCATCATCATCAATCGTATTTATTGAGCGCTTACTATGTGCAGAGCACTGTACTAAGCGCTTGGGAAGTACAAATTGGCAACATATAGAGACAGTCCCTACCCAACAGTGGGCTCACAGTCTAAAAGGCACTACCATCCTTCCCGTCTCACAAGCCCGCAACCTTGGTGTCATTCTCGACTCCGCTCTCTCATTCACCCCTCAAATCCAAGCCATCACCAAAACCTGCCAGCCTCAGCTCCGCAACATTGCCAAGATCCGCCCTTTCCTCTCCATCCAAACCGCTACTCTGCTTGTTCAAGCTCTCATCCTATCTCGTCTGGACTACTGCACCAGCCTTCTCTCTGATCTCCCATCTTCGTGTCTCTCCCCACTTCAATCCATACTTCATGCTGCTGCCCGGATTGTCTTTGTCCAGAAATGCTCTGGGCATGTTACTCCCCTCCTCAAAAATCTCCAGAGGCTACCAATCAATCTGCGCATCAGGCAGAAA
This sequence comes from Tachyglossus aculeatus, assembly GCF_015852505.1. NCBI lineage: Eukaryota > Metazoa > Chordata > Mammalia > Monotremata > Tachyglossidae > Tachyglossus > Tachyglossus aculeatus. Next base: position 61,946,830 of record NC_052101.1, on the reverse strand, counting down.
CTCCTCACCCTGGGCTTCAAGGCTCTCCATCACCTTGCCCCCTCCTACCTCACCTCCCTTCTCTCCTTCTACAGCCCACCCCACACCCTCCGTTCCTCTGCCGCTAATCTCCTCACCGTGCCTCGTTCTCGCCTGTCCCGCCATCAACCCCCGGCCCACGTCATCCCCCGGGCCTGGAATGCCCTCCCTCCCCACATCTGCCAAGCTAGCTCTCTTCCTCCCTTCAAGGCCCTACTGAGAGCTCACCTCCTCCAGGAGGCCTTCCCAGACTGAGCCCCTTCCTTCCTCTCCCCCTCGTCCCCCTCTCCATCCCCCCCCCATCTTGCCTCCTTCCCTTCCCCACAGCACCTGTATATATGTATATATGTTTGTACATATTTATAACTCTATTTATTTATTTATTTATTTATTTTACTTGTACATATCTATTCTATTTATTTTATTTTGTTAGTATGTTTGGTTTTGTTCTCTGTCTCCCCCTTTTAGACTGTGAGCCCACTGTTGGGTAGGGACTGTCTCTATGTGTTGCCAACTTGTACTTCCCAAGCGCTTAGTTCAGTGCTCTGCACACAGTAAGTGCTCAATAAATACGATTGATTGATTGATTGATAGAGTAATAAATATGTACAAACATATATACATATATACAGGTGCTGTGGGGAAGGGAAGGAGGTAAGGTGGGGAGGATGGGGAGGGGGAGGAGGGGGAGAGGGAGCTCAGTCTGGGAAGGCCTCCTGGAGGAGGTGAGCTCTCAGTAGGGCCTTGAAGGGAGGAAGAGAGCTAGCTTGGCAGATGTGCGGAGGGAGGGCATTCCAGGCCAGGGGGATGACGTGGGCCAGGGGTCGATGGTGGGACAGGAGAGAACGAGGCATGGTGAGAAGATTAACGGCAGAGGAGCAGAGGGTGCGGGCTGGGCTGTAGAAGGAGAGAAGGGAGGTGAGGTAGGAGGGGGCGAGGTGATGGAGAGCCTTGAAGCCGAGGGTGAGGAGTTTTTGCCTGATGTGTAGGTTGACTGGTAGCCACTGGAGATTTTTGAGGAGGGGAGTAACATGCCCAGAGTGTTTCTGGACAAAGATAATCCGGGCAGCGGCGTGAAGTATGGATTGAAGAGGGGAGAGACAGGACGATGGGAGATCGGAGAGGAGGCTGATACAGTAATCCAAGCGGGATAGGATGAGAGCTTGAATGAGCAGGGTAGCGATTTGGATAGAGGAAAGGGCGGATCTTGGCAATGTTGCGGAGGTGAGACCGGCAGGTTTTGGTGATGGCTTGGATGTGAGGGGTGAACGAGAGAGCAGAGTCGAGGATGACACCAAGGTTGCAGGCTTGAGAGACGGGAAGGATGGTAGTGCCGTCCACAGTGATGGGAAAGTCAGGGAGAGGGCAGGGTTTGGGAGGGAAGACAAGGAGTTCAGTCTTGGACATGTTGAGTTTTAGGTGGCGGGCAGACATCCAGATGGAGATATCCTGAAGGCAGGAGGAGATGCGAGCCTGGAGGGAGGGGGAGAGAGCAGGGGCAGAGATGTAGATTTGGGTGTCATCAGCGTAGAGATGATAGTTGAAGCCGTGGGAGCGAATGAGGTCACCAAGGGAGTGAGTGTAGATTGAGAACAGAAGGGGACCAAGGGGACCAATAAATGCCATCATTATTATTATATTATTATTATACAAGACCACCACGTTGGACACAGTTCCTGTCCCACGTGGGGCCCAGAGGCTAAGTAGGAGGTAGAAGGGGTATTTCAGCCCCATTTTCTAGAGAAGGAAACTGAGGCTCAGAGAAGTGAGGTGACTCACCCAAGGTCAACCTGCAAATAAGCGGCGGAGCTAGAATTAGAACCCAGGCCTTCTGCATCCCGGGGGTGGGCTCTTTGCTCCAGACTGTGCCGTATTGGCTCTCTAGGGAGGGAAGGGAGTTGTAGGTGGGGGGATCGGAATCGAAGCCGGGCAAGATGTTACCCTCCTGACCACTTCCCCTAGGGCAAATGGGCCCGACGGATTGGGAGACCCAGGAGGTGATGATAATAATCACAATTCTGGTATTGCTTAAGCGCTTACTTTGTGCAAGTCACTGTGCTGAGCTCCAGGATGGATAGAGAAGCAGCATGGCTCAGTGGAAAGAGCATGGGCTTTGGAGTCAGAAGTCATGGGTTCTAATCCTGTCTCCGCCAATTGTCAGCTGGGTGACTTTGGGCAAGTCACTTAACTTCTCTGTGCCTCAGTTTCCTCATCTGTAAAATGGGGATGAAGACTGTGAGCCCCCTGTGGGACAACCTGATCCCCTTGTAACCTCCCCAGCGCTTAGAACAGTGTTTTGCACATAGTAAGCACTTAATAAATGCCATAATAATAATAATTATTATTATTATTACTCAAACCACTGTCACTGTAAATAAATTTGTTTATGCAGATTCTCAATCCTGATGTCTCAAGGCCAAAGATTATCCATTGTTCCTGATGGTAGGCTTCACCAATTCAGAAACTGCTTGTACTCTGAACAATCAATCAATGGTATTTTTTGAGCACTTACTATGTGCAGAGCTCTGTACTAAGTGAGAGGAAAAGTAAGTACAACCGAGTTGGCAGACATGTTCCCTGCCCACAACAAGCTTACAGTCTACTGGTGCATACTGGTCTTTGTCCATTAGAACCAATGATTCTACTAAGGAGAATTAATGGTGATATTTGACTCTTTCTAAGTAATTTACTGTTCTTTACAGTAATAGTGACTAAAAATGACCTTGCAGTTTTTTAGTTTTCTTTAAGATCTTCAATAAATAAAGATTCATTTTATCAAGTCTGAAATACATTGAGCATGAAAACATTGCTTTAACAGGCTTGTTAGCTAGATTAAATTACATCAAAATTCTACTTGTTTTCATTTTATAATTTAAAGTTATTACAGAAATGTGTTATCTGGGATAAAAATATTAGGTGCTTTTTTAAAACCTTTTTTTAAAAAATAGTTTAAAACATTTTTAAATTCAGCAAGAATGTACACTCTTGCACATATGTATGTTCTTATTCATATGAGAAGCAGCACAGCTTAGTGGAAAAGAGCATGGGCCTGGGAGTCAAAAGATGTGGGTTCTAATCCCAACTCCACCACTTACCTGTTGTATGACCTTGGCAAGTCACTTAACTTCTCTGGGCCTCAATTCCTTCTTCTGCAAAATGGGGATTCAATAAATACCTGTTCTCACTCCTACTTAGGCTATTTAGATAATTGGACATTCAACGGTTTCTTCAGGTGATTCATTCTGATGTCTTTCTATTGCTTTCTGCTCTACCCTTGTTCTTCCTCCTGCTTTCATTATTTGCAAATCATTTTTGTTTATCTTGTTTTCTAGATGGTGAGCTCCTTGAAGACAAGGAATATGTGCCTTGTTACTGTTGCACTCTTCCAATAGCTTAGTACAGTGCCTAGCACTTAGTAGATACCATTGGTTGATTGGTTATCTTTTCTTAAACACAGTTATTACCCTTCAATTCAGAGGGTGGTATTTCACACCTTATTTTTCACTTTCCCATGATTACCAAAATCAAATACGTTGTAGTTCTAACCTTGAAAGGAAAGGCAGAGCTTCTATCTCTTTTCAACTTCGGGACCCTAACACGCAAAAGAATAATACTGCCTGAGGCAACACAAGAAAATTTGCCTTCTATGCTAAACAGTTATCTCCAAACAGGACAAAGAGTTTCCCATAATCTCTCATGATTTTACTTCCAGCCATCATTAGGTTTTAACTTCTCTATACTCACTTTGTTCATAAAGATGTTTAATTATAATGATTTTTTTGAATGTCAAATTTTAATTTCAGGAATAAAATTCTCAGAAAATTGTAGAGCCTTAGAAGCTGCAATGCTTTATTTGGGTTCAGTTCTGAAAGCAGCTGTATCTCATATAACAAAGCTACTCTTCATATAATAACTATTACTAAGGAACTGTGTATTTCTTCATTTTGAGACTCTAGAATATGTTTCTGGCATGCAGTAATGAGGTTCATATCTTGCTCAATTCAAAAGTCTAATAGGACAAGTAAACTTGCATGAGTTTAATTTACTAGAAAACAAATTTGGAAACACAAACAATGGAAGTCATTAGTCATCAGTACAGTTTCTTGTATGCTATTGTTTGGGGGCATAGGGGACTTGGGATGGCACATTAGGTGTTAACAGAATGATGCTTGAGGTATGGGGAGTGAAAATTGGGAGTCAGAGGACAGCAATATCATAGAAGGTGCTGGCAGCTGGAAGCGGCTCATAGGAAGATAGCAGCTGCAAGAACAGGAACCATAGAGATTAGGAGGCCCAGAAAAAGAAAATTTCATGACCAAAGAACATCCAAAGATAACCTATATGTGGATGGCATAAAACCTAGAATAAAGGAAATGGGGGAAAACTGGATCAGTCCACCTCCTCTGCACTTGCCCAACAGCCAGGACCTACCAGGTATACCCCAAGAGAGCTATGCACACATGCTAAGGGGACACATCAGAAGCAGGGGAACCTGCCTGGGGAGCAGAACCAATGAGGACCATTGGCTATCAGAGGGGGGAAATGGGCTTATCAAGAGGTGGTCTTCACTCTGCTGGCCAGAGACCACCAACAGGACTATTGTGTAGGAGGAGCTGGATGGTCACAATAAACCATACACTGCTATATTGCAGCATGATCAACACAGCTGCTGGTGTGGGCAGCCCTTGTCCTTTCTTATGCAGGACAGAAAAACTGTGAAAAATGGACACTTTGCTAGCCAAATGGGGGCTGGTTAACAGTCATGGCAAAGAGTAGATCTATAAGAGACTAATAATCTACTTCTGGCCCATAATCCTCCTCGACCTCTCAGCTTCCTTTGACACTGTGGACCACCGCCTTCTCCTCAACACGCTACCCGACCTTGGCTTCACAGACTCCGTCCTCTCCTGGTTCTCCTCTTATCTCTCCGGTCGTTCTTTCTCAGTCTCTTTTGCAGGCTCCTCCTCCCCCTCCCATCCCCTTACTGTGGGGGTTCCCCAAGGTTCAGTGCTTGGTCCCCTTCTGTTCTCGATCTACACACACTCCCTTGGTGACCTCATTCGCTCCCACGGCTTCAATTATCATCTCTATGCTGATGACACCCAGATCTACATCTCTGCCCCTGCTCTCTCCCCCTCTCTCCAGGCTCGCATCTCCTCCTGCCTTCAGGACATCTCCATCTGGCTGTCTGCCTGCCACCTAAAACTCAACATGTCCAAGACTGAACTCCTTGTCTTCCCCCCCAAACCCTGCCCTCTCCCTGACTTTCCCATCTCTGTTGACGGCACTACCATCCTTCCCGTCTCACAAGCCCGCAACCTTGGTGTCATCCTCGACTCAGCTCTCTCATTCACCCCTCACATCCAAGCCGTGACCAAAACCTGCCGGCCTCAGCTCCGCAACATTGCCAAGATCCGCCCTTTCCTCTCCATCCATACCGCTACCCTGTTCGTTCAAGCTCTCATCCTATCCCGTCTGGACTACTGCATCAGCCTTCTCTCTGATCTCCCATCCTCATGTCTCTCCCCACTTCAATCCATACTTCATGCTGCTGCCCGGATTGTCTTTGTCCAGAAACGCTCTGGGCATGTTACTCCCCTCCTCAAAAATCTCCAGTGGCTACCAATCAATCTGCGCATCAGGCAGAAACTCCTCACTCTGGGCTTCAAGGCTCTCCATCACCTCGCCCCCTCCTACCTCACCTCCCTTCTCTCCTTCTACAGCCCACCCCCCACCCTCCTCTCCTCTGCTGCTAATCTCCTCACCGTGCCTCGTTCTCACCTGTCCCACCATCGACCCCTGACCCACGTCATCCCCCGGGCCTGGAATGCCCTCCCTCTGCCCATCCACCAAGCTAGCTCTCTTCCTCCCTTCAAGGCCCTACTGAGAGCTCACCTCCTCCAGGAGGCCTTCCCAGACTGAGCCCCTTCCTTCCTCTCCCCCTCGTCCCCCTCTCCATCCCCCCCATCTTACCTCCTTCCCTTCCCCACAGCACCTGTATATATGTATATATGTTTGTACATATTTATTACTCTATTTATTTATTTATTTATTTTACTTGTACATATCTATTCTATTTATTTTATTTTGTTAGTATGTTTGGTTTGTTCTCTGTCTCCCCCTTTTAGACTGTGAACCCACTGTTGGGTAGGGACTGTCTCTATATGTTGCCAACTTGTACTTCCCAAGCACTTAGTACAGTGCTCTGCACACAGTAAGCGCTCAATAAATACGATTGATTGATTGATTGATTGGTTTGTCTAATTGTCTATAAGTCAAAGAGAGGTGTGTATTAGCATCTGTAAGATGCTCATGAACTTTGAGAGAAATAAGAAAATAAAATCAACAAAAGCTATTGAATCGAATCAACCCAATTCTTGGATGACATTCAATTTCATTTTACTTGGATTAATATTAGCCTATTTTTCTAGTATGGACAGAACCAAAGTTTTACTTGTCTGGAAGCTCTCTGGAACTCTATAGAAGTAAATTTTATGTACACCCCATCCTAAGGTAGCCCCTAGAAAACAAGTGAAGGCCCAAAGGTCGAAAATTAAGAATTCTAGGCAAAGAAGAAAAAGTAGAGGAGAGAAAGAAGAGGGTAAGGATAAGGGTATGGGGAGATAAAACAAGGTAAAAGGAGACAGTATCTATTTAGACAGTCTTTACCATTATTAATTTCACTTTTTCCATCAGGTTTTCAGATGTAAATAACTCAATTATGTGCCCACTGTGATTCATAAAATAAATGTCTATATCTATAGATATAAAGATTTCTGCCCTGTGGAAGCTGAATTCAACCAGAGATCACAATTAGTGCTGTAGAAATATGCTACGAAGTTTTCCCTTCCGAGGTCATATTTTGGGGCATTTAAGAAAGGACTCCATACAGCACCCTACAAATGAAAAGGATTAATAAATATTTGACTGATTTGACTGGAAGTGCAAAAGAAATGGAAGTCTTTGCTTTTCATCACTTCAAATCACAGCTTTCAAAGCCTCCTACTTTCTTCTTCTGAAGATTCATTTTAACTTGAAAAAACAGCAGTGCTAAATGGGTGGATCTAAGTGACGTTTTGAAGAGAGGATCCCAATCCCACTATTTCAGTTAATGAGAAATGAAATAGTAATTTTGGATTTAACTGCAATATTCAACCCAGGGTAGGTAATTGCAAATTATCCAGCAAACAAGAATCACTCCATTGCATTTTAAAACAGAGAGGGTAACATCTGGTAGTGAGCCTAAGGGGCAGAGCAGTTTTAACACAGATACTTCAGAAACCATAATATTAACGGCAAGAAAGTCACTACAAAGAAAAGTATAGTGGTGCCTTTCTCTATTTTTCTATCTGTACAATAATTATGGTTCTCAGGCAATTCTGCCTAAGATATTTGGTTCATCCTAGACTTTATTCCATTCATTTGCCTCTAGGGATTTTTAAACAGAAGAGATTCAGAATGATTTTCCATCTCATCTCTTGATATTCATCCTTATCTGCTTCTGACAATCCATGCACTGTGGCTCCTTGAGATCATCAGTCAGTATGAGAAATTGCTAACCCAGAGTACTCTCATTGGAAACCCAAACAAACATAACACATCTCTTGTTACGGATTTCCTTCCCAATGGTACTTAGCTGGCCTCTTCCAAACTATTCAATCTAGCTGAAATGTTGAAATAGAAAATGTCTCTGAAGCATTTAGGGGCCTTTTATAAATTTAAGATGAATCCATTGCCTGACCTAGTCTTTCTCTTAGTATTGTTACTTGGCTCTTTAAAAGACTTTTGGCAATTTGGAACTCTTCTTCTGATGTGGCCTTCCTTAAATATATACAGAATTTTAATGTAAAAACACAACTGCTTGATGTTCCACTTATTCATGCATAAATTTGTGTGTTAGAATTACATTACTGTTCTGTCAACTTTGTGGCTCTAAGTGCCAAGACTCTCCTTAGGGAATCTGAAAAATTAAAAGGGTCTTTATCTGACTTATTCTTATCCATCCCTTCCTAAACGCACACAAATCGGTGTTGTACCATTCCATTCTGCAAGCGTGTTTTCACCTCTGGACCCAGAGTCTTGTCATTTCATCAGCCCTTGATATCTTTTTTGTTGTTGTGTTGTTATTTTCTTTTGTTCTGTTTACTTGTTTTGTTGTCTGTTTTCCCCCTTCTAGACTGTGAGTCTTTTGTTGGGTAGGGATTGTCTCTGTTGCTGAATTGTACTTTCAAAGGGCTTAGTACAGTGCTCTGCACACAGTAAGCGCTCCTGAACTAATGAATCTCTCATCCTACCCCAACTGGATTACTGCATCAGCCTCCTCTCCGATCTCCCATCCTCCTGTCTCTCCCCACTTCAATCCATACTTCACACCGCTGCCCGGATCGTCTTTGTCCAGAAACGCTCTGGGCATGTTTCTCCCCTCCTCAAAAATCTCCAGTGGCTACCACTCAACCTACGCATCAGGCAAAAACTCCTCACCCTCGGCTTCAAGGCTCTCCATCACCTCACTCCCTCCTACCACACCTCCCTTCTCTCCTTCTACAGCCTAGCCTGCACCCTCCGCTCCTCTGCTGCTAATTTCCTCACTGTGCCTCATTCTCGCCTGTCCCGCCGTTGACCCCGAGCCCACGTCATCCCCCTGGCCTGGAATGCCCTCCCTCCGCACATCCACCAAGCTAGCTCTCTTCCTCCCTTCAAAGCCCTACTGAGAGCTCACCTCCTCCAGGAGGCCTTCCCAGACTGAACATCCTCCTTCCTCTCCCCCTCCTCCTACTCCCCATCCCTCCTTCCCCTCCCCACAGCACCTGTATATATGTATTCATTCAATTGTATTTATTGAGCACTTACTGTGTGCAGAGCACTGTACTAAGTGCTTGGGAAGTACAAGTTGGCGACATGTAGAGACGGTCCCTACCCAACAGCGGGCTCACAGTCTAGAAGGGGGAGACAGATGACAAAACAAAACATATTAACAAAATAAAATAAATAGAATAAATGTGTACAAATTAAATAGAGTAATAAATACGTACAGACATATATACATATATGCAGGTGCTGTGGGGAGGGGAAGGCAGTAAGGCGGGGGGATGGGGAGGGGGAGAGGAAGGAGGGGGCTCAGTCTGGGAAGGCTTCCTGGAGGAGGTGAGCTCTCAGTAGGGCTTTTCATTCATTCATTCACATTTATTGAGCGCTTACTGTATGCAGAGCACTGTACTAAGCACTTGGGAAGTACGAGTTGGCAACAGATAGAGAAGGTCCCTATCCAACAGCGGGCTCACAGTCTAGAAGGGGGAGACAGACGACAAAACAAAACATATTAACAAAATAAAATAAATAGAACAAATATGTACAAATAAAACCAATAAATAGAGTAGGGCTTTGAAGGTCCTGTCTGAAGCAGAAGAGAAGCGTGAGGGTGGTCTCATATGTTTGTACAAATTTATTACTCTATTTATTTATTTATTTTATTTGTACACATTTATTCTATTTATTTTATTTTCTTAATATGTTTTGTTTTGCTCTCTGTCTCCCTCTTCTAGACTGTGAGCCCACTGTTGGGTAGGGACCATGTCTATATGTTGCCAACTTGTACTTCCCAAGCGCTTAGTACAGTGCTCTGCACACAGTAAGCGCTCAATAAATATGATTGAATGAGTGAATGAGTGAATATTTGTTAAGTTCTTACTATCTGTCAAACACTCAAACAGTGTTTTAAGTGCTGGGGTAGATACAAAGTAATTAGGTTGGACAGAGTCCCAGTCCCTCACGGGGCTCACAGTCTAATTAGGAGGGAGAGCAGGAGAATGGGCAGAGAAGTTAAGCAACTTGCTCAAGGTCACACAGCAAGCAATTTGCAGAGCTGAGATTAGAACCCAGGTCCTCTGACTCCCAGGAATGTGCTCTTTCCACTAGGCCATGCTGGTCTTCAGATTCATTTTTGACTTACCCACCTCTGATTTAGTCCTCACATCTTCCTCCCTGTCTGGAACACCCTTCAGATTCAGCTTCACCAAATGATGTCCACTTACCTTCATCAAAGCCCTCCTAAAATAGCATCTCCTGCAGGAGACATTCTTTGATTAATTCACTCCCACCTCCCCATCAGCCACCCTAGTGCTCAGGATTTTACATGTTTATTCATATATTCCATCATTTCTTTATATCATGTATATTTGTCAGTTAGCATCTACTACTTCTTCTTGTAAGCCGTAAACAACTTGAAGTCAGCCATCACATCTCTTGATTCTTGTATTTTTCCTAAGCACCCAGTACAGTAATTTCTGCTATAACATGTATTACCATTTCATGATTTGAATATTACATGTTGGAAATATTAGGGAAGTTTTCTACCAACAAGATGTGTCTGTTCTGTATTTAAGTGACCCTTATTTGTGGCATAGGTCAAGGCTTATACTGTTATGCTCCCTAACTTCTGCCTCAGCCTTAGTGGGCTGCACCATAGTGTACTCTGTGATTCTTTGTGTGCTTTGTAACTGTCTCTACCCATTTCAATTCATGTTACTCTTCTGCCCAAATCATTTTTCTATAAAAATAGTCCATGTTTCCCCACTCTTCAAGAACCTCCAGTAGCTGTCCATCCCACCTCCACACCAAACCAGAAACTCCTTACTATAGACTCCCTTCTACCTTCTTCTTCAAATGCCACTGAATCGTTTCCAACATAGCAACTCCATGGACACACCCTCTTTAGAACGTCCCATCTTCTGTCATAAAGTCGTTCTGGTATGTGTTTCCATAGTGTTTCCTTGGTAAAGTTACGTAAGTGGATAACCATTGTCTTCTTCCACACAGTAAAAACTTCAGTCTCTTCCATTGTCTTTGATCAATGTTTTGATCACTTGATCATGCGCCTTTGACTCTTTCTCATGCTGCTGCTGCCCAGCACAGGTGAATTGACTTTGTCTGACACTTTGACTTAGACCTTTCCATTATGGGTAGTCCTATATGGCATAGGTCCACGCTTCATCAGCGTAGAAACTCTGCTACGATAAGGTGTCAATTCATAGGAGAGATTCCTACCTACTACTATTAATAATAATAATAATTATGAGAAGCAGCATGGCTTAGTGGAAAGACCCCGGGCTTGGGAGTCAGAGGTCATGGGTTCTAATCCCGGCTCTGCCACTTATCAGCTGTGTGAATTTGGGCAAGTCACTTAACTTATCTGTGCCTCAGTTACCTCATTTGTAAAATGTGGATGAAGACTGTGAGCCCCACGTGGGACAACCTGATTACCTTGTATCTACCCCAGCACTTAGAACAGTGCTTGAGACATAGTAAGTGCTTAACAAATACCATTATTATTATTATTATTATTATTATGGTATTTGTTAAGCACTTACTATGTGCCAAGCACTGCTCTAAGTGCTGGGGTAGATACAAGGTAATCAGGTTGTCCATGTGGGACTCATAGTCTTAATCCCCATTTTACAGATGAGGTAACTGAGGCACAAATAAATTAAGTGGCTTGCCCAAGGTCACACAGAAGACAAGTGGCAGAGCCGGGATTAGAACACATGTCCTCTGACTCCCAAGCCCACGCTCTTTCCACTAAGGCCTGCTGCTTCTCTACAACCCAGCCCACACACTTTCATTCCTCTAATGCCAATCTTGTCTATTTTACCACTTACCCCTTGCCCATATCCTGTCTCTGGCCTGGAATTCCTTCCCTCTTTGTATCCGACAGACAAAAACTGTTCCCACCCTTAAAGCCTTATTAAAAGCGTGTCTCCTCCAAGAGACCTTCCTGGACTAAGCCCTCATTTCCTCTTCTCCCACTCCTTTCTGTATCACCCTTGAACTTGAATTTGTACCACTTATTCACCCTCCCTCAGCCCCACAGCATTTATGTACATATACACAGTTTATTTATTTATATTAATGTCTGTCTGCCCCTCTAGACTGTAAGCTCATTGTGGGCAGGTAATGTGTCTACCATCTCTGTTGTATTCTTCCAAGCACTTAGTACAGTGCTCTGCAAATAGTAAGCACAAATAAATATGATTGACTGATTGATTGAGTGGCAAGGGCATAGCTTTGCTAGTAGCAGACATAACACTAATATAGGAATTTAGTATCAAAGTGTCAGTCATGGAAGTATCTCCAAACCCCCTGTCCCATTCAATAATCACTATAGAGAGATTACCTCATAACACAAGGTTCTACAAGTATAGTGTTACCATGTTACAGCAGAAATGACTGCATAGTGCTGTACACACTATTATATGTCCTTAATAAACACTGTTGACACCAATTGATACAGATTCTGATTATGGTCTCTAGGTATCCAATTTTGAGATGAAACGGGTATATGAAAGATTTCTAGGTTGCTTGTCTACATCTTCCTCTACAAATGAAAGGCTGATGGGAAACCTTTGTTGTTCAGATTCCTCCAATTAAAACATTGGTTTCTGATTTGCCTCTCCTGCCCCCTCCTCAGATTCCCTCAGCCAGAATATGATTGGCAGGCAAATCTGCCTGTTGAGTGCTCACCATGCTTAGGCCAATTCTCATTGGTGGTAAAGCCTGCCTGTTGAATCCCCTGTAGCTGTGACAAAATCCCCTGTGATTATGAACCCAGGAGGGGGTTACAATTGGCACTCAGCACCTACTGTATCTAGCCTCTGATGGTAGCAGGCACTCTATTTCCCAGGTCTCCTGACTACCAGTCTTGTGATCTTTCTGTAATAAAAGCAAAAATCTCTGAAAAAAGGGTCATCAGAAACTACAGGAGGTGGAGAGACAGAGGGAAGGAGAAGTCTGGAGGCGATTACTGGAGTTTGGAGTGGATGGCACATAGTACCAGTACCTGGCACATAACAACCACTTACAAATACCATTTTTAAAAAGGGGTGAGTGGGAGATAGTTTCAGTTACTTTTTGAAGTCCAATAACAAATGCAAACAAGTGGGATGGAAAGCAGAAAGCATTCTCCAGCTCCTGCCCAAGGAGTGAAGTCTTTTGTTAGGATCAGTCAATTGGAGGGTGAGTCTGAGTCAAGTCACACACCCTCAGAACCCAGGCAGGCTTCCAGATTCATGAAAATTCAGGTGATCTCTGGGAAACTGTGTATGTGTTCTGCGGTGAGGAAGGGAGAGAGGGGAAGGAGACCTTGGTCCCACCCAGGGGGTGCCTAGGAGAGCCTTCTCCTGCTTGCCCGCAAATCCCCACAAAATACCCTCTTTCCTCCCCTTACCCCCTCTACACTAGTGAGGATGAAATACAGCCTTAGTTGACTCAAGAAAGGAAATAGCCATTTTTAAAACTACCTCTAAAAAGAATGATCTAGGAGAATCACCAAACATGAGGATCACTGTACATAAAGCTGGATTAGCTTCATGGTACCAATGAAATTACCCAGCAACTGTCTTGAGTTTCTGCTGCTTGATGTGCTCCTCTATGTTTTGGCACTGAACATTACTTTTGCTAAATCAGTCACTCCTATGCACTGCTTAAATTATCTGATTGGCAAGGAAACTTGGCAAATACTCTACCCCATTGTTCTTTGGTTACCTGCAGCTCATTCTCTTTAACTATCATTGTTGATCACATACAACACATAACAAAAACTGCAAAACTGCAAAGCTCAACAGCTCTTTTTTTTCCTTTGGAAATTTATCAACCAATAAGGAGCTCTTTAGCTTACTGAGAACTGGTTCAAGAGGTTTACCTTCTTATTCTGCATTCACATCTCAAAGCTATTTCATAGTTCAGTACATTTCCCAAGTACACAAAACTACTGACTTTGATTCTTAAACATTTGTCTTCACAGGGGCCTCAGTTCAGATTTTGTTGCATATCTACTTCATCAAGGAAATGTTCATTTCCAATCCAATTTTTCACAACTGTTCTAACAATTGCATTTATCTCCATCTCTGGTGTCCTAATGAAAACTATGCACTAACCTGCAAATAGTAGGTTGATTCCACTTTCCTATTCAGCTTTTTGAACAGCACTTCCAGAATTTGGGCAGTTTCAGAAAAATTGATTTTCCTTGTCACTCTCCTTTTCAGATGTTGCTGTGGAATAAAAATCATTGAATAGCATTATCTCATTCATTCAGGCTTTCTTCATTTACTCCAACAAGGTTGTTGCATCCTTGGTTGATCTCAATATTGTCCAAAGTATTGAGATCACATTAAGTTGGATAGTTGAAGGCATTTTTAGTAGATAAAATTAAGTGCTTTATTTAGAGTTATAAATATCATCCTAGAAAGAAAAGAAAGATCAGCCTGGGCATCTTAAGCAAATTCATTTTCTAGGAGGAGTGAGACAATTTATCCCCCAGGAGAATTATTCAGGGTACCCAGGCGGGGGAAAAAAAGAATTGTATTTGTCCATCAGGAGGGGCTGTGAGGGCAAATTAAAAGGAAAAGGTCATGTCGGAAAATACGGTGGTTTCTAGAAGAGTCCATTAAACTGCTTGTTCAGTTTCCATTCTGAGCAAATAAAAGGTGATTTTTTTTGCTTTCAGCAGCTCTTTTCAAGAATGCCAAAATTCTAGTATTGCAGCCAACGAGAAATTGGACTTAGTTGGGTGGCGGGGGGACTGCAGATGATTCCAAAATGCTGTCTCCTAAAAGATCCTTGTCTTTCTCTTGCTTAAGTCCATCTCTGGTTCCGTGCATAAAGGGCTTGAGTCACCAATGCATTCGTCAATGTTCTCCAAATATAATTCCCAAACTGAAAGAGATATTCGAATTATGTTTCCATCCCAAACAAGGAAAGAAGTGTTAATGAAGTCCTATTTCTACAGCTAACTGTAGTTAGTCTAGGGTATTGCTTGTTTATTTTCTCTAAGATTTTCTTAAGTGTTCAGTCTTTCCCCATTTCAACTGACAGCATCATTGAAAATGTGATTAAGATTTAGTCCGTCAAACCATGTCCAACCAAGAAAAATATACCTTTTCAATGTGTTTCATATTTGAAAAGTGCAAAACTAGTTTATTGGCAAAATCTACCTTTTGCCTGAGGCAAAAACTAATAAAATTTGTAACATATGAAAGAGATTATTATTATTTCCTTGCCTTTTTGAGAAAGTGATGGAAAAGTAAAATTCACAAGGCTCTACTTTATACAGTGATTTATTTTTTATAAATCTCTGTTAAAGAACATCCCTGTCATCTTGCAAATGTCTTCAGTATCCCTTTCAGATATATAAGTTCTACAGATATTTCACCACCACTCTCTGAAAGTTATATCAGTACTGCTTCAAAAATCCCATTTCCACACATTGTTGTCTTTTTGTCTCCATACTTCCATCTCTTGAATCTTTTCTACTGCCAAAAATAATGGCATATTCATATGAAATGACTTTAGGTTGACTATGTTGCTGTTGGCAGCATGTTGATTTCCTTGTAATGTCAATTGACTTCTTGTTCAGTCTGGACTAGTGCATGTTCCTTACTGAGATACTGTATAAAAACACACGTTTTTTTCAATGCATCTGAATCAGTACCCATGAATTCTATTTCACTAGGTATGATTTGTAAATACTATTTTTTTTAAAGTGGCAATGCTTTGAGGTTGAGTTGGTCTATTGTATCAATTAGTTTTCTGCAACCTGAATAATAAAACTCTAAATACCTGAGCCAAAGCAATGCAGTGTGCTGTGTATATTCCTCTCAGGGTTAGCACTAGAAGTTGACATAGAAATTCTGATAGACATTCCTATTTAATCATTAAATAATAAATCATAGTAATTATGGTATTTGGTAAGTGCTTACTATGTGCCAAGCACTGTTCTAAGCGCTGAGGTAGTTACAAGGTAATCAGGTTGCCCCTCGTGGGGCTCACAGTCTTAATCCCCATTTTACAGATGAGGTAACTGAGGCAGAGAGAAGTTAAGTGGCTTGACCAAGGTCACACAGCAGACAAGTGGCAGAGTCAGGATTAGAACCCACATCCTCTGACTCCCAAGCCTGTGCTCTTTCCACTAAGCCACACTAATTCTGATAATAAACATTTGTTAACCCTTTTCTGATGAATACCCAGTGCACAAGTCAGTTAAATTATTTTATTTTGGCTTGAGGTTTTTCAGTGGTGGAGAAGGGAGATGGAAGAGCATTAATATTCAGTAGTGCAGCCAAAGAGGTTCAAAAGAAAATCTCTCAAGAATTAAGATGACTCAAGGCTGAATCCTTAAGTTATTATATCAGTTGTTCATCATAATTTCATCAGTTAATAATTATGTTGCTATTTGCTGTATTAACCAATGGCCAGATGACAATGTCTTTACTAGATAAGTTCAAGTATTCTGTTTTTTGGGTTGTTTTTTTTTCCTTTAACAAGCAGTGCTTGGGAGCTGCAATTGATGTTAGGTATTACTTCCATGATGTTGGAGTGAAAGTGGAATGTTTCTGAACAATGGTGATTGTGACTGGCACTATGTTTTGCCAAAACCACTTCCACTGACATTATTCAACTATTTCATCCTGATGTAAACGGTGGCTACAGTAGGGGATTGGAGCTCTGGGGAGACAGGGTGAGAATGGCTGGGGAGACAGAGATAAAGGGGATGAAATTGGGGTACACAGAAAAGTTACTAGGAATAATGGAGGGCAGGGATCTAGAGTGTACTTTTTACCTACCTATGGGGCTCAGTTGTCATGCTTGCTCCAGACTGTAAGCTCATTGTGAGCAGGGAATGTGTCTGTTTACTCTTATATTGTACTCTCCTAAGGGCTTGGTACAGTGCTCTGCACACAGTAAGCACTCAATACACACGATTGAATTAATGAATGCCAGGTGTCAGGAACAGTGAACTAACAAATTTCATTTAAGTCTATGGGAAATCGGATCCCACAATTCAGTGGCTTACAATATGCCCACCTTTTGGAGGAACATATTACACAAAGATACTGGGGTATGTCTTCATATCTTGTTGTTGGACAGTGATATAATCAACCAGGTTCCAAAGCTTATATCCCACGACTTTGGTCACTTGGTTGCTGAGCATCTTTGGTGTCTAAGCAACCCTCTTTAAGGATGCATTGCACCCCTCAAAAGGACTAGAGGAACACTTCTCACCCAAACTATATTTACCAGAGGATCATGACTGGTGACCCTTAACCTGGCAGTACCAAGACAAAGAAAAATCTACCAAATATCAAGAAAATAGTACTTGTGATAGACTATCGGGATGCTACAGCAGTCATCATAATCATCATTATGGTATTTGTTAAGCACTCACTATGTGCCAAGCACTATTCTAAGCGCTGGGGTAGACACAAGCTAATCAGGTTGTCCCATGTGGGGCTCACAGTCTTAATCCCCAATAATAATAATACCAAATTTTCAAGGGAACCCTGAATGACCCCTTACCTTCAGTGCTCATTCACCCAAGGCCAGAGCCAAGGACCCCAATTGCCCTTTCTCTTCCATCAGCCCTAGTCCTTGCAACTACCCATCCTAATAATAATAATAATGATAATGATAGTAATGGTATTTGTTAAAGGATTACTATGTTCCAGGCACTGTACTAAGTGCTGGGGTGGATACAAGCAAATTGGGTTGGACACAATCCCTGTCCCACCTGAGGCTCACAGTCTCAATCCCCATTTTACAGATGAGGTAACTGAGGCCCAGAGAAGTGAAGTGATTTACCCAAGGTCACACAGCAGGCAAGTGGCAGAGCTGGGACTAGAACCCAGGTCCTTCTGTCTCCCAGGTCTGTGCTCTTTCCACTAGGCCACACTGATTTCCTGGTCCTTCCTAGGTCCCCTTCTAGTCTCCATCTACACCCACTCTCTTGGGGAACACAATTCCTTCCATGGCCTCAATTATGCAGATAATGCTCAAATCTACATCTCCAGCTTTGACTTCTCTCCTTTCCTGGAAATCTCACATTTCCTCCGGCCTTCAAGACAAATCAAGACAAATCCTGCTGACACTTCAAATTAAAGATATCCAAAACTGAACTCCTTATCTCCCCACCCAAACCCTGAGCTTCCCCTGGCTTTCCCATTACTGTAGACAACCCACTATCCTCCCTACCTCAAAACCCATAACTCTGGTGTTTTCCTCGACTTATCCCTCTCATCCTACCCATATATTCAATCTGTCACCATGTCCTGTCAGTTCTGTCTTCACAGCATTACTAAAATTAGCCCTGTCCTCTCCATCCAAACTGCTACCTCACTGATCATCATCAATCGTATTTATTGAGCACTTACTATGTGCAGAGCACCACACTAAGCGCTTGGGAAGTACAAATTGGCAACATATAGAGACAGTCCCTACCCAACAGTGGGCTCACAGTCTAAAAGATCCAAGCACTGATCCAAGCACTTATCCTATCCCACCTTAACTACTGCATCTGCCTCTTTGCTAACCTCCCTGTCTCCTGTCTCTCCCACTCTAGTCCATACTTCACTCTGTTGCATGGATCATTTATCAATAAAAATATTTAGTCCATGTCTCCCCACTTCTCAAGGACCTTAAATAACTCCCCTCTAGACTGTGAGCCTGTTGTGGGCAGGGATAGTCTCTCTTCATTGCTGTATTGTACATTCCAAGTGCTTAGTGCACACAGTAAGTGCTCAATAAATACAATTGAATGAATGAATCCATCTCCACATCAAACAGAAACTCCTTACCATCTGCTTTAAGCATTCAATCAGCTTGCCCCACCCTACCTCACCTCACTGATCTTCTATAGTGCAGCCGAAACACTCCACTCCTCTAGCGCCAGCTAACTCACTGTCCTGATCTCAACTATCTCTGTGCTGACCCCTTTCCCATCTCCTCCCACATAGACTGGAACTCCTTCCCCCTCTCTATACAGACCACCACTCTGTCCATCTTCAAAGCATTATTAAGGTCAAATCCCCTCCAAGAGACCTTCACCAATTAAGCCTACTTTTCACTGGCTTGCTCTCTTTCTGCATTACACTTGAATCTGTGACATTTGAACATTTGAAATTTGCTCGACACCCAAGCCCATAGCACTTAGGTACATATCCTTAAATTATATATTATAAATTACTTATTTATTCATAAATAAGTGTGTCTCCCCATCAAGACTGCAAGACTGCAAGCTTGTTAGGGGCAGGGAACATGTCTGCTAATACTGTTGCATTGCACTCTCCCAAGCACTTAGTATAGTGCTCTGCACACAGAAAGCACTCAATAAATGATTGATTTTATTGCCCATCTTTTGGCTACTTTCCAGCTAATTAGTATCTCAACAATTTAGCAGGCAGAAATGAAAAGCAGTGAACAGAAGTAAAGGTCAAATCACTCAATATCATCAGCAATATTTCTGGTTGAGAATAAATTTTATTTCCATATGGGCAATTTATGTGGTTATTTATGATTAGTATGGCCAATTTGAGGCCGACAGAGATTGCTCCAACTTGGATAAACAGGTTGATGACAGAAAATGGTTCAGGGTTCTGAATTCACTGTTCATCTCTTCTATCCATTTCCCTGTGAGACTGTGACTTCGAAAATGTCATTATTTGTTCATGAGGAGCAGCCAAGGATTAGTAAGTACTGTTTCTGCTTAGACTTAAAGACCTTATAAAAACATTTTCTCTGTATTACTCCTAGGTGCTGCCTTTGGGCTTGAGAAATAATGTTTCAGTATCCTGAAATCAGTTATTCTGATCATGTGTCCAATCCAACAGAGCTAGTGTTTGCTTCTATATTTGTAGTTCCTGCCTGTGAGAGTACACTCACATTACTATATTTGTCCTCCCATTTGTCTTGGAGGATCTTCTGCAGGCAGTGTGATGGCATTTTTCCAACATCTTAAAATGTCTTCTGTATGTTGTCCACATTTCAGCTCCATGCAGGAACTCGGGAACACAGCTGTCCAGTAAATCATAAATTTGGCTTTCAATCTAATGTCACAGTCTTTGAGATCCTATTTTTGAGGAATCTGGAAGCTGTGCTTTCCTATATGAACTGATGTTCAGTGTCTTCATCATTGTCAGATTTCTTTAAGAGGTCACTTTCGTGCTATAAGAAATATTCCATTTTCTCAAATATCTCTCCATAAATCTGAATTGCAGCTACTGTAGAAAGCTACTGTGGAGATTTTGATGTTGTCTTGTGGGTGTAAAGTATCAAACTCATGTATTCAAATGCTGTGATAAGCATCAATGGATATCTGCTTCTGAATGAGCACATGATAATCATCATCAGTATTTATTAAGCACCTACAGTGTGTAAAGGACTGAAATAAGCATTTGGGAGCATAGAATAAAAGTAGAAGACATGGTCCTTGTCTTTAAGGAGCTTGTGATGTAATGGGGGAATACTCAGATTCAGATAGCCTACATAAAAATGGGAACAAAGAGGAAAAGATATATATATATATATAATGGATAACAACAAAAGCAAACAAAAATAATGAATAAATAAACAGCATTTGTATAAATTCTAAATGTGGCTAATGGAATGATCTGAAGGTGTGAATTAGTTTGGTAATGCACCCTGGAGAAGGTATTTTCATTTAAGGATGTCCTTGAAGGTGGGAAGGGATGTGGTTTGGCAGATTTGAGTAGGGAGAACATTCCATGTAAGGGGAAGGATGTGAGCAGTGGGTGGGAAATGAGCAACAAGTGCAAGGAGCAGTTAGGAGGTTAGCCTTGGTGGGACAAAGAGTGTGAGCTGGTCTTTAGTGGGAAGAGAGCAGAAATGTAGAAGAGACAGCTGGTGGAGAGCCTTGAATGTAATGGTCAGGAGCCTCTGTTTTGATAAGGAGAGAAAAGGTAGCCACTGGAGATTTTTGAAGAGGAGAGTAACGGGCTCTGACCCACTGTTGGGTAGGGACCGTCTCTATATGTTGACAACCTGTACTTCCCAAGCACTTAGTACAGTGCTCTTCACACAGTAAGTGCTCAATAAATATGATTGATTGATCGATTGATTTAGGAAGACGATCTGGACTGCAAAGTGTAGAAATAAGTGAAGAGAGGAGAGGCTGAAGGCAGGGAGACCAGTGAGGAGCTGTTGCAGTAACTGAGTTGGGAAGTGATGAAGACTAGGATCGGGGCTGTGGTTGTAGGTCTGAAATGGGAGGGATAACTCTGGGAAATAGTGTGGAGGAAATATTGGCAGGGTTTATAGACATACTGAAAGGAGGAGACACTGACATAGAGAGAAGTCAAAGGTAACAGAGGTTTCAAGTTTCCAGTACAAGGAGAATGCTGCTAGGTATTGAAAGCTAATGATTAAAACAGAAATTTTAGCTCATAGCCAGCTTCAAATGATCAAATTTCCATCCATTAGATAATTTAATTCTATGCAAGGTGGGAATTTATTGGTCACATGATGTAGTAGCAGCAACAATTATTGAGAATGATGTTGGAGTAATAATGCAACCTTGTTTAACTTTCATCTTAAACTCAAAGTAGCTTGTATTAGATCCATTATTGAGGATTAATACTCATATACTGAACTAATATGAGGAATATGAGGAACTAATATGAGGAATTTTGATAAATTTTGGTAGGAATCCAAATTTCAGAATAATCTTCCACAATCTTTCACAAGAGACAGAATGAAAGACACTCTGGTTATCCCAGAAGTCCAAATAAAGAGATGTGTATTGTTCTTGGCATTGCGCTATAGTCAGTGAACAATACAAAAGATAAGCGAATGTAGTAGCTTCTCTGCAAGTAGGGACTGAAAAACAGAACTTTTCAGTGTGGAAAAATTCATTTATTCATTCATTCATTCAATCGTAAGTGCTTACTGTGTACAGAGCACTGTAATTAAATATTGGGAAAATACAAAAGAACAATAAAGAGTGACAATCCCTGCCTACAATGAGCTCACAGTCTAGAAGGGGGGAGACAGTCATCAATACAAATAAACAGTAAGTGCTCAGTAAATACGACTGAATGAATTGAATGAATGAATGTAGACAACACTACTATCCTCCCTACCTCACAAACCCATAACTTTGGTGTTGTCCTTGACTCATCTCTCTCATCCAACCCAAATATTCAATCTATCACAAAACCCTGTTAGTTCTACTTTCACAACTTCACTAAAATCCACTCTTTCCTCTCCATCCAAAGTGTTCTACTCTGATCCAAGTATTTATCATATCCCACTGCATTAGCCTTCTCGCTGACCTCCCTGCCTCCTGTCTCTCCCCAGTCCAGTCCATACTTAACTCTGCTGCCTGGATCATTTTCCTTTAAAAAATGTTTAGTCCATGTTTCCCAAGCACTTAGTATAGTGCTCTGTACTATACAGAAGCTGAGAAGCTGCTGTGGCTCAGTGGAAAGAGCCTGGGCTTTGGAGTCAGAGGTCATGGGTTCAAATCCCAGCTCTGCCAACTGTCAGCTGTGTGACTTTGGGCAAGTCACTTAACTTCTCTGGGCCTCAGTTACCTCACCTGGAAAATGGGGATTAAAATTGTGAGCCCCCTGTGGGACAACCTGATCACCTTGTAACCTCCCCAGCGCTTAGAACAGTGCTTTGCACATAGTAAGCACTTAACAAATACCAACATTATTATTACTGTACACAGTAAATGCTCAATAAATATGATCGATTGAATGAATGAATGAGTTTTCATTGAAGTGGAGGTGGATGGGCAACCACTGGAGGTTCTTGAGGAGAGAGGAGAGTACAATACAACAATAAACAGACACATTCCCTGCCCACAACAAGCTTACAGTCTAGATGGGGGGAGACAGACATCAATACAAATAAATAAAAATTACAGACATGTACATTAGTGCTGTGGGGCTGGGAGGAGGGAAAAGCAAAGGGAGCAGGTCAGGGTGATGCAGAAGGGAGTGGGAGATGAGAAAAAGTGGGCTTAGTCTGGGAAGGCCTCTTGGAGGAGATGTGCCTTCAATAAGGCTTTGAAGTGGGGAGAGAGTAGTTGTCTGGCGGATTTGAGGAGGGAGAGTTCCAGGCCAGAGGTAGGATATGGGCCAGGCTTTCGGTGATGTGACAGGCGAGATCAAGGCAGAGTAAAAAGGTTAGCACCAGAGGAGCTAAGTATGTGGGATGGGTTATAGAAGGAGAGAAGTGAGGTGAGGTAGGAGGAGTCAAGGTGAGCGAGTGCTTTAAAGCCAATGGTGAAAAGTTTTTTGTTTGATACAGAGGTGGATAGGCAACCACTGGAGATTTTTGAGGAGGGAGGTGCCGTGTTCTGGATGTTTCTGTAGAAAGAGGATCTGGGCAGCAGAGTGAAGTATGGACTGGAGTAGGGAGAGGCAGGAGGTTGGAAAGTCAGCAAGGAGGCTGATGCAGTAATCCAGGCGGGATAGGATGAGTGATTGTATTGATGTGGTAGCAATTTGGATGGAGAGGAAAGGGCAGACTTTAGTGATGTTGTGAAGGTGGGCTTCAAAATGAATGCTGATGTGTGTGTGTGTGTGTGTGTGTGTGTGTGTGTGTGTGTGCGTGTACATGATTGAAGTAAAAAATAGAAATCATAATTTCTTAATAAACATTATTATTATTATTGCTATTGTTTTTATTATTATGTTTGCAAATTCAGTAAAGGGAGGACAAGGCCTAAACAGAATTGTTATTCACCAAATCCTACAACCCTCCTCCTGATGAACACTGCATTGAGGAAAAGTCTTCCTATAGTATGCATTATCTCACTGGTGTTCTGTGTGCATGCACAATCATTTCTTCCAACATCTATCCAGATGAGGCACATAGAATAAATTTGCTTAATTCCCCAAGACCATTCTATCTGAAATGCATAGTGAAACATGTGTAATGGTAGAAGTGGCTGTACTCTCCATCTATATTCATTTATGATATTTATTTTTTATGGTATTTGTTATGCATTTACTGTGTGCCAAGCACTGTACTAAGTACTGGGGTGGATACAAGTTAATCAGGTTGGACACAGTCCCTGTCCCACATGGGGCTCACAGTCTTAATTCCCATTTTACAGATGAGGAAACTGAGGCTCAGAAAAGTGAAGTGACTTTCCCAAGGTCACACAGCAGACAAGTGGTGGAGCAGGGATTACAACCCAGGTCCTTCTGACTCCTAAGCCCATGCTCTATCCACTAGGTCATGCTGGTTACTGGGTGCAGATCACTGTACTAAGCACTTGGAAGAGTACAAAACAACAGAGATGGTAGACAGTTTCCCTGCCCACAAGGAGCTTACAGTCTATACAGAAGTACCCCTTTCCCCCTTTGAAGTTCCTCCAAAATTGAATCCATCAATCGTATTTATTGAGTGCTTACTTTGTGCAGTGCTCTGTATTAAGCGCTTGGGAGAGTACAAGACAACAGGGCTGGTTGACACATTCATTACCCAGGATGAGCTGATGAGGTGGAGACAGATATTAATATAAATAAATGTATAATATGTAATCATTATTAGCCATATCATGGAGTATGTTTTCCCCTAGACTCATGTATAATTAATTAGGTTCTATTCCAGAACCAGTTCCAACAATGCAATTGAGTGGAAATTACACTACAGATCACCTCCTACTACTCCCCACCAACCATCATCCCTTCCCCTCCACTATTCCTGGGGACTTTCTTGACTCCTGTGCCAAAACATATCTGCCTCCAACTGCCACTCAATATATATATTTTTTATTTTGAACCAGGGTTTGACCTGCCCCCAGCTGAAATCATGTGCTGCCATTATCAGCAAGAATGGGGCAGGGAAATGTTATGGGATCCTATTTGGGACTCCTGGCCCTGCCTCCTTGCCATCAAGACAAGGATCTGACTTGGTTTGATCTGGCTACAGTTGCTTCCTGTAGACTGTGACCTTCCCTACCAGCACCGCTCTCTCTCTCTGCTCTGAGCTGCCTTTCTGATTACTCTCCAGGATAAGCAGTGTGGCTCGGTCGAAAGAGCATGGGCTTGGGAGTCAGAGTTCATGGGTTCTAATCCCGGCTCCCCCACATGTATGCTGTGTGATCTTGGGCAAGTTACCTAACTTCTCTGAGCCTCAGTTCCCTCATCTGTAAAATGGGGATTAAAACTGTGAGCCCCACGTGGGGCAACCTAATCACCTTGTATCCCCCCCCAGCGCTTAGAACAGTGCTTGGCACATAGTAAGCGCTTAACAAATGCCATCATTATTATTATTAGCCATTGTTATGGATACTGGCGTGGCTTTGATCTGGAGGCATCTGCAGTAGAGCAGAAAGACTGAGCATTGGAATCTGGAACACAAGACGAGGCGGGGATTGGAGGACCTAGGTTGGAACCAATAGATTAGTCAGAGGGGACATAACTGGTAAAGCTAAGCCAGCTTCCCCTCACTTAGGGCAGGGAAGCAGGTCAGGAGCCAGACACCTGGCCATCTGGTGGGGCGGGGTGGGGGGCAGCAGGGACCCCAGTAACACTTTCCTGTCTTTTTCC
The DNA here is from genome assembly GCF_015852505.1 of Tachyglossus aculeatus. Lineage (NCBI taxonomy): Eukaryota > Metazoa > Chordata > Mammalia > Monotremata > Tachyglossidae > Tachyglossus > Tachyglossus aculeatus. Next base: position 61,921,463 of record NC_052101.1, on the reverse strand, counting down.
CACTGGCAGTGGTTTTATGGGGCTTCAACAGGAGAGGGAGGAGCTAAATTTAGGATCTACAGGGTGGTGAAATACAGGGCAGAGTGCAACAGGGCAGAGTGAAAATGGAGAGGCATTGGGGGTCAGGGACGGAAAGAGAGAATTGATGTATCAGCTGTGATTGGATGTAACTTCTTTTTTATTGGTATTTGGTAAGCACTTACTATGTCAGGCACTGTACTAAGTGCTGGGATAGATACCGGCAAATCAAGTTGGACACAGTCCATGTCCCACACTGGGTTCATAGTATTAATCCCCATTTTTCAAATGAGGTAACTGAGGGACAAAGAAGTTAAGTGACTTGCCCAGATTCACATAGCAGACAAGTGGCAGAAAAGGAATTACTGCAAGCTATATCTCTAGATTTTACATATTGTGGAGTGGATGTAACACTGGGTACAGCTGTATTGACAGTTTAGGGGGCAATACTCAACAAGTGGGAAAAATCTATTCATGAAGATTCTTGCAATGATTAAATCAACCCATCACTATAGCTATTTTAAAATCGTATTTGTTAAGCACTTATTGTGTGTCAAGCATTGTTCTAAGTGCTGGGGAAGATATAAGTTAATCAGAACAGGCATAGTCCCTGTAGCACATGGGACTCATAATCTAAGTAGGAGGGAGAACAAATATTGAATCCCCATTTTACAGTTGAGGAAACTGAGGCATGGAAAAGCAACATGGCCTTGTGGGAAGAGCATGGGCCTGGGAGTCAGAGGACCTGGGTATGAATCCCAGCTCTGCCACGTGTCTGCTGTGTTACCTTGAACAAGTCACTCAACTTCTCTGTGCCTCTGTTACCTCTTCTGTAAAATTGGGATTAAATCCTACTCCCTCCTGTTTATACCTTAAGCCCCATTTGGGACATGGACTATGTTCAACCTGATTAACTTGTATCTATCCCAGTGCTTTGAACAGTGCTCGGCACATAGTATTGACTAAGCCCCCCTCTTTTCTTCTTCTCCCACTCCCTTCTGTGTCTCCCTGACTTATTCCCTTTATTCTTCCCCTCTCCCAGTCCCACTGCACGTATGTACATATCTGTAATTCATGTATTTATATTAATGTCTGTTTCCCCCCAACCTAGACTATAAACTTGTTGTGGGCATGGAACGTATCTGTTTACTGTTGTATTGTACTCTCCCAAGCACTTAGTACAGTGCTCTGCACACAATAAGCACTCAATAAATATGATTGAATGAATGAATTACTATTATCATTATTATTGTTATCGTAATTATTAAGTGCCCTGCCCAAGGTCACACAGCAGGCAAGTGGCAGAAACGAAATTAGAATCCAGATCCTCTGACTCCCAGACCCATGCTCTTTCCAGTAGGCCATGCTACTTCCCAGCTAGATCTAGTAAGACTACAGGAGGTTGAAACTGCTAAACACCAAAGAATCAGGCATTTGGATTGTCTGTGGATTTTACCTATCCATGCTATCTTTAACCCCCTTTCCACAGATAATTAGAGTTGGCAGCAAATTTATGCAAAGTCATAAACAACTTGCTATTTTTCCTATCCTGCTGCTTTACTCTTTTCAATGGCTCAGATTTGATCAAACTAGAGTTTCGTGGATTACAGTTCAAAATGCCTTTATTTTCCTAGAAATGGTTAAGTGCTTTTTCCTTTGAAAGGATAGATATTCATTAAATCAGTTCCATAAAATCAGAGGTAAAGGTTTGTGGTGGCAAACACCGGAATGAAATATCACTATGTCTTTTTCTGAGGAGCTGCATAATGCACAGCTTTTTAATGTGTGCGTGTGTGTGTGTGTGTGTGTGTGTGTGTGTGTGTAAATGCAACTCAAGTGCACTTGGCCTTCTTTTGAGACAACCAAGGGTCCATCAGTAGGAGTGGAGAGTCAAAGTGGAGAGCCAAGAGCCAAGACACATGGACCTAGGAAACTTTAACTACGATTAAGTCCTTCACAACGAAGAGGATCCAACATTATCTAAAGCAAATAAGAAAGCAAACCAATTTCCCTGGGTCTTAGGTAGCCAGATTTTCCAAAAGTGAAAGCAGAAAGTATGTTTCTAGACTGTGAGCCCGTTGTTGGGTAGAGACCGTCTCAGTGTGTTGCCGATTTGTACTTCCCAAGCGCTTAGTACAGTGCTCTGCACACAGTAAGCGCTCAATAAATTTGATTGAATGAATGAATGATATTGTTCTTTGATCTTAGCCCCACTCTTTTCTGTGTTAGTCCCTCCAATCTCAGCCACTACTGTCCATATCCATCTACAGCCTGTCTGAGGCATGCCAAAAAAAAGCTCTAACCAACCTACCCAGATATGGGCTGGGACTGAACACTCTTACTCCAGTCCTCCCACCCATGAAGGCCAACTGGGGCTACAGGTGCCTACACAGGACAATCAGGGATACACAAATGTGCTGCCCAGTTTCCTTCCAATTCTGTTGAGGCTCCAGCTTCTAGTCATGAGAACCAAGCGCTTAGTACAGTGCTCTGCACATAGTAAGCGCTCAATAAATACGATTGATGATGATGAGAACTGATGTTTTGTGATTCCCAAGCACGTGCCACCAGGTGTCAGACAAGGTAATCAACTAGTATTATATTAAGGGCAAAAGTGTTTTAAAGAGCTGAGTGGAGGGCAGGGTTGACAAGGACAGGGAGTAGAGGTGGAGTGGGCAGAAGGCAGATTTTATCTGATCACAAACTGAGGCACTGAGGTGGACATTAGTAATAACAACAATAATGATTATGGTATTTGTTAAGCATTTACTATGTGTCAAGCACTGTTCTAAGTGCTAGGGTAGATACAAGGTTATCAGGTTGGACACAATCCCTGACCCACATGGAGCTCCCAGTCTTAATCCCCATTTTACAGATTAGGTAACAGGCACAGAGAAGTGAAGTGATTTGCCCAGAGTCACACAGCAGACAAGTGGCGGGGCAGAGATTAGAACCCAAGTTCTTCCTGCTCCCAGGCCCATGCTCTATCCACTATACCAAGCTGCTTCTCATTAGTGTGGGATGCCACAACAAAGATGTTTCATACAGAAGTAGAACTCACTAGACTGTCATAGAACCAATAAGTAAACCTACCACTTTCAAGCTTTATAGCATGGCCACTGGTATTCATGCTGTCAGGCTTGGTAAATATCCATCATAATTTTATAAGCTCCCATCATATCCCCTTTCAGCCTTCATATTTACAGGCCAAAGAACATCATTCTTTGTGGTTAACCTCCTCCATTCCGCTCATCATTTTTACTGCCTTTCAGTTTACCTTTTCCTAGATTAAGCATTCCTAATATTGGGTGACCAAAATTGTACACCATATATTGTGCTTAAATAATAGCAAAATGATCCTATCTGTTTTCCATTCAGTACCTTCCTGATAATTCACAGCATATTCTGATAATTTTGTCTGTGGCTGCACATTGGATAGACGATTTGGGGTAACAGTTTCAAGGAATTGAAGTGTTTTTTTCTGAGTTGTAAATGATCTCTCAGAATCCATCAACCTGTAGGTATAGTTCAGATGATTTTTCCCTAGGGTTTAATGTTGAACTTCAGCTGCCACTCTTCTGCTCTCTCACATAGCTATGTGAGATCTATCTGCAAATTATCCCTATCCTATCAGTACAGCATTTCACCACCCCAAAGAGCTTAGTGTCATGTGTGAACTTGGAGATTTCACTTTGCACTTTGCACTCCTCCCCCAGGGATTTTGTGAAGAGTTTAGTGTCATGTTTGAACTTGGAAATTTCACTTTGCATTTTGCTCTTCTTCCCCAGGGAGTTTAAGAGCATGTTAAATAAAACCAGGCCTAACACTCATTCCTGTAGGGCTATACTTCTCCACCCCCCAAAAAGTTTCTCTTTATCTCTACCCTTTGTTTCCTATCTTTAAACGAGTTTTCCATCCCCAAAAGAACAATTCCTCTAATCTTGTGGAAATCAAAGTAAATCATGTTCCCTGATTTCCTTTTATCCACATGTTTATTGACTCTGAGCAAATTCTGATAAATGTAATAAGGCATGATTTTCCTTACAGAAATCATATTATCTTTCTTCCAACAGGTTGTGATTGTCTAAGTGCTCAGTGGTCCAAACATGGGCAGGGAATATGTCTGTTTATTGTGATATTGTACCCTCCTAAGAGCTTAGTACAATGTTTTGCACACAGTAAGCGCTCAAGAAATATGAATGAATATTATAGATCCTATCAATATGCACTTTGACACCCTCCTTACAGATTGGGACAACATTGGCAAACCACCGTCCTCCAGTGCAGTGGTTATTTATCATGATTAATGTGTTACAATATTACTCAACTTTCCCTCCTAATTCATTCAGGTAGATTCATAATAATAATAATAATAATGGCATTTGTTAAGCGCTTACTATGTTCAAAGCACTGTTCTAAGCACTGGGGGATAAAGGTGATCAGGTTGTCCCCTATGGGGCTTACAGTCTTAATCCCCATTTTACAGATGAGGAAACTGAGGCTCAGAGAAGTTAAGTGACTTGCCCAAAGTCACACAGCTGACAATTGGCAGAGCCGGAATTTGAACCCATGACCTCTCACTCCAAAGCCCGTACTCTTTCCACTGAGCCATGCTGCTTCTCTAGCCATGCTGCTTCATCCAGTCTTGTTGGTTACATGCTTTATATCTAGTTTATCAGTTTGGTTTAAAAGGGTCTATCTGCTGACCCCAGTTTATTCAAGACCTTCAGCCTCTCTGTTAATATCTAATCTTTTTCTAAATGTAAACAATGAAATTACTGAGCCCCTTTTGCTATTTCTTCTCCATTCCTGTTTACTCCTTGGATAGCATGATCTAATGACCACAATGGCTTCCTACTTTTGAGAAAGGTAACTATTGTGCTTTTACCCTTCACCCCTTTCAGCAAGAAGAGCCAAACCTAGTACTGTTGGAGTTCACAATGATGATAATTATAGCATCTGTTAAACACTTACTATGTCCCAAGCACTGTACTGTGCATTGGGGTATATACAATGGGCAGGAACGTATTCACTAATTCTGTTGTACTCTCCCAAGTGTTTAGTACAGTGCTCTACACATAGTAAGTGCTCAATAAATACCATTGATTGATTGCTTGACTGATCAAGGCAGACACAACTCCTGTCCTACATGGGGCTCACAGTCTAAGTCAGAGAGAGAACAGATGAGGAAAATGAGGCCTAGAGAAGTGCAGTGATTTTCCCAAGGTCACACAGTGGGCAAGGGGAAGAGCAGGGATTATAACCCAGGTCCTCTGACTCCCAATGCCAGGCCCTTTCCACTAGGCCATGCTGCTTCCCCATGCTACATGGTTTGAGTCCTCATATGGACACATGGGATATGAGTGATGGGAGTTATCAGTGGAGATATCCATTCACAAGCAGGAGTAAACACAGGTCCCCACCAGGCCTCCCCAGACCACACCCCAGAGGAAGCAGAAATTTCTCAATTACCCTCCAATTCTAAGACCAAGGAGAAAAGCCCAAACCCTGACTTCCCCCTGACTTTCCCATCATTGTAGATGGCACCACCATCCTTCCTGTTTTACAAGCCTGTAACCTTGGCATTATCCTTGACTCATCTCTGTCGTTCAACCCACATATTCAATCCATCACTAAATCCTGTTGGGTCCACCTTCACAACATCGCTACATTCTGCCCTTTCCACTCCATACAAACTGCTACCACATTAATACAATCACTCATCCTATCCCACACGGATTACTGTATCAGCCTCTTTGCTGGCCTCCCAGTCTCCTGTCTCTCCCCACTCCAGTCCATACTTCACTTTGGTGCCTGGATCATTTTTCTACAAAAACATTCAGGACATGTCACCCCACTCCTCAAAAAACTCCAGAGGTTGCCCATCCTCCTCTGCATCAAACAAAAACTCCTCACCATTAGCTTTAAAGCACTCCACCACCTTGCCCCCTCCTACTTTGCCTCACTACTCTCCTATAACTCAGCCCACATGGTTTGCTCCTCTTGTGCTCACCTTCTCACCGTGCCTCAGTCTCACCACCAAACCCTGAACCACGACCCACCTCTGGTCTGGAATGCCCTCCTTCTTCAAATCTGACCAACAATTACTCTTCTCACCTTCAAATCTTTATTGAAGGCACATCTCCTCCAAGAGGCCTTCCCAGACCAGCCCCCCCTTTCCTCTTCTCCCACTCTCTTCTGCAGCTCTCTGACCTGCTCCCTTTATTCTCCCCCCTTACCAGCCTCACAGCAGTTAAGTACATACCTTTAATTTGTTTATTTGTATTGATGTATGTCTCCCCCATCTAGTCTGTAAGCTTGTTGTGGGTAGGGAATGTATCTGTTTATTGTTTTATTGTACTTTCCCAAGTGCTTAGTACAGTGCTCTGCACACAGTAAGCGCTTAATAAATATGATTGAATGAAAAAAGCTACCCTGTAACTGCTGACAATTACTGCATGTGTACTGGTTACTGAACTTGGCAGTGGCAGCAGATTTCCAATAGTGGATATTAGTTTAGGATTAGATTTACATTTGCTGTCCTAACCAATTGCCCTGAGTCTGTAGTCCTAGAAATATGATAATTTGATGAATGACCAACAGGGTTGCCAAATAGCTTATTGACTTGCACTGCCTGCTCTCTTCATTCATTCATTCAATTGTATTTATTGAGCAACTACTGTGTGCAGAGCACTGTAGTCAGTCAGTCAATGGTTTATTGAGTGCTTACTATGTGCAGAGCACTGTACTAAGTGCTTGGGAGAATACAGTACAACAGCATTAGCAGACATGTTCCCTGTCCATAATGAGCTTACAGTCTAGAGGAAGCAGCTGGGGAGAGGGTGGGAGGACCAGTCCATCACTACCTTCGCAAGTGGGGTGGTAGGAGGTTACTGTATTAAGCATTTGGGAGAGTACAATATGCAAAGAAAGATTAGGTGCCTTTAAGCCAATGGACAGGAATTTATGCTTGAGGCAGAGACAAATGGGCAATGACTTAAGGTTTTTGAGGAGTGGGGAGGTGTTTGCAAAATAATATTTTGGAAAAGTGATCCAGGCATCAGAGTGAAGTGTGGGCTGGAGAGGAGAGAGATCAGAGACAGGCAGGGGGCTAATGCTGTAATTGAGTGGGGTTATGACAAGATCCTGGACCATCATGGTGGTAATTTAGATGGAGAAGAAAGGGCAGATGGTCAAAATAGTGTAGAAGAAGACCCAACAGCATTTGGCAGCGGATTGAATAAGGGGACTTTTAGAGGAGGTGTCAAGGATAATGCCAAGGCTATGGACTTGAGAGATGGGGATGATGATGGTGTTGTCAACCTATGATGGTCAAGTTGGATGGAGGAGAGGATTTTGGAGTTCAGTATTGGACAGATTGAGTTTGAGGTGCTGGTTGCACATCCATTTAGAAATGTCCTTGAGGTAGGAGGAGATGGGAAATTGCAGAGAAGGAGAGAGGTCGGGGCTAGCAAGATAAATTTGGGAGCCATCTGCATAGAGGTTATAGTCAAAGCCTTAGGAGCAGATAAGGTTCCCAAGGGAGTGACTATAAACTGACAAGAAGTCAAGAGGATTAGGACAGAATGAAGTCTATTAGATTTGGCAAGAAGGAAATCATTGGTGACCTTGGAGAGAGCAATTTCAGTGGAGTGAAGGGGGCAGGAACTGAAGGGACAGGGGGGAGTTGGAGGAGAGGAAAGGCTGTGGAAACGACTGAGGAGCCTCACCGTTTTCCATTGCAGACAAGATTCTAGCCAACGCTTTCTGGATATCATTGAACATCAACCAAGATCTACTTGAATCACAATATGATTTCAGACCAAAATCCATGTATAGTAGATATGACCTCTGAAACACTGCAGAAGCTAGAGTTCAGACAGCAACACAAAGATCTCCAGGATATTTTCATAGGCTTTACAAAAGTATTTAACACCACCAGAAGCTAGGGCTTTGACAATTGCTTGACAAATTTTACTGAGAAACTATTCAAGATCTTCAGGCTGTTGCATGATGTTAATGATCAGGTGAGTTGAAAGTACCCAGTCTGATCCTTTTCATGGTGCCATCAGAATAAAGCAGGGTTTAGAAGAGTGCCTGGCAAATAGTAAGTGCTTAACAAATACCATAAATACATAAAAAAAAGGGCTAGGCTAAGTGGTAGCTCCAGTCAACCTGAGGATGCAGTGAAGGTTCTGAAAGCTGGCATCAGACACTTTCCCTACCCTGGCAAATTCTTAAAGCACTGAAGTAGCTAATTCCCTCTTATGTAATAACTCTCATCTCCCACTGCACCCTAGCTCTAACACCTTGTTTCTCTCAAGCTAACCTACTTGCTGTGCCTTGTTCTCATCTCTCCTGCTGCTCACCTTTTGCTTACACCCCCTCCCCTGCTTGGAACTCCCTCCCTCTTTATAGCTGACAGATCACTGCTCTCCTCATCTTCAAAGCCCTTCTGAAATCACATCTCCTCCAGGAGGCCTACACTGAATAGTCTCTCCTCTGCCAGCAACTGCCACTTTGGCTTTTCCTTGACACCTAAGCACTGAAGCACTCACTACCTACCTACTACACCTCTTACATATTCTATCACTTCCTCCTACTTGTAATTCATTTTAGAATCTGTCTCCTAAAGTAGACTCTAAGTTCCTTAAGGGCAGACATAATGTCTACAGATTCTATTGTACTGTCAAGCAATTGTGAGTCCCATATGGTACTGAGACTGTGGTTGATCTTTTGTGTTTGTATCTACCCCAAAGCTTTGCACTCTGTTTGGCACATAATAAGTACTTAATAAATACCATAACTAACTCTACACAGTAAGCATTAAAGAAATACTATTAATTAAATGACTGTGGTATATCTTCAGTGTTCCAGATGTAGGGAAAAGCTTGTGCAGATACCTCATGACTAGAATGTCTCCTTGCCTGAAGCTTTCTTCAGGAATGACATGACACCCATGCAATTTCCCATTTTTAATGATTTTTTAATGGCATTTGTTAAGTGCTTACTATGTGTGAGGCACTGTACTAAGTGCTGGGATAGATCCATGTCTGCTGTGTGACCTTGGGCAAGTCACTTCACTTCTCTGTGCCTCACTTACCTCATCTGGAAAATGGGAATTGAGACTGTGAGCCCCACGTGGGACAGGGACTGGGTCCAACCCAATTTGATTGTATCCACCACAGTGCTTAGTACAGTGCTTGGCACATAGTAAGCACTTAACAAATACCACTATTATTATTATTATTATTATTATTTTTATTATTATTATTCTCTGGGTCTCAGTTACCTCATCTGTAAAATGGGGTTAAAAGTGTGAGCCCTATGTGGGACCGGGACCGTGTCCGAACTGACTACTTTGTATCTACCCCAGAGCTTAGAACCATGCTTAGCATATAGTAAGGCTTAACAAGTACCAAGTATTATTAGTATTATACCAACAAGTATTATTACATGCTAATCAAGTTGGACACAGTTCATGTTCCACGTGAAACTCAGTCTTAATCCCCCTTTTACAGATGAGGCACCTGAAACACAGAGAAGTTAAAAAGACCTGCCCAAGGTTTCAGTGCAGACAACTGGTGGAACTGAGGTTAGAACCCAGGTCCTCTGAATCCCAGGCCCATGCTCTTTCCACTAGGTCACACTTCTGGATTAGAAGGTTATTTCATCAGAAATCTGAGCTAAGGCTTTGCTTTCAGTCTTTGGCTAGTATTCTATGCTTTGAAGGAACATCACTCTCCTCACCCTCGAAGCCCTACTAAAATCACATCTCTTTCAAGAGGACTTCCCTAAGTCTTCATTTCCCCTATTTGCCCTCCCTCTGCATTGCCTTTACACTAGGTTCTATGCCTCTTAAACACTTGATATTTACCCAATTCTCAACCCCACAGCACTTATACTCTGCAATTTCCCCTATCTGTAATGTATTTGAATATCTATTTTCCCCCTTAATGATGGTCTTCTGTTAAGCGCTTACTATGTGCCAAGCACTATTCTAAGTGCTGGAGTAGATTCAAAGTAATGTGGTTGTCCCACATGGGGCTCACGGTCTTATACCCATTTTCCAGATAAGGCAACTGAGGCACAGAGAAGTTAAGTGACTTGCCCAAAGTCACATACCTGATAGGTGGTGGAGCCGGGATTAGAACCTATGACCTCCGACTCCCAAACCTGGGCTCTTTCCACTAAACCACGCTGCTTCTAGCTCCTGGTGGGTAGGGATTGTGACTACCATGTCTACTGTACTGTACTCTTCCAAGCTTTGCACACAGTAAGCACTCAATACATACCAATGATTGATTGATTGATTCTCACTGGTAGAAGGCGAAAGAGAAGCAGCATGGCTTAGCGGCAAGAGCATGAGCTTGGGAATCAGAAGACGTGGGTCCTAATCCCACCTCCACCACCTGTCTGCTGTGTGACCTTAGGCAAGACACTTAACTTCTCTGTGCAGCAGTTCCCTTATCTGTAAAATGGGGATTGAGATTGTGAGCCCCACGTGGGACAATCTGATTACCTTGTATCTACCTCAGCACTTAGAACAGTGCTTGGCACATAGTAAGCACTTATCAAATACAATAATAATGATAATGATAATAATAATAATGATAATAATAATAATATAAAGAATCACTTATAGTGACCTGGCCATCTGTGCAAGATTCCTTCTTTGCCTGTGATGAGGGAAGCCCTATCAGTATTCTTTCAAGAATTGTGGACATATGGCCAAAAAATATTTTTTAGTAGTTTGTTAACAGCTTCAGTTTGGTGGACAGTAAACTGATGCATATTTTCATTATTGTTTGATCATGTAACAATGCATTTTTTAATTTATTTTGTTTTGTTTAATTTGAGGGGAACCTTGATACTCCATTAATGTAATTATATTACTCATCTATAATTCACTGAGTACAGAATTTGGGGTAATTTTGGTAAAAATAGGGTAGCTTTTACCTTGGTTCAGGAATGAATTCCCCATTTATAACATTGTTACTGTGAGAAATTGGTTCCGACTTACAATGCTCTGACCTGATGCAGTTTTCAGGAACCAAATGTCATAAATCGAGGTCTGCCTGGATTTTCTGTAGCTTTGTAATTCTTTTGTAGGCACTGCACTGTTCACGGGGTCCTTTAAAGAGATCTCTAAATCATTTCAAAGACATTAGTAATTTGCCCCTTCTGCCTGGGGGGACTTTGATTCTCACCTTTCAACAGTGAGAAGGAGAAAGGATTAAGGATTAGGGATCAATCAATCTATCAGTGATATTTATTGAGTGCTTACTGGGTGCAGAGTGCTGTCGTAAACACTCAGAAAAGTACAATAGTGTTGGTAGACACAACCCTGCCCTCAAAAACCTTACAATCTAGTTAGAGAAAGATGTTCTAGGGTCTCCAAGATCCTTCATGGCCCAGATTGTGAGCCTCATGTAGGACAGGGACTTTGCCCGATTTAACTTGTACCAGTGCTTAGAACAGTGTCTGACACATAGTAAGTGCTTAACAAATACCATAAAAAAATAAAAGAAAGGGGTTCAATTTTGTTCATCCAAGAAAACGGTGTTTGGATCTTTTCAACAGGTGTTTTAATCACTTTATACTACAAAAAAATGGGGTAACATCATAGTGCCTTGCATGATGAAAACATCCATTGTAAAGCCCAACTCATGAATGCTGATGGCATCATGGTCAAGGAGGACACTGGTATCCTAGCCCTAGAGGATTGATCCTCATTTTGTGTGCTAGAGAAGCAGCATGGTGTAGTGACTAGAGCACAGGCATGGGAGTCAGATGGTCATGGGTTCCACTACTTGTCTGCTGTGTGATGTTGGGTGAGTCACCTCACTTCTCTGTGCCTCAGTTACCTCATCTGTAAAATGGGGATTGAGACTGTGAGCCCCACATGGGACAGGGACTGTGTCCAACTTGATTTGCTTGTATCCACTCCAGTGCTTAGTACAGAGCCTGACACATTAATTAATTAATTCATTCAATCATATTTATTGAGCACTTACTATGTGCAAAGCATTGTACTAAGTGCTTGGAAAGTACAAGTTGGCAACATATAGAGACGGTCCCTACCCAACAGCTGGACACATAGTAAGCACTTAACACACATCATTATTATTATTAATCAGTCAACTGATCAGTGGTATTTATTTAGTGTTTACTGCATGAAGAGCACTGTACTAAGCACTTGGGACAATACAAATAAAACAGAGTTGTTAGACTCGTTCCCATAACTTGGTAGGTGGAGGTGACGCTGAGTGACAAAAATCAAAGACAGCAAGAAACATCTCAAGTCACAGGTCTTTCCCTATAAAAACTCCCCATGAAAATCCTAGGAAGGCAGAGTTAATGATGAACCAGATGAAAAGTCTCAAAATGATAAGACAGTAATTCCAACAAAGAAGATACCTAAAACAAGTCAGGAGAGTCAAGGCACTAATCTTTAACGTAGGATCACAGTTCTTTAAGTGTGCCCACAGAGGAGATTCTAGAGCCATCTATTTTATAGCAGGCAAGTATTTCAGGAGATTGACAATTTAAAGGTCAATCAGAAAGCCACCTACATAGGACCTAAACTCCTAAATGCTGAAACTTCAACCCTCTCAAACATGGTGCAGTGGTAGCTAGGGCTGCTTTAACCAAAGCTCAGACATGGAGCTGGACTATACAGCAGAGTCCCATGTATGGCCCATGATGTGGATGATGTCACGTGCAGCACTGCCTGATGACATCATTACAGAGCCACCAGCCAGGATGGTGGGAAGCCTCAGTTTGCTGTGTATGCCCAGACAAATGGCTAGGGCCAGGCTATTTTTATCAAGGTGAAGAGTTGTTTGAGAGAGAAGGAATCAAGACACCCACCATGATCAAGTGGCATTTCCTAGCATACCACTCTGCCCTGTAGCTTGCTCTCCAGAAAGTGAAGGTGCTGTGAAGCAGAGGTTTGTGGGGGAGAAAGAGGAGGCAAGCAAGGGAGACCTCTTCCTTTGCCACCTGCTCTCCCCAAATCCCTCCCTGGCCCAATCTCAGGCCCCTGACTTCGTGGTCCCTAGGGGCGAGGACTGTTGGGGCAAAGGGGGTTGGGTTAGTGGCAGGAACAAGGTCCCTAGCCCTGTAGTTGGAAAAATAAATCATAAGAGTTACAAAATTAGAGGTTGGTTTGGGGGAACCAGAGTTGGAGGGGAGGGGAGGACATGTTTGGAATGCCAGGACAGGGGGCCTAGAAAGCCTGAAATCCATAGGTTCAATAACTGTTACCTTACCACTTAGACTATGAATTCTCTGTGGGACATGGACTGTGTCCAACCTGATTATCCGTATATACCTCAGCACTGAGTACAGTGCTTGGCACATAGTAATTACTTAACAAATAGCATTAAAAGAAAAAAAAATCCCTGCTAGTGGTCCTTGAGACCTGAAACAGATCGAGTCTCTTCCTCTCCAGCTCCGAGGTTGGGAAATGGGCAGGGACTTGGGACACGTAACAGCCTTTGAACATAGGGTAATCAGGTAGAAAACAAAATTAATTGCTAGGTGTGAAAAAGACAATTGGCACTTAACAGATAATCCCTCCTTTGAAAGGGAGGTGACAAGAAAGGAAATTTGCTGGGCAGTTTTCCAAGAGACCTCTTCCAAGGTCTTAGATGAATGTTTTGCCCTGTACTACTTTGTACTACTGATATTTGCTGACACTGATTTACCAATCTGATTTAGATGGAAATTGCAAGGCTAGTGAAATCAAAATGGCTTTGTCTTCATTTTTATTATAGATTTGGCTAAAAATTTTCAAGGCAGGAATATTACTAATCTAAGTATTTCACCACAAGTGATATATGCAGTTGTTACGTCCCTCCAAGCCTGGTGCAGTATGCAAGTGGACATTGTTTGGATCTGGACCAATATGGGCTCCAACCAGATGCATTTTCTGATCTTGTCAAACCTAAAAGATACCCTGAGGACACAGGAGACCAGATGGAAGGGCAATAACTAGATTTGATGTTCTGAATCTTTTTGGGATTTAAGCATAATAACAATGTCTATTGTGTATAAAATGTATATTTGGAGTGAGTTTAGATAACTTTATATCCTATCTCTGTAATGGCTCTTTTCACTGGAACTATAATTGAGAATTCTAACATTAGCATATGCTCCAAGGGGCAAATACAAATATTAGTACCGATCCATCTTCTCATTGGTGACGACTGATATGATAGAGCACTACATAGGGATTCAATAATTTGGGAATGACTTCTCATCCTTTGAGTGATTTCTTGGAAGGTGATCAAATCACATAACTTCATTAAACATAGCATTAACCTTGTGCAGAGGCATAAATGGATTTAGCTCTCCTCCTGGAAATAAAGAGTTAGGGGAAAGGCCTCAGAGAGACTGAATAAAGCAAGCTGTTGCATTAGTAATTTCTAGCCATCCAGTGTTAAATACGGAGTTTTAATTTTTCCCAAGAAAGTTCAGGTTAAGCAATCGTGAATTGAGGCCAATAGCAGGTTGGTATTAGTGAAAGTCTTAGCTGATACATCTGAGAGACTTTCAGGCAGTCTACAATAAAGGATCACTTCAGATCTGTGATCCAGAATCTCTTTCAATACAGAGGTGGCATGTCCAGTTTAGGGGTGATGTTCCCTTGATTTCTAGAATGTCTTACTTGCCATGAAGATGCCACTTCTCCTAATATTTTACCACAAAATATCCTATAGTTAGAATGATGAAAAATGGTAGTCTGTGAAAAACATTTTTTGTGAGGCAAATGTTTCAGTTATTCCATAAAAGTAGACAGGAATTCTTTCAAAAATGGCTTAAGGACTAGTCTACAAAACATTTGGGTGCAATGTCACCTCAAAGTTGATTACATTACTTGTTCTTAGCTTCTTATATGCAGCTTGCCACACACAAATAATTAAACCCTGTATTCTTCAAATAGAGGCAGACAATTAAAGTTTCTTTTCAATTACCTAGGTTAATTACCTAGTTTGGATTATCCACCCATGCTCTTCCTTCTCTGTTTCATTTCTTTTCACTTCTTTTTCATTGCATGTTAGTACCTTCATCTGAGAGTGAACAGAAGATGGGAAAGAATGCTTTACACAAATCATTTCCACTTCTACTCCCTTCTGTGTCGCCCTTGCACTTGAATTCGCACCCTTTATTCACCCTTCCCTCGGTCCCACAGCACTTATGTACATATCTGTAATTTATTTATTTATATTAACATCTGTGTCCCCCTGTAGACTCTAAGCTTGTTGTGGGCAAGGAACGAGTCTACCAACTCTGTTGTATTGTGCTCTCCCAAGTGTTTAGTACAGTTATCTGCGCACAATAAGCACTCAATAATAATAATAATAATGATGGCATTTATTAAGCGCTTACTATGTGCCAAGCACTGTTCTAAGCGCCGGGGAAGTTACAAGGTGATCAGGTTGTCCCAAAGGGGGCTCATAGTCTTAATCCCCATTTTACAGTTGAGGTAACTGAGGCACAGAGAAGTTAAGTGATTTGCCCAAAATCACACAAAGCCAAAACCCAGGCTCCAAAGCCCAAGCTCTTTCCACTGAGCCACGCTGATTGATTGATCGATTAATCAAATCAATCTCAATATCTTCTTGCAAGCCCCTCCTGGAATGGTGAAGTGGGAATTGGTAGGAATGAAATGGTGAAAGGGAAGGTGTTTGTTTCTTATGAACTGAATTTATCCATGGCTCTTCCTTCACATTAGCAATGGGTACTGATGGTGATAAACATTGAATGCACACACAAAAAAGGGATCCAAGATGAATGCAATATCAGCAGCTGCCATTTTTGAGAGCTTGCAGGATAGAAGCTAAAAAACAGCAGGAAACCAACTCCAAAAACAACAGAGAGATTGTGTGGTGCTTAGTTGTTTGGCAACCTGGAAAGACAGCCAGTGATTTTAAAATTACTCCACTGCTAAATAAGATAGAGAAAATACCTGTTTACTTAGAGCCCCAAGTAGGACAGGACTGTGTCCAACCTGATAAACTTGTATCTATCTCAGTGCTTAAAACAGTTCTTAACACATAATGAGCACTTAAATATCATAAAAAATAATTAGGGATTTTCTTTCCAACTGCTTGCTAAGAGTGAGTTACGGCTGCAAAATCTTAAGGTAGAGGAAAATTTTCTTCATCATCACCATTCTCATCCTACCCTCATTAACAATTACTTTTTGAGTGCTCTCCTTTTTACATTCTCTCCCCCTGGTAGTAAGTGGGAGGACAGTGGGGAAGACCCAGGTTTTGGGTCCTCTAGAATCCCTGTAGCACTAGTAGTTTCAGACTTTAGGTTGCATGCTCTTGGCTATTTTCCACCCTCCAGTTTAGGTAGGCAGCTTGGCCTAGTGGAAAGAGCATAGGCCTGGGAGTTAGAGACCTGGGTTGAGCCTGTTGAGCTGACTTGTACTTCCCAAGTGCTTAGTACAGTGCTCTGCACACAGTAAGTGCTCAATAAATTCGATTGAATGAATGAATAATTCCAGTTCCGCCACTTGTCTGCTGTGGGACCTTGGGCACGTCACTTCATTTCTCTGAGCCTCAGTTCCCTCTTCTGAAAAATGGGGATTCAAAAGCTGTTCTGCCTCCTACTTTGACTGTGAACCCCATGTGGAACCTGATTATCTTGTATTTACTACAGTGCTTGACACATAGTAAGCACCTAACAGATATCATTGTTATTATAATTATGCCTCCTGTAAAAATAAAGGATCCCTTGGGAGACATAGATCCAGACCCTGTATCACTGTCTTCTCATTGTATACCTAAGCCAAGCTCTCATAGTGTCTGTTGAAAAAAAACACAGAAACCCTGAAGGGGGTAGGAAACCCCATTGTTGGGTAGGGACCGTCTTCATATGTTGCCAACTTGTATTTCCCAAGCCCTTAGTACAGTGCTCTGCACACAGAAAGCGCTCAATAAATGCGATTGAATGAATGAATGAATGGCATGCTCCCTTCTCATCTTCTGAGCCTGCATATAGGAATTCCAGACATTCTACGGCCTGGGAGTTAAACTGGGTTGTTCAACCTTGCTCCGGAAAAAAACCCATTCATCGGTTTCGGAATAATTATAAAGCCCGGTGGCCAGGTTAAAAAAAATGGTAATTGTTCTATCATGCCCTCACACTCCTTCTTTCTCTTCCCCTCAATTCTCCCCTCTCTCTCTCTTCCCCTCCCCTTCAATTCCCTCCTCTCCCTCTTCCCCTCTCCCTCTATCCTCTCCCCTCCCTTTCTCATTCCCTATCTATTGTTTTCCCTTCCTCTCCCCCTACCTCTTTATTCTCTCCTCTTTTTCTTCCCAACCCCTTCCTCTTCATCCCTCTTCTCCCTCTTTCTTTCTTCTCTCCCTCTTCCTCTCTCTTCTCTCTCTCTTATCAATCAATCAATTGTATTTATTGAGTGCTTCCTGTGTGCAGAGCACTGTACTAAGCACTTGGGAAATACAAATTGGCAACATATAGAGACGGTCCCTACCCAACAGTGGGCTCACAGTCTAGAAGGGGGAGACAGAGAACAAAACAAAACATATTAACAAAATAAAATAAATAGAATAGATATGTACAAGTAAAATAAATAAATAGAGTAATAAATACGTACAAACATATATACATATATACAGGTGCTGTGGGGAAGGGAAGGAGGTAAGGTGGGGAGGATGGAGAGGGGAAGGAGGGGGAGAGGAAGGAGGGGGCTCAGTCTGGGAAGGCCTCCTGGAGGAGGTGTACTCTCAGTAGGGCCTTGAAGGGAGGAAGAGAGCTAGCTTGGCGGATGTGGGGAGGGAGGGCATTCCAGGCCAGGGGGATGACGTGGGCTGGGGGTCGATGGCGGGACAGGCGAGAACGAGGCACAGTGAGGAGATTAGCAGCAGAGTAGTGGAGGGTGCGGGCTGGGCTGTAGAAGGAGAAAAGGGAGGTGAGGTAGGAGGGGGCGAGGTGATGGAGAGCCTTGAAGCCGAGGGTGAGGAGTTTCTGCCTGATGCATAGGTTGATTGGTAGCCACTGGAGATTTTTGAGGAGGGGAGTAACATGCCCAGAGCATTTCTGGACAAAGACAGTCCGGGCAGCGGCGTGAAGTATGGATTGAAATGGGGAGAGACAAGAGGATGGGAGATCGGAGAGGAGGCTGATACAGTAGAGGAGGCTGATACAGTAAGAGGAGGCTGATACAGTACTGCCTGGGGTCAGGGACCTAGGCTACATGACCTCTTGCAATTCCTTTCATTTCATGACTCTAAAATTCAAACCCTTGAACAAATGGTCATGACATTCAGGGACCTTTGTGTATAAATATCCCCTACGAGAAATGAAGCAAAAATATAGGAAGAGACAAAGAGGGAAAAGAGTCAGTGAATTATGTTTGGTTATATTATTTTTTTCACTGCTGATATTCAGTTTTTTCCTTATTCTGGAGTTACTTGTGACCCTGGGTGATGAAGGCACCTATGCACATAATGCTATAGAAAATGAATAAAGTATGGGAAGACAATTACCATAAAACACTTTGGATGTATGGAGTCACTAAGTACATTTCCTTCCTTCCTCAACATTTTTAATGATGACACATCCCATTCTATTCACTTTTCCATTTAATTTCCTTTCACCTTAATGAACGAAAGCTTTTAAAGGACTAATTTAACCCTGATGGAATTAAGAAAATATTAAGAAAAGTTAATATACCAAATATGTAAAAATCATATGTATTAGCCAAAATAGGTAGGTGGACTTGTTTTTAAATGAGGTAAAAGAAGAGCCTACTCCCCTTAGGTTGTGACATTCCTTAAAGCATATATATATACATACATACATATATATATATATATATATATATTCAAATGTAGATATCTATTTCTCTTTTTTATTTTAATGTTTGTCCTCCTCTAATGCAGAGGTCATGTTTCTGGAAGATGCAGCCTTACAGAAAATTCATGCTATCATGCTCATGCTTTGACCATTTCTGAGCACATGGGCCAAATGGTTTCTTCTGATACCGCAGTGTATCCAGACAGGTGTGCATTTTGAAGAAGAATGTTCTCTTTAATTCCTCAATGGCCTTCTTATATGAAGCACATAATAAAAGCACATGTTACGGAAGAATGGACTGTTCTTTTACATTGTAAAGCCCATTGCAACGTCCTCTGTACTGGTGAAGAAAAGGAAAGAACTTGGAAATGACCTGGCAGGACTTCTCCAATTCTGACATGGTCAGGCACATTTTCTTGGAATAGTTTTAGCATCTTAATAAGCTTTTCAGGGTAGTCAAATGTTTTCATTTTTTACCAGAGCCAAGAGTGACAGATGATGTCGACTGCTTTTGTGAGGTCTTCAAATACTCTACTGAGGTTTTGATGTTATTCCCACATTTCTACTGCTGACATGTAGCAAAGATCACATCTGCTGTGTCCTGCTGTGGTCAGAAGCATCACTGACATTTTGGGAGAGGATGGTTCAGTGTTGTTCTTCAGAGGATCCTGGCTAGAATTTCACCATTAATGGAGAGCAGTGAAATCCTATGGCAGGTTCCACAGCCAGCTTTCTTCCATTTCTTCTTGAAGATGGTGATAATGGTGGCATCCTTGAAAACCGGTGCCATTTCCCCATCTTCTCATATGTTGAAGAGTCCTTACAGTCAACAAAACACCAAGTGCCCTCAATGCCTGTAGAATTCAGGTAGGTACAAGAGTTTGCCATTCTTCATGGTTCTGACTGAAGTGGAGACTTCACCAAGTGAAAACCATGTCTGACATATTGGTTGGCAAACAAACCTTTGAAGAGTCATCCTCAATGCTGGAAGGTGTGGTAAGGAGATCTTGAAGTGTTCTTGTTATTTTTTGAGGATTCCTTATTCATCTCTAATAAGAGTGGAATTCATTCATTCATTCATTCAGTCGTATTTATTGAGTGCTTACTGTTTGCAGAGCACTGTACTAAGTGCTTGGAAAGTACAATTTGGCAACAGATAGAGACAGTCCCTACCCAACAATGGGCTCATAGTCATTTCTTTTCAGTTGCATTGGGCTTCACACTGACACAGGAGGGATGTAGTGCTTTTTGAGATGTGCAAAAATCTTGGGCCTGAGCCAGAGGGGTTGGGCCTGCCTGAAATTCCTTACATTACACAAGATACAGCACAATCTCTACCCTGGAAGCTGCAGCTTGGGGGCTGAACTCCCTTCAGGCTATGGGAAGAGAGAGAAGGCTATTCAACTGTGGTACAGGGAAGGTGGAGAAAGATAGGGGCTCTTCCCCAGGGCTTTCTGTCCCCTAGACAACAGGTGAAAAGCTGGAAAAATGCTGGGGCCTCCAGCCACTGTCTCCAGTCCCTGGCTCAAATAATAATAATAATAATAATGATAATAATAATAGTGACAATGACATTTATTAAGCACTTACTTATCTGTCATGCAACGTGGCCCATTTGAAAGAATTTGGGCCTGGGAGTCAGAGGACCAGGGTTCTAATCCCATCTCTGCCACTTGTCTGCTGGATGAATTTGGGCAAGTCACTTTACTTCTCTGTGCTTTACCTCATCTGTAAAATGGGGATTAAGACACTGAGCCTCATGTGAAACATGGAGTGTGTCCAACCTGATATCTACTCTAGCGCTTAATATTCATTCATTGATTCAATCTTATTTATTGAATGCTTACTGTGTGCAGAGCACTATACTAAGCGCTTGGGAAATACAAGTCGGCAACATATAGAGACAGTCCCTACCCAATAACGGACTCACAGTCTAGAAGGGGGAATACAGTACTGGCACATATTAAGCACCTAACAAATACCATAAGAAATAAAGCACTGTTCTAAGCACTGGGGTAGATACAAATTAATCAAGTTGGAAACAGTCCCTGTCCCACATGAGGCTCACAGTCTAAGTAAGAGGTAGAAGAGGTATTGAATCCCTATTTTACAGTTGAGGAAACTGAGGCACAGAGAGGTTAAGTGACTTGCCCAAGGTCACACAGCAAGAAATTGGCAGATCTGGGATTAAAATCCAGGTCCTGTGGATCCCAGGCCCATGTTCTTTCCACTAGGCTATGCTGCTTTTCATTACTCCAGTGCCCTGTCTCTAATTTTTACATTTGCCCTTGGGATAATCCATCCTGTGTTATGATATTGTGACATTTCACGGCATTCCTGATGTAATGCCTGTGACATTTTAGGTGTACAAGTTAAGCCATTTTTACCCCTGGTAACTACAAACTATTGTTCAGGACATTCACTGAACAGGAGGAATAGACTGTTATGGTTTATTTAACCAATCCCATGTTGTCCAATAATTTTTCTCCATGTTTCAGCATCACTGCCCATACATACATTAAAATATCCCATGAGAATCAGCGTATCAGACATAGATGTGATGTGATGTCCTGGCCCACTCATTCACATAGGACTTTTAACTGGCTACAATGACCCATGTCATTTTAGGTATCATCATATAGAGCAATAAAATAAGTTTAAAAGTTAGTAATCTTGCCAGCCTTGCAATTTCAAAAGAATTAAAGCTACAAATTGAGAGTAAGAATACTTGGTAACCCATTTTCTGGAAGGTGCTTCATTTCATGTCCTGTCCATGAGACAGAGAACAAAATGTAGCCAACAGATGCAAGGAGATAGTTTAAAATGATCTGTACAATTCATATTCCCAGATGTATATTACATGTATTGTACTTCCACAATTTTATGCCTCTCTCTCGAGCACAATTCCCATAAATGGCAAAGATGTAAAGACTTCTGGGAAGGCAAGAGAAACAATTAACTCCTGTAACATTTTGCTTAGCATTCAGATAAATATTCATATGAGGCTAAGACCTGGTTCATCTCAGTGAGATCCCCCGCCAAACGAAGTATCTCTTTTGTAAGTATGTCCCAGTGAAAATAACTAAGTAAAAGTAATTCTGGATGCAGGTTTGTATGATCAATATGCATGATGAACTATTTAAATCTGAATGCAATAATTGCTTTAAAAGAAATTTAGAGCTGTAATATCTTGAGAGACTCCAACTACAAATTGTCTGTGAATCTCCCTAAGACAAAAGAGACTTCGACTATTCCTTATGATAGATTTTATAGAAATTCTGCTTACAATGCATGAGCTGTATATTTTCTATGCATGTATATAAATAGAATATAGAAAGAGGACACTAGGGAAAATAATAGGTATTAATTAAAATATGAACAAAAGGGAATGAAAGATCTCAGGTTTCTAAAATTAGAGGAATGTTATTCAATAGTAAATAGCTCTTTCATTATTAGTTTGCAGTCCCTCCTTTTCATTGTCTGACAAGGACCACGGTTACCTATTCATTCTGTCTAAACACAGTTTGTCTTCAATGCTTTATATTGTTTGCTAGCTCCCCCTTAGTACAAAAGCTCTACTCTTCCAGAGCTTTATCAGGCAAAAGAAAATGAGGAACATTGACTCTAAATTTAAATTAAAAGAAAATTTCATGGGTGAATAAAATATGTACTTGATATCAAATACCAAAATGCAACTTTGATACCAATTACCTATTGCTATGTGACAATCTTAAGAGTCTCTAAATTTGATGAAAATCTCTAGCTTTTATTCATTAGCTATTTGTGCATTTTTATTCATGAAAAGATCTTTGTGTTGAGCACACATTTTCAAAAAAGAAAAGCTATTTGTTAAAATGATAATCTATTGGTACCAAATTTCAGTAACATTTCAGCATTTCTACAACCTGGATTTAGAAAAGATTCAAGGGACTGTCTTGCTAGGAGTGCATGATGAAAGCCACGTTCTTCACAATTTCTACATGATAATCTATTCAGTTAGTTTGGAAATAGTTTGCTCCACAGGTATAAAGACAGAGTTCTGAAATAGAAATCTATATCTCAATAAAGCGAATACATTTCTGTACAATAGGCCCCTGAAAAGATTAATCTTTACCATATTATTATGGCATTTGTTAAGCACTTTCTATGTGTCAAGAACAGTTCTAAGCACTGAGGTAGATAGAAGTTTATTAGGTGGGACACAGTTTCTGTCCTACAAGGAACTCACAGTCTTTTCCTAGTAGAATATGAACACAGAAGCAGTGTGGCTTAGTGGAAAGATCCCGGGCTTGGGAGTCAAAGGTCATGGGTTCTAATTCTGGCTCCCCACTTAACAGCTGTGTGACTTTGGGCAAGTCACTTAACTTCTCTGTGCCTCAGTTCCCTCATCTGTAAAATGGGGATTAAGACTGTGAGCCCCATTTGGGACAACCTGATTACCTTTTATCTACCCCGGCACTTAGAACAGTGCTTGGCACATAGTAAGCACTTAACAAATACTACCATCATCACTTGTTTTGAACTGAACATGCAAAAGGAACCCTTCCATTTACTCATCAATAGCAATCTAAAAATCAAAGGAGGGAAATTTATCATGAACATTTAAATTAGACTACTGTCTCTGACTAAGCCCTCATTTCCCTTACTCCCTCTCCCTTCTGTGTTGCCTATACATTTGGATTTTTACTCTTTAAGCACTTGCTATTCACCCTGTCCTCAATCCCATAGCACTTACATAAACATATCCATAATTTATTTTAATGTCTGTCTCCCTTTCTGCACTGTAAGCATCTGGTGGACAGGGAGTATGTCTACTAACTCTGTTATATTGGACTCGCCCAAGTGTTTTGTACGATGCTCTGCACACAGTGAGTACTCAATATCATTGATTGATTGATGCTGAATTTCACTCTTTAAAAATGCTTTTTTATCTTAGTTATCTTTATTGTTTATATATAAATGATGTTCAAAGCACAATGGGATGATTCCATAGGAAAAGTTAGAGGAAACTGTATTTGGTTGGCTTTCACTGATACAGCCCCTGGCAACTGCTACTGTAGAAAGAAGGTGAATGAAGTGTAGCTGATAATATTTAAGACATTATGGATTCATTTTGTAAGCAGAATTTAGACGGGGAATGAGGATTCATCCGTCATCATCACATCCTCTGTCATATGTATGCTGCCCTTGGCAATGGGTATGCTGTTACTAATTTAGTTTGTTTTGTTGTTCTGGAGCTCGGTTTTCTTTCGTGGTTCGCTTAGTTGTTGTGATTAAAAAAATAGATTGCAAAACAAAAAGCATTTTGAAGGATTTCTGGTGGCTCTCATTCCATCGTACTTAATGTCAAGTGCCAAACTGATTGCTTGCTGTTTACTGCATAAGTGGGTGGGTGGAGCTCAACTATTTCTGTTCTTATTAAAATATAGAACTGGCTTTGATTAAAAATTGAGGAAAGTAGTTACTATATTATCCTTTATAAAGAAGCTATTCCCTCTTTGTGTTTTCAGGAAGGCATATTGTTACAACATATTTCCAGTAACTTCCAGGAGCTAGCAGGATTGCCTAGTGGATAGAGGATCGGGTCTAGGAGCCAGAGGACCTGGACTCCATCACTTGCCTGCTGGGTAACCTTGTGAAAGTTACTTAAATTTTCGGTGACTCAGTTTCCTCAACTGCAAACTGGGCATTTAATACCTGTTCTCTCGCTTACATATACTCTGAGACCCATGTGGGACAGGGATTGTATCTGACCTGATTAACTTGTATCTACCTCACTGCTTAGCACAGTGCTTGGCACATAGTAAGCACTTAACAAATACCCTTTAAAAAAAAGCAGAGTGTCATCTCACAATCCAATTTTAACTCTCCTTGGTTTTATGAACTTGGAAGACTCATTTTGGACTCAAGGGCTTCTCAATTTCCCATACACTGCCCTTAAATCCTAATCTAGAGTCCCTTAGTAAATTTAGTGAAAAGTATGGAGGGAAATACTAAATATCATTCCCTTCTTTAAATTCTGCATTTAAAAAATATCCTTTAACAATAAAACTCTTGCATGAATGGCCACCTTTTTTAAACAGTTGAGGTTGGACTCTGTGTACAGGAAATGTCTATCTGACTATTTTATCTATCGCTATTTTGCTTTAAAGATAGGGAAAGATCTATTTAAAATTATTCATAAGCTTTAAATAGAAACCTAAGCAAATTAAAATGTAGGCCAATATAGAGGAAAATGATAATGGGCATATAAGTATTTGTAACTACTATAGCTTCCATTGGGACAATCATAAAATTAATTTCATAACTTGAACAGTAATTTCAATGGGAACAATTTCTTAGTCCATGGTCAAACTTGTTTCTAACACTGATGGAGATGAGCACTAGAGAAAGTATTGAATTTTCTTTCTAATTAGCTTTTTCTTGTGATATCGCCTCTTAATAACTTCCCTTCTTGTCCAGTACATAAAGGTATCTATTCCTTTTATAGTGTGTGTGAATTTAATTTATATGCCAATGATGCTTTATGCATTGTCTTGTCTGCATCTCATTACTGTCATTAATAAGCACTCCTGTACAAGTAGTTACAAGGTTAATTGGGACAAATCTAAAATACTTCTCCTTTCTACTGTAAATATGAGATCTCCTGGCAGTTTATTCTTAATGGATGGACAGTAAAAGTTACTGTATTTAAAACAAGATTTTCATACAATGTTCTATTTCCATTGCTACTGAAATAAATGTAAATTTAGTTGAACAGAAGGTTTTCCACATGTACTGTGCAGGTTTTGGATATTTGCTTCTTACCACCTTCAGCATGTTGTAACAGAGTTAAAAAAGAAAAATCACTTTTCAAAGGGTATATTTTTTTTCATTTTAAACATAAGTGTTGAAGTGTTTTCTTTTTTTTGTAGTCAGGAAGAACTTCTTCCTACTTAGTAAAACTCAAAAGAAATCTCCCTTGCAAAATCAAAGGCAAAAGATTAAATACTCTAAGCTGTCATGTTTAATCTTACCTGCATAATTAGTAGTCTTCATGATTTCTAGCCTCAGGCACAGAAACTAAAGGGGAGATACCTCATGTGGGACAGGGCCTGTGTCCAAAATGATTATCTAGACTGTGAGCCCGTTGTTGGGTAGGGATCGTCTCTATATGTTGCCAACTTGTACTTCCCAAGCACTTAGTACAGTGCTCTGCACACAGTAAGCGCTCAATAAATATGATTGAATGAATGAATGAATCGTGTATCTACAACAGCATTTAGCACAGTACTTTACTCGTAGTAAGTGCTTCATAAATACCATCACTATTATTATTATGTAGTATGGGCAATGATATAAATCCATATAGAATAATCAGTAATCTTTGAGTAGCAAAAGTTGTAAAATCAGGACATTTATATTTTTTCTTCCTTATTCTTTTCTCCTGATATACCACAGGAAAACCTGGAGAAACGTCATATGCATTCACAAAACATAGAAAGGACAATCTGTCCAGAGAGAATATAGGATCTGGGTACTGATACATAACATGCATTTAGTAAATGAATCGGTCACTGAAAGCTATTGTAATATTTTTCCATAGCCCAGGTTGTAACCCTCCCAGGTTAGGTGGAGGTAAGCAGGTGAGATCATGTGCTGCTGCAACTGTTGGTTCTTAACAATAATAAAGATGGTATTTGTTAAGCACTTACTATGTGCCAAGCACTGTTCTAAGCACTGAGGCAAATACCAGGTAATCAGGTTGTCCCATGTGGGGCTCACAGTCTTAATTCCCATTTTGCAGGTGAGGTAACTGAGGCACAGAAAAGTTAAGTGACTTTCCCACAGTCACACAGCTGATAAGTGGCAGAGCAGGGATTAGAACCCACAACCTCTGACTCCCAAGCCCCGGATCTTTCCACTAAGCCACTCTGTTCCTGTTTAAGCACTTAGCACAGTGCCCACAGTAAGCAAGCACTTAATAAATACCATTGATTGAGCTTCATTTGGGTAAGAGGAGCTGGGACTGTCCTTCTCCAGGTGATACGAGGTGGCAGGTAATGTCTCTCTCTTCTAATTTGGTTGTATTTACAGATAGCTCCTTACTGTACTAATGCATTTGTCCAATACAGGGCCTGTTTGTTTTCAAACCTGCCTCTGGGATTTTTTTTTTTTGGTATTTGTTAAGTACTTACCTCGTGTCAAACACTGTTCCATGCACTGGGGTAGGTACAAGTTCATTAGGTCAAACACAGTCCCTGTCCTGCATGGGGTTCACCGTCTAAGAAGGATGGAGAACAGGTTTTGAATCCCCATTTTACAGTTGTGGAAACTGAGGCACAGAGAAGTTAAGTGATTTGCCTAACTTCACACAGCAAGCAGTTGGCAGAGCTGGGATTAGAACCCAGGTCCTCTGACTCGCAGGCCCGTGCTGTTCCCACAGGCTATACGGCTTCTCAGATTCCCAGTCTTCGTAAAGCCTTGGCTAAAGAAGAGCAACCCCTCAACCAAGTGCCAGACCCTAGGCTGGTGTCTCTACTGCAGTGGTCTCCCAACAATCTCCTGCTATAGGACATTGTTTGAGATGCTACCTCACTATGTCTTAAAATCACTTGTTCTGCCCTCCTTCTTTTGTGTGCCTATTTCACTTCACCATACAGCAGCTGCTTGGTTTTCTGCTGTCATCCGTTCACAAGACCTGGCTTATGACAACTACTAAAAGTTTGGCTATCCTGAATTCATCAGAGTTATATGATTTTGAGTCAGAATTTAAGGGACTGTACATGATTCTTTCCCCATCATCAACTAAAGCAGCTTGCCTTCTGCATTGTAATATAAAAAAGAAATACTATCCAAACAAACTCTAGCACTTTTTATGTTTCTGCACGGAAAGAGTTGGAAATACAAAGTTTGAATCTAAGTTCCTTGAAGAATGCTTAGAGGCCCACAAAGAAATCAGGTCAGGCCTTTAGAAATTTAGGTTGAGGGAAATAAGAATTTGAAAGAAGATTAAAATCACATTACAATGCACAGTACCTGCATCTAATCACTATGAGTTGGGCATTTTGCTGACATGAGACGCTTTATCCCTTTGGGAAATACAGGAAGGTCTACTGAAAAACTTTTCTGACTGATGGAAATTTTAAAAATATCTTCAAGGGTAGGTTAAGTTTTCATTTTCTGCAGAGAATCAGCTTTAATTTTTGGTGATTCCCAGTTTTCTTGCTCTCCTGAGTTTCCAGTGTTTTTCCTTTTAAAGCAGATGGAATAGTTGAGGGCTACATTTATTGAAATAAAAATACACTGTTTTCTTTGTCACTGCCAAAAATTTGGTACTATTGATTCACATCTGGTCCAATCACAAACAAAATACAAATAAAAATCCAAGCATAAATTAGTGAGTCAGTGCCAGCTACCTAAGAAATACACCCAATGTACGCTGCACTAAAAAAGCCTAAAAAAATACCCCAAAACAGCTGTGGTTTAGTTTAAAGCTTGACATTGAACTAGATCAGGTAGGTTGTCAATTGCCAACTATGAGAACATAATGAAGCTCAGATGTGCTGTAAGTGGATGTTTATTTAGCAGAGCATGATGGGAGGTAGCCCAATTTAAACAAATGGATGCCATGAAATGAGAGATTGAGATTTACTTATTTTTCTGATATACTGCTATGAAAACATTAAATATGGATTTTTGATACCTGCATCAGTAAATTGTTTTCATTTAAATTTATTAAAAGACATGCAGAAAATTGTCTAAGTTGTCTTTCCTTAGGTATGTGTGTTATCATAATCAATATTTATGGAGGCCTACTGTATGCAGAGCACTGTATTAGGCACATAATAATAATTATTATTATTGTATTTAGAGAGCACTTACTATGTACTAAGTACCATATCAAAAACTGGAATAGATACAAGATAATCAGGCCAGCCTACACTCTAAGTAGAAGGGACAACAGATATTTAATTCCCATTTTATAGATGAGAAAATGGAAGCATGTAGAAGTTAAGTGACTTTTTTTAATGGTATTTGATTTTTAAGTCCTTACTTGGTGTCAGGCACTGTGTTAAGTGCTGGGGTAGATACAAGTTAATAGTTAATCAGGTTGGACACAGTCTATGTCCCACTTGGGATTCACGGTATTAATCCCCATTTTACAGGTGAGGTGATTGAGGCACAGGGAAGTTAAGTGATTTACCCAAGGTCACACAGCACAGAAGTGGTGGAGCTGCAATTAGAACCCTGGTCTTTCTGATTCCCAGGCCCATGCTCAATCCACTAGACCACACTGCTTCTTGAAGCGACTGGTCCAAGGTAAAGCAGCAGGCAGATTCTAGAAATGGGATTAGAACCCAGGTTTTCTGATTCCCGAGCCTTAAGGAATTTATGATCAAATGGGAGACAATGGCATACATTTATTGTGTATATGCAATGGCAACAAGAGAGAAAAAAGATATTCTTGGAAACAAAATGTGAGTACAAAATGAATAAATAAGTGTAATGAATATACCAATTTACACAAAGTTAAAGGTAACTGAGGGATGACCTGATTAGAGAGATGGGGATTGGTCTCAGGTGACATGCAACAATTTAGCATACTTGTGCCTGAGTCATTATTGATATTTAAGAACAAGACTAATTTTACAAATTAATTTATTTTAATCACTTCCTAAACAATCTGGCATATTAGCTCCTGCTAATTTTAATTTGCAAAATGCATATGGAAAATTATTCAACTATTCAGGTCTATGTTTAAAAGACACAATCTGAAACTCTATGGAATCACTAATTTGCTGTGTAATGCTCCCTTTTATCCAGAGTTGAACTAGCACAAGGAAGGGTTTAAGGGACTGAAATCCTGAGTCCCCCAGAGCTGACTTCAGACAATTATTGTGCACCTCTTGACCCTATCAAGATACAATCACTTGGGATCGTCTAAGATGGAAGACCTACCATAGTTGACTGCATACACAATGCCAGATTGGGAAGCAACATGGCCAAGTGGGAAGAGCCCAGGTCAGGGAGTCAGAAGACCTGTGTTCTAACCTTGGCTCTGCCACTTATGTACTGCGTAACCATGGGTAAGCCACTTCACTTCTCTGTTCCTCAGTTACCACCTCTGTAAAATGGGGATTAAATCCTCCTCCCTCTAACTGTGTCTAACCTGATTATCTTGTCTCTACTTTCTAGACTGTAAGCCTGGTGTGGGCAGGCATTATCTCTACTCCTGAATTGTACTTTCCAAGTGCTTAGTACAGTGCTCTGCACACAATAAGCGCTTGATAAATGCAATTGAATGAATGAACCCCAGTGCTTAGAACAGTATCTGGTACATAATAAATCCTTAACAAGTACCATTTAAAAAAAAGCAAATATGGATGAAATGGCTCAAGGTGAATTGCAAGCCCTGACAGTCCTCCTTTTTCCCCTTCTTCCCTCTGATGTTCATTCATTCATTCAATCGTATTTATTGAGTGCTTACTGTGTGCAGAGCATTATACTAAGTGCTTGGGAAGTACAAATCAGCAACATATAGAGATGGTCCCTATGCCTAATCCAGGTGGGATGTGAAAGGGAAGGGAAAGTGAGAGTATAGAACAGGAGGACAGCACATGGCTTGGCTCTTTTGGGTTTCAACATGTTATGCCTCCTCTGTTAGATTATTGTAAACTCCTTGTGGAAAGGAATCAGGTCTCCTATATCTATCACACTAGCCCAAGCAAGGAGGACAGAACATGGCTTGGCTCTTTTGGGTTTCAACATGTTATGCCTCCTCTGTTAGATTATTGTAAACTCCTTGTGGGAAGGAATCAGTTCTCCTATTTCTGTCATACTAGCCCAAGCACTTAGTACAGTGCTAAACACACAATAGGGGCTCAAAAATACTGGTGATTAATAAACTATATAACCAGCCTGGGAACAATGCTCTTATGTGCATATTGGACCCTAGGCAAAAATAATTGATCAATCAATCAACAATATTCATTGAGTGCTCACTGTGTGCAGAACACTGTATTACATACTTGGGAGAGTAAAATACAACAGTTGCTAGACACATTCCCTGTCCAACAGGAGCTTACAGTATAGAGGAGGAGACAGACATTAAAATAAATTACCATTACATATGTAAGTGCTGTGGGGTTGAGGGTGAAGTGAATATCAAGTGCTTAAAGGTACAGAACTAAGTGCATAGGTGACACAGAAGGGAGAGGGAGTAGGGGAAATGAGGGTTTACTCGGGTAAGGCCTCTTGGAGGAGATGTGATTTTAATAAGGCTTTGAAGAAAGGGGGAGTGGTGATCTGTCATGGGCTTGCTGTGGGCAAGTAACATGTCTGCCAACTCTGTTGTATTATACTTTCCCAAGTGCTTAGTGCTCTGAACATAATAAGTGCTCAATGACTACCATTGATAATGATTGTGATGATGATGATGATGGTGAAGGGGGAGGCCTGAGGCAGGATGTGGGTAAGGGGCTGGCAGTGAGTGTGGTAAAGTGAGTACGTTGGCATTAGAGGAGCTAAGTGTGTGGACTGAGTTGTAGTAGGAAACCAGCGAAGTAAGGTAGGTGGGGGCAAGTCAATTGGTTGTTTAAAAGCCTGTGGTAAGATGGTTCTGTGTTATGCAGAGCTACATAAACAACCACTGCAGATTCTTGAGGAGTGGGAATAATAATAATAATAATAATGATAATAATGATAGCATTTGTTAAGCACTTATTACGTGCAAAGCACTGTTCTAAGCGCTGGGGAGGATACAAGGTGATCAGGTTCTCCCACGTGGAGCTCACAGTCGTCATCCTCATTTTACAGATGAGGGAACTGAGGCATAGAGAAGTTAAGTGACTTCCCCAAAGCCATGCAGCTGACAAGCAGCAGAGCTGGGATTTGAACACATGACCTCTTACTCCCAAGCCTGGGCTCTTTCCACTGAGCCACGCTGCTTCTCTAAGACATGGATTGAACTTTTTTTTAGAAAAATGATTTGAGCAACAGAGTGAAGTACTGGAGTGGGGAGAGATAGGAGGCAAAGGGGTCAGTGAGGAGGCTGATGCAGCAGACAAGGTAGGATAGGATAAGTGCTTGGGATTATTGTTGCTGGGCAGAGGAGAGGGCAGAGTTAAAGCAGGCATGAATGAACTTGAAGTGGATGAGGTTGGCCTGATATCTAGATTTCCACCAGCAGTGCTCTGCAGGTCATGCACAGGAGCGAAGGAAGTGGACTATGGAGGTGAGCCAGAGCTAAGGGTTAGAGGTACGAGATCGATGAAGGGATAGGGGAGTGAGTGAGTTGGGTTCAGTAGAGAGGGTGGTGTTGAGGAAGTCAATTTGGTCATTAAGGGAAGGTAGATTGGGTATGGAGACAAAATGGGATATGATGACTTGGGAAAATTTAATGATTGGATGGGGTAAAAAGATCAGAAGTCTCTGTGCGGGAACAGAACAGATTTGTAGGGAGGAGGTATGTCGGAGAGAAGGCAATTAAGGAGGTTGTGGTCAGAGAAAGGAATTTCAGAGATGGTGAAGGTAGAGATTGTACAGTGTCTAGAGATGATGAATTTGAGTATGTGTCCAAGATAGTGAGTGGGAGAATTGTGGTGTAGCAGAAGGTCAGTGGAGTTGAGGAGTGATAGAAAGTGGGTAGTGGAAGGGTTGAATATCTATTTGGATATTGAAGTCCCCAAGGATCAATGTAGGGATGGAGAAAGAGAGAAGGAATGGGAGGAAGGGATCAAAATGATTAAAAAATTTGGAGGTGGGGCCATAGGGGCAGGGGGCAATAGATGACCATAACTAGTATCTGGACTGGAAGGTAGCGGCAGATGATATGAGCGTCAGAGGAAAGGAGAAAGAGGGATGGGGTGGTGGAATGGTAATAAGCGGCACTGGGGAGTGAGAAGGAAGCCAATTCTTCCTCCTTTCTCAGTGAGTCTTGGGGAGTGGGAGAAGATGAGGATCTCTCTTGAGAGAGTGGCAGGGGAGACAGTGTTATCTGGGAAGAGCCAGGTTTCAGTGAGGATGAGGAGTAGTGGTGACTGGGTCAGGAACATGTCAATGATGCTGGGAAGATTTCCTATAATGGAGCGGTGGTTCCACAGGCCACACTTGGCTGAGGTGCCAGGCGAGGAGATGGCATGAATGGTGGGGTGGGAGTGAGATGATGGGGGCCAGGGGCTGGCATTGGGGGAGGAAGATGAGGGGCGGTGCTGAGACAGAATAACAGGGATGGGGTGGGGGAGGAGGGTGGGAGAGGGGCAAAGGGTGGGGAAGGGTTGGATGGATGGAGTTGAAGTGTGGTGCTGGGATGGAAAGACAGGGATGAGCTGATTGGAGGGAGGGGACTGAGCGGACATGGTGAGGTAGGAGAAGTTTAAGGGTTGTAGGTGAGGTTGTGAATAGCAGTAACTGATTAATCTGGTAGTTCCACGATTAAATTCCTGAATTGTATGCTGGTCCTTTGGTCCTTGAGAGTAAAGAGG
The DNA here is from genome assembly GCF_015852505.1 of Tachyglossus aculeatus. Taxonomy (NCBI): domain Eukaryota; kingdom Metazoa; phylum Chordata; class Mammalia; order Monotremata; family Tachyglossidae; genus Tachyglossus; species Tachyglossus aculeatus. The sequence continues at coordinate 61,888,143 of NC_052101.1, read as the reverse complement.
TGAATGCTGAATTTTTAGGAGTAAACAGAGGGCCTGGTTGATGTAAAGGCAGGCAGCTGTTGATATGTAAAAATCCCAGTCATTCATTCATTCAGTCGGAAGGATCAGGATTTAGTCATTGTTCAAAGTCCTGGGGTAGATACAACCTAATCAGTTGGACATAGTCCCTGTCTCACTTGGGGCTCACAGTCTCAATCCCCATTTTACAGATGAGGTAACTGAGGCACAGATAAATGAAGTGATTTGCACAAGATCACACAGCAGGCAAGTGGTGGAGCCGGGATTAGAACCCATGACCGTCTGACTCCCAGGTCTGTGCTCTATCCACTGTGCCATGCTTGCTCAAGGAGTTTGGAGAGGAGTGGTAGGAGAGAGATGGGGTGATAAGTGGAGGGAACCGTGGAATCAAGGGAGGTTTTTGGGGTGTTTTTTTATTTTTTGGATAGGGGATGCATGACCATGTTTGAAAGCAGTGCAGAAGAAGCCATTGGAAAGTGAATAGTTGAAGATGATGGTCAGAGATGGGAGAAGGGAGGAGCCAAGTGTTTTCCTAAGGTGCAAAGGGATGTGGTTGGAGGCACAGGAAGATGGGGCTACCTAAATTTGCTTACAACTCTGCTTGAAGTCTATGCCTGAAGTAATAACGGCTTAGTGCCTCACCCTTCCCGCCCCCACTCCCCCACCCAAGGACAGCTGTCATGTGGAGCAGATTTACTAAGGTTTCCCAGTAGCCTGGCAGGCCTGGAGATTCTAGGCTTAACAACTGCTTTTCTTGGAAATTTAGCAAGAACCCTGAGTGATCCCACTGGTACCATGAAGCTAATCCGACTTTATGCACAGAGATCCTTATGTCTGGTGAATTCCCCAAGATTGATCATTTTAGAGGCAGCTTTACAAAACAATTATTCCTTTCTCAACTTTACTAAGGCTCAATTTCAGCATTACTAGCAAAGAATGTGCAAAAGGAGGAAGCAAGCCCCAAACAGACCTGTGCCTGCCTCAAGGAAAGGGTGCAGCCAAGTATTGCCTCTTTAAGGTACTCTCTTCTCCTTTATCAACTGTGGAATAGAAGCAGAATTGCCTAGTGGTTAGAGCACAGGCCTGGGAGTCAGAAGGAGCTGGGTCCTTCTGCCAGCTCTGCCACTTGTCTGCTGTGTGACCTTGGGCAAGTCACTTAACTTCTCTGGGCCTCAGTTACCTCATCTGTAAAATGGGGGTTAAAGCTGGGAGCCCCATGTGAGAAAGGGACTATGTCCAACCTGATTAGCTTGTATCTACGCCAGCGTTTAGAACAACGCCTGGCATGTAGTAAGTGCTTAACAATTACATAAAAAAGACGATCAATCAACCATATTTATCGAATGCTTACTATGTTCAGAGCTTAGAATGTGGTTTAATATTTGTTAGTCACATGAAGAAATACATCACTTACTTTCTAAATATCCTCTTCTTTAGAATAATTTAGTAGTAGGAATAGTAGCAGGTGTAGTCAGTCAGTCAATGGTATTCACTGAGCGCTGACTATGTGCAGAGCACTGTACCAAGTGCTTGGTAGAGTACAATACAGCAGAATTAGCAGACAAGTTCCACTCCCATAACGAGCTTACAGTTCATAGGGGGAGACAGACATTAATATGAATAAATACATAATTTAAAATATGATACATTATTTAAAGTAATAATATTTATTAAGCACTTACTGTGTGCAGTGCAGTATACTAAATACTGGAAGAGAATACACAGGTGGGAATTAAACATGGTTCCACCATATCACAGGGCTCACAATCTAGCTAGGAAAATCCCAAACACCCCTTCCCTCAAAATGGGCTGAGCGCTTGTGAGAGTAATAATAATAATAATAATAACATTTATTAAGCACTTACTATGTGCAAAGCACTGTTCTAAGTGCTGGGAAGGTTACAAGGTGATCAGGTTGTTCCATGTGGGGCTCACAGTCTTAATCCCCATTTTACAGATGAGGTAACTGAGGCCCAGAGAAGTTAAGTGACTTGCCCAAAGTCACACAGCTGACAAGTGGCAGAGCCAGGAGTTGAACCCATGAACTCTGATTCCAGAGCCCAGGCTCTTTTCCACTGAGCCATGCTGCTTCTTGATCCTGGCCCTCAATTAATTTACAGTCCTGCAGAGGAGACTGCCCCCAAATCATTCAGAAAGCAGGAATGAAGAGGGATGAATGGGTACTTCATTAAGCAGCATGGTGTAGCTCACAGGCCTGGGAGTCAAATGGTCATAAATTCTAATCCCAGTTCTGCCACTTGTCTGCTGTATGGCCTCAGGCAAGTCACTTAACTTCTCTGTGCCTCAGTTCCCTCATCTGTAAAATGGGGATTCAGACTGTGAGCCCCATGTGAGACACCCTGATTACCTTGTATCTATTCCGGCACTTAGAACAGTGTCACCCGTCACCCGGGGACAGGTTCGTTCGGTAATCAGTGTGGCAAGAGAGAGAGGCCGGGGACAGAAAGCCTGAGTTTTATATAAAATTTATTCCTCGAGGCAAATTTAATTATTTAGTTGTTTAGGTACAATGAATTGTACTTCCCTTTTGGGAGGAATGTGATTAATTAGTAATATTCACGCTTCCCTAATGGGAGGGACACAATCATACGTTACTCGCGTGTTATGTTACTTGCATGTGGGTGAAGCGGCTAGCTCTCACCCACGTGCACTTCCCACTCGGGAAGAATCCACTTGCTTTCCTACATGGGAGGAATCCATTCCATTACCCAAGCAGGTGGGCGGCTAGCTCTCACCATATGCTCTCCCTACACTGGAGGAATCCACTTAGCGGGGCACCTGGGTCCCAACCACGAATGTTTGGCGAGACACTCACCCGTTCTGCGGCCCTTTCCTCAGTGTGTTGGTTCTGTTGCAGAGCGGGTGTCTGTCCTTCTGGGCAGAGAAAGACACATGGACTGCTGTGGCGCTACTGCGTGTCTCGGTGTTCTGCCCCAGAAGGTCAGAGGCGACAGGTATTTATCACCTGTGCTTCTAAGGCCATTCCAGCTTCCGGCCTCAGTGTATCCAGTATCTGCTCCTCAATACCTGATTTGATTGGCAGGGGGGTGAGGGACACTTTCTGTATTCCCGGCTTGGGCTGTCAATCTAGCAGTTTTGATCACGGGGGCGGTATCTCACCCTCACTTCCAAGTTCCGCCTGCTGGCTCAGGTGGCCAGGAGATAGCATTTGACCTTGAGATGGCCAGTACGCCAGGGTCACTTTGGGACAAACAGTGTTTGGCACATAGTAAGCGCTTAACAAATACCATCATCATTATTATTATTATTATCACCTACCCCAGCGCTTAGTACAATGCTTAGCACATAGTAAGCACTTAACAAATACCACAATTATTATTGCTTATGTCAAACACTACCACACCCTAAGAAGTTTAATAAACTGGACATTTAATACACATTTATTAGATAAATTAATGAATTTTCTAAATTAAAAAATATATCTTTTTCCATGATAACATCTGCAAAATTTGGCAATAATGGATATTTAAAATTGGCTCTCTTACCTCAAAGGTAGATCTCTGGGAAAATAACTGTTTTCATTGGCAAGGCAGGGGATTCGTATACTATTAACTTAGCTTTTGGCTATGACTACATTATACTAGGTAGCTAATATAGAAAGAAATTGAGAAAGTGTTGAGTTCTTTACTTTACCTAATGACTTCACAGTGTTTAGTCACAAACTCCTTTTACTTCTGTTTCTTCATTTATAAAATGAAATAATGCTGCTTATTTTCCACCTACCTCATAGTGGTGGCAGATTAGTCATTGTTAAATGTTTAATATGCAATATTGGGTTGAAAGGCAACCTGAAGGCATAAAGCATTAATTTTTATATGTCACACTTTTACTCCTGATGGAATGTTTCAGTATGGGTAGACCCATTTCCAGTTAACATTCATAATTCATGGATGTTAGGTCCATAATGGGTTATTAAAGGAAAAGGTTAGGTATGTTAGAGGGAAAATTAGGGATATTAGAAGACTAAGGTAATGTTTGGGTACATTCATAGATGAAAAGTCCATGATAGGTTATTAGAGGGAAAAGTTATATATCCCAAACGTGGTTTGGCTGTCAGGGATGGGGTAACCTCATACTGTTTCTGCAGTTTTTTGTTGCCACTGATAGAGAAAGAGTTGGACGGAGCATTGTTCTTTCCCAGAGCATTCATTATTATGTTCCAATCTTTTCACCCTCTTCATTTTTTATTAAGCATTCACTTGAATATATTTTAAAAGTTCTGCCTTTTGGGCAAGATTAGGGTTTTTTATTTCACATGTTCTGAAAGCTTCTCAGATCGTGTGCCTTCAGCTTTTCAAATCTCTATCTGTGCATTTTTAGCTGATTGGTACATTTTCTTTAGCTTTGTAAGTTTCCCAGAGACATCTTAACAAACGAGGACTGATATCCCTTCTCAAGCAAGTGATATCATTATGATATGACAAATAGCTTAATGACTTGCAAGAATGATGTGGCCCTGCTTTCCCCCTTGTTTTTATTACAATACATCACTGTCTGCTGAGTGAGTTCATGTTTGGCTGAGGGAGACTTCCCTCAAATTTTTACAAAGGCAAATGAATAACATGATCTTCTTTATTTCAACACTTCAGTCCTGGAATCATGTTTTATCCAATAGGGCATGCAGGCAATACATATATCATAGAGATAACATTTAATCCATCCACAGATAGCGTCTCTGTTTCCAGATTGCTATCCAAATAAAAACAAGCATTGAACTTCCAATCAGAGATGGTAATTTAATTTCCCTTTCAGCAATAAGTACCAGACAACAGCCAGGCAATCAGTGAGAAAAACATGTTCTCTGAATTTATTTTTACATTTAAGTGATTAACATTTTCAGCTCTGCACACATGAAATCTTAGATAAATACAGTTCAAGCTGACCTTATTGTCCTCCTGGAAAGAAGGTTGTAAAAAGGAGATGCCCACTGTTAAACAAACTCAAATTGCTTACTCAAAGGTTGGGCCTACCCTAACAAATTATCCAGAAAATTCAGACCCCAAATATACTCTAGCCTTATTACTATCAGAGTAATTGTGGCCATGTGTATTTTGGAGCCTGAAAAGTTTCATTCATTTGCTAGTATAAACTAAGAATTTTTACTCGTACTTTAGAGCCACTGCATACATTTTAAAATAGTTGAACTTTGGTTGGGAAAAGGAAATTCAACTGAGATAGCTCTGCATATATCTATATACCAACACACACACACACACACACACACACACACGTACATACAAAATATAGTCACAACATAGGTGCCAACTTCATAGGGGTGATAAGGGCAATTGTCCCCACAGCTTTTTGAACTAGATTCCCAGACTTGCTCACTCTAGTTGTTTGTGAATTTCCAATCAGGTTTGAAAAGACACAAAATGGTGGGTTTCTCCACACCACCCCTGTTTACCACCCTCTCTAACATCCCTGTTCTCTTTTCACATCACACTCAAAATGCAAAGTTGATATCTATATATACCAGCTAAATATATTTTTATATGTAGTTATCACTTTTAATGGTATTTTCTAAGTGCTTATTGTGTTCCAGGCACTGTTCTAAGCACTGGGATAGATACAAGATAATCAGGTTGGACACGGTCCATGTCCTTCCTAGGGCTCACAGTCCCCATTTTACAGAGGAGATAACTGAGGCACAGAGAAGTGAAGTGACTTGCCCAAGGTCACACAGCAGACAAGTGGTGGAGCTGGGATTAGAATCTTTATTGTCTGTAGTTTAATTTTCATATCCAAAACACAGAAGAAGAGTGACTTAGTGGCAAGAGCATGGGCCTGGGAGTCAGAGGACCTGGATTCTGATCTGTCACTTGCCTGCTGCAAGTCACTTCACTTCTCTGTGTTTCCTCATCTATAAAATGAGATTAAATACCTGTACTCCCTCCTACTTAGGCTGTGAGTCCCATGCCAAACAGGGACTGTGCCCAACATGAATATCTTGTATCTATTCTAGTGCTTAACAAATACAAATAATGATTATTATTAGATCTATCTACCCATCTGCCTTTTGGTGATGAAGAAGATGCTACAGTTGGATTTTGTCAGTGCCAAGTAGTTAATGAAGTGCTCTGCACACAGTAAACTCTCAATAAATACCCTGATGATGGTGAGCAAGTGTATGTTTGGAAAGATCATTGTATATCCAACCAATCAATGGTATTTACTGAGTACTTTTCGTGTGCAAAGCACTGTACTAATCACTTGGGAGAGTACAATGCAACAGAGTTGGTAGACATGTTCCCTGCCTACTTTCCAGGAGAAGGAGGGAGCTAACAGTGTTGAAGGCAGCTGAGAGCTTGAGTAGGATTAGAATAGAGTAGAGGCTGTCAAATTTGGCAAGAAGGAGATCATTGGGAACCTGAGAGAGGGCAGTTTCTATGGAGTGAAGTGGGTGGATTCATTCATCATAATTTATTGACCGCTTATTGTTAGCAGAGCACCGTACTAAACACTTGGGACGGTACTGCATACCAGAGTTGGTAGACACAGTTCCTGCCCACGAGGAGCTTACAGTCTAGAGGAAGAGACAGGTATTAAAATATTGATGTGTATATAACTGTTGTGGGGCTGAGGGTGGGAGGTACAAATCCAAATGCACAGGTGACACAGAAGGGAGAGGGAGTAGGAGAAATGAGGGCTTAGGCAGGGAAGGCCTCTTGAAGAAGATGTGATTTTAATAAGACTTTGAAAGTTGGAAGAGTGGTGGTCTGTCTAATATGAAGGGGGAGGGAGTCCTAGGCCAGAGGCAGGTCCTGAATGAGGGGTCACTGGCGAGATAGATAAGATCAAGGTAGGGTGAGAGGTTGTTGGTGAGATAGAGGAGATCAAGGTACAGTGAGTAAGAAGGTTTCAAGGAGAGAATTGACCAACAATGCTTTCCAGAACATCTGCATGTAAAGATTGACTCCCTTTTCTTTTTCTTCTTCTCCTTCTTCTTATTTCATAATATATCAAAATTAGAAGCTTTAAGAAGATAACAATAGTAATAAAAATAATAATGATAGTAATTATAATTTTTGAAAGCAAGCTCATTTCGAATGGCCGATCTGTTTTCTGTTGGTATTTTCCAGCTGGCTGCAGCTAGGCCAGGTCCCTTGAGGTATTCCTTGAATATGTATTTGCCTCTTTCGGGGAGGTCCTTTTCTGTTGTTTTTTCTATTTCAGCTAACTATGCAGCAGCTGTTTTGGACCATTCTTCTCACATGTTTCGCTCAGTGAAGGTGTGATATGACAAGCATTGCTTTAATGCTGTTAGATTGACTAACAAAACATCAATCGATCATGTTTATTGAGCACTTAATGTGTGCAGAGCACTGTACTAAGCACTTGGAAGAGTACACTAAAACAATATAACAGAGCTGGTAGACACATTCCTTGCCCACAGCAAGCTTACAGTCTAGAGGGGGTGACAGACATTAATATAAATAAATAAATTATGGATATGCACATAAATGCTGTATGGCTGAGGGAGGGATGAATAAAGGGAGCAAATCAAGGTGACAAAGAAGGGAGTTGAAGAAGAGGAAATGAGGGCTTAGTTAGGGAAGACCTCTTGGATGAGATGTGCCTTTAATAAGGATTTGAAGGTGGGAAGAGTAATTGTCTGGACTACATTCCAGAATCCCATGATTTATTTTCTTGTTTGGCCATTTAATGTTTTAAGTAGGGCTTGTCCCACAGAAGTTGCTTCTCTTTCTTATTCATCTTCTCCAGTTTGAGAAAGGGGGTTGATAATACATTTTCCCCTTTTCCTCTGCACCCCACAATGCACATAATACACATGTACTCACAGAAACACACTGTTGGCACACACACGTGTTTTCTTAAAGACATTTCAGTGTAGTATCTTATTTTTCTGAGCTGTCCTTCATCAATAAGTTTTGTTTTGCTCAATGCTACAATGTTTGTTCCTTGCTGACTAGCTCATAGGTAACTGGTGCCATTCTCCGTATTTGATGACTGCTTTCCTCTTCATCACAAGTGACCTGCTGTTCTAGGATCAAAATGTTATTTATTTTGCATTTGGTAGTAGGATTTTGCTACCATTGTTCACAGTCCTCTGGTGAGTTTACTATGGATTTGGGTGTGATGGACCCTCGTCCATTATGGGCAGGGAATGTGTCTGCCAACTCTGTTATATTGTACTCTCCCAAGTGCTTGGTGCAGTCCTCTGCACATAGTAAGCACTCAATAAATATCACTGATTGATTAGCACTGTATTTATAAATAGTGTGGCCTATGGGAAAGAGCATGGGCCTGGGAGTCAGATGATCTGTGTTCTAATCCAGGCTTACTGTGTGATCTTGTGCAAATCACTTACCTTCTCTGTGCTTCAGTTTCCTCAACTGTAAAATGGGGATTAAATCCCACTCCCTCCAATTTAGAATGTGAGCCCCATGTGGGTCAGGGAGTGTGTCCAAACTGATAAACTTGTATCTACCTCACAGCTTAGAAGAGTGCTTGACACATAGTAAGCTCTTTCAAAATACCATTAAAAAAATCTGGAAAGCTGGTAAGACAGTCAACAAATCAATCATATTTATAGACCACTGTTCTAAGTGCTTGGGAACATAAAATATAACAGAGTTCAGAGACAAGTTCCTTGGCCACAAGGAGCTCACAGTCCAGAGGGGGAGACAGGCAATAATATAAATAAATAAATTAGGTATATGTATATAAATGCTGTTGGACTGAGGGAGGGGTGAATAAAGGGTGCAAACCAAGTGCAAGGGTGATGCAAAAGGGAGTGGGAGAAGAGGAAATGACGGTTTAGCCAGGGAAGGTCTCTTGGAGGAGCTGTGATTTGAATAAGGCTTTGAAGGTGGGGAGGGGCATTTATTACTCGTTTTCCTTCTCCCTTAGACTGTGACTCTGATGATGGACAGGGGCTTTTATCTACCCCAGCACTAAATACACTGTTTGGCACAAAATAAGTGTTTAAAAAACACTCCTATTATAAGCAATGCGAAATCAGGGCTCAAAAGGCTCATGTCTCCCTTCAGGCTCGTGTCTCCTCCTGCCTCCAGGACATCTCCATCTGGATGTCTGCCCACCATCTAAAACTCAATATGTCCAAGACTGAACTCCTTATCTTCCCTCCCAAACCCTGCCCTCTCCCTGACTTTCCCATCTCTGTAGACAGCACTACCATCCTTCCCGTCTCACTAGCCCGCAACCTTGGTGTCATCCTCGACTCTGCTCTCTCATTCACCCCTCACATCCAATCTGTCACCAAAACCTGCCAGTCTCATCTCCGCAACATCGCCAAGATCCACCCTTTCTTGTCCATCCAAACCGCTACCCTGCTGGTTCTATCTCTCATCCTATCCTGACTGGATTACTGCATCAGCCCCCTCTCTGATCTCCCATCCTCTTGTCTCTTCCCACTTCAGTCTATACTTAACGCTGCTGCCTGGATCATCTTTGTGCAGAAACGCTCTGGGCATGTTACTCCTCTCCTCAGAAATCTCCAGTGGCTACCAGTCAACGTACGCATCAGGCAAAAACTCCTCACTCGGCTTCAAGGCTCTCCATCACCTCGCCCCCTCCTACCTCACCTCCCTTCTTTCCTTCTACAACCCAGCCTGCACCCTCTGCTCCTCTGCCGCTAACCTCCTCACTGTGCCTCATTCTCGCCTGTCCCGCCGTCGACCCCCGGCCCACATCCTCCCCCTGGCCTGGAATGCCCTCCTTCCACACATCCACCAAGCTAGCTCTCTTCCTCCCTTCAAAGCCCTACTGAGAACTCACCTCCTCCAGGAGGCCTTCCCAGACTGAGCCCCCTCTTTCCTCTCCCCATTCCCATCCCTCCCACCCTACCTCCTTCCCCTCCCCACAGCACCTGTATGTATGTTTGTACAGATTTATTACTCTATTTTACTTGTACATATTTACTATTCTATTTATTTTGTTAATGATGTGCATCTAGCTTTACTTCTATTTATTCTGATGACTTGACACCTGTCCACATGTTTTGTTTTGCTGTCTGTCTCCCCCTTATAGACTGTGAGCCCGTTGTTGAGTAGGGACCATCTCTATATGTTTCCAACTTGTACTTCCCAAGCACTTAGTACAGTGCTCTGCACACAGTAAGTGCTCAATAAATACGATTGAATGAATGAATGAATGAAAAGGACCAGCCCTTTAAGTGCTAAAGGATAGTTCTATAAAGGAGGAAGAATCTATCAATGGGAACCCATTTCTTTTTCAGGAAAAGAATGCTAGGGAGAAATAATTCAGGACCTACAAATGACCTGAATGTCATATTTGAAACAGGTACTAAACTAAGCTTTCTACTAGTTATTTGCCAAAAGTTGCTCCTTTGTGGTTCCTTCGTATCTTCATTTTTAAACCATATAAAATCATATCATCCATAATTCAAACTAGGTTTGGAAACAGAAGTGTTAAAGACTCTGGATTTGCAAATAAACTTTGCACATTCAACAATGTTCTGATACATGCATGAGGATTAGGATATTTGCTTAATTAAACCACACTCAGTTTATGAACTTTTGGAAGCTGCTATCAAGGGTTTACTCTAAAGGAGAAGAATTGCTAATAACAATAATGAGGCCAGGTCAACCAAGATAGGGAAAAAAACCTTCTCGTTTTAAAAGTAAATATAGTTATAAATATATCCTACAATATGAGTTTCAGGTTAATGAATAAACATACAATGCTGAAAATTCCCAACAGAGATCACTGAAAATTAGGGATGTTACAAAGTTTTTAGTATACTATAAGAAATAGCAAAATGATTTAGGTGTACCAATAGCAGAGAACTGCTCTTGTTAGTTTTAATTAAAATAAAATTTATATTATGTTACTGATATTGTCAATTTGAAACTGTAGTACTTTTCAAGGAAAGGGACTAAGATTTGCTCCTTGGTGTTGCTGTTGTTGCAACTCTGGAAAATAGTTATTCCACAACAGTATGTCAAAAAATGTGTCTACTGAAGAAAACATTCCAATTCAACTACTGATTTTATTTAAATTAATATTTTATAATAGATTATACACTTTAAAAAAATGTAACAATCATAAGATTACATAGTGAGATACATACCAACAGAGATGTTTTACAGCAATTTCAATTTAACAAATGCATTAAACGAAAGGGTCCGAGTCTAATTTCCACCTGTGGACTTTTTCCCGGTGCTCAGTACATTGCTCTACACACAGCAAATGCTCCATGAGTACTATTGATACTTTGATGTTTACTCAAATTAAACAATCAAATTCATATTTAGAGGAATTCAATTCCAGAGATTACTTTTTAGCATTTAATTTTGATTTCATAAAGTTATTTAGAATATGCTATGCACAACAAGCCTTTTGATTTTCTAAAATAAATGATTGTTTATGGATTTTAAAAAATGTATCAGACCTAAAACTCTTTCAAATGAGAGAGTTGAGGTTTTAGAAGCAATTAGTGTGATTCAAAGAAAAAATAGCCAGGTGTAAGAATATTGAAAATGCCCTTTATTATACATGTTAATAAGAATTTATGAATTAATATTTGAGATACACAGTAGTGTAAATACAGTAATGTATTGAAATGCAATTAAGCAAATTCAAGCCATATTGATGGTGAAACTGATATTTACGTGATTTAATAAAGTTTTTATTGAACAATAATTGAAGAAGAAAGCCTTTTATTGACCAGTAATTGAAGAGGAAAATCTCCCCTTCAAGAGCATTTGGCTATTGAAACAGAGATTTCTTCTGTAGTGTTTAGTTGATGGCATAAATTATATTGAATGTACATGTGATTCTTTATTCTCATGGCAAGCATTGTTTTTACATTTAGAAAAATGAAGGGATCAATGGCAATAATCTGAAGATCTATCTAAATTCCTCACTTAGCAAAATGTTTTAGGGTTTGCATATGTTTACAATCATGGTGGCTGTATCGGGGTACATAAATATTAATTGAACAGAACTGTAATGTATGACCCAGTATTCTGGAAACAATATTTAGTCATATACAGGCCTCACAAATTGAAAGTATCTGAAATATATATTGCCACATTATTCCACCGCAACACTTTTGGCCCTGTCTGCAGATTATTTTCTTGATCTATTGAAGGCATTAGGAAGTGACCACTAATTAGCATTATAAGACTAAAAGATGGTGATATTGTGAGCTACCCAGGCTTTCTAAATTGCTAATTTACAATCCTATTCCAAAAGAGCTGTCACTATAAAACTAGGTCAGTATAGAAGCTGAAATCTATAAATATAGTGCCTATGTCATATCCCATCATCTCCAGAAAGATCATGCACTCTGTCTTTTTAAAAGAGGTTTACATATGCCTCATAATCCATGTATGATAAATTAAGCACTTTTTCTAGACCTCTTTAAATGGGATACGTTGAAAATATAATAATGATATAATTAATTACAGACATATTCTTGTTAAAATTGCGTAGAAAAATTACACCTTTTTCGATTATCGTGAAATATAAGTGTCAAATCAGTAATAAAACCCTGATCAATAAAACAATAATAATCATGTTGTTAAAAGCGGACATAGAAAGGTGTTCGTGGCCACATATTTTAGAGGTTAGAAACCCTTTTAAAATACATGGATTTCATCTTTACACTATGTCATCTAAATCATTACAATGTTTGTGTATACAATTATAATCAGATGATAAATTGAAGCTATTGAATGGATTAAGTCTGCACTTCTTGACCTCATAAATCTGAGTTTGCCATTGCTTTAGAAAATGCTTGTGTAACAATCAGTTGATTACATGGCAGGATCAGCAGTACGTATGTTAACTGGAAAATATGAAAGGGGAAGGGTAATTCAAAGTTCACTGGTAGACGTTTGTAAAATACTTGTTTGACAGTCTTATTTTAACACTTTCAAAGCCACGGTTAAAATTTCATTTCTACCTGATTTAGAATTTTGAGTTCATCCATTTTTTTATTTTAAGTTTAGTCAAAGATGGCACTAGAACTGAGATGCTGCTGAATGTACCAAATTTAAATCTCTATCTAGAACGAGTCAAAGCAAAACCAGCTAGAATGTATGCTAGAGTACAATCATTACGTTATTGATAAAGTCTTTTCAGGGCTTCTTGGCTATGGAGTAAAATTAAAGAACATGCACAAGTATATTAGATTAGTCACTGAAAACAAGTCCAAATAAATTGATGATATGTGATATCTAGGATATGGGAGATTTTAAAGGACACACAAGCCAGATTTTTCAGAACCTAAAAATACATTTAAAGAAAAATAAACTTCATAATAGCTCAGATCTTACAGCAGTAGAGTCTAAAACAATGGTATTTTCAAATATATGATCCTTCTCCCCTAAAGATATAATGCTGAATTTAAAGATCAATATAGTGATGAAAACATTAAAGATTATCTGTGCACTATCTGCTGGCTACTTGTGTTTAATTCAACAGGCATAATATGCCATTTTAGATCTGTTAAAAGTATAATCAGCTCCATTTCAAATTAATATTTGTATTTAACATCCACCTTCAAAAATCTATATTGAATATGACACTAATTTCTAAAACCTCATACATAAAAATGATATTAATCACAAATTCAAAGGGAATTAGATTATTAATAATAAAGTGTTTTCATTTACTTTACTTCCTTTCATCTAAGGATTTCAAAGCATTTTACAACCATTAGTTAAGATTTACAATTCTACAGCTAGATAGGTATTTTATGCATTTTGCATAAAGAGGAATTAGGATACAAAATAGTTATTGTTCCGAGGACACAGAATAAAAGAGTGAATCAGTAGCAGAAATAAAAAGAAGGATCCAGGAATTTGGTCTTCTTGGGAACTATCATCTTTATAACCATTATTTAATACCATTTAATGATGAAATTGCCATGGAAATAAAATGTCTCATTTCAAAGGCATTGTGATGTTGAAAATAGAAGACAATGATATATGATGTGCATATTGATATAACAGGTCTGTAACAGATGAACACTACTGTATCGTGCCATCTCTTCCAAGATTCCACCAAATATCAATCTAAGGAAGTTTAAACTAGAGCCATACATTGTAGGAGATTTGCTGGGAATGTCTAACTTGTCTGACCTGATGATTTTGTATTTAGTACAGTGCTTAGTACAGTGTTTGACACATTTTAAGTACTTAACAAATACCACTATTATTATTACCATCATTATAATCATTATTACTACTACTATTAACTCAAGGAGGTGGTATTGATGGCTTGCATTTACTCCTGAACAGTGTCGGAATTCAATCAATCAATTGTTATTTATTGAGCACTTACCTGTGTACTAAGTGTTTGGAAGAGCACTTGGTAAACTCGTGTTACTAATTCAAGATTCATGTTGGCTGGTTAAATAGCATTGATGATGGAGTTTCCCATGGGTGCTGAGGCTTCAGAACAGAGAATCTGTGCAGAGAATTGATAAAAGTGGTAGTGTCTTACATGGCACCACTCACACTTTCTCATCCCTGCTGCCAGTCATATTCCTGCTGGGGCACCAAATGCAACATTATAACTACCATTCAGCTTGGGGTTGTCTGTGAACCCCAGGTTCTGAACTGCTGAACTTTTGCCCAGCCAGTTGCTTTTTTTTCATCTCTAAGTATACTACTTGATACTTGTCCTTACTCATTTCATCTCATTTTTTCAATATTCTGAAAGTCTTTGTGTATTATGTTCCTGTGTTCCAAGCAACACGCCAAGTGCAAGTATTGTCTGCACTCTCTATTTCTGGGTTCAGATTGTTCACAAAGATATTGAATAAAAGCAGGTTCAGGATTAATCATTTTGGGACACCACCGTATATTTCTCCAGATTGATAATTATCTATAGTATTCCTGTCAGACATACATATAAATGATGAAAATTAAGGCCTCCTTGTCTTCTAGAGAGCAGTGTGGCCTAGTGGAAAGAGAACAGGCCTGGTAGTCAGACAATCTGGCTTCTAAACCTGGTTCTACCACTTGTCTGCTATGTGACCTTGGACAAGTCACTTAACTTCTCTGTGCTTCGATCACCTCATCTGTAGAATGGGTATTAAGACTGTGAGTCCGCTGAGGGACAAGGCCTATGTCCAATCTGATTAGCTGGTATCTACCCCAGTGCTTAGTACAGTGCCTAGCACATAGTAAGCACTTAACAAATGCCATAAGAAAAAAAAAAAACGCTCCCCAAAGTCACCTAGTTACTCACTCTAAATATCTTTTATTGGAGAAAAACCAAAATAATTTCCTTATTGGTCCTGGATTAATATGGAAGTCTTGAAGCATTGATGTAGCATTGGAGCATTGATGAATCAATCAATGTCCCATTTCTTTGGTGATCTAATTTTCAGCTCTGAATGGAAAATAGTGTACAGAAGTCTTCCAGCCTTTTTGATGTATATTCCGTTCTCTCCCTTAAGAGGAAATAAAAACTTGCCAACTTTCGAAAAGAACTCCCCCTCCCCTTTAAATGTCTTAGTATACTGTAAAGCAATATACCTCACCTTTTAATGAACTTTTCAGTCCTGCTTTTTCAAGACCATTATCAGACTTATGGGTAGCATGGCTATTTCATTCCTGATCTACTAACACGTAATTAGATGGTTCATAGAGGTACTTATAATTGAATTATGAAAGGGCGAAGGGGAGGAAGAGCAGGGGCTAACTCGTGAGGATTCTTGATCATAGGTCAAGGTCTTAACAATGATCTTGAAAGACTCTCCTTCCAGTGAGAATATGAACAAGACAAGCACTCTTTGATTCATTTAGAAATACATTCTGAAAAATTGTTAGGACAAGAAAACACTTTAAAAGACTTAAGTTCAAAAATGGTTATTTTAATTTAGTGACATTCCCATATTCCTACAACCTAAGGGTTTAGTGAAGCAGTATGAAGCTTGTCTGCAGAGCCTATTTAGGTTTTCTTTTAACATAATGTCAAATTATTTAACTAATACACTATAAGTACAATGATTGATAATACCTTCAGACTTTGCATTGTCCAATCCCCAAACATTAGATGGTTGAATTCTTTCTATTTGAAAAACAAACCTCCACTCTCCCTCCCCAATTCTCACTCTCACCCTCAAAGCCCAGAGATCCAGAGTAAAGGTGGAAATAGGAGAAAAATAATTAGACTTTTTAGAAGTTTACATTGTTATACATTGGAGGTAGAACACGCTCATGATTCTAGTAAAGAGGTTACAAAAGGAACCTTTCTAAGGATATAATTGGTTTAGATAGTGTCAGATTCTCCATGGATTCAAGGGTAAGTACTTCTTGAAAACAAATTAACTCTTTCAAAACAACACTGATTTACTAAAATATTCTAATTTTATGAATTAACCATTTTTAAATTTTGCAGCTAGTTATTTCTTGGGGTTGGGAAAGGCTGACTCCATCAGGTCAAAACAGCAGAACTAAAAGTAATTGAAGGTTATCCTTGTAAATTAATTTATGGCAATGTGTTTCTAACCATGAGCCATGTGTAAACTGAGTAGTCTTGTCATGAAAATTTCCATCACAGTTCAAATGAATGAGCTTCACGTTTCAGTGGGCTGGGCTGGTTAGGCAATAAGCTTTTCAATCTAAGGAAGTCTCTCTGGAAGAGGGCTAAAGCATATTATGAATCAGTTCCAACATGACATCAAGCTCCAGCCAAAATTGAAGGCCTACAGAGTAATTGTAGTATCCCAGCCTCTCCTGACTGTGGGACCAGGATTTACTACAGATATTGCATCCCAATGTCTAGAGGAATTCCATTAATGCCATCAATATTACATAATTAATCAATTAATGGTATTTATTGAATGCTTACTATATGCAGAGCACCTTACTAAGCATTTAGGAGAGTACAACAGAATTAGCAGTCACACTCCCTGGCCATAATGAATTTACAGTCTAGAGGGGGAGACAGACATTAATATGAATAAATAATTTATAATATATAATTAAAATTATGTATGTAAATCCTGTGGGATGGAGGGTGGGAAAAATATCAAATGTCCAAAGGTCTCAGCTCCAAGTGCACAATATCCAGTAACAAATGGCAAAAACATTATCCCAAACATTGAGATCCTGTAACGTAACCAGTAGTACCCTAGCATTTCTTTTTTTTAAGGAGTCACACCACTATTCAGGGAAAACAGATTAAGTTCAAAGCATAACTGGTGTATGACCTTGTCTGGATAAATACATTTTTCTTGTTTAAAAGTACTGGAATATTTTCTTTCCTAAATTTATTATTATATATAAACCTGTTTGAAAAGTGCATTCACTTTAGGAGAGAAATGTTATTATTTTTTGTAAATATATATATTTATAATTGAAACCTTTTAATTCTTTTTTACTTAGTCACCACATTTCATTATTTTACTAAAAAACCTTTGAACATTCAGTTTCCAGTGTCTAAACTCCTCATCATTCATATACTTATATGAACCTTAGATGAACCTTAAATGAATGTGGAACTATTAAGTCTTCTACATTGTGATGAAATATCATAAAAGTAGGTTTTTACCAAAAGGGCATGCCAGTTCCAAGGAATTGATGATTCTTCTTGTCATGATGTGGTCACAGTTCTGCTCCCCAGCAGGAGCTGCTTTTGAAGAGGAGTAAGGTGACCCTTCATGTAATGTAAGTTTACTTTGTTTCATTGTGTCAATTCAGAAGATTTTTTACTGGATCCTTTTTCTTTCTTTTGTTTTATTCAGAATTATATTTAGGGACTTCTCCCCACCCATTTCAATCATGGCAGCGAGTGAGACGATGACCAGCATAAATGGGAATCATAAACTAACATGGATTTACTGGGGAGGAAAGAGTCACTTCACTTTTTTTCCACCCCTCCCACAGGAGCAGAGCTGATCTGCATGGTGATGTCCAGGGCTATAAATAGATACTCTGTAACTGACAGAGCAAGGATCATACTCCCACTTTGCAGTTTATGTAGCATCTTTGTCCATAATCAATCCCCAAAGGAACAAGAGTACTGATAGTGGCAGAAATGTGTCCCCCCATCACCTTAGGTGTCTTCCCCCCCCTCACCCAAGCAATCCGCTCTTCCTCAGTAATGAAGTCAGTGACTTATCAATCAGGGTTATTCATTGAGTGCTTATTGTGCAGAACATTGTACTAATATCCCCCACAATAAGGTAACCAGTCATTCATTTTTATACCAGACATTCTGATTTTTAGCTGGTCTGTCCTCTTTTGGAAATGGATGTAGCATCAGATGCCTTTATGTCTGGTAGCTTCATTTTCATTTGTGAGCCTCCCTCTTCCTTGGGTGTAAAGTTTTCTTAGATCTGGGAAAGGAACACAAGGACTCTGGAGCAAGTAGGGGAGTCAGGGATCCCTGTGGAGAAAAGCTCTAGGTTTGGGAAAATTTATTATACATCTACAAAATGGTACATATGACACCACCACGTTACACTTTCAGCCCCTCATCAGGCATGTGACATCTTGTGTGCTTCAGTGTCCAGTTTTTTAAAATTCTATCAGTGGTCACCCTACTGCTTTCAAAGTGTGGGTGGCTTGAACATACCAAAACAGGACTGCAATCAAGACACTGATGATGATTCTTATTGTCATCACAAGGCACCACTCTTTTCTTCATCATCAGATGCTTTTGAAAAGGAGTAAGGAAGTAATTCTGCCCCCTTCTGGAACCATTTCTGGAGAGGTGGAGTATTATTTGTGCTTTCTTATATAGGAAAGAGTGAATTTATTTGATTGATACTTAGTCTAATTAACATTTATTTTCCTTTAAAGACAATAACATGCAGTGTGGACCACAAAACATTTCATTATGGTTGTTGTGTGCCCTCATTGAGTACCAAATGAGTTGCTACTGGTTTTATGAAACAAATGACTTTTATTTATTGGATTCAAATCTGTGACCCTGCTTCAAGCTCTGTTTTCCTGCTAATGGTAGTATCCAGACTTCCGAGCTCCTAAATGTTCCCTCTCTTAGAGGTTTATTATCTTCACATCTTCTTTATAAGAAATACTGACTTATATAGGTGCCAACTTTTCATTGTGGTTGTGGAAACAAAATGGGGTGGGAATTCAAGGAAAAGAACAAGCAGGATGGGCTTGGGACTGGCAGAAAGCTTCAAATAAAAATTAAATCAGAAAGATAAGATTCTGTGCTTTTCACCTGATTCACAAAGTCTGAGCTCTCTTCAACCCTTCTAAGTTCTCATTGATGACAGAGGAGGAATAAGACTGGAAGTTCTTACAAGTGGGTGAAAACATGGCTTTCTCTAGACTATAAGCTCACTGTGGGCAGGGAACATGTGCTCTTCCAAGCACTTAGTACAATGCTCTGCACATAGAAAGTGCTCAATAAATACAATTGACTGATTGATTTGTGCCTCAAAGCTAGAAACCCATGGGGACAATATTCCCAGTTGTCTCTGGGGACTTGGCACCTATGTTGATATATTCTATGTTCTAGCATTAACATGCATTGTAAATGCTTTATAGAATTTCAATTAGTCATTCCAGTTGTCTATTCTAATTAAACTTCTTAAAGCAACTTGTTCTTCTATATTTTCTTTATTCTCCCTAAAGTTTTCACCTGGGCTCCAGCAGTTTATGTATAATACCCAAGCTCATCTTTCTTGTCTTTTGAAACAGTCTTGTTTGTGATTTCTTTTCTGTTTTGATCTATTTGTACACTTTTCTTGCTGTCTAGTCGTCTCTGACCCATAGCGACGCTGTGGACATATCTCACCTAGACCACCTCACCTCCATCTGCAATCATTCTGGTAGTGTATCCTTAGAGTTTTCTTTGTAAAAATTCAGAAGTGTCTACCATTGCCTTCTCCCATGCAGAAAACCTGAGTCCCCACCCTCGACTCTCTACCATGCCGCTGCTGCCCAGAACAGGTGAGTTTTGACCTGTAGCAGATTGCCTTCTACTCCCTAGCCACTGCCCAAGGTAGGGATGGAAATGCCTCTCCTTGACTCTCCCTCCCCTAGCTGAAACAGGTAGAGTACTGGAAACTTGCCAGGTGTGATCCTGAGAGGGGATCTGTACACTATCTCTTGATATTTTCCTACATATGGAATGTTCTATAACTTCCATTTACATTCATGCATATTTATTTCCATGACAGTTTTGCATACTTTATTCAATGTCTGCTCAAATCTCCATTCATGTTCCTCTAGAGATGCACTCCAAATCAATATATCGTCATCATCATCAATACCCTTTATTGAGCATTTCCTGTTTGCAAAGCATTGTACTAGGAGTTCAGACATTACGAGGTGCTTCTATACCTTTTACACTTCTGACCTTTTAAATAGTCTTATTTTTGTTGAACTCTCACCTAGAAAGCATCAGGAGCTGAACAACCTAGATGTGATGCAGCATCTCTAAAATGCCACATTGAATGTACAAATTGGCTAACTAGACTCTTTTAACACAATCTGCCAGAATCCTAAAGCTGCCTCTAGAAAGGAAAAGTAGTTGACAACTGACATTCCACTCTAAATCTCAACTCTTTCAGAGATGGTAAAATGTTCTTTTTCACCTATTGGGTTTTTAGGGATCCATATGCAATCTATGTAGTCCCAATGATTATATTATCACCTATAACAATGTCTTGTCTTCAATTATTATCTTCATGGATCTCAGAGAGCTTCACAGATTATTATTTTTATTTGATGTTGCAATGAGATAGATAGTAGGTGTTATTGCCATTTACAGAGGAGAAAACCATGATTTGTGTAAGTTATGTGATCTGTTTCAAGCTCCCAGAGATTCCCTATGTAAGTTGTGAGGTTATTCCTAGTCTCCTGAATGTCAGTTGAATGGTCAAAGCCCTCTGCCATGTGCCAAATTGGTTAAGTAGTCTCCTTCACTTCATAAAAAAAGTTGAGATATTCCTGAAACACTCTATTATGAATTGAAACAAAGCTATCTGAAAGCATGAATAATACATAGCACTAACAACATTTTTGGAGCCATGATGGGACAGCATATTGTATCAATCCATAATTTGAAGTCATAACTAAATGGATGGTCTATCTGAAAGCTCTGCTGTGATGTATGGTATCAATCTGAACCAGATGGTAATAAGGATATATCTTAGAATTAAAAATACCTATCAAAATATTTGATAAAAACTCATTCAAAAGTGTATATATGCACATATACATATATATGTATAATTTGCTATCAAATAGAGATTCAACATCAGCTGCTTTTCCCACATTTTGACTCTTATATGGCCTCAAAATTTCAATATCAGGCAGCCTTTGGTCTGAACAAGCAGTATAAGGACACCCTTCATTATGAAAATGGACATGATAGGATGTGCTGTTCAGTTTTT
This sequence comes from Tachyglossus aculeatus, assembly GCF_015852505.1. NCBI lineage: Eukaryota > Metazoa > Chordata > Mammalia > Monotremata > Tachyglossidae > Tachyglossus > Tachyglossus aculeatus. The sequence goes on along the minus strand of NC_052101.1, from coordinate 61,866,740 downwards.
TCACCAGGTCAGATTTAAATTTCTATAAGCATTAGACACTTCTTACCTGGTTACGTCTATTTGTAAGTACCTTAATAGGGACATTAAATACTACATGACCTCCAGGCATTATTCCTAATACTGTGGACTTCAACTTCTAAAGATATCTTTTCCCCATCTCATCTGTGAAAATAAAAACCTTTCATTACAAAACTATCATCTGATATTGGGGGTAAAATAAGGTACTTGAGTCAAATATTAATCATTCTGAGATATAACTACCTGTGATCATTAACTGAGAATCTGTATGTACTTAGTGATCTTTTTCATTAAAAAGTACTGAAATTATATCAGTAGCTATATTAGGTCTTCAGCAGAATGAGATTAATAAAATAAATTGGGGATGTGCCAGTCGGAATGAAATACGACACCCCTATAGTCAAATAAATAAATCAATCTGTTATTTGCTTTGTTCCCCTTTGACTTCATTTTCTACATTATCTTCCTGCTGACACTGACAGTTCCTCCATTTGATAGAATCAATATTTTAAATATGAATCAAAATGCAAACAAGAGGTCTAAGGCATTCATAACTATACCATCATTTTGTTTTAAATGATTTGGTGTCATCCATTTGAACTTGAAAGGCTTGGGCAGAAGCAAGGTAATCATGATAGCCTTTCATTTTTATTGATGTTGTTACTTTTTGGCTTTAAAAATATGTTTTTTTATTTGCCACTTTAATTCTGAACTCCAGGGGAAAAAGGCAAACAGAATGAAGATTGCTATTTTATTATGACCAAACATAGATGGGGGGTATTGTCCTCCATTTTCTCTCTTGCTTAAAAAAAAACAAATCACACTACTTGAAATATATTTTATCTTTTTAATGTTTTCTATTATTTGATTCTCACTATATACCTAGTCATTTCAGCCAGGTGCTGATTCATCAGTTGTGAGAATTAATATCCTGTTTTAGAAAAGGAAGGGGTCTAAGAAAATAAAGTGCTTTGTCAAAATTTACTGGGAGAGTTTGCTTTTGGTATTTTAGTGAGGAATAGACATACTCCCATATGTGAGTACGACTCCCGGTGATAGTGGAATGCAATGTAACAGTAATTAGAAGTACTGGGGTGTCTGGTTCCATTTCCAATCTCCAGGAAATCATTAGAACAAAATTTCCATGGTATTCATTCATCTATAACCTAGCATTGAAATGTCTTCTACAGTGAGTTTGAATTTGTGAATGATTTTCACTCCGCCCATATGGCATGCAAACTTTCACTTAGATAGGGCTCCCCTTGACCACAGGAATCCAGAGGTTTGATGCTGCCTAAGATATCAAATGTGTGTTTGCCCATTTGCTTCCTGACTACCTTTAATGCACTTTTTCAATTAGTGGTTTGGATGCCAAACTCAAGTTTACTCAATCAGTAATTAACAGAAATTGCACTTTGGAGCCACAAAATTAATTACTACTTCTAAACCGTGCATTACCTATATAATTCCAGGAGGGGATAAAACTCATAGGAATATAAAACTTGGCCAGGCTTCAAAGACCTCACCTTTACTCATTATTTGTGACTTCCAGGAGATTTTCCTACCTAAGTTTCCATCACAATCTTTACTTCATCTATCATCTTTTCCCAATTGGGACCTCCATCTCCTGTTAATGTATCCACCTTTAGTCATTCAGCAGACAAACCCCACATTTTGTGAGCTTTACTCTCTTCCCCTCCCCCATGACAATTTCTGCTATTACTTACAGGCCACAAAATGTCATTTTGTTCATGTTTTTCCTTGCACTCTCTCCCAGCTGATGTCCGACATCCTTCATTCTCTGGCATCTGAGCAGAACCACAAGATGACAACTTTAGGATCATAATGCAAATTAGTTATGCTCTTACCATTTCCCATTCTCATTAAATCATTGTCAAGACAATGGATTCATGTTGTGCCATTTCCTGTTCTCATTACAATTTTTGTCACAAGAATGAGGTATCAGAATTTCAATGCTTCACATACTCTTTGAAAAATAATAGTTAACTGTGCTGCTTTGACCTTTTTCCACTGTTCTATATTTGGTTTTTCTTCCTTGTTTATGGCCTTGGTAACTTAAGAGGAAAAGCATAAGTGCACAGAATATTGCAATATCTAGTATCTAACTGCTACATTTAAACTCTGTTTCATTTCTTTCAATGGAAGAACACTAATTCACTTCTATGGCAGTGATTTAAACAAGAGCAGAAAATGTTACCAATACTACTCAAACAACTACTATTGATTGTTTGATAAAAGTAGAATTTGCTGTCACTCCATCTTTACTTCTTTACTTCTTGCCAAATACACAACTCCTCCTTAAAATAAAATTTTCAAAAATATTCAGAGTTTTACTGCCAGTACCCTATTTCTCTCAGTGGTTTAGAATTTATGGTTATTTTAAAAAATCACTATATGCAATTTGAATACATTGCTCTTTTGGATTATCCTAGCTGCTTTTCCAAAAGGTTGTTTTACAGTTGATGACTTTGTTCTTGCAAGACAGTTACAAGTTCTGTTTGGGTTCAGGTAGAATTCTTACAAACACTAATGATTTGTTAATAAAATGGTCTTGAAGCTGTCAGGCTCTGCTGCTGCATAATAGCTTCCTCAACTACTACAGTCATTTCATGACTGCTATAATTAAATGCAAACATTGCAAACCTTTTGGAAATTCAGAACCTTTCAAAAGCTATGGAAAAAATCCCATTCTTCTTGTTTACGATTCATTTCCATTATGTCTTCTATCCCCAAACTATAGCATTTGAGTAGAAGTAAAACCAAAGGAAATGATATATAATTTAATGACCAACTTGTTCTGAGAAAATAATCATTTTACTCAAGGTGAGATTTAGGGAATTTGTCTAGAATAGAACAAATGATGAAATATATTTTTAAAAAATTTATACTCAAGTATAATACTGGGAACACATTTTGGTGACCATTTGGACTCAGAGTAGAAAAAACCATACCTCATCTCTGAATTTAATTTACTCCAAATCTTTAAAGCTAATTTCTGAGAGAGAACATTAAACTGAATAAAACTTGTGTTCCCTTTTGGCCAAGTCTGAACAAGGAAAACTTAACATCAATTTGGAAAAAAAATTGCAGAATTAATGTTTCTTAATGGCCCTAATGAAATCTGCCTCATTAACCATCTAATGAGAGGGGGTTTTGCAACAAGTATTTTTGTCGCAATTCAGCACAGAAGGACAGAAAATTATTAGGTTGAGATCATGTAAATTTTTTTTCTTATAAATTGCTCCTTTGAGGCTTTCCAAAGGGCAGCAGGATGAGGTTACTGGTCTGGGAGCTAGAAAAGTCCAAAATGTTCTGTCAATTAGATAGATGTGTCAATGCCAGGATTCCTAGGACAGCCTCTAAGTAGTGGTACATGGCTCCAATATGGTTGTCCCTTTTGTTGTTTTGTGGTATTTGTTAAGCACTTACCACGAGCCAGGCACGGTACTAAGGCTAAAGTATATACAAGCTAGACTGGACAGAATCCTTGTGCTACATGGGACTCACAGTCTTAATCCTCATTTTACACTTGAGGAAACTGAATCACAGAGAAGTTAAGTGACTTGCCCAAGGTCACATAGCAGATAAGTGGCAGAGCCAGGATTAGAAGCTAGGGTCTCTGACTCCCAAGCTGTACCCTTTCCACTAAGCCAGGATGTTTCCCTACTAATTGTCCTTACTAATATCATCCTGATTTTTAAGGTCACCATTGCCTCACATAGATTTGTGTCAAAGCAATGATTTCCCACTAAAAATTCATTTGAAAAAAATATACTTGACCCTGTGTGGTCACAACCTTTTTGATTAGATGTATTTATTCATCTTCTCATTTTCCAATATTGTTTCCATAGCTCAACAAGCAAAGGAGCTTCAGGACACATATATAATGAGTCATAAAATTTGAATAGAAAGAGCAGGTAGTAAGAAAATTAAACATATAGACAAATGCAGGATGAACATGGAAGAGTCGGTTAATGGAGTACTGTCAGATTTCCATTTTTCTGAAGTACAGCATTTTTACAAAATGACATATTTACCAGATAGCCTCAGCTCCTATACATAATGTAGCTAGTTCCTAAACCACTTTGGACAGGGTAAACAAAAGACAGCATTTTAACAACATTTAATCCACCAATGTAGTAAAATGTTATCATGACATTTTTTTGTGAAAGACTATGAAAATGTTCTTGGTAGCAAAAGTATGAAAAATAGTGCATATTTAAAAACCCTATTAGAATCATATAATTCCAGTCATTCCAGTTTAGTGCCTAGATTGTATCTTCCTTTGGTGGGACTCCCAGTATAGATTTCTGTTCTTTTCTTAACATTTTCAGAAAAGGAAATGCCCAAATACATTCTCACAAACTTTAATATTAGGAAGGTTTTCCTGATATTTAGAGAAATAGTCTATTTTCTATTTCTTCTTGAGCCATCCCAAGTTGGTGCGGAGAACACCATTTGTATCCCTCTTTACAAAATTCCTGCATGGCCCCCTTAATTTTAAGTACCCTCACCCTTAATCGCCTCCAGCTAAATTTCTGGAAAATATTGTCTTAACTTTTGTAAAAGTTACATTAAAACATGTCTTTACACTTATACTGGATGTGACTAAGCATACCAAATAAAATTCAGTTTTGTTCAAAGATGAATTCTGGTAGTCTTATATCTTTAGATGAAAAGCTTTTTTCCCATAATAACACTATTATTCTCAATAGATTATTCAGTTAGTTCTTTAGCAAGATATATGTTCCTATTTCACAGGTTATTTGAAGCAAATATGTCAGAAATACCTAGCTATGAATAATCACCTGAAGTGAATGGCATTCTGAAGGAATTCAGAAAGGAACCCCTAAAACTGCTGGCAAGTGTACAACCTATTATTGCTAATGTCCATTTTTTCAGTGCCCATGCATATGTTAAAAGGCTCCTAAGTTTTCCCAAATAGAAGGTGAGCCTAGGAATTATTGACTGGTGAGTCTCATTTCTATTTTAAATCTATAATAAAGTTAGGATAAGTGAACACTCAGAAAAACACAACTTGTTGGAGGAAAGATTTCATGCTTTATCTAAAAAGAAATCATGCCTCACCAATCTGCTGGAGTTCTTTGAAGAGGTCAATAAGCATAGAATAGAGGGGAACTAGCAGATATAATATATTTAGATTTTCAAAGTGCCTTTGACAAGGTTTCACACCAAAGACTTAAAAGAAATAGCCATTGCAACAAAAAAGAAAACTAAAGGAAATATACTTCTCTTACTCTTTCCTTTTCATCATTGTGACCTCACTCTTTTTCCTTGGTATGGAAAGTTCCACAAGATCAAAATCTGGCTAAAGGAGACCATACAAAAGTAGAGATGAAAGCCTATTTTTTTTTTGTATGTGGAGATGTAAACAGTGGTGTCCCCCAGGATTCAGCATTAGGGCTGATTCTACTTATCATTTTCATAAATAATCTGAAAAAAGTAACCAGTGAACTCTCCAAGTTTGCAAATGATGCTAAGGAAAATGGCAGGTGAGCAATCAAACTATCAGTAATGAATCAGGATAGAGCCATTGTTAACAATTTCTTAAAATTGTTTGCTCAATGAATAATGACATCTGAAGAGGCCCCAAAATGTGTTGCAATATCAGGAAGGGAATTGAAACATAACAAAAGGAAAAACACAGTTTTCCCAAAATAGAAACTATGCCACATTTCACCTGAAACACTGTATAGCATTTGAGTCAGGCTATCCTAGGAATGACATAACAAGGCTAGAAATAATAATAATAATGATATTTGTTAAGTACTTACTATGTTCCATCTCTGTACTAAGTTCTGGGGTAGATAGAAGATAATCAGGTCCCACATGGGGGTTACAGTCTAAAACAGAAGAGAGAATAGGTATTGAATCCCCCATTTTGCAGATGAGAGAATTGAAGCATAGAGAAGCAAAGTAACTTGTCCAAGGTCACACAGCAGACAAGTGGCAGAGCTGGGATTAGAATCCAGGTCTTCTGACTCCCAGGCCTGTGATCTTTCCACTAGGGCACGCTGCTTCCCATGATAGAGAGAAGGGTTACTAAAATGATAAAGGAGTCAATGGATCAATTTATTTACATATAGATACACTGAAAAGATTAAGAATATTCCACCTGGAAAAGGATTCTAGTTGACAGAATAATGAGAGATGTGCTAAAGCGAACATAAAATTGCTGTTCACCAAATCCTACCACACGAGAACAAGTTGGTAGGTTCAGGACAAACAAAAGGAGACAATTGTTTATACAACAGGTAGTAAGCCTGTAATGTAGGGTTACTATATTATAGCTGTTATAGGAAATCATGGAGACAAAAATCAGTAATAGATTCAAGAAAGATTTGGGTAAATCCATAGATGGTAGCTCATTAATGAGTAATTAGAGGGAAAAGTGAGGGAGGTTATAAGGAGTAAAGTAGGTCGGTGAAAGAATGCTTAGGAGTAGTTGAGGTGGATTCACAGACAATAGGTATATGATGAGCTATTAAATGAAAACTTCAAGGATATTCAAAAGAAGATCCTTAACTAACCATAAAGATGCATATCAGAAAAATAACCATCCCATGGTTCCTCTCAGAGAGCTTTAGTGCCTCTAAAATCTGAGACAGGATTGATGGTCTGACCCGAAATTTAAGTCTTTAAGCTCTTATATCCTTTGAAGCAGGTCTTGTGAAATCAAACCATATTTCCAGTTTTAGTAATCAATAGGCAAAAGTAGCTTCATACATTTCCACCAACATTTGAATAGGCTGCCGGAAATCACTAATATTATGGTAAAGGAATCTTTCTGTTGAAACTTTGTACCCACAACAGTTCTAAATTCAGCACAGTATCATGGCTTGGCAGGGAGGAGCTGTTACTTGAAATATAACAACAAAGAAAAAACCAAAAGAAAGATACTTGGCTTCCACTTTCCTTTTCATCATTATGCTTTCATTCTTTTCAATTGTGATGGACATATTTTCTTCACTATTTTTTAAAAACTACACATGTGACTAAATAAACTTTCCCACAGTTTTTAAACTGTAATTCTTTCAAGGAAATTACGTTTATATTTCCTTTTTGAAATATACTGACTCAACTTAATTTTGACAGCCATCTTAATATATCTTCGAAACCAGAGATTCTGTTGGTAACTAAAAATTACTTGAAATTTAGTAGCAAGAAATACCTTTAAAACTATTTCTGATGCTTTCAATTTCAAAGTAGCAGTAGTAGATCATTTGCATGTAATATAGACAACACAATAGATCACATCTGTGAGACAATTTCAGATATAGTACAATTTTTTTAAAAAACAAAAAACTAAAAACATAAGAGGGTTTGTTTCATATTTACTTTGTCCTGCATGTAGAAAAGGTAAAAAGTAAATATTTTTCTTCTTTGCTTTATTGAATTCCAGGACATATATTGGACTTTTGTTCTAGGATGAGTTGAGGTACTTGGAATTTCCACTATATTTTGAATAGTAAGTGTGGCTCTGAAAACTTTTTTTTTTTAACAGCAAAAGGAAACTTTCTCAGACTCTGTAATTGTTACTTTTCCAACAGCCCTAGACAAGGACTCAGACTGTTCATTTGCTCCCATAGCTTCAGCTATACTTCTGTGCAGAATGCTTCCAAATCTACCTCTGCGGCCCAGACTACTCACCTGCCTTGCAATCTCTTGCCTCCTGGATATCGCTACCATCCGGCATCTTAAACTCAACATGGGTGAAAGTGAACTCTTCCTCTTCCTTCCCCAACCCAGATCATCTTCTGAGAAAATCATTCTGAACACATCACTCCAGTCCTCAAAATCCTCTAATTGCTACTGTTTTCCCTCTGCATAAAATAGCAACTTCAAAGCTGAAGCAGCTGAAAGCAGTGTGGCCTAATGGTTACATCATGGGCCTGTGAGTCATGGGCCTAGTGGGTTCTACTCCTGTCTCTGCCACTTGTCTTCTGTGTGACCTTGGGCAAGTCTACTTCTCTGGGCCTCAGGTACCTCATCCATAAAATGGGGATTAAGACTGTGAGCCCCATGTGGGACATGGCCTGTGTCCAGCCTGATTAGTGTGTATCTACCCCAGTGCTTAGAAAAGTGCCTGGCACATAGTGGCGGTTAATAAATACTATAAAAAAGTTTGCCACCAGCTTTCCTCTTATAAATCCTCACTATATCTCCAATTTGCCCTTTTCACTCCTCCCAAGCAAAGCTCCTAACTGTACCTGACTCTTGAAGTGCCAATGAGCACACTTTGGGCCCATGTTTGATGTGATGTTGGTGAACGCAATGACTTCTGAATCTTGTTGGAAATCTCAGGAGGCAATCGGGTCCAGTGCAGCTGGTTTCCTCATTTTGGGGAGCAACACCAGGATCTTCCGTAAGTGGTCTCAGAAAAAAAGAGATGCCTCAAACCAGTTCAGAGGCCTGCTAAGGGATTGGAAGCCCTCCACAACTAGCTGTGCCCTTTTCGGGCTACTTGAAAGTATCTAATGTCTTGGCTAATATGGGCTGTGCAGGTGGCACAATGGCCAGTCACCAACTCTTAGAAGAACAGCCTCTGTGGGTTCAAGTACTGTTTCCTCTTGACTCATGCTTCTGCTGCTGCTGTTTCTGCTGGAACTCATCAGTTTGTGCTTGTCAAATCCTTCAGAAGCCCATTTTAGAACAGAAGAGTCCATTTTGCCAACTTGAGAATCTAAATGGACCTCCTGGTTTACAGATTTCAGACCAAATTTGCTACCCTTGAACATTCAATTAAGCAATTAAGTTTACAGATGGAGAACTATGTCCTCTTGTTTTGAGGCAAAATGGATCCTAGAAAACAGCTTCAGTAAAAACATCACTTTCATAAATAGATATCAAAGAATGTAGATTAAATTGTCCTTGAAATGGTTATAGATTTTAAAATGGAAGAAGAAAAGTGCCTAGCAGAACTAAATTTGGATTTTAATAGACCCCAAATGTTTATTTAATAAATACAGTAAAAGCCCCTTATTCTGTGGCTCATTGAACTGTGGAATCAGATGAACTGAGAGGCACAGCATGTTTGCCAATACCTGAAAAAACAAGAGTGCTTTTGACTGCTGACCTGGCCTTCTCTCCCTTCCATAGTGCCTATAGGTAGAACAGTGTGAGGTGCCACTAACCTGTACCTCTTTCTCCATGGTACCCCTGATGTCTCGGAGGCACAGGAAGCCAGAAAGAAGTAGTAGAGTAACCTGAAAAAAAGGAAGGGGAAATCATTGGTAGAATTTAAGCTCCATCTTGCTCCTTGTGGTCAGAGAACATATCTACCAACACTACTATATAGTACTCTCCCAAGTGCATACTACAGTGCTCTGCATACAGTAAGTCCTCAATAAATACAATTGATTGATTCATTGGTAACTACCATTCACATCTGGATTGGCAGCTGTAATTCTGGACTCATACCACTGAACTAAGCCCACTTTGATATTCCCTCCTGTTTATTTCCCATGTTCAGAGGGAATTTGGAAGGTGCTGGAAGCCAGTGGCAGCCCCTTGTCACTCTCCCCTGATTGCCCTTGATCCCTCTATGGGCAGCAGAGGAAACCTGGGGGCTGGGAATAGGCAGAAGTTTCTGACCACAGACCCAGAAGCTACCATAAATCAATTAATCAATCAATGGTATTTATTGAGCACTTGCTGTGTGCAGAGCACTATACTAAGCACTTGGGAGAGTACAAGAGAATAGACCTGCTAGACACGATCCCTGCCCTCAATCCCAGAGCTCTGTCTTTGAGATTCCCAAAAGGGCTCTCTTTAATTTTGGGCCTGCATTTTAAAGGACCTTCACTATGTTTTGAGAAATAGTCCTTTACCCAACATAATGGCTGAGCCTTCAGCAAGCAAGTGTATGTCTGAGAACTTTGTAAAGAAGCAATATGGATTTTTTAAAACCTAGATTTGAATGGTGAACCTCCAGTTCATAGATAGCAGTACACTGACATATCGAAGATTTTCAGATGCATATACTCATCTCTTCTCCAGTTTCACCTGGTGAACTATAAAAACCAACATTCAGACTTGCTTGGTCAAGAGCAGCTCGTGCTAAGATCATTTTCCTCTCCAGCTCCCCACAAGTCTATCTGCTCTGGTTTGTATGAACTCCATGTTGATGGGCTTTACTCATTACCAACAAGTAGTTTGGGGATGCAAATTCAGAAATTTTGGGTGCCTTTCCAGATACCTGTCTAATAAGTCACCTTCAGAGGCCTAGAGTTTTCTTTGTATTACGTACAAGAATAATATGCCTTGTGAAATGGATGATGGCTATGCAAACCCTACTCTTCATTATCTTTCGGCTCAGTAGGGCTTACCAGCACTTGTAGGATAATACCCCTTACTTCATCCCCTTCTGATCCATTAGCTGTTGATTGCAGATCCTTGAAACTTTGTCAAGGCATGCAGGAGACTTAATGGATGGAAGGAAATCAGTGGGATAGTGTGGTTCCATTCTCTACTTCTTCATTATTTTGCATGCATATTCTCAGTAATGGTTTGAATACAGACCACTTTGATATAAGCAAGGTTGAGTTATCACGCCACCATATTTTGGATATTTCTTTATTTAGTGATATGTCTGACAACCAATAAATTCCCACCTGCAGTAGAATTAAATTACCGAAGGGGACAAAATCAATTCAATTTCAGCTGCCTTTAAACTAAAACTGGTAACTCTTGAGTGTCAATCATTCAATTTCAATATACTGATGATACCATATGCTCACTGAGAAGATCTTTCCAATCACTGACATCTTTATTGAGGCATATGAAAAAATGGAATTGATACTTAACATGCAAAAGACTAAAGTGCTTGATCAAAAAACTCTTAATGAGCATACTTCAAACTCAGCATTTCTGATTCATGGGGATATTGGAGAATGTGAAATATTTCCCCATATCTAGGGAGTCATCTCACAGAAAGCTGACCAGTGAAGAAATGTAAAATCTTCCTAAATGTACAAATGTAACCTTTGTATGCCTGAAAAAACCACATTACTTAGAATTTCTACATTAGCTCTGAAACCAAATCGAAGAAAAGGAAGGCCACATGATGTGCTGTGTGTATTTTAAGATAAGCCTATGATATAACAAAAATATTTTTATTATTGTTTATAAATGTTACAATCACAGTCCTCTGTCCTATAGAACAGGGTCAACAATTTTGACCAACACGAAGCTAAGAAGAGAAACAGTGTTGCATAGTGTATAGAACAGAGGCCTGGGAATCAGAAGGACCTGTGTTCTAAAACTGGCTCTACCACTGTCTGCTGTGTGACCTTGGGCAAGTCATGTAACTTCTCTGAGCCTCAGTTACATCATCCGTAAAGTGGGGTTTAAGATTATGAGCCCCATTGCTTAATATGGTGCCTGGCTTATAGTAAGTACTTCACAAATACCATTAAAAAAATGTGTGTTGCAGACAGTCACCTCACTCATGCACATTACCATTTCTCCTGATACTATGTAGTTTCCTGGAAGAACCTCCCCAGTTCCCTTACAGTGATCTATTAAAAATGCATTGTGGAGATACCTGCTTTGGGAGAAACCTTATATTTAAAATGGGGGTCATTAAAAAAAAAATCAAGGGATAGCAGTAAGTTTAGTGCTGATCAATCAGTGGTATTTATTAAGCACTGACTGTGTGCACAGTGCTGTAGTGAGCACTTATGAGTGGCAAATGAGAAATTGACCCCTGAATGTGACTATAAAGATCAATGAATAATAATAATAATAATGGTACTTAAGTGCTTACTATTTGCCAACCACTGTTCTAATCAGTGGGGTAGATACAAGTTATTTAGGTTGGACAACAGTCCCTGTCTCACATAGGGTTTACACTCTTAATCCCCATTTTACAGATGAAGTAACTGAGGCCCAGAGAAGTGAAGTGGCTTGCCCAAGGTCACACAGCTATGTAGTGGAGCCAGGATTAGAACCCATGACCTTCTGACTCCCAAGCCCATGCTGCTTCTCGAATGAATGGCTGACTGCCCCTTCTACAATGTGCAGAGAGACTGCCCCATGCTGTGCTGTTATACTTTGTGTTGTCAGGAGCTATGTTTAATTTAGTCTCTTACTATTACAATCTTCCCTAACTTACACGCTGACCTATCTCACTGCTGATTGTTACACTCCAGGTGTACCGGTCTGCCACTCTTGTCTCTTAGTTCCCCTTGGCTTTAGCCTCATATCAGTAATCAAATCCAGCTTTTATTTTTGGGAATTTTATTTTAATTTTCCATAAATCAATCAATGGTATTTATCAAGCACTTACTATGTGCAGTGCACTGTACTAAGTACTTAGGGGAGTACAATACAACAGAATTAGCAGACATGTTCCCTGCCCTTAATGAGCTAACAGTCTGAAGGGGAAGACAGACATGTATATAAGTAATCTATACTATATAATTAAAACATACAATTTATAGATACATATGAATCATTATGTTTATGAGTTTCTTATTCAATTTTAAATAAAATGGTATGTTTGTCATAGTACTTGAAATACATCCTCTTTTAATAAAAGTGTTTATATTTTGAAATGCTAAATGATATCCTTTGCTTAGTTTAAATGTAGTTCAATAAGGTAACAAAATACAAATCAACTTCTACATATTAAAATATTACCCATGATACATTTATTTTAAATCAGGAGCCATTTCTCTCTTCAGTGTATAAGAGAATACAGTCAATGTTTTATCCTTGTTTATTCTGTAATAGCTAATCACCCTTCTTGGTCTTCCAAAAGTTCCTGGCATTTCACTAGTTTGCACATTGATTGAATACTGTTCCCAGAACTGCTTGGGGCATTGTGCCAACTGCTGTGATAATCAGCCATAAGAGTTATTCCAGTTGAGAAGTGTTATAAACATAAAGACTCATAAGGTACAGCATTGAAAATGAATACTGATGCTTTCTTTAAGAAAGTTGAAAACTTATTTTGTGTCTTCAATAAGAGGTAATGCCAGTCTTTACAATCTTCACCTACATGTGGGCTTTGATTTGAAGACACAAGTACATTAGCTCTAATGATTTGACACATATCAAAACTTATAGGATGGACACACACACACACACACACACACACACACACACACACACACACACACAACCTAAAGCCAATTCAAGGATAAACTTCTCCACATACTAACACATTCGCTTCAGCAGGATATATTATTATACTAGTTGATGGTTGAGGAAAGAGTACAAAGGAAGCAAAAAAAAAATCAATGGGAAACAGCTGCCAGGTAGATGCATTGAGCCAGAAAGAAATAATAAGGAGAAAGGCAATGAGAGGAAAACGGAAAAGATAATTTTTTTAATAAAAGAAACAAAAGTCAAGAAAAATGTAAGCTACATTTGAGAAAATGATGAGAAGGAAGAATGACAGAACTCTAAGCATTCATAGTAAAAAAAGACTGAATCACTAGAATGAGAATTTGAAATGAAAGGGATGTCAAACCATCAAGACCCAGGATAGACTTCCAAATGGATACGTTTGAGTGAATGGCACCAGTACCAGAAAAAAAGACATCTGAAAGAGGGTATTATGATAAATTATCGACTAATGGAAGTAATAGGAGCAATAGCAATGGTAGTAGCTGTAGTAGTAGTATTTATTGAGCATGAATTTGTGCAGTGCACTATATCAGGTGTTTGGGAAATGCGGAATAAAGAAGTGACAGGTTCCCTATCCTGAAGCAGTTGTACTCTAATGGGGAAGATCAACATAAAAATATGGACAACCAGAGGGTCAAAAGACCCTTAACTACAAGTGTATATTGAGAGTATTTACATAATAAGTGCTCTATAAACACCATCTAGCGCCAGCTTACTAGCTGTGCCTATATCTTGTCTAGCTAACTGCCAACCCCTTTCCCAAATCCTCTCCCTAGCTTGGAGCTCCCTCCCTCTCCATATATGCCAGACCACCTCTCCCTCCACCTTCAAAGCATTATTAAGGTCACATCTCCTTTAAGAGGCCCTGGATTAAGCCCTCTTTTCCCTGCCTCATTCTCCTATCTGCATCCTCTATGCACTTGGATCTGTGACCTTTGGACACATGATATTCATTTTATGCCACAGCACTTATGTACATATCTTTAAATTATATATTATAAATTTCATATTTATTCATATAAATGCCTGTCTCCCCTTCTAGACTGTAAGCTTATGGCAGGGAATGTGTCTGCTAATTCTGCTGTATTGTACTCTCCCAAGCACTTGGTACAGTGCTCTGCACATAGCAAGCAATTGATTGTCTCTCTCTTTCAATATATATATATTTGACTACTATATACATATTTGACTACTCATTATTATTAAGTGCCATCAAGTGATTTCCAATTTAGAGCAACTCTGTGGATATATTTTCTCCAGAACCTTCTGTTTTCTGCAATAATCCATAACCTTTCTAATGGTTCTTCTGTATTGTTGTTATGGTCTCTATCCATCTGGTTCCTGGTCTACCTCTTCCACATTTTCCCTGGACTTTTCCAAACATTAGTGTCTTCTCCAGAGAATTAGTCTTCCTGATTATGTGTCCAAAATATGCTAATCTAAATGGAGTCATTTGGCCTTGAAAAGACCACTTTGGCTTAATTTGCTCGAAAATCCATTCATTTGTTTTTCTGGCACTCCATGGTATTTGCAAAAGTCTTCTCCAACACCACATTTCAAAAGAATTGATGCTCTTTCTATCATGTTTATTCACTGTCCAGATTTCAGATCCATACATTGTCACCAGAAACAGCATAGAATTGACAATTTGTATTTTTGTGGAAATTGTTACTTCAGCACATTTCATGACTTTTTCCAGGCTCTTCATAGCAAGTCTTTCTAACATTAATCTTTGGCGTATTTTTTGACTGCTAGTTCCTTTATTATTTATTTTCGATACCAGGAGAGAAAAATTGTCAACTATTTCAATCTTCTCTCCAGCCAGTACAAATGTGTTAAAACTGATTAGTTGCAAATATTTTTATGTTAATATTTTTATGTTCATTTCCCCCATTGGAGTATAAGCTACTTATGTTTATGTTTCCCAATTGAATATATTCATCCCATGTGTGTATGTATATATCTATATATGGAGCTGAGGATGGGTACAGAGAAGTTCCTATGTGCTAGAGTTATGAAACAACTAATGGTTAAAGTACCTCCACAACCAAATATCAATTAACACAAACACACTAAAATAGATCACACCAACCCTAGCTCTAATCTGTGCCCTCATAATTACCTTTGTTACTATTGCCAGAAAGAACACTTATTTGTGAATGGAATTATTTTCCTTTTGGGTGGGCATTTTTTGTCTTTAATATAAATAACCTGAGAGAGATTGCTTATCTGCTGTGTGATCTTGGTTAAGTCACTTCAATTCTCTGTGCCTCAGTTACTTCATCTGTAAAATGGGGATTGAGACTGTCAGCCCCATAAGGGACAGGGACTGTGTCCAACCTGATTTTCTTATATCCACCCTAGAGCTTAGTATAGTGTGTGGCACATAGTAAGAGCTTAATACTATTATTATTATAATTATTGTCATGTGGTGTGAAATGAAGTCTCCTGCTCTTCCAGGGTGAGAGATGCCACATGGATAGGGGTAAACTGCAAGAAGCTTTCTTAAAGCTGAATGAATGGACTGAAAAATGGCAAATAAACTTCAATGAGAGCATGTGGAAGGAATGCATTTAAGGAAAAATAATTGAATTTGCAACTATGTAATGATGGGCTCATAGTTATTACTCATGTCTCAGGAAAGATATTGGAGTCAATGCTGACTTTTTTTTTAAATTATCAGTTCAATGCACATCTTCAGCCAAAAAAAGATTAACTAAATGTTAAGTGTCATCAAGAAGAGCCTAGGGAAATTGAACTAGTGGCACAGATTTTTCAACACTTAAAACTATGGTGCATTCATACCTGGAATAATGCTTGCAGTTAAGGACAATGCATCTTAAGAACTGGAGAAGCTTCAAAGAAGGAAAGTCAAAATAATTAGGGCTATTGGAAAAGCCTGCATGTGGTTGATTGAGAAGATTAGGACTTAAAAGCCTGAGGGCAATATTTGAACTACTACTAAAAAAAAAATTAAGGGTGTTGAGGTGAATATAGAATTATTGTTCACCAAGTTCCACAACAAAGGAATTAAGGACCATCAACTGAAACTTAAAAGTGGCAGGGTCAAAGGAAACAAAAGGAAATATTTCTCCACCCAGTGATGGTAAACATACAGAATTTTTTGCTGTAGAAATTTATGCAGGCTGAAAATAATAGCAGGCTTCGAGAAATTCATGGAAGAATAGTCATAATAGGTGAAAAGAGGAAAAGTCAGGGATGTAGGATTATGTATCCCTAAACAATTGGATGGATGTCAAAGAGAGCATTCGTCACACAGTTCTTAAAAGTATCTTGTTAATATTGTCAGAAACAGAACATTGAGTTGGGTGGAACATTAGTCTGATCCAGTAATGGCCTTTGTTATAGTCTTATGCTTTTATAAAGTGCAAAGTTTCAGCTCTTCTGTTAAAAACCACAATGAATTTCAATGACATTGATTGTTATGTTTCATACTACAGGGTCTACCTCATGATCCTCCAATTTTCCTTCTTGGGAATCAAGCATATTCAGAGATATGTACATAAATCCGTTATTTAGGCAGCATTCTGACCAATTACGAAATGATAGATGAGGGAGTGTAAAGCCAAATCAAGATGGCCAGCCCATCCTTTGGGAGGCTACCAAGCTGGTGCCAGTGTGCTGTTAGACTCTAGACCAAACTGAAGGTCTATAGAGCTGTAGTGTCCAATATTCTCTACAGCTATAAGACTCCTTGAACGAGTTGTCTACACGCGCTGCCTAGATTTCCTCAACAACAGCTCTCTCCTCGACCCCCTCCAGTCTGGCTTCCGTCCCCTACATTCCACGGAAACTGCCCTCTCAAAGGTCACCAATGACCTCCTGCTTGCCAAATCCAATGGCTCATACTCTGTCCTAATCCTCCTCGACCTCTCAGCTGCCTTCGACACTGTGGACCACCCCCTTCTCCTCAACACGCTATCTGACCTTGGCTTCACAGACTCCGTCCTCTCCTGGTTCTCCTCTTACCTCTCTGGTCGTTCATTCTCAGTCTCTTTTGCAGGCTTCTCCTCCCCCTCCCATCCTCTTACTGTGGGGGTTCCCCAAGGTTCAGTGCTTGGTCCCCTTCTGTTCTCGATCTACACGCACTCCATTGGTGACCTCATTCGCTCCCACGGCTTCAACTATCATCTCTACACTGATGACACCCATATCTACATTTCTGCCCCTGCTCTCTCCCCCTCTCTCCAGGCTCGCATCTCCTCCTGCCTTCAGGACATCTCCATCTGGCTGTCTGCCCGCCACCTAAAGCTCAACCTGTCGAAGACTGAACTCCTTGTCTTCCCTCCCAGACCTTGCCCTCTCCCTGACTTTCCCATCACTGTTGACGGCACTACCATCCTTCCCGTCTCACAAGCCCACAACCTTGGTGTCATCCTCGACTCCGCTCTCTCATTCACCCCTCACATCCAAGCCGTCACCAAAACCTGCCAGTCTCAGCTCCGCAACATTGCCAAGATCCGCCCTTTCCTCTCCATCCATACCGCTACCCTGCTCATTCAAGCTCTCATCCTATCCCGTCTGGACTACTGCATCAGCCTTCTCTCTGATCTCCCATCCTCGTGTCTCTCTCCACTTCAATCCATACTTCATGCTGCTGCCCAGATTATCTTTGTCCAGAAACGCTCTGGGCATATTACTCCCCTCCTCAAAAATCTCCAGTGGCTACCAATAAATCTGCGCATCAGGCAGAAACTCCTCACCCTGGGCTTCAAGGCTCTCCATCACCTCGCCCCCTCCTACCTCACCTCCCTTCTCTCCTTCTACAGCCCAGCCCGCACCCTCCGCTCCTCCACCGCTAATCTCCTCACTGTACCTCGTTCTCGCCTGTCCCACCATCGACCCCCAGCCCACGTCATCCCCCGGGCCTGGAATGCCCTCCCTCTGCCCATCCGCCAAGCTAGCTCTCTTCCTCCCTTCAAGGCCCTACTGAGAGCTCACCTCCTCCAGGAGGCCTTCCCAGACTGAGCCCCTTCCTTCCTCTCCCCCTCGTCCCCCTTTCCATCCCCCCCATCTTACCTCCTTCCCTTCCCCACAGCACCTGTATATATGTATATATGTTTGTACATATTTATTACTCTATTTATTTATTTATTTATTTTACTTGTACATATCTATTCTATTTATTTTATTTTGTTAGTATGTTTGGTTTTGTTCTCTGTCTCCCCCTTTTAGACTGTGAGCCCACTGTTGGGTAGGGACTGTCTGTATATGTTGCCAATTTGTACTTCCCAAGTGCTTAGTACAGTGCTCTGCACACAGTAAGCGCTCAATAAATACAATTGATGATGATGATGTGGTTTCTTGAGCAGTTTTATCAACATTTTTAAGTCTTATTCAATATTAAATGGCAAGACAAGATCACAAATAATGAAGTTCTTGAATGTACTTGGTCTCCTATCATTGACCCTATGCTCACATTAACACTACTTTGCTGGTTGGAACTCATGAAGAGAATGATCAGCAGCAGGATACCCAAATGACTGCTGTATGGAAAGCTGAAATTGGGAAACTGGAAGCAAAGAGGCCAGAGGAAGCACTTTAAGGAAATGGTAAAATGAAGACTTATATAATGTTGCTTCCCAGCTGAAAACTGGGAGTTAATTCCAGAGGATAGACCAGCAAGGTGTACTGTTGTCAAGAAAGGAGCTCCTCTTTCTAAGCTTCATAAACAAAGAGAAACAAGGGGGTGAAAGAGAAAACAGTTCCAGACATCTCAAATAAAAAAGTAATAATACAAGTGGTAACCTTTTTGTGCTCACAATATTTTAGGTCTATACATCCCAAATTGTTCTTTTCAGCCATATCCATATGTGAATTTCACCATCAGTGGTGTTTTTGGTGAATGCTGTGTGACCTTGGGCAAGTCATTTAACTTCTCTGTGCCTCAGTTACCTCATCTGTAAAATGGGAAGACTGTGAGCCCTATGTGGGACAGGGACTGTGTCCAACCTGATTAGCTTGTATCTACCCCAGTGCTTAGAACAGTGCTTGACACCTAGTAAGTGCTTAACACATACCATCAATATTATTATTATTATTTGAATAATTTGTCTAGAAATGCTATAGGTGGTCATATGTTCATAGTTGGCATGGCGGTGGATTTGGGGGGATTATTATTATTACTCCCCTCTCAGCATGTTTTGTTTTGTTGTCTGTCTCCCCCTTCTAGACTGTGAGCCTATTGTTGGGTAGGGACCATCTCTATATGTTGCTGACTTGTACTTCCCAAGTGCTTAGCACAGTGCTCTGCATACAGTAAGCGCTCAATAAATACAATTGAATGAATGAATGTAGAGTTTCCAGTACTGTACCAGTTTCAACTGCAGGAGGCAGAGTCAAGAAGAGGCATTCCACTCCTAGCTCAGGCAGTGGCTAGCAAGTGGAAGGCAATCTGCTACAAGTCAAAACTCACCTGTGCTGGGCAGCAGCATCATAGGAGAGAGTCAAGGAAACAATGTTAAACCACTTCTGTATTTCTACCAAGAAAACTCTATGGATACTCTACCAGAAAAATTTCAGATGGAGGTGGGGCGTTCTGGGAGAGATGTGTCCATGGCATCACTATAGGTCAGAGACAACTTGACAGCAATAAGATAATAATTATAATAATAATTATAATAGCATTTATTAAGCACTTACTATGTGCAAAGCACTGTTCTAAGCTCTGGGGAGGTTACAAGGTGATCAGGTTGTCCCACAGGGGGCTCACAGTCAATCCCCATTTTACAGATGAGGTAACTGAGGTACAGAGAAGCTAAATGACTTGCCCAAAGTCACACAGCCGACAAGTGGTGGAGCTAATTAAACTAATACTAATTATTAGTATTATTATTAACACTGTATTTGCTAAACTCTGTTCAAGCACTGTTGTAACATACAAACTAATTAGGTCAGACACAGTCCCTGTTATACATGGAGCTCACAGTCTAAGTTTGGGGAGAGGACAAATTAATTAAGCAAAGCATCCTGAGAAGCAGTGAGGCCTAATGGGTAGATTACAGTCCTGGGAGTCAGAAGGACAAGGGTTCTAATCCCAGCTCTGCCACTTGTCTGCTGTGTGACCTCGGGCAAGTCACTTCACTTCTCTGTGCCTCAGTTACCTCATCTGTAAAATGGGGATTGAGATGGTGAGCCCCATGTGAGACAGGGACTGTGCCCAACCTGACTAGCTGGTATCTACCCCAGTGCTTAGTACAGTGCCTGGCTCATAGTAAGCGCTTAACAAATACCACAAAAAAGAGATGTCATTTCAGAAGATGTTTGAACATGGGGAGAGCAGTGGTTTCAAATCTGCCTCATGGTCACCCATTTTTCCTGAAATCTCTACTCAAGGGTTATTCAGTTGTTTGTTATGTCAGACTGGCTGTTTACTGCAGTCTCCCTAAATTTTGCGGCTATTCTACTCTTTGAGACTATGCTTCATTATGTCTGCAAAATGCACTCTTCCTAGATCATAAAATAGTGCTTACATAAAGTGCTATCATCTTTTTCCTCACATGTCTTATCCAGCAAAGTTGTGTTGTATGAACATGGATTCAATATTAAGGAGCTGAGGACCTCTTTTTTTTTTAAATGGTATTTGGTAAACCCTTACTATGTTCCAGGCACTGTACTATGCACTAGGGTAGACAAATATAATCAGATTGGACACTATGTCCCACACATGGCTCCCAGTCTTAATCCCCATTTTACAGATGAAACTGATGCACAGAGAAGTTAAGTGATGGCCCGGTCACACAGCAGACCAGTGGTGGAACTGTGATTAGAACACAGGCCCTTTTGACTTGTAGGCCTCGGTTCTATCCACTAGACTACACTGCTTCTCATTGTTGGTTCTTGTCTTTCCATTTTATGTATAGTTTGACTTGCAGGATACACAACTACATGTTGTAAAAATAAATAAAATGTAAGCATTATGATTAATTTGCAGTCAGAACATTTTAAAATATTTCAAGTGCCTCCCAATTTTCTAGGATTCCTGTATTTTTGGGCTTGGAATTATTTGATCATCAACTTTTCATGATCTCAATTCTGTGTGTCAGGTGTATGTCATGTGTTCAGAGAGGGAAAGGTGAATTCATATAGCTTATGCTTAGAAACTGACACGTACATAAAAGGGAAAATTTGAAGGTGTTTTTAAAATGGAAAAGTTCAAATCATTTGGCCTAAGGCAGTATTTGTGCTAACACTTTGATCACTGTTGTACAGTAGTTAGAATAGTTCCCCAGCAGAAATAACTGCTTAACCCAAAAAGGCTAGAACAAGAATATGTTAGAAAATTGGAAAACATTTGATTGGCATGTTTCAACACACACTCCACAAAAAATTGCATTCAATCTAACTCCAAATAAATGCATATAATCCCAAAGTGAAAAGAAAAAGTCCAAAAGATAAAACAATAATAAGTCATAAGTATACAAACTACAGTAACAATCTATTTGCATTGCCATCCTTTTAGATATATTGATCTGTCTAGATGAGGAATTTTTTTCTTACACATTTGGCTTGGACCCGTACTTCTGGGTGCATATGTCTGCAGCACTTATCATGAATACATATATATAAACATGCATCAGCATAGTACTTGTAAAACCTAATACTATACTTGTTACACAGTAAATGATTTTACATGATAAACAATCATACATGCCCTTTTTCTGTAGCATATTCCAGTGCTTTCTGAATAGGGTGCTCACTATACTAATTATCATTTAATATACACAGGTTTTACTACAGAAGAATCTTTTATTGAAACAATGCTGTTGCTGGGATTAATTTATTCTATTAAAAAAATCTAATTTTTCTGTATCATATTTGCATCTTCTGTTTTATTATACTGCAAGTGGAAGTATTTTGTTATATAATCTTATTAAAACAAATGCCTAATTGCATTGTGGTAATCTCCCAAATAGATGATACTTCTAAAGCGTACACTGTTGTGTGCCTGAGTGTGTAATTAACCTCTATGTAATGATAGATAATATTGATAGTGTCATTTTATTAAATGCTATATTAGGTTTTCAGAGATGAAGAAATTACTTCTGATGACTGTAATATGATGAATTCTATAGTATGTTTCTTTGGAAAAAATTCAACACATTTCACATTTTATTTCAAGTCTTATCACTTCCATTATACAGTTGATGAGCGTTACTTCAATGTTAGTAGTCTGAATGTTTTCCAGGACTACATTGATTGTGATCCTTCTTTGCTGTTCAATGTTACTATTATTATAGTCTCATATTTCCCCTTGCCTTCAGGACATCTTTACTTGGATATCCCGCCAACACCTCAAATTTAACATATCCAAAACGGAACTTCTCATTTTCCCACACAAACACTGTCCTACCTGTGACTTTCCCATCACTGTAGAAAGCACCACCATCCTCTCTCACAAGCTTGTAACCTTGGAATGAACTCTGATTTGTCTCTCTCACATTCACATTTTCAATGTCACAAAAACCTGCTGCTTCTACCATCACAACATTTCTAAAATCTGCCCTTTCCTCTTCATCCCAACTGTTACTACATTGATCCAAGCTCTCATCCTATCCCGCCTTGACTACTGCATCAGCCTCCTTACTGTCCTCACTGAATCCTGTCTCTCCCCATTTCAGTCCATACTTCACTCTGTTGCCTGGATTATTTTTCTAAAAAAATCTGCAGTCCATGTTTCTCCACTCTTCAAGAACCTCCAGTGGTTGCCCATCCACTTTTGCATCAAACAGAAACTCCTTACCTTTGGCTTTAAAGCACTCAATCAGGTCTCCCCTTCCTATCTTTCCTTACTGATTTCTTACCCAAATGCTCACTTGGCTCCTCTACTCACTGTACCATGATTTTGACTACTTCACCACTGACACTTCTCCCACATTTTGTCTCTGGCCTAGAACTCCTTCTCCCTAGTGGATAGAGCATAGGCCTGGAGATCAGAAGGTCATGGGTTCTAAGTCTAGCTCCACCACTTGTCTGCTATGTGACCTTGGGCAAGTCACCTCATTTCTCCATGCCTCAGTTACCTCATCTGTGAAATAAGGATTGAGATTGTGAGCCCCATATGGGACAGAGACTGTGTCCAACCTGATTTGCTTATAGTTACCCCAGCACTTATTACAGTGCCTGTCACATATTAGGTGCTTAACAAATACCATAATAATTATTATTATATCTGGCAATCACTCTCCCTACTTTCAAAGCCTTATTAAAATCATACCTGCTCCAAGAAGCCTTCTCCAATTAAACTCTCATTTCTCCTATTCCCTTTCTCTTCTCTGTTGCCCTTGTAACTTGAATTTGTACCCTGTATTACCCCCAGCCTCAGCCCCACAACATTTATGTAAAAAATCTATATTTTTTTAATGTTTTTCTCCCCCTCTAGCCTGTTTTTCTCCCCCTCTAGCCTGTGAACACTCTGTGGGCAGGACAGATGTCTACCGACTGTAATATTGTATTCTCTCAAGCACTTCGTGCAGTGCTCTGCACATAATAAGCTCCCAAATACAATGGGTGGATTGATTTCTCAGAACTGGTCAAGAAGTCAAATACAGCAAGGGTGGAAAGTCTGTATCTCGTAACTGTAGAGGTTGGACACTGTTCAACAGATGATACAATTGCTCTACATTTCTTCTATTTGATTTAAGTTGCGATGCTATAGTGATGCCTCATTCTTTCCTCTCACAGAGGATATAGTAACCTTCTTGATTTGCTTTTCTATTTTTTCATTCATTAAATCACATTTATTGAGCATTTACTGTGTGCAGAGCACTGCACTAAATGCTGGGGAGAATACAATATAACAATAAACAGACACATTCCCTACCCACAGTGAGCTTTAGCTTTGCATCATTGGACAGTGTGATAGGTAGCAGAATTCAGTGACTACTTTTGGCTGTGGGTTACCAACAGGAGGCTTTTGTCATGTATAGAATGGCCAGCCTCCAGATTTCTTGTCACATCCATAAGCATGGATGTATGGGATGAGACTGGATGAAATACACAGCCCTGCTTTACTCTGTTGGTCATGGGGAAAACGATCTGTTGGAGGTCTAGCTATTCTGATGTAACCAGCCATATTGTCACCAAATAATCTTAGGATCTTGATAAAGTTAGGACAGCTAATTTTTTTTAATAGTTACTAGAATATGGATAGGTCTCCTTGATGTTATCAAAAGTATTTGTAAGCACTACAAATACTGTGTGGATGTCTTAATATTATTTCTTGTACTTCTCATTTCCTCTTTTCCCATTCTCTTCTGTCACCCTTGCACTTATATTTGCACCCTTTACTCATCCCACCCTCAGTCCCACAGCACGTATATACTTATCCACCATTTATTTACATTAATTGTCTGCCTTCCCCTATAGACTATAAGCTTCTTGTGGACAAGGACATGTCTACCAACTCTTACATTGTACTCTCCTAAGTGCTTAGTACAGTGCTCTGCACACTAAGCACAATTGATTAATTCTCCCATATCTGATGTTCAGCAAAGGTCACGTTCACTGTGTCTCACTGTGGTCTGAGGCAACATTGTGATTCTGGCAGAGAATAGTTAATGATGTCACTAGTCATTGTTGGAGGAGCTGTGCCATTCTACATGGCATTGCAGTGTGGTTTCATAAAGCATTGGGTATATTGGTAGGCAACCTATTCTTCATAGAGCCTTATTCTCATGGTGCAAGGTGTATTAACAAGATCTGTGTGAGACAGAGACCGTGTTCAATCTGGTTATTTGTATCTGTTGCGAGCCCCCACCGTTCTACCAACCAGGACCTTCCTGGACCAAGAGAGCCTCAGTTACACACAATAGAAGTCAAACCACACCTCTGATCATTAAGGTTAGTGTGAGAAGTTTTTTTACTTAGTTTTTACCACCATGCAAGGGAGTGACACATACACACACTCACTCCTCCTTTCATTCATTCAATCATATTTATTGAGTGCTTACTGTGTGCAGAGCACTGTACACCAAGGGTCCAATACCAGTCCGTGGTCAAAGGAGCTCGTTCTGCCAATGCTTCTTTCTGCTTCCAAGTGCTGCTCTCCTGCTGCAGGTGCTTCCCCCGTGCCTCCTGCAAGAGACTCCATGCTGTTTCTCGGTGCCCCGTGTCTCTGGGCTGCCACTTTGCTTGTGTCCCTTTGCAATTCAAAGCGACCGCCTTTTATCTCCCTTAGGTGTCACAGCTGGGGCTTTAAATGTGGTCATTGATTGGTCCAGGCCCATTACCTCGTAGAACAGGGAGAGAAAGCCACAACTCCCTCCATGCTCCACCACCACAGACCCACAATCACCTGTCCTCAAGTAAAGCCCATCAGTGCCTTCGCAAAGGCTCTTCCTTTTTGTGTGTGGGATCACAAACAGTCACTGGAAAGACTGCTTGTTGTGAGCTCACCACAGTTAACCACACAATGCTTAATATAGTGCTTGGCACACAGTAAAGGCTTAACAATTACCACTATTATCATTATTAGATCACTAAAGTGTTTGAAGTGTCTGTCCCTCTTCATTTGTGCTGTGATAATGTGTGGCAATTCATATGCACACTCTCATCATCACTGACTACACCTGCATGGAAATCTCCCTGAATCAACTTATCACATATTGATACTGCAGTCATGAGTCTCTACAGAACATTACAGAATCATTTTTTTTCTCCTTTTGGTCTGAGGGCCTATGCACTAATGACTATGATATATAGTTGCTGTTTTACAGTAAGGCATAGGTTCAGTAGATACTTAGTAATGCTTTAGGGTCAGATTACTAAATTTTGATACAAACAACTCTGATTTTAAAGCATACTTTATTTATAAAGAGAAGGCTTCCTCAGGAAAAGAGGATCCATCCAGGGCCAGACTTTCCCACTGAGATACTGAGAAAATCCTGGCAAAGCAGTTTCCATATTAGTGTAGGCCAGTGTAGATTCATTGGCTGTTCATAGCTCTAAGTTAGCTTCTTGTTCAGAGCTCCCCACCACACCTACTTTCATATATGCAGGAAGTATTCTTCTTATTAGAAGACTACTGCTTCCTTTGTCCTGTTTATCAAGCCTAACCAGTCACAGTCCTTCAGTGAATGTATCTGTGTTTGAAGTGAGACAGGCAATTTTTAGGGTGCCCTTCACTAGTCTTCTTTCCCATTAGGGGTGAAGTACCCGGGATCTATGCAGGGACCTGCCAGAACAGAACTCCTCATCTTCCCACCCAAACAAACCCCACCTTCCCATCACTGTAGACAACACTACTATTCTCCCTAATAATAATAATGACATTTGTTAAGCGCTTACTATGTGCAGAGCACTGTGCTAAGCGCTGGGGTGATACAAGGTGATAAGGTCCCACGTGGGCTCACAGTCTTCATCCCCATTTTACAGATGAGGTAACTGAGGCACAGAGAAGTTAAGTGACTTGCTCAAGGTCACACAGCAGATGTGGTGGGGCCAGGATTAGAACCCAGGACCCCTGACTCCCAAGCCCGTTCTCTTTCCACTGAGCTACACTGCTTCTCTACCTCACAAACCCATAACCTTATGTTGTCCTTGACTCATCTCTCTACTCCAACCCACATATTCAATCTGTCACCAAACCCTGTCAGTTCTACTTTCACAACTTCACTAAAATCCACCCTTTCCTTTCCATCCAAAGTGCTACGACTCTGATCCAAGTGTTTATCACAATCCACTGCATTAGCCTTCTTACTGACCTCACTGCCTCCTGTCTCTCCCCAATCCAGGCCATACTTCACTCTGCTGCCTGGATCATTTTACTTTAAAAAAAAAAGTTCACCAATGTTTCCCAAGCACGTAGTACAGTGCTCTGTATACAGTAAAATGCTCAATAAATACGATTGAATGAATTGAGTTTTCATTGATGCATAGGTGAATGGGCAACCACTGGAGATTCTTGGAGAGAGGAGAGTATGATGCAACAATAAACAGACACATTCCTTGCCCACAACAAGTTTACAGTCTAGATAGGCAGAGACAGACATCAATACAAATAAATAAAAATTACAGATATGTACATTAGTGCTATGGGGCTGGGAGGGGGGAAGAGCAAAAGGAGCAGGTCAGGGTGTTGCAGAAGGGAGTGGGAGATGAGGAAAAAGTGGGCTTAGTCTGGGAAGGCCTCTTGGAGATGTGCCTTCAATAAGGCTTTGAAGTGATGTGGGCCAGGGGGTGGGGGGCGGGGGGGGGAGTAATTGTCTGTCAGATTTGAAGAGGGAGGATGTTCTAGGCCAAAGGCAGGATGTGGGCTAGGTGTCGGCAATGAGATAGGTGAGATCGAGGCACAGTGAGAAGGTTTGCAATAGAAGAGTGAAGTGTGTGGGCTGGGTTGTAGGAGAGAAGTGAGGTGAGGTAGGAGGGGGCAAGGTGATGGTGCGCTTTAAAGCCAAAGGTGAGGAGTTTTTGTTTGATGCAGAGGTGGATGGGAAACCACTGGAGTTTTTTTGAGAAGTGGGGCAATATAATAATAATAATGATGGCATTTGTTAAGCGCTATGTGCAAAGCACTGTTCTAAGTGCTGAGGGGGGTACAAGGTTATCAGGTTGTCCCACTTGGGGCTCACATTCTTAATCTCCATTTTACAGATGAGGTAACTGAGGCTCAGAAAAGATAAGGGACTTGCCCAAGGCCACACAGCAGACATGTAGCAGAGCCGGGATTCAAACCCATGACTTCTGACTCCCAAGCCCGAGCTCTTTCCACTGAACCATGCTGCTTCTCATGACATGTAGAAAAATGATCCGGGCAGCAGAGTGAAGTATGGACTGGAGTGGGGAGCGACAGGAGGCTGGGAGGTCAGCAAGGAAGCTAATGCAGTAATCAAGCCCCCCCCCCCCCTTTCCCCCTGCCTTACCTCCTTCCCGTCCCCACAGCACCTGTATATATGTATATATGTTTGTACATATTTGTTACTCTATTTTACTTGTACATATTTATTCTATTTATTTTATTTTATGTTTTGTGTCTCCCCCTTCTAGACTGTGAGCCCACTGTTGGGTAGGGATCATCTCTATATGTTGCCAGCTTGTACTACTCAAGTGCTTAGTACAGTGCTCTGCACACAGTAAGCGCTCAATAAATACGATTGAATGAATGAATGAATGCATGCATGTGGGACAGGGTGAGTAATTGTCTTAAAGTGGTAGCAGTTTGGATGGAAAGGAAAGGGCAGATTTTAGCAATGTTGTGAAGGTGGTACCAACAGGATTTAGTGATGGATTGAATATGTATGTTAAATGAGAGAGAGAAGTCAAGGATAATGCCAAGCCTATGGGTTTGAGAGACAGGAAGAATGGTGGTACCATCTACAGTGATGGGAAAGTCATGGGGAAGATTGGGTTTGGGTGGGAAGATAAGGGGCTCTGTTTTGGACATGTTAAGCTTGAGGCTCAATCAACTTGCCCCCTCACCTCACCTTGCTGATTTGCTACTGCAACTCTGTCCTCACATTTCATTCCTCTAATGCCAACTTTACTCACTGTACCTTGATCTCATCTATCTTGCCACGAAACTTTGCTGGGGCTACACCAGACTTCACAGACATGGGAGGGGAATACAGGGTGCAGGTGCAAAGAGGCACCACAGGCAACACAGGCACATTATAAGACCCTCCTGTAGGGAGTTCTGTATTCATTCATTCATTCAATCATATTTATTGAACGCTTACTGTGTGCAGAGCACTGTACTAAGTGCTTGGGAAGTACAAGTTGGCAACATACAGAGAGGGTCCCTACCCAACAATGGGCTCACAGTCTAGAAGGCAACAGGCATTAGTGCACATAAATAGAATTATAGATATATACACAAATGCTGTGGGGCTGGGAGAGGGGTAGAGCAAAGGGAGCCAGTCAGGGTGACACGGAGGGAAGGTGGAGCTAAGGAAAAGGAGAGCTTAGTCTGAGAAGGCTGCTTGGAGGAGGCGAGCCACTGAGACTTCTTCTGTATGGCTCAGATAGGGGCTGGGGGAGTGGGAGGCTGCAATGAACAGGTTAACTGGATGGACAATGTGGTGGTTGCTGAATATCTGGGCTGGTTCACTTGGCTGTGTTGAAGAGAAGTCATGCAATCACAACTCTGAACTTTTAAATGGAAATATCTTCAGCCCACTTCCCAGGAAGTGATTATTGGCAGGAGAAGAAGGGTGAAAGAAAGGCTGTTATGAGTGCAGGGTTTCAGGGTCACAAGGTATATGGCTCCTCACCTACGTGGTCCAGGTCAGCCATCCTGGCCCCTCAACCAACAGCTAGCTGGCTACACAGTTGCTCAGATAAGAGGCCTATCTTCATTCCATAATGCTATTAGAAGCCTGGTTCCTAGGGCAAAAGAAGTGACAATGGCCCCCCCTCCCCCCATTCTCTCCTTCTCTTTCTCTCCCCCCCCCTTTCTGTCACCACTGGAGTAGTCGTGGTAGGAGACAGGATGGGTGCTCCAGGGATGCATCAATTGGAGTAGTTAGGGAAGGAGGAGGGAGACCAACTGGGCCACCCCTGCACTACAGCTATTCCTCGATTCAAACTCCAGAACCATGAGAAGAACCATTATGGGTGTGGGGAGGGAAGAGAAATGGAAAGAAATAGGTACCCCTTCCTGAAGGGGTTTCTGTCCCCTACCCAACAGGTAGAGACTAGGGAGGAGCTGGGGCACTCAGCCTCTGGCCTAGTATGTGACATCACTTTATGATGCTCTGTGTCCAGCATTACATGCGATGTCATAGGTGTACAGGTAAGAATTTTTTTCTTTAAAGCACACACTTTCACCCCTGATGTTAGGTGGTATGTTCCTAACATGAGAGTGAATGTAAAGGACAACCATCACATTGTTTCTCTATGTCTCCTTGTGTGCCTCTAGAGACAGATGGATCATGTCTCAGACTGTGAGCCCACTATTGGGTAGGGACTGTCTCTATATGTTGCCAACTTGTACTTCCCAAGCACTTAGTACAGTGCTCTGCACACAGTAAGCACTCAAATACGATTGATGATGATGATCATGTGTGTGACTCACTATAGACCTGTTTCTGTACTTAGGTTCCTCTTAATAGCTACATTTACACTCTGCAGATATAACCCCGAAAGTATAAGACTTGAAGGACCCATGGAGATCATTTAGTTTATCCCTCTACTTTAAAACCACCCCATGCAGGCAGGGCCAGATTAATGAAAGTGCTCCAAGAACATAAACCCAGGTCCACAGGTTTACAGAGGCCAACCCACAGAGTCGTGCTCCCAATCAACCTTACAAACGTAATTACTGCTTGGGAGCCTTATGAAGATGGTAGTTTCTTAAAACATACACACAAGACAGCTAGTGCTGGTCTGGCTGGCTTTTAAAGAGGATGCTGCCCTTTAAATACCAGGGAATAGGGCAGCACGAGACAGGACCCTTGCTTGTCCAAGAGTTCCTTGATAAATTGCCTGTTTCAGTCTGTGTTGGGGTATAATAATTAGCATACAAAAAGTTGCTAAACATCAAGTTGATGGTGAATGGAAAGGGGGAAAACGTGATGTTTTAGTTATGTATAGATTACACTTGCCTGCTAGCCATTTATGAGTTTACTCATGGAATATCACCCTGTTGCGAGTGTTGCTATGACTGGAGAAGTAGAGGAGGTCAGGGGCTGCTCAGCCTCAGAGCTGCTTTCAGTAGATCAAGCCACAGGAGGAAAGTGGAGAGGGAGTAGGGAGAAAAAGGCTGTCAGGAAATGCCACAGTCCCATCGGGGATCCTCCTAACTCAGGGCTCCTGCTACCTCCTTCGTTTTTCCTCCCTAACCATGCTTCCCTGGGTCACTTCCCTCCTGGCCACACCCAAAGGGCTTGGACTGACTGCTGAAGCTGCCCTCGGCTCTCCTACATCTCTGCCGCCACTCTGACTAGTGCCTCTGTATTTACATATTTGAGGACCACATGAGGGAGGGCCCCACTTAATAATGGTATTTGTTACGTGCTTGCTATGTGTCAGACACTGTATTAAGTGCTGGGGTAGAAACAAGAAAATCAAGTTGGACAGAGTCCCTGTCCCAAGTGGGACTCAGTTGCAATTCCCATTTTACAGATGAGAACAGGCACAGAGAAGTTAAGTGACTTGTCCAAGGTCACACAGCTGCCAAGTGGCAGAGCAGGGATTAGAACCCATGCCCTTCTGACTCTCAGGCCTATGCTCTATCCACTACACCATGCTGCTTCTCTAAATGATTAAATGACCTAGCCTACAGTACCCACTTCCCTTAATGCAGGCCCATATACAGCAAAAAGCTTTTAAGGCCTACAAAAGATGCTTTCCACGCTCCTTAGCGTTGAAGCCTGCTTGGTGAATATGATCTGTGTACTGATTGCAAGGGTCAACCTATGCTTAGTGCCACTTTGTCACAGCATAGGCAATGCCAGTTCTTTATCTGTTTCCAGGTAGTTGGAAAATAAAAGTCTGGGAAAGAAAAGAGTGATATGATTAAAGATCTACTGCTAAAGCAAAAATACCTGCTCTTTTGACCAAATGATAGTTAAGATATCAAAGATGCACTTTTCAAAAAGGGTATTATTTTGTAATTAAAAAGAACTTCAGAAAAAGAATCCAAAGACATGATAATTATACAGTACATTTAGCTTAGTTGTCAGGAGAAACACCATTTAAGGAAAATAATACCATGTTAAAAAAGAAGTAAAAGAAACTGAAAAAGAACTTAATGTTGATACAAGTAGGATCAATTATACATGTCTGAAAGGGCATATTTATTTATGAAGTATTTTAAAGTACTAAGCAAATGAAAATTACAGCTGTTTCAAGAATGACATCTCATTGGAGAATGAGGATCAACTGGTACCCTTTGTTTTCTCACCATCCCTTTAACATTTTTCCACCAAATTCTCTCTCCTCCCGAGTCTTTTATTTCACTAATTAAAAGGCATACTTTCCTTACCTCACTCATATCTTTCACACAGATAAACTACTTGCTCATTTACAAATATGCACTTTCTCATAGAATGCACAGTTCTGTACTGATCTAGTGATAAATGTACCTAGGGCTGCCAACTTTTCATGTTTTACACAGGAATGAATTTAAGTGTGGAACCTTGAGGGGGCAGGTCATTAAGAGGTCTGTGGAAGAAAAGAGGAGGAGAGGGAGGGGAAGAATGAGAATGAGATGGAGGAGGAGAGGGAGGGGAAGAATGAGAATGAGATGGAGGAGGAGAGGAGGAGAGGAGGAAAGGGAACAGTGATAAAAGGGAACCAGTGTTGCCTAGTGGAAAGAGCACAAGGCCTGGGAGTTGGAGGACTTGGGTTCTAATTCCAGCTCCACCATCTACCTACTGTGTGACCTTGGGCAATTCACTTAACTTCTCTGAACCTCTGTTCGCTTACCTGCAAAACAGGGATTCAATACCTGTTCTCCTTCCTACTTAGACTGTGACCCCCATGTGGGATTTGATGGTCTGCTATCTACCCCAGAGTTTAGTACAGTGCTTGGCACATAGTAAGCACTTAAATTCCATTATTATTTTACTACTACTAATAACAATATTATAACAATCAAGGGGCTCTTACTTCAATCATTTTTGAGCACTTACTGTGTGCAGAGCACTGTACTAAGCACTTGGTAAGTACAATTCGGCAACAGAGACAATCCCTACCCAACCAAGGGCTCACAGTCTAGAAGGGGGAGACAGACAACAAAACAAGTAGACAGGCATCAATACCATCAAAATAGGTAAATAGAATCATAGATATATACACATCATTAGTAAAATAGAGTAATAAATACGTACAAATATACACAAGTGCTGTGGGGAGGGGAAGGGGGGTAGTATGCCATCTCTTCCTCCTCTTTTACAGAACTTTCACCCTCACCACACTCTAGAACATCAGTACCTTTCAGCTCGAGACCCAGAATCCCATGAGGATGAATTGAGCTCCACCTCACATCCACGCTGCCTGATCAGTTGATCAGTGCTGTCTATTGAACACCTACTAGACACTGTCCTGAGTGCTTGGGAGGGTACCACAGTTGTAACTCTCACACTCTCCTGGCTGAGAGAAACTTAGAATATAATGGGAAAAACAGGCAAAAGTTGTTTACAGATAGTGAGAGCCAGAGGAAGAAGTAGAAAGAATAACAAGAAGCTGCACAAACACACCAGGGAGAAATAGTTGCACAGTTAAATTCATTAATACATATATTCATTATAAGAAATACATATGAACATGAGTGCTGAGGATATAATGGGGGAAAATCTTTCCTTGGGTGAAAGGAAATTGGGGCTCCACAGCCCCCTGTATTGGCCCTTAGACTGTGAGTCCCATGTGGGGCAGGACCTGTTTCTCTCCTGAGTACCTTATATCTACCCCAATGCTTAGTACAGTGCTCAGCACATAGTAAACACCTAACACATACCAGTATTACCATGATTATTGTTGTCATTATTGTTGTGAGCCCCTGGCTTATACTAACCAGGACTTTCCTAGACCTGGGGAGCCTCAGCAAAACATAGAGTCAAACCACACCACCAAGGTTACTGTGGAAAGTTTTTTATTTAGTTTTTCCAACATGCAAGAGAGTGACACATACACACACTCACTCCACTAAGGATCCAATACCAGTCTGGTGGTCAAGGAAGTCCATTCTGCCACTGTTTCTTCTTTCTGCTTCCAAGTGCTGCTCTCCTCCTGATTCTGCTGCTTTCAAGTGCTACTCTCCTGCTTCCTTCTCTCCACGTGCCTCTTTCCTGAATGCTGGTTCCCCTCCAGGTGCTTATTGCTCTGCATACCTTCTTCTCCAGGTGCTTTGCTTGCCCTCTGCATGGTTTCTCATTATTCAACATGACCACCTTTTATCTGCCTTAGGCATTGCAGCTGTGGCTCTAATAATAATGATGGCATTTGTTAAGCACCTACTATGTGCAAAGCATTGTTCTAAGTGCTGGAGAGAATAGAAGTTGATCAGATTGTCCCACGTGGGACTCACGGTCTTCATCCCCATTTTACAGATGAGGGAACTGAGGCACAGAGAAGTGAATTGACTTGTTCAAAGTCACACAGCTGACAAGTGGCAGAACCAGGATTTGAACCCATGACCTCTGACTCCCAAGCCCTTGCTCTTTCCACTGAGCCACACTGATTCTCTATATAGCAGTCATTGATTGGTCCAGGCCCATTACTGGGTAGAGCAGGGAGAGAAGGCCACGCCTTCTTCCATGCTCCACCCCCACAGGCCAGCAATCACCTGTCCTCAAGTAGAGCTCATTAGTGCCTTCGCCAATCTTTTCCTTGTTGTTGTTCATGGGATCACAAGCAGTCACTAATAAGGCACCTTGTGGTGAGCTCATCACAATTATTATTATTAATAATAATAATAATAAAACAACCCCTGATGGTGCCATGCTGCTTCTTGGCCAAGAGCTGCCAGCCATCATCAGCTAATAGCCATCAGTGTCTCTGACACTGGTCTAGACAGGCTGGCTAAGTCAGACCCCAGTGCTGCTCTTGCAGCTGCAGTGATGGGCAGTTATGAATTGATAAGATAAATTGTGATTGTGGAGTCCTGTGGGGTTTCAATTGCTATCACAATCTGACCCATAAGCAGGGATGCACCATTATTTTCCATTAACATGATGAACAGGTGAAAAGACACCGGGAATTCACAGTAGTAGAGCCAAATGGATGGGATCGCCTGCCATCACCCCACCATACCATGCAGGGGTCCTGATCCCAACATGCTCTGTGTATGTGGGGCCATGAAAGATTTAAACTGCAGTGCCATGAAGCCTGTACAAATTTCAGAATGTTGGAAAGCCTTGGAGACTGACAGTGACTCTCCCCAACTTTAAATCCTTATTGAAGGCACATTTCCTCCAAGAGGCCTTTCTTGACTAAGCCCTCATTTCCTTTTCTCCCTATCCTCTGTATCACCCTGGTTTGCTCCCTTTATTCACCGCCCACCTTCAACCCCACAGAACCTATGTACATATCTGTAATTTATTTACTTCTATTAATGTCTGTCTACCCCTCTGGACTGTAAGCTCAATGTGAGCAGAGAATATGTCAGTTATATTGTTATATTTTACTCTCCCAAGCACATAATATAGAGCTTTGTACACTGTAAATGCCTAATAAATACAATTTATTGATTGGACTCTGGATAACTTGGACAGCAACACCCTGAGACCCCTATTGGTCTCCTATACTTACTGAGATTATTTGACCCTGAACTTTCTCGGCTTTGTTTGTTGTTTTTGTATACTTAGATTATTCCATTTTTCCTGTTGTGTTTTTCACCAAACCCCTCCCCACCTTATTCTTAGATTGTGAGCCCCTTGAGGGCCAGAGACTGTGTCTATTTTCACATGGGTACCTTTATTCCAGTGCTTAGTACAGTACTCTACACAAAGTAGGCACTAAATAAATATTATTACTACTTCTACTACTTTGACGATGATTACTACTTCCACTACCACATAAGTAAACTGGCTGTGACTTTACTATGATTCCATGGTTTAACTGTGATTTTCAGAGTTTTAGAAATAGTCTTGAGGCCAGGCCTAAACTAGCTAAGCATATCTAATGTGTTTCTCATCTTTATCTTTGGGAACAATCCTCTCCCTAGCCCAGATAACTAAATTTGAAATAGTCCTGATAGCATATAATAATGATGGTATTTACTGTTTTCTGTGTGTCAAGCACTATTCTAAGCACTGGGGTAGATACAAGTTAATCATGATTGTACACAGCCTCTGTCCCACATGAGGCTCACAGTCTAAGGAGGAAGGAGGACAGGTAGATATTGAATCCCCATTTTACAGATGAGGCAACTGAGGCACAGAGGATTGAAGTGATTTTCCTAAGGTCACACAGCAGACAATTGGTAGAGCCAGAATTAGAACCCAGTTCCTCTGACTCCCAGTCCTGTGCTCTTTCCACTAAGCCATACTGCTTCTAGTCTATAGCCAGAGTAGATGTGGGGAAGAACTGCCAAGATGTTCTAGCCAGGGAGAGCTTCAGACATATAACCTCCCTGAAAAATATGTGCCGTCCCATCCTGTTCCATACAACATTCATTCATTCATTCAATCATACTTATTGAGCGCTTAGTGTGTGCAAAGCACTGTACTAAGCACTTAGAAAGTACAACACAACAATAAACAGTGACATTCCCTGCCCAGAATGAGCTTACAGTCTAGAGGGAGGGAGACAGACATCAATACAAATAAATAAAATTACAGATATATACATAAGTGCTGTTTATAAGTGCTGTGGGGTTAGGAGGGTGGGGAAGAGCAAAAGGAGGAGGTCAGGTAACGTGGATGGGAGTGGGAGATGAGGAAAGCAACAAAACCCTGAACCTAGAGCTTTTATCTAGGGAAACTTCCTGACTCAACTACCTTGCCTCACACCACTGCTTTCCCCTTCCAGGAACCTATTCACTCTGGCACTCTTTCCAATGAGTTGGACACTTCATTCAACCAATCAATCCATTGTATTTATTGAGCACTTACTGCATGCAGAGCATTGTACTAAGCGCTTGGGAGAGTAAGCAGCATTGCCTAGTGGACAGAACACGGGCCTGCGAGTCAGAAGGACCTGGGTTCTAATCCCAGCTCTGCCAATTGTCTGCTGTGTAACCTTGGGCAAGTCACTTCACTTCCCTGATCCTCAGCTTCCTCATCTTCATCATCATCATCATCATCATCAATCGTATTTATTGAGTGCTTACTGTGTGCAGAGCACTGTACTAAGCGCTTGGGAAGAGACAGTCCCTACCCAACAGTGGGCTCACAGTCTAAAAGGGGGAGACAGAGAACAAAAGCAAACATACTAACAAAATAAAATAGAATAGATATGTACAAGTAAAATAAATAAATAAATAGAGTAATAAATATGTACAAACATATATACATATATGCAAGTGCTGTGGGGAAGGGAAGGAGGTAAGGTGGGGGGATGGAGGGGGGACGAGGGGGAGAGGAAGGAAGGGGCTCAGTCTGGGAAGGCCTCCTGGAGGAGGTCAGCTCTCAGTAGGGCCTTGAAGGGAGGAAGAGAGCTAGCTTGGCGAATGGGCAGAGGGAGGGCATTCCAGGCCCGGGGCATGACGTGGGCCAGGGGTCGATGGTGGAACAGGCGAAAACGAGGTACGGTGAGGAGATTAGCAGCAGAGGAGCGGAGGGTGCGGGGTGGGCTGTAGAAGGAGAGAAGGGAGGTGAAGTAGGAGGGGGCGAGGTGATGGAGAGCCTTGAAGCCCAGGGTGAGGAGTTTCTGCCTGATGCGCAGATTGATTGGTAGCCACTGGAGATTTTTGAGGACCACTGGAGCCCCTTGTGAGATATAGGCTGCGTCTGACCTTTTCTTGCTTTACAATCATGGTCCAGTGGTTACTCTGTCTTGTATTTGAAGTGCAGGTACTAACTGGAAAGGTTTTAATGACAAAAAACTAAAATCATAATTAGTCTTTGATTGCTGGAACATACACCCAGATCAGGAAAGTGAATTCTTGTCAATCCATTCCTTTGACCTCCATATTAAATAGTTATCAACTTTTCCATGGGCTAGAGAATTCAGAATATCTCCCAAACGCTTAGTACAGTGCTCTACACTTAGTAAGTCCTCAATAAATACCATTGATGATGATGGTAAACCAATGATCCAGTCATATCGGTGCTCTACTAAATTTAACAGTTCATCTTCAACAGGACACCGAGAGATATTTGGAAGAAATCTGTGATTGTTGCCTTTCTGGACACCATCCTCTAACTTTGAATGTCCTCAACTTTTCCCTCTACTAATCCAGTAAATAACAGTTTCTCTTTCTACAAAGTCTCCTAAGTATAAGTCTTCAAAAGGAGTATAGACAGAATCTTGAATTTTGGTGTTCCTCTCAAACCTACTAATCAGAGATGCTTGATACTGAGGTTCTTGATCATTTCTAGTCATTATATCACTTGATTCAGACAACTCCTTGAACAATTTAAATGCATTAATGAAATCTCTCTCTGAAGGAGATAACACTATTGAAACCTCCTAATGTGAAGGGGGGAAAGGCTTTATCTTTAAGCATTGTATGTTTTGGAGATGTCCCAGAAAGATAAGGTCAGAGAAAATATCAGCATATTGAAACAGTTTAGTTAATGTACAATATATTAATTAATCAATCAATATCATTTGTTGAGTGCTGACTGTGTACCGAGCACTGTACTAAGCATTTGCTTCAATCCTAGATTTATAAGATTGAAAAAATTTTCCTTGGTGATCTTGCCTATCTCTCTTCCCTCAGGCAGGCTAGCCCTAAACCATTCCTGGAAGGTAATTGTCTACCCTTTCCTTAAAAAAACCTCCTGAGCAGATAAATTTTCAACTTGATTTAGTGAGGCAACAAGGCTAGCTGGGGCTAATAAAAGCAGGATATCCAGTTTTGAAATGTGATCTTAATCTTTATTTGACTATCACAGAAGGCTGCTATTGAACCTCTCCCAGTAGAATTAAGGCTGAGACTGGAAAATTAAAGAAAATTCCAAGTGTTCTACAGCATTGTGACCTCCACTGGTGAAATATAACAAGGGGATGATTGTGGTATTCTTGGTGGATAAAACATGAATAGTTTGCAATCTATTAGTGTACTATATATGTGCTCCTCTCTGATCATGTCTTTTGTATGTAATTCAGATGCATACTAGAGACACGTACAAATAAACGAACGATAAAGTGGTTGTGTACAATTTCTTTGGTGTATTTATTTGGGTGCTATTCAGAATTTCTAAAACCTTGGAATTTGCATAGTCATTCCGTTACTTAAAGTCTTGGTTTCCCCTTGGAGCTAGAACAAGTCTCTGGTTGTCTCTGGATTTTATCTTGATTCTAAAATGGAACCTGATTAGGAGATATCAAAGGTGCAACAACTCAGCAGCTTCTAGAGGAAGTCACTTTTGAAGTTCCAATAGGAGGCTGGGTAGTGATTGAAAATGCTGATATATAATTGTTCAGCCAATGGAGATGCAAGTTTCTACCACACTACCTATTTTATATTAAAGGTATAAGAATAAGAACACATGAAAATTGTTCTGGGGAATGTGTTCCATTGCTTTCAGCTCTTCTTGAAAAGCAAACATTGATTCCCAAGCCCTACTTTTGCTACTTCTCTACAAGGTAACTGATTTTATCCACAACATTTTGTTTATAGCTAGTTTAATTCCAGTTACATTTCATATTCCTGGTTGGGTCAATAGGTACTAAAAAGATCGGGAACTTATTCAACAGCCCATAGTCCTTCATTGCAACCTAATTATTTTCTCATTAATGTGTAGCTTGGAATCTTTTTTAAGTCTAGAAATATCCTTACCTCTGTAGAGTTTTGAGCTGACTGCCAAGGGTGATTTTTCAGTCAAAATTCTTACATAAATGTAAAACAATTTGTCTTTGTGTCAGAGGAATAATTTAATGACGACGTAAGTTGGTAGCATAACGCCACATGTTTGTCTACAGTCTTACCTGGAGATAAAGTTGGGCTTGTATTACAAAGAATTTCAGCTGTATAAATACATTGTGCCATCTGTATATGGCAGGGGAATTGAGCCAGTATAAGCTCAAGACCTATGTCACTGTTTTCACAGAAGGACTGTTTATGAACAGATGTTATGTGGTGTTTTTCACAGAAAATGGGCTCTGGAGAGCGAAAATGTCTATCAATTACTAAGGTATTATGTATAACAGCGATTTTTAACCTTGAGAATGATCCTTTAAAGTTCTCTGTTAAATATTTAAAATGGTGACCACTTTCTTTGTTTAAAGTAAGATCTAACCCTGTGTATCTTGCAAATCTTCTAAAGAAATTCAGTCTTTCAGTATTTGTTTTGTGGCAAGTTTAAGTTGTGAACACATTTTTTCAATTCACAATATAGTCAAACATAAAGACATGTTCATCTTTGCAAATGCTTCTAATATGTGTAGAAACTTGTTTTCCCACAAATAAACCAAAGTGACCTTGAAGAAGTAGATGGCAGATCAACTTCGATATCAATAAAATTGATATAAAATTGTCCTAATAGAATTAGTTCTCTATTTGCTATTTTAGGGTAGGGCATGTGATAATGTAAGCTATCTGTCATGCCATAAAAAAAGTAGTGATTCAGTGTTTTGCAAGATAAGCACGATTGTTTCTGTAAAGGATTTAATAGATTAAATCTAGTCCCTATTCCCTAATACAGGATATCCACTGTATCTCACAGAAGATATGTTCTAGATGGAATAATCTCAAGTAGCAATGCCTACAGCATTGCAAAGACTCTATGTGACCTGTTGACAAATGCCATGTTTTGCATAATATATATTTTCATTTTCCCTTAGCTTCCTTATTATTTATTCAATAAATCCTATTTTCTTGCTGACAGCAGTTGTATTTATAAAGCTAAATCCAACACAGCAAAATGTTCATCATTTTATAAACTAAATGCTAATGTTTTATTTATGTGCAATGAAGAGAGAAAAAAGAACTGAATTGATGTTTACCTAACAAGCTGCAAAAAAGTGCAGTAACATAATAGTGGAGTTCATAAGCATTCTGGCTTGTAATTTTTGGTGTCAACATTTGAATTGCAGAAAGAGTTTATGCAGACATAGCACGTATACAAGTGCAGTTTAGAGCTACGTCTATAAAAATAACATCTGTTTAAGCATACATTACATTTAAAAATAACTGTACAGTGATCAGCTGGTTAAGTACAGTTAACCAGATGTCGTTTTAAAGTGCCAGATGGAACAATGAAACTAAGGTTGAAAATTAAAAAATACTGTGAAAGGTCAAATCAATTAAGCAACCTGTTTTGTTGGCATGTAATAGTTAAAAGTAAGTTTAAACTACTTAAAGAGTAAGCAATGTGAAGATGAAGCAGTTAAAATACAACTTGTTATTCTGAAGCTGGAGAGACAACTTACATATTCTATTCTCTCTGTTCATTCCCATCTGTAGGAATTCAATAGATCTTGCACTGCATAACGTTGAGCAATATTTGTTCAAGTGTTACCATATTCCTTAGTAGGCAATGCATTTGTTCCTAAAATATTAAATAGTTTACAAGGTGTGAGAGCTCAATTAATCCACTCTCTCTGGGGTAGGAATGTCAAAAGACTTCTCTTAAAATAGTTTCATTCAAATTTGTCCAAGATACTGGTATGTTCCATGTGATCTGGTTGATAAATCTTTTTTTTTTTAAATCACATCTCTTACAAACTCTCAGAATAACTGCTGTTCATTTACCAGTATGACCATTTATTTCATACAGAATGAAGGATCATATCTGTGGAATGTATACCTTTAATTTCCCTAATTCCAAAGTAATGAAAAATAGGGTGAATATTTTGCAGAATACTTACCTTCAATGCACACTTCCTGGTTTACTTGCTTCAGCCCTGGGACTTCACACAAAATCCAAGCATCAAATGAATAGTGTCATAACAGCAACTGTTTGCCAGCCTGACTTGAATTGCTAGCTAGGAAGCCATTTAAATCATAAGATATCTACCATTAGCCTAGTAGTCCTGTTCTTTACTGAAATCTTGAATGGAGACTGTTAGTGTAGTGCAAATCTTTTCAAGCAAAGACAAAATAAAAGATTGTTGAACAATTATGTCACTGAGCCAGGAGAAAAGTCTAATCTTTCTATGTAAAGGAGTCCAGCAGGGCAGCTATGTAAGGTAACATTCAGAGAATAATGGTTTCCTCATGAACTCTTTCAAACATAATTGTTGTTTTGCTCTGAGAAAGATCCATAGATAGACTTAATGAATATTTAAGGTTCTATTCCTTCCCAGTTCTCCATTCCTCACATCCCAATCCCAGAAAATACCTGAGAGGGAAAATTTCCAACCTAGCTCAAACCATTTATATATATATATATATATATATATATATATATATATATATATATATATATAATTTTTAAATAAAAATATAAAAGCTGACTTTGCAGGACAGGCTAATGAATCAGCATTCCTATTATTTGGACTTAATTCAACATCAAAAGGCTCTCATAGAACTGTACTCTTCCTCTGCTGTGAGGTCCTGTGCTCTGTGCCTCAGTTTCCTCATCCATTAAGTGGGGATTCAATTCCTGTTCTCCCTCCTACTTAGACTGAGAGCTCAGTGTGGAACATGAACTGTGTACAACCTGATTAGCTCATAACCACTCCAGTGATTAGTACAGTACTTGGCACTTAAGGCTTACCAAATACTACAATTATTATTATTAAAAGAACACAGGCCTAGAAGATAGAGGACTTGAGTTCTATTCTGGGAGTGCCACTTGCCTACTGTGTGACCTTGGGCAAGTCACTTAACTTCTCTATGCATCAGTTTCCTCATCAACAAAATGATAATTATTTACCTGTGAGGCCCACATGGTACGGAGGCTGTGTCTGACCTGACCTGTGTCTGTCTTGTATCTACTCCAGTGATTAGTACAGTGGTTGGCACTTAGTAAGTAGTTAATAAATCCCACAATCATTATTATTCCTTCAAAGTATGAAAAACTCTACTAAGGGCCTCCTGTTCTGCACCTACTCTGTCCTCTGTTAAATGAACTGTGAAAAGTCACTGTTCTAGGGCCAACATAAACTAAGGTATATGGAGAGGATGACACTACCACTATGTCTGTCCAACAGAAATATAATTTTCCCATAATCCCAAGTGCCCACAGCTGGGGAGCACAGATCTGAATTAAGAGGGGTTGGCACAGTATGGATAAAAAGCTAAATGCCTGAGAAAACTCAGGAAGAGCCATGGATCCGATAGAAAACAGAAGAGTACATACCCTACTATTACATGATGATGGTGATTATGATGACAATAATAATAATAGTAATAATAATAATGATAATAGTAATAATAGTAATTTTAAAAAATGTGGCATTGGTTAAGCACTATGTGCCAACTGCTATACTAACTACTGAGGTAGATACGAAACAATTAGTTCATACACAGTTCCTGTTCCACATGGGATTCCTACTCTGTGGGGGAGGAAGAACAGGTATTTAATCCCCATTTTACACACAAGGCAACCAGGGCACAGATCAGTCAAGGATCCTGTACAAAGTCAAACAGCAGGCCAGTGGTGAAACCCAGATTATGGACTTGATATTGAATGGTAGATCCAAGGTTACAAAATGCTAAAGTTGTGGATAAACTCTGATATGCATGGGGACAAATGGAGACTTTCTGGAAGCTACAGAGGGTAGTGAGATAATTGTCTTTAAAAAAGCATTATTAGCAGCATTTACTGTATTGTGAGTACTGTACTAGGCCCTTCAAAACATACAGTAGAAATAAAAGATGTGGTCCCTGCCCTCGAGGCACTTATAATCTAATGGAAGATGTAATTGTTATATTTGTTGAAATATTAGCAATAATTGTTACTAAATATAATTTGGAAGAGCAATACATGATATATTATGAATTTATTTAGGACATTTTCAAGTGCTTACCAGTGTACAGAGCACGATATTTAGCCCAGGGAAATGTTCAAGGGCACTGATTTAGACACAGCACCCAATCTACAGGAGGTTCACAGTCTAAAGGATGAGGGGTGGACAGACACATAGAGAGAGGGAAATGATGGAAAATAAATATTCAGAGACAGAGCCACTACCAAAGTAGCCATTCATTATTGCTGTGAAGGAATAGTTCTCAGGCTTCTCACTGCTCTAGTTAGGGCTGTCCTTGATCCAAACAGGGAAGTTAGGCTTTTCTCCCTCCTCCCTTCCTCCCACTCTCTTCCCTTTGGTAATAGCAGGTGGAGAAGAGTGGGAGGTGCCACACTGTTGAGGCAGACCCTTGGAGCCCCAGGGTTGGAAGAGCACTGGGCACTGCGGCTATAGCTTCTGTCTACTGTTAAGCATCTCAGACTAGGGCACTACTACTACTCTATTTTGGGAATAAAATCTTAAATTCTCACCAGAAAAAGACAGCTCTTCTAGGAGGGAAAGATTGTCCTATTTGTTTCTTTGGAAACAGCTTTCTGCGACCTGGATGATCTTCCAATATATTCCTATTGTAAGATTTGAAATATAGAATCTATGTGATCCATTGCTGTACTGTTATAATCTGTATGATATTTTAACCATAGACTGTGGTATTGGCACTTGGGATTTTCTCCCATAGAATTTTTACTCTCTATTCAATTTTTCCTATCATAACTTTTGTGATATTTTCATCTATCAGTAGTGTTTATTGAGTGCTGCTCACTGAGTGCAGAGCACTGTACTCAACACTTGAGAGTGAACAATACAGTAGATCTACTGACTCTGCACTCAGTAAGTACTCGATAAAG
This sequence comes from Tachyglossus aculeatus, assembly GCF_015852505.1. Classification (NCBI taxonomy): domain Eukaryota; kingdom Metazoa; phylum Chordata; class Mammalia; order Monotremata; family Tachyglossidae; genus Tachyglossus; species Tachyglossus aculeatus. Next base: position 61,822,218 of record NC_052101.1, on the reverse strand, counting down.
GAGTTTATAATCTAGTGGAGGAGACAGACATTAAATAAATTGCAGATAGGGGAAGCAGCAGCCAGCCTACTCACTGTACCTGGATCTCGTCTATCTCACTGCTGACCCCTTTTCCACGCCCTCCCTCTGGCCTGGAACTTCCTGCCCCTTCATATACAACAGACAGCTCTCTCCACCTTCAAGGCCTTGTTAAAATCACCTTTTCTCCAAGAGGCTTTGCCCGACTAAGCCCTCATTTCCCTTACTCCTTCTCCATCACCTATGTATTTGGAGATGTACCCCTTAAGTACTTGATATTCATCCCACCCACAACCACACAAAACCTGTGAACATACATATCCTTATACTCTGCCATTTTCCCTATCTGTAATGTATTTTAATATCTGTCTCCCCCTTTAGCCTGTAAGCTCATTGTGGGCTTGGACTGTCCAACCAACTCTATTGTAGTGTACTCTCCCAGGTGCTTAGTTCAGTGCTCTCACACAGTAAGCACTCACGTGGCTCAGTAGAAGCAGCATGCCTCAGTAGAAGTAGCATGGTTCAGTGGAAAGGGAACGGGCTTTGGAGTCAGAGGTCATGGGTTCAAATTCCAGCTCCACCAGTTGTTAGCTGTGTGACTTTGGACAAGTAACTTAACTTCTCTATGCCTCAGTTACCTTATCTGTAAAATGGGGATTAAGACTGTGAGCCCCCCGTGGGACAATCTGATCACCTTGTAACCTCCCCAGCGCTTAGAACAGTGCTTTGCACATAGTAAGTGCTTAATAAATGCCATCATTATCATTATTATTATTCATAAATACAATTGATTGTTTGTGGGCAGCGATGGTCTCTATCAGGTGCTTAGTACAGTGCTCTGCATACAGTAAGTGCTCAATAAATATGATTCAATGAATGAATGATTAGAATATAAGTGCTGTGGGGGTAGAGGGGGTATCAAAGTGGGGTGAGTATCAAAGTGCATAGAGTGCCTAAAGGCTCTCCCCTTCTATACTATAAGGTTGTGGACAGGGAATTGCATCTGCCAACTCTGTTATATTTGTATTCTCCCAAGCACTCGGTACAGTGCTCTGCACACAGTAAGCACTCAATAAATATGATTGATTGATTGAGATACAGACCTAAGTGCATAGGTGATGCAAAGGGGAGAGAGAATAGGGAGGAGAGGAGCGATTAGTCAGGGAAGGCTTTTTGGAGGTGATATGATTTAAGTAGGGCTCTGAAGATGGGGAGAGTGGTAGTCTCTCTGATAGGAAGGGGGAGAAGAGTTTCAGGCAGGATGGAGAACATAATCAGAAGTAGACAGCGAAAGAGATGAGATTGAGTGTTCAGGCTGTGTTGCAGTGGGATATGAATGAGGTTAGGTAGGAGGAAGAACTGATTGAGTGTTTTAAAGCCAATGGTAGGTTTCCTTTAGGTGTGCACCTCTCCATTGGAGGTGTTTGAGGGGTGGGAAGACATACACAGAATGATTTTATTAGAAAAATGGTCTGGGCAGGAGAGCGAAGTGTGGGCTGGAGCAGTGAGAGGCTGGAGGCAGGGAGGTCAGCAAGGAAGCTGATGTGGTAGTTGAGGAGGAAAATAATAATATTTATAACAGTAATTGGGGTATTTGTTAAGCACTCATTCTGTGCCAAGCACTGTAATAGGTGCTGAGGTAGATACAAGATAATCAGGTTGGACATAGTTCATGTCCCAGATGGGGCTCACACTCTAAGTGGGGTGTGAGAACTGAATCTCCATTTTACAGGTGAGGAATTTGAGGCAGAGAAAAGTTCAGTGATGTACCCAAGACCCCACAGCAGACAAGTGGTGGAGTCAGATTTCAAACCCAGGTCCCACCGACTCCCAGGTCTGATCTCTTTCCAGTAGGCCATGCCACTTCTCAAGTTGTTCATCATTATAAATTAATCGATCAATCAGCGATATTTATTGAGCAGCTACTGAGTTCAATGCACTGCACTAAGTGCTTGGTAAAGTACAACTGAAGCAAAATACATTTTCTGCCCTGAAGGAGCATTTATTCCTTTGTTGAAGACTTCGATCTTGGCATGTACGTTCTGTCAAATTATGCATATTCTGTGGTAACAATTCAGAATATTTAGTTCTCTAACCTACACATAAAATATTCAATTTGCCAAAAGAATATTTTTAGTATGGATAAGCCACCTGGTAGTTTATGACTGGAGATGCAAACTTGGGGTGGCTTTGGGGCATTTTGTGGATTTTGCATTAGAACTGGGCTACAGTCCCAAGTTGTAATAATACAATTATTATTATTATTATTATTATTATCATTATTATTATTATTATTATTATAAGTTGTAATAATACAACTGTACTTTGCCAACTTGTATTTCCCAAGCGCTTAGTACAGTACAGTACTCTGCACACAGTAAGTGCTCAATAAATACGTTTGAATGAATGAATGAATGAATGAATAATAATAATAATTATGGTACTTGTTCATTCATTCAATCATTCAATCGTATTTATTGAGCACTTACTGTGTGCAGAGCACTGTACTAAGCTCTTGATAAGTGCTTACTTTGCTCCAAGCACTGTTCTAAGTGCTGGGGTTGATACAGGTTAATCAGGTTGGACACAGTCCCTGTCCTACATGGGGCATCCGGTCTTAATCCTCATTTTACAGAGGAGGTAACTGAGGCCCAGAGAAGTTAAGTGACTTTCCCAAGGCCACACAGCCCACGAGTGGCAGAGCTGGGATGAGAACCCATGACCTTCTGACTCCCACACCCATGCTATATCCCCTAGACCATGCTGATAATAATGGTATTTTTTAAGCAGTTATTATGTAAGAGAATGCTGGTGTGGATTTGGGCTGGGGAGTCAGTAAGTAGAGAGGAGGTAAGTGTCTGGTCTGTGCTGGGCCACTTTCTGTTTGCCTAGAAAATCCTGGGTTGGGATTGGCAGTCTTGGTGCTTCTGATGGGGAAGTAAAGTTTACCATTGGAACCTCCCTTGGAGCAACTATAAATGACTAAGCCTCTATCTAAGCCCTTAGGACATTTCTGGGATACCCTGAACCCTGAAGCCACATGGTCACCTGTGAGGGGTGTGTCAAATCAATCTATAGGTGAGCCTCAAGCTTCCATAGATTAGTAGCTTTGGGAGATAAAAAAACATGAACTTCCTGTTGCCAGCAGAGTACATTTGGTTACTTTGTGTTCCAGCCAACATTCCAATATTTTATAAGGAAATTTGCTAGTTGCAAACCAGATCTCCCTAAACTCAAAAAAGAAAGGTAATATAATGGAAAAAAAGTGTAGAATTTATTATTTCGTTCATCCAAGTATTGCTTTTTTAACGAGACAAATTTAATGATTTAGGATAATGCTCCTTTTTCTGTACTTATCTCTGTGCCCCAGTTACCTCATCTGTAAAAGGGATTAAGACTGTGAGCCCGATGTGGGACGTGGATTGTGTCCAACCTGATTTAACTTATATCTATCCCAGGGCTTAGTACCGTACCTGGCACATAGTAGGCAGTAAACAAATAACATAAAAACAAAACAAAACAAACAAAACTATGTTAACTAAGTCTAATGGATTCTCCCATCAAGAGTGACAGATGAGCCTTGGTCCTGAGACTTCTTGTGTGGTCTTTGCCCATGCAGGACTAGAACATGTCTCCAGATTCCTAAAAATCTGATCACAGTGCAAATAAGAATTTCCAGATTTTTTAATGATAATATTTTTAAGTGCTTACTGTGGGCTTACACCGTTCTAAACACTGGGGTAAATACAAGCAAATCACTTTGGTCACAGTCCCTGAACCCCATGGGGCTCACAGTCTAAGAAGGAGGGAGGATGGGTACTGAATCCCCATTTTACAGATGATGAAACTGAAGCCCAGAGAAGTTACATGACTTGCCCCAAGTGGATAGAGCACAGGCCTGGGAGTCAGAAGGTCATAGTTTCTAATCCCAGCTCCACCACTTGTCCGCTGGGTGACCTTGGGTGAGTCGCTTCAGTTGCTGTGCCTCAGTTACTACATCTGTAAAATGGGGATTGACACCGTGAGTTCCATGTGGGACAGAGACTGTGTCCAACCTGATTTGTTTGTATTTACCCCAGTGCTCAGTACAGTGCCTGGCATATGATAAGCACTTAACAAATACCATACTATTATTATTATTTAGGGTTGTGGCTTTTCTTAATCAAACTGAAGAGAATCCTAAGTCAGTACTACCATCCTTTTCTGACACCTGGAGTAACTGTAGGCAATAATGAGTGAGGGTTTTATTCTTAAATGGTATAGAAAGTGGTTCTTTGAATAAAAAACACTATCCGTGACCATTTGAGGAACTTGTGTAGAAGAAGGGATATACTCAGAATGTTAGCCCCTAAAACACAGAGCTTTTAATAAACAGTCTTCTGTTCTATTCTCTCAATTATTTTACTAAACTTGTTTAACTTAATGTGTATGCATATAATTACATTATTCATCAATCCATAAGTATTTGGCATTCATTCATACTTGTAGTTTTCTTTAGTTATTTTGTAAATGTGGTGCTTTAAATTTTTTTAATAGGCTTTGAGAGAAAGATGTTTGAAACATATTTCATTAAAAAACTTGTTTAGCCCTCTATTTTGTTTGATTTACCATATTCCCCTCTGCAATGAAAGAGGCTGAATTTATGTAGGTTTGTTATTAGCTCTACTGTCATTTTAATCCTTTTCTTTCAATCATCATTTTTCCAAAGACATGAAAGATTGCAGTATAACATGCTGTAGAGTGCTTGCTGTGAAACACTGGTAGCTTTTTCAAAATCTTAAACAGAGGAGTACCATGAGAATAGAACAAAAGAAATTAAAACACTAGATATGCCACAGTTGTCTTATGCAGCAGTTAGAAATTTAATTATTTTATCTCATAGAATAATGTGCCCTTCAGAAATCATTTTGGACTAGATGTTTCAAACCAATGATCTGTAGTTAATTATCTTTAATAACTGTTGCACATTATGGTTAGATCTATGTTTTTGCTAAACCAATTAATAATATCTTCATTAGTATAAAGACAAGGAAACAGGATCCTTTCATTTTTCACATTGAAAGAGTAGATATTTTAAACACGGCAATTTACTTTGGCCATACATTCCCAATGATATGACTAATTAATGAAACTTCAAAGACATATAACTTCTAAAAGCTACTTATTTTAAAGTCATTGTTAAACATTTAATGTCATTATATTGGGGGCATTTGCTGACACCCTAACTGTGTGAGAATTGCCTAAACCCTTTCAAACCACCAATACTGAATAGCACCATTAATGTTGAAAGGCAAATTGATCCCACATTTTTTTTCTTAAAGCACCTGTTGATTATAGGACCAGGAAGAAAAAGTTGATGAGATCATTCTGCTGAGTAAAACACAGTAGGATATGTGCACTTGGCTTTCTTGTTGCAGACTGTGATTTCGAAGCTCCAGCTTTGGTCTTGATCAAAATCCTTTCAAATGTCCTATGATTTCCTATTCTCTACTTAGTGAGGTCCATTTTTTTTATTTATTTGCTTATTGTATTTTGTTTTATAAAGAGAACCTTTATTTTGCAGCTGTCCCAAGGTGAAAAAATATTTGGTGGGACAATACCATGTCCATTTTAGGAGAAAAATAAATTGGTCCAGTTCCATGCAGATTAGATCCTCCCACTTTTCTAAATGGTTCTCTGGAGGCCTGAAAGAATGAGCTAATCTCCAAAAAATGAACACAGAACCTCTATTACCAGAAAGAACAGACCCAACATATTGAAGCAGGTATTTTTCTCTATCATTTTACATTCCTAGAATCAAGATTCATTGAACTGGAGTGAACCTCTGAGTTAATTTTACTTATCCCTTACTTGTAAGTACATCCTGTCTAAGCTAAGATGTTCATGTGTCTGAATAATAAATGATGAAAATAATATAGGCAAAAAAATTTAACTAAGCTAGTAACATTATGGTATAGATTAATTCTAATGTTTAAAGGCTAGTAACACAAATCTGGTAACAGACGATCATAGTTGTTTTCAGAAAAACATTCCCTCAGCTAAATGCCTAACCATGTCTAGACTTCCAGAAATGACATAGAAAAATCTCCTTAATTCAGGTAGCAGTAATGCAGAACGCATCTCCATGAGAGCTTTACTTGAAAAAAGAGAAGTGTTTGATCAACACAGTGGCTGACCAAGCCATAAAAGTGGCAATCAGTTGGATCCATGTAGGAATCAGGAATGTAGGAATGTAGGATCAGCCAGGAATCCGGAAACAAGAGATAGTCAGTTCTGCCATAACACACGTTTTGGTTGGAAGGGGAAGACAGAAATAGGGAGCAGTCTTCTGACAACAAATATCTGTCTGGATAGAACACAATGCAGTGTTGGAAGAAACAACCTTGGCATTGGATGGGGACAGTGAGTACTACAAAGTAAGTTTCCCATTAAAGGTGTTTGCCCCTCCTTGCTGTAGTAATGACTGTATTGCCTGGCTCTTTGGCACATTTGTGGAGACACTCAGATAATAGATTGAGTTAAAGAAAAAGATCAGGACAGACAGCTAAATTTAGATTTTGCCCCCTCTCCCCGACTCGCACACATACACAAGACCATGGATAAGCAATCATATTAGTACTGAACTAAAACAGATTTAAAAATATTTTACAATTCAACCTTTTCAAATTCAGGCTTAACACCCTCCTTTACCAAAAATTAGTGTGGTTTTATTTAACTTAGTTCCCACCTATAGTCACTTTGACTCATGAAACAAATTAGAATGGAAGATGAAGGAACACATTAGACAAAGTATATGTCTTCAGCCTTTCAAAGATGCAACAGTTTTGGATTGTGATGCCAATCTGCATTTCTTATGGTGTTTGTTCAGTGCTCACTGTGTGTTCCGCACTGTTTTAAGCATCGAGGTAGTTAAAAGTTAAACAGGGTGGACACAGTCCTTGTTCCACATGGTGTTCACTGTCCAAGATAGGAAGGAGAACTGATATTGAATCCCATTTTGCTGTTGAGAAAACTGAGGTACAGAGACATTAAGTGTCTTGCACAAGGTCACACAGCAGGGAACTGGCAAAGCTGATATTAGAACTCAGGTCCTCTGACTCCCAAGCCTTTGCTTTTTCAATTAGGCCAACACTGCTTGTAATAAAAAAAGTCTACTAACTGAAAATCTATGAACAAAACTGGTTTGTTCCTGTTGCTTAATTCTTACTGAGTTTAGATAATGAAATTCTATGAATGATTATAAAGTTTGTGAATGGAGAAGTTTTGGTCATGATAGATCAGCTTTGTAACTCCTTTGTGAATGTTCCAAACTATCGTATCAGGTGTGCCTTATAAGTCCATGCATCTTATCGTCCTCCATGTTAAAGCATATAAAATTGAATTAATATGTAGTACTTAATCATTTCAGAAAAGGAAGTAAACCTAAGACTGTCTACTTCCATTTGCTTTATTCATCCTAGGAGTGCTCTGTGAAGTAAAAAGAGAATAATACACTTTTTTAAATGTCATCTTTCATTTCCAAATACATTCACAAACAGTTTTTGGAACCAACAACCACTCCTGGGACTGTGACCTTAATAAGATCTACACATCCCTAAGTTGCTGTTCATCATAATTCTTGTGCTTTAGCACAAACGAAACATTAACAGAGCTCTTTCTAGCTAAACTCCCAGTCTTGTGTTCTTGCTTACTTTTAATATGGTTCTAATAAAACAAACATTCAGGATAACTGATGATGACACTTTGCTTCAGTATACAACTTTTAGAAAACTGCCCCAGTGAAGTCTCATATTAAACCCACTTAACCCAAAATAAAATGATCATTGTTTTCTTTAAATTCTTTTGTACTTTCATGTCAAAACTTGATCTCCACACTACTTGCTGGTCTGTTAAAACCAGAAAAAATAACCAGTTTTAGGCCAGATATTTAAACATGCATTTGAGACAAGTATTACATAGGTTAGAGTCAGACATAACATTGCATATAGTTTAATAAAACTTTTAGCTCTTTGTGGAGTGCACACCCTCATCAATAGGAGCAAATGTTAGGTTCAAAGATAATCTTTGGGTGCATCTGCCTTGCTGCAAAATTAAAACAAAATTGCCATCATCCTTTAAATGGGTTGCATGCTATGCAGAGCAATATTTCAATAATGCCTTTATAAGCAATATATGATTAAGATTAAGATAAAATTGTTTCAAAGTTATCATATTCCCCTGTATCTGAACTAAGAAACAGCCCCACGTGAAGCTGTATTACACTAGATGGAGCTTCTTTTAAATGGACATCTCAGTATGTAAGTGCTTCTCCTAAATTTGGAGACATTAGAGGCCTGTGGATAAATCTCACAGATTAGGTCTGTTGGTCAAAAGGTTGGACTTTCCCAATTTTAGCGAGTCCATTAGAACTTTCTGCAACTGTCGTAGCATTCAGTCTGCAGAAGTAATTGGCTAAATGGCCTGAAAGTGTGAATGAGTACATGCCCCATAAACACTCTAGACGACTGAACGTTTTGCTCTCTCTTCTCCTGCACCTGAGTCTTCTGGGATGGTCTTCTATCACTCTCAAATAATTTAAAATTGTCCCCAGACTTCCAATTATGTCAATAAACCACACTGCAAAATGACCATGACATCTTGGGACACTTGCGTACCCCAGGAATTAGCAATGAATTAGAAAGCATGTGATCAGTAAACACTAAATAAATGCTGCTCAGTTACTCCCAGTAGCTGAACATGAGAAAATGTAAAGGTTTGTTTTGGAAAAGCATGTAGAGCTGAGAAGCTTTTTCAAATCATCACAATCTATTGGGATTGGGATTTCATGGATCTCAGAGCTAGGACCCTTCATATTAGATGAAGAGGATTTTTTTGGAATGGCTCTAGGGAATAGAGTGAGGAGTATAGGAAGAGGGAAGTCAAGGACAAGTACATTGGGTGCTCCTCCTCAAGTCCTAGTTGAAACTCAGAAGGGCAGCACTAGACCTGAAATTTTGTGGAAAAGTCATGTCCATATGATGCATCAATAAAATGAATCGATGCAAGGGTTTAATGGTGGGAAATTATTTGAGATTATTGAGTCCAGTAAAAAAAAAATTTCTCTCTCTTTAATCATTGGGCCACGTCGGTTGCCATTTGAAGCCTCAACTTCCCTTTGCTTTTGTATGATTCACTTGGAAATTATCTTGTAATGTAAATTAACATTTTAAGCTTTGTGTGTCTGTATAGCACAAATGTAGAATACTATGGTGTTTGAGAAGTTTTCAGATTCCATCATATACTGCTTATTCCTTCGAGACTACATTTTATTTGAGGAAAAATGCGATGAGTCAGTAGTGAATTTGAAAACACTGAAAATGCTATTCTAGATCTTAGACCATTTATTCTGTTAACTTTAGTTTTGTAAAATGTTTACTATCAAGTTATTCTTACTTTGGTTATGAATAGAAATCATTGTTCACAAGACTTAAAAGGACCGACTCTTGGAATTGATAGAGCCCACTATTTCAGTAATGTATCCAACAGATGCACAATGGGAAATTGAAACTTGCAAAGTACATATTTGTTTCACTGTTTTGTCAACATGAAAAAGATTTATGTGCCTAAGGGATGCCAAAAGAATCAAGGAAGCTGTCATAGCAAGATTGGTAGACAGGTTCACATTAACATTTGTTCAAAATTAGAACTAAATCCAAACTAAAGCCACTTCCTCTATTCAAAAGTCAACGAGGAAATGTGACAACGCTGTTCCTTCTGTGTTTACCCACACCTGCACTTTTGGACAGGGAGTTGAATTATTTAAAAAAAACAGACGATGTGGTTGCATCCAGCTGAAATGAGAGAGCCTGAAACATCTCACAGGGAAACTTGTTCTGGAACCAAATGTCTTTTGAGGTTAACCTTGATTGACTGCTGATTGGAGCCCAGAACTTTCCATTCATTGGAAGAAAACTGCTTAAGACTTTCCATAACGCCTCAGATGGACTAGAAATCTAGGCTCCCCTGTCGTAAAACAGGTAGGTTTAGCAAATGAGCTATTAGCATTAGTTAAATTGCTAAACTTTTTAACTGTCCACAAGGCGGCAGTAAAACATCTTGCATCCTCCTGATATCTTTAACCACAAAGTGGTCATTTTCTAAACACTGAAAAATTATATTTGCAGTGTTTTTATCAAAAACTATTTTGCATTTAAATGTTTTAAATGTTCTCAGTGAAACAAATGCTAGATAAAGAAAATCTGAGTTAACTGAAAGGACTTTCAATAATTTTTGGCTCAGTTGGTGTTCTGAGTTCAGGAAGCTTTATAGTGATATTATAAATGATACCATGAATTTCCTATGTGTATGGACAAACTGAATCTCTTTACTATTTTCCAGTGTCATCATTCAACTTGTAAACTTTGCAGAAGAGATAGTTGCTACATTCTTGCAAAATTACTAGGCATCTTTGTGTTTTAAATCTAGTCTTGAAAATATCTTTCTGCTTTATTTACCCCCTTCATGGTTCTAACCACTAATAGGACCCTAACACTCAAGTAAATGTTGCCAAGTACCTTGTCAGAACTGTAGTTTTCCTGTGTGAAATAAGTGAGAGCTATCTGAGTTGGAAACTAGCTAACATGACCTAATGTGTCAGTGCGTCAGGCACGTGAAGTGTATTACTGAAGCCCTTGCCCCATAGTATGGAAAAAAATAAAACTGTTGTTACTGAATGACCTTGCATTGCAGCTTACTTAACTGCTGCCATACAAGGGTTACCCTGAGGATGGATCCACCAAAGGCACCTCTGGCATCATACATCAACCCAGCAATGTCTGCCCCTCCTAGGAACAATGAACTGGTAGAAAATGCATTGTTCTGAAGGGGTTTTAACAAAATAAATCCTGAAAGTATGTTAAATGCAGTCTATCTGAGCTGCAGTCCTTATGCTGGCCAAATTTCAGCGCAAACCTTTGGGAATTTAGTCTAAGACTGCAGAATTGCACCCAGCATTTAAGCAGTGTATAGTCTTTCCATATACATGTGCAGTAATATCACAGCAAATTATTTATGAGCTTTATTCACATCGTGAAATGTGAATGAGCACATAAAATATCAACAAATACCAAATATGCATGTAACTTTAAATTCTGTCCATTATTAAATTTAAGAAACTGGTTCTAGAAAAATATTAGATTGGAATTTGGGTGGGTAAAACAAATAAACACCAGTTATTGTACTGTTTTGTTTTACCCAAGGGAAAAATGAATATTATAAATACTTTAAATGAGAAAATATGTCATATGAATAGCATTTAATTTTCAAAACACAGGCATTATTGCAATATTTTACAACTACCTACCCTAGCAAATGAACTGAATGATTTAATTTTATATTAAAGTGCAAATGGAGTCCCCACATTCATGTTCAAAGGAAAGTTTCATTGAGACTGAGAGTAAAGCTTCCAACAATATTTTCATCAGATTCACAATTCTGTAATTCAACACCCAATTCAAATTTAAAGATTTTCTTGCTTTAGAAGAACCAGTTGATTCTGGAAAGGTTGGAAACTCTCAGAAGTTAATATTAAGTGTGTGTTTGGGTTAAGGTTAAGTTGCCCTTGACAGTATTAAAAAAAAGAAAGGTTTGAATTGTTGAATAACCACCTTTCACCCATCCCTAATTGTAATTTAAATGACAATATGCTCCCAATCAATAGCTCTTTGTCACACTTTGAAGATCAAAATGAGATTTCACCCCATGAGTTTACATGGCAAAAGCTTCTTGTTCATAATACTAAAGATGTTGCATCCTGCTGTTAAAGAAGTATTAGAATACCTGCTCTCAAATAATTAGTTTTGAATAAAAGCATTTTAATCACACTTTATAGCTGTTAATTTGGAAAAAAATCAAAAGACCTCCATTTTTGTTCATAGATAAATAATACAATAGAAATATTAGCCAATTTTAAGTAGTCAGTTGTTACAGGATAATTTGACTAGCTTGACTAAGGTATTATACTAAGGTAATGATAAAAAGTAAATAATGTTTTGCTTTTTTTCTTGCACTTTCTACCTCTGCCTGTGAATGTTTGTGAGTGTGCAATATGCGGTATACTTTATATATGTATATGTAACTACATATCTTAAACCATAGTATTCATATCTCTCCAGGGTTTGAAGGTGATGTCACTCTTGGTGAGACTTGATCTGTCTGTGTGTGATTACAGCTGAAGTACATAAATACAATAAGCATATGCACTTTGTACACTTGCATACCTTTATGACACATGCAGTGGGTAAGCACACATTTATATACAAATAACCATATTAGGATTCTTACCCTTGAGCTAGACGTGGTCAAAATCACAAAAAAGAATGGAAGCAGAGCCTCATACTGCAGAAGCCATTGAGAGGATACGTAAGCAAACAATAACCACTACCAAGGAGATGCCTCTCAAGGTCGCACCTGGAGAGATTCCAGGATTCCACCAGTCTCGACTATGGGAGGGAGAGTCAAGCAGAGGCATATCCATTCCATTTATAGCTTGGCCAGTGACTAGCTACTGGAAGGCAATCTGCTACAAATCAAGACTCCCCTGTACTGGGCACCAGCGGCATGGGAGAGAGTCAAGAGTGGAGACTCAAGTTTACAGTGAGGAAGGAGGCAATGGTAAACCACTTCCATATTTATACCGTGAAAACTCTATGGATACACTACCAGACTGATTGCAGGTGGAAGTGGGGCGTTCTGGGAGAGATGTGTCTATGGCATCCATAGAGAAGCAGTGTGGCTCAGTGGAAAGAGCACGGGCTTTGGAGTCAGAGGTCATGGGTTCAAATCCCGGTGCCATCAATTGTCAGCTGTGTGACTTTTGGCAAGTCACTTAACTTCTCTGGGCCTCAGTTACCTTATCTGAAAAATGGGGATTAAGACTGTGAGCCCCCCGTGGGACAACCTGATCACCTTGTAACCTCCCCAGCTCTTAGAACAGTGCTTTGCACATAGTAAGCACTTAATAAATGCCATTATTATTATTGTTCTTATGGGTCAGAGACGACTCGGCAATGTAAGACAAGACAAGACTAAGGAGATATGCAGAATTCACACCTGAATAAAAGATTCAGACCCAACTAAGAAAAAGTCAAAACACAGGCCCACATTCACAGCCAAGGAAGAGAAACAGAGCTAGGGAGAGAGGGTGAGGCCTAGAGAAATCTAGAAGTTAAAAAGCACAGAGGGCAACAGATAGAGAGATAACGATATAGCAGACAAGTGCACAGAGGCAGCCCTGCTATCTGTTCGGTGGAAAGAACAGTGCTCTGGGAATCAGACAGCATGGGTTTTAACATGGGCAAAGACTGCACAAGTGCTTCACCACATGCTGCACCCCTCCCCAACTGCTCACTCGTTGCACTCTTTGCCCCAGCAGATACATCCCTGGCATGGGCAAGAGGGTGAGAGAGTGAGTGTGGAGAAGTAAGTGCAAGTCACTAACGCTATCATTAATTCTCCTGGGCAGGTTCTCAGTCCGGAAACCTTAGGACTAAGGGTTATCTGTGTTATTCTTGACAGGAGACTTTCTCATCCATGACATAGAGGCACCAGAAGTCAGAAACCCAAAGAATGGGGAAAGGGAAAATAGCAATGATGGGATAGATACAGAAGGAAAAGGAAATTGAGAAGGCAGAGTTCAGAAGTGACCGAAATAACTCAGAGAGAAACCCATGGGGAAGGGTGGCAGTGGTGTTCTTGGGGTGGGGTGGGGATAATGGTGGTGGGGAAGTGACTAAGGGAAACCAAAGAGAGGGGCTGGGGCTGGGAGGTGGGGCCAGACACCATACCCCTCCCAGACCTGGACCTTTGTGTCTGTGGGGCTGTCCCCAGTTGCAGCTGAAAAGTCTGGAGTAGCATCATGCTGTAGCCTGCCACTGCAGATAAATGATATTCCTCCTACAGCAACAACCATACCACACCATTTCGGTTCATTTGTACTACTACTATTAATAATAATAATAATGATTATGGTATTTGTTAAGTCCTTACTATGTGCCAAGCACTGTAGTAAGCACTGGGATAGATATGAAGTAATCAGGTGGGACACAGTCCTTGTCCCACATGGGGCTCACACTCCTTATCCCCATTTTACACATGAGGTAATTGAGACCCAGAGAAGTTAAGTGACTTGCCCAAGGTCACACAGCAGATATGTGGTGGAGTCAGAATTCAAACCTAGGTCCTTCTGACTCCCAGGCCCATGGTCTATCCACTCAGCCATGCTGCTTCTCCTGATCAAGCCACAGAGTATTTGCTTTGAAACTTTTAAATGCAGGAAGAACATCTGTATGTGGCTTGAAAGCTTCTGTTTGGCCACTCTCAGTACACATACACACATATTTAATAATCATGGTATTTGTTAAGTGCTATCTGCCAAACACAGTAGTAAGTGCTGGGGTACATACAAGATAATCAAGTTGGATGCAGTCCCTGTGCAAAATGTGGCTCACAGACCAAGCGAGATGGAGAACAGAAATCCAATTATTTTACAGATGAGAAAACTGAGGTATAGAGACATGCCTTGCCCAAGGTCACATGGCAGGCAAGTGGTAGAGCCAGGATTAGAACCCAGGCCTTCTGAATCTGAGGCCATTGGTCATGTTGCTTCTTTCTCTTCAGTTTAGGCACATGCTACTATTCATGGTCCTCTCATATAAATTAGCATAATTAGCAGGTTTTCTCACACTGAGTACAGTTCTAGTGGAGTTAGCCTCCCTACCTGGGCTTACCACTTTTTTTTGGCCAGTGGAGAAAGAGCTGCACATCACCTTTTGCCTGAAATAAGCTACCCGACTCAGTCTGCTGCAAACCAGATTGATCCGCCTGTTAGTGTTGGTTCCCAGAAGTCAATAGCTAAGTATATGGATAGATTTCAAGTAATGCACTAGCACTGAATTTACACACAACTCAGGTTAGACATATGGCATATGCAGTTATCAGTGCCTCCCCGATATCTAATAGGCCTATCATCATGACAGTGTATTTGGTCCAAGTGAATGAGTTATCAGAATATAAACAGCTATTACAGGTGAGAGATATAACTTCCAGACTATTTAATTCACACATGATTTCCTAAATTATAACCTAACAAATTTTAGCTATTGTATCTACGTTTTCAAGAGAGTCCTCATTATCATTTTTGTCCAAGAAAATATAGAGGGTAGATATGTCTGCAGCTGTTGCTGCTTTGTCTTATAGGTGCTTTTGAATCCTGGTTGAGGATTTTCCCTGCTTTTTATTGGATGGATCAATCAATCAACAAATCAGTCAATTGAATTTATTGAGTACTTACTGTGTGCAGAGCACTGTACTAAGTGCTTAGGAGAGTCCAGTATATCAAAATTGGTAGACATGTTCCCTGTCCACAGCAAGCTTACAGTCTAGAGGGGGAAACAGACCTTAATATAAAGAAATATATTTTGGACATGTACATAAGTGCTGTAGAACTAGGAGAGGAGTGAATAAATGGTGCAAATCCAAGTACAAGGGGGATGCAAAAGGGAGTTGGATAAGAGGAAATGAGGGCCTAGTTGGGGAAGGCCTCTTGACAGAGATGTGCCTTCATTAAGGCTTTGAAGGTGGGGAGAGTGATAGTCTGTCAAATAAAAAGAAGGAGAGCATAACAGGCCAGAGGCAGGCTGTGGGTGAGAGGTTGGCAGCAAGATAGAAAATGTCATGGTATAATTAGAAGGTTGGTATTAGAGGAGCAAAGTGCGCAGTCTGGGTTGTACATGGAAATCAGGAAGGCAAGGTAGGAGGTGGCAAGGTGATTGAGTGCTTCAAAGCTGATGGGAAGGAGTTTCTGTTTGAAGAGGGTGTGGATGGGCAACCGTTGGAGGTTCTTGAGGAGTGGGGAAAACACAGACTGAACATTTTTGTAGAAATATGATATGAGCAGCAGATTGAAGTATGGACTGGAATGGGGAGAGACAGGAGACAGGGAAATCAGCAAGGAGGCTGATGCAGTAGTCAAGCTGGGTTAGGATAAATTCTTGTATTACCATAGTTTGGATGGAGAGGAAAGGGTGGATTTTAGCAATGTTATGTAGGTTGAACTGACAGAATCTGGTGACAGATTGAATATGTGCATTGAATGAGAGAGATGATGATGATGATAATAATAATAATAATTGTATTTGTTAAGCACTTACTCTTTGCAAAGCACTGCTCTAAGCACTGGAGGGGGATACAAGGTGATCAGATTGTCCCATGTGGAGCTCACAGTCTTAATCCCCATTTTACAGATGAGGTAACTGAGGCACAGAGAAGTTAAGTGACTTGCCCAAAGTCACACAGCAGACAAGTGGTGGAGCAAGGATTAGAACCCATGACCTCTGACTCCCAAGTCCATGCTCTTTTGAGGATAATGCCAGGGTTATGGATTTGTGAGAAAGGGAGGACATTGGAAGGCTAGCTGTAGAGTTCCAGCCCTCACTATAGGGTGGAGGAACTTTGGTGTTGTCCAAAGACACATGTCCATTTCTGTGGGGTGGCTAATGTCCCTGGTTTGTTTAATTAATCAATTAATTGTATTTGTTGAGCATTTACTGCATGTAGAACTCTGTACTAAGTGCTTGGGGGAGTACAATATGAAGGAGTTGGTAAACCCATTCCCCACCCACAACGAGCTTTGCAAGATAGTGAATTCCACAGGATTTATTATGTGTGACGTGTGAGTGCCATGGTCAACAAAAGGGCATGAAGCAGATTAGAACCCAGCAGTGTCTGCTGCTGATGAGGTGGCATGGAATGTGGCCTTAATGCAGGCCAGCTGATTTGTAGTGTGTGTAGTTGGCTATCGGATTGGAGGAGAAAGTGTGGATGATGATTCAGCATAACCCATCACCACTATAGGAAAACAAATTAAAAATCCATTTAATATTGATGATGGTTATGTAGGACACTAAAAAATGATAGTTTCATTAGCTTTGAGGTGAAGCTGATCCTCCTGGGCCTTGTGGTTAGTAATCGAGATATTTTTGAAAAAAAGTCTCTGACCATTTTTTGAGGAATATCTGAAATATTTGCCTGCAAATAAGAAACATTTTGTCTTTACCACTTACCATCAAGCTACATATAGATCACTAGGAATGGTAAGAATATAGCACTTCCTGTTGTCCCAACCTACCAAGTGAAATCCTTCACTAGTAGACAGCCCAGTATTTGTCAGAGGCTGCTTAAGAGAAGCAGCTTCATTTGTCAGTATTCTTGATGTTTGAACTGTCTTTTTTAGAAATGCGTTGCTCGCCCCAAATGGGGAGGGAGATAGAGATGGTGCCTTGAAATTGCCTGCTTCACTTCTCTACAAAATCCAGCTGTGCACTGTGCAAAGAACTGTTGGTCATGAATCAGACTAATCAGTCACATTTAAACACAACATTGAAATTTCATTGTCAGATGTTTCATTTTCAAAAATAAAGATTAGCTGTGTGTATGTGTGTGTGTGTGTGTGTGTGTGTGTGTACTAGATCAACTCAGTTTTTATAGGTGAACAATTTTCTCCCACATAGTAATTCATTTGCCTGAACTCACTAAAGAATCAAGCCCAATATTTTTAAGGCTCTAATAAATTCTGTTACCAAAAATTGGGGCCATATAGATTAGGCTGTTTAGAAATTTTACCCTTTTAAAAGAATCAAACTACTAATTTTAAAATGATTTGTTTTGTCACATTCCAAAAAGCTTAATGCTTATTTCTCATAAAGTATAATTATTGGGCCCTATTTTTCCACCTGCAAAGATTTTCCTCCATGGATTATAAATCGGGTAAAATCACTTTCCACCTTCAGCCTTACTCAGCAATTGCAGTAGGATAATGCCCTAATAACCTGCAGCATCATGCATACAGCATTTAAAGAAGCAGTGTGGCCTAAGGGAAAGAACACAGGCCTGGGGAGTCAGAGGACCTGGGTTCTAATCCACTTACCCCTTATGTGACCTTGATCAAGTAACCAAACTGTGCCTCAGTTTTCTCAACTGTAAAATGGATTAAATACCTGTTCTCCCTCCTACCTAGACTGTGAGCCCAATGGGAGACAGGAATTGTGTCCAACCTGATTAACATGTTTTTTTCCCCTGTGCTTAGTACACTGCTTTGCATATAGTAATGGCTTAACAAATACCACAACAAAATGACAATAAATAATGATGCAGGGTCTGGGGTGGGAACACTGAACTGTGTTGGTGGTCATTCTGTTGGCAGCCCAGAGAAGCAGAGACAAGACCCCAAACATCATTTTAATTGCACCAGTAAGTCAGTCAGTCAATGTACTTACTGAGCAATTACTGTGTGCAGAGCACTGTAAGGTGTGGCCTCGTTCTGTGGCTACATGGGGTACAATTTTTAAATGGCATTTGTTAAGCACTTACTATGTACTAGGCACTGTCTTAAACGTTGGAGTAGATACAAGCTAATCAGGTTGGATACCGTCCCTGTCCCACATGGGGCTCACACTCTTAATCCCCATTTTACAGATGAGGTAACTGAGGCCCAGAGAAATGAAGTGACTTGCCCAAAGTCAGACAGCAGACAAGTGGTGGAGCTGGGATTAGAACCCAGGTCCTTCTGGGTCCTTCAACTCCCAGAACCACCCTATCAGTCCAGGCTCAGTTCTATTGAAGAATCATCCCAGCCCCACCCATGAGAGCTATGGAAGCTGGAACCAGCCAGGATTGGGAACTGCAGTCCAGGGAGTACCCTGCTTTCTGTAGCAGAAGAGTCAACTTAAAGATGTACTGCACATTTTCTGGGCCAGCAACTTACCGATTGAGATAGCTATGTACCTGCTTCAGGTACTGAACTGAAGCAAACTGATGATCTGTATTGACATCTTCCTCTCCCGGGGCCAGAAAGATGCACCCTGGAAATATTTGAGCTCCACTAAGGTGACTGGAACAGTGTCACTTAGTATCAGGAAAGTGATGGCAGAAAAGTATGAGAATTAGATTTAAAAAGTTCTTTTTAACTAATACTGCTTTGAAGTGTTTTCAAAAACATGCCCATGCCAGTCACTCTTCAGAGAACGTACTCTGAAATTGTAGAAAGGATATTACTAATGTCATTGTTGCTGCAACAATTCAGTAACTGTGATATTAAAAATTGAGATGTGAAAAATGTCAGTTGAAAGATGTAATGACTTGCATTGTACATTTTATTATATTTATATACTTTTGTTTATAATAAATTTCCATTATTTTTACTTGAAACTGGTCAAGTGAAGGATAATAGTTTATTTCAGATTCCATAAAAAATTGATGCTTAATGCCAAATGAATCGGATACTCTACTGCTGATATGGAGAATGATACGTCATGCTGGACAATGCCAGTATTTATTTGGTTCTCTATTTGCTTGGCTTCATACATCATTATCCTTTTGAGGGACATTGTTAAAAGGCTGTGTTGTATAATAACAGTAAAGGACAAGATGGTGGTCACTCAGAGTTAGGGAAATGGTAAAATTAATAATATTGAAAAAATCTCAATTGAAAATATAGGTTCATTCATTCACTCAGTCATGTTTATTGAGCACTTACTGTGTGCAGAGCACTATACTAAGCACTTGGAAAGTACAATTTAGCAACAGAGACAATCCCTGCCCACAACAGGTTCACAGTCTAGAAGGGGGGTGGGGGGCGTTGTTCTTTCTTATTATGTACTGCATATGTTGAACGCTTACTTTGCACCAGTACTCTCCCAAGCACTTAGTACAGTGCTCTGCACACAGTGAGCACTCAATAAATCCAATTGAATGAATGAATGAATAAAACACTGTACTATTCACTGAAGAAAGGTAAAAGGGTAGAAACCTGTTCCATGCTGCTACATGGATCATCTTCCTGCAGGGTTGCTCAGCAAACCTCTCTGTATACCTCAAAAACCTCTAATGACTATCCATATCTCCTCACATCAAGCAGAAACTCTTTATTACTGGCTTCAAAGCTCCCCAACAACTTTCTTAATTTTACATATTGACTGTCTTTTTTATGATATTTGTTAAGTGCTTACTATGTACTAGGCATCATACTAAGTGCTGGGGCAGTTACAAGCTATTCAAGTTGGACACAGTCCATGTCCCACATGGGGCTCACAGTCTTAATTTGTATTTTACAGATGAGGTAACTGAGGTCCACAGAATTTAAGGGACTTGCCCAAGGTCACAAAGCTGACAAGTGATAGAGCCGGGATTATGGCACACAGTAAGTGCTCAATAAATAAATAATAATAAATTGACTGATTGATTAATGATTGTGTTCTATTTCAAAGATTAATTCTAAACCTTTGGGGATGTTTTTCACAGTGGATCCCAAAACCTATTTATTTTTTCAGTCTACTATATGGATCCTAATCTGACAAAGCTTGAGAAACTTTTTTTTTGACCTTAGGATATAACTTTATTTTGAGATCTTGTTCTGTGCCCTTCATATCCTTCTGAAAACAGTCTTAAATCAGGAGCCTATGATCTTCAGGAACAGACTGAGAAACAGTATTTAAAATTATGTCTCAAATGCATAAACATTTTGAACAACATTGTTCTATCTTTTCAATTCTCCTTGAGAACTAAATTATCAATGTACAAGACCTACTATGGACCTGAAGCTAGTGTTACATCTTCCAGTGAAATGGTATAGCTGGTAATAAATATCGCATTAGGAAGACATTTTCTAAAATGCAGTCCAGCCTAATTTAAAATGGAGGAAAGAGTTTAAATTAGGGTATTTTATTGTGGTACTTGCAGACAATATAGGGATTTATGGATTAATTTGTTTTAAATTAACTTTTATAGGGTGATAGTCCACAGGGATGAACCAGACTCTCCATTGCTTGTGATTTTCAGATGGATCCCTGAAGGGAGACTGTGTTCTGAAGGACGTAGACTCTAATGCTGACAAGGCCTCTGCTTTCACAAGCTGACCAAGAAGATGTATAACCTGTGTTCTGCATAGGGTCATTGGAGTAAAATGTGGTTTTATAGTAACTTCCATTTCTGGACTTCAGGCTTTGGTGTACCTATGGCAATCAGAAGAGGTCACCACAGGGATGAGGGACTTCTGTCATTAGTGCTTGCCAAAAAGCACAGTGCTATTCTTATGGTCCTCACTTCTGGCCTCAGCAGTAGATGTGAGTATCGAACTCTGTTGCCAGGGCCAGTGTTTTAGATGGCCTTGGGTAGTGTCCCCAGGTAAGCCTCAAGTCCCCACTGGTTTGCACACAAGAAGTGGCCACTCGATGTGTCCCCTCTGCTTTCAAACCCAACCACGTGTCTCCTATCCTATAAAAACCCTCTCTTGACACCACTTCACCATCCAGCTATCTTCCCTTCTCCTTCCTATCATTCCGGTCCAAACTCAATAAATGGGTTGCTTACACCCACTGTCTCCATTTCCTCTCCTCCAACTGCCTCCTTGACTCTCTACAGTCTGGTTTTGACCCTCTCCACTTCTCTGAAATTGCCCTCTCCAAAGTCACCAATAACCTCCTCCTTGCCAAATCTAATGAACTCTACCCCATCCTAATCCTCCTCAACCTCTCAGCATCCTTTGACACTGTGGGCTATTCATTTATCCTGGAAATTCTGCCTAACCTTGGTTTGTCTGACACCGACCTCTCCTGGTTCTTCTATCTCTTCTCAGTTTCTTTTCCTGGCTCTTTCTCTACCTTCCACTGCTTTAACTGTGGTGTTCCTCAAATTCTTTATTATGTGTCCCCTTCTATTCTCAATTTAAACTTACTCCCAGGTGGAGCATATCTACTCTCATGGATTCAATTTCTACATCTAAACAGATGAATTCCAAATGTGCTGAAATCTCACATCTCCTTCTGTGTCCAGGACATCTCTATGTGGCTTTCCCTCTGACACCTTAAGCAGAGCATGTCCAAAACTGAACTCCTCATCTTCCCTCTCAAATTATATTGTCTCCTCAACTTCACCATCACTATTGACAAGTCCACCACCCTCCCCATCCTCCCCATCTCTCAAGCCCATGACCTTAGCATTAACCTTAGCTCCCATCTCTCTTTCAATCTGAATATTCAGTCAGTCACTAAAGTCTGTCTGTTCTCCCTTCACAGAATCTCCAGAATCCACCTCTTTCTCTCCATCCAAACTGCCACATTGGTTGAAGCACCTGTCATATCTGGACTCAATTACCGAATCAGGCTCATGCAGATACCACTGCCTATAGCTTTTTCCTCCTCCAGCCCATATTTCATCCTACTGACCGGATCAATTTTCTAAAACATCATTTTGTACATGTCTCTCCATTTCCTAAAATCCTCCAATAATTGCCCATCCCTCTCCACAAGAAGCAGAATTGCCTGACCATTGATTTTAAAGCACTCAGTCATCTCTCCCCACCCACTTTAATAATAATAATAATAATAATAATAATAATAATAATAATGGCATTTATTAAGCGCTCACTATGTGCAAAGCACTATCCTCTTTCCTCTCAAACTTAGACCCAGCCCACACACTTTGCTCCTCTAATATCAACCTAATCACTTTGTGCCTTACTTACTGTGCTGATCTCTTGCTCATGCCCTCCCTTCCGCCTGGAATTTCCTTCCCTTTCACATCCAGCATGCCACTGCTCTCCCTATCTTCAAAACCCTTCTAAAATCACATCTTCTCCAGGAGGCCTTCTCTGATTATTCTCTCAGGTCCACACTCCATTTCCCTCCCCATTGCTACTTAAGCACTTTCAAGTCACTTATGCTCTAGTACGCAACACCTGCCTGTGCCTTGGGTAGCATTTAGGTACATACTTTCAAACTCTGTTCCTTTTCCCTATCCATAATGAATTTAGCTCAATGAGGGCAGAGATCATGTCTATTACTCTATTGCACTCTCCTAAGCCCATAATACATGGTCTGCACAGAGTACTTGTTCAATAAATTATATTGATGTGCCAGTATGCAAAATTGCTTTGAAAGCTAAAGAAACACAACTGAAGTGTTGTAATTCTTGTTGACCAAATTTCACAGTAACAGGATGAGGGGACACCAATTCAAGCTTGAAGATGGAAGGTTGAATTGAATTATAATAGTACTTTGAATCTGTATAGCAGCATCATTATGCAAAGTGCTTTCATATTATTACACTATCTTATCCCCACAATATCCCTGAGAGGTAAAGAGAAACAGGTATTATTAGTCTTTATTTTACAGGTGAGGAAACTGAGGTCTGGAGAGATTCAGTGATTTGTCTCTGAGGTCACACAATAGGCAAGTGGCAGATCTGGGACTTAATCCTTGATTCACAAACCTTAGCACTTTCCATTAGACCACACTACTCCCCCATCTAAGAAAATGGGGAAACACTTCATCACAAAGCAGGTAGTAAGTGTATGGAATTCATTAGTAAAGGGAGCTTTGGAGGCAGAAAGATCACTAGGCTCAAGTGGGGTTCAAATAAATTCACTGATGGCCCATCATTAGGCCCATAATTAATAATTGGAGGGAAAACATAGGGATGTTAGAAGATATATCCCTTCTCAAGAGGATGAATGTTAAGCAAGGCTGTTCCTCCAAATCTCCTATGATAATGATGGTATTTGTTGAGCGCTTATTATGTGCCAGGCACTGTATTAAGCACTGGGGTGGATACAAGCCAGTTGAGTTGGACATGATCCCTGTCCCACATGGGGCTCACATTCTCGATCCCCATTTTAAAGATGAGGTCACTGAGGCACAGAGAAGTGAAGTGATGTGTATATATCTATAATTCTATTTATTTATATTGATCCAATTGATGACTGTCTACTTGTTTTGTTCTGTTGTCTGTCTTCCCCCTTCTAGACCGTGAGCCCTTTTTTGGGTAGGAATTGTCTCTATCTGTTGCCAAATTATACTTTCCAAGCACTTAGTAAGGTGCTCTGCACACAGTAAGCGCTCAATAAATATGATTGAATGAATGAATGAATTGTGCTAAGAATCATGAACACCTTTAAGAATATCATGAAATATCAAGGGAATAAATGAAATAGGGGTCACTACCAACTTAATTTTCATAATATGAGATTACTGCATACTGTATATAGTGACTTCTGCAAGATTTATTTATTTTTTAAAAAAAGGATGTTACCCATCTCAGTAACATAAAAATAGTTGGACTAAGCCAGAAGTCTGCAGAGCAACTTTGGTCTGAACTTTGGTTTGTATCCATTCTTCTTCAGATTACTACTGTAGCCTGTTGTATTTAGTTACTGGAAAAAAATAGGGTAAAATCATTTTTATTTCCCAGTGGCATACTACATTATAAGTGCATTAGCAGTAGCACTATATGTTACTGCTATAATTCTACTAACTGCCATATATAATTATGGCAATAAAATATAATTCTTATTGCATGCAATACATAATTTATTGAATATTGCTATAACTCATTTATAAAATATAAATGTTGCTCACTTAACGGGATGAGAATTTTTGATGTCCATTGCTTAGGAAGTTGAGCCATACTCCTTTTGAATCGGCTGTCAGATAAGCTCGTATGAACCCCAGGGTTGAAGGGAATTCAAATAGTATGTTACCAGAGCTACAAGTCAGAAGTTAACTGAGTGCCTGCAATAAAGGTTAAGTGGGCCACTGATGCTTGTGGGGATTACTAGTATTGCAACCAAGGCATTTTTACTCTAAACTTCAGTTGTTGAGCTTCTATATCTATTTTAGATAATCCAATAATGTTAGTGCAACACTATTATTATTATTATTATTATTATTATTATATTGTATATGTTAAGCATGTTTTATGCATCAAGCACTGTTCTAAGCACTGGGGTAAATACAAGTTAATCAGGTTGGATGCAGTCCCTATCCCACATGAGGCTCATGTTCTAAGTAGGAGGGAGAATTGATGCTTAATCCTCATTCTACAGCTGAGGAAACTAAGGCACAAAGAAGTGTCACTAGGCCTGGGAGTCAGTCAGTCAGTCAGTCAACCATATTTATCAAGCGCTTACTGTGTGCAGAGCACTGTATGTAGAGCTTGGGAGAGTACAATATAGCAATATAACAGACATACAATCCGCCCACAGTGAGTTTACAGTCTAGGGTTCTAATCTTGGTTCTGCCACATGTCTACTGTATGACCTTGGGCACTTAACTTACTCACTTAACTTCTCTGTGTTCAGTTACCTAAAATGTAAAATGGGGATTAAATTCCACTCCCTCTTACTTACACTGTGAGCCCCACATTGGTTAAGAGTCTGTGACCAATCTGATTAACCTGTATCTGCCCCAGTGTGTAGAACAGTGCTTGGCACATAGTAAGCATTTAATAAGTACCATAATTATTACTCTCATGCTGTTTCACTGACATATTTAACTGTGATCCATTCTGACCAGATTACTTATTTTGCCACACTTGTCTAAAAATTAGACATTACTCATTTTGTAACTGTGCAGCATAGGCTAGTGGAACAAGCATGGGTCGGGAGTCAGAAGACCTGAGTTTAATTCTCACTTCACCACTTTGCCTGCTCTGTGCCTTGGCTTCCTCATCTGAAAAATGGGGACAAAATACCTGTTCTTACTACTTAGACTGTGAGCCCCATGTTGGGCAGGGACTATGACTGCCCTGATTATCTAGTCTCTATCCCTGGGCTTAGTAGAGTGATCAGCACATAAGCACTTAACAGATTCCACATTGATTATCATTCATTCATTCATTATATTGTATTTATTGAGCACTTACTGTGCGCAGAGCACAGTACTAAGTGCTTGGGAAGTACAAGTTGGCAACATATAGAGACGGTCCCTACCCAAAAATGGGTTCACAGTCTAGAAGGGGGAGACAGACAATAAAACAAAACGTGGACAGGAGTCAAGTCATCACAATAAATAGAAATAAAGCTAGATGCACATCATTAACAAAATAAATAGAATAGTAAATATGTACAAGTAAAATAAATAGAGTAATAAATCTGTACAAACATATATACAGGTGCTGTGGGTAGGGGAAGGAGGTAGGGCGGGGGGGATGGGGAGTGGGAGAGGAAGGAGGATGCTCAGTCTGGGAAGGCCTCCTGGAGGAGGTGAGCTCTCAATAGGGCTTTGAAGGGAGGAAGAGAGCTAGTTTGGTGGATGTGCGGAGGGAGGGCATTCCAGGCCAGGGGGAGGACGTGGGCCAGGGGTCGATGGCAGGACAGGCGAGAACGAGGTACAGGTATCACTATCATTCCTGCCCTAAAGGGGTTAATCCTCTGGAATTTATTATTTTAAACATCCTATTCTGCATGCCCTTTTTGTCCAATTACCCAAGTCATTTTTATTCTTATCCTATTCTTCAAAGCATGGGCCACCTAATTCAATTTAGTGTCATCGTCAGTCTCAACAGTTTAAACTCCTTTCCATCAAGCAAGTAGCCATTACTGAAAATACAAATTTAGGTACTAGTCTAATGTCTCCTGTGGATATTCAGCACTTAGAACAGTGCTTTGCACATAGTAAGTGCTTAATAAATGCCATTATTATTATTATATTAACTTAAAATGTCTTATGCGTTGACACTGAACCCTTTGAGTATAGTACTCCAGCATATTGTGCATCTATCTATCAGTAGTTTAGTCAAATTTTCCCAGTTCACTGATGAATGAGTCTGTGAATTTAAATCACAAATCAGTTGACCTTCTACATTTGAGAATCTTTAAATACAGTAAACTTGCACATACCTCAGGGATTTTAGCCAGGAAGTTGACAAAGAAAAAATTATTGATTGTACCCATCTCTTCATTTTGGTAATGATGTTACTGGGAATCCAATAGTTCAGATGTTTCCATGGTATGGGTCCCTTACCTTAAATTGAAAGAGATTTTTCTTTGATTCAAATGTATATCTTGATCCATACCCAGCCTCTCAGTTTGAGATACCAAACTACCCAGTCTACTTACAGTGATAAAGATAAATTAGGCCAGGTACTGAGAAAGTGATTTGAAAGTAGCCATTTGTTTAAAAAATGGAATCGCTGAGCCCACAAACACTATATAAATAATACACAGTTCATGAATAGGAATGAGGGGCATGCTATATGTAGCAGAAAATAATTTGTATTCTATCTTTACATTTCAATATCTATCTGGAAAATATCACTAGCTTAACAGACGTAGAGGCAAAATTTTGTTCTCAGGGCCTTGTCCCTGAAGCTTTAAAACTTACTTTCATTAGTCACTACCTTTGGCTCATACTGCAGAAGTATAGGCAAATTCAAATGTTTTGTATTATCTGCATGACAGCCTGCGTGGTTTGAATTGTTTTTTTCTTCCCAGATGACTAGTAATAAAGTTCCTGACTGAAAAGAATGGACATATATCTCAAATTTGTAGAACCCCTTCTTTATCAAATATAGTCACCTGCATAGTTCTTAAGTATCAAAGCCTCTTCCTTTATGTGGAGCTGACTCTTAAGCTGTTAATTATTCAGGTAGCTTTTCAGGTCATTAAGTTTAGTGATTGACGGCAATTAAAATTCAAAGCTAGCAGTGCAAACTAGAATTGGGGGTATGATGAGTGTGCAGAGGAGGGGTAGATCCTGATTGCAAAGCATCAAATAAGTTCAGTGAACACAGACAATGAATTTTAAATCAGACCATCAAAATGGAAGTCGACTCTCACCAAAAAATTAGATTTAACTATTCACGAATCATATGAATAGGTAGATCGATCACTTGTTTGGAGATAGGTAGTGTATCAGTCTTCACTAACATCTTGAACATTTTGCTTTTTAGATCTAATGATTTAGGAAAAAAATCATGCACATGAATGATGCATTTAGCATGATTACTTAGATTGGGGCTGATCTTATGGAGAACCAAGGAGAATAATATTAATCAAGTCAATAAATATTAATCAATCAATCAATTAATCAGTCAATCAATCAATAGTGCTTATAGAATGCTTACTCTGTGCTTAATACAGTATGCTTGGGAAAGTACAAAAGAGTTAGTAGATATAATCCCTCACCTCAAGGAGAATGCAATATAGTGGGGAAAATCAGTCAATCAACCAACTGTAATTATTGAGATTTTACTGTGTGCAGAGCACTGTACTAAGGGTTTGGGAGAGTAGACTATAACAGAATTGGTAAACACATTTCCTGCCCACGATGAGCTTACAGTCTAGAGGTGCTTACAGTCTAGAAAAGTGCTCACAATACAGTTAATTATATTACCTTTTTCAGAAAGGCTTTATTTATTTTTTAAAGATGGAATTAAATAGCCTCTACCTGGCCCCAAGAAATTAATTTTCATCCTCATCCTCATCTATGGTATTTATTGAGTACTTACTGTGTGCAGAGCCTTGTACTAAGCATTTGGGGGAGTATAATATAACAGAGTTGGTAGACACATTCCCTGCCCAAAGTGAGCTTATAGTCTAGAGGGGGAGACAGAGGAGCTTCCAGTCTAGAAAAGTGTTCATAGTTCAGGTAATTCTATCATCTTTTTCAGAAAGCTTTATTTTTTTAAACTTTCATTTAAATAGCCCCTTCCACTCCCCAAATTTTAATGATAATAATAATAATTGTGCTATTTGTTAAGTACTTACTATGTTCCAGGCATTGTACTAAGCGCTGGGATAGATACAAACAAATCAGGTTGGACACAGTCCCTGTCCCACATGGGGCTCACAGTCTCAAACCCCATTTTACAGATAAGGTAACTGAGACTTGAATGAAGTGATTTAAGATCACCCAGAGACAAGTGCCTTATCCACTATGCCATGTTGCTTCCCATAATTTTACTTACATTTGCTAATTCTTGGCTAGTTGATCACTCTTCCTTATCAAAGGATAAGCGCTAAAAAAAGTTGATTTGATTCTCAAAAAAATAAGACCCAAGTCATTGTTTTGGTGTCTTGATGAGTCTAATTTCCTTCCTCATGAAGAGGAACGAAGCTTTAATGAGATTTGTAGGCTATCTGGACTCAATCAATCGATTAATCAATAATATTTACTGAGCATGTACTCTATGCAGCGTACTGTACTATATGCTTGGGTTATTTCTTACAGATCAGATAAATTATTCCCTTTGCCCCATCTTGCCTTTGTCTTGCATAAACTGAGTAGAATTCTGATGATTTTGGTGAGAAAGAAGTGAAGCCTAAATAGGAAGGGACCAGAGGGAGCACAAAGAGAGGAGGATGTAATGAGGGCAGAAAAGGGAGAGAGAGGCAAAGAGTGTGAACATATAAAAAAGAAAGAAAAGGGAAGCTAAGCCAGAGGATATGCACTCTCTGCTGCTGGCTTCCATCATTCTCCACCCAATTTATGATAACTTAGGATGGCAAGTTGAGCCAAGATTCCTTTTCTTTCAATGGCATTTGTTAAGTGTTTACTGTGTGTCAGACTAAGCACTGTGGTAGATACAAGTGATTCAGATTGCCCCACATAGGGCTCACAGTGAAGTGACTTGTCCAAGGTCACACAGAAGATAGGTGGTGGAGCTGGGATTAGAACTCAGGTCCTCTGACTCCCAGGCCCATGCTCTTTCCACTAGGCCACATTGATGCTGCCACCATTGACGCTTTGGCTCTGGAGCCCCTTTCTACCACTCTGGATAAACAAAGAACCTATTGGATCACACCTTATGCTTTTGTGGTTGTGAGATGGAACCCTATATTTTGTGACCATCCTGACAGTTTCAGGACACCTGGTCACATTAGGTCTGCACCAGAATATGGGAAAAAGGTGGCATAAGCCATGTAAGGCGAGTGTAGAGGTGCTGCAGGCATAACTCCAGCCATTCTGCTGACTGTTAAAAGTAAACTGGACCTTATTGGAACATGATTCCAGTGAAAAAATGAAGAGCCAGGAAGGGCGTTCCAGTATGAATGAGTCCCGGCTCTGCCACGCATCTGCTGTGTGACCTTGGGTAAGTCACTTAACTTCTCTGGGCCTCCATTATCTCATCTGTGAAATGGGGATCAAACTGTGAACTCCATGTGGGACAGGGACTGTGTCCAACCTTGTTAACTTGTATCTACCCCAGCGCTTAGAACAGTGCATGGCACATAGTATGCGCTTAACAAGTACCATAATTATTATCATTAATTCTTATTTGGAAGCACTAAGCCTTCCTTCACCAGACTTCACATGACACTTCAAAGTGCAAGTGCAGGGAGTTGACCAGAGAAGGGCTAGGATGACCCTGTTTCATCTTCTAACACCCCCCATTGCCCCAACTCCCATCTTTATTTTTGTCCCCAGATTAATCTAGCCCAGCATATAATAATAATAATAATAATGATGGTATTTGTTATGTGCTTACTGTGTGCCAGGCACTATACTAAGCACGCAGTATATACAAGAAAATCTGATTGGACACAGTCCCTGTCCCACATGGGGCCCACAGTCTTACGACATTTTACAAATGAAGAAACTAAGCCACACAGAAGTGAAGAGACTTACCTAGGGTCACACAGCAGTCAAGTGGCGGGGCCGGGATAAGAACCCAGGTCCTCTGACTCCCAGATTCTTGCTCTGAACATGATCCTGCTTTCCCAGTCACAAATCATTTGATTTCAATCACTGAGTGTCTTCTTTCACAGCAGTTACCCTTCTTGGGCACAAAGTGCTGCTGATTATCCCCAGTAATCTCTCCACATAGTCAGACTAAGTACTAGCTGGAAGGGAGAATTCCACAGAATGTGCCACTTCGCTGTTTCCTTCATGCCAAGGAGAGACCAGATCCTATTTGTTTTAATATATTTACTCATAGTAACAGGTTCGGTGGAGTAACAAACTCCTTCGAGGGAAGATGGGGAACAAAATGGAAAGCAAAAGAGGTTTACTTTAGGAAATTACTAGCAAAGGAGATAGTGGAATTTCCTTCATCAAAGATCTTGAAGAAGACTACAACTGTATATGTATACACACACACACACACACACACACATATATATCAATCAATCATATTTATTGAGCACTTACTGTGTGCAGAGCACTGTACTAAGCGCTTGGGAAGTACAAGTTGGCAACATATAGAGACAGTCCCTACCCAACAGTGGGCTCACAGTCTAGAAGGTGGAGACAGAGAATAAAACCAAACATATTAACAAAATAAAATAAATAGAATAGATATGTACAAGTAAAATAAATAAATAAATAAATAGAGTAATAAATATGTACAAACATATATACATATATACAGGTGCTGTGGGGAAGGGAAGGAGGTAAGACGGGGGGATGGAGAAGGGGACGAGGGGAAGAGGAAGGAGGGGGCTCAGTCTGGGAAGGCCTCCTGGAGGAGGTGAGCTCTCAGTAGGGCCTTGAAGGGAGGAAGAGAGCTAGCTTGGTGGATGGGCAGAGGGAGGGCATTCCAGGCCCGGGGGATGATGTGGGCCGGGGGTCGACAGTGGGACAGGCGAGAACGAGGCACGGTGAGATTAGCAGCAGAGGAGCGGAGGGTGCAGGCTGGGCTGTAGAAGGAGAGAAGGGAGGTGAGGTAGGAGGGGGGCGAGGTGATGGAGAGCCTTGAAGCCGAGGGTGAGGAGTTTCTGCCTGATGCGCAGATTAATTGGTAGCCACTGGAGATTTTTGAGGAGGGGAGTAACATGCCCAGAGCGTTTCTGGACAACGACAATCCGGGCAGCAGCATGAAGTATGGATTGAAGTGGGGAGAGACACGAGGATGGGAGATCAGAGAGAAGGCTGATGCAGTAGTCCAGACGGGATAGGATGAGAGCTTGAATGATCAGGGTAGCGGTTTGGATGGAGAGGAAAGGGCGGATCTTGGCAGTGTTGCGGAGCTGAGACCGGCAGGTTTTGGTGACGGCTTGGATGTGAGGGGTGAACGAGAGAGCGGAGTCGAGGATGACACCAAGGTTGTGGGCTTGTGAGACGGGAAGGATGGTAGTGCCGTCAATAGTGATGGGAAAGTCAGGGAGAGGGCAGGGTTTGGGAGGGAAGACAAGGAGTTCAGTCTTGGACATATTGAGTTTTAGGTGGCGGGCAGACATCCAGATAGAGATGTCCTGAAGGGAGGAGGAGAGGAGATGAGAGCGAGATGCGATATATATATATCGATATATATATATCGCATCTATCCAGTATGCCCAGAGCAGGAATTACAGTTCTTCCCAGTTTGAAAATTTGGGCCTGATCCTTTTCAAGTTGAGCTCCAGGAACAGAGATAGATTTATGTAAAAACCCACTAGGCCCAAATTTAAGGGTAGCAAATTTTAGGAAATGGAAGATTCCACTCCTTTCCATCTTTCCCACCCACAGTGCAATATGGAAAATCAGCTCTAAGCAGAACTAGCTTTTGTTCTGTTCTGCTCTTCCTTCTGATTTTCAAAATATTTTCCACCTCAGCCAAAGCTGCCAAGATCCACACAGAGCCCATGATGGGAGACAAGTGGATTCAGTCCTGCCCAGCATCCAGGCCCCTGTTTTCTCTAGCACGGGCCTGGGAGTAAGAGGACCTGGGTTCAAATCCCACACCACCATATGACTGTTGTGTGACTTTAGGCAAGTCATTTAACTGTTCTTTGACTCAGTTTCCTCTTCTGCAAAATGGAGATCCAATACCTGTTCTCCATTCTATTTAGACTGTGCACCGCTCATGGGGTGGGGACTGTGTCTGACCTACATATATTGTGTCTACCTCAGTGCTTGGTACAGTGCTTGGCATGTGGTAAGCACTTAACAAATATCATTATTATCATTATTATTGAGCTCTCCTATTCTGAACATCACAGTCCCTTACAGGCCAGGCGGGGAAGAAATTTCAGACTGGGCTTTAGGGTGTAGAAACTTGAAAATCCATTGCCCAGGAATCTGGGTTCCAGGTCGGGCCCAAGACTTACAGGGCCTAATTACACTTACGGAAGCAGTCAAACTATACACAAGTATTCATAACCCTTGTGTTCATGCAGGTGTGTATGTCATTCATTCATTCATTCAATGTCACTGTGGGCTGTGAGGATTTGTCCACAATGACAACTAGAACATTCAATACTGCTCTGGGGTTGTGGTTCCCAGCCCTCCTCAGCCTGAAATGGTGGGCAAGAGAAAATAGGGCAGCAGCCACCCAGCCATCCAGTAAATGGAAAGGTTCTAGCCAGGACCCCACAGTCTAACAAGTTTAGGTAGGAATCCACTAAGGGGAGGTACCTGATGCTTTTTCAGATTTATGATTTTGAGAATTTTATAATTTACTGTGTGGCAGAAGCAGTGAAGGTGGAAGCCAACTCTCCTTTTTATTTTTTTTGCATGTATTAACAACCTTTGTGTGTTAATGCAGTACCTGCCAATTATTTGCATTAAGATAAGTGGCTGAAATATACAAATTCATTTGTGAGCATACTGCTACATTTATCAGATTAACTGAAAACCTGTGAAGATTATCAGACTTTCATAAATGTACAAAAACCTGCTCTTTGATCTCAAAGTCTTGGAATTTTTTTCATATTTATGTGGCATAAGAGCTACTGTTCTGATTATGTTCAGGGTAAGGTTGTATTAAAGTTAATAAATAGATTGGTGAATAAATTGGAGTAGAATAGACTAGAGAACCAAATCATTTAGTCCATTTACTAATGGACTAAAGCAGTGTTTCCAGGATTACTACATTAACATTTTACACAATATATGGATGGGTGGCAGTTAAGGTTTTCACCTAAGGAGAAATCTATTAGTTTTTCTTTTGGAAGAAATCATGGTATTTACCAGTTGGAAGGTCTTATGATTACTGCTGTATGGATCGCTCCAACCTGCCAGCTAAATTCATACCCTCTTTCTTTGTCTCATCTCACTGTTACAATGATTGTACTTATTTGCACCTATTTCTCTTGATTATATTTTGGTCTGCCTTGTTTCTGGATTAGCTTGTGAGCTCTTCAAGGGTGGGGACCAAGTTTATTCCTTAAAATGGACCCCAAGTGTCTTAAATGATGTGCTGTATACCCTATGTATGCTTGGAGAAGCAGTGTGGCTCAGTGGAAAGAGCATGGGCTTGGGAGTCAGAGATCATGGGTTCAAATACTGGCTCTGCCAACTGTCAGCTGTGTGACTTTGGGCAAGTCACTTAACTGCTCTGTGCCTCAGTTACCTCATCTGTAAAATGGGAATTAAGACTGTGAGCCCCACGTGGGACAACTTAATCATCTTGTATCCTGAACAGTGCTTTGCACATAGTAAGTACTTAACAAATGCCATCATTATTATTATGATTATTATTAATAATGATTTGTTGACTGACTGTAGCAAAGCTCCCCAATATTACTCCAGGAATCCCTTTAGCGCTTGATTACATCTGTGTTCGGCTGTATTTGATTTTTTATACATTTACATGTTTTTGTCATTTGTATTTAGAGATTATTTTTACTTACCTGTCCAATCTCCTTTTTAATTGTAAACTTCTCTAGGGCAGAGCCTGCATCTTCAACTTGCTTTGTAACTTCCTCCAACATGCAATACAGTGCTCTGTTTAAAGTGGTCATGCCTTGCATTAGTTACCAGAGATCATAATTTGTGGTTGGAGTTGTGAGTTTTGACCAGATTCATTGCATAGTTCAGCGATGTGATTGAATTGTAAGGTGATGGTAGATGGAACTCGCAAACCTGAACATCAGTTTGGTCTCAGAAAGTGAAATGGTGACTCAGTTTGAATTTGGTACAATGTATTTAGGGAAAAACAAATGAAGCTGCAATACCAGATTGTACTTAATTCTAATTTCAAGGATTGCTATACATTTTTCTTTTAAATCAATTGCTGCTTCCCTTTTCATGTCATAAACTGTATATTGCTTCAATCCATAATTCTTATTCAGTTTTGCTCTGCACTCTGGAAAGTGCCCTTTCCCCCAGTTTTTTTCAAATGTGTTGTTGGTGTTTTTGAATATTTGATCAAATATAATTAGGTTTTTTAGATCTGTGTGTGGTGTATATTAAAAATCAGAATTCTCAATGAGCCTCTCCAAATCATTAGTAAAGCAGCCAGGAAATCATTTCTTTGCTGCTTCTCCATGACTCTCACTTATTTTCTCACCAACTGCTAGGCCTGTTTTTTATGACCTGGATTCTGCCCCACAATTAAAAGAGCCAAGACAGGATCTGCAGTTGGACTATCTGAAGTGAACAACACAGTTTCAGTGCGGAACAGATATCGCTAACACCCTTCAGTAACTGTTATATTCGTGTTTTGAGGGAATTTTAACAGTTTATCTGGGCAAGAAGAAATGACTGGGAAAATGGTAGATCCCATGAGATATAGGAGACTTGATAGGTAAGAAGTCAGCTTGCCAGAAGCAAGAGTGCTAGAGGATATATTAAAGTATTGACAGACAAATTTCTTCAATTGTGACAGAAAAAAGATGCACAGCTTCATTGAAGAAAAGCATATACAACATCTAAATGTGTTCATGTGTTTTCATGTGGTCTACACTGCAACGATTACTACTGGTCCAGAATGCTCGCACATGAAAATTGAATATCCCAGTAGATCCAAACCCAGTCAGTGTGATGGCCATTCTGATATATGCTCATAATATTTTGCTTACTCTATTGTCACATACTAAATGAATCAATATTTTTATAGCTTTCAAAGTGAGAATGTGTGATATATCCCTTGGAAGATGATTCAGTTCACAATCTTCCCCAGCCTGCTCTGTCAATGTTCCCTTTTCTTTTCCAAAGGGGCAAACCCTCTAGATCAAGCACCCTTCTTGTTGGGATAGATAGGAAAAATCCTTTGCAACTGAATTTCTACTTCTCCTGCCACTCACTAAACTTCTTCTTGTTGTTCTGTCTTCTTTTTTTTTGTTTTTTTTCTTTTGTTTCTTGTTTTTTGTTTTGTTTCTTCTTGCTTGTCTTCTGCCTTCCACTGGAAGGTAGAAATTAGGGAAGAAGTAAATGGAAAAGTGTGAAAGATGGAATGAGTGGCAGGAAGAAGAGATTTTTAAGGCCAATCAGCTTTTAAAATCAAGACTCACCAAACCCTCTGCACATTCCAAGACTTCCTAGAAACCAGAAATTGATAGAGTTACTAACCTGAGGCAGGAACACACTGATGGCCTATTGAGTGATTCCTTGGTGAGCTTATCTCCTCTCATAATAGCCTCAGATCCTAAAGACTGGGATTTTTCTCCTAATTGTCCAACCACCACAGAGTAATAAACACCTTCTTTTGTAATTCACATCCCTTGAAATTCTTGAAGGATTTGAAAGGAGTTCTTCTCATATACAAAAACATAAACATTGCTTAGCAAAGCCAATGACTGACAGCATTCTTGTTTTAGTTTTCTGAAGTCTGTGCCTTAATTCCCAAGCAGTTGCTATTTTTCTCTTTGTTTTCCTGAGTTTGGGAGAAAATGAGTATTTAGTGAAGAGACTCAAAAGCCAAGCCCTAGGTACAGCCTGTTTCTTTCTGTTATTAGACAGTATCAGCATTACATCCCACCTGGCCAGACCTGCCAAGTTTTCTGGATTTCCTAGAGGACGCTTTGTATTCTGTCTGCCTGTCTGCACTTGTATACAAAACCTATAATTATATAATTGTCAAACATACTGTTGTGCTATTGTGCATTCTTTGCTTTTTGTTAACCCACTGAATTGGTACTTTTTATATTTCAATCCTATTGTTCCTTGTATGACTGTTACTGTTTCCTTTCCTTCAGCTCCTAAGTCTTCAGCCTTTTTATTAGCAACTGATATTTACATAGATATTATTTTAAATGATTTGTCTTGTAGTGGATTTTCAAGACCTGATGTTTCTAGTTTCAATTCTAAAGTTCAGTAATGATGAAAGGGGTCACATTAGAGTACAGAAATAGTTTGAGGCAGAAATATCTAATTATGACCTTGGGTAAGTAACCTTTCCTGCTCCCATTTAATCCGAGAGGCTACCTGGAAGTGATGACATTTAAAAAGTGCTTTAGAAACAGAGAGAGCTTTCCTGATTGGTGATTGGGGGGTATTGTAGGAAGACTGGAAGAACTGGAAATTGATGTGGAGACTGGATTTTTGGGAGAGGGAACCCAGGTGATTGGAAAGGTTGGCCTAGTGGGATGCAATTGGGTGAGAGGAAGAGCTGGAAAGGAAGCAAGGCCTTCTAACATGGATATACAGATGATAAGGACCTGGCTATATTGTCAACATGAAAATAGTCAGAACAACTTTACCATTAGCTTAAAAGTGCTCAATCACCTTGCCCACTCCTATCTTACCTCACTGATCTCCTACTACAGCCCAGCCCACAAACTTTGCTCCTCTAGTGCCAGCTTGCTCACTGTGACTCAATCTCATCTTTCCCACCGTCAACCCATTTCCCAAATCCTCCCTCTGGCCTGGAGCTCCCTCCCTATCCATATAAACAAGACCATCATTCTCCTCATATTCAAAGCCTTATAAAAATCACATCTCCTCCAAGAGGACTTCCCTGACTAAGCCCTCATGTCCCTGACTCTCTTTCCCTCCCATGTCACCTATGACTTGGATCTGTACCCTTTAAGTACTTGCTATTCACCCCACCCTCAGCCCCACAGCACTTATGGACATACCCAGGGTTTATTTATTTATATTAATGTCTGTCTCCCCCATCTAGACTGTCCACTGCTCATCGGCAGGGAAAGTGCCTACCCACTCTGTTGAATTGTGCTCTTCCAAGCTCTGCACAAAGCAAGCATTAAATAAATATCACCGATTAATAACAAAATGTTCAGTTCTCATTGAATGAACAAAAAATTATCTGCTCTTAAAGTTGCTGTAAAGCATTCCCAACCTGGCCCGAGGACCACAGGGTAAGACAATTATCAACATTGCACTTTACTTTCAGTTCAGTAAAAGCTTCACTATCTGACTTACCACCTTGTCTTGTCTTATGTTGTCAAGTCATCTCCGACCCATAGTGACTCCATGGACATATCTCTCCCAGGACATCCCACCTCCATCTCCAATCATTCTGGTAGTGTATCCATAGAGTTTCCTTGGTAAAATTCAGAAGTGATTTACCATTGCCTTCTTCCTCACAGTAAACTTAAATCTCTACTCTCAACTCTCTCCCATTCCACTGCTGCCCAGCACAGATGACTTTGAGTTATAGCAGATTGCCTTCCACTCACTAGCCACTGCCCAAGCTAGGAATGGAATGGGTATGCAACTGCTCGACTCTCGCTCCCATAGCCAAGACTGGTAGAGTATTGGAAACTCTCCAGGTATGATCCTGAAAGGGTCACTTACCACCTAGGAAGCTCTAATGATAATGATAGTAATGATAATGGTACTTATTAAGCCTTCACTATGTGCCAAGCATTGTTCTAAATACTGGGGTAGATACAAGTTAATCAGGTTAGACACAGTCCTTGTCCCACATGGGGCTCACACTCTTAATCCCCATTTTAGAGATGAGGTAACAGAAGCTCAGAGAAGTTAAGTGACTTGCCCAAGGTCACATGGCAGACATGTGGTGGCGGAGCCAGGATTAGGACCCATGTCCGTCTGACACTCGGGCCCATGTGCTTATCCACTAAGCCACACTGCTCTAGTAATGGGCATTTCTGATATCTCTACTCCAAGTAAAACTGGGCCAATGGATCCCTTGTAGGGGCCACCTCGGCCCAGAAGGAGGAGTTTGCAATGCCCAGAGTATGCTGAAGAAGATGGCAGGGAGGGGCTGACAAAGTCAATCTGCAAGCAGCAACCCCGGAGCCTTCTGAAGAAACAGGGCTGCCTTGAGCAGCGGCAGGGGGAAAGGTGAGCAATCCAGTAAGGTCTTTGGCTAATCTGATAACAACCTTTCCCTCTCAGAAAAAAGCTTCAGTGCCAGGGGGATTTCCAGGGCTGCAGATCCACCACATACCTGAATTCAGCTAAGAATCAATCAATCAATTGTATTTATTGAGTGCTTAGTGTGTACACAGTCTTCTGCAGGGTCTTAATTCCTAATTATGTGGCTTTCACTTGAGTTTGGTATATAACCTGCGCAAGCCCCTCCTGGAATTGATTCCCAGGACAGTCATGAATCTTCAGCTCTTATTCTTAGTTAACTGGAATTGCTGACTTACAGAGAACCCCCTCACCACCTCTCCAGTATGCCAGATAACAAAACTTTTCAATAAAGCTTTTACAAACTTCTTTACTTCAATTCAAATGACAGAAAGTATGGAAAATTCCAAGAATAATAGCCCAAAATGTATACAGTATGTTCAGATTTTATCTAGCTTTTAAAAGAGCAGTATCGTTCTCCAATAAAGGCAAATGTACTGGAATTCTAGGCGATGGCACCATTTTGACTACATCAAATAAAATTTGTGCAGACTGAAGACCTAATAAATTTTGCAAGTTATTTGCAAGTCTAGTCTAGTTATTTGCAAGTATTCTATCTCAGGTAGACGACAACTCAGAACCCAGATGGTATATTTGTTTCCCTTGGATAGACTACTGCATATCTGCTCTGACAAATTCTGTCTCTGGAAATTCCATCATTCTCCTTTTGGAGCACTTTTTCTTTCTCCCTTAGCTTTCTATGCCTTTTCCTGCTAGACAGCCCATTTAAACTCAACTCAAACACACACATTTCTTACCCTATGAAATAGTCTTTTCTCCCAGCCGACCTTCCTTTGAGACCACATAAAGGGAAAAGAGAAACTGACAAACAAATTCAGAGATGGTGACTGAACCTCAATTAAATTCATAAGCCTAGAGCTGTTTTGTGTGTTTATATTTAATTTAGGGTGAGCTACTTCAAAGTTCACATAGTTCTTGTTAATAACTTTACTATAACTTATTATTTTCAGATGTTGGCAGGTAGACAAGTTGTGAGTCACCTGGAATATGAGTCTAAATAAGTAATACTTCACTGGCAGAGCTCTGGCCATGACTGATTAAGCTGCAGTATGTTCTGCGTTTGAAAAATGTGGCTCTAGACAAACCTACTGTTTTCTTACTAACATTGACCATTTAGATCAAAATGTCCATGGGATAGGTGAGATATTTACCCATCAGCAAAGCAAATTTTCCTATCGTGATACATGAAGCTAGCCTCAACACCCCCAAGATACGTAAACTCAAAGATTTCCCTCCACCCCAGAACTTTATTCCTTTATTGAGCACTTACTGTGTGCAGAGCACTGTACTAAGTGCTTGGGAGAATACAATTTAACAATATACATTCACATTCCCTGCCTACATCATAACTTCTGTG
This sequence comes from Tachyglossus aculeatus, assembly GCF_015852505.1. Lineage (NCBI taxonomy): Eukaryota > Metazoa > Chordata > Mammalia > Monotremata > Tachyglossidae > Tachyglossus > Tachyglossus aculeatus. The sequence continues at coordinate 61,782,030 of NC_052101.1, read as the reverse complement.
GCTTTCTGTTCCCCCTACTCTGCACTGCAAACTTTCCACCTTGCCTCCCTGGTCCTTCCTTCCCACCCACCCTCTATTCTATTTCTTGAGATATGAGCTGCTATCTTCATGGCACCATCTTCAAAGAAGCTCAACAGGTGAGCTGTGGCTCTAGCTATCAAACATCATGTACTAGTCAAGAAAATGGATCAGGCTCTTGCCTTGCTGTCATATTCTGGCAACAAAGATCTTGACACACACAGTCAGTATTCAAGGGTGCCAATTAGAACACAGCTGCAGGCATTCTAGATTTCACCAAAATAAACCACGAAAGTTGGTTTGATGAAAAAGATAATGAGGTCAAGCAGCTGCTGGAGACTTGGCATAATCTATGTGAAACATGGACAAATGACAGGAACTTCACTGAGAAATAAAATAACATACCAGGATGCATATCACCAGCCCAAATCTTCCAGATAAAAGAAAAATGACTGGTGAAAGCTGAGGAGGTGGAGGCAGCTATTAACTGTGTCTTCCCTGTAACAGCTTAAGCTCCTTGTGGGCAGGGAACATGTCACCTCATTACGTTGAACTTCCCAAATGCTTAGTACAGTGCCCCACACCCACTGGATATTCAATAAATGTTAATACGGCCTAAAGGTTTTTGAAGAGCTTCATGGAATTTATGGATCAAAGACAGGAGGCACTAAACCCTTCCCATTTGCTGATGTCACAGATATTGACCAATCATACTGCAGTCCCTGATAAGGTGCCTGAACATTTCACCAAAGCTTTTAATCGCCCATAACAGTCCAGAGATACTGCTATATGTGATCTGGAGCAGCTTCCTGTGATTAACCATCTTGCATTTCTATTAATCATGTTAGAAGTATTTCAGTTCTATTCTTTTGACTTGTATTCCTTTGCTTTAGAGCTTCAATGCTCATGGGTTTGAGGATTCCACTGCTGCCACCAGTGGCATCCCAGCCCCTTCATTGATTTGTGGTCCCCATCTTCCTGAGATGCATGACTTTTACCTCTATTGAACTCTCTTAACTGCTTACTACAGTTCTCTGCACACTGTAGACAATAAATACCATTGATTGGTCACTTAACTTCTGATGTGCCAGTACATTGGAACTTCTAGAAAATTTTATCTAACCTGGTCAAAACAAGATTTACAATCAACCTAACAATTAGCTTTACTAAATTAGCTTCAATAATTATAATGTTCATTAATTCAAAGTTATTCCATTACTTAGTAAAACACTTAAAACTAGCCACATTATTCCTTAGAGATAGAGGCAGAGATACTATATTCCAGGTGATACACATGCTTTTAGGCACAGACAAATGTAACAGAAAAAAAAAATTCCATTCTATCTCTTTTCTACAACAATCAAATGATTCCTAAAAGATTCCTGTTGCCCGTCAAATTAAAAAAAAGTACTTGGCTGAATGAACTCTCCATCTGACCTAATAATGGCAGTGTTTATGTTCTTATGACTTCTCTCTGCCTTTTTCTCTGGCCTCCATTCAATAGATGTTTATACAAACTCCTATTGGAATCATATTCAACTCCTATTTGCCCCATATTCAAAATGAAAAACTGGAACTCCTGGCTTCTAGTAAGAATTCAATCAATATGCTTATTTCTGTGACAAATATAGTTTTGTGGTAATGTGAAGCAACATGACCTAGTGGGAAGATCCCAGGCCTGAGTCAGAGGACCTGGGCTCTAATCCCAGCTCTGCCAAATGACTTGCTCTCTGTCCTTGGGCAAGTAACTCATTGTCTCTGCCTCAGCTCCCCTGTCTCCTATGTAATCTGGAATGCCCTCCCTCCTCAAATCCGACAGAAGATTACTCTCCCCCCTTCGAAGACTTATCGAAGGCACATTTCCTCCAAAAGTCCTTCCTAGACTAAATCCCACTTTTCCTCATCTCCCACTCCCTTCTGCATCACTCTGACTTGTTCCCTTTGCTCTTCTCCCCTTCCAGCCCCACAGCATTTGTGTACATATCTGTAACTTCATGTATTTGTACTAATGTCTTGTCTCCTCTGCTCTAGGCTGTAAGCTAGACTGTACATTCAGACCATGTTTCCCCACTCCTCAAGGAATTCCAGTGGTTGCCCATCCACCTCCACATCAAGCAAAAACTCCTCACCATTGGCTTTAAAACACTTAACCACTTTGCCCTCTCCTAACTCACCTCACTGCTCTCCTACTACAACCCAGCTCTCACGCTTTGTTCCACTGGTGCTAACCTTCTCACTGTACCTCAGTTTTGTCTATCTCACCACGGACCTCTTGCCCACATCCTAGCCCTGGCCTGGTATGCCCTCCCTCCTCATATCAGACAGACAATTGCTCTCCCCCACTTCAAAGCCTTATTGAAGGCACACATCCTCCAGGAAGCCTTCATGACTGAGCCCTTCTCTCCTCTTCTGCACTGCTCATACTTGCTCCTTCACTCATCCTCCCTCCCTTCCCCACAGCACATATTTATAAATCTGCATATCTCTGTATGCCCTCTCTTGACCCCACATCACCTTCTAGTTATCGCCCCATATCCCTCCTACCATTCCTCTCCAAACTCCTTGAACGAGTTGTCTACACGCGCTGCCTAGAATTCCTCAACAACAACTCTCTCCTCGACCTCCTCCAGTCTGGCTTCCGTCCCCTACATTCCACGGAAACTGCCCTCTCAAAGGTCACCAATGACCTCCTGCTTGCCAAATCCAACGGCTCATACTCTGTCCTAATCCTCCTCGACCTCTCAGCTGCCTTTGACACTGTGGACCACCCCCTTCGCCTCAACACGCTATCTGACCTTGGCTTCACAGACTCCGTCCTCTCCTGGTTCTCCTCTTACCTCTCTGGTCATTCATTCTCAGTCTCTTTTGCAGGCTCCTCCTCCCCCTCCCATCCTCTTACTGTGGGGGTTCCCCAAGGTTCAGTGCTTGGTCCCCTTCTGTTCTCAATCTACACACACTCCCTTGGTGACCTCATTCGCTCCCACAGCTCCAACTATCATCTCTACGCTGATGACACCCAGATCTACATCTCTGCCCTTGCTCTCTCCCCCTCTCTCCAGGCTCGCATCTCCTCCTGCCTTCAGGACATCTCCATCTGGATGTCTGCCCGCCACCTAAAACTCAACATGTCCAAGACTGAACTCCTTGTCTTCCCTCCCAAACCCTGCCCTCTCCCTGACTTTCCCATCTCTGTTGACGGCACTACCATCCTTCCTGTCTCACAAGCCCGCACCCTTGGTGTCATCCTCGACTCCACTCTCTCATTCACCCCTCACATCCAAGCCGTCACCAAAACCTGCCAGTCTCAGCTCCGCAACATTGCCAAGATCTGCCCTTTCCTCTCCATCCATACCGCTACCCTGCTCATTCAAGCTCTCATCCTATCCCGTCTGGACTACTGCATCAGCCTTCTCTCTGATCTCCCATCCTCGTGTCTCTCTCCACTTCAATCCGCACTTCATGCTGCTGCCCAGATTATCTTTGTCCAGAAACGCTCTGGGCATATTACTCTCCTCCTCAAAAATCTCCAGTGGCTACCAATCAATCTGCGCATCAGGCAGAATCTCCTCACCCTGGGCTTCAAGGCTCTCCATCACCTCGCCCCCTCCTACCTCACCTCCCTTCTCTCCTTCTACAGCCCAGCCCGCACCCTCGGCTCCTCCACCACTAATCTCCTCACCGTACCTCCTTCTCGCCTGTCCCGCCATCGACCCCCGGCCCACGTCATCCCCCGGGCCTGGAATGCCCTCCCTCTGCCCATCCGCCAAGCTAGCTCTCTTCCTCCCTTCAAGGCCCTACTGAGAGCTCACCTCCTCCAGGAGGCCTTCCCAGACTGAGCCCCTTCCTTCCTCTCCCCCTCGTCCCCCTCTCCTTCCTCCCCATCTTACCTCCTACCTTCCCCACAGCACCTGTATATATGTATATATGTTTGTACATATTTATTACTCTATTTATTTATTTATTTATTTCACTTGTACATATCTATTCTATTTATTTTATTTTGTTAGTATGTTTGGTTTTGTTCTCTGTCTCCCCCTTTTAGACTGTGAGCCCACTGTTGGGTAGGGACTGTCTCTATATGTTGCCAATTTGTACTTCCCAAGCGCTTAGTACAGTGCTCTGCACATAGTAAGTGCTCAATAAATACGATTGATGATGATGATGATCTGTAATTTATTTACCTAGCTATCTATTTATTTATATTAATGTCTGTCTCCCCCTCTAGACTGTGAGCTCGTTTTGGGCTGGGACTGTGTCTGATGTTATATTGTACTCTCCCAAGTGCCTAGTTCAGTGCTTTGCACACAATAAGTGCTCAATAAAAATTATTATTATCATTATTATTAAAATAGCCTGTGAGCCCCATGCGGGGCAGGGGCTGTGTCCAACCTAACTTATATTTAACCCAGTGTTTAGAAGAGTGTTGGACACATAATAAGTGCTTAACACATACCATAAAAAGTGGAAAGTACTACAGATATTGAATCAGTCAGCATTATTCATGCATAAAGCAACAAAAATAATGAGAGTGTTTATAACTATTTTCTGAATTTCTAAGTTATCACACAGACCAGTTCCTTTCTGGTGAGAAAGACACAATCAGTCAATCAATTGTACTTCAATCAATCAGTCAATCAATTGAATTGTACCATTCAATTGTACAGTCAATCAACTGTAATTGAGGGTTTACTGTATACAGAGCACTGTACTAAGCACTCGAGGGAGCATAATCCAAAAGAGTAGGATTAGACAATCATTGCCAATGAGGAGTTTACAGACTAGAGGAGAAGCCTGTAATAATAATAATAATAATAATAATGGCATTTATTAAACGCTTACTATGTGCAAAGCACTGTTCTAAGCACTGGGGAGGTTACAAGGTGATCAGGTTGTTCCACGGGGGGCTCATAGTCTTAATCCTCATTTTACAGATGAGGTAACTGAGGCCCAGAGAAGTTAAGTGACTTGCCCAAAATCACACAGCTGACAGTTGCTGGAGCCGGGTTTTGAACCCATGACCTCTGACTCCAAAGCCCGGGCTCTTTCCACTGAGTCATACTGCTAGAAATGGCAGCTGGGATGCTTCAACAGTGACCCATGCCAGGCCACTTTGCATTATGCCAGGGCCTTGTTCCCATCCTATCTGGAGCCACCACAGTGGGAAAGACACAAGCAGCCCCAGCTTGAGGCCTCCAAAAAATGTAGAAGGTTGGGAAGCCTGTGACAGTTGTAGCTGTGGACTGCTACAGCTACATCTTGTACTCTAAGTGGCGAGAAGCCCAAAACACTGTTCATCTACATCTCCTCCCCTGCTCTCCCTCCTTCCAGGCATCTCTGCCTGCCTTCAGGACATCTCCACCTGGATGTCTGCCCACCTAAAACTCAGCAAGTCTAAGACTGAGCTTCTTAACTTCCCTCCCAAACCCTGTACTCTTCCTGACTTTCCCGTCACTGTGGACGGCACTACCATCCTTCCCATCTCATAAACCCATGGTGTTATCCTTGACTCAGCTCTCTCATTTACCCCACACATCCAATCAGTCACCAAAACCTGCCGGTCTCACCTTCACAACATTGCCAAGATCCACACTTTCCCCTCCATCCAAACCACTACCTTGCTGGTTCAATATCTCATTCTATCCCGACAGGTTTACTGAATCAGCCTCCTTTCCGATCTCCCATCCTCCTGTCTCTCCCTGCTTCAGTCGATACTTCACTCTGTCTGGATTATCTTTCTACAGAAATGCTCTGGGCATGTCACTCCCCTCCTCAAAAATCTCCAGTGGTTGTCTATCAACATTCTCATGAAGTAAAACTCCTCACTCTTGGCTTCAAAGCTCTCCATCACCTTGCCCCCTCTTACCTCACCTTCCTTCTCTGCTGCTACAGCCCAGCCTGCACACTCAGCTCCTCTGCCGCTAACCTCCTCACTGTGCCTCGTTCTCACCTGTCCCACTGTCGACCCTGGCCTTGAATGCCCTCCCTCATCACATCTGCCAAACTAGCTCTCTTTTCCCCTTCAAAACCTTACTGAGAGCTCACCTCCTCCAGGAGGCCTTCCCAGGCTGAGCCCCCCCTTTCCTCTGCTCCTCCTCCCCTTCCCATCACCCCTACTCCTTCCCCCTGCTCTACCCCCTGCCCTGCCCCACAGCACTTGTGTATATTTGTACATATTTATTATTCTATTCATTTTATTAATGATGTGTATATATCTATAATTCTATTTATCTATTTTGATGCCTGTCTCCCCCTTCTAGACTGTGAATGTTGTCTGTCTCCCCCTTCTAGACTGTGAGCCCATTGTTGGGTAGGGATTGTCTCTGTTGCCAAATTGTACTTTCCAAGTGCTTAGTACAATGCTCTGCACATAGTAAGCACTCAATAAATATGATTGAATGAATGAATGCTCCACAGTACCCTACTGCTATTTTATTTTTATTTCTCATGTTTATATTTTATCTTATGTTTATTGTTTTAATGTTTCTTATACTTTTATCTATCCATATGTGTCTTTCATCAGTCCCCTCTCCCTTCACTTTTATTCTTAGATTATGAACTCTTTGAAGGCCAGGGACCACACCTAATTCTCACCCATATATTTTTTTCCAGTGTTTAGTACAGTGCTCCTTTAGACTGTCAGCTCATTGGGGGCAGGGAATGTGTCTTTTATATTGTTCTATCATCCTCTCCCAAGCATTAGTACTGTGCTTTGACACAGTAAATGCTCAATAAATATGATTGAATGAATGAATGAATGCTCCAACTATAGCCCCATTTCTCTTTTCTTTCTCCTTCTAGGCTGTGTCCAATCTGATTATCTTGTAGCTACCTCAGCACTTCTCACAGTCCTTGGCACAGTAAGCACTTAAAAATGAAAATTATTATCATCATTATTATTACTGTTATTAATGTTCCTCTTCCCATTCCTATCCTAACACCTAGAACAGGTTTCAACCCTGTCCCTCCAGTGAGACTACTTGGTCCAAGGTCACCAATGACCTCCTTTTGGTTAGGTCTAAAGGGCTATACTCCATCTGGGTCCTCAAACATCTCCCTGCTTCTTTTGACACCATGGATCACTCCTCTTCAAAGCATTATCAGGACTCAGTTTTGCTGACATAGTCCCAACCTGGTTCTCTTCCTTCTTTCCTGCCTGCTGCTTCTCAGTTTCACTCACTGGCTTGTCCTCTGTTTTCATCTTACCCAGGGCTTCTAGCTTGATATCCACTTTCTCAAGTAGCTCATTTTCTCACATTGCTTCAGCTAAAACCTCTATGAGGATGACTTACAAATCTATGTTTCTAGTACTGATCTCTCATCTGACCTACAATCCCGCATATCCTCGGGCTTTCAGGAGATCTCTATTGATTCATTCATTCAATCGTATTTATCGAATGCTTACTGTGTGAAGAGCACTAAACAAAGCGCTTGGGAAAGTACACTACAATAATAAACAGTGACATTCCCTGCCCAAAACAAGCTTACAGTTTACAGCGGAGGAGACAAGACATCAGTACAAATAAATACATTTACAGATATGTACACAAGTGCTGTGGGGCTGGAAATGGGGAAGAGCAAAGAGAGCAAGTCAGAGAGATGCAGAAGACAATGGGAGATGAGGAAAAATGGGACTTAGTCTGGGAAGGCCTTCTGAAGGAGGTGGTGTGCCTTCAATAAGTCTTTGAAGTGGGGGAGAGTAATTGTCAGATTTGAGGAGGGAGGGCATTCCGGGCCAGAGGCAGGACATGGGCGAGGGGTCTGCAGCAAGACAGGTGAGATGAGGCACAGTGAGGAGGTTAGTACCAAAGGAGCAAAGTGTGAGGTCTGGGTTGTAGAAGAAGAGAAGTGAGTTGAGGTAGGAGGGGGCAAGGTGATGGAGTGCTTTAAAGCCAATGATGAGTTTTTGTTTGATATGGAGGTGGATGGGCAGCTACTGGAGATTTTTGAGGAGGGGAGGTGACATGTCCTGAACGTTTCTGTAGAAAAAATGATCGGGGCAGCAGAGTGAAGTATGGACTGCAGTGGGGAGAGACAGGAGGCTGGGAGATCAGCAAAGAGACTGATGCAGAAATCCAGGTGGGATAGGATGAGTGAGTGCTTTAACATGGTAGCAGTTTGGATGGAGAGGAAAGGGCAGATTTTAGCTGTGTTGTGAACATGGGACTGACAGGATTTAGTGACCCTACCCACTTCTCCTCCCCACAGCACTTGTATATATTTGTATATATTTATTACTATATTTATTTTATTTGTACATATTTACTATATTTATTTTATTAATGATATGTACATAGCTATAATTATATTTATTCTGATGGTATTGACACCTACCTACTTGTTTTGTTTTTGTCTGTCTTCCCCCCACTTCTAGACTGTGAGCCCATTGTTGGGTAGGGACCGTCTCTATATGTTGCCAATTTGTACTTCCTAAGGGCTTAGTACAGTGTTCTGCACACAGTGAGCGCTCAATAAATATGATTGAATGAAATGAATAAATAAATAGTGATGGAATAAACATGTGAGTTAAATGACAGAGAGGAGTCAAGGATAATGCCAAGGTTACAGGCTTGTGAGACAGAAAGGATGGTGGTACCATCTACAGTGATGGGAAAGTCAGGGGGAGGACAAGGTTTGGTTGGGAAGAAAAGGAGCTCTGTTTTGGGCATGTTAAGTTTGTCTAAATAGTACAACTATTAAAGATCTAAGACAGCAACCTTTTTGTTCAGAAGAACCAAATAAAATTAAATCTTTGAGAAGTTGGTGTGCAAAAAGGCAATCATGCATTTTCGACACATTAACATAGTTTACTTTGTTATTAATCTAATGGGTTCAAATGCCTCATTCCCTACTCAGCATAGCAGCAGCAGGTTTAAATGCCCCATCTCACACCTAAATAATCCCTCAGCAGTAGTTGGACTGGATTAACCTCTCCCTCTATTCTATTATTTTATTTTATGGAATTTGTTAAGTGCTTACTATGTGCCAGACACTGTACTAAACCCTGGAGTAGATACAAGCTAATCAGGTTGGACACAGTCCATGTCCAACATGGGGTTCACAGAATTAATTTCCATTATACAGATGAGATAACTGAGACACAGAGAAGTGAAGTGACTCATCCAAGGTCATACAGGAGACAAGTAGCAGAACCAGGATTAGAACCCAGGTCCTTCTGATCCCCAGGCTCTTGCTCTATCTGCGAGACCACGCTGCTTCTCACTGCTTGGAAGGCCCAAGAGCACATGAATTAATGGGGCCCCATGTGAGACCTGCCATCATTAAATCACACTGCCTGTTGAACAATGAGATGAAGCCTTTGTGCCATATGGTTACTTCATATTAGAAGCTGTTCACAGCACTCACTATTGCTATCATCAGAATAGAGGAGGAGAAAGAAGGAAGGAGCAGAAGGAATGGGAAGATAGAGATGAGGGGAAAGCAGGGGAAGGGAGAGTAAGGGAAATGAGGGGAGGGGAAGGCAGGAGAGGAGAAAGCCAGAGGAGAAAAGGGAGGTGAAAGAAAGAAGAGGGAAAGGGAAGAGGGAGGGAAAAAGGATGGAAGAGGAAGGAAGGGAGGGGAGGTACAACTGGCCAGCACTGGCAGAGGTTAGTCTATTCTCCCTCCTGCCTAGGGCAGGCTCTCTATTTAGTAATAATAATAATAATAGTTACTATGGTACTTGTTAAGCACTTATTATTCTAAGCACTGGGGTAAATACGAATTAATCAAGTTGGACACATGGGGCTCACACTCAATCCCCATTTTACAGATGAGGTAACTGAGGTACAGAAAAGTTAAGTGACTTGCCCAAGGTTACACAGAAGATGAATTAGAACCTAGGTCTTTCTGACTCCCAGGCTTATGCTCTATCCATTAAGCAACACTACTTCTCATTATTTATGACTTCCTACATCCTTCCTACCCCAATTCTGGCAGAGATGTGCTTGGCAGATCCCAGCAGCCCAACATCTCTCTGTCTTGGCTTTTGAGTAGATTGAGGCAGAGGTGCCATGCAGAGTAGCAGTACTGCACATCGTGCAGGTGATCAGGGGGATCCTCCCCTTAGCTCGAAACCCTAGGTGGTGGCTCTTAATGGCTTTTGGGGTAACCCTCATACTAGTTTGATATAGCCTCTTCCAACTCTGAGGGGGTGAAATCCCATCCATGTCTGGAGGGTGGCTGAAAAGGACAATGTTGACCAACATTATTCACTTAGTAAATGCCCGCATGGGGCTCTTAGTCTAGATAGGAGGGAGTGGGATTAAATCCTCATTTTACAGATGAGCAAACTGAGGCAGGGAGACATGAAGTGACTTGACCAAGGTCACAGAGCAGACAAGTGGTGGAGCAAGGATGCAGGGTCTGTCTCTATTTTAGAGACTGCCTATTGGAATCTTTACGAAGCCTACACTAAAGGAGAGCAGCCACTCTGCCAATTGCTATGTTCCATGCTGTTCTGTCTGCTGCAGTAGTCTCCCCACCAGTACACCACTATGTCCCATTGATTTAAACTATCTTTTATCATGTATTTAAATTGTTTATTCCACGCTTCTGGCTTTCACATACCTCCTTTCATTTTGCCATACAGCAGCTGCTTGGTAAGGTGACAGGATTCCTAAATTTGGAAGGACACTCTTGAATTCTGTTCACCTGTGCTGCCAACTTTTAAACAAGCCAATGGGACTCCCTAAAGTCCTGCTTTCAGCCATGGTAATAATAATAATGATGATGGCATTTGTTAAACACTTACTATGTGTGAAGCACTGTTCTAAGCACTGGGGGGATACAAGGTGATCAGGTTTTCCCACGTGGGGCTCACAGTCTTAATCCCCATTTTACAGATGAGGTACCTGAGGCTCAGAGAAGTTAAGTGACTTGCCCAAAGTCACACAGCTGACAAGTGGTGGAGCCGGAATTAGAACCCATGACCTCTGGCTCTCAAGCCCGGGCTTTTTTCACTGAGCCATGCTGCTTCTCTAAGTGTGGTAGTGTGGGCAGGTAATCCTAGGCTATTGCTCTAACACATATTCATTCATTCATTCATTCACTCAATCAATCAATGGCATTTATTGAGTGCTTACTGTGGGCAGAGCACCTTACCAAGTGCTTGGGAAAGTACAATATAACAATAAACAGTAACATTCACTGCCCACGACAAGCTTATGGGGTGGGGCGCGGGGGGAGATGTGGCACAATGGGCAGATGTAATTAAAAAGGCTGACCAAAGGATGGGTATCATGAACAAAAGGATATAGAAGACTATATAAAACATAGTTTGGACATTTTATAAAACCATGGCATGTCTGCGTGCCTCCTGCATGCAGTTATGGTTGATAAGCTACGGAGAAGGACTGTATGATGACAATTCTCTGAAGATAGAATGTTTAGATTACAGTTCATTCTGGAAAGAGGGAATTTGAGATGGGAAGTGATTGAAGTTTACAAAATCATAAAGAGTGTGGCTCAGCAAACCTAGAATTATCGTCCACCAAATTCCACAAAACCAAGGAAAAGTTTTCTTTTTCTGTTACTCTTCCTTCCTCTCTATCTGATTATCTTTTTTTCTATTTGCCTCTTTTCTCTATGTCTTTTTCTCCTCTTTGTTAGAGAAGCAGTGTGGCCTAATGGAGAGAGCATGGGAACCTCTGAGTCAGGGGACCTGACTTCTAATTCTGGCTTTGCTACTTGTCTACTTTGTGACACTGGGAAAGACCATTAACTTCTCTGTGCCTCAGTTTCCTCATCTGTAAAATGGAGAATTTAATACCTATTCTTCCCCTTCCTTAAAGAGTGAGACCTGTGTGGGACAGGTACTGTGTCAACCTGATTATCTTGTATCTATCCCAGTGCTTGTCACATAGCAAGCACTTAACAAATACCATTATTATTATCATGTCTATCTCTTGCTCTATTTCTTCTGTCTTTCTGTCTGTGCCTATTTTTGTCCTTTTATATTCCAGTCTCTCTGTCCCTCTATATCTGTCTTTTTCCATTCCCATCTGTCTCTATTTCTACGTATCTCTGCCTCTGACTCTCTGAATCTTTGATTCCCTTACTAACTTAATTTCTCTGCTTCTCTCTGCAAGTCTGACTCTATTGCTGTCTCTGTTCTCTGCGTATCCTGTAGCCTTTTTCTGTTTCTGTCTTTATCCATTATGTCACATTCTTGCCTTTCTCCTTCCCTCTACATTTGGGACAGCAGTCCCGCCACCCCACTCCCCCTGCCGCCCCCAAAACACACCCACACGCACACAAAATGGAAGCTCTAGCCAAAAATCTCTATTTCCAGTTCCACTTTAAGCTCTGGAAAATGGGTGACCTTACTTCAGTAGTCAGGACTTTGAAGTAGGGAAAATGACAAAACACTTACATGTGATTCAAATAACATGGGTTATGTAGATTGCTTATAGCATCTTTCACAGATTTTCTCCTTTTCAAAGGATGCCTTCAATTATCCAATTTCAGCCAACACAGTACTTTTGTGGATTAAAATCTGTTTATGGTTAAGCATCTCTTCAATCACTTGGACTTCTGCTCAAGATACAGAGAATGGTAGTTTGTCCACATTCAGTTTTGCTATGTTTAAGTATGTGCATCACTGGAATTAGGGGCCTTGCTGTAGCAGTGTGCCAGGATAACACAAGGCACCTGAACAGAACACTAATGTCACAGACATTTACCACGTTTCCCATTTTTCTCGTAGGGCTACCCAAAAGCCTGACACCCCACCCAATTCTTTCATTCATTCAATTGTATTTATTGAGCACTTACTCTGTACAGAGCAATCAATCAATCAATCAATCAATCAATCAATCGTATTTATTGAGCGCTTACTATGTGCAGAGCACTGTACTAAGCGCTTGGGAAGTACAAATTGGCATCACATAGAGACAGTCCCTACCCAACAGTGGGCTCACAGTCTAAAAGGGGGAGACAGAGAACAGAACCAAACATACCAACAAAATAAAATAAGTAGGATAGAAATGTACAAGTAAAATAAATAAATAGAGTAATAAATATGTACAACCATATATACATATATACAGGTGCTGTGGGGAAGGGAAGGAGGTAAGACGGGGGGATGGAGAGGGGGACGAGGGGGAGAGGAAAGAAGGGGCTCAGTCTGGGAAGGCCTCCTGGAGGAGGTGAGCTCTCAGCAGGGCCTTGAAGGGAGGAAGAGAGCACTGTACTAAGCGCCGATATCCCAAATAAAGACAAGCTCTTTTCCTCACCTCTATCCCCATTGTAAGTAGAGGAAGGATACACTTTCTGATAGGTTGGTAATTAAGCAGAAGAACAAATATTTTCGTGAAACTTCTATCTCTCCCTCCATCTCAATTATAAGAATCAATAAGGGGAAGAAGCAGCTGACAAAACCTGGGACTTCACTGGAAAGGGAAAGGACACTTGGGAAAAATAAAAGAGTGTCGGCTGCTGTGGGGTCTTTCGGTATGGGGATTGATGTAAGGGTCATGTCAGCATATCTTCCTGTGCCTGCATTACTTCTTAAGTTATTGTAAATGAAAATTGCAATTTCTGCCTGATTGCTCACCCTTCTACACAAATTCAGCTTAAACAGAGAAGAGATGTAACTTTTCGGGGAGAATAGCTATTGTTTCTGAGGTAAAGTCCTATATAAATCAAGCTCTGAAGCCTGAAATTAAGTATGCTCTTAGATTTCATAGCAATGCATTCCAGAACTTGTAGTACAAACAACAGCATGATCGATGGTCATGTATAATAATAATAATGATGATGGCATTTGTTAAACACTTACTATGTGCAAAGCACTGTTCTAAGTACTGGGGAGGATACAAGGTGATCAGGTTGTCCCACGTGGGGTTCACAGTCTTAGTCCCCATTTTACAGATGAGATAACTGAGGCACAGATAAGTTAAGTGACTTGCCCAAAGTCACAGAACTGATAAGTGGCAGAGCTGGGATTTTAACCCATGACCTCTGACTCCCAAGCCCGTGCTTTTTCCACTGAGCCACGCTGCTTCTTGTATACTACTTAGGGTACTAGTTAAAGTACAATTGTATGTTCAGTGGAACGACAATCCTTCATTTCATTCAAGGATAATGCCTAGGTTACGGGCTTGGGAGACAAGGAGAATGGTGGTGCTGTCTAGATTGATGAGAAGGTCAGAGGCATGACAGGGTTTGGGTGAGAAGATGAAGAGTTCTGTTTTGAACATGTTAAGTTTGATGTGTTGGTGGGATATCAAAGTAGAGATGAGCTGAAGACAGGAGGAAATGTGAGACTGCCTAGAAGGAGAGAGGTCAGGGCTGAAGATGTAGATTTTGGAATCATCTGCATGGAGATGGTTGTTGAAGCGGTGGTAGTGAACTCTTCAAGAGAGTGGGTGTAGATAGAGAAGAGAAGGGAACCCAGAACTGAGCCTTGAGGGACTCCCATAGTTAAGAGGTGGGAGGCAGAGGAGGAGCCCATGAAAGAGATTGAGAATGAGCAGCCAGACAGATAGGAGGAGAACCAGGAGAGGACAGTATCAGTGGAGCCAAGGTTAATTACTCAGTCAGTATGCTTGAAAGAAGGGAATATCCATATCCCGCCCCCCAAAATTCTTGAGTCCAACATGTGTACTAAAGAAGGCATGGCCTCCCCAAAGTAGGGACAACTGGTAATTTTATCCTACTGTGTTATTTTTTGTGTAAAAGGAGAAGCCATAATAGGGTGTGACTTGTACTACAAAAACAAATCAAGTATTTGCAGTGCTGGCAATATAATACAACTTTTCTCTTCCCCCATCTGTAAACTGAAGTCCTAGCAAACGTTCAAAAGGGAAAACTGTGTAGTGGTAGTATCAGCATAAACTACTACTTGGGTAAACACAATTCTAGTCATGGTTCTGACTTCCCTAGGCCCAGTACCGATCTTAACCTCTATTTCTTCTTTGAATTTTCTATAACTCCATCCCAGATGTCTAAGGCTGGTAACAGTAGTTTGGTGGCAATATCTTAGAAGTAAAGGATTGGGGTGGGGGCCGTGGGGTAGGGGGGCAATGTGAAGTTGAGAGTGCTAAGCCTAAGCCTGTAAGTGGAAGAGAAGCATGTCTGACTCTCTTGTCCTTTCATCTGCACTATGAAAATTTGTGCAACCTGCACTAGGGAGGAAGTTCAACTATTTTGTTGAATGAGACTACGGGCTGAAATGTATAAAGATTTTCTCACATGACACTGGGAGGCAAAAACAGGCAAAAACCTAGGCATTCAGTCCCCTTACTTTTTTGACCTGATCATAAATGATATTCCTTTAGGGAAATACTGGGAAAAAGTAATACAGCAATGCAGGTGCTATGTAAAAAAAAATTCAAAAAAATCTACTGAACAATAACACTACTTTGTAATCATATAAATGAGAATGGTTTGGATTACATTTGCTATATAATTTTTATCAAAATCCATTCAAATTTCTTGTGCTTGGGTAATATATTGAATTGTATTTCCATCTAAAGCTTATCTGATTTAGAAGTTGTAAGGCCTCATCAATAAGAGTTTAATGTCCATAATATAAAATTTTTAGTACAGCAACAAACTACTGCACAAGTTGCAATACTTAAGCTTTACATTCTAAGAAAAAGGCAACAATCCAACGTGACAGATTTAATGACTTTGCTATTGTAAAGTAGCTGGACTAAAGAAACTTTTTCATTGTATATGGCCAGGACTTTGGCCAGGTCCAGAACATGTGATTGGCATACCACCCAAGAGCATACCAGAAGTTTCTCAACCAATACAAGTGTTTTAGATATACTCCTTTTGCCCCTCAAAAATACCTCAGAGAGACTTGCTCTACTCTGTAAGCTCCTTGTGGTGAGGGAATGTATTCAAGCATTTGGTACAGTGCTCTGCACACAATAAGCGCTCAATAAATACGATTGAATGAATGAATCTACCAACTTTATTGTTTTATACATTCTTGAGCACTTTATATAATTCTCTAGACTGTGTGCTCGATGTGGGCAGGGAAGATTTGTACCAACTCTACTATATTGTGCTCTCCTAAGCACTTAGTAGGGTGCTCCACATGCAATGAGTGCTCAATAAATTCTATTGACATTGCTTTGGAGACAGAAAATGCTCAGTAAGTAGCACTGATTGCTTGACTGATTGCTCTGCCCACAGGAAATGCTCAATGAATAGCATCGATTGGTACTTCTTGGATATTTCCAATCATTCCATTCACTTCTCATTTTGTTAGTAAACAGAAATAGCAGTAGTAGTAGTAGTAGCATCATTTATTGAGTGCCCACTTTTTCTTTCATGGTATTTGTTAAGCACGTACTAGTGTGCCAGGCATGTAGTACAATATACTAGGTATTTGGGAAGTGAGAATAAAGAAGTGGCACATTCCCTTCCCTTATGCTCTATCAGGGTCTATCACCCCATTTCTATTGAAGGCTGTATACAAAATATCTCAGCTTATAAATTGGCTTTTCCCTCTTATTTGGAGCATTTCAAATTTGACTCTTTTCTGAAGGCATAATAGGGTAACCACAGAGAATGGGGCTTTGGGTTGGAAATAGGTGAGTCCGAAATGCAGACTGTCAATCAGGTGAGTTTGCTGATTGAATACCAGGATGGTTAGCAGTGTGATTTGAAAGTGGAACTAATATTTAGTGACTTCAAATATTTAGATATTTGTCTGTCCCTAGATGTTTCCTTCTCTGCATATAGATTTGGGTTGGACTCTGGAAAAATCTTTTCAGAAAATATGCTTCCTCCATCCGGTTTCACTTCATATCATTTTCTATGTCTTGAGAGGAGTTGAGTATTATTTCGGTACTCAATAATAGTAATTTGGGCTTCATATATTACATTTCCTATGCATCAAAATGAAAACCAACTCCTGGAAATAAGGTTCTGAAAAAGTAGCTTCACTGTGCAATATTAGGGGATGGCTACTGCTAATTGCTTCACTTAGGCAGTGTTTTGAGCAATATATTAGGCTAAATATGCACTGCTTCACCCTTTCATTATCACACTGTCATATTGTAATATTTAAAATAAAAAACAGCAAACAAAAAGTCTTATTCTCCCTAGATGAATTCATATTCACATCTACCTATCTCTATCTCTTCATAGATATGGATATAGCTATAGCTAGCTATTTATCTATATATAATATATAAAGCAATTATTCACCGGGAAATTTGTACATTTCATTTTCCAATATACTGTATTCACTATAATCACATACTTTCTAATCTTTTACCTCCTAGTCACAGATTTTGAATTCAAATTTCCTTTTTTTTGTCTGTATTTAAAAATAATAATAATCATTTTACATCTATTACAAATAACAATACATAGTTCCTGATTGAATGCTAAAGTTGTAATTCAATCTCAGGGTTCAGCTGCCATTCATTCATAGTTCGAGCTGTGGTCTCATTATTTATGACATCAGCAGAAACTCTCGATTGATTGCAGTCTTTTATTTAATTAGGGTCTATGTATTATTTGGTATGTAGTAACCTGAATTAAAAATAGCCCCTTCTGTTGTGTAATGGGAAAGGAAGAAAACTTTGAATATATATTCTAATTGATATTTCAAATACTTATTCTAAAAGCAATCAAACCTTATGTTAAATATTAATTATAATATTTTTCTGCTTTGTGCACCTTGATTTATTGCTGCCCTTTATGGTTTACTTTTAATTATATTACACTACATGAAAACAAAGGATTTTTTTGCAGAAGAGTTATTTCGCATGGACAATACTTATGTTCACCCTGAACCCTATATTAAACCTAATTTTTAAAAGATATATTTAAGGCAGTTTGCAATTTTTTTTATTTTCTATCCTTTCACAACATGTCTCCCAGGTTTCTACATTAGAAATCAGGGACAAAGCTCATAAAGGAACAAAAGACCAAAATCAGGGATGGTCTTTTAATAGAAGTACAGTTTCAAAGACTCAGGAAGATATAAATCAAAGTGCGTTTGAATACAGAAAGCATTCTAAAAGAATATTGAACTGTTTGCTTAAAATCTGACATTATTTCCTGCTTTTTAAACTCTATTCCTTTTTGAAGGCTAACACCAGATAGGGACAAAAGGAATATTTTCATGCAAAAATCATGGACAGGTACAGAGGCACAGCCAGGGGCTATTTCAAGTGGGCACAGGAATTTAATTCAAGTTATCCTCTTCTTTATTCCACATTTAACAGATTTGAAGGATTTCTCCACCTCTCTGACACTTGTACAGACATCACTTAGTAATGTTTTTCACCAGCAGCAGTCTCCAGGAAATCTTGGACTGGAATATTATGTTCACTTGAAATGGATTCTCACACACACACACACACACACAAAAAAAAAAAAAAACCACACACACACTACTGATGTAATCAATCGCTCACTCAATGGCATTTATAAATACAATTCATTTTAGAAGACGATGCTTGTGATTGTGAGATTCTATGAATTTGAGGGAGGCTAGGAAACAAATGCATGAAACGTCTTTCTTTCTTTATTGCTCAACTGATTAAAGTTCTCTAGATGACATCTTTTGGTGAGCTAACTTTGAGTTTGTTCAGCCAGGCAATGTTTAGGGCATCTTTTCACATTTGGGATCTGTATTTGGGATGAGCAGTGTATTCCTAAATAGGGCTGCTCAGACACTCAAGATGCAGCCAAAAGCTACTGCTGGATCGTCAGAGATTGAACAATACTATCCAAAGCTGCCTAGCAGTATAAGGACATCGGCAGGACATGCACTTGAGTTGTTTCACCTGTCATGGGGATGGATTATGCCAAACCATTCACACTCACTTGCCCGGTCCCACTATGACCTAATCATAGTTAATCAGAATTGGGGGTGCAGTCTGTAGCCATGAGACAGAATATATTTGGGTGCCCTCTGAAGCAGCAGATGTTGCAGGGCTCTCATCCACTTAGTTCAATGCTTTGTAAACAATAGGTGCTAAATCCATTCTATTTATTGATTAATTGGTTGATTTATCTGCTTTATCCCACTGATGAGTAATGTGCTTCATCAGTCATGAAAAACGTTGAGAACTTTTTTTTTTTCTTTTTAAACTGCAAACTTACCAAAGAGATGTAGCTTTATTATATGCGGGTGTAGATCTGCGTAGCTGTCCAGCATGATGCTATTCACAGTGAAGTCCTACCCATGTTTGAGAACGTTGGTGGCCCAACACACTATCTGGTATTCTGTATAATTAAGGATAGATCCCAGTTGTGCTAGCAGACCAACTCTGCCTCCTTACATCACAATCTCCATGTCACCTTTGCACTAGGCAAGTCCCTCCAATGGCCCACTGCTATGTTGCATTGTTGGAAACCATCCTTCCATAAAATGCCCTTTCTAGCCCCTGTCGTTGTGGGTCATTCCCTTTCACTTCCCATATTGCAGCTGCTTGGGCATGCAGGTGTCATCCATTCTTCTCACATCCTACCTTGTAGAGCTGTCTTCCTCTGATCAGTGCATCAACATGACTGAGCTGGCTGTATTTCAGGACCTCTTTGTGATCTTGTCCAGACTTCTGATGTTGAGTACGGTTTGTAGATTATGCCATTGTTCCAAGAGGTGTATGTGTCTTCTATAGTAAGTCACAGCCATTTAGAAATTTAGAGCAAAATTTTGCTATTTAAAGCAAAATTTATCTATGGAACTTTCTGAAAGGCAGTAGGGAATGGGGAAGGTAAAAGGACAACCAAAATGAATATCTAAATTTGAAAATTTAGGGGTTCAGGTATATTAGGTGTGGTGAATCTTGATGTGCATTTCTGTATACTGTCTCCCACCCCTCCCTAAGACAGAAAATCAATAATCATTTAGTTTTATTTATGTAGCCAACAAGTCAGCATTATCCCAGAGGTTTTGAACAGAGATGACTCTTACTGGACAAATCAAGCGTTCAAAGACAATTGTGCCTAGATCCTAGATATTGCTTATGACCCCATCCATATTTGTTTACCCTGTACATTTTCTACTTCCTAACTGAAGTGCAAACTGACCAAAAGTATCATGCTAACCATTTAATAACAGATTTTCCTTCTTAAAGATTATGACCAAATTCATAGTGTATGTTCCCATGATGTGTGTGTTTCATTAAGAAAGTGGAACTCCATACCTCAGAGTAGTGCAGGTATCTTGTGATTTTTCATGTTGTCATAGTAACGTGTAATTTTTATTGAATAGCAGAATAAATAGGCAAATAAAACATGCATAAAATATTGATGTGTATGGGCGGCTATCCGGGGACTTCTCTAACTTATAGTTATTCTTTTTTCCTATCCTTTTTAGGGCCTATTTTTCTAATTACAATATCTTTTTATTACTATTCCTTTATTCTTGGTCTAATGCTCCAGATGCTGCCCTCGTTAATCCATGTTTATGTTATATTAGGTTAAACTAGGGGACAAAGAAACAAAATGGGGTTTTAATGGCATAAGAACTAGACTCAGTCACATCTGGTTACTTGGAAAGAGGGACAAAGAGGTGCTGTAGAAGGCATGCACTTTTCTAGACTGTAGGCTCATTGTGGGCAATAGTGCAGGTCTATTCAACTCTGTTGAACTGTATTATCCCAAGTGCTTGGTACAGTGCTGTACAAAAAGTAAGGGCTCAATCAATACCATTGATTGACATGGATGAAAATTTGTTAGAGTAGTGAAAATAGAGTTTCTCCTGGCCCCCATTTCTTTTTCAGAACTGTTTTCTTATCACTATTACTGACTGTTGCTCATTTAGCTAGTTTAATACACTTAAGACTTAGAGTTTTAACTGTAAGGGGCCAGAGTTTTAATTTTAAGGGTCTGGTTTTCAGCTGGTCTGTCTCCTGTTTGGTGTTGATAGGGCAATGGACTTCTTTATGTCTGTGATTTTTCTTTTAAATGCCCAGCTTCCCTCTGTCTCAGCTTCTAGGAAGGAATTCAGTGGTTCTAGAGCAAGGAAGGGATTACAGTCATCCCATCAACCCACTCTAGGCTTTGAGGATATCCACAAAAAACCTTTTAGAATGTCCTTATATCACTATTACAGTATGTCATGTAATCAATGTGAGACATGTAACAAAATGTTTGTTTATTGTTTTCAATAAACCATCAGTGGCCATCAGTGGCCACCCTAGCTAAGTAGTCCTAAATAATAATAACTATAATAATAATAATAATAATAATAATGAATTGTTAAGTGCTTATGATGCACCAAGCACTGTACTAATCACTGGGGTACATACGAGATAATGAGGTCAGTCACAGTCCCAGTCACTCATCAAGTTCATGACTGAAGTAAAAGGGAGAACATGATAAGTTGCCTTTCTAAATTCTTACAAAAAATCTGATTTGATTTCAGTCAACCAACTAGGCAAGAAAAGGAAAAAAAAACCTAAAGTATTCATTTTTTCTTTTGAAAAAGTTATGGTGTCAAGATAAGGTGTCCTGGAAATGCATGTATTTAAAACTCTGAAGAGTCTTCAGTTTCTTTGAGTAGTAGTGCCACTCCCAAGATCAATCAATCAATCCTATTTATTGAGCACTTACTATGTGCAGAGCACTCTACTAAGCATTCAAACTAGTTTAATGTAACCAGACATATTGATATGAGTGGGACAGTAATGGAATTTGGGGTTTTGTGTTACCATCCAAAAATCCTAAGGCAGAAACCATTATGGTTATGAGGAGAAGATCCTTAAACTTAAACTCCTTTTGAACAGTGAACAAGTATTTTGCTTCTGTTATACAAGAAATTAATATGGTGTGTTGTACTAAGTAGGTGCTCATTGAATACAATCACTAATAACTAATAATAATTGTGTTATTTGTTAAGCACTTGCTATATGCCTGGCACTGTACTAAGTGCTGGGGTTGATACAAGATAATCTGGTTGGACAGTCTCTGGTCCACTTGAGGTTCACAGTCTTATTCCCCATTTTACATATGAGGAAACTGAGACACAGAGAAGTGACTTGCACAAGGTCGCACAGCAGACAAGTGGCAGAGCCTGGGATGAGAACTCCCGGCCCTGTGCTCTATCTACTAGACCATGCTGCTTCTGAATTACTACTACTACTGGAGCTCAGACCAAGTCAGGCCAAAGCTTTGGGGACCTGAAAGAGGGAGAGAAAAAATATTAAGGAAAAGAAGAGATGGTTATGGAGAAGAAGGAGGAGGAAGAAGAAGAGAAAAGAAAGAAGTGGAGGAGGTGGAAAATAAGAAGAGATGCCAGAAATAGAGGGGAATAGAGATGTAGAGTGGTGGGAATAAGTATAGGAGTAAAAGCACCACCACCACCCTCCCAGTCCTAAACGGCTGTGATCTGGTTATTGTTGACTCATTGCTGTCCTTCAGCTCCTGCAATAAGTCCACCACCAAATCCCTTCAGCTCTTATCATGTAGCATCTCCCAGATTCTCTTCATCCTCTTCACCCAAACAGCTACCGTCCTGGAAGAAGCTCTGGCCATATTTTGGACTCCTCAACATTCTTCCTGACTACAGCCT
This sequence comes from Tachyglossus aculeatus, assembly GCF_015852505.1. Classification (NCBI taxonomy): domain Eukaryota; kingdom Metazoa; phylum Chordata; class Mammalia; order Monotremata; family Tachyglossidae; genus Tachyglossus; species Tachyglossus aculeatus. The sequence goes on along the minus strand of NC_052101.1, from coordinate 61,759,520 downwards.
TTCCCCTCTCCAATCAATAATAACAATAATAATAATAACAAAATTGTGGTATCTGTTAAACACTTATAATGTGCCAAGCACTGCTAAGTGCTGTAGATCCTAGATTCAAGTCCTCCTTTCCTCTTTTCCCACTCCCTTCTGCATCACCCCGACTTGCTCCCTTTATTCATACCCATTCCCAGCCCCTTGGCACTTATGTTCATATGTGTAATTCATCTATTTATTTTAATGTCTGCCTCCCACTCTAGATTGTAAGCTCATTGTGGGCAGGGAATGTGTCTGTTTATTGTTGTATTGTACTCTCCTAAGCACTTAATACAGTGCTCTGCACATGGTAAGTGCTCAATAAATATGAATGAATGAATGGATGAATGAAAGATAATCATGTCAGACACAGTCCCTGTCCCACATGGGGATCACAGTCTAAGTGTACTACACAATGCTGCATGGATCATCTTATTGAAGCATCATACATCTCTCCATCACTTCAAACTCTCCACTGTCTTCTTGTGTCCTTCCACATGAATAAAAACTCCTCTCAATCAACATCAGATCTCTCCACCAACTCAACTAACATCACACATAGATAGTGTAATGTATGATAGTGTAGACAGTGCCACCATCCTCCCTATCTCACATGCCCATAACCTTGGTATTGTCCTTGACTCATCTCTCTTTCAAACCACATATTCAATCTGTCACCAAATGTCAGTTCTAAAAGAACATAATAATAATAATAATGGTATTTGTTCAGTGCTTACTATGTGCAAAGCACTGTTCTAAGTGATGGGGAGGTTACAAGGGGATCAGGTTGTCCCACGGGGGACTCACAGTCTTAATCCCCATTTTACAGATGAGGGAACTGAGGCCAAAGAGAAGTGAAGTGACTTGCCCAAAGTCACACAGCTGGCAGTTGGCGGAGCCGGGATTTGAACCCATGACCTCTGACTCCAAAGCCCATGCTCTTTTCCACTGAGCCACGCTGCTTCTCACTAAATCTGCCCTTTTCTCTACATCAGTCATACTTATTGAGTGCTTAGTGTGTGCAGATTACTGTGCTCAGGGCTTATGAGCATACAATATAACAGAGTTGGTAGACACATTCCCTGCCCACACCAATTTACAATCTAGAGGACTGTAACATACAAGTTGTTACTATTCATTCATTCAATCACATTTATTGAGCACTTATTGTGTGCAGATCACTGGACTAAGCACTTGGAAAGTACAATTAGGGAACCGATAGAGACAATCCCTTCCCAACAATGGGCTCACTGATCCAATCATTTATCTTAGCCCTCCTTGGTTGCTGAACTCTCTGCTTCCTGCCTCTGCCTACTCCAATCCATACCTCACTCTGCTGCTCAGATCATTTTCCTAAAAAATAATTCAGTCCACATTTTCCCTTTTATGTGTTTGCCCATCTGACTCTGCATCAAACAAACTCATTACCATTGGCTTCAAAGTAGTCAATCACCTTGTTCCCTCCTATCTTACCACACTGATTTCCTACTACAGCCCAGCATCCAACTTGTACTTCCCAAATGCTTGATATAGTGCTCTGCACACAATAAATGCTTAAGAAATATAATTGAATGAATGAATGAATGAATGAATGGACAATTCACTCCTCTACCTCCAGGGTATACGTTGTACCTTGATTTCATCTATCTCACTGCTGACTCTTCACCCACATCTTGCCTGTGGCCTGGAACTCCCTCCCACTTCATATCTGACAGACCATCTCTCTCCCCACCTTCAAAGCCTTATTAAAATAACATCTTCTCCTAGAGATGTTCCCCGACAAAGCCCTCCTTTGCCCTATTCCTCCCTTCAGCATCGCCCTTGCCCTCAGAATTGTATCCTCTAAGTGTTTCTTAGTCACCCCACCCTCAATCCCTCAGCAGTTATGTACATATCCATAATTTACTTTAATTTCTGTCTCTCCCTCTAGACTCTAAGCTCCATGTGGGCAGGGAACATGTCTACCAACTCTGTTATATTGTACTCTCCCACACACTTAGTACAGTGCTCTGCTACCACGTTAATCCAAGCACTTACATCCTGCATTGATTACTGTATCAGCCTTCTTGCTGACCTCCCTGCCTCCTTTCTCTCCCTACTCCAGTCCATACTTCACTCTACTGCCTGAATTATTTTTCTACAAAAATGTTCAAACTATGTTTTCCTATTCCTCAAGAGCCTTCAGGGGTTGCCCATTCACCTCTGTATCAAGCAAAAACTCCTTACCATCAGCTTTAAATCACTCAATCACCTTGCTCCCTCCTACCTCCCCTCACTACTCTCCTACTACAACCCAGCCTGTACACTTTGCTCCTCTAATGACAACCTTCTCACTGTACTTCTTTCTCGTCTGTCTCGCCTCTGGCCTCTTGCCCACATCCTTCCTTGGCCTGTAACGTCCTCTCCATATCCGACAGATAATCACTCTCCCTGGCTTCAAAGGCACATCTCCTACAAGAGGCCTTCCCTGACTAAGCCCTCGTTTCCTCTTCTCCCACTCCCTTCTGCGCCTCCTTGACTTGCTCCCTTTATTCATCCCTCCTCCCAGCCACACAACACTGATGTAGATATCTATAATTTTATTTATTTATATTGATTTCTGTTACAGTCTCTAGACTGTAAGCTCATTGTGGACAGGGAATAATATGCCTGTTATATTGCTATAACATACTCTTCCCAAGTGCATAGTACAGTGCTCTGTACACAGTAAGCACTCAACAAATACAATTGACTGACTGCTCTGCACACAGTAAGCACTCAAAATTTATGATTGATGGATAGATTAAAAGTTGTCTTTAAATTCAGGTGGTGGCCCTGCATGCAATATTCTTGCTTCACATCAGATATCAGAACATCAATGGAAAGGGAAACCTTGCTGTTAATGAGAAGCTGGAGGTGCCTAGGATGTCTACTAATTAGGAGACTAATTAGAAGAAAGTAGCCTGATGCGAGGAGATGGAGGGGTTAACAAAAAGGGTTTGTCTTGACTGTACGTGTGAGTCACTACAAATCAGTGTGGCTTTGCAAAATTTGAGATTTGCAAAAATGTTGGTGAGCCAGATAGATATAAATTTTACTGAGTGGAATAAACTATTCAGAAATTCATTCCTTGGAGAAACCTGTTCAAGAAACTGACATTCTGAAAATGATGTACTTGTTTGTACCCATCTTCAAGACATCTTCTGACCCAGATTACTTCCAAAGTTAAAATGAATGGGAACCACCAGCAAAATATTCTAATTTGGTGGAAGTCACTTATTCACCTAGTCATTTGGAAAGCAGAACAGCCTTTTCCATATGCCTACAGGATCACTTGATTACTTGGTTTGCGTATTGTGTTTTGATCCCTGTCCCCTGGTTGGATTTACAAATGTGGTAGTACTGTATAATCTTTAAAATCTCCAAACGTTTACAGCATCATCTGGTTTGTTGAACGATTGAAATGCCAACAAAGTTTGTTTTAAAATACATAGAACATCTCCTACAGAGTCATCCAGAATAAGGACAACTGTTTCTGACAACTCACATAATAGGTTTCTACACTCCTTACATCTTCTTCCCAAAGAGTCTTAGTTAAGTGACATCAATTGCCATTAATTAAAAATTTAATGATTCAAGCTAAATAAATTTTAACTTTTACTCTGTAGAGGTGCCACACTCCATAGCACAGTTAGCAAGAGTAGCCATTTGCTTTTAAATAAGCTAGAAGAAATATAGCTATAGGGAAATGAAGAGCAATATCAATCAATCAGTGGATTGATTGAGCACTTACTGTGCTCCGAGCAATGTACTGAGCACTTGGGAAAGTATAATACAATGGGATTGGCAGATACGATCCCAATCCTCAAGGAGTTCACAGCCGACAGGGGGAGATAGATATTATAATAAATTACAGATATGTACATAAGTGCTATGGGGCTGAGAATGGGGTGATGATCCAGGGTTCAAAGGAGGATTGATCCAAGTGTACAGGTAAGGCAGAAGGAAGAAGCAGTAATCCTTCCAGACTATTTCACTTCAGGAATTTTTAAAAATCATGAATTTTTTGATTGTTTACACAAACTTGCAAAACAGGAAAAGGAAAATATCTCCAGGGTTAAATAATCCAGTTGGGTAATTAGAAGCAATCAAATTATTCTGAGACTCGACAGATCCTCTGAGATGTAGAAATAGCCATATTTTTGCCGTAATAGTGCTAGAGACTGAGGCTGTAAAGTATAAAAACACAGGAAAGAGAGAAATCTATTTTTACCTATAGCTTATGCTTTCTGATGATTGCACTAACTGTGGCTTCTGCACATTTTTGGCTTTTCCTATTACCCAACACATGCAGAAACTTAAAATTATTTCTTCAATTAACTCCAGGATATCCATCATTCTGATGCTTCTTGAAAGCACATGGGGCTTAAAAAGTTATGTGTGGTGGGTCATCACCAGAGTAATATAGATTGATGATATTATTATTAATATCCACAGATAAATGGGAGACCTCTATTGAGCTAGGCATTGCATTAACACAAGTATTACCATTATTGTTGCTCTGTCTGATGAAGATAAAGACTTTTTGCTCTTTCTAGTATTACTGTTTCCATTGAACTGGAGCCTTCCCCAGCTTGAGGGAGGAATGGTGGCTTCAAATCTGCATAGGTAAGCTTCAGACGTATATGAGGGAGTAGAAAAAAGGGTCTCTTGTCCTTAGGGTCAGCACAAGGGCTTTGTACTAGGTCCCTGCTCTGCACTTTTCCAATGGATGCCTAGCACCATTCAAGGAGCCATTCAATGGCGGTCAGCAACCAATACTACTTGATGCATTTCTTACACATTACATTGTGACTGAGCAGTGCAGGGCATCACTGGGAAACATGTTTCTTGCCACACACTCCAAACAGGGGTTTCCAACCTGCATATCTATGCCGATGATTCCCAAATCTACTTCTCCATATCCTGGGAGTCGGAAGGACCTGGGTCCTAATCCCAGCTCTGCCATATGTCTGATGTGTGACTTTGGGCAAATCACTTCACATCTCTGTGCCTACGTTACCCCATCTGTAAAATGGGGTAAAGTCTGTAAAAAGAGACTGTGAACTCCATGTGGGACAAGGACAATATCCAAACTGATTACCTTGTATCTACTAAGCACTTAGTACAGTTCCTGACACATAGCAGGTGCTTAACAAATATCAAAAAAAGAAAAAAAAATCTCTAGGCATGATCGCTCTCTGTCTCTGCAGTCTGACATTTCCTCCTGCCTGCAGGACATCTCTACTTGCATATCCCTCTGACACCTCAAACTTAAAAACATGTCCCAAACAGAACTCCTCAACTTCCCACCCAAACCCTGTCTTCCCTGTGACTTTCCCATCATTTTAAATAGTGCCACCATCCTCCATATCTCACAAGCTTGTAACTTTGGCATTATTCTTGACTCAATCAATCAATCAATCATATTTATTGAGCACTTACTGTGTGCACAGCACTGTACTAAGCGCTTGGGAAGTACAAGTTGGCAACATATAGAGACAGTCCCTACCCAACAGTGGGCTCACAGTCTAGAAGGGGGAGACAGAGAACAAAACAAAACATATTAACAAAATAAAATAAATAGAATAGATATGTACAAGTAAAATAAATAAATAAATAGAGTAATAAATACATACAAACATATATACATATATACAGGTGCTGTGGGGAAGGGAAGGAGGTAAGGCAGGGAGGAATGGAGAGAGGGAGGAAGGGGAGAGAAAGGAGGGGGAGAGGAAGGAGGGGGCTCAGTCCAGGAAGGCCTCCTGGAGGAGGTGAGCTCTCAGTAGGGCCTTGAAGGGAGGAAGAGAGCTCATCTATATCATTCAGCACCAATCTGAATTCAATCTGTCACCAAATCCTGTCAGTTCAACCTTAACCCCATCATTAAAACCCACCTTTTACTCTCCATCCAAACTCCTACTAAATGGATCCAAGCACTTATAATAGTAATAATAATGACAATAATGATGGTATTTGTTAAGCACTTACTATGTGCCAAGTACTGTTCTAAGCACTGGGATAGATGCAAGGTTATCAGATTGTCTGGCATGGGGCTCACAGTCTTAATCCTCATTTTACAGATGAGGTAACTGAGGCACAGAGAAGTTAAGTGACTTGCCCAAAGTCACACAGCTGACAAGTGGCAGAGCCAGGATTAGGAACTCTGACTCCCAAGCCCGTGCTGTTTCCACTAAGCCACGTAGATCACCGGGTAAGTGAGTGCCTGCCATGTGGGGCATACTGGGAGCTCTTGCTCACTGGTGTGGGCCCCATCTTCCTTATGGCTTCCCATCTTGGCTTAGCTGGAGCACCTGGCTCTTTTCCACTCTGGTCAGTTCAGGGGGGCAGGGGGCTGTCTTGGGCCCAAGACCTTTATTCCATACCCCTTCCTTTGACTACTGAATCAACCTCACTACTGACCTCCCTGCCTCCTGTCTCTTTTCACCCCAGTGCATACTTCACTTTGTTGCCTGAATCATTTTCCTAAAAAAAAATCAATCCAAGTTTCTCCACTCCTCTAAAACCTCCAATAGTTGTCCATCCACCACGGCATCAATCTGAAACTCCTTACCATTCAATGATATTTATTGAGTGCTTACTGTGTGCAGAGCACTGTACTTGGGAAGTACAAGTCGGCGACATATAGAGATGGTCCCTACCCAACAACAGGCCCCCAGTTGGCTTTCAAACACTCAATCACCTTGCTCCCTCCTATCTTAGCTGGCTGATTTTGTACTACAACCCAGCATGCACACTTCATTCCCCTAACACCAAACTACTCACTGTACCTTGATCTCATCTGTCTTACCACTGACCCCTCACCCACGTCCTGTCTCTGGCCTGGAACTCCCTCCCACTTCATATTTGACAGACCACCACTCTAGCCTCCCTCAAAGCCTTATTAAAATAACATCTCCTCCAAGAGGCCTTGCCCAACTAAGCTCTCATTTTCCCTACTCTCTCTCCCTTCTGCATCACCCTTGTGCTTGGATTTGCACTCTTTATTCACCTCACCCTCAGCCCCACAACACGTATATGCATGACCGTAATTTATTTTAATGTCTGTCTCCCCCTCTAGACTATAAGCTCCCTGTGGGCAGGGAACATGTCTACCAACTCTGTTATATTGTATTCAACCAAGCTCTTAGTACAATATTCTGCATACAGAAAGTGCTCAGTAAATATGATTCACTGATTGATTGCCTTGATGGAAAATGGCAGGGACAAATTCAAGTAGCATCTGCTCATAGTTTCAATTGCTCCCACACCACTGGATCGCCAAGACACTGCCTGAGATATGTGCCATCTGGCAGGTTCCAACCTGCCCCACCTGAGCAGTGTGGGGAGAGACTGAAACTGTAGTAGCATACCTTCTCAAATTTGAAACACTGGGAAGTCCATGGCTGTAGATTTTATGACTGTTTGGCTCTGGACAGTCCTTCTTGAATAGTGAGAAGCCTGAAAATGACTCCTGTAATCAAGCAATCCATGGTATTTTTGAGTGCTTACTGTGTGCAGAGAACTTTACTAATCGCTTGGGAGAGTACAATACAACAGAGTTGGTAGACACGTTCTGTGCCCACAGGGAGCTTGCAGTCTAGAGGGGGAAACAGACATTAACATAAATAAACAAATTACAGAAACGTACATAACTGCTGTCCAGCTGAGGGTGGGGTGAATACCAAGTGACTAAAGGTTAATGACTAATTGATTCCGTTAGCCACAGCGCTCTCACAGGTCTTTGGGCATTTATTATCGTCCTTGTGTTCTTACTTTGTTTTGTCTTTATCACCTCCATCTTTCTACATGTGCCCATCACCAACCCTCCAGCTCCACTTTTTGAATTGTGAGCCCCTGAAGGCCTGGTACCATGTCTAATTCATCCTCTAGTATCCTTCCCCAGATTTTAGTACAGAACGTTAGGCACACTGTAGGCATTCAGTAAATACCATTGAGGTATTGAATGGAAGAGCCAAAAACCTGAGCAGGAGTTCTCCATTTAAACTTATTATATGCTTCAAATAAGAGTAAGAGTGAGAGTTGTGAAAGTGTCCATTTCTGTGACTCTTGGCCTTTAATAGCAGAGAGGAGAGTTCTGTTCTAATTCATTTGTGCCTGGTAAAACCTCTATATAGGCCTCAGATAACTGGTAGTTTAGTCAGGAGATGAAGTTGACCCCACATACTTTGTTGGCACAATCTTCGGGATATTTTGGAAAGAAAATCATGTCTACTTTTATGGGATATGTGAAAGACCTACATAAGGATAAAACATTTTTCAAAAACTACTATGTACCAGCATACTATATATAGGATGCCAGAAATAAATGGAATGTAATATTTATCTTGAATGCATTTGATGTGATTTCTTCCCTAAAGGTAGAAGGACTTATACCTCTAATTTGTGCTCACAAAATTTTGAGAGGGTTTAGGTATTTTTACAACTGGGGAAAATGAGGCAAATTCAGTTAGAGCTACAGCAAGATCTAGAACCCCCAAGGTCTCCTCACATAAAAGCATAAACGCCAAAACATAGAGAAGTATCTTTGGATCCAGTATTGATATTTATTGAGTGCATACTATGTGCTAAGCCTTGGGGGAAGCAGCATGGCCTAGTGGATAGAGCAGAGGCCTGGGAGTCAAAAGGACCTGAGTTCTAATTCTGCCTCTGCCACTTGTCTGCTGTGTGACCTGGGGCAAGTCACTGAACTTCTCTGTGCATCAGTTACTTCAACTGTAAAATGGAGATTATGACTGTGAGCCCCATGTGGGACAGGGACTGTGCCCAGCCTGGTTATCTTGTATCTATCCCAGTGCTTAGAACAGCGCCTGGCACATAGCAAGAGCTTAACAAATGTCATTTAAAAAAGCCTGAACTAAACACAGGATAGTCAGTCCAGACATCCCCTGTCTCATATAGGGCTCACATATAGGAGGTAGGAAGAGCAGGCATTTAACCTAATTTTACAGATGAGGAGTCTGAGGCACAGAGAGGTTAAGTGATTTGCCCAAGGATGCCCAGGATGCCAGTGGCAGAATTGGGATTAGAACCTGAGTCTCCTGTCTCCCAGTCCCAAGCTCTTTCCATTAGGCAACATTGGGGAATTAAATACAACTCATCTACTCCAGCTCATTTAATGTAGTAAGCATCAATCGCCGAACAGTGGGACCTTATCAGCCATGACATATTCAGCAGAAGAAACCAAAGGAACTAAATTACTGCAGCTATACTTGATGTCATATGCTGGCCTAACTGCTGTTTGATGGACTCCTAATTGACAACAGTCAATGACCTTACTGAAGTATTACAAAGCTTAATTCATATAACTCAATGACAAACTCTTGGAGAACGAAGACATCGGCAAGGAAATATGAACCAAACAATAGTATTTATGAAGCACTTACTATGTGCAGAACACTGTTTTAAGAGTTTGGGAGAGTACAATACAAGATACTAAATAAGCAGACATGTTCCCTGCCCATAATGAGTTTACAGTCTAGAGCCATCACGGCATTCCTGCTGGAGCAGAACTCTCCACTTACTAACTTCAGGATGAATACCAAATGGGCATCCCTATGAAAGAATATCTATGAGAAATCCATTAGAACTGAGGTCTCTCTTCACCATCACTATGGGAGGCTAGTTGCCAGAATGACTCTGAGTTTAAAAAAGTTAACAGCAGCAAAGTTGCTGTAACACCCAGGGAAAGTTGGTAAAAATGATTTGCATGGTTGTATTATCAATCAATCAATCAATCATATTTATTGAGCGCTTACTGTGTGCAGAGCACTGTACTAAGCGCTTGGGAAGTACAAGTTGGCAACATATAGAGACGGTCCCTACCCAACAGTGGGCTCACAGTCTAGAAGGGGGAGACAGAGAACAAAACCAAACAAATTAACAAAATAAAATAAATAGAATAGATATGTACAAGTAAAATAAATAAATAAATAAGAGTAATAAATATGTACAAACATATATCCAGGTATTACAATCTTAAGTAATTTTGCCAACCTGAGTTTATTTTATTGAGTTCCTTGGAATTAACACAAATGAAATATAACCTCATTAATCACCATTTATTGAGTCACACCTTTCACATGCAATCATTTAGGGAAGGAACTATTAGGTAATGGTGTCTTATTGCAGCACTTGTAGAATTTCCAGGTAGGAAATATTCTTTCAAGGTGGTCAATGGGAATTATGCCCTGTATATTTCAGCACTTGGTGTAATATTATTGTAAGAAGTGTTGAAGGAGATTTATATTAAAAGTTCATCATGAGGGAAATTTCTCATGAGCCAGTGCTAGGAAATGTAGCCATTGATTTGTCAGGTATCATCAGAGGAGAAACGTTCCCTCTCCCCTCATGTCTCCACTTCGCATTGAAGTTCCTGGTGCTGTGGCTGGCTTTTAATGGCTAGAGGAAGGGAGCATGGAGAAAATGAACAGAGAAAAAGCAGTAGGATTGGAAGAGCACATATAAGGATAAGGATCTGGTTAAAAGGAGGGGAAAACTGTCAAGAATGGGAGGTGACAGGTACACTCAGAGAGGTTAGCTGTTTCAGGAACACCAAGTTTACTTCAGATGGGCTCGTTCTATGACAAATAATTGAAAGAAAAATATTTATACATTCTTGTTCATGTAATTTTAGACTGCAACCCCAGATCCTAGATTCAAGAAAACAAATTGACAAGAAGGATGCATCCTTTACAGGTTTACTAATTGAAGTTTTTTGGGATCTTATTAAAATGGTATTTTTTAAGTGCTTACAAGGTGCAAGCACTGTACTAAGCACTGGGGTAGGTACGGTCTAATCAGGTTGGACACAATCCATGTCCCAAATGGGCCTTATGGTCTTAACCCTTTTTTACAGATGAGATAACTGGGGCACAGACAAGTTAAATGATTTGCCCAAGGTCACACAGCAGACAAATGGCAGAGTGAGGATTTGATATAAAAGTTAAAGCACCAAGTTCAGGGCTGTGCACACAGTAACACTCAATAAATATTGTGCATGAAGATGATGATGATAATGATGATGATTTACTGTTTTGGCTCATATTACTCTACCATTTCTTTTTAGTTTTATTGTGAAATATCTCCTAGCCAGAGTAGAATTTAGCATGTAAAAACAGCTGACAGAAAGAGCTGTCAGGGAACCATGGAATGGAAGAAAAATTAAATTTCAAAATATGCTGATTATATTATAATCAGTGCTTCAACTGTACATGGGGGAAAGAACTGTTGGGTGGGGGGACAAGAAGGCTGCTAAGCTAGAGGAAATAGATTCAGAGAAAGGAACTTGAAACAGTCTGGCAACCATCCTTGCCAGGGACCAATGGGGTTCCTCTAATATACCTCTTGTTTCTATTATTTCACCCACCAAACTTTTACCATTGAGATATGCTAAAACAGCAATAGATAGGGGAATGACTAGCTGTTTATGCTATACCACCAGTGGTGAAAGTTCCTAACCTAAGAATCAGCCAGGGAGACTTCATCATTTCTACTAGGATATCAGTTTCACTTTTGTGTATTAGAACTGAGATCAAGAAACAAGAATTAATCTGTTTCTGGGAATTAATATGAAACATATTTAAGTGTTTAAAAAGAGACAGAGCCTCTTCAGCTTGTTCTTCGTGGAGAGTGGTGCGGCCTGAGCATTTAATCTTGATAATAATAATGAAGATGTAGCCCTCTTCTGACTCCATGCTCTTCAGAAGCCACAGTGATGCCTTCTGGGTCCCACGGTCTGATTTCTTCATTACAGAGCAAAGTACAAAATAAGAGTTCCCCTCATTCTTTGATTCACAAGCAAATCAAAAATATCTGGTCCTAGTGGCCACCACAGGACTGATTTTAGAGTCCTCATTGTGAGATTTCTCATTTTGAGAAAAATGAAGGAGCTTATCATTTTACAGCTCTTATTTAAATTACCAGTGTTCATTTTTTGAAAAGTATGAAAACTTCTTTAGTTTTAAGATTTGAAGATGACATTAGTATGCTTGTTTACCAGCAAAGAAAAAAATGATTTACCAATTTTCCTGAATTGAGAGCTACCCTTTAATGTTGGCAATATTCCTGTGGTAAATAATCTCTTATTTTGTGCCATTGTTATTGATAGAGTAGCAAAGGATTATGATGTATATAGAATTCTGTGTAGGCACTGTATACAGAAAGACTTCAAATGTGATAATATGTTCCATTTTCTCAATATTGAATTGAACTTAAATTGTGTTAAATTTAATGGGCCTAACTAATTCTGCCATCTGTATTTTCCTCCATGCACATTGGATTAAAGACAAAAGTGTACTGTGACTAGGAAGATATACTCAAGACAAGCAGAAGTGAACCCACCATGGGTTCAATCAAATACTCAATCAATCAATTTATTGAGTCCTTACTATGTGCAGAGCACTGTACTAAGTGTTTGGGAAAGTACAGTACATCAGAGTTGGTAGACAAGTTCCCTGCCCACAAAGAACTTACAGTCTATAGGGGATTCAAAGTATTTAGATTCAGACAAATAATCAATCAATCCCTTGTAGTGGGCACTTGCTGTATGTGGAGCACTGTACTAAACACTTGGAAGACTACACTACAACAGAGTTGGTAGACAGGTTCCCTGCCCACATTGAGCTTCCAGTCTAGAGGGTATTCAAAGTATTCAGATTCATATTCAAAGAATTCTTAGAATTCACAAATTCCACTTGGTGTATAATCCCCAACATTATGCCTTACTATAGTTTCTGCCCATGTCAAGTGTTTATAGCTATTGAAGTTCATAATGAAGTTATTCACCATATAAGAGAAGTACTCAAAGATAGAACAGTTCTCCACATTTGATTAGAGTCAGAAAAGAAAGAGGCATTTGAGTTTTGGTCTACAAAGCCTAGTAAAAACCAGTTAGGAGGACTGGTGTGTGGAATGAAAGTGATGCAAGTGAAATACAGTCAATCCAGGAAAATGGGAATAGGAGGGATATGAGACAAACTGCCTCAATTTAAAACTGTCAAACAAAATGCCAACAGGCAGGGATGCATCAAAGTCAGCAGGTATATGGGTAAGAAAATTTATGTCCACAAAGTAGCTTTTTAAAAAAAATTATTGAATCATTTTTTATTATATACACATCATTAATTTATTTTAATGTCTGTCTCCCATTCTAGATTGTAAGCTACTTGTGGGCAGGGAATAGCATGGTCTAGTGGATAGACCACAGCCTGGGAATCAGAAGGACCTGAGTTCAAATCCTGACTCTGCCACTTGTCTGCTGACTGACCTTGGGTAAGATTTCATTTCTCTGAGCTCCAGTTCCCACATCTGTAAAATAGGGATTAAGACTGGGAGTCCCATCTGGGACAGGGACTATGTCCAACCTAATTTGCTTGCACCTAGCCCAGCACCTTAGTACAGTACCTAGCACATTGTAAGTGCCTAACAAATACCAGAATTATCATTTTTATTATTAACATGTCTACCAATTCTGTTATATTATACTCTCCCAAGTGTCTAATATAGTGCTCTTGCACACAGTAAGTGCTCAATGAATACAATTGATCAATTGGCTGGAAGGTACCTAGAAATGTAGTTAAAAGGCCAAACTGTCTTCCAAAAGCAGGGTAAGGGAAGAACCCAGAGGTGTGGGAAAAGGTGTGGAAAGCAATACAAATATGTGGAATAATTTTTTTATCACTGGCATGACTACTTTGGGTTTCCAAATTATGTGAAATAAAGATATTAAAATTGATTACATATTTCTGTCAAGTATGTCCAATGAAGGGTTACCAAAGCTGAATCAAAAGGATACCAAATCTGACCATCAACAAAGGGCTTTGACTCATCACTAAAGTCCATCAACTCATAAATATCCCTATAGAATGCCAATCAATCCGGCCTCAATGTAAAGTAGGAGAGAATCCTGTGAAGATAGCAGCAATACTTCCATGAGCTTCTGGGTCTGCCTTCTACCTTCCAAGATGAAGGAAAAAAAAATCTGCCAAAGCTTGAAGATGTGGTCTTCGTTCTATCAGAGTGTTCAAAATTTGGGAAGATTGCAACTATATAGCTAATGGTTCCATAATGCACTTTGAGAAATGCTTGGGTAAATAAATGTAAAAAATATGTGTACTTTAAGAAGACATGAGAGCTTCCCAATATAAAAATCTATGTTAGACACAGTTTTGTCTAAATTAATAGCACCTGCAATAATAAAAATCATCTCATCTTTTGGACAACATTTTTACCAAATAATAAAATTTTGATATCTCATATGTCCCTTTCTCCCTGACTCTCTGCACCTGTAACAAAGTAATTACAAAGAGATGAAGGAACTGATGAGATACCCTGTTTGAGAGTAGAATAAATTATTCCTTTTTTGTAAAACAAATGTCATCTCTAATTTGCATATGATAGCTGCAACATGTATGTAACTATGTGAAGGAAAGCGCATAAAATGTAAAACTGTAGCAATTGGCCTCTCTAATGACTTACTCTTAAGGCTATAAATATCTTGATTGAATTGCAAAATGAACACTTTGTTGAAACATCAGCTTAAATACAGAGAGGGATTACTAGGGCTATTCAAGCGCTAGGACTGCTCTTGCCACCAATCTGATTTGGGATTGGCATAATCAGTTTTGATAAGGGAATTCTAATTTCCCAGCTGAATGCCTACATCTTTTTCTTTTAGTGGTACAGTCTACATAATCCATTAAATCAAAACTAGTCATGGTGTGTGTGCATGTGTGTTATTGTCTTTACATTTGTGAGGTACCGTGAAGGCAATCCAACTTTATGGACAGAGATTCTTCTGTTTGGTGAATGTCTTGAAGATTGAACGTTTTCAAGGAGGTTTACCAAAGCTACTATTCCCTTTCTCAAGTGGACTAAGACTTGGTTTCAGTATTGCTAGTGAAGAGGAGGAGGGAGAGGGGGAGGAGGCTGGAGATATGCTTGCTGCTGACAAGAAGGGAAAAAGTCACCAGCTCTGCAGAACAACTTCTCTCTGGGAAAGCCTCCTTAGGGGCTACCTTGTGGAAGGAAGATCTCCTTGTTTCCAGACCCACTCCTCCCTGCTCTTCCCCATCTCTGTTGGACTGAGGATCAAGCCAAAGTTCCATTCCAAGCTGAGGAGAGTCAGAGGGTGGCCTGTAGGAGGTAGAAGGGAGTGCAAAAGTCCTATACTGACCTAAAGCTTTCCTAGGCTTCCCAAATTCCATGCTGATTTACTGAGTGTGACTCAGCTCAGACACCCACTCAGTCACAATAAAACTGTTTCCCTCCTCTCCCACTCTCTGCCTCCCAAATTTTCTGATACTCTTTTTCCAAGAACATTTGCTTTTGTTATGGGAAGAGAACAGGACCACATCAGGAGATGTGGGAAACAGAGTACTTGCTGCCATGGGAGGCAAGATGCAGTGGGCACTGAGTGCTTACCATACTAACCCTTCCACATTCAAATCCAGAGGGGATTGCTTCACTGGCAAGGGGTATTCAACCAATAGATTGTACCATCAATCAGATCATGACCAACACTCAACAGAAAGATGTGTCTACCAATCAGATTCTGCCTTGGGAAATCAATTAGAGGATGGGGAGGGAGGAGCAGATGGTGAACCTATTTTAATTGGAAGAATCTGAAATACAAAAGTTTCCTGGAAGCCTATCATTTGTCATGGGAGTTGTGGATAAACAAGCCACAAACCTATCGGGTATTCCATAACGTATATACAAACATATCATTTTACTCATATGTCCCACCCAGAAAAGTTGTGTTCCTGTGCATATTGTTTCAATGTTGGTGAGCTGATTATGTTTCAGAACCCCATTGTTGGTAATCTGGTCTCACCTTCTGAGGTTGACTATGGTTTGTAGATGCTGAAATTGCTCCAGGAGCTGTATGTATCTTCTGTGGTAGGTCCAGTTCTCACAGCTATACAGCAGCTTGGAGACAATGGTAGAATTTTAACAGTACAGAGTGGTTTCTCTGCAGCAAACAGTCAAGACTGGTGGACAATGGTGGATAGAAATCAGGAGAGGGATTACCCTATAATAATAATAATGACATTTGTTAAGCACTTACTATGTGCAAAGCACTGTTCTAAGTGCTGGGGGGGATACAAGGTGATCAGGTTGTCCCACATGGGGCTCACAGTCTTCATCCCCATTTTACAGATGAGGTAACTGAGGCTCAGAGAAGTTAAGTGACTTGCCCAAGGGCACACAGCAGATATGTAGTGAAGCCGTGATTCAAACCCATGACCTCTGACTCCAAAGCCCGTGCTCTTTCCACTGAAGCCCAAGACAGAAGGAGTTATCACTGAAAGCAGAAACTCTCCCACCATGGGCCCAACCCACAAGCACAACAAGGATCTATCCTTAAATGGCTGAAAGTGGCACTGTTGTGTCACCTTCATACAAAGGACAGCTAGCTATTTACTCATGAATGTTTGTGTGTGTGTGTGTGTGTGTGTGTGTGTGTGTGTGTGTTCACTCTGAGAGAAAAAAGTAATCCCCTTTTAGGGAAAATATATGTTTCCCATCATAGGATGCATTTGATGAATTTTAGAAATTTTGATTGGGTATTAGTTTTCATCAAATGAATTTCAAAACCAATAATGTGACATTGTAGTATACAAAATAAAATGTACAACAGTACTTGTGCTTTTATTTTGCCTTCATTTCTCTCCAGTAAATAATGTTCTGCAAACATAAAACTATCTATTGAAAGGCTTTAATCCAAAATTTAAGGGGAACTTTGAGTGGTAGGATTGCCCACTGGAAAGCTCAGGGGCCTGGAAGTTGGGAGACCTGGGTTCTAATCCTGGCTCCGCCACTGACTGACCTGCTGTGTGACCTTGGGCAAATCATTTAAATTCTTCATGTCTCAGTGTTCTCATCTGTAAAATGGGGATTCAATATCTGTTCACCCTCCCCTTGCACAGTGAATGTCATGTTGGACAGCGACTAGGTCTGACCTGATTATCTTTTATCTACCCTAGTGTTTAATGCAGTGCTTGGTAATTAGTAGGTGCTTTATAAATATTATTATTGGTAGTAGTGATAGTATTGTTATTTTTATCCTTATTGGAAGCTGTCTGATTTTGGAAGAGTAAAATTCTGTCCATTGATTTAGGAAAAACAAAAGAAAAGGATACTTCCAATGAAGACTAGTTTACTGTGAGAAACAAAGAATTTGGGAATTTTCATAACCTACTCATACAATATATAGTTAATATTTGACAATTATATTTCTACTTCTCCATTTAATGTCCTCCATAGATTTTTTTTATCAAGCCATAATTTAGACTTTCAGAGATTTGGTAGAAAGCAACATATTACCATCGGTGACACTATTAATTAATGATGAATTCTGCTTTGTGACAGAATTGGTGAGTAGCTTATTTTTTTCTGAAAATGAATCTTGAGAGCTTCCTTGATTATACCGTACATCTGCTTCCATAATCATTTAGAGACTGAGGCGTGAGATGGGTCTAGTGATTATAATGATTTAGGAGGAGAAATAATGTGTCAGAACCATAGGAGACTCTAAAATTTCATGGTCTGAAGCATTAAAAAAACATTTTATCACCAAATCTGGGTGTATCATATTGTAATATTGGTTGATGTGATAATCTGAGAAATATAACTGATTGCAAGTTTATACTGTGCTTCCCTGACATTGATGTCATATATATCTAAGTTACTAATGAAGAAAAGGGAAAGTAATATATTTTTATTAGAAATTTCTTTAGGGTCTAAGAGTTAAGGCATATTTGAGGAAGAACAGGAGATTATTCAGTAAGTATTTCCTAAGAATTATTCATAATTTCATCTAACAATATGAAAGACCCTACAGACCTTGTGGATGCTTCAGCTAGTGCAGATTGTAACTGCCCAACTACTTAATGAGCTTAACCATATGGAGCACATTACATCTTTGATCTGAAATTTGAAATAAGGGCCTCTTTGCTTCCTGGTACAATTTGAGATTCTGACTCTAACCTACAATTAATCAATCAATCAATCATATTTATTGAGCGCTTACTGTGTGCAGAGCACTGTACTAAGCGCTTGGGAAGTACAAGTTGGCAACATATAGAGACAGTCCCTACCCAACAGTGGGCTCACAGTCTAGAAGGGGGAGACAGAGAACAAAACCAAACATATTAACAAAATAAAATAAATAGAATAGATATGTACAAGTAAAATAAATAAATAAATAAATAGAGTAATAAATATGTACAAACATATATACATATACACAGGTGCTGTGGGGAAGGGAAGGAGGTAAGACGGGGGGATGGAGAGGGGGACAAGGGGGAGAGGAAGGAGGGGGCTCAGTCTGGGAAGGCCTCCTGGAGGAGGTGAGCTCTCAGTACGACCTTGAAGGGAGGAAGAGAGCTAGCAAAACCTTTACGATTTGTACTACAGCTTTATTAGGAGTTACCTTGTCTTTATTATTATGGCAAGTGAGATAAGATAAGATATGTTTGTTGACACTTTGGAGAATTAATCTTGAGGTAACCTGGAGTCACAGAGTTTAGGAACATATAAGGTCTTATAATGGAGAAAGCAGTCATCCACAAGTCAGAAGTTTAAGAGTTCCAGCCATGGCCTCAGAATTGTCACTGGAATATTAACCTCTCTATTTCACACATTCTCTTCTCTCCCTCCTCTACTCCTCCTGAGTCTTGTAGGAATATGGATACATTTCACAAAAATGTTGTGAGAAACAATGAATTAAACATTCAAAATAAGTTGAATTGCAACCACTGTAAATTCTGAATAATGGAGCTGCTCACCTGCTCCCATCATTTAACTTCTCTGAGCTTCAGTTACCTCATCTGTAAATGGGAATTAAGATTGTGAGACCCATGTGGGACTGGACTGTGTCCTACCTGTTTAGCTCATAGCTACCCCAGTGCTTAGTACAGTGCCTGGCACATAGTAAGCGCTTAACAAATACCATAAAAAATACTGATAGAAACAAAAAGATGCTTGCAAGTTCCCACTGGAAACTATTTTCCTGGATAACTGAAGTTGGCTTCCACCCTAAGCCATGGAGATGAGGGATATTAACATGGATCTGTGATATAATGGAAAGTGTTGGGGGCAGACAACACAACTTTAAAGGTACAGCTTCAGGTAGAACCATGGACTTCTTTTCTGCAGTAGACTGAAAGCTTACATGGGGAGGGAATGTTTCTGCTAATTCTGTTGATATGGTACTCACCCAAGCACTTGGTACAGTGTTCTGCCCACAGTAAGTGCTCAATATATGCCACTGAGGCAAAAACTCCTCACCCTCAGCTTCAAGGCTCTCCATCACCTCGCCCCCTCCTACCTCACCTCCCTTCTCTCCTTCTACAGACCAGCCCACACCCTCCACTCCTCTGCCACTAATCTCCTCACTGTGCCTCGTTCTCACTTGTCCCGCCGTCGACCCCCAGCCCACGTCATCCCCCTGGCCTGCAATGCCCTCCCTCCGCACATCTGCCAAGCTAGCTCTCTTCCTCCATTCAGAGCCCTACTGAGAGCTCACCTCCTCCAGGAGGCCTTCCCATACTGAGCCTCCTCCTTCCTCTCCCCCTCCTCCACCTCCCCATCACCCCGCCTTACCTCCTTCCCCTCCCTGCAGCACCTGTATATATGTATATATGTTTGTATGTATTTATTACTCTATTTATTTATTTATTTTACTTGTACATATTTATTCTATTTTATTTTGTTAATATGTTTTGTTTTGTTGTCTGTCTCCCCCTTCTAGACTGTGAGCCTGCTGTTGGGTAGGGACCGTCTCTATATTTGCCAACTTGTACTTTCCAAGTGCTTAGTACAGTGCTCTGCACACAGTAAGTGCTCAATAAGTACTATTGAATGAATGAATGAATGAATGAATGAATGATTGATCCACTGAAACCTATTTCAGTGCCAGTGATTTGAACAGAAAGAGCTTCTTTCCATAAAATGAAACCTCATTGTCCTTTACCACCAGAATCACCTGATTAACTTTTCCACAGGCTTCTTATCTTCTTTAAGTTCCACCTTTACCAGAAGATTACATCTTTTGCCTTCAGTTTTCACTCTTTCTCTCTTCACTCTTTGGCTGGCACAAGGTCAGATCTGAGCCCAAATCCACCGAATTTCTCCCTCTGCCAAGACACATTTTCTAGTGTCAACCTAAAACTTTCTATTTGCCCCTGGAAAATTAACTCCTTCACTTCCTCTGTGATTCAGGGTACACTTTCAGTCTTGTTGGCCTATCATGAATGCAGCTTAGATTTTGACTGACTCTAAGTAAAGAAGGATTATGGCTTAATCATCGTGTCAATCAATCAACCGATGGTGTTTATTGAGAGTATAATGTGTGCAGCACTGTACTAAGCCCTTGGGAGAGTACAAGATGACACAGTGTGTAGACGTGTTCTCCACCTAAAAGGAGCTTACAGTCTGGAGGGGAAGACATACATTAAAATAAATTATGGCTATGTACATAAGTGATGTGGGGCTGAAGGTGGGGTGACTATCAAGGGCTTAGGCTATGCAGAAGGGAGAGTCAGGGATGGGGGAAATGAAGCTTTTTGAACCCCCTCCTGTTGTGTCAAATTTTAAATGAAGCCCTTTTTTTTTTTTACCAGGCTCTGGCTTGATTGCCACATGCACAATTGAAGTTGCCAACTTGCTCATTTGTCAACTTGTGCTGAGCCTAAACAGCTGCTAGGGAAACATGAGCAATTGGGATGGCCATCTTCTTTTCTCTTCTTCTTGGCCCAAAGGTATTTGGGTGTAACAACTTATGGAAAATTGTTATAACTACTGTAGAAATTCCTATGAATTAATATGGCATACATCTTAGACTGTGAGCCCATTGTTGGGTAGGGACTGTCTCTATACGTTGCTGACTTGTACTTCCCAAGCGCTTAGTACAGTGCTCTGCACACAGTAAGTGCTCAATAAATACGATTGAATGAATGAATGAATGAATAGTTCACCTTTCCTTATCTATCTCTACGCCACACCCCTGCCATCTCCTCTCTTCATTCTTAGATTGTGAGTCCCTTGGGGGTCAGGGACCATGTCTATGCCTCATCTGTGGATTTCATTTCCAGTGTTTAATATCGAGATTTGTACATAGTAAGTGCTTAATAGATACTATTACTACTTCTACTACACTGGGAAGTAGAATAGAGGTACAAATGCTTTTTTCAAAAGATTCAATCTGAATACTGATGAAATGGTGAAGATCATGAACATGAATTTTGTAGTAAGGAAACTTTGCTACTTGTCCAATTTTCTAGGCCTTACTTTTTTGTGGTGCTTTGCACTTGAAGAATGTTGAAATGCATGTTTTAGTATATTAAGAGAAGAAAATGAACATAGTATTGGTCAACTAGTATCAAACAAATTAACTTTTTCCATTAAAATGGGAAAAAATCCCACTTCAATTTTTATTTAGTATTCAGAAATATATACATATATCCTTTAAGTCAGGGTAAGAAAAAAGAATCTACATTTCTTCATTAAATCCTTCAGTACTGATTTGGGTAAAATTAAATCAATTTCAGGGTGAATAACCTGAAGAAGAGTTTATTCTATAGTTTTCTTATGTCAAAACTTGATAAAAAGCTCTTTTTGTGCCATTTTTGATGCAATGTCATGTCAGTTGAGGTAGCCAAATCTACTGTTCCCTTGGGGGACAATATAGTAAAACTAAAGGGAACAACTTGCACCAGGCAGATGAAGTATAATGCTATTAACTCCAAAAAACACCCAGGTCCTTTGAGTAGATTTTCCCCAGAAGGGCATCTAAAAACTGAACATAGTCCACATAACCAACTACTCTGGATTCCTGGTAAGCCTTGTCCTATAAAGCCTAAATTAGATGCAAAGATGTATAAACCAGGAAGTTTTCCAGACCTACTTTTAAAGAAGTTCTGCATTTCACATGGCCTCCATCAATGCAATGTTCTTTGGTTTATCACAATTCTCTGTGCCAGCAACAGTATTAAATATGGCTTGAGTGTGTTTAATGTTGGGCAGACAGGAAAGTGCAAATCTCATAGAGAGTAGCTGAGTGGGAATTGATTGGCTTGATCCTAGCTCTTCAAAGACTGTAAAAAGTCATAGGTCTTTAAAACAATCCAACCACTTAGAATTATTAAAATGAGAAACACGATAGTTTCCTTATGCACGATGCCTATACTTAGAACTGATCTTATTAGAACTATCCACTTGGGATATAGCGGAATGTGGAAACTATCAGTTCTTGCCAAGCAAGCTGAGGATACACTCAAACTTCAAAATTTCCAAGATGGAAAAACAGTTGGAACCTTTCTGGATTCAAGAAATGTTCAGTGGAGACAAGAAAATTTGCATCCACTCACCTGCAGGAATAAGCTTCCAGGAGCTGCTGGATAGCATTGACTAATGTGAGCAATGAGCAATGCCTTAATAAGCCCAGTCATGTACCAACTTTTATCCTGTCCTTGTTCTCTGAGAGGTCATACCATTAAAGGAAGCTTTAATAATAATTAGTTTGTTAAGCACTCACTATGTGTTAAGTACTAGGATATATACAAGATAGATACAGTCTTAATAGGAGGGAGAACAGGAATGGAATCCCTATTTTGCAGATGAGGGAACTGAGTCACAGAGAAGTTGTGAATCATCCAAGGTCACACAGCAAACAAGAGGTGGAGCCAGGATTAAAACACAGGTCCTCTGGCTCCAGGGCCTATGCTCTCTCCACTAGGCCACACTGCTTCTCTGCCAGAGGTGGCAGAGAAACAACACGTAAAGAATATTGTCCAGGACTTTTTGATATACCAAATCACATAAACCAAATGGGTCTCTCTGGCAGTGGGACAGAGATCTCTTGTAGGTTATAGTTATGACCTTATTGCAGGACCAAAAGAGATCAATCAATCAATGGCATTTATTGAGTTCTTACAAAGTGCTGTAGAAAGTGCTTTGGAGAGTGCAACACAACCGAGTTGATAGGCATGGTTCCTGCCCTCAAGGAGCTTACAGTCTAGAGGGAAGACAGACATTAAAACACATTATAGTTAGGAAGAATGGTAGTGTGTAGATGTACATTAAAGCTATGGGGGTGAGGGTGAGGTGGATATCTAGTGCTTTGAGGGCAGGGTGAATGTCAATTCCTTTGGGGGAATAGATCCAACATATGGGTAACACAAAAGGAAGAACAAGTACAGGGGACACAAGGACTGAAGTCAGGGAGCACAACACAATGAAGCAGTGTGGGCTGGTGGAAATAGCAAGGGACTGGGAGTCAGAGAACCAGGGTTCTAATCCTTGCTCCACCACTTGCCTGCTGTGTGACTTTGGGCAAGTTACTTCACAGTTTCCTCAACTGAGGATCCAATGCCTGCTGTCCCTCCTACTAAGATTGTGAGCCTCAGGTGGGACAGGAACTGCATTTGATCTGATTAACTTGTAGCTACCCTAGCACTTAAAAAGTGCTTGATACATGAGAAGCGGCATGGCCTATTGGAAAGAGCATGGGCCTGAGAGTCAGAGGACCTGAGTTCTAATCCCTACTCTTTCATGTGCTTGCAGTGTGACCTTGGGCAAGTCACTTAACCTCTCTGTGCCTCAGTTCTCCTGTTCTCCCTCCTACTTAGACCGTGAGCCCCATGCAGGACAGGGATTGTGTCCAACCTAATTAGCTTGTATCTACCTGAGCAGTTAGAACAGGGCTTCACAAATACTTAAATACTGTAAACAAAGCTTAACAAA
The DNA here is from genome assembly GCF_015852505.1 of Tachyglossus aculeatus. Taxonomy (NCBI): domain Eukaryota; kingdom Metazoa; phylum Chordata; class Mammalia; order Monotremata; family Tachyglossidae; genus Tachyglossus; species Tachyglossus aculeatus. The sequence continues at coordinate 61,735,706 of NC_052101.1, read as the reverse complement.
TACTGTAAAAAAATTGAGTGCTTAACAAATATCATTAAAAAAATAGGGTTGGTATACACAATCCCAGTGGTTTAAGAACAATTTAGAATGGGCTCTCAGTTTTGTTGTCAATTCTGAGAGGATGGCAGAGATCTCTTTGTCCTTGTAAAGTTGGTCATTGACCATTCAGTTATCTCTAGAAGGAATAAATTGCCTCTTGCAGCTGATTGGTGCAGGCCCCTCATTGGCAGGGTTAATTCCATAAAGAATGCTGAGAAATTCATGTTGCTTCATCAGGTGCACTAACAGTGACCTGCTCACTATTTCTAACAAGGAAGCATCCTAGAAGAAGGAAATAGAATTTTTTTATTCTTCCAGAATCATTTGCTTTGGTGAACTGGTTCTGTCTAATTTAAGCTAATGCCTGATACCACTTAAGAGAAAGATTAGTTATGTCTATATATGAAAGGCATATTTAAATACATCTTAAAAAATAATTGGTGGAATGATTGAGATCCAGCAGTTGTGGGAAAATTAATACCAGGCAATCTCAGGTAGCAAACCTGTTTCAATTACATGCAATGTGAATGTTGATTTATTCAACTACATAAAAAGTTTAGCCAAATTCCAATGATTTTCAGAAGCTTTGCCATGAATCCTACATGCCTACAAGAAAAGGAAAATCTATTTTTTCTTTAAGGGATAATGTTTCTGGGTCTGATGCATTTTAAGAGGGGTAGTTATGAAAGGGATCAATAGTCATAATTATCACTGAATGAGAACTACATAGAGAAAATTGGGTTTTAGACTGATTTAATCCCATAGTCCTTACATCTTCAAAACTAGTACTATTTGTGGTTCATGTTTTTACACAAAAAAGTTCATTTTAAACCTACAAATCCAAATAACACCTGGTGTAAACTGCTAAGTGAATTTGAAGTAACAAATTGTGTCTGAATATTTGGGAATACAATAAAACAGATTTAATTTAGATGTCAAAATTTGGTTCCTCTTAAATTTAAAAGTTATGTAATTTATGCTCAGCTCTTCAGAGAGATTGGACCAGTCAGCAAAATTCCAAAGATTCATAGACAGTTAATAATTGGGGTATTTGATAAATACTTACTACGTATCAAGAACTGGAGTAATAATAATAATAATAATAATGGCATTTATTAAGCACTTACTATGTGCAAAGCACTGTTCTAAGTGCTGGGGAGGTTACAAGGTGATCAGGTTGTCCCACATGGGGCTCACAGTCTTCATCCCCATTTTACAGATGAGGGAACTGAGGCCCAGAGAAGTTAAGTGACTTGCCCAAAGTCACACAGCTGACAACTGGGGGAGCCAGGATTTGAACTCCTGACCTCTGACTCCAAAGCCCAGGCTCTTTCCACTGAGCCAGTCTGCTTCTCCTAGAGACAAGATAGTCAGGTTGTACATAGTCCCTGTTCCACATGGGACTCAAAGTCTAAGTAGGAGGGAAAACAAGTATTTAAGTCCATTTTACAAATAAGGATGCTGAGGAATAGAGAAATTAAAGGACTTGCCTTGGTCGTGTGCAAGTAAATGGGAGAGCCAGAATTAAAACTGAGATCCTCTTACTCCTAGGCCCTTGCTGTTTCTAGTAGGCCATGTTTTACCAGTCTCCAACCTTATCAATTTAGGTTACTGTGAAAAGCAAATGATGTCATACACAGATTAGGCCATTGTTTTTCATCCTCATAGATGAGTGTTTTTTAAATCCCCAGTGAATCTTGGGACAGTTATGAGGGATGTTAAAGATGTTCCATAAGCTTGGTATAATCCTTGACTCAGCTCTTTCATTAAATTCACATAGACTGTGAAATCCTTGTGGGCAGGAAACGTGTCTACTAATGCTGTTGTACTGTACTCCCACAAGTGCTTAGTGCAGCACCCTGCATGCAGTAAGCGCTCAATAAATACCATGGTTTAATCAAAATTTATCCCTTTATTCCTGAGGATTGCTATAACAGGTGTTGCTTCATTTTCCTCACCTTATTTTTCTCAGTCACCCTGGGATTGCCCCTCTTTCTCTTAGATTAAACCATGCAGGCCCAGAAACGGCTCAGGTGTTTCAGTGCTCTGTGGACAATTTTTTTCAAAATCAGTCTATGCAAGGAGCTACTACATGCTATGGCCCACAGTGCTGGTGATGATTTCACATTTTGCAGCACCCCTAAAGAAATGACACCCCAGTTGGTCACCTGGTTCAATCAATCAATCAATCAATAATATTTATTTTGCTCTTACTGGGTGCAAAGCACTGTACTAAGCACTTGGGAGAGTACACTGTAACAGAGTTGATAGACACATTCTCTGCCCACAATGAGCTTGCAGTCTAGAGGGGGAGACGGACATTAATATAAATAAATGAATTACAGATGCATACATAAACACTGTGCGGCTGAGGGAGAAGGGTGAATAAAGGGTGCAAATCCAAGAGAAAGGGCCTCACAGAAGGGAGTGGGATAAGGGGAAATGAGAGCTTAGTCAGGGAAGGTCTCTTGGAGATGTGCCATGAAAGTGGGGAAAGTGATTGTCAGAGATGAAGAGGAAGGACATTCCAGGCCAGAGGGAGGACATTCCAGGCCAGAGGCAGGATGTGAGCGAGAGGTCGGTGGCGAGACAGACAAGATTGAGGTAGAGTGAGTTGGTTGACATTAGAGGAGCAAAGTGTGGAGGCTGGGTTGTAGTAGGAAAGCAGTGAGGTAAGGCAAGGGTGTGACAAGGTGACTGAATGCCTTAAAGCCAGTGGTAAGGAGTTTAATGCAGAGGTAGATGGGTAAACACTGAAGGTTCTTGAGAAGTGGGGAAACACGGCCTGAACAGTTTTGTAGAAAAATGATCTGGGCAGCAGAGTGAAGTATGGACTGGAGTACAGAGAGACAGGAGGCAGGGTGGTCAGCGGTAATGAAGGCAGGATAGATAAGTGCTTGGATTAACGTGGTAGCAGTTTGGATGGAAATGAAAGGGTGGATTTTAGCAATGTAGTGAAAGTTGAACTGACAGGACTTAGTGATAAATTGAATATGTGGGTTGAATGAAAGAGATGAGTTGAGGATAACACCAAGGTCATGAGCGCATGAGACAGGGAGGATGGTGGTGCTGTCTACAGTAATGGAACATCAGGCGAAAGACAGGGTTTGGGTGGGAAGATAACGAGTTCCATTTTGGACATAACTTGGGCAGGTCTTGTGCCGGTCAACATTCTTCATGTTCCTGCCATTGCCTAAAGGAAAGAGAATAGGCTTAGGAGTCAGGAGATCTGGACTCTAATCCCAGCTCCTCCACTTGCCTGCTGTATGACCCTGGACAAGTCACTTAACTGTGTCTCAATTTCTTCATCTGTAAAGTGGGGATTAAATACTTGTACTCTCTTCCACCACCACCCCCTTGGACTGTGAGCCTTGTGTGCAACAGAGACTGTATACAATTTGCTTTTATTGAATGTTCCTCCAGCTCTTAGTACAGTGTGTGGCACAGTATTAGCGCTTAGCAAATACTACAGAGAGCTGATTAGAGATGTGTGTTGGATCACAGAAACTCTTGGAGGGAGGCACTCTGGGTAAGAAAGACTGAAATCCAATGCTAAAGATTTGAATTCCTGAAAAAAATCTCCAACTGTTCCAATTAGCCAACATTGGAAAAAAAAGGATTTCCTTTTATTTGCCAAAGAAATGTTTGTTATGAATTATCTAGAAGGTAGGAGTAGTATGGCTTCATTCCAACCATTAATATTTTTTTCCAAGTACTGTATTAGCTTAACCTTAAAACTATCACTTCATACTTGTGAATTCTTTTGACATATGGTATGGTGCACCTGTGAATTATTAAATAAATGAAAATTTACTGAGTAGATTGTCAAACTTACTTTAGGCTAATTAAATGATTGTTTTCATCACTTCTTATAATTTATTTTACTGTAGATAACAGGTGAATGTTTCAGTCTTGGAATTGTATTAAATATTTCTCTCATAACATATTGTCAACAAAGTCCTGTCGAATTAATGAATTATGTGTGACTTTGAAAGTGGGATTGTACATGTCTAATTGTGGCATCAGTTGTCATAGTGACTATCAACCAATCAGTGAATAAACAGTCTTCCTTGGCAGAAGAAGGCTATGTGCAGTCGCAAGCTTAAGATTTATGATGGTAAAAGTATATTTGGCCGTCAAATTGATGTGTTGACCATTCTTAGTGCTTCTGCCCTTATTTAAAGTTAAACACTTGATATTACCTCTGAATGTTAAGGAAAAATATGTCTCTGGAACAGCTTTGCTATTAATATAGCACTTTCTATAAGCAGCATATTGGATAACTATTTGTATACATGTCCTATGAATGCAGTTGCCGATGTTTTTTGAATTTCTAACTTCAAATGTCAGATCTTGCAAGCAAGTATTACAGGATATCTTTTTATATGCCTACTATTAAAACATGGCGAATGATCTATAAATTACCCTGTGTAGATAAACAGTAGATTAAAATTAGGCACTCAGTCTGTCATCACTATAATATTAATCATTGGAGTTTGGTTCTTTAATGTTAATATCTACTTTTTAGCAGTGTATGTCACTATATATTATGTTACATGATGGCTGACAGATTTTTAAATCAAAACTTGAATTCACATTTTTCTTCCCTTACAATGTCATAACATGGTAAGAAATAAAGAATAATTCTTGCTTACATTGAAAATAGTTTCATCTTTTCACATAATATATTTTACTGTTTATTATTTGAATATATTAAATTCTTCAGTAAGATCCACACACATTTTTAATACACCTGCCTACCAAGGTAAATAAGTAGTCCATTTAAGATATTTAAATACTTTTGCAAAAATGTCCTCATCGTATCTGTGTAAAACATCCTCCAAAATAATATCTCTCCCTTTACACAGATATATATCACACAGACTGACTCTCTCTCTCTTTCTCTTACATTCACACACACACACACACACACACATAAAGACATAGCTGCACTTTTTATTCCTAGGTGAGCCACGGGTGAGGGTGTGGCTGAAAAGATTGATGCATAACTGCCCTTCCACACCACATACACAGAAAGACTGTCTGTTATTAATAATGATAATGATGGCATTTGTTAAGCGCTTACAATGTATAAAGCACTGTTCTAAGTACTGGGGAGAATACAAGGTAATCGGGTTGTCCCACGTGGGACTCGCAGTCTTAATCCCCATTTTATAGAAGAGGGAACTGTGACACAGAGACGTTAAGTGACTTTCCCAAAGTCACACAGCTGACAATTGGCAGAGCCGGGATTTGAACCCATGACCTCTGACTCCCAAGCCTGTGCTCCTTCCACTAAGCCACACTGCTTCACAGCTGTACTTGTGCTGGCTTGTTTGTTATTTTGAGTATCCAGTGCTGTATGTAGTTTGATCCCTGAATCTAACAACTGTTTCAAAGCTTCTGCTCAAAAAGAGTTGCTCCTCTCTTGATTGCCGCATACCAGGCTGATCTGTTTGCTACAGTTTTCTCCTAGCATTTGGTCATCATGCTACATTGTCTGAAACTGAGCTTCGCTGCATCTCAAAAATGTTCCCTCAGTCCCTCTTGCTCAAAGTTACCCCATTTTAGCCCAACATGTATACACATACACATACTGGGAGACTGACTCAGTCCAGGAACTGGTTGTTTGTGATACTGTCTTGTCATCTGATGTTGAGTGCAGCATTTGGATGACACTGATAAAATTACATATGAAGTAGGATGAGATATGGTAATCCTAGTTCTCATAAGGAGAGAGAAGGTTGGACTGCACCAGAGCTCTGCAAACTTCATTTTGGTTTGAACCTTGATTGTTACCACATTCAATCAACAGTCTTCCAAATAAATAGTAATGAATAATAATGATGTCATTTGTTAATGCTTACTATGTGCAAAGCACTGTTCTAAGCGCTGATCAGATTGTCCCATGTGGGGCTCACAGTCTTCATCCCCATTTTACAGATGAGGTAACTGAGGCACAGAGAAGTTAAGTGACTTGCCCAAAGTCACACAGCTGAGAATTGGTGGAGCCGGTATTTGAACCCATGACCTCTGACTCCCAGTCCCGTGCTCTTTCCATTGAGCCACACTGCTTCTCTTAATATGTTATGTTATGTTATGTTATGTTCTCTTAATATGTTAGCCTTCTTGCTTCAGTTTTCTACATTTTTGTCTTACAGTGAATCATTGGTTATTATTCTTGCCTAGGCAGGACAGCAGAATTCAGTGCCATCAAACTGCTCTGTGTTGTAAAAGAGGTTCTTCAGATGTGTGTAGGGTTTTGCTGGTACAAGGCAGACTATAACACAGTTTTCTTCAGCCTTACAACTCCACAAGTCTGAGATGACTCTGAATAGCAGTTCATTATCACCTGTATGCTTTCTTGCCTGTGTGCCTCTAGCATACAGTCATTCCCATTTTTGAAGGACTGCCTCTAGGACTTTTTTTAATGGTATTTGTTAAATGCTTACTGTGTACCAGGCACTGTACTAAGTGCTGGGATAGATACAAGCTAATTAAGTTAGACACAGTCCCTGTCCCAAATAGGGTGCACAGTCTTAATTGCCATTTTACAGATAAGGTAATTGAGGCACAGCAAAGTTAAGTGACTTGCCCAAGATCACACAGCAGAAAAGTGACGGAACTGGGATTAGAACCCAGGTCCTCTGACTCCCAGATCCGGGCTCTTTTCACTAGGCCATGCTGCATATAGACTTTTTATTCTATTCACAGCCTGTTGATTAAATGAGTTCCCCAGGGTCAAAAAATAATTTTAATTAATCAATGGTATTGAGAGTTTACTGTGTGCAGAGTCCTGTACCTGGGAGAGTATGACGATAGAATAGGTAGACATGATCCCTTTCTTCACGGAGCTTAAAATCTATGCCAACATCAAAGTCCATTACTACATCTTCCAGCTACGTAGAACAAGTTTAACTGAATTGGATGTAGACATGTCCCTGCTTGATCCCATTGGTGATGGGAAATGGGTGCTCTCAACTCTGACGCAACTATATGTATTACCATGGAGGAACTATTCTTGGGATATATTTCTCAGGAAAGGCAAATTTACTTAATATCTGTCAGAGCCAGTGTCCACTGATGATGTCAAATGCTTATGAAAGGTCTATTAATAACCATTTGTGGTTAACAATCTATACAGAAGGCATTTAGAATGGGAAAGTCTTTCAACTCCAAGTTGAAATTGAAGAATGGTGAAGAGTTTGGGGTGCTTTTCTCAGTAGTTCTCTTGAATCTGTCCAGCAAAAAAGGGTCTGTGCCATGTGGTGCTCTAAAGCCGTATTGTAATTCCTGGGACACTGTGTTAACAATATTCTCTGATAGAAAGTCCTGAAGGACTTGACCTAGGAACTTACTAGGTATGGAAAACACTAGGATGCCTTGATGGTTACACTTCTCCTTTTTTCTTGTCTTTGGTGTGGAACATTTTCAAGTGGCCCCTTTAAAAACCAAAATATATTATGACCACTGGTTTTCCTCAATCCACATGTTTCCAGATCTTTTCAAAGAACTCCAGCAGATTAGTAAGGCATGGTTTCCTGATAGAAGAGTTTGGACTCAACAAGACTTGTCCAGCGAGGATGAGGAGGGAGGGGAGAAATAATAGAGCCTGTTTAACACACACTGAAGTTTTCTCTCCCACACACCTAAACAGAAGACTAGAATCTTCTTTCCTTCTTTCTTGGGCCCTCTGTGTGAGGTATTTACTGCTGCGAAGTCTGGCCAGTTCTGTGTCTACAATATCCAAACCTATTTTTGAAATAAATTTTCAGCTTTCAACCCAAAGCTGCATGAAACAAACCTAATGTTGGTCAGAATCATGTACTGTAGACAGAAGTAATATTTTTAGAGCCAAGAACCAGTAATTCTAACTCAGAGAACACCCTGGGATCCCTGATGGTAGCACTTCAACAAATTGGACAGAGAAGAATTCAAACTTGGACACTCATCCCCTTATCCCTGGCCCTCAGAGCAATCATTAACCAAAGTAGCCTCAAGGTGAAATAGCCAGAGAGAATCATGGATGGGCTTGAAGGAGGAAGAAGCCCTGGCCCAAATGCATACGCTGTGGTTTGGCTCTAAACATGTCTCCTGAGGCACATGCAGTGTTTTCCTCGCAAGACAGATAGAGCTTAACTTCCATGAATAATAACTGTGGTTTCTGTTAAATTCTATGTGCCAGGCACTGTACTAAGCACTGCGCTAGATACAAGATAATCAGATCCTACTTGATTACCTAAGAAGGAGTTTAAGCAGGAGGGAGAACATGTATTGGATCCCCATTTTACAGATAAGGGAATAATGATAATAATAATAATGGCATTTGTTAAGTGCTTACTATGTGCCAAGCACTGTTCTAAGCGCTTGGGTAGATACGAGGTTATCAGGTTGTCCCACATGGGACTCACAGTCTTAATCCCCATTTTACAGTAACTGAGACACCGAGAATTTAAGTAACTTGCCCAAAGGCACACAGCTGACAAGTGGCAGAACTGGGATTAGAACCCATGACCCGACTCCCAAGCCCAGGATCTCTCCACTAAGCCACGCTGCTTCACTGAAGCACAGAGAAGTTAAGTGACTTGCCCTAAGTCACACAACGGGCTGGGATTAGAACCCAGGTACTCTAACTTTCAGGCCCAGGCTTTTTCCATTAGTTCACACTGCTTCTCAAGTTGATAAGAACAAGTTAATGAAACACAACTTAGTAAGACTTGTTTGCCTCTGTATCCTATTTCTGTAGGGAATGATTTACCTGTACTTTGAAACACAGAAAAACCATATTCAGAAGCTGGGCAGACATGGAAACTGTACTGAACCAAACTGGGAGCATATTCAGAGCTCTTTTTAAAAGAAACTGTCATATTAGTAGTAGTCATAGTTGTAGTAGTAATGGTAATAGTGGTAATATTTATTGAAGGCCAACTTGGTGCAATGCATTGTACTAAGCACTTGGGCACTTTGGATGTACAAAACAAAGAAATAGATCTTAGACTTCATCGCCTGCACGTGGCAGTTCCCAATCAATCCTCTCTGCCTTTCCAGTCTTGTTATTTCCTATGCTCACTGTGGGCAGAGAATGTGTCTGTTTATTGTTACATTGTAATAATAATAATAATAATGGCATTTATTAAGAGCTTACTATGTTCAAAGCACTGTTCTAAGCACTGGGGAGGTTACAAGGTGATCAGATTGTCCCACGGGGGGCTCACAGTCTTAATCCACATTTTACAGATGCGGTAACTAAGGCACAGAGAAGTTAAGTGACTTGCCCAAGGTCACACAGCTGACAATTGGCGGATCCTGGATTTGAACGCATGACCTCTGACTCAACAGCCCGTGCTTTTTCCATTGAGCCACACTGCATTGTAATCTTCCAAGTGTTTAGTACAGTATTCTGCACAGAGTAAGCACACAATAAACATGACTCACTGACTGACTACTTTGAAGTGTAAGTTCCTCCGTTAAAGTGTAAGCTCCTTATAGGCAGGGAACATGTCTTCTGCTTCTCTTCTATTTTCCTAAGCTTTTAGTACAGTGCACTGCACCCAGTGGCTACTCAATAAATGCCATGACTACTACTACCTCTCAGTTCAGTATTTACTTAACCACTTGTGTTTCCTGTTCATATCTTATCAAACTTTTGTAACTATTGTTTCATCTATTTATGTCAGCTTGTAATCCCTATCTGAGTCTAAACTCCCCAAGGTCAAACGTCATGCTTTTATATTTCTCTGTTAGGAAGGGAGAGCCTGGGTGATTCCTCCATCCCACAGAAAAATGCATCATGATAACTGCTGCCTTCTCTCCCGCCAGCAAGGGTCCCTGCTCCCAGCATAATAATAATCATGGTATTTGTTAAGCACTTACTATGTGCCAAGCACTGTTCTATGCCTGCTGAACTGGGGATAAAAGTTGCTGCCACTCACTCTGGGACCTCTCCATCCCTGCTGACACTTTGAGTCTAGTTAGTGTATTTATTTAGGTTGTGTTTTAATGTTTCATCACTCCTGATATGCCTGTCTCCAAGACCTTCTCCCCACTTAAACTCATAGCGGGTGAGCCCCCTACAGTCCCCCTATGGGGCAGGGACCATTCCCAACTATGCATTTATTCTCTCCCAGCACTTAGTACAGTGCTCTGGATACAGTAAGTGTTTAATAAATACTATTATTACTACTACTACTACTGATATGTCTCCCTGTGAAGAACAGGGGTCTTCCCACAGTAGGCAGTCAATAACTGCAGTTGACAGTAAATCTTTATCTTGTATCCAGCCCAGACAGTACCTAGGGTGCAGATTCGGGCCAATGCACTATATTTTTATTGTGGGTTTCCTTGATGTTATGTATGAAATTCATTTGGCAGTCTTCTCGAGTGGTCCAGATACAATCTAATTCTGTCAAGAAGTTCTGGCAGTCTTTTGGAGCCGATGATGCCAGCAACAGTATGGGTGCAGTGGCCTTGTGCCAAGAGGGAATGAAGAACCAGATGGTAATCTGCCCACTCTATCCTGGTTGCAGGGGTGCTGGGGAGCCTGGTCAGGACAGATGCCTGAAACAGAAGGGGTGTTCAGTCAGTGGTCAGATCTGGTCAAAATTCCCAAGGTGGAAAGCCATTCTCTCCTTGACACGTGGCCTGCTACAGCCTGGCAAGACCAGAATTGTGAGCATTGTTCATGGAGGGAGACATGCTGGGATACGAATGAGTCTATAGATGTTGGGGAGAGGTGAAGTCTCTATTACTGATGTTCCTGGAGAAGTGCTTAGGACAGTTAATTTCCTGTCAGCACGGCAAATTTCACTGCACCATCAAGACAAGAACAAGCACATTGTCTTTCCTTGGAGGTATGGATATTCAGGTAGAAAGCATTTATGCTGGGCTGAAGTGGAATGAGACAAGTATACACCGGGCATCCAGGTAGTTTGCTACTTCTCCTGGGAAAGGCTGTGATATTAGTCTAATGATAACATTACATTTTGATTTGTCTGGGATAGTCCTGGACTCTAAGAACTGTCTTGATGCACTGATCAACTGAAGAAAATTGTTCAATCATTTGTCGATTTTTCTGCATTACTGGCAGATAGGGAGGTATCTGAAAATGTAGTCAAAAGGCAAAACTGCTTTCCCAAAAGTAGGATAGAGGAAAAATTATAATTGGGACTTAGGAATGCCCTGGTTCCCTTGAAGAGTTGAGCTCCAGGTGTGGGGTAAGCTAATTTTTGTTCACCTCCTTCTCAGAGTTCTGATGGTTTGTTGTGTGGGAGAGGGAGAGGTAAAGGGAATGTTAAAATACACAAATGCTCAGTAAATGTCAACAGTCACAACAGAAGAGTAGTCTCTAGGCTAAAAAAAAATAAGTGTTTTTAAAGAGCTGTCTTTCCCCTGCTGTGAGCAAACAAGTTTTTAGTGATCCCACCACTCTGATTAATGAGGAATTTTAATTCCTTCCCCCACCCCACCTATCCCACCCCCCCAGCACACCCATTCTTCAGTCCCATTGACAGTTTAGGACCTAAAAGTTGACAGTTCTGAGGCAGCTGTAACAAAAGCACCATTAAAGAATAACATGCTGCTCACTCAAGTCCAGAAATCATTGGTCAGCAAGAGAAAATGTCCTTTGAAACTTCAAATTGACAACAGCAGCAAATATAACATATAGGAGATTTTGTCGGTATATATCGAAGAGAAGTCCTGAAAGATGAAAACTTTACTATTTAGAGGTGACTCAAAAACAAAATTGGCCTTGGAAAGAGAGAAACAGAAGTAAAGAGTAAATTTGAAAGTCACAGCTGAAACAGTGGGAGGAGAGAAAGCCTTGTGTACTGAGTTGTGGTCTTGAACAGTGGGAACCAGTTATCAGGTATACAGCTGATACCACTATTGCAGGATCTGCCGCACAGTACTTTAAAAATCCTGTATTTTTTCTTTGTGGGTAAAATGTGCGTGGAACACCTTACTACACACCAAGCCTTTGCCCTGTCTCTTACTGTGATGTCTAAATGTTGCAGAAATCCGAAGTCTCAAGGTCCCTCTCTAACACAACATATTGATAATAGCCACTGCCATTGTCCACCTTGGAAAAAATAATAAATGTGATCGACTGTAATAGATTTTTTTTTAGCTACACTCAGAGTTTAATGCTTATAACTATATCTCTGGCACAAATGTCTCCATAAGCGCATAAACACCTTGGCCTATAGCCTCTGAGAGTTTATCAGTGCCATGGGAGATATTTACAGCTATATACATGTTCCTCCACAATGAATGAACAGCTTGCAACTACATATTAATCTACTTGATGACCTAGGTGAAGAACAAGGGAAATAATATTGTTAAGTCACTTCTCCCTTCCTGTGTGTGTTTGTGTGTGTATGCCTATATGACTTGTTACTGCATGATTTTTGTTTCATGATTTGTCTTTGTTTCTCACATAAGTGATTTTGCTTTCTGTTCCACTTAGTATGCAAAATTTACTTTCTCTTTTCATTATTCTCTCCAATAGTCAGACTTGACACAGACTCTAGGAAGCAGATTATTAGCATTTCTAAAAGCTAATACTTGAACATTTAACATGGTTTACAATGACTGTGCCAGCTGGTATTCTTAACAACCAAAATATTCCATCCAAGTAGAAAATTGTTGTTGGTGCATGTTAATTCTGCCTTCATAGTGTTGCCCCACTAGGCAATGATTGTAGGAATTCTATGTACAATTACTGTATTTAAACATTTCAATATTAGAGACCTTTGATTTTTGAATTTAGAAAAAAATCCTTTAGTTATAAACTATCCAGATGAATGTAGGTATCATGGTGACTAAAAATCTGAGCATTCTGCCTATCTCGCCTACTCGCTCTTTTACACTCCGTGCCCCAGTGGGAATAAGGCTGGCAGGGATGAGAGAGAATAAGTGGTGCAGTGCAAGTCCTTGGCCCTATAATCAATTCCTTCACAAAGATTCCCAATCTTGAAGTCTTGGTAACTGGACCAGAGCTTGTCCATTGTTCTTGATGATAGACCCCCATCATGATCATTACTATCAGAGCAGAATAAATTTCTCAGTGTAGTTGTGGAAAGGAGCTTGTTACTGAGATTGAGATCTTTGGAGGAAAGGCAGTGTAAATCAATCAATCAAATCAATCAGTCCATTTATATTTCCCCAGGGGCTCCCTCTTAATAGCCATTCCAGATACAGGGAAACTTCCCATAATGTTAATAAAATACAAATTCACCAGCACCCAATTTGCATAGGTTAACCAAACCTCAGAAGATAGGGTGGCTTACCTTTATGAGATATAGTTTTATTTAGGCTGAATTAAAATAAACTCAGAGAAATGTTCACTTACAAGGCATATAGGATGGAAATGTGAAGCAGTGTGGCCTAGTGGATAGAGCACGGTCCTGGAAGTCAGAAGGTCCTGGGTTCTAATTCCAGCTCTACCACTTGTCTGTTTTGTGACCTTGGGCAAGTTACTTAACTTCTCTGGGCCTCAATTGTCTCATCTGTAAAATGGGGATTATGAGTGTGATCTCCATGTGGGTCACATATTGTGTCAAATCTGACTTACTTGTATCCACCCCAGCACTTAGTACAGTGGCTGGCACATAGTAAGCGCTAAACAGATACCATAAAAAAATCAAACAAAAAGCCAGTCGTCTTTTCAGCCAATGTTTTAAAACTATAATCAATGGTATTTCTGGAACTCTTACTGTGTGCAGAGCACTGTACTAAGTATTTGAGAGAGTATGGTACAACAGAGCTGGTAGATATGTTCCTTGCCCAGCACCAACTTACTATAATGCAATCTAGCAGGGGAGAAGACACTAAAATGAATTACAGATAGGAGGATGTTCTGGAATGTAATCAGTCCCCCAGTGTGGAAACTATTTTCACTTCAACACAGCTGCACTAGGTGGGACATATGAGGTGAATGAGCAAAAACAGATCCAAACAACTGCTGTGTGGCGAGCTGAAATTGGGAAACAGAAAGTAAAGATGACAGAGGAAATGTTTAAGAATATAACAAAACAAAGACTCAGACAATGCTGCCTCCCATCTAAAAACAGGGAGTCAATTTCTAAAGGTAGACCAGCATCGAGCACCGTTATCAAGAAAGGAATGGCTCTTTCTGAGCAAAGGCTGGCAGCAGGAATCAGAGACAAAGAGCAAAATAGAAAACAGTGCCAGTTGATGTAAACATCAAACATAACAAGGACCTAGGTTTTAATCCCAGCTCTGCCACTTGTCTGCTGTGTGATCTTGGGCAAGTCACAACTCTTCTGTCCCTCAGTTACCTCATCTGTTAAAATGGGGACTAGGACTGTGAGCCCCATATGGAACATGGACTGTATCCAACCTGATTAGTTTGTATCTACCCCAGTCCTTAGTACAGTGCCTGGCACATAGTAAGTGCTTAACAAATGCCATAAAAAATAAAATTAAAAAAATAACAAAACAACAAGGACAGCATTTTATTATGTACAATGTGGCCATTTTTCAGCCTCATACTCACTCATGGGTGAATTTTGTCTTTAAATACAAAAGACAATTATAGATAACTATATAAACACAATGAGTGGGAGTGAATACAAGAATGCTTAAGTGACTCCAAAGGGCTGAAGTGAAAGTAGCAGGGGAAATGGGGTAGAGAGATGAGTGTTTAATCAGAGAAGTCCTCCTGGAGGAGACGTGATTTCAGAAGGATGGGGAGAGCAGTAGTCTGCCAAATACAAAGTGAGGTGGGACCTCTAGGTAGGACACATAGTGAGGACAAGATATATGTGGTAGGAGAGATGAGAACGAGGAACAGGAAATGTTAGCTTGAGAGAAATGAAGGGTGAGAGTTGGTGAAAGATCTCCGCAACATTGCCAAGATCCGCCCTTTCCTCTCCATCCAAACCGCTACCTTGCTCGTTCATGCTCTCATCCTATCCCGTCTGGACTACTGTATCAGCCTCCTCTCCGATCTCCCATCCTCTTGTCTCTCCCCACTTCAATCCATACTTCACGCCGCTGCCCGGATTGTCTTTGTCCAGAAATGCTCTGGACATGTTACTCCTCTCCTCAAAAATCTCCAGTGGCTACCAATCAACCTAGGCATCAGGCAGAAACTCCTCACCCTCGGCTTCAAGGCTCTCCATCACCTCGCCCCCTCCTACCTCACCTCCCTTCTCTCCTTCTACAGTCCAGCCCGCACCCTCCACTCCTCTGCTGCTAATCTCCTCACTGTGCCTCGTTCTCGCCTGTCCCACCATCGACCCCCGGCCCACATCATCCCCCTGGCCTGGAATGCCCTCCCTCCGCACATCTGCCAAGCTAGCTCCCTTCCTCCCTTCAAGGCCCTACTGAGAGCTCACCTCCTCCAGGAGGCCTTCCCAGACTGAGCCCCTTCCTTCCTCTCCCCCTCCTCCCCCTCTCCATCCCCCCCGCCTTACCTCCTTCCCTTCCCCACAGCACCTGTATATGTATATATGTTTGTACGTATTTATTACTCTAGTTATTTACTTGTTTTACTTGTACATATCTATTCTATTAATTTTATTTTGTTAATATGTTTTGTTTTGTTCTCTGTCTCCCCCTTCTAGACTGTGAGCCCACTGTTGGGTAGGGACCGTCTCTATATGTTGCCAACTTGTACTTCCCAAGCGCTTAATACAGTACTCTGCACACAGTAAGCACTCAATAAATATGACTGATTGACTGATTGATTGATTAGTACCTCTTACCTAGTGATCCCTCCTCACTGTCCCTCCTAACTTCATATATTAGGAGAGGTGTGAATAAATTGGAGGGAGAGAGCTGATTGAGTGCCTCAAAGCTATTGGTCAAGAGCTTCTACTTAATGTTGGGAAGAATGGGCAACTATTGGATGATTTTGAGGAGGCTTTTAGTGACAAATGTCATTTAAGAAAATGATCTAGGCAGCAAAGTGAACTGTGGTCTGGAGAGGGAACTGAGTGGTGGCAGGGAGGTCAATGAGGAGACTAATGCAGTAGTCAAGATGGGATATGACAAGTGCCTGGACTGAGATGGTGGCAGTTTGGATGGAAAGGAAAAAGTAGATTCAGGAAATGTAGGGGAAGAACTGATAGTATAATTTTTATGAAATTATTAACAAATGCTATATCCCCCAAATACAATTACTTTGCTATAATATTTTATTGGAGAACCTCTTGGAAAATTGGAGGAAATTTAGGTTTTCATTTATTTTTACAACAAATCAAAAGTTTGGTGTATTAGATAAAATACCTAGGAATCTCTGATGAGAACAGTCATCACCATCACTAAAAAATATATTTATTAATAGTTTTTGGTCATGTCACCATAGTATGGGATATATTTTTAGATAGATCTATGGCAGATTGTCAGTCTGGTCAGATTGTGTCTTTCCTGATTATCTTGTTTCTACCCCAGCCCTTAATACAGTGTTGGCTCATAGGATTCTTAACTTACTAGTATTATTATTATTATTATTAATATTATTACTATTACATTTTTATGTGGGAAACAGTGAAATCCCTCAGGGCAAATCTAACTCACAGTGACAAGTTAAAGCAGGATCACTGCTAGGCTTTTAAGGGCCTGCTTCATGGCCCTCTAGGTTGCAAGCTCCTTGTGGATAGCGAATGTGTTTACCAACTCTGCTCTATTATGCTCCCCCAAGCTTTTTAGTACAGTGCTTTGCACATAGTAAGCACTCAGTGAATACCACTGTTTGATTGAGTGATTGATGGGTTCCCATGCCTGTTCCTCCCTTTCAGCCAAGTGACAGAGAAGCTTCACCAATACTAAGCTCTATAGTGAAAAGTGACACCAGCCATCTGTCCAGTTGACAAATATAGCATTAAAGGCTTTTTATACCTTTCCATCCCACCGTCACCATGGTGGTAAGCCTCAAATTAATCCCCATAATACAGGCAGGCTAGTGGCAAAGCAAGAAGGACCAGTCGATCTGCTCAAAACCCACACAGTGGTTATCAATTGGACAAACTCTCTGTCAATCATGACAATGGAATCTTATATAGAAAAAAAATGAAACAAAACTATCTGCCCCACCTTTGTGCTGAACTGAGAGCAAAGTACTCAAAGGAAATCCCTCTATTGTTAAGTGGCTAATGAGGAAAATCTTTTTTAAGGCCATTAAAAAACAGAGCTTCTGATTATTTTTTCAACCAAGGTTGATTGCCTTGTGTTTTGCCAGCTTCTCTGCAGCTCCCATTATAAGACAACGAAAATAAGGCACCAGCGACATCAGCCATCATCTTTTTTGGTGATTTTGTGGCCTAGTGGAAAGAGCACTGGTCTGGGAGTCAGAGGACCCGGGTTCTAATTCTGGCTCTGCCACTTGTCCGATGTGTGACCTTGATTGAGCAAGTCACTTAACTATTTTCATTTCTGACAACTTTCCCATTGCCCCTACCTAATCCTGAGTCCCTAGTGTGCCTACATGCAATTTCTACAAGCTCTAAGCTGTTTTAACATGGCATGGCCTGAGCTGCAATTCTATTCTACTAGTACTACTACTAGAAAGTCAGCTGTGGTTTTGACATCACACAAACAAACAAGATAGTGTTGGAAGCATTGTAAAGACATGCTGAGATCTCATGGCATGACATGAGATCAGATGGCATACTTGCACCACTTTGGCCCAAAGAAATCAAGGAACTAAAGTTATAATAAAGCAAATAGATATTTTATTTATAGTGCTATAGTCACAGTTTTACATTTTTGGTTGATCATACATTGCATATCTTGGATGTTGTAACTCCACCTCTGACATATGTACTGACTGAACTAGTTTCTACATCAGCAAAAATAATTTCTTCAAAATAATCCTTCTTTCCATCCTCCACTAATCTTTTCAATTTGCTGCTGTTGCCACTTCTGATTTTCAGTGAGATCAAGACTGGGACAATTTTTGGGAAAGAAATTCATTTAAAAAAAAAGAAAGCAAGAAAACATGATCTCCAGTACTTAATTTACCCAAAACATCATCTGATCAGTAGCCTAAGAAAAAGATTTCATAGATTAACATTTGGTTTTATTAAGCTGAATAGTTTGCTTTCATATGTGTGTGTGTGCATGTGTACGTGTGTGTGTGTGTATACATGTATCTATATATTTATATATTGTTCTTTGCCTCTCCCTAATATTGATTTAGTCTAGTTCATCTTGCAGAAGATATAGGTCTTCTGTTGCTTTTGCATCTATAGTTGGTCTTTTTATTTCCATTTTGGCTCACATAAATTAATAGAAAAATCAGACATGTGTTCAATATGCTATTGACCTGGAGATTGGAAAAGGCTGCAGGGTTTTTTGGGTTTTTGGGGGGTTTTTTAGTGTTCACGGCAGTGCTGAGAATTGTTCTTTTACCTTTGCTAATGAAGGAATTGAAAAACTCATAGGAGATTCTCATTAAATATGACCACTTGCAGTAGAAAAAGATTAGGGCAGAGAAAGAGAGACAGAGAGATAAAGGCTTTTTGTAAAGAGCAGCCTTGCCCCATCACAAAAAACAAAACAAAACACAAACCCAGCTGTTCCACGTCTCTCAGCTCTGTTAAATCTCTGGTCGCTGTTATTGGAAAATCTTGTCCTTTTCCCCTCCCTCTCCCTCCCTCCCCCATCTCTCTCTTTCTCTCTCTGTCTCTGTCTCTCTCCATCTCTCCCCCCCCCCCCCCCAGTCTCTTAGCCAGACATGGTCCTGAATTTTAGTTTAATGACTTTTTATTGTAGATTTTCTTTTAATTGTACTATGTTAGGATTTAAGAGATTACTGACAGTATATGTACACACACACACACACACACACAAAGAAGGAATGTGTGTGTGTGTGTGTGTGTGTGTGCACGCCATATATGAAGCTCAGTACTATATATGACTATATTTATGGAGTTTTCTGTTATTTCAGGAGTCACTGAAGTAGCATTCCAACTATTTGGAACCATCTGCTTCATATTATGTTACTGGCAGCTTGTTTTCTTGCTACAATTTAGTCAGAATTCAGAATTTTTCTAATTTGATAGAATGACTAAAATTTTCTGCTTTTTTGATATCACCCTCTAAGGAAACTTAGACTGCCCTAATTATCACATAAAAGTAAATTCTGTGCAATGCCCTATGAAGGGTTTCATTCTCATTGCATGTAAAGAAGATCATTTGATCTAATAAAGCTAAAACAAGGGCATACAGATAAAATTCCTTTTCCCAATCACTGGAAGAATTGTGACTCTTCATCTGCAGTAATACAATTTTTTCTGAATTTATCAAAATGCTTTTCTCATAAAAATAATTTAAGTGTAATATCTTCAATTTACAATCAAAGCTAGTCTACATTTATTTGGGGTTATTTCTTTTTGCCACTATAAAATAAATATTGAGCAAATATCATGTGTACATAACACAACATCATATATATTATTCATGGAATAATTTATATATTATATATCTACTCTGTTCAACATATTTTAAACCCTTACGATTTTGAAAATAAAGTCCTTGGACCCTCAACATAGAAAAAGAATGCACCAGGATTAATATTATTGGTTTAATTTCTGATACAGGGAGGTTTGTTACCATTAGAGCATTCATTAGAGAATTCTAAAAACAGTGATTCATTCTATATAAGCCTAAGGAATTATTTCCTACTTTGTATTGTAGAAGTAACAATGTGATCGTAGGTCTCTGAAGGTGGGGTCTGAATCTTTTACTTGTACTGCACATTCTTTAAGCACCCAATGTAGTGCATCCATCCGCATTTTTCTCCATGAATTCTACTGATGCTGATAATGAGGCGAGTACCTTCATCTTGAAATATGCCAAATAGGTTGCATTTCATATATTTAAAAAATCAAATCAATCAATCAGTAGTATTTATTGAGTGCTCTACTGTGTGCAGAGCACTGTACTAAGCACTTGAGAGAGTACAGTATAACAATATAACAGACACATTCCCTGTCTACAGTGAGCTTTCAGTCTCGTGCATCCTGCCGACACCCCAAACTTAGCATGTCCAAAACAGAATTCCTCATCTTCCAACCCAAACCCTGTCCCCTACTGACTTCCCATCACTGTAGACAGCACCACCATCCTCCCTATATCACAAACTGTTGACCTATGCTTTATCCTCAACTTATATCTCTCTTTTAACCACATATTCAATGTCACCAAATCCCAGTCTAAACTTCCCTCTTCCTCAGCTTCCCCTCCCCTCCCCATCACCTGACTCACCCCCTTTACTCTATCCCCCCTCCCCACCCCACAGCACTTGTGCATATATGTACATATCTATAATTCTATTTATTTATATTAATGCCAGTTTACTTGTTCTGATGTATATATATATATATATATAGCTATAATTCTATTTATTTATATTGATGCTATTGATGCCTGTTTACTTGTTTTGATATATGTCTGTTTGATGTATGTCTCCCCCATTCTAGACTGTGAGCCCATTGTGGGCAGGGATTGTCTTTCTTTGTTGCTGAACTGTACTTTCCAAGCTCTTAGTACAGTGCTCTGAACACAGTAAGTGCTCAATAAATACTAAAATTTGCCCTTTCATCCCCAACCAAACAACTACCTCATTAATATAAGCACTTATACTATCCTGCATTGACTATTGTATCAACCTTATTGCTGACTGCCCTCTCTCTTGCCTCTCCCCACTCCAGTCCATACTTCACTCTGCTACCCAGATCATTTTTCTTTAAAACCATTCAGTCCATCTATCCCCTCTTCTCAAGAAACTCCAGAAACTCCATACATCTCTGATTCAAATGGAAACTGCCTACCATTGGCTTTAAAGCACTCAATCACCTTGCCCCCTCTACCTTACCTCACTGATTTTCAACTACAACCCAGACCACATGCGCCACTCTTCTAATGCCACTACCTCTATCTCATCTATATCACTGCAAACCCCTTCCCCACGTCCTGCCCAGGTCCTGCCTTTTTGCCTGGATCTCTTTGCCTGAATCTTTTACTTGTACTGCACATTCCTTAAGCATCCAATGTAGTGCATCCATCCACATTTTTCTCCATGAATTCTACTGATGCTCCAGCACATAATAGTTTGTATCTGCTCTCTGTGACATCATTATCTGCCTATTTTATTATTGCCATAGCATGTTAATCGTTAACTACCCTTTGTGATGCCATCGCCTATTTCTATCATTGCTACTGTTTTATCACTTCTGCATCTCAATTGTTAACCTCCCGTTGTGCTGTCACTTGCCCTGCTGACCTCACCATGAACTTTCAATTCCCTTGCTTCCAACTGCCATTCCCATTCCTCACCTTCCCCTTCCCCTCTCCCACCCAGCTTTTTCCCTCCCTCTCCCCCTCCACGACCACTCCCCCTCACCCCCTACCGAGGATCCCTCTGTACCAGCGCCAATCGTCAACTCCTCCCTCCTGGCCCTCTCCCTCCCCTCCTCCCCACCCCCACCCCCACCCCATCCCAGTTCTCCTTTCCCATCACCACCTCTCTTCCCACTCTCCCCGCCTAGGCCCCCACCAACTCATCCCAATCCAAACCCTCCCCACCCCTCGCACCCTTCCCCCTCCCTCCCCTCCCCTTGACAGCTGCTGCCAAGTGTGGCCTCTGTAACCCCCGCTCCATTATAAGTAAGCTCCCTTTCATCCTGGACTTATTCCTTTCCAGGTCTCTACGCCTCCTTGCCCTAACTGAAACATGGCTGTCTCCGGATGACACGGTCTCTTCTGCAGCTCTCTCCAGTGGTGGCCTCTTCTTCTCCCACTCCCCCAGACTCACCGGAAAAGGAGGAGGTGTTGGTTTCCTCCTCGCCCTCCAATGTCACTTTCGCACTATCCCTCCTCCCCCTTCCCTTTCCTTCCCTTCCTTTGAAGCCCACATAATTCGCCTCTACCAGCCCCTCCAGAGTCTTGTAGCCGTCATCTACCACCGCCCCAGCCCCACCTCAAACTTCTTTAACGATTTTGACCCCTTCCTCACCTTTCTTCTCTCCTTTTCCATGCCCACTCTGATCCTCAGAGACTTCAACATCCACATGGATATCCCTGGTGAATCCTCTGCCACCCACCTTCTATCTCTCCTTGACGCTGGCAACCTCTTGCTCCACCCCACCTCGCCCACTCACCAACTTGGTCACACCCTCGACCTCATCATCTCCTACCGCTGCACTATCTCCATCCTCACCAACTCTGAAATCTCTCTCTCTGATCATAACCTTTTCACCTGCCTCCTCACTCACACTCCTTTCCCCTGTAAATCCATATTACTCCCTCACAGAGATCTCCGCTGTCTTGACCCCATCCATCTTTCTAAGTGCCTCACACACCACCAAACCTCCCTTTCCTCTCTACCCAATTTGATGATCAGATTACTGCTCTCAACTTTACCTTTTCTACTCAGCTAGACTCACTCGCTCCCCTTTTTCTTCGCTGCTCTCGTACCACTAACCCACAGCCCTGGATCACTGCCACTGTTCACCTTCTTTGCTCTTATGCTCGAGCTGCTGAACACTGTTGGCGAAAGTCTAAACACCATGCCAACCTCGTTCACTTCAAGTTTATCCTTTCCTGCCTTAACTCAGCCCTCTCCTCTGCCAGACAAAACTATTTCTCCTCCCTTATTGACACCCATGCCCATCATCCCCATCAGCTCTTCCGTACATTCAACTCCCTGCTCAGGCCCCCGGTTCCTCCCCCTCCTCCTTAGCTCACCCCCAACGATCTGTCCTCCTACTTCATTAACAAAATTAAATCCATCAGGTCTGACCTCCCCAAAGTCACTCCCCCACCTTCTCCAACCCCCCGGCTCTCAACACTCTCCACTACTCTCCCATCCTTCCCAGCAGTATCCTCAGAGGAGCTCTCCTCCTTCCTCTCAAGTGCTACTCCGGCCACCTGTGCTTCTGACCCCATTCCCTCTCATCTCATGAAATCTCTCGCTCCATCCCTTCTCCCCTCCTAACTTCCATCTTCAACTGCTCACTCTCCACTGGTTCCTTCCCCTCTGCACTGAAACATACCCATGTCTCTCCCATCCTAAAAAAAACCCTTTCTTGACCCCACCTCACCTTCTAGTTATCGCCCCATCTCCCTCCTACCATTCCTTTCCAAACTCCTTGAATGAGTTGTCTACACATGCTGCCTCGAATTCCTCAACACCAACTCTCTCCTCGACCCCCTCCAGTCTGGCTTCTGTCCCATACATTCCACGGAAAGTGCCCTCTCAAAGGTCACCAATGACCTCCTGCTTGCCAATTCCAACGGCTCATATTCTGTCCTAATCCTCCTCGACCTCTCAACTGCCTTTGACACTGTGGACCACCCCCTTCTCCTCAACACGCTATCCAACCTTGGCTGCACAGACTCCATCCTATCCTGGTTCTCCTCTTATCTCTCCGGTTGTTCATTCTCAGTCTCTTTTGCAGGCTCCTCCTCCCCCTCCCACCCCCTTACTGTAGAGGTTCCTCAAGGTTCAGTTCTTGGTCCCCTTCTGTTCTCGATCTACACTCACTCCCTTGGTGATCTCATTCGCTCCCACGGCTTCAACTATCATCTCTACACTGATAACACCCAAATCTACATATCTGCCCCTGCTCTCTCTCCCTCCCTCCAGGCTCGCATCTCCTTCTGCCTTCAGGACATCTGCATCTGGATGTCTGCCCGCCACCTAAAACTCAACATGGCCAAGACTGAACTCCTTGTCTTCCCTCCCAAACCCTGCCCTCTCCCTGACTTTCCCATCACTGTTGATGGCACTACCATCCTTCCCATCTCACAAGCCTGCAACCTTAGTGTCATCCTCGACTCCGCTCTCTCGTTCACCCCTCACATCCAAGAGGTCACCAAAACCGGCCAGTCTCACCTCCACAACATTGCCATGATCTGCCCTTTCCTCTCCATCCAAACTGCTACCCTGATCGTTCAAGCTCTCATTCTATCCCATCTGGACTACTGTATCAGCCTCCTCTCCGATCGTGCATCCACCTGTCTCTCCCCACTTCAATCCATACTTCACGCCGCTGCCCGGATTATCTTTGTCCAGAAATGCTCTGGGCATGTTACTCCCCTCCTCAAAAATCTCCAGTGGCTACCAATCAACCTATGCATTAGGCAGAAACTCCTCACCCTCGGCTTCAAGGCTCTCCATCACCACGCCTCCTCCTACCTCACCTCCCTTCTCTCCTTCTACAGCCCAGCCCGCGCCCTCTGCTCCTCTTCCGCTAATCTCCTCACCGTGCCTCGTTCTTGCCTGTCCCGGCATTGACCCCCGGCCCACATCATCCCCCTGGCCTGGAATGCCCTCCCTCTGCACATCCACCAAGCTAGCTCTCTTCCTCCCTTCAAGGCCCTACTGAGAGCTCACCTCCTCCAGGAGACCTTCCCAGACTGAGCCCCCTCCTTTCTCTCCCCCTCCTCCCCCGTCCATCCCCCTGCCTTACCTCCCTCCCTTCCCCACAGCACCTGTATATATGGATATATGTTTGTATGTATTTATTACTCTATTTATTTTACTTGTACATATTCTATTTATTTTATTTTGTTAATATGTTTTGTTTTGTTCTCTGTCTCCCCCTTCTAGACTGTGAGCCCACTGTTGGGTAGGGACCGTCTCTATATGTTGCCAACTTGTACTTCCCAAGTGCTCAGTACAGTGCTCTGCACACAATAAGTGCTCAATAAATACGATTGAATGAATGAATGAATGTCCATAATTTATTTATTTATATCAATATCCGTCTCCCCCTCGAGACTGTAAGCTCATTGAGGACAAGGATGGTGTCCAACATGATTATCTTGTATCTGCCCTAGTGCTTAGTACAATGTCTGGCCCAGAGTAAGTGCTTAACAAATAGTACAATTATTGTTGTTATCATTATTATCATTAATAACTATTATTACATGATTACATGAGGAATGAAAGCTAAATAGTGTAAGCAAACTCAAATGAACATAAATATTCCCTCCAGACTGTAAACTCACTGTGGGCTTACACTATACTTATATTGTACTCTCCCAAGGCCTTAGTACAGTGCTCTGCACACAGTGAACACTCAATAAACTCCACTGATTACTTGTCAGAGTTTATCATGTGGTTTCTCAACTCCTAGGAGAACTTCAAACCACTGTAGGTGGTGTGAAGAAAAGCAGCATGGCCTGCGAGTAAGAGGGACATAGGTTCTAATTCCAGCTCTGCCACCTGTCTGCTCTGTGACCTTGGGAAAGTCACTTCACTTCTCTGGGCCTCAGTTACTTTGTCTTTCAAATGGGAATTAAGACTGTGAGCCCCATATGGGTCAGGGACTGTGTCCAGCTCAATTTGCTTGTATCAATCCCAGTGCTTAGTTCAGTGCCGGACACACATTAAGCACTTAACAAATACCACTATTATTGTAGGTGTCTCTGTTATGTGGTAACAATGGAGATGAACAATGGAAAAAGCACTTAGCCCAGGAGCAGCTGATAAGAGGTTTCCTGGCTTAATGCTAGAAAACTATCTATTCCTACTCTCTGCTGTACCAGAAGGGAGACTCAGCTGTGGTAAATATTATTCTATGTGTATATGTGTGTGCATGTAGGTGTCAGGGGGTTTCATGAGGATTTTGATGGGAGGTGTACAGAGTGGATGTATTTCAGATCTAACCTTGAGATGGCAGACGCAGTTGGTTTTTTTAATAGAAAACCTGCCCAGGTCAAAGAAAATGATACAAGCATGTGTGTATGGGGTGAAAAAAATGTTAGAAATCATTTACATTTGGTGATTAAGAAATTTCAGTAAAAATGGATGTGAATGAGCAATGCAGACAAGAGAAGGACTCCTGCATAACCTTCCTTCCACTGGCTTATGTGGGTGTAGGCGAGTGGGGTGGAGAGTATGTCTTTTTATGGTATTTGTTAAGCGCTTACTATGTGTCTATGGGGTAGAACCAAGATGATCCTTGAATACACTGTTAAGTACTATATGGGGGGCAATAATCCATCAATCAATCAATCAGTTGTATTTCTAGAGCACTTTCTGTACTTAGTACTTGCAATAGTACAAAATAACAATATAACAGAGTTGGTAGACAGATTCCCTGCCTAAAACGAGCTTACAGTCTAGAGAGAAGGGTGCTGGTGGTATTTATGGCACTCCCTTAGTACTTGTCCCAGAATAATTCTGCAAACTTGGGGGCTACACATCCCTACTGAGGTACTCATCCAGTGTGTCAGATTTTGGAATCCCTATGCCCATGCCTGGAAGGATCTCTTATGTCCCCAAACCCAGATTTGCCCTATGCCAAGCCAGGCTGGATCCCTCATGCTGCCAGATCACCAAGGCTGCCTTGAGCTCCCCAGAGGTAGTGCTGCCAGAACATGTGTTTCGACTACACGATGACATTGGTCATGTCATCACCCCATTCTGCCAGAGTCCTGTGTGGACCTGGAGCTCTGGGCTGCTTTACTGCAGTTCCAGCTTCTGTTGGGAAATCATGCCTCACTAATCTGCTGGAGTTCTTTGACGGGATCAAGAAACATGTGGATTGAGGGAAGCCAGCAGTCATAATATATTTTGGTTTTTAAAGAGGCCCCTTGAAAGATTTCCACACCAAAGACTTTTACAAGAGAAAAGGAGAAAGGGTAACCGTCAAGATATCCTAGTGCTTTTGGTACCGGGCAAAATCCTAGGTCCTAGGTTCTAGGCGAGTACTGGATACTGGAGAATATTGTTAACACAGTGTCCCAGAAATTGCAATATGGCTTTAGATCACCACAGGCCACAGAATCTTCTCAGCTAGTCAGATTCAAGATGATTACACTTTATGTAACATTTATGTATGTATCTTTAAACTCTCTTGCTTCCCTCCAGCTGCAATTTAATTTAGATCTATCTGTGCCTCAAGATTTTACTCTCCCATATGCTTAATAATAATAATAATTATTATTATGGTATTTGTTAAGTGCTTACTACGTTCCAAGCACTGTTCTAAGTGCTGGGGTAGGTACAGGGTAATCAGGTTGTCCCATGTGGGGCTCACACTTCCAATCCCCATTTTATAGATGGTGTAACTGAGGCACAGAGAAGTTAAGTGACTTCCCCAAGGTCACACAGCAGACAAATGGTGGAGGCAGCATTAGAACCCACATCCTCTAACTCCCAAGCCCACGCTTGATACTTAATCTCATGCTTACTACAGTGCTCTGCACACAATATGTGCTGAATTCATTCTATTCATCAACCAACCCTGCACCTCTCCCTCTCTCCAGTCTTGCATCTCCTCCTGTCTTCAAGACATCTTTACTTGGATACCCTCCCATCACCTCAAACTTAACATATCCAAAACAGAGCTCCTTATCTTCCCACCCAAACTCTGTCCTCCCCGTGACTTTTCCATCACTGTAGATGGCATCACCATTCTTCCTGTCCCACAAGTCACCTTGGTGTTATCCTTGACTCCTCTCTGTCATTCAACCCACATATTCAATCCATCACTAAATCCTGTTGGTCCTACCTTCACAACATCACTAAAAACATTTAACTGTTTGTAAGTTTCAACTCAGAGTTGGCAAAAGTTCCTATTCTAAATGCCCTACATGTAGATTGCTAGGCACAAATTCATTCATTCATTCAATCGTATTTATTGAGCGCTGTGTGCAGAGCACTGTACTAAGCGCTTGGGAAGTACAAGTTGGCAACATATAGAGACAGTCCCTACCCAACAGTGGGCTCAGTCTAGAAGGGGGAGACGGAGAACAAAACAAAACATATTAACAAAATAAAATAAATAGAATAAATGTGTACAAATAAAATAAATAGAGTAATAAATACATACAAACATATATACATATATACAGGTGCTGTGGGGAGGGGAAGGAGGTAAGGCGGGGGGGTGGAGAGAGGGAGGAGGGGGAGAGGAAGGAGGGGGAAATCAAATCAAATCAAATCAATCAATCGATGTCGTATTTATTGAGCATTTACTATGTGTAGAGCACTGTATGAGGAACTTGGGACAGCACACTATAACAGAGTTGACAGACACATTCTCTGTCCACAACAAGCTTTTAGTCTAGAGGGGGAATCAGACATTGATATAAATAAATACATTATGTCTCGTAGATAGGAAATGTGTCTGTTTATTGTTATGTTGTACTCTCCCAAGCACTTAGTACAGGTCTTTGCACACAGTAAGTGCTCAATCAATACAATTGAATGATTGAATGAATGAATGGATATGTACAAAATTGCTGCATGACTGGTGTGGGGGATGGTGGGGATGAATTAAGGGACCAATTTGGGGTGACACAGAAGGGAGTGGGAAAAGAGTAAATGAGGGCTTAGTCAGGGAAGGCCTCTTGGAGGAGATGTGCCTTCAACAAGGCTCTGAAGGTGGGGAGAGTAAGCCAGTGGTGGAGCTGGGACTTGAACCTTCACACATCTCACATTACTCATACACTACTGCACATATTATAAGAACTTAATAAAAGTCATTACTATTACTTCTATCCAGATTTCAGAATTCATTATTGAGTGTGACTTTCGTATTGACCGTTCAACATTAGAGTTTATGAAATCGGTGAGGGCACCACAGTGTCTGTTAGTGAGATTTCCACAACCACGGACTTCAGTCACTGCCTTTGCCATCTGTTTTAACAGTGTGTGCGGTTTGCTACATGTGGACCAGTCTAGAAAGTGCGCAACCTCTTACTATTGCCGAAAAAGCAAACCAAATCAAATGCGTGTCCTGCTGCCTTCCCTTGACACCCAAATCCACACTCTCAACTCCTCACTCTCCACTGAATTCATCTCTCTTGCTCCACTGACCATCTGTGGCTCTTGTACCACCAACTTGCAGCCCTGGATCACCTCCACATTACACTTCCTCTGCTCATGTGCTCAAGCTCTGGAGCTCTGCTGGCAGAGATCCAGACATCAGGCCGATCTCATGTATCAATCAATCAATCGTATTTATTGAGTGCTTACTGTGTGCAGAGCACTGTACTAAGTGCTTGGGAAGTACAAGTTGGCAACATATAGAGACAGTCCCTACCCAACAGTGGGCTCACAGTGCAAACGTATTCTCACCTGTTATAACCCTTCCCTCTCCTCTGCCCAGCAACAATACTTCTCCAACTTTATTGATTCCCATGTCCATTGGCCATGCCAGCTTTCTTAGACCTTTAACTCCGTAAAGCCCCCATCACCCACTTTCCCCATCTCTTGTCCCAGTGACCTTGCCATCTATTTCATGAATGAAATTGAAACCATCAGGCATGATCTCTCCTGCACTTCTTCAGTCCCCCCTCCTTCTGTCTCCTCTTTGACTCTCCCATCTTTTCCAGTAGTATATCAAGAGATCTCCCACCTCTTTGTAAAATCTAACCCCTCCTTCTATGCCTCTGACCCTGTCTGCATCTTATTAAAACACTTTCTCCCTACCTTCTTCCCTACCTGACAGCCATTTTAAACTGCTCCAGTGATTCCTTCCTCACTGCTCTCAAACATACCCATGTAATCCCTATCTTCAAAAAAACCTTTCCTTAACCCCACTGAACCCTACAGTTAATGCCCTACCTCATCTTAAATTCCTTTCCAAACTTCTTGAGAGAGTTGTTTATATCCACTACCTCCAATTCCTCTCCTTGATCCCCCACAATCTGCTTTCACCCCCTCCACTCCATTGAAACTGCCCTCTGATAGGTCACCAATGACCTCTTTACTACCAAATCCAATGGACTCCAGTCCATCCTGATCCTCCTCGACCTCTCAGTTTCCTTTGACACTGGGGACCATGCTCTTTTGGAAGCACTATGTAACCTTAGCTTCACTGGCACTGTCTTCTGATTTTCCTCCAATCTCTCTGGCCACTCATTCTCAATCTTCTTCCTGAGTTCCTCCTCCTCTGCTTTCCACCTTCTAACTGTGGGAGTTCCTCTAGGTTCCTCTAGGTTCAATTCTGGGTCCCTTTCTATTGTCCATATACACTAATTCCTTTGGAGAACTCATTTAATAATAATAATAATAATGATGATGGCATTTATCAAGCGCTTACTATGTGCAAACCACTGTACTAAGCGCTGGGGAGATTACAAGGAGATCAGGTTGTCCCACGGGGGGCTCACAGTCTTAATCCTCATTTTACAGATGAGGGAACTGAGGCCCAGAGAAGTTAAGTGACTTGCCCAAAGTCACACAGCTGACAATTGCCAGAGCCAGGATTCAAACCCATGATCCCTGACTCCAAAGCCCGGGCTCTTTCCACTGAGCCACGCTGCTTCTCTGAAATTCTTCTCATTTGCTCCCATGGCTTCAACTACCACCTCTATGCTGATGATTCCCAAATCTACTGCTCCAGGTCTGATCTCTCTCCTTCTCTGCAGTCTCGTATTTACTCCTGCCTTCAGGGCATCTCTACCTGTATGTCCTGCCAACACCTCGAACTTAACATGTCCAAAACAGTACACTCATTTTCCCACCCCAACTCCCTCCTCCCCAAAAGTTTCCCATCACTGTAAACAACGCCACTACCCTTCCTGTCTCATAAGTCCTTTACCTTGACATTATTCATTCTTCTAAAATATTGTTCTGAGCAAGTCTTCCCACTCCTCAAAAACCTCCAATGGTTGCTCATCTACCTCTACATCAAACAGAAACTCCCTACCATTGTCTTCAAGGCACTCAATCAGCTCTCCCCCTTGTACCTAATTTTGCTCATCTCCCACTATCCAGCCTCTTCTAATGCCAATGTACTCAAGCAGTATTGTCTCGTGGAAAGAGCACGGGCCTGGGAATCAAAAGACATGGGTTCTAATCCCAGCTCTGCCACATGTCCGCTGTGTGACCTTGGGCAACTCACTTCACTTCTCTGGGCCTAAATTACCTCATCTGAAAAATGGGGATTAAGACTGTGAGCCCATGTGGGACAAGGGCTGTGTCCAACCTGATTACCTTATATCTACCCAAGTGCTTAGAAAAGTGCTTGGCACATAGAAAGCACTTAACAATTACCACAATTATTATTATTAATCTCTTTCTCAATGTCAGCCCTTTGCTCACATCCTCCTTCCAGCCTAGAACTCCCTCCCCCTACATATCAGACAGACCACTAACATCATAATTCCTCCAAGAAGATTTTCCTGACTAACCTCTCATTTTTTCACCCTACTCACCCTCTCTTCTGTATCACCTATGATCTTAAACACTTTGATACTTACCACTCCAGACCCCCAGCACTTAGGTACATGTCCTTGTATTCTGCTGCTTCTGCTGTAATTTATTTGAATATCTCTGTCCACTAGATTGTAAACTCCTTGAGGGCAAGGATCATTTGTAATGTATTATACTCCCCCAGGGGCTTACTGCCTGCCCTGCACACAATAAGCACTCAATAAATGCCACTAATTGAATAATTGTCTAGACAGAAATGCCATTCATCCATACCACTGGTGCTTAAGCAGCCCTTTCTAGGGGTTCACAGATCACTCTGATGGTCTAAGGGGTTAAACAATAAACCCTACTATTTTTTCAGGGCATAGTGTGGAAGAGACTATCAGTGTGACATCACAAATGTATTCTCACCATCAGAAGTGTCAATTTTCAAAAGGAAAAACAGTGAGAGAAACATTATCCAACCTTAGCTTCACTGATTCTGTCCTCTCCTGGTTTTCCTCTTATTTCTCTGGCTATTAATTCTCAGTCTCATATACAGGCTTCTCCTCTGCTTCCCACCCCCTAACTGTGGGGGTCCTTCAAGGTTCAGTTCTGGGTATCCTTGTATTCTCCATCTACATCCACTCCCTAGGAGAAGTCATTTGCTCCCATTGCTTCAACTACTACCTCTATGCAGATGATACCCAGATCTACATCTCCAGCCTTGATCCTCTCTCTCTCTCCAGTCTTGCATCTCCTCCTGTCTTCAAGATATCTTTACTTGGATACCCTCCCATCACCTCAAACTTAACATGTCCAAAACAGAGCTCCTTATCTTCCCACCCAAACTCTGTCCTCCCCGTGACTTTTCCATCACTGTAGTTGGCATCACCATTCTTCCTGTCCCACAAGTCACCTTGATGTTATCCTTGACTCCTCTCTGTCATTCAACCCACATATTCAATCCATCACTAAATCCTGTTGGTCCTACCTTCACAACATCGCTAAAATCTGCCCTTTTCTCTTCATCCAAACTGCTACCATGTTAATACAATCAATCATCCTATTTCACCTGGATTACTGCATCAGCCTCCTTGCTGACCTCCCAGCCTCCTCTCTCTCCCCATTCCAGTCCATACTTCACTCTGCTGCCCGGATCATTTTTCTACAAAAAACATTCAGGAAATGTCATTGTGCTCCCCCCAAAACTCCAGTGGTTGCCTATCCACCTCCACATCAAACAAAAACTCCTCACCATTGGCTTTAAAGCACTCCATCACCTTGCCCCTCCTACCTCAACTCACTTCCATCCTTCTACAACTCAGCCCTCACACTTTGCTCTTCTAGTGCTAACATTCTCACTGTACTCCATCTCACCTGTCTCTCCACTGACCCCAGCCCACGTCCTGCCTCTGTCCTAGAATGCCCTCCCTCCTCAAATCCTACAGAGAATTACTCTCCCCCACTTCAAAACCTTATTGAAGGCACAAATCCTCCAAGAGGCCTTCCCAGACTAAGCCCCACTTTTTCTCATCTGCCACTCCCTTCTGCCTCACCCTGACTTGCTCCCTTTGCTCTTCTCCCTCCCTGCCCCATAGCATTTATGTACATATCTGTAATTTTATTTTTTTGTATTGATGTCTGTATCCCCCAGTCTAGACTATAAGCTCATTGTGGGCAGGTAATGTGACTATTTATTCTTGTATTGTACTCTCCAAAGTGGCTAGTACAGTGCTCTACATACAGCAAGTGCTAAATAAATATGATTAAATGAATGAGAGATGAATGTATATCTAGGAGGACTTATTACCTTCAGAATTACAATCTAAGTAGTCTAATTGGCTTGGATATAGCTTCCAGAAGACCTAGGGCATATAAGATGTGGGCCATGTGTCTACCCTCCCCCGCCCCACCCTCTGCCAAATCCTCCTCTAACCTGGAGCAGCCCTGTCTCCCAGAGGAACACGGAAGGGTAAAAATGGCAATGACAGGGTAGCCACCTACCAGGCTAATACTATCACAATTTAAGCCATGCCTTTTACAGGAAGTGGTATTGGGAAGTCAGCTAAGAGTGGCGAGACCTGAAGGGGGCCCATCTTCAGCCACTTTGGTCCCATTGGAGATGGCAGAAGTACGAGGGGACTGGGAATAACTCGTGTGTGTGTGTGTGTGTGTGTGTGTGTGTGTGTGTGTGTGTGTCTTTTCCTTCACATCTCTCCCTCTGTGACTGTGGTCCTTCCTTCATCTATGTCTCAGACTCTCCCTCCCTTCCACACCACTTTTTGTTTGTGAGATTGTCACTGTCACATTGTACATATTTGATCAGTCCATCCCAAATCACTCCTGTTTCATTTTTATCCTGCTTTCAGTTCTCAATGTGTGTAGAGAGCAAAGACTTGGCATCCTCCCCCATATAAACACTTCATAATCTTGAAGACAGTTATTAAGTTACCTTTTTTCCATAACCATGAGAAAGGATGTCCAGAAGGGCAACCATAACACTATTCTTTAAACTATTCCTTTATTGCCACTGTCAGAGACAAAATATTGTGCTGGATTGACTGTTGGTCTGACTCAGAATGGCAATGCTATGCTCTTTTGTTCTTAGCCTTCCTTTAACCTTTCTTCGGAGGATTTATTTTCTATCTCTTGAAACATTTTTGTCTCTTATCCCTGGACACTTTCCAGTTCTCTTTGTCCTTTTTGTAATATGATGACCAAAACTGATCATAATACTCTAATAAGGCTCTGACCCAAGCAGGGTGTAGCAAAAATACTATTTCCTGACTCTTTCATGTTGCTATAGTACAAGGCCGTGTTGTTGCATTTTAATAATAACACTAGTTGTTGACTCATGTCCAACTCTGATTGTCTATGACCCTCAAATCTTTCTCTGCTGTACTTTACAAACTATTCATTCATTCATTCATTCATTCGTACTTATTGAGCACTTACTGTGTGCAGAGCACTG
This sequence comes from Tachyglossus aculeatus, assembly GCF_015852505.1. Lineage (NCBI taxonomy): Eukaryota > Metazoa > Chordata > Mammalia > Monotremata > Tachyglossidae > Tachyglossus > Tachyglossus aculeatus. Next base: position 61,701,567 of record NC_052101.1, on the reverse strand, counting down.
TACTAAGCACTTGGGAAGTACAAGTTGGCAACATATAGAGACGGTCCCTACCCAACAGTGGGCTCACAGTCTAGAAGGGGGAGACAGAGAACAAAACAAACCATATTAACAGAATAAAATTAATAGAATAACTATGTACAAGTAAAATAGAGTAATAAATACGTACAATACATACAAACATATATACATATATATACATATACACATACATACATATACATATACATGTAAGATACATGTATCTTACACCCTGTAAGCCCTAAAGATCACCAAGGATCTCCACCAACAGTATAAAGCTGAATGCGTTCACTGAATTCTGCTTCCTTCATAGTAGATTGACAAAAATGCAAAACAAGATAAAGTAGAAAATGAATCAAGAAATCCAGCATGTTCTTTCAGAAATAGTTTCATGCCAAACTGAAGGTCTTTAAAGCAATTGTAATGCCCAGCCTTCTCAGTGAGACATAGACAGATGCCTCATCCAATTTACTGAATAGTTCCACATACCTGCCATTCTTCATATCAAAGGGTCATAAAAGCTGGCATAAGTGAGAAGTCTAGGGATCCAAGGATGTAGATGAAAGCTACCTAAGGCTGTTTATTCACTTGCTTTCTCCTACTGCTGCTGCTCAGTTACAGGCTGGACTTCTTAACCATAGTGCCTACCTGGATTTCCTGCTTCTACCAGCTCCTATGGATTCTGCATTGTGAATTCCAGCCAACCTGAATTGGGTGTACCTGGCTTTTACAACACATTCCTTCCCCTACTCCTGCTCCATTCCACACAAGGATGCCTGTCCCCATAACTTCTCATGTCTCTGTGAGAGTGGTGGAAAGGAGTCTCTTTGAATGTGTATACATTTTAATTTAACTTATTTTAATGCTGTTTATTAAGAACTTACTATGTGCCAGACACTGTACTAAGCACTGGGGTGGATGCAAGATCATTTCTGTGCCTCAGTTTTCCCATCTGTAAAAAGGGATTCATTAACCTACTTAGACTGTGAGCCCCTGGTGAGACAGGGATGGTGTCTGATCTGTTTGTTTTGGTTCTACCCAAGTACTTACTATAATGTTGGGCATGTAGTAAGCACTTAACGAACAACACTATTATTATTATTATTATTATCATTATGTCCAGCTCCTATGGCAATTGGGGATGGAGTTGCAGTAAAGATTAATGGGAAGCACATCAAGCTTCAGATTTCTCAGTAGGAATCTCATGGATTAGTCAATAGAGCACAGGCCTGGGAGTCAGAAGGAGCTGGGCTCTAATCCCAACTCTGCCACTTGTCTGCTGTATGAACTTGGGTAAGTCGCTTAACTTCTTTGTGCCTCAGTTACCTCATCTGTAAAATGGGAATTAAGACTAAGCCCCATGTGGGATGTGGACTGTGTCTGGTCTGGTATGGTCTAGGATCAGTGGACTAGGAGGAAGAGAATGGCACTGGGAATCAGGAGAGCTAAATTCAAGTCCCAGCTCCATGCCTATCCCATAGTGTATCCTTGGACAAGTCACAAACTATCTGAGCCTCTGTTTCCTCATCTGTAACATGAGAATAAGAGAGATTGTAAACCCTGTGTCCTCTCTCAAAACCCAGTATATCTACTCCAATTCTTAGAACAAAGTATTAATTGTCTTGTCTTATACCGTTGAGTCATCTCTGACCCATAGCGACTCCATGGACACATCTCTCGCAGAATGCCCCACCTCCATCTACTATTGTTCTGGTAGTGTATCCGTAGAGTTTTCTTGGTAAAAATATGGAAGTGATTTACCATTGCCTTCTTCCACGCAGTAAACTTGAGACTCTGCCGTCGACTCTCTCCCATGTCATTGCTGCCCAGCACAGGTGAGTTTTGACTTGTAGCAGATTGCCTTCCACTTGCTAGCCACTGCCCAAGCTAGGAATAGAATGGGTATGCCTCTGTTTGACTCTCCTTCCCTTAGCCAAGACTGGTAGAGTACTGGAAGCTCTCCAGGTGTGATCTTATAAGAGTAAGGACTTCATACATGTCATAATTATTATTGCTAGCAGAATTAAGGTATTATCACAGGGTATTAAAAATGGTGCCCTTTTTTGAATATGAAACACAACTACAAACACATACACACATATGTATGTGTGTATGTATATATACACATATATACATGTATACATAGATATATATATGTATCATTTTTCACATCCCAAATCATGCTAAGTCAAAGGAACCACTGACTCGAGAGAAGATCTAGCATCTAACTGTCAGCAAACACGGAAAGCTTAAGAATATCAGAAGCGCAGATTCTCTGTCCAGTGTGATTTGCCATTCCTTATTATTCATTCATTCAATCGTATTTATTGAGTGCTTACTGTGTGCAGAGCACTGTACTAAGCACTTGGGAAGTACAAGTTGGCAACATATAGAGATGGTCCCTACCCAACAGTGGGCTCACAGTCTAGAAGGGGGAGACAGAGAACAAAACAAAACATATTAACAAAATAAAATAAATAGAATAAATATGTACAAATAAAATAAATAAATAAATATAGTAATAAGTACATATATACATATATACAGGTGCTGTGGGTAGGGGAAGGAGGTAAGGCGGAGGTTATGGAGAGGGGGTGGAGGGGGAGAGGCAGGAGGGGGCTCAGTCTGGGAAGGCCTCCTGGAGGAGGTGAGCTCTCAGTAGGGCCTTGAAGGGAGGAAGAGAGCTAGCTTGGCAGATGTGCGGAGGGAGGGCATTCCAGGCCAGGGGGATAACTTGGGCTGGGATATATTAGATATAGGATCCCTGATACTGCTGCTGCAACCACACTGGGCTGCTCCTATTATGAATGTCCAATACAAACATGACAATATTGGACAATATAGTACACCATTTAACTTATATATGTAAGTTGAAAACTTATGCTATTATAGGCAGACCATTTATTGACCCTGCTAATTCATACCCACATAATTTATCTGCAGTAGAAATCATAACCCAACACCAAAGCTGTAAAGAAAGAGTGGGAAATATGGGGCCTAAATGGCACATATAATTAGAGAAGGAAAAAGTTGTTGCAATTATTTTTCTTGGGCTATTTGAAATGGAGACAACTTAAATTTATTTGTTCAGAAAACCATAATATGTAAAGTAACATATTCACCCAAATTTATTTTAAAGAAATAAACCTGTCAAAAGAATTTTCTGAGCAACGAGGTCATTCATTCAGCATGTTTCCACTATCTGTAATTTATGATCCAAGTTAAATGATTTCAAAATAGAAAACAAAGTTCACGCAATACATTTAAACCGCAACAAGACCAAATCAATTGTTTCCCTCAAAGTCAGGAAGTCACCAAGTGAAAGTTATGTCTAACCTCTGATACGCTATGACGTTTACATAATTATATATGCCAAAAGCTTTACCTTAACTATTTGAGCAAATCTAGCCCATCAATCATGGTGTGTGAAAGCACAAACCTATTGTACAGTAAGAATTGGAGCCATTCACACATTGCAGATGATTATTCACAACTGCCTTTCTAACAGATTACACATTTATTCATAAAGAGCATATGCAGGTCGATGCTAGTATAATTATCAGTATAGTGAATCAATAAGTACTGAAAGTATTACCTAGCTAAATTTGAGTCTGGTAATAATAATAGTGGAAAAATCGAATGTACTCTCTATGTCCCTGAGCCTGTCTCTCACTCTCTTAGGCTCCTGCACTTTGGTACACTCTCACTTTCTCCTCTAAATTATATTTGACATAATTCCCCATTTTAAGATTAAGAAGGCTCTTCTTAAAGTGGCCAGGTTTAGCTGCATATACTCCGAACGTTGTCCTGGAAGAATCTCATCTGAATCTGTTTCAGTGGCAAGATACCCATTAGCTGTCTTCCTCCTACTTATCCACTCTTCTCCCACTAGACCCCAGCTCATACTCTTTGTTCCCTCCAAATTCACCATCCCACTGGGCCTCATCCTTGATTCTCCCACCCCTGACCTCTTGTTCATGCATCAAATGACTGAAATGCATATAATGCTTATATGGGTATACAGTAATTATGGAGGGGGTGGTCGGGGGTAGTTTTGATTTGAGGAATTATTAGAGACATCTTCACTGTAGACATGACGCCCACAATATGCCTGTCTTTATCCATGGGTATCTGTAGCAAAGGTGATGGTCAGATCAACTCAGGTAATCATGTTTCTGTGTAGGAATGAGTCAGGTGCTGCAAAAAATGGACAGTGATTGCTTGCTAAATCACACCCATCAAACTCCAAGCCATTTTCATTGAGCAAAAATAAAAGGAAACAAAGTGGAGTGCTTATTTATAAGCCCAGATAGAACCCTGAAAATTAGAGAGGCTCAATTTAGGACATAATAGCACCACCATGTATTAGAGTCAAACTGAGCGACCATCGATGTCTCTGAATTTTTTCTGGCTGGGCTTCTATAAAGCTGAAAAGGTTGTAAATAAGGTTTTATTCCCGAGAAAGCAGCATGGCCTAGTGGAAAGAGTGTGGGTCTGAGAGTTAGGGGACCTGGGTTCTAATCCCAGCTCTTCTACTTGTCTGCTGTGTGTGTGAGCTTGGAAAAGTCACTTACTTGCTCTGTAATTCAGTTTCCTCATCTGTCAAATGGGAACTGAATACCTGTTCTCCCTCCTTCTTAGAATCTGAGCTCCACATGGGACAGGGCTGTGATTGACTCGATCTACACCACTCGGCATATAATAAGTGCTTAACAAATATCACAGTTATTATTGATCTTGTGGGGGCTGGGAAGCAGGTTTCCTAAAGCAACAGAAATAACTTTTTCAAATTCTAAAAATGGTTAAATAGGGTTCCATGCCCACCCTCCACTATTATGAGGGAGGGCTTTTCAATGTAATGAGCAGGAGGAAAGAGTCCACTTGTATGTTTGTGTATCTCTTCCCTTCACTCCCTACACCTAGACTTTTCACTCATATTTCTCATCTTTCTTCACCATCCCTGTTCTTCTCTTTCACCTTCTTTATTTTTTCCTTCTATCTTTCTCTCTCTTGCTATCTCTTCTCTCATTTCCCTTTTCCTCAATCTGCCTACCTCCTCCTTCTCAACCAGGTACCTTCCCATCTTTTCATAATATTCATAATAACAATAGTAATAATAACGGTACTTGTTAAGCACTTACTATGTGCCAAGCAATGTTCTAGGCACTAGGGTATATATAAATTAATGAGGTTAATCAAGTTAATATATTAATCAGTCCCTGACGCACATGGAGCTCGCACTCAATCCCCATTTTACAGATGAAGTAACTGAGGCCCAGAGAAGTAAAGTGAGTTGCCCAATGTCACACAGTAGACAAGTGGCAGAACTGGGATTAGAACCCAGGTCCTTCTGACTCCTAGGCCCATGCTCTATCCACTAAGCCATGCTGCTTCTCACTAAGTTTTTGTCTCTATCACCTCAATCACCTTGCCCCCTCCTACTTTACCTCTCTAATTTCCTATAATAATAATAATAATAATAATGGTCTTTGTTAAGCACTTACTATGTGCCAGGCACTGTACTAAGCACTAGGGTGGAACAAGCAAATCGGGTTGGACACAGACCTTGTCCCCCATGGGGCTCCCAGTTTCAATCCCCATTTTAAAGACAAGGTAACTGAGTGAAATGACTTGCCCAAGGTGACACAGTAGACAAGTGGCAGAGCCAGGATTAGTACCCATGACCTTCTGACTCCCAGGCCTGTGCTCTATCCACTGTGCCATGTTGCTTCTCACAGACAGCACACTTTGTTCATCTAATGCCAAACTACTCACCATATCTCAATCTCATTTTTCTCGCCACCAACCCTTCATCCATAACCTGCCTCTGTCCAGAAACTTCCTCCCCCTTCATATAATGATAATAATGTGGTATTTGGTAAAGGTTTACTATGTGCCAAGAACTGTTCTAAGTGCTGGGGTAGATACAAGGTAATCAGGTTGTCCCATGTGGGGCTCACAGTCTTAATCCCCATTTATACAGATGAGGTAACTGAGGCACAGAGCACTTAAGTGGCTTGCCCAAGGTCACACAGCAGACAAGTGGAGGCGCCGGGATTAGAACCCACAACCTCTGACTCCCAAGCCCGTGCTCTTGCCACTAAGCCACACTGCTTCCGTGACAGAAGCATATCTGACATATCTGACAGAATATCACCCTTCCCACCTTCAAAGTCTTATTAAGATCACATCTCATTTTAAGAGGCTTTCCCCAACTAAATCCTCATTTCTCCTACTCCCTCTCCCTTCTGTGTCATCCTTGCATTTGAATTTGTAGCCTTGATTCACCCCATCCTCAACTCCAGAGTACTTGGTATATATACATAATTTATTTATTTATATTAATGTCAGTATCCCCCACTAAATTATAACCTCTTTGTGGGCAGAGAATGTGTCTACTAACTCTGTTATATTCTATTCTCCCAAGTGCTTAGTACAGTTTTCTCCACACAGTAGGTAATTAATATGATTGATTGATTGAAGTCAAGTGGCATTGTAGAAAGGCATTTGATTCTCCAATTATAATTTGAATACTGATGCAGAAGATTTTGAACAATAGATCAAATAGTTTTTCCCAAAACCAAATCCAATAACCCTAAAACTTCTCAAGATAGCAGTCCTTGACAATTGGTCACAATAAAAAGCCATTTTGAGATAATTTTTTAATTCATTTCATCTTTGATGGTACTGCAGAATTGAGTTTTTGTTTTATTTATAATTTTATAGTAATCATTCAGATTTGTAGATAGCTTTGCCTATCAATTATGGGTCTGTTCATATATGTCCAATATTTTGTTTATTTCCTTGTTTAATATGCTAGTAACTGCTAAATAAATGCCATGACAATTATTAATTTCCTTGATTTATAAAATTCCTTCACTTTTGTAGTCTGTGGAAACATGAACAATAAGCAAGCAAAATCGTGATTTGCCAGAAAGCTTCCTACACAGCTGGATCCTCACAGCCATTTGAAAATAATTTGCCATGTCTTATTCATTTCATTCATTCATTGAATCATATTTATTGAGTGCTTACTGTGTGCAGGGCACTGTACTAATCTCTTGGGAAGTACAAATCGGCAACATATAGAGACAGTCCGTACCCAACAACGGGCTCACAGTCTAGAAGGGGGAGACAGACAAAAAAAACACATAGATGTCAATACCAACAAAATAAATATAATTATAGCTATATGAACATCATTAATAAAATAAATAGAATAATAAATATGTACAAATATATACAAGTGTGGGGAGGGGAAGGGGGAAGAGCAGAGGGAGGGAGGTGGGGATGGGGAGGGGAGGAGGAGGAGAGGAAAAAGGGGGGCTGAGTCTGGGAAGGCCTCCTGGAGGAGGTGAGCTCTCAGTCAGGCTTTGAAGGGAGGAAGAGAGCTAGTTTAGCAGATGTGTGAAGGGAGGGCATTCCAGGCAAGAGGTAGGACATGGGCCAGGGGTCGATGGCAGGATAGGTGAGAACGAGGCACAGTGAGGAGGTTAGTGGCAGAGGAGCGGAAAGTGTGGGCTGGGCTGTAGAAGGAGAGAAGTGAGATGAGGTAGGAGGGGGCAAGGTGATAGAGAGCGTTGAAGCTGAGAGTGAGGAGTTTTTGCTTGATTTGAAGATTGATAGGCAACCACTGGAGATTTTTGAGAAGGGGAGTGACATGCCCAGAGTGTTTTTGTACAAAGATAATCCTGGCAGCAGAGTGAAGTATAGACTGTAGCGGGGAGAGACAGGAGGATGGGAGATCAAAAAGGAGGATGATGCAGTAATCCAGCCAGGATAGGATGAGAGACTGAACCAGCAAGGTAGCTGTTTGGATGGAGTGGAATGGGCGGATCTTGGTGATGTTGTGGAAGTGAGACCGGCAGGTTTTGGTGACGGATTGGTTGTGTGGGATGAATGAGAGAGCAGAGTCAAGTATGACACCAAAGTTGTGGGCTTGTGAGACGGGAAGGATGGTAGTGCCGTCTACAGTGACGGGGAAATCAGGGAGAGGACAGGGTTTGGGAGGGAAGATAAAGGAGCTCAGTCTTGGACATGATGCATTTTAAATGGTGGGAAGACATCTAGATAGAGATGTCCTGAAGGCAGAAGGAGATATGAGCCTGGAGGGAAGGAGAGAGAACAGGGGTGGAGATGTAGATTTGGGTGTCATCAGTGTAGAGATGATAGTTGAAGCCATGGGAGTGAATGAGTTCACCAAGGGAGTGAGTCTAGATGGAGAACAGAAGGGGACCAAGAACTGACCCTTGAGGAACCCCTATAGTAAAGGGATGGGACGGGGAGGAGGAGCCCGCGAAGGAGACTGAAAATGAACAGCCAGAGAGATGAGTTGAACCAGGAGAGGACAGAGTCCCCAATTTACTAGGTACCCAACTAGGACTACAAAAGTTAGGGAGATTAGGGTGTGGCTAAGGTTTATGGATACAGATGCACCTGCCACAGGCACTCCCAGAATGATCTCTTTTGTGATTCGTTCTTGGCTGCTGCCCCATATGAACAGGCCAGCTCTTTTCAACACATTGTTTTTGGCCTCTTTGGCCTTCTTGGTGGAAAGTAAAGTATATGCAATTTGTACCTACTCCAGAGTTTAGAACAATACTTGGCACATAGTAAGCACTTAACAAGTACCACTATTATTGTTATTATTATTACTATTCTATGCTATAAGTGCTTAATTAATATTATTACTACTACAACAGATGCCCAATAAATAGTATTAATTGAGGTTACCAGGAATCTGAAGATGCACACTGCCTCAGGAGAAGTGAGGAGAAGGAGCATACTGCTTTAGCACTGCTGTCAGGCTCATAGATCAGAGGGCAGCACAGAAAAGGAGAGAACTATGGAGGAAGAAGGGCCAGTTACTGGAAATGGTATAGAGGTCTGAATGAGAAGGTAAATGTGATAGAACTGGTTCCAGTGAAGGAAGAAGAGTATTGGTTGAGAAAAGAATAGGAGCACAGACAGAGGCAGGAACAGAAGCAGCATTGCCCTGTGGATTAGAGCAGAGGCCTGGGAGTCAGAAGGACCTGGATTCTACTTCTGGCTGTGTGACCTTGGGCAAGTTACTTAACTTCTCTGTGTTTCAATTACCTCATCTGTAAAATGGTAATAAAACTGTGAATCCCATGCAGGACAGGGACTGTGTCCAACCTGTTAAACTTCTATCAACCCCAGCACTTAATACAGTGCCTGGCACATAGTAAGTGCTCTACAAATACCATAATTCCCCCCCCCCCCAAAAAAAAAAACAAAAACAGAAGTTGGGGTCAGAATCAGGGTCAGAGGAGTGGGCAGAGGTTAGGATAGGAACAGAATTGAGAAAGTGTCAGAGAAGCAACTAGGAAAAACAGGGAGAAGGGGGAGGCTACTACTGCCTTGGGAAAGCCAGGCCGAGCACAGCCACATCCACTGTTGCTTCTACAGGTCACAGGCCACCCTGTTTACTCATAGGCATAGGAACCAGCTGTGGCAGTAACACAGGCATTTGTATGGTTTTATACCATTCAGCCTAGGTTTCAGGTAATCTTGTCCCCTGTCTGGCACCCAACACCTTAATGTGCCCAGCTTCCAACCCTGTCGGCTCCTGCTGCCAAGTCTCACTACTAGAAAGCAGCACACGTGTGTATAATAATAATAATAATGGCATTTATTAAGCGCTTACTATGTGCAAAGCACTGTTCTAAGTGTTGGGGAGGTTACAAGGTGATGAGGTTGTCCCACAGGGGGCTCACACTCTTCATCCCCATTTGACAGATGAGGTAACTGGGGCCCAGAGAAGTGAAGTGACTTGACCAAAGTCACACAGCTGACAAGTGGTGGAGCTAGGATTAGAACCCATGACCTGGGTTCTAGGCCTGGGAGGTTATCCCAGTGATTCCACAGCAGGGAGAGGAGTCAGCTGTCCACCTGGAGAAATGTTCTAGGTTCTTTGGAGTTCTACAAAAGGTTCTAACTGAAATTATGTTACCATGCCCAATCGGCATAATCAATATAACATAAAACTGGATTGGCAAATGGGTGCCCAGCGTCCATAGGTAACATCAGTGGCAACCTTATTGATAGCTACCTATCATATTGTTATATTGGGTCTGTTATATTGTTGTGCTGTACTCTCCTAAGTGCTTAGTACAGTGCCCTGCACACCATAAGCACTTACTAAATACAACTGATTTGATTAAATGATTGATTGATAACAAACATATATGGCAACTTCCCTAAATGGTGAAATATCTAAGTATACCCTGGCCCAACTTGCATCATTGCCTCACCAATGTACCAATCATTCCTTTTTCCTGGGTTACCCCCCAACTTCCCTACTGTCATAACTCCTATGTTCCCAGTGGGGTAGGCCAAAAAGAGGGAGAACATGAATGGATTGCCTTTTAAAAAAAATCATCTTATATGGAGTCCCATTTCAGGCTCTTGTACAAATCAACAAGCAGGCTGGAGGCATCTTGGGAGCCAGGCCTCTGTGGCAGACTATCAGTGGCCTTGAAACTGGAACACAAGACAGCTATTCACGAGTCCTGGAATTGGAGACTCAGAGCACAATCCTGCCATGCCCTTTTATGTATTCAGAACACTGTTTTCCCAACACTGACAACTTCATTTTACACTATTTTCAAGTAAGGTGAAATTCAAAGCACAGAAAATACAACTGAAATCCAGTTAGATAGATTCATGTTGTATCACTGGAAACCAAATCTCCTTTGAGTTCATGTCACCAGAACTAAAGGGGAAACGTTAAAACTGGGTAACATAGGTTTCACTTTCAGAGAAAAATGTTATTTGTTAATTGTCCTGATTGTACCTAGAAATGTATTGTGATGAATCAGCAATTTACCCCCAATTTAGAGAGCAATCATGAATCTTTTATCACTATTCAGAAAGTCACTTGGCTGAGCTGGAATAATGGCCATCAATCATTGTACATCACATGCTTTAGGGCATTTATTTTGATTAAGATGATGCATTCTTTAAAACTTTGATTCACTATAACCATAAAAATGATCTGTTATTTAAAAAGAAGAGGTGAACTGTCAATATCTCTTGTCACCATTGAGAAATCATATTTATTTCTACTGTATCTATGAAACTTCCTTTCCAGTCAATACAGCAGCACACATCCAAAGGCAAAATTGGACTTTGTGTTTATGCTTCTACAAAGAAGCTTATTAAATGTCTCTTCCTCCAAGAATACATACAACTACACTTCTGAAAACAAATTGGCTGTTCCAGATCACAGTTTCTTTTCCTATCTGAAGTGTTTCATTCCTTATTATCATAAGGTAAAATTCCACTCTAGGGTATGAAGAATATTCTAGAATAATTGATAGATTATATGAACAATAATCATTATTGGCATTTACTGAATGATATTCTGAGCACTTAGGTGAGTATGCCAGAAGCAAAGAAAAAACACAGTAGCTGCCTTCTAAGGGCATAAAATCTATTGGAGGAAATAGGAAGACAGATTATTTGCAAATAGTGGGAGAAGGAGGAAGAAAAAGGATATAAGAGTAGCACAACTATGTTGAGAAAAACCAAACTAATAAATAATTCAATATACAACTGAAATCGTATATGTACATAACTGCTTTGGGATGGGTGAAAACTGCATAAGTGATAAGTATCTCTGTTGGGCTGACATGTCTTGCTTGGGGTCTTCAGAATCCGTTGGGAAAGGCTTCTGTGATGAGGTTGGTTTTTAGGAGGACTTTGAAGATTGGGAGAGCTATCACCTGGCAAACTGGAAGGAGTTAAAAATGGGAGCTTTGCAGGTAGAATGTAAGCTCTAGACTGTAAGCTCATAGTGGGCAGCGAATGTGTGTTTATTGTTGTATTGTACACTCCCAAGCACTTAGTACAGTGTTCTGCACACAGTAAGCACTCAATAAATACGATTGAATGAATGAGCTTTGGGGATAGCAGGTGAAGACGATTGATATGAAAGGTGAGGAAACAAATGGGGAGTCTTGAAGGAAACAGTAAGGAGTTTCTACTTGATGCAGAGGGAGATAGCTAGTCAATGAAGGATTTTGAGTAGTGGAGATATATCTGTGGAGGGATGTTTTAAGTTGATCCTGGCAGCAGTGTGTCATATAACCTGAAGTGGGGTGAGACTTGGGGCTTTAGTATAGGGCTTATTGAAGTTACAATAATAACCAAAACCCAACAGGACAAGTTGCCAAGTTTATGGTGCTATTTGCTTTTCATCTAACCAGGATAGCTACCTGCTAGAATTATACAATTCAATTCATTCCATTTTACTAGTTTTAACATTTTCTCAAATTAAAGAATGACAAAGAATTGTACTGTTTAAAATAATATGGGGTTAGTTAGAAGTGATAATAAAATACTGATTAATTGATTTAAAAATAATTAGATTAAAATACTGTTTGAAATTATTCATTTCAAACATTTGACATTTTAATGGATAAATATAATTACATACTCTTTAAGAAAGCTTAATTTTTGCCCTGATATATATATATATATATATATATATAATGTTAGCAATTGTGTATTTGAAATAGAATCATAAAATGTAAAACTTTATGTTTAATCACCAGTGTCGGAAATTATTAGGTAATAACTACTGAAGATGAGAATGTGGTAAAAGATACAAAGGCCCATATTTAAAACATAATTTTTCTAATACTCGCTATGATTTTAAGATGTCATGTCGTCATATGAAGGTTAGTAGGTCAGATGTGAAATGGACTTTTTAAAAAATGTTAAGTGATCAATTTGCACTCATAAAGGGGTTAAGATTACTGGAAGTAAAAGTCCTCTTTGACCATAGCATAGGTACATCACTGAATACAAAGACAATAAAGGTTACTTTATTTGGGGTGTGCAACTGACTAAAAGAAGTAAATCAAAATAGAAACTTAGAGGTATATTGTAGATCTAAGATTTTCCTAGAAATTTTGGCCTGGGGATTGGGGATCCAAAATGGAACTTGGAAGTGGTGGTAGTAATAGTAGTAGTAGTAGTAGTAGTAGTAGTAGTAGTAGTAATGACATTTAGTAAGCCATTACAATGTTGGAAGCAAGAGTTGGGGAGAAACACGAAGACACTGATTCAGAATCTGACCCATGTTCTCAGGAAACTCCCCTAAAAGCAGGGGATTGTACTTCCCAAGCGCTTAGGACAGTGCTCTGCACACAGTAAGCACTCAATAAACACAATTGAATGAATGAATGAATGAGGGCAGACACACAGGGAAAGAATAACAACTACAGTATTGCTTGAAGATGTCTAACTTGACTTGAGCTGTATTTCTCCTTTTTGCCGTCTAAATCTCGAAACCCAGCCTCTATTTCTATGCAAAATCTTGATTCAGTACCGAAGAACCACTGTTGTGGTTCAGCTGTTTTACAAATTGAATTATACTTACTGTAATATACATTCTTAAATTTTGTAAAGCTTTGGCCAAATGAATGATTAAAGTCATTACGAATAGACTAAGATATACTTTATTGTTTATTTGATGGAAAGAAATTGGGCAAGAAATAAATTGGTGCATAGGAATAGGGTTGGTCGATTATCAGCTTTGAAACTGGACCTGCCTCACAAAATGTGTTATCAGTCTATTTTAAACTGGTGTGTTCTACCATAAGAAATTTTCCAGCCAAAACATTTAATTAGCAGTTAATTAATAAAGCAACAGACTGAAGGCAAAGTGCTGTCCCTTTTTGTTCACTATCCCTGGCACTTTACTACCGGCTTGAAGGCCAGATATAAAAAATAAGACAAGGCGTTAACTTCCACTGCCTGATTTAAGGATAGGTGACCCAGACAACTGCGTGGGGAGCTAGATTTGAGGACAGAGGCTGGATGCATCTTGGAAATTGATACACTTTGAAAGGAATTACCTCTGACCCCACCCACCTGTAATATTACGTCAATCAATCCATAAGTCATTGGCATTTATTGAACACTTACTATGTGCAGAGAGCACTATACTAAGGACTTGGGAGAGTAAGATACAACAAAGTTGGTAGACATGTTCCCTGCACTCTAGACTGTAAGCTCACTGTGGGCAGGGAATGTGTCTGTTATATTGTTCTCTCCCAAGCGCTCAGTACAGGGCTCTGCACAGACTAAGCACTCAATAAATACCATTGATTGACTGACTGACAACAAGCTTACAGTCTAAAGGGAACATGATACCTGCCTCCAAGATAGACTAGTTGCACAGTAGCAATTTCTTGTTCCCTGGACTTCTGGAGCATAATACAACACTCACCATTGTTCATACCCTCCATTACACTGGATCAAGACCAGGTGGGGCGCTGAATCCCAGGGTCTCTGTCGATCTTTGGCCTGCATGCCCTCAAAGTAGAACAATGTGGTGAGCAAGCAGGAGAGCGGGCAGCAAAATGGCTACTTACTTTGATAATAGATTTATAAGGAATCAGGTACCATTCCTCCAGGTAGTATCTGCAACTTTCTCTCTAGCTCCATTTGAGGCAGACAAGGAACTGGAAGACAAGATTGTTTTGAGCCAATTGCACAGTACAAATGGAAACATTCAATTATCTCATGAAACTGAAACTTCAGCCAATAATTTTCTAATGGAAAACAAACACAACGGTGGAATTTAATTTTAATTCAAAAATCAGAATAAAGCTCAAATAGAGTCTCCAGAGTTTTCCGGGTTGCACATGAGAAATATTCAAAAATATTGAACTCATTTCTCCCAGTAGGGCTTCAGGTAGTGCAGCTTGATCACAGTAACTTTGCTTATCCTGGATCTACCACTTGTCTGCTGTGTGACCTTGGGCAAGTCACTTCACTTCTCTGTGTTTCAATTACCTCATCTGTAAATTGGTGATCGAAACTGTGAGCCGCATGTGGGACAGGGACTGCATCCAAACCGATTTGCTTGTATCCACCCCAGCGCTTAGTACAGTGCCCAGCACATAGTAAGTGCTTAGCAAATACTATAATAATAATAATTATTATTATATCCCCTGCCTTGTTTTCCAAGCACAGCCCACCCTGCACCCTCCGCTCCTCTGCCGCTAATCTCCTCACCGTGCCTCGTTCTCGCCTGTCCCGCCATTGACCCCCGGCCCACGTCATCCCCCAGGCCTGGAATGCCCTCCCTCTGCCCATCCGCCAAGCTAGCTCTCTTCCTCCCTTCAAGGCCCTATTGAGAGCTCACCCCCTCCAGGAGGCCTTCCCAGACTGAGCCCCTTCCTTCCTCTCCCCCTCGTCCCCCTCTCCATCCCCCCATCTTACCTCCTTCCCTTCCCCACAGCACCTGTATATATGTATATATGTTTGTACATATTTATTACTCTATTTATTTATTTTACTTGTACATATCTATTCTATTTATTTTATTTTGTTAGTATGTTTGGTTTTGTTCTCTGTCTCCCCCTTTTAGACTGTGAGCCCACTGTTGGGTAGGGACTGTCTCTATATGTTGCCAGCTTGTACTTCCCAAGCGCTTAGTACAGTGCTCTGCACACAGTAAGCGCTCAATAAATATGATTGATTGATTGGTTGATTGATTGATTGTTACTGTGGATTAAGGCCTCAGGGAACAAGGTGGAGATGGGAAACAGCATGGTCTAGTGGATAAAACATAGGCCTGGGACCCAGAGGGCCTGGCTCCACCATTTGCCTGCTGTGCGACCTTGAGCAAGTCACTTAACTTCTCTGTGCCTTGATTTCCTGAACTGCAAAATGGGGATTCAATATACCTGTTCTCTCTCCTACTTGGACTGTGAGCCCCATGTGGGATGACTGTATTCGTCCTGGTTAGCTTGTATCTACTCCATCGCTTAGAACAGTGTTTGACACATAGAGCCTAACAAATACCATAAAAAAACACACTGAGAACTACAGGAGCCTAATCCTATGCAACCCCAATCAGGCTATAGAATGTAAGAAGGAATCTCAGGTCTACTTAAGGATGGTCTACTTAAAGCCAGGTTTGCGAAGAAGAATGTAAGGTGAAAAGCCGGGATTGCAAATTGGATGTAAGGTGAAATGCCAGGTGTAAGATGAAAAGCCAGACTTGTGAAACAGAGGAAAGGTCAGCTGCTGTGGAAAATATACAGACCACCAGAAGAAAGAACGTCATTGAGTTAGGTGGCACAGAAATAAGGGTGCATTGCAAGCCTCTAGTTAATACCAATTGAGATCAGGCAACGGGAGTCCCACGGAGTGGACAAGGACTAATGATGGAGGGCAGGGCGTGAGGCACGGGACCACCCTTGAAGCTACGTGCCTTTCCACACCCTGTTTCCTCTTAAAGGAGCAGGAACCAGCAGGACTCCCATGGAGGATTTTTAAGAAAAATCGTTGTAAGATTCTGCTCATCTGGTTCGCACATATCTCATTTCAGAGGTCCCTAAGTAAGGATGAATTGATTGACTGATAGCTGAAGACAGTTACAGAAATTCACAAGCTAGATGGCATCTGAAAAGTACCAGCAATAGTGAAATGTTGATCATTCAGCCTTGAATTTTATATGCATGTATCTCTCATTCAAGTACATGCAAAAGCACTTTTAAAAATATCTAGATATATTCTTTAGAAGAAAGACTATATTTGCCAATAAAGCACATCTCTGGAGTGAAATGTGGAAATTGATTGGCAGTGCACAGAACCACAGTGTAACAGTTTAGGGTAAGCTTTGAAAACTATATTCATATTCAATCATAACTCCATTCTAATTACCAATCTGTAATTCATATAAGATATTTCAATATTTATTATTAGTCACATCCATATTGTTTTTCTTTCTAATGATTACCTTCGTCATTTCTATGTCAAATGATCATGGCTCTCAGGTCACAACCAATAGCAGGTTAAGCAAAATGGCCACAAGACAAATAATGGGTTTATCAACTGTAACCCTACAATAGAGAAGGAGCAGGTAAATTTAAAGCGATACTGGCCATATTCTTCTTGCCAGCATTCCTGTCCACCTAGGGTGTGGTCACTTTTCATGAATGATCACAGGATTATTCCTGTATGCATTTTATGGGGCACCCCTTTCATCTATTCTAGGACATTAACACAATGCTGACAGATTATGCTTCAAGTAAAGAAAACAAAGGAAAGAACCAAATGATTACAAGACTGTCTGCCATCGACACATCATCAGCAGTAGCAGCAACATCAAAAGCAGCAATTATTAGCATTCATTTACATGGAGTGCTGAGCTAAGTACTGAGAAAAAAAAAAATAAGTCCCTGCTCTAAGAACTTAGATTTGAGACAAATACTGAATTGCACAGATATATTACATAGGAAGAAACACTGAATAAAGTCTCATGTGTAAGAGCATGTCTTGCTGGCAGAAGGCTATACCTTAAAAATCTCTAATGGCCTCTCTTCAGAATCTCTACCACAGATTTTAAGGCTTTCCACCTCCCTTCTCCATTTGTGCATCATCTTCAGCTGCTTCTTCCCAGCTCACACTCTTAACTTTTCACTTCAAATTCACCTCTTTAATTGTGCCTCAACTCAACTCTCCTACCACCAACCCCTTCCTTGTGCAGTTCCCCCAGCCTGAAATGCCTTTATATCCCCATTTTCAAAGGTTTCCTAAAATTCCATCTCCCCTAGAAAGGCCTCCCCAATGAATTCACAAAATCCCAGTCACATCAACCCAACATTCACCCTTAGCACTTTTGTATTTTACTTATATCCTCAACACTCATTGCCAAATGTATATTTTGATTAATGAGTTTACTTATCTATGCATTTGTACATTCAATTATTTATTTGACAATTGCATCCTGATACAATTGTACTACATCCTGCTGTATTTTTGTTTTTCTGCTTGCTTCCACAGTTCTTTCTGGATTGGTGTCTTTGTGCAATAGGGTGAAGCCAGAGAGCTGCAGATTTGAGTAGGGCGAGAAAGCAGGAGGTTGATAGATTGTACGGAATAACCTCTTGGATACTGAAGTCCCTGATAATCAATCTTAGGAGAAGAGACCAATAGAAGTCAAGAAACATGTCAAAGTAGTTCAGAAAAAACAGAGGCAGGGCCAGGGAGGTGGTAGACAACTCCCATTGAGTAGAGGTATATGACATGGGCTCCTTCTCCACCAGACAGCTGCATCTTCCCAGCACGACACACAAGGTGCTCAGCATCCTCTCACAGACCATCAGGCTGCTACCTCAGGAACTGACAGCGGCTCTCCTCTGTGCCAGCAAGAAAACTCCATCATGTCCCTGAAACAGTGTGGCTTAGGGGAAAGAGTTCAGGCTTGGGAGTCAGAGGTCATGGGTTCTAATCCCGGCTCTGCCACTTGTCAGTGACTTCGGGCAAGTCACTTAACTTCTCTGTGCCTCAGTTCCCTCATCTGTAAAATGTGAATTAAGACTGTGAGCCCCACGTGGGGAAACCTGGTAACCTTGTATCTATCCAGTGCTTAGAACAGTGCTTGGCACAAAGTTAGTGCTTAACAAATACCATTATTACTATTATTACCTCCCACTACCCTGGCAAGAGAGAGAACAGGACCTGCAGCAGGAGGACTTGGCAAAACCCCATTGTAGCAGAGCCGCATCTGTGACTTTAGGCTCTGAATCATGAGGAGCCTGAAATTCTGCTCCTCTAGCCTCAGTACCCTATCAAGCTTTGTTTTTGTATTTCTGTTGTCTTAGTACTCTGTTTTGTCTCTTCTTATTCATTCATTGTCTCATTCAATCATATTTATTGAGTGCTTACTATGTGCAGAACACTGTATTAAGTGCTTGGGTGAGTACAATATAATAATCAGACACATTCCCTGCCCACGGCGAGCTTACAATCTAGAGGGAGAGGAAGATATTAATGTGTCTTTCACCAGTCCCCTCTACCCCTTTTTATTTTCAGATAGTAAGCCCCCTGATGGACAGGGACTGTGTTTAATTCCCACTTATTGCATATTCTTTCCCAGTGCTTAGTTCAGTGCTCCGCCCATAGAAAGTGCTAGTAAATACTATTTCTTCTACTACTTCTACTACCACTACTACTACCACCACTACATGGGCTTGAAAAAAAGAGAAGGTGAGGGATGTGGGAGGTGGAATAGTGCAAAAGCGGCAGTTGGAGACAAGGAGAAAACCAATACCTCCCATTTCCCAGTGATTGGGGGTGAAATGGGAGAAGATGAGGCTCCCTTGGGTGAAGATGATGCGTAAATGGAGAAAAGTGGTGGAGAGCCTTGAAATCAGTGCTGAAGATTCTGAATGAATAGCCACTGGAGGTTTTTGAGGTATAGCTTTCTGCCAGCAGGACATGCTCTTGCACAATAAAGTCTGAATCATCACTGTGAAGCAGTACACAGATTCAGTGCTGATGACCTGACCACTTTCCAGGACTTTGGTGTTGGTTATCTTGCATTGTCATTTGATTTTTAGTCTGGTTTGTGGATGGTGCTGGAGAAACTGCTCTAGAACCTGATTGTAGTAAGTCCATATAGGACTGTCTACACCACAGGAGCTTTCTAGGACTTCAACTTGGTATGGAGTTTAATGCCCCATTGCCACAACAATGTTCTTTGCAATTCTACAAAAGGTATGCTGCCCTTTACGATTCTCTTTCTCGTTATCTAGTCATCACTGGGAAGCAAAATTCAGTGACACCTTTAAGTTCTGTGCTGTTGATAAAAAGCTATGGTTGCAAGATTTCCTGGTTGTGGTCAGGCACATAACTTCTGTTTTCTTCAGACCTCTTTCAGTCGATAGCACTTGCCTGCTCTGTAAAATGGTTGATAACTATTTGCATATGGTATAATGGTATTTGTTAAGTGCTTACTATGTGCCAGGTGCTGTACTAAGCACTGGGCACTGTACTTAGAGCTATATCATTTTGTATATATCATCTTGTAAGCAATCCCTTAACCACTGCCTCAAAGACAAGTGCCTGTTGAGCTGGAAGAATTTCCCAGTGGATCGGATGTGCATTTTGGCTTCTTTGTTGCATCCTCAATCATGGAAGCTTAGAATAGGGGATAAGGTCCAGCCCTACCACACACAGCCATGCTTTACTTTGACAATGACAGAGAAAAGGTAAAATATGAAACCTTCAATTCTGTCTCTACCAACCATTCTGTTGTGGAAGATCTGGCAAATTGCGGTGAATTGTGAACAAACTGGAGTCTGTTGGGTAGCATGGCTCAGTGGAAAGAGCCCGGGCCTGGGAGTCAGAGGTCATGGGTTCTAATCCTGGCTCCACCACGTCTGCTGTGTGACCTTGGGCAAGTCACTTAACTTCTCTGAGTCTCAGTTACCTCATCTGTAAAATGGGGATGAAGACTGTGAGCCCCACGTGGGACAACCTGATCATCTTGTTTCCCCCCAGCGCTTAGAACAGTGCTTTGCACATAGTAAGCACTTAACAAATGGCATTATCATTATTATTGGCAAATACTCTGAAAAGGTCAATGGACACAGTATAGAGATCTTGTTGTTGCTTTCTGTACTTTTCCAATATCTGTCATGTTGCAAAGCTCATAACTGTGTTGCCCTCAGGGTTGAAGCCACATAAGTATTTGGTGGCTCAGGTACTGGATTATTGTTCCTTTACTTTTTACAGCAAGAAAATCTATCTTTCATTAAATTGTAAACTAAACTGGAACCAAATTGCCATTAAGCAACATTTGCTCTTTTTTCCCCCCGAAATTGACACTCTTTCTGGTGTAGAAATGAGAAATACATCCTAATCAACACCTCTTTCCAGAAGTTAACATCGGTCCCCCAGGTTAACACTTAATTGACTCTACATTATGGAGAAAATGAAAGTTGTCATGACAACCAAAGCAAAAAAGTTGGCCAATAGAATTTACTCAACAGAATGCAGAACTTTTCAGTCTTTTTAATTCTTTCTAGGACAGCAAGACTTCATTATCTACCTCAAATCCCTACATATTTTCCTAATGATCATGTTCCAAAGTTCATTATTTGGAATAGTAGATAATGAATGGATAATATATATTTTCATATAGATACAATAGATGAATATATAGATAGATGGAAGATCAGACAGGTAAGTAGATATAGATAGAT
The DNA here is from genome assembly GCF_015852505.1 of Tachyglossus aculeatus. NCBI lineage: Eukaryota > Metazoa > Chordata > Mammalia > Monotremata > Tachyglossidae > Tachyglossus > Tachyglossus aculeatus. The sequence continues at coordinate 61,680,514 of NC_052101.1, read as the reverse complement.
TCCATAGGTAGAATTATTGTCCTTTATTCTGACAGAAGGTGAGGAGCAGCATGCTCTAGTGGATAGAGCATACGTCTGGAAGTCAGAAGTACCTGTCGACCCAAACAGAGACTGATGTAGAGACCTATGACATAGTGTTGGTTATGTTGCAATACCTCGTGCTGTTCTCACTTGTACCTCCATCTCTCAATCCTAACGTATTTGTACAACTTCTTGTTGTATCCTTGTTTTACCTCCAGAACTCACTATTTTTAAATCATTTTTTGTTTGTCTGCCTCCCATATTAGATTATAAGATCCTTGAGATAAGGAAACATACTCTTTTTTGTTTCTTTTGCAGTCTCCCAAGTGATTAGAACAGAGCTTTGCATTCAATAGATATGATTAATTGATCAATTGATTAACTGATTGTCAGACCTATGTATCTCCCATTGGCCTTTTCATCAACATATATAGGTGACCTTCACCATCAAGAGTCTTCTTCCAGCACAAATAATACCTATTTAAACTACCTACTATGTTCCCCAGTAGAGAGTAAAATACCGTGTTTTTCACTTAGTGATCCATTCTCATAAGGCAGATTTCAGGAGCTCATGACTGTTTTTTCCTGGTCCTATGCATAGTGTAAATTTCTTAGTTGACCTATAACCAAATTTAGCCATTTGGATGATGGAAATGGTTTTGATGGCAGTTAAACCATGGCCTTTGATTATAGCAAACAAAAAAATCTAATGGAGAATTGCTTTATTCTTTGCACAAAGGAAAGGGGGGGAAAGTGGTTGTTTTCCAAGGGAAGAACAGAGGAATAAGCTAGGGAATTGACAGTAAAATTGGCTAAATGCCACCACCCTTTTAGCTTAGCTTTAGCAAGCTTTCTGCCAATACAGAGCACAATAGACCTCTTTGCGTTCCCGATGGTATCTTGATAACAGTCCTAGCCTAAAGAAATCTAGGTTGTACACACACAAAATAGAAATATTTGCATTTATTAAAAACATCCCCCTGAATAGCAGTGGTTTTTGACATGACCTGGACTATTATTTATTATTCCATCTCTTTATAGGGAATTGTATCCAAATGGTATTAAAGAAAAAGCAGTTAACTAAAGTAAGCCAAGGTTCTCAGTACTGACACCTAATTTTTGTATTGTATCTGAATCAAATGGATTAAAAAGCTTTCTGACCTAACCCAATTCCATTTTATTACTATTTAGTGAGATAAGGTGGAGTAAGCATGTTTTTCCCTATTTGCAGAATAGGAAAGTGAGGCCTAGATAGGTTAGTTGCTAGAAAAATCAAGGCTAGAACCTAGATGTTTCAAAACAGTGCACTGCTCCAACAGCTAAACAACCCTTTTAAGCTGTCTCTAAGTTGTCTAGATCAGCTTCTGGAACTTTTCAGCCTCACTTTATGTCTGATCCATAGCTTGTGTCTTCTAAATGTCAGGCGGAAGTGGCTCCCTAAGGCTTAAGTCTTGGAAAGGCTTCACTCAGGCAATATTTCACAGATTTTCCTTTCCAGGGCACTCATTTCTTCCATAACACATGACTTCACTAGATATTTTGGATAGAATACAATTAGGGAATTAGGAAACTTCTTATGACAAAGCATGTCATGCCCATCTGGATAGAACTTGATGTGATATCGGAAACCACTGGACACAAGTGTGTGCACCAGTCAAGAAAGGAGTATTGTAGAATGAGTTTTCTTAATGAGGGGGTTCATCAATTAATCAGTTGTATCAAGTGAACACTTGTTATAGTAGTCATAATATTTATTCAGAGCTTCCTGTGGACAGAGCACTGAATTAAGTGCTGGGAAAGAAATCCATGGGTGAGGTAAAGATATTGTCCCTGACCCCCAAGGGGTTCAGAATCTAAGAATTAAGAGGGAAAGGTGACTGACAATGGGCACATAAGGAAGAAACACAGCAATAACAACCCAAAAACATAAAAGACAAAAGACAGTGAGAAATACAAAGGAACATAAAAGCTGGAGGATTAGTGAAGCCAGGAGATCAGAGTTTTAGGCTTTTCAAGGCTCAGAGTCCAAGAGCCACAGCTGCAGCCATGGAAACTGCCACAGCTTTGGCCTTCTCAACATTCTGCCATTTGTGGAGGCAGTATGTTGCCACTGCTTCCATCTTTCCTGTAGAGACGGAGCAAGACAAGTCAAGATGGAAGGCCCAGGGTGATGTGGTGGGGGAGCAGCACGGGGCAGCATGAGTTACCAACAAAATGGAGTGGCTTTCTGGTAGATTGTGGGGCTGAGACTCACACTGCCTCTGCTGCTGTCCTTCCCGTTTACTCTGGGCACTGTACTAACCCTAGGGAGAGTAGACTAGGTAATATCTATGATCCCTGCCCTTAAGGTGCTGGCAAACCTAGTTGGGGAGTTAGGCATTAAAATAAATTACAGCTTTATACTTTATTTCTTCCCTCAATCTGTACTTTATTTTAATGCCTGCTTTCCCAGCTAGATTGTAAGCTGAATGCTACCAAGTGCTCAGGAGATGTGGAAGTATGGAAGTAGTAGTTTTGGGGAGGAATATAGGTTGGAAAGATGAGAGATTAATCAGGGAAGGCTTTCTGGAGGAGACATAATTTCAGAAGGGCCTTGAAATGGAGAGAGCAGTGGTCTGTCAAATGGGAAAAGGGAGGAAGTTCCAGGTATTCATTCATCCATTCAATCACATTTGAGTGCTTACTGTGTACAGAGCACTGTACTAAGCACTGGGAAAGTACAATTCAACAATAAAGAGAGACAATCCCTACTCATACCAGGCCTACATTCTAGAAGGGGGGAGGCAGAAATTAAAACAAGTGAACAGGCATCAATATAAATAGAATTATAGATATATGAACATCAAAACAAGTAAACAGGCATTAGTATAAAAAAATAGAATTATAGATATGTACTTATATTCACAAGTCCTGTGGGGGGTGGGGGGGATAGAGCAAAGGGATTGAGTCGAGGTGCTGCAGAGGGGAGGGGGAGCTGAGGAAATGGGAGGCTTAGTCTGGGAAGGCCTCTGGGAAGAGGTGAGCCTTCAATAGAGCTTTGACCTGGGTTAGTGTGATTGGTGAATTTGAGGAAGGAGGGCATTCCAGGTAGCAGGGAAGGTATGAGCAAGAGGTTGGCAGTGAAAGTGTTGTCTAAGAGGCATTGTCACTAAGTTGGCTTGAGAGGAGTGAAGGATTTGAGCTGGGGTGAATTGGAAGAAGTGTGAGGATAAGTAGTAATAATAATAATAATAACTGTGGCATTTGTTAAGTGCTTACTATGTGCCAAACACTGTACTAAGAGCTGGGGTAGACACAAGATAATCAAGTCCCACAGGAGGTTCATGCACTAGATAGAAGGGAGAACAGGTAACCGAGAACACACACCAGGTAAAGGGCAGAGCTGGGATAAGAATGCAGGTCCTCTAACTCCCAGGCCAGAGTTCTTTCCATTAGGCAATGCTGCTTCCCTAGTGGTGAAGTGAGTGGGGAGAGAGCTGATTAAAAACACCAAGAAGTGTGATCAGTACACAATAGCCAGTCAGTATTGCTCATGATGGAATGAAGGAAAAGAAATATGATGGAAAACACAGTGTTACTTGACACGTGAGGGAGAGATTTGATTCCTGGGCCATCAGAGTTCTGATGTATTGCTGTGTTCAACAAGAAGATTATTTGTTAAAAAAAACATTAAATATATGTCTTTCAAATAAAAAGAAAATTTAAAAATACTTTGGAATTCTAAGGAAAAAGGTATTCTAAAAATGCCCAACCCATGAGAATACAGCTAATCAGACTTTTAGAGCATTTAAACCTAGATGTGAAATAAGGTAATTCAAAATCATTTGTGGGATGACCAAAGATCTATGACATAATTGTTATAAGGCAAACAGAGTCATGTACCTCTAAATCTACAGCTGACAGTAGTCTATGAATTGGAGCATAAACTTCAGTTATCTCTTGTCTGTAGAGGAGACAGCTAAAAGGGCCTTAAAGGTTAACAATAAAATCTTAAATTAAATCCTCATTTTCACTGTGAGCCAACCTGAGTTATAAAACAATGAACTGGCATGAACAGAGCAAGGCCAATGAGGACAGTTAAACAAGGACCTGTCAGCATGTCCATGCTTTATCACCCATGAAAGGATGTAACTCTCCATGACATTAAGGATGCAAGATTTGATGGAGTTTCACAGTTAGTTGACACTGGAATCATCCTTGATCATAGAATCCCTGTCACATCCTGTCATTTTAGAGTAGGGCCTCCTAATGATTACAATGTCTTACCTTACAAGACAGATAGGAAAACAGAAACTGAGGAGAGCAGTGTCAATTTCCACACAGTGTCAGAGTTTTCTATTGAAGTTGACTAGCATCCATGATGGCCAGCGATATTGGGCAAAGCCAACTCTAATGTCAATATTCCAATGGAATGGTTAAAGGCCAAACACTGAAGAAGCAATTTTATGATGGTGATGGTACAACATCATGGTTCTACTCTTTCGTTGAATGCCTTTAACAGAATAGCACTCTACTCAAGTTTTAGCCAGACAGAATATTCACCCAGCATATCTGAAACATGAAAAAAGTATACTCTATAAATCATTTTTACCAAAGCCTCATTGTTTCACAGCTATATAAAGACACTGAAAAACAACAGAACTCCTTCACTTACAGAAGCAAAAAGGAAAAGGCCAAATCAAATAGAGAATTTTTCAGAGTGAATTTAACTCTAATTTAGCCCTTAAGGTTAATGCACTGTAACACTGCTTCAACTCCAAGAAGCTACATATGTTGCCTATTCTAACAGAATTTCTGTAATTGAGTCAGCTCAAAACTGCAATGAACCAATTAAAACGATAATGCAAGTGTACTAAACACTTGCCCCTTAATACATGAAAGCTAAATGAACAAGCAGTGATGAACAATTTTCTATTGATATTTTTGAAGTTTTGAATTTTAATGCTTTCTTGTAATCTCAGTGCTTTGTTCAGTGTTCTTTTGTTGTGCCGAGAATCAGCGAGTGAGACCCAGGTAGAAATTTAGAAGTGGATTTTATTAGCGCGCGGCTGCAAGGGGCCAGGGACCCAGATCAAGCAGCACTGATCCCATTCTCACTGCGTCTTTTATTCAGTTACAGCAACATGGGAGGGAGCATTTAGGAATTTCAGGAATCCAATTAGGACCAACAGGATGCTGTAAATTCTCTGTTTTTACTGCCTTGTAAAGGTTGTTGTTATCTGCCATATGGCCTTGTATAAATAGGTGTGTAAATTCTGTTATCTTCTGTTGTCACTGTCTTGTCAGGATGTCATCTGACCTACGACCTTACATAGATAAGTGTTACTTGTTTAATGGCCTTGAAGGCATCTGTTGCAGACAATACGAAAAGGAGTTGTTCTCTCAGCCTGCACAAAATGGAGTCAGTCATGTCAAGTCCGCTAGTGGACAACAGGGATGGCTTTTGTCAGACAGGTCAGGGTGGGGGAGGCCTTTGTTAGGCAGGTTTTGTGGCGGGAAGTTTTGGCGGGCATTCTTCTTCCATGAAGAAGGGTGTACAAAGGGATGGGAGGAAGGGATGGGAAAACAAAATGGATATCAGACAAACCCGATCACAACATTCCCCACTTCTTATGGACAGAGTGTCAAACCCTTGACACGTTTGTGGCGACATCGTCATACTGGCCAACGGGCTCAGTTTGTAGGGATTGATAGTGGAGATCCCTAATGAGGAGCAGCTTAACAGAGTTGATGCGGGACTTAACAAATTCTAGGAGGCGATTCACTAAGCAGGGTCCGACGAGCAGGGCAACTACGAGGAGAAACAAGGGGCCAGCCAGGGCAGACACAAGCGTGGTTAACCACGGGGATGTCCGGAAAAGACTCTGGTACCAGGTTTCGGCCCGTTCACGCTCCCTTTGCCTGTCTGCTAAATTTTTCCTCACCCGAGATAGGCTCTCCTGAACAACTCCAGAGTTATTCGCATAAAAGCAGCAGGCCTCTCCCAGGGCGGCACAGAGGCCACCCTGTCTCAGAAACAGTAAGTCCAAACCCCTCCAGTTCTGAAGAACCATCTCCGCTAGGGAGTCAACCTGTCGCTCCAGAGTGGAAATGGAGTGCTCAAGGTGGGTGAGGTCAATATCCACCTGGGTGCTGAGTTCTCTGTAGCTAGCCTCCCCCCGCACCAGTGCGGTAGTGCCCAGGGCGGCAGAACCCGCTAAACCCAACCCCACTAGAATGGGGATGAACAGCGGGGCAGCCCGCTTATGACGGAGGGACCAATCCTCCCGCAGGGAAAAGTGGTCCCACCCATCAGCGCCAGGCAACAAGGACACTCTGGGGACGATGGAGACTAGCACACAGAGAGGGCCACTGGGGTGAGCAAGGAAAACTCGGGCTGAAACACATCGAGTGATTCCGTCCAAACACGCCCACCAGGTGCCCGGTGGGGCGGGGAAGTAAGCAGAACCGGAGGAGGACCGGACCATCACATTGAGGGAGCAAACAGGCGAGTATGGGGAGGCATGGAGGTTCGTGTTATCCGAGATTAAGCAAACCCCAGAGCCCTGGACATCCCCAAGAGTCAACCTTGGCTGGTCCCATTCACAGTTGTCAGAATCGGAGGTGGGAGACACAGAGTTATTGATAGCGACTCCAACATAGTATGGAGGCTGGGCATCCATGCATAGCCAACAGCTTAGGCCCAGGTCCGGTCGAGTGGAGTTGATCACCCCCTAAACGGCCTGTAAGAGGCCCATGACTGAAGGATGAGGGGGTTTCTGGCTGGAGGACCCCCCCTCACCTGGCTCTGGAGAGACAATTTCCCCGGCGGGTGTCTGAGGGGGTGGGACAGCGGAGGACGGGGCCCGAGGTAAGGACTGGGCAGTGGAGGATGGGGCCCGAGGTATGGACTGGACAGTGGAGGATGGGGCCCGAGGTAAGGACTGGACAATGGAGGACGGGGTCCGAGGACTAGGGAGGGTTTTGGGGGGCAGAGCTGATTTCCCAAGGGGGCCGATTGGCAAGTAGGACGTTACAGGGGATTGCTTAGCAATGGTAAAGATAATCCCAGGGTCCGCCCAGGCCCTATTTCTGCCATCTAATCTCATGCCCCATTCGTGGGGCGTATTCCAGAACCTACTCTCAGGGTTGCAAAGGGTGAGAAACAAGGTTGTGGATCCAGGGGTTGGGTCCTTTTGGATAGTCAGGTGCGGATCCGTCCCCACGCGGCCCTCTTTGGCCCCGCAAGCCGCCCCGCAGAACGAGGATACTACAATGGCGGTCACACAGGCGCATTTCGGGCAGAAATGGGACGACCTATCCAGGCACCTGGCATCCCAGCCATCTGTAAGGAACCCCGGGCACATTCTTACTTCAGAAAACGGATTACTACAAGGGGAAGCACCTCCGATCGAGGTGGGGAAGAGGGAGCATAAATCCAACTGGAAATACCGGCCATCATTCAAACCTTGGTTATGGGTCCATGTACCTTCTTCTGCATAGAATGTCCAGAGTACCTGATCCCCCTTCTTCATCGTCCAGGTGTTTTGGGGTTTTTGGGGCATGAGGGTTGAATGACATAGAGGGAGAGGGGGTCATTAGGGAGGCAAGGAGGAGGAAATGCGGGAGAGTCTTAGCTTTAGGGGGTCGGCCTGTGCTTCCGCCTTCCATGTCGGGGCCGCAGCAGGTTTCACTCGACTGTGATGGAGCCAGACAGGAACGGAGTCAACCTTGACTGCTGTTGGCGTGGTCAGGATGACGGTGTAAGGGCCCTTCCACTTAGGCTCCAAGCCAGAGGCGGTGAATTTCTTGACCAGGACCGAGTCCCCGGGTTGGAAGGCGTGTGCGGGTGCAGAGGTGGGAACTGGCAGGGTGTTTCAGACAGATTTCAGGAGTGTTCCCTGTGTTTTCTGGAGACCCTGCCGGAACTTAATCAAGGAAGAATTAATAGCGTCCGCCCTGAGTTCCTCCCTGATTAGAGGGAGGATTGGCGGGGGTCTACCAAACAGAATCTCAAAAGGTGCGAGACCCGACTTATTGGGGGTACATCGGCTTCGGAGTAGGGCCAGTGGGAGGAGCATGACCCAATTTTCCTGAGTTTCAAGGACCAGTTTGGTGAGGAATTCCTTAAGAGTTCGGTTGGTCCTTTCTACCTGACCTGTCTGTGGTTGATAGGCACAGTGTAATTTCCATTCTATTCCTAAAGCTTTGGCTATGCCTTGGGACACTTTGGCTATGAATGCTGGACCATTTTCAGACCCGAGTCCCAGTGGGAGACCAAATCACGGGAGAAGTTCATTTAGAATCTTTTTCACCACTACCATGGCTGTTTCGTGTTTAACTGGGAAAGCTTCTACCCACCCTTAAAAGTGTCAACAAATACCAGGAGGTATCAATAGCCTGCCGCGGGGGGTTTCACCTCTGTAAAGTCTACCTCCCAGTTTTCTCCTGGCTGCAATCCCGGCAATCTGACTCCTGAGGGAGCAGCCTTCCCCTGCTTCGCATTTACCTGTGCACGTGTTCCACACCGAGTGGTTATGCTAGCTAAGGGGCTGTCCAAGTGTGGGATAAAGTACCTATCTCTCAACAACAAGCCCATCTTTCGTGCCCCCAGATGGGTGATCTGGTGTAGCCATGTGATCCATTCTCTCCCTACTTCCTCAGGGACAAAAATTCTTCCCTCTGGAAGGACCCACCATCCTGACCCATCTCTAGTCCCCCCTTTTTGTTTTGCGAAGGAATCATCCGAGGGGGAGTAGTGAGGGGCCGGTGTATCATTAGGGTCAAAAACAGGGCATAAGGGGGCAACGCTGGGAGGGGACTTTGCCGCCTCTCGGGCAGCCTCATCCGCTGCCTGACTGCCAGTGGCCTCGGGTGAGTCCCCGTGCTGGTGCCTGGGGCGATGGATGCAGGCCACCTGGGCCGGCATCCAGACTGCGTCTAGTAAAGACAAAATCTCCTTATTTTTAATGGTTTTTCCCGCCGAGGTTAAGAGCCCTCCCAATAAGTTTTCCCCGGCTTTGGGTATGATCAGGAATTTTTCCGAGGTTTGACACTAGGTATTCTAGTTCTAAGGTCTCTGTAACAGGGACCGGGAAGTTCTCCCCCTGCACCCCCGAGATCCTAATGATTTCCCTCTCGATTCTGGCCCTGATCGGCTGTCTGGTTAGAGACGATCGGGTAGCGCCCGTGCCTATCAAAAGGATATAATACTGTTAATCTTGTTTTTCTCTGCCCACCCTCAAATTTGTCAAGGGCTCAGGGTGGGCTTGTTCTATGGGCTCCTGATCCACCTAGTCTTCCCCCTCCACGAAGGAATTACTAAAATTATCTCCTGTCCCTTCTCTTTCTTCTTCACACACACTTACTCTAACCTTCATACACATACAATTTCCTTCAGAGGCAATCTCTCCACCCCTCATTCCCCCCTTATGGGACACCTGCTTCGCAGGGTGTAGATGCCTGAGCAGACAATTTCCTTCAACTGCATTTTTTTCACCTTCCCTTTTCCTTCATGTACCTAGAACTCTTTTCTTTTTCCCGCTGAGGACACTCTCTTTTCATATGCCCCTGCCTGCCGCAGGTGTAACAAGTCATGATCAACTTTGCCGCCATCTGCACAATTTATATCATAATCTTTCTTTGCTTTTCCTGTTGTTTTGGAGTCTGCAACATCACTTTGGTGTGCCGGTTTTTCTCTTTCTTCCCCCTCTATCTTTCTTCTCATCTATTTCCTTCAGCACAAATTTACCCACCGACAGCCACCAGACTGCGGCATACACAAATTCCCCATCATTCCGGGGTTCCCTCATAATTACACAGATGTTCAATTCTTGGCAAACCCAGTCCTCGGAGGATCCGTACTTTGGCCAGAAGACGTTCCCTCTGAGGTGGGCGCCAGCCCAAGTTAGGCAGTAATATGTAATTATTTAATAATAATTTTTATAATTAATTTCTTCTCTTTTCTCTTATACTTTGAAAGTTCATCGGACTGCCTTCCGGAATTTCCAGGAGGGACTTCCCACCACTCGGTTTTGACTGAGATTTTTCCTTTTCCCACCTTCGTTTCCTCAAGTCAAACAGACACTCCCGTCACTTTCTAATATCTAGAGAACTTTAACCGTGCACTGACCACGGTGCTAAGCGCTTATGGAAACACGTACAACGATAAGTAACCTCCCCCGTCCATATTTTGGAGGTCCATCCCAATACTCGAATCTGGGTACCTTTAATGGGGCCTATGCCACTCGACTCTCTCTGAGAGTCCAGGGCGGGCTCTCAAACTGCGGGACGTCCCGAAGGGCGCCCGGGTTACAAGGAGGGGGAAGATCATCCTCCTAGGACTCCTGGAGGACTTTTTTGGGGGGGGTGTCCCTGGAAGGGGGCCCTTTTTTAGGTTGGGCAAAAAGAACTCGGATGCCCCTTTTCAGGGAGCAATTTTTCAACCAGGGAGGGGGGTGGGTAATGAGGTCCAGCCAAACGTCAATATAGGGGAACTGATCGGGGTGGCCAGGGGTCCCAGTCACAATTCTCCAAACCTTGTTTACAATTTGCTTATCAAAACTACCCTGAGGGGGCCACCCCACCCCGAAGGTGGGCCACTCATTCATGCAAAATAGAATGAGCTTCTGTTTCTTTAGGGTAATCCCATAATCATACCCATCCCGGTATCCTTTTTTAAAGTGACTGAGCATACAGTTCAAAGGCGTTTCTGGCGTGCTGGCTGAACCTCCCATTCATACAACACAGAGACACAAACAAACAACAACCTGGAGGTGAACACATCCTTCCAGTAGACATTGGAGAAGTTGCCCTGAAGATATTCGTCCCCGATCCAGGTGGAAACCTGCCTGGCAGTCTGTGAGCGAGGAGGTTTCAGACAGAGGATCGTAAAACAGAATTTCCTAAAGGCAACGCTTCCACATATAGAACAGTTTCACAGACAACCGCGGAACCAGAACCAGAATCGGGCAGAGACCCAACGTCTTGGGGTGCCCGGGGAATCGAGGCGCAAAGCGCTAACTGCCGCGTCCGGCACTCGTTCCCTCCAGAAAACAGAAACCAGGTTACCTCCGGAAGTAGTTGATCGTTGCCGATCCCAGGATCCACCAGGCCGAAATGAGGATCAGTCGGCATCAGGGGACAGTTTAGACCTCTCAGCCTTGAGTTCCGGGGCCCTGGAACGTCTCAGGGGCCGGCCCCCCTAGAAGTCAGAGCAAAATGGTCTCCTTCCCCCGAGGCCGAGGTCCTCCCAGGTTGGGTCTCCACGGTGACACGGGACACCGTGCATCTCGCTGGGGCCTCCAAATGTTGTGCCGAGAATCAGCGAGTGAGACCCAGGTAGAAATTTAGAAGTGGATTTTATTAGCGCGCGGCTGCAAGGGGCCAGGGACCCAGATCAAGCAGCACTGATCCCATTCTCACTGCGTCTTTTATTCAGTTACAGCAACATGGGAGGGAGCATTTAGGAATTTCAGGAATCCAATTAGGACCAACAGGATGCTGTAAATTCTCTGTTTTTACTGCCTTGTAAAGGTTGTTGTTATCTGCCATATGGCCTTGTATAAATAGGTGTGTAAATTCTGTTATCTTCTGTTGTCACTGTCTTGTCAGGATGTCATCTGACCTACGACCTTACATAGATAAGTGTTACTTGTTTAATGGCCTTGAAGGCATCTGTTGCAGACAATACGAAAAGGAGTTGTTCTCTCAGCCTGCACAAAATGGAGTCAGTCATGTCAAGTCTGCTAGTGGACAACAGGGATGGCTTTTGTCAGACAGGTCAGGGTGGGGGAGGCCTTTGTTAGGCAGGTTTTGTGGCGGGAAGTTTTGGCGGGCATTCTTCTTCCATGAAGAAGGGTGTACAAAGGGATGGGAGGAAGGGATGGGAAAACAAAGTGGATATCAGACAAACCCGATCACAACACTTTCATTGAAAGTATTTACTAAATGCTTGTGGTGATGCTGAGGACTCTTTCAGTGTGACTTCAGTGTAGATTTTCCAGAGAAAGAGGTAGCAGTCCTTCGACACTGAGTTAAATATAGATTCCATGCTGTGGGAATGTGACCACATTGATTTTAAGGTTAGACTGCACTCAAACTGCAGTTCTGTGTTGTGGGTACATTTTTTTTTACCTTCTGTACCGTGTAAATGCTTTAGTGCCTACTCAGCTAGTTAACAGTAACTGATTTGCTCTTGATGACCCTGGAAAAACAAATAGTTTTACCAGGAAGGGCTAAAGAAGCAAAACTCTGATGAGCTAAACACAGCACATTCAGAATTTTTTTGTGCTGAGACTTAGTGGTAAAGTTAAATGTTTATACATTTTTTTCCTTCCTCATCTTCCTTTGGTGTGTTTATGGAAAGCAACCACTTATTTTTCCTCTTGCAGAATTGATGCAATGAAGGAGGATGATGTGGACCATTATGAGATTACAGAAAGTTCAACTTGGACTGGATTCTCAGAACTTGGTTGCTTTTCAGTGGAATCAGGTTCCATTGCCACAGAGCCTACCCACAAGTACCTATTGATGGAATAGCCCTCCATCTGCTATCTCTCCTAACCACATATTTTGGGTGCACAGAAGATTGTTGTGTCCATATGCATGTATGCATACTATTATGATACGATTGGAAAATATACCCCAACAAACAGCTGTAGCATCCACAGACAGAGTGTGCAGTTAACTTTAAAAAGTTATTTTTTATGGTATTTGATTAGCATGTATCTGGTGCATAAGTAAGCGTTTAACAAATACCATTAAAAAAATGAACAAAAAACCCCAATAACTAAGTGCCTTAACAAATCTCACCTTCAATTCTCCTGTCTCCAAACCCTTGCTTATCCCATTCCACTTCAGTCCCCACCTGTCTCACAGCTCTACCAAAGTACATTCCTGTCCTCTTTCAGAGCACTTCTAAAAGGCTTCTTGCTCCACAATGCATTCTCTGTTTAAATCTCCTCTTTCAAACCTGGATATGTCATTCCTCAACCCGCAGGAATCCCCTTACACATTTATAAGGTTTTTTTATTTGTTATATATTCATCCACTTGTGTTTATCATTTCTTTCTTTGATCACACTCTTTTAACTATTGTATTCATCAATTTACATTGGTATGTCTTTCCATTAGATTGTAAACTCCTTGAGAAATGTTTATGTTTGTATTTATCTTATACTATTTGTTTAGCACTTGTGTGCTCTGCACAAAGTGGGTACTCAAATACTCCTACTGATGAAGAGGATGTCTCTCTTATCAGAGCTGTATACATTTTATGGTGTTTAACAGTTGCTTCTCCAAAAGCATTTTGCATTAGCTTATTTGTTTTTGCTAATGCCCATTTGCAGACCCTAGCACCATAATAAACTGATCTGACATTCAGGGGGCTAATGTTATCTTGCTTTGTAGACTTTTAAATCCCCAAAGTGAGGCTTTTAAAAAAAATGGGAGCTTTCAAAACAAACAAAAAAGCCAACAAAAAAAACAAAGCCTCCTTGTCCTGAAGGCTGTTTGGGAAGGAAGAGAAGTTCTTGGGAGAATAGTCATGGTTGGACTAAAGGCAGCCTTCCAGAGAGTCTCTACATGTCAGTCAAGTAGTCCTTTTAATACCCTTCTCAATGCTATCATAAGGGGTGCTCAGTCACTTTGGGAAGAACTTTTTGTTTCTAGGTGGACACTAGTCTCACTGATTCCATTAAGTGTGCATGACTGGTCAAAGATATGTAAAGTCTCAATCTTTTGGATTAAAAATTCCCCTTCTGACTCCTTCCTCTTATGATGGATTTATAACATCTGTGAAGAAAATGTGTTGTAGAAAGCACTTTCAAAAAATTTCTTTACCCTTACCAGGATTTTCTGCTGTATCCCTTCTTCATTCCAACAAAGGCCTCTTGTTACTGAATTTTTAATCTAAATTCTAGTGTTGCATTTGTATGGCTGTTGTGTTTATGAGAGTTTTTTTTTCTCCTTGTTGAATGCTATTCTCACTACTTGCAGGGAGCCCAAGACGGAATGTTAAGCTGGAATATCTCATGCTGGGACCTATGCCTCAAGTGGTCATGATTTCAAAAGGGCAGCAGTTGATCTGATCTGTCTGAGCTCCATTAACCAAATATGGCCCCATTGGGATGATGTCTAAGCTCATCTTCAGGCTTTCTCACTGTGGATATACATTTGGTGAGGTCAGCTGCCTAGATGCCAGCCTCTGTAACCTTAAAATTCATCATCACCATCATCATAATTATTAGTATTTATTAAATGCTTACTCTGGGCAAAGCCCTGAACTAGGTCCTGAGAAAAAAAACCCCAAAAACAGGCACTTTAATAGAAGAAGCAAGGAAACATAAACATGAGCATTCAAATAAATGAAGTGCAAGAGTATAAATTGAAGGAGTATATTCATAAGCTTACAGGTAAAGTATTGAAGTGCCACAGTTGTGGGATGGATGTTTTTGTTGACTGATCAAGAAAAGGTGCATTACCTAATGATAAAGGCATAGTGCTAGAGGGCCTGGTTCTGTTCTCTGCTTCCCTTCCTTCCATGTGACCCACGGTAAAGTCACTTAACCATTTCAAGCTTCAGGTATCAACTTTTTAATCAAGCTTCAGTTGAGTTTCTCATTCTTCTCAAGTTGGCCACCTGCTTTTAATGAGCTTTTTTTTTATGCTGATTCTAGTTGATACTCGAAGGTTCTGTGGCAAAGGATTTACACTCAGAATAACACATTCCAAGACAACTAGAAACTTAGAGGCAAGGTGTTAAAGAGCCTGGATTTAAGGATCAATGAGCCAGTAAAAGTTTATTTTAGTTCTATCAGACAATATTTTATTTCTCCCTGACTTCTTAAAAATGTAGTTTTTCAATTTATCAGAGACATCTTCTCATATTTACCTTACAGAGGACTCTAGTCCTGCTCTTTTTTTCCTTTTGATGCCTACAAGAAGCAGCATGGCTTAGTAGAAAGAGCACGGGCTTGGGAGTCAGAGGTCATGGGTTCTACTTCCAGCTCTGCCTCTTGTCTACTGTGTGACTTCGGACAAATCACTTAACTTCTCTGTGCCTCCATTACCTCATCTGTAAAATGGGGATTAAGACTGTCAGCCTCAACTGGGACAACCTGATAACCTTGTATCTCCCCCAGTGCTTAGAACAGTGCTTGCCACATAGTAAGCATTTAAAAATACCATCATTATTATTATTAAACACTTACTATGTTCCAGGCACTGTTCTAAGAGCTGGGGTAGGTACAACAAGCTAATCAGGTTGGACACACTCCATGACCTATCTGGAGCTCATAGTCTTAATCCTCATTTTACAGATGAAGCAGTGTGGCCTAATGGAAAGAGCACAGGCCTGGGATCCAGAGGGCCTGGGTTTTAATCCCAGCTGGGATACAGAGGGCCTGGGCTTTAATCCCAGCTCTACCAATTGTCTGCTGTGTGACTTTGGGCAAGTCACTTAACTCTCTGTGCCTCAGCTGCCTCATCTCTAAAATGGGGATTAAGACTGTGAGCCCCATGTGGGACAGGGACTGTGTCCAACCCAATTATCTTATATCTACTACAGTGCATAGTACAGTGCCTGGCACATAGTAAGTGCTTAACAAAAACCATTATAATTATGAGGCAACAGAGGCACATAGAAGTGAAATTATTTTCCCAGGGTCACATAGCAGATGAATGGCAGAGCATGAATTGGAACCCAGGTCTTTCTGAGTCTCGAGCAATTGCTCTATCTACTAGGCCACACTACTTCTCAAGATAATCTGTATTCTTTCACTAATAGCTTGTTTTGCAAAGAAAGGTGCTCGAGGAAAGAAGTCTGGCAGAGGTGATGTAGATCTGCCATGACTTCTCTTTCATCTGTGAAGGTTTTGTTTATAAACTCAATTCTCTGGAGACCCAGTGGAATGTAAACTAAAGCTGAAGAGATTTAACACTCCCTCATTGAATGGACGATAGTAAATACTTTTGAGGGAGGATGTACTGTAGGCAAAGAGGATAGTGAACATTTTAATATATTGAACTGTTTTTTTTCCTTTCCTTTCATTCAGGAGCTGTGTACATCCATTGCATGATCAGGAAACCAGTGCCAAACTCCTGATTCTTTTCAGGACCCAACCTTGGTGGAGAAGAGTATCACTGTACCCACTGTCCTGAATGCAGTGGCCAGTCTGGGAAATCTTCACTGCTGTACTTCTTAGTTCCTGCCCAGCCCTGACTCCTTCACAGCCATATCCCACTTAAGGCTCCATGGTCTTAAGGCCAGGACATTTCCTTTGTAAAGCATGATTCTAATGAATAAATATGCCGGGCCTCATCAGATCACTGACCCACTTGGCTAAATGGAGTAAACTGCTTACTTTCTCTGTGTGTTATCTAGAAAGCAGGATTGTAACCCCTGCTCCATATCTATTTTATGGATAGAATGAAGACTACTTGGGATTTAAGTTTCCATTTGTCCTCCTCCTCCTCCTCCTTCCAATAAAACCTACCATGCTGCTCAGAAACAGATATTATATATATTCTGAATGGAGCTCTTGGACTGGCTGGAATGAAGCAGTATTTCTGAAAGCCTCTGGAACTGCCTAGAATGCAAGTAGGTCCAGAAGTCAAAAGTTTGGGATAGTCTAGTTCATTCTTCTGGCTTGCTTCTCCAGCCACATACAACACTTCAAGTTTGGTTGCTCTTTGCAGCACCCAGTTCAATTGCTCCACTGGATTGGAGTCAGATGATTTTCTGGGGAGAAAGCCATTGGAGAAGCAGTGTGGCTTAACGAAAAGAACAGTGGCTTGGGAGTCAGAGGTCGTGGGTTCTAATCCTGGCTCCGCCACTTCTCAGCTATGTGACCTTGGGCAAGTCACTTAACTTCTCTGTGCTTCAGTTACCTCATTTGTTAAATGGGGATTATGTCTGCGAGCCCCATGTGGGACAACCTGATTACCTTGTATCTACCTCAGTGCTTAGAACAGTGCTTGGCACTTAGGAAGTGCTTAACAAATACCATCATCATTATTATTATTATCCGGCTCCAATTCTGTGCTGACTGTAGATTTCATTGACTGCCTTAAATAACACATTACTTTGCAATTTTCACCCAAATAGTATAGAGTATCTTCCTGAATTCAATATTTTTTTTTCCTACCACACAGTGCATCTCCTGAAGGAGGGGGTGATGTAGTGCCAGGGCAATTTATAGTGCAGTATGTCCCAATCCCGATGGAATAAATGAAAGTATTAGGAAAAAAATCAATCCCAATCAAGAAGTTAGGAGGCAGGCAACTAGAAAACTTGGCATGAGAGTGACCATTCGGGCAGGTGGGAATTTGTTAATAAAACACAAAATTTGACAAGAACAAGTTTGGTTATGGCAGCTAAGTAATTCAATCTACAAAAGGAATTTTAGCTTCTAAAATTCAGCTTCCAAATAATGTTGTAATTAGTATTATTTTCAGATTAAAGAAAGCGCCACTTTTCAGTAACAAATTACCTCCATTTTAAAGCAAAAATAATATATTTCAGTTCATAAAAAATGCCCAAACAGAAGCATTCTTACATTATTTCAGTCTATTCAAAGAGCATATCCCCGCTTGCTTTTTATTATGCCTTCCAGCTTCTACTTTGAAAAACATGTTAAGAAGCTAGAAGCTATTTGAAAAAAAAAGAAAGGAAAAAAAGAAAAATAAATAATCTTTGAAGCAATTAGAGCCAAAATACAGAATGCATAAATATACGTGTATGTAGCTTTTTATTTGCCCCCTAGAATTAACTCCTTGTTGTCTTCCACCTCCCTTTTTGGCATCTACAAGTGAGGCATCTTTCCTTGAACTTCAGCAGTAGTAGTTCTGTTTGTCCCAGAATTGAATCAAATCCTACTCTGTAGATTGATTGGCAAGTGTTTTCATAAAGGAGGGTGAGGTCCCAGAGCCCAAATACAAATTATCATAATGCATTTCTTTTTTTCAAGCCTAGGAATCTAAACCTATTTATGAACCTTTCCTTACAAGAGTAATAATTAGCAATGCATTGCAAAACACAAAAACACATCATTGCTTGGTGGGGACTATAGTACTTCTTGTGAAATTACCAAGAAAATAATTTT
The DNA here is from genome assembly GCF_015852505.1 of Tachyglossus aculeatus. Classification (NCBI taxonomy): domain Eukaryota; kingdom Metazoa; phylum Chordata; class Mammalia; order Monotremata; family Tachyglossidae; genus Tachyglossus; species Tachyglossus aculeatus. The sequence continues at coordinate 61,662,411 of NC_052101.1, read as the reverse complement.
ACCATTGGAACAAAGTAAATATATTTTATAGTTTGTGACTCTGGGGAAGAAAAATTTTCATTTGAATAACAAAACCACAGAAAATTGTATTTAAAAGTAGTGCATTCTCCTAGAACTTTCCTGTACTCAGTTTACCCTGGGAAGTACAACTGCTGTCACTTACATTTCTTTTGTGTCTGAAAGCCTTTAAGACAAGCATCATTAATCATATTCGACTTTAATTGTTTTTTAAATAAAATGGTAACATGGGCCAGTAAATCCAGAATAAATCAAAAAAGGGAAAAAAACAAATACAACACCCTCTCTCTTCACCATCATGAAAATGCAAAAGAAAACTGACTGGAATGAAATGAAATTTTACAAGAAAAGATCCCTAACTGTTCTTCTCCTAAGGTGTGGTGAATTTAGGGGCTAGTCAGGGGAGGGGGAACTTAAGGGTCTATGGCTAACTGGGTTTTTTGTAAAGTGAAAAAGTTGATTCTCAGAGATTTTCCTTCAGGAGCTGGTACCTCAGGGAAAATCCATGGGGAAAACCTAAGCAGCTTTCACTTTACAAAAATAAAATTGAAAAGTAGCACTCCACCCTTCCTGAGTATAGCACTGCCCAGGAAGAATAAAGAACAGCTTGCCTTTTTCCAGATGATGAATTGTCATGGCCCCAAAAGGAAAGTGCAGCTAAAGAAAATACAAAAATTGTGCCTATATTCGTATCTGCCCTATTATTGAATAACACTATGCTTTATGTCAAGCAGAATAACTAAGACACTGTAGACACAGAATGACACTGTAGATCTAATGACCTGTACTACCTTAACCTGCAAAGGGCATACACATGGCATTCCATTTGCCTGTAATCTGTGCATATCTGTTGGCTCTGTTGTACAAGGCAAAAACTGGGGATTCAATTTTCCTCCCTGTGAAGAGAAATATGGACTGTTGGATGGTGGAGGAGAGTTCATGCGCAGACTTGCCAGAAGTTGGCATAGGCTCCTATGACAACTCTTCATTCCTAGTGCAGGGATGAAGCATAGTGTCATTTAGGAGGAAGATTATGGATACTAAAATTCTCTCCTCTCATAGGCCTCCTTTGCTTAACTGGAAGACACATTAAGGAGCTGCAAAGCAAGCAGTAGCCCAAGGTGTGCAAAGTAAGCACTCAATAAATACTAGTGATCTATGGATTGACTGCTATCACTCAGAGAGAATAGGACAGAGGCAAAAAAAGCAGGTTGCTCTCTCCCCTGCAGCCCCTATTGGCAATTGGTGAAGCCATTCAGTAATTCTAAAGAGAATTGGTCCAATTTTATATTTCTCCTTATATGTCCAGAAGAAAATCATAAACGATTCCTGAAGGAAAATTGCCCACTTGGTGCAAGCCAGTCTCCAGTGAGTCTGTACAAAATCAAGGCAATTCCAGAAGAAGCAAGAGTTCATTAAAACACCTTGGCCCTGATCCTTGAGAACCTAGCTCTTGTGATGGATTCCAGCAAACTACAGAGGAAGTGTTTGCATTCTCTTAAAGTACTCAATAGAATTGAGTGGAGTGTGCTGACTCAAATGTTATGTGAGCTCCCTGTGGACAGGGAATATGTCTACAAATTTTATTGTATTGTACTCTCCCAAGGGCTCTGCAAACAGTAAGCAATCAAAAAGCAATCCATTGATTAATTAAGTGAGATTAAAAGAAAAGGCATCCATGCCTACCTAGACCTCCTGACCTGATCCTATGACAATCTCAGATTGCCCCAGTCCTTTTGCCCTTTTGGGCTTTCACATTCTTAGATACAACTCTGGAATTTCTAGCCTGCAGGTTTACCCAAATCCTAGAATGCATTTGATGTCAATCAATCAATTGATAATATTTATAGAATATTCATTCTGTGCCAAGCACTGCATTAAGCACTAGGGACAGTATAACCCGAGTTAGTCAGTATTCATTCAGTTGTATTTATGGAGCTCTTACTGTGAGCAGAGCGCTGAACTAAGTGCTTGGGAAAGTACAATATAACAATGAACAGACCCATTCCCTGCCCATAACAAGCTTACAGTCTACAGTCAGTACTATCCCGGCCCTTAAGGAGCTTACAATCTAGTGAGGGAGACTTTCCCTAAAACAAATTATAGATGAGGGGAATCAACCAAGTTTAAAGATATGGACATAAGTGCTATCTGGGGGAAGGGATGGAGTGAGCACCTAAGTGCTTACAGGGTATGAACTCCAGTGCATAGGTGGAAGAATAGTGGGGAAAACAGCATTGAGAGATGTCAGATTGTCTCTTAGAGGAGGTATAGTTTTAGGAGGGCTCTGCTGACTTCGAAAGAGAAGGAAGTTCCAGGCAGGAGGGAGGTCATGAGCAAGAGGTCAACAGGAGAGAGAGATGAGAGCAGGCACAATGAGTAGGTCTGCATTAGAGGAGTGAAGCGTACGGTCCGATTTGTAGTGGAAAAAGAGAGAGGATAGGTAGCAGGGAGAGAGCTGATTGAGGACCTTAAAGCCAATCAACCCATCACTTAATCAATGGCATTTTTTGAGTGCTTATTGTGGGCTCAGCACTGTACTATTCATTCATTCAATTGTATTTATTGAGCGCTTACTGTGTGCACAGCACTGTACTAAGCACTTGGGAAGTACAAGTTGGCAACCTATATACAGTCCCTACCCAACAATGGGCTCACAGTCTAGAAACCAAGCAGTTGGGAGAGGCTAAGAATTGGTAGACACATTCCCTGCCAAAAGGAGCTTTCACCCTAGATGATCAGAAGTTTCTGCTTGAGGTCCACCAGAACACAGAAAATTATGATCCAGAGTATCACTGAGGTTCTAGGGGCATGTGGGGCAGAGGAAAGCTGAGCCAACTCATCCCCAATTCAGGTTTGCCCCCTCTCTCAATCTTTGAAGTGCACACGTGGCCTCCCCTAAAGCCCCCATCTCTCCAACACTGTTGGAACTATTTTTAGGCCCACTGTGACCACAGATATTAAGGGCGAGGAGAATATGGTGCTTTTGGGGTGACCCTCGTGAACTCCACCGGTATTATTATCATTATATTTGTTAAGTGCTTACTTAACAAGTGCTTAAGTGCTCTGCCATTTGTCTGCTGTGTGACTTTGGGCAAGTTTCATCATTTCTCTGTGTCTGTTACCTCATCTGGAAAATGAGGATTAAGGGTGTGAGCCCTAATTGAAACAGGGACTGTGTCCAACCCAATTATCTACCCTAGATCTTAGTACAATGCCTGGCACATAGTAAGCACTTAATCACCATTATTATTATTGTTATTTTTATGTGCCAAGTATTGTTCTAAGCACTAGAATAGATACAACTTGACAGCCACAGAAAGTCTTCCTAAAGAGTCTCCCTCTAGACTATAAACGCTTTGTGGGCAGGAAATGTGTCCACCAATTCGGTGGTATTGTACACTCCCAAGTGCTTAGCACAGTGCTCCGTACCCAGTAAGCACTCAAAATACAATTGAATGAATGAAATACCATTGATTGATTGAATGAATGAATGGTTGAATGAATGAATGATTAAGGGCAATTAGATAAATTGCCCTTTCTGCCAATGGTTAAAACAAACCTATTATAGCTCATCCCATGTTGTCTCCTAGTGGGGCCTGGTGCTTCATAAGCTGTTTTCTGACACGTGAGCCCGTTGTTGGGTAGGGATTGTCTCTGAATTGTACTTTCCAAGCACTTAGTACAGTGTTCTGCACACAGTAATTGCTCAATAAATATGATTGAATGAATGAACAGGAGGCTCCATTTTCGGTAAATCTGTGCCTGGAGCTAGGCCCTCCCCTGAATATCATCCCCAGCAGAGGGGGCCATGGCTTCTCCAGGTTGTTGGCTTCAAAACAGCCTGACCTTGGAAGGGCCACAGAGAATTACTCCTTTGATTCTAGGGTATTTTGGAGCCTAAGAGTAGGTAAATACTAGGACTCAGCTGAAAAAATACCATGACTTCTATGTAAATGACAAGTGAGGGGAATGTCCCCTTAATCTAGGAGATACCTATTAACTTGTAAATGCCCATTATCTTTCTCAAGCAGGGAAGCAACAAAACCATTTGTCAGGCTTTAGTTCTATTCACATTTGAGGTGAAATGTGCCATTTCCTCAAATTTGTCTCCTGAAGCATTTGACTTGAGAACAGACTGGTCCATTTGTGTTCCAAGTAGGAAACCAGGAATGCATCCTCCCTACTACTTTGAAGATTTTATGTATCACCTCCCTTGATGACCTCGATCTCATTTTAAGCCTTCAGACAAACAAGATTAACAGTAAGATACTGTATTGTTCTGACCCTTTTTCCAGAGTCATTTTTCATCTTTCTTCTTCTTCATAATCTGATCTGCTCTTTCAAAACAAAACCTTCAGATGAAAGGACAGAGGAAACGTTGTAAACATTATTTATGTTTGGCTGGGGAGAAGGTTGCATCTTAAAATGATCGGTCCTTTAGTACGACTAAAGGAGGTGCTTCAGCAGGGAAAGAATTATATCAGACACAAGGGAGTCTTCAGACTGTGATAGCGACACGCCAGCATGCAATGCCAGGCTATGAACAGCACATATTTGCTTGCCGGGCTGGTCTATGCTGAGTATTGTCTAACATGAGAAAAGCTGTTTGTTATATTATTTACTATGTGTCTCTAATCTAACCTTTTTATGTGTATGGGTTTCCCACAGAGTGCAGAGACAAATCGACTCCCAGAAGAGACATTAAGAGAACATTAGCTGAAATGTTGAATAACGATAAATTCCTTTGAGTTCCTTGTGAGCATTCTAATTCACCAGGATGAAACTTTCATGTTTTGTCAGCTATTGTAATTTTGCTTTCACAAATGCAATACAGATTCTTCCCATATAAGTGACTTTCACATTTAGCTGTAACTTTCAGAAGAAGTCTACTGTTGTGATTATAGGTGGCATGTGTTTTAGGAGGACTATCAAACACATACACCTAAAAGGTTTATATTTGAACTCCATTCACTAGTCAGCTGTAGACAAATTTTAGTCTACATTTTTAATAACTGACTCCATTATATTTCATAAAATATAGGGTAGTTCCAAAGGCAACAGTTTGCACTTACATAAAGCTTTTCATTTTCATACTTCTTTGCAAATCCACCTAATCTCTATATCCCCATATGTGTGAAAAGCAAATGAGAAGCTTCAGTACTTCCATCTTTCAAATAAAGAAATGGAGGTAAAAAGGCAGGGATTTCACAGCGGACACTTAATGCCTGGGCTTTAGACTTGAGTATTTGCTCCTTCCAGGCTTCTGTGCAAACCATTCATGTTATGCCTAACCCTCAACAACATCTGTTGACTTAAGTGGAAACATCCAGACTACTAACCAATTGCAGAGGTTAGCAGCTGTAATTAAATAATTAATTGTTGGAGTTAGAAAGATTTAAGTAACTTGAAATAAAAATACTTTCAGCTGGTTATGATTTATAACACTGACTTTGTGTACAGTGCTTATTAAAATTGGGGTATGAAGCAATTATGCTAGCGGGCAAATAAAACATAGCATCATTTTCTGTTTCTTTAGGGCTTAGAGATGACTCTTTCCATCCATCGCTGGTCTCTATTATTTATCTATCCTAGTTCTGTGACACCCCGAGTGATTTATGTTGTAAATTCATTTTCTCCCTTCTCCCCTTTAGGACCATTTTTCCTCACCCCATAAATGGAATGCATTCTTTTTTAATGAATAGTCTTAATAATCTATTTTTAGCCACTGATGAAGAGTAATATTTTTCAAAAATTTGTTTCAATTGAGTAGCCCCTCATTAGTAAAAATCAAGCCCTTACATGAGTACATGTCCTGCCTTGAATCACCTTGAGGAAAGCATTTGATCATGTGAATTGGATAGGAATAGTAAAGCCTAGGAAATGAAAACTTCTTTCCCCCTCTAGAAAACACATTTCTGAGAGATAACCAGGTGTTTCCCAGAGCTGACTGGAGAGCCAATGGAGCTGAGTTGGTGTTGGGGGCTTTGGTGTAATCATACTTTACTAGATAGGGAGCTATCTCCATGTCTCAATTTACATAATTGATCCAGTATGAAATAAATCCTGTAGTAGATGAGCACTCTGGGGATTCTCTTGTTTGTCTCAGCATGTTAAATGTCTGCAAGGCATTACACATCAGAGTTAGAAATGCTTAAGTGCATAATTCCTCCTCATGGCTTTGCTGGGAGCTAAATGAACCTTCTTAAACTAATAATAAAATCATCTGTGTTATAAAAATATGTTTCTTTTGGACAAATTTGACATGTTACAATGACAGAGTGTTTATGACTCACAATCACCCCCTCCACTGCCACTGCTTTATTTAGAAGCAGAGACAATGTAGTGAGGCAGGCAGCCTCTGAAATTCCCTATCAGAATAAAAGTTGCCAAATTCTTACTAAACAAAGCATGGGTCCTAATGAAGAACAGTGAATTCTCATTGCAGTCTCTCAAGGAAATACCATGTCCTCAACTAAATATCTGTCTATTTTCTATACATATATTTAAATTGAATTTTAGACATAAGCCAGGGAGGATCTCAAAAATGAGTTGAAAATGTTCCAAGGTTCACAGAGCATCAATGAAGGTGAAATACCAGCATCAGAGGCAGAAGGAGTGGATTAGGATCAGATCACTGATCTCATTGAATCTGCCACAAAATTTTAAAAGGCCAATTGTTGAATCCACTTAATTTTGAGATCATAAGGTTTTATGCAGTGCTATATGGACAGTTCAGACGTTTTCCCTTGTAAAATTGGTCCAGCAATATATAATTACAGGTGTGTAAATGTATGTGGAGCTTTGTTTTCAAAACTGTTGCTACTGAAAGTGCTGCTAGAAAGATCAGATCTTCTTCCCACATTGCACACTTGCAATATGCCCACTGATTGCAGAGTCTGTCTCTGTTTTTTCTTTGGCTTCTTTGGCCAAATCATGTATCAGTATACTCTTGGAAAAGTGGTGCCATCTTTTCATTTTGAGCACTGGGGGTGGGGATGAGGGGATGCGAGGTGGAGCACTGACATAGGGCAGAAAGCTGGAGAGTGAGACTTTCAGGGATGGGGCTATAAGGAGGTGGGACAAAAATGGAGTAGGAGAAAGAAGAATGACAGAGGAAAAGAGGGGAGGGAAGGGAAAGGGGAGAAAGGAAGGGAAAAATGGAAGAGAAAGGGAGAGAGAGTGGGAGAGGAAGAGGGAAATGGAAAAATTAAAGGAAGAAAGCAACATGGCCTAGTGGAAAGAGCACAGGATTGGGTGTCAGGAGACCTCAGTTCTAACAACCTCTTTCCGGCTGTGTGACCTTGGGCAAGTCATTCAGCTTTGTTGTGCCTCAGCTTCCTCATCTGTAAAACATAAATTAAATACCTGTTCTCCCTCAGACTGTAAACTCCATGTGGTACAGAAACTGTGTCTGATCTGATTATCTTGCATCTATCCCAGCATTTAGCACAGTGCTCAGCATGTGGTAAGTGCATACCAAATACTATTATCATTATTATCATCATCATCATAGAGGATAGGAAGGGAAAGGGGAGGAATGGAAAAGAGGAACAGGAAGAAAAGGAGAGGAAGGGAAAAGAGTATTTGCCATCTACTGCAATACTCTCCTTCGTTTCCACTGACAGGTGTCAGTGGCTACAGTGCCAGCCAGGATGGGTCAGCTGAGACAGAACCGAAACTGCTTGGGTAGCAGTGGTGGGTAGCAAAAGAGAATAGTGGTCTGGGCTTGGAATTGGCATAGTAACTGGCAGACTGGTCCCCCAGGGATAATGTAGCTGCCAGATTAGCTCCAGAATTCAAAAGCTGCTTCACCTTACAGATCATTCCTCAATATGTGTATGGCTTATCCACATTGGGCCATGGATAGACATCTTGACTCCAATATTTAGGCTCCAATGAACAGGGAAGCTAGCTACAGCTGCATGTCTGATTCAAAAATCTGCAAGGACAAAACTAACTGAATCATCCTCTTGGTGTCAATCCTTTGGGGTCAATGGCTTACTTCACTCCCAGGGAGTTGATGTCCCTGCATTATGGCATTTCTTCTGGGTGCCTCCTTATTAATAATAATAATAATACTAATAATATTTATTAAGTGCTTACTATGTGCAAAACACTGTTCTAAGTGCTAGGGAGGTTACAAGGTGATCAGGTTGTCCCACAGGGGGCTCAAAGTCTTCATCCCCATTTTACAGATGAGGTAACTGAGGCACAGAGAAGTTAAGTGACATGCCCAAAGTCACACAGCTGACAATTGGCAGAGCCAGGATTTGAACCCATGACCTCTGACTCCAAAGCTCATGCTCTTTCCACTGAGCCACTCTGCTTCCCTATTCCCTATTATTGTTATTTCCACCACAGAAATTCACCTTGCTACAGCACCTTGTTGTTCTGCAGTTTCTCACATAATCAGCCAGAAGGATTTAGGGAGCAATGAGCATGGCATCATTGTTGGTGGACGGCTTAACGCTAAGTCTTCCCTTGATGTTTGATGCTAAACAGTTCACAGAATGGTTCTGTTAGAATTACTTTTGAAACTAAATCCATGGGTGGAAATACCTCTAAGGTTGTCATGGGTGGGTGCCTGAAAATGGCAATCCAATAAGTCTTGGAACATGTCTGGCTGGATTTGAAGCTGAATGTATCATTTGATAGCCAAATTGCCAGGGTAGCAGAATCCATTAACATCAGATTTGCTAATTGTTTTTTTTTTCTTTTTTCCCGTGTAGGCTTTCCTGGGCAAAATCAGTGATTTTTGGATCTATGTAGTATATTCTTCAGGAAACTCTGTATTTGTATGTGCACCCAGGGCTCAGTCATCAATCTGTGACAATTCTTTAATGATTATTACAAGGACTGCATTTGAACCTCACAACCTTCTGAGGTATGTGAAAGAGGTTACCGAAGCATTGAATGTGGAAATTGAAAATAACATTCATTTCTATCATGAGGAGAGAACATCATATGAGAGTCTTCCATTTAAATTTTATTTTCAATCATATTGACAATAATTACAGAAAGCAGATGCTCAGATTTGCCCATTCAAAGACATTGGACTGGAGAGGCAGAGAGAAGTGCAGGACTGCTATGACCTCTTTCTGAATTAGTAATTAGGCAAGTGCATACTAGGCTCCATTGTTAAATCACTGGCCCTAGGAGTTGAGTCAAACTACATAGTAACTTAGACTTCAATTAGCTGTGTTGCTATAGAGTGCAGGACACTCCCTAAATCCTGAATCCCTGAGCCCCAGGGAGGCTCAGGATTCCCGGGGTACTCCAGAACTGCTTAGAATTTAGAGTGGCCTGAGGGGCCTGCAACTCTGAACTTCAACACTGGAGAGTTTTCCCAGCATACTATGGTCCAATCACTCATTTTTAGAAGCTGTGGAGGTGGGGGATCCTGCTTCTCCATAGGTTCTCTGAAAAGAGGATTTGGACCCATGCTGGGAAAGGGTCCCCTTGGATTTCCTGTTGCTTGGAGCTGGACCCTCAAGGCCAGCCTAAAACATGGGAAGTCCTTGGGGTACCTGAGGTACCCACTCCACAAGTGGAGGTGTGGAAGAAATGGCACACAAGGGGCTTGTCCTGGTGTTCTGGGATCACCAGCAGGTAGCGGCTGTCCAGCTCCATTTCAAAATGGCGCAGATCTCTTCCCTTCTGCACATCGTTGTAAAGGACACAACTTGCCATGTATTCCCTAACCTAAATGATGAGAGAACAAAGATTGTTCAGTCTGTGACTCAATAAACAAAGATAATGCCATTGACATTTCTCTGTTGATGGACTGTCTCTTTCAAAATGGGCATAGGACTCCTTAATTGACTCACTAGGGGCAAGACTTGGGCTCTCATCAGTCAATAGTTAACAATTAGCTTGTATCTACCCCAGCACTTAGTACAGTGCCTGGCACATAGGAAATGCTTAACAAATACCATAAAAATAGTTTGTGATGTTTAAAACTGAATAGAGAATAAACTCCCCTTCTAGACTGTAAGCTCCCTGTGGGCAGGGGACATGTCTACCAACTCGTTTATACTATACTTCCTCAAGGGCTTAGTACAGTGCTCTGCACACAGTAGTGCTCAATAAAGATGACTGATTGATTATTACATATATTGTGATTTCTTACTAGATTCCACAATCACCCAAACATATCAAATTAGAATCACCAGCATATATCGAGCCTACTCGATGGCAGAGCATTGAACTGAAAGCTTAGGGACATGGAACATACAATAGAAGTAATGGACATCACTGCTTTCTCTGACCTAATGATAGAATGAGACTATCTAGAAAAATGGCTAAAAATGAATCACAGCATGTAACCGATCACATAAATCATCATCATCTTTACACTGTCATCATCAGCATCACATCATCATCACAATTATCATTACAATTGTTTATTAAGGACACCCAACAATGTTCCAAGCACTTTCTTGGGCAAAAATGAATGACAACAGAATGGAAATGATAGCAATACAGATTCCAAGTGATTCACGATCTGGAACCACTCTCTAGAATGTAATGTTTCAGATACAGGATGGAGAGAAAGGAAAAAGTTTTTTTCCACATTTTTCACAGCAAAATGACTTTCTGACCGAATTTGGAATAGTCTAATTTCTATTGGGTGGATGATCAAGCTATCAAAACAAATATTACAACTGCTGAATTTTTGACTCTTCAAGATAAGATTCAAGCATACTACTGGGTTGGGGTGGAATGTTTTCAAGAACTTCTTGACTATTGCTGAAAATTACTTGGTGCCTCCCATTTACTTTGAATATAGTAATAGTGTATTCGTACTTAAGGTTTTGTTTTATTTTTTTCCTCACAACCACATAAAGAAATGGTGGCTGCAGAAAGTTCCTGTTAGTAAGTGCTGATTACTAATTTCTATTTCTATCTACTTCATCCTGAGGTTGTCTGGGGAAGAAATAGTCAGGGTCACCTATTTACTTTGGGTTAGTCCAGCAAGGCTAAAGTGAGCCAGAGACAACACTTGAGTGAAGCTGGTCATGTCCAGTGAGTTAGAGATAGCTCAAAAGATCCCTTAGATGGACAGAGTCAATCAATCAATGATATTTATCGAGCACTTCCTGTGTGCAGAGCACTGTACTCAGTGCTTGTACAATACAACAGAGTTGGTAGACTCGACCCCTGCCAACAATGAGTTTACAGTCTAAAGTGGGATACAGAGGATGGGAATGTAGTTGCACTACACTTTTAGAAGGGTGATAGCATCCTACCTAGGGGATAATAAATAATAATAATAATAATGGTATTTGTTAAGCACTTACAATGTGCTAAGCACTGGAAGATACAAGACAATCAGGTTGTCCCATGTGGGGCTCACAGTTTCAATCCCCATTTTACAGATGAGGTAACTGAGGCCCAGAGATGCAGTGTGGCTCAGTGAAAAGAGCACAGGCTTTGGAGTCAGAGGTCAAGGGTTCAAAATTCGGCTCTGCAAATTGTCAGCTGTGTGACTTTGGACAAGTCACTTAACTTCTCTGTGCCTCAGTTACCTCATCTGTAAAATGGGGATTAAGACTGAGAGCCCCCCGTGGGACAACCTCATCACTTTGTAACCTCCTCAGTGCTTAGACAGTGCTTTGCACATAGTAAGCGCTTAATAAATGCCATCATTATTATTATTAAAGTGACTTTCCCAAGGTCAAACAGCAGACAAGTGGTGGATCAGGAATAGAACCCATGACCACTGACTCCCAAGCCCGTGCTCTTGCCAGTAGGCCATACTGCTTACTAATTTCTATTGGGTGGATGATCAAGCTTTCTAAACAAATATTACAACTGCTGGATAACAGCAGAACTCATGATAAGAACACCAGGTCCCAGAAGCAGGATCAGCACCACCTATGTGAGAGCTGCTACCTCTGTTGGCCTAAACCAGAAGCCATCTGATAGGGTTGCTGTTATTCCTCTAGACTGTGAGCTCATTGTGGGTAGAGAATGTTTCTGTTTGCTGTTATATTGTACTCTCCCAAGCACTTAGTACAGTGTTTTGCTATTGATACCTGTCTATTTATTTAGTTTTGCTGTCTGTCTCCCCCTTCTAGACTGTGAGCCCGCTGTTGTGTAGGTACCATCTCTAAATGTTGCCAACTTGTACTTCCCAAGCGCTTAGTACAGTGCTCTGCACACAGTAAGTACTCAATAAATATGATTGAATGAATGAATGAATGAATTGTCTCTATCTGTTGCCAAATTGTACTTTTCAAGCACTTAGTACAGTGTCCTGCACACAGTAAGTGCTCAATAAACATAATTGAATGGATGAATGAACACAGTAAGTGCTCAATAAATACAATTGAATGAATGAATGTTTGCCATTGTGGCCCGCTGAGGGCCAGAAAAACTATCTACAGCCAGAAGAAGTATCTACAAGAGGGCTTTGCTCTAGCATAGCTCAGGGATATGAAACAAGAAAATCACACTGAGCAGAGAATCCTTACAGTTGTGAACGCAGCCCTATCTGCAAGAGAGAATGATGCGATTCCAAATGCATTTGAGTTACCTTTATTTACGTCCCCAATTCTCCACACTTCCAACTTGCTTATACATAAACACAAATGTGTACATGCTTGTCTAATTTACATGCAAGCATGTATAGTTCTGGAAAGAAATATATATATGTATTTCATGGAAAGAAAATTGAGAAAAGATAGAGGTTATTAAGTGCTTAATGCTAAAGTCTGCTTCATAATTATTAAGATCACTATAACAGAAAGATTCCAATTTTTGAAGAATAAATGGCATCACCCCAGAAATCTACTTTACATAGCAAATAATCTGAAATGAAAGTTAATTTCTTCACTTTCTTTGACCAACATTTTAAAACGAAGGGCTTACTTTCATTTTTAAGTTGGCTTACTAATCTATTTTTGATGACACATCTTTTTTGGCTGGAGACAGTGCTTGAGTGGTCTAAACACCAACGTTATGATACCTAGACTCCCTGGAGCCATAGGTTCAAATCCCAGCAGGGTCACCTAAGCTCAAACTTGATAAATTGAGTGCTATGTGATATACTACTGACAGGGAGGTGATCTTTCAACTAAGGCCTTTAAAACTGAGGGTTTCCTACAGTCATTAATGATCTCCAAATATAACAGGCCCCTGATTTGCATAACATATTGTCTATTGCTGCTTTCTCCCAAACTGCCCTGGAGAATGTATTTAATGGGGATATTATGTGTATTAACATGATGACATACACAAAACACTAGATGGTACTAAATATGTAGGGCTGAGAAATCTGTTTCATGATATTTTAGCCTGAGTGAGGCTAATTCCTCCAGTATTAGCAGAAATGTGACCCTTCCCTGCCTTTGACATTATAAAGCCAAAAAATAGACTCAAAGACAAGTGACTTTTTCCAGTTAATCAATCACCAATATTGACTGGGTGCCTACTGTGTGCCTTAGCCCTGTACTAAGCACGTGGAGAAGTACAGTGGAGATAGGAGACACAGAGCTAAGATATTGCATTGAAAAGTGGTAACCTGGCTTGACTCTACTGAAGAAGAATGTAGAGTCCTGAACAGGCTGTATTCCTGAGGCCCTTCCCTCTCCAAACTGAATTCCAGCTGTCTAAACAGATTCAAAATCCAACAAAGGCCAATAGGCCCGAAACTCATTTCAGGGATAGAAGAGATGGGTCATATAAACAATTGTCCCTGGGTGGGCTACTGGGACTGATAGTCCCAACAAACATGCAGCGACGTCCATCCATATGCAATTTGCCCACACAGCCTCACGTGTGCCAGAAGTTCACCCTTACCTTCCGTTCATTCATTCAATCATATTTATTGAGCACTTACTGTGTGCAAAGTGCTATACTATGCACTTGGGAGAGTACAATATAATAACAGACATATTCCCTGCGCACCACGAGCTTACAGTCTAGAGGTGGAGACAGACATTAACATGAATAAATAAATAAATAAATTACAGATAAGTACATAAGTATTGTGGGGCTGGGAAGAGGGATGCCAAAAAGCCCTGAAATAGGGAAGGTGATGCAGGCTAAATTTAGACTTATCTACAATCACTGCCTGGCTCAACTTGGCCCAACCTCTCAGTACAGAGCATTTCACCAGGACTTGAAAAAAAACAACAAAAGTAAAAGATGTGATCCTGCCCTTGTGGAGAGAACAAAGAGGAGGAGAAGATCAGGGGAGCAGGAATGGTAGCAGTCACACCCACACAAACGCATTCAGGCCACACTCACCCAGCTGTCGCAGCTTCTCTATCATCCTGCTGTAGCTCAAGCCACAGCACAGGTGCTTCTTCTTCCTAGGCTGTATCCTAGAGGTTTCCAGTTCAGCTAGCACTACATCAAAAAAGCTGCTCCAGAAATCTCCAGAAAACAGCAAAGAAATGGCCATCTTAGCCACGGTGCCGTTCCAGTTGCTGTTCAGGAGGAGGAGGAAGAGCAGGTGTGGTTGCTTCTACTCCATTCCTCCCCTCCTATGCTTCTGTTGTGTTGCCTCCACTTCATTCCCCCACCACCACTGACCAAAACCAGGACCTCAATGGGACGGACCAGTGGCCTTTTGAGTGGTGGGGCCGGATCTCAAATTTTGTCAAAGCTGGATTTATAGTGAAATGTTGGCTCATTTGAATTGGTAAATTTTACTGTGCAAATGGGACCAAAGTTTTTTTTTGAGCCCTGTCCCCAAGGTTTTGCCTTGCTCCCTGATTCCATGAGAGAGAAGTCCTGCCTTACACAGAAGTAGAGAGTGGCAGAAGGCGGGACCAACATCCATGACGACCATTTAATGACTGGTATAGACCACAGAAGTGCAGCCCACCCAGTGGAGCTCAGGGCAGTCAGGTGCTGCCTTCACTACAGGTAGAACATTGGAAAGGTTGTGGTACCTCCTCACTCAGGACTGTCTAGAGCAGTCCCCTTCAATAATTGTGATATTTGCTAGAGCACTGTACTAAGTACTGCACTCACAGTCTTAGTCCCCATTTTACAGATGAGGAAACTGAGGCACAGAGAAGGGAATTGACTTGTTCAAGGTCACCCAGCAGACAAGTGGCAGATCTGGGATTAGAACCCAGGTCCTCAGACTCCCAGGCCCATGCTCTTTGTATTAGGCCACACTGCTTCTCTAATGGTGGCACACTGTTCTCTGTATGACATTTTCTGCAAGGCAGACCACTTGGGAGCCCCACTATACTGTTCAGCCCCGGTCCTGGGTTTTGGTTAATGTGGCCCTGCCCTGGACACATGCTTAAAGGGCACTGCACATCTTCAGAAGCAGTTCCTTGATCTCAGACCTGAGCACAGTCCTCATGAAAGGCACAGGAGAGGATTGATTTTCACTCCACACAAAACCAATTTTGCAACTCTCCTGACCAAATCCTGCCCTCTCTTCATACTGGGAAGAAAGGTGGACGGAGTGAGAATATATAAAAAATAGCATAATCCCATTATTTGAAATTGGATCAGAGGAAATTTGATGGTTTTTATTCTACCTTCATTCCTTCTTATTAGTATTTTTACTCTATGATTATCATCATTATTGTTTATATTAATTAAAAGCATTTTAGGGTATTTGTTAAGCACTTAACTATATGCCAGGCACCGTACAAAGCACTGGGGTAGATACAAGCTTATTAGATTCAGACACAGTCCATTTTCCACATGGGGCTCACAGTCTTAATCCCCAATTTTACCCATGAGGGAACTGAAGCACAGAGAAGTTAAGTGACCTGCTCAAGGTCACACAACAGACAAGTGGCAGAGCTAGGGTTAGGACTCAGGTCCTCTGATTCCCAGACCCATGCTCTTTCTACTAGACCATGCTGCTTCTGTGAGCCTACATTGTGCTAAAGACAAGAGAATCAAATCACAATCACAACATAATATCATGATTACGCCGGGCTGGTTTAACAGTCATTCTTAACTACCAACTGTCCAAAAATAAACTGTCATTTGAGATGGTGCTTCATTCAATCCCCTGTCTTACTTGCTGACTGAAAAGTCAGATTCATTCAGGCACCACAAGTAGCAGCACAACAGCAAAGGGCAACCTTTACACGTGCAAAAATATGAAACTGGATTGCTGATAACCCAATCAGTGTCAACAGCACTATAAAAAACATTGCAGTAGGGAGTATACAGAAGGATTAATGAACATTTCTTGTTGGGTGCTATCTATCCCAGGTTTTAAAATTGAGAAGCAGCATGGCCTAGTGGGTAGAGCACAAGCCTGGGAGTCAGAAGGATCTGGGTTCTAATCCCTGCTCTGACACTTTCCTGCTGTGTGATCTTGGGCAAGTCAAGTGAGCCCCATGTGGGACAGGGACTGTGTCCAACCTGATTTGTTTGTATTCACCCCAGCACTTTGTTACAGCACTTGGAACACGGTAAGCACTTAACAAATACCAGAATTATTATTTAACTTCTCTGTGCCTCAATTACCTCATCTGTGCAGTGGGAATTAAGACTGTGAGCCCCGTTTGGGACACGGACTGTGTCCAACCTGATTAGTTTGTAGCTTGTTGTGGGCAGGGAATGTGTCTGTTATATTGTTGTGGTATACTCTCCCAAGAGCTTGGTACAGTACCCTGCACACAGTAAGTGCTCAATAAATATGATTGATTGATCTACCCCAGCATTTAGAATTGTGCCTGCCATGTAAGCACTTATCAGAAAGAAAAAAAATTAAAATTACATTTCATGGTAGCACTCTCATCCTAAACATCTCTGAAGTAATTCTTACTGATTTTGAAGTAGTTAAGTTAAATCTTGTGATATGCATAGTAGATGACAATAAAGAAAAGTACCCTGAGTATTTGAAGAGCACCCTTCCTTCAAGTAACCATAGAAATATATGGGGGTTGAAGAGGTGGGGAGAATCAAGCCATTTGTCTGGTGAGGTGGGTGCTTACTCTCTTATTATCTCCTTCAGAGGCCCACCTTGCAGTCATTTATTTTAGCCCCCCTCCACTCACATGGATATATGTCGGTGTCAGTAGCATCATCTTTGAACTCAGTTTCATATTTTTTGATATGCCAAATATTAGACCATTATAAATGTTTTCCAGTTGTCAGAAAGAAGGGAACATGTAACACAAATTGTGAGTAAAATCTGACCATTAGGAAACAGAATGTTATATTTGTACATGTGAAAGGTCCACCTCTGGAACTTATAAAATTCCAAGCATATATGCATACCAGATATCACCCCGATATAAGACAACAGAAAACCTAGGAAGTTTTTTCTCAATTCTTTTCTTTTCACTCCAGGGACTTTGTGTCAACCCTATAACTAAATAGACTACTGAGGAAAATGAAAACTCTGAATAATCTTGAAAAACATGCCATTTAAGAAATGTTTGATTGAAACTATTTAAAACATCTGAAACGAAGAAGAGTTTACCATGTATGAATGTGTTTTTGACTTGTATTCTCAATAGTGGATTGAACAGCTTTGTATTTTAGTATGTTCAATTGCACTTGAGTATTGTGCATTGAAAAATTTCACATAAACATACAATGAACCTCAAGAACACTTGACTTTCCAAACTTGCAGGCCGCAGACAAATACTGCATGAACCGCTCTGAGACTGTGGTATCCTCAGTGATGACACACAGTAATCTGTCACATACCACTTTCATTCTCAAGGTTAACAGGGATAGAACAGTGGAGAGTAGTTTCTATTCTTAAGTGCCAATTCTGCCCCAAGATATGAATAACTAACTCCTAGTGAGGACAGTGGGTGTTATAGTTGAGTAAGAGTTGCAGTACTATTCATAACTAAATACCCTGAAGACCATTTATAATAATAATAATAATGGTATTTGTTAAGTGCTTACTATGTGCAAAGCACTGTTGCACTGTTCTAAGCACTGGGGGGATACAAGGTGATCAGGTTGTCCCACGTGGGGCTCACAGTTTTAATCCCCATTTTACAGATGAGGTAACTGAGGCCCAGAGAAGTTAAGTGACTTGCCCAAAGTCACCCAGCTGACAATTGGCAGAGCTGGGATTTGAACCCATTACCTCTGACTCCAAAGCCCGGGCTCTTTCCACTGAGCCATGCTGCTTCTCTTTTCTTATAAGAAAAACATGATTTATAAAATGCTGTGAGATTGCTTAAACTATTATAATAATATTTTGTACTTACACAGAACCTTTCTTCTATGAAATACAGGTGTTGCTTAATGGATAGAGCTCCAACTTGGGAGTCAGAAAGACCTGGGTTCTAATCCTGACTCTGTCATTTATCTGCTGTGTGACCTTGGGCATGTCACTTAACTTCTTGGTACGTCCTCTGAAAAACAGGGTTTAAGACTGAGAGCCCCGTGTAGGGCAGGGACTGTGTCTTGTACCTTGTAGCTATCCCAGCATTTAGTTCAGTGCCTGGCACATAGTAAATGCTTAACAAATACCATTTTAAAAAAATATATATAAACAGCATTTGCTCATGGTCAGACAGATCTGCTCTGCCCCTGCTCTCTCTCCCTCCCTCCAGGCTCGCATCACCTCCTGCTTTCAGGACATGTCCATCTGGATGTCTGCCCGCCATCTAAAACTCAACATGTCCAAGACTGAACTCCTTGTCTTCCCTCCCAAACCCTGCCCTCTCCCTGACTTTCCCATCACTGTTGACGGCACTACCATCCTTCCCATCTCACAAGCCCGCAACCTTGGTGTCATCCTCGACTCCGCTCTCTTATTCACCCCTCACATCCAAGCCATCACCAAAACCTGCCGGTCTCAGCTCCGCAACATTGCCAAGATCCGCCCTTTCCTCTCCATCCAAACCGCTACTCTGCTCGTTCAAGCTCTCATCCTATCCCATGTGGATTACTGCATCAGCCTTCTCTCCGATCTCCCATCCTCGTGTCTCTCCCCACTTCAATCCATACTTCACGCCGCTGCCCGGATTGTCTTTGTCCAGAAACGCTCTGGGCATGTTACTCCCCTCCTCAAAAGTCTCCAGTGGCTACCAATCAACCTGCACATCAGGCAAAAACTCCTCACCCTCGGCTTCAAGGCTCTCCATCACCTCGCCCCCTCCTACCTCTCCTCCCTTCTCTCCTAGTACAGCCCAGCCCGCACCCTCTGCTCCTCTGCCACTAATCTCGTCACTGTGCCTCGTTCTTGCCTGTCCCACCGTCGACCCCCGGCCCATGTCATCCCCCTGGCCTGGAACAGCCTCCCTCCACACATCCACCAAGCTCCCTTCCTCCCTACTGAGAGCTCACCTCCTCCAGGAGGCCTTCCCAGACTGAGCCCCCTCCTTCTTTCCCCTCCTCCCCCTCCCCATCCCCCCTGCCTTACCTCCTTCCCCTCCCCACAGCACCTGTATATATGTATATATGTTTGTACATATTTATTACTCTATTTTATTAGTACGTATTTATTCTATTTATTTTATTTTGTTAATATGCTTTGTTTTGTTCACTGTCTCCCCCTTCTAGACTGTGAGCCCACTGTTGGGTAGGGACCGTCTCTATATGTTGCCAATTTGTACTTCCCAAGCGCTTAATACAGTTCTCTGCACACAGTAAGCGCTCAATAAATACAATTGAATGAATGAATGAATGAATAGAAGTATAGTCACACCTAATAAATCTGTATTGATCAGGGTTGAGCATGATCTGGATACAAGAGCATCCAGATAGAAGAGGTAAATTTAAATAAGTTCTAAAAAAATTCTGCTATTCAATTAAGCAATACTGCATTCTACACTCATGGGGTAAATACAAGGTTATCAGGTCAGACTCAAGCCCCTGTTTTTACAGATGAGAAAATAGAAGCCCAGAGAGATTTCCACTAGGCCTCAGGAATGGCTTACTTGTCATAAAATCCTTAGTTACTGTTATTGATTGATGGATTTTTCCAGTTAGCAACATTTAAGCACTAAGTAGAGTAAGTCCCACTAGCACTGAATAGCTCCATCAGAAGAGGTTTGTGTTTGTATTTTCCAGAATCCAGGGCTTTCATTTTCCTACACTGCCACTTTAACCCAATAATAATTATAATAATTATGGCATTTGTTGAGCGTTTACTATGTGCCAAGCACTGTTGTAAATGCTGAGGTAGATACAAGTAAATCAGGTCAGACACAGCCCCTGTCCTACACGGGGCTCACACTCTTAATTCCATTTTACAGATGAGGTAACTGAAGCCCAGAGAAGTGAAGTGACTTGCCCAACATCAAACAGCAGACAAGTGATGGAGGCGAGATTAGAACCCCAGGTCTTTCTGACTCCCAGGCCTGTGCTCTATCCACTAAGCCAAACTGCTTCTCCAGACAGGTCCAACCCCTTTGCTGCTTATGTTTTGAAATGCCATCATTACCCATTTTCCTTCAGAACTGCTGGCCAGCCAGTAGCATTGCTTCCCAGCTGACTGGATTAAACCCACCTGCAATGTAGACTTCAAGGCATTCTCAAATTGCTTGAATAATCAGCCTTTCAAAAACTTGCTTGTCTTTTAGTTGTCCATAAAATAGTTTGGGTAATCTGTTTTGGGGTCTATATTCAAAATTTCTAGCCCAGAAAAACCAAGACTAGAGAATGCAAGGTTTGCTATGCACTACACAGCAGCTTAGTGGCCTAAACATGTTAAAACACTTACGAAAGTTAATTTGCACCGAGGGAGTCAATAAATTACAGGATGGATCTAACTGATTTTCTTTTGAAAATTCTTGCAATTTACTTTGAATTGGGTCCATAAATAAGATGATGATCTTGGCCCCCAACTTTACTTAAACACAACAGTCCCCTGATTCAGAACATAAAGTGTTTCTAAATGAATCCTTCCCAAACCTCCCTCTTTTCCAATACTCAAGGATTTATGTATATCACCTTTGCATATCTCTGTAATTCCATGTGTATGTGTACAGATCATATTGTTCTGAAACCAAGGTGGGTTTATTTTTTCTTATTTGTAGCACTACAAAACAAAGCTATTATTAGTATTAATACTATTATCATTATTTTCTGGCAATGTAAGATTTCTGCGGTGTAATGTTAACTAAGTCTTTAACTTTTTCCTACCTTCCGTCTCCTTTGATTTTGTGCTAGAAGAGTAGGCAGAGACTAGCACCTGGGAGATCTGTCTCCCCCTCCAAACCTTAAGCCCCTGTAAGCAAGGAACATGTCTACCAACTCCATTATATGGTACTCTCCCAAGCATTTAGTATGGTGCTCGCCACACAGTAAGTGCTCAATAAACATGATTGATTGATTGCTTAAGAGAGGACTTCCACACCTCCACCCAATCAATCCCATCTCTTCCTTTCACAAGCAACTGCTAGAAGAAGGGTTGGAGATCAGTTCCAGGAGATCCTTGGTGCAATAGAAAAAGTATGAGGTTTATATTAGTTTTTGTCCTCCCTTTCTGTACCTGTGAATTTCTTGCACCCCCCGTCCCCACTTCCTTTCAGCAGCATGGCCTAGTGGAAAGAGCACAGGCCTAGGAGTGAGAGGACCTGGATTCTAATCCCAGGTCTGCCACTTGCCCACAGTATGAGTTTAGGTAGGTTACTTAGCATCTCTATGCCTCATATGTAAAATGTAGAGGAATACTGGTTCTCCCTCTGTAACACTTGCCCAGACCCTGCCACTTGGGAATGGAAAGAAGAGGCCAGGAGAATCACTCCATTGGGGCCCCACCCTGAATGAAGTGTAAAGACTTAACCAAACCATTCAAAGGGAAGCATTGGGGAGGAAATAGGGGAGCACGGTAGCTGGAGAAGAAGTACTTCTGCCATCCTGAAGGCAAGAGGTTGCCAGCTGTGTTTCTGGGAGAGCCAGACACAGGGGTAGCTCATGCTGTGACCCTGAATGGATACAGGGCACAGGGAGAGATCAGAGATGGTTCTGGGTGAGGATACCTTCACACAGTGAGGATTGGGGTGTAGAGTTAGGACTCAGGAGAAAGGCTCCTGGCCCCTGAAGGAGAAATGCGACACTAAGAAATCCTGCTTCACAGGTAAGACTGGGGTGTTTTAGAACCAAGAGAAGGTTAACTAGGGTCCGGGGACTCTTCAAGTGACTCCTCAGGCTCTTTCAGCTGGGATTTAGGGCTGAAAACTCCAAGCATGTCATACATCTCCCTTAGCCTGTGAGCCCCTTGTGGGACAGACACTGTACTGACCTGATTATCATGTATCTACCCCAGTTCTCAGCAAATATGAGAGATAACTAACCCATCAGGTAGGCAGCAAGCAGGAGAAGAGGGCTCTCCTTGAGTAAAGGTTTCTCAGAGACTGTGATAGCAACAGACAATCATGGAAAACAAAGCCAGATCTTGGAGGGAGCAACCATATCAAAGCAACAAGGAAATATTTTTACTTGCACACAATTCAGGAGTGTCCATCACACACTGGTATTTTCAGTCATGCTTACCAGCAGTGCCTCATCTTTGAAGAACAGACCTCTATATATTCATCTATGTATACAGTCAGGTCTTTTATAATGTGGGCTTTCATTATGAATTTTAGATAGAGGGTTATAAGGGAAATAGAGAGTTTCCTTCCTGCAATACCCATTTGCTGGAAATCAACACAGTGCAACGGTGGAATAGACTATTTTGCACATGCTTTTGGTGTCTGTTAGCACAGTATCATGGTCTTGGTGTTGCTCTCTGTACTTTTCCTGTATCTGTCATGCTACAAAGATCATATCTGCTGTGCCGTATTTTGGTCTGAAGCCAAGTTGTGATTCAGAGAGCATAAGGTTATCAGTGTTCTTTAATAGCTTGTCCAGAATGATTCTGTCTAGAATCTTGCTGGCAAAGGAAAGCAGAGAGATGCACCAGTAATTTCCTCAATCAGCTCTCTCTCCACTTTCTTCTTCACAGTGGTAATTATGGTATCATCTTAGAAGGCTTGTGGAAGACTGAGAAAATCCACAAGCTGAAGAAAATTTGCACAGACATCTGAGGATTAGGGAATCTCCTTACTTGTATATTTCTGTGTGACATTCCTGAAGAATTGAGTACTTTCACATTTATTATGGAACTGAGTGTGGAGATTATGTCCTCACTAATATGCGCTGGTCATGTTTTCACACTGTAACTTGTTCTTTGTGATTTTAGGGGCCTCTTCCTCAATGGTATTAGTAAACTAAGAGGTTTTTTTAAAATAGTATTTGTTAAGCTCTATGTGCCGAGCACTATATTAAGCGCTGGGGTAGATATAAGGTAACCTGGTTGGACACGGTCCATTTCCCACATGGGGCTCACAGTCTTAATCCTCATTTTACAGATGACATAACTGAGGTATGGAGAAGTTAAGTGACTTGCCCAAGGTCTCACAGCAAAGTGATAAGCAGCGTGGCCTAGTGGAAAGAGTACAGGCATGGGTTCTAATCCCATCTCTGCCATTCGTTTTCTGACAGACTTGGGACAAATCACCACTTCATTTCTCTGGGCCTCAGTTACCACATGAATGAAATGGGAATTAAGACTGTGAGCCCCATGTGGGACATGGACTGTGTCGACCTAATTAGCTTGTATCTACCCCTGTGCTCAGTACAGTGCATGGCACAGAGTAAGTGCTTAATGAATACCATTTTTTTTTTAAAAAAGGTAGCAGAGACAGGATTAGAACCCAGGTCCTCTGATTCTCTGGCCCATGCCTTTGTCACTAGGCCACAATGCTTCTCTTATGGTGTTCTTGCCATCTGTGTAAGATTACTACTTTCTGTGAGGAGGGTTATTCCATTTATACAGGGATACTCCATAACACAACTGGGTTGTACCTTGCAATATACCTTGTTGGTCTCTGAGCTGCCAGAAGCCTGAACCTCTGCTTCTCTAACCACAGTATGCCAAATCAGCCTTTTGTATTTATCATTGCTTTTTATTTTTGTGGTGTTTTTGTATTTTTATTGCTTTATCTTTTCTAATATATTTATTGCCAGTCACCTCTCGCCACCTTATTCCCAGATTGTGACCCTCTTGTGGGGCAGGAACTATCTTTAATTCTCAAACTTGTATTTTTTTATAGCTTTTAGTACTGTGCTTGCACACAGGAGAGTCTTACTAAATACTATTACTATTAAATATTTGTTTATCTTGAATAGTTTTGTTTTTAATGTCATTTGTTAATCACTTCCTAGGTGCCAGACACTATTCTCAGTGCTGGGGTAGATAATAATGATGGTATTTGTTAAGTGCTTATTATGTGGCAGGCACTGTACTAATTGCTCTGGTTAATACAAGAAAATTGAGTTGGACACAGTCCCTATCCCACATGAAGCTCAGTCTCAATCCCCATTTTATACATTCAATCGTATTGACTGGGCACTTAACTGTGTGCAGAGCATTTCACAGATGAGGTAACTGAGGCACAGAGAAGTGAAGTGACTTGCCTAAGGTCACACAGCACACAAGTGGCAGAGCTGGGAATAGAACCCAAGTGCTTCCGACTCCCAGGCCTGTACTCTCTCCACTAGGCCACAATGCTTCTAGTTGAATTGTGAATGGTTGTTTTGAGGGCCACATTTCCCTCAAATTTGATGTCCATATTTAGTTTGTAAACAAATCCTGATGGTTTACATTGCTTACATACTCTAATTCCTTAAACATCAACTCATGTACATATCCCATCTTCTTCCTTCTATTCTAATTTCTTTGCATTTATTCATAATTCATTTGTATTTATCTATAATTTATTTTAGTGTCTGTCTTCTCTGCTAGATGGTGAGATCCTTGAGGGCAAGGATCATGTCTATTAATTCCTTTGTACTCTCCCTTGTATTTAGTACAGTGTTCTGCACATAGTAGGCACTCAGTGAATACTGTGGATTGCTTGACTGATAGACATATATGTAGTAAATTAGGATCGGTGCCTGAACCTCTGGAAAAATAATATGACATTCCTTTTATGTGCTGTAATAATAATAATAATTGTGGTATTAGTTAAGTGCTTACTATGTGCCAGGCACTGTTCTATGCACTGTGGTAGATACAAGATAATTGGGTTGGACGTAGTTCCTGTCCTACATAGGGTTCACAGTCTTAATCCCCATATTACAGATGAGGGAACTGAGAAGTGAAGTGCCTTTCCCAAGGTCACAGAGCAGACAAGTGGCGGAGCCAGGATTAGAACCCAGGGCTAATGTTTCATTAAATCTCATCTCTCATCTCTCTCATCTCATGAAATCTCTCGCTCCATCCCTTCTCCCCTCCTTAACTTCCATCTTCAACCACTCACTCTCCACTGGTTCCTTCCCCTCTGCCTTCAAACATGCCCATGTCTCTCCCATCCTAAAAAAACCCTCTCTTGACCCCATCTCACCTTCTAGTTATCTCCCCATATCCCTCCTACCATTCCTTTCCAAACTCCTTGAACGAGTTGTCTACACGCGCTGCCTAGAATTCCTCAACAACAACTCTCTCCTCGACCCCCTCCAGTCTGGCTTCCATCCCCTACATTCCACGGAAACTGCCCTCTCAAAGGTCCCCAATGACCTCCTGCTTGCCAAATCCAACGGCTCATACTCTGTCCTAATCCTCCTCGACCTCTCAGCTGCCTTTGACACTGTGGACCCCCTTCTCCTCAACACGCTATCTGACCTTGGCTTCACAGACTCCGTCCTCTCCTGGTTCTCCTCTTATCTCTCCGGTCATTCTTTCTCAGTCTCTTTTGCAGGCTCCTCCTCCCCATCCCATCCTCTTACTGTGGGGGTTCCCCAAGTTTCAGTGCTTGGTCCCCTTCTGTTCTCAATCTTCATGCACTCCCTTGGTGACCTCATTCGCTCCCACGGCTTCAGCTATCATCTCTACGCTGATGACACCCAGATCTACATCTCTGCCCCTGCTCTCTCCCCCTCTCTCCAGGCTCGCATCTCCTCCTGCCTTCAGGACATCTCCATCTGGATGTCTACCCACCACCTAAAGCTCAACATGTCGAAGACTGAGCTCCTTGTCTTCCCTCCCAAACCCTGCCCTCTCCCTGACTTTCCCATCTCTGTTGACCATCCTTCCCGTCTCACAAGCCCGCAACCTTGGTGTCATCCTCGACTCCGCCCTCTCATTCACCCCTAACATCCAAGCCGTCACCAAAACCTGCCGGTCTCAGCTCCGAAACATTACCAAGATCCGCCCTTTCCTCTCCATCCATACCGCTACCCTGCTCATTCAAGCTCTCATCCTATCCCATCTGGACTACTGCATCAGCCTTCTCTCTGATCTCCCATCCTCGTGTCTCTCTCCACTTCAATCCATATTTCATGCTGCTGCCCGGATTATCTTTGTCCAGAAACGCTCTGGGCATATTACTCCCCTCCTCATAAATCTCCAGTGGCTATTAATCAATCTACGCATCAGGCAGAAACTCCTCACCCTGGGCTTCAAGGCTCTCCATCACCTCGCCCCCTCCTACCTCACCTCCCTTCTCTCCTTCTACAGCCCAGCCCGCACCCTCCGCTCTTCCGCTGCTAATCGCGTCACCATACCTCGTTCTCGCCTGTCCTGCCATCGACCCCTGGCCCACGTCATCCCCCGGGCCTGGAATGCCCTCCCTCTGCCCATCCGCCAAGCTAGCTCTCTTCCTCCCTTCAAGGCCCTACTGAGAGCTCACCTCCTCCAGGAGGCCATCTCAGACTGAGCCCCTTCCTTCCTCTCCCCCTCGTCCCCCTCTCCATCCCCCCCATCTTACCTCCTTCCCTTCCCCACAGCACCTGTATATATGTATATATGTTTGTACATATTTATTACTCTATTTATTTATTTATTTTACTTGTACATATCTATTCTATTTATTTTATTTTGTTAGTATGTTTGGTTTTGTTCTCTGTCTCCCCCTTTTAGACTGTGAACCCACTGTTGGGTAGGGACTGTCTCTATATGTTGCCAATTTGTACTTCCCAAGCACTTAGTACAGTGCTCTGCACATAGTAAGTGCTCAATAAATATGATTGATGATGATGATGATGATGATGTTTGTTATAGGCTGTAATATATGTCCCTAAACTACTGTTTAATCTTACAAATGTAATTTGAAGTATTACATATCTGTTGTAATGTGATTATTATTTTAAAGAGGTAGGATTCCAAAACAGTAAAAAGAGGGCAAAAGTAAAGAGAGGGGTGATCTATAGATTGCTATATAGAAGCAAAAGCAACTGAGAGATTCACAAAAGTGTGGAAAAAATTGAATTCTGAGATGAATTTTTATTTGTTTCAAGAACTCAGATTTTATTAGAGGGTTCCTAAATCCATGATCTTCTTGGCATTTGAACACAGATATTTGTATTCTTATGTTTTTAACTTTGGGATATTTTTAATTTGCCTAATTTTATGTTATAGTTTGATTCTTTAGATTACAAGCTCCTTAAAGGCAAGGTTATCATCTAATTCTTATTTTATAATTTCTTTCTGCACCAAGTACAGTTCTCTGCAGAATGAAGGCATTTAATAAATGCTGCTGCTTCACTGTTGCCACTGCTGCTGGTAATACTGCTGCAAATAACCAAAGATTCTGTACACTGAGACATCTCTGTTTGCCAGCTAGAGAATATTATTGAGGCAATACTCAAATCATTCAGTTATTTTTTTAAGTTGAACATGAAGTAAAAAGTCATTTGGGGGGCCTAAATTATCCATATTAACTGTTACCATTGACCCAGCTCACTAGGAAACCGCTCAACTGCCCACCACACTTTGTTTATGCAAACTCAGCCTCAGGGATTCTTCCGTCAGACTTATTTCAGAATAAGTTATGCTCATAGTGAAAAGGCACTGGCGATGACATAGAAGATGCCTCAAATATAGCAGCCTTTATACTTGGAGTTTAGGAGGGGAAATCTCTTTGAGGTCAGCCAGTTAGTCAATCATATTTATTGATCACTCACTGTGTGCAGAGTACTGTACTAACTTCCTGGAAGAGTACAATATAACAGACACCCTCCCTGCCCACAACGGGCTTACAGTCTAGATGGGGAGGTAAAGAACTGGTTTATATGTTATTCATTCATTCATTTGTTTATTTAGTAGTATTTATTGAATGCCTACCATGTGCAGAGAACTAAGCACTAAGGAAGAGTCAAATGGACAATTTATGGCCAACATGGGGATTCATAATCATTTCTTATTTCTGTCAAATCATTTTCAAAATTAAGATATGCATTTGTATAGACTACATTTAGTGTTTTGCTGTCTCTGCATTTCTTAATCTACCTCAGCCTTCCAACATTAATCTAATTCATTGTTTATTGTTATATTGTACTCTCCCAAGTGCTTAGTACAGGGCTCTGCACATAGTAAGCACTCAAATACGATTGAATGAATGAATGAATGAATAATGTAGTACAAAACGAATACTAATTTTATCAGCCTTAGGGTCTCAAAAATAGTTGCAACTATTTAGTATTGGTTTGAAATGAAATCATTATCTGATTTTCCTATATTTTTAAACTAGCCTATAATTCTTTCCATTCAATAGATTTTGAAGACTAGCAAAATGCCTACCTAAAAATAATTTCACATGAAACTTTTTTCGTCTTTGAAAGGTGATTTATCTTTCTGTATCTACATTTTCTATGCATTTGGATGGGTGTGGATGAATCTGCCCTTTGGGGTATATTATTTTAAGGACAATTTTTATCTCTTATTAGTACCTTGAACTTTGTCTTCCAGCACTGGGTATGATCCAAAAATAAAATTCAGTGTAATTTTCATTTTAGTAACTTCAATTGGATTTCAAACATTTCTGTTCTTATTTTTCCAATTCGTATCCAAAAATATCTGTCTAGAAAGGGTTTCCTTAGTCATATTACTCCTTTCCAACATTTGCAAATGACACAGATGTCAAAATGAACACTTAGCAGCCAAGCTACCTGTTGGCATACACAGTAACATTAAGGTGATTTTGCTTAATATAGTGTATTGGGGTCCAAATCAATCTGCCCTTTCCTCTCCATCCAAACTGCTACCAGGTTAATCCAATCACTTTTCCTATCCCACCTTGGTTATTCTATCAGCTTCCTTGCTGACTTCCCGACCTCCTGTCTCCCCCTGACTCCAGTCCATACTTCACTCTGCTGCCAGGATCATTTTTCTATAAAATCATTGAGGCCCTGTTTCCCCACTCCTCAAGAAATTCCAGTGGTTGCCCATCCACTTCTGAATCAAACAGAAACTCCTCACCATTGGCTTTAAAGCACTCAATCACCTTGCTACTCTCCTACTACAACCCAGCCTGCACACTTTGCTCCTCTAATCCTAACCTCCTCAATGTATCTAGATCTTATCTATCTCTCCACCAACCTCTCACCCACGTTCCGCCTCTGGCCTGGTATGTCCTCCCTCCACATATCCAATAGATGATTACCTTTCCCCTACTTCAAAGGCTTATTGAAGACACATCTCCTCCAAAAAGCCTTCCTTGACTAAGCCCTCCTTTCTTCTTCTCCCACGCCTTTCTGGGTCACCCTGACTTGCTCCTTTTATTCATTTGCCCTCCTAGTCCCATAGCACTTATGTACATATCTGTAATTTATTTATATTAATGTCTCTTTCCTCCTCTAGACTATAAGCTCATTGTGGGCTGGGAATGTGCTTATTTATTGTTATACTGTATTCTCCCAAGTGCTAAGTACAGTGCTGAGCACACAGAAAGTGCTCAATAAATACAATTCGTAACTTAATATTGAAAATGTATTTTTTAATGAGGTCTCACTATTAGATGAGAAGAGCTATAATTCACAAGAGGTAAGTAAAAATGTATCATGTGTGCCGATTACCCAAGGAAATACCAACTTTTTTAAAGAAAGAAAAGAAGGGAAATCCCTCAAGAAAAAAAAATAGCAGTGTGCTTAGTGGAAAGAGCACAGGCCTGGGAGTCAGAGGACCTGGGTTTATCTCAGCTCCCCAACTTCCCAGCTGTGTGTCCTTGGGCAAATCACTTAACTCCTCTGTGCCTCAGCTTTCTCATGTATAAAACAGGCAATAAATCCTATTCCCTCCCACTGTCTATGTGGGATAGGGACTGTATGCAACCTGATTTCTTGTATCTAGCACAGCACTTAATGAAGCGCTTGTTTGGCACATAGGTACCACATCATTATTATTACATAACTAAAACTGTCAGATATCCCAACCCAGAAAATGTATTGATTCTATTCTTGGTAGCGGAGATTCTGGCAATTAATCAGACAGGGCACCAAATTATTTTTAATCAACTGGGGCAGAATTAGGATAATAAATCCATTTCAAGAATAAAAATATTAAGAAAAACTTTAAAAGTTTAAAAAAATTGATGGCCATTTTCAGGTTTAACTCTAATTTTTAAAAAGGATTCAGGAGACTGAAATTAGGTTAAATTGGATATGGCCCTAAAAGTTCATACTCTACTGAAAAGGTATCGCTCTTTGCTATGTTAACAAAATGCCTAATCTCAATCAATCAATCGTATTTATTGAGCGCTTACTGTGTGCAGAGCACTGTACTAAGCGCTTGGGAAGTACAAGTTGGCAACATATAGAGACGGTCCCTACCCAACAGTGGGCTCACAGTCTAGAAGGGGGAGATAGAGAACAAAACCAAACAAAATAAAATAAATAGAATAGATATGTACAAGTAAAATAAATGGAGTAATAAATATGTACAAACATATATACATATATACAGGTGCTGTGGGGAAGGGAAGGAGGTAAGGCAGGAGGGATGGAGAGGGGGAGGAGGGGGAGAGGAAGGAGGGAGCTCATTCTGGGAAGGCCTCCTGGAGGAGGTGAGCTCTCAGTAGGGCCTTGAAGGAAGGAAGAGAGCTAGCTTGGCAGATGTGGGGAGGGAGGGCATCCTAGGCCAGGGGGATGACATGGGCCAGGGGTCGATGGTTGGACAGACGAGAATAAGGCACAGTGAGGAGATTAGCGGGAGAGGAGCAGAGGGTGTGCGCTGGGCTGTAGAAGGAGAGAAGGGAGGTGAGGTAGGAGGGGGCGAGGTGATGGAGAGCCTTGAAGCCAAGGGTGAGGAGTTTCTGCCTGATGCATAAGTTGATTGGTAGCCACTGGAGATTTTTGACGAGGGGAGTAACATGCCCAGAGTGTTTCTGGACAAAGACAATCCGGGCAGCGGCATGAAGTATGGATTGAAGTGGGGAGAGACAAGAGGATGGGAGATCAGAGAGGAGGCTGATACAGTAGTCCAGTTGGGATAGGTTGAGAGTTTGAACGAGAATGAACGAGAGCTCAATTTACAGCTAAAGGATCACGACTATTAGGATCACTTGATTTAAAAATAAAAGGAAGAACAACATAGTTTTGAACTTCATTTTAGGCAGTACTGAAGCAGTGTTAAAAACAGCCAGGGCTCTGCTGATTGGCATATTATTTGCATAAATTTCCATGATGGGTTGAAAATACCAATGGATTAATGAATGGCAACTACTGCAATTGTGTTCAAATCCAATCTTCAAGATGTACATTTAGGATTCTTTTAAAACAGATATTTAACACTTTTGAAGCAATCGATTTCATTTTATCACAGATTAGGAAAAGGAGACACACTTTGAGATAGACTTTTCCAAATATATCCATACCCACAAAAATAGAGGCAGGCAGTATAAGAGAAACAGATAGCAGGCTAAACACTCAAGTATCTTCCCTCTTCTCTTTATACTCTTACATACAGTCCAGTCTAAAGTGACCAGATACCCCAAAATAGAATGGTCACATTTTTAGGGTTCTGTTCCAATATACAGAAGACCAAGATGGAACTCATTAGGCTTGTACTTTCAACCTAGGGAGGGGCAGGGAACTTCACAGATATGGGAGTAGTGGTGATGGCAGTGGGCAGGGCAGCAGGAAGATAGAAGTGGGGGAATAATAAAGGTATAATAGTACTAGAATTAAGCATGGCTTAGTGGAAAGAGAACAGGCTTGGGAGTCAGAGGTCATGGGTTATAGTCCCGGCTCTTCCACTTGTCAGCTGTGTGACTTTGGGCAAGTCACTTGACTTCTCTGTGCCTCAATTACCTCATCTGTAAAATGGGGATTAAGACTATAAGCCCCACTTGGGACAAACTGATAAACTTGTATTTATTCATTCATTCATTCAATCATATTTATTGAGTGCTTACTGTGTGCAGAGCACTGCACTAAGCGCTTGGGAAGTACAAGTTGGCAGCATATAGAGATGGTCCCTACCCAACAGCGGGCTCACAGTCTAGAAGGGGGAGACAGACAACAAAACAAAACATATTAACAAAATAAAATAAATAGAATAAATATGTACAAATAAAATAAATAGAGTAATAAATGCGTGCAAACATATATACATATATACAGGTGCTGTGGAGAGGGGAAGGAGGTAAGGTGGGGGGGATGGGGAGGGGGAGGATGGGGAGAGGTAGGAGGGGGCTCAGTCTGGGAAGGCCTCCTGGTGGAGGTGAGCTCTCAGTAGGGCTTTGAAGGGAGAAAGAGAGCTAGCTCGGCGATGTGCGGAGGGAGGGCATTACAGGCCAGGGGGATGACGGGATGACATGGTCCGGGGGTCGACAGCAGGACAGGCGAGAACGAGGCACAGTGAGGAGATTAGTGGCAAAGGAGTGGAGGGTGTGGGCTGGACTGTAGAAGGAGAGAAGGGAGGTGAGGTAGGAGCGGGCGAGGTGATGGAGAGCCTTGAAGCCGAGGGTGAGGAGTCTTTGCCTGATGTGTAGGTTGACTGGTAGCCACTGGAGATTTTTGAGGAGGGGAGTAACATGTCCATCTCCCCCAGTGCTTAGAACAGTGCTTGGCACATACCATAGTAAGCACTTAACAAAAACCATCATTATTATTAGTAGTAGTAGTAGTAGTAATAGTAATAGTAGACTGTAGACTGTGACTAGACTGTAAAGTAGACTGTATGCTCCCTGTGGGCAGGGAAAAAGTCTACCAACTGTTACATTGCATTCTCCCAAGTGCTTAGTACAGTTCTCTGCACACAAGTGCTCAATATGATTTATTAATAGAAATAGTAGTGATAGAAATATTAGATATTTACAATGTGCAAAACACTGTACTAAGCACTGGGAAAGAAGTACATGGATGCATGTAGACAAGGTCACTGGCCCCAAGGGTTTCACAATCTAAGAATAAATGGGGAAGGGAGTCAGTGACAGAATGCAAGAAAAGGCAAGCAAAAATGTTAAAGGCAAGGAAGTTGATAAACATTCATTCATTCAATTGTATTTATTGAGCACTTACTGTGTGCAGAGCACTGTACTAAGCGCTTGGGAAGTACAAGTTGGCAACATATAGAGATGGTCCAAAAACGGGCTCACAGTCTAGAAGGGGCTCACAGTCTAGAAGGGGGAGATAGACAACAAAACAAAACATGTGGACAGGTGTCAAAACATGAGCAGTGTGATTTAAGGCTCCTCACAGTTCAGAAAAGCAGCTAAAGAAGTCACTAGTGCGGCCTCAACAGTGACCTTGTCAATATTCTAAAAATGAGGAAATTCTCACACTGTCTCTATTTGAACTATTCCCAGGTTGGCTCAGAGGCTGCAGGGCATCCTGGGATCCTCTGGATGAGTGTAGCATCTCTCCCATACTGCTGGGCCCTGGAGGTCAGGTGAATAATAATAATAATGGTATTTGTTAAGCACTTACTATGTTCCAAGCATTGTTCTAAACACTGGGGTAGATACAAGGTCACCAGGTTGGAAGCAATCCCTGTCCCACATGGGGCTCACAGTCTTAATCCCCATTTCACAGTTGAGGTAACTGAGGCCCAGAGGAGTGAAGTGACTTGCCCAAGGTCACACAACAGACAAGTGTTGGAGCTGGGATTAGAACCCAGGTCCTTCTGACTCCAAGGCCCATGAGCAGTGAATGACTGACATGACTGCTGCTGTTTGAGAAGGAGATTGGGTAGCCTACTGATGAGGCAGCATGGCCTTGAGCATGGCCTTGAGCACAGGCATGGGAGTCAGAGGAGCTGGGTTCTAAATCCAGCTCTGCCACCTGCCTGCTATGTGATCTTGGGCCAGTCACTTAACCTCTCTGTGCCTTTTCCTCATGTCCACAATGGGGATTAAATCCTTCTTCTCCCTCTTCAACTGTGAACCCTGTGTGGTACAGAAACTATGTCCAGCCAGGTTATCTTGTATCTACCCCAGCATTTAGTATGCTGCTTGGCATATAGTAAATGCATAACAAATACCATTATTATTTTCAACCTTGGCAACAGCCACTGCTATAGTCACCACCGCTGCTGTTGATGATGATATTACCACCACAAGGAGACTAGCCCTTCTTTGGGCTATTTTTGCATTTCTGGAGTGGCCAGAAACAGTTATTCTGCCACACTGGAAACTTCCAAGGGCAGCCTGAAAGGGTCAGTTCCAGCAGGGCTGCAGGCAGCTGACTCAATCAAAATTGTGGGCCCAGTCATTTCTATTTGACTGAGGTGGCAACTAATTGACGGCTGGGACCACTGATAGACACTCAGTTTCTGGAACCCAGAAGAACAGACCCTTAAGCAGCATGGTATAGTGGATAGAGCATGAGTCTGGGAGTCAGAAGGACTTGGGTTCTAATCCCAGCTCTAGCACTTATCTGCTGTATGACCTTGGGCAAGTCACTTCATTTCATGGGCTTGGAAGTCAGAGGTCATGGGTTCTAATCCCGCCTTCGCCACATCAGCTATGTGACTTTGGGCAAGTCACTTAACATATCTGTGCCTCTGTTACCTCATCTGTAAAATGGGGATAAAGATTTTGAGC
This sequence comes from Tachyglossus aculeatus, assembly GCF_015852505.1. Lineage (NCBI taxonomy): Eukaryota > Metazoa > Chordata > Mammalia > Monotremata > Tachyglossidae > Tachyglossus > Tachyglossus aculeatus. The sequence goes on along the minus strand of NC_052101.1, from coordinate 61,627,675 downwards.
CCCACATGGGACAACCTGATTGCCTTATACCTACCTCAGTGCTTAGAACGGTGCTTGGCACATAGTAAGTGCTTAACAAATACTATTATTATTATTATTATTATTATTATTATTATTATTATTCACTTCTCTGTGCCTCAGTTACCTCATCAGTAAAATGTGGATTGAAACCATGAGCCCCATGTGGGACAGGGACTATGATCAAGCCCATTTGCCTATATCCACCCCAGCACTCTGGATGTTGCCTGGAATATAGTAGGTGCTTAACAAATACCACTATTATTATTATTATTACTTGGAAATTTGGGACAGAAAAGTCTACCTTACGTCCACTTTTCCTGGGTCCAAATAGCTACAGAGGAGCAGTGCTATCAGAGTATGGGAGAGAACTGTAAAAACAGAGTCAGCAGAGGTCACTAGTGGCAGCAGCAAAGATGGAAGAGAAGGATAACAGTGGAAAGAGGCATAGCAAGTTGCCCATCTTCCTGCCTTTCTGTTCTCTTTTCTCCACTTTCTCAACTCCCCCATTCTTCCCTTCTTGCCCTATCTGACTTTCCCTGCCTCTTTCCCCTTATCTCTCTACATCCAGAAATCAAATGGGATGAGGTGGGTCCAAAAAGAGTAGCACTAGAGGGAGGGAGAAAGAGATGAATTCCCAGGGAGATGAATGGCACTTATGATTCTAAATTTATACTCTCTTTAAGCGTTACAGCATATTGATTTTGTCACCTATGTCACTTGCCTTTATATCACTAGCTCTACCAATAGCAGCACAGGTGGTGTTGGGATTAGGGGGGCGGGGGGGATGGACAGGCACCATAGGGAAGTGGAGAAATAATTTTAAGAGCAATGGTGGGAAAGGAGGGAAAAGTTTAAAGAGGGCAGGGGATGGAATAAGAGAGGCAGGGATGGGGGGTGTCTACCTGACCACCCTCTTGAGTCACCCAGGACTGGTCAGCACAACCATTTTACTTAGAGTAAAATAGAAGTTTACTACTCTATCATGCAATCTCTAGGACTCCATTTAAAATGCATTAATGTAGCTTTATTATTGATTGGGTACAAAATTATTGGTAATTTGGGTAAAAATTGAGCATGTTCTTGGTTCTGGAACCAATCCCCTATTTATAACATTGATCTTGTGGGAGAATTAGTTCTAATTTACAGTGTCTTGATTTAAGGAGCATTGTTAAGGAACCACTTGTGTCTAAGACTACTGGCCCTAGACATGATTCTTGTCCTAGAGAAGCTTACAATCTAAGATAATACTGACACAGATAATATAATGACATAGAAATAAAAGAGCAAATGAAGAACAAATGCCCCATATCAATAGATTAGGACAGATGTATCCCACATTACACCAGGATTTTGCTCCTTAAAAATGTGATTGTACAGTGAAAGCTTATATTGTAGACTACATTTTCCCATAGACTTGCAGATAACACTTTAGCATATCTCAGGAAAAAAAACCTCAATTACAGATGAACTAATGCTAGAGGTAAATAAATCTCTCCCTACTTCTGCCCATACACTCCTTCTCATCCAGCCCTCCTGGTTTAGAGCAGTTTTTCTCTCTCTGTCCCCAAACCTGGAACCCACCCATCTCCCTCCCCTGTCTCTGAAGCCCTCCCGCTGTTGCCTCTCATGCCCTTTTCTTTCCTTTCATTATTTTATTACTTTTAAAAAAAGAGCACAGCTAATGCAGATGGTCCCCCAAGATTCCTTCCCTCCCTCCCCTCTCATACTGAGCTAGCCCAGCCCCTGTAACCACACTAGCATTTTTCAATGTTTGAACTTTAATTTTTAAATTAGTGGCACTGCTACCACTGCCATCTCCCACCTCCTCCTCTTTTCTGGCCCTGTCTCCATCCCTGTGGCTTTGGCTAAGCTAAGGAGACAGGGGCTGCAAATCAGTTATAGAAAAGGAGTGGAGCTACTGGCAAGAACAGCAGTGGTACAGTCTCTACGTTAAAAGTTAAATTTTTTAAGAAGGAAAAGGTCTCACCAGTTAAAGAGGTTTGACTGACCATGTGGGAGGGGGGAGAGCCACGTGAGGGGGTGGTTTCAATGGCAGCCACATGAAGTTTTAGGAAGAGGAGGAGGAAAAGGAGGAAGAAGAGGGTCAGGGAGAAGGAGAAGAAGAAGGAGAAACAAGAAAAAGAAGAAAAAAGGAGAACAAGGAAGAGGAAGAAGGAAATGGTGTTGGGGGCACACAGGGAGGCCAAGGGAGACAATTTGTGGTGACAGGTTGGGGGTAATAATACTGCTGGGTACTGAGGAGGGTGGGGAAAATGCTCAGCCATAACATCAGTGCTTGTCAAGCTTATGTGTGGACACAGACTCATAGAATACAGGTCCTAGGGGCAAGTTGGAATTATGGAGTGGTCATAACCCTGGGTACACTTGTATTTGCAATATGTACAAATAAAAGTGCAAGTGTTTTTAGTGATGTAGTGAGTGAAAGGGAGTCATGGGAGTTTCCTATTAAGTTAGGGTGGGCCAGGGAAATATATTCTGCTTCTTTTCCAATTGCAGAAGCAGTCTTTGAAGCACAGTTTGAATGATGAAAGTAAAAAAAAACAAACTACAGGCAGCTCTCAACTTAAGATGTTTCAAGTTGTCAAATAGTACTTGCAACATTTCAAAATGTACACCATTTCGGCTTTATAACACATTGGTTTTGACCTCACAGCACTAGTCTCCTTTATGACACTAGTATCTTTTATGGCACTAACTCTGGGAATCAGACAGTGGTACACAGTGGTGATGGGGGGGGGAGCGGATAGGTGGACTCCACTAGTGCTAAGGGGTATTGTAGAAACAATTTCAAAGCCATAATGAAGGGGAGAGAGGGAAAGTTTAAAGAGGGCCAGGAATGGAACAGGACTAGGGTTTGGGGAGGTGGGAGAGGTGCTTTGATGCACTGGTGGATTTCCCAAGGAGGCCTAATACGTCCATATTATTTCAATCACAGTAAAAGTTGGCTACCCTATTATAGAGCCTCTCTAATGCAATCAATGCCATCTATAGTCGATTGAGCATAAATTGAGCACAAAAAAATAGGGTGTCCAACCTTGGTTCAAGAGCCAATCCCCCATTAATTACATTGGGAGAAGCACCGTGGTTTGGTGGAAAGAGCATGGACTTGGGAGTCAGAGGTCGTGGGTTCTAATCCCAGTTCTGCCACTTGTCAGCTGTGTGATTTTGGGCAAGTCACAACTTCTTGGTGCTGTAGTTCACCTCGTCTGTAAAATGGGGATTAAGACTGTGAGCCCCATGTGGTACAACCTGGTAACCTTGTATCTACCCCAGCACTTAGAACAGTGCTTGGCACATAGCAAGAACTTAACAAATACCATCATTATTACTATTACATTGTTCTTATGAGAAAATTGGATCCATCTTTCAACATCTTGATTTGAGAAACCATTTTCAGGAATGAAATGAACTTCCTGTAGGATATCCTAGGAGCAGAATATGGCTTAGTTCCCACAACAAGTAAGGCCCAGAAATAAGGATTTCCGGAGTCCACCAAATATATTCAGAGAGCCTCTAAAGTATAATGCCCTGTGGTTGGGATGTTGGAATGGTTCTGGGCTGACCCTGAAGCTCTTTGTGGGCAGGAAACCTTTTATACTGTACTCTCCCAAGCACATAGCACAGTGCTCTGCACCCAGTAAGTGCTCAATAAATACCACTGATTGATTGATTGACCCCAGATTGATCCCAGGATTCCAACTGGGTCCTGGGAGGAAAAGAGAAAGTGAGACTTAGGCACAAATTCATAACAGGTCTCTCTCTAAGATACCTGACTTCCCAAATCAAACCTGAAACCATTTTGGGGTCCTCTGGTCTGGAGATCACCTCGTGGGGCCAGTGAAGACCTGCACAGCTTCTGTGGTAGCCTGAAACGGGTGTCGCAGACCACATGAGATGGTTCAAACTTTGCCTAGATATGTCAATCAATCAATCATATTTATTGAGCACTTAAATGTGTGCAGAACACTGTACTGTGCACTTGGGAGAGTACAGTATAACAGAGTTGATAGGCATGTTCCCTGCCTACAACAAGCTTACTGTCTAAATGGGGAGATACATCTCTCAATGGGACATCATTTCAAAGTAGCCTCTCAGAACTCTTATTTTTGCTGTCTTATAAAATTTTCATTGAGATGAAGATGCTGCACATTTATTCCAGTTGAACACAAAGAAGCCGATTCAGAATACAGCCCTAAAATAAGATGACTTTAGCATCAGGATGTGCTGCACTTTCCTTCTTCAATGTTAAAATATTCAATTTGTTGTTGCGTCTATGTGAGCTTATACATATGATATTTAATATTGAAATGATGATCATAATTTTGTTAAAAGTAGCAATTTATACACTTAATTTCAAATATGAATTTAATAAACATCGTTGATTTATACTCACTGATTTCAATTTTTACCCAATTGGTTCTATAGTTTCCTCTCTTAAAGGACAGCTGTTTATAAGTCAGGTTGCAAACTCTGCCTGCATTTCACACAGATCTTCCAGAAATTGGAATTGAATAGGAAAAACATACCTCCCATCTCTCCTTCTACAGCCCAGCCTGCACCCTCTGCTCCTCTGTCGCTAATCTTTTCACCGTGCCTCATTCTCGCCTGTCCCACTGTCGACCCCTGGCCCACGTCATCCCCCTGGCCTGGGATGCCCTCCCTCCCCACATCCGCCAAGCTAGCTCTCTTGCTCCCTTCAAGGCCCTACTGAGAGTTCACCTCCTCCAGGAGGCCTTCCCAGACTGAGCCCCCTCCTTCCTCTCCCCCTCTTCCCCCTTTCCATCCCCCCCACCTTACCTCCTTCCCTTCCCCACAGCACCTGTATATATGTATATATGTTTGTATGTATTTATTACTCTATTTTACTTGTACATATTTATTCTATTCATTTTATTTTGTTAATATGTTTTGTTTTGCTCTCTGTCTCCCCGTTCTAGACTGTGAGCCCACTGTTGGGTAGGGACCATCTCTATATATTGCCAACTTGTACTTCCCAAGTGCTTAGTACAGTGCTCTGCACACAGTAAGCGTTCAATAAATACTACTGAATGAATGAATGAATTTAAGTCTGTGTAAATAAAGCCAATCTTCTTTATGATCAATGCAACTTTACTTTCTTTTCTGCAGATCCCCTACTTTACAGTATAACAACAGACTGAAGGAGATTATATTGCAAGATTTGGCAGTCACAGAGTTTATTTTTTTCAGAATATTTAATAAAAGGCCACCAAATGTTATAATAATTATCTATTTCCTGCCTATGTGCAAAGTTTTTCCATGACAAGAATTCCCCAAATTCTTGAAAATAATTAAATGGAAGTCTCTAGCTCCTTTCAACAGGAAGCAATGTAAAACATACAGCAGTTAAAGGATGAAAAATTATTGTTTTCTCCCTGGTTGCTGTTGTTAAATCATCATACCTTCCAAGTACAAGTACAGTGGCTCCAAAGAAACTTTTCTTCCTTTCCTCCTTGCTTATTGCGTCTATTGACTGTTAAACCTAGTTCCAAAGCTCTTATTTTTATGTATTTCTTTTGGGGGCATGATTCAGGTTCAGATTCAGGTTGAATCTGTTGATTAAAGGAAAATCTCTTTTTTTGCCTAGGATCCTCCAGAATGTTTTAGGGTCTTTAAAAAATTACAGGTTTAATGGCTTTGATTCTCTCCCAACTCTGGGGTCTGATAGTATTAAATAGATGGCCCTTAAGAAACTCTAGGTCAGAGGGAGCAATGATTTTCTGAGGGACCTGGGGTTTCCCCGATGTGCTCACAATGCTTACTTGGTAGAACTGAAATGAGTATTTCTGTCCACTGGGAAAGACTAAAGTCCAAGTAGCACTAGGAATCAGGAGACCTGGCTTCTAGTCACAGTTTCATTCATTCATTCATATTTATTGAGTGCTTACTGTGTGCAGAGCACTGTACTAAGTGCTTGGGAAGTAAGAGTTGGCAACATATAGAGACGGTCCCTACCCAACAATGGGCTCACAGTCTAGAGGGGGGAGACAGACAACAAAACAGACACATTTTCACCACAGATGCATGCCATGAGTCACCGAGAGGTATAGAAAAGGAATTCAGAGACAACAGGGCTCTCCGAGTCAGGAACCATTAATCCCACTCCTTCCTGAGAGGTCTCAGCACATGGTCACCAGTTCAGACTCTGAGCATGGGGCGCTTATACAGGTGGGGTTTTTAACACGTCTGTTCATTTGCATAAGCCCACCCTGAGCTGACACAGTCAACTCCCCTTGGCCTTCCCAAAGATGACCCTGCAGGAGTGAACCATCATTAGTGCCCACGCTGTCAGTTGTGTTCCGTGACTCCTCATTGGCAGTTGAGCAAAAAGTTGGCATTCGTCCATCTCCAGCGGTACCTGTTCATCACTCTTAGTCCCTCCTCAAATGGTCTGTTGATCTCCACCTCGTGGCCCGATCCACCGTTTTGGACCCATGCAGTCTGGAGGGGTAGGGAGGTAGGGGTCAATTCCAAAATACGAAGGTGTTGGGAAAACACAGGATTCTTGGGTCATTTTGGCAGTGGAATAGGGTAGGGGTTGGAGATTTCCTGCAGAGGCTCCAGGAGAGGCTGCAGACTGCGCTCCAGGGCAGGAGCTGGGGTCATACCCTGGCCTGAGGTTTCAGGGTGTGTGTGTGGGAGGGGAGCAGTGGTCCTGGGCCACTCTTGCTGGTCAGACAGTGGAACCAGGCCCTGGGACTGATAAGGGGTCGGGGGATGCTGCATGCAGACACTGTGGATGCACTCTAAAGCAGCAGTGGCAGATCAGGCCCTCAGCATGCATCACAGGCAAGAGGAAACAGACGGAGGGGTGGAGTGGCATCAGCTCCACAACAGTGGCAGCTCAGAGCCTCCTCTCATGCTCTGGGGTCCACCCAGGACCAAGGGGATGACAATAGAGCTCACCTCTCCCCACAGCACAGAGCTCAACCCAGACCACAGTTTAGAGCTGGGGAAGGGAAGGAGTATGGGGGGGAACACTGCCAAGGCAGCAGAGGCTCTATGCACAGGGCTCCATAGCAGAAGCAGCCAGGAGCTCACCTCTCTGCCACAGAGCCCGAGCCTGAGGAGGGCAAGGGGAAGAATGCACTTAATGTATCTCAGCTTCTTCCTGTTTAAACGGGGGTTAATAACACTCACACCCTATCTATATCCCAAAAGTGATATGAAGAATAATTAAATAGTTTCTATAAAGGTCACTGAGATCCTTAGGGGAAAAATCCTACATAAATGTAAGATTTGATTAAATACAACATACTGAGCTCTATTTGCTCCAGGAGGCATAGATAGGTGAAAATCTCAGAAAGAAGAAGAGGATAACTTTACTGTTTCCCCCTCACTTTAAAATTTAATGCCTGAGATAGTGATACTTACCTCAGTCACTGAATTGGAGGCGCAAGTTACATGCTGCGCTCTGTGTCAATCCCCTCAACCTCTCTTTTCTGTCTCCTCCTCAAGATTCCCTAAACAGAACAGGCCAGTGCCCTGAAACTGTAATTTATTTGTTTGTATTGATGTCTGTCTCCCCTCCTCTAGACTGTAAGCTCATTGTAGGCAGGGAATGTGTCCCTGTTGTTGTATTGTACTTTCCCAAGTGCTTAGTACAGTGCTCTGCACACAGTGAGTGCTTAATAAATACGACAATGAATGAACGAAAACATCCTGATGCCCATGGTGGTATAGAGAAACCTGTGGTGGTGGTAGTAGTGGTAGTGGTAGTAGTAGTAGTAGTAGTAATGACATTTATTGGGTAGTAGTAGTAATAATAATGGTATTTATTGGGATTCTATTGATTGTAACACACCACGCTAAGCACTTGGGAAAGTACAACAGAAACAAAACACATGTTTCCTACCCATGTGGTTCTTTTGAAATAAAGCATAGAGGTTCCTCCCAGCTGCTAGGATCTGATATAGACCCTATTGCTAGCACAGAACAGCTGGGAGGAGCAGCTAGTCCCAGTCTGAAGTATCTCCATGCATTCAGAATACAATCAGCTACCCCATTAATTTGGGATAATAGAATTTATGATTATTAAGGCCATAGAGTGTATGCTAAAGTCATGCTGAAAGAGCCCTCATTTCCACTTAACAGCATTCTGTAATAAGCATCAATCTGATTTGAAAACTCTATTGTAATACCATAGCAGATGTCTTAGTGCAAAGAAATATACTTTCTGTGTATGTGTGTTTTTTGGTACTGACATTGTTCATGATGATGTAGTATGTTTGTACACCACTAGGAATGCTCCTCAGCCTGCAATTATTTAACATAAAGTAGTGTACAAGTCCCCTGTTCTTAATGTGCATTTGGTATTATTTAGGAGATGCAGTCTCATTCTCAACCTTCATCTATGCCCTTGTGGAGGCTAAGTTCACTATTCCAACTTTGAACTGAAAAATGATTTGGCCTGGCAAGGAACTGAAGTCCACTCTAAATTTTGAGCCCAGAATTAGCATCCTGAAAGTGTTTGGCTGGTTCTCTACTTCAGTTGAAAAGCACTCTATTTTATCTTCCCCCAATAACTCATACTCCCACTTAAATTATTTTCTCAATTATCTCTCAAGACTGCTGCATGAGGTTTCCTGAATGAAGACTGGAAATATCTACATCACATTCCTTGTCACCTTTTCTGATCCAAATTATTTTAATTGGTAACTTAGCACCGATCTATTTAAAGCCTAACAATATCCTGTAGCCTTGGAAGAGGTTTGGGAACTTTTTGCCTCATCTAACCTTATATTATTCTGGGAAACAGCCAACTTTTTTCTCAGGAGTGTAGCTATTTCCCATTTAGCTAAAAAAGATATTTTAGATTTGGAAGCTAAATTTCATAATTGTGAAAGGGATTTCCAGCACACATTTTCCATTCAAAGCTAGGCTAAATTGGAAGCCATTGAAGTTTCTTACTGTAAACTTTCAGACCAGGGTATTGCCTCATCTCTTATTTTCTAGCCATTTATTTTATTTGCTTGATTTGGAGCCAAAGGAATTGCTGGCTCAGCACATTAGATTCCAAAGAGCCTACAGTTTTATTCTATCCACTTTGAATTCCAGGGCACATGATTTAGCCACAATAAGGATATACCGATTTTTAAGCTATTTTAGAATTGATTGCACTCTGTTCATGCGTTGTGAGCCAGTCCCTGTTATCTGTTTCTTGGTAACAATAAAATCCCACTTCTCTCTGATGAATTTATAGACATGCCGAACAGCTCTATATAGTTTCCTGAATTAATAGTCATCACTTAAAGGTCTACAGTCTTTTAAGGCACAGAACTCTGAAGATGAACAAGGCACAGAGTTCTGCATGAAGATAACCCTCACTCTAAAGGACCATAGCCATGTTAAATCCCTTGCTGAACCTGAAGCCTCCAAAGTAGTTGCTGTCATCCTCAGCCCTCAAGGCATGGAACATGTCTACCACCTCTGCTATATGGAACACTCCCAAGCACTTAATACAGAGCTCTGCACACAGTAAGCACTCCATAGATACCACTGATCGATCCTAATAGCTTTGGGCTGTGAAGGCTGTGAATTGGAATGAAAGACTAAAAATACAGAATTATCTAAACATCAAATGAAACATTTCAGAAAAAAATGTTTAAAGAAGTGCATGCTAGTTTTCAATCAACTCTCATTTCACAAAAATGACTGATATTTTTGCAAGCTTTTGAAGGAAACATTGCAGTTTATTTGGAGGACTAGTTTTTAAATCACTGACACTAGGAAATGCAGGGGTAGGAATTATCAAATTCCATTCTGACCCTTAACATCTATCTTCAATTTCCTCGTGTAGAATTTGACTCTGCACTCAAAATCCATCATTTAGGCGAATGAATGGCAAGTCTTTGATTCTCAAAATTTCCTTTGTTTTCATGAAAAGCAGAAAATGATTCAAATTAAAGCTACATTAATAGTTTACATTTTGTTAAAGATTACTTTGAAACAACTGATGCTACCATTGTGTTTTTATGACCAGGCTGCAACTTTGAAAGTTGGCAGTGCCCCTACCCTCACACTCCCTTCCCACCCTACCCACAGGATCTCAAATATCTGGGGAATTCCAGATCTGTTCTCTTCCCAAAATTGACCATGGAAACATTCAGGAATTATTTTGTAAATCCAGAATTTTTTTTAATTTCTTTAGAAGGTAAGCCTAGGAAATATCAGTCAATCAATCAATCAATAGTATTTATTGAGCACTTACTGTGTGCAGAGCTCTGTCAAGTGCTTGGGAGAGTACAACATAACAATAGAGCAGACACATTCCCTGCCCACAAGCTTACAGTCTAGAATGTAGCTACAGTCTAGGAATGTCCTCAAGAGATGGAAAGATTAGGATGGGAACCTCCAGCAAGATAAGTCATGATCTTCATTGCTGGTTTCTCAGAAGAGCTAGTGCCACTTTGTTCCATTACCTTTCTCAATGCAGAACTCCCTGGTTTCAATGAAATGTTGGATGGAAATAGGTAAGCAAACTCCCCAACCTTGTAAGGAAATAAATGCTCTGCAGGCAGCAAAGTAAATATCCTGACCACAGTGAGGCAGGTAAGCACATGTTGAGAGATGCTGAAATGATTCCACCCACCTTTTAGCTTTTTCAGTTTAAAAGCAGTCATAAAAATCTCTACACAGGCCTCCTTCCTCCAGGTACAGTCCCGCTCTGTATTTCTTTATTATGATTCTTCTGACTGATTACTGTCTTAAAAATTGGCATCTCTCCATTTCAACTTTCATAAATTTTGCTGCTAGGCATTTTCCCTTACCTCTGTTTTCTTTGGAGACTCCTTTAAATTGTTCTTTCCTCTTTCTATTACAGGTCTTCTCCTTTCTTCATTTCCCTGTCTCTATCTTTCAACCTCCTTATTCCTTCTAAGAAACTACACTCTCATACCAGCTCAACCAGATCATTTATTCCAGATCCCACTGTTGTTTCTCTCCTTTCTTTACCTTCCACACTACTCAGACCATCATCAGTAATTTCCTTGTGAACAGGCAATGTGTCTATTGTTATATTGTACTCTCCCAAATGCTTAGTACAGTGCTTTGCATGCAGTAAGCACTCAATACACTTGAATGAATTTGATTGGGTAGTCTGTGGGTGAAGGTGAGTGCACTGTCACTTCAGTGCTCTCTCAGTCTTTCATGGAAATTGTGATAAATGAAACCTCACAAAGCTCAATTTTGCCTAGAAATTTCAAACTTATGATGTTCAAATGCGTTCATAAATTCTCCATAATGAATTTCTACAATCCCTAATTCTCTATTTCAGGTTTCAACTGAGCAAGCAGCTTTACCTGTTTTTACAGAGTCATTCAGATCTTGGCATGCACTTCCCTGCTGCACTTTGTCAGGTTTTAAATCAGTGGTTGGTTCTGTGATCCAGCCACTGTATTTGCTTTTGTTTTTTCTCATCCAAAAGATGATCTTGTAAGATGTATACTACAACTACTATTCTCTTAAATGGTATCTTCTGTATCTCAGTGTTATTAAAAGTCAAAAATATGTGCATCGCCCACTGGGGTAAGTAGATGTGTTTATGTCCAAAACTGGGGAAAGGATTCAAGTGTGAACTTTTTAAAACAATGGCTTCCTTTGAAAATATTTCTTCACACCAAGTTTTTTTCTAGACCTTGAAAAAGGGCTTATAGTCCACTTTATAAGATGCATAATAAGAATTATGAGAGTCACAGCTACATATGAAAGACTAGTTGTGCTCTTTCTGTTGTTAAGGATCAGCCTAGAACCCAAGATAAACACCTGAAAAAGATTTTAGGACATTGTATTTCTTACTGTAAACAGGATAGGAAGGAAAGAGTGAACTAAAGTTAAAGAGAAATGTCCTTCATTAGCTTGCTTTTCTTAAAGATCATTTGGGGCTTCTGTCCCTGTGCCTACAGGCTTCATTAGCCACCATGAAAATTGGAGAATTATAGGCCCGAGGACAAAAATATAACCAAAAAACCCAGATAGGACTGATAGAAAAGTAGTTCAGAAAAATCTCACTTACCATCCACAATTAAATGATTGCTATGATATTAAAGACATATTTTGCACTTGAAGACACCACTGATGGCAAAACTGTGATATTAGAAAAGTTGGCAAGCATTTTCCTGTATACATTCAATGTAAGGGAAAACATCCTAGCTAATTTGCTATCAGAAGCAGCTCCATTCATAAACTCAATCTACTTTTGGAAAACCTTCTTTTTAACATGCCACCTTTAATGATGAGATCTCATTAAAAAAGGGTTAATAAAATAAATGAAAAGAGTCACTCTGAACCACCAATTCAGCCCCATGACACCAGGGAAACTTCTACAGATAGATCAAAGATATGGAATTAATGGTCTCTAGATGCAGGGATGGAGGTAGAAGAGGATCACAACAGCCACTTTCTGCCAGATAGAGGCCAGAGGTGCTGGAAGCTGGAAGAAAGGAAGATCCTGGATAAAAGGGAAGAAAGGAGAGGAAAGGGTATCCCAGGTCATAAAAGGGTAATATGTTTCGAAGTAAAAATGCATTGCAGATGACAGTACCTTGCCTGGCTTGGTTCTTACAAATTGACAGAAAAAGAAAAACCCAATCTCTGCAGGATTCTTAAGTGGAAGGCAACAGAAACTGAAGTTATTTTAGGAGTAAGTTCTTAAAGTAGCTTTAAAACCATTTTGGCCACTTATCCTGCAAGCCTCTCTTTGTTAAGTATATTTTTTGTTTAAACAAGAGGTGGAGATACTTGATAAATAGCAGCACCTCGTTTAAAGGTATATTGGAGACAGAAAAGAGTAAACATATAAGCTATAAGACCCCAGTTTCTCCTTGTATACATATTCAGATAAAGCTTTCTCTTCTAGAACTTACTCAAGTGCTTAATAACTTCCTATTTCAGGTGATATTTCAGCAAATTGTTTTCCTGTTCCAGTTCAGGTAGGTTTTTTTTTCCTATCTTTGATAGAGGAGCTAAAAATCCACAGATTTTATATTCACCTTGCTGTAACTGCAACATCACATTTACTGAAATAAAACTCACTGACAAACTAGGTCAGGTGTGTCTTTATCCACAACAAATGCCATATTGGCCCAATTGTCAGATACATACTTCACCTCTGCTGCCTGGATCACTTTGCTAAAAAGAAACATTCAGTCCATGTCTTTCCCACTCTTCAAGAACTTCCAGTGGTTGCCCAGCTACCTCAGAATCAAAGAGAAACTCCTTCCATCAGCTTTAAAGCACTCAATCAGCTTGTCCACTCCTACCTTACCTCTGTGGTCTCCTACTACAGCCCAGCCCCCATACTTCATTCCTCTAACTCCAGCTTGCTCATCTATCTCACCGCCAACCCCTTTCCCACCTCTTCCCTCTGGCCTGGAACACCCTCCCACTCTATATATGCCAGACAACAAGTCTCCCCACATTCAAAGTCTTATTAAGATCACATCTCCTCCAAGAGGCCTTCCCTGATTAAGCCCTCTTTTCCCTGACTTCCTCTCCTTTCTGAGTCTTCTATGCACTTGGATCTATGACCTTTGGACATTTGATATTTGTCCCACCCTCAGGCCCACAAATTATATAACATTCATATTAATATCTGTCTCCCCCTCTAGACTGTAAATTCACTGTGGACAGGGAACGTGTCAACCAATTCTGTTGTGTTCCATTCAAAACATATAATGGGAATACACATTCTGGCAAAAATGAGTGAGCTAGTTCCTACGTGTTTTAGAAAAAAAAAACAAAGGCCCCATGCCTTAGAACATCTAACTGAAGTTCCATACTAATCTGTGGATTATGAAAGAGATGAGGGCAGAGCAGTGTCTATTTCTGAGGTGACACATAGATAATATTATGTTCTATAATCAGACCAGACCCAACATTTCAGCCCACATTCTTTGTAAGTCTCAAGCTAACCTTTTCATTATGTCTTGTTCTTGACTCTACTACCTATAACCCCTTGCTTAAACCCTTCCTCCTCCTCAATCAGTGGTATTGGTTGAATGCTTACTGTGTGCAGAGCACTATACTAAGCACTTGGGAGAGTACAACAGACGGGTAGAAATGTTCCCTGCTTACAACGAGCTTCCTCTACACCCCAGGTCTCCCCATCTTCAAAACTCTTCTGAAAATCCACATCCCCCAAGAAGCCTTCTTGGATTGTTCTCCACCTTCCAATATTAATTCGATCCAACAACTGATCATAGCTTTTCTATTTCGACATCTACATGTAGCACATATGAATAGTTTTGGCATATTAACACACTTATCAATTTAATCTTCCAAACTGTTAACAACAACTGTAACATTATTTTATTCTGCTCCTCTCTTTGTGAATAGCTGGTGTCTGTAAGACTCTGGACAGACTGTAAACTCATTGAAGGCAAGGACACTTCACCATATTCTCCCAAGCACTTCGTACAGTGCTTTGTCCACATTAGGTGCTGGATAATTGATTGACTAATTGATCAGGGATGAATGAGAGTATAGATGGTACAGAGTTTATACAAATCAAGGACATAGCCTGCTGATGATAATATATTTTTTCTTCCCTTCCCCACAATCTCCAACCTTAAATTCAAGTACTATATTAACAGCCAGATTAATATTAGTCTCTCAGTGGCTGAAAAAGCAGTATCACCTTTTGGCAGCATCATTTGATCCTGACTGCACTTCCCAATGGGACAAAATAGCCAGAAAAGGTGCACTAGTGTCTGTTAATAATAATAATGATAATAATAACGATGGCATTTATTAAGCACTTACTATGTGCAAAGCACTGTTCTAAGCACTGGGGAGGTTACAAGGTGATCAGGTTGTCCCACAGAAGGCTCACAGTCAATCCGCATTTTACAAATGAGGTAACTGAGGCACAGAGAAGTTAAGTGACTTGCCCAAAATCACACAGCTGACAACTGGCGGAACCAGGATTTGAACCCATGACCTCTGACTCCAAAGCCCATGCTCTTTCCATTGAGCTATGCTGAATGACATGCAAATGCACAATTGTATATATTAAAAATGTTCACCAAGCCAATACAAAAATCTTCCAGTCACAATTCCACTTTTTGATGTCTAACAACAACTAAACATTAACTATGGCTAACCACAGAAAATGCTTTATTTCTTTTTAATATGCTTCTCCCAGAATAACATTGTCACTAATTGGCCAGTCCTATGCCACACAAAGTGAAGGGGAGAGCTGGGTAAATGGCTGGATAAATCAGGCTATGAAAAACACTTCCCATAATGATTCAGGCAAGCATAGATTCTGTTGGCTCAATTACCTGGGAAATTACAGATATGTGCATCTGACCATAATGTCAAAATCAGCAAGCTTCTAATTTTTAATTGTTTTATCCTCACAGAAATCTAGTTTTTTTTTCCACACCTTGATTTTAAACCTGCTGCCCACATATCTTATTAGGAAGTCAAAACAATTTGTAGATTAAATGTAAAAACAATCATACTGTTGATACAGGTTCTAGGCTATTGTGATCTGAGTTGATACTGTGTAATTTGATGTAATTTTCATTTACATCTACAGTTTTAAGGCCAGCAGTATTCTCCCATACTCTCAATTTTATCCTTTTTTTATTCTCAAACACTTTTTTTCACCATAATTTAAGAGGAAATGAAATTAGATTGTGTTCTTATTTAACAAGAACATAAAGTTCAATTTCCAAAGCAGCCTATCATTTTGTGGTGGCAGAATACCTTCAAAAATAGAATTTGTAAATTAATTGCTGCTAGGGAGCCAACAGAGGGAGCACAAAGCATTGTTTTTTGTGACATTTGAAAAAATAAGTTACTAATTAAAAAAAAAACTTTCTTAGCGCTACACTGTAAGATTTGAAAAAAATGCATTATGTTGATTTTCAAAAACATTTACCAGGTTATAGTAGTTGAAATGAGTCACATTTCCTGATTGAAAATCTCTAGAGAAATGCAATAATGACTTATGAAATAGCCTCCACTTTAGGAAGAAAGGGTGTTAACTGGTAGTTTTTCAATTCTATTATTAAAGGCAAACACACCATTAGTAATTCTTTTACTCTTGCTCTTCACTTTCTCTCCTTCCTTTTAATTAACTGCTTAGGTTTAATGAAACTGTAGCTGCACAGCCATCTCTGTGACTCAGATTTAAATTTTGAATCTGAATTTGTGCTCTCTATGCTTTCAAAATACTGTAATCTTTAGACCATTAAATGCTAGTCACTGGAACTAGGAACATTCATTCTGTCTATAAATAATGGTACTAGTATCAGCAGCAACAGCAGTACTAGTAAATAGTGATAATAACAGTAGTATTAGTGGTAGTTGTAGCTGTAGCAATAGTAGTCGCAGTAGTAGCAGCAGTACCATTTATTGAGCTCCCACTTTGAACTAGGTAAAGTGACATGTTCCCTACCCACAAGAAGCTTGAACTCAAAGGTGGTAGGCAAACTTTCAAATATTTACAACAAAACATCAAAATGAATACATTGAACAGTCATAAATGGAAATTGTTTCATGTCATTCTTAATAGACTGTTGCTTAATTTAGTTTTTCAAAATGAAGAAACGAACCTGAACACCTAAGCTTCATTGATTTTTCTATGGTGGTCCGTTTTCATTGCTGTCTCAGAGAAGGTTTGAGGACCGTATACAAGCAACAAATAGTCTGGTACTAAACACAGCAAAAGTATTAACCTAAAAGAGAAGTAATATTGAGAGAAAAAGAGTTTCCTAGTGTTACAAGCACTGGATGGTGAGTCAGGATACCTGTGTTCTAATACTGGCTCCACCACTTTCCACAGTAGGCAAGTGTGATGATGAGGATGGTATTTTTTTAAGTGCTTACTATGTGCCAGGCACTGTATTGTGTGACCTTGGGCAAGTCATTAAACTTCTCCATGCCTACATTCCTCATCTGTAAAATGGGATAAAATGGACACCTATTTCCACCCCCGCTTAAACTGTGAACTCTATGTGAAGCAGAATTGTTCTTTATCTGCTTATATTCATTCAATCATATTTATTGATGATGGCATTTATTAAGCACTTACTATGTGCAAAGCACTTTTTGAAGCACTGGGGAGGATACAAGGTGACCAGATTGTCCCATGTGGGGCTCACATTCTTCATCCCCATTTTACAGATGAGGTAACTGAGGCACAGAGAAGTTAAATGACTTGCCCAAAGTCACACAGCTGACAGTTGAGCACTTACTGTGTGCAGAACACTGTAATAAGTACTTGGGAAGTACAAGTCGGCAACATATAGAGATGGTCCCTACCCAACAACGGGCTCATTATATAATATCTACACCAGCACTTAGTATGGTGCTTGGCAGCTAATAGGTGCTTAAATACCACAACTATCATTATTAGCAAGTAACTGTGAAGGAATATTGATTTACTTTTGTTTTCTTCTCCATGTAATAGTTATGAGTATCATGATGAAAAGTCTACTAATCCTAATGTGCACACATTTTATTCAGTTTTTGAAAACAACATTTAAATAATTCCATTTGGGGTTAAAATATTCATGCTTCATTCTCTTTTTATATTTATAATACATTAGAAGTTTTTGCTTGAATATGTACCTTAGAATTATAGTGGAGTTTTCCTTGCTGCACAAATTATATGAGGAGATATTTTTCTATAGAAAAACTTATGACACCCTTGCTTCATTTTTATATTTGTAAGTCTCAGGACTATTGGTTATTCAAAAATGTAAAACTAGTCACCAGATGTTGTAGTCTAACAAAAGCACTATGCATAACCAGCTGTGCCACATAAAATCTCCATTGTTGGCCTTTTGTTTGCTTTGGAGAGTTTTTTGTGTTTTTTTAAATCATCAAGCTGCTGTTGGTTTGCAATGTCTTATTTTTCCATCATCCCTGTTCATACAGCCCACTTATGTTCAAATCCTAATTCAGAAACATAAACTCTTACAGAATCTCAATGATTTTTTGAAAAAATGCACAATCATAAAGCATGTACTTAAATAAATGTTGCAGCTAAATGTATCTTATATCTACCCCAGCCTTAAGCACATAGTAAGCGCTTAAATTCCACAACTGTTATCATAAATCAGTGATTTGAACTATTTAACTGAATTGGGCCATCTGTTGTTAAAGATCATCTTCCCAGTTGATTCTTAGGATACTGTGTCATATCCTCCCAACTTCAAAACAACCTTGCATTTTGACCTCACGATATCAACATTAAGGCCATTTTCACACATATGGCAGCCAGAATGTAGCAAAGGAAATAGTTAAGTGATTTAAAATCTTTGCCACTGAAATCTTTCACTTACTTCATTGACGTTCAAGAAAAAGTAAAAGTAAGAAAATCCAGTATGCACTGTTTGGGCATTAATAAAACAATATGTCATCCACTCATAAAACACAATAGACTTATTTCCTCTCAGAGATACTGTCTTAAGAGATCAATGGAGACCTGAGTTAAAACCATAACTGTACTATGAGTGATCGCTGCATGGCTTTTAGGCTTCTATTCAATTAATGAAAAAAAAATGGCACCAAAAGGTAATAGCTGTTCCTGATCATCACAGCTCTCTAAAAGGCTGGTGGCGAAGCAGAAGAACTGGATAAAATGCATCTGATGGGTGGACCGATATATATACACTCTGAGCTTCTTTACTATCCCCTTTTCATGAGTCAGTACCCTGGCATCTGCTCTCACACTGTTCTCATCCTGTTAAAAAAAACTGACCTGCATATAGATTGAGCTTAATGACCAAATGTTTAAAAATTCATTGCACAAGAACAGCTGAAAGCACTTGATTGGTTTGAACTTTATTGTGTGCACCTTGGTTCCCAGACCTGCAGTAAAGGGAAGGTCAGCTGGTAAGCATTTGGGCATTTAAAAATAAAAAGGCCTAGATTTCCCCACTTCTAGGTCTGTTTCCTTTAACCACAATGTTAGTCTTTCTCAGCCAAGAGGGGGGTGGTTTTTCCTGATGTCTAAGTTTCTAGATAGACCTGGAAGGAAAAGTTCCATGGTATCTCCACACCACTACTAGAATCTTATAGGTCCAAATCTCAGTTCTGGAGGAATTCTACTAATAATCAAATGCTTTTGTTTTGAGGGAAAATATATATTTCCAGAGAAAGTAATAAAATTTTGGAGGGCAGGAGTTTTTCCTCCTCAAGTGCTATGGGAAGCAACATGGCTTAGTAGATAGAGCATGGTCCTGGGAGTCAGAAAGACATAGATTCTAAAACCACCTCTGGCATTTGTATGCTGAGTGACTTTGGGAAAGTTACTTTACTTCTCTGGGCCTCAGTTAACTCATCTGTAAAATGGGGACTAAGAGTGTGAGCCCCATGTAGAACAGGGACTGTGTCCACCCTGATTAACTTGTATTTATCCCAGCACTTAGAACAGTGTTTGGTACATAGTAAGTGCTTAACAAGTACCATTATTATTGTTATGTTTCAGTGATTGGAACTACCTCTTGTCTCTCCCCACTTCAGTCTATACCTCACTCTGCTGCCCGGATCATCTTTGTACAGAAATGCTCTGGGCATGTTACTCCCTTCCTCAAAAATTTCCAGTGGCAGCCTGTCAACCTACGAATCAAGCAAAAACTCCTCACTCTTAGCTTCAAGGCTCTCTTTCACCTCGGCCCCTCCTATCTCACCTCCCTTCTCTCCTTCTACAGCCCAGCCCACACCCTCCGCTCCTCTGTCACTAACCTCCTCACTGTACCTCATTCCCGCCTGTCCTGCTGTCAAACCCTGGCCCATGTCCTTCCCCTAGCCTGGAATGCCCTCCCTCCACACATCCGCCAAGCTAGCTCTTTTCCTCCCTTCAAAGCCCTACTGAGAACTCACCTCCTCCTGGAGGCCTTCCCAGACTGAGCCCCCTTTTTCCTCTCCTCCTCCCCATCCCCCCCGACCCTACCTCCTTCCCCACACCACAGCACTTATATATATATGTATATTTGTACAGATTTATTACTCCATTTATTTTACTTGTACATATTTATTATTCTGTTTGTTCTATTTATTTTGTTAATGATTTGAATATAGCTTTAATTCTATTTGTTCTGACGATTTTAACACCTGTCTACATGTTTTGTTTTGTTGTCTGTCTCCCCCTTTTAGACTGTGAGCCCGTTGTTGGGTAGGGACCGTCTCTATATGTTGCCAACTTGTACTTCCCAAGTGCTTAATACAGTGCTCTGCACACAGTTAGTGATCAATAAATATGATTGATTGAATGAATGAACTACCTCAAATAGTAGTAAACCCTACAAGGAGGCAGTTTTTCATATATAAAGTTGGACTTGGATTCAAATGTTGGTTTTGGGTGTTTGGGAGTATTTAAAGAATGATGTCCAAATTAAATGTGTCACTCTTGTTCACTGCATATTACATAAAATGAAATATGTCCTTAGAGGAGAATTACCTTGAGTAATATTCTATTTCACCACTGCTATCATATCTGTTAGTTGGCTCTGATGCTAACACTTGTGCACCTTGGAAGATAACACAGTAAGCACTCAATAAATATGAATGAATGAATAATCTTGAATTCAGGAGTCTTCAGGATTTGCATTTTTGTGTCCACTTGCCTCCTGCACTAGACATGTCTTTGACTCCTATTATGTGTTCTCAAGTAACTAATACCATGATCTTCCCAAAGTAATAATAATAACGATGGTATTTGTTAAGTGCTTAGTAAGTGCCAAGCACTGTTCTAAGTGCTGGGGTAAATACAAGGTAATCAGGTTGTCCCAGATGGGGCTCACAGTCTTAATCCCCATTTTACAGATTAGGTAACTGAGGCACAGAGAAGTTAAGTTACTTGCTCAGAGTCCACAGCTAACAAGTGGCAGAACCAGGATTAGAACCCATGACCTCTGACTCCCAAGCCTTTGCTCTTTCCATTAAGCCATGCTGCATCTCTACTCAGAAATGCTACTGCTGTTGATAATAGTTGGTTTTGTAATAATAATAATAATAATAGTACTTATTGAGTGCTTAAGATGTGTCAAGCACTGAGGAAGAGCCAAGATAATCAGATTGTTTACAGTCCCTGTCCCAGACAGCACTCTCAGTCAAATAGGGAGGGAGGGAGAACATGTAATTTATCCCTATTTTACAAATAAGGTAACTGAGTCACAGAGAAGTTAAGTGACTTGCCCAATGTCAGGTTGCATGCAAGTAGCAGAGTCTGGACTAGAACCCATGTCTCCTGACTCCTAGTCCTGGGCTCTTTCCACTAGGCCATGCTGCATCCAAGATATAATTCAAACCAAGCAAAGGAAGATAAATAATCAGCTAGCCAAGGACCAGATCCAAATGAGAGCTATGATAGGAAGTGACATAGAATTGAATTCTGCCACATTGTCCAGTGACTCAAGGATATTGAAGGAAGTCACAAATTGAATCAAGGAGGCTGACAGTGTGAGACCAACATGGCATTGAAATTAAAATTAAACTGGTGGTGGTAAGTCTTCCACCCCTAATGTACTCTCCCCAGGGAATAGTGCTCTGCACACAGTAAACACTACTGATTGTTTATAAGGGGCAATTGGAGTGTCCAGTGTCCTTTATGATCATGAGACCTGGACCTATGAAAGGTACCACATTTGACTTTAAGAGCAGCCCCAACACATAACTTACTTGCAATATTTAACATCAATTGTCAAGGCAAGATTCACAACCAATGATAATAATTGTGGTATTTGTCCAGCCTTGTACTAAGCACTGTGGTAGATACAAGATAATCAGGTCCCACATGGGTGGGGCTCAGTCTAAGGGGGAGAGAAAACAAGTATTGAATCCCATTTTGCAGATGAGGGAACTGAGGCACAGAGTAGTGAAGTGACTTGCCCAAAGTCACACAGCAAGTACATGGCAGATCCCAAATTAGAACCCAGGTCCTCCGACTGCTGTGCCCGTGTTCTTTCCACTAGGCCATGCCGCTTCCCTGTGTTCCAGGCCATGATGTCCTGGGACACAGTCAGCTCATTTATGTGAAAGTGATCCTTTTCACATAAATCAATCAACCAGTCATATTTACTGAATGCTTACTATGTGCAGAGTGCTGTACTAAGTGCTTGGGAGAATACAGTACAACAGAATTAGCAGATATGTTCCCTGCCCATACCCAGCTTAGTCGAGAGGACTGTAAGGAATTTTGCACACCACACCTTCACTAGGCAGAATATGTGAGGAAAGTGAAGGACATTAGAAGCCCCAGAAGGCTGCTCAGTGGTGAACTACAAAGGGGGGTCACCATAATAAAGATGGATGGAATAAATAATTTAAGTGAAGAAAAAAATGAAGGGAGTAGCAGCATGGCCTAGTGGATAGGGCATCGACCTGGGTTCTAGTTCTGACTCTGCCACTTGTCTGCTGTGTGACCTTGGGAAAGTCATTTCACTTCTCTGTGCCTCAGTTACCTCACCTGTAAAATGGGGATTGAAACTGTAAACCGATTTGCTGGTTCCACCCCAGTGCTTAGTACTTTGCCTGGCATATAGTAAGCACTTAACAAATACCATAATTATTATTACTATGAGCCCCTTGCAGTATATGGACTGTGTCCAACCTGATTAGACTGTATCTATCCTAATGCATAGTACAGTGCCTGGCACATGTTAAGCCTAAACAAATATCATTAAAATAATTATCAAATGATGTGAACCCTTGGGAGACAGCAGCAGAAGACACATCCACCTAGCATGTAGCAATCACTGATGGGGTGACTGTCCACAAAGAGGAGATTCAAGAAGATTGCAACATCAGGAGATAGGATACAAAACATCCGTAACTAAGGGTAACAAATGTGACAATGCATATGGGACAATCTGCATCTGTATACAATGCAGAAGACACCAATTGTGCTTTGGTTTTATCAGTCCCCGGAACACATCCTTAAAAATTCCAACACCAGCAGTACCATCTTCCCTACCTGTTCTATCCTTGGGTCTCAGAATTGAATCTAATACAGATCAAGATTAAAATGGGAAATTAGCATGTCTGCATTATTATTCCAGTATCCTTCTTGATCATTTTTATATTGCTTTATTTGACCACAAATGCACTCTCATTTGGATTAGAATTACATTTTAAAAACAAATGAAAATATATTCAATCTTAGCCAGCTTTGAATTAAAACCATTGAACCTCAAAACACTGATAAGCAGATCTTCAAACAATCATTGACACCTGTACTGAGGTATATGAATAAATGGGATTGACACTTATTAACATCCAATAGACAGAAATACTTCTTCAAAAAGCTCTTAATGAGCATACACCAATCCTGCCATTCGCAATAAGACAGTGACTGAAGAACGTACAGTACTTCTTATACCTATGAAATCAAGTCATAGAAAATGACATTTAGAAATTCCACATCATTTCAAAGATGCAAGGGCACAACTTCATTCACCTTAAAAAATGGGGAAGGAATGACTGTGAGCTGAAGTCAAATACAAGGAATTTTCCAGGATTATTGTGCTTCCCACCTTGATGAGAATAAGAACGAATATAGAAAATATCTTAATGTTTAAAGTATATTCACATGATCAATGGAAGAGTCTCCAGGTCTGGTGAAAATGCATACTTATTTGAGTGTTTTCTAACAACCTAGCATTGTATGAGCACTAATCAAGATAGTGATTGTCAAATATCAACTTTTCTAGATGGGATATGAGATCTCAATTCATCTCCTATATTCAATGCACATATTCAAACTGTCACCAAATCCTGTTGGTTCTACCTCACAACATTGCTAAAATCTGTCCTTTCCTCTCCATGCAAATTGCTACTACGTAGCTCCAATAATTTATTTTCATTTATATCCCACCTTGACTATTCCATCAGCCTCCTCGCTGACCTCCCTGACTCCTGTCTATCCCCACTCCAGTCCATACTTCACTCCCTGTGTGGATCATTTTTCAAACAAAAGCATTCAGTCCCCATCTCTCCTCTCAAGAACCTCCAGTGGTTGCCCATCCACCTCCACATCAAACAGAAACTCCTTACCATGGGCTTTAAAGCACTGAACCAGCTCCCTCCCTCCTACCTTACCTTGCTGCTCTCCTTCTACAATCCAGACTGCACACTTCACTCCTCTAATGCCAATCTACTCACTGTACCTCAATCTCATCTATCTCACATCTGACCCTTGCCCATGTGTCACCCGTCGTCCGGGGACGGGTTCGTTCAGTGATCAGTGAGACGAGAGAGAGAGAGAGGGGCCAGGGACGGAAAGCCTGAGTTTATATAAAATTTATTCCGCGAGGCGAATTGAATTTGTGTAATTGCAATGGATTACAATGGATTGAACTTCCCTTTCGGGAGGAATATAATCAATTAGCAATATTAGAGCTTCCCTACACGGGAGGAACACAATCATACGTTAATCGCGCGTGGGTGAGGCGGCTAGCTCTCACCCATGTGCACTTCCCACTTGGGAAGAATCCACTTACTTTCCCACATGGGAAGAATTAATTACATTATCCGCACACGTGGTGGGCGGCTAGCTCTCACAATGTGCTCTCCCTACATGGGAGGAATCCATTCATGATTCCCATCAGCAGCAGGGTACCTGGGTCCCACCCACGAGACACTCACCCATCCCGCGGCCCTTGCCTCAGTGTGTTGGTTCTGGTTGTAGAGCGGGCATCTGGCCTTCTGGGCAAGGAGAGACACGTGGGCTGCTGCTGCTGCATGTCCTGGTGTTCTGACCCCGAAGGTCAGAGGCGACAGGTATTTATTGCCTGTGCCCCTAGGCCATTCCAGCTTCCGGCCTCAGTCTATCCAATCTCTGCCCTCCTCCATACCTAATTTGATTGGCACGGGGGCGAGGGACACCTTCTGTATTCCCAGTTTGGGCTGTCAATCTAGCAGATTTGGTCATGGGGGCGGTATCCCACCCTCACTTCCGAGTTCCGCCTGCTGGCTCAGGTGGTCACGAGATAGCTTTTTACCTTGAGATGGCCGGTACCCAAGGGTCACCTCGGGACACCATGTCATCCCTCTGGCCTGGAACTCCCTCCCTGATCTTATATGACAGACCACCACTCTCCCCATCTTTGCATCCTTACTAAAATCACATCTCCTCCAAGAGGCCTTCCCTGACCATGCCCTCATTTCCCCTTCTCCCTCTCCCTCCTGTGTCACCTAGGCACTTGGATCTGTACCCTTTGAGCACTTGATAGTCACCCCACCCTCAGCCCCTAAGCACTAATGTATGTATCCGCAATTTTAATGTCTGTCTCCCCATCTAGACTGTAAGCTCCTTGTGGTCAGGGAATGTGCCTACCAACTCTATTGTACTGTTCTCTCTCAAGTACTTAGTACAGTGCTCTGCAAACAGTAAACATTCAATACCATTGACTAATGGATTGATTGATTCCAGTATCCCAAAGCAAATATTCTACTCCCAGTGAAACCAATGGAGATACCTAAGAAAAGGCAGAAAAACATTTTTGAAGATGCCCTCAAGTCTATCATGCAAAACTAAAAATGAATAGTGAAGCTCCTTGTCGGCAGGCACTATGTCATGAATTTGCTGCTCCTATAGGGCTGACAAGTCCCACAAAGTGCTCACAGTCTAAGAAGAAGGGAGGAGCTGTATTTAATCCCCATTTTACAAATGAGTAAACTGAAGCCCAGAGAAGTTAAGTGATTTACCCAAGGTAGCACAGCAGGCAAGTGGTGGAAATAGCATGAGAACCCAGGTCTCCGAATTTCCAGTCCTGTGCTCTTTTCACTAGACTAGACTGCTTTTCTTTGTTATACGTGTCTACCAACTCTTGTACTTTCCCAAGCAATTAGTACAGTGCTCTGCATATATATAACAAGGGCTCAATAAATGTGATTGACTGATTGATTGATTGCGTCTCTGTACTCTGTCCAAAGGAACAGCTGAAGGAGATGGGGAAACAGCAATCCCCTGCAATGGCTAAGGTGAACAGAGGAATTCATTCATGCATTCATTCAATTGTATTTATTGAGTGCTTATTGTGTGCAGGGCACTGTACTAAGCACTTGAGAAAGTACAACATAACAATAAGCAGTGACATTCCCTGCCCACAACAAGCTTGGAGTTAATTACTATCTCCTGTGAGTCAAAGTAGCACTGCCACAGAATCCATACCGCTGCTACCTCCACAAACTTGTGTTTGTGGCTTTGGGAAAGGGAAGATAGTGGAATTGTTGACACTGATGGGAAAGGAGGAGGGGAATGTTTAGTAGAGAAGATGAGTTCAGCTTTGTACATTTTGAGTTTCCCTTGCTAGTGGGTTTGGTAGAGATGTGCCAGGAGCTCAGAAAAAGTTCCCCTAGAAACAAGAGGAGATATGGGAATGTCAAACAAGTAAGAGAATGGTACTGGTAATATAAATATCTAAGTCATCTACACAGAGGTGAAAGCCAAAATCTTGTGAGTGGATGACATTCCCAAGATAAATGAGTGTAGAATGAGGTAAGTAGAGGACCCAGAATTGATCATTTTGGGATGCCCATAGTGAAAGAAAGGTTAAGGAAAGGAAGAAGAGTCACCTAATGACCCTGAGAAAGAGTATTCTATGACCACCATGCAAGCCAATGGAGGGACACTCCTGGTGACATAGGATGGGAGAAAGAATAGGGGTCAACAATTGCAAGGTTATACTCTCCCCCTGTTACTGAGAGTTGCATGTGAAAACACACAAATCTTACCCTTAGATTAATAGCCTAATGTCTTTTCATATCCGTTATTTAATTCCATTTGATTGTCTGGCATGGTACTAGGGGTTGTGGGGTTTCAGAATCCTGCAGACACAGTTTCTGCCCTTAAACAATTTGAAAGTAAAATGTCATATCCATTGAGATTGTTTAATAATTGTTAATCCATTGAGAATACCTAATAATCATTATTTGATTTTGAAAATGTCCCACTGATATTAAGATAATTTGAAAAAGTCAAAAGTAGGGATCATATTTTGTGTCTTCCATTTGATGGAAACCTCAAAAGTTCAGTTAAAAGGTCAGTGTGGCCCCCAAAAAAGTTTAATTTCCTTTGTCTTACCAAACAGTTTCCACTATTTTGCAATTTACTGCACATGTGGTGAAAGTTCATGAAGTAAAGATGGCTCTTAAGTGTCATGCAAAACAAAACAAAAACATGATCGTAAAGTGCTCTTTATATACCCTCTTTACTTCCGGGATCTTCGATATTCTTTTGGACATAATTATCAATCAATCAATCCATCACTTTTATTGAGTGCATTACTAAATGCAGAGCACTGTACCAAGCACTTGGGATACTACAGTACGACAGAGTTGGTCAACACATTCCCTGGTCACAAGGAGCTTGCAGTCTTAGAGACGAGCTTACAGTTTAGAGACGAGCTTATAGCTTAACTGACACAGTTTCTCAGGACAATGTGATTTAATCCCCATTTTACAGAGGATAAATCAAAGCATCGAAATGGTAAGTGGGTGGCCCATAACAAGTCATTAGCAGAACCAGGTTCCCAAGTCTGAAGCTCCATCTCCAAATTCAGAGTTTTTAATTGGAGAGTATTTGACATTTAAAAGATGAGTTATCTGTAAATTGATACAGTTATCTGGAAGTGAGAATGTAATTGTCTCCCTGCCTACTATTTTTAGTGCTTTCTTTGTGCCACAGTGAAGAAGTTGATTATTTAAAAAAAAAGAAAAAAAAAAGAGTAAAGAAGTCCAGAGATACAAGCCTAAGGAAAGACTTATTTGAGAGTTTTTGACCCTAGGTTAATCCATCCCCAGATAGGATTGTTTTCATCTGACCACTGAAGGCCAGTTTACTACTTTGTAGGAGTGAACAGTCTGTTAACCAGAAGGAATGTACTGGGCAAAGTGCAGACTTCTGCAAGTTTAGTGACCAGGTATGTGAACTCCAATTCAGACACAACATGTTAGACACGTCAATCCTGGAAGTGTATTGTTTACTATGTGGGACTGGCAAGTTTTGGTGACAGTTGGTGTCCATCTCCAGTTGGCTTTTCAACAAAGAATTTTTTCTCTCTCCCCCATTCTATTGTACCACTCCTCTGACTCTCTTCTAGAGGACGCTAGGTCAGCTCTTACAAACACAAGCTCCAGGATTTATTATTGCTGTCTCCCAGCAAATACATGAAATTCACTTTAGTTCAAACCACCCAAGCATGACAACTCTAATAATGATGTTTTAATAGTGTCTACTGTGTTAAAGTTTTTTTGAAATCTGATATCTGACACGAGCTAATATAAGCAGTTTCATCCCCTATTTTTTTTTAATAAAATAGCTACGTAAATGAGGAACTCAGTCGTACTGTACTGATAAACCCTAATGATTTTAAATGTGACACTTTATTCCCATATTTATAATTTCAGTGTTAGCCAAGATTATATTCAGGTATTTCAGAATACACGCAATAATGTTCCTCATTCACAGTGTACCACATTCACCTCAGAAAATTTAAGTAACTAATTATCCAAAACTACTGAGGGGGTTACTGTTTGCTTCCCGTACTGTTGCACCACAATGTATGTTTTTTGTAATGGAAAAAAAATTCCAAATCTTCCCTCTTAATCCAATAGCTACTTTAAAAACTGCTTGGTAAGGTTACCTGCAAATTCGGGGGTAATGAGTATTCAGGCATAGTGAGCTTAACAAGGTCACATTGTTTGGAGGTTACAGATGTGTGCTTAGAGATTTTTTAATAAAATCAAGTCCAAAAGAGGCTCAATAAATGGATGACAATGTTTGGAAAAGAGGGGAGCTCATTTCCTTGGGTAGGGTGTAGGGAATTTAACCAACCCGTGTTTATAATTACTGTCTGGTTTAGTGTGAAAGAATCTCCTTGTTACTCATTTATAAATAAATAAAATAAATCTGCTTTCCTATTCTACAGCAGTTAGACTAGAGTTTCTTTTTTTTGTAATCTGATTATAGAGCGCTTGCTATATGTCTACATTATATTCTTCCAGTTTAAGCATATCCTTTTGTTTTAATTCTTGGACTGTCTCGAGAAGTCTGCATTTTGTCATTACACATTGTAATTCTTTTCTTTTACCACAAGCATTGTGAATTGTTAAAAATAATGTTTTAAGAAAAAAATATTGTCCATGTTTTGATAATAATGGAGCAAACTTTAATTTTTCTTGTCAGTCCATGTGGCAAATTGGTATCACCATGTTAATTGTAAACTGATGTCAAATTAATAACCCTTACTGTTTTGCAGTTTATGCATTCCTTGTTAGAATTAGCGCAGACTAAAGTATATAACCTGAAATCAGACATCTATAAATACAATGAAAATTTGTGGAGGCTCATATGCACGTCTTAGCTGTTTTGAAATATTCTTTTGGAAGTTATGCCACCATTAAATCTACTGGACTATTTTTGAAATCTGTTTCTAGTTAATTGGAGTAGGTATGCTCATTTGAACTTTAAGTTGGCATTGCACAGCATTTCTTTTCTCTTCACATCAACTTAAGAATTAATTGTGCTTACATAAAGATAGGTCACGAGGAGCCAAGTATTGCATTTTCATTTACATTCAGAAATGTAAAATTGTTGAAAAGCTCTCTCAAAGGTGGAGTGCTATTCCATTCTGTTTTGCCTCTTGAATTTATCATGGGGATGTAACCCTGTGATTTAAATCATCCTTTATTGTTATTACCAGAAGATTTTAACCAGTATATTAGTTTACCTTTGATACGAAGATTGCATTAATCCATCAAGAAATTTTAAAAAATCAATAATTTCATTTGACCATAAAAGACGTGCAAAGCCATAAGCATTTTCCAGATGTGGATGTGGCTATACGCAGAAAACTTCTGTTCTCGGAGAGGAAAAACTGTTGACATTTCTTTGAAGTGTAATCTCTGTTGTTTATTTGGTTTTTAATAGCTTCCAGCAGTTAGCCACATATTTTAAAGGTGATGTTGCATGAATACTTGATTTTTTTTTAATCTGAGTGACATTCACTGACTGCCATAAATTTAGAGGGTTACCCTGTAATTGATGAGACCTTCTTTAAGACTGATAATTCAACGCTAGCTAAAATGCTAAGCTAAAGTAAGTCTATATAAACCGAAGAGACTATTGAGACCAGACTGTGTCTTTCCGAATCTACCCATAACGCACTATTTGTAAGCATTGTCGTTGTGTTGTATGTTTTGAATGGTCCACATTCAAAGGAGAGGAGGCTCTAAGATGGTTGTTTTCCCTATCAACCCAATCCATCTTACTGACTTCCTCTTGCCCAGACCAGAATTAGAAAGCTTGCACTTTCTCAATATATACTTCACCTGCTTCATGGCATATTGGTTTGTATGTATGTGTGCATGCATTAAGTAAGTAAATTTGAGAAGTCAAGTGATGAGAAATCATTACAATTGACTGAGTGGCTGAAAACTCATTGACACTGAAAAATGGAAACTATTTGGGAAGTAAGTGAAAACTTAAAAAAAGTATGAGCTTTTGACATTTCATAATGATTTATATAACATGCTGCATGAGAATTAATTTGATATCAGATGTAATACTAGCAGTTGCCAAACTGCAGAAAGTGGAGCACATTCAAGGTTGAGGAGGATTTTTAAACAAATAAGGCTGAGAATCATTTCTCATTTTGTCCAGTCAATGTTTTTAACTATTACTTATAATGTGACTCTAAAGGTCTTACTCCAGCTAACTCCATATATGTGTACAATAGAATATTTGAATGGTATGTTACTCTCAAATGGAGAAATCGTATATTCTCCTGATCAAGGAATGTCGTTCCTCAAAAAAACCTTTTTAAAATAGACTGCTTTGAAGCACCTTTCTATTGCCATGAATGATTTAAAGAGCTTGTGTCACTGTTTGGAAAGAAATACTGAGAAAAATGGACTTGTTTTGGTTTTTCAGGCTCTGCCAAATAATATCTTTTACACAATAGTAATAAAATCACTTTAAGTGATGCTACTTGAACAGTTACCCCAGCTACACATTAAGATTTGTTCTGTTTTTCATGTGTTTTCCATCAAGGAAGTCTGTGGTTACCTTCCTGATTCTGTTGGACTGGAAAAACATAGCTAATATGGTGTGATCTGGAGAAAGCTTTGATGCAGGGGCCTTACAAATAAACCTCCAGATGCCATATGGTTTACATTCATCTCTCAATTTATTTCCTATAAATGTCTATTGAATATTCCATTGACCCAACACATGTGAAACTAGAGCTGGAAAAGAGAGAGGTATAGAATACTCTGGCAGCATGTGATTATCATATTTCTTTTTCAATATTGCTACCAGCCTTAAGTGCCTCGTAAGTTAGTTAAATTCCAGAGTTTTCAGACATAAAGTGAAAATAAAGAAAAAAAGTATTTCCAAAGTTCTCAAAACAAACATTCCCTTTTACATTTTGTATTGTATCTTGTGCACTGGAGCTGGAATCATTTGTGGTGGTGCTAAAGAATGTGTTAAGTTTCTGCCATTTAAAAAGTCCTGGATAATTCATTTATGGTAATAAATATTATTAAAACACTGCAAAAGAAAAACAAATGGCATAACGAGAAATTGACATCAAGAGATAGGGTTTTTTTTTTGGATTGACAACTTTTATGTCACCCTTCTTGGATTCCTACTCTTCTGAAATCTATATACTATGACTGTAGGTTTTTGTACCATGGAGCTTAGCCAAGTCTAATTCTTCTTCTGAGAGCCTCACTTTCTGAATGTTCTTTTTTCCTTAAGGGTAACTTTACAGAAGATTGATTCTTTGCAAGGACTGAAGTCATGAAATACTTTTTAAATCTTCTTTTTCCTGAATTTGTCATAACTTTCTGCCTTACAACAGGAAAGCTTCTGCCTTAATCAACAATCTAACCAAAATGTGTTTTTAATGTTATATGAATGGAGAGGCAGCAGGAGCATTCTGATGGATCGTTCAATGTCTTGTTCCTACTTATTAAGTATGCTTCTTCCAAGCTGAGTAATCACTTATGGCTGAAACTTTGGTACCATCCTAGAAAACATTAAAGCTAAATATAAGGAGAAAAATCTCCCCGGCCACATAATTTTTTGATTTGCAGAATTAAATTTTGTGTGACTTTGTTTTCATGATTTAGTACATAGGATAAAGTGACAATGAAATTACATCATAAAAGTACAACTAATCAGTGTTACTGTTACGGGTAAAGAGGGCGATGACCCTTCTAAGAGAGAAAAGTGAACTTTTCTTTAACTCCTTTTAGCCAAAATCCACAGGGACCAGGGCTGGGACCATGGGATTGCAGAGCTTCAGTATCCCACATCAGCAACCCAACATATTATTAGTTTTATTAATTTTTTTAACAAAGATTGTGGCATTGAACTGAAAAACATCATATCCTCAGCCAAAAGTTTCATGAACTACAGACCAAAAATAGTTTTTACCATACTGGAAGCCATATAAAACAGCAAAAACAGTTGTGAAGATAAAATAAATCTAAAAGGGGGAAAAGGCACTAAAATATGGTAACTGAATTGTTTGCTCCATGCATCATTCTTTATGTTCCACTGAAGCTAGGGCTGAGAAATCCTGTATTTAGCATATTAGACTTTGATGTTGAACACAGGGACTTATTCAGATAAGCTTTTAGAATGAATGAATGGAAAAAAAATCTCTTCTTGTTTATTCTTAACCATAAAAGATGTTTGAGACACTTTGCATGTATTTTTCCATTTATTTTTATTATTACAAAATAGAAACTGCCAAATGCTCATAGGCAGAAAGGTGAAGAGTTTCCTTCAAAAAAAATGTTTTGAGTGGCTAAGGAGGAAAAAGGGAGAAAAAGAGCCACTCTGATATTGTAATGGCTATGCTAAGTTTCTATGGGAGTATTGAATTATTTATAGACTTAATCAAAATTGATGGTATTGTGTATAAAAAATAAATTCCTGAGGAAAAAATAATATTAAATCTATCATTTTCTGTTAAATTTCAAATGTAGCACAAAATGGAATTTTACTCTTCTTAATTTTGTAAATTATATCATTTTCATTTTACATATTGCATTTTCTTCGAGAAAATGCCCAGATTCTATGGGCATTGTACATTTCCATTTTTGACTCAGCTACTGAATGATCCTTTTTCCCTTTGAATTAAGAAGATAAAAGCATGCAAACGCTGTTGGTTCAGTGAAAAGAGCTTGGCGCTGGGAATCAAGAGACCTATGTTCTTTTCCTGGCTCCATAGATAGGGGAATACCAACTGAGGCTATGCTATCGGTGGTGAAGGTTTCTGGTTTCTGTGCTTCTGACCCCATTCCCTCTCATCTCATGAAATCTCTCACTCCGTTCCTTCTCCCCTCCTTAACTTCCATCTTCAACCGCTCACTCTCCACTGGTTCCTTCCCCTCTGCCTTCAAACATGCTCATGTCTCTCCCATTCTCAAAAAACCCTCTCTTGACCCCACCTCACCTTCTAGTTATTGCCCCACCTTCCTCCTACCATTCCTTTCCAAACTCCTTGAACGAGTCGTGTACATGCGCTGCCTCAAATTCCTCAACACCAACTCTCTCCTCGACCCCCTCCAGTCTGGCTTCCGTCCCCTACATTCCACGGAAACTGCCCTCTCAAAGGTCACCAATGACCTCCTGCTTGCCAAATCCAACGGCTCATACTCTGTCCTAGTCCTCCTTGACCTCTCAGCTGCCTTTGACACTGTGGACCACCCCCTTCTCCTCAACACGATATCCAACCTTGGCTTCACTGACTCCGTCCTCTCCTGGTTCTCCTCTTATCTCTCCGGTCGTTCATTCTCAGTCTCTTTTGCAGGCTCCTCCTCCCCCTCCCATCCCCTTACTGTGGGGGTTCTTCAAGGTTCAGTTCTTGGTCCCCTTCTGTTCTCAATCTACACTCACTCCCTTGGTGACCTCATTCGCTCCCACGGCTTCAACTATCATCTCTACACTGATGACACCCAAATCTACTTCTCTACCCCTCCTCTCCCCCTCCCTCCAGGCTCGCATCTCCTCCTGCTTTCAGGACATCTCCATCTGGATGTCTGCCCGCCACCTAAAACTCAGAATGTCCAAGACTGAACTCCTTGTCTTCCCTCCCAAACCCTGCCCTCTCCCTGACTTTCCCATCACTGTTGATGGCGCTACCATCCTTCCCGTCTCACAGGCCCACAAACTTGGTGTCATCCTCGACTCCGCTCTCTCGCTCACCCCTCACATCCAAGCCATCACCAAAACCTGCCAATCTCAGCTCCGCAACATTGCCAAGATCCGCCCTTTCCTCTCCATCCAAACTGCTACCCTGCTCGTTCAAGCTCTCATCCTATCCCGTCTGGACTATTGCATCAGCCTCCTCTCTGATCTCCCATCCTCGTGTCTCTCCCCACTTCAATCCATACTTCATGCCACTGCCCGGATTGTCTTTGTCCAGAAATGCTCTGGGTATGTTACTCCCCTCCTCAAAAATCTCCAGTGGCTACCAACGCCACCTACGCATCAGGCAGAAACTCCTCACCCTCGGCTTCAAGGCTCTCCATCACCTCACCCCCTCCTACCTCACCTCCCTTCTCTCCTTCTATAGCCCAGCCCACACCCTTCGCTCCTCTGCCGCTAATCTCCTCACCGTGACTCGTTCTCGCCTGTCCCGCCATTGACCCCTGGCCCACGTCATCCCCCTGGCCTGGAATGCCCTCCCTCCCCACATCCTCCAAGCTAGATCTCGTCCTCCCTTCAAGGCCCTACTGAGAGCTCACCTCCTCCAGGAGGCCTTCCCAGACTGAGACCCCTCCTTCCTCTCCCCCTCCTCCCCGTCTCCATCCCCCCTGCCTTACCTCCTTCCCTTACCCACAGCACCTGTATATATGCATATATGTTTGTACATATTTATTACTCTATTTATTTATTTTACTTGTACATATCTATTCTATTTATTTTATTTTGTTAATATGTTTGGTTTTGTTCTCTGTCTCCCCCTTCTAGACTGTGAGCCCACTGTTGGGTAGGGACTGTCTGTATGTGTTGCCAACTTGTGCTTCCCAAGCACTTAGTACAGTGCTCTGCACACAATAAGTGCTCAAAAATACGATTGATTGATTGATTGATTGATTGGAGGAAGAACCACCTAGACAGAACTGAAACCCAGGTGACTTAGAGCCTTCTGAAGACTAGGACTCCAGGGTTTACTGCCAACCCTGCCCCTCTACCTTGCATGCCCTGACTAGCCTCACCAGAGGGAGAAAATGGAGGGGGACTGAGATATATGTGGCTTGAGCGCCCTCTTAAAAGCAGGGCCCCAGGTCTGCTGCTGGCACCACATATCTCACCCAGCATCTCAGAGCACCCCATACTGGAAGAATTTACAATATCTTTTGAACTCTGGGGAGGCTGTAGTGGTTTGAAAATTAGGACAATTGGCCTGAAGTACTAGGGAGTCTGAGGACTCCCCCATCCAGGAACTGTTCATTTATTTGTCTTGGTTTATCAACTCTGTTGCTTGTTGTGGATTTTAGTCCACTGCTATCATTATTTTTATCTGACTACTACCACCTAGCTTGTAAACCCAATATTGGGATGGGGACTGAGTCTGACCTGTAATATTTGTATACCTCAGCACATCACAGTGCATGGAACATATTAAGTTGGTAATAAATACCCAAACTAACTACCTAACTCGGACATTCCATGAGGTGACCAGGTACAGCAGGAATCCTGAAAAACAGCTGAAAGACATGGGCAGCCAAGGCTGCAGTGGTGACAAACAGTCTCCCCCACTAAACTGTAAGCTCACTGTGGGCAGGGAACATGTTACATTGTACTCTCCCAAGTACTTAGTATCATGCTCTGCACAGAGTAAGCACTCTATAAATATGATTGATTGATTGATATAAAGGCTACTGGGTTATGGCACCATGGGAGACTGCCATCACTATGCACAGTCACTATGACCATATATGGTTCCTGCATGTTAAATACCTTTGCATGCACTTCATAATATGTTGCATCTTTTAGTCACTTAATTCATGGCTTTCTGTGCTCGGACATTCTGTGCTCCAGTGGGACCACTGGAAGGAAGTAGGGAAGCAGCATGGCCTAGTGGATAGAACAGGGGCCTGGGAGTCAGAGGTACCTGGGTTCTAATCTCGGTTATACCACTTGTCTGCTGTGTGACCCTGGACAAGTCACTTCAATTCTCTGTGCCTCAGTTACCTCATCTATAAAATGGGTATTAAGATTGTGTGCCCCAAGTGGGAAAGGGACTGTGTCAAACCCAATTCCAGCACTTAGTACAGACACTGAGTAAACATTTAACAAATACCACAATTATCGTTATTATTATTATTACTGTAAAGGATGAGTGAGTGTGAGTGGTGCCACCCAGACTGCTATTGCTTTACTTAATTCTGTAATGCAGGCCTTGGGTTCTGAAGTATCAGGATTGAGGCTCAACTATCATTCTTGAAGGGAGACTCCATCATCACATATATAAATTATATAGAATAAATAGAAAGAACTGATTTTGTTTTCAGAGATTATGCTCTTTATGATGCAATCCTATCAAGAGAAGCAGCATGGTCTAGTGGAAAGAGCCCGGGCCTGTGAATCAGCCACTTGTCTACTGTGCGACCTTGGAAAGTCATTTACCTTCTTAGTGCCTCAGATTTCCTCACCTATAAAATGGGGATTAAAGCCTATTACCTTCTATCTAGAGCATGAACCCCATATGGGACAGGGACTGTGTCCAAACCTGATTATCGTGTATCTACCCTAGAGCTTTCCCTCTCAAGATCACACCTGGAGAGTTTCCAGTACTCCACCAGTCTCGGCTATGGGAGGGAGAGTCAAGCAGAGGCATATCCATTCCGTTCCTAGCTTGGGCAGTGGCTAGTGAGTGGAAGGCAATCTGCTACAAGTCAAAACTCATCTGTGCTGGGCAGCAGCAGCATGGGAGAGAGTTGAGGGAGAAGACTAAAGTTAACTGCATGGAAGAAGGCAACGGTGAACAACCTCTGGATTTTTACCAAGAAAACTCTATGGATACACTACCAGAATGATTGCAGATGGAGGTGGGGCAATCTGGAAGAGATGTGTCCATGCAGTCACTATGGGTCACAAACGACTCGACAGCATAAGACATGA
The DNA here is from genome assembly GCF_015852505.1 of Tachyglossus aculeatus. Lineage (NCBI taxonomy): Eukaryota > Metazoa > Chordata > Mammalia > Monotremata > Tachyglossidae > Tachyglossus > Tachyglossus aculeatus. The sequence continues at coordinate 61,590,513 of NC_052101.1, read as the reverse complement.
CAAAACCCAAGAGCTTAGAACAATACTTTACATATAGTAAGCACTTAGGAAATACCATAACTATCATTATTATATCATCATCAATCGTATTTATTGAGCGCTTACTATGTGCAGAGCACTGTATTAAGCACTTGGGAAGTACAAATTGGCAACATATAGAGACAGTCCCTACCCAACAGTGGGCTCACAGTCTAAAAGGGGGAGACAGAGAACAAAACCAAACATACTAACAAAATAAAATAAATAGAATAGATATGTACAAGTAAAATAAATAAGTAAATAGAGTAATAAATATGTACAAACATATATACATATATACAGGTGCTGTGGGGAAGGGAAGGAGGTAAGATGGGGGGGATGGAGAGGGGGACGAGGGGGAGAGGAAGGAAGGGGCTCAGTCTGGGAAGGCCTCCTGGAGGAGGTGAGCTCTCAGTAGGGCCTTGAAGGGAGGAAGAGAGCTAGCTTGGTGGATGGGCAGAGGGAGGGCATTCCAGGCCCGGGGGATGATGTGGGCCGGGGGTCGATGGCGGGACAGGCGAGAACGAGGTACGGTGAGGAGATTAGTGGCAGAGGAGCGGAGGGTGCGGGCTGGGCTGTAGAAGGAGAGAAGGGAGGTGAGGTAGGAGGGGGCGAGGTGATGGAGAGCCTTGAAGCCCAGGGTGAGGAGTTTGTGCCTGATGCACAGATTGATTGGTAGCCACTGGAGATTTTTGAGGAGGGGAGTAATATGCCCAGAGCGTTTCTGGACAAAGATAATCCGGGCAGCAGCATGAAGTATGGATTGAAGTGGAGAGAGACACGAGGATGGGAGATCAGAGAGAAGGCTGATGCAGTAGTCCAGACGGGATAGGATGAGAGCTTGAATGAGCAGGGTAGCGGTATGGATGGAGAGGAAAGGGCGGATCTTGGCAATGTTGTGGAGCTGAGACCGGCAGGTTTTGGTGACGGCTTGGATGTGAGGGGTGAATGAGAGAGCGGAGTCGAGGATGACACCAAGTTTGCGGGCTTGTGAGACGGGAAGGATGGTAGTGCCGTCAACAGAGATGGGAAAGTCAGGGAGAGGGCAAGGTTTGGGAGGGAAGACAAGAAGTTCAGTCTTCAACATGTTGAGCTTTAGGTGGTGGGCAGACATCCAGATGGAGATGTCCTGAAGGCAGGAGGAGATGCGAGCCTGGAGAGAGGGGGAGAGAGCAGGGGCAGAGATGTAGATCTGGGTGTCATCAGCGTAGAGGTGATAGTTGAAGCCGTGGGAGCGAATGAGGTCACCAAGGGAGTGCGTGTATGCCTGAAGAGACCAAAGCAAGACCAAAAATCTGTTCCACATGGGCATACATCTATAGTTTGTGGCTGAGCTGATGTGTTAGTTGAAGTTACAGTACTCTAGACTGTAAGCTCATTGTGGGCAGGGAATGTGTCTGTTTATTGTTATATTGCAATAGTAATAAACAATAATAATGGTATTTATTAAGCGCTTTCTATGTTCCAAGCACTGTTCTAAGCACTGGGGTAGATAGTAGGTAATCAGGTTGTTCCACGTGGGGTTCAGTCTTAATCCCTATTTTACAGATGAGGTAACTGAGACACAGAGAAGTTAAGTGACTTGCCCGAAGTCACACAGCTGACAAGTGGCAGAGTCGGAATTAGAACCCACGACCTCTGACTCCCAAGCCCATGCTCTTTCCATTAAGCCACTCTGCTTCTCTATTAGCACAGAGATCTGCACACAGTAAGCACTCAATAAATATGATCGAATAAATACAACTGAATGAAAGTTGTCTGTTTTTTAGACTGCCACTTAGACTCCAATCCTTCACAAAGCCCCTGTTGCTATAGCTTATTGCTGCATTTAATTGTTTGAGAACACCCTTCACTATGTCTTCTAAACATCTGTTCTACTTTCCCTGATTGTTGTATCCCCTTACATTCACCATTCAGCAGTTGCCTGACAATCCCTCTATTATCCACTCTCCTCATGTGACCTACCCAGCAAAGTTATGTTTCTAGGGACAGCACATTGCTTCGATGATGGTAAAGCTAACAGAGCTTTTCCTGAGGATTTTGCCTGCCATTTAATGACTAATAGATGACTCAGAGATGCTCAAGAAACTGTATAAGTCTTCAGTAGTTAATCCAGATCTCATGGTCATGTTGTGCACCATTATGCTTTATAGGCCTTCAATTTGGAGAGATGGAGGGAAGCTGCATACTGAAAGTAAATGTGTCAGACATAAAGGCACGTATAATGGCATTTATTAAGTGCTTACTATGTGCAAAGCACTGTTCTAAGCATTGGAGAGGTTACAAGGTGATCAGGTTGTCCCACAGGGGGCTCACAGTCAATCCCCATTTTACAGATGAGGTAACTGAGGCCCAGAGAAGTTAAGTGACTTGCCCAAAGTCACACAGCTGACAATTGGCAGAGCCAGGATTTGAACCCATGACCTCTGATTCCAAAGCCCGTGCTCTTTCCACTAAACCACGCTGCTTCACTTGGTACTATATTGTACAAGGCAGAGGACATACCATCTGAAAAACAGATTATCCATTCCAAAATCAGACACATGGCCACCCTACTACTCACACATGTTTACTAGCTTGATCTGCAGGTCTGTTTTATAATCGTGAAGAGCTGCAATGTGTTGTTGAGGGCTTTCTTGCTTGCATTAATTATGGTATTTAGGAAGCCCATACTTCTGTGTGAAGGCCTGTGGTGGGATAGATGCAAGGTAACCAGCTTAACCCCTCTCAGGATCGCACCTGGAGAGTTTTCTGTACTCTACTTGTGTTGGCTATGGGAGGGAGAGTCAAGCAGAGGCCTACCCATTCCATTCCTAGCTTGGGCAGCAGTTAGTGAGTGGAAGGCAATTTGCTACAAGTCAAAACTCACCTGTGCTGGGCAGCAGCAGAATGGGAGAGAGTCGAGGGTGGAGACAAAGTTTACTGTGTGGAAGAAGGCAGTGGCAAACCACTTCCGTACTTTTACCAAGAATGATTGCGGATGGAGGTGGGGCATTCTGGGAGAGATCTGTCCATGGAGACAAGACAAGAACCAGCTTAGCCACAGTTCCAATGAATCAGTTAATTAATCATACTGTGTTCAGAGCACTGTACTAAGCAACTGGGAGAATACAGTATAATAAAGTTGGTAGACACATTACCTGCCCACAATGAGCCCCCACCATGGCTGCTTTGAGTCACTTTCAAGAAAGCAGTATCGGTGGTGTCTCTTCGCAATCTCCAAATTTTTGATGGCTCTCTGGCCAACAATGTTTTGGAGAAGAGTTTGGAATCTGTATTCCAGTAGGGCTGCTGTGATGTTGTTACAGAGGGTCTTGCAGGATCTTTCATTCACAAGAAAGATCTTTGGGTTTTTTTGGTGGCCTGGATGCCACTTTCTGATACATTACTAGCCTTGATAGTTCAAGTTTGCGGCATATGAGCTGATGGTTCTTTCAACAATCAAAATCTAGCATGGCTGTTATGATCTCTAACCATTTTCAAGCCTATGGGTCAGGCAATGATACATCACTTATATAGTCATCCAGGTGTTTCAGGTCAGATAATTCAATTACCCAGGAATTTCAGGCCAAAAACCTGAAGGATTTTTTTTTGGAAGCTGAATTATCTGGATTTGCATCAGTAGACATATAGTTACATAGACAAAGGATGAGAAGATTACATAGTTAAGAAGGCATCAAAGAGTGAACAGTCAGTAAATCAATCAATTGTATTTATTGAGCACTTACTGTGGGCAGAGTGCTGTACTAAGCACTGGGGAGAGTACAAAATAACAGAGTTGGTAGAAACGTTCCCTGCCCAAAATGAGCTTACAGTCTAGAGGGTAAGACAGAAATTAAGATGAATAAATAAATTATGGATATGCACATAAATGCTGTGGGGATGAAGGAGGGGTGAATAAAGGGAACAAATCCAAATGCAAGCATGAAACAGAAGGAAGTGGGAGAAGAGGAAATGAGGTGATTAGTCACAGAAGGCCTCTTGGAGGAGATGTGCCTTCAGTAAGGCTTTGAAGGAGGGGAGAGTAATTGTCTGTCAGATATGAAGAGGGAGGACATTCGAGGCCAGAGGCAGGATGTGGGCAAGAGTTCAGTGGTGAGATAGTCAAAACTGAGGTACAGTGAGTAGGTTGGCTTAGAGGAGCAAAGTGTGAGGGCTGGGTTATAGCAGAAGAGCAGCGAGGGGAAGTAGGAGGGGGCAAGGTGATTGAATGCTTTCTCTCCCCTCTAGAATGTAAGCTCGTTGTGGGCAGGGAATCTGTTTATTGTTGTATTGTACTCTCCCAAGCACTTAGTACAGTGCCCTGCACACAGTAAGCTCTCAATAAATATGATTGAATGACTAAACCTGATGGTAAGGAGTTTCTGTTTGATGCGGAGGTAGATAGGCAACCACTGGAGGTTCCTGAGGAGTCGGGAGACATGGGCCGAACATTTTTGTAGTAAATGAGCCAGGAAGCAGAGTGAAGCATGAACGGGAGTGGGGAGAGACAGGAGGCAGGCTAATCAGCAAGGAGGCTGATACAGTAATCAAGGCAGGATAGGATAAGTGCTCGATTAATGTAGCAGTTTGGATGGGGAGGAAAGGGTGGATTTTCCAGTTGTTGTGAAGTTTAACAATAAGAGATGGAAAAATTGTTTCATGAATTACCCAAAGCCTCTCATGGACCATTTTCTGAGTCTGTGAAAAATTTACTAAACTCTCAATTTCTCTGAGCTGCACTCCAAGGCTGCCATGAAAAGCATCCATAGCAACCACTGCCTTCCCTCCCATCCCCCAGGGTCCTGGCTCCCTGCATGCTCTATGCCTGCCGAGATGAGGATAAAAGATATTCCCACCTTCCATCCCTACTGAGAAAATCACCATGTTATCTGCAGCCTTCCTTCCCACCACTGGGAGTCCTTCCTCCTGACATACTCTGTGCCCATCGGACCAGGGATGAAAGCTGCTCCTGTGTGCACCCACAGAATGAGGCCTCCACAAAATCCCAGAAAGTCTGATGGCTGTTGAGTGTGTCCTGAACCCTGAGCCCTGTGGAGCCTGAAATTATATTCTAGCTGCAGCACTCTAACCGATTTTGTGCATAATTTTGTGTATTTGTCCATGTTGTGTTTTAATGTTTCATCATTCCTGATGTGTCTGTCTCCAATCCATTCTTGCCACTTATACTCCTAGATTGCAAGCCCCATGAGGGCTATGGACTGTGTCTAATTCGCACCTGTGTATTTTCTCCTAGCACTTGGTACAGTTTTCTGCACACAGTATGTGCTTAATAAATGCTATTATTATTACTACTACAACAACTACTACTGTTTCTATTTATCCAGCTTGTTGTGGGCAAGGAAACAGTGTTGTCTAGTTGTCTAGCTTTATTTCTATTTATTGTGATGACTTGACACCTGTCCACGTGTTTTGTTTTGTTGTCTGTCTCCCCCTTCTAGACTGTGATCCCGTTGTTGAGTAGGGACCGTCTCTATATGTTGCCAACTTGTACTTCCCAAGCGCTTAGTACAGTGCTGTGCACACAGTAAGTGCTCAATAAATATGATTGAATGAATGAATGAGTAGTGGATAGAGCATGGGCCTGGGAGTCAGAAGGACTTTGGTTCTAATCCCCGCTCTGCCACTTGTTTACTGTTTGGGCAAGTCACTTCACTTCTCTGGGCCTCGGGAGCTCATCTGTAAAATAGGCATTAAGACTGTGAGCACCATGTGGGAAAGGGACTGTGTCCAACATGATTAGCTTGCATCTACCCCAGTGCTTAGTACAGTGTATAGTGCCTGGCACATAGTAAACACTTAACAAATACCATAAAAAAAGGAACATGTCTATCAAATCTGGTGTATTGCACTCTCTCAAGGACTTAGCACAGTGCGCTAGATTGTAAGCTCATTGTGGGTTGTGATCAATGCTTGTTACATAGTAAGCACTTAACAAATACCATAACTATCATATTGCACGGTCCAGGAAACCAATAGCTCTTGAGGATATTCAAGTGAGGCAGTGTCCTATCCCAGGTTCACAATCAAGTGTTCTCCACGACCCCTGCTCCCACCTCAGAATCCAAAGATCATTTGCGAGGGGTATATCCAAGGTGAAAATAAACCCAAAGAAAGGCTAACAAACATTGTAATAATAATAATTGACAATTATAGCATTTGTTAAGCACTTTACTATATGTCAAGCACTCTAAGCACTGGGGTAGATACACAGTTATCCCATGTGGGTCTCACAGTCTCAATCCCCATTTTACAGATGAGGTAACTGAGGCACAGAGAAGTTAAGTGACTTTCCCAGGGTCACACAGCAGGCACGTGGTGGAGACAGGATTAGAACCCATGACCTTCTCACTCCCAGTCCCATGCCCTATCCACTATGCCATGCTGCTCCTCTAGCTTCCTCTCAGGTAAGGTAGAGATGGGTGGGAGGGAATTCCAGTTTCTGGTCATTTGACAGGGAAGGGCTGAACTGCATTGACATCAAGGATCAGGGCAAAGTCCTTGAAGAGCTGGATTAGGAGTGGAGTCCACAATCTAAACAAAGCAAGACCCTGGGATGCAGGAAGGAAATCCAATAGGGATTTAATTGGGCAAGTTGTCTAGAAGGAGGAATTTGGCAGGAAATTATCTGGGCATGGCCTATAGTTCCTGTTTCTTTTCCAGAACAGCTGCTGTAGGATCCTTTCTCCATTCTATTGAGTTGCCTGTGAAAAATAGAGGGTTCTCCTCTTAAGTACCCAGTTGATTTGGTATACAGTAATTTTATTAGTATAGGCTTTGCTCATATAAAATATAAATTTTTAGATTCCCTCAGGATTCTATAATGAGGTTTTACTGTAATCACAAAAGTGACCCTACTTTTTCTTGTGCCCACATCCCTGACAAATGCTGCTTCAGCCCTATCAGTTTCAGTTCACTAAACTCATAATTCTATTGAATGGCTCATTACACGTCTTGAATCCATAGAATTTAGCTAAAGATTTTATTGACTTTCAAGGTTGATTTTTCAGGAGTAAGTATTGAAATTTAAAGACACTCTGTCCTCTAGAATTACATGGCTTCATGCTAAAACCCAATTTTTTAGATTATATTCTGCCAATTTGCAAGTGCCAATGAAGAATGAAAAACAATAATGCCTGTCTTCAAACGTGCGGTGTTGAGAAACAAGCTCTGGAGGAATTCATCATAAGTTCAGAAAGGAAGAAGGAGCGAGTAGGAGTGTGACACGCTGAAGAAAGATGTGTTTTGGGAGAAAAGATCTATCCTGAGGCTGACTAGTTAAGGGATAGGTGTTGTCCAGAAAAAGTATTGTGTCTTAAGGAGGCAAGTGTGCAAATGCAGCATTCAATCCATCCATCAGTGGTATATATTGAGAGGGTTCTGTTTCCAGAGCACTGTACTAAGCACTCAGGAGAGTACAATAAATTTGGTAGACACTAACTCTGCCCTCAAGAATCTTACAAATTTGTTGGGGAGACATTAAAATAACAGATAGGAGAAGTGGGAGAGTGGGATATGGACATAAATGCTGTGGGGATGGAGTGGAGGAAGTATCAAAATGTTTGGGGGACAGATCCAAGTGCCTAGGTGGAGCAGAAAGAAGGGACAATAGAGTGGGGAGTTGAGAGGTTAATCAGGGAAGGCTCCTTGAAGGAGACACAATTTTTTCTATGGTTTAGAATATGGGAAGGGTGGTGGTCTTTCAGTTCTGAAGAGGCAGGGAGGGGGTTGCAGAAGGAGGGTGTGAGCAGGGGGTTGAAAGTGAGAGAGTTGAGACTGATGAATAATAAGTAGGTTGGAGTTAGAGGAGCAAAGTGCGCAGGTCTAGAACAAGGTTAGGTAGGAGAGGGAGAGCTGATCGAGTGCCACCAAGTTGGAAAGTACAAAGGTCTTGGATAGATGTCCATCAGGTCCATGAAGGGTTATGTGAGGGAAAGTTAGAGAAATTTGATGGCACATTCATACTCATAAAGATGAATACCTGTCAGGAAGAGGTACCATCCAACCATCCTCCCACATACAAATTTACCCTCCATCCAGTTTTATACCCAACGGCTTGGTTTCAAATGCCCTGTCCCATGTCTGGTTCTGATATACCATTCATTCATTCATTCATTCAATCGTATTTATTGAGCACTTACTGTGTGCAGAGCACTGTACTAAGTGCTTGGGAAGTACAAGTTGGCAACATATAGAGACGGTCCCTACCCAACAGTGGGCTCACAGTCTAGAAGAGGGAGACAGAGAACAAAACAAAACATATGAACAAAATAAAATAAATAGAATATGTACAAGTAAAATAAATAGAGTAATAAATATGTACAAACATATATACATATATACAGGTGCTGCGGGGAAGGGAAGGAGGTAAGGGGGGGGATGGAGAGAGGGAGGAAGGGGAGAGGAAGGAGGGGGCTCAGTCTGGGAAGGCCTCCTGGAGGAGGTGAGCTCTCAGTAGGACTTGAAGGGAGGAAGAGAGCTAGCTTGGCGGATGTGGGGAGGGAGGGCATTCCAGGCCAGGGGGAGGACGTGGGCCAGGGGTCGATGGCGGGACAGGCGAGAACGAGGCACGGTGAGGAGATTAGTGACAGAGGAGCGGAGGGTGCGGGCTGGGCTGTAGAAGGCGAGAAGGGAGGTGAGGTAGGAGGGGGTGACGTGATGGAGAGCCTTGAAGCCAAGGGTGAGGAGTTTCTGCCTGATGCGTAGGTTGATTGGTAGCCACTGGAGATTTTTGAGGAGGGGAGTAATATGCCCAGAGCATTTCTGCACAAAGACAATCCGGGCAGTGGCATGAAGTATGGATTGAATAGGGGAGAGACAGGAGGATGGGTGTTCGGAGAGGAGGCTGATACAGTAATCCAGATGGGATAGGATGAGAGCTTGAACGAGCAGGGTAGCGGTTTGGATGAAGAGGAAAAGGTGGATCTTGGCAATGTTGCGGAGGTGAGACCGCCAGGTTTCAGTGATGGCTTGGATGTGAGGGGTCAACGAGAGAGCGGAGTCGAGGATGACACCAAGGTTGTGGGCTTGTGAGATGCGAAGGATGGTAGTGCCGTCAACAGTGATGGGAAAGGGTGGGAGAGGGCAGGGTTTGGGAGGGAAGACCAGGAGTTCAGTCTTGGATATGTTGAGTTTTAGGTGGTGGGCAGACATCCAGATGAAGATGTCCTGAAGGCAGGAGGAGATAAGAGCCTGGAGGGACGGAGGGAGAGCAGGGGCAGAGAAGTAGATTTGGGTGTCATCGGCGTAGAGATGATAGTTGAAGTCATGGGAGCGAATGAGGTCAACCAAGGGAGTGAGTGTAGATCGAGAACAGAAGGGGACCAAGAACTGAACCTTGAGGAACCCCTCTAGTAAGGGGATGGGAGGGGGAGGAGGAGCCTGCAAAAGAGACTGAGAATGAACGACCGGAGAGATAAGAGGAGAACCAGGAGAGGACAGAGTCAGTGAAACCAAGGTTGGATAGCATGTTGAGGAGAAGGGGGTGGTCCACAGTGTCGAAGGCAGCTGAGAGGTCGAGGAGGATTAAGATAGAGTATGAGCCATTGGATTTGGCAAGCAGGAGGTCATTGGTGACCTTTGAGAGGACAGTTTCCGTGGAATGTAGGGGACCAGGAACCTTAATGTCTGATAGTTTTATTCTTAAATTCCTAGCCTCTCTTTACCTCAGCTCTGGTATTTACAGGGACTAAGGAGGGGAACAAGATGACTGAATTGATAGAGGAGATCAGGGGTCCATGCAGCAATATGCTCAGAAACTGCAATGAAACCCAACTGGCAAAGTGTGCCTGGGATTCTTTAGTGCCGTGACCACCCTATCCACGTAACCTTTGGTATAATGATAACAATAATTGTGGCATTTGTTAAGCACTTACTATGTGCCAGGCACTGTACCAAGTGCCAGGGTGGATACAAGGAAATCGGGTTGGACACAGTCTCTGTCCTAAAAGAGGTTCACAGTCTCAATCCCCATTTTACAGATGAGATAATTGAGGCACAGAGAAGTGAAATGACTTGCCCAAGGTCACACATCACCATCAGAGTTAGAATTCTGACCTAACTGATGAGTGGTCTGAACCAGGATTAAGCAATCAATCCATCAGTGGCATTTGTTAAGTGCTTACTATGTGCAAAGCACTGTACTAAACGCTTGGGAAAGTACAACAGAATTAGCAAACACGTTCCCTGCCCATAACGAGCTTACAGTCTAGAGGGCATGTTTGATGTTCACGTGGCCCTAGAAAGTTATTGTCTTTCTTTAAATAATCAGTCAGCTCCAAAATAAGGAACCATAATCTCCATTTATAGAAGAGAGAAAATACAAACTCAGGGAAATTAAATCATTGCAGTCATCATAATCACACAGGTCAAGGTTAAACAGAACATATTTCACTGACTTCCTTATCATTAGCCCAAGAAAAGACCCAGGTATAATATAGTATCTCTGTACACAATTCACTTTATAAATCCAGTGTGAACAGAGGACCACATTTAACCCACATTCACTGGTCAGGACACCTATTGATAACAATAATCATTGCCAGAAGAATTGAGGTAAATCTGATCTCCTGCTAGGAATGTTCAGCCATTCCAAATTTTATTGGCTGAGTACCCTTTAAATGATTTAAAATAAACATTGAAATAAGATTTCAAAATATATTATTTTCACTAACTAAAAATATTGAAGCCAATTGTTTATGAACTGAATCTGTTGGCAGTTAGGATAGCTAAGAAAAACCCTCCAAATATACAGTTAGTCCAGTGCTCACTGAGTCTTGCAGTATTTGCCGATATGTCACTTGAAAACTTTGTAGATGCATAAACTCTCTGTAAATAGTTCCATTTTTTGTATATCTAAATTTCGATTTATTTATGAAACAAAGACTCCCTTCCTCTATCATTTTCCTATGTCCTATGTCCTATGTCCAAGAGAAGCAGCGTGGCTCAGAGGACAGAGCACAGGCTTGGGAGTCAGAGGTCATGGGTTCTAATCCCGGCTCCGCCAACTGTCAGCTGTGTGACTTTGGGCAAGTCACTTAACTTCTCTGTGCCTCAGTTCCCTCATCTGGAAAATGGGGATTAAGACTGTGAGCCCCATTTGGGACAACCTGATTACCCTGTATCCCCCCAGTGTTTAGAACAGTGCTTGGCACATAGTAAGCACTTAACAAATGCCATCACTATTATTATGTCATCTTCAACAATGAATGGGAGATCCCTTGACCAGAATTTCCTAGAGAAGTGAATGAAAAATGCCTTCATTGAATTAAGATTTAATTAACATTGTTAATTAACATTGATTTTAACTTTTTCAGTTGAAGGGTAGCATTTAACACTGACCTTAACTTTTAAAATAAAAGTTAGGTGTTAGGAAAGCTGGCAAACGTCATGATTGATAACATGCATTATAATCCAGCTGTATGTGATCTGTGCTGAAGCTATGAAGTAATGTGCATTGTACCATATAAAACCCTAATGAGAGTTAATGTTGGTTAATTAAGATGAACACTGAATGGTGTTAGCTGTCTTTCTTATGAGTGTTATCATATTAGAGTTTAACAAAATATTATTTTAGTTAAAGTCATATAGAGTGAATCATTTTGCATTCGTTCACTGAGAGGCATATTTTGAATAAAATTAGACTAAAGAACCATATACCAATAATAGTTACCAGCACAGAAAATATTGAACACCATATTGAGCTTAACAGAATCAGGGGTTCATTCTTTCTGCCTCAAAATTATTTTTCAAAGATCTGGCATCTGTATGGTAAAATATATTTAAATATATTTACCATGATATTTAAGAAACTTGATAGTTCCCAATGGCTCTGAGGAATTCAACTTTCCTTTTCCTCAAGAGTATTTTTCCTACTGATTATTCCCTTAAACAATTGAAATGGAAACATTACCTGTATTGTAATGTGCAGTCATTTCAGCTATTAAATAGAAAATCTTTGCAAATTATCTCTGACTTTTGAAGAAAGGGATACCAGATACATTGTGTTTGTATTGATCAAGTGTTCCTTATGTAGTTAGATGACATTGCAGGCAGAGTAGTCTAAAGGAAAGAGTACTGAACTTGGAATCGGAAGCCCTGGGTTCTGTTGTTCCTCACCTCTGGGCTATTAGTGAATTATGGATCAGTTTGTTTCAGTTTCCCTACCTATACAACGTGAACCAACTCAGAAATTTTTGTGACATTAAATGAGATCAAATACGTGAAGCTCTTTGAGATAGAAGAATGTAAATATAAATTGACCATATCTTGGTAATATATAGAATATAATTAATTAGAAAATAAATCATTGCATTTTGTTTGGATTTTAAAGAACCTAGTGCTAAAAACATTTGTCATTATAGAATTTTAAGTCGCTTTTTGGCAGTAACTATAACTTCAGAAAGTTATAGGAAGAAGGTATGCTATTCAAATAATTCTGTCTTTCAAATTCTACTTTGAAGTACTCCTGCCAGGTGCTCTGCTCCCGAAGATCATAGTCTAAGGGTCACATCTGATTCCTTTGCAAGTCCAGTCACAATTGTTTAGGGAATTTTGCATTGCCAGAGGCTGTCTTAGAAGTAAACTGTTCTTGTTCTTGAGCTTTAGGATTACCTTTCACTTGAGGAATATTAGTGTTGTTGGGTTTTTTTGTTTGTGCCTTTTTTTTTATTTGGGGTGGCTTTTTTTTTAGTTGACACTATGTCTTTGGTGTTCAGTGGCTCCAGAAAAGAATATGTGCATCTCTTTGTAAAAGCCTCAGTTGTTATGTGTTTACCTCATGGGATGAAGCCCAGGGTTTGTATTTGTCTTTCTGTTGAACATGCACATTGGCCTTATCCCTAGTCACATCCTAGTGTGGCTCACACTGAAGTGACTGACAGTGAATCAAAATTAAAAACACCAGTTGGCATTAAAGGTCACTGCTTTATTAGAATTAGTCATCCAAATACAATTAACTTACACACTACTTCGGAGGAGGAAGGGTATACACTAGGGAAGAAGGAGGATCTAAAGGAGTCTCCATTATATCCTTTTGGCCATTTGAATTCATTTTTCAACAACTTTATTGGCATGACTGGCAGTTCAAAACCAAAAAGGACAGAATGTATGAGGACATTTACTCTGAAGTGTGAGAGTTCAGTTTGCTTCCCTCAGAGAAGCTGATCTCTGATTGAACTAACCCATGAAAGAACCTGCAACTCAAAATGTTTCAGCAAAACTGACTCATGGGTGGGGTTTGGGCAGGGGAAAGGAAATAATTGAAGGTGAGGAGAGGAAGGATTGAGCCAGGTTTCACCATTTGAACCAGAGAGTCAATGGGCATAATTCGAAATGCTAGCATCAGACTTCCTGGTGCCATGTCAAAATAAGATCGGGGGCATTTATGAAGCAGTGCGTAAGGGTTATATTCACAAGTCTGTAATTTGCTAATGGTATTTGTGCCTATGCTTCTGAGGCACAGCTTTCAAAGGGTTATGCGTTATTGTCTGTCTGACTTCATTCTTCTAACCACAGGACTCTTAGGTGATGCAATTCCCAAGCTAAATGCCTACACATTATCTGCCTGCAAATTCTCACACTATGGGCTTTAACTTAGTGCTACACATGGGGCTAGTAATAACAACAATAATGATGGTATTTGTTAAGCACTTACTATGTGCAAAGCACTGTTCTAAGCACTGGGTGGATACAAGGTGATCAGGTTGCCCCACCTGGCACTCACAGCCTTAATCCCCATTTTTACAGATGAGGCAACTGAGGCACAGAGAAGTTAAGTGACTTGCCCAAAGTCACAAAGCTGGCAAGCGGCGGAGCCGGGATTAGGACCCGTGAATGCTGACTCCCCAGCCTGTGCTCTTTCCACTGAGCCATGCTGCTTCTCTTAAAGTAATATTTCAATAGTAGAAGCAATACTCTTTTCCCCTGTTGAATTCTCTAAAAGGTAGAAGTTTTTGCTGTTGCATTTCAAGCTCTTGGATTACAGCAGCCTGCCATAGAAATGGTAGTCCTATTTTACATTTCTAATAAATAATTAGAAAGCAAAGTGCATTTGACTTCTTTTACTTTCTCAAAATAAAGTTCTAAAGTTTGAAGGTCAAGACTAGTGTCAAATAAACAACTTTACTATTTTGAATTTTTTAAAGGTTGAAGCTGTAGATGAAACAACCTTCTTCTATGCACATTATGCCCTGTGATCAAATGACATGATTGATTGCAAGTCAAAACAAATTTTGTTTATTCAGCTTTAAAGTGAACATGGTGGTCAAGGGGTTTTTTTGTGGTTCTGAATGCTACTAGATAAAAGTTCATAAACACAATAAAGGTAAAAGTCTATCTTACTAACAGGAAAATGTTTTTTTGACTAAATCTTTCAGGAACTTTAACAAGGTATTCATGACTTCTCTGTCTTTTAAATGGCTATTAATCAATCAATCAATCAATCAATCAATTTATTGAGCGCTTACTATGTGCAGAGCACTGTACTAAGCGCTTGGGAAGTACAAATTGGCATCACATAGAGACAGTCCCTACCCGATAGTGGGCTCACAGTCTAAAAGGGGGAGACAGAGAACAGAACCAAACATACCAACAAAATAAAATAAGTAGGATAGAAATGTACAAGTAAAATAAATAAATAAATAAATAAACAGAGTAATAAATATGTACAACCATATATACATATATACAGGTGCTGTGGGGAGGGGAAGGCGGTAAGGCGGGGGGATGGAGAGGGGGACGAGGGGGAGAGGAAAGAAGGGGCTCAATCTGGGAAGGCCTCCTGGAGGAGGTGAGCTCTCAGGAGGGCCTTGAAGGGAGGAAGAGAGCTAGCTTGGCGGATGGGCAGAGGGAGGGCATTCCAGGCCCGGGGGATGACGTGGGCCGGGGGTCGATGGCGGGACAGGCGAGAGCGAGGTACAGTGAGGAGATTAGTGGTGGAGGAGCGGAGGGTGCGGGCTGGGCAGTAGAAGGAGAGAAGGGAGGTGAGGTAGGAGGGGGCGAGGTGATGGAGAGCCTTGAAGCCCAGGGTGAGGAGTTTCTGCCTGATGCGCAGATTGATCGGTAGCCATTGGAGGTTTTTGAGGAGGGGAGTGATATGTCCAGAGCGTTTCTGGACAAAGATAATCCGGGCAGCAGCATGAAGTATGGATTGAAGTGGAGAGAGACACGAGGATGGGAGATCAGAGAGAAGGCTAGTGCAGTAGTCCAGACGGGATAGGATGAGAGCTTGAATTAGCAGGGTAGCGGTTTGGATGGAGAGGAAAGGGCGGATCTTGGCAATGTTGCGGAGCTGAGACCGGCAGGTTTTGGTGACGGCTTGGATGTGAGGGGTGAATGAGAGAGCGGAGTCGAGGATGACACCAAGGTTGCAGGCTTGTGAGACGGGAAGGATGGTAGTGCCGTCAACAGAGATGGGAAAGTCAGGGAGAGGACAAGGTTTGGGAGGGAAGACAAGGAGCTCAGTCTTCGACATGTTGAGCTTTAGGTGGCGGGCGGACATCCAGATGGAGATGTCCTGAAGGCAGGAGGAGATGCGAGCCTGGAGGGAGGGGGAGAGAGCAGGGGCAGAGATGTAGATCTGGGTGTCATCAGCGTAGAGGTGATAGTTGAAGCCGTGGGAGCGAATGAGGTCACCAAGGGAGTGAGTGTAGATTGAGAACAGAAGGGGACCAAGCACTGAACCTTGGGGAACTCCCACAGTAAGAGGATGGGAGGGGGAGGAGGAGCCTGCAAAAGAGACTGAGAAAGAACGACCGGAGAGATAAGAGGAGAACCAGGAGAGGACGGAGTCTGTGAAGCCAAGGTCAGATAACGTGTTGAGGAGAAGGGGGTGGTCCACAGTGTCAAAGGCAGCTGAGAGGTCGAGGAGGATTAGGACAGAGTATGAGCCGTTGGATTTGGCAAGCAGGAGGTCATTGGTGACCTTTGAGAGCGCAGTTTCCGTGGAATGAAGGGGACGGAAGCCAGACTGGAGGGGGTCGAGGAGAGAGTTGTTGTTGAGGAATTCTAGGCAGCGCGTGTAGACAACTCGTTCAAGGAGTTTGGAAAGGAATGGTAGGAGGGATATGGGACGATAACTAGAAGGTGAGGTGGGGTCGAGAGAGGGTTTTTTTAGGATGGGAGAGACATGGGCATGTTTGAAGGCAGAGGGGAAGGAACCAGTGGAGAGTGAGCGGTTGAAGATGGAAGTTAAGGAGGGGAGAAGGGATGGAGCGAGAGATTTCATAAGATGAGAGGGAATGGGGTCAGAAGCACAGGTGGCCGGAGTAGCACTTGAGAGGAGGGAGGAGAGTTCCTCTGAGGATACCACTGGGAAGGATGGGAGAGTAGCAGAGAATGTTGAGAGCCGGGGGGTTGGAGAAAGGGGGGAAGAGACTTTGGGGAGGTCGGACCTGATGGATTTAATTTTGTTAATGAAGTAGGAGGCCAGATCGTTGGGGGTGAGGGAAGGAGGAGGGGGAGGAACCGGGGGCCTGAGAAGGGAGTTGAATGTACGGAAGAGCTGGCGGGGGTGATGGGCATGGGTGTCAATAAGGGAGGAGAAATAGTTTTGTCTGGCAGAAGAGAGGGCTGAGTTAAGGCAGGAAAGGATAAACTTGAAGTGAACGAGGTTGGCATGGTGTTTAGACTTTCGCCAGCAGCGTTCGGCAGCTCGAGCATAAGAGCGAAGGAGGCGGACAGTGGCAGTGATCCAGGGCTGTGGGTTAGTGGTGCGAGAGCGGCGAAGGGAAAGGGGAGCGAGCGAGTCTAGCTGAGTAGAAAGGGTAGAGTTGAGAGCAGTAATCTGATCATCAAGACTGGGTAGAGAGGAGAGGGCGGCGAGGTGGGGTGTGAGGCGTTCCGAAAGATGGGTGGGGTCCAGAGAGCGGAGATCTCTGTGAGGGAGTAATACGGATTTACAGGGGAAAGGAGTGTGAGTGAGGAGGCAGGTGAGAAGATTATGATCAGAGAGAGGGATCACAGAGTTGGTGAGGGTGGACACAGTGCAGCGGTAGGAGATGATGAGGTCGAGGGTATGACCAAGTTGGTGAGTGGGTGAGGTGGGGTGGAGGAAGAGGTTGGCAGCGTCAAGGAGAGATAGAAGGCGGGCGGCAGAGGAGTCGTTAGGGATATCCATGTGGATATTGAAGTCTCCAAGGATCAGAGTGGGCATGGAGAAGGAGAGAAGGAATGTGAGGAAGGGGTCAAAGTCGTTAAAGAAGTTGGAAGTGGGGCCCGGAGGGCGGTAGATGACGGCTACAAGAATCTGGAGGGGGTGGTAGAGGCGAATAATGTGGGCTTCAAAGGAGGGGAGGGAAAGGGAAGGGGGAGGAGGGATAGTGCGAAAGCGACATTGGGGGGCGAGAAGGAAACCGACACCTCCTCCTTTTCCAGTGAGTCTGGGGGAGTGGGAGAAGAAGAGGCCTGCACTGCAGAGAGCAGCAGAAGAGACCGTGTCGTCCGACGACAGCCATGTTTCAGTTAGGGCGAGGAGGAGTAGAGAACTGGAAAGGAAAAGGTCCAGGATGAAAGGAATCTTACTTAAAACGGAGCGGGGGTTCCAGAGGCCACACTTGGCATCAGCTGTCGAGGGTGGGGAGGGAGGGGGAAGGGTGCGAGGGGTGGGGAGGGTTTGGATTGGGATGAGTTGGCGGGGGCCTGGGCGGGGAGAGTGGGAAGGGGGGTGGCGATGGGAAAGGAGAACTGGGATGGGGTGGGGGCGGGGAGAAGGGGAGGAGGGGGGTCGGGAGGGAGAAGCAGAGGACCTGCGCTGGTACAGAGGAATCCTTGGTAGGGGTTGAGGGGGAGCGGTCTTGGTGGGTGAGAGGGAGGGAAACAGCTGGGTGGGAGAGGGGAAGGGGAAGGTGAGGAATGGGAATGGCAGTTGGGAGCAAGGGAACTGAAAGTTCATGGTGAGGTCAGCAGGGCGAGTGACAGTACAGTGGGGGGTTAACAATTGAGATGCAGAAGCAATAAAACAGTAGCAATGATAAAAGTAGGCGATGGCATCACAGGGTGTAGTTGAGCAATCAATATGCTATGGCAATAATAGAATTGGCAAACAATGATGCCACAGAGAGCAGATACAAACTATTAAGAGCTGGAGTAGGGTGGGCCAGTTAAGGGGGGTCAGGGAGCAGAGATACCTGGGGAGGGGAGCGAACAGTCAACTAGCATGGGAGGGCTGAGGAGGTGTGAATGAGGTTGTCGTTAATGTAACATGTAACATGGTGCTAACAAGGTGCTAACAAGGGCTTTTTACCTGGGGGCGGGCGGGGGTAGAGTCAGTCAGGACCGGACCGGGAAGGGGGGGGGATGAGGGGCACTTTACGGAAGGCCTCCTAAGTGGGGGGGGTGGAAGCAGGCGGGGCGTCCGTGGGGGCGCTGAGATGGCGGGAGGGTGGGCGGCCAGGCCTCTCGGGAACGGAGTCACGGGCGTCAATGGCGGCGCTCTGAGGAGAGGAGCCTTCCGGGAGCGGCAAGTCCTCGCGGGGTGATGGCGGGCGGGCGGGCCTCTCGGGAACGGAGTCCCGGGCGTCTATGGCGGGACTATACTATTAATAATAATAATAGTAATAATGCTGGTATTTGTTAAGCATTTACTATGTGCAAAGCACTGTTCTAAGCGCTGGGGGAATAGAAGGCAATCAGGTTGTCCCACGTGGGGCTCACAATCTTAATCCCCATTCTACAGATGAGGTAACAGGCACAGAGAAGTTAAGTGACTTGCCCAAAGTCACACAGCTGACAATTGGCGGAGCCGGGATATGAACCCATGACCTCTGACTCCAAAGCCTGTGCTCTTTCCACTGAGCCACGCTGCTTCTCCATGTGCTTCTCCATGTGCTATTGCACATTTCAATCTTGAATTTCTTAAATTTTCAGAATTTGTACTCATTTCAATAATTTTATTTTGCATGATGTAGAATTCTGAATACATTGATTAGCTGCAAATGGCTTCATATCTGAGTTCCCCAATTTTCAGCAGAAGACTCCAACTCCCAAAATGCTGGGGCAACAAAAATCAAGTACTCGTAATACTTGTTTTTAACCACGTGAACTTCAATCAAGAATTGGTAACCAAAAAATGAACTACCAATATCCATAGACAATATCCATTCAGTGAACCTTGTATTTTTCAAATGGGAAATACAGCATTTTCTTTTTATATGTAAAAGTTTGGCATAGCTGAGAGCAGCAATTGTCCTCAGTTTCTCTTGCAGCAATGATCACACCGATTCAATAAGAAAATACTAGTGAGGTCATGGTTTTTTTTCTGCCAACAAAAGCATTCCCTTGAGAAATTCAGCAATTTCCTTACACAACTATAGTTCAGCCTCAGCCTTTCCTTGTGCTTATTTTTAGAAATTCTTCGCATATTCTTCTTCATGAAACTTCTGGTGTTATAATGAAGCATTTGTTATAAACATTAGTGTCTATAATCTGATTTTAGTTTGAAACCTTATATCAGAAAACTTATGTAGTAAGAACTAGAATTGCATATAGTGCTATTGAATAGTTAATACAATTTAACTCAAAAGGTTTATGGCTAATTTTAACATATTTAGCATATTGTAATTATATGATTACCTATAGAACCTCCATAGTATGGTATTTGAAAGATCAAAGTTAGTAAAAAGTCAGCATGTAATTAGTTTCTTGCTTTGGAGCACTAGGTAGAATTACTGCAAAGAGGCAAAACTATCATTTTATAGGGACCCTTAGGAGATTTATAATGATGGTAGACAAATATATGCATACAATATCAGTTGGTGTGCTAAAATTTAATTTTCATGAGGAAATGTGGTTGAAGATGATCTCAATACATGGGGATGTTCTTATTTTAATATTGGTGGATGTTATTATTAGAGAATCATATCAAAAGATATGTTACCAGGGAGAAAATATTATTTATAAATCACTAATGAGTAGCAAACATTGTTTTAGCTTGGAGGTATAAGACATCTCACAATGTGCATTTATGATCAAACATGAAAGATCAAGTAAAAAACGAATAGTAGATCTATACTTTATCTTTTATAAAGAACATTTTCTATACAATAGTTAAATAAGGAGATGCAATGTCTGTAATGCATTTTCTCCTCATTATGAGGTTCTCCATAATTACAAACTCTATTTCTTTTTTGGTCTAATTTAGAAGTATCTCTTGAGATGAACCATAGAGGTCAATGATTTAAATTCTGTGTTTAATTATCTGGTGATAAACATCACTACTTCTACTAGCTACTTCTTGGCCACAGAACAAGTATTCCATGAGCTTTAAATTACAGGCCCATTCTTGTTAGAGAAAACACTGAGGCTCTACCAATGGCATTATTATTGTTTCTCCCATTTGTAGGGAATGGCTTTCAGTGTTGTGCACATGAAAGTTTGGAGCAGAATTCTACCCCAACCTAATATCACTTGGTGCTTCACCGGATCTTCCCAGAGGAAAGGACCCCAATGACTGCCCTTCTTGTCCCAGGTCGGGATGACCCAGGCTCAGAGGCCCCTCTGAAGGAATGCCCCTTAACTGAGGGGTCGCCATTCTGGGTTCACCACATAATATAATGACATTACACTCCCTTATCTTGCGTATTTTGTGGAAAAGCACTTATCTTTGGGCCCTTCACACAGTAAGCGCTCTGTGAATACCTTTGATTGAAAGACACATTCTGCCTGAATTTGGAGAATTTTGGGGGGTGGGGAGAACTCCTGACCCCTCCACTTTCTCCAGAGCCATTGTGTTCTCTTTAATAAACATTATATAGAAATCTTAGCTTTGCTCTCTGCACTATTCTTGTCACTATATAGATTATATCTGCTGTGTTGTGCTTAGGTCCTCCTTCTAGACTGTGAGCCCACTGTTGGGTAGGGACTGTCTCTATATGTTGCCAACTTGTACTTCCCAAGCTCTTAGTACAGAGCTCTGCACACAGCACTCAATAAATACAATTGATTGATTGATTGGTTGATTGATAGGTCTGAAATCACATTGGGATTCAAGCAGTGCACAGGACAGTTGACTATGTCCTTCAGTAGTCTATTCAGTAACTTATTGCTTGCAATGGAAAGCAGACAGAGTTGAATGGCAACATCTTTCAAAATATGGAAGAATTAGGCTTCATGTACAAAACAAAAGAATTTTTCTTTCCAAATGTGGGAAAAGCAAAAAATCTACATGGGCCCCATGCAACATCATGCTCTAACAGAGAAAATAAATGTGACTTAACTGAAACTTCAACTCACACAAAGGATAATGTTCATTCCTTCCTTGTTTCTCCTCTTACTCTCTTTATTAAAATTTAAATTACAAGTCATTCTTGTCACCCATTTGGATGGTCAAAATTAGGAACAGTAGAATCTAAGTGATTATAAAATGACAAAATTAGGTTCAGTGGTTACTTGTAGCTACCAAGATAAAAGAATAAATGCCTATATATGAATCTCAAAAGATGCAAAAACCCTTTAAGGAATGAAATTAAATCCTCTTCTTCCTAATTTATTACTATCTTTCCTCTCCCTCCATATTCACTCCTCCTTTGGTCTTTATGTAACTGAGCAAGTTTTATCATAAATGCTCATTTAAGGATTTACATATATTCATGCTTCAATTGGCCCCCTAAATTGGAACGTTCATAACATTTTTTTTTTCAAAATCACAATCATTCTGTATATTTTTTACCAGGTGCATATTTCATTTGCTATAGGGGAGACTAGTCCATAGATTATACAGGCAGCTAAAGACTTCTGAGTTTAGCTGGATATGGGAGGATACATACATATACACAGGATCAGAATAGAGCACAATGGGTTTGCTCTCCTAGTGAGTGAGAGTCTTAAACTAAGATTAACCTTGAAGGTCAAATTAGATAAAAACAAATAGAAATTTCTCCACAGGAATAAGAGCTTAATATAAAGGAAAGTATTTCATAACTCACACAACTTTAATTAAGTTGAAAGATTTTTCAAGGTTTTCTTCCTTCCTTGGCAATCATATGTTTAAAAATGTCTGTTCAACGGGGAGTACAGAAGCTAGTACACATATCTCATTATTAACTAACAAATCACTAGCATGTACCTCCCTTATACTTTGAAAATCTCTTTCTTACAGTTTCTTGCTTACACTCTCTCTTTCCCTCTTTTTCTGAATCTTTCTCCTTCCCCATTTATGCCTTTCTCTGAGTCCCTGAATGTCTTGTGTGCCTCTCAAGACAGTACTTATAAATAGACCCACACCCACAAACCCCTCATTGACAGTGCTCTCAGTGCTCTTCTCTTCTGCTCACTAGTAACATCACCCTCCTGATGGCCAAAAGGACTTGGAACTTGGAAACATTTGCTTTGAGTGATTTATGGGGCTCCTTCGCTGATTGACCACTAAATTTAATATATAATAATATTATATATTATAATATAGTTAACAAGGACTAAATAGAATAAGAATATGAATAGGGACCATCCTATATTGAAAGCAATCCAAGGAAAAAGAGGGTCATAGATCCATTTGGTAACTGCAAAGGCACTAGTGATGATGGCTGAACTGAATTCCCAAACAGAAAAAGCCGCTGAAGGTTGAAGTTGAGAATGCAAGGCTTAATTGCCTGATTACAAAATCTGTTTACCATGTGCTAGGTCACATGGACACCCTGGACCTAATGCCTTTCCCAGGGAAATAGGTGGGAAATGTTTAAATTGAAATAACTCCAAATTATCTCTTTTAATTCAGGTAATGTTTAAGCACAGAGAAAACCACGGCACCACATGGAAGATCTCTATCAGAGATCCAGGTTGGAACAGATCAAGGAACAGAGTGGTTAGTAGGGCTCAAATTAGCACAGCAGACTGAGATTTCTTTCACAGTCCTTCCTGAGAAAAACTATCTGCTCAGAGTGGGAGTAGAGATCTTCCACTTTTGGCAGGGGAGACAAACTCCTCAACGGCCCCAGTGGCCTTTGAAAGGTGAAGGCAAACTAGCCCCTTCATACCCTGTGTTCTATAGTTTTTCTTGTCTTGTCTTTCATTTCCTGAATTTCTCTTGCCAGACTTTTAGTCAGTCCAGCTGACACATGCACTGCAGAACTATTTCTAGCAGGGTCAGAACTACACCCAGGCTCCCTCAGATATTCTGGATAGATACACAATAGAGTTGTGGGGTTTTTTTTTAATTTACTACTGCCTCAACAAATGAAAGACCGCCAGAACACCTTTGTTGTTCAGATTCTTCAAATGAACACATTGGTTCATGATCCACCCCCTCCAACTGCTCCTCTGATTCGTTCACCCAGGCAGGATCCGATTGGGTGGAAATCTGCCTATCGAGTGTTTGCCTCACCTAGACTGGACACAATTGGTGGGAAAATATGCCTGAGTCCCCTGAGCCGGTGGTGCAGTCAATGACTGGGAATCGAACCCAGGGAAAGCAGGTATGGTGGGCATCCAAGCATGCACTGTTTCTTGCTTCTCATAGCAGCAAGCACTCCATTTCCAGGTCTCCTGACTACCAGGCCCATGTTCTTTCTGTAGCAGAAGCTAAGACTTTCGGGAAAAGGGATACCAGAAACTGAGGGAGACAAGGGGGAAGCCAGCAGTCTGAATGCAATCGCCATTGTTTGAGCTGAGTTACACTCACTCAGGACCCGGCCTTACAGTTCCATGAAAACTGGGGGTAAAACTGCATGGTCTCCGAAGAGATGGCCCGGTGGCAGAAGGTGCAGGACGCTCTGCCCACTCTGCCTTCTCTTCTTCCCCTGCCCCCTTTTCGCTAACAATGTTATAATTGAGTATTAGGAGAGTTAAGAAAGGGACCAACGGCTTTCTAAAGCTGCCTCTAAGACGATAAATCTTTGGAAATTTGCTAAACAGGAGGATCTCTGTCCATACAGTCAGATTAGCTTCATGGTAGCTTCTGAATTCATTCGTTTATTCATTCAGTCAGTCAATCATATTTATTGAGTGCTTACTGTGTGCAGAGCACTGTACCAAGCACTTGGGAAAGTACAATACAACAATCAACTGTGACAATCCTTGCACACAATGAGCTCACACGCTGTGGGGGTGTGGGTAGGCAGACAGCAGTACAAATAGATATCAATACAATAAATAAAATTACAGGTTCATTCATTTGATTATATTTATTGAGCGCTTACTGTGTACAGAACACTGTACTAAGTGATTAGCACTGTACTAAGTGCTTAAAATATGATATTTGTTAAGCACTTACTACATGCCAGGCACTGTACTAAGCACTGGGGTGGATACAAGCAAACCAAATTGGGCACAGTCCCTATCTCATGTGGGGCTCACAGCTTCAATCCCCATTTTACAGTTGATGTAACTGAGGCCCAGAGAAGTGAAGTGACTTGCCCAAGACCACACAACAGACAAGTGATGGAGCCTAAGTTAAAACCCATGACCTTCTGGCTCCCAGGCCCATGCTCTATCCACTACACCATGCTGCTAGTGCTGTGGGGCTCAGAGGGGTGGGAGAAGAGCAAAGGGAACAATTCCGGTTGATTCAAAAGGGAGTGGGAGTTGAGGAAAAGTGGGGCTTAGTCCGGGAAGGCCTCTTGGAGGAGATGTGCTTTCAAAAAGGCTTTGAAGGAGGGGGGAGTGATTGTCTGGTGGATTTGAGGAGGAAGGGCATTCCAGGACAGGCGGGGCGTGGACCAGGGGTCGGCAGGGAGACAGGCGAGTTTGAACAACAGAGAGAAGGGTAGCACCAGAAGAGTGAAGTATGAGGGCCGGGTTGCAGAAAGAGAGAAGCGAGTTGGGATAGGAGGGGACAAGGTGATGGAATACTTTAAAGTCAGTGGTGAGACGTTTTTGTTTGACACGGAGGTGGATAGGCAACCACTGGAGATTTTTGAGGAGGGGGAGTGACATGTTCTGAATGTTTCTGCAGAAAGATGATCCAGGCAGCTGAATGAAATATGGACTGGAGGGAGGAGAGGTAGGAGGTTGGGAGGTCAGCAAGGAGGCTGATGCAGTAATCTAGGTGGGATTGGATGAGTGAAGCATTAACATGGTAGTCGTTTGGATGGAGAGGAAAGGGTGGATTTTAGCTATGAATTATGAGGGCCAGCAAGCCAGATCTCCTAAAGTGGCTCTAGACTGGAAATGGTTCCTGGACCTGCATCACCGATGTATCAGATCAAGCGCCGACCACCCTTGAATGGAGTTGAACTCTGGAGTTACTGAGCTCCAGCTATTTCTCTCAGGCCTGGTGTATATCAGAATGGTGCACACATCCAAGATATGAGATATCCAGTGACCTAAGGTTTCAGCAGCACATGCTCTGTATTCTATGTTCCTAAGAGCACCAAAGTAGAACAGAGCTTCTCAATTAGGTAGCATCGTGGGCTTCGGTGTTAATATTTTAATACTTATATTGCTCACTCACCTCTCCAGTTAGCAGAATACACCCAAACTATATTCAGATACCTCTAAGAAGAAAATGATCAGCACTCAGTAGGGTTTTAATAGTGATAGCAGTGTAAAACAGAAAGAGGGCAAGAAGCAGCATGGCCTAATGAGAAGCAACATAGCCTAATGGAAAGAGCACAGGCCTGGCTCTGCCAATTGCTTGCTATGTGACCTTGGACAAGTCACTTCACTTCTCTGTGCCTCAGTTTTCCCATCTATAAAATGAGGATTAAATTCTCATCCCTCCAATTTAGACTGTGAGCACCATGTGGGACAGGGACAACTGATAAACTTGGATCTACCCCCCTAGCTTAGAACAGTGCTTGACACACAGTGAACACTTAACAAATGCCATTTTTAAAATCTGAGGGAGAGAAAGTGGGGAGAGACAGTATTACATAGAATCTGTCTAACCCTCCTACTGCCAAACAGTTGTCCATTGTTTCCCAGTTCTGATTCCTAGGACCAACATTATTGAGGAATTTTATTTCTTGATGGATTCTACCCAGTCTTACAGGTAAATTCAGACCTAAAACTCAACAGTTTGGGGACCACTTTTGGTAGGGAAAAAAAGAAAACCTGCCTCTGCCTAAGCTAAAACCCTTCAGGGGTTTGATAGACTCTAGATCCTAAACCACTACAGCATTCAAGTCATTTAAAGGAAGTTTGAATAGGACAGAACATGTTGCTACTGCCTCACAAATCCATTTAGTCTTTGCCCTTTCTTTATCCCACCCCTTACCTTCTATTTTCCAAGTATTTACTGGGGTGGGGCATTAAGGACAAGGATTGCTTCAAAATAACAAATGTTAATCAAGAAAACCACTCCCTATAACAGTTCATCCTGGTCTCACCCTATGCACGCACACACACACAGACAGAAACACACACACACGCACACCACCACCACCACCCCCTCCCCACTTGCACACACCCCATGGGAAGAAAAACATTAAAATGCACTTTGGTTTCCAAAGAGAACAGCAGAAAACTGGTATAAAAAGGAGCAGTGAAAGCTATTTTCATCCCAGTCCCTTTCAAATGGTATTTTTCCAAACTTTTCTTGTGCCCACTTAACATTCTTCCCTGTCCAAAACAGTTCTGTTGTTATAAGTAATGAATGACTAAAGGAACCTAAGAGTGCTAAATGCTATTAATAATTAGTGGCAAGGCCTTGATGGAGAACGTGGTCTGGTGGACACAGCTTCAGGCTAATAGTTGGGGTTTGATGCCAGGTTCTGCCACCACATTGTATGACCTTCAGCTGGTTACTTAACCTCTCCAGGTCCCAGTTTCTCCACCCAGAAAACAGAGGCAAATATACCCACTCTACTTTTCCATGCTACTGTGAGAACTAATGTTAATGTTGGCAAAGTGCTTGGAGATCGGCAGTCGGAAGACTTTCTATAAATACAAGGTGTTGTTATTTGGAGAATTCAGTCTGTGGAAATGTGCTGTAACCAGCACAACTTGCTTCCAGAACATGAAGCAGAATTAACTTTTTATTCACTTTTTGAAAAAACAGAAAATTTAACATCTTTCTTGTTTTTTTTCTTTACATGTAGAATATTTTACACAGCCCTGTGAGTTTTGAGAATAAATTTTATAACTTGACTATTCACCATTCCCCCAAAGTCTGTCATTTCATAGTATTATGTATAGCTTTCCATTCAATTAATTTTAATTCAGTAATTTTTTTTAATTTTTCCTTAATCTTGACAACCCAATATGGATTTTTTTTCTGTTAATAAAATATAGCGTATGCTGATTAAAAGACTACTCTGGCTGGTCCATCTGCTTAGATGGACATTGCACTGAGGAGGCTTTGGATAAAGGTAGGGAATTGGGATTTAGATCCCCAGAGTCAGAATCCATCAAGAGAGCAGAAGCAGAGGAAGCCCAACTTGCTAAATAGGCAGCTGAGGGTGTGGTCGGAATCCTGGAAAGTGTCCAAAAATGTCCCAAAATTGATTTCCTGTATGGCTAAAGCAAAAGCATTAGCTGTGATTCAGAGTAAATAAAGCTGAAAAACTTATTTTGGGTCTGGGAAACATGTTTTATTCAATTGTCCATACCAGCTGCATTGTGGAATGGAATGCCCTTCATCATAACTTTGCGTTTCCAGTCTTATTTCCTAACTTGTGGATAAACCAAATATTATTGGTTTTCAAGGAATCGAACATTAAGTCTCTCCATAAGAATGAAGCCACAGAAAACTTCCCCTTATCTCTGGAGACTGCTTAGAGGCAGTGCTAGCCAGGCCTGGTGACTAGGGGATCCGTTCCAGTTCAGAGAGGTCACGTTGGAGTTCTCCAGACCCCCAAACCATCCTCAGTCCTTAGGAATTCAGGAAGCCAGGCCCGGACAAGGATTGGGGATCCACTCTAGATCCCGATATCTCCTTCTGTCCATTATCTGAGGGACTACCCCACTCTATGTCTGGAAATCACACATTGTGAGGTACTCACAAATTTGGGGGGCTCTGTGCCGCTGTCCAAAAAGCTTCTGACAAGAACCACTTTTCTTTGGGATGTAAAGGCTACCTTGTGGGGGTTTCCAGGACAGCCACTGTAACATTGTGAAACCATGGTGGAAACCTCTAGGGTACATTTGGTGCTGGTGGCAGGAGCTCGGCTCGCATAGCTCAGGCTACAGGGATGGTCATGAGGGCTGGATCAGTGAAACTTTCACTACAGCTACCCGCTTGTGTGTGTCACTCTGTATCCCCTTCTCCCCTTTTTGTCACTCCACTTTTTGACTCTTTTTTGTCTCCTTTAACCCCAAATCCACTTTTGCCTTTTTCTTTCTCTGTCCCTCCCCACTCTGTTACTCTTCTCTCTATTGCTTTCTTGGTCTTTTCCCTTCTCTGTCTCTCTCACTCTACTTTGGTCTTTCCTGCCTTTTCAGCACCCCCCCCCCTTTCATTGAGCCCCCCTTTTACTGGTTTAGAGACACCCAACCACTCCCACTTTTCCCCTGGCCCACATCAATCAATCAATTGTATTTATTGAGCACTTACTGTGTACAGAGCACTGTACTAAGCGCTTGTGAGAGTACACTGTAACAGAGTTGGTAGACACATTCTCTGCCTACATGGAGTTTACAGTGCAGAGTGGGAGGCAGACATTAAAATAAATTACAGATACGTACACAAGAGCTGTGTAGCTGAGGGTGGGGTGAATTAAAGGTGCAAATCCAAGAGGAGGGGATGCAGAAGGGAACACATATCTGTAGTCTTGTGCTCTCTGAGAAGTATAGTTCTAATAGACCATGTGACCTTTGGCCATCATTAGTCCTACCTTAGGGGTGGCCCTGTTCCCCGGGTGAAAAGAGAAAGGTTTTAAACCTTTTTTGCAAAGACAAAATGCCAAATTTCAAAATTCAACCTAGTCTATTCACACTATGAAGTTTTACTTTCTTTCAACCAGCTTAGTCTAAGATCTCCTACATTTTCTCTATACCGAGCAGCTTCTGATACACTTCCCAGCAAGCTCAGCATTTTTGTCATGCTTTGCTATCCGTGAGCAATAATAATAATGATGGCATTTGTTAAGCGCTTACTATGTGTGAAGCACTGTTCTAAGCGCTGGGGTGGATACAAGGTGATCCACGTGGGGCTCACAGTCTTAATCCCCATTTTACAGATGAGGGAACTGAGGCACAGAGAAGTTAAGTGAGTTGCCCAAAGTCACACAGCTAAGTGGTGGAGCTGGGATTAGAACCCATGACCTCTGACTCCCAAGCCCGGGCTCTTTCCACTGAGTCAAGCTGCTTTCTATGAGCAATGAGCAACACTCACATAGTACTGAAAAGTAACAATTGCTTGCATAGTAAACATGGGTTCATATCACACTGAAGACACATCCCAATTGCCATAAACTTTATGAAACATCCTTCATTACTTGTTTTGTGTTCTCACTTTTTTAATGACATTTGAAAAGTGCTTACTTTGTGCCAGGTGCTGTGCTAAGCACTGGGGTAGATACAAGCTAATCGGGTTGGACACAGTCCCTATCATTCATTCAATCATATTTTTTGAGAGTTTACTGTGTGCAGAGCACTGTAGTAAGCGCTTAGCACTGTACTCCATAAGGCTCACAGTCTTAATCACCATTTTACAGATGAAGTCACCGAGGAACAGAAATGTGAGGTTACTTGCCCAAGGTCACACAGCAGGTATGTGGCAGAGCTGGGATTAGAACCCAGGTCCTCTGACTCCCAGGCCCATCCTCTTTCCACTAGGCTACACTGCTTCTCACTTCTTACCCATTTCTATTACTTCTGAATCACTAATCCTTGGATCACTTCTTTTGATATCCATATAACCTTGTATCTTACTCAGAACTTATCATAGTGCTTTCACACATGGTAAGTGCTTCACAAATACCATAATTATACATTTTCTGTGGACTCCCTGTGACAAGCATCAGTGTGAGAGCAGCATTTGTTCCAAATTTGGCAATTCTTTGGAGGGTGTGGGCAATCACTTATCGCTGACAGCATCCATTCTTTCATGGTTCACGGAAAAGTGGAAACTCCCTGGTACAAAAGTGTCTATGTACTGAAACATGTAATGGCAAATTGGAAATCATGCATGTTTATATAGGCAAAGTAAAAAATAAGCAAATTCATTTGTAAATAGTAACAGAAAACTTGAGAAAGGAAAATATTTGAAAACATCAGAGTAACCTGTTCCACAGAATACATGATAAATTCTGAGAACTACCAATTTAGTAGTCTCAAATTTTATTTATTAAGGTGTTACAATGTGTCCAGCACTGTGCTACGTTCTGGGGTAGATACACCATAATCAGATCAGACATTCTGGGCTGTCCCACACAAGGCTCACAGTGAAAGAGACAGGGAGAGCAGATATTTTATTACCATTTTACAGATGAAAACCTAAGGCATAGAGAATTTAAGTGACAAGAAGCAGCATGATCTTGTGGAAAGGGTCAAGAATGGGAAGTCTGGAGACTTGAGTTCTTATCCTGGCTCCACTATTTGCCTGCTGTGTAAACTTGGTTGTCATTTAACTACTCTGTACCTCCTTTTCCTCAACTATAAAATGAGAATTAACTACCTGTACTTCCTTCCCCTTAGGCTGTGAGCCCCATGTGAGACAGGGAATGTTTCTGATCTGATTATATATCCTAATGCTTGGCCCACAGTTAGTGCTTAATAAATACAGCATGATCTAGTGGACAGAGCATGGGCCTGGGAGTCAGAAGGACTTGGGTTCTAATCCTGGCTCTGCCACTTGTCTGCTGTATGACCTCGGGCAAGTACTTAACTTCTCTGTGCCTCAGTTACCTCATCTCTAAAATGGGGATTAAGACTGTGAGCCCTGTATGGGAAAGGAACTGTATCCAACCTGATTAGCTTGTAACCCAGCACTTAGAACACTACTTAGAACAGAGGAGCAGCGGGGCTCAGAGGAAAGAACACAGGCTTTGGAGTCAGAGGTCGTGGGTTCAAATCCCAGCTCTGCCAGTTGTCAGCTGTGTGACTTTGGGCAAGTCACTTAACTTCTCTGCGCCTCAGTTACCTCATCTGTAAAATGGAGATTAAGACTATGAGCTCCCCATGGGACAACCTAATCACCTTGTAACCTCCCCAGCACTTAGAACAGTGCTTTGCACATAGTAAGTGCTTAATGAATGCCATCACCACCAGACAAAAAATTGTGCAAGTTCAGGGAACATGTTGGGAGGATTGTCCAAGAACGGCCTAACTCCCATGTGGCTTTCTATCATACATCATTTAAAAATAGGTTCAAAACTGCTGAGCTCTGCAGTGCTCTTCCAATGGGAGCCAGGAGCCATTGCTGCTGCTCAGTATTCTGGATTTGGTAATGTCAGATGCCTGGGGTATGCTGAGCCTGGGATCCAGGGCCTGCAGCTTACTACAATGCTCTGCACATATTAAGCAATCAATAAATACGATTGAATTATTGAATGAATGCAGCTGACAAGTGACAAGTGGCAGAGCCAGGATTAGAACCCATGACTGCTGACTCCCAAGCCTGTACTCTTCTTTCCACTGAGCAACACTGCTTCTCTAGAGTGGATTCATTGAATTTGCTGCTTCACTTAGCGTGGATTAGTTAGCCTGGACTCTGTCAAGCAGCAAGTTTTTTCTCTCATAATGGTGGGTGAGGTTTAGTCTCTGTTTTGGGGGTGGTCTTAAAGTGAATTAATCATGAAATACTTTTACTTATATGCAACAGAAAGGATTTGCCCATTCAATGAAACCCATTAGACCCACAGCACTCATGTATATATCTTTAATTTACTTATATTAATCATTTAATCAATGATATTTATTGAGCATTTACTATGTGCAGAGCACTGTGCTAAGCACTGGGGAGAGAACACTATAATACTACTACTACTAATAATAATAATAATGGCATTTATTAAGTGCTTAATATGACCAAGTTGGCAGGCACAGACACATCCTGGCAGGTTCTGACTCCCTTCAACTCTTGCTTCCTCTCAGCTGTCTATTCAAATATAAGAAGCTAAGGCCTACCAATTGAATGTCACAAGTATCTCCAGTGGCAAAGCAACAAACTGATACTCTCCTTTTCTGCTGGGCTAGAAAACCTCCACTGCTGACCCGTGCCATACCTGGTGATTCATTCTCTCATTCTCTCTCCCTCTCTTTCTCTTCCTCAAATAGCAGAAAAGGGCTTGCAACCACACCAGGTAAGTCCTTCACTGGCTTCCAGAAATTCTTGCTTTGCCCATCTCCTAGCAGGGTTGGGAGGAGTTAGACCTGGAGGGAACCCCATCCCTACACTATGTGGGGCTTTGGGGACAGGTAACAATAATAATAAAAAAGGTACTTGTTAAGTGCTTACTATGTGCCAAGCACTGTTCTAAGTGCTGGGGTAGATACAAGTTAATCAGGTTGGACAGAGTCCCTGTCCCACATGAGGCTCATACTCTCAATTCCCATTTTATAGATGAGGTAACTGAGGCCCAGAGAAGTTAAATTACTTAGCCAAGGTCACAAAGCAGACATGTGGTGGAGCCAGGATTAGAACCCAGGTCCCTCTGACTCCCAGATCCATGCTCTATCTGCTAAGCCATGCTGCTTCTTTAATGCAGGTGTGCAGGGATAGGATCAATAATCCTGCTGATTTTCTCCTCCAGTCTCTTTCTCCCTCCCAAATGGAAATATCATTTTCCTCCTCCACTAGAAAACTGACCAGTGTCCATGCAATCCTCAGGCTCTAGGCTAAACTGAAATTGTTCACTGTAAATGGATGCCTGCGTTTCCCCAAGGAAAGCTGAAAGAGGTAGAAATGACTTGAAGAGGGAGGGGTAGCAGTATTAATGGGCACAGAGTCAATGCAAATTTTCTGGACCTCACAGAATTTTCATGGCCAAATGATTTGTTTTTGTACCTATAACTACTTACAAGGGTACACATCTATGAATATACAGGCTTTGTTTTTTTTTGGTGGTCAAGATGCCACTGGTTGGTGGAACTTCTGCTAGACTTGTTTGCTCCATGTGGACAGGGAACACGTCTATCACCTCTGTTGTACTCTCTCAAGCATTTAGTACAGTGCTATGCACACAGAAGCACTTAATAGACATGACTGATTTATTCATGGGTCCAAAAATTCCATCTTTCTATTGGATGTACCAGACATATGCCTCTCTAACGTTGGATGCCTTTCACTGGATGTCTAGGGCCTTTTTCTTCTGCAGATCAAAATTGGGGCCGTTTTTAGCCACTGAATTGGGCTAAAAATTACTGACCCTCATGTGTTTGATATTATCCAGGGAAAATATGGCATTGAAAATGCCCTCCAGGATGCAGTTGAGAGTTCTGTGTAGGCTAACCCAGATGACTCCCAAACAAGATAATGGTCAAAATTAGGATTTAAGGAGTAACACAAATAGGAAAAGATCAAAATAGAAAATACTAAAGACCCGGTTTGTAGGCCACTGATGTTTAAGACTGTCTGGGCCAAGCTTGGATTTGATTAACATAAGTCAGACACCGTGTGCTAGTCTGAGAGTTTAGCATGTGGGAAATGGTTGGGAAATAGAGTTTAATCTAAAATAGCCCTAAATTAAAATAATAACCAACTATCTGCAGTAGTCACTGGTCCTCTGGATCCCACCTCTGAGAAAAAGAGGAGCTACATCTTGGCAGCACTCAATGAGACTGACATTCTGAATTTTGAAATCAGTGGCAAATCCCGCCCTTTTAAAATATGGGTAGAAAATCTGAGGCCCAGCCCAATCCAGCCCATTTGAGATTTGCTGCCCATGGTTAGCTTGGCCTGGACTACACCAGCACAAGGCATGGTGACAAGGGTGTTATCAAGCTGGAAGTGAGCCAACAACCCCAAAAGTTGGCCAGATCTCATTTCATGGGACGCTGATGCCATTCCCCATGGCTCTGTGACAACTGCCATCTGTCAGAGTCCCTCAGAATTGAGTTTAAGCTTAGTTGCCCACATCTCTGAATCCCACTGTGCCATCTTCCTGCTCCAATTCCTGTCCAAACTCCATGAGTGTGTTGCCCTGCCTCCATTTCCTCTCCTTCAACTCCTTTCTACAATCTGCTTTCTTCTCTCTTCACTCCACTGGGACTGCACTCTCCCAAGTCAACAGTGATTTCCTCCTTGCCAAAACTAATGGACTCTTTTGTAATCCTCCTTGACATCTCAAGCTGCTTTTGACACCATAGACCACTCCCTTCCTCTGGAAGGACTATGTAATCTTTGTTTTACTGACACATTTCTCTTTTGGTTCTCCTTTTACCTTTATGGCTGTTCCTCTGCCTCTCATCCCTAACTGTGAGTGTTCCTTAAGATTCTGTTTTGGGTCTTGTTTTCTTCTCACTTTACACTTAGTCCCTTGGAGAGCTTCCTCATTGCTTCATCTATCCCCACTATGTGAATGACTCACAAATCGAGCAGCATGGCCTAGTGGATAGAGCAGTGGCCTGGTAGTCAGAAGATCATGGGTTCTTATCCTGCCTCCACCACTTGTCTGCTGTTTGACCTTGGGAAAGTCACTTAACTTCTTTGTACCTCAGTTCCCTCATCTATAAAATGGGAATTAAGACAAAGAGACCTATGTGGGACAGGGACTGTGTCCAACCTGATTATCTTGTATCTACCCCAGCACTTAGAACAGTGCCTGGCACATAGTAAGCACTTAACAAATGCCATAATAATTATTATTATCTCTATTCTCTCACCTCCCCTGCAATAATAATAGTGGTATTTGTTATACATTTACTACATACCAGTCACTGTACTAAGCACTGGGGTAGATACAAGGTAATCAGGTTGGACACAGTCGCTGGTCCATATAGGGCTCATAGTCTTAATCCCCACTTTACAGATGAGCTAACTGAGGCACAGAGAAGTTAAGTCACTTACCCAAGGTCATACATTGCAGTCTT
This sequence comes from Tachyglossus aculeatus, assembly GCF_015852505.1. Lineage (NCBI taxonomy): Eukaryota > Metazoa > Chordata > Mammalia > Monotremata > Tachyglossidae > Tachyglossus > Tachyglossus aculeatus. The sequence continues at coordinate 61,555,653 of NC_052101.1, read as the reverse complement.
ACATGTGCATTCTCACAGTTCCTCCTGCCTCCAGAACACCTTCACTTGGATGCCCAGCAGGCACCACAAGCTCAACGTGTCCTCACCTTCTCCCCCAGATCCTCTCCTCCATTTAACTTTCCCATCACTGTTAACAACCACCACGGTCTTCCCTGTCTCTGAAATCCACACCCGTGGTATTATTTTTGTATCCTCACTCTTTCAACTCTCATACTATTGCATTTCTAAATCCTATCAGCTTTTCCTCCCTCAAATTCCCTATATCCCCCAGCTGGAAAGAGACAGGGAAATAGCCACATTTTCCACATGAAGCCAACAACTATAGTTAGGCAGCTTTTAGTTTTGCCCAATTCACTGCTTATTTGGCTGTCACAGGGTCACTAGCCCTTCAAACATGAGACAAATAAGTGCAAAGGACACATCCAAAGCTAGTCCGCCCAACTCAGCATGACATAGTGGATAGAGTACAGGCCTGGGAGTCAGAAGGTTGTGGGTTATAATACCAACTCCATCACTTGTCTGCTTGGTAACTTTGGGCAAGTCACTTCACTTCTCTGTGCCTCAGTTACCTCATGTGTAAAATGGGGAATGAGACTGTGAGCTCTACATGGGACAGGACTGTGTCCATCCTGATTTGCTTGTATCCACCTCAGAGTTTAGTATAGTTCTTGGCACACAGTAAGCACTTAAAAAAACTACTACTATTATTATTTTTTTCACAAGCCCGGTAAGGGCTCTGTAGACACTGGGAAATAATAGAGAGGGCAAAGTGGGACAGGACATATGGCAATAGCCTGGGAGCGTCTTCATTCTGTGGACAAGTGGACTAACTTCATAACATGTTCTGTCTACCACCTGGGCAGACAGCCTCTGTTTCCCCCTTTCCTTCCCTCACTCCCCAGCATGCACACACACCCATGTCTGGATGGTTGCCTGGCTTGCCCAATCTTTAAATTTCTGAAATACTATATGGATATCGAGTGATTGAAAAGGGGATATATTTAGTACAGCGTCTGATTGTATGTGTGTTCTTTACACATACAGTGTTTCTCATGATCCCCCTTATTTGAAACCAGAGAAATCCAGTTTCTACAAATAGCCAGCAAGTTTCTGTTCAAGAAAAAGATGCGGTCATTTCCTAGAAATGTAGCAGCCCCAGATCCCACCACAGGGGTGTCAGCCTGAGCATCCACCAGGGATGCAATCAGAAGTCACATACTGACTGCTGAGTAGCTGTAATTAAATTAAATTTAATTTTAATGGAAATTCTTCCCAGAAAAAAAAGAACCTCTGGTGTCATTAAGTCTTCCTAATCTTTTATGGAAACAATTACAGAATCCATGTGTTTTGCAGGCCTCAATATTTTCAAAACAAACAGACCATCTTAAAAATAAAGATTAATAAATCCCTTAGATTCATGCTGAAAAGTTGCTCATGCAAAGGTTATGGAGGTTCAACAGCATTAAATGCTTCCTGTAGACTAGTGCCTCCACCCAACACATGTTTTAAATAATAATCGAGTTAAGTTCAGCTTTTGCAATTATATTTTTGTCTTAATACTCTTGTATGTTAATGGTTCTTTTATCCATATTTTATCTCCCTACTTTATGTCTGACTGTACTATCCATATCTAGGGATGTGAGACCCTGATAACTCTAAGAGGATTAATACCGAGGAATATGTCTTATTAGTTTGGATTTATTTTATTAGTGGTCTGCAGTTTGATTAGGATTGGGAAGTAGATGGAATATTGCTTGCCAAGAAGAGAGAAAAATTTGAAATTAAATAACTACCTGGATTTGTTTTTGTTGAGGTGTTTCCTCAGCACTGTTGTGCGCAAAAGGATTAGTGTGGTGAAAAGAATGATATAACAAAAATAGTTTAAAATTTGGTCTATTTTTGTGGATGTAGTGCATTCAGCCCTCTTCTGAAAACAGAGCAACTTCAAACTTCAGAAGCGGCCTGCTGAGGCTTTAAATGTTCATGTGCTATGGGGAGGAACAAACCCTACCATATAGCCATGTTTAGGTGACACATGTCTTCATTCAGCCAGGAATAATTTATGAATAATAATAATGGGTGAATAATTTGGGTTCAAGACCAGAGCATGGCTACTGGAAACCCCATCCCAGTACCACTGGCCAAAAATACTTACAGTCCCAAGTGCCCAAGCCCCTATCCAGTTACCTCTGAGACCCCTTACCTGACAAGAGTTCAGGATGGCTTCAAGGAGCTTCTTTCCAGGCAAAGACAACCCTGAACAGTCTGAAGCAGGTACCCCTGAGCTCTGCCCAAGCCTTGTTGTCTGCTTGAGGTAGCAGTGTTTCAGGATTCAGGGACTCTGGCTGAACTGGTGAAAGCACTCTAGCTGGGCTCCCATGAGTGAGATTTTACCAGACAATTCAGACTTTGTATTTGCCCAAATGCTTGGAGGGATGGGAAGTGTTGACGAGACAACTTGAAACACTCCCCATAATTTACGGATTTAAGACATTATCAAAGAGCCTCAAAAAGACTAATGTGAGGGGAAAGTAATCACATATCCCAAGAGCATCTTCTGTGTTATTCTGCTTGGTTTCTTTCCCAAGAAACATCATGGAATGAAAAATTTACAAATGAACAAAGCCATTAATCCTCAGGTGAAGAAGGAGTGAATTAGAATGGCATGGGTCTGCAAGTGTTTTCATCAGAGCCAGCCACACAAATCTTTTCCACTGAGCCTCCATCTTGTACATATGCTAGGGCTCTCAAAGGAAATAGAACAGGGGTGAGGATTAAGATTAAGATTTACATCTGCCCAATTGCTCAAGTTCCAAGACCCCAATGAAGGAGTAGGTAGAGAAAGCCTTATGAAATTCAACAGCCAGAAAGCAAGGAAAGCTGGATTATATGATTATCTTGTAGTCGCTGTTAAGCATCATGTGGAAGTTTATATGCAGCAACTACTCAAGAAATCCCAACAAGGTTTTTTTTCCATGAGCTGGTGACAATAGGAGAAGGAACGTGAAGGCCTACCTACAATAAGTGCTCAATAAAAGTGGTTGATTGATTCATTGAAAGTACCTAATAAAGAGCTGGCAAAGAGGTGATCATAATCAATATTCACCAAAGCAATTTTAGGAGTGGAAAGAATTATGCCTTTTTCTGGAAGGATAAACTGGAAGAAGAATACCAAATTCACAGGATTACTTTTTCTGTCAGGAATATATTCTGAAACCACATGTAGGGATCACATCTACCAACTCTATTATACTTTCCCAAGTGCTTGAGTGGTTGAATGTTACTAATACCCAATTAATTCACTCAATTATATCACTTAAATGAATTCTGAAACAACAGCCTAAACAGAAACAATATGAACACAAGATCAGTCCTGAAGAGCTCAAGACTCTTTCAAACGTTTACTCTTTCATCAGTGCTAAAACAGAAATATTGGTAAACCCCACCCAGTAACATCTGAAAAATATCTACTGCATTTGAAGCCCTTTTGTACCTATACTCATCCGTACCTGTGAAGATCTACTTCTCCAATGGGAATAGTCAAGACCTGTTCAATGAGAATAACCAGATGATCCACAAGCAGATCAAACACGAATGTAAGGCATTTTATTTTTGGCAAAAGAAAGTCTGTACTAAACAAAACAAGATAAATCATTAACAAATATCCAAAGGACAATTAAAAATATGAAAAATAGGTGTTTTGAAGGAGATTGAAGTTCTCACTGACAGTCACAAATCTTTGAGGTTTCTTCAGTGCTACAAAAGCAACTGAAGACCAATCTCTTGAGAACAAAGGTTGTAGGATATTTAATTAGAACAAAGAGAGCCATTGATGACCCTAGAAGGAGCATTTTGTAGATGTCTTCAATCCTGACTTAGTAGGAAATGACCATGTATTTTACTTCATTCTGCAAAATCATAGAGACTGTTTCAGAACATAACCTCTTCTTGCCAGGTGAAAAAAAGTTATCAGGCAAATAAAGAATGTTAAGGACCTGAAGAAGATGGAGTCCCTACTAAAATCTTTAAACAAGGGAGAAATGACCTTGGCTGTATCTTAAATATTGGAGTGATGACCAGATTTTAGAAGGCCTTAGAAATGTCAAGATTGTGACAGTATTCATTAAAAGATAGTTCTAATTTTCAAAACTAGAATCATCACCTTGCTTTCTACTGCTAGAAACATCATTACAAGAATCATTCTGAACTGACTACTCCCACATTCTGAGAAGTTATTCCTAGAATCTCATTATGCATTTTGAGTATTATGAGGCACAACTAATTCGGTCTTCCCCATCTGCCAGCTATAAGAAAAATGTCAAGAACAACATAAACCTCTTTATGTGACCTTCTTTGAAATCAGGAAGGCCTTTCACTCTCCATCACAGTGAACGATTCTTCTTCAGTAAGGATGCTCACCATTTTACTGTATAACGACATATGTGAAGTGGCACCTCAGTAATGTCTGCCCGCTATCTAAAACTCAACATGTCCAAGACTGAACTCCTTATCTTCCCTCCCAAACCCTGCCCTCTCCCTGACTTTCCCATCACTGTTGATGGCACTACCATCCTTCCCATCTCACAAGCCCACAACCTTGTGGCCATCCTCGACTCCGCTCTCTCATTCACCCCTCACATCCAATCCGTCACCAAAACCTGCCGGTCTCACCTCCACAACATCGCCAAGATCTGCCCTTTCCTCTCCATCCAAACCGCTATCCTGCTCGTTCAATCTCTCATCCTATCCCAACTGGATTACTGCATCAGCCTCCTCTCCGATCTCCCATCCTCCTGTCTCTCCCCACTTCAATCCATACTTCCTGGTGCTGCCCAGATTGTCTTTGTGCAGAAATGCTCTAGGCATGTTACTCCCCTCGTCAAAAATCTCCAGTGGCTACCAATCAACCTATGCATCAGGCAAAAACTCCTCACCCTCGGCTTCAAGGCTCTCCATCACCTTACCCCCTCCTACCTAACCTCCCTTCTCTCCTTCTACAGCCCAGCCCGCACCCTCCGCTCCTCTGCCACTAATCTCCGCACTGTGCCTCGTTCTCACCTGTCCCACCATCGACCCCCGGCCCACGTCATCCCCCTGGCCTGGAATGCCCTCCCTCCACACATCCGCCAAGCTAGCTCCCTTCCTCTCTTCCTCCCTTCAAAGCCCTACTGAGAGCTCACCTCCTCCAGGAGGCCTTCCCAGACTGAGCCCCCTCCTTCCTCTCCCCTTCTTCCCCCCCTCCTCCCCCTTCCCATCCCTCCGCCTTACCTCCTTCCCCTCCCCACAGCACCTGTATATATGTATATATGTTTGTATGCATTTATTACTCTATTTATTTTATTTGTACATATTTATTCTATTTATTTTATTTTGTTAATATGTCTTGTTTTGCTGTCTGACTCCCCCTTCTAGACTGTGAGCCCACTGTTGGGTAGGGACCGTCTCTATATGTTGCCAACTTGTACTTCCCAAGAGCTTAGTACAGTGCTCTGCACACAGTAAGTGCTCAATAAATACAATTGAATGAATGAATGGATGAAAAATGGATCTTATACAGATTCCCTTCAAGGTTAAGAGGGGAGTTAATGCTCTGTCATCACTCTGACAAACACATTCAGAGAACTAAATTCTCAGCTGGATGGGAATCTACTTAAGTTCACTGAAGATCTCCTCAGTCTCATTCATTCTTTGTGTGTTCTCTGAAAAACAGACCTCCAAGAAATTATCGACATATTTATGAAGCATATGAGGAAGTAACTTTGACAACTAATGTCCAAAAAACTCAGGTCATTCAGCAAAAGTTTTCTAATGATGATTCAGATTAATGAGGAGACCCTGGAGATTATGGAATAATTCCCACCCCCAGAAACCAACTCTTCTAAGCAGCTGACATCAATAGAGAAATTCATCACCTCAGTTGAGCAGGTACAGCCATGTGATGACTAAAGAAATGGACATTTGATTACAATTTCAGAACCGAAACAACGGTAGTTGTTTGCCGAGCCATCATGATTCTCCCACCTTACTGCATAAAAATGAAATGGAAAACATGTAACGCTTATCTTAAAGTGATAGAAAAGTACCACCCCTGCAGCCTGCAAAAAAATCCTCTGGATTAAATGGACAAACATACCTCTTGTTGGCAATCATCACAGGTAGATGTGGGAGTCATGCAGGCAAAAATGATCAAAGAAACCATAAGAATAGATGAGTTCCCTGAGAGAGCAGGGCCAAAAATTAAGGACCAAGCTTAAAATGCTGAGGATCAAAATAAGAGGGCATGGCTTCAAGACTCTCCATCAGCTATCTCTGTCTAACATATCCACTCTCTTCTGCTACACCTCAGTCTGAGGGCTGAGGTGTAGCAGTCCTGAAATACCTCCACCTTCCTGGTTACATGAATCCTTTAGTGACCTAAGCACTCCTATACATAGCTATATAGTCAGCAGTTTGTGTCCAGTTGTCTCACTAATAGATTCTAAGATCCTCATCTTTTACTTCTATTTATTTTACATTCCCCAATAACCCAATACAATGCAGTGCTTTGAACACAGTAGGCACTCAATGAATGCTTTTAATGAATGGTGGTAATAGAGGCTCCCATTGGAAATAATAGACAAGCCTTAGTTCTGTTTCAGGGCTGAGGATCTGAGGGAAGGAATTGATCAGTGTGATAGCAGTTGGCACAGTGTCACTCACATGCCCTCATCTGTGCCAATCATATTCCCCCGTGGCACAGAGTGCAACAGGCAAGTACGAAAGCAAAGGTGCAGCACCCTGCAAAGAGCATACCAAAGGATTTTTTTGGTTTTTTTATTTGTTTTCTTTTAAGTGCAAGACAAAAATTATGGCCAAAGTGACAATAGAATAGTGCCCATGCTCTGTCACAGGGCCATAACCCAGCAGGTGCTTACCTTGTTAGCTGCTGTGGTCTTGGCTGCCCATATTAGGCAGCTATTTTTCAGGATTCCTGCTGGTTCTGTCCACCTCACAGAATGCCATTTGTGGTTCTTCAGTCAGAAACCTTCACCATTGATAGCATAGTCCCAGGAGGTATTTATAGTGCTAGGACAAGAACCCAGGTTTCCTGATTTCCACTGAACCAACATGATATATGGGTAGAGAGGAGAAGCATCTAGAAGAAGACTTATAGGGATCCAAGAAGCAGGAGGAAACAAACCAGGAATATCTGCCTCAGTAGCAATTTCCTACACACAGAAAAGACTTTAAATGTTTTTCTTCAGCAGATGAGAGAGCTCTAGGAAACTTCCAAAAAGGAAGCATTTGGCCGGGAACACCTCCAACCGAGAAAAGTTCAACAATTGTGAGAAATCTCTGATTCTGACTTGGCCAAATTTCTGTGGTAATGCTGATCTTCATAAAATGTCAGCTATTTCACACACAAAAAATTGTAATGTAAAATTTTCGGCTATCTGGAAGAATTTGTCAGCATTTTCTACATTTTAACATGGAATCATCAAATTTCTATGTGTTTTGTGACCATTTCAGAGAAAAATATAATTTTATTATTTAAAATATCAGTCAATTGCAATATTTTCCATCTTTTTTGGAACTGAAAGATGCCAAAATCCATTAAATTTCCTTTTAACAAATACTTGGCCCAACTTTAATAACAAATTAATAAAACATAAATGGCTCATTTGAGCCCAAATTAAACCACAATTGGAATATTTTGTTTATTATTGGGAAGAAGTAGATAATTAAAATCTAAAATTAATCTTTCAATAAACAATAAATATATCAGAGAAACATATTGCAATTTTAGAATGGATTATGAACAAAAAATTTGGTAAATGCAATGAGTGATGCTTAATTTAATGAGAGTTTGTTGACCTTAATTTAATAAACAATAAGCAATTGATAGTATTAAGAGGACTATGTTTTTCAATAATTTTCAATGGTTTCTTTAATTAAACGGTATGAGTTGATGAAGCATGATATTGCCCAAATAATGAACCCCATTCTGGGACATTTGGCTTCCTTAAGTTTAATTAGCTTAAGTTATTATTATTCCTATTATTGTTATATTTATTAAACACTTACTATGTGCCAAGCACTGTAGGAAGCACTGGGGTAGGTACAAGATCATCAGGTCTGATGCAGTCCCTGTCCCAAACAGTGTTAACAGCCTAAGTAGGAGAGAGTAAGATTTAATTTCCAATTTAAAGATGAGGAATCTGAAGCACAGACAAGTAAAGTGAGTTGCCCAAGGTCACACAGCAGGCAGGTGGCTTAGTACAGCACTTAGTAAGTGCTTAGTACAGTGCTCTGCACACAGTAAGTGCTCAATAGATATGACTGAATGAATGAATGAAGTGGCAGAGTTGGGATTAGAACCCAGGACCTCAGACTCCCAGACCAATGCATTTTCCACTAGGCTATTCTGCTTCTGTATACTGCTTCTTCTCAAAAACCCAGACTAATTCTTGAAGACCCATTTTCCTGTGTCTATCAGATTAGGTTTCAGAGCAAAGTTAGGCAAAAGAAGTTGAAATTCCTGGACACTCCTATTACTCATTGTGCACACTTTATTAACAATAATAATAATAATAATAATGGTATTTGCTAAACTCTTACTATGTGCCAAGCACTGTTCCAAGCTGGGGTAGATACAAGGTCATCAGGTTGTTCCATGTGGGGCTCACAATCTTAATCCCCATTTTACAAATGATGTAACTGAGGCCCAGAGAAGTTAAGTGACTTGCCCAAAGTCACACAGCTGACAAGTGGTGAAGCCATGCTTTTTCCATGACTTCACCTTGTGCTCTTTCCATGACCTAGCCTAGTCTTTTCACTGCTAACACCTTAATAATATTAATAATGACAGCATTAATTAATACCTTACAATGGGCCAAGCACTTTGCCAAATACAAGATAATCAGTTTGGCTGTGGTTCCCGTCCAAAGCAGGCATCACAGCCTAAGAGAGAGAAATGGTGTTTTATCCTTGTTTTACAAATAAGGTAACCGAGGCACAGAAAAGTTAAGTGACTTGACCAAGATCACACAGCAGAAAAGTGGTAGAGCCAGACAATCTTAAAGACACATTCATTCTCCAAAATGAATGTAAGTACTTAATGCTCCCTAAATGAAAATAAACTTGTAGGCTGTAATTCTGTATCGCACACTCACAAACTGCAGAATTTCAAAGTGAGTGATTTGTGCCTAAGAAAATGCAATCAATTGATCAGTGGTATTTATTGAGCACTTATTATGTGCAGAGCACTGTTCTAAGCACTTGAGAGAATACAACAGAATCTGCAGAAATGTTCCCCAGCCATAATGAGTTCACAGTCTATGTTTGCTTTTGTTGAGAAGACCGGTAAGAAGGTTAAAGCTCAGATCTGAATTAGAGTCTCAAAGTTTCACAGTCCTGACTCCTCTCCAATTTTTAAACTTGACTTGATCAATACAGAAACAACTTTGAACAAAGTTCAGAAAGAAGAACCTTCTATAACATCTTTCTCCCGATGCACTCTAGCAGTTTCTGATTTAAGGGCATACTCTTCTGATCCCTTATAGAAGATATTTTACAGTTCCAAGCCTTGGTCCAATTTGTAGCTCTTAATATAAAAGGATTAGATAGAATCTATCATTATCCAAACCACTGAGTATATTCATTGGTGTTTTGATATAATGGACCTATGAAAGAGGCAGTTTGAGCCCAGAAATTAGACCTTTTATTCACATAATTTTATACACTTGATATATGAATAAATTTCAGGTTTAAGAAAGTATAAGGCTGAGAGTTGTGTGTTTTTATGGTACTTTGTTAAGTGCTTACTATTTGTTAAGCACTGCAAGTGCTGGGGGAGATACAGTTTATCAGATTGGACACAGTCCCTGTCCCATATGAGGCTCACAGTCTAAGTAGGATTTAATCCCCATTTTGCAGTTGAGGAAACTGAAGCACAGAGATGTTAAGTGACTTGCCCGAGGTCATACAGCAAGCAATTGGTAGAGTCAGGATTAGAACCCAGGTCATCTGACTCTCAGTTCTGTGCTCTTTCCACTAGGTCACCAGTTAAAAATTGTTTTTCAGGGCTATTATTGGTCACTTTCTCTGATTTGTTTCCCCAGACAATATCTGATTGGTGGGGGGCGGGGGGGGTGGTAAATGGCAGCAAAGAGACTATCTGTGCTCTCTGATTTCCCTCTGATTTCCAGCTCCTCAGGGATGTCTGTTCCTCATCCATTTTACCCCCACAAAAATTCATGACAAATGTCAGGCATAGTGATCTTTTCAGTCCCACTGGTTATGGGTGGGGAACGGGGGAACTGCCCAAGCACAGTTAGGATCCAAACACTCTCCCAGGGCAGGGGGTCCGGGGGTGGAACGTGGCAGTTTAGCAGCTCAAATGGCTGCAACATTTGCCAGGAACTTCATCTTTCATAATTTCAAATGTCCTAGAATCCCTGATAACTGTAATTCAACTGGACCTGGGTGATGATTAGGGGAAGACAGTGTAAGGGGAATGTAATCAGAAGGTCTGAGCCTGTTTCTTCCCCTGCCCAGTCCCCTTTCTTGAAGACTGGTGAAAGCAATATTTTGAGGACTTGGGAAAGTACTGGACCAGCTAAATCACAGGCCTCATGGCTGATAAACTCAAAGAGATTTGCCAAATAACTGCATTACCATCCATAAATATCCAGTTTGTTTATGGAACCCTTGTAATTGATTTAGTGTCTTTCTCCATCTCTAGCTTGTAAACTCCTTTCAGGCAGGGACTGTGTCTACTAATCCTAGTAGACTCTCCTAAGTGCTTAGTACAGTACAGAGCAAATGCTCAATAAATGCCTCTGATAGGTTGAAATAGTTGTTGTGTATATTTTTTCCCAAAATATGTTTGATATATACTACATAAACAAAGATGTACATGTTGTAAACTGGAGCTGTTTATCAGATTCAAGTGGACAAAAATGAAGCTTTTTTATTTGATTTTATGCTTTATATGCATCTCACAAGCATCAGATGAGATTAGATAAACTGAAAAGTTTATGTAATCTGAGTTATCATGGTTTCTGAACGTGGACTGATGATTTTAATTACAAGGTATAGAAATTTATAGTACTGTGTTTTCTAAAAAGGAGAGTTCAACCTCCAAGAAGGCATAAATTATGATTATTAAACTGTGAAAGTTGGTAATAATGAGTTATCCCCATAATATTGGCATATGCAAATAATTACCTTTTTTCTTTTTGATACAATTTCATTATTTGTATTGCTAGTAGTGGTACACCAATAAAGCCAAACATCATATTAGGATTCATGACAGTTTTCACATTGTATTATCAATATGTGGAAATAATTGTCTGCTCTGAGATTAAATTACATTATTGTGTATCTTTTTCATGCCTAATAAATAATGATGGATGGCTTTTATTTTCATCACCACCTGCAACCATTTAGTCACCCCTTGATTGCTGAAGATAAAATAATAAAAGGCAAGTGTTATGTTGCAAGCAAAAAAATGTAGTCAAAATAGTTGTGTGTTTCTAGTTTCTGTGTGCATTATTTTAGTCTCTAAAGAGTAATACATGGTGGTCTGTGAATGATAGCAACTTGCAAAATGGCAAACAGTTCACATAAATGAGGGGAAAAAAGGAGGAAAATATTTTTTTCTAGTGGAACAATAATTATTTCTTAGTGCATGATTCGTAATCTGAAAATGAGTTTTTTGTTCTACTGTGCAAATCAGTTACGTACAATTAGAATGCAAAGCAGAAGCACATCTTACTGTTTAGCCTTTTTAAAATAGAAATGAAAACAGCCTGGAAATTGTGGCAAAGTTGAAAATGCATGCTAGGTAATTTTGAAATCTAAAGACATAAAACCATGCATAATAAAAAGGCCAATCTAACTCACTCCATTTTTGAAATTGGCAATTGGGAAACTTAATATTAAAATTAGAAGTTATAGGTTTGGGCACTTATTAACTCTATTCTGAGGAGTCAATCACTTTGCTAGTGTTTGAGTATATTTTGTTTATTTGACTTCTATAAAGTTCCCTTGCCTAGTCAGTTTTGTTTTATCTAAAGCTAACTTGCTCAGAATTATCTTAAGGCTCTGATTCATAATTTTGGTGAAACTTTAGAATTCAAATTAAAGTAAGCCTTTGCTCTATCAGAAAAAAAATCACCTCAGACTTTTATGACACTATTACGTTCGTCTCTGAAGTATGTCAAAGAAGTTTGCAAAATAAATACACATTGTTTATAATGGAACATAGTCATTTCATAATTTCAGTTACAACAGTGAGGTAAGAAAGTAAGCTGCAGACAAAATCTTTTTGATACTTCATTATGACTCATGGGTTTACTCTTTGCAGTGCAGTTTCACATGCTTGGCAATATTATCTTTAAATCAAAAGATGACAGTCTTCTCAGGCATACCAGAGACTCCACCAAAATTCAGAAGTAATCCTATCATATGTCAATTTACTGAGGAGAGTTTGAAGAAATGGGCCAAGGGTCCATTTATTTGATGAACCTCAAGTGTAAGCCTGTGTTTCTGCAGTCTATCTTCAATGGGGAGTACTATTTGCTTCACCAAATTGTTTGAAAGCATTCATTTCAAAACCAGCAGTGTAGCCTTCACTTGTTTATAGTTGTTTTGCAATTGTACTACACATCTTTTGGTATAATTAATGTCATGGATGAAACAGTAAACATAATAGTACCATTACTCACTAAAGAAATTACTTTTCCATATTTCTTAAGTACAACTCAGAAATTTTCAAACTTTGTTTGAATTTCAAAGAAATATCTATAGGAGGGCCCAAGGCTTGGGAGAGCTTTGTATTTTAGTGGCCTTTTAACCAGATGAATATTGTTAAAAAAAATCTGCTTCTTAATATGGCCAAATTTTCACTTGGCCCAAGAAAATAACTCCTCCTCTTCCATAGCTCCTCCCCCCAAAAACTGTGTCCTGGAAATCATACATGCATTTAACCTGCATTACGCAGTTGAAAACTGATGGGTTTGAATTTTGTCTATGGCCTGATTCCAAGCAATCTGAAGAAACCATAGTTTAGTATATGCTATACAATTGTGCTAAATTGAAGCTGTGCTAGTTAGTCATAGGCTCAAAAATGATCTGTCCAAAGTCCAAAGTGGCCAGGCCAAGAAACAGAAGTGAAGTTAGCCTCAAATATTCCTGGTCTCCCTAGTGGCAAACAGAAAGTTCTCATCTGACATACTCCTGGGAGACTTTACATTTTCTCTAATCTGTTCCCGTTTTCTTGGCCAAAGCATCGCTAACACCACCTGAAGAAAAAAGGAAAGGGAATAAGAAAATCGGTTGAGTAACTGCACCATAAATACCCAAAATGGAAGCACTTAACTAGCTCCATGAAAAGAGTTAATTCTCAGGGCATTTATCATTTTGCCTTTCACACGTTTTACCATCCCCACAGTTAGTTCATTACAATAATAACCTTTTCTCAGTTCTCCGTTGCATTAAAAAAAACATTTGGAGGAGTTTAATTTGAGCCCAAATTATTGATTTTCTTAGTTGCAAATTCATAAAATAGAAATGCTGGAGAGAAATAGCTTACCTCAGAGAATGTAGTTGGACTACTAAAACCTGCAAGCCTTCTTGTAGTTAACGATGATTGTAGTGTTAATGGCAATTACTTTTTTCCTTTCTGAAAAACACTTGGAAGATATCACAGATAATGAAATAAGGAATAATAGTGTTAGAAGACTTGAATGCATCTGCACTGATAGATTCTTTTGACACAACCTCTCCATTAAATATATATGTATATGAATTAACTCTATGTAATACACATACATAAATGTATTTTAGTCATTTTATGTCATGGCCAGCTACTACCTATATAAATCATGCAATGTTCAAGGCATCACTGATTATGAAATAATTTAAAGGAAGTTACTTAAAACAGACCTACTGACAGAGTAGTAAACATTACTCTCTCTAGATAGTAGCATATTGACAGTTGTTTGTCTTTTTAGTTGAACTGATGTGGCAGAGTGAAATCACGTTCAGTTTCCCAGCAGCAGTCTTAAGTCATATTAGAGTTTAAAAGCTAGTTCCAAATTCCAGAAAACACTATATTTAGGGAAGGGAAAACAGAATTTTTGTCTTGAGTTCTGCAAAAAGAATGGGGCCTTATGAACTACACGACTACATGAAATGTTGGCAATTTTTATTTTGGTTTTAAAACCAGACTATTGCAATAGGCTTTGCCATATTCTTAATTCAGATATGCATATCTCATAAACCTACAGAATAGAAGATTATTACAGATAATTAGAACATGATTAATAATTAAGTTTCTTCTATGGAAGCTTTTAGAGTTTTGCTGCCACAATTTATTGACATTTATGACCTCACTGGGATATCTACTATAGGTTCTTAGAATCTCTCCTAGTAATTACCTGAATATTTGCTGAATATCACATAAAGCACTAGAACAGTTCCATGCATCCATGGGCACTAAACATCTTTTAAAATGACAGTGTAGTATTCTTCAGAAAAACAGATGCAGTGGGTTCATTGAAATACGGTACTGTGCCTTGTCAAAGTTACAAGCCAAGTCTGTTCGGGGTAAGCCTAAATTTGAAAATTTTGCAAATCCACATGTTTCTAACTAACCCACAAAAATATCCCCTTATTAGTCAGATATGCTACCAGTAATCTTATGGCAATTCAGCACAAAACAACCAAAAATAATTAAATTGAGGTGCAGACGGGGATTTTTTTTCTGTAAGATCACATCCTCAGTGAATGTCTTTGAGTGAGCTGGGAGTCGTCCCAGTAATGCTATGACTTCTGCCTTTCCTTACCCCACAGCTACCTTGTCTCTACTTCCCTGAAGACTTCAAGGCTGGCAACAAAGTGAAGGGGTAGGGATGGGACCTGGAAAACGGAAGAAAAGCTACCAATCATTTGGGACAAAATTTTTGAATCAGGATTCCTGGGTTGAGCTTTTAGAGTGTAGAACATGGTTCCAAAAACATTCGCTTTGTTTGTCTGCTACAACCATAACTAATGTTCGCTTGGAGCCAGAGGTTAGACTTGCCCTATGGAGATTCAGGTCAAAAAAGAAAGCTTCCATTAGAAGATGATTTTTACAAAGATGCAGACTTGGCCAATGTGTGCTCTTTGTAACCACAAAGTGTCTTTGCCATAGTATACAGCAATTCTGAAAACATAAGTTTTAAAGCTACTCCACCAGCAGGGAGATCTAGTGGAATGAGCATGGACCTGGGAATAAGGAGAACTGGGTTATAATTTCAGCTCTGCCACTTGCCTGCTGTGTGACCTTGGGCAAGTCACTTAACTTCTCTGTCCCTCAAGTTTTTCATCTGTAAAATGAGGATCAGATCCCTCCTTTCCCTCCTCTGTAGAATGCAAGCTCTATGTAGGACAGGGAATGTGTCCAATCTGCTGCTTTATGCCTACCCAAGCACTTAGCACATTAACAAAAACCAAAATTATTATTACTATTATTTTGCCTTAACAATGGTTGTTTTAGGACACCTTGTGTATATGATAAGTAATTCACATGCAATTTTTCATACTGAAGTTACAATAAATGCTGAATTGCCTCTATGTGCTTGTAGACCACTATCTTTGTCTTATTTACCACAATCATGTGGGATTCCTTTTCAAACACTGTGTACATATGCACCCTGTGTCATCAGTGATACAATGGTCTAATTCCTGAGAATATGACTGCTCTCTAAGGATTCAAAAGGATAATAATCTATGTACGCCCAATTCTAATGTATTACTACCACTTCCAGGAATAATAATAATAATAGTGGCATTTTTACCCCAGCATTTAGTACAGTGCTTGGCAAGTAAAAAATGCCACTATTATTATTATTAGAGGTCCCACAAGGGGCTCACAGTCTAAGAAGAAGGAATAACAGGTATTGAATCCCCATTTTGCAGATGGGGGAACTGAGGGACGGATAAGTTAAATGACTAGTCAAAGGTCACATATCAGGTAAGTTCCAGAGTGAGGATTAGAATTCAGGTCCTCTAACTCCCAGATCCATGCCCTTTCCTCTAGGCAACACAGCTTCTGGGATAAACTTTTGACAAACCCTTGGGACAAAGTTTTATGTGATGTAAGGTAAAAGAGCAATGAAAAATACTACTGATGTCTATTTGACAGAAGTTGCTTTTTGAAAAACAGTGGCCCAACTCAGATAATGTAAACAATTCTTATCTGGTGAAGTGACTATAGTCAAATCCGGTGCTGAATCAGCAGAAATTTAACTTATTCTTCCATTTTAAGGAGCTCACCACTGAAACTGTAGTATAGAAGCACAGCTCAGCAAACTGAACAATGTAGTGAGAAGCTTGTTTTTAAATTTCAAGTTCCTTGTTACTGCTGTGCAAGTAGATGTCTTCAAAGATATAATATAGTGCAGAGATTATATGATATTTTTTGGTGTAGTGATTCTGTCAGTTATAATTAAAGGGCCAACATCCAAGTTTTGTTTTCTTCACAAATACTACGATGTGTCAGTGGCCAACCTATATTTATCCTAAGAAGAGTACATACAAGATAATGAAGATAGTGTGTGAAATGTGACGTAGTTATAATAAGCTGATGGACTCCGTGGGTCCTAAGCTCAAACATGTTCCAAAGTGTAATTATAAGAGCTTGAAAAAGATTGTTGCTTCATGAAGTGACTAGCTGAGTGACTTTAAAAACTCTGCACTACAGGTGCACTTCATAAAACAGCTACTCATACTCAATCAGCCTCCTCACTGACCTCCCTGCCTCCTGCCTCTCCTCACTCCAGTCCACACTTCACTCTGCTGCCCGGATCATTTTTCTACAAAACCGGTCAGTTCATGTTTCCCCACTCCTCAAGAACCTCAATGGTTACCCATCCACTTCCACATCAAACAGAAACTCCTCACCATTGGCTTTAAAGCCCTCAATTACCTTGCCCACACCTACCTTACCTCACTGCTTTCCTACTACAACACAGCCAGCACACTCCACTGCTCTAATGCCAACCTACTCACTGTTCCTTGATCTCATCTGTCTTGCGGCTGACATCTAGCCCACATCCTGCCTCTGGCATGGAACACCCTCCCTCTTCATATCCAACAGACTCTCACTCTCCCCACCTTCAATATCTTATTAAAACACATCTCCTCCAAGAGGCCTTCCCCAACTAAGCCCTAATTTCTTCTTCTCCCACTCCCTTCTGCATCACCCTTGCACTTGAATTTGTACCTTTTATTCACCCCTCCCTCAGCCCCACAGCACTTATTTGCACAAATACATATATTTATTTATATTCATGTCTGTTTCCCCCTCTAGACTGTAAGTTCAATGTGGGCTGGGAACATATCTACCTGCTCCGTTGTATTCTCCCAAGGACTTAGTACAGTGCTCTGCATACAGTAAGTGCTCAATAAATATGATTGATTAATTGCCAACCAGAGTAGGCATGATTGCTTTTAGAAAATATTCAAGTATGAATCATTCTACTGGTTCCTTCTTTTAGATCATTCAGTTGTTTGGGGAAAGGCAGAGTTTTTTCAAATGGTCATGACCTCAATTCTCCCCTCTGTAGAGGAAGAGCATGGGTGTGTCTAGACCCCTGAAGGCTTCTCTCCAGTGACTTAGTAGGGATTGAACAAATTCTTCTCCCCTCACCTATCCCCTGTCCCAGTTCTGGGTATGAAGCCCTTTAAGAGAAGCCTGTACTGACAGTACAGAATTGTTTTTTGGGCTTTCATTATGTACTTTTGGAGGACTAACCCAGGGAGCAGGTGATAAAGCATGGGTGATTTTGCTGTAGGGCTATCGCTGCTGCTCTTTCACCTTTTCCCAATAGCCTAGAAAGAGATGGATTTCAAAAGTGCACAGAGGGAAGACAGCACAGACTGCTGTCTTCCAGGGAATAATTCTTCCTGTAAGCTTGTCACGGGCAGGGAACGTGTCTACTGACTCTGCTATATTGTACTCTCTCAAGAGCTAGTGCAGTGTTTTGCACATAGTAAGCACTCAATAAAAATGATTGATTGATCGATTGACTGAGCAGGAAAAAACCTGCTAGAAGTAACAAATGAGATAGAGGGTGGAGGAAGTTGGCTCTTTCCCCAACTCCGAAGGGCAGTTTTGTTTCTCTAAGAGCACCAAACAGGCGATTAGGACATACAATTACTAACTGGGCCAATTCTCCACTGCTGGTACAGACCCAAGGGGAGTCAGAACTGTCACAAAATCACTTGGGGAGAATTGGAATACTTACATTGGGGGTGTAAAGCTGGGTTGAGGTAGGAATGAGGACCTGTCAGAATCGTAGCTGTGTAAGGGTGTTCCAAACACCAGCAGAAACTTGTCTAATAATAATAATAATGATGGTATTTGTTAAGGACTTACTATAGGTCAAGCGCTGTTCTAAGCACTGTGGTACATATAAACTAATCAGGTTGGACACTGTCCCTGTCCTACACAGGACTCACAATCTTAATCCCCATTTTACAGATGAAGTAACTGAGGCCCAGAGAAGGTAAGTGACTTGCCCAAGGTCACACAGCAGACAAGTGGCAGTGCCAGAATTAGAACCCAGTTCCTTCTTACTCTCAGGCCCGTGCTCTATCCACTAAGCCATGCTGCTACCGACTCTGAAGTCCTAAGGAGATAAGCCTCACCAGAGACTAAGGGACAGTCAATTTTCAAAGGAGCAAGAGGTAGAGAATTGAAAGTAATTTGGGTTTAATGTCATATTACCCAATTCCAACAACCAAAACTTTGCTCCCCCAATACTGATTTCCCTGTTCTTTAGTATAAGTAGGTGAGCCACTAAATTGTGAGCCCCATGTGGGACAGGGACTGTGTCCAATCTGATTATCTTCTATCTATCCCAGTGCTCAGTAAAGTGCTTGGCACATAGGGCTTAACCAATACCACTATCATTAGAGTATTATTATACTAGTATTACTACTACATCCCACTCTAGACCGTAAACTTCCCTCCAGCCTGTTAGCTCCTTGTGGACAAGGTGATATAACTACAGTTTCTGTTATATTGTGGTAGTAGTAGTAGTAGTAGTAATAATAGCATTTAAGTACTTGTGTGCAGAGCACTGTACTAAGCACAAGGAGAGAATACACTCTGATTGATTGATATTTTGCCCTCAATATTGGAAAACACTACTGATGGTGAAATTCACCTAAGAATGCACATATGATAATGATAATTTTGGTATTTGTTAAGTGCTTACTATGTGCAAAGCACTGTTCTAAGCTCTGGGGAGGACACAAGGTGATCAGGTTGTCCCCCGTAGGGCTCACAGTCTTCATCCCCATTTTACAGATGAGGTAACTGAGGCCCAGAGAAGTGAAGTGACTTGCCCAAAGTCACACAGCTGACAATGGGTGGAGCCGGGATTTGAACCCATGACCTCTGACTCCAAAGCCCGGGCTCTTTTCCACTGAGCTAGGCTGCTTCTCTACGCTGGAAGAGATCCACTCTGTTGCCCTCTCCCACAGTGAGCCCTCAGTAGATGCCATTGATTGGTTGATGTCTTCCCCAAAGTGCCCATAGAAACTGAGTCAACTGAATTGGATCATTCACAAATTAATTAGGTAAAGAAGAATCAAGGCGGAACAGTACTCTTCTAATACTTATCTATTCCAGGAAACATATTTTCAATAAAGAACAACTATGTGGTATCATATTTGATGTCCAGGAATTTGCTATGTGCAAAGGGAAAGCCATTTTTAATACAACAAAAGATCTCAAAAAGAACATTTTGCAAATGAACTTTGAAGAATCAGCTGAAAGACATATAGAATTTCATATCTGTTTCAGGATTTTACATTTTTGTCTTGTGCTTTTCTTGTGCCAAGATGAAAATAGGCTTCCACAAAATGGAAGTTACATTGTAAAAGAGAATTAATAGTATCTGTTGCTGTATTGCATTGGATCTAAAATGGAATGATGTGCCTATGGAAACAAGAATCTATACTTGACCTGTTTCCTAAGATGCTGTCAGATAAACTGGAGAAATTTAGCCCCTGCAAAACTGGCTACTCAATCAATGGACCAGCTCCAAGGCATGAAAAGACCCAGGGAGAAAGAGAGCACATACAGTATCTGACCGACAAGACTGTAAAGTTTATTTTGGGGGTTTGACAGTGGAGACATTCTTGAAGAATAATTTGTCTGAGTGAAATCCAAATTGTCCTGAAAAACTGACAAATTTAGCCTTCCTCGATAGTAGCCTTTACCTGAAGGATAAATATTTAACTTTCTTGTTTGTCAGAAATTTTCCTGTTCTTGTAATTCTTCCCCAGGTCCTTTTATGAAAATGAGGTATTCTAATGCTACTAATAGTAGTAGTAATAATAGTAATATTAGAAGTAGTAGTAAGTAGCAGTAGCACAGATGAGAATTAGACATAGTGATGGTGATGCATAAGCACTATGGCCTACTAGGAAGAACATGAGCCTGGGAGTCAGAGGACCTGGCTTCTAATCCTGGCTCTGCCACATGTCTTCTGTGTGAACTTGGAAAAGTCACTTAACTTCTCTGTGCTTGTTACCTCATCTGTAAAATGGGGATTAAGAGTATGAAAACTATATGGGACAGGGACGTGTCCAACCCGATTATCTTGTATATACCCCAGCGTGTAGTATAGTGCCTGGCACATAGTAAAAGCTTAACAAATACCATTTAAAAAAATAAAAATGAATAAGGTGGGGAAAGTTAACAATGGACACTTAAGGAAAGGTGAAACAACAGAAAACAGAAAACCAACATAGAAAGCCAAGGTCAAGTATAAATATAATTAGGAGCTTGAAAACCCTGTAGCTAAAGGAGCAATTTTGGACTCCTCACAGCCCAGGCCAGAATTAGAATGTTAATAATAGTAATAATTATAATAATGGTTGTGGTATTTGTTAAGCACTCACTATGTGTCAGGCACTGTACTAAGCACTGGGGACACATGGGGCTCACAGTCTTAATCCCCATTTTACAGATAAGGAAACTGAGTCACAATGAAGCAAAGTGACTTGCCCAAGGACATACAGCAGACAAATGGTGGAGGAATTCTCAGAGTCCGATAGACACAACAGCCACTGCCACTACCACCCGTGCTCTAATGTTCTAAACGTTCGGAAGGCCTCAGGCTGTGATTTTGCTCATTCTGCTGCACCAGAGAGAGCAGGATAGGGGGCTGTTCTTGAAAGAGAATGGTGGCTGCAGTATGTCTCCTGGATAGTCCAGCCTGCTCTCTGACGTAATGGGAATGGTCAGGCATTGTGCTGTTTACACGTCCTCATTCTGCCATGTTGGAGAGAATGAGATGGACCTCAGTCTCAAGGGGGAATGGGAAATAGAGCTGGGGGGGCTGGATAGTTCCCCAGTATTGGGGAGCACCCGGGCTTCTTAGTCCTGCTTGTTCTCACTCTGCTTCAGTGGAAAGGGTAGAAAGGTGGCTACAGCTTGTCTCTTAGATCTTGTTTCATGAGGTACAAAACCAATATTAAAAAGGTAACTCACCGTGAATGACAGACTAATCAGCTTTGTCTGCATGCAGTCAGGAATATTTTTTGTTCAGATATTCAAGGAAGGAACTTAACATTAAAGGCTATCCAATATTACCAGAGATTGCCCCTCATGCGGGTTTCTTTACCCAGAATCCTTCTTGCCCCAGAGTGGCCCCACAAACCTAATGGAATTGGGGAATTTTCCAGCCCCCCAGCTCTATTTCCCATCCCACTGCCACCTTTGAGTGCCAATGGAATTTATTGAGAACCCTCTGGATGCAAAGCACAAGATGTAGCATGGCATAATGGAAAGAGCACAGGTCTGGCCATCAGAGTACCTGGGTTCTAATGCCATTTGCCTGCTGTGTGACCTGGGGCAAATCACTTAACTTCTCTATGCCTCAGTTTTCTTATCTGTAAAATGGAAATTCAAAACCTGTTTTCCCTCCTTCTTAGACTGTGAGCCCCTTGTGGAACAGGGGCTATGTGTGATCTGATGATCTTGTATCTACCCCAGCACTTAGTACAGTGCCTGGCACATAGTAAACACATAACAAATACCATAGTTATTATCACTAAACTCTACAATCAATCAATCAATAGTATTTATTGAGAGCTTACTATGTGCAAAACACTGTACTAAGTGCTTGGGAGAGTAAAATACAACAGAATTAGCAGACACATTCCCTGCCCATAATGAATTTACAGTCTAGACGGGGAGACAGACATTAAGGTGAATAAATAATTTATGATACATAATTCAAAGGTATTTACATAAGTGCTGTGGGTTTGGAGATGGGGCAAATATCAAATGACCATAAGTCATAGATACAAATACATAGATGATGCAGAAGGGAAACCAACCTGGGAAAAAGAGGGCTTAATCAGGGAAGACCTCTTCAAGACTGTGAGCCCATTGTTGGGTAGGGACCATCTCTATATGTTGTCGACTTGTACTTCCCAAGTGCTTAGTACAGTGCTCTTCACAAAGTAAGTGCTCAATAAATACAATTTAATGAATAAATGAATGAATGAAAGGCCCATTATTAACTTTAATAATGCTTTGAAGGTGGAGAGAGTGATGGTCTGGTGTATATGGAGGGGGAGGGAGTTCCAGTCGAGGGGGAGGGCAGGAGAAAGGTGTTGGTGGAGAGATAGATGAGATCAGACCACAGTGAATAAGCTGGTACTAGGGGAGCAGAATGTGCCCTCTAGGCTGTAGTAGATCAGTGAGATGAGATAGGATGGGGCAATCTGACTGAGTATTTTGAAGCCAATGGTAAGCAGTTTCTGTTTGATGTGGAAGTGGATCAGTAGCCATTGGAAGATCTTGAGGAGTTGGGAGACATGAACTGAACGATTCTGTTGAAAAATGATTCGTGCAGCAGAGTGAAGTATGGACTGGAGTGGGAAGAGACAGGAGTCCAGGAGATCAGGGAGGAGCCAGATGCAGTAGTCAAGGCAAATTCTTGACAAGATGCAATAAAACCAAGGGACATGTTCCATGCCCTCAAGGAGATTACATGCTAATTACACGGTATCTGTATTTTTTTAATATCTGTCTCCCCACCTAAACTGGAACACTCCTTGAAGACAGGGATCATGTCTACCAACTCTGTTGTACTCTTCCAAGCCCTTAATGCAGTGCTCTGCACACAGTAAGCATTCAATAAATGGCTGTGATTGATTGAATGGGACTCAGAGCTAATTCCCAAATCCCAGCAGTTGTTCCCAGTGTTCCCAAGATCCTCAGGAAGCAACTGTCAATTAGACAATGTTTTTGGTCAATGAGGAAAATTCACAAGAATACAATGCTTACCAACAGAAAACCCTATCTCTGTATGACAGCCACCTAATATTTTTCAGTCTTCTCATGCTGAAATGCAACAAAAGGTATGAATACTAAATTTCCCTGTCATTAGCTGACTAATGGGGCAGATTTCATTAGTGTTGGTATGGAACATGTGGATTCTGCAATATTTTTCAATCTGCAATGAGATTTTCCCCATGGAAACTTAGCCACTAAGAAGATAAGTGATCCTATTTGAGGAAGTTCAAGGTATGATGAGGTGGGGCTTCTGGGAAGTGAGACCACCAAAATAGGAAAAGAGGAGAGAGAGATAAAGGAAAGGTCATTGAAAGAATAAAAGAAGGGGCGGAAAGGAGAGAGAGGAGGAAAGGAAAAGGAAAGAACAAAGAGGATGAAAGGGGTAGGGGAAGAAAAGAAGAGAGAGGTCAAAAAGGGAAGGGGAAGAAAAGGAGAGAGGGAAGGGAAGGAGAAGAACAAAGGAAGGAAAGAGAAGTGGGAAATCTATAAAGACAGACATATGCTCATGTATCCATTAATGTAAATACACATACATGCAGGAAGCATTCACCTACCAGACCGCTGCTACTACATTGCTTACACTTCAGATGACTAAGTCATAATAAATGGGGATGGTAAACAGACCCTTGGGGGCAGGAGGCAATAAGCTGAACAGCTGGGCAGGGCAGTGAGCCATGCTATTTGGCAATATAGGAGTGACATAATGAGGTGAGCCTAGTTTGAAAGAAATTGAAAAGGATTCTAGGAAGTATAACTATAGCACTGATCATGACCTGTAGGTGCCTCTTCCAAGGGGTTTCTTGTAGTGTCTATTGTACAAATCAATGCCCCTGGCTATCTAACCAAAGTGCTCCAGACTTCTGGCCCTTCTCCCTACAATGTTTTAAAACTGTATTTTATAAGTGCTTACTCTGTGTCAGGCACTGTTTTAAGCACTGGGGTAGATACAAGCTCATCAGTTTGGACCACAGTCCATGTCCCACACGGGGCTCACAGTTTTAATCCCCATTTTACAGATGAGATAACAGGCACAGAGAAGTGAGGTGACTTGTCTGAAGTCACACAGCAGACAAGTGGTGGAGCTGGGACTAGAACCCAGATCCTTCTGACTTCCAGGCCTGTGTTCCATCCAGTAGGAATGCTGCTTCTCAGGTATAATTCTTCCAGGCTCTCTATGAGGGAGAGAACAGGAAAAGACACAGAGATGGAGTGGGTTTCTGACAGCAGGAACAGAGACTTGGCCTTCCACATGGTTACGGGGAGGGAAGTGGGAGGTCTGTTGGGTTCTCCTGGCAGGAAGAGAACTAACCTTCACTGCAGCACGTGGGCTAACATATCTACTGAATTGATCAGCAGCAGACCAAGATATCAGATTAGCTCCAATTACTGGGACTGGACCAGGTAAGCTAAAGCACCTAGGTGATCAGCATAACTATATGCAATTCATTAACCCAATTGGAATACTGTCTTGAGTGCTATCTTTAATGGCATTGCTCCCAAATTTTCTCAACTATTGTACATGACTACTTATTAGCCAGAAAGGGGTGCTTGATAAGGTGAGGTGAGATGCTTGATGAGGTATGAGATATCCAAATCCCCATTTTCCAGCTAATAAAATGGAAAGTGGGCTTGTTTCCCTGGGGAAATAAGGTCAGGTAAGGGGAAATGAAGCATTCTTACAGCCTGACCTGCATTGAACTCATTTCCATGGGGATATGTGTATTGAAATGTCCCAAGCAAAAAAAAGTAGACAATCAATCAATCAATAGTATTTATTGAGTACTTACTTTGGGCAAAGCACTGTACTGAGCATTTGGGAGTGTACAACAGAGTTGACAGGCACTTTCCCAACCCACAACTACCTTAAAGTTTAGATGGGGAAACAGACATTAATGTAAATAAATGATTTATGATAATAATTTTAATAATTTTGGTATTTGTTAACTGCTTACTATGTGCAAAGCACTGTTCTAAGTGCTGGGGAGGATACAAAGTGATCAGGTTGTCCCATGAGGGGCTCACAATCTTAATCCCCATTTTACAGATGAGGTAAATGAGGCACAGAGAAGTTAATTGACTTGCCCAAAGTCACACAGCTGACAAGCGGCGGAGCTGGGATTTGAACCCATGACCTCTGACTCCCAAGCCCATGCTCTTTCCACTGAACCACACTGCTTCTCTAATTTAAAGATGCATACAGTTCTTCCTTCATCAGGTTTTGGTATTGTATTCTCCCAAGCACTTAGTAGAGTGATCTGTGCAAGGTAAATACTCAATGTGGCCTAATGGATAAAGCAAGGGTCTGGGAGCCAGAGGACCTGGGTTCTAATCCTGTCTTCACCACTTTCCGGTTGTGTGAACTAGGGCAAGTCACTTAACTTTTCTGCAAAATTTGGGATTTAATACCTGTTCTTCCTCCTACTTAAACTGTGAGCCCCAAGACTGTAAGATTGTTGTGGGCAGGGAATGTGTCTGTTTATTGTTGCATTGTACTCTCCCAAGTGTTTAGTAAAGTGTTCCGCACACAGTCAATGCTCAATAAATATGATTGAATGAATGAAAGAATGTGGGACAGGGACTGTATCCAGCCTGATTAACTTGTATCTACCCCAGAGCTTAGAACAGTCCTTGACACATAGTAAGCACTTAACAAATACCATAAAAAAACAAATAAATATCATTGATTTAGCTTTTCCACTGGCTGACAAGGGTTGTTTATGAGGTGAAAGGTTTCTAAACCTCCTATTTTCTGGCCTACTCTTCCCCTTCCCATAACTATCCTTTCATTGCCAAACACATTCCTATTTTAGACTAGTGGTTGTAGAGCCCAATGATGTGTACACTGGGTGTGAGTGGCTCACTTAACAATAACATGCTTAAAAAATGGGTGTACTGGCTACTGGCTGCTGAGAAGAGAGCACAGAATTATTCTATTCAATCAGTCATATTTATTGAGTGCTTACTGTGTGCAGAGCATTGTACTAAACACTTAGGGAGCACAATATAACAGAGCACAATATTCCCTCAAGGAGCTTACAGTCTAGAGGGGGAAGACTGACATTAATAAATAATTAAATAAATTTCAGACATGTACATAAGTTGTGTGCCACTGAGGGTGGGGAGAATGAAGGATGCAAATCCAAGTGCAAGGGCAACACAGAAGGGAGTGAGAGAAAAGACATTGAAGAGATTTGACCCCTATCCCATTCAGCCATAATACAACATATGCTATTGGCCATTAGGGACTGGATGGGAGAATGTGAACAGCTCAGTACAACCTAGTACTACTATTAGCTAGTAAACATGGAAAATCCTGAGGTGATTCACCAGAAGTAACTCAAGGTCAAGGGAATTCCAGGCCAGTTCAGAGTGAATCAAATGAAAAATCTTCAGAAAACGAGGACAGCAGATTAACTTTATCAAATGGTAAACTGGTAGATATGGAAATTAACATAAAAACAAGCTAAAATATACAAAGTCTCTATACTAATGCTAGACACCCTCAAAATAAATTGGGTGAATTGAGATTTAGTAGATAGTGAATATCTTGACGTATGTGGCATTTCATAGATTTGGTGGAGGGAAGAAAACAAATGGGATACAGTGCTGCCAGGTTATTAACTCTATAGGAATGACCAGGATGTATGCCTGGGCAGGGAAATGATACAGTGTATGTGGAGACACAGAAACAGTAATAACATAAAAATCTCAGCTCATAAAGTGTCTTGGAATCCTTTTGTATAAAAATTCCAAACTTAAACAAAAAGACCACAGTACGGGTATTCTGTAGATCACCTGACCAAAATGAGGAAAGTAATCAGGAAATGTTAGATGAGATTGCAGCAGCTGTAAAACTAGGCCAAGCAGTAATAGCAGGAGACTTCCATTAACCAGCTTCACTTAGATTATTTGAATAGCTAATCAAAAAAAGGGGCAAGTTTTTAAGATTAAATAAATGACTGGTTTCTGGAATAGCTAGTCCTAGAGCCAACTGAGAAAGAAAGTATGCTGGATTTAATTCTGAGTAGTGAATAGGTCAAGATTCAGAAAGTATAGATGGGAATGGCCCTCTGCAAGTGTGACTCCAACTTGATCAAATTTAACATTTTTGCTAGGGAATGTGGGGTCTGGGCAAGAAACAAACACACAACAGTGACAACAAAAGGATATTCAATTTTAGAAAGGCAGCTATGAAAAAGTGAAGATCTTCAGAAAAAGCTGAAAAGAGTTGCTAAAAATAAGTGATTTAAAACAAACCTGAAATCTGTTAAAGAATTCTAAAGACCCAGGTAAAAATATGTGTCACAGAACAAAAACAACAAAAAAAGCCAACAACACAACAAAAAAAAACCCAAACCAGGTGACCTAGTATAATGTTTGGTGCCAGTCAGTAGGGTTCTTTTGGACAGAATTAGTTCCAAACATCACTTGTATCAGGGTCTGGGCACCTGGCCTTGTCCCCAGGGTTCTTAAATCCTCTTTTTTTTTTTCCAAAGAACAAAGTGATTTTTGTAGGGCACACCATGAACTCAAAATTACTCCAAAAATTAACTCTCAAATCACTGGCACCATTCCTCGGCTTTCTAGCTTGCTACTACATGATAGGGAATTGTCTGAGGCGCAGATAAGCAGACAATCGCTGGAGCTCAAAGAAGCAATCTCTAACCCCTTTGTTGTAGAGTGCCTCCATTTTATGTGAATCTACTCATTCTGGCTACATGAGACATTTTTGAAATAAAAGAAACGATCACTGATTGTCAATCAATAGTATTTATTGAGTGCTTACTGTGTGCAGATCTCTAGTCGAAGGGTTTGGGAGAGTAAAATACAACAGTGTTGGTAAGGCATGTTGTTCCCTGCCCACAAGGAGCTTACAGTATAGAGGGAGATTAGAGAACATTTATAAAACAAAGTCCAGTTTTCAACTGTATTTCCTCAAAGCCAATGCATTTTCCCCAGGGGTAACCTCCTCCAAAACCATGAAGCAGGTCCTTTGTGGTTTGCCACATTCACAGTTCTTCCTGGAAATTATCCTTATGGAAACACATAATCACTCCATTTCCATCCTACCTTTCCCCTCAAAACTCTTTGAGCAAGTTGTCTACAGCCCTGTCTCTACTTCCTCTCCTCCAATTCTTTCCTTGACCCCCTCCAATCTGGCTTCCACACACTTCATTCCACAGAAACTGCTCTCTCAAATGTTCCGCAATGAATGCCTCCTTGCCAAATCCGATGGCCCCTAATCATAATCCTCCTCAACCTTTCAGGTGCCTTAGATACTGTCACACACATACTTCTCCTGGAAATAGTATCCAACTTGGCTTCACAGACACTGTCCTCTCCTGGTTCTCCTTCTCTATCTCTGGCCATTCATTCTAAGTCTCTTTTGCAAGCTCTTCATCTGCCCCCCAACCCCTAAGTGTGGGAGTCCTTCAAGGCTCAGTTCTGGGTGCTGTTCTATTCTCCATCTACAACCACTTGCTTGGTGAACTCATTCTCTCCCATGGTTTCAACTACCATCTCTATGTGGATGATTCCCAAATCACATCTCCAGCCCCGATCTTTCTCCTTCTTACTCGTCTCATATTTCCTCTTGCCTTAATAATAATAATAATAATAATAATGGCATTTAAGCGCTTACTATGTGCAAAGCACTGTTCTAAGCGCTGGGGGGGATACAGTGTGATCAAGTTGTCCCACGTGGGGCTCACAGTCTTAATCCCCATTTTTACAGATGAGGTAACTGAGGCTCAGAGACATCATTACTTGGATGTCCCACCTACACCTCAAACTTAACATTCCAAACAGAACTCTTTACCTTCCCACCCAAACCCTGTCCTCCCCATGACTTTCCCATCACTGTAGACAGCACCACTATCCTCCTGGACTCACAAGCCCACAACCTTGGTGTGCCTCATCTCTCCCATTCAACCCGCTCATTTGATCTGTTACCAAATCCTGTCAGCTCAACCTTCACAATATCATTAAAATCCACTCATTCCTCTCCAATCAAACTGCTTCGATGTTAATTCAAGCACTTATCTTATCTCACCTTGATTACTGTGTCAGCCTCCTTGCTAACCTCCCTGCCTCCTATCTCTTCCCACATCAGTCCATATTTCACTCTGAGGCTCAGATCATTTTTCTACAAAACCATTCAGTCCATGTTTCCCCACTCCTAAAGAACCTCCAGTGGTTGTCCATCCACCTCTGCATCAACTGTAAACTCCTTATCATAGGCTTTAAAGCACTTAATCATCTTGGCCCCTCCTCCATTACCCACTTGATTTCCTATTATACTTTGCTCCTCTAATGCAAACCTACTCACTGTATCTTGGTCTCATCTATCTCACTTCCAACCTCTTGCCCACATCCTTCCTCTAACCTGGAACCCTTTCCTCTTCATATCTGACAAATGATCACTCTCCCCACTTTCAAATCCTTATTAAGAACACATCTGCTCCAAGAGGCCTTTTCCTGACTTAGTCCTCTTTTCCTCTTCTCCCTGCACTTAGATTTGAACCCTTTATTCACCCCTCCCTCAGCTCCACATCACTTATGTATATATCAGTAGCTAGTGGCCTAAGGGATAGAGCACAGGCCTGGGAGTCAGAGGACCTGGGTTCTAATCCTAGTTTCACCACTCACCTGCTTTGTAATCTTGGGCAAGTCATTGCTCTGTGCCTCAGTTTCCTTATCTGTAAAATCGAGACAGAAAACCTGTTCTCCCCCGTACTTAGCTTGTGAGCTCCATGTGTGACAGGGACTGCATTTGATCCATACCTCAAGCACTTAGTGTAGTCTTTTTTAGAAAGCAGCATGACCTAGTGGATAGAGCACAGACCTGAGAGTCAGAAGGACCTGGGTTCTAATTCAGGCTCCACCACTTATCTGCTATGTAATCCTGAGCAAGTCACTTTCACTTCTCTGTGCTTCAGTTACCTCACTTGCAAAAGGGGGATTCAATACCTGTGAGTCCCATGTTTGGACAGGGACTGTGTCCGAACTGATTAGCTTGTATGTACCCCAGTGCTAGAAACACAATAAGCATTTAACATATACCATTATTATCATTATCATATCAGTCATTTATTTATATTAATGTGTGTCTTAATAGTTTTGTCTTATGCTGAGTCTTCTCCAACCCTTAGGGACTCCATGAACACATCTCTCCCAGAATGCCCCACCTGCATCTGCAAATGTTCTATATCCATAGAGTTTTCTTTGTAAAAATGTGGAAGTGGTTTACCATTGCCTTCTTCTGCACAGTAAACTTGAGTCTCCATCCTTGACTCTGTTCCATGACACTGCTGCCCAGCACAGGTGAGTTTTGACTTGTAGCAGAGTGCCTTCCACTCACTAGCCACTGCCCAAGTGAGGAATGGAATGCTTATGCCTCTGCTCGACTTTCCCCCCGTAGCCGAGACTGGTAAAGTACTGAAAACTCTCCAGGTGCAATCCCAAGAGGGTAATACTAATAGTAGTATTGTAGTATTTAGGGGAAGTAGTGTGACAAAGTGGCAGAGTGCCAGTTTAGTAGCCAGAGGACCTGGGTTTGAGTCCAATCTGTGCCACTATCCTGCTGCATGACCATGGGCAAGTCACTTTACTTCTCTGTACTCAGTTTCCTCATCTGCAAAATGGGGATAATAATACCTGCCTTTCTGGCATGGCTTAGTGAAAAAAGCAGGGGCTTGGGAGTCAGTGGTCATGGGTTCTAATCCTGTTTTCACCACTTGTCAGCAATGTGACTTTAGGCAAGTCACAACTTCTCTGTGCCTCAATGGGGACTAAGACTGTGTCTACCCCAGCGCTTAGAACAGTGCTTGGCACATAGTAATCGCCTAACAAATACCATCATTATCATTAATATTATTACCTACCTCACAGATTTGTTGTAAGGACTAAAATGAGCTGTTTATTACTCTAGACTGTTAGCTTGCTGTGAGCAGAGAATGTGTCCACTAATTCATTTGTACTGTACTCTCCATAGCACTTAGTAAATTAGTGCTCTGTCCATAGTAAGTGCTCAACAAATACCATTGATTAATTGAAAGATTATTGCATTGAAAATAGACGAGTGAGCAATTTCTTTCTATCAATCGTGTTTATTGAGCACATGCTGTATGCAGAGCACTGTACTAAACACTTCAGAGAGTACAATGAAAAATATAACAGAGTTGGCAGACACAATCCCTGCCCACAATAAGCTTAGAGTCTAGAGGTGGAGACAGACATTAATGTAAATAAATAAATCACAGATATGTGCATACGTTCTGGGGATGGGGTGAACAAAGGCAGTAAATCAGGATGATGCAGAAGGGAGAGGGAGAAGAGGAAATGAGGCCTTAGTCAGGGAAGGCCTTTAAGAAGCTTCTAAGTTTGTCTCCCTGATGTGTGTGTAGGCTAGCCTAACACAGTCACCACAGCTAGTGGAAACCCTCTATAGTTAACTGCTAGGTTTAAATAAGTCATCAGAGGGAAAAGATCTTATATAGAAAATAGAAGGCTCACCCAATATAGGACGACAGAAAAGTTTAGAGTGGCAGGCACGGGCAACAGAAAATTAGACTGGCTGAAAAGGAATTTGAAGAAGGTTTTGCAAAGGATGCCAAAGGTAATAACAAAAGATTCTTCAAATAAATCAAAAGCAATAAGCCAGTTAGGGAACCAGTAGGGTCACTTGACAATTGTTGGGTAAAGGGTGTACTCAGGGATAGAGAAAGACAATTGAAAGCTCAATGAATTATTTACTTTAGTCTTTACTGAGGAAGATGTTAGAGATAGTTCCACACGTGGTTTTTTTTGTAGTAGTAGGAAGGTCAGAGGAACTAGATAATACTATGCTAGTTGCACATTTTTTAATACCAAATCAATATATTAGTTGTAAAAAAAATCACTTGGATAAAGTGGCATCCAACCAAGAATTCTTAAGGAACTCAGAGTACGGTACTCTTGAATAGATTGTTTAATCTATCATAATGATTATGGCATTTGTTAAGCACTTACTATGTTCTAAGCACTGTTCTAAGTGCTGGGGGAGATACAAGGTAATCAGATTAGAGACAGTACCTGTCCCACATGGGGCTCACAGTCTAAATCCCCATTTTACAGATGAGGTAACTGAGGCACAGAGAAGTGAGTTGACTTGCACAAGGTCACACAGCAGACAAGTGGCACAGCTGGGATTAGATCCCAGGTTATCTGACTCCGAAGCCTGTGCTCTTGCCACTAGGCCATGCTGCTTCTACTGCTTTCCATCCCTGGCCTCTCTCTCTCTCTCTCTCTCTCTCTTGCCGTGCCGATTAGTGAATGAACCCGTCCCTGGACGACGGGTGACAGCATGTCACTCCCTTCCTCGAAAATCTCCAGTGGTTGCCTGTCAACCTACGAATCAAGCAAAGACTCTTCACTCTCAGCTTCAAGGCTCTCCATCCCCTCATCCCCTCCTACCTCACCTCCCTTCTCTACTTCTACAGCCCAGCCCACACCCTCTGCTCCTCTGCCACTAACCTCCTCACTGTGCCTCATTCTCGCCTGTCCCGCCATCAACCCCCAGCCCAAGTCCTTCCCCTGGCCTGGAATGCCCTCCCTCCACACATCCACCAAACTAGCTCTCTTCC
This sequence comes from Tachyglossus aculeatus, assembly GCF_015852505.1. Taxonomy (NCBI): domain Eukaryota; kingdom Metazoa; phylum Chordata; class Mammalia; order Monotremata; family Tachyglossidae; genus Tachyglossus; species Tachyglossus aculeatus. The sequence continues at coordinate 61,522,680 of NC_052101.1, read as the reverse complement.
TCCCTTCAAAGCCCTACTGAGAGCTCACCTCCTCCAGAAGGTCTTCCCATACTGAGCCCCCTTTTTCCTCTCCTCCCCATCCCCACTCTGCCCTACCTCCTTCCCCTCCCCACAGCACTTGTATATATTTGTACAGATTTATTACTCTGTTTATTTTACTTGTACATATTTACTATTCTATTTATTTTGTTAATGATGTGCACATAGCTGTAATTCTATTTATTCTGATGGGTTTGCCGACTTGTACTTCCCAAGCACTTAGTACAGTGCTCTGCACACAGTAAGCGCTCAATAAATACAACTGAATGAATGAATGAATACCCTAGAGGATTGGTGGACACACCAATGTAATTATCATTTAAAATAAGGCTTCCAAAAGTGATCTTAAGAATTCTAGACTTAATAATAATAATGGTATTTGTTAAGTGCCTACAATGTGCCAAGTAGTGTTCTAAGCGCTGGGGTAGATACAAGGTAATCAGGTTGTCCCACATGTCTTAATCCCCATTTTACAGATGAGGGAGCTGAGGGCTAGAGAAGTGAAATGACTTGCCCAAGGTCACACTGCAGAGAAGTGACAGAACCGGGATGAGAAATCATGACCTTCCAACTTCCAGGCCCGTGCTCTATCCACTACACCATGCTGTGATTCTTACCCCTATAGCTGGTAAACTAGTAGTTTGATTAATTAGGTTTATCAAAGTACTCCTCACTCTCAGCTTCAAGGCTGTCCATCACCTTGCCCCTTCCTACCTCACCTCCCTTCTCTCCTTCTACAGCCCACCCCGCACCCTCCGCTCCTCTGCTGCTAACCTCCGCACTGTACCTCGCTCTCGCCTGTCTCACCATCGACCCCCAGCCCACATCCTTCCCCTGGCCTGGAATGCCCTCCCTCCACACATCCGCCAATCTAGCTCTCTTCCTTCCTTCAGAGCCCTACTGAGAGCTCACCTCCTCCAAGAGGCCTTCCCAGACTGAGCCCACTTTTTCCTCTCCTCCTCCCCATCCCCCCCGCCCTACCTCCTTCCCCTCCCCACAGCACTTGTGTATATATTTGTACAGATTTATTACTGTATTTAACTTGTACACATTTACTATTCTATTTTGTTAATGATGTGCATATAGCTTTAATTCTATTTGTTCTGACGATTTTGACACCTGTCTACATGTTTTGTTTTGTTGTCTGTTTCCTCCTGATAGACTGTGAGCCCGTTTTTTGGTAGGGACCGTCTTTATAGGGGAATTAAGACTGTGAGCCCCATGTTGGTCATGGACTATGTCCAACCTGATTATCTTGTATCTACCCCAGCACTAAACCCAGGGCCTGACACATAGTAAGCCCTTAAAAATACCATAAATAATAATAATAATAATAACAACAAGTTAAGATCAGTGAACACTTAGAAAAACATAGCCTGTTAAGGGAAAACAACATGGTTTTGGATGGGGGATATCATGCCTAACTAATATGCTGCAAATCTTTGAATGGGATAATAAGGAGGTGGATAGAGGGAAAACAGGGGGCTTCATATGTACGTGTGTGTGTGTGTGTGTGTGTGTGTGAGAGAGAGAGAGAGAGAAAGAGAGAGAGAGAGAGAGAGAGACCATTTGTGTATAATCTGAAGATAGAGTATGCAGCAAAATCTCCAGGTTTATAAATGAATCTAAACTTTTCAGCTGCCAATACAGCTGAGGAAAAACTGGAGCATACGCAGTATCTGCTCAGCTTAGATCCCATAGCATTGAGGAATTTGAAGCAGGGATATCCCAGAAGTCTGAGGTCTTTAATTCTACCCTCCCTTCCTTCCCTGCATTCCAGGTCATCAAAAGGGACGGGTAAAGTATGCAAATTTAGGTTGGTTCCCTGATGTCCTAGATTTTAACAAAATATACTATGGTCAGTTTACCTAATCCTTAATGCAGCATTGACTCTAATTGGGCTCTGATGTAATGCAGTGTTTCAGTGATTGATATGGTTTTGATAGAATTATCATTTTGGATATTGTCAATAAAATCTATTTACAATGCTCAGCCATTAGTTATTTGATGTTTGACAATTGTCATCAGGTTATAATCTAAAAAAATGTTTGTAAACGACATAGTGAGAGTCACTGAACAGATTTTCTTTATTTGTTCTATCAATTATTTTCAAAGAATGATTATTTTTGGATTACTGTCTTTTCATATTCAGAATCTCTTCTATTTTCTAGCTCTATGGGAATCAGGAAACTGCCTGATGTTAAATGGTGTCACTATTCATTGCCTGGATTGCAATTTACCCTTTGTTTTCTTGGTGGGAAATTCTTGTATGAATCTCTCCTTCATTTTGTTTCAATATTTGCTTGACTGCATTAAAGCTAAATTATGAGCAGTAATAGACATATAATAGGAACCTAAAAATATAAACGAACCTAGAAAACCTGCTAAAACTGAGTAAATATGTTCGCTTCTATTTGGATATTGACAATAGGCCTGAGACAGCATTTTGGGGTATAAAAGCTCCATCCTATTACTCTTGTCATAAAAGCAAAGAATTCCTAATCTGCTCCTGAAATATATTAATGAAACCCCTGTGCTTTTATTAGTTTTTCCTCTTTTAGAGTGTTTATATGTTTTTTTAAATATGTTTTCCATGGTGGTGAGTGTATGAGAGTTGGAGATAAAATGAGACAGATGTACTGACCATGGTTTCCAAGGGAGCAGTTTCCCTAGCGATGGCAAAGCAGTTGTCAAAGCAGTCAATGTTCCTTTCCCTTCTCATGTGACTTGCTGTCTCAAATTTACATAATTTGGGTCATAAAAGCAGCTCTTCATGAATAACCACCCCCCAAGTTCCCTATGGCATACAAAGGGATAGAGGGAGGAAACCATTTGCAAGGATCACAGACCATTAGTCATCATGAAGTATTTCTGATTTTTCCAACTTCTGACTGCAAGGCAGAATATATTCTATTACAAAATGATCAAAGAATTATTGGATAATCCCAAAATGTAAAAATATACCTCATCCAATAAGAGAAACATCATTTCCTGAAAATATATATTTTTTAATATTTGAGGTAAAAAAAGGCAAATCTATACATTCCTGGACTATGGCTCTTGGGCAATTCAATCAATCAATCAATCAATAGTGTTTACTGAGTACTTACTGTGTGCAGAGCACTATACTAAGCACTTGGGAGAGTACAATATAAAGGAGTTGGTAGAAAAGTCCCCTGCCTGCAACAAGCTTACAGTCTAGAGGGGGAAAATATCTATGACATGGGACTATGAAGGCTTGTATTCTAAACATTGTTTCCCCTATCTGGGAACATCCTGTTTCTTAAGCAATGAGAAGCTTATAAAATCACGAACCCAGTGATTCTCCCTTTAAGCTATAGGCTCCTTCATGTGCAGCACTGCCACTTGAGAAAACAGGGTGACCTAATGGAAAGAGCCTGGGCCTGGGAGTCAGCGGATCTGGGTTCTAATCCCAGCTCTGCCACTTACCTGCTGTGTGACCTTGAGCAAGACACTTAACTTCTCTGTGCCTCAGTTACCACATCTACATAATGGAGATTCACTACCTGCTCACACTCTTACTTAGGCTGTGAGACCCATGTGGGACCTGGTTTTCTTGTATTTACCCCCTGTGGCCTAGTGGATAGAACAAGGGTCTGGGAGTCAGAAGGGTCTGGGTTTTAATTCTGCCTCTGCCACAACTTCTGAACTTAACTTAAATCCTGAATTTGGTCATTATCTTGTTTGGGAATCTGGTTCAGCCAGCATCACTGGATGTTTCAAGTGGGTCCTGGATGTAGCTTTTAATTTCATATTTTTCTTGGACTGCATCATAGGTGAGTCAGTAATTTTAGTTATAATTCTGGGTGACTGCATGGCCTAGTGAAAGGAGCACGGGCCTGGGAGTCACATGACCTGGGTTCTAATGCCCACTCTGCTACTTGCCTGCTGTGCGAACCTGGGCAAGTCACTTAGCTTCTCCAATCAATCAGGCAATCAATAGTCTTTATTGAGTGCTAACTGTGTGCAGAACATGGGGCTAGTACAATGCAACAAAGTTGGTAGACACATCCCCTGCCCACAACAAGCTCCATGTCTGCTTCCTCATCTGTAAAAATCTATATACTCTATATACTCTCCCAGTGTGAGACAGGTATGATCTTATATCTTGTATCTTCCCTAGTGGCTAGTTCAGTGCTTTGCACACAGAAGCACTTAATACATAGCATAATTCCCATTACTACTGTTAGTTTGCTTAGTTATACCAATACAGCTGAGTGCACACTTTTGATCTCATAAGGAATAAGCCTAATAAGTATCAGTTTAAATCGGTGTAAATCATTCATTCATTCAATTGTATTTATTGAGCACTTACTGTGTGCAGAGCACTGTACTAAGGGCTTGGAAAGTACAATTTGGTAACAGAGACAATACCTACCCAACAACGGGATCACAGTTTAGAAGGGGGAGACAGACAACAAAACAAAACAAATAGACAAGCATCAATAGCATAAATCAGTGAGTTAGTTCTTCTAGTGGCAGATGTATGAATGCTTTAAGCAGTGAAACTCACTGTGGCTGATCCCCTGGGGGAACATCTCCCACAAGATGTATAATTTCACTGGAAATAAACTGCCCCAGAAATGTATCTGGTACTTTCAAATTTAAACTACTCTTAACTAGTCCACCTCACCAGAGTACTCCAAGAGCTATTTCTTTTCCTGGTGCTTCACCAACAAATACTGCCAGTTATTTCTTAAATGGCTATATCCTGACAATATGCCTTTTAAAAGCATCTTTTAAGAAACTAATTTTAAGAAAACAGTGACATGATGGGATTGATATAATCTAGCATGATTCATTATGGTGTCAAGCATCAGAAGAACATTTTGAAAAATATCGATCAAAATCCATTACTATAGAAATTATCACTGGAAGGTATTTTTTGGTAAATTCTCTGTATGGTGAAGCATCACCTCATTGATGTTACATTACAACTTTTGGGAAAGTGCAATTATTGAAATTGGTATTTCCCCAAAATTCAAGCCATGCTGTTCACTATTCACCCCCTAGAAAATCTTGAGCAATTAGTGACATTGCTAATCCTGAAGAAGTTACCTGGTGGCTAATGACTTAAAGGACCAGCTCCTCATTTCCTTGCCTTTATCTGTAACTATCACAAATATGGATCTTTATGTTCAGGTTGACTGAAATTTAATTAGACAGTGATAAAGGGAAGTAGTGTGTACAGCATGTGCTTGTGGGATTGTTGATTACTACAATGGCCACTGCTTTTTTTCATACAAAGCTCAGCGCCTCAGAGAGGTGACTAACAGCATCTGTTTTCTTCCTCTGGGCATTTTCCTCCTGACAATGATGCCTATTCTGGAGTTCTGGAAGACAAATTAGAGGAGTTGCTTCCACTTGGTGTACCACCACTTCTTGTTGAAGTTGGATAACTCAGACAGGCACACGCAAGCTGCAAGTACAGCATATAAGTAAAATGATGCTTAGTCTTTGTAGATGACTTCTATGACCTTGATTAGAGCACCAAGTAGAAAGAGATGTGAGTGGGCAGGAAAGGAAAGTTTAATGTCCAAGAAGAGTGAAAGCAAATGTGAAACACAACTACATTATTAGAGTACTACAGTTATCTTATTTCTAGATAAGGTTGTTTCCATTTGCATTTTAAATCTTCTTTTTTAGTTCAAACCCAATATTCACCATATCTGCTTGAGCAGATACAGTAATTACTGTATGAGGCCTCATTTTTTTCAGTGCTCAAAAATCTTCTCAACTCATTTTTAAATATACTTGGTGTTCAGCTGACAATTTAGATTGTCATCCCATCAACCAGGAATTGTCTTCTTTAAAGAACGCAGTAGCTGCGAGTATATAATTGGTATGCAACAATTATAAAAAAAACTTAGAATGTAAAGAAGTTCCAGAGATTCTGCCAGTTTAAAATGCATGTTTGAGATGGTAGAATTAAATAAAGTCCCATAGTACAGGCTTGTAAGTCATTTTCAAAAATCATTAGGATACAAACATTTAATGGAGCCTCTACATTTGAATGAGTCCCACTGACATTTTGCAATATCATCCCTTTCACCTTCTTTCTCCTTGCCATCTCTCTTTCTTTTCCAGAAGTGATGTGGGGAGTGCATAGGGCACAGTAGGGAAGGAAATAGACTGGAGAAAAGATAGATTAGTCAGGGGAGGCTTTCTGGAGGGAAGCAGTGTGGCCTACTGGATAGAGCACAAGCCTGGGAGTCAGGGAATCTGGGTTCTAATCCCAGCTCTGCCATTAGTCTGCTGTGTGACCTAGTCCTTACTTTCTCTGTGCCTCAGCTACCTCATCTATAAAATGGGGGTTAAGACTGTGAGCCCCACGTGGGACAGAGGCTGTGTCCACCCTGATTAGCCTGTATTTACTACAGCGCATAGTACAGTGCCTCGCACAGAGTAACCACTTATCAAATACCATTTTTTAAAAAAATCATGTGATTTTTAGAAGGGCTTTGAAGATAGGGAGAACAGTGGTCACCTGGACGTTAAAGGAGAATAAATTCAAGGCAGGAGGGAGGTCAGTGGTGAGAAATGAGAAAGAGGCACAGTGTAAAGGTTGGACATCTCCCCAAATTATTTTACCTCCCTCTCGAGGCCCTGCTCCCAGTATGTCCTGCACATCGCAGGCTACCCACGTGGACTTAGGCCGCTGCAGCTTACACTCCCAACCACCACACCAGCATCCTCCTGGTGCCTGCTGCCCCCCATCACAACTCTCAGAGCCCTTGGTGTCCTCCTCTAACAGACATCCATGCTCCCACACTGGCTATTCTCCATGTCACTGAGGAACTACCATCCCAACCTGCCTTCCACTACCCCAGCAGGATGGAGAAAAGCAGCCGCAGCCCGATGTCGCTTCCACAAAACCTCAGGAAAGCTGTGGCAGCTGCTGCTATAGCTGCATGACTGTGGACTCTGAGCCAAGAAGGAGCTGGAAATTTTACTCATCCTGCCACAATACCCTACTGAGCTTTGCTTTTGTCCTCATGTTGTCTTAGTGTTTTGTTTCATCTTTCCTTATGTTTCTGTCACCAGTCCCCTCTCTGCCTTTTTATATTTTCATTGTGAGCCCCCACAGGAGATAGGGTCCATGTCTATTTCCTACTTATATAGTCTCTCTCAGTGCTTAACATTATTATTATTATTATTATCACAATAAGAATAATTAGCATTATTATTATTGTTATCATGGTATTTGTTAAGTGCTTACTATGTGTCAAGCACTGTTCTAAGTGCTGGGGTAGATACAAGGTAATCAGGTTGGACACAGTCCCTGCCCCACATGAGGCTCACACTCTTAATCCCCATTTTAAAGATGAGGTAACTGAGGCACAGAGAAGTGAAGTGACTTGCCCAAGGTCACACAGTTGACATGTGCAGAACCAGGATTCGAACCCAGGTCCTTCTGACTCCCAGGCCCATGCTCTATCCACTAAACCACCCTGCTCTGCACACAGTAAACTCTTAATAAACACGATTACTGCTAATACTACTTCTACTACTTACTACGAGTATTACCTACATCATCACCTGGTACTTCAATCCATACCTGCTATGCATTTAGGTACAACCCCAGCACTTCTGTACATATCCTTATAGTTGATTGCTTCCCCTACCTGTAATTTATTTTATGGTCTGTCTCTCCTGCTAGATTACAAGCTCCTTGAGAGAAGGGTACATGTATACTTTCTGAATTGTAATCAATCAATCAATCAATCGATCGTATTTATTGAGCACTTACTGTGTGCAGAGCACTGTACTAAGCGCTTGGGAAGTACAAGTTGGCAACATATAGAGACAGTCCCTACCCAACAGTGGGCTCACAGTCGAGAAGGGGTAGACAGAGAACAAAACCAAACATATTAACAAAATAAAATAAATAGAATAGATATGTACAAGTAGAATAAATAAATAGAGTAATAAATATGTACAAACATATATACATATATACAGGTGCTGTGGGGAAGGGAAGGAGGTAAGATGGGGGGATGGAGAGGAGGAGGAGGAGGAGGAGAGGAAGGAGGGGGCTCAGTCTGGGAAGGCCTCTTGGAGGCGGTGAGCTCTCAATAGGGCCTTGAAGGGAGGAAGAGAGCTAGCTTGGCGGATGGGCAGAGGGAGGACATTCCAGGCCAGGGGGATGACATGGGCCAGGGGTCAATGGCGGGACAGGCGAGAACGAGGCACGGTGAGGAGATTAGTGGCAGAGGAGCGGAGGGTGTGGGCTGGGCTGTAGAAGGAGAGAAGGGAGGTGAGGTAGGAGGGGGGCAAGGTGATGGAGAGCCTTGAAGCCCAGGGTGAGGAGTTTCTGCCTGATGCGCAGATTGATTGGTAGCCACTGGAGATTTTTGATAAGGGGAGGAATATGCCCAGAGCATTTCTGGACAAAGACAATCCGGGCAGCAGCATGAAGTATGGATTGAAGTGGGGAGAGACACAAGAATGGGAGATCAGAGAGAAAGCTGATGCAGTAGTCCAGACGGGATAGGATGAGAGCTTGAACAAGCAGGGTAGCAGTTTGGATGGAGAGGAAAGGGCGGATCTTGGCAATGTTGCGGAGCTGAGACTGGCAGGTTTTGGTGACGGCTTGGATGTCAGGGGTGAACGAGAGAGCGGAGTCGAGGATGACACCAAGGTTGCGGGCTTATGAGATGGGAAGGATGGTAGTGCCGTCAACAGTGATGGGAAAGTCAGGGAGAGAGCAGGGTTTGGGAGGGAAGACAAGGAGTTCAGTTTTGGACATGTTGAGTTTTCGGTGGCGGGCAGACATCCAGATGGAGATGTCCTGAAGGCAGGAGGAGATGCGAGCCTGGAGGGAGGGGGAGAGAGCAGGGGCAGAGATGTAGATTTGGGTGTCATCAGCGTAGAGATGAGAGTTGAAGCCGTGGGAGCAAATGAGGTCACCAAGGGAGTGAGTGTAGATTGAGAACAGAAGGGGACCAAGAACTGAACCTTGGGGAACCCCCACAGTAAGGGGATGGGAGGGGGAGGAGGAGCCTGCAAAAGAGACTGAGAATGAATGACCGGAGAGATAAGAGGAAAACCAGGAGAGGACGAAGTCGGTGAAGCCAAGGTTGGATAGCGTGTTGAGGAGAAGGGGGTGGTCCACAGTGTGGAAGGCATCTGAGAGGTTGAGGAGGATTAGGATAGAGTATGAGCCGTTGGATTTGGCAAGCAGGAGGTCATTGGTGACATTTGAGAGGGCAGTTTCCGTGGAATGTAAGGCACGGAAGCCAGACTGGAGGGGGGTCGAGGAGAGAGTTGGTGTTGAGGAATTCGAGGCAGTGCATGTAGACAACTCGTTCAAGGAGTTTGGAAACGAATGGTAGGAGGGATATGGGGTGATAACTAGAAGGTGAGGTGGGGTCAAGAGAGGGTTTTTTTAGGATGGGATAGACATGGGCATGTTTGAAGGCAGAGGGGAAGGAACCAGTGGAGAGTGAGTGGTTGAAGATGGAAGTTAAGAAGGGGCAAAGGGATGGAGCGAGAGATTTCATGAGATGAGAGGGAATGGGGTCAGAAGCACAGGTGGCCAGAGTAGCACTTGAGAGGAGGGAGGAGAGCTCCCCTGAGGATACTGCTGGGAAGGATGGGAGAGTAGCGGAGAGTGTTGAGAGCTGGGGGGTTGGAGAAGTGGGGGGAGTGACTTTGGGGAGGTCAGACCTGATGGATTTAATTTTGTTAGTGAAGTAGGAGGCCAGATCGTGGGGGTGAGGGAAGGAGGAGGGGTAGGAACCGGGGGCCTGAGAAGGGAGTTGAATGTATGGAAGAGCTGATGGGGATGATCGGCATGGGTGTCAATAAGGGAGGAGAAATAGTTTTGTCTGGCAGAGGAGAGGGCTGAGTTAAGGCAGGAAAGGATAAACTTGAAGTGAACGAGGTTGGCATGGTGTTTAGACTTTCGCCAGCAGCGTTCAGCAGCTCGAGCATAAGAGCGAAGGAGGCGGACAGTGACAGTGATCCAGGGCTGTGGGTTAGTGGTATGAGAGCAGCGAAGGGAAAGGGAGCGAGTGAGTCTAGCTGAGTAGAAAGGGTAGAGTTGAGAGCAGTAATCTGATCATCAAGACTGGGTAGAGAATTGTACTCTCCAAAGCACTTAATTCAAGGCTATGCACACAGTAAGCACTCAATAAACTCCATGGATTGATTGATCGATTCATAGAGGAGAGAAGTATATAGACTGGTTGTAGTAGAAAAAGAGTGAGGACAAACAGTGATGAGAGAGCTGATAGAATGCTGTAGAGCTTTATGACTGCAACATTATATAGCTAACCTTCATTTCAAAAATGATGCTACCTATAGTAAGACCCTATTCATGCTAACTCGGTGCAGCTGAAAAATTAGATGTGTGACCATAATCTATTCCCCATAATTAAGAACCTTTTATGAGTCTTTCTGCAGAAGGGATTGGGGCAGGCAATTTTGAGAGCCCTACTTCTAATCCTTTGCACATTTGCATGATCAGTGACTCATCCTGAAGTAGGTCTGCTAAATACCCAGGTGATACCTTAAATTATATTGCCACGTGGGACAACCTGATTACCTTGTATCTACCCCAGCACTTAAAACAGTGCTTGGCACATAGTAAGCACTTAACAAATACCATTGTTATTATTATTATTATTATACCAAACCCAGTGCTGTCTCTACAGGAACCAAATGACCAGTATCTTTACAAAGAACTTCTCTTCAGGATAAGAAAGGACATAAGCTTGATTTGTTTTTCCAAACTTGGTGAGTGGTTGAGCCCAGGCCTGCTTCAGACATTTGACCTCCCTGAGGCAGGGAAAAATCTTCCACCTCTTTCAGTTCCATAAGACCTCATGTGGAAATCTGCTCAGTTGCTTGCCCCTTCCCTCCCTCCACCAGCCTTCTCAGCATTCCCCTCCCAGGGCCCTCCTGGTTCACACAGGTGAACAATGGTTTTTCAAATATCTAACCTCTGCCACAAGGCTGCCACCTCTCTGCTGCCTCTCCTCCACCCCCATCATGGTGCATCACTGAACCAATCACCTTATCATTTGTCATCTCAAGGTTACGCTGGGTTGAGCGGAATGAACCATAAACACTTTCTTGTCCAAGGATTATGAGGCAGCTTCTTGAGATTAGGAATGTTCTCTGTGGCTTTGGGATAGACTTTATACACGTGGCCTCCTCAGCAGCAGATAATACTGTACCCTCCTCTCCCTTAATATACCATTTCAGAGTGGCACTCATTTCTTCCCTGAGAATCCTTGGGGACTTAGTCACTCACCTGAGAGGTGTTCATGTTTTAGACTTTTTATGGTACATGTTAAGCACTTACTATTTGTCTTGTCCTGTTTTGAACACTAGGGTAGATACAAGTTAATCAGGCTAGACATATTACCTTAAATCAAGTAGGAGGGAGAAGGATTTAATCCCCATTTTACAAATGAGGTCACTCAGGCAAAGAGAAGTTAAGTGACTGGTCCAGAGTGACACAGCAGGCAAGTGGCAGTGCCGAGATTAGAAGCCTGGTCTTCTGGCTCCTTAATCGGTGCTCTTTCTATTAGGTCTTGCTGCTTCCCACCTCTGCTGCTGCCCTTACTTGGGTGGCAAGTTCACTCCCTGACTCCTAGTTGAGGAGGAACTTGTGGCTTCTCAAGAATACCACAATGTTTGTGATATTTGTCTAAGTGCTCACTATGTACCAAATATAGTGCTAGCCAGTAGAACAGATACAAGATAGGTCAGTCACAGTTCCTGTCTCACATGGGGCTCACAGTCTAAGAGAGAGGGAGAACAGGGATTGTACAGAGGCCCAGAGCAGTTAAGTAACTTGCCCAAGGTCACAAAGCAGTTAAATGTCCAAGCCAGGATTAGTACCCAGGTCCTCTGACTCCCAGTCCCACATTCTTTCCACTAGGCCACACTGCTTCCCAAATAGCTTGGGTTTTGTGGAGGATATATGACATGGGGGTTCTGACTCCCAGAGCAGAGTTAGAAGGGGAGCTTTGGCCCATGTTCAAATGAGGGAAATGCTCACAGTTGAAACAGAGAAAACACCCAAAGAACTGAGAAGCAGTGAGGCTTAGGGGAAAGAGCATGGGTTTAGGAGTCAGAGGTCATGGGTTCTAGTCTACCACTTGTCAGTTGTGTGACTTTGGGCCAAGTCACTTCTCTGTGCCTCAGTTACCACAGCTGTAAAATGGGGATTATGATTGTGAGCCCCACGGGGGACAACCCCAGCGCTTAGAACAGTGCCTGGCACATAGTGAGCGCTTAATAAATATCATTACTAGTATGATCACCCCAGCCCCCTCTGTGGGAAATATCATGAATATCACTGAGATGTACAACCTGGAGTTTTTCCTCAATCTAACATAATAACTACTGCTCTTTCTATGTATATTTACAATGGAGACTGAACTCTACTCAGATGTGAACCTCACTCCAGTTATCTGCAAATTTGTAGGATACTCTTTAGATTGCTGTCACGTGTGAATATTACCTGAAAGACCACAGGAAACAGGCAACCAAATCCAAATAAAAGCAGACTGCCTGATTAAGAGTGTAAATAGTTCAGAGCTCATTTCACATGTCTCCACACAGCTGTTGTCTCCACTCTACTTCTTATTGTGATCCCAGATTGTAGAAAGTTTCTACCTCAGTAAGAATAATGATAGCAGTTTGTTAAACACTATACTAACCACTAAGGTCGAGTCAAGATAATCTGATTAGACATTTTCTCTGTTTTACAGTCTGAGGGAGGAAGAGCAGGAATCTTATCCCCACTTTGCAAATGAGGAAATCAAGGCCCAGAGAAGTTATTCACCCAAGGGCATATAGTAGGTAAGTGGCACTGGTTTAGATTCCAGGTCCCCTGACTCCTAGGCCTTTGCTCTTTCCACTAGGCCAAGCTTCTTCTCTTAGAGGGCACTGGCCTGCTTATGTTCTCTCATGTTGGTAGAGCACAGGGTGTGTCATCAGATAGAGCATTTCTGACCCAAAACATGTTTTGAATTTTCTTACCCCATCCCCAGCTTGGTTCTTTTAAACTGCCTTGACATATTCACAGCACATTGCAGGACTCATAGTCTTAGCCTCGAGGACCAAAATGAGTAAAATAATTTGGGTGTTGGCAGAAGTGGAGATCGGGGTCATATTATTTTACCGTTAAAAATATCTTTTGTACATTCTAAATAATAATAATAATGGTATTTGTTAAGTGCTTACTATGTGCAAAGCACTGTTCTAAGTGCTGGGGAAGATACAAGGTTATCAGGTTGTCCCACATGGGGCTCACAGTCTTAGTCCCCATTTTACAGATGAGGAAACTGAGGCCCAGAGAAGTTAAGTGACTTGCCCAAAGTCACACAGCTGACAAGTGGCAGAGTGGGATTCAAACCCATGACCTCTGACTCCAAAGCCCATGATCTTTCCACTAAGCCACAGCTGCTTCTCTAGAAGCAGAGCTGCTTCTCTAGAGCTGCATCTCTAAAATGATGTTAATATACTTCAAGGCCCTTCCACAAGACACACATTTTGGAATATCTAAATAATAAAATGAACATTTAGCAAGACACAATCTAATTACTTTGTGTCTTTGTAAAATATTAATTTAAGGCAACTGAAGCATTAAGGGGTAACATCTCAGTGGTGCTTGGTGATTTATCTGTGTGACTGCCATTAATAACAATAGAAGTCTCACAGGTTGCTTTCCACCCTTTGCTAATATATCCTAAGGTACACAAATCAGTTACTGTGCATTTGCTGTAACTTTTTTTTTTGATTCAGGTTCCAGGAATACGTGCATTATTCCATTGCCATGTATGTGGCAACAGCTGTATTGATGAACAGTCTACAGAGCAACAAACTTAGAATGGTTTATATTATACATAGGATGATCAAGTACATTTTGAAGAAAACCCAGGTGGGGCAGGAATTCCACAGAGTGAGCTTCCAAGAGGCCAGGATTTCAAAGTAGCTTAAAGTCTATAATAGGAGAAGTGGAGAAAGTGGAGGTACAGGTTTCCTCAGTTCAGAGACTGAGTTCCTCCTGTGATCCATTAGGATGCTCTGTGTGGGGGAGTCTGTCCAAGGGAGGATTGCTAACTCCTTTCCCCTAACTGAAGATGAAATTATGTCTTCATTTGCACTGAAGAAGATGGGAGGAGTATGGAGGTGTGATGTAAACAGAAGCAGAAGGTGTGATGTAGAAAAGCAGCATGGCTTGGTGGAAAGAGCGTGGGCTTGGGAATCAGAGGTTGTGGGTTCTAATTCCGGCTCTGCCACTTACCAGCTGTGTGACTTTGGGCAAGTCACTTCACTTCTCTATGCCTCAGTTCCCTCATCTGTAGAATGGGGATTAAGTCTGTGAGCCCCACGTGGGACAACCTGATTACCTTGTATCTACCCCAGCGCTTAGAACAGGGCTTGGCACACAGTAAGTGCTTAATATACCATTATTATTATTAATAATAAACAGTCCATTCAAGAGCAGCCTTGAATGCAGCCTTCTTTTCTTATTTTTGAAAAGAAAACTCCTTTAAAAAATCCCATATAAATCTCACCCCCACTGAGGTGATACCCTGTCAATAAATCATAATAATTTCAAGTACTGTACATCCAAAATACATGTTGTAAGTCACATCTTCCTGGTTTGTTTAAAATACTTGATTCCTTTGAGTTTTGCCCAGTCCCCAACCCTTGCAAAGCTAATGTGAATACCACCCTCAGCAGAGGTTTAAGTAGTATTCATTGCTGCAGAGGGTTCACAGATATATTCTCTTCCATGATCACAGTCAGCACCCACTATTCCTGCCAAATGTCTCCCAATGACAGTTAGCTTTGTGGGGACCAAGAAAGACTGACTAGTCACAGCCTATCATTACTATAAGATAAAAATAATCATTTGTATGCCTTGCTGACTGTAATAATAATAATAATAATAATAATGATGGTATTTGTTAATCATAATAATGATGGCATTTATTAAGCACTTACTATGTGCAAAGCACTGTTCTAAGCACTGGGGAGGTTACAAGGTGATCGGATTGTCCCACGGGGGGCTCACAGTTTTAATCCTCATTTTACAGATGAGGTAACTGAGGCACAGAGAAGTTAAGTGACTTGCCCAAAGTCACACAGCTGACAGTTGGCAGAGCCAGGATTTGAACCCATGACCTCTGACTCCAAAACCTGTGCTCTTTCCACTGAGCCACATGACTGTAAGCTACCGGATGGAAGGGATTTGGTCTGCCATTATGTTGTACTCTCCCAAGTACTTAGTACAGTGCTCTGCACCTAGTAAGCACACAATAATTATTGAATGATTGACTGATGGTAAGACAGACTTTCCCATCATTTTCCCCTCAATCTTGAGCAGCTGAAGAGACAGCATTGCTTTTTAGCAAACACTTTTGTTGGCTTAGAACCCTGATTGGGCAAGAGGCTAGAAAAGATGTCCTACTGTCTGTACATAGGAACAGTGTGAAAGACTACATTTTTGTAAAACACACAGTTGAACTATAACTGTCAGTCACATCAATCTATCAATGGCATTTATTATGTCAGTTTGTGCAGGGCACTGTACAAAGCCACCTGTTAAAATACAATACAACTGAGATGGTAGATGTGATCCCTACCCAGAAGGAGCTTACAGTCCATGGTGGGGAGACAGGCATTGAGATTAATTGTAGCTAGGGGAAATAGTAAAATATAAGGATATGCATATAAATGCTGTGGGGCTGGGGTGAGTATCAAAGTGTTTTGAAAAGTGACATAGCTTAGTGCATAGTCAATGCAGAGGGGAGGGTGGATAGGGAAATTACATCTTCAGATGTGAAGAAAAAACACACATATACACACGAGACTGTTTCATTATGTGTTCCTTTAAATCTGGTCAGCCAGTGAACAACTTACTCAGGTACCTTACTTCAGAAACTTATACTTTCAGTTTGGATGCTTTTATTGCTGGGGTTATTGATTTCTATTAAAAGAGCCCACTCATTCCGGGAGGCAGGACAAAGATTGTTTCCTATCTCAACTGTGACAAATATTTCATTGTTTATAATATTACTATGATAAACAACATTTATGCTCTGCCCTAAAACATTTTATAACTTTTTTAATTGTCTCAGCAGTCTTCAAAACCACAGTTTAGCACTTCAATAATAAGCACGTTAATTTGTTTAACGTTTAAGTTCTTACAAAGGAAGAGACAAGCATTAATTTTGTTTAGTTAAAACAAGCTTTGCTTTTGAACAGCAGGTGGTAATTGAAACAAAACAAGGACTCATTAGAGGAGCGTCTGGTGGCTCATGATACAAACAGAGCACACTACAAAACCCAAACACAAGAGCCCTGAAATAAAGTGGTCATCATCTAATTAACAGAACATGTTTTAATTACCCGGTAAACCATGCAGCGCAGTGTGTCAATTTAACTGATGTGCTAAGTGCCAGTTTACAATATCAGAAACAGACAAATAATTGGAATCTAATTACAGCCAGGTCTATTGCGCACCAGCGCCTCAAGCCCATCTTAATAAACAAGTTTTTACATCAAACCATGAATAGCAAATACAGCCGTGCTGTTAATTGCTACATTGTGATATTGGGACTTTGCCAGCTTTGACTATTAAAATAAGCTCTTGTGTGGATTGCAGTTGCTCTGCTACGCTTTAATTAGAATCAAATGAGAGGCAGAGATCGGGCTGTATTACTGCAATTCAATATATGTAAATAAGATAACTGGCTAATCTTTTTATTTTATTTCTGAGCCTCCATGCAATAGGTGGTTTAGTTATGGTAATAGGTTATCACTTTGCAAATGAAGTAGACTTGCGCTGTGAGATGAATCAAGAAACATGTAATCTTTACTAGAGAGAGCCTAAATAGTCTACATCATTGAAAGTAGGATTCACAGCACTTTCACCTAAAAGATCTATAGTACTATATTTTTAATACCTCCACCAGCCTAGCATTTTTTTTCTTTAATAATGGCTTTTGATTTTATATTTCATGTGTCTAAATAAATGTGATACATAACATGCTATTTACAATGCTAAGTCAGATATTTCAGGATAAACTATTTGAATGGAGAATCATTTGCGTGAGTACTTGAAAGGTTGCACAGAAGGTCCACATAAATACTGTATAATGCAAATTTTAAATTAAGACCAAGGCAAAGATAACACTCATATTTCATACTGTATATAAATTGTGCTTCTTGTCAGAGAACTAATCAAGGATTCAGAAATACCAAGTCAGAAAATGAAATCTATGGTACTGTTGCTAATGAACCATTTTTCAGTATTTTCTAAATAGGATAGGAAATAGTATAGCTTTTGTTGAAAAATTACTAAGTAATGATCTCCTGGGAAGATCCCCTTATGTTCCACTAGAATTGTAATTAGAACTGGCCACGACCTTGGGAAACCTGCTTCATGAGCAAGCTCTCTTCTTTATTATTTAAAAAAAAAAAGAAAGCTTACTAAGTTTTCTATACTTGGGGCCTAGGCGTAACTAAATGCAATAGATGGGAAAAAAATAAAGCTTTTAAAAGTGCTATTCTGAGGCCTTCCAAACTGGAATGTCAACTATAAATTATCCATTTATTTGTGGTCGTAGTTTGTTGTTGTGAACATCTTGTTGCCTAGCCTATGTTCTCCTTTCTTAGTCCCATGGGAGAGTTCTCTTTTTTTTCCTCAGAACATTCTAGTACTTAAAACTGCCATTTTGTGAAGAATGGATGCCTGCCCTTTTTATTCAATCTGCTGAGCATTTAAAAAAAATACCCCTTGTACAAACCTGTGCCTGCTTTCCACCTCTTCACCAAAGCCATAAATCCAACCTTGAGATTGGAAGAAAATGGCCTTGAAATCATTCTCAATGTTTCTCCCCTCACTTAGCTAGTCACCCGGTACGTTTAACTTTTGATGTTTCCTTCAGCTCCCTCTTAGTGCTTTTGTGTCTAGTGGCCAGACACCAACTACCCCTAGGAAGCAAGTGCACCATGCAAGGGACCCACAGCAGCCTTCATGCTGCCAACAGCTCATAGTTCAGTGTCAGAAGGGAATGTTCATGGGGCTTGTGTTGTTGGAGAAAGCTGCAAGGCTTTTATAATCTGGTACATCATCCATCTACTTTCTCAAACAAAATGAAGCTTAGTGGTCAATTGTCAGGAAAACAAACCTGTTTCTTATAATGAGTTTTCCTGCTTTCGTTTCTTCAGAACTTTACTCCCACATCGGTAGCAAAATGTTTAAAAGACGTATAATAGAAAATGTGTGGAAAATATAAAAGGCTGAGAAAGGAACTAAATAAAGGGCTTTCATTTTATGAGCATAATTGCATATGTTAAAAGTGTCTTTAGCTGTGTAAAATACAGATGAAGTTATAAATCACCTCAAACCCGAAGGGTCAAATTTCAAGTTCAGATTGGATCTATGCAACTTCAGAATTCTTATTAAAAATATGAAAACATGCCAAATCCAGAAAAAGCTCACAACTATACAAAAAGTGAGACAAAGTGTTACTAATTTCTGCCAACTAGTATTACTCACCAGAGCAATTACACATGAACAACCTCCATAACTGTAAACCAAGGAAACTGAAACCTCCATCTCACACACAGTTGTCTTGTTTTTGGTTAGTACTGCAAAGATTTGATATTATTCCATTTGCCTGCTGTTAACCCTAGGAATACATGCTTTAACAGGACAAAAATATTTCTTCAGTTGCAATTTCCACATGTGCATTTCCCCAGGAGGAGGTGAAATTCTCAAAAATAGTAAAAAAATATTTTTTTTTTTACCATGGCAGCATTTTTACTGTTTATTCTACTTTTGAACCATAATAACTTATGTTCATTCTTATTACAAGAATTATAACAGACATGCTCTCAGGGCTCTACATGTACCACTTTGGAAATACACGTAATACTGTAAAGCTGTCACATTCAGTTTTGTTGTAAACATCACCTTGGGTTACTATGCAGTTATCTCTTGGTTTATTTTTTTCTGCTCATAAACCAATGATTGTTAACAATTCCTAACATCAAAGAAAAGACAATCTCTGTGAAACACTTTCTCTTCACAGGCCTAAATGCACTAGGAGAGTATGAATTATCATCAGTCTATATCTGCATCCCACTTAGGAATTAAAATTGTTTCTATAGTTTATGGAAGACATTATTTTCTGAAGATCCTAGGCTCATTTGAGGAAGGGAATCCACATAATAGTGGATTTTAAAGAATGCTTAATTTTTTCAGATGAGCAAACTTCCTCACTTGTGGCACTTCAGCAAGGGCAACTGCACCATATATAGGAACAGGCTGGGGGCCCCAAAGAATCCACCTGGATCAGGGAAGTGCTTGACTCATCCTTTTGTACCCCAACACATAAGCAGAAATGAACAATACACTTGGGTAGATGGTGAAGAAATGACTGACATACATTGAACTTGAACAAAAGTTTGGTTGATAAACTAATAAGTATGATTGCTATCATTCTTATTATTGCATCAGTCAAGCACCCTGAATGTGCTAAAATGACAGGGAAATGTACAAATTCATTAATGCAGATCAATCATATTTATTGAGCGTTTACTGTGTGCAGAGCACTGTACTAAGTGCTTATGCAGATATGGTCTGTGATTCCTTGGGGGAGTGGGAGAAACTGATGACAGTCCCACAGGGAAAGAAATGAAGGGTATAGTCAGCAAAAGTAGGAATTCAACAATAATCACCTCAAATGCAACAGCACCTTACTGCTGGAAGGGAAAAGTCCTCTTGCTCCCCACTCCTCTAGGTCTGGTGGTCCTCGGTTCAAACTACCACTATGGTGGTAAGGTAGGCTTTTGTCAACCCCTACTCAAGCCATAGTGGATTTTAGTCCTGGTGATAGTGGGAGGGGTAAAGAGTCCTCATAAAACTATAGGCTGTCCTTAACTTTAAGTGTTTCAATTTAAGACAAATGGCCCCAACAACATTTCTAAACTAGTACTTGGTTGCACCTTTACAACACTAGCCTCCTATATGGCATTAGCCCGAGTCACAGGTAATGGGAATGAGCACATGGGAATCTCAGGGGAATGAGAAAACAATTTCAAAGTCTGCAATGTGTACAGGCGTAAGACTGCCTGGGATAGTAAGATGACCTGAACACTGAGCAGCATTATCAGGGAAGGTCAACAGTATCCATTATAGTTCCTATGAAATAAATATTGGCTGCTCTATCATGGAAACTCTTTGACAATATAAATATATTAACCTACCTAGATTATTCATACATAATTGATCAGTTACATGAATTCTGGGTAATTTTGGTAAAAATGGGCCATTTTAGCCTTGGTTCAGGAACCAATCCCCCAATTACAACATTGTTTCTATGAGAACATTGATTATGACTCACAACATTTCAGATTAAGATGCAGAGTTCAGGAACCGTTTCTGCCAGTTGTCTCAGGAATTCACATATAGGCATTGGAAATGCACCTAGGATGCTGAAACAAGTATACATTTTCAATTGGGAAGTATTTGGCATTTTTGATTATTATTATAGTATATCACCTGCTAACAGAAAATTGAAAGAAAGGACCACAAACAATGATTGCAATAGTTAAGCAATTACTATTGGCCAAGCATTAGATACATGATAATTGCTTGGATACAGTCCCTGTCCCATATGGGGCTCACAGTCTGAACAGGAGGAAAAACGGGTATTAAAACCTCATTTTTCAGATAAGGAAACTGTAGCATAGAGAAGTAAAGTAACTTGCCCAAGGTCACACAGCAGGCCAGTGGTGCAGCCAGGATTGAAAGCCAGGTCCTCTGACTCCCAGGCCCCTGCTCTGTCTCCACTAGGTCATGCTCTGGAATATAGATACACTATAAGTACTGAAATAATGGTTGGTATAGTGAACCTTTGTTAAGTGGGACATGTGAAAAAATGAATGACATCAGGTGACCTGAATGGTGAGCTGAAGTAGGAGGAATGTAAGCAAAGAGGGAAGAACAAATCCTCAAAAAATGCAGAAAAGAATTGAATGCAATCAACTGCCGAATGATAACGGAAGCAGAGACAAGTCTGGCATTAGGCAATCAGAAATGAGGTGACTCCTTCAGAGCAGAGGTTGTAGGACGATTGTGGTATCAAGAGGCAGAATTGAAATGGCACCACACACTTCAGGTAGCAAATCTGACAACCCAGCAAAGATCATGGCTTATGTGCAGTGTGGAATGGCTTGTCAGTCAGACATGGTTCTTTTCAATCACTCAGTGCATATGTATAAAATCTCACGATTAGTAATGCCATCTTCAAACAAGAAAGACAGCTCTGATGGAGCTTAACTTTGTACTAAGAGATCCTATCGATATATCTGGGTATGGATGAAATGACCCAAAGATGTAAAGATCATTCTTTGCCATTCAGAGGTTCTGGCCTTGCAGTGTCTCTTGCTGTATTCAAAATTGCTCTTGGTATTTCAATCATTTTCAAGCTTCCATTCAATAATGACAATATTAGTAATGGCATTTCTTAAAAGCTTACTATGTGCCAAGCACTGTTCTAAGCACCAGGGTAGATAGAAGGTAATCTGGTTGAACAGTCCCTGTCCCACATGGGGCTCAGTCTTAATGTGAGGCACAGAGAAGTTAAGTGACATGTCCAAGGTCACACAGCAGACAAGTCCTCTGACTCCCAAGCCTGTGCTCCCCCTAATTGGTTCTGATGCTGCCTTCCAAAAGTCCACTTGAATATCAAGGATTGAGGCTACACTTCCTTACACCTTTAAATATTTGCTCTGCTCTACTTGTCTGTCCCACATCAGTTCACCATATGACAATTTCTCAGACAGCATCAGCATTGAATATAGAACCAGCAGCAGAATATGGGAATTTCTGCTTTACATATTTTCTTAAAATAAAGAATGATAAGAAAAGAGTGCAAATAGTTCTCTCTCTTTAAGAACAGCTGGCATTATTGACCTTTCATGGTGAAAAGTCAGATCAGTGACCAACAAGTGCGGTATACTATATAAATTCCTATTTTTAATTTGACTGAGTCCAGAGTTTAACTGGGCCCCTTTTCTTGCAAAACATCTGCTACAGCCTTTGTTCTTTTATGTCAGGCAAAGCAGTTTATTTAACTGGGGAAGTTGTCTGACAGCCATCTGAATCCTGGTTCAGCTGACTGCTTTGCATCGTCAATACATTAGTAAAAGAACTGTTGCCTACCCAAACATACGTCAGGCATCTAAATCCTATTCTGGCTTCTGGAAAGAATGTTGTCAGAGACTGGAACAGGCTACCGAGAGAAGCTATGGAATCTCTTTCCCCAAAGATCTTTAAAAATAGCTCAGACAACCATCTGTCTGGGATGGTTTAAGTACAGTCCTTCCTAAAGTCTAAGAAATGCATTCAGTGCACTGAGAAGCAGCGTGGCCTAGCAGAGTAGGGGCTTGGGAGTCAGAAGAACCTGGGTCCTAATCCCGGCCCCACCAGGGCAAGTCACTTCACTTCTCTGTGCCTCAGTTACCTCATCTGTAAAATGGGGATTAAGACTATGAGCTCCATGTGGAATAGGAAGTATGTCCAATCTGATTACGTTGTATCTATCCCAGAGCTTAGACCAGTGCCTGGAATATAGTAAGTGCTTAAATACCATTAAAAGAAAAAAATGATCTACTGGATCCATTCAAAACCTCTCACTCTGTGGCCAAGCCTCCATCTTCAGATTAGTCAGATAACCAAGGCTAAAAAATATACTTTGACCTTGATTACCTGGTCTGAAATATCCAGATACATTCAGTTCTGCCCTAGTGTGTGCTTTCACTATGCGCTTTGGCTAGAACACTATTATGATAATGATGATGATGATGGTATTTGTTAAGTGCTTACTATGTGCCAAGCACTGTTCTAAACACTGGGGTATGTACAAGGTAATCAGGTTGTCCCAAGTGGGGCTCACAGGCTTTATCCCCATTTTACAGATGAGGTAAATGAGGCACAGAGAAGAAGTGACTTGCCCAAAGTCACACAGCTAAGTGGCAGAGGCAGAATTAGAACCCACAACCTCTGACTCCCAAGCCTGTGCTCTTTCCACTAAGTCACACTGCTTCTATTAGGAAATTAGGGACCGTTTGCCCAACAATGCTAGCCTTTTGGGATACAGTCACCACAGTGTCAGCAAAGTGTACTGCACCCCTGTGCGTAACTTTGGACATGGAGTTAGTAGTGCAACATGAGGGTTCTTTGGCCCAGGTTCTGCAAGAGTACCATCCCCTGAGATATAAGAGCACTGGGTGTGATTGAGCATGAAAGAATAATCTTTGACCTCAATTATCTGGATAATTTTCAAGTTTAAACCTATGTTATTTGATTTTTTTCAAGTTAAAAAACTGTTAGCAGTGGAAAATCAGGAGCAGGAAGGAGGGCACTGAGGTGTATATAGGGAAAGGAAAAGGATTCCTGCTTTTTCCTGACATTAAAGTCCTGGCTACAACAACATTTCTGGTTAAAACACTGGGCTATGGAGTCCATGGGCCATGGGCCTCAGTCCAGAGACTGCCAGGAAGAGATTGATCTATTTCCAGATTGGTTTTAGAGGCAAGCCTAATCCAAGGTCCAAACTGACAGGAGGAAAGGATGGTAGTGCAAAAGTGGCCAGGATCTACACAATCCAAAGCAGTGGCTAGATAGATAGGGACCCACTCCACTTGCTTGTCTGTAGATGGAAAACATAGTTGCAGAAAACTAATCCTGTTGCTTACAAAGCTGTCCCTGTCAGCAGAACCATTCCCTCCCTTTCCTTGGTTTCTGGGCCTACTAAACTCTAGCTCTCTCCTTGCCAGCTTAATACTGGACCATGACCAAGAGAGAAAGAAAGGAAAGTAGAGTGACTCTGCCATCTCTTGACCTCTCCCTCATCCACTCTGATAGTGGGGTTAATTGACTTGGAAAAGAGCAAAAAGCTTTTAAAGTGACTTGATTTTAGCATAGCCCTATCAGTTTCCTCGTTCAGAGGGTGACGGACCAATCTGGGACGCCTTCCCAAATGTGCAAACAATTTGAAAGCTTGGTCCACTAGAGCAAAATAAAAATAAAATTTGTTTTAAAAAGAACAAGATAGACCCACCTCCTCTGGTGACCCTCTCACCTTTTTACAAGTTAAGGATCAGAGGGAAGTAATGATCACCATGTTTCTAGGTACTTTAACAATGAACTTGAGCATTGCTGAGATTTTACCATTTATTGGCTATGGTTTCCTCATACATTTGGAATGGTACTAGGTAGTGGGAAAGAGAATGACTCCGGCAAGAATTTAATGGCATCCACATTAACTTGTAATTAAGTTTGAATTTCTCCTCTTCAGTTTTAGTATCCTTAACTGGGAACTAATTTGGTTGGCTAACTCAGGATTTCCTTCTGTTGAATCTTTAAATAATTTGAGGGAGTAAGATTTTAAGTTTGTAGAAGGGAAGCCATAATCACCCTCCATTCTTCATCCTAAATATTTACTTTCTTTCACTTATGGGCCTAAATCTGAAATCTTTTTTATTACTGAAGAATCCTCTTTCCTTCTCCTTTAAGAATTCTTGTCCCTTGGCAATAGCTTTCCCTAAGTACCTCCCACACCATGCTAATTTTGCTTGCATTACTCTAGGATTACTCTAGTGGAAAGTATACACTTGATATTACAATTCATAATATTGTTTAAAAGATTAACCACTCCCACAGCTGTGTCTGGTAATTGGGAAGCACTGTGTTTTTTGACACAAAGAACCCAGGGTGAAGAATGACTGAAGCAGTCAGCAAAGTGGCAGAAAATATATCATTCAGAGCAGCAAGATGCAAAAACTAGGTGGACAGCAAGAAAAGGGTAGTGTATATCCTCCCAGGAATAAAGGAAATGTCATCCAGTGTAGTGTGAAAGAGATTTCTTCTACCTACAACTGTTCTTACTAGTTCCTGGATGCTGTAGAAGTGTTTAGCAGTATCTCAACTGGATGAAATATGACAGGCAAAAATTTCACTTGTGCCTGAACCAATAGAGTAATTCAGGTGAAAGTGGGTTTTTTTTCCTGAATTATTTACACGAGATAATGCTAGGTAAAACCTCTGTAGACAAAAAAAGTTATCACCATGAAATAAAATCATCAGTTAATAGTAAGGATTGATGGTGCCATCAGATGATTCCTTGAAATATCAAAAGATCTTTTCCAAGTCAGAGATCTTAGTTAAGGCTCAATGGCCACAAATAAAAAGCATTACAGACCATCCTCTCATGCTCCAGGTGAATAGATTTTGATGTCATTCAAATGTCCTTTCTAAAATTACAGGCATACCTATTGAGACTATTTCTAAGATGCTAGGTAATTTTTTTTTCTGCCAATGACCTTCATTTCCCCTATTCACCAGCCCTTCTGTCACATATGCACTTGGATCTGATATCACCCTGATATGAGCAATTTGCTATCACCCCACCCTCAGCCCCCAGCATTTTTATATTTATCCTTACACTCTATTTACTGTATCGAATTTATTTTATTTCTGTCTTCCCCTCTAGACTGCAAGCTCCTCGTGGGCAGGGAAAAAACATGTCTACAAATTATATTGTATTGTAATCTCCCAATCATCTAGTACAGTGTTATACACACAGTAAGTGCTCAATAAATGCCACGGATTGATTGATTAAAAAAAATCACTTTTAAAATTATAGCACAAAACTTGATTTTGACCACAGCTACAGCACTGGTTTCTGAATATAGACTAGCTGTGATGGAAACACAGAGAGCTCCCAGACTGGTATACAATGATGGTAAAATACCCAATGTTGCTTACTCCAGGGTTGACTCAAATGAGGATTAATCCATCTTCAACCTCTTATTCTTATAGGTTAATTCAGAGGATCTGGTGAGTTAAAGGAGACCACCAGCTATCACTGAGAGAGCTACCGCAATATAGAAGTTAAAAGTTAATGAGCTAATAATAAGAATAAAGAAAATAGTAACGATGTCATGCTTTCCCTTAAGGAGATCAAAACACTCTGTGGGTATTGTTAAATGAATCTGAATACAAAGTTTATGAAGAAAGAGGAAAATGGAGTATGCAGAAAGCAGAAACCTTAAAAAATTGAAAGCAAGCAGTTGTGTCTGTGCTGCCTAGAGTTTATTCTTTCTTGCTTCTTCTTTCCCTCTTTCTTCCCTGAACTCATACATACTTCTCTGTCATAATCTAGTTCAGAGACAACAATAATAGCGCAGGTGTGTGTGTGCACACATGTAGACAATAGTCGTTTCATTCAGAATACACATTCCCTTCCACTCTGGCTATTATACTTCCCCATATCCCAGGTCCAAATGCTATCTCTTTTGTAAAGCCTAACATATGCAGTGTGATACCTAATAATAATAATAATAATGGTACTTGTTATGTGCCAAGCACTGTTCTCAGAGCTGGGGTAGATACAAGTTAGTCAGGTTGGACACAGTCCCTGTCCCACATAGGGCTCATACTCTTAATCCCCATTTTACTGAAGAGGTAAACTGAGGTCCAGAGAAGTGAAGTGACTTGCTCAAGGTCACACAGCAGACATGTGGCAGAGCCTAGATTAGAACCCATGACTTTCTGATTCCCAGGCCCATGCTCTATACACTAAGCCAAGCTGCTTCTCCACCAAGTATCTTTCTCCCATTGCTCTAATTCAGGATGCTCTCCCCTTGCTTCTGATTTCATGTTGGCAAAGTCCCACAGTTCCAAGAATACTCTTCTAGTAGAACTTCCTCATTTTAACCAAAGAACTCAATGATTCCAGAGTAACATTCATGTGTGTGTGTGTGTGTGTGTGTGTGCGCAAGCACAATAATGAGCCATCTAGTGTTCCTCAACAGATGTACAAATATAAATAGTTGCGAACTGGGGGAGATAAAGCATAGCAATATGGGAGACAAAACAGCCCTCTGGGAAAAAATAAGTGGAAAAAAATGAAATGTGGCAAGGAAAGAAAGCCTTCTTAGTAATTCTGTGGATTTCTTTCCTTTAATGAACCCCATCTAAAATTGTATCAGAAGACATCACATTATATTCTGTTGATGGATCACAAATACAATTCCATCCTTGCAGCCATAGTTTTTAAAGGAAATTTTCCACAATTTTTTCATAGTCAAGTAGGAATTATCCTTAACAAACAGTATAGGCGTTTCAGTTACCGAAGCTTTCCCGCACTCTGCCAGTTCTGCCTAAAAGTTGTTAATCAGATTCTGTACTTCCATCACAACCAGGGAAGAAACTTTTAGAGATTATGAAGCACTTGGGGCTTGCATATGTAACCTCCACCAGACTGACTCCTTTATCTCTCCATCAACTCTACTAATAATGTCTTTGAGCTAGAAGGTGGTCTTTATTACTCAGTCTCTCTGTCCTTGGCTCAGCTTGAGGACAAGCAATTTACAGAAGATTATGCATGGGACCTAAATGCAGATAGGCCAACTTGGATTGCCAGCATGTCATGACTTGCTGTTCTGGCCATCCTTTCAAATCCAGGAAATAGACTTGGACATAGCTGTTGTGTCTGTCAAGACTTCTCATTTGTCAAAGTATTACTGGTCCTAGTGTCAACATAAATCTGTCCATAAATCTCAACAGGTATAATGATTTATTGCATTTGAAAGGCAAGTCTCTACTATTGAACCCATTTTTTAATTGGTAACATGATTATCTTTAAAGCAAAGCTTTTTAGATGCCTCCTGAATTGGCTTCTGTCAAGTGATTGAGTAGCTCCTGCTGCGTTATCTACTCTTATGAAGTTAACAATGGCATGGCCCCTGCTGTCACCTGTTTTGAAGGCCACCTAGACTAAAGCAGAAATTACATACTTGGTGTGCTCATTATTCTTTGCTTTAGGGCTCTTATTTCTCAGGTTTTCCCTTTTCAAGGCCATCAGCTGTTGTTCCTTTACTGGTGGGAAATTGAGCTGTGTCCAATTGTCTCCTAGATCTCTTATAACTCATGTGCTTGAAAAACAGTAAACGGCCTACAAGTACATGGGAACTTCTACTAAGACTCTGTCAGTAGGATTTATAATTGCTTAGTAGCAATCAATCAATCGTATTTATTGAGCGCTTACTGTGTGCAGAGCACTGTACTTGGGAAGTACAAGTTGGCAACATATAGAGACAGTCCCTACCCAACAGTGGGCTTACAGTCTAGAAGGGGGAGACAGAGAACAAAACCAAACATATTAACAAAATAAAATAAATAGAATATATATGTACAAGTAAAATAAATAAATGGAGTAATAAATATGTACAAGCATATATACATATATACAGGTGCTGTGGGGAAGGGAAGGAGGTAATATAGGGGGGATGGAGAGGGGGACGAGGGGGAGAGGAAGGAGGGGGCTCAGCTTGAATTATTTAGATTCAAGCAGAAGCAAAAGTCAGCTGGTGATTAAAGTAAAAATTTCCACAACTGATCTCCAGGGTTACATTGTCTGGCTATCAATGCTTATTTATGCCTTGCTTTATACAATATGAAATTGGCACAATGGTATAATTGCCTTACCATGCTGAAATGAAGAGAGAGATGGGATTGACTCAGCATGATCAAATATACCATTATATACCATTTGGGGAGTGCCTTTATTGCTCGTGAGAATGTTGTGCCCGTAGCTAAAGGCAGAGAAATATAGAGGCTATAGAGGTTTCTATGGTCTGTGACTTAGTTTGATTCTTTTTTCTGAAAATCATTTTATTTAATCCTCTATGTTAGGGTTCCAAATAAGAATAATGTCAGTTTGAATACCACAACTTCTACTATCAATCATACTTATTGAGTACTTGCTGTGAGATGAGCACTGTGCTAAGTGCTAGGGAGAGTATAACAGAGTTGATGGGTACTTACCCTGCTTTTCCCATTTCCTTCTGCTATATCACTTGTCCATTATCAGTACTTCTTTAATATCCCTTGTTTCCAGTGTTCTTTCCCTATACAGGATGGAAATTAAAATTTTTCATTCCATCTCTAAAGGTAAATGATTTATCAATCATAGTATTCATTGAGTGCTTTCTCTAGGCTGAGCACAGTACTAAGTGCTTGGGAAAGTATAATGATATTGTAGACATGATACTAGTCCTCAAGGAACTTACTGCCAAGTGAGAAAAAGACACTGAAATAACTTCCTCATAGGGGTAAGAAATAGATTGAAGTACATAAATGCAACAGTGAGTAACCAAGTGTCAGGTGATGTGAAGTGCTGAAGTGGCAGTTTAGGGGGAAATAGGGTGGGAAGGTGAGCGATTAATCACAGAACACCACCTGAATGAGCTGCGATTTCCTTGATGAGGAGGAGAGCAGTGGTTTGTGGGATGTGAAATGGGATGGAATTCCAGGCAGAAGGGAGGGCATAAGCAAGAGGTTGGCACCCAAGAGAGATGAGAATGTGTAGGTTTGCTTGAGAGGAATGACGTATGTGAAGTGGGGTGTAGTGGGAGAGTGATTTGAATAATCATTAACCTTTAGGAAGTCACAGCCCTTTCATTCTTCATCCCCAGTGGATTATAATAGAACATCTCCCTGCCTTTTTAGATCTTTGGATAGGAAAAGCCTGTTGCTGATCAAGGCTAGTGTTTTGCTAATGTCAAAAACTTACCAATTTATGGCAAAAATTCAGGAAATTGATATCTCTGAGTAGATCCTGAACTTTAACCCCACAACTGCAAACCTTTCAACTATTGCCTATCTAAAATAATTGACTTTTACTTAATTAGCTTGAAGCAGATGTTAAGAGTTATATATGCTGTAAATACATTTCTGAGTAGATAGTATTTTCTAATCCTTTGGCACCAGGTACATGGCTTCCCATTTTATGCAGTAGATTTTAACCATAGTTGGAAAAGTGGGATGGTGTGAAAAAAATATGTCTTTTAGCTGATCAGTTTTATGATATTTTCAAACCTGTTTAGATCCTTTATTTTGGAACTTCAGTGTGATTTTGGGAGCAGCCTGATCTTCAGGGCGGTACCTGGAAGCAGAATTTCAAATCACCCCAATTCTGTTCAGAGAAGCCAACAGTATAAATGGAAGCATCTTTTAAATGCAATGGACGATGGAATAGCCCTTAAACCTTTTCCAAGAACTTATCCTATCCCACCTTGACTACTGTATCTGGCTCCTCACTAACCTCCCTGCCTTCTGGCTCTCCCCACTCCAGTCCAAACCTCACTCCATTGCCTGGATAATTTTTCTAAAACAAACAAATAAACAAAATTCAACACATGTCTCTCCACTCCTCAAGAACCTCCAGTGGCTGCTCATCCACCTCCGCATCAAATAGAAACACCTTACCATCAGCTTTAAAGTACTTAATTAGCTTGCCCCCCTAGCTTATAAGATTCAGAGTAGCAATTTCTACCATTCCACTTTGTTTAATGAACAAGAAAGCATCCTATTACCTGGCATATAGAAAAGTGCTTCATTACTGATCTCTAAGACAGCCCAGCCCTCACACTCACTCCTTTAGCACCAGTTCGCTCACTGGGCCTAATATCACTGCCGACTCCTATCCCACATCATCCCTCTAGCCTGGAACTCCCTTCCCCTCCATATATGCCAGACCACCACTCTTCCCCACCTTTAAAACCTTATTTAAGGTGACATCTCCTCCAAGAAATCTTCCACAATTAAGTTCTCTTTCCCCTGGCTCTTCTCCCTTCTGTATTGTCTATGCACTCAGATGTGTGACCTTTGGGCATTTGGTATTTTGGCCAACCCTCAGCCCCAAAGCAGTAAGCACTCAATACATACCATTGATTGATTGAACCTAGACTTTAATACTTAACCTCACCAATAAATCAGGTTTTATCCATGTTCTAGTCATGCAATGCTACTGATAAAATTGAAGTGCCAAATTATTCATGTTCCACTCAGTAGTCCTGGGAAGAACTCTGGTAATCAGGAGGAAATGGAAAGAGAAAATATAAATTCATTGGGAATGGGAACTTTTAAAATATATGTTTAAAGGAACTCTGAAGGCCTTCTGAAAGTTTGTGGAGGTCATAAATGAACAAAAACTGAACCAGAGAAAAATATCTTCCCTGAACACAAGTTTTTTTTTTAAGAAAAGTCTTTCTTTTAAAAAACCCCCATATCTTTTTTCATATTAGAGTTCTGTTTGGCAGCTACCACTATAGCTTTCTGTGCATGCAAGCAGCTCAGTACACACATTACCTATCAGTGGAACATATTTTTGAAGTTGCATACTTGTACATGACCACCTCAAAATTTTTTGAGATTCAGAGAAGGAATTTCTACCATTCCACTTTGTTTAATGAACAAGAAAACCTGACATTACCTGGCATATGGACAAGTGCTTCAAAATTGCACCATCATAAGTCCCCTAAAATAAACTTTAATCCTCAGAGTAGTTTATCATTACTCAAGTCTTCCTACAATTTTACAATCCTAAATTGCAACCGGACTGGATTAATACAGGATAGCCCTTCTAAACGAAACCCTACTTTGAAATAGGTACTTTTGTAAAAGAGTTAACATTTGAGAAACATAAAGTAGTGCTGCTCCAGGTTCTAGATGGGAGAGGACCAAGAAAGACAACACCACATTCAGTGTTTGTGATAGGTCAAGGAATCCATCACTCACCAGAAAAGCAGAGTTAGGGTAGGGGCTGTGGTGCAACGGGGTTATTGGGTCAAAATGTTATTATGTGTGGTAAGAGAACAGAGATCAAAGGGCTTTCTCCAGTGAGGCTGGAAAAAGAGTTGTCCATGTCTCTATACAGCTTGCTTCCATTTCTGAAGAAGATGCTACCGACAGTGAGATCTTGATCCTATCCAGATATGTGAGTGTGCCTGGAAAGATGGATACATCACCAGCAGTACTTTCAGCATTATTTGTCCTAATCAAAAGACTTGCTTTATCTTTTATTAATTTGGGGCCATATATGTACCACAGTGAACATCACGGACTGTTATCAAAAGGAAGTCAGAAGACAAGTGTACATTTGAGAGATACACCTCCTTCCCACCTAAAAAGAAAAAAAAAAAGTCTGCCTTCATTCCATTTGCCACCTGCGGCTGATGGTGGCAATGGTGCCTTTGCCCATTGTTAAACTGGCTATAAATATACAAAACTCTGAGGGATTTAAAGCACTGCCAAATTAATAGCCACAAAATGTCATTTTCAACAAGAACTTGATAATAAAAATAATTTGAGAATCCATTTGTGGTTTTATGATCATTTAAAAATGCTTGTGAGTCTTCAGATTTTATTAATATTGTTTGTCTTACCAGAAAAGAGAAGCAGCATGGCTCAGTGGAAGAGCACAGGCTTGGGAGTCAGAGGTCGTGGGTTCTAATCCTGGCTCTGGCACTTGTCAGCTGTGTGACTTTGGGCAAGTTACTTCACTTCTCTGTGCCTAAATTACCTCATCTGTAAAATCGGGATTAAGAATGTGAGCCCCACATGGGAAAGCCTGATGACCTTGTATCTCCCCCAGAGCTTAGAACAGTACTTGGCACATAGTAAGTGCTTAACAAATGCCATTATTAGAGAAGCTTTGGAGTCAGAGGTCATGAGTTCGAATCCCAACTCCACCACATGTCTGCTGTATGACCTTGGGCAAGTCACTTATCTTCTCTGAGCCTCAGTTACCTCATCTGTAAAATGGGGATTAAGACTGTGAGCCCCATGTGTGACAACTTGATCACCCTGTATCCCCCCAGCACTTAGAACAGTGCTCTGCACATAGTAAGCGCTTAACAAATGCCATTATTATTATTATTATTAATAAAAGAAATCAGTTAGTGCAAAATTGTGAACTGTGAAATGGAACATTATTTTTGTAGGAAATTCAATGGCTAGCTAGAAATCTACCATTCAAAACCTGCTTTGGGTTAAGGTCATAAGTTTTAAACAATATTAGCTGTCTCCTTTAAAGAGTTAAAAGTATTCAGGACAGGACAAATGACAAAGATACCTTATTCACTTGTACAATTGCTCCACTTTTTTGTATAATATTTGCAATTCAAAAACAGGGGAGGAACTAGTCCATGAGGAATTAAGACTAACAATAAGAGGAGCAGGAGATAATAGAGGAGGGAGAGAAAAAGGAGGGGGAAAAAGGGAAGGAAAGGAAAAGGAAGGTAAGGGAGCCCTTGAGACTGAGTACTTTATTTCAATTGTTCTCCTCCAAAGACTGCATACTACATACACTCACTGAATTAAGGTAGCCTCTATCTCTTCTCACTTCCTAGCTTGTACATGCTGCAAAGAGGAGAGCCTCTCCCACCCCACCCCCAAGGGCAAATCTGAATCAAGGGCCTACTCCTCTCCTCCTCCTCTTTCCTAGCCCAGCATAAGCCACTATCAATGATTACAAAAATAATCTTTTATTTCCACCTCAAAAATTGGATGTGGGGAGATGTATCAGCCTCCTTGCTGACATCCCTGACTCCTGTTTCTCCCCACTCCAATCCATTTTTCACTCTGCTGCGCAGATCATTTTTCTACAAAAAATGTTTCTCTACTGCTCAAGAGCCTCTAGTGGTTGCTCATCCACTTCTGATTCAAACAGAAATGCCTTTCCATCAGCTTTTAGAACATTCATTCACCTTGCCCCCTCTTACCTTACCTCATTGCTCTCCTACTACAACCCAGCCCACACTCTTCACATCTCTAATGCCAACCTACTCACTGTTTCTCAATCTTGTCTATCTCGCCACCCCCTTCCTGCCTCTGGCCTGGAACTCCCTCCTTTTTCATACCTGACAGACAATCACTCTCCCCACCTTCAAAACCATCCTAAAAATCACATCTCCTCCAAGAGGCCTTCCCCAACTATGCCCTCATTTCCTCTTCTCCTACTCCCTTCTGTGTCACCCTTGCACTTGAATTTGCTCCTTTTATTCACCCCTCCTTTATGTACATATCCTGAATTTATTTATATTCATGTCTGTCTCCCCCTCAAGGCTGTAAGTTTGTTTTGGGCAGGGAACATGTCTACCAGGTCTGTTATATTGTACTTCCCCCAAACACTTAGTACAGTACTCTGCACACAATAAATGCTCAGTAAATATGATTGATTTATTGATTGATGTAGTCAATTAGGTGAGTGAATATGATATAATAACTAGAATCAGGGCCCAAATCTATAAATATCAAAGAACCTACATAACATCACTAAAATATGCCCTTTACGCTCCATTGAAACTACTACTATGCCTATCATAGTCCACCTGGACTACTAGATCAGCCTCCTTCTCCTCCTGGCTTGGGACTCCCTCCCTCCCCAAAACTGACCTCCATGCCCCCCACCCCCACACCCCACACACACATTCAATGCCCTTCTAAAATTCCAGCTCCTTTGACAAAGTGCTTAACAAGTAGTAGCGTGGCTCAGTGGAAAGAGCATGGGCTTTGGAGTCAGAGATCATAGGTTCAAATCCCTAATCTGCCAATTAGCTGTGTGACTTTGGGCAAGTCACTTAACTTCTCTGTGCATCAGTTACCTCATCTGTAAAATGGGGATTAAGACTGTGAGCCCCCTGTGGGACAACCTGATGGCCTTGTAACCACCCCAGCGCTTAGAACAGTGCTTTGCACATAGTAAGTGCTTAATAAATGCCATCATTATTAAGTACCATTAAAAAAACAAAAAATACTTCCCCCATTAGTTTGAGTAATCAAACCCATCAGCAATCTCCAGCACTTAAGCACTTATTTATACCCATGCAGGTTTGTATAAGTGTTACTCAATGTGCAATCAATTACTTTAATTACTCCATTTGTAAATATTTCTTTTTCCGTCCATCTCCTGCATTAGAGCATAAGCTCTTCTGGGCAGGTAATGTGTCACTTCTCTGTCCTATCTGTCTTCTCAATCCTAATCCTCCTTGACCTCTCAGCTGCCTTTGACACTGTGGACCACCCCCTTCTCCTCAACACGCTATCCAACCTTGGCTTCACAGACTCCGTCCTCTCCTGGTTCTCCTCTTATCTCTCCGGTCATTCATTCTCAGTCTCTTTTGCAGGCTCCTCCTCCCCCTCCCATCCCCTTACTGTGGGGGTTCCCCAAGGTTCAGTTCTCGGTCCCCTTCTGTTCTCAATCTGCACTCACTCCTTTGGTGACCTAATTCGCTCCCACGGCTTCAACTATCATCTCTACGCTGATGACACCCAAATCTACATCTCTGCCCCTGCTCTCTCCCCCTCCCTCCAGGCTCGCATCTCCTCCTGCCTTCAGGACATCTCCATCTGGATGTCTGCCCGCCACCTAAAACTCAACATGTCCAAGACTGAACTCCTTGTCTTCCCTCCCAAACTCTGCCCTCTCCCTGACTTTCCCATCAGTGTGGACGGCACTACCATCCTTCCCGTCTCACAAGCCCGCAACCTTGGTGTCATCCTCGACTCCACTCTCTCATTCACCCCTCACATCCAAGCTGTCACCAAAACCTGCCGGTCTCAGCTCCGCAACATTGCCAAGATCCGCCTTTGCCTCTCCATCCAAACTGCTACCCTGCTCATTCAAGCTCTCATCCTATCCCGTCTGGACTACTGCATCAGCCTTCTCTCTGATCTCCCATCCTCATGTCTCTCCCCACTTCAATCCATACTTCACCCTGCTGCCCGGATTGTCTTTGTCCAGAAATGATCTGGGCATGTTACTCCCCTCCTCAAAAATCTCCAGTGGCTACCAATCAATCTGCGCATCAGGCAGAAACTCCTCACCCTCGGCTTCAAGGCTGTCAATCACCTTGCCCCCTCTTACCTCACCTCCCTTCTCTCTTTCTACAGCCCAGCCCGCACCCTCCGCTTCTCTGCTGCTAATCTCCTCACCGTGCCTTGTTCTCGCCTGTCCCGCCGTCGACCCCCAGCCCACGTCATCCCCCTGGCCTGGAATGCCCTCCCTCCCAACATCCTCCAAGCTAACTCTCTTCCTCCCTTCAAGGCCCTACTGAGAGCTCACCTTCTCCAGGAGGCCTTCCCAGACTGAGCCCCCTCCTTCCTCTCCCCCTCGGCCCCCTCTCCATCCCCTTCGTCTTACCTCCTTCCCTTCCCCACAGCACCTGTATATATGTTTGTACATATTTATTACTCTATTCATTTTACTTGTACATATCTATTCTATTTATTTTAGTTTGTTAATATGTTTGGTTTTGTTCTCTGTCTCCCTCTTCTAGACTGTGAGCGCACTGTTGGGTAGGGACTGTCTGTGTGTTGCCAACTTGTACTTCCCAAGTGCTTAGTACAGTGCTCTGCACACAGTAAGCGCTCAATA
This sequence comes from Tachyglossus aculeatus, assembly GCF_015852505.1. Taxonomy (NCBI): domain Eukaryota; kingdom Metazoa; phylum Chordata; class Mammalia; order Monotremata; family Tachyglossidae; genus Tachyglossus; species Tachyglossus aculeatus. The sequence continues at coordinate 61,486,351 of NC_052101.1, read as the reverse complement.
AATACGATTGATTGATTGACTGATTGATTTTGGGCTTTCCATGCACTTAGGTTGCATTGTAACCAGTGGCCACCTCTTCCCTTAGGTCTGAATTGGCAATCTCATGTTTCTCACCACCGACCCTTTGCTCATGTTCTCCCTCCAACCTGGAACTCCCTCCCCTTTATATCTGACAGTCCAGCACTCCCCCCCACCTTCAAAACCCTCCAAGAGGCCTTTCCCAACTAAACCCTCATTTCCCCATCCTCCTTCCCCTCTAAGTCGACTATACACTTGGTTGTGTATACCTTAAGCACCTTGATACTCTTCCCCCAGTCCCATAGCACTCATATATATAGCCTCGTACTCTATTTCTCCTATCTGGAATTCATTTAATATCTGCCTCCCCTGGTAGACTATAAGCTCCTTCTGGGCAGGGATCTCATCTCTATTACATTGTACTTTCCCAAGTGTTTAATACAGTGCTCTACACATAGTAAGCAGTCAATAGAAACCATCTATTGATACACTCAGTTCTTCCACAACACATTTTCAGCCACCTTTCCAGGAGGACCCAACAACAGAATTAGGAAACATTCTTATGACAGTGAGCATCTGTTTGGAGCATCTGTTCAGCATAGTGTGATGTCAAAAACAGTGCTTATCCCCAAGTACATGGCCCCAGACATTGAATGCCAGTTTTCAAAATCAGGTTCTGCAAGGACCACAAGTGATAGGCAAACTGAGTACACATGTATGGCATTTACACTCAAAAATAAATCTGGAGGACATGAGTCTAGTAAATAATTTATCTCAATAACGATTCACTGTATTTTCTTGAAAGCAAGTTAGCTAGCAACATTATCCACTGGACCATGAATCAACCACTAGAAAATCTCTGACATCTAAAGCCCTTCTAACAAAATCAGAAAATCAAATGGTTTCTCTGTCTTGTGCACAGTGATGGCCTCCTCATTATTCTTTCTTGCTGGACAAGTTCTTCTTTGCACTGAGTAAACAAGGAATCATTGATTTGATGTGTGGAATTAACCACTGAATATTCAAAACTGCTTCTGATTTTGTCAGAACCCTGAAAAAAAAAGAGACTATCCTTCTTTTCACTTCCTCTGGGTTTTGTGATTCTCCCTTAAAAGAAGTCAAAGGAGACTTTAAAGGAAGGCCAGCCTTATACTTCAAGAAGATGGGCTACTCTCTGTGTATATTCATTCAATCATGTTTATTGAGCGCTTACTGTGTGCAGAGCACTGTAGTAAGCACTTGGAATGTACAATTCAGCAATAAAATAAACCATGAACACTAATGTGGCTTGCACACATAAAATCCCCACATACTGATATGAGAGAACACCCCTTTCATTTAGGTTTATTGAACTGCCCAAGAATTTGTAGTGTGATAACATGATATTACTGTCTATGTTCAAAGACTATAGGGAAGAGTGCAAGTATAAACAATTTACCTTTACTCCTCAAAACCTCAAGCCAAGATCTATCCAAACATGAATCAGATTTCTGTTTCTCCTTAGTGATCTGCTCACTCTGTACCACAAAGTAGTGACACTGAACCTATATGATTTTTCAAGGAAAAAAGTTACCTTATGCACCTGAATCTCAGATGATTGTCAAACTGATACATGGGCAGAAACACATCATCTAAAAGCAAAAGTTTGAAAGTCAATTTTTACAGTTTCAATCAATCGACCAATAAATCACACATTTCAACCCCTACTGCAGGAATACTCAAGGAGCTGAATGTGGTGCATCACAACCATATGGGTCCTCTCCACATCAGCAGAAACTTCTGACAATTAGATTTAAGTCAATCAGTCCTCTCCCTCCCACTTACCTACCCTTATCTGCCACTATGGCCTGGTTCAGCCTTGTTTCTTCTCAAGCTAACCTACTTTCACCAGTGTCAACATCTTGCTCACACCCTCCCCTCCTGCCTGGAACTCCTTTCCCCTTCACATGTGGCAGACAACCAGTCTCCCCTCCTCTTCAAGGCATGCTTCAAATCACTCCCCAGTTGACCTTTCCCAATTGATTTCTAATCTCCCCACCTTGTATCTCCAACTATTATTTCAGCACTTCTACCCGACCTGAGCCTTAAGTACTCACAGCCCCATCAACTGCAGCAATCAATCAGTACTATTTATTGAGCACTTACTGTGAGCAGAACACTGTATTTGGGGGAGTACATGATAACAGAGTTGGTGGACACATTTCCTGCCACTGTGATGCCATCGCCTACTTTTATCATTGCTACTGTTTTATTGCTTCTGCATCTCAATTGTTAACCCCCCGCTGTACTGTCACTTGCCCTGCTGACCTCACCGTGAACTTTCAGTTCCCTTGCTCCCAACTGCCATTCCCATTCCTCACCTTCCCCTTCCCCTCTCCCACCCAGCTGTTTCCCTCCCTCTCACCCACCAAGACCACTCCCCCTCACCCCCTACCAAGGATCCCTCTGTACCAGGCAGGTCCTCCGCTTCTCCCTCCCGGCCCCCTCCCTCCCCTTCTCCCCGCCCCCACCCCATCCCAGTTCTCCTTTCCCATCGCCTCCCCCCTTCCCACTCTCCCCGCCCAGGCCCCCGCCAACTCATCCCAATCCAAACCCTCCCCACCCCTCGCACCCTTCCCCCTCCCTCCCCACCCTCGACAGCTGCTGCCATGTGTGGCCTCTGGAACCCCCGCTCCGTTTTAAGTAAGATCCCTTTCATCCTGGACCTTTTCCTTTCCAGTTCTCTACTCCTCCTCGCCCTAACTGAAACATGGCTGTCGCCGGACAACACAGTCTCTTCTGCTGCTCTCTGCAGTGCAGGCCTCTTCTTCTCCCACTCCCCCAGACTCACCAGAAAAGGAGGAGGTGTCGGTTTCCTTCTCGCCCCCCAATGTCGCTTTCCCACTATCCCTCCTCCCCCTTCCCTTTCCTTCCCTTCCTTTGAAGCCCACATTATTCGCCTCTACCACCCCCTCCAGATTCTTGTAGCCATCATCTACCGCCCTCCCGGCCCCACTTCCAACTTCTTTAACGACTTTGACCCCTTCCTCACCTTCCTTCTCTCCTTCTCCATGCCCACTCTGATCCTCGGAGACTTCAATATCCACATGGACATCCCTAACGACTCCTCTGCCACCCGCCTTCTATCTCTCCTTGACGCTGCCAACCTCTTCCTCCACCCCACCTCACCCACTCACCAACTTGGTCATACCCTCGACCTCATCATCTCCTACCGCTGCACTGTGTCCACCCTCACCAACTCTGTAATCCCTCTCTCTGATCATAATTTTCTCACCTGCCTCCTCACTCACACTCCTTTCCCCTGTAAATCCGTATTACTCCCTCACAGAGATCTCCGCTCTCTGGACCCCACCCATCTTTCAGAGCGCCTCACACCCCACCTCGCCGCCCTCTCCTCTCTACCCAGTCTTGATGATCAGATTACTGCTCTCAACTCTACCCTTTCTACTCAGCTAGACTCACTCGCTCCCCTTTCCCTTCGCCGCTCTCGCACCACTAACCCACAGCCCTGGATCACTGCCACTGTCCACCTCCTTCGCTCTTATGCTCGAGCTGCCGAACGCTGCTGGCGAAAGTCTAAACACCATGCCAACCTCGTTCACTTCAAGTTTATCCTTTCCTGCCTTAACTCAGCCCTCTCTTCTGCCAGACAAAACTATTTCTCCTCCCTTATTGACACCCATGCCCATCACCCCCGCCAGCTCTTCCGTACATTCAACTCCCTTCTCAGGCCCCCGGTTCCTCCCCCTCCTCCTTCCCTCACCCCCAACGATCTGGCCTCCTACTTCATTAACAAAATTAAATCCATCAGGTCCGACCTCCCCAAAGTCTCTTCCCCCCTTTCTCCAACCCCCCGGCTCTCAACACTCTCTGCTACTCTCCCATCCTTCCCAGCGGTATCCTCAGAGGAACTCTCCTCCCTCCTCTCAAGTGCTACTCCGGCCACCTGTGCTTCTGACCCCATTCCCTCTCATCTTATGAAATCTCTCGCTCCATCCCTTCTCCCCTCCTTAACTTCCATCTTCAACCGCTCACTCTCCACTGGTTCCTTCCCCTCTGCCTTCAAACATGCCCATGTCTCTCCCATCCTAAAAAAACCCTCTCTTGACCCCACCTCACCTTCTAGTTATCGTCCCATATCCCTCCTACCATTCCTTTCCAAACTCCTTGAACGAGTTGTCTACACGCGCTGCCTAGAATTCCTCAACGACAACTCTCTCCTCGACCCCCTCCAGTCTGGCTTCCGTCCCCTTCATTCCATGGAAACTGTCCTCTCAAAGGTCACCAATGACCTCCTGCTTGCCAAATCCAACGGCTCATATTCTGTCCTAATCCTCCTCGACCTCTCAGCTGCCTTTGACACTGTGGACCACCCCCTTCTCCTCAACACGCTATCTGACCTTGGCTTCACAGGCTCCGTCCTCTCTTGGTTCTCCTCATCTCTCCGGTCGTTCTTTCTCAGTCTCTTTTGCAGGCTCCTCCTCCCCCTCCCATCCTCTTACTGTGGGGGTTCCCCAAGGTTCAGTGCTTGGTCCCCTTCTGTTCTCAATCTACACTCACTCCCTTGGTGACCTCATTCGCTCCCACGGCTTCAACTATCATCTCTACGCTGATGACACCCAGATCTACATCTCTGCCCCTGCTCTCTCCCCCTCCCTCCAGGCTCGCATCTCCTCCTGCCTTCAGGACATCTCCATCTGGATGTCCGCCCACCACCTAAAGCTCAACATGTCGAAGACTGAGCTCCTTGTCTTCCCTCCCAAACCTTGTCCTCTCCCTGACTTTCCCATCTCTGTTGACGGCACTACCATCCTTCCCGTCTCACAAGCCCGCAAACTTGGTGTCATCCTCGACTCCGCTCTCTCATTCACCCCTCACATCCAAGCCGTCACCAAAACCTGCCGGCCTCAGCTCCGCAACATTGCCAAGATCCGCCCTTTCCTCTCCATCCAAACTGCTACCCTGCTCATTCAAGCTCTCATCCTATCCCGTCTGGACTACTGCACCAGCCTTCTCTCTGATCTCTCATCCTCATGTCTCTCTCCACTTCAATCCATACTTCATGCTGCTGCCCGGATTATCTTTGTCCAGAAACGCTCTGGGCATATTACTCCCCTCCTCAAAAATCTCCAGTGGCTACCAATCAATCTGCGCATCAGGCAGAAACTCCTCACCCTGGGCTTCAAGGCTCTCCATCACCTCGCCCCCTCCTACCTCACCTCCCTTCTCTCCTTCTACTGCCCAGCCCGCAACCTCCGCTCCTCCACCGCTAATCTCCTCACTGTACCTCGTTCTCGCCTGTCCCGCCGTCGACCCCCGGCCTGGAATGCCCTCCCTCTGCCCCTCCGCCAAGCTAGCTCTCTTCCTCCCTTCAAGGCCCTGCTGAGAGCTCACCTCCTCCAGGAGGCCTTCCGAGACTGAGCCCCTTCCTTCCTCTCCCTCTCGTCCCCCTCTCCATCCCCCCATCTTACCTCCTTCCCTTCCCCACAGCACCTGTATATATGTATATATGGTTGTACATATTTATTACTCTATTTATTTATTTATTTATTTATTTTACTTGTACATTTCTATCCTATTTATTTTATTTTGTTGGTATGTTTGGTTCTGTTCTCTGTCTCCCCCTTTTAGACTGTGAGCCCACTGTTGGGTAGGGACTGTCTCTATGTGTTGCCAATTTGTACTTCCCAAGCGCTTAGTACAGTGCTCTGCACATAGTAAGCGCTCAATAAATACGATTGATTGATTGATTGATTGATTGATTAGGAGTTATAGTCTAGAAGGGGTGAGATATATTAATATAAATAAATTATAGATATGTACAAAAGTGCTGTGGGGCTGGGGGTTAAGTGAATAAAAGGTACAAAGGGTTCATGACTTCAGTAGCATATGGACAATATTTTTCAGTAGTCAGTCCAGAAAGAATCTGGCTAGATTCCTGCCAACAATGGAAAGTAATGTAGATGTTACATTCCTTGCTGCAGTCTGATTCATCCCCTTTGTTCCTGAAAATGGTATTAACTATGAATCTTTGAAATCCTGTGGCACCTTCTCAGTGTACCATATGTTGAATATGGAATATTTCTAGGCTGTGAGCCCGTTGTTGGGTAGGGACTGTCTCTACATGTTGCCAATTTGTACTTCCCTAGCACTTAGTACTCTGCACACAGTAAGCACTCAATAAATATGATTGAACAAATGAATGAATGAATAAAAACTTTGGTAAGTGCTTAAAGCAGCATGTCCCCTTCATGCTTGTAGATCTCAGCAGGTATGTCATCTGATCAAGGTGCTTTGGCACTTTCATCACTCTGACAGTCATGGTGATTTCCTTGAGAGTTGGTACAGGTCCACTTTTTTTTTATAGTGATGAATTTTCTGCCCTTTGTAGGGCTTTATCTCCAAATGTAGGAGTGCTCAAGGCCACCTTCTTAAAATTTCCTCCTTGTCTGTAATGATATGTCTTCAAAGTGCTATATGTAGGAATATATAGAAGCTACATGTTTAATGTATCTATATATTTTTTCTAAGGAAAGTCATTTTCTAATCAATAAATCTAAATAAATGCAGGCATAGTTGAACAGTCCAGATCCCATTTTATTAACCAGTTTCCAGATTGAGTATTCACAAGTGTTTTAGGTTGTTATGGGGTGAACGGGTTTGTAAAGTAATGAATCCCAGGTATATCTCCTTTAGAGCCCTTGTTGGCAGGTGCAAGTTAGCAACACAACTATTGCATTAGGCAATAATATGTAATTTCTAAGCAGTAGCCACAAAATGACCCATTCATCTAGTCTATTAAAATCCCTAATGTGAATGGATTATTCACACAGAATGTAAAATGTAGCATGGAGCAGCATGGCCTAGGGGAGCACAGGCCTGGGAGTCAGAAGGACCTGGGTTCTAATTCTGGCTCTGCCACATATCTGCTGCGTAATCTTGGTCAAGTAACTTAACTTCTCTGGGCCTCAGTTACCTCATCTGTAAAATCGGGATTAAGAGTGAGAGCCCCATGTGGGAGAGGGACTGTGTCCAACCTGAATGACTTGTATCTCCCCCAGTGCTTAGAACAGTGCTTGGCAAACAGTAAGTGCTTATCAAGTACCATTATTATCATTATCATTAAATTAGTGTATTAAGTATAATATTTCATTTAGCACTATTTATTACTCCTAAAAAAATGAGAAGTTAAAAATTAAGAGTTCAAAAGTGACAATTCTATTTCTTAGACAATAAAATCTTAAGTAACCATCCGCATTTTGTTCCAGTCATTACAGGTGAACTCACTGATTCAAACCAAACAATACCTTTCTAGTTTGTTTGTTTGTTTTTGGAAGTGTGCTTATCTTGTTTTATGATGATCTTAACACATTTGCTCATTTGGTTTATGGTTGTCTGTGGGTACTGAAAAACCGTCTTATCACATTAGTCACCAAATAATAGTTATGCATTTACAATTACAGCAGGTGGGATATAGAAATTACCATATGCCAACTTTTCATTTTGAATGCAAGGGCAATTGAGAGGGGACTTTCAGGGGCAGGACTTCTAGAAGTGAGACTTCTGTGGCTAGGTCTTCCAAGAAGTAGTTAAAAAAAAGACATATAAGAGAGTCCCAGAAAAGGTGCCATGGATATGACAAGAGAATTCCAGAGCCACACACACAGCCATAGCTGTGGAGACGAGACATGGAGAGAGAAGAGATATAGACTTCTATAGACCCTACCTCCTTCCCCTCCCCACAGAACCTGTATATATGTTTGTACAGATTTATTACTCTATTTATTTTACTTGTACATATTTACTATTCTATTTATTTTGTTAATGATGTGCATCTAGCTTTACTTCTATTTATTCTGATGACTTGACACCTGTCCACATGTTTTGTTTTGTTGTCTGTCTCCCCCTTCTAGACTGTGAGCCCGTTGTTGGATAGGGACCGTCTCTATATGTTGCCAACTTGTACTTCCCAAGTGCTTAGTACAGTGCTCTGCACACAGTAAGCATTCAATAAATACGATTGAATGAATGAATAGACTTGGAGAACAATGAAAGGACCTAGATATGTGAGAGAAGATCACAGAAACAGAGTTTCCCTCTTCCAAGTACACCTAATCCTTTGTCTCATTCCCACTTCACTTCCTATCATCCTTATAATACTAATTGTGGTATTTGCTAAACACTTACTATGTGTCAAGCACTATACTACGCACTGGGGTAGATACAAGATAATTATGTCCCACATGGGGCTCACAGTCTAAGTCAGAGGGAGAACAGGCATTGAATCCCCATTTTGCAGATGAGGGAACTGAGGCTCAGAGACATTAAGAAACTTTCCTAAGGTCATACAGCAGCTAAGTGGCAGGGCTAGGATTAGAACCCACGTTCTCCGACTACCAGGCCCATGCTCTTTCCAGTAGGCCATGTTTTTTATTCACCATTCAGTCTTCCTTATTGAGCCCAACATTGGGGTGGTAACATGATCTGGTTCCAAGGGATGAGGCTGGCAGAACTCATCCTGAGGCTCAAGAAGTGGGTAAATGGGAAGTCAGTGGCTTCATCCTCACAATCGGTATCCTGAGAAGGCAATCACACCATTTACCCCATTAAAGTTGGTGCCTTTTACCATATGAAATTTTCAAATCCAATAACCTGCAATATTGAAGTCTTTCTCAAAGTAAGGTAAATTACATGTAAAGGAAAGTTATTGAATTTAAATATGAATAGTGGCATATTTTATTGTAATCTAGCTTTCTAGTGATAATGCTGAGTTCCCCCTATTTTAAAAGGTGAATAAATTCATATCCCTAAGAGCTTGTGGGGCAGATGTAAGAGAAACTAGCATATAGTGGGTATGGATGAGTCATTACAACACTTTTTTGTCCTATTGATACCTTGGGCATGAATGTACCCATTCTCTGAATTATGGAAGAATCAAGCAAGTCATGTAGAACTACATTCAATATGGAATTTCATTTCATTGCTGTACTTTCAAAGCATCATCAGCTCCACATCCTGCAGATAAATTCAAATCATAAAGATATGTTCCAAAAATCTTCCAACCTATAAAAATGACTAGCCCACAAAATCTCACTTGCTCTCCTTACATTTATGTAAGTCATAGTGACAGAACATTTGATAGTAATGAACATCAGTGGTCCAAAGAAGTGTAGCACCTGTACTTAAGATGTGGGTCACAATGTCACATTTCATTTAAAATGATTTCCCATGACATGACTTATTTCAGGTGACTTCATTTCTTTCACACTAGCTTATACTCAGGCTAATTAACATGGCTACCCTCTGAACTGCAATATAAGAGTTCCAGAAAATATCCAAAAAAGAGTTTCCATGTGTGGTCAGTTCTCTGACCCAAACTCTACTCATTTCACTTAACATCCCTGAAGATGGAAGTCATAACAGATATTCTGGAATGTTACACCTGCAGAACTAGATAGAGCCCAACAGCTTGAAAAATTGCTGTCAGACTATCATGTTATGACACTAAAGATGTAGGTCATAATCTCAGGTTTTACTTAATTTTAACATGTCAGACTCTCTTTTTCACACTCTTATTATAGATATTTTATGTATTGAAAGTTCAAAAGAGCTGTCTAAGAAACATTAATGTTTCACTCTATTTTTACCTCAGCAGAGTTCGGTTTCCATTCATTTGGAAAAAGGACGGATGGGTTTTCTGAAAATTAAGCAGAATTACTCAATTTATAAAAAGAAAGTTATTCACCTTCTGCAGGGTTCTCAGACATTCAGAAAAATTGATCGAGAGGTTTATGTCTTAACCATGTGACCAAGATGCTTATGTACAGGTCACTCCACAGAACTTTCATGGAAAATACATTTTCCTCTTTTTACCTTATGCATATTTTGTGCATTAGAAATAGGAAAGAAAAGATAGGAAGATAACAATATACTGGAAGACTGGAAAGTAGAAGTAAAATATGCAAATTAAAAAACCAAAGTATTTTGTTTTGTTAATTGAAGATAGCATCTCCACAGAGGAAACCTACTCCTTGCAATTTACCATAGTTTTGCATTAAAATGCAAGAGAAAAAAAACAACATTTTGACTCATGACATAAAGCCTGTTTCTCTTCCATTTTGTTATTCTAAAACCGTGCCCTGAACACAAGTCTATCTTAATGTCTGAAATGTTATTTCTGTGGCTTTTCATAATCAGTGACAACTTCATATTTAAATTCTAGGCTGTACATAAACTGTCACCGTCCTAGAATTGTACAGACAAAACAGAATTGGAAAAAAACAAAAATAATATGAGAAAAAATGTTATATTAACAGCTGTATAAATAATAGCAATGATGTTAAATAATAAAAGGAAACTGGCATTCTCACTGGGGATTGGGAGAAAGTCCTAGTTGCTATAAGTAGATTTAGTTGGATTTCTCCCAAATTTGGGTCTCACTTAAAGACACTGATCCTGAAAGTTTTGGGAAAAGGAAAATCAAGGGGATTTTTTTTCCACCTCATCAATAACTAGTTAAAGAAAAGATGTGAATTGTAAAGCCGGGGAGAGGGAGGGCTTTTTGAGAACTAAGTTTTTGCCACCCATTTCAGATTCCCTTTTCTCTATTCAGACTAAAACTGAAATAGAGAGGAAATAAGGGAAACCCATTGAGTTTCGATCCAGGATTTGGCAACTGGGTGCAGACTTCATCTATGACCATTGGAAAGGATATTGAGACAGTTTTCAATCCCCCACAGACTTTTTGAAAGCCACCTGGATTTTTTTAAAAAGTTCTGTCAACTTGCACTGATAGTCTTTAGCTTCTACAAAAAGCAAAGTATATTGTTTGTTGTCATACTCAGAAAAAAAGTTGAGAAAAGTGAATTTACCACCTAAATTTTTCACTGTCATATTGAGAATATAGCACAGTTATCTCACCTGCATTGAAACAATGCTGACAACAACACAGTAATCATTGTGGCATTTGTCAAACACTTACTATGTGTCAAGCACTGTACTAAGTACTGGGTTAGATACAGGATAATCCCTGACCCATATGGGGCTCAGAGTCCGAGTGGGAGGGAATGTGTATTTAATTCCCATTTCAAAGGTGAGGAAACTGAGGCACAGAGCAGTTGAGTGACTTGTCCAAGATCATACAACAGGCAACTGGAAGTTGTTTTTAGAACCTGGGTCCTCTCACTCCCAGGCCCCATGCTCTTTCCAGTAGGCCTCCCTGCTTCCCACCAAACAGGACTTGAGAGGAAGATGGATGAATGAGGAGAAAGGATGATGTAAGGAGAATGGATGATGGCAGGATATCTAGCAGCTGCTGTATAGTGACCTGAAAGGGCTACATGCAAGGGAAGGTAGAATAAACAATTTAAAGGCTGTATAGTGATCTGAAAGGGCTACATGCAAGGGAAGGTAGAATAAACAGTTTAAAGGCATAATAAAGCCAATATCAAACAATGTAGTATAGCAGTTGCACTGTTAGGAGACCACTTGACAGACAATAACTGGGGGTGGGGTGGGGTGGGGTGTGTGGTGTTGCTGTCCTGAAGCAAGGGCTCCATGAAAAACTGGATACCTGAATGGGACAAACCCATTTGCACACCAATGATCTATTGTTATGTGCAAGCAATATGGGAAGGAGTGTCAATCAATCATTGGTATTTATTGGGCACTATACTAAGGGTTTGGGAGAATACCATAGGAGTTGATAGGCACGATCCCTTTTCCCAAGGACCTTATAGTATAGAGGGGAAGAGGGACGTTAAAAGAAATTACAGTAGGGAAAATGGTAGAGTATAATGATGTTACATAAGTGCTGTAAGGCTGGTGATAGGGTGAGCATCAAAGTGCTTAAGGAGTATATGGTCAAGTGCATAATTTATGTAGAGGGGAGGACAGATAGAGAAAATGAGGGCTTAGTCAGGGAAAGCCTCTTGGAGAACATGTAATTTTAGGAGGGCTTAGAAGATGGAGAGAGTGGTATTCTGCTGGATATTAAAGGGGAGGGAGTTCCAGGCCAGAGGGAGGATGTGGACAAGGAATTGGCAGTGAGATACATGAGATGAGGATACAGTGAGTCAGTTGGCATTAGAGGAGCCAAGTGTGCGGGCTGGGTTGGAATAGGAGATCAGCGAGGTAAGGCAGGATGGGGAGAGCTGTTTGAGTGCCTGCTATGCATTGCTCTTTTCAGCCACATTCACACGAATAGATAGGATCTTATCATTACTAGTGTCACCTTCATATACCACCGATCTAAACCAGCAATACTGAAGACTGCAGAATCACAGGCTAGTAAATAAAACTGCTGATGAGCATTTAGATAATTGCTAATTAATTTAAAATTACCAAGATCAATCTTGAAAGTTGAAAACATCTTTCTGTTGACATAAGCTTGCCTCGCGCCAAAGCATTAGTTGATTCATTATGATATTTATTAAATGCATTCTCAGTGCCAATGCACTGCCTTAAGTGCTGGAGTATAGGCAAAATAAACAAATCTGAAATGGTCTCTATCCCACAAGGGGTTCACAATCTACATGGGGGAGAACAGACATTTAGAAAAGAGAAACAAATTACCAACAGTGGGAGCATTTAAAAAAATACAAGGGTCAAAAAATAAGAGAAAAGACAGGATGATAGACTTTGAAGGGGCAGTTCTGATGTTCTTCCCTACACTATACTATACTGGGTGCTTCTAAACTACCGTGGCCTCCACACCATCTAATGGTTCAAAAGGCAAGCTTCTGAAGCTCCCCTGACTGCTGAAGGGGGGAAGAGTCTACTGTCCCATGGTGTCAGATGGGAAAGAAGAAAACTGATCCCGATAAAGGCAACCCTGGGAGACCCAGGGTTCATGATGGCATAGTGGCCCAGTCTGGCTTCAGCAATAGTCACAAGTCAATCTAGGGAAGCCATATATAGCTGGAAAAAATGGCAAGGATGAGAGAAGACTGAGGATGGTTATGTCTTCACAGGCAAAATAAAGAGGGGCATTGAGCTGCTATACATATGGTTCCTTTGACACTCTGGATCATTTTTTTCAAAGGGGAATTTTGGCCTGAATATCTAGGAAACTGCTTTCATTCTGCTTTCTATTTTGTATGTGTAGGGAGAGTCTTTCTATAAAGAAAATCTTAGCTGAAGAAAGGAGCCATAATCGCTGATATCTTCTGATGCTCATGAGCTGCACAACCTCAAAGTACATGGGAAAGGGGGAGCAAGAAGACCAGAAAAATACACATGAGACCCAAATTAGCGAACTTTTATGGGAAAGTAACCAATATTCAATCATATATATTGAGTGTTTACTGTGTGCAGACCTCTGTACTAAGTACTTGGAGGAGCACAATATAAAGTTGAGAGACACATTCACTGGCCACAATAAGCTTACAGTCTAGCAAAGGAGACAGACGTTATTATGAATAAATAAATTAAGTATATGTGCATATGTTCTGTGGGACTGAAGGAGGGGAAAATAAAGGGTGCAAATCCAAGCACCAGGGTGACATAGAAGGGAGTGGGAGAAAAGGAAATGAGGGCTTAGATGGGGAAGGCCTCTTGGAGGAATTGTGTTTTAAATAAGGTTTTGAAGAGGGGAGAGTTATCGTCTGTCGGATATTAAGAGGGAGGGTGTCCCAGGCCAAATGGAAGACAAAGGCAAGATCAATCAATCGTATTTATTGAGCGCTTACTATGTGCAGAGCACTGTACTAAGCGCTTGGGAAGTACAAATTGGCATCACATAGAGACAGTCCCTACCCGACAGTGGGCTCACAGTCTAAAAGGGGGAGACAGAGAACAGAACCAAACATACCAACAAAATAAAATAAGTAGGATAGAAATGTACAAGTAAAATAAATAAATAAATAAATAAACAGAGTAATAAATATGTACAACCATATATACATATATACAGGTGCTGTGGGGAGGGGAAGGCGGTAAGGCGGGGGGATGGAGAGGGGGACGAGGGGGAGAGGAAAGAAGGGGCTCAGTCTGGGAAGGCCTCCTGGAGGAGGTGAGCTCTCAGCAGGGCCTTGAAGGAAGGAAGAGAGCTAGCTTGGCGGATGGGCAGAGGGAGGGCATTCCAGGCCCGGGGGATGACGTGGGCCGGGGGTCGATGGCGGGACAGGCGAGAGCGAGGTACAGTGAGGAGATTAGCGGTGGAGGAGCGGAGGGTGCGGGCTGGGCAGTAGAAGGAGAGAAGGGAGGTGAGGTAGGAGGGGGCGAGGTGATGGAGAGCCTTGAAGCCCAGGGTGAGGAGTTTCTGCCTGATGCGCAGATTGATTGGTAGCCATTGGAGGTTTTTGAGGAGGGGAGTGATATGTCCAGAGCGTTTCTGGACAAAGATAATCCGGGCAGCAGCATGAAGTATGGATTGAAGTGGAGAGAGACACGAGGATGGGAGATCAGAGAGAAGGCTAGTGCAGTAGTCCAGACGGGATAGGATGAGAGCTTGAATTAGCAGGGTAGCGGTTTGGATGGAGAGGAAAGGGCGGATCTTGGCAATGTTGCGGAGCTGAGACCGGCAGGTTGCTGGTGATAAGATAGATGAGATCAAGGTAGAGTGAGTAGGTTGGTATTAGAACAGCAAAGAATGTGGGCTGAGTTGTAGCAGGAGAGTGGCAAGGTAAGGTATGGGGGGGGCAAGGTGAATGAGTGCTTTAAAGCTCATGGTAAGGAGTTGCTGTTTGATGCAGAGGTGGATGGACAACCACTGGAGGTTCTTGAGAAGTGGAAATACATGGACTGAATGGTTTTGTAGAAAAATGATCCGGACAGCAGAGGGAAAAATGGACTGGAGTGGGTAGAAACAGAAAACAGGGAGGTCAGTACGGAGGGCAATGCAGTAATAAAGGTGGGCTAGCATGAGTGCTTGGATAATGTGGTAATACTTTGGATAGAGAGGAAAGGGCAAATTTTAGAAATGTTGTGAAGGTTGAACCAACAGGATTTGTTGACAGATTGAATATGGGGGTTGAATGAGAGAGATGAATCAAGGATAATACCAAGGTTGCAGGCTTGTGAGACTGGGAGAATGTGGTGCTGTCTACAGTGATGGGGTAGTCATGGGGAGGACAGGGTTGGGTGGGAAGATTAGGAGTTCTGCTTTGGATATGCTAAGTTTGAGGTGTTGGTGGGACATCAAGTATTGAGGTGTCCTGAAGACAGGAGGAAATGTGAGACTGCAGAGAAGGAAAAAGATCAGATTTGGGCATCATCCTCATAGAGATGGTAGTTGAAGTCATGGAAGTGAATGAATTCTCCAGGGGAGAGGTTGTAGATGGAGAATAAAAGGGACCCAGACCAGAGACTTGAGGGATTCACAGTCTTTGTCCCCATTTTGCAGATGAGGTAGCTGAGGCTCAGAGAAGTGAAGTGACTTGCCCAAGGTCACACAGTGGACATGTGGCAAAGCCCAGATCAGAACCCATATCCTCTAATTCAGAAGAAATGTGGCTTAGTGGACAGAGCATGGGCTTGAGAGTCAGAGGTCATGGGTTCTAATCCCAGCTCTGCCACTTGTCGGCTGTGTGACTTTGGGCAAGTCACTTAACTTCTCTGTGGCTCAGCGGCCTCGTCTGTAAAATGGGGATTAAGACTGTGAGCCCTGTGTAGGACAACCTGGATTTAAGTAAACGCTTAACAAATACCATCATCATCATCATCATCACAGTTAGGGAACAGGAGGCAGAGGAGGAGCCTGTGAAAGAGACTGAGAAGGAACGGCCAGAGTGATAGGAGAATTAGGAGAGGACAGTATCAGTGAAGCCAAGGTTGGATAAAGTTTCAAGGTGGTCTACAGTGTCAAAAGCAGCTGAGGGGTTGAGGAGGATTAGGAGGGAGCAGAGGCCGCTAGATTCGGAAAGAAGGAGATCATTGGTGACCTTTGAGAGGGCTGTTTCTGTGGAGTGAAGGGGCTGGAAGCCAGATTGGAGGAGGTCAAGGAGAGAATTGGAGGAGAGGAAGTAGGGACAGCAGGTGAAGACAAATCACTCAAGGAGTTTGAAGAGGAATGGTAGGCAGGAGATGGGGCAATAACTGTGGAGAGCCATTGGATCAAGGATAAGGGAGACATGAGCATGTTTGAAAGGAGAGGGGAAAAAGCCATTGGAGAGTGAACAGTTGAAGATGGCAATTAGGGAGGGAAGACGAGAGAGGGAAGCACTTTGATGACGTATAAAAGGATAGAGTTGGAGGCACAAGTAGAGGAGATGGATTTTGAGAGAAGGCAGGAGATTACCTCTTGAGATTCTGCTGGGAAAGACGGGAAAACAAGGGAGTAAGTATCTCAACTGAGCAGGGTTTTTCCAAGCTTTCATACTTTCCATTGTATCATCTTCATTGACTTGCACTGACATAGTTTTGGCATTTCCTTCACAACTGGTATTTTGTTACCATAGACTAGCATTGTCATATTGTCTTGGAATCACTGTGACAATCTAAAATCACATTCAAGTGACAAGGAAATTAGTGTTGGGAAAAAGTTGAGAGAAGTAATTACTGTGCACATTATCTATCTTTCAAACTTCAATATTTTGTCCATTATAAAGTATTTGTTTTTCAAAATAAAAAGGAACACAGAGTAGTCACAAGAAAAGTTCTTAGAAACTAGATTTGTTTTCAAATATAGCTTGTTTTAATGGTGTAAATCTAATCATAGACCATCGTTCATTCATTCAATCGTATTTATTGAGTGCTTACTGTGTGCAGAGCACTGTACTAAGCAATTGGGAGAGTACACTACAACAATAAGCAGGCACATTCCCTGCCCACAACGAGTTTACAGTCCAGAGGGGGGAAGAAATAGTCTACATTGATTTTTGTATTTACTTTAGACTATATCAGAAAATATTTTCTTGGACAGAGAGCTAGCATGTTGGGGAAGAAACACAAATAGGGTATTCATTTTGGGACCCTGATACATTATGCCATTTTATAAGGTTAAAATGGCTATCTCTGGTATTTGCAATTCATTAACATTATACCATTCAAGTCTTGGTCTTCTCTGGCAAATTCTCTGGATATTTCAGGTCAAGAAATAACACTATCTGCAGAATTATCTGGATAATTGAGACTAAAGGTCCTGAATTTTCCAGTTGGTTTGCAATCATAGTACTAGCCCTTGAGTGGCCTCAAGATCTAAGATTTTCCTGAAATTCTTCTGCTAGCTCCATTCTTTCCACCTCTTGGGAAGTGACAGCCTCCCCTGCCTGGTTGATTTAAAGCAGCTCTCGACAGGCAATGCAAAGCAGAAGGCTGCACAAACATCAAACAGATTTGGATAATGGTGATAGCCAATGTGGACAGCTCAGATCATAGTGCAATTAGTGCCCAAGCTTATAGAACAACACAAAAAATAGTGAAATAAAAGAGAGTACATAGTTGTTTTCTATCATTGACACGAAGATCCTATCACTTGAGGATTTAGGCATTTTTCTTATGGTTTTTGTCTGATTTGAGTTGTTTTGGTGGGTTCCTGCCAGGAATTTGCCTGTCATCACTGAATGTAATTGGGGTTTGGGGTATGTGTGTGTGTGTGTGTGTGTGTGCATGCATGTGTGTGTGTGTGTGTGTTTACAATGAAAGTTGAAAAATCTAAATACTTAAAAAATGAAAAAGCTTTTTGCTTCTGTAAGAGGTCATTCCTACATTACTAAACCCTTGAGGGCAGGGACTGTGATTGTTGTTAGCTCTTTCACCGGCCAAACGTGCTGCACAGAGTTGTGAATTTAGTCAATCAGTGGTATTCATTCATTCAACCATTCAATCGTATTTATTTAGCGTTTACTGTGTGCAGAGCACTGTACTAAGCTTTTGGAAAGTACAATTCAGCAACAGATAGAGACAATCCCTACCCAACTACAGGCTCATAGTCTAGAAGGGGGATATTTATTGAATGCTTACTGGGTACAGAATACCAAATTAAGCCGTTGGGAGAATGCACACGGAGCAGCATGGCCTAGTGGAAAAAGCCCGGGCCTGGGTGTCAGAAGGACCTGGGTTCTAATTCTGACTCCACCCCTTGTCTGCTGTGTGATCTTGGGAAAGTCACCTCACTTCTCTGTGCCTAAATTCTCTCATTAGTAAAATGGGGATTAAGACTGTGAGCCCCATATGAGACAGGGATTGTGTCCAACCTGATTATCTTATATCTACCCCAGACTTTAGAACAATGCCCAACACATAGTAAGCATTTAACAAATAATAATAACAATTATGGTAATTGTTAAGTGCTTACTTAACAATGGTAATTGTTAAGTGCTTACTATGTGCCAAGCACTGTTCTAAGCACTGGGGTAGATACAAGGTAATCAGGTTGTCCCATGTGGGGCTCACAGTTTCAATCCCCATTTTACTGATGAGGTAACTGAGGCACAGAGAAGTTAAGTGACTTGTCCAAGGTCACACAGCAGACGTGACAGACAAATACGATTGAATGAATGAATGACAGAGCCAGGATAAGAACCCATGACCTCTGGCTCCCAAGCCTGTGCTCTTGCCACTAGGCCATGCTGCTTTTCAATACCACAAACAACAAACAACAAGAAAAAGACTGCCCCCTCTAGAGGTTTACAATCTAATGTGGGGGGAGGGGGAGAAAGGCAGACTATTTACAAATAGAACAGAAGGAAGAACAGTGATATAATAGATGATGGCAAAATTATGTAAGGTGAATAAATTCTTAAATACACAATTGACTGCATATTCACCCCATTTTATAGCAAGGTTGTTATAAAGTTCTTCCCGAACTCTACATTAAGGAAAACTCAGGTTGTAGCATGCATCCCATGACTCCACATACATGCTCACAGCTTTATTTTCCATCCTGCTGTACTTAGACAGATGTTTGTTGCCAGAAGACTGGTCCCTAATTCCATTGTTTCCTTAATTCTGTCCCCTGAGCATGTTCTATCCAACACATAAAATGAAAAACAAGGGCTCTGGCAGAACTGAGTGTATATACATAAATGCTGAGGATCGATTAATACATAAATGCTATGGGCTGCTTTGGGGTTGATGCTACTTGGGCAGCTGGACATTGATTGGGGAAGACTTCTGGGTGGAAATGGGATTTTAGGAGGGCTTCAAAGATGGAAAGAGCAGGGGCTTGGCTTTTAAAAACAGAAGGTAATTCCAAGCAGAAGAATGGCATGAGCAAAGAGTTGGAGGAAGGAAAATCAAGAAGGAGGTGCAGTTAAAAGATGAGTTTGGGAGGAACATGTAACAAGAGCTATGGATTAATGGGTGATAGGAGCCAATATGTAGGATGGGAAGAGTTGGTGGTGATCACTGAAGCCAATGGTAAGGATTTTCTGCTTGATGCAGAGGACAGTGGGTAGCAATGAAGGCTTTTGAGGAGTGAAGGGATAGGTGCATGCTGAAGGTGATCTAGGCAGGAGCAAGTAGTATAGACTGAACTGGGGAAGAGCTGGAGATTGGGAGAGTGGGGAGGTACAGAGAAGTTGAGTGACTTGCCAAAGGTCACACAGCAGCACGTGGCAAAGCCAGGATTAGAACGCAGGTCCTAACAGCCACCACCCTGATTTAATTGTTTATTGCAAGAGCTCAAATCAGGGTGGTGGCTGTTTGGGTGGAGAGAAGAGGACACTTCTGGGAAATGTTATTGGGGAAGCACTGGCAGTTTAGCAGTTAATTCAATGGGAGAACTAATAGACAATGAGGAGATCAGGATGACACTATAGTCGGGGTTCTGGGACAGGGAGGATGATGATGACAAGAAGCAATGTAGCCTAGTGGAAAGAGCATGGGCCTAGGAGTCAGAGGCCTGGGTCCTAATCCCAGCTCCATCACTTTTTTCTTTTTTTTTTTTTAATGGTATTTGTTGAGCCCTTACTAGGTGCCAGGCAGTGTACTAAGTGCTGGGATAGATACAAGCTAATCAAGTTGGACACAGTCCCTGTCCCACATGGGGCTCACAGTCTAACCCCGTTTTATAGGTGAGGTAACTGAGGTACAAAGAAGTGAAGTGACTTGCCCAAGGTCACACAGCAGACATGTGGCAGAGTCAGGATTAGAACCCAGGTCCTTCTGACTCCCAGGCCAATGCTCTATCTACTAGAGCATGCTGTATGTCCTTGAGCAGGTCACTTAATATCACTTAATTTCATCAGTATCATCATCTGCAAAATGGGTATTCAATTCTTGTTCTCCCTTTTAGTTAGACTGTGAGCCCCTTGAGGGATGGGGACTAGGCCTGACCTGAGAAGCAGCAGAGCTTAGTAGAAAGAATAAGGGCCTGGGCATCAGAGAACCTGGGTTCTACAATCCCAGCTCTGCCACCTGTCTGCTGTGTGACCTTGGGCAAGTCACTTAATTTTTCTTTGCCTCAGGTTCCTCATCTGTAAAATGGGGATTAAGACTGAGCCCCATGTGGGACGGGGACTGTGTCCAAGCCGATTATCTTGTATCTATCCCAGTGCCTGGCACATAGTAAATGCTTAACAAATACCATTATTAATATTATTACCCTGTATCTACCCCAGTGCTTGGAACAGTGTTCGACACATCGTAAGCGCTCTATAAATATGATTGAATGAAGTGCTTAACAAATACCACAATAATCGACAGAGATAGGAAAGTTAGGAGGAGAAATGAGTTCAGGAGGGAAGATGAGAAGCTCAGGTTTTAGACATGTTAAATTTGAGGTGCTGGAGGGACATCCAAGTGTAGTTGTCCTGGAAGCGAGAGGAAATGTTGGATTGTAGAGTTGAAGAAAAGCTGAGTCTAAACTAATAGTTTTTGGAGTCATCCACATTGAGGTTTTTGATAGTCTATTAAAATTGCACATGGTACCAAAAGGAGGAAGTACCGCTCTTGGCCACTGAGAGCAGGCC
Organism: Tachyglossus aculeatus; assembly: GCF_015852505.1. Taxonomy (NCBI): domain Eukaryota; kingdom Metazoa; phylum Chordata; class Mammalia; order Monotremata; family Tachyglossidae; genus Tachyglossus; species Tachyglossus aculeatus. The sequence goes on along the minus strand of NC_052101.1, from coordinate 61,465,481 downwards.
ATGTGTCATGCCTAGTCAATCAATAGTATTTATTGAGTGCTTACTGTGTGCACAGCACTGTACTAAGCACAATGCAGTGAGGCCATATTGCCTGCCTTGGAAGTCACACTTGGTGGTACCTGCTTACCTTGGAGCTTAGTGATAATATCAATTAGACCCAGGCAATTGCAAGGAAAGACTAAACAGTGGGGAGGGGAGGAGAGGTTAAGAAGACAGACACAATGAAGGTCTCCTAACTTTTGCCCTCTTGGCCTTTCAGTCTCTGCCTCGTTCTGCTCTGAAACTGAAGGTTGGGCCATGGTTTTGGGGGTGACAGAAGCCATGCTAGATGTGCCTGCAAGGGAAGAATAGAAAACAAATGGAAGTTGCTAACTTTGAGTACCTTAAAACCAATGGTTAGGAGTTTATGCTTGATGTAAGCTTCCCTAGACTGTAAGTTCATTGTGGGCAGGGAATATATCTGTTCATTGTTATATCGTATTCTCCCAAGCACTTAGTATACAGTGCTTTGCACACAGTAAGTGCTCAATAAATATGACTGAATGAATGGATGGATGGGCAACTATTGGTCTTATTTGAGGAGTGGGGAGATTTGTTCAGAATGATGTTTTAGAAAAAAGATACAGAAATCAGCATGAACTATGAACTGGAGAGGGGAGAGGCTGGAGGCAGGGAGGTCAGAGATGAGGCTGATGAAATAGTCAAGACATAATATGACAAGTACTTGGACCAGCATGGTGGCAATTTGGATGAAGATAAGGGCATATTCTGGAGATGGTATTGAACCTTCAGGATTTGGTGACTGATTGATATGCAGGTTGAAAAAGAGAGATGAGTCAAGGATAACACCAAGATTGTTGACTGTGAGACAGACATAATTCTAGTCTTGATGATTCTGTAACTGGATTTCTACTTTGAGAAAACTTTGACTAAAAAGAGTTTCCTTTCCCTTGCCAATGAAGGAATATTCCAGTAACAAAAAAAAACCTCCCACTACAGCAAAGATTTTTTATAAGAAGAAATGTCTCAAACAGCAGAAACAAAAAATAGCATTTTCTGTATCTGTGATGCAGGAAATAAAAATGGCAGAAATGTACAGGTATGGCCAATTTTCACTTCCTCAAGAGCCAAATTTACATGAAACTATTAACCAACTTAAATTCTCTGATCTGTGCATCACCTAGTGAATTTGACCTGATTGAAGATTTTATTATGAAAGTTTCCCCCAGTTTTATACTAGAGTCTTGAAGAGAGAGAATAATTAAAAAGAATCTTATGTCCTCATCTGCTAATAATTTTCTATCGAGAGATGATCTGACAGGAAAGTTAAAGCCCACATTTTTCTCAAGGTATAACAAGCTGAGGAATGAAAAATATGCAAAACTAAGTGAAAGATTTACAAGTTCCTGATGAATAGGTGCACATCTGTTGTGGATAACAGGAGCATCAATATGTCATTTATGGATGCACATGAATTCTGTAAAAGGAAAACTGCTTTGGCTGAACAGCTGCAATCTGTCTATTAAACTATTTTTCTTGAATTCAGGTAGAAGCACATCCCTGCTACTGAATCCAGAGTGCTCCACCTGTAACTACCCCACAGAATTCCAACTTCTAAAAAAAACTGCAGATGGGCACTGAATACTTTATTAACAATCTAACAACATTCTGGAAAGTGTGACATCTTTTTCCTGGATAGTGCACAAAAATCATGAGTTTCTTTACTGACTTTTCTCTTGCTCAGAGAATTCCTGGCTGGGGTGGATCTAGATTAAAAAGCCTCATTTTATGGAAAGGAGGTTCATAAAAACACTCAAGCTGTAGTACGTGTTTAAACTAGTGTTGTGTAAACCAGCTTGAATAGGTCTAGACCGTTTTGTTATCTTGTGTTATAAATGCACTGCATTAAGGATTAATGCTTCATTATGCAGCTGACAATTAAGCAATAAAAACCCAGTGGGATGTATTTATCTTAGGCCCCAGTACAGATAGCAAATTCATCTGGGGCACTTTAACTTATGCTGAGTGCTTCCAAGCACCCAGTACAGTGCTCTGCACACAGTTTACTCAGTAAATACCATGGTATCCCAGGAGATACATGTAATATGTTCCTCAGAAATGTAGGTGTGAACCATTTCTTTGGGAGATACATTTTCCTATACATTTACATATGATTTTTAAATTTCCCGTTTCAGAGTCTACCCCAACATGCCAGGCAAAGCTTTTTAGGTAATTAAAATGAACATTTAAAATTACACTGTAGATGACTCCCACCAACTCCTTGCCCTTTTCCTTTCCCTACACTATTCCTAGAGACATTCTTGAACCCAGCACACCTCCAAAATGGTCCCCTCCAACTTCCCAGTATTCTTTGTATTTTTTTTAACCAGAGAATCATGAGGCTTCTGCTCAAGCCATAGGCCACCACCTCTGCTTCCAGCATAAAGGAGTCAGGAATGTTACCAGCTGGGCTTTCCTCTCCATACGAAAGGCTACTACTCTATCCAAGCACTCATCATTTCCTGCCTTGACTACTGCATCAGCCTCCTTGCTGACCTCCCTGCATCCTGTCTTCCCCTTCTCCAGGCCATACTTCACTCTGCTTCTGGGGTTATTTTTCTTTAAAAAAAAAAGTTCAGTCCCTATCTCCCCATTCAATTAATCAATAAATCATTCATTTTTATTGAGCACTTTGTGCAGAGAACTGTACTAAGTAAGCACTTGGGAGAGATATAACAATATAACAGAGTTGGTAGACCCATTTTCTGCCCACAGTGAACTACACTCTAGATGGGGAGACAGACTTTAATACAAGTAAATAAACCACTCCTCAAAAACCTCTAGTGTTCACCCACCCACTTCATTATCAAAATAGAAACTCCTTACAGTCAGCTTTAAGGCACTCAACCAGCTCTCCCCATCTTACCTTACCTAGCTGATCTCCTATTACAACCCAGTTTGCACACTTTGCCCTTCTAACACCAACCTACTCTCCGTACCTCTCATCTCTTCTGCCACCAATCCCATGTCTATGTTCTCCTTCAGGCCTGGAACTCCCTTCCTTTTCATATCAAACATTCCACCACTCTCCCCATCTTCAAAACTCTCCTAAAATCCTATCTCATCCAAGAGGCCATCCCAGACTAGTCCTTTTATTTCCCCTGTCCACCCTCTCCTCCGTATCAACTATGAATTTGGCTGCGTACCCCTTAAGCATTTTGATACTCACACCAGCCCCACCATACTTATGTAAATATTCATATACTCTATTTCCCCCATCCTTAAATCTATTTCAATGTCCGTTTCACCCTCTAGACCGTAAACTCCTAATGGGTAGTGATTGTGTCTGCCTATTCTGTTGTATTATATTTTCCCAAGCTCTTAGTACGGTGTTCTGCACACAGTAAATGCTCAATAAATAACACTGATTGATTGATCAGGGAATGACATTGAGCATGTCTGTGTATTTGTCCCAGTGCTTAGTACAGTGCTTCACACTTTGAAAGCATTTAACATGTGATTGACTATTATGTCAGTAAATTTTGTTCTTTCTTATGTGTCATTTGAGGTGTGTAGAATGAATTCAACAACTCTGTCTTTGATTCTACCATCAAATATCAGAGCTCAGAATGAAAGTGTTAGAAGACAGAAAGAAGTGTCCGATGGGAAGAAATGACCTTCTCCTGGAAGGTTGTCGCTTCTCAACAGATTTTTGAGTGCCTGGTGACAGTGCCTGGTGACAGAGACTGATGACAGAGCTGACTTGCTCCCTTTATTCCTCCCCTCTTTCAGCCCCACTGCACTTGTGTACAGATCTGTAATTAATTTATTTATTTGTATTAATGTCTCTCTCCCCCTCTAGACTGTAAGCTCATTGTGGGCAGGGAATGTGTCTGTTTATTGTTGTATTGCACTCTCCCAAGCGCTTAGTACAGTGCTCTGCACACAATAAGCATTCAATAAATGTGATTGAATGAATGAATGAATGAGTCTATAAAAAGGAAGCCTGTACTAGTAGCATTTCATAATTTTGATACTAATATCTATTTATTACAATGCAGAGAGGAACTAGATCAATGCTATAATTATTATCATTATCCTCCCATGCTTCTAGTGGAGAGGAGGGGGAGCTGCCGGCCCCCTGCTCCAGCTCTTCCGAAAGTACAAAGCAGAGCTGGGCTTTAATGTCTGACCCAGCCCCGACCCTGGCTTGTCCATCTTCAGAAGATGCTGGAGCGTCATTGTTGGGGAAGCATCTGGGTCTCTGAACCCACCGTGGCAGCAAGGAAATCGATCTGACCGAGAAACTCTTTCAAGGAGCCCCATCCTGCGAGCCTGCAGCTATCCTGCCTCTGGCCCTGAGACACTTGTTAGGGTTGTTGGATCTCTACATGGACCGGCCCATTTGCGCTGGTGTTTGAGGAGTGCAAACAGCTTGCAGAGCCCCATCACCCTTAGGAAGGACTATGGGCAGTAGGAGAGAGAGGCCTTTCAGAAATGAGCTTCTTGAGCTGCTCCCGAATAACGAGGGTTTGTGTATGTATGGTGACAGAGAGCCCAGGTTGGTTTCTTACTGATGCTGTTTATGAGAGGCAGCATGACAGAGTGGATGGAACAAGGACCTGGGAGTCAGAAGGTCATGGGTTCTAATCTCAGCCCTGTCATTTGTCTGCTGAGTGACCTTAAGCAAGTTACTTCATTTCCCTGTGCCTCAATTACATCATCTGTAAAATGGGGATTGAGACTGTGAGCCTCATTGTGGGACAGGGACTGTGTCCAGCCTGATTTGCTTGTATCCACCCAGCTCTCAGTACAGTGCCTGGCACACAGTAAGCCCTTAACAAATACCACAACTTGTACTTCCCAAGCGCTTAGTACAGTGCTCTGCACACAGTAAGTGCTCAATAAATATGATTGAATGAATGAATGAATGAATGAATCAATGGTGAAGAAACTAGAGATTAAAAATATGAATACGTGATTCCTTTTGACAAACTTATTTGACATCAAAAGTGTATTGACAAGTAACAAATATTTGTCAACACTTATTTCACTAAAATAGCAAATGGTTAAAGTAAATAATACTGCAAAGTGAAACCAATCCAGAGTATGAGAAGCAGTGTGGCTTAGTGGAAAACACACGGGCTTGAGAGTCAAAGGACATGGGTTCTAATCCCAGGTCTGCCACTTGTCTGCTGTATTACCTTGGGCAAGCCACTTAACTTCTCTGTGTCTCATTTACCTCATCTGTAAAATGGAGATCAAGACTGTGAGCCCCACGTGGGATACCCTGATTACCTTCATCTACCCCAACACTTAGAACAGTACTTGGCACATAGTAAGCGCTTAACAAATATGATTATTGTTATTAGGTTTGATGACACAGTAACCACTGATGAGTGTCTTTATATACCCATCATACGAAAGGGATCCAGAGAAGGTCAAATTTTCAGTATTGGGCACAACTGTGCATCCAGAGCTGTGTGGTCTAGAGAAAAAAGCACAGCACTGTGAGTCCGAGGACCTGGGCTCTAATCTTCACTCTGCTACTTACCAGCTGTGTGACCTTGGGCCAGTCACATAACTCTTTGTTGTTGTATTCACCCCCACACTACATGTTATATTATACTCTTCTGACCACTTAGTACAGTGATCTGCATACAGTAAAGTTTCCACAGATATGACCGACTGGCTTCTCTGTAAAATGGGGATTCAATACCTTTCTCCCTCCTACTTGGACTGTGAGCCCCTTGTGGGAGAGGGACCGAATCCAACATGATTAACTTGTATCCACCCCAGCTCTTAGAACATTAACACATAGTAAGCACTTAACAAATACCATAATTGGCATTTTTATTATTATCATCAACAAAAGCATACAGAAACACTGTACAAGGCTGCAACATTTCCAATATTCCCATACTCCCACATACTCCAATACTCCAATACTCCCACTTAAGGCACAGATTGGGAAATCACAAATGCAAAATGCCATTGGCTAAGCAATTATTCAAGAAGTGCCCTGCAAGCATATTTGCTTATGCAAAGGGCACAAGCACATTTTTTTCCCATATACCAATTTTCCCAAGGATGAGTATTTATCCCATGGTTTTTTTTTTTACCTTTCAGGAAAAATAAGTTGAAGATCACAATGTTAAAAATAGGCAAGTCTGAATCTGAATGTTTATCCTTGCTGCGATTACCATGGTAAACAGTTGGATGTAGTATTCCTAGAGAAGTATAGTTCTCCAGCAGAACACTTTTCTCCTGATACTTCTCATGTTTTATATTTGAAGACGAAACTCTTAATAAGAAGATTTAATCATATATAAAGGTGATTTGAGAAGGATATGAGAAGTTTAAAATGGACAGATGAGAAAATCATTTTTTAATAATATTTCTCAAACCCTACATCAAAAATAGCTCTTTGGTTCAGTTTTGCTCAATAGATTTTTAGGCAACATTTAGGAAAAGAAAGAGCATTTTTTCCTTAATACAGAACTTTTCACAAAGTGAAGTTCGTAACAAATTTTCACTTATTTTATGATATTTGTTAATCAATCAGTCAATCAATCAATCGTATTTATTGAGCGCTTACTGTGTGCAGAGCACTGTACTAAGCGCTTGGGAAGTACAAGTTGGCAACATATAGACAGTCCCTACCCAACAGTGGGCTCACATGTGTCAAGAACCTTTTAAAGTGCTGGGTTAGATACAAGTTTATCAGGTTGGACACACTTCCTGTCCCACATGGGGCTCACAGTCTAAGTAGGAAGGAGGAGGATTGTATCCCCATTTTACAGTTGAGGAAATAATATAATAATAATAATAATGACATTTATTAAGTGCTTACTATGTGCAAAGCACTGTTCTAAGCGCTGGGGGGATACAAGGTGATCAGGTTGTCCCACGTGGGGCTCACAGTCTTAATCCCATTTTACAGATGAGGTAACTGAGGCACAGAGAAGTTAAGTGACTTGCCCAAAGTCACACAGCTGACAAGTGGTGGAGCCGGGATTTGAACCTATGACCTCCGACTCCACAGCCCGGGCTCTTTCCACTGACCCATGCTACTTCTCTAAACCGAAGCACTGAGTAGTTAACTGACTTGCCCAAGGCCACACAGCAAGCAATTGGCAGAGCTGGGATTAGAACCCAGGTCCTCTGACTACCAGGCCCACATTGTTTCTTTTTATTGCTGTTTCATAGTAGCATTGGAAGTTGTATTACTAGGTTGGGGAAGACATCAATAATGCCACATAATGGACTGCCCTTAATAGATTTTCATGCCACATAATGCTTTAATATGGCTCACTCTGAATGAATTTACAGGAAGCAAGATGTATTTTCAGAAAGGATTTCTTTGAGGAAAATTTCTCTATCTGATTACAGTCTGGGAAAAACACAACAAACTGTCTGTGCCAGCATGGCTCAGTGGAAAGAGCCCGGACTTTGGAGTCAGAGGTCATGGGTTCAAATCCCGGCTCTGCTACTTGTCAGCTGTGTGACTTTGGGCAAGTCACTTCACTTCTCTGGGCCTCAGTTATCTCATCTGTAAAATGGGGATTAAGACTGTGAGCCCCATGTGGGACAACCTGATCACCTTGTAACCTCCCCAGCGCTTAGAACAGTGCATTGCACATAGTAAGCGCTTAATAAATACCATTAAAAAAAAACACCAAAAAACCCCCATACATTTGTGGTGAGAGAATCAGGCCATCCCACCAGTCCCATGTTACAGTCCTCTCTGTGAACCATGATACCATTTGTTCCTCCAATTAGCCAAAAGTGTTTCAGGCTTTTCCAGACCCTAGTCTTGCCCTCTTTACTCTTCTGCTTCCCTGGAAGTCTTGTGGCTGTTCCCAGAAGCCAGGACCCTGGCAAAGAGGTGGTGGGAGAAGCCAAGAGTGTTATTTGTATTTCCAGACAGAGGATATCAATTAGCTGGGACTCCTAGGCCAATCAGAGATATTCAGGAGAGTACGCTATACTCTGCCTTGTTGGGACTGAAATGAACAGCCTTCAGCCAATCCCAATATATTGTGACAAAATATTCCCCACTGAATTTCACTGAACACCTGATAGGAAACGTTTGTGCTGTTAGGAAGCACATGGGCTTGGAAATTTGAAGTTTTTTAGTTTGTTGCTTTTTGTTGCTGTTGTTGTTATTTTAAGAGTGGCGGTTTTACCCAATTCAGACTCAGCCAGTAACATGATCACCTTTGCCTTTCATGGAGTATGATCAAACCCATAATACAATTAGCTGCTTTATAGTAATAGTAGTTGCAGTAGTGGTTTTTGTTAAGCACTTACTTTGTGCCTAGCATTATACTAAGTGCTGAGGTAGACAGAGGATAATTTGGTCCCACATGGGGCCCACAGTCTAAATAGGAGGGAGAACAGGTATTGAATCTCCATTTTACACATGAGGGAACTGAGGCACAGAGAAGTTACATCTAAATAGGAGTGAGAACAGGGATTGAATCACCATTTTGCACATGAGGGAACTGAGGCACAGAGAAGTTACATGACTTGCCCAAGGTCACAGAGCAGACAAGTGGCGGAGTTGAGATTAGAACCTCTGGCTCCCAGGCCTGAGCTCTTTCCAGTAGGCCTCTCTGCTTCCCTAGCATTAGTAATAATAGTAGTAGTAGAGGTAATAGTAGTAGTAATAATAGTAATAGTAGTAGAGTAGTAGTAGTACTATTTATTAAGCACTTGCATTGTGCAAAGCACTGTACCAAGCAGTGGAAAATAATTCATGGATAAGAATTAGACAAGCTCCTAGTCCCCAAGGGGCTTATAATCCAAGAATAAAGAGTGGAGATTTGGTGTCAGACATAAGGAAAGATAAAACAAGAAAAACAGAAACTGCTCTGAGTGTAACAGCCACAGCCACAACCACAGCCTGAAGCAGGGGATGATGGGAAGTCTCGGTGGCATGGGGGCAGTTCAACTTCTTTCTTAGGGGCAGCCCTCAGCGGTCCGATCTAAACTGTAAGGTCATTGTGGGCACGGAACCTGTATACCAGCTCAGTTGTGTTATATTCTCCCAAGCGCTTACTACAGTACTCTACATACAGAAAATGCTCAATAAGTACCACTGATTGATTAAAGGAAACCAGCAGGGGCCTCATGCTAAGCTTCAAAACCATCTTACATTTGCTATGTGCTGAGAAAAAGTGCAGAATAGGCCATGAGGGAAAAAAATATTACAAATTCAAGATGGGGAAAAACAAGTATGACAGAATAATTCAAGTTATCCTATAAAGCAAAGGTTGCATTCCTGTGAAACATAGCCTAAAGGAAAACTAATATAAAGTCCTTGTCAGCTGGGAATGTTGCTTCTTATTCTGTAATTCTTGAGCTCCTAGTAAAGTACACTGCAGCACGTGGGTGTTCAATAAATACCTTACTACCTTTACTAATACTACCCATATCACCTGTGGTCTTTTTTATAACATGGCATGCCAAGGTCAAACAGGCTGATGGTATCAGAAGACCATTCCCTAATTCCCTAATCATATTCTAGGCAAAGACCTCTTGAAAGCACATGATATGGTAGAACTGGGTATAGCACAACATTTTAAAGGTAGCCTGCAGTGTTGTATTTAAGCTCTTATCCATTTGCCACCATCAACATTATTTATCAAGCACTTACTATGTGTGAGGCGCTGTAATATGGAGAAGAATCATAGCCACAGATGATTATTGATTGATTGCTTGTTTGCTTCCTTGGTAGTTGGATGGATGAATGGGTGGATGGATGGACAGATGGGCCTGTTGTCTTCTAGGGCTTTTTTTGCTTTGATGGAGATAACGTCATCTGGTACAACTTTTCACATACTATAACTTCCTCTTCTACATTCTACATGTAATTCTTTGAAGCCACTGATTGTCCAACAACCTCATTACATTCACTATCCACTGCAGTTTTGAGTCCAAGGATGTTTGTTTCCACAGCATATCACTTTCCTTTGGGAGATAGGTCTGTAAGGAAATGCTGCATATATGGCTTTCCATTACTCTCTCAGTTTCTCATTACTTCTGACTTGGTAGTGTTCCACATCTCACTGCTATATAATAGGGTAGGCATGAGCATTAAAAGGTCCTCTTAATTCTGTAAAATGCATTTCCATTGTGCTTCATATTGAGCTAAATTCCTCTATCCCCACATTCTTCTTTCCAATTATGCATCCAAATTTTCATTCATTTTCTTCTTATGATTCTTTGATCATTAATAAAAGGAGTAAGTTGTTGAAAGAGTTCATTCATAGTCTAGTGGAATTCACATGGGCTGGGAATCAGGAAACACAGATGCTAGTCCTAGCTCTTAACCTCTTTGGGGCTCAGTTCCCTCACCTGTAAAATGAGGATAAGATTACCTGTACTCCTTCCTTCTTAGATTGTGAAGCCCATATGCAACCGTGTTCTATCTTATTATCATGTATCTATCCCAGTTTTTAGTGCATAGTAAGTGCTTAATAAATGTCATAATTATTATTGTTATTATTTTACCTGTGTTATAAGACCAGGTGCTTGGGCATGAAAGTGGGAAAGAGGGGCATATAATAATAACAATAAAAATAATTTTTAAAATGTGGTATTTGTTAAGTACTTCTTATGTGCCAAGCACTGTGGTAGATTCAAGAGAGTCAGGTTGGATACAGTCTCTGTCCCACATGGGGTTCACAGTCTAGGTGGGAGGGAGAACAGGTATTGAATGCCCCAATTAACAGATGAGGAAACTGAAATGCAGAAAAGTTAAGTAACTTGGCCAAGGTCACACAGCAGGCAAGTGGTCCTCTAACTCCCAGGCCCAGGCTCTTTCCACTAAGCCATGCTGATAATAAGGGCAGAAAACAGAGGTATAGGGACTCTTTCATTCCCTTCAGCCCACATGAAGACAGAAAAAGCAGTGAGAAGAATCAAATACATTCACCCAGATTTCCAATATCCTGATATTGCGACTTGAAAATGCAGTCAGTTATAGGCTTTACACGTAACCATGTAAATGGCTAAACATTTCAAAACAATAGTTGTTTATGTGCACATCACTTCTAAATATGGGTGAGATGCTTTTATTTCACTATGTGATTAAATAAATGATTTCTATGGATCAGATTATAGAGCAAGGAAAATGGGACTGTAGACAAAATGCTAATTACAACAATATGACCCATTTCAAACACAAATTAGCAAGCAATATATGTTTGCCGAGTGCTCAAATCTAGCTTACTAGCCCAATAGACCCACATAAGAATAAATCTATTAAATATTTATTATCATGACTATAATAAGTAATCTCCCCAGTTGCTAATGTCATGAAGCTTAAACGAAATACTACAGGAAATTTGGACAGGAAATATTGCAGGCATTTACCAAAACATAATTACCATGCAATTTCCATTGATATTGTTGTCCTGAAGAGAGAGAATCTGTTACCATTAGTTCAGTTAATTCCTCAGGTAGTTCATTGGGTCGCTTAAGAAAAAAATAAAAATAAACTGAGTTTGTGACTGGGCTGATTTCAGAGTTGCAGCTGTTGGCTTTTCTCCCTATAATCAATCAATTATATTTATTGAGCACATACTGTGTGCAGAGCACTGTACTAAGTCCTTGGGAGAGATCAATACAACAGAATTGGTAGACACAGCCCCTGCCCACAACGAGCAACAAGCATGGATCCTTCTTGCAGCATAATTTTAGTTGTTGGTACTAAGCATCTCAAGCTTCATTTTAAGTTTCTCTGCTCTGATGATGAAAGAAACAGATTTCCCAGGTTACAGAAAGACCTAGAAGAAAGGAGCTGAGGAGAAGGATTCATGCCCTGAACTTCTGATTGCTACTCTAGTATTCATTCATTCAATCATATTTATTGAGCACTTACTGTGTGCAGAGCACTGTACTAAGCGCTTGGGAAGTACAAGTTGGCAACATATAGAGACATTCTCTGTTCTCTGTTATCTGTGCCAATGGAGGGAAACAATGAAAACATTAATCTAATTATAATAATTATTATGGTATTTGTTAAGCATTTAACATGTGCTAGGCACTGTATCTACCCCAGGTAGATACTAGCAAATTGGCTTGGACACAGTCCCTGTCCCACAGGGGGCTCACAGTCTCAATCCCCGTTTTACAGACAAGGTAACTGAGGCACAGAGAAATGAAGTCACTTGCCCAAGGTCACACAGCAGACAAGTGGCAGAACCAAGATTAGAACCCATAACCTTCTGACTCCCAGGCCTGTGCTCTATACACTATGCCAAGACCTGAGATACCCTAACCAGGCTGGGGGCACTTTCACTGCTCATAATATGCAGAGGCTGACCTCCCCTGTTGTCCATCTATGTTCAGACTTTCACTCATTATGCTCCCAGAAGCTTTCTACCAAAAAAATATTTTAGAGTGATCATAAGGGGAAACATCCCAGGAGCTCAGTAATGGGGAAGAAGAGTGGCAGGCAGTTAGGGGAAATTGTTTCTGGAGTTAGTGGATGAGCTAGATAATTGCAAATAAACTGCATGTTGCTATTCTAATTCCTGAACTAGTGATTTCAGGCAAGATTTACTAGGGAGACAAAAAATTATTATTAGGAATAATTAAGTAAAATGTTGCAGATCCAAAATTCTGCATTCCACTTCACTAACTTCAATTTTCTGAGGTGTTTGGCAGTTTTATCCCATGGTCTTGTCCTAAAATCAAGTGCCTCAAACATTTAGAAATGCTTAATTGCATCATGAACACTGAGAAAAGGTAGGATTTAGAGTGAAGCTGAAATTCTGTATCTGTTTAAAAAAGAGCATCTGCCCTCTACAAGGCTGACGAGTCCAAGGCATATTTATTTAGCAAATTCATCTCTATACAAACTAGATTTTTCCCCATTTTATTATTAGCAGTATTCATTGCATGAACATTCTCTAAAACAACCTTCATCTCAGCCTAAATATCTGGCAATTCATTTGCAGAAAAGAGATGAAGTGTTGATACATTACATTCACAGGAACTAATCTATGTCCATTGAGTGAAAAATTTAGGATTGAAGAAATCAAAACAATTGTTACCCTGAGATTATAGTCCAGAGAAGGTCTAGCTAGCATATACCCTTGTGGCTGTTTCATTTGGGGCAATAAATCTAGAAATTTTCTTACCATTTAAATAAATTGAAAATTAGTTTGCTTAATTTTAAAATTGACATTAGCAAAGTATGAAGGCTTTTGATATTTATATTTGATCAGAAGTTTGGCATGCAATTTAGATTTTTCAGATCATTTTTAAATTGAACCCCAAATCATTCATTCATTCAATCGTAATTATTGCGCGCTTGCTGTGTGCAGAGCACTGTACTAAGCACTTGGGAAGTACAAATTGGCAACATATAGAGACGGTCCCTACCCAACAATGGGCTCACAGTCCAGAATTCCCCAAATAAACCTTTACAGTTGCTTGAAAAAAATCTTTTCTAAAGACTTTTGCTACCTATGTTTGAAAATCCTGTTCTGAAAAGATGAAAAACATTCATTTTCACTTCATTTCAAATTAGCATAGTAAACAGCTGGATCTTTTCTTTCAAGTGGAGTATTCAACTCCATTTGTTAGCTTTGTTTCTGAAATTTCATCTACCCTTTATTTACCTAACATAGTTTGACAGGAAATTCTTACGAAGATAATGCATCTCCATTAATAAGGTGGCTTAAGGAACATATTCTGAGGTTTCAAGGGGACTGAAATCATAACTTCTGTCTTTTGACATTTTTGTCATCCGCCATCCCATTAATAGGACTCAGTAGTGTTTTCTCTTCTACCCATGAAGTCTTATAACTGTTTGTGGCAAAGTGCAGTTTTGTATTTTTTCATAAGAAATAGGGCCATTACACCATTATCACTATATAATGGTGCAAATTTTAAAGGCTTGTGATAAAGTCAACCTGATATCTATAAAAATTATATTCCAACAAAAATCAAGGCACTATAAAAACTAAAAAATTGAATCAAGCTAGGTCATTGGGTAGATCTGGGGATTAGACTGTTTAAAGAGCACTTCACCTGAAGGTCACCAATTCTTATTCAACTCGAAGGTATGTAAAGAATGTAGGTCTGTTCCATACAATGAAAGTATTGTGACTTCAGTTTTTAAGCAGAACTTAGCTAACAGTTGATATCTTTTGGGTACTTAGCCGCTTCAAGAGGTAGGTAATGTTTTCACTACCTTTGTTATGTCCAAAGACATTGGAAACAGCTAAAAATGGCAAGAATTGTAAGGAATTTAGAATTATCTTTACATGCTTATTATATTGATGGATAACAGATAGCTAAACAAAATAAATGGTAGAAGTGCTCTGCACACAGTAAGCACTCAATAAATATGATTGATTGATAGACAGTCAAATGACCCAATATGAATGACTAGAATTGACAATTTAACAACAACATTCAAGGAAAATAACTTTGTAAAATTAATTCAGAGATGGGATCAATTTAAACAGGTTCATTCATTCATTCATTCAATTGTATTTATTGAGCGCTTACTGTGTGCAGAGCACTGTACTAAGCGCTTGGAAAGTACAAGTTGGCAACATTCATTCATTCATTCATTCAATCATATTTATTGAGCGCTTACTGTGTGCAGAGCACTGTACTAAGCGCTTGGGAAGTACAAGTTGGCAACATATAGAGACAGTCCCTACCCAACAGTGGCTCACAGTCTAGAAGGTTGATATAGACCCCTCTCTGCTCTAAGATTAATTTACATTGCCAACTCAGATATCTTAGATCCTGAAGACCTTCCCTGTAATTCATAATGCAAGAGGCAGAGGATGAGGTAACAATACAATTTATAGTAGAGAGATAAAACATATTAATGCCATTAATACAAGTGTAATTATGAGGGTTGGTTCTAATTAGACTGTTCACTTAGCTGTCTGACAGAAATAGTGGCCAACAGAAAGTGTCTGCTGGTGCTGAAACATCTAATCTCTGGTTTGAAAAATCTCAAAATATTTGTAAGAAAGGTTCAGTGCTCTTTATTTTAAAAAGCAGAACTAATTTGAAATTAATTTTGTGCTTTATATTACTAAGCTTTACCCACATCTGCACATCAATGCTCATTCCACTGATGAGAGATGCAAGCATTTCTGAAAACCATTGCTTAGGTCTGTCTTTCAGTGTACAGCATTTAATGCAGAACAGCATGATTAATATGTTGTATGGTTTTGACAGTCACAACATCTTCTGCGAAGGCTGGTACATATGTTCACAATGGCACTGTCCCTCCACCCCTTGGAAGAAAAGGATGGAAATGGTTTGAAAGTGTCAGATGATTCAATAATCCAAAAGAAAGTGCATTGTTATCAATGTGTAAAGCACTCAATAAATACCATCGACTGATAAAAATATGTTCTTGTTTTATGTTTTATTCATTTTTGGTATAAAATAATTTGGTTTTGAATATGACAACAAATCAAGTATTTATTTAGGAGAAAACTGTCTTTTCTAGATGGACCTGGTTTCTCACAGTCATTGTAATCTCACAAATATTAGGAACAATCCATTTTGTATTACTGTGTTGGCATATTTCGCAAAGGCCTGTGTTTTTGCATGGAGTTTCCTAGTTTATAATATATGCAAAACTCAGTTCAAGGGAAAGCTCAGTTTTCCTTGACTGATGGGAAAAGCTCCTTTACTAAAATCAGCAGAGCTGGCTCCCTGAGGAATATGGTGAGATTCTATGGAGATCACCCAGTTGATCTCCAATTCATCTCACCAATGCACTATATTTTAACAGGGAAGGGATGTGCTTACAGTAACAAAACAAGATAGAGGCTGACTTGGTTTGGAAATTAGAAGTCTCATTTCCTATCCGCTGTTCCAATCACTGGGCTTCTCAGTGATTCCCTGATTATAAATCCACAGATCATAGTGGGTTAGGTTAGGTTAAAGGGAAGCATAGTTATGCCCATCTACCTCCACATCAAACAGAAACTCCTTTCGGTTGGCTTTAAAGCACTCCATCAGCTCACCCCATCCTACCTCACTTCACTGATCTCCTACTACAGCCCAGCCCACCCACTCCACTCCTCCAGTCCCAGCTTATTCACTGTGCCCGATCTCATCTATCTCACTGCTGACCCCTTTCCCAGGTCCTCCCCCAGCCTGGAACTCCCTCCCCCACCATATATGCTAAAGCACCACTCTCTCCACCTTCAAAGCATTCTCAAGGTCACGTATCTTCCAAGAAGCCTTTCCCAATTAAGACCTCTTTTCCCTATCTCACTCTTTCACCTACATCACCTATGCACTTCAATCTGTGACCTTTGGACATTTGCTATTCGCCCCACCCCAACCCCATTATACTTATGTACATATCTTTAAATTTTACATTTTGAATTATTTATTTATTCATATTAATGTCCGTCTCCCCCTCTAGACTGTAACCTCATTATGGGCAGGGAATGTTTCTGCCAATTCTGCTGTATTATAACCTCCCAAGGACTTAGTCCAGTGCTCTGCACATCGTAAGCACTCAATAAAGCAGCATGGCTCAGTGGGTAGAGAATGGGCCTGGGAGTCAGAAGGACCTGGGTTCAAATTTTAGCTCAGACACATGTCTGCTATGTGACTTTGGGTAAATCACTTAACTTCTCTTGGCCTCAGTTACCTCATCTGTAAAATGGGGATTAAAAGTGGGAGCCCCATGTGGGACTTGGACAGTGTCCAACCTGATCAACTTGTATCTACTCCAGTGCTTAGAACAGTGTTTGGCACATAATAAGCACTTAAGTACTATAATTATTGTTATCATTATTATCAATAATAATAAATATGATTGATTGATTGATGATATGGCTGAACCATCACTTCAGCAATGAGGTTACTCTCCATTGGCTCAGTGTCAACATCTACAAATACTCATCCTAATAATAAATAGATTGATTTTCATTGAGAAAATGATTGACTTGAGGTCACATGCAGGTTGTCCCAAGAGACCACATATAATCTGTTGCCTCAGGCAGTTGGGGAGGAAAGGGATCATTCATTGGTTGCCATGGCTATTTCTTGTATGTGTATTAACCTCAGGCCTTAAACTTTCTGGATTTTAAATAATTTCCTACCATCCCGTTGGCACCCATCAGCAAATGAAGTTACAGTATTTTAGTTTACAAGAAATGCCTAGCCCAGCATGGGACATAGCCTGGTACAGTCATTTTAAGAATATTGCTGAGAAACTAGAGCATAGGATTTAACATTGGAAATTAGAAGTTGATCCTACTTCTTAGACAAAATTGAGATTGACAAAATTGAGGTTTATCTACATAAACCCTTAAACAAAGATGTGGTTCTGAATCCAAATTAGGGAACTGAACAAATGAAGTTGAGGATTTTGTCCTCGTTAACATCTTAAAGGAAAATTCTGAAAGAAAGGAGCAAAAGAAGGATATACAATACTGGACACTTTTCCTGAATGCTTGCAGGAAAACTAATATGATCAGTTTATCAAAAAATTCCCTTAGAAAATAAATTTTACGACTTCTAAATTTCTTTGAGAGTTAAATTAAAATTAAACTTGGGTTTTAGTAGACTGAATCGCCAAATCCTCTAGGAACTTGAATATCAAGGATTTGCTGACAACAAAGAATCCTTCAGTTCAAAGAGGTCCTATTAAAACTGCAGATCTAGGATCATTAAATGAATCTATAGACTCAACCTGCCTCGCAGTACTGAACAATTCAGCATTCCAATTCATTCTGATGGATAACCTCGCCGGGCATATGATTAAAGAACACTTCATGTTAAGGCATTTCAAAACACTTTACACTATATAGACCAGAAAACAATTTTTGTTTTTATCCCAAACTTAAATATTCCAGTTATATGTAGATATTCTACTGGATCCAAACTCGTAGTCTTTCTAAAGACTTTCAACTAAAATGAGTTAACTAGACCCTATCTGAATGGCAATTTAGGGAATAAAAAGGCAGGTAATTAACTAGAAGATCTTTGATAGGACCAATATGGTATACCATCTTATAGGTCATTTTGACAGCTTTACATCTGATCTGAGATTTAATTGGCTTACAGTTTAAAATCCTGACATGAGAGTGATATGCTACAAGAATTTTAAAAGTTCTCACCTGTTCTAACCTCACCTGCTAGGTGATGGTGAATCAAGTTTCTGCCTGGTGGATTTTACAGGCAACCCACTTAGCAATTCATCCTACTTGCACCGAAGTCACGCAGATAAATTCACACTTTTGCATTTCATTAAAATTGTATGATACTTGTACATATTTATTATTCTATTCATTTTGTTAATGATGTGCATCTAACTTTACTTATATTTATTCTGTTGACTTGACACCTGTCCACATGTTTTGTTTTGCTGTCTGTCTCCCCCTTCTATACTATGAGCCCATTGTTGGGTAGGGACCGTCTCTATATGTTGCCAACTTGTACTTCCCAAGCTCTTAGTACAGTGGCCTGCACATAGTAAGCACCCAATAAATACGATTGAATGAATGAATGAAGGAATGAAAGAGGGACAATCCCAAAAACAATGCCACGCCTCAGCTTTCCCCCCCAAACCATAAGCTCCTTGCAGGAGGGAAACATTTCTACAAACTCTCCCAAGTGCTTAGAACAGTGTTCTGTCAACAACAAAGTGCTCAATAAATATGATTGATTGATTGATTGATGATGAGGGACGATCATAATGCCACTCTTTAAGTTCTGAGTATAGCAATATATCTATGCCCCCTTTGCCATGGTGCAAGCATTTAAAAATGCTTCATTCTTTCACAAGCAACCAAAACCTGGAGGCACAAATCTCCTGAAATATGTAGAAGAGAGTGGTAAGGGACAAAGGTCGTAACCAGAGCATGGACTACACACCCCATAATGCAAAGGGTACGGTTTTACCTACACTTCCCAGCAGCTTTTAGGATATTTTGGGAAGAACCCAGCCCTGTTGATAGCAGGGGCATAGCGGAGTTATTCTATGGAAAGTGCTGTGAGGATGTCAAGTGCTGGAACTTAGTGTGTTGCTGTGCTGTGTGCTTGGAGATCAGTTACTGGTTTACACCACCCCATGAGAAGATTCCCACATGTAAAGTATTTCTGCTTAAGCTGTATCTGGGGTCAAAGGGAATCTAGGATGAGTTAATTTATGGGTTGGTTATCTTAGACTAAATCCTTTTTCCAGCCACTTACCCAAGTAAAACCTTCAGGCAGCCACATGGTGAAATGTGGTATCTGGTTTCTGGTAATCAGATCATCAAACTTGGCCCAAGCAATTGTGAACCTCAGTGGCTTCAGCTATTATTTTGCAAATTTAGATTTTAGTATTTTCTTGCCATTCCTTCCAACCCGTGGTACTGATTAAATCCTAGCTTTGGTCATTATCTTTGTTGGGAATCTAGTTCAGTCATCAATGCTGGGGCCTTCACAGAACTCTCAGCCATGCCCTGGATGGAATTCTAATCTGATATCTTCCTTGGATTTTGCTCTAAATGCAATTTATTTGGAGGAAGGGCATTTTCAAGTGCCAGGGGACCAGCTAGGCCAGGCTCTCCCTGCACTATTCGGTAAGGTGGTCCCATTGTGAAGGGTTTGTTTTTTTTTTTCATGTGAAGGAAGGAGGAAATGTCACCCAGGCTCTCATGTATTTTAATCCTGACTCCAATCAAACAGGCAAAGTAAACTGAACTGCAAACTACTCAAGAGGAGTGGCAAGGCCACTGATCAACATTTCAGGTAAATGAGGAACAGAAGATCAAGCAGTGTGAGGCCCCTGCTGATCCCCTGTACCACCAAACCAAAGCGCTGCAGCCTGGGAGAGGAGCTGGCCTGCTCCTATGGCATCAGGATTTCCCATCACCCCCTGCTCCAGCCTGTGAAAGATCATCTATCACTAGGCCCCAGCCTTGCCTGAGGCCACCTTGTGGGCCCCAAGGTACAGGTGTGGGCAGCCAGTCAGCCACGATCAACACTCTCTGCTCCTGTAGCAAACCATCTTGGCTCAGATAGGGTGCAGAGGGCTTGAGGCTGCTTCAGGAAGGGGGCAGGGAGAAAGCCAGCCCACGCTTTTGCTGTTCCAGGTCTTTTGGTCAGAAGGATGTAGTCTCATTCTCACTTGATTGCTGGGTGGGCTGGAATAATTCTTGCTGGCACTGAAGTTTGAAATGCCCTGCTTTGCTACCATGCTCCCACCTTCCTTGTCCCATACAACCCAGCAGCAGGACATTTAAAAGTGCTGCCCCCAACTCCAGTGAAAGTCCTCTAGCCTCTAGCCCTTCTGTTCTTTTTTGAGAAATAGCACAGGCCTAGGTGTCAGTGGACATGGGTTCTAATTCCAGTTCTGCCACTTGCCTTCTCTGTGACCATGGGAGAGTCACATGTTTTTTAATGGTATTTGTATGTGTCAATCACTGTTCTAAATGCTGGGGTAGATACAAGTTATGTAGGTTGGATACAGTCCTTGTCCTGCATGGGGCTCACAGTTGAAGTGTAATTTTTTGGTGCCTCAGTTTCCTCCTGTGAAATGGGATATTATATTTACCCCACTGCTTAGTCCAGTCCTTGGCACACAGTGAACACTTAACAAATACAAATACTACTATTTTTATGTTGTTTTTAAGTGTTTAAGCTTTCCTTGTGTGTCTGTAGCCAACTCCCTCTCTCCTTTTATTAGATTGTAAGCCACTTGGGGGCCAGAGACTGTGCCTAATTCTCACTCATGTTTTTTTTTTTCCAGAGGGAAGGGGGGGTTTGCCCAGCAGTTAGTACAGAGACCTACACATTGTAGGCACTTAAAAAGAATATAACTAATACTATTAATATAGCAAATGTTGATCCCAATTTAGGGTTATACAGTTAGGTTGCCCCAATTTCATGAACGTTTGAGTCTAAAAGAGGAAGTGGAGAGTATCCACATAGACACAGCCACAAGAGAGAATTCTCTATTTATTTTTGTAATGGTGTCTAAATGATGATCCCATTATTTTTAAAACTTCAGAATACTTCTGATCCCTTGATGTAGGTTTTAGTGCTGAAGGTTGAATAATAATAACAATAGTAATAATAATTGTGATATTTGTTAAGTGTTTACTATGTGCCGAGCACAGCACTAAGCTCTAGAGCAAATGCAGGATAATCAGGTTGGACACAGTCACTGTCCCTCATGGGGCTCATATCTAAATTGGAGGGAGAGTAGGTATTGAATTCCATTTTACAGATTTGGAAATCGAGATCCAGAGAAGTAAAGTGATTTGCCCAAGGTCACACAGCTGGCATTCATTCATTCATTCAATCACATTTATTGAGCGCTTACTGTGTGCAGAGCACTGTACTAAGTGCTTGGGAAGTACAAGTTGGCAACACATAGAGACAGTCCCTACCCAACAGCAGGCTCACAGTCTAGAAGGGGGAGACAGACAACAAAACAAAACATATTAACAAAATAAAATAAATAGAATAGTAAATATATACCAGTAAAATAAATACAGTAATAAATCTGTACAAACATATATACAGGTGCTGTGGGGAGGGGAAGGAGGTAGGGCAGGGGGAATGGGGAGGGGGAGAGGAAAGAGGGGGCTCAGTCTGGGAAGGCCTCCTGGAGGGGGTGAGCTCTCAAAAGTGGAGCCAGGAGTAGAACCCAGGTCCTCTGACTCCTAGGCCAGTTTTTTTTCCTCTAGGCTATGATGCTTCTCTACTATTTACAGTAATGAAGTTATAATGATAATATAGTGATTATCATTATTTCAGTAATAAAATACATTATTCAAAGAGTGGGGACAGGTGCTCTTCAAAATACATATTGATCATATTCTCAATCTTAACCTCAAGAGGACTCTAGATAGAATAAAAGCCACAGAGGAGCAAAATCTGACCCACCATGTGAGTCACTCCAGCATTGGGAAGATTGGAAAGCAATAAGCAGTCAATCAATGAAAGCCACCCTGGATTGCATCACAGAGCCTCTGGCTATGGTTGTGACAGTGATGCCCATGCCAGAATGCTGCCACTGCCACTTGCAGTTAGTTGGCCCCTGCTACCACTTCTGGATTGGAAATCTCTGCAGCTAAAACCTAAGCAATACTGTTGGATCTCCCACTACTACTCCTAGCTTTACTTGGTGACTGTGAGCCCACTGTTGGGTAGGGACTGTCTCTATATGTTGCCAACTTGTACTTCCCAAGTGCTTAGTACAGTGCTCTGCACACAGTAAGTGCTCAATAAATACGGTTGATTGATTGATTGATACCCAAAGTCCTTTGAGATTTCTAGAATTCTTATGGATATTGGGAGCAAAAATTGTAAACCACAGAAAACCTTCCAATATGTGCAGACATGGCACTTGTGTCAACTATTGGGGAAGTCACTGTGGCAGTCATAGCCATGGAAAATGGACAAGCAACCGGATCTGATGGCATACCTGCTGATTTCTACAAGTATAGAGGGGATGCCCATCTTAAGCCCTTACACAAGTTCTCCCTTGGCATGTGGATTGCAGAGGAAAATGCTGCAGGATTTTAAAGATGCCACCATCATCACCATTTTTTATGAAGAAAAGAGAAAGTTCAGATTGCAGCAATTACTAATCTCATTACTCTGCCTGCATGAGCCTAGCCAGGGTACTCCTGGATCAACTGGTAAAAGGATATTCTTGACCAAATGGCTCTGCCACTTGTCTGCTGTGAGACCTTGGGCAGGTCACTTAACTTCTCTGTGTCCCAGTTCCCTCATCTGTAAAATGGGGATTAAATCCTACTCCCTTCTACTTAGACTGTGAGCCCCATGTGAGACAGGGACTGTGTCCAACCTAATTCTCTTGTATCTACCCCATTGCTTGCTTAGCACATAGTAAGTGCTTAACAAATGACATGAAAAAAGCTCCTAGGATCATCATATGGCTTCAGAAGACAGAGTGAAACAACAGATATGAACTTTGCTTCATATTAGATATAGGGAACAGGGAACAGCACCAAAGCTTGTATACAGTTTTTGTTGATCTTGGGAAAGTATTTGATACCATCTTTGATTTGGGCTTGGTAAAATATTAAACAAATTTGGCTGCCCCCAAAAATGTCCCAAGGTACTTCATGAGGGCATAGCTGGTTGGATCAGTGTCAAGTGTGTACCCTATCTGAATCAATCAATCAATCAATCAATCAATCGTATTTATTGAGCGCTTACTATGTGCAGAGCACTGTACTAAGCGCTTGGGAAGTACAAATTGGCATCACATAGAGACAGTCCCTACCCAACAGTGGGCTCACAGTCTAAAAGGGGGAGACAGAGAACAGAACCAAACATACCAACAAAATAAAATAAGTAGGATAGAAATGTACAAGTAAAATAAATAAATAAATAGATAAATAGAGTAATAAATATGAACCATTACCTAATTCTAATGGAGCATATCAGGGAAATGTAATGTCAGTGCCAACTTATTCTATGCAGCCATGCTGTAAGATACAACAAGAGACCAGCTGCAGGTTTTAGAATGTTCCTCCTCACCTCTGAGAAACTCTTAATAGTAATAATAATAATAATAATAGTATTTGTTAAGTGCTTATTGTATGTCAAGCACTGTTGTAGATACAAGCTAATCAGGTTGGGCATAGTCCTTGACCCACATGGGGCTCACAGTCTCAATCCCCATTTTATAGATGAGGTAACTGAGCCACAGAGAAGTGACTTACCTAAGGTCACCCATCAGACAAGTGGCAGAGCAGGGATTAGAACCCAGCTCCTTCTGACTCCCAGGTCTATGCTCTATCCACTACACCATCCTGCTTCCTACTTAATAGACTTAACACTTCCTACTTAGACTATGTGTATTATACAGAGTTCATGAAACAGTCATTTAAAAATGATTTGACTGAGCTGTATGGGCCTACACCCAAAAAGATATGCATTTTTTAATAGTATTTGTTAAGCACTTACTATGTGCCAGGCACTATGCTAAGCACCGGGGTAGATACAAGTTAATCAGTTTGAATGCAGTCCATATCCCACATGGGGCTCACAGTCGTAATCCTCATATTACAGATGAGGTAATTTACGCACAGAGAAGTGAAATGACTTGCCCAAGATCACACAGCCAACCAGTGGTGGAGCCAGATAAAGAACGCAGGTTCTTCTGAATCCCCAGCCCATGCTCTATCCACTAGGCAATGCTGCTTCTTACCTACAAATGATTGTAAACTGTTTCACTGAATTAGCCAGGCAATGCAAATTGATAAGTCCCCCAAAAACTAGGTGATGTACTGGCCTGGACCAGAGAAGTTATACACAGGAACAAAAATTCATATTGGCAACACAGAACTAAATGCTCTCACCAAATTATGTTACCTAGGAAGTCCAGTGGGTGGAATATGTGAGGATAATGCATTTGAGGAGAAGCAATGTTGCCTAGTGGAAAGAGCAACATTGCCTAGTGGGTAGAGCATGGGCCAGGGATTGAGAAGGACCTGAACTCTAATTCCTGGCTCCACCATTTATCCACTGTGTGACCTTGGACAAGTCACTTAACTTCTCTGTGCCACACATTACCTCATCTGTAAAATAGGGATTAAGACTGTGAGCCCCAAGTGAAAGATGGACTGTTTTCAACCTGATTAGCTTTAATCTACCCCAGTGCTTAGTACAGTGCCTGGCATACAGTAAGCACTTAACTAATACCATAAAAAAATCATTAAAAATGAATCATAATAGAACACTCAAAGAATTGCTGCATTGAGAGCTGTTTTGGGGAAATTAAAAGCAAAGATGGCAGAGGAAACATTTTAAGGACCTGGTAAAACAAAGTCTCAGATCTCACTTGAAAACTGGGAAGTATTATAGAGGACAGACTAGAGTGGTATGCCAAGCTAAAGAAAGGAGTGGCTTTTTTTGAGCAAATGCTTTGAAAGAAATGAGAGACAAGGAGGCTAAAGAGAAAATAGCCCCAAGGCAAAATTCAACAAGACAACACAAGGGATGGTCTTTTGCTTGTTCCATGTGACCAGGACTCTGAGTCCCATATTAACCTTTTCAGTCACACACACTCTTAAGTAAATTTCGCTATCAGTGAAATCTTCTTTGAAATCAAAGAACAGCTCTTTCTCTCTCTCTCTCTCTCTCTCTCTCTCTCTCTCTCTCTCTCTCTCTCTCTCTCTCTCTCTCTCTCTCTCTCTCATCACTTAACTTCTTTGGATCCCAGTTTCCTCATCTCTACAGTGGAAGTAAGATACATGGTGAGCCCCATGTGGGAAAAAGACTGGAAAAGAAACTGGCTTTAGTGGGTTCTTGGAACTTCACCCCAAAACAATGCCTACCCCTGAGCTAGGCTGATTGTAAACTCATCTCTAGACTATAAGCTCGTCATGGGCAGGGAATGTGTTCATTTATTGTTATATTGTTTTGTCCCAAGCATTTAGTACAGTGCTCTGCACACAATAAGTGCTCAAAAAATATGATCAAATGAATGAATAGAGGACTAGAAGAAAACTCCAGCTTTCCCACCAGCAACTGGCAGCTGGGGATCAAGGGGACAGTTAAATAGCAGGAAGGGATGATGAACAGGACCAGAACCAATGTTCATGAAACGAGCAACCAACAACAGCTCACAGCAAGGAAACCAGATGCACAATAAGCACTGAAGAAGTGATATTTCCTTCTGATTAGTGACTTGGTGCACACTTCTCCCCAAAATATAAGAACTCCCTACATGTCCTTTTGCATTTTTACATCATTTCACTTGCTACAGACCCAGAGCATTAGAACAGGGCTATCTCAGAAACATTTCTAGATTTATTGTTTTTGAGACTCCCAGCTCCTCTCTAACACAGGAGTTGCATTCTTGCAGAAGCCCGTGTTAAGAAAGAGTTGTGATGTAGTATTCACCCCGTGTGTGACACAGTGTGCTGCCACACAATGGTTCCTTCGGACATCACCTTACATTGCATCCAGACAGGCTAGCATTGTTGGGAGAACATTTCCTAATTCTGCCATCAGTTTCTAACTAAAAGGCTTAGTGTAAAATGTGTTCTGGCAGAACAGAGATTATGTCTCTGAGCCCCTCTTATAAGGGTGGGGAGAAAGGAGAAGTGAAAACAATAGCTTGGTGAAAACAATAACTTCCTTGAGGACACCACATCATAGGATAGCATTTGAATCACATGATACAACTTGCATGAATGGCCAAATTCAGTAGCCTAGAATTGGAAAGGAAGAATTATGCTGCACTTCAGGGACAAAATGAAGAGCATATTTTGGAATCTTTTTGACATTCACATCTTCTCTGGGACATATTTAAGTAACAGTGGAAATTAATATAGTCAAGACTAAATATGCATTTGGAAAATCTGCGGATGATCCACCAAAGCTGTCATCATTCTAGCTGGTTGCTTTGGAATCTGGAGTCATTTGTTGCCATTTATATGAAATATGATAAATATGCCTCAAATTTTGAGTGTTTTCCTGACCTAAAGCTAAATCTTTCCTATTAAGAGATAGTTAACAGAAAACAGAAATCTTGAGCTTCCTGGTTTCTGCTCTGCAAAGTGGAAAAAAAGTCATCTTTTTATATTAAAGTATTGGGACAGTAGCCTTTGAAAAAGATGTACAATCTAATTAAAAAGAAGAGATTAGCCTCCCTTGGAATATTTGCAAAGCCTAGAGAGATGATTTAATGAAATGTATACAATTTTATCCAGCTTTAATTTTTAATGAAATAATTTATATTATGTATCCTTCATACCTATTCATCTTACCTGCTCTACATGAACTGCTAACCTGTTTACAAATAACCAGACTTTTGGAGGGAAATGCTGCCAATAAAAGAAAGATCACTCCTTAACAGTACATGCCAGCAATCTCCTTTCTCCACTATTTATATTACAGTTTTAGTTTGGGTAGGGATTAGTTCCCTGCTTGAGACCTTATGTGTCATGAAGATCAGATAAACTAGGGCTGTGTTTAAAGTGCACTCTCCATTCCTTGTGTTAGCAATCTTTCTCCAATGTATGCCAGCCCTTGGATACCATGGGTATTAGGATACCCACAACAGCTGTCACATGCCTTTGAATAAAAGGTATTATATTTACATTATGATGAAACATGATACATACTGTATCATGACACACAACACGTGCTGGCAAAGAAAATCTTTTCTTCTTTCCACTGTATCCACAAACCATAAAAATTCCCGAACCACCCACACAAGCAGCTTACATAAAGTACATATTTCACAACTGACCATTTCTAAAGTCAGAATAAGGGAGGAGTCTTATCATAACACACCAGAAGTGAGTTTCAAATGCTGTGGAAATGATGCCATGTGGAAAAAAAAGATATGGAATCCATGCCCACAAATGAATTGTTTGACTATTGCATGTGAAGAATAACTAGTCCTCCCAATCATAGTTGAATAATCCACCTGAAGATGTGCAGGTCACCAATGAATGCCGTTTCATCCAGCCAAGAACAATAGATCTAAACATGCTGGGAATGACACTGTGTGTGAATGAAGTAAATTTATTCATGCTTTTTATACTGTACAGTCCCAGAACCAGAGAGGAAATTGTAAAATGGGCATTTATAGAATAAAATTAAGAGCAGTTAAGCTAAAAATCAGTAAGTGATGACTGCTCACAGGCACATTTCGATTAGATCAGTAAGCAAAATGGGCCATTTTTCACTGCTAAAATGTTTGTTGACTCAATTAGACTGTATTTACTGGCAATAATTGCCCCTACTTTTTTCCACCCTGAAAAGGGGGAGGGGCTGTTTCACAGAGAATTCAGCGTAGCACTAAGGGGAGCAGGAGAAAAAAAAGAGAAGAAAGAAAGAAGGGGAGAAGGAACAGGAAAATAAGAGGGCACTTGAGACTATTTCTCTTACTGCTATTACACTCTCCTGAGTGCTATATACAATAGGCATTCAATGAATTATGATCAACCTCCCTCCTCTTTTCTTCTCTTCACACCCCCAGCACTTCTGCTTTAAAGAAAAAAACTTCCTTTCCTTAGCATAAGCTTTTCTCTTCAACGTTATTGACCCTATCACTCTTCCTATCTAGGAGATGGCACATTCTAAAAGAAGAAACTCCTCTTTGACGTAACTGGGTTCCTATCTTTTTCCTCTTCCTACCCCAATGTAAGCCATTATCACGGCTTAAAACTCCTGGGATGTGGTACAAAAAGTATATTTTATATCCTTCTCAAAAACAAGGATGGGGGAGGATTATATGGTGGAGGCAATTATGCGAGTAAATATACATCAGTGAGATGTCATATTGCCTAACTAGGAGATTCTTTATCTACATTGCTTAACTGGTTTAAGGAGCTGGTGAAGGGGATGCTTATCCAGGGTTGCCAAATGTAAGAGGCTACAAATTGGTACTAACATTCACCCACTTTCAGCTCAATGCACACAAACAACTAATTTTATAGTCACTTTCTCACCTTGCAGTATATTTGTATAAATCTTTCTTTCACCTAAATGAGGATCAATCCTTGCTTCCTAGACTGTAAACTTCTTGTGAGCAGGGATCATGTCTATCAACTCTCTTATATTGTACTCTCCTAAGCACTTAGTATGGTGCTCTGAACACAGTAAATGCTAAATAAATACGATTGATTGATTGCTTTATAGCAACCGTTGGCAGCCTATGGATCAGGAGCCACATAGGACTCTTCTTGGAATCCATTTTGGCTCCTGAATATAAGTGTTCATCCACAAAGTAACTGCCGAGAGGGAGACACCATTAGCTTTGTCTACAATGCAAAAAACTATGCAGGAAGCTTGGCTGGACATAGGTGGGCCTCCCTGTCCCTTTGAGCCAGAATGGAGCTGAGGGGGAGTCTACATGGCTCCATGCATCATTGGATGTCTAGGTGAGCTCAGGTTTCTCTTATCCTCCTCCACCATCCAGTCGTTACTACCAGTCTGCCTCTCTCTCTCACTTGCTCTCTCTCTCTCTCTCTCTCCCCCCTTCCTCTTTCCCCTTCTCTTTACTCAATCAATCAATCAATCGTATTTATTGAGCACTTACTGTGTGCAGAGCACTGTACTAAGCACTTGGGAAGTACAAGTCAGCAACACATAGAGACAGTCCCTACCCAACAGCGGGCTCACAGTCTAGAAGGGGGAGACAGAGAACAAAGCCAAACATACTAACAAAATAAAATAAATAGAATAGATATGTACAAGTAAGATAAATAAATAAATAGAGTAATAAATATGTACAAACATATATATATATATATATATATATATACAGGTGCTGTGGGAAAGGGAAGGAGGTAAGATGGGGGGGAAGGAGGAAGGAGAGGGGGACGAGAGGGAGAGGAAGGAAGGGGCTCAGTCTGGGAAGGCCTCCTGGAGGAGGTGAGCTCTCAGTAGGGCCTTGAAGGGAGGAAGAGAGTTAGCTTGGTGGATGGGCAGAGGGAGGGCATTCCAGGCCCAGGGGATGACGTGGGCCAGGGGTCGATGGCGGGACAGGCGAGAACGAGGCACGGTGAGGAGATTAGCAGCAGAGGAGCGGAGGGTGTGGGCTGGGCTGTAGAAGGAGAGAAGGGAGGTGAGGTAGGAGGGGGCGAGGTGATGGACAGCCTTGAAGCCAAGGGTGAGGAGTTTCTGCCTGATGCGCAGATTGATTGGTAGCCACTGGAGATTTCTGAGGAAGGGAGTAACATGCCCAGAGCGTTTCTGGACAAAGACAATCCGGGCAGCAGCATGAAGTATGGATTGAAGTGGGGAGAGACACGAGGATGGGAGATCAGAGAGAAGGCTGATGCAGTAGTCCAGACAGGATAGGATGAGAGCTTGAACGAGCAGGGTAGCGGTTTGGATGGAGAGGCAAGGGCGGATCTTGGCAATGTTGCGGAGCTGAGACCGGCAGGTTTTGGTGACAGCTTGGATGTGAGGGGTGAATGAGAGAGCGGAGTCGAGGATGACACCAAGTTTGCAGGCTTGTGAGACGGGAAGGATGATAGTGCTGTCTACAGAGATGGGAAAGTCAGGGAGAGGGCAGGGTTTGGGAGGGAAGACAAGGAGTTCAATCTTGGATATGTTGAGTTTTAGGTGGTGGGCAGACATCCAGATGGAGATGTCCTGAAGGCAGGAGGAGATGCGAGCCTGGAGTGGGGGGAGAGAGCAGGGGCAGAGATGTAGATCTGGGTGTCATCAGCATAGAGATGATAGTTGAAGCCGTGGGAGCGAATGAGGTCACCAAGGGAGTGTGTGTAGAGTGAGAACAGAAGGGGACCAAGTACTGAACCTTGGGGAACCCCCACAGTAAGGGGATGGGAAGGGGAGGAGGAGCCGGCAAAAGAGACTGAGAATGAACGATCGGAGAGATAAGAGGAGAACCAGGAGAGGATGGAGTCTGTGAAGCCAAGGTCAGATAGCGTGTTGAGGAGAAGGGGATGGTCCACAGTGTCGAAGGCAGCTGAGAGGTCGAGGAGGATTAGGATGGAGTATGAGCCGTTGGATTTGGCAAGCAGGAGGTCATTGGTGACCTTTGAGAGGGCAGTTTCCGTGGAATGTAGGTGATGGAAGCCAGACTGGAGGGGGTCGAGGAGAGAGTTGGTGTTGAGGAATTCGAGGCAGCACTTGTAGACAACTCGTTCAAGGAGTTTGGAAAGGAATGGTAGGAGGGATATGGGGAGATAACTAGAAGGTGAGGTGGGGTCAAGAGAGGGTTTTTTTAGGATGGGAGAGACATGGGCATGTTTGAAGGCAGAGGGGAAGGAACCAGTGGAGAGTGAGCGGTTAAAGATGGAAGTTGAGGAGGGGAGAAGGGATGGAGCGAGAGATTTCATGAGATGAGAGGGAATGGGGTCTGAAGCACAGGTGGCTGGAGTAGCACTTGAGAGGAGGGAGGAGAGCTCCTCTGAGGATACTGCTGGGAAGGATGGGAGAGTAGCGGAGAGTGTTGAGAGCCGGGGGGTTGGAGAAGCGGGGGGAGTGACTTTGGGGAGGTCGGACCTGATGGATTTAATTTTGTTAATGAAGTACGAGGACAGATCGTTGGGAGTGAGCTAAGAAGGAGGGGGAGGAACCGGGGACCTGAGAAGGGAGTTGAATGTACAGAAGAGCTGGCGGGGATGATGGGCATGGGTGTCAATAAGGGAGGAGAAATAGTTGTGTCTGGCAGAGGAGAGGGCTGAGTTAAGGCAGGAAAGGACAAACTTGAAGTGAACGAGGTTGGCATGGTGTTTAGACTTTCGCCAGCAGCGTTCGGCAGGTCAAGCATAAGAGCGAAGAAGGCGGACAGTGGCAGTGATCCAGGGCTGTGGGTTAGTGGTACGAGAGCGGCGAAGGGGAAGAGGAGCGAGTGTGTCTAGCTGAGTAGAAAGGGTAGAGTTGAGAGCAGTAATCTGATCATCAAGACTGGGCAGAGAGGAGAGGGAGGCGAGGTGGGGTGTGAGGCGCTCAGAAAGATGGTTGGAGTCAAGAGAGTGGAGATCTCTGTGAGGGAGTAATATGGATTTACAGGGGAAAGGAGTGTGAGTGAGGAGGCAGGTGAGAAGATTATGACCAGAGAGAGGGATTTCAGAGTTGGTGAGGGTGGACACAGTGCAGCGATAGGAGATGATGAGGTCGAGGGTATGACCAAGTTGGTGAGTGGGTGAGGTGGGGTGGAGCAAGAGGTTGGCAGCGTCGAGAAGAGATAGAAGGCGGGCGGCAGAGGAGTCATCAGGGATATCCATGTGGATGTTGAAGTCTCTGAGGATCAGAGTGGGCATGGAAAAGGAGAGAAGGAAGGTGAGGAAGGGGTCAAAATCGTTAAAGATGTTGGAGGTGGGGCCGGGGGGGGCAGTAGATGATGGCTACAAGAATCTGGAGGGGCTGGTAGAGGCGAATAATGTGGGCTTCAAAGGAAGGGAAGGAAAGGGAAGGGGGAGGAGGGATAGTGTGAAAGCGACATTGGGGGGCGAGAAGGAAACCGACACCTCCTCCTTTTCCGGTGAGTCTGAGGGAGTGGGAGAAGAAGAGGCCTCCACTGGAGAGAGCAGCAGAAGAGACCGTGTCGTCCAGAGACAACCATGTTTCATTTAGGGCAAAGAGGAGTAGAGAGCTGGAAAGGAATAGGTCCAGGATGAAAGGGATCTTACTTAAAATGGAGCAGGGGTTCCAGAGGCCACACTTGGCAGTAGTTGTCGAGGGAGGGGAGGGAGGGGGAAGGGTGCGAGGGGTAGGGAGGGTTTGGATTGGGATGAGTTGGCGGGGGCCTAGGCGGGGAGAATGGGAAGAGGGGTGGTGATGGGAAAGTTGAACTGGGATGGGGTGGGGGCGGGGAGAAGGGGAGGGAGGGGGCTGGGAGGGAGGAGCGGAGGACTGGCGCTGGTACAGAGGGATCCTTGGTAGGGGGTGAGGGGGAGTGGTCTTGGTGGGGGAGAGGGAGGGGAAAAGCTGGGTGGGAGAAGGGAAGGGGAAGGTGAGGAATGGGAATGGCAGTTGGGAGCAAGGGAATTGAAAGTTCATGATGAGGTCAGCAGGGTGAGTGACAATACAGTGGGAGGTTGACAACTGAGATGGAGAAGCGATAAAACAGTAGCAATGATATAAGTAGGCGATGGCATCACAGGGGGTAGTTAAACAATTAACATGGGACGGCAATAATAAAATTGGCAGATAATGATGTCATAAAGAGCAGATACAAACTATTATGTGCTGGAGTAGGGTGGACCTGTTAAGGGGGTCAGGGAGCAGAGATACCTGGGGGAGGAGTGAACAGCCAACTAGCATGGGAGGGCTGAGTAGGTGCGAATGAGGTCCTCGTTAATGTAACTTGGTGATAACAAGGGCCTTTTCCCTCCTTCTGTTCCATTCTCTCCAGTTTTATTCCTTGTTAACAAGATAAGACAAACACTGGTCTTACCAAATCTCCCCACTCCATCCTTGCCGAGCTTCTCTGACTGGTGCTAAGGAGGGTAGAAGGTTTCCCTTAATTTGTCCCATAGTTGGGACAGCGGTGGGAGTAGACGTCAATGCTGGGGTGAGACCTGGCATGGTCTGCCACTTGCCTCCTGCCCTCTAATATTGGCCGCTTTTTGGATCCAGATGGTAACGGGGAAGTAGGGGAGCTGTGGGCAGGAGCAGAGAGAAGAAAAGCTGTCAAGCATATGGGAGTATACAGGATGGATGGAGATTCCCTCCCTCTGGCTGATGCAGGGGGTGGAAACTCCAACTCTGGACATAAAAGGGTCAAGAATTTTCTATTCAGAGTGGTATGATTCCAGGTCCTGGGGTCTTCCAGGGCCCAGCCCCCAAGGGCCCACAAGATAGAAAGCCGAGTCCATGACCATCTGAGCGTCAGCAGCCCCAGACAAGCTACTTGTTGCTGATTACCTCCCCCAACTCTCTCTCTTTCCCCACAGTCTTCTCTTCCATTCTTCACTGTTCCTTTCTTTTCCTCTCTCCTTTCCCATCCTCACTAGCAGCAACAGCTGTTGTTGTGAAACAGCTGCACTGCAATGACATCACGTTGTGCTGTTACAACATTATGAAATCATGTGTCATGTGGAGAGGGCATAATTTTTTTTTAGCCCTTGGTGCACCAACTGCTCAAAAGTTTCATTTGTTTTGACTCTTCTGCACAGAAAGGTTTCTGATTACGGACCCCTGCTTTAAAGTTTCACAGCGGTAAGATAAATCTGCCCTGGAGCAAAGAAAGAGCTACTATGTGTTTGCATTTTTTGAAAAGGGTAGATTGCAAGCAACTGGCATAATCGTACAAAAGTTAGAAAACAATACTCCCGATGACAAAGATCCTTGCTCAGAACAAAGGGGACATCCATCTTACGCCTTCTATCGGCTCTTGGGGGGAATTTTGTAGGGGATCATCTTTGGCAGAATTGGATTTCATCTCAACTCTCTTTAGCACAGGACATGGATGGTGGAACATTTTATTATAAAAATACTTTGACTGGGTGTCAGTTTGGTTGACACAGAATGTGCTTTGCATAAAGATCCCACTGAGAGTATTTTTCAGCTCTTTTTAAGGACCACGGTCAAGAAAGAGAGAAAAACACGTGCAGGGCAACTATGATATTTCTTAAAGTTGTAACCTAGTTAAAATAGGAAGTTTGGGTAAAATTTGCAAATCCTCGCTAAAGATGCCCAGGCAATTGATAATCAAATACCTAAGGGTTGGAATTTTAAGTATCAGTTGGATACAGCCAATACTTTATGTGCTTTTCCCATTTTTTATGGTATTTGTTAAGCACTTACTGTGTGTCAAGCACTGTTCTAAGCACTGGGGTACAAGTTAATCAAGTCAGACAGAGTCTCTATCCCACATGGGGCTCACAGTCTATTCTATTTTACTTCTCTGAAATTATGACTGGTCTAAGAAAAATTAATTGTTCTGAAATCTGATTTAAATCCAGGCTTGCTCTGATCTTGCATACTCAGTAACTTTAAAAGATATCAGGATTTCCTAAAGGCCAAATATAATACAAACCTATGTCAATAAAAACCAAAACCCCAACACTTCCTCTTATTTCTTGCTAATAGTTCAATGTTTAAAATGTGTGTGTGTGTATGCGCACAAACATGCTTGTATTCATTATAGGTAACATTATAAGTAGTGCAAAAGCTGAGAAACATTCATCCTGAGTCATTTTCAGGCAAGGCTCTTGATCTACTTTCATTCTTTTCTGTTTTGGTCCCTCCTTTCTGTCTGCTGTTTTTTTCCCATTAGCTTGGTGACTTCTCTTAAAAGGTCATTGAATAAAAATTTTAACAGCAGATGAGTAATAAAATAGCATTTACTTGAATTGAGAAAACAAATGTTTAGAATAGAATAAGAACTGGAAAACAATTTTAAAAGATTCCATTTTCCAAACCCTAGCTTATTTTCAATAACCATTTCCAAGGCCTCTGGGGACCTGAATCCTAGATCATCAAACCAGAAACATGAACTTGAATTTTCCTTCGGAAATCTGACCCACATACAAAGCCATCTGTACATGAGACTAAAGCCAAGGAGGGTGGTCTTCTTTCCTGATATTTGATTCTGCAAAACTAGAAGCCATTACAATTACCAATAAGAGTAATGACTTTATTTTTGCTCAATTGTAATGAGAAAATATGAGGTACCAGCAAACCCCAGTTCAGAATGTTTATCTCTACACTGTATGCTCATTGTGGGCAGGGAATGTATCTGCTTGTTGTATTTTACTCTCCCAAGAGCCTAGTACACTGCCCTGCACACAGTAAGTGCTCAATACGATTGAATGAATGAATGAATCCTTTTCTACCCAAAAGCAGTACCAAAAAACAGCAACCGATCTGAGCCTCAAAGGAATCCTTCAAAGGACAGTCAAGCAGAACAGGGAAGATTAGTCCATGGAGCCCAATCAATCAATCATATTTATTGAGTGCTTACTATGTGCAGAGCACTGTACTAAGCACTTGCGAGAGTACATTGCAACAGAATTAGAAGACATCTTCCCTGCCTATTCCTTGTTAACAAGATAAGACAAACACTGGTCTTACCAAATCTCCCCACTCCATCCTTGCCGAGCTTCTCTGACTGGTGCTAAGGAGGGTAGAAGGTTTCCCTGAATTTGTCGCATAGTTGGGACAGCAGTGGGAGTAGACGTCAATGCTGGGGTGAGACCTGGCATGGTCTGCCACTTGCCTCCTGCCCTCTAATATTGGCCGCTTTTTGGATCCAGATGGTAACGGGGAAGTGTTGGGGCTTTGGTTTTTATTGACATAGGTTTGTATTATATTTGGCCTTTAGGAAATCCTGATGTCTTTTAAGGTTACTGAGTATGCAAGATCAGAGCAGCCTGGATTTAAATCAGATTTCAGAACAATTAATTTTTCTTAGACCAGTCATAATTTCAGAGAAGTAAAATAGAATAGACTGTGAGCCCCATGTGGGATAGAGACTCTGTCTGACCTGATTAACTTGTACCCCAGTGCTTAGAACAGTGCTTGACACACAGTAAGTGCTTAACAAATACCATAAAAAAATGGGAAAAGCACATAAAGTCCAGACTACTGGATTTACCGCCTCGAAGAATTCTCCTCTCTTATAGATGAACTATCCTAACATCTTCCACTTTTATAATGCATATTGATTTTATTTATACTTACCCAGACATATACATAAGTCTCTCAATATATGTACATATATATATATAGTTTCTCTTCACGTTCCAAGGTGATGTGCCTGATAGTGAGATTTTTATCAGTGTTTGCAAGGGTAGCTGATAAGACCAAAGTGTGAGCGACAACTATACATATGCTTTAAATGATTTTAATTAGTCTTTCAGGCTGTCTGCTTTCTCTAGTTGACTAACTTCCTAAAGTGGTTTGCCCTTTTCTGTTTAATTCACACTCATCATTGTCATTATTCTTCTTGTGTTTTTCCATAATCCAACATGCTATCCTTCCTCTTAGACAGTTTTTTGCCAAATCCATTTTGTCCACATCTGTTTTATTCTTCTCATCTGGTGATAGTTATAGATGTGTGCCATTTCTGATTTAATGTTGCTAAATATTGGACCATTTCTTTGATAACACCTTAGCCCTACTTAACCCTACTAATATTCTCAAAGCTACAAATAAATTCATATCCTTTAATTAGGGCAATTTATGAAAAAGCCTGTCACACCATAGCATTTCTTTTCATATTTTATCTCATTCTGCCTCTATTAAATGTCATCTCCTTCATTCATTTCATTTCTGCAATTCATTGGTGACCTGGTGTGAACTTTTAGAGAAGCAGAATGGACTAGTGGATAGAGCAGGGGCCTGGGAGTCAGAACGATCTGGCTTCTAATCCCAGATCCACCACTTGTCTGTTGTGTGACCCTGGGTAAGTCACTTTACTTCTCTGTGCCTCAGTTATTTTATCGATAAAATGAGGATTAAGACCCTGAGCCCCATATGGGACAGGGACTTTGTCCAAACCGATTTGCTTGTATCTACCCCAGCACTTAGTATGGTGCCTGGCACATAGTAAGAGCTAAACAAATACCGCAATCATTATTATTATTATTCTGTGTGACCTTGGGCAAGTCATTTAACTTAGCTGTGCCACAGTTACCTCATCTGTAAAATAGGGATTGAAACTGTGATCCAAGCACTTATTCTATCCCACCTTGACTACTGTATAAGCCTCATCACTAATCTCCTTGCTATAGTCTATCAATGGCATTTACTGAGAACCTAATTGTGCGCAGAATACTGTACTTAGTACTTAGGAGAGTACCATACAATAGAGCTGGTAGACTATGTTCCCTGTGCACAAGGAACTTACAGTCTGGGGGGCGGGGGGGGGGGGACGACAAACATTAACATGAATTGTGGATTCGTACGTAAGTGCTGTGGGGCTGAGGGAGGGGTGAATATCAAGAGCTTAAAGGGTACAGATCCAAGTGCAAGTGCATTGCAAAAGTGCAAGGGAGTAGTGGAAGGCTTTAATCAGGGATGGCCTCTTGGAGGAAATGTGACCTTAATTCATACATTCATTCAATCATATTTATTGAGCACTTACTGTGTGCAGAGGGCTGTACTAAGCGCTTGAGAAAGTACAATGCAACAATAAACAGTGACATTCCCTGCCCACGACGAGCTCACAGTCACCTGAATACAGCTTTGAAAGTGGGGAGAGTGGTGATCTGTCTTATGTGAAGGGGGAAGGAGGTCCAGAGAAGCAGCATGGCCTGATGGATAAGAGCACGGGCCTGGGAGTCAGGAGGACCTGTGTTCATTCATTTATTCATTCATTCAATCGTATTTATTGAGTGCTTACTGTGTGCAGAACACTGTACTAAGCGCTTGGGAAGTTCAAGTTGGCAACCTATAGAGACGGTCCCTACTCAACAACAGGCTCACAGTCTAGAGGGGGGTTCTAATCTAGCTCCACCACATGAATGCTGTGTGACCTCAGGCAAGTCACTTAAGTTCTCTTTGCCTCAGTTACCTCATCTGTAAAATGGGAATTTAGATTGTGAGCCCCATGTGGGACAGAGACTGTTTCCAATCTGATTTTCTTGTATCCACCTCAACACTTAAAAGAGTGCCTGGCACATAGTAAGCACTTAACAAGTGCCACAATTATTATTATTATTAATATTATTCCAGGCCAGAGGAAGGATGTGGAAAAGGGGTCCTTTCTTCTGAGGAAGCTGCTAGGACCCTAGTAGGAGTGTGCTCATTTGTTAGTTCATCCTGCTAATCTGCCAGCCAGGAACATCTCACTCTCTCCTCCTATTTTCACGATTTATGGGGCGCCTTACCACCAGGGCAGCAGCAGGGGGCTATGGGGCTCTACCCACTGATGGTCAGGAGAGGAACAGGTGGACAGTGACCCTGACCCTTCCACGAAACTTTTACTAACCTCCCCAAACTGATTCAAACAGGAGGCTAAGGCAGGTTAAGTAACACGAACACCCCTGTTTAAATTTTCCATCTGCCACCATGGTACTGACAGAAATATCATCCTCTTCACCCTTTCCCAGTCTGACGGTTTGCAGAAGAGCAACACCAAATCAAAGTGGACAAGCATGGATCTAGGTCTGAGTGGGGATTCAGGCCAAGCCTGGGGTCAAGATAGCAGGGACTCAGTCTATATGTTGACCATACCTCCCCTCCCCTCTGAACTCTAAATAGCTCAAATGCATGAGTTTGATCACCCCATAATAATGCTGACTACAATGACTCCCTGAATAGTCCCCTTGAAAAGCAATGTAGTCTAGTGGAAAGAGCATGTGCCTGGAAATGTTCTAATCCCGGATCCATCATTTGCCAGCTGTGTGCCCTTGGGCAAGTCATTTCACTTATCCATGCCTCAGTTTCCTCACCTGTAAAATGGGGACTAAATACCTGTTCTCCCTCCCACTTAGACTGAGTCCCATATGGGACAAGGGACTATGTCAGACCTGATTATACTGTATCTACCCCAGGGCTTAGAACAGGGCTTGACACATAGTAAGAAGTTAACAAATACCACAGTGATGATGATGATTTTTTCCTGAGGAGCTCAGTGCGAGTTCAGTGCAATGACAGGGACTTTCCCTACCCCCTGAGGTTGGTTGCAGAGCAGGGAAAGGGCTTTTGGTTGCCAACAATACTTTGTTTGATGGCCATTTGCACAAAGGACCAAGAAGCAGCAGCTTATATAAAATGCTGGACCTGCTCCACCCTCCCCACCCCAATTCATGCAAAGCTCTAAGTTTAAAAGTAACAATATTGTTCCAGGTATTTGTTCAGTGCT
This sequence comes from Tachyglossus aculeatus, assembly GCF_015852505.1. Taxonomy (NCBI): domain Eukaryota; kingdom Metazoa; phylum Chordata; class Mammalia; order Monotremata; family Tachyglossidae; genus Tachyglossus; species Tachyglossus aculeatus. Next base: position 61,426,249 of record NC_052101.1, on the reverse strand, counting down.
TACTAGTACCAGGCACTGTACTAAGCACTGGGGTAGATACAACTAATTAGGTTGGACACAGTCCATATCTTACATGGGGCTCACAATCAATCCCCATTTTACAGATGTGAGGCACTGAGAAGTGAAGTGACTTGCCCAAGGTCACACAGCAGACATGTGGTGGAGCCAGAATTAAAACCCAAGTCCTTCTGACTCCCAGATCCATGCTCTAGCCATTCAGCCATGCTGCTTCTGTAATCATAAAAATAATGCTGTCAAACAGGATGCCATGAGGACTGCCAGCCTGAGCTTTTTCTTGCAGCTCTGAAGCGATGGAACCCATCCCATCCTGAAGCTCAACACCCCTGGATTCATTAGGCACAAAGGGTTCCGTTTTGCAACCCTTCCCCTTTCGCAGTTCCCTGTGATCTTGGGGGAGCCTGGGCCACTCACACTGGGGGAAACTTGGGCTGACTTCCTCACTGACTCTGTCCAGGGAGTCTGGCAGGTGGTAGGTGCCCATCTCTCCCAGGCTGGGCCATCTCCAGGGGTGGGCACATAATAATTAATAATAATGATGATGATTATGGTATTTGTTAAGCATTTACTATGTACTAAGCGGTAGGGTGGATAGAAGCAAATTGGTTTGGACACCATCCCTGCCGTACTTAGAGTTCACAGTCTCAATCCCCATTATACAGATAAGGTAACTGAGGCACAGAGAAATGAAGTCACTTGCCCAAGGTCACACAGCAGAAAAGTGGCAGAGCCAGGATTAGAGTCCATGACCTTATGACTCCCAGGCCTGTGCTCTATTCACTATGCCATGAAGCCCTCTGCTACAGCTGACCAAACAGGCACGAAGGAGGGATGCAGAGGCACTGGGGCAGAATGGCCAAACCCTCAGGGCCCTCCCTCTCATTCTTGCTCTGGAGGTAAGGGGAGCAGTGGGGAAGGGAAGGGGGAGAACTGGAAAGAAAGATGGGGGATGAGTCCACAGCCTCCTCCTTTTCCTGGAGGCTTATTCCCATGGGTCAGTCAGTCGGATGGAGAGGGGAGAAGGAAAGGAGCCAGAGGAAGAGGGGAGGAGATGATAGAAGAGGAAAGGACAGGGGTGAGGAAAAGTGGGAGAGGGTGGGGGAGAGGATGGGGGGACAGGATGGGGGGGAGGTGTGGAGGAAGGGAAAAGACTGGGGGAGGGGAGAGGATGGGGAGAGGAAAGGATGGGGAGGGGAGAGGAGGAGAGGGGACAGGGAAGGGGAAAGAAGAGGGAAGAGAGGGGGAGAGAGGGCAATTGGGGGGAAAGGAGAGGTAAGGAGAGGGGGCAGAGCAGGGGAAAATGGGGGGCAGGGGAAAAAAGAGGAGAGGAGCAAGAAGAGGAGGGGAGGAGAGGGGAGGAGAACCCTCTGCTAGGAGGTTGAACCCACAACCACCGGATTGAACCCACAAAATGACAAGGGCAGCAGGACGTCTTACCTCCAACAGACTTGTTATGGCCCTGCTATGGGAGCTGCAGACCCTGCCCCTGTCCTTCAGGGATACCTCTTGGGGGAAGGGGAGTCAACCCCTTCCATCCTTCTACTTCTGGCCACCCAGAGGGAGCCAATTTCTTCTCTCTCTACCTGTCCTTACTTCACTCTGCTGCCCAGATAATTTTTCTATAAAACCTGTCAGTCCATGTCTTCCCATTCCTCAAGAACCTCTAGTGGTTCAGTGTCAAATAGAAACTCCCTGCCATTGTCTTTAATGTACTTGATCACCTCACTTCCTCCTTCCTTACCTCGCTGATCTACTTCAACCCAGCCCACACACTTTGCTCCTCTAATGATAACCTACCCACTATATCTCGATCTTGTCTTTCTCACTGCTGACCTCTCATCCATGTCCCACCTCTGGTCTGGAACTCCCTCCCCCTTTGTATACTACAGACCCTCACTCTCCCCACATTCAAAACCTTACTGAAGTCACATCTCCAAAAGGCCTTCCCTGAGTAAACCTTCATTTCCCCTATTCTCTCTATCCTTTCTTCATTGTTTATGCACTTGGATTTCTATCCCTTAAGCGCTTAAGCACCTAGAAGCAGTGTGGCCTAGTGGAAAGAGCACAGGCCTTGGAGTCAGAGGGCCTGGGTTATGATCCTAGCTCTGCCACGTGCCTGCTGTGTGACCTTGGGTAAGTCACTTCACGTCTCTGTGCCTCAGTTACCTAATCTGTAAAATGAGGATTTAATTCCTGTTACCTTCCCTACTTAGATTGTGATCCCTGTTTGGGGCAGGGACTGTGTCCAACCTGATTATCCTGTATCTTCCCCAGTGCTTAGAATATAGTAAACACTTAACAAATACCATAATTAATTATTGTTATTATTATTCACCCCACCTTCAGCCCCACAGCATTTATGTACATGTACATATCTTTTATTTGTATTAATGAGTGTCTCCCCCTCTAGACTGTAAGCTCCTTGTTGGCAGGGAACATGTACTCTCCCAAGTGCTTATTACAGTGCTCTGCACACAGTAAGGGTTCATAAAGTACCATTGATTGGATAGAGCCCAAGTACTTAGTTCAATACTTTGCACTCGAACACTCAACAAGTACCACTGATTGATTAATTAGATAGAACTCAAGTACTTAATTCAGCACTTTGCTCTCTGTACTCAGTAAGTACCATTGAATGATGGATTACTGAAAGATCTTGGTTGTGAGAGTCAAAGGACCTGTGTTCTAGTCTCAACCCTGCCAGCGGTCATTTGCGTGATCTTGGGTAAGTCACTTGATCTGTCTATGCTTCAGTTTCCTTATCTGAAGAGTGAAGATAATAGTACCTTCCTCTCCCTACCTTACAGGAGTGGTGTAAGAAAAATGAGATAAGTATTGTGACACCACTTTAGAAAAGAAAAGTAATCTACAAATTCAATGAGTTATCGCTATACATGGACTCCATGGTTTTGTAGAGATTTGTTGAGATAACATTTTTTCCTTTTGAGCATAGAGGAAGAGTGCCTCAGGAAGGGGCACCCACAGCCCAAGGCAAGGGCAATAAACCTATATAAGCACCAAAACAAGTCCACACATATTCAAGAAATACTTAGCCAGATGATCTCTTTAAATGCAGGGCAACTAGTAAGATCAGTAGATATTATCCCCCCTTCATCTTCATGAAACCCCTATCATTTCAGGGAGGCCAGGCCATCTGGAGGCAAGAGGCTAGGAAAGAGCCAAACAAGAGGCAAAATTTGTCAATGGAGGCCCTGGAACTGGGGAAAAATGATCCCCACCCCACTAGAGTGATGGAAAACGGGGTCACACTGCCATCTTGAGAAGGTCAGAGCACGAGTCTGCCACATCCAGGGAGCCAGGATCCTGCAAATGTCTGGGATGGAAGTTAGGTTTGTTGTGGCCTGGAAAGTTGCAGGCCAAACCTGAAACATTTTTAAAGCAATGGAAGCAACCCTACTGCTGCTAGACAGGAAGAGCTAGAAGCCAAATCACCATCTGGATGGGCTCCAATTTCCGGACAATGTCAATTTGCTCATCCTACCCAAATAATTGTGGGAATGAGCCAAAGGATTTGCCCTCATGGTCACAATTCAATTCCATGGGGAGGCAAACATACCCATCCCTACCCCAGAGCTGGTGTCTATGGTCACTTAATTGTCTGGATCCCATTTTCTGCTAACCTATTTGACTGAAGTTGTATCTCAGATCTTAAATCATATTCCATTGTAAATTTATTAAAATTGGCCCTACTAAAATCTTGTTTATTATCTGTCATAATCTTAGGTGACATTCAGTGTTCTGTAAAAATAAACTGCTTTTGATTTTATTACATGATTCATTCATTCAATCGTGTTTACTGAGCGCTTACTGTGTGCAGAGCACTGTATTAAGCCTTGGAAAGTACAATTCAGCAGCAAGTAGAGACAATCCCTGCCCACAATGGGCTCACAGTCTAGAAGGTGGGGATATAGGAATCAAAACAAGTTAACAGGAAATCTGTCACAATGCCATTCAGTGACACAATTCACACAATTCATTCAATTCACAATGCCATGCGAATGATCTGTCACAATGCCATTCAGTATTGCAGTATTGTCTATCCACTCAATTTATTTATTTTGATAGTGTTGTAATTATGTCTATGTTTATATCCCCCATTAGAATGTAAGCTTCTTATGGGCAGAGAACATGGCTCTTTGTTATTCTGTACTTCCCAAGTATCTGGTATAATGCACTGCAACAAGTGGGTGCTCAGTAAATACTCCTACCAGTTCTACTACTACTTCATCACTTTACTTGCATCCACCCCAATGCTTAGTACAGTGCCTGGCACATAAATAATAATAATAATACTATTAGGGTACTTGGAGAGAGTGTTACCCATCTCTTTGTCCATTGGAATATGGTCTATCTGAGTCAGGATTGGGCACTCAAAGGCTCCAACACCCTTTCCCGGCTTGCCAGAAGCCAATTTGGTTTTGTCGTGCCATTTTTTCAGCGTCCGGTTATGATAGGATGTGAAATCTGCAAAGCCTTTTACCATTAAGTAAGGGTAGTCACTCATCTTGCCCTCCCTCTGCCCATCCACCAAGCTAGCTCTCTTCCTCCCTTCAAGGCCCTGCTGAGAGCTCACCTCCTCCAGAAGGCCTTCCCAAACTGAGCCCCTTCCTTCCTCTCCCCCTCGTCCTCCTCTCCATCCCCCCATCTTACCTCCCTCCCTTCCCCACAGCACCTGTATATATGTATATATGTTTGTACAGATTTTTTTACTCTATTTATTTATTTATTTAATTTATTTGTACATATCTATTCTATTTATTTTATTTTGTTAGTATGTTTGGTTTTGTTCTCTGTCTCCCCCTTTTAGACTGTGAGCCCACTGTTGGGTAGGGACTGTCTCTATATGTTGCCAATTGGTACTTCCCAAGCGCTTAGTACAGTGCTCTGCACATAGTAAGCGCTCAATAAATACGATTGATGATGATGATGATTTAGAATGATCCATTACCACTACTGGAAAATTGACTGAAGTGCATGCACTACTAATACTTTCAGCCAACATTTTGTACTGTCTTCCTGGAGTAATTTATATACTCTTTTAATTAATGCAAAGAGTAAACATATTCATAATCCTAAAATTGTCATACTCTTCTCCTTAATGATACAGTAATCAATTTCTTCATTTTAACTTGTACTGATATATTAATCATAGGTGAAATATTATTTCTGGTATATGATCTGATTATTGCCCCTAAATAATAATAATGATGGCATTTGTGAAGTGCTTACTATGTGCCAAGCACTGTTCTAAGCACTGGGGTAGATACAAGGTAATCAGGTTGTCCCACATGGGGCTCACAGTCTTAATCCCCATTTTAAGATGAAGTAACTGAGGTAGAGAGAAGTTAAGGGACTTGCCCAAAGTCACACAGCTGACAAAGTAGTGGAGCTGGGATTGGAACTTTGGTATAGTTCTGATTTAACTTTTAACCTATTATTGTATAAAATGTATTTGGGGCCTCTCAGACTAGAAAAATTTTACTTCAATTCCATTTAGTATTGGGTTTATATTCCAATCTGGACTGATTCCATTAATTTTTGTATTAACTATCATTATGTAGCTTTTTTAAATCAAACTACTGTACATCACTCAAGTGTGTTGCTGCTATTTTTAATCATTTGGTCATGCTGCTTCTATTTGGTTTCTATATTCCTTTTGCACTTACAAAGTAATGTCAAATGTTGTAACAGTAGCATCTTTGTGATTGATGACTCCTGCAACTTTTTTTGGTAATTTAATGTCATTTCTGTTGTCACTGAATTGTCACATATTGTCTCCCTGTATTGACTGGATTAATCTTGGTTTTTTGTTGTTTCCCTTATGTAATAAATTAGCTTCAGTTACTTGACGTAATTGAATGGTCTTGCACATATCCAGTAAGCACTCAATAAATATGATTGACTGACTGACATATTCAGTTGATCCAATACCAGTATTTTTTTCATTTGCCCACATAGCTCCATAACCCTTATTCTAATAGAGTGATAAGAGTTCCAAAATTCAGCTTTGACTAAAATTCTACTAATAAGGTAAAGAGAGTTTGGAGTTCTTCCCTGTATTTCTGTTTCTGTTGCTACTTCAGGTTGGAAAAGTTTCACCATCTGCCTAATATTTTCCATGAAATCGGGATATTTGTATTATTTCACAGTTCTTTATTAAGAGCTGGCCCTGAAATATCTGGATTATCAGGTTACAATTACACTCTCCTGTCATACTGAGGAAGACTGCAACCTTCTGGAAATTCTCTTTTAGATCCTCTCAGGAGCAAGTCAAACTCCTGCAAAATATGTTTCTAAGCATGAAAATAATTTACATCCAACTTTAAAAGTTTACTGCTTGTAGCTGATCCATATCTAAAAGGGCATCTTTTCCCCTTCACCAGACTTTATTCTGGGTTCACTTGACTCCGGGTACCATACTGTACTGGAAGACAATGAGATACAGCAGTACTTTCTGCAGTAAGCCTTCTCACTTCACTTCTTGTAGATAGAAATTGTGGTAGCATCTTTGAAGTCCTGTTGCATTTTGTCAGTGTTCCCTATGGAGAGGAATAATCTCACTAACCAGGCACTCACTACTGAATTTTAAGGTAGCTTCAGATCAAAATTAAGCTAGGAAAAATGATCCTTGCTGCAACAGACTCCAGGAGAAATGCAAGGAAGGTATGCACTCTGTACCACATTAGTAGGTTGCAAAAAAGTATTTGAAACCATCAGCAGAACTGTGCTCTCTTCGATTTTGACTACTCAGAGAGTGCAACAAAATCCTAAAGCTTATCTACAACGGATAGAGTTAGTCCAGTCAGAGTTGAAGGTGTCCCGAGTCTTATCCTTTTTCCAATCACCACTGGAGTAACGTAAGACTGTGGAATAGGTCCAATCCTGTTCATGTATTTAGTAGTATGGACAAGGGGAAAGAGCAAGGGCCTGGGAGTCAGAGGATCTGGGTTCCAATCCCAGCTCTGCCACGTGCCTGCTGTGCGATCTAGGGCAAATCACTTAACTACTCTGTGCCTCTGTTACCTAATCTGTAAAAGGGATATTAAGATTGTGAGCCCCATTTGGAACAGAGACTGTGTTCAACCTGATTATCTTGTATCTACGCAAGTGCTTAGTATAGGGCCTGGAGCATAGTAAGTGCTTAACAAATACATAAAATAATAAAGTTAGTTTCATTAGTGTTACTTTGGAGACACAATAATAAAAATAGTGATTATGATGTTAGTTAAGTGTTTACTAGATGCTAAACACTGTATTAAGGGTTGGGATTGATACAAGTTAATTACTTAGGACTCTGTGTCCCACGTTGAGGCTCACAGTCCAAGTGGGAAGGCTCACAGATGAGGAAACTGAGGCACAGAGAAGTTAAATGACTTTCCCAAGGTCAAAGAATGGGTAAGTGGCAGAGCTAGGATTAGAACCCAGGTACTCTGACTCCCAGGCCTGTGTTCTTTCCACTAAGGCAAAATGCTTCTCTGCCACTTCATGATATCTGCAAGCAGTGTATTAATACAGTATTTCTTATTGAAGTGATATTTGTTATGATTAACACATTGTAGTGTATTGAAAATAAAGAGCAATTGGCCATGAGGCAAATCATCCTCACTGTTTATAGGCTGGGAAAGCAAAATTTTGCTTGATATCAAATTATGAGTAATTTGCATTATGAATCATTGCATAGGATTCAGGATCTTATGAGATTAAAAAGAAAAAAATCAGTCAAGGAAGACATGATCTAAATGATAAAGCAATGTTTCTTAACAACCATGTCAACCTGAAGAACTCAGTTTGGTAGAAAGAGGTGCAAATATGATCAGACTTCTCATATTGCATGGCCTAGTGGATAGACCTCGGGCCTGAGAGTCAGAAGTACCTGGGTTCTAATCCCAGCTCCTCCACATATCTGCTCTGTGACCTTGGGAAATTCACTTCAGTTCTCTGTGTCACAGCTACCTCATCTTTAAAATGGGGACTAAGACTGTGAGCCCCATGTGGATCAGGGACTGTGTCCTACTTGATTAGCTTGTATCTACCCCAGAGTTTAAAACAGTGCTTGACACATAGTAAGTGCTTAACATATACCATCATTATCATTATTATTAGACCATAAGCTCAATGTGGGCAGAAAACATGTCTACCAACTCTATTATACACTCCTAAGTGCTTAGTAAGTGCTCAATAAATACAATTGATTGATAGATTGATATTTAACATATAACTTGAAAAGACTGGATCACCAGTAATTGTCCCAAAATGCAGTACATTCATTAGCATTAAGGCATGCCCATTGCAACAAGCCTTGTTAGATTCATTCATTCATTCATTCATTTAATTGTATTTATTGAGTGCTTACTGTGTGCAGAGCACTGTACTAAGAGCTTGGAAAGTACAATTTGGCAACAGATAGAGACAATCCCCACCCAACAATGGGCTCACAGTCTAAAAGGGGGAGACAGAAAACAAAACAAAATAAGTAGACAGGCATCAATAGCATCACAATAGATAAATAGAATTGTAGACATATGCACATCATTAATAAAATAAATAGAATAATAAATTTGTATAAATATACACAAGTGCTGTGGGGCAGGGAAGGGGGTAGAGCAGAGGGAGGGAGTAGGGGCAATGGGGAGGGGAGGAGGAGCAGTAGATGAGACATGAGAGGAGAATAATAGCAGGATATTCAAACAGCTTATATATTCTGAACTGAAACAGAACAAATATAAAACGGAAGGACAGAACGAATGCTTTAAACACATATAGAAGCCCAATCTCAATCAATGCAGCATATCAGAAGAGTTCTGAGAGACAACAGTATAAGACAGATCATTGGTCTTTTCAGCCACACTCACTTGCATGGGTAGGATCTCACAGTCAGTAGCATCATCCTCAAATATGAAGAGCACCTAAATATTTATAGTAACATCGTGTGTATCCTTCCTCATAATCTAACCAGTCACTGTGTGTTATTTATCATTATTATTTAGCAAGCAAATTTCTTATTTAGAGCATTTAAATAAGTATAAAGGGAGCACCGCTCCTGCTCTATTCTTCTGCTATTTGTGCTGACTCCCATGGCACTTTCTTGTCCCCGGGACTTCCCCCTCTCTTATATGTATCCCATCCCTTTGTCTCCAAGTCACATAGCATGCCTATCAGGGACTAATATCCTCTACAGTGAAAGTAAGTGTGGATCAATTAGAAGAGTGATGTCAAGTGTGTGTACGTTTTTTGTTTTGTTTCTATAGTATATGTTAAGTGCTCACTTTGTGCCAGTCATTGTACTAAGTGCTGAGGTAGATACAACCAAATCAGGTTGGACACATTTCACGTCTCCCATGGGGATCACAGTATCAATTCCCAGTTTACAACTGAGGTAACTGAGGGACAGAGAAGTTAGGTGACTGGCCCAAGGCCACACAGCAGACAAGTGGCAGAGCCAGGATTAGAACCCAGGTCCTTCTGACTCTCAGGCCAATGCTCTCTCCACTAGGCAACACTGCTTCTCATGCTTCTCACAGAAGCAGCGTGGCTCAGTGGAAAGAGCATGGGCTTGGGAGTCAGAGGTCATGGGTTCAAATCCCGGCTCCGCCACTTGTCAGCTGTGTGACTTTGGGCAAGTCACTTAACTTCTCTGTGCCTCAGTTACCTCATCTGTAAAATGGGGATTAAGATTGTGAGCCCCACGTAGGACAACCTGATCACCTTGTATCCTCCCCAGCACTTAGAAAAGTGCTTTGCACATAGTAAGCACTTAATAAATACCAATATTATTATTATTACTATTATGGATGGGTACACATTGCACCTGCACGGTCCCTTGGTTCTAGTCATACCTCAAAAAGCAGCATATAGGGTACAGGGTTTGGGAATGCTTCCCCTTGAGAAAAAAAAGTAGTATTTAAGGGGAGGCAGGAGGATAGGCATGAAAACTCTGACCTCCATGCCCCCATGCATTCTCTCAACCTGGGTGGTAGGAATCTCACTTACCCTTATCCTCCAATGCTACAGTCACCTGTTGTCTAATCTAATCATCATATAGTGCTTGGTGTCATATAGTGCTTGGTGTACATGGAAAGAGGAGTCCCACAGAGGGAATGTGCTGGGACCTTCTATGATGCTTTCCCAAGTGCCTAATACAATGCTCTACATACAATGGGCATTCAATGAATACTAAGGGAAATGTTGGAAATTCTGTGAGAGTTTTCTTTTCCATCAAGTCAGTTCTATTCAAGGTGTACTTGGGGAATTCTTACAGAATCTAATTATAAAAATTCAAATTTAGCCAGAATCCGCTAAACTTCTCTTCGAGCCCACAAAAAGTGTTTCTTTCTCCTCAAAATCAGCTCCAACAACATATATGCAAACTCTTGTAAAGTTAGTAAAACTTTGTTCATTTCAATTCTGCCAAAATCAAATACACTTTATAGATTTTTCCTTAATTATGTTTAGAATAGAATTCTTTGTGCTTGACAATGGCTGAAAAATGAAGTACCTGGGGCAAAGCCCCATCATAACCACAGGAAAACACTTGCAATTTTGTTTGTGAATTTCCCCAAGCTCCATTAGTGTGCAAATTAACTCATTCAATGGAGATAGCCTGCTTGGAAGAGGATGAAGACTGAGTGACATAAGTGACCACAATTCATTTTATAAAAATTAAGTTACTTTCTAAGAATTCTTCATTGGAATGGGCACCAAAGGGAAACATATCTTTCTCTCCTTATTAATACATACAAAAACAGTATGTAAGTACATAAGAAATGGCATCCTGGGTCAGACCATCTTCTAGACTGTAAGCTCGCTATGGGCAGGGAATGTGTCTGTTCATTGTAATAGTGTACTCTCCCAATGCTTAGTGCAGTGCTCTGCACAAAGTAAGCACTTAATAAATGTGATTGACTGAATAAGTATTCTGTCTCCAACAGTGGGAACAGAATACTAAGAGAACAGTGGGATGGTTGTCCTCTTCGATCTCTCACCTCATGGTTAGGGATGTTTATTGCAAACTACAATTACTATCATTTATTCTGGCTTCTATGCTTGGACTATCTGGCTATCATCCCTTGTCCTCACACATTCCATTCTGTGGCACTGTGTGCTGGTGACCTGATCTGACTGTGTTCCAGGACTTCATTATTGGTAATACTGCTGTGCCATTGTTGTTAAGTGAAGCACAGCCTCAAACTATGTGTCATAGCAGTGGACTAATGGGAGACCATTGCACAGACAGAATAGCCAGGCAGGCAGCAAGCAAGAAAAGGGTTCTCTCCTCAAAGAAAAGGTGAAGATTGTGATGGGAAGATGCAGGCTCCAAAACAGCAACAGACTGTATATGGGGCATAATTATTATGCTGTAAGCGTGTTGAAGGCAGGGACCAGACTGAGCCCCCTCCTTCTCTGCCCCTCCTCCCCCTCTCCATCCCCCCATCTTACCTCCTTCCCTTCCCCACAGCACCTGTATATATGTATATATGTTTGTACGTATTTATTACTCTATTTATTTTACTTGTACATATCTATTTTATTTACTTTATTTTGTTAATATGTTTTGTTTTGTTCTCTGTCTTCTAGACTGTGAGCCCACTGTTGGGTAGGGACCATCTCTATATGTTGCCAACTTGTACTTCCCAAGTGCTTAGTACAGTGCTCTGCACACAGTAAGTGCTCAATAAATATGATTGTTTGATTGACTGATTGATTGACCATGTCTTTCATTCTTGTGGTACTCTCCTAAGTGTACAGTACCCTGTGCACAGTAGAGACTCAATAAATTCTATTGAAGAATGAATTAATAAAATAGAACAAATTCATTCGTGCAGCAGGGATCTTTCTTTACATGCCAACAATGCAGAAGGGCCATTAATCACATATCTATCTTTTCTTACTTCCACAAATGATTAGGATCTCTCCAATAGAAGTAAGAAGCATCATTGAAATATATATATCATTTTCCTTCATTTTGCTTCTTCTATTACAATTACAATATGATTACAATATGATTGTGTGTATATGTATTATGTGTTCTCCTCACACAGCCCACTCAGCTGGGGTGTGGGCTTATGAGCCTTGCTTCAATGCTGAGGGACTGACTGTGTTCCAGGACCTTGACACTGGTAATCTTGCTCTGCCACTTGATGCTGCATATGATTCATAGATGGCTCTAGAGTAGAAGTGCTCTAGAAGCTGGAGTCCAAGGCTATATTCCCATTCCATTCACTGGCTTCTGCTCTGCTTCTAATCCTCTTACTGTACCTGGTCTGTTCTAGAGAAGCAGCGTTACTTAGTGGAAAGAATACAGGCTTGGGAGTCAGAGGTTGTGGGTTCTAATCCCAGCTCCGCCACTTGTCAACTGCGTAACTTTGGGCAAGTCACTTAACTTCTCTGGGCCTGTTACCTCATCTGTAAAATGGGGATTAAGACTGTGAGCCCCGTGTGTGAACAACCTGATTACCTTGTATCTACCCCCTGTGCTTAGAACAGTGCTTGGCACATAGTAAGAGTTTAACAAATACCATCATTATTATTATTATTAGCTCTGTTCTAGATCCCCTACTTTTTACCCTCTAGGGGAACTCATCGACTCACATGGCTTCAGTGCCCATCTCTATGCAGACAACTCCCAAATCTACCTAACCCCGATCTCTCATCCAATCTACAATCTCACATCTCCACTTGCCTCCTAAACATCTCCACCTGTACGTCCTGCTGTTACCTCAAACTCACTACTAAAACAAAACTATTTGTATTCACCTCTAAAACTCCTCTTCCTAATGACTTTCCCATCTCTTTATAACGACACCATCTTCCCTGTCCCAGAATTTCACAATCTTTAATTCATTCATTCATTCATTCAACTGTATTCATTGAGCACTTACTGTGTGCAGAGCACTGTACTGAGTGCTTGGAGAGTACAGTTTGGGAACAGAGACAATCCCTACCCAACAACTGGCTCACAGTCTAGAAGAGGGGAGACAGACAACAAAGCAAAACCAAACAAGTAGACAGGCATCAATAGCATCAATATAAATAAATAAATTATAGATACATACACATCATTAATAAAATAAATAGAATAATAAATATGTACATATAAACACAAGTGCTGTGGGTCAGGGAGGGGGGTAGAGCAGAGGGAGGGAGTTGGGGCGATGGGGAGTGGAGGATGAGCAGAGGAAAAGTGGAGTTCAGTTTGGGAAGGCCTCCTGGAGGAGGTGAGCTTTTAGTAGGGCTTTGAAGGGGGTTTATTCCTGAACTCCTCATTGTCTTTCAATTCCCCCTTCATTACAACAGAACACAAATATTCCCACTTCAAAGTCTTACTAAAGTCACATCTCTTCCAAGAGGACTTCCCCACCTAAGCTTTCTTTTCTCCCACTCCCTCTCCTTTCTGTATTGCCTATTCATTTGGACCTGTACCCTTTACACAGTTGATATTCAGCCCACTTTAAGCCCCTGAGCACATATGTATATATCCATAATTTATTTTAATGCCTGTCTCATCCTCTAGGCTATAAGCTTCTTGTGGGAAGTGAACAAGTCTACCAACTCTGTTGTATTGTACTCTCCCAAGTGCTTGATACAGATCTATAAATGAAATATTATAAGTTATTTATTTACATTAATGTCTGCCTTCCCCTCTAGAGAGTATGCTCATTTTGGGCAAGGAACATGTCTGCCAACTCTGTTGCATTGTACTCTCCCAAGGCTGTAGTACAGTGTGCTGCACACAGTAAGAGCATAATAATCAATCAATCAATCGTATTTATTGAGCGCTTACTTTGTGCAGAGCACTGTACTAAGTGCTTGGGAAGTACAAGTTGGCAACATATAAAGACAGTCCCTACCCAACAGTGGGCTCACAGTCTAAAAGGGGGAGACAGAGAACAAAACCACACATACTAACAGAATAAAATAAATAGACTAGATATGTACAAGTAAATTAAATAAATAAATAAATAGAGTAATAAATATGTACAAACATATATACATATATACAGGTGCTGTGGGGAAGGGAAGGAGGTAAGATGGGGGGAAGGAGGGGGGACGAGGGGGAGAGGAAGGAAGGGGTTCAGTCTGGGAAGGCCTCCTGGAGGAGATAAGTTCTCAGTAGGACCTTGAAGGGAGGAAGAGAGCTAGCTTGGCGGATGTTGGGAGGGAGGGCATTCCAGGCCAGGGGGATGACGTGGGCCAGGGGTTGATGGTGGGACAGGCGAGAACGAGGTACGGTGAGGAGATTAGCAGCAGAGGAGCGGAGGGTGCGGGCTGGGCTGTAGAAGGAGAGAAGGGAGGTGAGGTAGGAGGGGACAAGGTGATGGAGAGCCTTGAAGCCCAGGGTGAGGAGTTTGTGCCTGATGCGCAGATTGATTGGTAGCCACTGGAGATTTTTGAGGAGGGGAGTAACATGCCCAGAGTGTTTCTGGACAAAGACAATCCGGGCAGCAGCATGAAGTATGGATTGAAGTGGGGAGAGACACGAGGATGGGAGATCAGAGAGAAGGCTGATGCAGTAGTCCAGACAGGATAGGATGAGAGCTTGAACGAGCAGGGTAGCTAGCGGTATGGATGGAGAGGCAAGGGCGGATCTTGGCAATGTTGCGGAGCTGAGACCGGCAGGTTTTGGTGACAGCTTGGATGTGAGGGGTGAATGAGAGAGCGGAGTCGAGGATGACACCAAGGTTGCAGGCTTGTGAGACGGGAAGGACGGTAGTGCCATCAACAGAGATGGGAAAGTCAGGGAGAGGGCAGGGTTTGGGAGGGAAGACAAGGAGTTCAGTCTTGGACATGTTGAGATTTAGGTGGTGGGCAGACATCCAGATGGAGATGTCCTGAAGGCAGGAGGAGATGCGAGCCTGGAGTGGGGGGAGAGAGCAGGGGCAGAGATGTAGATCTGGGTGTCATCAGCATAGAGATGATAGTTGAAGCCGTGGGAGCGAATGAGGTCACCAAGGGAGTGCGTGTAGATCGAGAACAGAAGGGGACCAAGAACTGAACCTTGGGGAACCCCCACAGTAAGGGGATGGGAGGGGGAGGAGGAGCCTGCAAAAAAGACTGAGAATGAACGACCGGAGAGATAAGAGGAGAACCAGGAGAGGACAGAGTCTGTGAAGCCAAGGTCGGATAGTGTGTTGAGGAGAAAGGGGTGGTCCACAGTGTCGAATTCAGCTGAGAGGTTGAGGAGGATTAGGATGGAGTATGAGCCATTGGATTTGGCAAGCAGGAGGTCATTGGTGACCTTTGAGAGGGCAGTTTCTGTAGAATGTAGGGGACGGAAGCCAGACTGGAGGGGGTTGAGGAGAGAGTTGGTGTTGAGGAATTCGAGGCAGCGCGTGTAGACAACTCGTTCAAGGAGTTTGGAAAGGAATGGTAGGAGGGATATGGGGCGATAACTAGAAGGTGAGGTGGGGTCAAGAGAGGGTTTTTTTAGGATGGGAGAGACATGGGCATGTTTGAAGGCAGAGGGGAAGGAACCAGTGGAGAGTGAGCGGTTGAAGATGGAAGTTAAGGAGGGGAGAAGGGATGGAGCGAGAGATTTCATGAGATGGGAGGGAATGGGGTCAGAAGCACAGGTGGCCGGAGTAGCACTTGAGAGGAGGGAGGAGAGTTCCTCTGAGGATACTGCTGGGAAGGATGGGAGAGTAGCAGAGAGTGTTGAGAGCCGGGGGTTGGAGAAGAGGGGGAAGTGATTTTGGGGAGGTCGGACCTGATGGATTTAATTTTGTTAATGAAGTAGGAGGCCAGATCGTTGGGGGTGAGGGAAGGAGGAGGGGTAGGAACCGGGGGCCTGAGAAGGGAGTTGAATGTATGGAAGAGCTGGTGGGGGTGATGGGCATGGGTGTCAATGAGGGAGGAGAAATAGTTTTGTCTGGCAGAGGAGAGGGCTGAGTTAAGGCAGGAAAGGATAAATTTGAAGTGAAAGAGGTTGGCATGGTGTTTAGACTTTCGCCAGCAGCGTTAGGCAGCTCGAGCATAAGAGCGAAGGAGGCGGACAGTGGCAGTGATCCAGGGCTGTGGGTTAGTGGTACGAGAGCAGCGAAGGGAAAGGGAAGCGAGTGAGTCTAGCTGAGTAGAAAGGGTAGAGTTGAGAGCAGTAATCTGATCATCAAGACTGGGTAGAGAGGAGAGGGAGGCGAGGTGGGGTGTGAAGCGCTCAGAAAGATGGATGGGGTCAAGAGAGCGGAGATCTCTGTGAGGGAGTAATATGGATTTACAGGGGAAAGGAGTGTGAGTGAGGAGGCAGGTGAGAAGATTATGATCAGAGAGAGGGATTTCAGAGTTGGTGAGGGTGGACACAGTACAGCGGTAGGAGATGATGAGGTCGAGGGTATGACCAAGTTGGTGAGTGGGTGAGGTGGGGTGGAGCAAGAGGTTGGCAGCATCGAGGAGAGATAGAAGGCGGGCGGCAGAGGAGTCATCAGGGATATCCATGTGGATGTTGAAGTCTCCAAGGATCAGAGTGGGCATGGAGAAGGAGAGAAGGAGAGAAGGAAGGGGTCAAAGTCGTTAAAGAAGTTGGAGGTGGGGCCGGGAGGGTGGTAGATGATGGCTACAAGAATCTGGAGGGGGTGGTAGAGGCGAATTATGTGGGCTTCAAAGGAGGGGAAGGAAAGGGAAGGGGGAGGAGGGATAGAGCGAAGGCGACATTTGGGGGCGAGAAGGAAACCGACACCTCCTCCTTTTTCGGTGAGTCTGGGGGAGTGGGAGAAGAAGAGGCCTCCACTGGAGAGAGCAGCAGAAGAGACCGTGTCGTCCGGAGACAGCCATGTTTCAGTTAGAGCGAGGAGGAGTAGAGAGCCAGAAAGGAATAGGTCCAGAATGAAAGGGATCTTACTTAAAACGGAGCAGGGGTTCCAGAGGCCACACTTGACAGCATCTTTAGAGGGAGGGGGAGGGGTGCGAGGGGTGGGGAGGGTTTGGATTGGGATGAGTTGGCGGGGGCCTGGGTGGGGAGAGTGGGAAGAGGGGTGGCGATGGGAAAAGAGAACTGGGATGGGGTGGGGGAGGGGAGGAGGGGAGTGAGCGGGCTGGGAGGGAGAAGCGGAGGACCTGCGCTGGTACAGAGGGATCCTTGGTAGGGGGTGAGGGGGAGTGGTCTTGGTGGGGGAGAGGGAGGGAAAAAGCTGGGTGGGTGAGGGGAAGGGTAAGGGTAAGGTGAGGAATGGGAATGACAGTTGGGAGCAAGGGAATTGAAAGTTCATGGTGAGGTAGCAGGGCGAGTGACAGTACAGCAGGAGGTTAACAATAGAGATGCAGAAGCAATAAAACAGTAGCAATGATATAAGAAGGCGATGGCATCACAAGGTGTAGTTAAACAATTAATATGCTATGGCAATAATAAAATTGGCAGATAATGATGTCACAGAAGCAGATACAAACTATTATGTGCGGGAGTAGGGTGGACCTGTTAAGCGGAGTCAGGGAGCAGAGATACCTGGGGAGAGGAGCGAACAGCCAACTAGCATGGGAGGGCTGAGTAGGTGCGAATGAGGTTGTCGTTCATGTAACTTGGTGCTAACAAGGGCCTTTTTCCCGGGGTGGGGGCGAGGGGAGAGTCAGTCAGGACCGGATCGGGAACGGGGGGGATGAGGGGCACTGTAATAAATATGATTTATCCTAAAATTTCACCTCCTTCAACAAAGCACTTAACAAGTACCATTCAAAACAAAAAACAGAGCTTCCTCAATTGGTTCCCAAGTTGACAAACCCACAAGCAATCTCCAGCAATCAATCTATCAATAGATGGTATTCATTTATTAAGGGCTTGCTGTGTGCAGAGCACTGTACTAAGCATTCATTCATTCATTCATTCAAACATATTTATTGAGCACTTACTGTGTGCAGAGCACTCTACTAAGCACTTGGAAAGTACAGTTCAACAATTAAAAGAGATTATCCCTGCCCACGACAGGCTTACAGTCTAGAGGGTGGGAGACAGACATCAAAACAAGTAAACAGGCATTAATATAAATAAATAGAAATATAGATACATATATATCTATATGTATATATATATATATATATGTATATGAGAAGCAGTGTGGCTCAGTGGAAAAGAGCAAGGGCTTCGGAGTCAGAGGTCATGGGTTCAAATCCCAGCTCTGCCAATTGTCAGCTGTGTAACTTTGGGCAAATCACTTCACATCTCTGTACCTCAGTTACCTCATCTATAAAATGGGGATTAAGACAGTAAACCCCACATGGGACAACCTGATTACCTTATATTTACCGAAGCACTTAGAACTGTGCTAAGCACACAGTAAGTGATTAACAAATACCATTATAATTATTACTCAAATTTTCCTCAATTCTTCAGCCTGCTCACACTAATTTTAAACAATTTGTATCTATGCCTCTTCCCTCTTAGAATGTTAGCTCTTCAGAGGTCAAGGAACATGTCTTTCATTTCTATTGTTTTCGCTCAAGGGCTTAGTGTAGTTCTCTGGAACCAGTAGGTACAGGACAAGTACTTTTGGCTATTGGGGCTGACCATTTGCTGGGGCAAATTTTGGCTGGGGTTGAACTTCTATTTGTGAAATGCATCTCCCTTGCTGAAAATATGTTCTCTCAAGTTCAGGTTCACTTGAGTCCCAGCTTGATTGACCTCTGGGTCTCTGTTTAACGCAAGCATATATTCCCAGTAACTTTGTGAGTTCCCATCACATTTGGTGATTTTCAGGTATTTCATCAGGAATATGATGACTAGACCAGTTGCATTTTACTATGCAAAGAGATTACATTGACATTTACCACTAGAACTTTCCCTGTGGAGCATTTATAAGTCATAATAACAATAATAATGGCATTTGTTAAGCAATTACTATGTGCAAAGCACTGTTCTAAGTGCTTGAGAGGATACAAGGTGATCAGATTGTCCCACGTGAGGCTCACAGTCTCTTCATCCCCATTTTACAGATGAGGTAACTGAGGCACAGAGAAGTGAAGTGACTTGCCCAAAGTCACACAGCTGACAATTGGTGGAGCCGGGATTTGAACCCATGACCTCTGACTCCCAAGCCCGGGCTCTTTCCATTGAACCACCCTGCTTCTCCAAAATAATAATGGCATTTGTTAAGTGCTTACTATGTGCAAAGCACTGTTCTAAGCACTGGGGGGATACAAGGTAAGCAGGTTGTCCCATATGAGAAGCAGTGTGGTTCAGTGGAAAGAGCATGGACTTTGGAGTCAGAGATCATGGTTTCAAATCCCAGCTCCCCCATTTGTCAGCTGTGCAACTTTGGACAAGTCACTTAACTTCTCTGTGCCTCAGTTACCTCACCTGTAAAATGGGAATTAAGACTGTGAGCCCCATGTGGGACAAACTGATCACACTGTAACCTCCCCAGCACTTAGAACAGTGCTTTGCACATAGTAAGCACTTAATAAATGCCATCATTATTATTATTATTATTATTATTATGAGGCTCACAGTCTCAATCCCCATTTTACAGATGAGGTAACTGAGGCACAGAGAAGTTAAGTGACTTACCCAAAGTCACACAGCTGACAAGTGGCAGAGCCAGGATTAGAACCCATGACCTTTAACTCCCAAGCCCATGGTCTTTCCACTAAGCCACGCTGCTTCTCATGTCTGTGCCATCCAAAACTTAAAAAGAAACAAAAAGAACCTAGGGTTCCAAATATAATGCTTCTTCCTCACCATAAAACTAGGAGATTTGGTGTGTGGCTTATTCAGATTCCAAGGAATAGAAACTTGGATGCTTAGATATCCAGCAGACTTAACCTCTCTCTGCCAGTCTTCCTACTCAGGTAAGATTCCTCACTCACAGCACTATCCCCCGCCCCAAGTGTGATGAATTGCCTGTCTTTTGGATACATGATTGAGTGGTGCAGTGATGGGTTTTTTTCTGTGGGTGTTTCATCTACATTGTTTGGAAGCATATATTTCTTGTTTAGCAATAAATGATTAGAACATAAAAATGCTGCTTTGTCCCATGGTAGAAGGAATGCTTTAATGCCTTAATCACGATGCTCTCAGCTAAATGGTTGACTCAGCTGAGTAAAACAAGAAATGTTCCTGAATTTTAACCTTGTCATTACTGAGTATCTTAACCCCGACCTTTCAAATCAATGGACGACTTCCACTTTTACCTTTTAGGAATGAATTCCATTTGCTAGGGATGGACCATATTTTCCTCTTTTTACAATCTAATGATTACTCTCTGGATATTGGCCATATGAGCCCCCCAAGCCATTAGCAGGCCTAAAGCCTATTAATGTATGGCATTCATGGTTACAGTTTCTTTTAAGTCAATAAAAAGGGGAAAAAATGGATAACAGGAGTTGATCCTCCCTGTATAAAGTATTAAAAAAATCTGTTTCAAAACGTTTACAAGATGATTAAGTCATACTTACTACTCAGTACTCTTGTGAGCTAGTTTCCATGATTCAGAAATCTTCAAATTTTACTCCTGCACTCAAGGCAATTTTTCAGCAGGGGCAGACAAGATTGTTCAACAATTTTTGTCATGCCCATTCATACTACATATCTCAGGGGAGCATTCTCTAAGGTGGATTTGTTTTCCATCAGACACTCAAGCAGGGACATTTATAGAGCATCTGCTGTGTTGCAGGACACTGTACTAAGTGCAAGCCTAATTCAAAGGCTGATGATTTTACCAACTTCCAGAGTGCACCAAGAGATCAACTGATTAGTATGTCAAGTCTCTGATGCTGCCTCTGGTCACAGCTGACCTATTCTGCCCAGGTTGAAACAACCCAGTGCTGTCAGCAGTGGCACAGATACCCTCCTGGTAGAAGGGCTAATTTGGTGATAAATTCTCTGTGCTCACTAGTTAAGTCCCACCAAACCAAAAAAAAAAAAATCAAAAATTTCATATCTACATGTTTTTCCTCTGATTACAAGTCATTTGAGTAGTACAACCCTGGCAGAAAGGTTCATGTTTGTCAACAAGTCAGAACTAGGGAAGTAACCAAATCTGTGTGCAGATTTGGGAGCTGATTGCACCAGCACTGGTAGATGATTCACCCAAGCTGCATTTAGTTACATCCCCAGGTTTTGTGTTTGATCACCTCACTGTTGCAGATTGGAACAAATTTTCACTATTTAGAAAATAAGAGGACTGGGGGTAGGGGACGGGTAAGACTGGGGTAGGAGTCTAACCAGACATTTCTCTTTCTCTTGACTTCTATTGTGTGCTGAGCATTGGACTAAGTATTGGAAGAGTGAAAGTGCCAACCCTCAAGGAGCTTACAATCTAATGGGGAAAACAAGCACCTACAGATCATACACAGACAATGGCTATGGGTGCAAACAGATTCAACTGGTAAGAACAGTCAACAAAAAATGAACAAATGAGTGGAAAAAATAAATATACACCCTGATGGGATGACGTGATCAGGGAGGCAGGAACTAATCAGGGAATTCCCCTTGGAGGAAGTAAATTTTTAGGAGGACTTTGATGGTGAGAAGGGATGTAGTTTAGCAGATTTGAGAAGGGAAAATATTCCATGCAAGGGAATGGGAGGCACATTGAGGAATACATATCTATTATGCTGCAAGCCAGAGAGTGAACCATGAGGTACAATTAGGAGGTTAGTATGGGAGGAAAGAGTTTGAACTGGAGTATAGGGAGGAAAAAGAACAGAAAGCTCAGAAGGAGACAGCTGGGAGAGAGCCTCAAATCAGTCAATTGTATTTATTGAGCACTTCCTGTATGTAGAGCACTGCACTAAGAACTTGGGAAAGTGCAACATAGAGTTGGTAGACATGTTCCCTGCCCACAAGGAATTTACAGTCCAGAGGGAGGAACTTACCGTCTAAAATCCAGTGGTTGGGAGTTTCTGTTGGTTGTGGAGAGAAGTGGATATCCATTGGAGATTTGAGGATCAAGTGATGAGATGCCACAATCTCTAGAATAGGTATTCTCCCTGCTGAAGCCTCCAGGGAAAGGAAGGATGGGGAAGGGAAGATAAGGAAAGGGAAAGAAGATGTCTAGATCTGCATGACCACACTTTGGTACCGGGAATTTCCCCGGCTTAATCTGACTGCTTCTCTTGTCTTTGAACTCTGTTAATGCACTCTCCCAAGTGCTCTGCACACAGTAAACACTCAATAAATGCCACTGATTGATGCTCTGGTTGGCTTTGACCTCAGGTCAAACTGAGTAGAGGGTTCCATTCCCTTATCATCTCCTGGTATAGGGTCTGAGTTTAACCCCAGAGTTGACTGAAGACTTGGCATCCAAGTGGCAGATGGGTTCATCTGAGGCTTTGGTGGAGGAGCTTTGAACATGGATAACCATTTTGCAATGGGTTTTGACAGAGTATACCAGTGTCGAGCCTTTGGCAAATTGTGGTTCTGTCTCGCATGCCACCAAAGACATGGATCACTTTCATGTTTTCTGTCAGCCTATTTGCCACTTGGATGTGGCAGACTCTGGGTCCCTGATCTCAACCCAAAGGGCAAACTTGACATAAATTGACTCAAGATTTATGGTAGCCCCAATATCCACAAGAAAAGATAGGTTTAAATTTGTCCAAAACTTGACCCTTAATGATACGGTCATGGCTGGGTCATTGCATAAGAAGGCCAATGCAGGGAGGTATTAGGATGACCCATAGCCAAACAAACCTGAGATAACAACTTTACTTGCCAAACCTATGTAGATTCCTTTTTTTATGGTTCTTGTTAAGCCGTGTGAAAAGCAATGTACTAAGCTCTGGGGTAGGTACAAGATAAATCAGGGTCAACACAGTCCCTGTCCCACAATAGGCTCACAGACTAAATCAGAAGGAGAATTTGATCCCCATGGTAACTGAGGCACAAAGAAGTTAAGTAGCTTGCCCAAGGTCACAGAGCAGACAAGTGGTGGAACCAGGATAGGAAACCAGGCTCTCTGACTCCGAGGTCTGTGCTCTTACCACGCTGCTTCAATGATCGCAGCATACTATTTTCACAAAATGGACATTTGCTTCTTATAGATCAGATATCTAGTGGCATCTGATCAGATGCTGAGGAAAACTGGATCAGAATTTCAATTCAAGTTGAAACAAGTAGAATATTAATTTTGCATAAATTGCTCCTTGGAATCATTTGAGCATGAAATCAAACTTTTAAAAACATATATATTATTATTAAGAGCTGTCAAGTTGTTTCTGATTCATAGCAACTCTACGGATATATTGTTTCCAGAATTTTCTGTCTTCTTTCATAGTCCGTAACCAGTCTAACAGTTCTTCCTTTATCGTTGTTATGGTCTCTATCCATCTAGCTGCTGGTCTGCCTCTTCCACGTTTTCCGTGAACTTTTCCTAGCATTAGCGTCTTCTCCAGAGAATTAGTCCTCCTGATTATATGTCCAAAATATGCTAATCTAAGTCGAGTCATTTGGTCTTCCAAAGATCACTTTGGCTTAATTTGCTACAAAATCTATTTGTTTGTTTTTTGGGCAGTCCTGGTATTCACAAAAGCCTTCTCCAACATCACATTTCAAAATAATCGATGCTCTTTCTATCTTGTTTTTTTCACTGTCCAGCTTTAGGATCCATACATCGTCACTGGAAACACCACAGAATTGACAATTTGCATTTTTGTGGCAATTGTTACATCAGCACGTTTCATGACTTTTTCCAGGCTCTTCTTAGCAAGTCTTCCTAACATTAATTTTTGGAGTACTTCTTGACTACTAGTTCCATTATTATTGATTATCGATCCCAGGAGAGAAAAATACATATATATATATATATATATATCCATTATATTCCCAAAGCATGCCGTTTCCCTAAAAAGTGAGTGCTGTATACTCGCAAAACTCCACATTGCTCACCTGTGTCTGATACCACATACATGTTCACAACCATCTCTTCCAACGTCACATCACATTCTATCCAGATAGATGCTTGTTGTCAGAAACACCTTCCCTAATGCCCTAACAGTGTTCTATTCAAAAACACATTGTGAAAACACATACTATAGGAGAACTGAGGATAGTTATCACCCCCAGATGCCCTCCACCACCACCACCACCACTAAACAGCTGCTGCTTCCTAGATAAAGGAAAAAGAGAAAGTAATTTAAACAGCCAAGAAATATGTGCCCATTGTGCTCAGGATTGTGCTCATCGTAAAACGAAAAGTAGCCTATTTGTTGCAAGGTTTACTGTTCAGGACTATGCTAATCTGGCCTTTTTCAGTCTCTATTCAGGAAGGTTGAGGAAGTTTCTAATTTCCTTTGCTCTCTCTATAACAATGTGAAAAGGAGTTAAGATGGAGTAAAACAGGGTTAGCTACCAGATCCCTCCCATCTCATTCAGCTTCTTCTAAAGCAGCCATGCTGGATGATGCCACAAGAAATCCAGAAACTGGGGTCTGAAAGTAATTTCAGTCTTCTGGGAGACTCTTCTATGCCAACAAGTTTAGAGTATTATCAAAAATGATGGCTGGGAGACACCAAGAGCAGACAGACCAACCTGATTAGAAACAGGTTTATCCCTTAAAGCAGAGGCTTCTAATTGCCACAGAATGGAGAGGTAAAATTGAAAATAGTGCCAGACCTTGCAAATGAGACAAAGCAGAAAGAGACAATCTTTACATTACCCTGGATGGAAGAGCATGTCAGTAAAATATCTGTTGTACCAGCTATATTTGCACACATGGATATGAACGTGAATGTGTGTGTTTGTATAATACTCTTCTCATGAAGATGAAGATGAAAACAGGAATGCAAACTTATCATCTCATGAATATGTAACTAACCACAGACAGGTCATCAGCTAAGGAGAGTGCTGAATTGTCTGAATGCTGCTATGACGGGGAATGAAAGCAGAAAACTCAGATGTTGTAGCTTGTGGATAAGAAGAACACATATAGCCAACAGGCTAGAAAAATTATACGTTTGCTGACATTCCACTCAACCTTAACCATTCTTTATTCCAAGAAGATAATAGCTATCTATAGGAGAGCTGTCGTGTGACTATTCATTTCCCTTTGCTATTCTAGCTCAGACATGATATAATGCAAAACATAGTGACACCTAGAATATCACAGAATTGAACCTTTAAAAACACGCTTCAAGTGTCAGGCAATGGAAAGTGTTCAGTACTGCCTACACTGCTTACCTGTTACACGAATATTCTCAGGACTGGAGGATCAGAGTTGATTTCAACCTTTTCCTTAGAGGGAGGAAGGTTAGGAGGAGAAGAACGTGACCTACTAGCATTATTTTAGAAGTGGTAGGGACTTGCTTCCAGATGGTTCCTTTCCATTGATTCTACATTGGAACAAACCACTGAAATATAGTGCAGACCTTTTTCATCAGCGTTTGTGGATTTGTTCCTTTTTTCTTTTCAGAGTCTATTTCATTAAACAGATGGGTCACTGAATTGAAGCAAAAGACCCAGGGATATATGACTCTCCTACTTTATGCAACACTCTAAGCCCAGAAGCAGACCCAGTCTGATTCACTAGCTTAAATGTTTGAGGCAGGTAAAGCCCCTTAGATGAGTCTAGAGATTTTTAGTAGTAATAATAGGAGGGAGATGGCGCAACCAGATTAACTTGTATTTACCCAAGCACTTAAAACAATGCTTGACACATAAGTGCTTAACAAATCCAATAATTATGATAATTAGGTATAATACTATTTATTAAGCACTTACTGTGGCACTGTACTAAGTGCTGAAAAGAATACACACTTGAGAAGTAGACACAGATTGTCTCTACTAACTCTATTGTACTCTCCTTAGTGCTTAGTACAGTGCTCTCCAGAGTTGGTGCTCAGGGTATATTATCAATCAGTCAGTCAGTCAATCGTATTTATTGAGTGCTTACTGAGTGCAGAGCACTGTACTAAGCACTAGGGAGAGTACAACATAACAATATAACAGAAATATCCCCTGCTCACAATGAGGTTACAGTCTACAGGTACTAAGTGCTTGGGAAAGTACAATATAACAACAAAACAGAATTGGTAGACATGTTCCCTGCTCACAACAAGCAGGGATTACCCGGATGGCAGCCAAGCATAAGGGCTGTAGGAATCTGGGACAGTGGGTGTGCTGGGCTCCCTAGGTTTTTCCAACCCTGCCCAGTTGTCTCATTTTCAAGAGGGGCCATTCATTCATTCATTCAATTGTATTTATTGAGCACTTACTGTGTGCAGAGCACTGTACTAAGCACTTGGAAGAGTACAATATACACATATAACCATAAACAGACACATTCCCTGTCCACAATGAGTTTAACCTGAGACAGACGTTAATATAAATAAATAAATTATGCTTCAATGTCCACACCTGTCACCTGTGTTGCCTGTGACCTCAGACAAGAGAGTGAGACTGAATTTAGCAGGGGTGGGGTACATGCAGTGATTTCCAAGTGGAAATTCCCAAAGCAACTCCCTGCTAGATCTGGAGCCAAGGGAAAACTGGGCTAAATCACTTTTACTGACACCTACTGTGTGCACAGTACTGTATTCGGTGCTTGGGATCATATACTAGGATGAAAAAAATATAGTCTCTGCCCTCAAAGAGTTTACAGTCTAATGGGGGAGACCGACAGACATAAATTGCTAAATACACCATAGGTTAAAGAGCATGACCAGAAGTACTGATGATAAATAGAAGCAAACAAGAAACAAATGAACAGAGAAGCAGGGAAATAGGAAAATAGGGAAATAAATTGAGGGAAGCAGTGCTGCCTAGTGGAAAGAGCATGGGCCCGTGTGTCAGAGGACCTGGGTTCTAATCCCGGCTCAACCACCTGTCTGCTGTGTGACCTTGGATAGGTCACCTAATCTTTCTGTGCCTCAGTTTCCTCATTTGTAAAATGGGGATTAAGTCTTACTTCCTCCTACTTAGACTGTGAGTCCCATGTTCTTTGTGGACAAGGAATGTGTCTGTTTATTGTACTGTATTGTACTCTCCCAGGTGCTTAGTACAGTGTTCTGCATACAGCGCTCAATAAATATGATTGAATGAATGAATGTGGGACAAGGACTGTCCAACCTGCTTATCTTGTACCTACTACTGTGCTTCTCACATAGTAAGTGCTTAATAAATATCATTTTTAAAATGAATATATGGAAATACACATGTGTGCTAAGATGGTGGATGGAGTGACTGGAAAGGGGAAAAAGAAGGGAAAAGGGAGGAGCCAGAGAAGGGGAACAGTGGTGGAGAAAAAGAAGAGAGGAGAAGGAAGAGAGTTATGGCTCTCTATTGCCACAGCATCTCAGTTATCCTCTGCTGCCACCATCGCCACTGCCACCACCAGGCAAGGAGCAGCAGATACAATGCATGTCCCAAGAGGACCAGCTTTGCCTCCAGCATTTGGGCAGAGCCAGAGGTGAAATGGCCCACTGAGTGGACCCCACTGGGGTAAGGTGCCGGGGTGCAAGGAAGCTCCAGGCCACTATGAAGTGCAGGGGAGGTGGGAAAAAAAACACACTGCTTCTGGGGCAATAGAGGCAATAGGTGGAACTGACAGCTTGAATCTGTTTCCAATGCCAGCCCACCTTGCCCAAAAATCTGTGGGGGTGAAGCTGTGGGAGAATTTGGCCCCCTCAATGCCAATTTCAGGTGGCAGTGGACCCCATTCTCCCCATGGACCTGGGACCCTGACTGCATAGCTGCACTTTTGATTCCTCCAGCCCAAGTGAACCCATGCATGAATTAGTCAATCAATCAGCAGTATTTATTGATTGCTTACTGTGTGCAGAGCATGGTAGTAAGCACTACCTACTCTGTCCTTGGTAGGGGGAGGGTAAGGGAGTGTCAACATATTAACACTATTCTTTCCAGTGACTCTAGTGGCAGAAAGACTGCATAACCTTTGCTGATAGCATGCCAACTGCTTCCCATCACACTCCGTACTTCCTCAGTGGGCCAGGCCAGATCCAATAGGCTAGAGAAGAGATCCAATCAGGTCGGGGTGGCAGGGGCAGAGCAGGCAGAGACCTGACCATTAGAGGTTTCAACAGGTCAGAAAGGGAGTGGGAAGCAGGTGAGCTGGCATGGTGCCAGGGTGTCAAGTGGTCTTTTTCTCCACCACTTTTCCCTCTCTCCAGCTTCTCACTTTTCCCTTCTTTTTCCCCTTCCGTGTCATCCACTTGAAGTCATCCATCATCAAGTCGTTCACCATCGACCATCTTAGCAATCGTATGTATTTCTATTTATTTATGTCTAATCTTCGGGAAGGAGAATTGCAACCTGGTCTTTCCAGCTGTTCTCAGGTGGCACTTGACGGATCATTATTCCATTTGTACCAGGCAATTCCTTATAAAGTGACTTAAGTATTAGAAGATGAGGCTACTGGCAATCGATCAAGTACTAGAATTTATAGAGTGTGCAGAGCACTGTACCAAGCACTTGGAAGAGTACAATATAACAGAGTTGGTAGATATCAATCAATTGTATTTATTGAGTACTATGTGCAGAGCACTGTACTATGGGAGAATAAAATATAACAATATAAAAGACACATTCCCTGCCCACAACAAGCTTACAGTCTTGTTCCCTGCCCAACGGAATTTACTTATGGTGCAAATGTGGAAAATTCAAAGGGGGACTGATCATCTTTACTGCATCATGTAAACACAGGGATAGTCCCTAGCTGTAATGCTGTGCTTTATTTTAACTTTTAAGAAATCCTTGTAGATTAAACTTCCCACATCACCCATGCCTATAACATGTCTTAGTAGCAGTGGGTTAGCTTCATGTGCCATAATAACCTCAGTAATAATGGCAAAACATTTTTTTTCCCTATTGTGGTGTCATTACTATTCTGTCCGGGTGCTGGGTCACAGAAATCCACCAAACTGCTCAAAAGGAGAGCCGTGGAAATCAAATATCTGCTAAACACAACACTTAGTGCATAAAAATTAATCAAGTACTACTATGACTTGCTTTATTCATAATACTTAATGGTCATGTAATAGGAGTTTTTATTCAGCAGTTAAAGTGCATAAGTGCAGGTTTTACATGTAGATAGGTATTATCCTGATGGTTTAATTACACACCTTTTTGCACACCAAAGGAAATGGGTTATGCAGTTTTCATAATTGGGGACTTGTGAGGGGGAATGAACTTTGCCGTGAGCAACCTAATCCCTGATCTTTATCAAAATTTTAAAATTAGTAACTTTTAAGCTATTTGCAAATGTCCAAACAAGGGAACTTTATGATTGGCGCTCAAAACTGTTATCTTGTACATATTAACTATATGTATAAAGCTAATGGTAAGGAGTTTCTGTTCGATGTGGAGGTGGCTGGGAAACCACTGGAAGTTCTTGAGGTTTGGGGACACAAGGACTGAATGGTTTCATAAAAAAAAAATGATCTGAACAGCAGAGTGAAGTATGGGGAACATGGGAAGAGACAGGAGGCAAGGAGGTCACCGAAGAGGCTAATGCCATAATCAAGGCAGGATAGGATAAATGCTTGGACTAATGCAGTAGCGGTTTGGATGGAGAGGAAAAGACAGACTTTCGTGATGTCCTGTTCCAGTTCCCAGGCCTGTTCAAAGTCTGGCCTCCACTTCCTCTCCTCTAATTCCCCTTTTGACCCTCTGCAATCTGATTTCTCCTCCCTTCACTTAACTGAGCTACCTCTCTCCAAAGACACTAATGACTTCCTTCTTGCCAATATTAAAGGACACCATTTCATCTTAATCCTCCTCGATTTCTCAGCTGCCCATGACACTGGGGATCACGCCCTTGGAAATACAATCCAACCTTGTTTTCATAGTCCTCTCTTGGTTGTCCTCATCTCTCAGGCCTATCTTTCACAATCAATTTCACTGGCTCTATCTCTGCCTCCCACTCCTAATCTACAAGTGTCCTCTTCTCTTCCTTCAATGACCAACTCTATGTGACTACCTCCCAAATCTCCCTCACTATCCCTGACCTTTCTCCTTTCCTGCAATTTCCCAAATTTCCCATCAAAATTGACACCATCACCTTCCCTGTCCCCTGAAACCATGTCACCATCCTCCTTGATTCCTTCCTCTATTTCAACCCCCATATTCAACTATCACATCTGTCATCATCATCAAGGGTAATAATAATAATAATGATATTTGTTAAGCACTTACTATGTGCCAAGCACTGTTCTAAGCACTGGGGGGGATACAAGGTAATCAGGTTGTCCCACAGGGGGCTCACAGTCTTCATCCCCATTTGACAGATGAGGTAACTGGGGCCCAGAGAAGTGAAGTGACTTGCCCAAAGTCACACAGCTGATAATTGGCAGATCTGGGATTTGAACCCATGACCACTAAGGGGGCAGGGTAGCCCTTCTTTTTGTAATGGCATTTGCTAAGTGCTTACTTTGTGCCAGGCACTGAACTAAGCACTGGGGTAGATACAAATGAATCAGGCTATACACAGTCCATGTCCCACATGACACTCACAGTCTCAATCTCCATTTTACAGATGAGGTAATTGAGGCCCAGAGAAGTGACTTGCCCAAGGTCACACAGCAGGCAAGGTGGTGGAGCAGGGATCAGAACCCAGGTTCTGCCTCCCAGGCCCATGCTCTATACACTAGGCCCCACTGCATCTATTCACCCAAGAAAGCCCATTGTCCACTTATCTCTATTAGCAGGCTTTTAGTTCACACCTACAAATAGTCCTTCGAAGACCCCCTTCCAGAGTTACATAACACAATCACTTTAGTCCAGCTATCCTGTAGTTAAAAAACCAAACAAAAAAACAACTCTACCCCCACCTCACCAAAGTCACACAGCTGACAAGTGGCGGAGTCAGGATTAGAATCCATGACCTCTGACTCCCAAGCCCATGTTCTTTCCATTGAGCCACACTGCTTCAAGTTATTGAGTGCTTACTATGCACAGAGCATTGTACTAAACGCTTGGGAGAGTACAACAGAGCTGGCGGACATATTTCCTGCCCACAACAAGCTATCAGTTTTTCCTCCACAACATTTACAGGATCAGCCCATTCCTCTCCATACAAACTGCCACCACTCTGGTCTGGGCACTTGTTATGCTCCAACTTGACTACTACATCAGCCTCCTTGTTGACCACGTTGCCTCCTGTCTCTCCCTTCTTTAGCCTCTACTTCATTATACTGCCAGATATACTGCCAGATATACTGTCAGCACAAGAGACTGGAGTTCTGGAGTTGTGGACAGGGATTGTGTCTATTGTTGTATTGTACTCTTCCAAGCCAATATCCACTGACTCTGTCTCCAACTCCTCTTCCTTTTTCTCAATTAACCCACCCAAGGGACTAAGTGATTAACACAAATAGGTGCCAATCACCAAACCTGCTCCCTAGCTCTACATCTCAGTGCTTCCAGGAGGAAGCTCGTTGATTTCTTGGTTGGGGGAGGTCATTAAAAATATATGTGAATAAAGAGGGGAAAAGTGGGTTTGGTGTTGAGTCAGTTTGACAATTAGTTGAACTGGAATGTCAGACGTGTCTGTGTGTGTGTGTGCACGC
The DNA here is from genome assembly GCF_015852505.1 of Tachyglossus aculeatus. NCBI lineage: Eukaryota > Metazoa > Chordata > Mammalia > Monotremata > Tachyglossidae > Tachyglossus > Tachyglossus aculeatus. Next base: position 61,394,770 of record NC_052101.1, on the reverse strand, counting down.
GCGCTTGTATGCGTGTTTCCTTAAAATTTCACTATGACTGGAGGGAAGAGGGGAACTCTCTATCACCCTTTTTCTTCCTCTACCCCAGCAAGGCACAGGGGGAAGCATGGAGCAGGGGGGAAGAGAGGTCCCTCCTTGCCCCTTCCTACCTCACCTCGCCCTCCTCAATCCTGGTCCCCTGACCAGACACAAAATGTGGAGTCCAAGGCACCAGGTGGTAGCCTTGCTGTGTTTACTCACTGAGGAGCTACCCTGCTGCATTTCCACCTCAGTCCATCTGATTGTTGGACAATACATCATTGTGAAGGATGAATAACGGGGTAGATTGAACACCAAACCATTGACCTAGGTCCCTACCTTTCCTACTCTCCAGGATAGTAAAGGTTTTCATGGTGGACTGTAAGCTTAAAGCAGGGTGAACTGGTTTGGGGGTCAGATATCAGCACTTCATCTGGTTATCAACATTTCATACCTTCAATCCCCTTCCTGCCTCCTAGGAAATGAATGTCTAACTTGGCCAGGCAAACACAGTTTATAATGAAAAAAAGGCCTTTTATTTTAATGTTAGTCCTTTCATTTTTAGCATTAATTGAACCAGATTTTCCCCCCACTACTATTACTACTACTTGCAGAAACATGGAATTCAAGATAAAATAGGGGGGTGAAGGTAAGACAGGTTGTTAACCAGATGAAGTGCTGATATCCACGCCCCAAACCAGCTCACCCTGTTTTAAGCATACACTCTGCTCACAAAACCTTTACTATCCTGGGGAGGAGGAAAGGTAGGGCCCTAGACCAATAGTTAGGTGTTCAATCTGCCCCGGTGTTCATCCTTCACATATAATGATAATTATGGTATTTGTTAAGTGCTTACTATGTGCCAGGCACTGTACTAAGCACTGGGGTGGATACAAGCAAATCAGGTTTGGTACAGACCCCGTCCCACAACCCATAGTCCCACATGGAGCTCACAGTCTCAATCCCCATTTTACAGATGAAGTAACTGAGGCACAGAGAAGTTAAGTGACTTACCCAAGATCACACAGCAGGCAAGTGGCAGAGCCAGAATTAGGACCCATGACTTTCTGATGCCCAGGCCTGTGCTTTAACCACTATGCTATACTGCTCCTCATAATCTATTGCCAGGCAATCAGACAGAATGAGGCAGCAATGTGGGTTGAGATCAAAATGAAGGTCTATGGACTTGTAGTGTTGTCTAAGCTTATGAAGAATTGTAAGACCTGGCACCACCATAAATGCCACAACCAACTCCGACAACAGCTCCGTTAGCATCCCAAACAGGATATAGTCAACATCAAGTGACAAGGTGGGATAACAACTAACAAAGTCCTGGAACAAAGAGAAGCAGCATGGTGTAATGGATAGAGCATGGGCCTGGGAGTCAGAAGGTCATGGGTTCTAATCCTGGCTCCTCCACTTGTCTGCTGTGTGACCTTGGGCAAGTCACTCCACTTCTCTGGGCCTCAGTTACCTCATCTGTAAAATGGGGATTGAGACTGTGAGCCCCACAGGTCTCCAGGTGCTATCCTGTACTGGATCCTGTTTTCTCTAACAGAAGTAAAAGAAAGGCAGACGTCATACAGACTCACAAGTCTAGTAGACCAAGGTAGCATAAAAAAGATGTTAGATGCTATTTGGACATTTTGTTGAAGAAGATTGCCATGATCTTCTCACCTGTAATATAGGTTCAATGGAGCAAGGAAGGAAATCAGTTACTGGGAAAAAAAAAAAGCTGAGATCAATGTGGGATGTTATCTCAGTGGTGCACTTAATACACTTTGCATATCAAAGATAATAAAAGACCCACTCTTCTAATATAAGGTAACTCAGTAATGATAATAGGCAACAAGCTTCTAGTATTTCACACTAAAAGCTGTTTGGTTAGGCTATGTTGCAAGGCAGAGAGAGAATTAGTGGCCTAGTCATAAAAAAGCTCTCTGTCTCCTGACCCAGGATTGGCTAATTTCTAATGCTCCCATTAGCCAGAATTCATTTCTTCCCAGAAAACCTCAACTCCCTGAGGAATTTATGACTTATAGTTCCTAACTAGGGCTTGGTCATTTCAGGGCAGTAGGGGGTCACTGGATTAAACTTCCATTTCCCAGCTCAGTTTTTATTCAAGGACTTGGCCTATTCATGACACACTGAGCTGACACCATTAACTTGGTGACAGCAAACCCTGGGGGAAAAACCTTTTGCAGGAAAAAAAAAGTCCCTACAGGACATGACTGTTCTCTCACCTAACTGGTCTGAGCCCAAACTCGGTGTGTGAACGAATGGATCAAGTGAAACGCAGGAAAATAGTAGTGAATAGTTGTTGTTTTTCAAGAAGAAGCCTGGCTTTATATAGGCCACTTTTGTTGTTTCTTTTTAGACTTTGAGATTCTTGAGGGGAGAAGCTATATTGTTTGATTTTCTGAAGCACTTAGCCTAGTGACATGTTTGTGGAAATTGTTCCTTGGCTTCTCCCATGGCTGTCATTGATTATGCATGTGAAGTTTTTCTTTTACTAAAACTGTGAAGGTTAGAGTCCAAAATTAAAATATTAGTAAACATGAAAAAAGAGACAAATTCTTCTGTGCAATTTTAACACCTTCCTTCAAACTCACCCTTGAATACTCCTCCAGATTTATTCAGTGAGTATGCTTGAATATCTCCCTAAATCATAACACTGGTAAACTTCCTGAAATATTTTTACAATTTTATTAGCAGTTTTAATCCACTGCATTATATATTCCTGTTAGTCTGCAAAATAGCTTTAAAAATTCAAGTAGTAATTAATGCATCTTTTATGTTGCAAATCAAACACTTTCATCTAGGCAGTAGAGGACTTGCGGCAGTTAGGAGGGCTTTAAAATTGTAATTGTTTCTACTGATTCTTCCCAGGGCTTTGGGCCAGGGCTTTTACCTTATGCTCTCTTACTGGCTCTGCTTTAGTTTGAGGAGTGGCGGAACCACTCCTTATCATAGATGGTGTCTGCTGTCTCTCTTTAGTTCAAAATTTCTTAGTACCCTTTTGCCTGAAACATTCCTGGCTGGCTGGAAAGTCTATGAATGTAGAATTTTTGCCTGAGTGCAAAATAATAAAAAGCATATGTGTATTAAAACAGGATCAACTTAATGGGGAATGAGCATTGGGTTACATTAATATTCTATTACAGTAAAAATTTAGCTGTAATAAATTTTCTCCAGATTTTTCGGTATCTAAATGTATTTTTCTATGGTTTATGCCAATCTAAAGAAACCATGCATATGAGATTTGATTTATATTTAAGTAAATAACCTGCACAACCCATTAAAAATATTTCTAAGTGTAGAAACATACACTAGAAAAAAAGTGCACTTTCCATAAACTGAGGAGGAAAAAGTGTTAGTTTTTGAGAGTAGAAAGCTTTGGTAAACATGATTTGATTTTATTGAGACTATATTTTTAAATGTGGAATTTTATGTCAAATGGCAGAAAGTGAGTCTTAAAACATTGCCACTCATTTTAAGCCATAAAATTACAATGAGAAAGTGTCCTTTTCTTTCTGTATCACTCCATGAAATCAAGGCTTAAAGAGCTTGTCTAAAAAGCCTGTTTAGTTTTTAGTTCTGCCTCCTATAGTGTTCACAAAAGACTGACACATCCTTGATTGTAAGCCATATCAACTGACCCTTGTTGTTCCATGACCCTAATTAATATTATACTCGGTGACATTTATGTATCAGAGCAATAAGCTAAACAGGAAACAATTTATGTCACCTAAAGCTTTTTAACAAATCGATGCAACTCTTTGTAATTGCTTGTTTCACAAGATTAAAAGTGCTCAGGCTTGATCTGCGCCCATGGTTTTGTGGCCAACATGACCTGTGCTTCCGTTGTAAAAAAGGAGTGTTGGTGATCAGCACCTATTTCCATCAAGTAATCCATATTGCTAATATTTCTGGAATTTTAATGTAGTTACAATTTATAGCCGATCAAATGTGGTTACCTAAATTGCTGTTGCTAGTAGACAGTTTAACTGTCTTTATTAATTACAGTATAATTTAATGTGTGAGTACAGGCACTTGTGTTGGTCATTTTTACAGCTAAAGCAGTTATCTGCTTTATGACGAACCATTTTAGCATTTTCAATGGAAATTTGCTAATATGATGAGTGATAAAAATGTCAAACTCCGGTAAATAATGATTATTGCTTTGGCTGAAATTAATTCTTGAAAGGCCGGTTACTTTCAAATTAACATTATAACTTGAAGCTTGTTTATCCCACTTGGTATTCTATGCTGCTTGTATACACACAGAAATGGTATTTTAATCCTTTCAAATGAACTTTTTTGGCATTATGCAGTGAATGACAAATCGCTCTCATATTGGGGATAGGGACAGGAACAAACACAGGCTTAAAAAGGCATTATGGAGGAGGTATAGCCTCTTGCTCACTGTCTTCAAGCAGTTCACCATTTCTAAAAGTCTTCAGTTTGGTGAACTGCTTCAAAACAGAAGATTAAAAAAAAAACAGTCACAAGTGTAGTTTTTAGTTTAGTTTTGTAGTTTAGTTTTTACTAAAGTGATCCACTGTTTTCATACTGTGCTGAATTTGCCACCACCCTGAATTCCTCCTTAAACCCTCTTGGAACTTCTATGAATTTGTTCTGGAAAGTGCTTTATATAAAAAACAACTTAGGGTATTAGAATGAAGAGTACTTATATTTGACATCATTACAACCAAGATGAAAGATAAGTCTTGATTAACACACTATACATAAACATGTACCATCATCAACAAAGACTGAGCCTGATTAATAGGTCAAGGGGTATTAATTATACTTTGTTTTCTGTTTTTTTTTTTTTTGCGGTGGCTAATAGTATTAACTTATGGAAGTAACAGTATCAATAATGTGGAATTACTCTATGTGTTTATACTCAAACTAAATGTCAACGTTTAAAAAAGCACATTGATCTTATGATTTTTGATGCCACTTTATCACCTACTGACAATTGGGAAATATAAACCTGAAGCTGAATCAAGCTCCCTTTTAGCTACACTTTCAAAATGCCTTGTAGTGTACTTGATAGTCTTCAGCAAGGAGAAACCAAGGATAATTCATCACAGTATTTATCTTAATTCCTCCTTATATTAAGTAAAACACATCAATTACATCTAGTAAAAACAGTATTTCTGATTAAATTTGGCATTTCAGAGAATCCTGGCTGTTGATGGCCATACTAAAGACTTGTCTATTAACACTGAGGTGGTGGTATTTAGGGATCGGAAACAAGTTTGTTCCTTTCATACCAAATAAAGCAAGGTTGTTTTATAGATGAAAAAGTTTGCTTAGCTGCTTCCAAGTGGAGGATTCCCAGATTTTGGTGACTGATGCTAGTTCACAGTTGGTTTGGGGGGGGGGGCGAGTTTGGGAGTGGGCAAAGCTAAAGAATGCTGCAAGAATTCAGATAGCATAGTCTTTTTTCAGTTGGAAATATTAACAGCGGCGAAGGGCATCTTCTGTCAGAATGGAGAGGGCAATGTGTAGTGTGAGTTAATTTTATAGCCACATAAAAAACATATTTGGACAAAGTGTATTTCTGTGTTTGTGTGTAGGGACTGATATTTTAGTTTCATATGATAATTGCTTATTTATTGTAGTTCATTTTAGAAACAGGTTTGTGTTTGAATACAATAATCGATCTGTGTTGAATAAAACAGTTTTGCTCAAAATTGTACCATATGACAAAGAGAAAAAAGAGAAAATTTTTCTAAGGATACTTATTAAAATTTCAAGCTTAAGCCAATTTTGATGTGGTATTTAGTAACTACAGTTCCACTTTTCCCCTCTGTAAGTAGTCATCCAGGGTAATTTTATGATAGAATATTTTTTATAAAATCATTTGTTCTAATCTAAGCATTTATCATTACATGCAAAAAGAATTCTTGATGAGAACATTATAGACAGTGCATGTTTTTGACATTAGCATTTTATTTGGATGACTAATCTTGCAGATGTGAAATTTTAATGAATTATTAAATCGGTTTCCTCTGAAATTTTAGTTTGCTAATGCTAGTTATTAAACATTTTATTTTTTTTATATAATTTGATGAAGGAAATAAGTGTGTGCTCACTCAAGAGAAAAGCAGTCTGTTTTTAAGTTCTATAAGACCCTTTCACTTTGAATCTCACACAAGTGAAATGACTATGGCGATGATCTACAGACACCTATGAGGATCGCGGGCTTTTCATTAGGATTGATTTGAATGCAGAAGTTGAAGCAACCACTGATAAGCCTGATGCAGAGGACCAAAACACAATAGCAGCAGATCAGGAAACAAACAACCAAGAAAAAAAAAAAAGGTAGGCTATGGCAACTTGTACTACCAGTGTGAACAACCAGCAAATTTTTTATTGCATTTGAGAATGCTATAATGTCAGTAATTAGTACTGACTACACAACGTTTTTTTTTTATTGTCCGTATCAACAGACATGGAATGATGGAATTACAGTTGATGTAAGGAATGAGTTTCTTTTATGCCTTATAAAGAAAAAAATCTTGTTACTGGCAGCACATACACACGAAGCACCATGCTAACAGTCTGGATTGTACCATTTTCATCAAGGCTTATGGGTAGAAGATATTTTGTGAACCTATATCCAGTGAGGCCTATAAAAATGCCATTTCACCTGCAAATTTGATTCTTGAGCAAAGAAACCTAATTAGTTACAAACATCCCAAAACTCCATATGACTACATTAACTAAAGGATACCAAAGCCATCCAAACTTATTTTTAAAACATCCTTTGAGTTATAAAGAATACAGCTCATCTGCAATCTGAAAACTGTAGGAGTTTGCATTTTTTCTGCAATTTTTATTTGTTATTTTTGATTTTTAAAAATCTAGTGATTTACACAATATTTCTAGGTTAAGAATCATAGGTTTCCCCATATTGGATCTCAATATTGGTAACTGGGTGGCAGAATCAAAAAAGATTTCCTTGAGGGATCGCTATTCTCTGCATAAGCCTTGATATTTCATTTTACTGCTAGTTGAATGTAGAAGCCTAACAGGTTTTACATTTACAAACTTTGTGAACACGGAAGGCTGTGACTCTCATTCCTGACAGCGGTTACCTGATACATGGTACTAATTTCATAATGTGCGCTTTTCTTTGAGAAAAAAAAAAAAACACGTAACAAATTGTCTTTACATCTTGGCACCTTGAAAAGTTTTTTTTTTATACAAAAGTTCAATAGTTTGACACTCCCCATTATTAATCACTACTTAACTGATAAACTTTGAAAGAGTGACCCTGGAATTTCATCATGCAAAATATTTACTGCAGCAGGAGAAAACATTTTAAACAACTTTTTTTCCTTTTCAAATTTATGACCTTGTTTAAGACAGTCTACCACAGGTAGTGGTAAGATAATACATGGAGTGGGAAAGTATCAAAAAAACAGCTTAACACAAAAAACTGTACACAAAAACTGCTTCGATCGATGATAACAGAAAAAAAAATCTGTCAACTATGTTACAATTTTAAAGCAAAAAAAAAGTCAGGGATTTTCTCCCACATGTCAGGAAATGTCATCCAATATTCTTAAAGCAAGGATAACTAAATAAAATACATGTGCAGCATATTCTGCAATTCCATTACATACAGTAGTTTTTTTTTCAAAGCTATTTTTAGTATAGTTAATATAAAGCAGTTGCACAAAAAGCAAAGGTGTTTGACAAACAGGTGTATGCATTTATTCCTTTTTAGGAACAATATCTAAAAAAAGAACCTCCCTCCTCCCTCCTCCCACCCCCGAAAAAGACAAAGGCTCACACAGACACATTGGGATATATATGTACAACATAATAAACCCCACCCTAAAGAAGCAACTGTATATCCAAAGGGATATGGAATCTGAATCGTAAAAATCATAGTGAAGTTTGCTTGATGTAAAGCCTGAGATTTTCAGTTGGTTCTTCTGCAAGGCTGTGACACCTGCAAGATATGTAAAATCTAATTTTTTATTTCTTTTTCTTTTTTTTTTTGCTACAGTCTTTAGACTAAGCATGCAAGACATACAACTAAGTGCAACTGAGTGAAATGTATTTTTATTTAATCATTCCCTAAAGGTTTGAACTGAGGTATGGTACTAACAGTTTCTCATGCTGTTATCTTTACTCATGTCTAGCTACACATGCTGAAAATGAACTAATCTACCAGATTTTTATCCTCTTTGAATACCGAACTAACCAGCAAACCACTCAGTTTTGAAGCACACTTCTTATGATCCCACCTGGCTACTACCTGTACATCATGAAGCTGCCTGAATATTTTTTTTAATGTTTCAAATGACCACAGACTGCCCTTTGTACAGAAAGCATAGTTCAGCTTTGAAAAGTAACTGCCAATAAAGTTTCTTGTACCAAGCTTATGAGTGGACAGGAGTGTTATTTCTTTATGAAAAATGCTGACTGAAACCTAGCCCAAAAACAAGGAAATGTGCCATGAGAAACCAAAAGAAGTGATCTTAGCACAATCCTTAAAAAAAAAAGTGGCACACAATCTTTAAAACAAAAGTCATACAAATTTAATCTAAAAATACTATTATGTGGTCCAGTTCAATTGTGGAAGCATTTCTGTTCTCTCTAAATCTTACTAAACTGTCTCCTTTATCTGATATGCTAATTGCCTGTAACATACATTCACTTTTTTTGTGTTCATCTAATGCTTATTTCCCTTCTGTACCTCCTTAATACTGTTCTCTAGTTATTCTCCCACCCCAGTAATCTCTGCTCTACAGTATTGAGTTTTGGTCACTGTAAAAGTACACAAAAAAGTAACAACTTTGGTTCAGTCACCTACTTGGCCTAAATTTACTACATAATAAAGGAGCAGTTGTCTCAGGTTAGCAATAGCCCATATCTTGTCATTTCCTTCTAAATTCTTTCACCTCCTTTGATCAACAATAAGAGGATATTTGGCTTCATAAGATAAAGCATATAACAGAGAACATAATTTACCTTTGTGTATTATCTTTGGTAATTTTAGAAAAAAGGTACAAAGAAGAATATAAATTAAGCTCTGAAAAGCTCTCAAACTAAAATAAAAAAGCTACAATCCTACATAAATAAATGACAGAAAAGTGGTTGCAGAATGAAGATGTTTAGGTGTTTTGCAACTGAGGTGTACTGACGTAGAATGACCGCTTTCTGTATGCAATGTTTGCTTCAAAAATCTCCAGACTTGCAAGGCAAGTCCAGGTGCCTCATCCTCCTCTATTTATGTCGTCTACTGTTAGGGTTTGATACTGGTTTGTGTAATATTGCATAACAAACTTAACTGCAGAACAGAATTTGTACAGTTGAAATTAATGACACGTTAGCATTACTGGGCTCAGTCCTTATTAACTTCCATAACAAGTTCAATCAAATCTAATTTGCTTTCAAACAGATTAATGCCACCAAGCAGTTAACCAAGTAACGTCACCACTCACAGAAACATCATCTAATGAGGTTATCTTTTCCAGCACTTTGCAATTAACTGTAAAATAACTCATACTGCTCACCACTTTCATCATCGCAGATATTTCAGAGATGTGTTGGCCCCAGTCAATTCATGTCAAATAACTGACAGACTGCCCCTGTGGCATTATTGATTCTCTAATAAAACAGATTCTCTTGGTGCTGCATGTTTTGCTGGGCTGTTGACATTGTGGCATCTGCTAATATTCACCATTGCTGCCCCAAAACAAAATTCCCAAATACTGCTTTGTGGAATGAATCTGCCTTTCTTTCTACTGTGTTTCGAAATTTTGTCTGTCATTCATTCCCATTCTTGCAGTATTTAATCCTTTTACGTTGAAGGGCCTTCATTGCCCAGACTGCAGCATTTGGGACCGTGTCAAAAAGACCAAATGGAATGTTTTCTTCATTTATCTTAGAGAAAACATGGAGACACCTGAAGAAACTGGAATGAATGACAGAAAACTATGAACAATAAAATGACATTCAGCTTTGTATAATAAAAACACCTATTAACATTCATCACAAAGTACAGAAAACATTAAGCCTCAATGAGGCCCTGGGCCAAAGTTGAGGCCTGAGGTCAGAACTTAAAATGGTATAGTAGAAGCTTTAAAAAAAAAAAAAGCAATACATTAAAAAGTTTGGGATAATTTTTCTTTAACCCATTGACCCCTCCCCCCAATACACACACAAAGGCCTTCCCCATCCCAAATAGAAGCAAAAAAAAAAATGGAGTAAAGGCAGTGATATTCAACATGCAGTACTGTGCAAATATGTTGTCCATTGGAATCCTTAAAATCTGGGCAAAGACTTGATCTGCAGTTTAGGTGTACATGCTCAGTTTGATGTCCTCAGTGTCCATAATTAGCAGGACTGCAGTCCAAAGTCTGCTGCTAAATGTGAATAGGTGAATCAGTTTAACAAATTTACAACACTGATGTTGACTGTAAGAGGAAAATCCCAAGTACCAAACAAGTCCATCCAATGCACAGAGTACAAATTCCTTTTTCAACAAAAAGTAGAAAAATCAAAAATACTCCCAAATGGGATACTTGATGGCACTAAGAGTTAACACATTTCATAGTTGTCAAAATGGAGTGAAAATCCTCCAGACTGTACAATAATGGAGAGATTTCACAGCTAACTTTGACATGTTTTTCCAATCTTCATTCTCAGGGCAAGGACATCAGATATTCATTCCATGTCCTCATTTCCAGGTTCATCTTCATAATCTCTGTCATGATCGAAATCTGGGCTGTGATTGGCTGTTGTCACTAGGGATAGTGGACCTTCAGTCTCATCTGGATCTATTGGTTCTTCTTTGACATGCACAGGGTGCCTAAGAAAAGAAAAAAGGATCATTGAACAAGTTCTCTATGTAAGAAGACTCTGTATTCAGGACTGCAAGCAGAAACATTTTAGAAGAAAATTAAACTTCTGGGATTGCCAGAAGGAAAAGCATAAAAAAATACACCTCTATAATTTCCTTTTAAGGAAAAGTATCCTGAAAGAAGTCCTCTTTTTTCTGAAATATCCTTGATTTACCAGTATAGAGAACATACTCTCCACTGACATACTGGGTTGACTGACACAATTTTCAAATAAATAAGTGAAATAAGGATCTGTAAATCAAAAGAGTGGTTTGTCAGACCACTGAGCTCGTAGAGGCTAGGCTAATCACTGCTTGCTGTGGGTTCTGCTTCTCTAGTTAACATGCAGAACCTGTGAAACAACTCTCCAGAGGATGACCCCAAGTGAGGTTCTATCATTAATCAACTTCAAGCAAACACAGCAAAGAGACACCATGATACATGCTTTAAACTCCAAATTAATGCATATTTTTACAAACTGTCAATAAAGGAAGAAAAGCCCTGCCAGGAAATACAAACGGAGAGGAAAAGGCTCGCTTAACACAACACTATGATAAGATAGCAGAGTCCTAACGAGAATAATAACGCTGTCAGCTGTAAACAAGGCAAAACATGATCCCCAGCTCCTGGTGGGCATGAGGATGCACTAAAGAGATGAGATCTGCCAAATTTCTCGTTATAGAATAGCACATGAATAACCCGCAGGAGAGCGTAGGGGGAGCCTACCAAACTGCTACGATAACAATTGAGAAATGTTGTCCGTAAATCATATTTACAACAAACCCTTTACAAATACAAATTACTTTTTTGTTCTGTGGCTTTTGATATGTAAAATACCCATGTGAAGTAACACTGTCTTAGTGAGACTGTCTAGAGAGGTATGATTTTTATTGACATTAACAAGTATTAGCAATAAGAAGGAGTAAGGGAGACTATTTGCTTCCAAAGTAACTGAGGTTGCAAGCACACCCATACAAACACCTTTCCCACACTCCAGTTACACCATTCTGAAACAAACCAGAAATTGAGGGCTGCCTAGGAGAACGGTGATGAACAATGATGTACACTCTCCTTTAGAAAACACACCTCTAAAATTATACCAGCACGGCTTAGGGAATGCAGTTTTAGGTATGGTTCTCAGGAAAACAACATTTGGGGGAAAAGAAACCCAAAAATACTGGCCCATGCAATTGAGGACCCTATGCCAGCTCTCTGCTAGCAAGAAACAGATACAAGACCCAGAAACCGACCGCATAGAGCATGAAGTTTTCTTCATTTTGGTTTGAGTTAAAACCTTAATACTCTTGGGAGATTTGTAAGTCTTTCAGGATACTTGTGATTGGGTCTGATCATGACACCGAGTTGAATTATGGCTGCAGGTAAAAACTGGAAGCAATTTGGCAGTTTGAGTGGAGTTGGCCCTTACAGTTTTAGTTTCCCCCCAAAAGCTGCAGCACAGTGAAAGACTGCAGGATACTGATCCACACTAAGTACACAATATTATAAAGGAATGCATGAAAACCCCAGGGCCAACCTCTTTGATTTAAACAGTTCTGGAGCCAATGGACGCTGATCTATTTACTTAATGGGCCAGCTAAATATTCTGAAGAACAAAAAGCTAGATTCATCTCTGAAACATATGAATGTAATGCCCTTTTCATTTTAAATATTCTAGCCCAAATGAAATCTGCACCCCTACCAGCTGCCCAGAAAGAACTCAGAAATAGTTATGGAAGTTAACATCATGGAAGGTAAGAGTGGAAAGATTCAGTCTTTTTTTCCCTATCGCTTCAACTGAAATGGCACCGTTTCGGAAAGGGTTAACAATAAATAACCTTGCTAAACACAGCTTCCTTGATTTGTACATCTGAGTAACTCTTTTGTTTGTCCAATCTGGGAACAGAAGAGTTTTTTAATAAAGCGTACTGTACTGTTGTTAAAAGGCATTGTGCTCTGATGGGGCACGCAGCATGGAGTAGTTGGCTTTGTAGCTACATTTGGAGCATATCAGGATGAAAGTATTTTGTCCCCAAGCTGTAATTATGTGACTACTTTCTAGTGTTTCAAAAGAGAAACAGAAGTAGTGGTGTTTCAGTGTCATAAAAAGGGAAAGAGTGAAGACTTCAGCTATTGTACTCTGTATTAGCCTAGCTGCCTCGCTAACAAGATCCTTTAAACCTTGGGATAAAGTTTAAGGCTTGATTTATTCCAATATATTAGAACAGTTAAAAAACAATTTGAATCATAGCAGGGTAGTGTGTATTGGAGGAAAATGAAAAATATGCCATTATAAAACGCACTTAATGGAAATAAGAGTTATCGAGCTGCTGATTGACCATACGTGGGGGTTCGCTGCTTGTCTGCTCAGGGCGTCTGTGACTGCGTTTTGTGTTTCTGCTAGGTAGGAGGCTGATAGCCAGGCTGTGTTTTCAAGTGCCACTGCCAGACATTCAGAGTTTCTTAGCACAATGATCGCTGCAGCAAATCCCCTTCCCGCCAACCTCCAACCCTGTGCTTGTTTACGCAATGCATTGTGACCTAATTGTCTGCCTGAATCACGATCTGTTGACCTTGGAGAAAGTCTGGGAAGGCTCTGAGAATGCCTAGCACTGAGCTCATTGCCAGGGCACTGATGGGGAGATTTCTCTCCTGGGGTGACCAGATGTCACTGCGATCTCTTCCCTTGGATGTGAGCTTCCCACCCAATGAATGGCGCATCCACGGTGAGCTCCACCTGACACTGTGGGCTCTCAAAGTGCTTTCCAGATGTGAGATTCTCTGGCTGGATGTCAGTCGTCGTAGGGAATCAACGCCCACGCTGTTGATTCCCAGCTTTCTTGTCTGGGGTTGAACTGCCTGAAACCACTGGGCACTCCAGCTTTATTGAGGATTCCACATTTGGTACCTCACGAGCGGTATGACATCCTATGTGGCTGCCAGAGATCCCAGTAGTTGCAGAAAAGTTCATGCTGGGGTCTTCGGAGAGGACAGGATGGATGTAAATTATGTCCGGGCTGTCCTGGCTCTGTTCGTTGGTGGATGAGTATCAAGATGGACACCGATGAAGGTCATTGATTGGTCCAGGGTGAGCTGCAATTAGGGAAGATTTAGTTTAAAACCCAGTGTGAAAAAGTGTCACGGTCATGGGTAAGGCCCTCTGGGCTGACTGGTCTGATTGGCTCTGAATGAGCCAGCCGTCCAGGTCAGGGAGCATGTGGATTCCCCCCTTCTTCCTGAGCCATCCTAGTGGGACACAATCATGCATTTGGTAAATACCCAAGGGGCTGAGGTTAGCCCAAATAACCGGACCCTGGACTGGAAGTGGTAGTGTCCCCCTTGGATTCTCAGATATCCATGATAGGCCAGGAGTACTGGGACGCAGAGCCTGACATCCTTGAGATCCATGGCACACAGCCAGTTCCCCGACTGCATGAGGGGAAAGTTCTGTGGCAGGAGACCATCTTGAATCTCTCTTTCTCCACTGGAAGCTCAATCTCCTTGAGGTCTGGATGACACTTGGGTCTCCTGACCTGTTCCAAAGGACACGGAAGAAGCAAGAACTGAAGTCCTTGCCCCCTTCTTTTCTGGTATTGGATTTTATGGTCTTTTTTCCACGAAGTTTCTCACTTCTCTGACTGTTGCCCTCAGGCGTCTTTCAAGATGTGGGCTTTCCAATGTTCTGTCTGGTGATTGGGAGGTCAATTCTATGCAATATTGGTTTATAATGATATAAGTAATTTAGTAGTCAACTGCTAAGGGTAACCATTCATTTGGGAAGTCCTGCGGTCTTCGCTCTAAAGTGGTATTTTGGGATTGGGCACCACTGTAGTCAGTGAATGCCAAATATTTTTTCTTCCATCGCTAATCCCAGCAGATGGTATGTTTATGACCATGATATTTTAGACTGCTGGAGTTGTGGTATTTATATAGCTTGTTCCCCAGGTCTATCCTGATCAAGATAGACCATCCTCCCCCCACCCACTTTTCTGGTAGGTATTCTGAGTCAGGTGTTGGGAAGGCACCTGTTTTTTGTTGGTCATTGGAGTTGCTCTTGGGGATCTCATAGCTGTTTAGATTTTCTTTCCCGATCATCCTGAAAGATGGATCACATGCCCTAAGCTGCAAGGAGGTTCATCGCCAAATGTTCTGTCTTTGACACTGGGTTGTGTCCTCTACTGGGAGGTCAGCTAGGTGCATACAGACTTACAGTCGCGTTGTGAGAGGCACAGTCAGTGCCTTGTTGAGATCCTGTAGTTCCTGGAATTGGAGGATTCCTGTGTCAGACCGTCGGATCGACCACACTGCTGGGAGTGAGTCCTTGAATACACTGTTCTCAACTTTGGCCCGCAGTCACCGTTGGAATTGGGTGAGATAAGCGAGGTAGCCGGATATTCTGGCCGCTAAGAATACAGTGCGGAATACCCATCAGGCACAGGGTTAGCGCTTGCTCTTCACTGAATCTTTGACAACGTAAAGATGGATCCCAGAATCTTTGCTTCGCCCCGACATATGGAGAGGATTGTGGCTTTGGAATCCTTTAGGAACACCTTCATGTAGGATTTTCTCATCTTGGATTTTAAGCGCCACAAGCTTGGAGAACTCTTGTGGAGGAAATCGGGATCCTGCTGCTGCTCCCGAGGCTTGGGTCTTTTTCAGGACACCTGCTTCTTCTTCCTTCTCTAGGATCTCCAGAAAGCTAAGCATCTTCTGAGTCTGTTCCTCTCAATCAAAAGACGACGCACAGGTGGCCTCTTGCCTCTCTGATTTACTGCCTGCTGGGAACGAGGAAAAGTGGCGGATCCCTGGAGGATGACTTCCTTTGGCATCTCTCGTGGTGCAAGGATCTGGAAGATGAGGTAGTCTTGCACAATTTTCTGCCCAGCTTGGTGGAGGCATGGGTGGAGGTAGGGCGGTGGGAGCCTGTTGTGGGACCCTTGAAGCAATCAGTTCCTTGAGAAGGTCTCGCATTGGGTGGACCAGGGTTTTCACTGAGGTGCCCACCAGCGTGGGTGCCTCTGTTGGCTTGGATGAGGCAGAGGCTGTGGGTGGGCCCAAGGGGACCGGGACGGGGTCAGCTGGTGCTGTGGTCGGCGCAGAGCGGCTTACCTCGTCCGGGGTTCCGGCGGGCAGCAGCGGTGCATCGGACTCCAGCAGTGTGGTGCGATCCGTGCAGCATTTGCACTGCTCCATCTGGTCCTTGGAAAGCCTTGATCCACATGATGGACACTTTCAGGCTGCAGGTTTAGTAGTCGGAGCCATGGTACCTACAAGCAGGAGGAGGGAAGCCGCCACAGTAGTGAGAAGCTGGCCTGTAGCTCTTAGATGGGGCAGACAGGCTGCTAGTTGATAGGAATGGGGCGGTAGGGGGGAAGGGATGGAAGAGGGAAAGCCCCAGAAAGTGGATAGAAAGACTTTCTCCCTCTAAACTCCCTTAAAAATTTGTTTTTGGGTAGGGAGCGTGGTGGGGCGGGGCGGGGGGGAGGGGTCCTCCGCTTTTGGGTCTCAAGAATCCCTGAACACAGGTTTTGTCCCCCAGTCCCTAGGGAAGGGACCTCCCCCCCAATCACTGCTTTGGAGAAAAAGGGTGATAGTTAGCCATCCCATTTCTCCAGCAGGGGAAGAAAAAAGTTTTCCTTCAGTGGGGAAAATGGCCTGTTTCTTTAAGGGCTTAAACTCCAGACCTCCAAGAGTGGGGGAACTGGGGAGAAGACGAGGAGGAGGAAGATGGGAAGCGTGCCAGCAAGTCACATGCGCAACTGCACAATCCTCCACCAGTTACCAGTTGGAAAGAAAACATAGTAAAGGCTTCTGTCTCCCATATTCGGCTATTCAAGATGGTGGCTGATAATCTAGCCAGGAGGTCAGATTTGAGCTAGAACCTGGGACATCACTTGCCATCCGGTCTGGGCAAAGGGTGGCAGGAAGATGTAGGAGACTCCCACTCTAGTGAGGAGGGAGATGGAGGAATTGTGAGGATCCAACAGACTGATGAAGAGGGGATGCAGCTCTTTGAGGGGAGAGGTGGTGATCTGGGGAAGGAGACTCACCAAAGCGGGGGAGTCTGGGAGCCTTCCCACACCCTAAGTTTGACTGACAGCACCTGAGAGCAGGGGGCAAGGGCACTGAAAGGGGCTGGGATCACCCTTCCACTGGGCCAGAGTGGGCAAGCAAACCAGCAGACATCCTGCATGCAAAGGGAAAGACCGAAAAGTGGATCCCATGCTGGGATCTCTGCTTATGAAGGATCCAGGCACAGCATGGAGTCCCATCAGTGAGGGTCTGCCTAGAGAGCATTGAGACCACTCTGTGGAGGGGGGTGGGTGGACCCTGACCCTAGCAGACAGCAGGAGACAAGGGTGGGTCTCCTGGGTACTGTCTGGGAAGACCAATGGGATCCCAGACAGGAAGCCCTCTTTCCACAACCTCCTTGCCTGTGCAGAGGTGGAAGAGGGTAGATTTGGGGGTCTATTAGGTACCCCATAGGCTGACTACTGGGGTGTAGGCACCCCATCTGCTAGGGGGAAGAGGGGAGGGGGTGATTATGTCCCCCTACCCTGTCCGGGTCAAACCTTGGACTTACCTTCCAGCGGCAACAGCTTCTTCTGAAGTTCACCTGAGGAGCTTCAGATTGCAGTGACTCCTCTAGCAGAGAAAGGGAATCAGGAAAAGGAAGGGGCTGCCCTGCACAGGTACCCTGGGTGGGCGGTGCCTGGACCCACTTGAGTAGGGGGTCCCAGGTCTACTCTCTGGCAGGGCAGCCCCTGAAGCTTTAAGTTAGCTCTGATTCTCTCCAGCATCCTGAAACGGACCTACCTAATTGAGGAGCTGGTGAGACCTATACCCACCTTTGGGAGAACTGTTTGACACTGATGGTTGGCACTGGAAATTTGCTGTTGACATATGATTACATTTAGTAAACTGTGTGAATGTGTACGACTCAAACAGTACATTTGGAGACATCTTGCCCTCATCCTCTGAAATTCATGTGAAACACCGGTTTCACTGGAAAACTCAGAGGTTATGCCACAGTACATATCTTCCCGCAAAACTTCATATCACCTCAGAACGTACATGATCAATACACAATTTCTTTTTTAAATGACATGAAACCAAATCACTTTAGCACAATACAGACTCATATGAGGAACGGACATTAATGCTGTCAATACTGCTTTATAAGTTGGTGGCGCACGTACTAGCTTTTCAAGATTTTACCCTAGTATCTGATCTCTTTCGTTAAATGAGGAAATGAATGTGAAAGCTCTTTGAATTCTTAGGAGGAAAGGTACTGAATAATCCCAGACATCACTATTGATAGGAACATTAATAACAGGAAAATACAGAATGATCTGGACCATAACCCTAAACATCTTAGATTACAAATCAATATATTCATATAGTCTAAGTCTATATGCGATTTTTTTTCCCCCAAAGGTGATTAGACAAGCTCCTCGAGAGCAGGGGCCGTGTCTTTTTTTTTACTTCTGTTGTTTTCCCAAGTGCTTAAGTACAGTGCTCAGCACGCAGCAGGCACTTAGTAAATGCCAATGATATTGATGAGAACCTTGTAATTCCCTTATGCACCGTGATGATATAAATTCTATGTCCAAAATTATCTCTGCATGCTCAGCATCTAAACCTAATTGTGGTGATCAAAATCTTGAGATTAATTTATTTGTGATGACACAAAAATACATCTCACAAGTCTACATTTGAATAGTGAACCCTGCACAACAATCCTTATAGAAGCTAAGCACACCCCTCCAAGTTTTGAATTAAATAATAGTAAGAGAATGTCCCTATTAATTAAAAAAGATTATGGCCATCTCTGAAGATAATTTTCAAAGCACACTGTGCACTTATTCCAAATGCAGAAATATCAAAGTCATTGGCCTCTAAGATTGTTCCCTTCAACATATGCTGCAGGTGGAAAACTTTTTCCTTTTTCATTGAAAATGAATTAGTTTCTCTCCTAATGACTACAATGGTCTGAGGTTAAACTTTTTTTTCCATCTTGTTCAACTGTCATTCAAATTACTTTCAAATAAAGTATCACAAACAGTCTTTTCAGTCAGAATTGTGAGCTTTGGTAACACAATCATTAATTTTTACATAATTTTTGACAAACAGTACTCCACTGAAAATGTAACAATGCTATAAATCACTTATTGTGCAAAAACTGGTCAACAGCTCCATACAAACAGTCTGAAAATTGGAGACCTTCAGGATTCTAGCTTCCTTTATAACTGCCAATTGTTCGGAGTATTTTTTTTTCCCTTTTGGGGAGGGTGGGGAGCGGGTTATTTACAGTCATCCAAACTCAGTCAGTCACCCTGTAAAAGCCAAACACACCCACAGGGGCATCACACCCTTCCTGCCTTACCCTTTCCTGTTGTAGAACTCGGCCCGGATGCCATTCACATTTAGCATGGACAGCAATCTCCCATTACTTCATTTAGTTATATATGCACTCATTATATTGCCGTCTGCTGCCATAATGCTCCTATTAATTTTCCTTTTGATATTTTAAGAGCAAACCATAAATCATGCTGCCTTTATGTGCCGCCATTAATGCTTGGTAATAATGCTGAGCGTCGAATATTGGTTTAAACTTATCACACAACCACGTAAACAAGCACATTCTTGCCATGTTTGCTGAACGTGTAAGAGTCGAATAAAACAAAACCTCTTCACAGAAATACGAAATAAAAAATGCTGTTTTAATAACCTTACAGTCTGAGAATTAAAGTAGAGAAAAGCAGATATGGTGACATTTCCCTGCTGTGTGCATTTGTATGGCTGCATTGAACTGATTTGCTTTATCCAATAGTTAGGAAATGGGCTTTTTATGGTTTAGTCTACCTTAATTTGTCAGTACTAGAAGCTCCAACTTATACCCTTGTTGATGCAAAGACAACATTCCAACCAGAAGTAAAGTTCAACAACACATGAAAGCACCACTAAGAGAAAACTGTAAATAACATAGCTTACCCATTGCAAAGTCACAAATCAATTCCTTCAGTACTTACATTGCTTGCATAGGGGAACGGCCTGGACTACTGTCACTCTCATTACTGTTCGTATGCTCCATCGCACCATTAAGCTCTTCCCTCATAGTACTGGCTAAATTGCCTAGAGTGGGATTTCCCACGGAAGCAGTAGTGTATAGAGGTATACTATTCTCAGCCATTGAAGCCTGCCAAGAATATAGAAATAATTTATTAAGAAATGAGGTTTAGAAGGATATGCACTATAAGCAACACACATGCTACATTATAGGTAAATTTCCTCAGTCACTTCAAGTCTATAGATTCATTGGCCTTTCAGCAAATATATGTTCTGATGATTACTGGCCCTATCTACAGTTACAGAAATTTGCAAAAAAAGGTTTACATGTGTCAAAACTCGAGCTTTAAAGAGTTGTACACTTTGGAAAAATTGTAACTGAGTGGGGAAAAAAACCCACCTTAATCTGGGCAATGTAAATGTATTTTGGGTGACTTGAGGCAGAATGTATCCATAAAAGTAAGTTAGTTTCAAATTCAATAGTGCCGTACGGTTAGGGCTATCAAGTGGTCGAGAAGCGATGGCTAATATGAGGTTTCTGCTTCATACTTTCTCTTCAGGAAGAACTGAATATTTATAGATCACAGTGAAATATAATGGAATTTTCATTTTTTTATCCATTTTGATAACTCTGCTATTGGATATTACAGATTTGATAAGATTATTCTGACTGCATAGCTCTGATTTATGAAAACTTCCATAAACATATATATTTTGTTCCCCTATAGAGAGGAGATTATAGAATTGGGATCATTTTATAATTTTCCAATTCTTTTAAAATGATTTCTTGAACACGCTTATAGTTATGAAAGATATGTGTTTTTGATGATGGCAGAACACCCAAATGTTTAGGTCTTCTTTATGCCCTCTGGACTTGTCTTGCAGGACATTAGCTGGGTCCCTGGAAAAAAATCTCTAAAACTCCTATCATTTCAATGCCCAAGTGCATATCTAAAAACTACATGTTTATGATAATGACAGAAAACCCAAATTCTTAGGTCTATATCAGGCCCTGTGGATTTGTCTTGCAGGACATTGGCTGGGTACCTGGGAACAATCTCTAAAATTCCTATCATTTCAATGGTCAAGTGCATAACTAACAAGAAAAAAAATGTTCTGGTTCATATGTGGCAACAACTTTGAGAGATAGAAGAACTGTGACAGTGCAAAACAAAAGCTTAATTAAATTTAAAGTTCAGGAAAGAACCCTAATGACCTGAGAAGGAAGGGCTGTTCCATTTATTTAGCTGGCATCTACTGAGCCTGACCTCCTACCCAATTTCAAAAATGCAGAACTTCCTCTGTATTTTGAAAACCTGCTATCAGTGCAAATGATTATCCTAAGAATGACTCCTTTGGATTATAGTTTTTTGTTTGTGGCCACAGAGATAGATGTTCTTCTTAGACAACAACTTTTAAAAGTAGCAGCCAACCCTACAAGTCAAAATCAATATATAGGAATGCTCTGTTTCAGATTACCTGATTTCCACCCCATGAAAATAAAATTAAACTGCAAGGGAATCTGACCCAATACCTGCAATAGGCAAGTCTCACAAAGAGGCAAGATATCTGGTCCTGAAGGAGAGAGGAAACCCCCTGAAAATGGAAATAAAGTATCCAAAGCAACAAGACTACAAGATATGTAGTTGCCCTTAAAGAAGGGAGCTCTTTCAATTGATACCAACCTCACACTTGGCACCAGCCAAATTCTTAACAAACTTCTGCCTAAATGCCAGGGATTTTGGGGGGGCTAGTCTATCTCACCTACACAGCTGTGGCTGCTGGACTAGTTCCAAGGCCAGTCTTTTTGAGAGTCTATACTCATTCTTCCTTCCTCACATTTGGCTTTATGTAGCTTCTTAAAAAAAAAAGGAATCAGAAGTCTGTTTCTTCTGTTTTTGCTTTCAAATGTGGGGAACTAATTTTGATGAACAGCAAACCTGAGCATCCCCCAGTTTCCTACAGTTTGTGAAATTATTTAGAATCAAGTACTTTTTCCATACTTGTAATGCAGCATTTTTGGCTGAATGACAATAAAAAAAATTTGATATATATATATATATGTATATATATATATATATATATATATATATATTTGTATTTTGCAGCTGGAGAAGAGAAGCTTACTAATGGTCTCTATGCCCTGAAATACACTGGTTTCAAAGCTCGCAATATTCTGAGCAGTCTTGTGGGGTCAATGATCTGAATCTCTTTCACCTGGAAATAGTAAAAAGAGCAAGATCTCATGACCCCATCAATATTTCTTGGTGTCGGCGTCAAACCTGCAGTCTAATAACAGGATTTTGGGTAAGCCATTTTCAAGTCAAATTTCATAGAGAATTGAAATTTCTCCAAGAACTCTGCATTGGAAATCCCTGAAACTTTGAGCAATTTAAATGTGATTTGTATATCCCATTGGAGTTCAAAGTTCTTTTTAACATACCCAGTTTCTAAAAAGAACTGAAAGAGGAGAGGCAACATACTGCTATTTTTAGAGCAACTTGGTACTCTACTGTTGGGAAAATTTCTGAGTGGAACCTCTGCCACAACAGAAGACTAGCACAGAATTAGGAAAACTGCTAAACAGCAAAGCACCACCCTGAGGTCCCTTGGAACAGATTCCTTTTTAGAGAGGGGAACTAAATGAAGTGGGGATGGAAGCTCTCTAAGACCCTCTCCTGAAAAGAAATTCATTCACCTAGAATTGCTTGAAGGTGCAGAATACTGCCTTCTTGGAAAATTTTTAGGTAATTTATTCATAATAACAAATGAAAACAATGGATAAAGATGATGACACCAACATATGTGCTGTAGATACACAACGTGAACATATTTTCTGTATGATGAGCATACTAATTTGAATTAGTCACATAGAGAAGCAGCGTGGCTCAGTGGAAAGAGCCTGGGCTTGGGAGTCAGAGGTCATGGGCTCTAATCCCAGCTCCATCTCATATCTGCTGTGTGACCTTGGGCAAGTCACTTAGCTTCTCTGAGCCTCAGTTAACTCATCTGTAAAATGGGGATTAAGACTGTGAGCCCCACATGGGACAACCTGATCACCTTGTAACCCCCAGTGCTTAGAACATTGCTTTGCACATAGTAAGTGCTTAACAAATGCCATTATTATTATTATTATTATCATAGTTAATGGAATCCAGTGTAATGTAGGATCATTTCGTTTTTGCCTTTCAGCCTCATGAATGTAAAATGTATTTGTAATCTACTACTATTTCAGAGATAGAGCAGACTTTAAAAAACTCACACTCCCCAAGGCTTTAGGGAGAATAAGTTACCGATGAATGGTATTTATGGTTGTTTCACATGAACATGCTTTTGTTTGCTTTTCAGAAGGTACTGGGTAAAGGATTATTATTAGTAAGATGCAAGAAGCCATAGTTCTTTTTTATCTGTTTCCTCCTTTTTAAGAATGGGAAAAAATCTGCCAATCTGATGTCCTGCCCCAATTTAACTGTATACAGTTTATGAGCATTCACCCTGACCTGAATGATTTGTGAGGCCTCTTCTCTGGATAGTTCATTCATTCATTCAATCGTATTTATTGAGCACTTACTGTGTGCAGAGCACTGTACTAAGTGCTTGGAAAGTACAATTTGACAACAGATAGAGACAATCCCTACCCAAAAACGGGCTCACTTCCCCATGTACGTATATCAATAGACCCTTGATGATCAGGAAAATCAACCAAGAAGCTTGTCTAGGCAAGGGAAATAGATAGTTCATAGAAAATGGCATATAAAATTTTGAAAACTCACTGGATCTGATCGTAGAATAAACCCAAAGTAAACTGCTCAGCTATTCACTCTTTCAGGATTCTTAACGTCATCATCATCATCATAGCAACTATGTACCAAGCATTGTGCTGGATACAAGATAATCAAATTGGATACAGTCTCTGTCCCACAAGGGGCTCACAGTCTAAGATGGGGAGAGTCAGGTATCCTATCCTTAGTCTACAGATGAGGAAACAGATGCACAGAGGTCACACATGGATTTCCTGACTCCAAATTTCATACTCTTTCCACTGTATTTTACTCTTCCACAAGGCAGCAGGTGTTTGTCAAGTGTTATCTGGGTGTCTGATAATTTATGGGTGTGCAATCTCTGTAAGAATTTTACTTAGCCTACCATCACAGGGCCCACGAAAAACAAAAACAAAAAACAAAACTACTAATCCTGTAAAAGAGGAGATCTGTTCAGCATCAGACTATCAGTAGAGACCACAGAACAATTCTGTTTTTAATCTAGGAAAGGTTGATTATGCTATATGCCCTTAGACTGTAAGCAATGGAGGATTATATATGCATATTATATAATCTGGAATATTTTGTACAAAATCTAAGGACTTTTGCAAACATCTCTATAGTTTGAAAAAACCATCTGTATCAGTTCAGTTTTACATACTGCACTAACACTGATTTCTAAACAAAAGAAAAATGTGCTAAAATAGACTTTAAAAGAAAAAGATATGCTTTCTCTTTAAGCCCATGAACAATAGAAGGTCATGTGACACTGTATCCTATCATTCAGCACATTAATAGCTGTGCTAGAGTAATTACACTTGTGGTATTTTTGCCTCAAGTGAAATTCTGAAATAAGAGGATGGAAATTATGATACTGCTGATAAATATTAATAAGTGAACTTTTAATTTTTTTGCCACAATATTCAAAATGCTAAGCATCTAGCTAATGCTGAAGCAGCCTGATATGTGTTTCCCTCCAGGGACTATGATGCTTTGTGCACTTAAGAAAAAAGTTTAACGGAATTAAAATTTAATATCTAATTAGAGCAAGGCTAATATATTTTGAAATGAGTGGGGAAGACACATGCCTCTTGCATATTTGGTAAAGTCATTAATCTTACCTGTAAAGCAGCACTGAGAGGTGTGCAGTAGGCGTGGCTGCTCTGTATATTTTTAATAAGAGAAGGGTTACTGCATAAGAAAAAGATAAAAACTCAAAGTTAAACATGATCACTTCTATACTAAGTTTTGTTTCAAGCATGTTGGCTTTCCTTCCAAACTAGAAAAAATCAAACTACCTTCTCTAAAAATAAAAAATGGATTAAATTTGTCCATTTAGCTGTTCTGTATCATTTGCATTGTTTGATTGATGTTTCTGAAAATTGACCGACTTTTCAGTCAACAAACTGAATTTAAAGGCTGTTTATTGCCTCACCAAATGTAACATGCCAACACCTGTTCTGTCCAAAGTGGAAACAGAATTTTCTGAAATTTCTTTCCCTTTCCGAAGGTATAGGCATCACCACGGAAAAGAACGGTTTTCTTTCCAAATTACTGGTATGCGTATGAATTATGGAATTTTGTGAATACAGAAAAAGTTGCAAAATGGGGATCTATTGAGGGACATGTTTTGCCACTGCTTGATATCAAGGCTATATTCAGCCCAGAAGCCTAAGACTGCCTGCTAAAGAAATGGTCGACAATTGCACGAACATCTTTCATGTGGCTATAGGCCAATTACAAGTGAGATGGAGAGGGTGGAGGAACTTTGGAAGGCCTCACTTGGGTCAGTCTTCTTTCTGATGTGGGAAAGGCCTGGGAAGGGAATGAAGGTATACTCCCTAGTGCTTGTTTTCACTGGCAAATCAAGACACTCTGTCCACAAAGGTAAAATGAAAAAACCTTTATTATTAAAGTTACTGGGGGTTGCTGAAAATAGTTGCTTTAAATAGGAAATTACAAGTGGTGATCTTCAAAGTGACTTTCAATCTTAATACTAAAAATTTGTGGTATCTTTCAGGATTTCTTCTCTTCATATTATCAAATTTTAGGCTAAATGAAAAGTACGATTAAATTGAGTCCAACAAACTGCGAACCATAAAAACAATATCCTAACTTGTAGCAGCATATTTCAATTTTAGTGACATTTTGGAGTTCATAAGCTGCTGAATCTCAATATACATAACATTCATATTAAAGTCTTCAAAAAAGCATCATGGTAGGCATTGATATATACAAGAGAAACAAGCAATACATGTACAAATCACAAAATTTAATTTCATTGCAGGAAGTGTGGCATCACTACTTGGTGAAATGCAAATCTACATGAGATGAGTCAACCATGCAAAGCAAAGCAACAGCAGAAAAAAAAATAAAAGCAAGTAAAAGCTCTTACTGTGCAACAAGCTCGTCAGAGTTTTCATCAGGGCAGTATTTTCGAGGACGGCCTCGTTGAATATGGCGGCCACGTTTAAACTCTTCATCATCAACAGTCCAAAAGGACCCAAACTCATCCTCTACTCTGATAAAGCACTTATGCAGTGAGAGGTTGGTGCGAATGGCACCCTGGGACAAGAGCAGCAGCAAAGGAGATGAAGTGGAAACAAAGGGACACGGGATTGGGATAGAACAGACATCAAATACAGGGAAAAGGAAAAAGAAAATAAAATGCAATAAGCATAAGCAAATGGTTTGTGAGGGTTAATATGCATTGCCACCTAAAAGCTACTAGCATGTGATGCAACGAACACCAAGCAAGCAGGGGCAAGGGTACTGGTGGGCATACAAACAGTAGTGATGAAATGCTTTTTTGTTTCCCTTAACTGAAACAATGTGAAACCACCTTTTCATCTAAAACCAACTAGCAGCCAAAAGCCTCTACGTTAAACTGTAAGCATGATCCAAGCTAGGCTAAGAAGTTCAAACATGGTGGACGTACCCACTGATCTTTTGTGGCCTTCGTTTTTGAAACTCTACTTCATCCACTGTCCATACTGCCCCTTTAACGTTTTCTACTCGCACAAAACACTTGTGAAGACTAAGATTATGACGCACTGCATTCTGCAGCAAGTATAAAAGAGAAAAAATTCAAAATTTTCTATAAGAAAACACTAGTCATGTCCAAGAACAGCAGTAAATTCAGCCTAACAGTCCTCATTTGTAAAATCAACTCATTACCCGCCAACACCAGGGACTACCTTCACATGGTTAAGATTTGATTTTTCAAAGATTGAAAATAAAATCTCAAAACCAACATTTGAAATAATAATCAAATTGTTTGAAAGAAATGATGACCAGCGAAGGACAACATTGTTGAGGTATTTAAAGCATGAAATTCACTCCTGAAAAAAAAAAGCTTTTTAACAGAGCTTAGAAAGTACAGTTTAGCAGTCTTAGAAACATCTCTGTTGAAGAAGGTCTTGGGCTTTGTACTCTCCACAGATCTTCTCATGGCTTAGGAAAGATAAGAAGTTTGATTTGAGAACTGATAATTTCTCCAGTCATGGCTAATGGGACCAAAGTTTTCAGTTTAATAGGACCCAATGGACCAGCATCAACTGAGTTGTGTCTTTCCCACAGGAACAGAAATGAAAGTTGGCCCTAATTGCTGGGAAGTGATTCATTGAACTGAGTAGGTGCCAAAAGAATACATGTATAGGTCTCTGGCAATATGATGGCATTCCTGCAACAGATTGTTATTGTGGTCACATCTTTCTTCCTTAGGACTAAGAGGTCCCTTCTGATGAGCACTTCTGGACAGATTCTAGAATCATGCTTGATAATATAAAACAATGACAATCCTTTGATTAATTTATAATTGAATAGACAGTCTTTGATCCAGGATAATCAATACCCCTTATGCATTTTTTTTAAAAAAGCTCTCAATTTCTTCATCTGAGTGGGAGGAACCCAGTGGCCCATTCATGATTTGTTGGTTCTGGAATGCTAAGATGTAATGATTATGTAAGTCTTCTTCCAGACCAGGGGTTAGGCAACCGAGGTCCCAGTACATCATCTATGAAAACTAAATAAAAACCAAGACACAGTATTTTGGCCTGTAAGAGAGTGTATGTCAAATACACTGAGAAAATGGGTGAGCAAAATCTATAAGCTTCCTTTCTGAGTCACGGGCCAACAATGTTCACTTCAGTAGTTCTCAAATCCATATGGTTCAAGTACTTAAGCAGATAATAAGATGACATTTTAATAGAAAAATTCCCATAACTATGACAAGTCATTTAAGATCCTTTTAAGTATTTTGAAGTGCCACTGATCCATATAATGGGAGGAAAATATTTGCTAATTTTACTTTTGAAAAAGCAGTCTGGAATTTGGTATATTATAAAAAGAATCCAAGTATGCTATGGTTATATTTTCTTTCATTATAATGATGGCTGGTTGTTTATTTAAATATCAACACCAACATTTCATATACTTTCATTTTAATCTTATCTACTTTCCTCAGAGCATCTGTTTTTTAGCATACATTAGGAAACTGTCCCCTGTTTCATCATAACTGGACACTTTTTCTCCCATTTCAGGGGTGGGGGCGTTTAAGAAAAAGTTAAATACTGTGCCTTGCCCAGGTCTATAACGGCTGCCATCAACAGAGCGGGAGCTAGAATTTAGGGATTCCTAACTAAAAGCCTCAAGACCACAATTCTGAGAATTCAAACAAACAATGCATGCTGGAAATTTTTCTCCACCCCTTCCGTACACCACCCCCCCAACAAAAGTTCATGCATGCAGCAGACTTCAAAAGTAAATGTGGTCTTATTTTTCTTACTGAATGATGAGATTTTTATAACTGCAATCGAAGTCACGCAGGAACTTTTCTTACAGGATCAATGATATGGTCCAATTTTTCCCAGATTTGTACTCTTAATGGTGAAGATGTTTCAGGCAGACATTCAAGTCTGCCACAAGGAAAGGGGGAATGCAGCACTTTTTTATCTCTACTATTTACACTTCTGAATTCATAATTCAACTACATACACTTCTGGATAAATGCTAGCATTCACCCCAAAGATTTTTAGGTTACTCATAATCACTGCCCCTCTTAAGTGAGTATATGCATAAAAGTAGTACATAAACCCCAAGAAGGCATTAACTCAATCTATCAGAACCATTTAACATTATGTCTTTCCATGAGAATATGTTAAACAAAAGTTGGGCTTTTTCTTTCTAATGCTGTGGTGTTCATGCTAATACCATTACAATACAATGTTATTCAGCGTGCTTTTTCAAAATGATTCTGAAATACAAAGAAATTGGCTTTATTTGGCACATGACCCCAATTAGAATGCAATTTTGTGTAATTGAGCTAAAGGTGTAAATAAAAAAACTGGGACACTAAATATGTTTCTCGTTTAATTGATCCCACTAGATTGTAAACTTCTCATGGACAGGGATCATGTCTACTGTCTACCAACAGTACTGTATTCTCTTTTCAAGGGCTTAGTACAGTGCTCTGAACACAGAAAGCACTCAGTAAATACCATCGATTAAATTACTTAGGCTATAAGAGTTTATCCAAAACTACAGTTTGACATGGCAAATATATCAAACAAAACAAAATCAAAGTATTTGTATTTCTGTGATGCTCAACTTGATTATTCATGTTTTAATAAAAAGAGACCAATTTAAAAAATGGCTTCCTCTCAATTTTTGCATGAAGCACCTGTGTATTTCTGTAAGGATGGCTGGTGCCAAGTGAAATCTGGGCACAAAGGCAAGTTAAGGAAAAGTACAATTGCTTTCTGAATACTTTCACCTCAGCCATCATTTTTCAACATGTAAATGACAGGCTAACGGTAGAATTTTTTTTTGCTTTCACACAGAGACTGCCACTTTGGCTAATCCTATGGTTGTATCCATAAGGAAAAAAATTAAATCTTCAAATGTTACTTCCAGTGTTTAAGTTGTTTCTCTATGGGAATCATTAAATTTGTCTGAGAGCTAAAAGAAAGCAGAAAAAGAGCTTTGGGTATGGATAAAACAAGCATTGCTCTATATCCTTTAAGTCCTCATTTCAGAGCCCAATTTGAGGTTCCATCATGATTTACTGGACCTTAAAATTATATCATTCCAATACTTTACCTGGAGTTTAAATACACAGCAGTTAGAATTGGGAGTAATAATTATTGTGCACATAAAATTGGGTTCTCATAATGGGTCAGAAGAAATGAAAATCTTGTAAAAGCTGTTATATAGGTGCCCCTCAACTCTAGACTGTAAGGTCCTTTTGGGCAGGGAAAACGTCTACAAACTCTGCTGTATTTTTTCTTCCTGAACTTAGTATCAGTGCTAAATACTACTGATTATAAACATCTTTGCTAGTGTGAGTACTTATTATAGGCAAAGATACAAAAGGAATCATTTTTATAGTCCAGGAGTTACAGTAGTGTTTCCATTTCCAAGTGTTTGTAATGAAAAAGTTGGATCTGTTAGAAGATATATCTCAAAAGTCAAAGAAGGACGTCAGAGAGGGCAACAATTATACCATTCCTCTGAACAAACCTCTGTGTCAGTGAGGTCATTTTGCTAGACAGAATACTAGACTGGATGGACTCCATAAAATGGGAAGCAGGGTGGTCTAATGGAAAGAGCATGGGCTTGGGCACCAGAGGACCTGGGTTCTGATCCTAGCACTGACAGTGACCTGCTGGGTGACCTCGGATCAGTCACAATCTCTCTGGGCCTCTGCGTTCTCATCTGTACACTGGAGATGAGCTATTTCCTCTCCCTTCCTCTTAGGTTGTGAGCCCTATATGGGACAACAACTTTGTATGATGCAATTATCTCAATTATCTTGTATTTACCACAAGCTTAGCACAGTTTTTGGCATCTAGTAAGTGCTGAATAAATCAGTATTATTGTGATTATCATCATCATAATCATGTCATTCCTTGTGTTCCACTGAGGTTTCATCTGCAGTGTACTTTCTAGATTCATTCACATGTAAAAGAATGGCATCAGCTAATGAAGTAGCACAGAGGAAAGGAGTGGACACCCTCCGTTTGCAAAACAGCCAGCAACTAGAGGACCAGAACATTGCTCATTATAGAAACTAAAGGCACGAGGTGTCTAGATTTTTGGACTATTTTAGCTTTTCTTAAGTGGACTAATTGATTTGTATTCAATTCAATAATAAACCAGGGAAAATTATGACTCCTTTGCTTGATGTGTTAACTGGGTATCAATTTGTTGGGAAGCATCATTTCTTAAAGCACTACACTACGGTTATGATTAGTATCCTAAATTCTGATTCTAAATTTTTGAACAAAAATCCCAGAATTTTACTGTTCTGTTTGCAGCAACCATAAATGAACTTGAGGAGCAATCACAAAATATACAGGCAAAAATGGAAATGCAGTAGAATTTTTCAAAAGGGAAGAAATTTTATGTTACATATCAATTGACTCTGGTCACACCTTGTAAGGGTCAAAACAATTAATATACAGGTAATGACCTTGTATTACAAAGCATTGGCTTTGGTGGACTCTATCCTATGCAGGTCAGAAACCAAAGACAATAGGTATGCACAAGAGAAATCTTACCTTCCATGTTGCAGCATTTCGCCTGAAGTAAGCAAACATTCGTGTGAACCAGTTGTAGATTTCATTTAGTGTTAGTTGTTTTTCTGGAGATTCAAGAATGGCCTGTGGAGTAAATTGATAAGGTAGTAGATTTACGGCTTTACCGGCAGAATTGCTACCATGTATTTTCTTAAAAATATAAAATGTGATTTGGAGCGAAATATTAAGGTGGATTTCACAATATGATTAAAGATTAATGGTTATATTTAACAGTTCAGTAGCAAAATTCAAAATGGAATTATCTAATTGTTTTGAGTTTTTATTTCTGTTTCCTTACAGAAATATTAATTTATTAGTCATTCATAAAGCAGAATCAAAGAGAAATGCAAAACATTTCACTAGCTGATTAAAGCTCAGTAATTATTTAGAGCTCAGATTAATTCTAGGGATCAGAGATTACTGTAGCTTGTGATAATTGACTTGCCATCTTTAAACAGGCTCATTTTCACTGTTGTGTGAAATGAATTTCCTAATAATCACATCGTATTGTAATACTTAATCAAAAGCAATTATGTTATATATTGCAATTCTAAAATACCTTATAGCAAAGGTTTCAGCATGCTTGCATACTAAATGGTTTAAAATCTATTTGATCAATGTAATATGTATAGATGCATGTACACTTTTTTATATAATTATTCATTTTGGAATTTACTTACCTGCCTAATTAAAGATGCATACGTGAATGGTGGTCTAACTTCTGCGTTCTTATAAAATTCTTGGTTTTGCGCAATATCTGCTAAATAAGAGATATTATACTGTTACCATCATTGTCTTTGAAATGTGCCATTTCAGAAGAACTAACCGAAACAAATCCAATGATCTGAAACAAAATGTTTTTACCTGAAGAAATGGGCACATTGTATTTATCAGAGTACCGCCTCCTGATAGGTCCCACATTGTGCATGCTGGTGGTTGTAATGACAGAGGGTCCTTGGGTGACAGGAGTGATGGGGGCAGTAGGAGTTGTTGGAGTATGAGGTAAACTCTGTGGAGAAGCCTCAGATGCTGTTTTGGAGAGTGTGACACTGGAAACCAAATTCAACTAAAAGGGGAAAAAAATCAAATATATCTCAAGAGAAAATAAATGAAATTAAATAATTTTACAAATAATAAATGTTTAAATTTATTTGGTTCTAAGAACAGATATAACCATGCTAAGTTTTTACTTCAACAATGGTTTCCAGTTAAAAGATAATGATGATGTTTTTGGCCAAAAAAAGGACTATTCGTTTTATTTTGGTAACAGTAATTCTTTTCTTCTGTTATGGTAAGATAAGCATAGACTATTTAATGGGACCTACTATAATTCAGAGATAGAAATGTGTCCTATTGAATAGAGTAGGCCATGCTGGAAAGTACTGTAGCCTAATGGAAAGTGCATGGGCTGTGAGGCAGAGGACCTGGGTTCTGATCCCTGCTCTGCCACTTACATGCTGTGTGATCTTGGGAAAGTCATTTAACGTCTATGTGCCTCAGTTCCCTCATCTGCAAAATGGTGATTCAATAGCTGTTCTCCCTCCTCCTAACTCTGTGAACCCCATGTGGGACCTTATTATCCAAGTGCTTAGTACGGTGCTTGGCACATAGTAAGCACTTAAGAAATACCACAATCATTACAATTATTACCATTAACATAGTTTGGGAGTCAGCAGACGCAGGTTCTAGTCTCAGCTGCACCACCTGCCTATTGTGTACCTTGGGTAAGTAACAACCTCCCTGTGCCCCAGTTTCAGCATCTGTAAATAGCTGTTCTCCTTTCCTCTTAGGATGTAAGTCTGATATGAGACAGGGACTGTGTCTTACCTGCTTATCTTGTACCTATCCCAGAGCTTAGTACACTGCTTGGAATGTAATAAGCACTTAATAAATACTGTCATTAAAGAAAATATCACACTTTGGGAATGTAATAGTATTATATTGGATTAAGTGCCTCAATGTGAGGAGAGATATTGCTTGAAGTATTTTTAATGTTTATTTTCATTAAGCAAACCACACAGTTGAAACATCTCAAATAAGCTCTGTTGCATTACCTTCATTAAAATCCACTAACTATAGGATTGAAATGAGTAATTGTAATAATAATAAAAATTGTGAACCAGAAAACGTATTCAGGTTGGGCTTTTCTCTAAACCTGAAAGATAATGTCTGGGCTTTAATCATCCTATTTTTTTTCTTTACAGTTCCAGGGGGAAGCTTCCTTTCAAAAGGCTTCTAGTACTGCTTTGCACACAGTAAATGCTTAGTAAATATTATTACTGCTATTACTACTTTTGTTTCTAACCAGTATAATAGTAATACACATAAGAATAACATGGTGCATCAGCCTTTCTGATTTTGACGGGAATCAATGAGAAACAGACATCCAACTATTTCAGTTTTTTTCTTTCGTTCAGTCCTTCAATTTAAAAGCAAAGAATATTCTACTTCTGTTGTGTAGCATTTCAAAAGTGTTCTAAACTGTTAAGCATACCAAATTTGAAAAACTACAGGATCTCCATCCCCACCACCATCCCATTACTATGCTAGGGTTGATTCACATTTTAAAGTTTCAAGTTTCTAATGGCTGTTTGAAAAACTGGTAGCTATATGCAATCCTAAATCACAGATAACATTTATTGTAGCACTGGATATGGATACAACTTCCACTTAATTAGGGTTTTTGATCCTATTTTAAACCAGATTCCAAACCGCTCCATGAGAAAGAGACAGGGTTTATTTCGATCTACTTATCTCTTGCTTCTTTCACTAAAAAGAATTATGGTAAATATTCTTTCATGTATATAAGATTCCTCATCACAACATTAAACTATTTCTGAATGATGCACACACAGGCAGGTCAAATATGAAGTAAAGATTCTCATTCTCATGTATTTAAAGAAGTAAGAAGGTAACAATAAATAACCTGAATACACCTGACATTAGCAGCTACCCTAAATTCTTATGGGATAGATGCACTCTTCTAATTTGAATTCTTTTTCTATTTACAAATGAAATAGTGGAAGTTCTAGAAAATATCGGATACAGTAGCGTAATAGTGTCAAACAGTGGGATAGTATTATCATTTGAAGCAAAACTAGAGAGATGAGTTGATATTAGTTTCCAAATCAATTTAAATACCTGTTAAGTGCAGACACATCTGTTACATTTTAAGTGTCCTTATAGAAACATAATAAGCGGTCTCTCTCTGATACCGTTTCATCAATTTCAAAGGAGTTGCTATTTCACTGCTTTAAAAACTTAACAGGTAGTATGTTTCTACTAGTATAATGAAAAAAAAGGAATTCATAAGGGGCAGTGTTCTCCACTAAAAGAATTTGAACTAAATAAAATTTCTTTAGGCTTTTGCATAAAGGTAGCAACTAGAAATCCACACTAAAAGGAGAGCAAAGAGGGGGACTTTAACAGGCTTGACAAATGACACTGTGATTCACACCCACTGCTGGGCTGCCACTAATAAGCTACAGAGGAAGCAGCCAATCTCAGCTAATTACCAGATAAAATTGTATTGTAAGGACTCTAATTAGGAGATGCTTATGGAGGTGATCTAATGATTAAACGCTGCATTCGAATGACCCCACCATCAATGTGCAGTGGTGCAAGATGTCACTGGAATATTTTGTAGAAACAGTAATTTTATTTCAAGGAGGGGAGGCAGTAATATTTGTAATAATGGCTATGAGGTAAACTAATTAAAAGACAGTTCCTAGAGGAAGACTGTGGCTTTGAGCAGCTGTGGCCGTTCCAAAACAAAGTGCCAAATCTCAACAGAGGAGCTGCAGTCAAGTGGAAAATTTCTGCCTGATCTTTGCTCTTGCTATTAATTTGCAGGAAAACTAATGACACATATACATATTCCCACAAAATTGTTCTAATTGCTAATTTGCCAAAGGAGCCCAGTTTCCAAATTAAACATGACTGCAGTCTGTGAGAAAAGGAAGAACAAAAAGCTGGAACCCCGAGAATAGGGTGTTGAACCTCACACAACCATTTGCAGACTGAACCAACAAGTTAATGAAATGTCGACCTTGTCAATTACTATAGAAGTTTTACTTTTAAACTTTTGTTTGATGATGGCATCCACTAGTCTTGAAGAGCACTGATCTTGGAGGGTTAAGGTTATAAGAAAAGATAAAGAGGGTGGGGAAGGATTACAAAGAGGCCATATTTTCAAATCAAACCTGCATTTTTAATTAAGGGCTAACTATAAAATGGAGTCCCCCAAAATAATTATGGAATTAGCACATAAGAACAAACTACGAATAATGTTGGTTTTGTTGTAATCTTGAAATATTCATCATAATTGTAAACTATTAAATCTTAATATAATCATCAATTAGAAATGAAAGAGTTGGCTTTACATTTCTGCTTGCAGTTGAAGTTTCAAACGATGATTAGGCAGGGATTGAGAGCTGGAAAGGATTGGACTGGGAGAGTTTCATTTCCTGATGGAAACTGTATTTTTCTCATCATATTAATTTTCTACTTTAAAAATACATTGCGAGGTTTAGAAAATTTACAATTGTGATATTTTGTATGTGACTAATTTCTGTCATGTTGGAAACAGGGTAACAAGAAGCTAAAAAGCTAAAATTCAGGCCACTCTATTTAATTTGAAAAAGAGGTACAGTATTTTCAGCTATAAACCCAAGGAATGAACACTGCCATGAAATAATATAATTATTTCACTGTTTCATATCCTGCTTGTAATTTTTTATTAACCTTAACGTTTATTTAAAAAACCCTCTTCTCCCTTTAAAAAACGATAAATGAATAACCAAGTATTTTTCTCAACAAATTAGTGACATAAACCTTTTGAACGAGGTCCCATTCGAATTTTATTTTTGTATATGCAAAAATCTTACATAAAACAGTCACTTACAGCAAAAGGCACACCTGAACCAAGCCATGTCAGTTTACTACCATGAAGTATTTTATGGTTTTAGAACCATAGTTTCTCGGATGTTTGTACTCCTGGTATGGTCAGGGCTATACTGATACCATTGCTTTAACTGCAGAGAATTTCTGAAAACTAATCACTGGTTTAGAAACTGTATTTCTAGATGCTGACGGGGAGTTACTGTTCTGAAGGGAGGGTGCTGGGTGGTGGCTGGAGGCTTTGTTAAGCATCTGTACCTTCCTTTACTATTTCAGTCTGGACATATTACTGTATTAGATGCAGGCTCTGGCAAGCAGCAATCACTTAGCAGGTGTTGTTATTGGCAGTGATATTAAAGAAACCCAAGATGAGGAGTGGGACTTAATGAAAAACAGTATATAAAAACAGCTTTTGTGTGTTGTACTTGAGAATCTTTTTATTGCTGCATAACATTATTTTTCAAACTATAAAGTTTAGCTACAGCAACTAAAATGCTCAGTCATTACTTCAACAGTTAAACGTCTTTTTTATGATGCTTTGTTTTTACAGTTTCTAAAAACACTATTTCAAAACAATCCAAATTGCTATGGCTAGAGTGAAAGAAAATACATAAAAAACACATTTCATTTAAAATGCCAAAGTTCCTGTAAATGTGTTACATCAATTTCATATAGATGGATGGTGTCTACCTGTATATATTATTATACATCTACCAGTATAAAAAATATATATTTTCCCTTTCATAAAAGATCATTTTTGGGCCTACTTACAGATGTAAGTAATACTTTTTTTTCCAAAACAGAAATCAAAACGAAACAATTGATAGAAATTTTTGGTTTTGTGTTACATACTCTGGACAATACTCTACAAAACATTTATTTTAGTAGTTAAATATTATGGTCCCAAGGGCAAGAAGAGAGCTATTAACCTCCAAACAACATATTTTTACATTTACTTAATTAGATTTTTAAATTTCCATTATAAAGCAAGAGGCAGTTAAATGAAAGGTTTTGCTCTATTCCACTTTCATTAGTAGAACTATGCTTGAAACATTATGTTGTTTGTGTTAGCAGACATGC
The DNA here is from genome assembly GCF_015852505.1 of Tachyglossus aculeatus. Lineage (NCBI taxonomy): Eukaryota > Metazoa > Chordata > Mammalia > Monotremata > Tachyglossidae > Tachyglossus > Tachyglossus aculeatus. Next base: position 61,357,495 of record NC_052101.1, on the reverse strand, counting down.
ATATACACATATCTACATATATTCATTTTTCATATGCTGTTCAGTGTCTTCTTAGTTTGGAAACATATGGCCCTTTAGGTGCCCCTTTGAAAGGAGGATTTTTAACAACCCAAGGACTGAATGAATGCTCACATTAATTTGATTGGACCTGAAAAGTTGCTCCACGTCAAGGCTGATCTAAAAGGCAATGCCAGAAAATAAGTATAAGTTCTGATGTTAGAATGATTTTAAAATGCCCCATTTCTATGATTCAATTAATGGAATAATATTGGCCAGTACAAACTATGAATTGCAGCCAATATCCGATTAAAAGTTGGAGCATTTTTAGTCACATTTCATATAATTTCATTGTTTTTAAATATGCATTGAATAGAAATGGAAAAATATTTAGCAAACTCTTCCTTTGTCACCGAGGAACTGTAATACTAAGGTTCAAGTTTCTGGGTCTGTTTAGATTAAGGACTAATGACTTTATAAAAATCATGGATAAATATGAATACTGCCATTCCTATATACACCTTATTAGGTGGAAAATAATAATTACTGTTTATAGAGAGTGTGTTACTGTTAATCATGGTCACATGAGTTAAAAGAAATGGTTTGCAAAGAAGGCTGCTTTTTTTAAAACCGGGAAGGCACAATCTATGTAAAATAGTCTACATCTACACTTTATAATTAATTTCCAAAAGCTTCACCTATATGTATTTTAATAATTTCTGATTTATAAGATGGTATCTATAATAACATTTTCTATTTTTCAATAAATGAAAAGAAGGGAGCTTCAATCCAACAACAGAGCATCACACAATATAGGCCTGTCAGGCACCAATTTTTACTTCTAACATGTAAGTTAAAGGGTAAGGAATTTATAATGCTGCCTGTGAACGAAACCACTTTTCATACACAAATGTGATCTTTTTTTTCAAAGGGTAATATAACAGTACATTTACATAAACTAATCCAAACAATCTATGTATTTGACAATGGCAAACCTCACACAGACTGCCTATTGTTGGTTTACATCTTGGAGTTCTTTATGTTGGCTTGTAACACTGCTCTAGCTGTCAAAGGTTTGACTTGGACTCTAAATAAATGGTTATAGAAGTGCTGTGCAGCGATATTGGACTTCTTTGCAAAAGAAAACCTGCTGTGTACGAATTCAAAAGCTATTAATTTTTCAGTCAAAAATATTCGTGCCTATTTCTTTTAATAAAGAAACACTGTGCTGAGCAACTGAGAGATAATGTTGACTAGTGGTACAGAATTTTCAATAGAGCAGTTAAAAATAAATTTAGTAGGAGGTCCCCATCAAAGCTATAATTTTCTAGAATGTAAAACATTTTTTAATACCAATCAAGACAAACCTTCTTTCCCAGAATCTTTCTTGTGTCGCTTTTCCCTGTTTATTGGCTTCCTCGCACCAGCCTTTATGGTGACACCAACTGGCATTTTTGCAAGCTTCTGTATGGTGCTGCCTGCCAATACTCTGAACTGATCAGTAGCTGAGCAGTACACAGCTTCTTGCAATTACCTCTCTTTAGTATTTAATCCTTCCTCCTGAGGGGCACTGATGCTTTGAAAGACCCCTGTCCTAGTGTTTGAGACCCAAACATAATTCTGCCATTGTTATTTTTAATCCAGCCAGAGAGATAGAAGCTAAATCTCATCCTCCCCCAGGTTGCTTGGTCTGTAGACTCAAGCTCACCATGTAGGGAAGGAAACAGTCACCTGAAGACTAAAGCAATCTGAAGAAGGCTGCCAGACAGTTTCCAAGGACATCACTTCCTTGTGTGATTGGTTGCAGCCATATGACAAAAGGTCACCCAAGTAATTTCAGGTGTCTAACGGGCCTATTTAGCTAGGTTAACATTATCCCCATTTTTCCTTCCTCCAAGTAGTCTCTGTGTTCAGTAGAGTTGTCCACTGCTCCCCCAGTAATGATTAGCTCATAATTTCTTTTAGTAGCCTATCCACTTTTGAATCCATTTATTGTAAAACACACAGAAAAGGAGAATTCTTTTCTAGTAAAATGGATGTGAGAAGTGTTTAATGATTTTATGTTCTATATCTCTGTAATGTGTTCTGTTTCAGACATTAATTTTGTCTGCCAACTGCATCTTGGCAGGCTACCATATTTGCTGGGCTAATAGTCTGACTCCGTTTTATTTCTATCACAACAAATCATACATATATGGGTGTATGTTTGCTTTATTTATAGAAAAAAAAACATCAGTCCAAACAGATAACCCAATACTCTGCCATTATGCTGCATCATTGCATATTGATTAAAATTGCTGGTACTAACTATAGATTGTCAACGCTCAATTAATTTTCACACAGCGACTCAAAGCAAAATCAAATAAAGGCAGTGTACCTTTAAATCTTACAAATCTTAAAGTCAAGAAGCAAAGCAATCTCTCCATTTTGAATAATCAGTTTAAGTTACTAGGAATTTTTTTAGCAATATAAGGATATGAGAAACACAACAGCTAAACTGTAATTTACAGTATGGGATAAAGCCCAAGATAGGACTTTGTTTAGACACCATCTTACATCTCAGATGCCAACTACCTTTGCTTAGAAGGCATACATAAGAATATATTGTCTTAAATTAAACACTATCTGCCTGCATGCACTTAGGAAAGGGTTGACTAGTTTTAAATCCCTCAAAGATAAGAATTAAGAGGGGGGTGGGGAGGATGGCAGCTGTTCTGAAAATTTAGCCAAGTTTAAACACACTATTCTTAAGTCTCCTAACTATAGAGAAGCAGTTTTCTTTTCATTTGACAGTCTTCTAAAGTAGGGCACACTTCTTATTATACTATGGGGTGGGGAACAAGAAAAAGAGGATGTCGTGAGGCTTTGTTCTCTCACTGCACAGATCAGTACTCACAGGCTGAGGGGTGGCTTTTGGTTCAGTTGACTTCACATGCAGGTGTGTCATCATAGCTTGCAGGCGCTCTTTGTCTTTTGAAAGCTGGAGAAAAAAATGAATGCACAGTTACTTTTATGAATAAAATGTATTACAATATTAACATCCAGAATGATGCTTATTTCTAATTAAACTGTAGGCACCATGGCTCATGACAAAACAGTTTTTATTGCTTAATTGTTTTGAAATCTATATATCCATTGCCAAACTAAAACTAACTTGTGGTGCCGGGTGTTAGGATTTCCCAATGCAAAATGCATTAGTCCTTAACTGGAGAGCTCTAGACCTGCTGGCACCAAAGAGTTCAGCATAGCACTGACAGCTAAAAGACAACAGTGAATCATGCTTGTTATCCAATCCTTTTCAGGCCCAAGGAAAATTAGCTCTAGAGCTATTTTTTTGTTCTATTTTAGTACTGAAAAATATACCAAATGGGCTACTATTGCCAGTTGATGTCACTTTACTTTTAACTTTGCAAAAACACATTCATTAACTACTGTGGTGGATACTGAGGCATTCATTACAAAGGGTGATGGTCAGTTTCTAAGAGAGCAGCACTAAAATTTTAGGATTACATTTAGAATAAAGTTTGGAGAAAACACTCTTGATCCTCAGAAGTATGCTTTCTACAGAAAGAAGAGGAATTTTTGCAGACACAAGTCTTCTTGATTGCCTCATTCCCTGAGTCAGTCTTAAAGACCCAAAAGAACATTAGGAAGAGGACACAGGAAGATGTTGCAAAATAGAGCATAACAAGCAGGCAGGCACAGCCCAAAATATTCCTCCTGAGAACGCCTGGTCTCATGAGCCATGTCCCGAGAAACAAAGGAGGAAGGGATTTGTGCCAAAGCTTATAAGGTCTATCAGTAGGCAAGTGTCTATCAACTCTGTTATATTGTACTCTCCCAAGCACTTAGTACAGTGCTCAATAAATATGATTAAGTAGTATGCAGATGAGGTAGGATTGCCACATCTCTCGGTTCTGAGCAGAATCTCCAGAATTTGCGAAATATCTACCATCTTCTCATGAAAATCTCCAGATCTCTAATGACATTTCTGTGCTTCTGGGATTGAAACTTCATATATGACCATTAATGAATCCATTTGTTTGAGGACTACAAATCCAAAAACTTTTGGTGCCAACATCCACCCTTCCATCTCCACATCTTCACTTTCATCTCCACATGCTCCCACTGGAGGGGAGCTGAAGAAAGCTTCTAGATTATAAGCCTGTTGTGGGCAGGGATTGTCTCTATTGCTGAATTGTACTTTCCAAGAGCTTAGAACAGTGCTCTGCACACAGTAAGCGCTCAATAAATACAATTGAATGAATGAATGAAAAGTTCCTATGGCCATAAACACTCCAACGTAAAATTCCAGACTTGAAAAAGGAAGGAGATGGCAACCATGGGTTGGTGGATAGTCTTATTTCTGTATTTTGCCACTGTTTTTTTTTTGGGGGGGGGGGGGCGGGAGGGAATAAGAGGAGCCAATTACAGGGGGAGATGGATATGTTTTATGCTAATTTGTCAAGCCTATTACCAGTCTACATTACCTCCAACTTTTCTTCAATTCAGAAATAATCTTTCCACAAACAGGAAATGAAAATATTACCATATTTATAATAAAGGCAAGCTAAAATGTTCAAAACAAAAATGTTCATTGTTCTCTTTTCAGTGATTCAGTTACAAGAATCAAAATGTCAGGAAATGGTGCTTATATTTGGGGACATTCAAACCAAAAGTATTCTCTGCCTCAGCTGTCTAGTTTTATTATTTATAGGTCATCCATTATGGGTATAAATGTTCATATTGAATATGTTGCCAAGTCATAATTTTCGAATTTGGGCTTTTTTCTACCATACTGAATAAGAAATACTAAACACAGCTTTGATCCCTCATTTCTTCTCCTGCTACACCTGAGTTCATCCTCTTCAGTCTATCTACAATAACGTCGTAACTGTCCTTCACCTATTGCTTACACTTTTTTTCCCTACCACCCTTCAGCTTCACCAAAACACACTTCACCTCTCTTTATTTATAACTGTGGTATTTGTTAAGCACTTAGATTGGATCGGCACTAACTGATGCAGTACATATAATATAGAGCAGATCAGACAGGGACTGATCCCTGTGTGAGGCTCACAGCCTAAGGGGAAGGGAAAACAGGTATCATATCCCCATCTTAGAAATGAGGAACCTGAGGCACAGAGAAGTTAAATGACTTGCCCAGGGTCACTGAGTAGGCAAGTAGCAATGCTTGAATGAACTAGGCCATTGCTTCTCTCTTTCCAATTCAAAAGTCATCTCTTTCAAGCAATATCCTTGATTAATTTCCCTTATGCCATTTCTGTTTATTCATTATTCATTTGCTTGCCTCTTTTCTTTATATCTATTCATTAGATTATATCTATTCATAGATTGTGAGCCTCCGATGGACAGGGATGGTGTCTAATTCCCAACTGTGTATTCTCTCCTAGTGTTCAGTACAGTGCACTGCACACAGTAAGTGCTTTAAAAATACTATTACTACTACTTTTATTATTCTCTCCTAACTATTAATGTCAATTTATGGTGACTGCCTCCTTTATTAGGACATAAGTTCCTTGAGGGCTTATTCATTCAATGGCATTTATTGAACACTTACTGTGTGCAGAGCACTGTACTAAGTGCTTAGTTCCTCAAGGCTTAGTACAGTGCTCTGCACACAGCAGATGACTTCATTTGGATTGATCACTTCTTGCATATCAACTGGTAGCAAAATTCCTGATGCCAAAAGGAGAAATCTACTTCATATTTCATTTCAAGTTCAGTCAGGTGGTCTATGGTGTCATCTGAAACTTAACAAGATGGGGCTGAGATGTGTAATAATATTGCACTGGCCTGCATTTATAATCAAAATAACCAAATAGCTGTGTTGTGTATCCTGTGAAACAGTTTCTTACTTTGAAGGGAGAACATTATCAAGGACTGATTATACAGTCAGTACATTATTCAGGTTTCCTGCGTCTCCTCTTCCTCACGTCTGCTGCTATTTTAGGACTCATTAACCCTCTAACAGAGGGAAGGGGATCAAATTGAAACTCAAATTTATCATTTGTTTTTCCTCTTGGCAGTTTTGGTGAAAGAGGAGGTTTAAACTAATAGATAATTAGGGTTTTGGAACTATCTGTGGATTTTAATTAAAGATGCCTGTGAAAACCAAGGCACAAAACATACCATTAGTACTGAAAATGTAATGGGGCCTTCATTTCCTCTTCTCATAGTTCTCTATGCTGCATTTTTTTAACAAGGCTTTACCTGTACTGCACCAAATATACCATTTGAATTGCTAGTATATTGAATATGAATAAAGCATATTTCCTATGGCACTGACTTGCATTTATTTATGGGCAAACACCTCTTTACACCATTTCTGTGGCACAGGAGAAATTTTCAACTTCCCTGCCCTTCACAATCTGGGTAGTATAGGGTATGTTTTCATATACTCTTGCTATTCAGTTTTATATTCTCTCTCCTCCCATATTTCCTCTTTTCCAATTCCCCAGTGCTCTGGGCAGCTGTTTGAAAAAGGGAGATGAAAATGAGAGACCTTCAGTGTTAGGACCGGAAAAATGAAATCCTAGTCAATCTCAAAGTATTTCAATTTGTCACTTAAAATCAATTAAGAAGAAAACATAAAATTTGGCTTTAAAGAACTTAATAGTTTTTATTTTCAAAAACTGATTTAGAAATCTGAAGTTTGTGTCCAGGTTTCCAGAGATAACTGAAATCCACAAGTAGTCTCAAAGCTTCAATTATCCACTCATTTAAACCTCCTCTTTCACCCAAACTGCTTACAAGAAACAAAAGTGAAACATTTGAGTTTCAATTTATTCCCCTTCCCTCTGATCAATCAATTAACATTATTGATTGAGGGCCTACTGTGTTTGAAACACTATACTAAACACTTGGGAGAGGATAATAGAATTAGTAGGCATGATCTCTGCCCTCAAGGAATTTACAATATAATGGGGTAACCAGGAACTGAAATAAGCTACAGATAGGAGGAAGACAGAAAAGGGGATATGTACATGAGTTAGTGCTGAGGTAACAAGGTATGTAAGATATGTTAAAAAAAAAAAAGTGCTACAGGAGGATGTGGGTATTTAACAGCTCAGATGGCACAGAAGTGCTGAACAGGCTTTAAGGCACACAGTCAGCTTTCCACCTCCTAATTTACCTCACTGATCTCCTTCAACAACCCAACCCACATTCCTCTAATACCAACCTACTCTCTGTACCTAGAAGGGAAGAACTATAACCTAGTGGAAAGAGCATGGGGCTGGGAGCCAGAGGACCTGGGTTCTAATCCTGACTTTGCCACGTACCTGCTGTGTGACCTTGGGCATGTCACTGAACTGCTCTATGCCTCAGTTCCCTCATCAGCAAAATGAAGAACTTAGACTGTGAACCCCACATGGGACCTGATTATTTTGTATCTACCCCAGTGTTTAGTATAGTGCTTGGCACATAGTATGCACTTAACAGTACCACAATTATTATCTCATCTATCTCACTGCCAACACCTTTCTTGTGTCCTCTCTCAGGTCTGGAACTCCCTCCCACTTTATATCTGACAGACCACCACTCTCCCCATCTTCAAGGTCCTTCTAAAATCACATCTTCTCCAAGAGGCCTTCCCCAAGCCCTCATTTCCCCTATTCACTCTCCTTTCTGCATTGCCTATGCACTTGAGTCTGGATCCTCTAAGTGCTTAATATTTACTCCACTTTCAGCCCCACAGTGCTTACATACTAATACCCTGCCACTTCTCCTGTCTGTAATTTATTTCACTGTCTCCTCCTCTAAACTGTAAGGTCCTTGTGGCAGGGATCGGGTCTGCCAACTCTATTATACTGTACTCTCTCAAGTATTTAGTACAGTGCTTTGCACATAGTAAGTGCTCAATAAATTGATTAATGTGGAAATATGAACTTAATTAGTGAAAGCCTAAAGGATGTGTGATTTCAGAAGGGTTTGGAATATGGGGAGAGCAGTGGCCTGCCAGATGTGCAGGAGGAGGAAATTTCAGGCAATGGGGAGGATGTGAGGAAGAAATGGGTGGCAGGAGTGGCACAGTGAACAGGTTAGCTTGAGAAGAACAAAGATTGTGGGCTAGAATGCAGTGGAAGAAGAGAGTGAGTAAATAGGAGGGAGAGAGCTAATCGGCACAACCAAATGTCTTATAGTCCACAGTCAGGAATCTCTGTTTGATGTGAATAGGAACAGGGTAATCATTTGAAGTTTTTGAGGAGTGGGGAGACTGATGGTTAATGCCACTTATTGGTAAAAAAACAGAATTCCAGCACAAACTGCTATATTTACAACTTTATTCTAAGGAGTGCAGCTCAGGGAAGACAAAATGTCCTCCAGAGCAAACAGCAAAAAACAGTTGTTTAGTTTTTCACTAAGCCTATATTCCAGCTGTGATGTCATGTAAATGTCCATGCTCACAAAAGACACACCCAGTACCCCTGGGTAGCAGCTGTCAATAAGGCAGACTCTGGACCAATCAGTAATCGTACCTGAGGATATCATCTTACAGGTAAAAAAAAAATACCGGTTCAACCTCACGCTCACGGCTCTAACCTTTCCTTAATAACTTGCAACTAAAAGTATTAGCAAAGGTTCCTCTTTATTTGATTGCAAAACAGATCTGTTTTGTCCTGTGAAGACCCACCCAATCAGGGAGTAATAGATTTTCTTGTAACTAGTCAGCAGAGGAAAAAAAAAGATGGAAAAGATCCAAGAAAAAAAGCCCTTCAAGCAAACCAGCTGCCAAATGACTGAGAACAAAATAAGATCCAAAAGCAGGGCAGAGAAACTGGTCACAAGTAGGTGAAGTTTCTAAATGAGATAGATGGACATGCCAGTGTCAGGGCTTTCAATAAGGGCTTGGAAGTGAAACTAATGGTTCATGTCTCAGAAATATTGTCCTTGTCTGCTTGGCACAATCTTTGCTAATGGTAGGTTAGAGCTGACCAAATGTTCAGCTCTAACCTGAATATTTGGTCAGCTTGCAAATAGATTTCCAAAAGATATGCCTTTCCTGTGCAGACTCAGTCATTGTGTTCTTTCTCATATGCCAGGATATGCCTGAAAGTGGAGGACTTTGTAGACAGTTATTTTGAAATAAATACAGCTATTTCAAAGACTTCAAAAAGGGAAGAGGAAAGTACATAAAATTTCCTATTAAGCCCACCCTAATTTCTTTTAGACCATGGACAGATGAACCAGTGCTTATAACCATACAGGATCTAATCCAACCCATTGCCATGAGGCAGGACTTCAATTTTGATTTTGTATACATCGGCAAAAAACTGCATAGGCAAATTTGCATAATCATCACATGGGCTGGATTTCAATCTCCATAACTACAAACTGAAAAATGTTAAATTCATCTTTCAGAAACAAAAAGGGGTTATTTGTTTACATATATGTATTTCATTTATTTTAATAATTGTACATTTTGTTGCTGGGTAAAGTCCTAAATCGAATAAATTAATCACCTATGGTTCTGGATGAGCTGATTTACTATTTGGTTTTTTACCCTACACTTTGGTTTGAAGAGGTGACTACATACACAAGAAGCCTAACTTGGGAGGTTAGGAGGAGAATTCGCCAACCAAAATGCTTTTGTGTCCCAGACCAATAAATCTAAGTACGTTTAGAATTTTCCAACACTCAGCCACAATGAGACCTCCTTAACAATTTCCTTAAATGCACTCTATTGTGCTCAGGTGTTAGAAAACATATGGTTTGTTTCACTCCACTTCATGAATTTCCTCTCTTTTATTGTATTCTGTCACCATTTTAACATTCCTTAAATGTTATTATTAAAGAGTCTCTCAACATTTAAGGCAGACTCACAACACACTAATACCCAGTCAGAGTCTAGGAATTCAAATGGTTGTGTAGTTCTGCAGAATTTTAATTATGAAAAATAAGTTCCTGGTTTCAAAGGAACACACAGAAGTGAAAAATCCAAAAAATTTCTCAAAACTCCTTCTTTTTTCATTTAGCCAGGAAAAGTAGTTTGCAAATATAGAGCTACAGTGTCATTAATAACACATCACCATTCATCAAGATCAGTGCTTTGCACACAGTAAGCACTCAATAAATACGATTGAATGAATGAATGAAATTTAAAAGAAGTTTTAAGGGCTTTTCAGGACACTGTGTGAGAAAGCTCTGAACACTAACTCAACTGAAGGTACTAAACTAGAAATTCAGCCTGTTAAATCTATCCAAACCAGCATTAGTTTAGGAAAGAGATTATGCCTGTACTAGTATTTTTTAAGCACTGGGGGAGATACAAGATAATCAGGTCAGGCACAGTCCCTGTCCCATATGGAGCTCACAGTCTAAGGGAGGGATAACAGGTATTTAATCCCCATTTAACAGATGAGGAAACTGAGGCACAGAATACATAAGCGACTTGCCAGAGGTCACACAACAGGCAACTGGTGGAGCGGGATTAGAATGCCAGTCTCCTCACTCCCAGGCCTGTGTTCTTTCCACTAAGCCACCCTACTTCTCCTTGTTCAAAATGTAAATTCACTCATGCTAACTGTAACCTGCCCAATTCTTCTGGGTAGATCCTGAAGTTACAGTGATACATCTTTGGAAACGTAGAGGAGAGCATTCTTTCTTTATCCCTTCTGAGTCCAACAGAATATTCATTCTTATGTAGCAATTGTGCTCCTGCTACCTTTATGGTCTGTGGTCTTCCCTGCTATCTTAGGGTATGTTAAGGAGATCATAGAGGCAGAAGACAGCAGACAAAGCCACACTGCAAAAAGTAAGCACTCAATAAATACCACTGATTCATTGATACCGATGATGGAGTTGTGGGCAGGGAATGTCACTGTTTATTGTTGTGTTGTACTTTCCCAAGTCCTTAGTACAGTGCTCTGCACACAGTAAGTACTCCATAAATATAACTGAATGAATGAATGACCATGTACTCCCACCTCCAAAACCCAACCCTATCCCAAACAGACCTCCAGTGCTACCAAATTTATGGCACCTCTTTCTCCCCTTTTACAGAAGGTAAAATTGGGCTCAATGTGCACCATTCTATAATTTAAACTGTGCCTAATTTTCTCCTTGCTAAGAAGAACAGCATGACCTAACGGAAAGAGCTTGGGTCTGGGAGTCAGAGGATGTGGGTTGTAACCCCAGTTGTGCCACATGCTTCACTTCACTGTGCCTAGGTGATCTCATCTATAAAATGGGGATTCAATACCTGTTCTCCATTTTTTTAATGATATTTGTTAAGCACTTACTATGTCTCAAGCACTGTTCTGAGCACTGGGGCAGATACAAATTAATCAGGTTGGATACAGTGCCAGTACCACAGGGGGCTCACAGTCTTCTTAGATTGTGAGCTCTGGGTGGGACGAGGACTGTATCTGACCGGTATGATCTTGGATCTCCCCCATACTTATAACAGTGCTTGACACATAGTAAGCATTTAACAAATGCCACATGTATTATTATTATTATTGCTGATAACTTCATATATCCACAAACATTCAAGAGAAATTGCTCGAGATCAAATCAATCAATGATATTTACTGAACACCTGTGTGCAAAGCACAGTATTAAGTGCTTGGGAATGTACAATAGAATTAATAGACATGATCCCTGACCTAAAATAATTTACAGTCTAGTAGGGGAGACAGACGCTGAAATAAATCACTGATGGAGAAAGTAACTGAGTAGAAAAATAGATACATAAGTGCTTTTTGGGGGCTGGTGTGTGGGTTGCAGTTTGGGGGTGGGGGGTACATTGTGAGTAGCTAAATTCTCAGATAGTGCACAAGTGCTGAATTGGCAGTTGGGGGAAATTTAAGATGAGGAGATGAGAGATTCATGAGGGAAGAACTCTTAAAGGGGATATGATTTCAGAAAGATTCTGAAGATGGGGAGAGCATGATCTGCTGGATAAGAAGGGGAGGGGAAGTCCAGGCAGAAAGGAGGCTGTGAGTTCCCAACTGAACTCTCTTTCTTCTCCTGATTCCTGCCCTCTGCATGCTGCCTCTCTGCCTAGCTACATAGATCAATCAATCAGGGCTATTTATTGAAGACTTAGGCCACGCTGGTCATACCACTAGTCCGTGAAAATGAAATAATGGTATGATGAAAGGAAAGGACTTTTAAAGAACACTTACATTGAGTACAAAGTCTTTGCAACCAAAGAGCTGTATAAATATTGTAGTTGTGTCCAAGTGATATTTGTATTGATAACAAGAATGGGATAATACATGGGATGGCAGTTATCATCTAAAGATTTAATACTGTATAGCTTTTTTTAAAGACAATGTTTCCTCTTTTCTACTTTGAGAGCCAAGTACACACTTCCAGATCTTCCTATATCCATTAAAAACTGATTAGGTTCACTTAAAAAAAAAGCAAGATATACCATGTTTTCTGAATCCCCACAAGCATTTCTTATTTCCTAAATTCTCAATTTTTTTTTCACTCTCTTCTGATTTGAATAAACAGTTTTCTAATGTCCCATGTAGCGTCTCTACTTCTCCCCATTTATCCTTCACCACATTTTTGGCAATCAATGGTTGGAGCAGTAAGGCCCAAATTAAGAAGAGGATTGAACAATTTTATGGTTGATTTGCTCCATGAAGGGAGTCTAAACTCTAGCCAAAGAATACACTTTAGAGGCTGAATTATTAGGTTAGGGTACAAGAAGTAAATCAACTGCATAATTGCTCAGTCTTCCATTTCACATGGATTGTGCTGATACAGCCACTGAGTATTATAACTGATCTAATCTGTGTAATCATTTTGGAAGAATTTGATCTGAGGAGAAGCAAACTGTATATCGGATTTTGATATTAATTCTAAGGAAAAATATTAAGACCATGGTGATATCACAGCCACATAAAACCCAAAGCATTATCATGCCACATGTTGTTTTCCACTAAGGTGCAAAATCACTGCAGCCAACTTTCAGTTATTCATGCTAATAGGTGAAAAGGTAGGTATTGATAAATTAAAGCTGGACATAAACCAAAAGCCTCATTTTAGCCAATAATGCCAACCCCTCCCAAGCCAAAACTTAGTTCATACTCATTAATGGGTGGCAAAATTTACTTCTTTACCCTTATTCTTCCTGTTAAGAATATCTAATGAGAATCAAGGCTCAAAAAGCACACAGTACAAGGCAAAAGCAAAGGGCCTGGATAAGCAGCTGCTAAATAACTAAGAGTTGACTCTACCACAAATTTAGGCTTCAGAAAGCCAATGGGTATAATGTCAAGTGTAGCTAATTTATAAATAAATGACATAACCAAATTATTTTACTAATACTATTTTATAACAAGCAACACCAATATATTTCAAGCAATAGCTCTCTGGAAATCCCAAATAAAAACAGGAATCCATAATTTGTCCCCTCTGTAATATGTTCTCCCACTTTGTCTAGGGATAGAAACCATGATTACATCTTAGTGAAAGATGATGCCTCATTTCAATCGCCCAGTAAGTCTAGAGTTTTTCTTAATGCCCCCAAAATGTGTTAAAATAACAGGCCATTTCTCATAAGAGTTTCTTCATGACTCTGATATTTTATGACTGATACTTTGATTTTGAAAAGCAATATTAAAACAGCTCATATCATTCATACACAATAGAATAGAAAATCCTCTCACTAAAAGTAAACTTTATGAAATATCTAACCAAGAAGAGTCCCTGAAAGATAAGATGATAACCAATTTAAAAAATAATTTCTATCTTGAAAAGTCACAACAAAAAGTTGAAGTGTATTTTTGCTGATTTTTTCTCTGCAACTATTTGAAGCTGTAAATGACTTAACTCAGTAAAATTCCAAATGTAATTATCTTCTGTACTTAGCCCAGGGCTTTCTATATATCTCTACACTGCTGTCTTGCATACAAAATAGGCTTTTCAAAGGCTGGTAACTATATAATGTACAACATTGTTTTAATTTCCCTTCCTTTGCTAACCTCTTGCCTACACATACACAGTAACCCTGCCAGAAGATTAAGCCATAGTGAGTCATAAAGCACTCAAAAGCATTTTGGAACTCCGTTGCATAAATGGGGTTTGTGGGGTCAGACTTCTGCAATTGTGCATTTTAATAATCTCCAATTCTGACCCAATTTTTACTTTTAGAAACTAATTTTCTACTAATTATACAAAGAAATGAATATTGCTAATATAGGAGGGATTACTAACATACTAGACAAGAATATTTTTGAAGTGTATGTAGCCTACACTAAACATCTCCCAAATTCCCCAAATTCTGAACCATGGACACCCCATACCCCAAAACTTAACTATTTCCTTTGCATGTAAAACCATTAACAACCTTTCAACGGATTTTGAAATTCTAAAATGACCTCTGTATAAATGTACATACTTTGCGATATAATCTCCATTTAAGCACATGTATCCATAAATATTAACTGCAAATTGGATATTTTTAAAATATGGGTTCAAAACAACAACCACAGGTGCTTCGTTTTGGTCATAATGAGTAGACTCACTGCATTACTGTAAAAATTTGAATTTTAATTAGCAGTAAAAATAATGAGATAATATTAAAATGAATTTACCTGTAGCTCTAACTGCTGTACAACCTGCATTTGTACTCTACATTGGGCTGTACTTCTATCGTCCAAGGCATGCTCGTTGTTGAGATGTCTGTAACAATACATAGAAAATCATTATGTAAAATGGCTAGAGAAATGGAATACAGTTACCCAGATAAATAAGCAAACTACAATCTATATATCAGCTTGACCATCAGAATTTGAACATCGCCTCTCCTGCATTAAATAAATTTTGGTGACCATTGTGTAATACATTTCCAATTTACAACGATACACGATTATGCGAGGAAGAAGGCAATGGTAAGCCACATTCATATTTTTACCAAGAAAACTCAATGGACACACATGCCAGAACGAGGCGAAAGTAGGATGCTCTGGAGAAAGTAGGTCCAAGGAGTCGCTATGAATCGGAAACTGTTCGACACCAATTGACCAATCTACACAATTATGCATTCATACAAAATCCTTTTGAGGAACATCACTTAAAAGACTTTTGTAGCTGTTAATTTGTTTAATTGCCACATTTCAATATGCATACTAAGAGGAAGCAAAGGTACAGCCTTGTTTGAAACCCTGTTCTTGAGCTAGAACAATCTGGATAGCCATTCAGAATCTGATTTTTTTGTTTATTCTGTTGTTTGCATACTTCGATACTGGCTTTATTATTCATTCATTCAATCATATTTATTGAGCACTTATTGTGTGCACAGCACTGTACTAAGCACTTGGGAAGTACAACTTGGCAACATATAGAGACGGTCCCTACACAACAACAGGCTCACAGTCTAGAAGGGGGAGACAGACAACAAAACATGTGGACAGGTGTCAAGTCGTCAGAACAAATAGAATTATAGCTAAATGCACATCATTAACAAAGTAAATAGAATAGTAAATATGTACAAGTAAAATAAATACAGTAATAAATCTGTACAAACATATATACACAGGTGCTGTGGGGAGGGGAAGGAGGTAGGGTGGGGGGATGGGGAGGAGGAGAGGAAAAAGGGGGCTCAGTCTGTGAAGGCCTCTTGGAGGAGGTGAGCTCTCAATAGGGCTTTGAAGGGACGAAGAGAGCTAGCTTGGGGGATGTGTGGAGGGAGGGCATTCCAAGCCAGGGGGTCGACGGTGGGACAGGCGCGAATGAGGTACAGTGAGGAGGTTAGCAGCAGAGGGGCGAAGGGTGCGGGCTGGGCTGTAGAAGGAGAGAAGGAAGGTGAGGTAGGAGGGGGCGAGGTGATGGAGATCCTTGAAGCTGAGAGTGAGGAGTTTTTGCCTGATGCGTAGGTTGACAGGCAGCCACTGGAGATTTTTGAGGACGGGAGTAACATGCCCAGAGCGTTTCTGGACAAAGATGATCTGGGCAGCAGCATGAAGTATAGACTGAAGTGGGGAGAAACAGGAGGATGGGAGATCAGAGAGGAGGCTGATGTAGTAATCCAGTCGGGATACGATGAGAGATTGAACCAGCAAGGTAGCGGTTTGGATGGAGAGGAAAGGGCGGATCTTGGCGATGTTGTGGAGGTGAGATCGGCAGGTTCTGGTGACGGACTGGATGTGAGGCGTGAACGGGAGAGCAGAGTCGAGGGTGACACTAAGGTTGTGGGCTTGTGAGACGGGAAGGATGGTAGTGCCATCTACAGTGACTGGAAAGTCAGGGAAAGGGCAGGGTTTGGGAGGGAAGATAAGGAGTTCAGTCTTGGACATACTGAGTTTGAGATGGCGGGCAGACATCCAGATGGAGATGTCCTGGAGGCAGGAGGAGACACGAGACTCAGTAAGAGCTCTGATTAAAGATTTAGAAAAGTGGTATATAGTGAAGTTATGGACTTAAATGAAGTCTATACGTTACTTCACCTATCCGTAATGTCTGGCCACCAATTACACCAAATACTGAGATGACTACAGGTGAATAAAACTGTAATGGTTTCTATTATTATGAGGCATTTTCTTCTCAGAAATTCACATCCAGGCAAAACACTGAGGTGGGTTTGGGATTTTGAAACATACTAATAATAAAGAGAAGAGGAAAAAGCAAAGAAAACATGTTAAAATTAAAATGTAATTGGCACAAAGGCACTCCATAATATACGTACTCTTCACACCTATTCCTCTTTATGTTAAATATCTAAATATTTTAAGTATTCATCTGTACACACTGGGTTCTCTAAATGCACAACTTGATGGTCTAATGGTCTGTGCTAGCCAAGTGCTAATTAATAATTATC